>NC_136466.1:50789902-53508652 GCF_902686455.1 Sciurus vulgaris
CAGTGGAAATGCCCTAGAGACTAATATCTATCTGGAAATATTACAAGACCTAATTTTCAATCAACATTTTTTCTATAGACTTTTATAGACTGTGCTGAGAGAAAAAATAATCAATGAGAAATTTCCTTTCCTAACCAACTTTTCCACCCCATGGTAAAATGAAAATTTAAATGCTCAAAGCCAGGGAAAATACATATAATCAACTTGGGTCTGAATCTTTTTTCATTTACTGGTATATTTACACAGGAAAACACTCCACGTCATGGTTTTGTTGAGTTAAAAATTTTGTGGTAGTTTGAAACAAGTTGACTGGTAAAAGAACTTCTTGGAAAAATATATTCAGCATCAGTTATTGGATTTCTTTTTCAAAACTCAATGTAAGAGCACAGTAGGCAAATTATTAATTCCAAAATAATGTAATCATAATTATAAACTATACAATTCAAAGCTACCCATACTTTAAATCTGTCACTTTATTTGATGATATTTTTCTTACTTTAGCTTTATGTTTTAAAATTGTTTCCCACTGATAAATTTTCAGAAGTCTTGCTTCTCTGAATCCATAAAAGCAAGAAAATTAAGTAAACTTTTTTAAAAAAAATTTTGTATTACCTCAAAGGTAAACATACATTTTCTTACCTTGTGAATGTGGACAGTGTTTTTAAAACAGAATTAGGTAGTATCAAATGAACTGAATTATATGAATATCTTCACCATCAGGACATCTTTTTAGGATGCAGTTAGAAAGATTTTCTGACTTACGTTAGCATAGACTTGGAGGCAGGCTTTATTTATTTATTTTTAATGTTTACCTGTGGAGTATGCACTTAAGTTTGATTCCTGAGAATTGTATGACACACAACTTTTGTTATCTTTCCTCCTTATTTAGCTCATTCAATAATTTCTCCTTTATCTTTAAAATTATTCACTGTCAGAAAAAACTGAATTCTTCTAAAAAAGTTTAGAATGTTTTCACATAATTCTTTTGACACAGAATGCTAATACTATGACATTGTCGCAATATCACAGTTATTTCTTTTTGCTTTTCCTTTTTTCTCTTTTCTTTTGGTATTGGGGATTGAACCCAGGGCACTTAACCACTGAACCGCATCACCAGTCTTTTTTGTATTTTATTTAGAGATAGGGTCTCACTGAGCTGCTTAGGGCCTTACTAAATTGCTGAAGCTGGCTTTGAATTTGTGATCCTCCTGCCTGAGACTCCCAAGCCACTGGGATTACAGGTGTGTGCCACCACACCTGGCTATCAGAGTCATTTCTCACTTACATGTTTCTTAGATGTTTGTTATTATAAGAAGACTTGTTGAAGAAATCAAACACCCAAAAGGAATTGAGTTACTGTAGGAAAATAAAATTTTTTGGTCATCAGGTAAGAGAAGACTGATGTGAAATAAGCTATAAATATTCAAGATTTCAACCTTAAAGCCATAAAGGAATCCTATATAGATAGTAATGGAAGTTATGTGGAGCTGATCAAAGACTGGAAATAACAGAAAAACAGAAAATCTTGCTTCATAATCTATGTTTTGTTTTTGATAGGCATATCAGGAGGGTGATGAGATTCCTATCATTTGTGTATCAAAAACATTTTTCCAACTTGTTACTGATGGACTTGTTCATGATAAGGTCAAACTGATTTAGTGAAATCCAGAAGAAAAGCTAAACCAAAATCTCATTTAAAAACTTCCCATCGGATGTGACACCTATTTGTGAGCCCAACAATTAGCAACTTCTACATTCCCAGATTGTGTTCCTGGCAGGATAGAACTATCAGCTGCATCATGAAGTTTTTCTTTCTCTTTTATTCAGTTCAGAAGGTTAAAGAATGGTATTTGGTTACAAGCATCTGTCTAGCTGTGAATTTTTCAGGTGAATTTGTCTCAAAGTAAGGGAAATATCCATTGCATAGATATTTTGTTTAGCTCAAAATAGTAGAAAATAGCAGGCAGAAAATGAAAGAAAAGGAAAAGTGCAAGTTCCAATTTTGGGTAATTGTGTTAGCTTTCCATTGCTATGACAAAATAACTGAGATAATCAACTTATAGAAGAAAAGATTTTGACTCATGTTTGCTGGGATTTCGGTTCACCGTCTCTCGAATGCATTGATTGTGCGCCTGTGGTGGGCCTGTGGTGGGGTGTGTGGCATAGTGAAACTGCTCATCTCATGGCTGGTTAGAAGGACATGGAGGAGAGAGAGAAAGGAGGGAAAGAGGGATAAAGGGATGGGGGACAGCAGCAGGAGCAAAATATACCCTCACACTTTCAGTGATCTACTTCCTCCAATTAGGCCCAATTTCCTAAAGTTTCCACCAACTACCAAGAGAGCCACTACCAGGGACTGAGCTTTAAACACATGAGTCTTTGGGGATCTTCTGAGATCCAAACTATTATAGTAATTTTTTTCCCCTGGAGAGAACAGGGAAAATGTTGGTTAAAAGATCTGATCACAGTGTCAGACTGACAATCTCTCGTTCAGAGAGTATCCTAAAGATAAATGAAGATGAGATTATGGATAAAGCTGAATGCCACATTATGGGCTTTTATCATTTTCCTATGAATAAATAAGGAAAATTAATGATTTTAAGCACAGGAAGAATGTGATAAAAGGGCATTTGTAAGAAGTCAGTCTAGTGTGAGGATGGATTTGGACAGTATTAAGGCCAAGAATTTCAGGAAAAACAAGTCAAAGTAATAAAATCTCCAAAAAAGTTCAGGAACATACAGAATAAGAGGTGACCTTTGAATCTGATGATTAGATCCTTATCTTGAAACTATAATTTCTTCAGTTTTATGGTTGAAAATAAATCCTTAGGAGATTAAAATGTCCCTTATAAGTAACAGGTGATAAGTTAACATTGTTAGGAGAAAGATAAGTAGATAACTGAAGCAAGAGCAGAAAGAAAATACCCTCATTTGATGAGGTAGACCAGAAAGACTTCAGCTTTGTTTCTATTTATTTAAATATTTTTAATTAAATACAAGAGTGTTAGGAGTCTTATGTTCATATTACATAAATATACTAAAAGTTTCATTGTTTCAGAATTCAGGTTAGCATGGGGATGTGATAATGATGATGGGGATAATAGAAAACTAGGAAACTTTTTTGTACTTACTATATGCCAATCTCTGTACCAAGTACTTTCTCATGCATTATCTTATTTAATTCTTATAACTAATGCATTCTTATTTCCCTATTTAAGTAGAAAAGTTACTTATTTATTTAATTATACATATTCTTACATATGGTTCATGTTTATTAGGTAGAATATTTTAGAAACAATCATATTTTCATCTTCCTGACAGAAGTGAAACTCAAACAAAAATTAGAAGAGGTATCTTCCTCAGTAGAGAAGCAGTATTAATAGGATCTTTACTCTTATTTATTACTAGCTTTAGTCCTCTGGTGATGAAAAGATTAAGGTCAGGATCAAATTATGTGAGTCAAAATGTTCTGCTTCAATAATCACAAGTCATGAATTATAAAGGAGAAAAGAATATTTTTTGTTTGATATGCTGTATGAATTGAGAATGAAGTATCCATCCAGGGAGAAACTACTTCAGGGGAAACCCTGAGGCTACTACTGTCTGAGAAACTCATTACTTCTTTATCTCTGTTTGCTTGCTTGCAAAATAGTTAATAAGCTTGTTCTAGACCTTAAATGACATAAAAGGCAAAAAGTACAGCAATTTTCTTTAACAAATATTAACTATTGGATTTATATTAGAATACCCATTTTTTATTTTAAAACTGGGAGGAAGAAAGAAAAAAGTGAGGAAATATGTATTATGATAATGGGCTATAGGCAGTTATTTCTATCTCTATTGAGTTAATTTCCTGATACTTTTTTGTGCAGTTTGCAATCAACATATTCTAAACCTGTGTTCCTTTCTTCCAACTAGAAGAGTTGAAAAAAATGTTGTTAATTCTAAAAATTAAGTAGTCACGTTTTCATAAAATCCGTTGAATTTCAATTTCCTCACAATTCATTGCAATTAAAAACTCAATAGAGAAAGTTGGCTGTGGGTGAGAACTAGATCTACTAGTTTTTTTTTTTTTTTTTCTTCTTTTGCTATATAGTAAAAATGAAATAACACAGGTTTATAGTTTATTTCATTAATTATCATCATATGAATGATCATACAAACTACTAACATATTCTTAAAGTATATCATAAAACTTCTCATTTAAGATTAAATAATAAAGTAACAATTATAGAATGATACCAGAGAAATTAAGATCTTAGATTTGGTAAGTTGATGATGTCTAATTGGAAATATGAGTTTCTTGTTTTGATTTTTGAAAATTTTAATGAATCATATATACAAATGAATGATATTTGCAGTGCAGGATTTAAATAGGGAAAAGGAGCTGTAATTATTCTATTATCTCTTAACAACTGCATTACAGTAGAACTTTATCATTAATTGAAGACTTACTAGATAAATGGAGGGGAGGTAATTACATATAAAGTCAGAATGTAAAACTATATTTTAATATAACTATTTTGTTAGTAACTTTATTGTTCAGTAAGCCTTCATTTACAGATTATTTTAGTAACTTTTACTGTTGATACTTGTGATTTTGCATTAAATAACCCTCATCTGGAATCAAATTTGATGTAAAAATAATGGAAATGGTTTATATTTGTTTTAAAAACATGGTAAGCAAATTTTCTGCAATGTCAAATGTGATATTTGTATATGAACATATATTTTTATAGTAAATGAAATTAATAACAGCAAATATTTATCAAGGCTTATTGTGGCTAGGCTTTGTGCTCTGGGTTTCATGTGCATTAACTCTTTGATTTTTTTAACTTTTATCAAATTTAATATAAACCTCCTTAAAAGTTAGAATGCTGTTCCTTGTCTCTCAAACCCATGATCATGGTCCAGTTTGAGAAAAACATCAGAAAAATGCCAGTAATAGAGCATCCTACAGAAAATCCGATCATCATTCCACAAAAAGTTAAGATTACCAAAAACTAAGGACCGTCTGTGAAACTGTCCAAGAGTAGCTAAGAAGACGCAGTGCTAAATGTAATAAAGGATTCTCAGCAGAAAAGAAACATATAAAACTAAGGAATAATGGAATCATAGCATATCATCTGTAAACAGGGATAATTTAAAATTCTTTCTTCTTGTTTGTACACCTTTTATTTCTTTCTTTTGCTTATTGCTCTGACTAAAAATGCCAGCATAATATTGAATAAAATTGAGGAGAGTGGACACCTTATCTTATTCCAAGTCTTAGAGGAAACACTTTTAGCTTTTCCCCAATTGGCATGATATTGGCCAAATTTATCACTTAGTTGTGATCACATTGAGGTACTATCTTTCCATACTAATTCACTCAGGGAGTTATCATGAAGGGATATTTAATTTTATCATTTTTTTCTGCACCTATTGAGATTATCATGTGATTTTTATCTTTCAATTTGTTGATGTGAATGATGCTGGCAAAAATGGATGTTCAAATGCCAACAATTGAAACTTGAACTCTATATCTCACCCTATACAAAAACAACTTAAAATGTGTCAAAGACATGAATGTAAGACCTGAAACTATGCAATTACTCAAAGAAAACATAAGGGAAACACTTTAAGACACTAATATAGACAATGTTTTTTTTGGAATACGATACCCCAAACACAAGAAACAAAAGCAAACATCTACAAATGGGATTACATAAAATTAAAAAGCTTTTGCACAGCAACGGAAAAAATCAAGTGTAAAGAGACAACCCACAGAGTGGGAGAATATATTTCATTTTCATCTAAGAAAAGATTGATGTAGAATATATAAGGAACTCAAAAACCCTAAAAATAATCCAATTTAAAATGGGCAGATGATCTGAATAGAGATTTCTCAAAAGACTAGATACAAATGACCAAAAAATATATGAAAAAAAATTTCATTATAATTAGCTCTCAGGAAAATATAAATTAAAATTATAGTATGATATCATCTCACCCTGGTTAGTATGGCTAACATAAAAAAATAAAATAAAATGCTGAGGAGAATGTAGAGAAAAGGGAACTCTTATTCACTGTTCCTTCATTTTCATGTGGTGTTCTCCTGTGTGCATGTTGATTTTCTAATTTCTACCTTTTTATACCTGTTGTACTGGATTAGAATTCATTGTAATGAACTCATTGGAAATTGATATCTTTGTAGGCTCTTTCTGGAAACATATATATTCGACTAAAAATAACTCACAAGTTTTTAAGAATGTATTCATTGTTTGATTTAATTTAAACATATGCTTATATAATAAAATTTCAAATGACAATTTTCTTCCCTGTGTTTTGTTATTGTCATTTCTTTATGATGTAGCTTTGTAAGCAAAATGTGCATATATTGTTGAACAACTCCATAATGGGAGATTGCATATCATACTCTCCAACAAATAGGGGCCTATTGTGAAAAGTTCAGAGGCATCGTTTCTATGACCATTGGTTTAGAAATATAAAATGGGAAATTTAAGCAAATGTTTCATACGTCTTTTGGTTTAGAAATATAAAATGGGAAATTTAAGCAAATGTTTCATACGTCTTTAGATGAAAAGAAGTATCCCCATGTGTTTCTTTCCAGAGTCAGAACCAATTACTGACTAATTTTGAAACTACTTACTAGAACAAAAGTGATAATTCCACCTGGAGTTACATGTGATAAAGGCTTTACTGTATCATGTCTTGTTTCCAGAGAAATCCAATTGGGTTTTAGTGTGTATAGATTTTTGTTAATTGAAAATATCTTTCTGGTCTGTACTGATAATTTCTTCAAGTTTTGTCTCATAGGCAATTTACTTCAAGACCTCAGTTGAAACACTTAAATGATCTACAGTCTAATTTAATTTTCTTTACTTTCTATTTTCTACATGCTGTCCTTTGGGTGCAAAGGGGGGAAAAAAAAAAAAAAAGCTACAGGAAGCCAAAATATTTAAGTGCCATTAAAGGTATACTGGCAACTTATGTATGAACATATAATGCTAGCTGTTGCTTTTGTGTGTGTGCACATAACATTTGACTCTTTGTACTTAGGATATTTCTATAAGTTCTATGGAAAAGAGACACACTAGAACATAAATTCAAAACAATAAAGAGAATCATATGTTGACTGGTGTGTCAGCACATAGATTGACTTTGGCTCAGGGAAGTTTCAACTTTGGTGTTGCAAAGTTCATCAAATTTTAACAATGTACTTAATATTTGAAACATTTATTGTATGCAACTCATTGTGTTTATTCTGATCTTGATCATCCTGGTTATATAAAATAAAACATCATTTTATCAGGATAGTATTTAACTGAGGTTTTTCTTAGTTACAATGTAATATGTATAAAATCATCTGTTGTATGTTTTTCAATTTTGCATATATGAAATTTTGGGTTTAATGTTGTTCAGTATTAATATTTAAATCTTTTTGTTGAGAAGGGAAAAGAAACTACATATATACATATATTGTTGAAATATTTGTGATTTCCTGTGTAATATACTTTAATTTTGCTATGTCCTGAATATCTTTTCGAATATTGTTGCATATGTCATTACACACGTTCTATTGTTTTGAAACATTTCGTAGGGAAATATTTCTGCATTCACTGCAACTGGTTTCCAGGAACTTGATTTTTATTGAAGAAAAGAAAATTTTAATTTGCCATTGTTTTGGATTTAGTTAGCCTGCTTTATTTTTTCCTAATAGGGTAAATAGTAAATTGGAATTTATTTTTTTTTGTTTGTTTGTTTTGTTTTGTTTTGTTTTGTTTTGGCGGGGGTGTGTGTTTTTTTGGTTTTTGTTTTTTCTTCTTTGGTACTAGGTATTGAACTCAGGGGCGTTTAATCACTGAGTCACACCTCTATCCCTTTTTCTTTCCTTTCCTTTCCTTTTTCATTTTTATTTATTTATTTATTTATTTATTTTTAATTTTGGGATTGTTTCACAAAGTTGCTGAGGCTGGCAATCCTCCTGCCTCAACCCCTGAGTCCCTGGGATTACAGGTGTACACCATCACTCTTGATCAGAAGTGATTTTATATGTAATATTAAGTAACTTCAGCAATGATATTCTGTAATTTGTGTCTCCTATAGTTTAATCACTTTTGTTATCTTAGGAAATAACTGTGGTGTTGTTATTTGGGGACATCACAAAAAATGTGGGCGAGTTCAGTCACAAATAAATTTCAAATATGACTCTTCTACCAGGCATGCTACATAACATGTTAGAGGAGTGATACTGGCCAGTAGATTTCAGCTCTGATATCAATAGTTAGTTAAAGACTCAGATACCTACAGAAAAGTAATTCTCAGTATGTTTCCTTGTCAATGAACTAGAGTGTAAGAATAACTTACTTGGCTGGATGGAGGCATTTATAACTATATATGCAATCTCTGCCTGTTTTGGAGGGGGGTTGGAGGGGAGAGGGCATAGAGGAAATATTAAGACTTTTAAATGAGACTTACCTCCTTTAAATGTCTCACCTTTACCTAACCCTCATACTGTTTCATTTATCTGAACCCAGGTTTCCTCCTTAGTATATGCAGGAAAACTACTGAAGTTTTGCTTCCAGCATATCGGTTTTCTTGGTTAACTATTAAATTGTATTCAATGAATAAAAGATAATATTTTGTTAGGTAGGTTATGGCAAATGGAACATTTGTTTCAAATTTTATATTAAAAAGGGTTTCAAATGTGAATGAAAATAGGGTAGCATGATATAACTGCCATACCTATCCCCTGTTAAGCCTTTTTTAACTGTTGACTGCACTTACCTGGGCTTGCATCTTCTCCCTTCCCCTTCTATGACTTGAAAGCAGATCCCAGATGGAATACAATTTTACCTGTTTTTGTAGGTATACCTATAACCAAAAAATCTTGGTTTGGGTTTTATTCTTCATGACCACTACATCTTAAAACACTGTAGGACAGCTTGCAGTGTTTCCTCCATATTCCTCAGCATTTACCTTTAAAGTCAAAGCATCTTGTTGAGTTACCTGGGACTTTCTTTTGCCTGATGATCTTTTTCCCTGACCACAGGATCACATTAGTTCTGTGTGTGGATTAAGCCAGAAGTGTTGGAGAGTTAAGACCCCTGGAAGTAGCCTTCAACCAATATCAGAGAGGAAATTGGTGGACAAATACCCCAGTTTCATCCCCCCAGTTAAAACATCTCTGGGCTGTGATAACCACTGGAGCAGGATTGATCTCCAGTAACTCAGTGATTGACAATGAATATTTTGGGGGTATTTTTCCTTTCCCTGTTGTACTTCCTCACTTTCATATTAATGTTCGAAAATTATCTCCCAAACAAGCTTCTTGCCCTAGAATGCTTGTTTCAAAATCTATTTTGAAGGGAGTCCAAGGTCACATTTTCTGAAGAAATTAATAATAATTTCTTAATAATGTCAAATATCAATTACATGTGCACCTTTCCAATTGTCTTAGGTATGTGATATTACTTTATTAGACATAAAAATCAATGCTCAAGTCTTTTTCATCTCTGTTGTTTTAAAGTTTTTAAGTTTAAATTTTTTAAAAAAATCTATGTGTACAGTTCCCTCACTTTTTTTTCCTGTATTTATTGTGTTTTCTTTTTTTAAACTGCATTGGTTTATATATAGCATTTTCCATTGCCTGAATTATGCTGATTATACCCCAAGGTATAGTTTAACAAAATTCTAACTGGTATTTAGAAAGAGAAGCTTTACTAGATTCAGGTTATTTTTTTCCCCTCCTGGCAAAACTACCTCAGAGTGTATCTCATAGACTGTATTTACAAGATGCATATAATGAAAACATCCAGTTCTCTCTCTTTAGCAGTCATGAATAAGTGCTTATATTTATTAGTTACTTAGGTATTGCAAAATATTCACAATATGATTCAATAGTTTATTTTTGTTAAGTTGATGAAATATTACTAAAAAGAGAAACTTTCCCTTCTATTTCATTCCCCAAGGGTACAGTTCATATAGAAATGGCATGAATGCTTGGTTTGTTCCCTTTATTTAACTACTTGGCAAAATAAGTTTTTCCCCTGGTATTCTCTAAGAGTAGTATTATTGTATTGTTTGTTTCATTATTATTATTAACTTATAGACTTACATATATTTATTTTAATCCATTATAGTTATTATTTTTATTGATGGTCTAATGATTCCATCATTTACCAACTGGAGATTTTTACGGATAATAAATTCTTTTGATACAAGTTCGTTATCATTTGATTTATCTTTGGTTTTGGTACTGGAGATTGAATCTAGGGCTCTTCAACCACTGACCTAGATCCCAAGCCCTTTATATATTTTATTTTGATACAGGATCTCTTTAAATTGCCCAGGTTGGACTTGAATTTGTGATCCTCTTGCCTCAGCCTCCCAATTTTCTGGGATTACTGGTGTGTGCCACTGCACCTGGCCTGGTAGCCCTTTATAGCTTCCTTGATAAATGGCATGACAAAATGTTACAGGCTCAAATGGTATTATTTATGCCTCAGACCTATAATCATCAATTTCACAGGAAATTCAGGTTGTTTGGGTGAGAAATGGTATTTGGAGAGAAAAGACTCACAAATAAGGTTCTAATTGCTACTAGAGTAGCTATCGATTTTACACATTTTTAGGTTGACAAAAGCAAGACTTTTAAAATTCTGTCTTGTTTGAAGAGGGGTATAATTCAATGGTATGGAGTTTGCCTAGCAGGTACAAAGCCCTGAGATCAATCCCCAGCACCAGAGAGAGAGAGAGAGAGAGAGAGAGAGAGAGAGAGAGAGAGAGAGAGAGGGAGAGAGAGAGAGAGAGAGACACAGAGAGAAATATTGTGTTCATATGGATACTTCCAATTATGTTCAACTCTATAAGGTTTTTAACTAGTTTCTCTTTTTACCTTTTATCTGTATCCACTTTTTCAGACATAAGTGATGTCTGTTCTCAAGAGAACCTAAGAGTAATAGAATCAAAAAGTATATATACAGTATGGTTTGCTTTATTCCATATTGCATATACAACAGACTCAGAAGAACAATTGTAAAATTTAACTAACGACGTGCATGCTAAAAACTTTTAAAATTTTCTGCAGCTGTCTTTGGGATATATTTTACTAGACATAAGTTTCCAATAATTGTGGAAAATCCTGGAAATAGGTTTATAGGTTCATTTTTCATATTTCATTTAATCGTAAATTACTATTTTATTGTTATAGTTTTGTAAAAATACACATAAATACAATTTTTTTTTTTGGGTACCCTGGATTGAACCCAGGGGTGCTTAACCACTACTCAGCCACATACCCAGAACTTTTTTTATCTTTTATTGAGACAGGGTCTCACTGAGTTACTTAGGGACTCTCTAAGTTGCTGAGGCTGCTTTAATATTGAGATCCTTCTGGTTCAGCCTCCTGAGTGTCTGGGATTACAGGCATGTCCACTACTGATTGATAACATTATCCATTTTGAGTAGATTTCAAATGTATTTGTAGAGTTACTCAAAGGATTACTATTTCAAAAACTTCCTCCAGTTTACTGACTCTTAATGTTTATTTTGAATATTGAAGTTTTCACCATTTTTTTGGAATAGTTAACTGGTAGACTGTCAAACTGCCTATTTATAAATTTTCTTTCAAAAAGTTAGATTTTTAAGGTATTACTTTGTAAACATGTCATTAGCATGATATTGACTGATTTTATTCTCTTTATCTGTTCAGTTAAGATTCTTTATTTTTACTTTTGAATTGGTCACTGATCTTATTTATTTGTACCCATTATTTATGATGCAGACATTTAAAGATAATATTTCACTAGTAACTATTGTAGTTATATTTGATAAATTCTGGTTGAACATTTAAATCTGTAACTACTTTGTATTTTTCCTTTGAACCAAAATTTACTTTGCAACATTTATTTTTAATCATAAAGTAGAAGTACCATTTAAGGTTTTGTTATACTTTCTGGTATCATTATATCATTGTCAACAAGGCTATTTTCATTATTTCTATTTTTGTAATTTAGCCTACCTGTGAATTTAGATGGTTATTTTTGTGGAATGTGCACTTGAAAGAAGCTATATTCTCTACTATCAGGATTTGGAATTTCATTATGTCTATATGAACTTTGTTAATGATTTATTGATTCTTTTATATCTTTCTATATGAGTGTGTGTATTTAATACTTCATCATCCCTAGAGAAATATATTAAAGTCTTCTACTCTAAATATTTTAGCTGTCTTTTTCTCCTTGCATCCTAGTACTGTCTGTTTTATGAACACTGCTGATTTTTTACTGGCCACATAAGCATTATCAATGCTTAGTTCTTCTCTGACAATTGTAACATTAACAAAATGAAAACCACTCTGATTTTCTTTTTTTAACTTTTTTATTTTTAGTTGTAAAAAGACACAATATCTTTTTATTAATTAATTAATTAATTTGTCCATTTATTCATTCTGTGGTGCTGCGGATCAAACCCAGTGCCTTACATGTGCTAGGTGAGTGCTCTACCAGTAAACTATATCCCCTGCACCAATTTTTGGTTTTACTAGTGCCTTTAATTCTTTAACTCTTTCTTAATCTCTTTATAAGATGGCATAATTATGATACTTCACTTCTATTTTTATCAATGCCAGCATTTGTGTGTGTGTGTGTGTGTGTGTGTGTGTGTGTGTGTGTAACAGACTGCATGTTGATTCATTGTGCACAAATGGGGTACAACTTTTTGTTTCTATGGTTGTGTATGATGTAGATTCATACCATTCATGTAATCATACATGTACACAGGGTATTGATGTCTGTCTCATTCCACCATCTTTCACACCCCTGCCTCCCTCCTCCCTCTCATTTCCCTCTACGTAATCTAAAGGTCCTTCATTCTTCTCTTACCTCCACCCCATTCCCATTTTATATATATATATATATTTTAATATATATAAATATAAATATATATATATATATATATCATCATCCATTCATCAGGGAAAACATTCAGCCTTTGTTTTTTTTTTTTTTTTAATGTGCATATCTCTTGAGCCTAGTAACAGTGGTGGATTTTGCTTTTAAAGCAATCTGTACATAAATTTCTAAAAAAAAATTATTTGTTTTTATTTATCTGAGTTGTCATGATGTTATAGACATAGAAATAAAGATATTAGTATGTATGTGCATACTCATATATATAATCCAAATATTTTAAAATATTTTCAGAAAGATCTTCACTAATAGTCTATTTTATATACTCTATTATTCAAATTAAATAATAACTATCCTCTTTTTTCAAAAAACCCTAAAACCTTAAAATTCAGTTAATAAAATACACATGTAGTTTGGTAGTTATGAATTGATATTTCCTGTATGTGGTTTGTTCCTTGGATGTGTGGCTTTTGATATCCTCTTCTTCCTTGTTTAATTTCAAAAATAATTTAATATGTTTTAAAAATGTTTAGTTCCATTGCTTGAATTTACTCTGAATTTATTCTGAATTATTTTCCAATATTTATTAAGTTTTATCATCCTATTTTATTTGGTCAATTTATGTCTTGTTTTGAGAGGTCGGACTTTTATTTTCATCTATATAATACTTTAGCTGGTAGACTTTTATTCCAAGATACAATTCTTCTCTTACAGTAACTTTAAAGTCATTTTTTTCCACTATTCATGGGAAATCATTTTACTGATTGGAATAGATTAGAGGATTGAGATAATTTCAAATCTATATGGTTCTTGAATTCCTTTGTTTGATTCCTTTATGAAATTTAAATGATGACCTTGTACCTCCATGAAACCTTCTGGAATTAATTTTCTTCTTTGCTGTTAACTGCACCTTCTCTTTTCTAAACTCTTGTTTTTAATCCATGCTCTGCTACATTTAGATATTTATGTTCTCCTTGCAGTTTCTCCTCAGTGAAGAAGTCTGCCCTGAAAAGGAATTTCAGTTAGTTAGTCAAGAACATCCATGCCTTTAAAAATTTTAAAATTTAACTTTAGAAGATTTTCAAAATAGTTTTCATAATGTAGAAGTGGCCTTTTCCTATGTATAAGATATAATGATGAAGATCTTAAAATTCCTTGATTAATTAAGGAAATAGTTGAATTTTGCTTCAGTGTTGACAATAGAGTTCAAAATAATACACATAATACATTTCAGACACTGTTAACATTTAATTACTTATGAGAATCAATGTTAATTACCTTTCAAAATTATCCCTTGTTACTAACACCAAGAAAAATTTTAAAAACTAATAATTAATACTTCTTGCTATGTATGAACATTTAAAGCTTCTTTGGTATTTAAATTCATTTACTTCCTTTATCATAGTACAAAGTAAAACTCTAAACAAACTAGCATCATTTGCCAGGTGTTGGTGACCCTGGTCATTTCTACTTTTTGAGGAATAACCCTGAGGGCATAAGTCTATAGATCTCTATGTCTATAGATCTACATCTACTCTTGAATGTCTTATTCTTTACCTTTGCTCCAGGTTTGAATGATATCCTCTGTCATATTAAGTCCAACATATTGGTTTTAGAATATAGTCATGACTATTCATAGAATTGTAAAGGGAAGACAAATTAATGGTTCTATAACAAAATATCAGAATATCAAGAATAGGCCATAAACCCTTGCACGGTCATCTACTTAAGCAAATAATCTGTAAAATATTTCCCTTAGATATCACACATGACTTTACTAATGTCCCAAGAGTGAAAATATAACCAAATAGACTTGAAATGAAATTGAACACATCTTTGTCTGTCTTTAAAGATTTAAATGACCTCTAGAAAGAATGTACATATACAAATAAGAATTGTTGAATTTGGACTGTCATAGTGGTGAAAAGTTGTTTAGAATAGATCAGCCTAAGTAGATCGTATTATACAAACTGTGAAAAATATCCAACTCTGGGGAAATTTTTTAGCATTCTTAAAGTTCTGCCTTTCTTCTTTATTTTTATTTAAGAAATCAATTTTTTTCAGAAAACATTTAGCTGTAAAATATGATCTCCAAATATGGAGTTACTTCCTTCATTTTTTTCTAAACCTCCAACTTTTACACATTTTAAAATGTTTATTGAATTACTGTATGCAACTACATTAATGTCCACCAATCTGTTTACAAGCTCAATGAATCTACTGTGAACATACTGCATAGTTAGCATTGAGATCCAGAAATAAATAATTGCCAGCACTTACAAAACCGCATATGCTTCTTTTAAGTTGCTATCTCTCACACTCAAGTAACTGTTTTCTTGATTTCTGAAACCACAGATTAGTCTTGTCCATTTTTTACTTCAGATCCATAGGATGTTACTTAATCTTTCATTACTAACTTCTTTCAACTGATGTTATGCTTGCCAGATTCACCCATTTTGTTTCATATAGTTTTCTGATTGTTATTCTTAATGCTATGCACTACTATTATGGAATTGCACCATAATTTATCCATTCCAAGGTTGATAGGCATAGTTAATAGTGGAATGTGTAGTCAGGAGCTATAATGAACAATGATGCCATAAATGTTTTATTACTTGTACTCTGTAAATCTACTTATTACATCTATACCTAAAAAATTGAATAGATGAGTTTTGTGTGTTCATATGTTCAGTTTGAGTAGATACTTTAAAGTTTTCCAAAGTACTTATATAAATTTAGACTTACACCAGCAGTATATATTTGTATGCATCACATTCTTCCAAAAGCTTTGCATTGTTAGTCTTTTTTATCTATTCTAAAGAATATATTGTCCCATGTAATGTTTATTAACATTTTTCTCCTGCTTAAGGATGTTGAACATTATAAAAATCATGCCTATTACTCATTTTAGTTTCCTCCTTTGTGAACTGTGCATCTGCTAATTTCACTGATACATAGAAGTTGTAATTATTTTACATGAGCATTTTGCATGACATATACATTGCAAATGTCTTCTTTCTTTGTTGGCTACATTTTCATTATCTAAGTCATGACTTTTATTTTAAACCAATTTTAAAATCAACTAAGTCCCTCTTTTTCCATACATTCTTCTTCAAGCTATTTAGCTCTCATTGATCTTTCAATTCATTTATCTCCTAGAGATAATAGACAGCTTTTCATTTCTGTGACAAATGCTTGAGAAAAACAACTTAAGAGGAGGAAAACATCCTTTGGCTCACAGTTCTAGAGCTCTCAGTGCATGGTCATTGTCTCCATTGCCTTGGGCCTGCGGTGCAAGAGTGCCATGGTGGAAAGGTACGACAAAAGAACACTGCTCAGCTCTCTGCAGCCTGGACCCAGAAGAGGGAAGGGGCTGGGATGAGATATAATCTACAAGGGCACCCCCCCAAGGACACATCCATCCAATTAGGTTTCACCGTCTACAATTCTCACCACCTCCCAATAGTCCATTCAAATTATAAATATATCAATGGATTAATCTGCTGATGATATTAGTGCCCTCAGGATTCAATAACTTCCCCAAAGTCTCACCTCTGAATATTTCTAAACTGGGCACATATGAGTCTTTGGGGGCCATTTCTGATATAAATTGTAATGTCCATTAAAAGTCAATTTCCATCCCCTTACTCCCAACCTGAATCATCCAGGAATTTACTTTTGGTCTCTATAGATTTGTCTTCTTTGATCATATCATGTACATGAAATCACACAATAAGTGGTCTCTACTCAGTATTATTACAGTGCATGTCCCCATATTTTTGTTTCCACTGAGTTCAGATGTATCTCTATAGAATGGTAACATCATACAAAATAATTCTAGAAAATGTTTTAAACAATCAGAGCTAGGTATTATAATTTGTTAGTTCTTTTCTTAATATCAGTTACTATTCATTTTAATCCTTAGAACATTCCTCCTGCTGTAGTTCCCATATGGTACTTTAGGCACTGTTTTCTTCGTTGTTCAATCCTTAGGAAATATCAGTTATTAGATAATAGAAAAAAATTGGATATACTGACTTCTGGTTTTATCTCTAACTGAGCATGTGGAGAAACTGAAGTGAAAATCTACAGATATGAAGAAAAGAATAATTTTTCACCATATTCACCTGAATATTAGCAGGATATTACTAGAAAAAAGTTTTTCAAAACTATTTTGAAGAAATGAAATGGTTGCAATCAGAATTTTTTCAGGTTGCATTTCTTGTAATTTGTTTTCTTAGGACTGTATGAAGCTCAAAGAATATTAGAAAGGGACCTATATTTGGCAAATTAAATTTAGGAGTAAGGAAGTAATCCAACAAGAGTTTCAACGGATTGCTTTCCCTACTCAGATATTGCCTGCCATTGTGGTGTTGACGGGTAGACTTAACTTGTTTAAGTATTGCTGTGAAACTAATTAAATAATGGAATTGAACAAATTTCATATTATGGTATACTAGAACAAAACTAGCTTGAAGATGTCATAGGATTCTTCTGTATGGGCTTCAATGTATTCTGTATGTATGCTTGAAGGGCCACAGTTGAAGCTCTGATCACAAGGTGTTAGACTGAAGAGTTAACAAGGACTCTCTAAGAAGTGAGGTTAGCCTTGCTTCCCTTAGTTCATTAGTGTCTATAAACAATGTTATCCATTTTCCTCTAATCATTATTCTATGGATAAAAGCTGAAGGCACTGACAATTTTACACAACTTTATTCACTGAAATCCAACTCTTCTTCTTCCAACATATACCTAGTCTTCCAAAAACGAAACACTGCTTACTATATTTAATTTCCCTCCCTCCCTCCCTCCCTCCCTCCCTCCCTCCCTCCCTCCCTCCCTTCCTTCCTTCCTTCCTTCCTTCCCTCCCTCCCTTTCCTTCCTTCTTCTTTGCTCTCTTTTCATGTTTCTCTTTTGAAATGCATAGAACCACCTAATGCCAGACAGTGTAGGGCATTTTGCATTTCAAAGTACATGGATCTCAAGGGGATTTTCAATGAACTACACCAACTGACCAACTTAAAGGCTGACATATGGAAGTATGGGCATGGAGGTGGGTATGCAGCAAAAGTAAACAGCTAACTGAGAAGGCACTTACTATTTGCACATTTGACAGTATTTGTGTTGTCATTTAAACACAACACATAAGCAAAGGGGCACATAACCTACAAAGAAGGAAAGATGCATAAAAAACATGTAAGAATTACCTACCTGTTTGTGGTCTGAGGGGGCAAGAATTCAGACAAACAATTTTTTTAAGTTTTAAAGACATTATAAAAAATTGACTTTCTTTTAAAAGGAGATTGATGGGATGAGATAAAAGTATTGCAAAAATATCATAAAAATGATAGAAATTCCAACCAGAGACACTTTTATAGGCTTGAGGAAATCACATAAAAGAAAGACAAAGCAATAAAGATATAAAAATGGCTATATAGAAATTGATATATGTATAAAATATTCAAAGGAGGTAAAGTGAAGCATGATTGGAGTTTCAATGAACAAGCAGAATGTAAAACTAACCTGAAGACCTATAATCTGCAGACTGCAAGGTCACACTGGTTCTCAAGAAAAATGTGTTTCATCTTATTTAAGACTGAATTATATATTATATATATATATATATATATGAAGCACATTCTGCTAAGTGAAATAAGCCACAAAAACAGGGAAAACATTGTGATCTCACTTATATGGAAAATGTGTGTGTGTAATACACACACATAGACAATGAAACTGTGATTATCACTGGTGGGGAACGGGGGAGAGAAATTGAGGCACTGTCTGCCAATAGATAAAGTTGATTGATATATAAGGTTGAAGAGTTTAGAAACCTAGTGTACAGGAAGACTAAAATTAATAAATTAGATATTGCTTTAGGAATTTTAGTTAAATCGATTTCTACTGCTTTTGTCACACACAATAGTGTAACTATGTGAGATGATATATATGTTGATGTGCTTCACTACAGTACCTGTTTTACTATTATGCATCCAATAACATCATGATGTGAACCTCATCCATGCACAATTTATTTTTAAATGAGTTCCAATTATACTGAATCTAGTAGAGGTGGTAGGAATTCAAAGTGAGCCAAGTTTTTCGTCTATCACAATGAATAAATGCCTATTGTCTAATGTCTAATTATGTACTTTAAAAATGACCTGAAACTTACTATTTATCAGTATGTTCAGGATGATGATTTTTTATGACATAATTTTGGATATGTTGAATAATGAGTCTTTGATTATTTCTTGGTCTTACCTGCATTTTAAAAGTTAGCATCATTATTTTAAAAGTCTTTTAAGTAGAATATGAAATAGGTTTTAGTGTAATATTTGATATATATTAAAGTTGACCCCATTATAACTCAGGTTGTTTTTGTGTGTGTGTGCCTTAATATAATATTTCTCAGATGTGTAATACTATAAATAGAAAATTTGGAGAAAGTGCTTCACCATAAAATAATTTAATGAAGTGCATAGAAATTTTAACATTTACTTTAAAGCATAATTATCTCAATGATATCATTTGAAGACTCTTCCCCAGGGAAAAATAAATAAATATGAAGCATTTCACAAACTTAATTATTAATGGAACATTTCTTATTTAATTCTCTCACAACTCATCCTGAAATTAACATCAACAGAGCAAATTTTGTGAAGCTTCTTAGTACAGTTATTTTGGTTTGAAACCCTATTTCTAAGACAGAGAATCAAGTGGACTTTCATAACTAATATATAATACCATATAGATTTTTGATTTTAGAATTACAGCATTTTGATTCCTGATTGCCTAATTTTTTTTTTTTTTCTCATAGAACAGGAAAGACTTTTGAGGTAGTGGTGAGTATATTCTACTTTATATAAGATAGTGGTATAATGAGTGCCAACCTGTGAACTAAATGAGTGTAATCAGATGGGTGGATTAGACTTCAACCACAGGCTATATCCTGGATAGAGGGTAGATTCTTACTAGTATTAGTTAAGATTAAGTTTCCATATGGGTAATGGCGTCCCCAGATCACAGTGAGTAGAAACAGGGAAGATACAGTTTAATTCTTATATACAAATCTTGATATGTATCAGGAATGATACGGAAGCTCTGGTTTTCAAAGACCTCAAGGACTGAATTTCCCTTAAAATTTCCCCTTGGTCTTCCCTGACATAGCAGATTCACACTAACTGACTGAAATAGTGGTGAGAACTCCAGGCATCAAATTTACATTTATACAGCAGGTTGGAGGAAAGGAAGAAAAATGTTGACCCAGGTTCTTGGCCAATTTTCTCTAAAAAAAAGTTTTCAATCCTTTTTTAACTTTGCCAAATGGCCACACCTAACTTTAAGATATCATTTACTCTGCCTAGTCAGCTACTTAGCTAAAAATCAGGTTTCTATTGGGAAAAAAAAAAAAAAAAAAAGTGCTATCTCGCTTTCAGATCACCCACAACACATGGGAGAAAGTGTCCCCTAGAATAGTGAGGAATATTATCAGGAGACCAGGCAATGAATACAGGGAACAAACCTGGTGTCTAGTATATGGGGAAAAGAAAAGAAGAAAAAGAAAGAAGGAAGGAAGGAAGGAAGGAAGGAAGGAAGGAAGGAAGGAAGGAAGGAAGGAAGGAAGGAAGGAAGGAAGGAAGGAAGGATAGAGAAGAGAAGGAAAGAAGAAGAAGAAAGAAGAAGAAAGAAAGAAAGAAAGAAAGAAAGAAAGAAAGAAAGAAAGAAAGAAGAGAATAAAGAAAAAATACCAAGTCATTGTTTATGGAGCAATGGTGGATATAAGAAATAACAAAGAGTAGAACAGCCTTTATATTGAATTGTAAGCATCTGTATGTGTGGGTATTAACAGGTTTTTGTACCCAATGCCAATATATCTCAGAGGCTGCAGATTTCCTATTACAGAATGAGATAAATTAACATTTTCCATAAGAACAGACTTACTCATACCACAGATGGTAGTATGTTCAACTACTAACTAATTTTTGTGATATTTCATTTATTTTTGAGTTGATGTATTTTTTTAATTTTCTTTTTCCTTCTTACCTGTCCCCTCCACTTCTTTCTTTCTTTTTGGTACTGGGAATTGAACCCAGGGGCACTCTATCACTGAGCTACATCCTCATCCCTTTTTCTTTCAGTTTGAGACAAGTTCTCACTAAACTGCCAAGGCTGGCCTG
Organism: Sciurus vulgaris; assembly: GCF_902686455.1. Lineage (NCBI taxonomy): Eukaryota > Metazoa > Chordata > Mammalia > Rodentia > Sciuridae > Sciurus > Sciurus vulgaris. The sequence continues at coordinate 50,810,997 of NC_136466.1, forward strand.
GAATTTGCAATCTTCCTGATTAAATCTAATGAGTTGGTGAGAGTATGAGCTTGTGTCATCACACATGATGGAGTTGATGAATTTCTTAGGGATAAAATTAAGAAAAAAAAATAGAGGGAAGAAGAAATATCTATTTTCCCATTACTTAAGTCTGAATGTTTGATGAATTTAGTTTAAAAAGAATCAGAGAGAAGTAAGCACATAAAAAACAGTGCTATGATTTAAGGATTAAATTGTGTGCCTCTCAGAGGTCTTTGGAAGGGGCATACTTTTTGCCCCTATAAAAATATAGGGACAAAGGGTAAAAGATGAGTTGTTCTAAAAACAGGATACCTAAACTATGATCTTAACTTTTAACTGATTTTGTTGTAAAAAAAATTCTCATGACTTTTTTTTAATGCGAGTTTTATAAATATAAAAATAATTACCTTAATTAATGATTCTTCAATGGGGTATTATTGACTCCAAGAAGAGATTTGACAACATTCACAGATATTTGTCACTGTTGCAAGGGGGCTGCTAATAGCAACTAATGAGTAAAGGCCAGGCATTCTTCCAATCATTACACAATTCCAATTCACAGGCCCAGACCTGCTCCCTCACCTCTAAAAAGAATTGTCTAGCCCAAATGTCCATATTGATGAATTGTAAAATCCTGACCTCCATGAGTATACTTGGAAGGGAAAACATTCCCTATAATCTCTAAAACTAGTTGATATTTTTATAACTAATTTGGTTCACCTGTACACGTATGGCTTAAGTTGTGGTATATGCGATGCAAAGGTATTAATAGATGGGTCATTTTGAAACCACAAGCAGAGCATTGTGTATATGTAAATCTGTATGTTTACAAGGGTTCAGATCTATAGCTTTGATCAGAGTTTGTAAAAGATATATGACCTCACAGAACCAGTCACCAAATTTATGAACAACCTCAAAGACTTCTAGTGCATTGGTCAAGCGTTATCTTCCCTTCAATGATCCAACCTGGGGTTTTTTAGGCACCAATTCCCTGAATATTCTCTGACTTTACTCAATAAGGCATGGCACTACCTAAAATGAAGACAAATGATTCCCAAGTAAATCCTCTTTAACTAATTGAAATAATATTGACAAGTAGAGTTTCTTTTAGATAGCTTGTAATTTAAGAGGTCAAATTTCCCATTTTTACCAACATTTCTATAGTTTGCACTTAATGAATAAATTTTTGTGATACATGTTGCTTAGGTTTTTAGCACAATATCCTATACTAATGACAATGTATTTCCTCCATATCTCCTCCATGTCCTCTGGTTTACTTCAAATAATTGTCATCACTATCCATTAAAGTTACCAAACCAGAAACTGTAGTGGAAAATCCCTGTCACACTCTCACTTTCTACTGTAATTATTTCTCGAGTTTTGTCCATTCTACACCCTACAGATTGCTCAAGTTCCTGCTGCCATTCTCAAGTCAAAATTTCATTCTCTTGTAGATGAAATACCATAGTAGTAGCCTTCTAACTGCTATCCCCCAGTTTGCCCTTTTGCATTTCATTTTTCACAGTCTCTCAGAGATGTCTTTCTAAATTTCACCAAATCTTACCAGATTACTTTTCAAGTAACATAACAAAACAAAACTGTCTGTCTCTCCATTCTCTACATGGTGATGTCCTGACTCTTGCAGGGTCACTAGGATCTCATATATGCAGTTCCAACCTCCATGTCTCCCACTGCTGCTGCTTTCTGGAGGCTGAGCCCTACCTGCGTTGATATCTTGCCATTCCTAGACTTTATGTTTTCCTTTCTCTGTTTCTGCTTTCCTTGAAAGATTTTCCCTGTGTTGAAATTCTATTCATCCTTCAGAAGGAAGCTGAGCTTTGCAGTCTTTTCTAATTCCCTCTGGCAGAGGTAATTATTGTTATATTTCTTCTCAGAAATCATTTGGCCCTAGAATATCTTGTTCACCTTTGTTTACCAAGTGCCCTGAACAATTCATGGCTCATATGCATATTTTCAATAAATGTTTTTGCAACTGGACTGCTAACACTATTCAAATTCAAGGTTTAACTCAGTATTGAAACATTATAGAGAAACATAGGTTTTATTGGTCAGACTAAAAACAGGGCTCATAACTTTATGAAAGGAATGAAATTAAAAAAATTACTATCTGCTCTAAAAATTGCAATTTGTATTTTAATTATCTAAACTACTATTATTAAGAGCATAAATAAATAAGGTTTCAAAATAATTGAAGTAATTCATGATGCTCTGTTCTCTTTTAAAGTTTATTTAACACAGTTTTGCAGTTTTAAAATAATTTACTTCACAATGTAGAGATGACAGGGATAGTTTTAATTCCTCATCGACAGTTGCACTTGCATTACTATCTTTTTAAAGATATATCAAAATATCAAGTAGGATCAAAATTATAGCCAATTCTAAACTACATATACATCAATGGTCAAAAAGCATTCCTCTATTTTATTAAGTTATTATTAGTAATGAGAGGCATATGCTACAGCAGCATTGCAAGATAGATGCAGAAGGGTAGTGTTGTATAAAACAAAATAACACCACCTAAACTGTTTTGTTTGAGACCTTAAATAACTTGAGTTAAATTCAGGAAACGGGCAATTTTGCATAAATAATTAACCACATACAGTTCAATAACTTCTAAGTAAATCTTCTCATTAAAATACAGTCCAGTGTTTCTCATCCTTGGCACTATCGGTATTTTGGTTTGAATAATTACTTGTTAGAGAAAGAGATATGTCTTGTGCATTATAGCATATTTAGCAGTATTTCTGGCTCCTACCTAGTAGATGCAAGTAGCACCATTTGTGACAACCAAAATTATCTCCAGGAATTTCCAACTGTCAACCCAAGGATGGATTGAAAATCGCTGACACAGGCCAATCATTCTTCTCCTTAATTATAAACATTAACATTTAAAATGTTTAGTTGGTCAACGTGGCACATGTCTGTATTCCCAGATGCTCTGGAGGCTGAAGCAGGAGGATCATGACTTCAAGGCCAGCCTAGCAACTTAGTGAGATTCTGTCTCAAAATAAAACAAGAAATGGGTTGGGGCCGTAACTCTGGTTTCAAACTCAGTTTTGTAGTTGTTGTAGTTGTTGTTTTTCTGTTTTTAAGTTTGATTACTGCCTATGTATTCTGTTTTATTGGCTATTGAATAGAGATTCCTATACAAGAAAACTACTTAATAGATAATTTTTTAGCCATGATTGTTTTAGATTATTAGAAAATTGCCCTTTGAGAATATTTATCATGTGTTTTACTGGAAAGGAATAAGAACATTGCCTGAGCTGCAGTATTAGGAGAGTTTCCTAACTCTTAGGGACTCTGTTTCTTTATTAAAATAAAGGACTTGATTTAAATAATCTTTACTCTTTAATTTCTGATCAAGTTCAATACCTTTACTGTAAAGAAAACAAATTATTATTATTCAGCATATTCATTTGATATATTTACTGAGTGTCTGCTATATATTGGCACTTCTTAACATTTATCAATAAGATTAAAGAACTTATAACTGCAATATTTAATATTCATTTTGAAAATATTATAATATTAAATAGTATTACATATTATTTTGGATATACAATTGAAACATAATTTGCTTGTTATTAGCTTCATGTTTGAAATTATTTAGCCACTTTATGCTCTCAGGCAAGACCTGAATTTGGTGTGAATATGTTCATCTCCTACTTCTTACTTCGTGCCTCTGCTTCCTGTTTTTACTAGTTCTGTCATTTATAGTTTATTATGGAGCATTTTTCTGTGTATTATTACCTGCATATCTGTTTAACATATGAGGACCTGAGAACAAGGTAAGTTCAATATTTAGACTGGCTACAGGATTAGGAAATAATAATACAAGACAAAACCTTAAAACCAGTTCTTGTGAATTCTTTTTTATATCACAGTGCTTTATGAAGCTTCTATTCTTCTGAATCCATATCCAGAAGCCTGAATTCTGTTGCTCTACTGAAGTGAGAAGTCTATTGATAATGAAAAATTGAAAATGTGGAAATTACAAGTATTGGCACATTCATCACAGAAGTGCATTGAGATCTTAATACTGAGACTACTTTTGCTTTCATCATTAGTGAAATTATTTAATTCTGAACATAGAAGTGTATTACTTTGATTGTGTAGTTTGCTTTTTTGGTAGCTAAAGTAATATGTTGTTGGAATGCATTTGAGAAGTATCCTGGCAAACGTGAGGAAATTCAGACATCTGATTCATTCCAAGTTTAATGGCAACAAAGTCTGCTTCTCCTTCAGTTATCTATGGTGTAACCTGCTTTTTTAATGCAAGATGGGTGTACATGTACAGATAAATTCTCTCCATTCCAATGGTGGCAACACTGAAGGATGGGTGTTAGAGAATTAGCTCACTCAGGTTTAGTAAAAGGTACCCTAGGTACATATCAATTCAACTTGTTTCATATTTTAAGCTTCTCAAGTAAAAACCATCTTATTACATTTTATTCATGTTTGATTTTGCAAGGAAAGAAAGACCACTATTGCCACTGAAGCAAACTCTTTTCCTATCCATGAGTAATGTTATTTAGTCATCTTTGCTTAAAGAAGAACACATTTTGGAAGAAGAAAAATAAAATTAAAGTAGAATATATTTTATTTTCTTTCAATGCAATATATCTTAAAGGAAAGGGAGTCTAAAAATGATCTCTGGCATAGACAACTAGATATTTTTCCAAGTCCAGTAGATTTAGAGACCTCCATAACACAGGGAAAACCCTGATTCTTTTTCCAGACCATAACCTAACTTTATTTATCAGGTTAGTAGTAGCTGACTAAACTGTGCTTATCTTCTAACTCTGCTGGTGCCTGGAGAGAGCACACTAGCTAACCTGATTTCATGAAGTTAGTGAAATTGCAACGCCTAAAGTCCAGCTTGCTGATTCACATGTTTTCCAGTTGTTTATTTAAAAACCCAAGGAAGAAAGAAATGCCATTCACAAAGGTGAAAGCAACATTTGATTGCTTGTCTAATGCATTTAATGGTTAGAAAACATGAAAGGATTTCGCTTGTTTCATGTAGTAAATAAAAGAGAAAATGGATGTGATCTAGCATACATGCGTAAACAATGAGGGGGGAGAAGGTTAGCATGGTAATTTTGTTCTGATGGAAGGTACTCTAATTCCACCACTAAAAAATAATTACACCATGCTCCTAGTGTGCCTTACTTATTTACAATAGAACTCAGTTGAATATGTACATGTTAACATCAGATTCAGCAGGGTTTAAGCAGTTGCACAAAGAAGTTTTGCCAAAAGGAGGAATAGATATCAGTCATTTATCTCACAGTGCATTATAATCTGGCTGCAACTGTTTCACTAAAGAGCACATAAGTGAATAAAAAGGAGATTAAAAGGAGGAACTGACGAATAGGGATTTGGGAAGAAGGGGTTTTCAAAAATGCCTTTGGCTTTTCAGAAAAAAAAAATGCAGTCATTAGCATGAATAATATTGCTGCTTAACCTTCCTTGATTAAAAAGAAAAAAAAAAAAACTTTCTGAAAGCAGAACTTTCTCAAGAGAGGAAAATTTTTTTAAAAAAATTAAAATAAATACCCCCCAAAATCTATCTCCTCAATACCATTTGTGAGGATCAAGAAAGCCTCATACACACCTACATTTTATATAACCCAAAACCCACTTCCTTCATTGATGAATTAAATATCCTCATTTAATATGCTTTTCAGTGTTCATGAAAAAAATATTCCTGGAACTTTCTTGATTGGTTTCTTTTGCATTTAAAATAGATTCCTTTTACACTTTTTATTCCCTAAAATAACTAAATATTAAAACTTTTGGCTACAAAAATAAGGACAATTGCTTTTATTGTTAACATGAGAAAGAAAAGAGCAAGATAGCTACTTCGATTCTGATTTTATTCCTTTAAAAATCTGCTACTAGGACCTCCTTCCCTGAAAGCAATTGGATACTGGAGGCACAATAGCTGCTGTCCAGCTCGAAGTGGGTTTGGTATCTTTTATAATAATCAAGTTGTCAAGGAGATTGTTCAGTACCCCTATAGAATTATCTAAAAAACAATTATATTTGTTCAATATTCCTGTCTTTTTGTATAAAGGAAATGCATGAATGCTGCAAATTCACTTTTATCTGTGTTCTCAATTCTTTCTTCATTAACTCCAATAGGTGGAAATTAACGTCTGTCCCAACTTTAATTTTACCTTTACAGTGGGTAAAGCTGAGTCTCAAAACTATCTCATCTAGATTCTTAGAAGGATTGGGTGATGGAACCTGGTTTTTAGCCCTAAACTCTAAAACTATCACAACACATCAGAATCTGTATACAGAATTTGTGTAAGAATTTGCTAGTGAATCAATGCATGTAAAATGTTCAGTATTATCTCATGACAAGGAAATACTACAGAACTAAGAAAGAAATTAAAGAAGACCTTAGAAGATGGAAAGATCTCCCATGTTCTTGGATAGGCAGAATTAATATTGTCAAAATGGCCATACTACCTAAAGTGCTATACAGATTCAATGCAATTCCAATTAAAATCCCAATGATGTACCTTACAGAAATAGAGCAAGCAATTATGAAATTCATCTGGAAGAATTAAAAAAAAAAAAACAAAACAGAATAGCTTAAGCAATCCTCAATAGAAAGAGCGAAGCAGGGGGTATCGCAATACCAGATCACCAGATCTTCAACTCTATTACAAAGCAATAGTAACAAAAACTGGCATGGTATTGGTACCAAAATAGACAATGGTAGATCAATGGTACAGAATAGGGGACATGGACATAAACCCAAATAAATACAATTTTCTCATACTAGACAAAGGGGCCAAAAATATGCAATGGAGAAAAGATAGCCTCTTCAACAAATGGTGCTGGGAAAACTGGAAAACCATATGCAACAGAATGAAATTAAACCCCTATCTCTCACCCTGCACAAAAGTCAACTCAAAATGGATCAAGGACCTCGGAATCAGACCAGAGACCCTGCATCTTATAGAAGAAAAAGTAGGTCCAAACCTTCAACTTGTTGGCTTAGGATCAGACTTCCTTAACAGGACTCCCATAGCACAAGAAATAAAAGCAAGAATCAACAACTGGGATAGATTCAAACTAAAAAGCTTTCTCTCAGCAAAGGAAACTATCAGTAATGTGAAGAGAGAGCCTACAGAGTGGGAGAATATCTTTGCCACTCATACTTCAGATAGAGTGCTAATTTCCAGAATATATAAAGAACTCAAAAGACTCTACACCAAGAATACAAATAATCCAATCAACAAATGGGCTAAGGAAATGAACAGACACTTCACAGAAGAAGATGTACAAGCAATCAACAGATATATGGAAAAAATGTTCAACATCTCTAGTAATAAGAGAAATGCAAATCAAAACTACCCTAAGGTTTCATCTCACCCCAATTAGAATGGCGATTATCAAGAACACAAGCAACAATAGGTGTTGGCGAGGATGTGGGGAAAAAAGTACACTCATACATTGCTGGTGGGGTTGCAAATTAGTGCAGCCACTCTGGAAAGCAGTATGGAGATTCCTCAGAAAGCTTGGAATGGAACCACCATTTGACCCAGCTATCCTACTCCTTGGCCTATACCCAAAGAGCTTACTTAAAATCAGCATACTACAGAGATACAGCCACATCAATGTTCATTGCTGCTCAATTCACCATAGCCAGATTGTGGAACCAACCTAGATGCCCTTCAGTTGATGAATGGATAAAGAATCTGTGGCATATATATAAATGGAATATTACTCTGCCATGAAGAATGATAAAATTATGGCATTTGCAGGCAAATGGATGAAATTGGAGAATATCATGCTAAGTGAGATAAGCCAATCTCAAAAAACTAAAGGACAAATGATCTTGCTGATAAGCAGATGAGGACATAAAATGGGGGGTGGGAGGGGTTAGTGTTAGGGTTAGGGTTAGGTTTAGGGTTAGGGATAAGGAGGGTGGTAAGAATGGAGGAAGGAAGGACTGTATAGAGGGAAAAGAGGGGTGGGAGGGGTGGGGTGGAAGGGAAAAAAATAACAGAATGAATCAAACAACATTACCCTATGTAAATTTATGATTACACAAATAGTATGCCTTGACTCCATGTACGAATAGAGAAACAACATGTATCCCATTTGTTTACAATAAAAATAAAAGGAGCTGCATGTAAGTTAAATGTATACATACTACATATTTCTGTGGAAATATATTGTGTAATTGGAATTTATACTTAATTTTATGAGAAGTTGTGAGTGGTCTTGACTAATTTATTGGTTAATTTGTGCACATATAAACACTATAAAAAGAATTCTTCCCGGGCTTGGTGGGGCTGTGATCCCAGCAGCTTGGGAGTCTGAATCAGGAATATCGTGAGTTCCAAGCCAGCATCAGCAAAAGTGAGGTGTTAAGCAACTCAGTGAAACACTGTCTCTAAATAAAATACAAAATAGGGTTGGGGATGTGGCTCAGTGGCTCAGTGTCTCTGAGTTCAATTCCCTGTTCGCATGCGCCCCGCCTTCTCATCTGCCAAAAAAAAAAAAAAAAAAAAAAAAAAAAAAAGAGTTCCAGAAGGTATTATTATTTACTTATTTATTTTTAGTTACACATAACATTAGGATTCATTTTGACGTTATTATAAAAGCATGGAATATAATTTGCTCCAATTCAGTCTCCAGTACTTTTCCTGTCCCTCCTCTCTTCCCTCTCCTTATTGTCTTCCCTCTACTCCACTGATCTTTCTGCTGTTTACTTTCAGTATTTTTTTAATTAATATCTTGTGGATGTACATGATTGTGAGATTCACTGTGGTATATTGATATAAGTACAAAGAAAGGTTGGGTCAGATTCATTACACTCTTCTTCCTTATCCCATCCCTCTTCCCTCCCCCTCAATCCCATTCATCTCTTACTCCACTGATTTTAGAAAGTAATTTTCAAGGTAACTTTCTCAATTTGGAATCTAAAAAAGGGAGGAGAAAAGGATGACTTTTTTTTTTTTTAAAGGAAAAGCATTATTTTATTTTATTTTTAAAGAAAAACAGGAGTTTGGAATCCTAAATCTTAAAATTTGGAATGAGGAAGATAACAAAATAAGTCTGTAAGACTAACACCAGACACACACACACACACACATACACACACACACATATTTATATATATATATATATATATTATATATTTTTACAGACTGCTTTTTGATTCACTATACACAAATGGGATACAATTCATTTATATGGTTGTACACTATGTAGATTCATACTATTTATGTAATCATACATGTACATGGGATAATGATGTCTGTCTCATTTCACCATCTTTCTTACTCCTGCCCCCACCCCTCTCTCATTTCCCTCTAAGTAATCTAAAGTTCCTCCATTTTTCTCTTACCCCCACTCCCTACGCCTGTTATGTATCATCATCTACTTACCAAGGAACACATTCGGCCTTTGGTTTTTATGGGATTGACTTATTTCACTTGGCATGACATTTTTCATTCAAACTAAAAAGATGACTATTTTTTTTTCAAATTATTTACTCCTTTTCTATGGGAAACTCTGCCTTCGATATTTAATCTCAAAATTTATATGTAATAATTTTTTTTTTCAAATGATTGACAAAATATCCTCCTCAAATAGGTCAGAGCCAGGCTTCTAATATATGCTTCTTAATACATACATCTACATATTTTTATTTTGGTGGTTCTGGGAATAAAAATCCAGGGCTTCATGCATGCTGGGCAAGTACTCTACCACTGAGCTATATTCCCAGCCCTAAGACAAGTTTTTTAATACTTTTATTATGGTAGATACAGTGAAATAATTGTAAGTATCTTGAAAAGTTACCACATCATTATAACTTCACTACTACAATTGATATTTTTATTAAAATATGATTTCCCATCATTATTAAAAGTTATGTCACCAAACTATTTTCAACTAAAATAAATTAATTTTCAAAATAATTGAACAACACACTTTTCCAAGCAGATGATACTTTTCATGGACACATTATAGAGGGAAAATTCTTTTCTCTTACTTTCCTAAGTTCCTGACTGAAGCTCTTATAACAAAATATAGATTAACAAGGGAAACACATATAAGTTCATTTAGTATGAGTTTTGTGTGACTCAACTTTCATCAGGAAATGAATACCTGAGAAAAATGAACTTATTATGCTAAGTTTGGTGAAGAAGTAGACAGTATGATCTTGTACTGCACTAGAGGAATCAGCAGAACCTATTTGTTCAGCTTCTTCTGTGTGACCCTTTGTCTTCAGAGATAAATACTCTTCCCCTCAGAGTATAGGGAGGTCACCTCTCACATGAGGGATTTGTGAACTTCTTCAAAGAGAAGGGAGAGGAGAGATCTGAGAGATCTTTTGCTTCTTTCTCAAATTCCTTCAGCTTAACATACTCAGAATGCAAAGGGACCGTGTTTTTGGGGTAGCACGTTCTGGACCCCTTCAACAAATGTAGGCTACAAAAGAGACGCAATTTTAAAAAGTAATATAATCCATAGTTTTTTGCTGCATAAATGCAGATTATAATAGACAACAAAACTTTTATGTCTTCCTTTATATATATAGAAAATTTTCTTAAGGAATTTCACTAAATTATTTTTCAGATATTTATATATAGAAGATGAACATTACAAGTCATGTCCTTTGTTACAGAGGACAGAGTTTGCAGAAATAAGTATTTCAGTTTTCTATATAAGAACATAAATATTCAATATGTGGGCATTTGTAGTATACTTGTAAAAGTAAAAAAAAAATGATTTGAATTACAAATGTCTTAAGACATTTCTTATACCCATCTTTTACATTTTTTCTGAAGTTATATTTGAATGAAAAAAACAAACACAATAAAGCATAGTAGTAGGCAATGGATATGTGGTGGGTGTTGTTCTTGATTTCAATGTAAAGTCTTGAATTAGGACAGATGAAATAGTCTTCTTGGGCAAACTTTCAGCTCCATAGGCATGTGAGGCATGTGACTATTGTCGTCTTACTGGTCCCCATCCTTAAAAGCACCTTCCTCAGTACTACCCCTCTCCCCACTTGCGGTTTGATGCTCTACATTGCTGCCTTGATATTTTTAAATGTATGTTTTGTTAAGTGGAGTCTGATGAGACACTAGAGATCCCTGCTATGAGTTTGGTGCCTCCCTCTTCTTGGGCATTGTTCCACACATAACACCCACCTGGATGAGATCCTGGCCTCTTACTTCCCTCCCATACCCAGAAGTCACTGCTGTCCTATTTTAGTGGGGAGCAAAGCACTAACAACCAATGTGACTTGTTCAGGATGCAGGGCAGGGCTGTAGGGGTTGTGGGGTCTGCCTTCATTCTGCAAGTATCTTTGTGCCAGAGTCAATGGCAATAAATTGTGAATGAAAGCTAGACTGATTTGATGAGAAAGCAAAAACTTTCTTCCTGTTCTTGAACCAAGTCCCTATCTTTCATTTTTCACTTGGTTTTGCAAATTTCCTCATTGGTCTTGGTATGTGGGACTAATGTTACTGAATGCAACTGCCTGGTTTACCAATTTAGATGAAAAGGGAAACTCTAAGGTCCATGATATTTCAAGGAGTTAGATAATTATTTTAGAAAATGACTAAACTTAAAAGATTTAAATGTCTCTTTAAACTTTTACTTTGTTCAACAGTCATGATTATTGATTGTCATTGATATATCAAATACTAACCTGAAGTTTATTCCATGTGTCTTGCTCATGGATACAGAGTTCACAGATAATTCCTGCAGTGTCCTTTGACTCATGAAAACTTGGGCAACCATCAGAGAATCTCACTTCATTTAAATGACAAAGTTAATTTATGAGAAGAAATTATTTATATCAACTTAGAACATGATGCTAGAATTAGCAACATAAAATTCCTCCTTTTAAAATAACCATTTTCAAAGTGATTTCTCAGTATTCATAATATTTCACATATTTCGCATGGAATGAAATGTTTTCCTGAAGTAGCTACTTAATAAAAATTAAATACAATGGATTAAATCCATAACTGGCATCCTTCCTAACTTAATCATATGTTGAAGTTCTACATATATCCATATCATAAGTAAATAAGTATCTCATGTAGGTCTTTTTAATCTCTCTCCTGGATTGCTTCCCCTACTCTTTTTTTTTTTTTGGTCTCCAATGGTTGACTATTTCCCATTTAAATACAATTTGATTTTAATCCTAGACATCTCTTTGAAACCTTTTGTCTGGGTATCAAAGAAACTCTTTGCCCAACTCCCTCTGCTAAGAAGTCATTATCTTTATTAATTATTCCTAAAGGGGTGGTATTTAGTCTACTTATTCAAATTCTGTCTCTAATCAAACTACTTTGTCACAGGCACAACATAACCATGGTAGGATAATCAGTAGTACCATGCTGAGGTGCAAAGGTGCTGTTATATCTTCAAGCTATATACAGAGGTTAGAAGCTGCACAGACTACACTCCACTGTCCTGACAACCCTGCACATGAAAGAATATGAAAACAGCAACATTTTAAAAAATAAGAAAATGAAAATGAATCTTCACATATATAACTCCCACTTTTATTAGTTATATGCTGAAAATGAACAATTTCAAATGACCACAGCAGGTCACACATTACAATGATTTCTTTAGAGCAGCACAACACAATAAACAGCATATGAGTACAACAGTAATGGATGTCTGTCTTCCATAACAGTTTCCATGTGTGTATTAGACTAGGGCCTTTCTCTCACCCTGCCAAGCAACAGATAGGAGAGAAGATGACCATGGGTAAGTAAGAGAGTTAACTTGACTTATGCTTACTATGATCAAGTACTGAGGGTATTAGCCCATAAGTAAAGATCATGGCCAGTTACAAGAATATGAAGCATTCAGGATAGCTTGTGGAAATTTATGCATATTTACCATCCTCCCTGACTAGATCACTTTACCAATCAGGATTTACTTTTATCATAAGCAGTGTTGCCTAGTAATATGGCTAACTTTTACTAGATCAGTTTCAAGTTTCCATGGAAACAAGAGATTGAAAATTAACTCAAGATCATTTCTCCTTTTATAGAAAAAGAGAAAATATTTCACTATGCCTTAATTTTCATTAGGAAATACAAATATTTGGAAATGGCTAACCAAGTATGCCCAGTCCTCTGATTTATGAAGCAATAAAATTCAAAATGAGAAATAAGCATTCAACTCAAGAAACTGAAAAAAGAAACATAAAATGCTCTCAAAGAAAATAGATAAGAAATACCAGTAAGAAAAAGTTAATAGGAGCTAATAAACTTAGGAAACACGGAAAATTTGATTTTTAAATTTATCTTGTATCTTGAAAATAGAATTTTTACATGGAAGATTAGAAAAGAAAACATTTAGGGAAAAAAAATGAATAACTTTAAAATATCAGAAAGGAGAACATTGACAAGACTTCCATGTATAAAGGTAGATAAAATGGTTAATTTATAGAATATATAAATTACTAAATTTGTTTCAAGAAACATTTACACAACCAACAGAATACCAATAGAAGAAAATGAAAGGTAATCAAAACTTTCTCACTAAAATAAAGGCATCATGATGTAATGAATGATTTAAGGGATATTTCTTATCACTACTGAACAATGAGATAAGCAAGAGTAAAAAGTCATAAATTCTGAAAAGACAGGTAAAATTTTCAATACTTATAAACAGTATGCTTATTTATCTAAGTAATAAAAAATCAACAAAGTCCTTTTAGGAACTAAGAAAGAGAAAGAAATTACCTAGATATAAAAATGTTTGGAGATTCAGTAGTAGTCTTCAATATCAGCAATAAAAACTTACAAAATATAATTTAAAAAGCATTCAAATTTATAAACTGTTACATGTTAGAATAGCTAGAAACAATGAACACAGTGAAGATTGTACAAAATTGGAGAAAATGTTCTCAAAGTATACATATCAAAATATAACCAAATAATAATGAAGATAAGATATATAATCTTAAAAATAGATTTGACCTTGAAGAGATGTTATGAGCCATGAATGAAACTTCCATAATAAACAAAAGTTAAAAGAATTTGCAACTAGAAAACCTACACTATGGAGTATTCTCAATAACATATTCTATGAAGTTGAAATGAAAAAGAACAAAAAGTGAAAACCAGAAAAGAAAGGAACTACACTAAAGGAATAGTCAATCAAAGGAGAAACTAATTCAAATTAAAAGCGAGAAATAAATCCAAATGACAGGAAATACAAATTATATCTCAATAATAACCTTGAACATTAATGTCCAAAACTCATCAATCAAAAGACCCAGGCACAGATTGGATTAAAAAACAAGACCCAACAATATGGTGTCTCCAAGAGATTCACCTCATAGGCAAATGATATCCACAGACTGATGGTGAAAGGATGGGAAAAAACATATCACTCACATGTATTGTGTAAATAAGCAGGGGTTTCTATCCTCATAGCAAAAAGCGGACTTTAAACCAAAGTTAATCTGAAGGGACAAAGAAGTTCATTTTATACTGCTTAAGGGAATTATATATCAACAGGACATAACAATCATAAATGTTTATGCCCCAAATGGACCATGTGTGTATCAAACAAACCCCTCTCAATTTCAAGAATCAAATAGACCATGACACAATAATATTGGTAAACTAACATGCCACTGTCACCACTGGATAGATCTTTCAAACAAAAACTAAATCAAGAAGCAATAGAAGTAAAAAATACAATTGATAATTTAGACTTAACAGACACATATAGAATATTTTATCCATCAATGACTGAATACACTTTCTTCTCAGCAGCAACTGGATCCTTCTCTAATATAGACCGTGCTATGTAAGCTATCAACATGTGTTGTAATACAATTGTAATACTACCTTAATATACTTTTAGCATCTGTAGAATTATTTTGTAAGCTCTCTTTCCATTAATATTAATTTTTATGTTCTTGCTTTTTTCTTGATTAGAATTATTTTTTATCAAATTTTAGCTGTATCATTTCCTATTTCATACATTTCTGTTTGTTCCTTCCTAGTAGATAATTTGAAAATAGTTTGATTGTTATTCTAGCTTCTTTCTGGTACAAGTACTTTAAGTTATTTTAATTAGAGACAGGGTCTTGCCGAGTTGCTAAGTGCCTTGCTGAGTGCTGAGGCTGACTTTGAACTTGAGATCCCTGTGCCTCAGCCTCCAGAGACTCTGGGATTACAGATGTTTGCCACTGCGTCTGGCTCCTAATAAATTAAACCCAGGTTTGACAAACTTGTTTGATAAAGGATCAGGGAATAAATATTTTAGTGTTTTTGAGCCACGCCATTTATGTCACTAGTATTGATCTCTGAATTTACAGGGTCAAATGAAAGGGGTTGTGGGGTGGATTGGGGAAGGTATTTATTGATACTTTTTCATAGGTTAATAGAAAACATGAATGAAGTATGTAGTTCTTTATAATCACTCAAATTTTTTTAACCATTATGTTTATGTACTTGGTACAATTCCTAGCTTATAGTAGGCATTCTATTCATTTTTATGTGAAAACTTTGCTGTTAGTTTAACAGTTCTGACTGGGCTGGGGAAGTAGCTCAGTGATAGAGCATTGGCCTAGCATGTGTGAGGTCCTGAGTTTGATCTGGCACCACAATAAACAAACAAAAAATTATAGAAAATAAAATAGTTTTTTTAAATGATTTTGGTCTCTTCATTGTTACTATTTTATAATGCAATAGACATATAACATCTTGCCTCACAGTGAAAGATATTTAAAATCATTGCATATATAATATTTATTTTAATATATATATTATAACATAATTCATAAATAAAATTTATAATTCAAAACATATAAACATAGGTTATAATAGAATTAAAAAACTGCCAAGGTACACAGAAATATAGAATTATGATACATTTTTGTTTAGATAAACATTTTTTGCATTATTTTCAGCTCACTCCTAGTATTTCTTCTGTCTTTGATATTTTAAAATTATGCTGCACTTACTGCTCAGAAATGCTCTCAGTCACTTACAATGCTACTTTTATAAATTAATTAACTTGACATTTACTGACTCCCAGCCTTAAATTATCTAGCATTATTCAGATTTTTCATATCACCTTTGGATCTAGCAAAATCTATAAGAAATTACAAAAGGTGACCCTTAATGTGCTTGAAAATTTTGACCTAGTCCATCCAAAATGTGAAGAAATCTTAATTGCTTTTAAGCAGTACTTTTATGAAGAGAATGCAGCAATTAACCCATTGATCTAAAGAATGGGTCAGAAAGCATTTCCATGTTGGGTACTTCAGTTCGTTTTCGTTTATACGAGACTCTGGTGCAGGTAATTTATTTTTCATTATGTTCATGATGAATAAACTTATTTAAAATCTAGAATGCTAATGCTGTTTTTGTGACTTCATATTTGAGGTACACAAATCCCCAAAAAGTGATTATTTAAATGGTTAATTTAAAACATACAATAATGAAAGTTCATAAAACTATTAAACTAAAAAATTATACATGAAAAGTTATTTGGGATTTTCATTAGTGGGAAAGATCTGAGCCTGACTAATGGGTTGAATGTGACATCTGGTACCACCCTGTGAGAGGTGTTAATACCTGTAATAAACCTTCAAATTCAGTAAGGCTTAAATATATTTCTATAATTCCCAATCTTATGATCCAATCAGCAGAAACAGATGATTTTATTTTCTCCTATCCATGTGTGATCACTGACAGCCAAGAAGCAAATACCTACTTCCATGAGGTGCCTAAAAATATGGTGGAACTGGAAACTCCTTATAATAAATGTTTACTCTTATCTTGAGTAGGCAAGTTATTAAGAGAAAATGCACTTCCATCTTCAACTTGCTTAAGAAAGTTTTGTAACTGCAATAGTTATTGCTTTAAACTGGTATCTTCATCACTTCTTTACATAAAAGCCCTGTCATGTGTCCTTCCTCTCCTTCCATCATACTTCCCACATTTTCCCCCAGCACTCTTAATCATCAGAATTCAGTATTTCCTGTTATGATTGGCATATTAATGACACCCTGGCCTCCATTAACCTCTATAAACTTCAGTCTTTTCTCTCTTAAATTTGTGCTGCACAATATTGAAGATACCAAGTCCTGCCTTGCTTCCACTTGACATATTCTTATTTCAAAACTAGTAGCAGTTTATTATTTTTGCAAACCCCAACCCATCCCTCAAGTCTCAATTCAAATGTTTTACATAGGCTTATTACTCTGATGTTTCTTTTATTTAAAATTTACTTATAGCACAATGTATTACATTTACCATGAATGTTTGCATGTCTTCTTACCTTCAGATAGTAACTTCTTTGGAAGGCAGAAAGTCACTTTCTTGTATCCATGGTTTCTAGATCAGTATCTGGCATGCAATAGGTGACAAATATTTTTAAATGAATAAATAACAAATGACATGTTGATTTAACAATTTTACTAAACTGTAATAAATAAGTATAAAGGGTGCTGAAGACTCCTAAATTACGGTCATGAAAATATAATTAGCACATTTAGTTTTTTTCAGAATGCATGAATTATGGACCCGTCTCTCTCTCTCTCTCTCTCTCTCTCTCTCTATAGAGAGAGATAGATATATATATATATATATAATGTATATATACCGTATATTTTTCATACTATTTTCATTAAATAATAAATCCAAATATTATTGTAGGACTGATTTTTATTAATTTGTAACAGTTTCAGTGCTGGTTTCCTTTACATACTCGGAAGCTTAAGTGCTCAGATGACACAAATGGTACTGGCAGCTGCAATGCTCAAGCCAGGCTTCTCCACTCCTCTGTACAGACTCACTCTTGAATCTTGTTGGGTACTCCATGATGAAAGTTTGTCTACTACTTCAGGGTCTTTCTTAGAATACCATCAGTGTTGAGCTAGAGTAAGCCTTAAACATGCCTTGATTTATTGTGTTTCGTGATTTTTTTCTAGTTTGAATCTTGAAGTTGGAAGAGGTTATTCTTTCTGTTTTTCCTTTTTGGTTATTTATTTAAATGATTTCATACTAGGTGTGGTAGTAGGATAACATAAAAATATCAGTCTAACAGAATGGTAACTAAAGCTCTTCTCACAGAAACAGAACTCATTACTCTCTTGTCTGTGTGTGTCTTTACTGGAGAAAGCAACATGCTCTGTGGAGTTTGTTTACTCAATGGAAAGGGCAAAAGTAAGGGGTTCTCAGAAGGATTGTCAAGTAACAAAAATACTCTTAAAACACTACTCTATCTTAGCTTTAAAAATAATTAATCAATATACGAAGTTTATTTTTAAAGTTTTGTGCACCAAATGTAAGAAATTATAAGTATTCTCTGTTACATCACAGAAGATGATAAACAATTCCATATTAAGTGGTGGTAAACATGCTTACTGTTGAGAAGCATTGTCAGAACTACAGATAGTTTCATTTCCCTATGTTTTTCCCCATATAATTCATTAATAGAAGTGTGGATATGAATGATCTCAAAGTGCTAATTTAAAAGTATTGTGAACATTTATGAAGAAAAGGAGGGTTAGTTCTCAGCTCCATAATGGAAAAGGCTGTCTTTTTGGCAATCTTGACAATATATTTAAACATATTATTAAGGCAATGAAAGACTGCATTATTCTTACATTGAAAACTATTTCTATTATAATTATTAACAGATATTAATTATACAAATTAATGGATGCACCATTATAACTCCACACATGCATATATTGTGTCTTGACCATGTTTGCCCACTGATTTTCCACTCTCTTCTCTCTCGTTTCTAGTCCCTAATAATTCCTCTTCTACTTTCAAGCCCTCAGGCTTTGTGTGTGCGTGTGTGTGTGTGTGTGTGTGTGAGTTGTTTGTTTGTGATATATATATATATACATACATACATACATACATACATATATATACTGATTTTCTTTATCCCTCCATCTGTAGTTAAGCATATAGGTTGGTTGTTTCCACATTCTGGCTACTGTGAACTATACTGCAATAAACATGGGTATGTTATTTTAAATGAAATCTCCATTTCAATGGAAAATATTTCTTAAATTTTTTGACGGCACTATATATGAAAAGTTTATCATCTGTGAATTTGAGAAATATGTTAGAACTTTATACCTTTATAAGTGAATAAATTTATCTGAAGTTCTAAACATTGTTAGTGATAAGAGAGCTTTTAATTGTAAACATTCTGCTAAATTTTGATTTTTTATTCCCCTTCTCTTCTCCTCCTCCTCCTCTTCCCCTTCCCTCTCCCCTCCCCTCCCCTCCCCATCCCTCTCCCCCTCCCTCTTCCCTTTCCCCTTACTTTTTCTCTTCCCCTTCTTCCTCTTCTTAGTTATGGGGATAGAATCCTTCAGGGGTTTTATTACTGAACTGCATACCAACCCCTTTTTATATTTTGTTTTGAGACAGGCCTTGCTAAGAACTGAGCCTGGTCTTGAACTTGTGATCTTCTTGCTTCAGCCTTTGGACTTTCTGTGATTACACATGTGCCATAGTGCACCTGGATCTGACTAAATTATAAAATAAAGCTTTTACATATGAGATTTACATGGAATATTTAAAATGTGTTTAGATATTTTAAATAAATACTTGATAATTTAAATAGCTTAAAATTATATACATCATTAACAAATGATTGCCTAATTTGTACTAATCCTAATGTAATTTTTAATATTATGCTTATACTTTAAACTGACCATTTATCTTTTGTTTTCTTCTGACAGCTCCTTCAGGTTGGAAGGAATACCTTTATTTGAAGGCATGTCGATTCATTTTTCTCACTTCAGATTCATCATTATGACTTCTTGAGGCCTGATCTAATTGTAAAGTAACCAGGAATCTGATCATCACAGAGGAGCAAATTCCCCAACTTTGGAGCACAAATGATCACTGTAGAATCGCATAAAATCATCTGCCTCTAGTCTGACATCTGTGAGCAGAGTCCTGGGGAAAAAACCACAGCCTTAAATCTCTTCACTCACAAATTACCAAGAAGATAAAATATATAGATGAAAAGGACTAAGTAAAAAGCCAATGAATAAATAAAAACCAAACAAAACTTATTTTACTATGGAAATAAAATATTCCCCGATATGAGCCCCTCAAGTTTAAAATGCAGCAATTAATCTAGAAAATTGCAAATTGATTTATCATTTCGGAAGGTAAATGGACAGAGAAGAAGGTATCTTGTGTCAAAATTACTCATCATTTCAAAATACATAGACAAAAATAGAACTGAACAAGCAGGAACACTGCGGCATTGCAAGGTGTTAGAACAGAAGGTTGCTGTTTGCAGAAAAGAGGATGTTTGCCATCTTGTATACATCCTCAAAGCCATAATGGAATAACAGCATTGTTACCAATTGCTTGCAGTTTCCACATTTGATCTTCACCCCACATTGGTTAAGAGAGAGGGGAGGTCAGTTCTTACTGATCGCTTCTCCATGCACCCCAATATTTGCACTGTCCCTTCCATTCAGGGTAATGATGTGTGTGTTTATTTGCACAGATGGGCCAATGAGTTTTGAGACCAGAGCAAGTTGTTTCTTGCAGGAGTCCAAAAAGAAAATCTTGAGAATTCTCAAGACATTGGTTTCTCTTTCTCCTATAAAATTCAGTTATCTAAAGAAATGTAACTATCTTAGATTTTTGTTTTAAATCTAAAGAATATTAATGAAAGAATCAGTGTGGAAATGAATGAAAAAGTTAAAAAAAATTTAATGAATATCATTTTATATCATTCACAGCCAAGAAGTCAAGTACAGTGAACTGCACACTAAACATTTCTGTTGAACATCTATTTGTTCTCTTACTTAATTAAAGTCATTTGTAATTTGTATTTGACATATAACAGTTTTTTATAGCCATTTATCGATGCTTCATGGGAAAATGTACCAGACAAGCAAACAGCATTTTCAGTTTATTTTTCTAAATAAATGTGTTGTTTGTATTATTTGTAGTTGTTCATTTAATTTGGTTTCCATTATCTGGAAGATGTGTCCTATATTTCTTAAGGAAGTTTTTATTATATTAACTTAGAACTATCAGGAGACTGAATTCTCACTTTTATTTTTAGTATAAAAATCATGCTATTTTCTAAAGTGAGAAAAATGATATTTTTCATTGACTTTCTTGTCAAGGGCTATTTTAATATTATTACTGTATTACCAGAAATTAGTGTTCATACGAAGGTACTGCAGTGAAACAGAAAGCTTAGGTGCTGTATCAGGAAGAATTTCTCTTTTCCTAAAAAGAAAACTGCTTTAGAAAAATAATAAAATAAGCTAAAAAACATGTAGGCCATTAATCATATCTTATGAGTCCTCATTTTGCCCACCGAAAAGTTTTTTGAGAACATCCATAATTATACTTAAAATGATTAGGAAATCAAACTGGAACAAAAATGGAGGTTTCAATCAACTAAGGCTTTGGGAGAGGCTACAAAATGTTCATGTTTACTTATGACTCATCAACTGGATCCAGTAAGCAGTGTGCAGTTCTAACAAATTACTTTAAACAACTAAAATAATAGGTCATTAGGCTTTTTCCTAAACCATGATCTGAAACCCAATTCCCATTATATTGTTCTGCACACTTAAATTTGTTTATTCTCTGAAATGTATCTTGGTATTTAGAATAGCCTGTAACATAATGAAGAAAATTAGTTTGTCATGCATGATTTAAACCCCTTGAAAATTAAGACATACTATATGAAAAAATAACTGGAAATCAAGTTGTATGTTCCTGTGGGATGTTAAGCATGGAAGTATGGATTCCTGGATTCATTTGAATTCTTTTAAAATTCATGCTGATTACGTCAGTGTAAATTATTTGAAATTATGAACAGGTTAAGTCAACTTTCCATAAAACACATAAAAACAGTATGAAGAGTAAAAACAGTAAGTATAAAAATGACGTAAGTAATGATATCTATAAAACATATGTAGGTGGGTTTAGCTTCCAAAAAGACTGAGATTCACTTTCCCTTCCACCACCCCCACCACAAAAAACATAAAGAGTTTACTTGGACCCCTAAAACAAAGTGATTCAGAAAGTTTCACAATACAACAGACTATCAGTATATCTGACTTAATGAAAACCATAACAAAAAGGGAAAGAAGGAAGATAGGAAATCGAAAGAAAGAAAGAAAGAAAAGAAAGAAAGAAAGAGAGAATAAAGAAAAAATACCAAGTCATTGTTTATGGAGCAATGGTGGATATAAGAAATAACAAAGAGTAGAACAGTCTTTATATGGATTGTAAGCATCTGTATGTGTGGGTATTAACAGGTTTTTGTACCAATGCCAATATATCTCAGAGCTGCAGATTTCCTATTACAGAATGAGATAAATTAACATTTTCCATAAGAACAGACTTACTCATACCACAGATGGTAGTATGTTCAACTACTAACTAGTTTTTGTGATATTTCATTTATTTTTGAGTTGATGTATTTTTTTAATTTTCTTTTTCCTTCTTACCTGTCCCCTCCACTTCTTTCTTTCTTTTTGGTACTGGGAATTGAACCCAGGGGCACTCTATCACTGAGCTACATCCTCATCCCTTTTTCTTTCAGTTTGAGACAAGTTCTCACTAAACTGCCAAGGCTGGCCTGGAATTTGCAATCTTCCTGATTAAATCTAATGAGTTGGTGAGAGTATGAGCTTGTGTCATCACACATGATGGAGTTGATGAATTTCTTAGGGATAAAATTAAGAAAAAAAAATAGAGGGAAGAAGAAATATCTATTTTCCCATTACTTAAGTCTGAATGTTTGATGAATTTAGTTTAAAAAGAATCAGAGAGAAGTAAGCACATAAAAAACAGTGCTATGATTTAAGGATTAAATTGTGTGCCTCTCAGAGGTCTTTGGAAGGGGCATACTTTTTGCCCCTATAAAAATATAGGGACAAAGGGTAAAAGATGAGTTGTTCTAAAAACAGGATACCTAAACTATGATCTTAACTTTTAACTGATTTTGTTGTAAAAAAATTCTCATGACTTTTTTTTAATGCGAGTTTTATAAATTAAAAAATTACCTTAATTAATGATTCTTCAATGGGGTATTATTGACTCCAAGAAGATTTGACAACATTCACAGATATTTGTCACTGTTGCAAGGGGGCTGCTAATAGCAACTAATGAGTAAAGGCCAGGCATTCTTCCAATCATTACACAATTCCAATTCACAGGCCCAGACCTGCTCCCTCACCTCTAAAAAGAATTGTCTAGCCCAAATGTCCATATTGATGAATTGTAAAATCCTGACCTCCATGAGTATACTTGGAAGGGAAAACATTCCCTATAATCTCTAAAACTAGTTGATATTTTTATAACTAATTTGGTTCACCTGTACACGTATGGCTTAAGTTGTGGTATATGCGATGCAAAGGTATTAATAGATGGGTCATTTTGAAACCACAAGCAGAGCATTGTGTATATGTAAATCTGTATGTTTACAAGGGTTCAGATCTATAGCTTTGATCAGAGTTTGTAAAAGATATATGACCTCACAGAACCAGTCACCAAATTTATGAACAACCTCAAAGACTTCTAGTGCATTGGTCAAGCGTTATCTTCCCTTCAATGATCCAACTGGGGTTTTTTAGGCACCAATTCCCTGAATATTCTCTGACTTTACTCAATAAGGCATGGCACTACCTAAAATGAAGACAAATGATTCCCAAGTAAATCCTCTTTAACTAATTGAAATAATATTGACAAGTAGAGTTTCTTTTAGATAGCTTGTAATTTAAGAGGTCAAATTTCCCATTTTTACCAACATTTCTATAGTTTGCACTTAATGAATAAATTTTTGTGATACATGTTGCTTAGGTTTTTAGCACAATATCCTATACTAATGACAATGTATTTCCTCCATATCTCCTCCATGTCCTCTGGTTTACTTCAATATTGTCCACTATCCATTAAAGTTACCAACCAGAAACTGTAGTGGAAATCCCTGTCACACTCTCACTTTCTACTGTAATTATTTCTCGAGTTTTGTCCATTCTACACCCTACAGATTGCTCAAGTTCCTGCTGCCATTCTCAAGTCAAATTTCATTCTCTTGTAGATGAAATACCATAGTAGTAGCCTTCTAACTGCTATCCCCCAGTTTGCCCTTTTGCATTTCATTTTTCACAGTCTCTCAGAGATGTCTTTCTAAATTTCACCAAATCTACCAGATTACTTTTCAAGTAACATAACAAACAAAACTGTCTGTCTCTCCATTCTCTACATGGTGATGTCCTGACTCTTGCAGGGTCACTAGGATCTCATATATGCAGTTCCAACCTCCATGTCTCCCACTGCTGCTGCTTTCTGGAGGCTGAGCCCTACCTGCGTTGATATCTTGCCATTCCTAGACTTTATGTTTTCCTTTCTCTGTTTCTGCTTTCCTTGAAGATTTTCCCTGTGTTGAAATTCTATTCATCCTTCAGAAGGAAGCTGAGCTTTGCAGTCTTTTCTAATTCCCTCTGGCAGAGGTATTATTGTTATATTTCTTCTCAGAAATCATTTGGCCCTAGAATATCTTGTTCACCTTTGTTTACCAAGTGCCCTGAACAATTCATGGCTCATATGCATATTTTCAATAAATGTTTTTGCAACTGGACTGCTAACACTATTCAAATTCAAGGTTTAACTCAGTATTGAAACATTATAGAGAAACATAGGTTTTATTGGTCAGACTAAAAACAGGGCTCATAACTTTATGAAAGGAATGAAATTAAAAAAATTACTATCTGCTCTAAAAATTGCAATTTGTATTTTAATTATCTAAACTACTATTATTAAGAGCATAAATAAATAAGGTTTCAAAATAATTGAAGTAATTCATGATGCTCTGTTCTCTTTAAAGTTTATTTAACACAGTTTTGCAGTTTTAAAATAATTTACTTCACAATGTAGAGATGACAGGGATAGTTTTAATTCCTCATCGACAGTTGCACTTGCATTACTATCTTTTTAAAGATATATCAAAATATCAAGTAGGATCAAAATTATAGCCAATTCTAAACTACATATACATCAATGGTCAAAAAGCATTCCTCTATTTTATTAAGTTATTATTAGTAATGAGAGGCATATGCTACAGCAGCATTGCAAGATAGATGCAGAAGGGTAGTGTTGTATAAAACAAAATAACACACCTAAACTGTTTTGTTTGAGACCTTAAATAACTTGAGTTAAATTCAGGAAACGGGCAATTTTGCATAAATAATAACCACATACAGTTCAATAACTTCTAAGTAAATCTTCTCATTAAAATACAGTCCAGTGTTTCTCATCCTTGGCACTATCGGTATTTTGGTTTGAATAATTACTTGTTAGAGAAAGAGATATGTCTTGTGCATTATAGCATATTTAGCAGTATTTCTGGCTCCTACCTAGTAGATGCAAGTAGCACCATTTGTGACAACCAAAATTATCTCCAGGAATTTCCAACTGTCAACCCAAGGATGGATTGAAAATCGCTGACACAGGCCAATCATTCTTCTCCTTAATTATAAACATTAACATTTAAAATGTTTAGTTGGTCAACGTGGCACATGTCTGTATTCCCAGATGCTCTGGAGGCTGAAGCAGGAGGATCATGACTTCAAGGCCAGCCTAGCAACTAGTGAGATTCTGTCTCAAAATAAACAAGAAATGGGTTGGGGCCGTAACTCTGGTTTCAAACTCAGTTTTTTGTAAGTTGTTTGTAGTTGTTGTTTTTCTGTTTTTAAGTTTGATTACTGCCTATGTATTCTGTTTTATTGGCTATTGAATAGAGATTCCTATACAAGAAAACTACTTAATAGATAATTTTTAGCCATGATTGTTTTAGATTATTAGAAATTGCCCTTTGAGAATATTTATCATGTGTTTTACTGGAAAGGAATAAGAACATTGCCTGAGCTGCAGTATTAGGAGAGTTTCCTAACTCTTAGGGACTCTGTTTCTTTATTAAAATAAAGGACTTGATTTAAATAATCTTTACTCTTTAATTTCTGATCAAGTTCAACACCTTTACTGTAAGAAAACAAATTATTAGTATTCAGCATATTCATTTGATATATTTACTGAGTGTCTGCTATATATTGGCACTTCTTAACATTTATCAATAAGATTAAAGAACTTATAACTGCAATATTAATATTCATTTTGAAAATATATAATATTAAATAGTATTACATATTATTTGGATATACAATTGAACATAATTTGCTTGTTATTAGCTTCATGTTTGAAATTATTTAGCCACTTTATGCTCTCAGGCAAGACCTGAATTTGGTGTGAATATGTTCATCTCCTACTTCTTACTTCGTGCCTCTGCTTCCTGTTTTTACTAGTTCTGTCATTTATAGTTTATTATGGAGCATTTTTCTGTGTATTATTACCTGCATATCTGTTTAACATATGAGGACCTGAGAACAAGGTAAGTTCAATATTTAGACTGGCTACAGGATTAGGAAATAATAATACAAGACAAAACCTTAAAACCAGTTCTTGTGAATTCTTTTTTATATCACAGTGCTTTATGAAGCTTCTATTCTTCTGAATCCATATCCAGAAGCCTGAATTCTGTTGCTCTACTGAAGTGAGAAGTCTATTGATAATGAAAAATTGAAAATGTGGAAATTACAAGTATTGGCACATTCATCACAGAAGTGCATTGAGATCTTAATACTGAGACTACTTTTGCTTTCATCATTAGTGAAATTATTTAATTCTGAACATAGAAGTGTATTACTTTGATTGTGTAGTTTGCTTTTTTGGTAGCTAAAGTAATATGTTGTTGGAATGCATTTGAGAAGTATCCTGGCAAACGTGAGGAAATTCAGACATCTGATTCATTCCAAGTTTAATGGCAACAAAGTCTGCTTCTCCTTCAGTTATCTATGGTGTAACCTGCTTTTTTAATGCAAGATGGGTGTACATGTACAGATAAATTCTCTCCATTCCAATGGTGGCAACACTGAAGGATGGGGTGTTAGAGAATTAGCTCACTCAGGTTTAGTAAAAGGTACCCTAGGTACATATCAATTCAACTTGTTTCATATTTTAAGCTTCTCAAGTAAAAACCATCTTATTACATTTTATTCATGTTTGATTTTGCAAGGAAAGAAAGACCACTATTGCCACTGAAGCAAACTCTTTTCCTATCCATGAGTAATGTTATTTAGTCATCTTTGCTTAAAGAAGAACACATTTTGGAAGAAGAAAAATAAATTAAAGTAGAATATATTTTATTTTCTTTCAATGCAATATATCTTAAGGAAAGGGAGTCTAAAAATGATCTCTGGCATAGACAACTAGATATTTTTCCAAGTCCAGTAGATTTAGAGACCTCCATAACACAGGGAAAACCCTGATTCTTTTTCCAGACCATAACCTAACTTATTTATCAGGTTAGTAGTAGCTGACTAAACTGTGCTTATCTTCTAACTCTGCTGGTGCCTGGAGAGAGCACACTAGCTAACCTGATTTCATGAAGTTAGTGAAATTGCAACGCCTGAAGTCCAGCTTGCTGATTCACATGTTTTCCAGTTGTTTATTTAAAAACCCAAGGAAGAAAGAAATGCCATTCACAAAGGTGAAAGCAACATTTGATTGCTTGTCTAATGCATTTAATGGTTAGAAAACATGAAAGGATTTCGCTTGTTTCATGTAGTAAATAAAAGAAAAAATGGATGTGATCTAGCATACATGCGTAAACAATGAGGGGGGAGAAGGTTAGCATGGTAATTTTGTTCTGATGGAAGGTACTCTAATTCCACCACTAAAAAATAATTACACCATGCTCCTAGTGTGCCTTACTTATTTACAATAGAACTCAGTTGAATATGTACATGTTAACATCAGATTCAGCAGGGTTTAAGCAGTTGCACAAAGAAGTTTTGCCAAAAGGAGGAATAGATATCAGTCATTTATCTCACAGTGCATTATAATCTGGCTGCAACTGTTTCACTAAAGAGCACATAAGTGAATAAAAAGGAGATTAAAAGGAGGAACTGACGAATAGGGATTTGGGAAGAAGGGGTTTTCAAAAATGCCTTTGGCTTTTCAGAAAAAAAAAATGCAGTCATTAGCATGAATAATATTGCTGCTTAACCTTCCTTGATTAAAAAGAAAAAAAAAAAAACTTTCTGAAAGCAGAACTTTCTCAAGAGAGGAAAATTTTTTTAAAAAAATTAAAATAAATACCCCCCAAAATCTATCTCCTCAATACCATTTGTGAGGATCAAGAAAGCCTCATACACACCTACATTTTATATAACCCAAAACCCACTTCCTTCATTGATGAATTAAATATCCTCATTTAATATGCTTTTCAGTGTTCATGAAAAAAATATTCCTGGAACTTTCTTGATTGGTTTCTTTTGCATTTAAAATAGATTCCTTTTACACTTTTTATTCCCTAAAATAACTAAATATTAAAACTTTTGGCTACAAAAATATGACAATTGCTTTTATTGTTAACATGAGAAAGAAAAGAGCAAGATAGCTACTTCGATTCTGATTTTATTCCTTTAAAAATCTGCTACTAGGACCTCCTTCCCTGAAAGCAATTGGATACTGGAGGCACAATAGCTGCTGTCCAGCTCGAAGTGGGTTTGGTATCTTTTATAATAATCAAGTTGTCAAGGAGATTGTTCAGTACCCCTATAGAATTATCTAAAAAACAATTATATTTGTTCAATATTCCTGTCTTTTTGTATAAAGGAAATGCATGAATGCTGCAAATTCACTTTTATCTGTGTTCTCAAATTCTTTCTTCATTAACTCCAATAGGTGGAAATTAACGTCTGTCCCAACTTTAATTTTACCTTTACAGTGGGTAAAGCTGAGTCTCAAAACTATCTCATCTAGATTCTTAGAAGGATTGGGTGATGGAACCTGGTTTTTAGCCCTAAACTCTAAAACTATCACAACACATCAGAATCTGTATACAGAATTTGTGTAAGAATTTGCTAGTGAATCAATGCATGTAAAATGTTCAGTATTATCTCATGACAAGGAAATACTACAGAACTAAGAAAGAAATTAAAGAAGACCTTAGAAGATGGAAAGATCTCCCATGTTCTTGGATAGGCAGAATTAATATTGTCAAAATGGCCATACTACCTAAAGTGCTATACAGATTCAATGCAATTCCAATTAAAATCCCAATGATGTACCTTACAGAAATAGAGCAAGCAATTATGAAATTCATCTGGAAGAATTAAAAAAAAAAAACAAAAACAGAATAGCTTAAGCAATCCTCAATAGAAAGAGCGAAGCAGGGGGTATCGCAATACCAGATCACCAGATCTTCAACTCTATTACAAAGCAATAGTAACAAAAATGGCATGGTATTGGTACCAAAATAGACAATGGTAGATCAATGGTACAGAATAGGGGACATGGACATAAACCCAAATAAATACAATTTTCTCATACTAGACAAAGGGGCCAAAATATGCAATGGAGAAAAGATAGCCTCTTCAACAAATGGTGCTGGGAAAACTGGAAAACCATATGCAACAGAATGAAATTAAACCCCTATCTCTCACCCTGCACAAAAGTCAACTCAAAATGGATCAAGGACCTTGGAATCAGACCAGAGACCCTGCATCTTATAGAAGAAAAAGTAGGTCCAAACCTTCAACTTGTTGGCTTAGGATCAGACTTCCTTAACAGGACTCCCATAGCACAAGAAATAAAAGCAAGAATCAACAACTGGGATAGATTCAAACTAAAAAGCTTTCTCTCAGCAAAGGAAACTATCAGTAATGTGAAGAGAGAGCCTACAGAGTGGGAGAATATCTTTGCCACTCATACTTCAGATAGAGTTCTAATTTCCAGAATATATAAAGAACTCAAAAGACTCTACACCAAGAATACAAATAATCCAATCAACAAATGGGCTAAGGAAATGAACAGACACTTCACAGAAGAAGATGTACAAGCAATCAACAGATATATGGAAAAAAAATGTTTAACATCTCTAGTAATAAGAGAAATGCAAATCAAAACTACCCTAAGGTTTCATCTCACCCCAATTAGAATGGCGATTATCAAGAACACAAGCAACAATAGGTGTTGGCGAGGATGTGGGGAAAAAAGTACACTCATACATTGCTGGTGGGGTTGCAAATTAGTGCAGCCACTCTGGAAAGCAGTATGGAGATTCCTCAGAAAGCTTGGAATGGAACCACCATTTGACCCAGCTATCCTACTCCTTGGCCTATACCCAAAGAGCTTACTTAAAATCAGCATACTACAGAGATACAGCCACATCAATGTTCATTGCTGCTCAATTCACCATAGCCAGATTGTGGAACCAACCTAGATGCCCTTCAGTTGATGAATGGATAAAGAATCTGTGGCATATATATAAATGGAATATTACTCTGCCATGAAGAATGATAAAATTATGGCATTTGCAGGCAAATGGATGAAATTGGAGAATATCATGCTAAGTGAGATAAGCCAATCTCAAAAAACTAAAGGACAAATGATCTTGCTGATAAGCAGATAAGGATATATAATGGGGGGTGGGAGGGGTTAGTGTTAGGGTTAGGGTTAGGTTTAGGGTTAGGGATAAGGAGGGTGGTAAGAATGGAGGAAGGAAGGACTGTATAGAGGGAAAAGAGGGGTGGGAGGGGTGGGGTGGAAGGGAAAAAAATAACAGAATGAATCAAACAACATTACCCTATGTAAATTTATGATTACACAAATAGTATGCCTTGACTCCATGTACGAATAGAGAAACAACATATATCCCATTTGTTTACAATAAAAATAAAAGGAGCTGCATGTAAGTTAAACGTATACATACTACATATTTCTGTGGAAATATATTGTGTAATTGGAATTTATACTTAATTTTATGAGAAGTTGTGAGTGGTCTTGACTAATTTATTGGTTAATTTGTGCACATATAAACACTATAAAAAGAATTCTTCCTGGGCTTGGTGGGGCTATGATCCCAGCAGCTTGGGAGTCTGAATCAGGAATATCGTGAGTTCCAAGCCAGCATCAGCAAAAGTGAGGTGTTAAGCAACTCAGTGAAACACTGTCTCTAAATAAAATACAAAATAGGGTTGGGGATGTGGCTCAGTGGTGAAGTGTCTCTGAGTTCAATTCCCTGTTCACATGCGCCCTGCCCTCTCATCTGCCAAAAAGAAAAAAAAAAAAAGAGTTCCAGAAGGTATTATTATTTACTTATTTATTTTTAGTTACACATAACATTAGGATTCATTTTGACGTTATTATAAAAGCATGGAATATAATTTGCTCCAATTCAGTCTCCAGTACTTTTCCTGTCCCTCCTCTCTTCCCTCTCCTTATTGTCTTCCCTCTACTCCACTGATCTTTCTGCTATTTACTTTCAGTATTTTTTTAATTAATATCTTGTGGATGTACATGATTGTGAGATTCACTGTGGTATATTGATATAAGTACAGAGAAAGGTTGGGTCAGATTCATTACACTCTTCTTCCTTATCCCATCCCTCTTCCCTCCCCCTCAATCCCATTCATCTCTTACTCCACTGATTTTAGAAAGTAATTTTCAAGGTAACTTTCTCAATTTGGAATCTAAAAAAGGGAGGAAAAAAGGATGACTTTTTTTTTTTTTTAAAGGAAAAGCATTATTTTATTTTATTTTTAAAGAAAAACAGGAGTTTGGAATCCTAAATCTTAAAATTTGGAATGAGGAAGATAACAAAATAAGTCTGTAAGACTAACACCAGACAGATTACAGGAGGGATACACACACACACACACACACACACACACACACACACACACACACATATTTATATATATATATATATATTTTTTTTTTTTTTTACAGACTGTTTTTTGATTCACTATACACAAATGGGATACAATTCATTTATATGGTTGTACACTATGTAGATTCATACTATTTATGTAATCATGCATGTACATGGGATAATGATGTCTGTCTCATTTCACCATCTTTCTTACTCCTGCCCCCACCCCTCTCTCATTTCCCTCTAAGTAATCTAAAGTTCCTCCATTTTTCTCTTACCCCCACTCCCTACCCCTGTTATGTATCATCATCTACTTACCAAGGAACACATTCGGCCTTTGGTTTTTATGGGATTGACTTATTTCACTTGGCATGACATTTTTCATTCAAACTAAAAAGATGACTATTTTTTTTCAAATTATTTACTCCTTTTCTATGGGAAAATCTGCCTTCGATATTTAATCTCAAAATTTATATGTAATAATTTTTTTTTTCAAATGATTGACAAAATATCCTCCTCAAATAGGTCAGAGCCAGGCTTCTAATATATGCTTCTTAATACATACATCTACATATTTTTTATTTTGGTGGTTCTGGGAATAAAAATCCAGGGCTTCATGCATGCTGGGCAAGTACTCTACCACTGAGCTATATTCCCAGCCCTAAGACAAGTTTTTTAATACTTTTATTATGGTAGATACAGTGAAATAATTGTAAGTATCTTGAAAAGTTACCACATCATTATAACTTCACTACTACAATTGATATTTTTATTTAAATATGATTTCCCATCATTATTAAAAGTTATGTCACCAAACTATTTTCAACTAAAATAAATTAATTTTCAAAATAATTGAACAACACACTTTTTCCAAGCAGATGATACTTTTCATGGACACATTATAGAGGGAAAATTCTTTTCTCTTACTTTCCTAAGTTCCTGACTGAAGCTCTTATAACAAAATATAGATTAACAAGGGAAACACATATAAGTTCATTTAGTATGAGTTTTGTGTGACTCAACTTTCATCAGGAAATGAATACCTGAGAAAAATGAACTTATTATGCTAAGTTTGGTGAAGAAGTAGACAGTATGATCTTGTACTGCACTAGAGGAATCAGCAGAACCTATTTGTTCAGCTTCTTCTGTGTGACCCTTTGTCTTCAGAGATAAATACTCTTCCCCTCAGAATATAGGGAGGTCACCTCTCACATGAGGGATTTGTGAACTTCTTCAAAGAGAAGGGAGAGGAGAGATCTGATAGATCTTTTGCTTCTTTCTCAAATTCCTTCAGCTTAACATACTCAGAATGCAAAGGGACCGTGTTTTTGGGGTAGCACGTTCTGGACCCCTTCAACAAATGTAGGCTACAAAAGAGACACAATTTTAAAAAGTAATATAATCCATAGTTTTTTGCTGCATAAATGCAGATTATAATAGACAACAAAACTTTTATGTCTTCCTTTATATATATAGAAAATTTTCTTAAGGAATTTCACTAAATTATTTTTCAGATATTTATATATAGAAGATGAACATTACAAGTCATGTCCTTTGTTACAGAGGACAGAGTTTGCAAAAATAAGTATTTCAGTTTTCTATATAAGAACATAAATATTCAATATGTGGGCATTTGTAGTATACTTGTAAAAGTAAAAAAAAATGATTTGAATTACAAATGTCTTAAGACATTTCTTATACCCATCTTTTACATTTTTTCTGAAGTTATATTTGAATGAAAAAAACAAACACAATAAGCATAGTAGTAGGCAATGGATATGTGGTGGGTGTTGTTCTTGATTTCAATGTAAAGTCTTGAATTAGGACAGATGAAATAGTCTTCTTGGGCAAACTTTCAGCTCCATAGGCATGTGAGGCATGTGACTATTGTCGTCTTACTGGTCCCCATCCTTAAAAGCACCTTCCTCAGTACTACCCCTCTCCCCACTTGGGGTTTGATGCTCTACATTGCTGCCTTGATATTTTTAAATGTATGTTTTGTTAAGTGGAGTCTGATGAGACACTAGAGATCCCTGCTAGGAGTTTGGTGCCTCCCTCTTCTTGGGCATTGTTCCACACATAACACCCACCTGGATGAGATCCTGGCCTCTTACTTCCCTCCCACACCCAGAAGTCACTGCTGTCCTATTTTAGTGGGGAGCAAAGCACTAACACCCATGTGACTTGTTCAGGATGCAGGGCAGGGCTGTAGGGGTTGTGGGGTCTGCCTTCATTCTGCAAGTATCTTTGTGCCAGAGTCAATGGCAATAAATTGTGAATGAAAGCTAGACTGATTTGATGAGAAAGCAAAAACTTTCTTCCTGTTCTTGAACCAAGTCCCTATCTTTCATTTTTCACTTGGTTTTGCAAATTTCCTCATTGGTCTTGGTAATGTGGGACTAATGTTACTGAATGCAACTGCCTGGTTTACCAATTTAGATGAAAAGGGAAACTCTAAGGTCCATGATATTTCAAGGAGTTAGATAATTATTTTAGAAAATGACTAAACTTAAAAGATTTAAATGTCTCTTTAAACTTTTACTTTGTTCAACAGTCATGATTATTGATTGTCATTGATATATCAAATACTAACCTGAAGTTTATTCCATGTGTCTTGCTCATGGATACAGAGTTCACAGATAATTCCTGCAGTGTCCTTTGACTCATGAAAACTTGGGCAACCATCAGAGAATCTCACTTCATTTAAATGACAAAGTTAATTTATGAGAAGAAATTATTTATATCAACTTAGAACATGATGCTAGAATTAGCAACATAAAATTCCTCCTTTTAAAATAACCATTTTCAAAGTGATTTTCTCAGTATTCATAATATTTCACATATTTCGCATGGAATGAAATGTTTTCCTGAAGTAGCTACTTAATAAAAATTAAATACAATGGATTAAATCCATAACTGGCATCCTTCCTAACTTAATCATATGTTTAAGTTCTACATATATCCATATCATAAGTAAAATAAGTATCTCATGTAGGTCTTTTTAATCTCTCTCCTGGATTGCTTCCCCTACTCTTTTTTTTTTTTTTTTTTGTCTCCAAATGGTTGACTATTTCCCATTTAAATACAATTTGATTTTAATCCTAGACATCTCTTTGAAACCTTTTGTCTGAGTATCAAAGAAACTCTTTGCCCAACTCCCTCTGCTAAGAAGTCATTATCTTTATTAATTATTCCTAAAGGGGTGGTATTTAGTCTACTTATTCAAAATTCTGTCTCTAATCAAACTACCTCGTCACAGGCACAACATAACCATGGTAGGATAATCAGTAGTACCATGCTGAGGTGCAAAGGTGCTGTTATATCTTCAAGCTATATACAGAGGTTAGAAGCTGCACAGACTACACTCCACTGTCCTGACAACCCTGCACATGAAAGAATATGAAAACAGCAACATTTTAAAAAATAAGAAAATGAAAATGAATCTTCACATATATAACTCCCACTTTTATTAGTTATATGCTGAAATGAACAATTTCAAATGACCACAGCAGGTCACACATTACAATGATTTCTTTAGAGCAGCACAACACAATAAACAGCATATGAGTACAACAGTAATGGATGTCTGTCTTCCATAACAGTTTCCATGTGTGTATTAGACTAGGGCCTTTCTCTCACCCTGCCAAGCAACAGATAGGAGAGAAGATGACCATGGGTAAGTAAGAGAGTTAACTTGACTTATGCTTACTATGATCAAGTAACTGAGGGTATTAGCCCATAAGTAAAGATCATGGCCAGTTACAAGAATATGAAGTATTCAGGATAGCTTGTGGAAATTTATGTATATTCACCATCCTCCCTGACTAGATCACTTTACCAATCAGGATTTACTTTTATCATAAGCAGTGTTGCCTAGTAATATGGTTAACTTTTACTAGATCAGTTTCAAGTTTCCATGGAAACAAGAGATTGAAAATTAACTCAAGATCATTTCTCCTTTTATAGAAAAAGAGAAAATATTTCACTATGCCTTAATTTTCATTAGGAAATACAAATATTTGGAAATGGCTAACCAAGTATGCCCAGTCTCTGATTTATGAAACAATAAAATTCAAAATGAGAAATAAGCATTCAACTCAAGAAACTGAAAAAAGAAACATAAAATGCTCTCAAAGAAAATAGATAAGAAATACCAGTAAGAAAAAGTTAATAGGAGCTAATAAACTTATGAAACACGGAAAATTTGATTTTTAAATTTATCTTGTATCTTGAAAATAGAATTTTTACATGGAAGATTAGAAAGAAAACATTAGGGAAAAAAATGAATAACTTTAAAATATCAGAAAGGAGAACATTGACAAGACTTCCATGTATAAAGGTAGATAAAATGGTTAATTTATAGAATATATAAATTACTAAATTTGTTTCAAGAAACATTTACACAACCAACAGAATACCAATAGAAGAAAATGAAAGGTAATCAAAACTTTCTCACTAAAATAAGGCATCATGATGTAATGAATGATTTAAGGGATATTTCTTATCACTACTGAACAATGAGATAAAGCAAGAGTAAAAAGTCATAAATTCTGAAAAGGACAGGTAAAATTTTCAATACTTATAAACAGTATGCTTATTTATCTAAGTAATAAAAAATCAACAAAGTCCTTTTAGGAACTAAGAAAGAGAAAGAAATTACCTAGATATAAAAATATTTGGAGATTCAGTAGTAGTCTTCAATATCAGCAATAAAAACTTACAAAATATAATTTAAAAAGCATTCAAATTTATAAACTGTTACATGTTAGAATAGCTAGGAAACAATGAACACAGTGAAGATTGTACAAAATTGGAGAAAATGTTCTCAAAGTATACATATCAAAATATAACCAAATAATAATGAAGATAAGATATATAATCTTAAAAATAGATTTGACCTTGAAGAGATGTTATGAGCCATGAATGAAACTTCCATAATAAACAAAAGTTAAAAGAATTTGCAACTAGAAAACCTACACTATGGAGTATTCTCAATAACATATTCTATGAAGTTGAAATGAAAAAGAACAAAAAGTGAAAACCAGAAAAGAAAGGAACTACACTAAAGGAATAGTCAATCAAAGGAGAAACTAATTCAAATTAAAAGCGAGAAATAAATCCAAATGACAGGAAATACAAATTATATCTCAATAATAACCTTGAACATTAATGTCCAAAACTCATCAATCAAAAGACCCAGGCACAGATTGGATTAAAAAACAAGACCCAACAATATGGTGTCTCCAAGAGATTCACCTCATAGGCAAATGATATCCACAGACTGATGGTGAAAGGATGGGAAAAAACATATCACTCACATGTATTGTGTAAATAAGCAGGGGTTTCTATCCTCATAGCAAAAGAAGTGGACTTTAAACCAAAGTTAATCTGAAGGGACAAAGAAGTTCATTTTATACTGCTTAAGGGAATTATCTATCAACAGGACATAACAATCATAAATGTTTATGCCCCAAATGGACCATGTGTGTATCAAACAAACCCCTCTCAATTTCAAGAATCAAATAGACCGTGACACAATAATATTGGTAAACTAACATGCCACTGTCACCACTGGATAGATCTTTCAAACAAAAACTAAATCAAGAAGCAATAGAAGTAAAAAATACAATTGATAATTTAGACTTAACAGACACATATAGAATATTTTATCCATCAATGACTGAATACACTTTCTTCTCAGCAGCAACTGGATCCTTCTCTAATATAGACCGTGCTATGTAAGCTATCAACATGTGTTGTAATACAATTGTAATACTACCTTAATATACTTTTAGCATCTGTAGAATTATTTTGTAAGCTCTCTTTCCATTAATATTAATTTTTATGTTCTTGCTTTTTTCTTGATTAGAATTATTTTTTATCAAATTTTAGCTGTATCATTTCCTATTTCATACATTTCTGTTTGTTCCTTCCTAGTAGATAATTTGAAAATAGTTTGATTGTTATTCTAGCTTCTTTCTGGTACAAGTACTTTAAGTTATATTTTAATTAGAGACAGGGTCTTGCCGAGTTGCTAAGTGCCTTGCTGAGTTGCTGAGGCTGACTTTGAACTTGAGATCCCTGTGCCTCAGCCTCCAGAGACTCTGGGATTACAGATGTTTGCCACTGCGTCTGGCTCCTAATAAATTAAACCCAGGTTTGACAAACTTGTTTGATAAAGGATCAGGGAATAAATATTTTAGTGTTTTTGAGCCACGCCATTTATGTCACTAGTATTGATCTCTGAATTTACAGGGTCAAATGAAAGGGGTTGTGGGGTGGATTGGGGAAGGTATTTATTGATACTTTTTCATAGGTTAATAGAAAACATGAATGAAGTATGTAGTTCAGTATTTATAATCACTCAAAATCCATTTTTTAACCATTATGTTTTATGTACTTGGTACAATTCCTAGCTTATAGTAGGCATTCTATTCATTTTTATGTGAAAACTTTGCTGTTAGTTTAACAGTTCTGACTGGGCTGGGGAAGTAGCTCAGTGATAGAGCATTGGCCTAGCATGTGTGAGGTCCTGAGTTTGATCTGGCACCACAATAAACAAACAAAAAATTATAGAAAATAAAATAGTTTTTTTAAATGATTTTGGTCTCTTCATTGTTACTATTTTATAATGCAATAGACATATAACATCTTGCCTCACAGTGAAAGATATTTAAAATCATTCATGCATATATAATATTTATTTTAATATATATATTATAACATAATTCATAAATAAAATTTATATAATTCAAACACATATAAACATAGGTTATAATAGAATTATAAAAACTATGCCAAGGTACACAGAAATATAGAATTATGATACATTTTTGTTTAGATAAACATTTTTTGCATTATTTTCAGCTCACTCCTAGTATTTCTTGCTGTCTTTGATATTTTAAAATTATGCTGCACTTACTGCTCAGAAATGCTCTCAGTCACTTACAATGCTACTTTTATAAATTAATTAACTTGACATTTACTGACTCCCAGCCTTAAATTATCTAGCATTATTCAGATTTTTCATATCACCTTTGGATCTAGCAAAATCTATAAGAAATTACAAAAGGTGACCCTTAATGTGCTTGAAAATTTTGACCTAGTCCATCCAAAATGTGAAGATAATCTTAATTGCTTTTAAGCAGTACTTTTATGAAGAGAATGCAGCAATTAACCCATTGATCTAAAGAATGGGTCAGAAAGCATTTCCATGTTGGGTACTTCAGTTCGTTTTCGTTTATACGAGACTCTGGTGCAGGTAATTTATTTTTCATTATGTTCATGATGAATAAACTTATTTAAAATCTAGAATGCTAATGCTGTTTTTGTGACTTCATATTTGAGGTACACAAATCCCCAAAAAGTGATTATTTAAATGGTTATAATTTAAAACATACAATAATGAAAGTTCATAAAACTATTAAACTAAAAAATTATACATGAAAAGTTATTTGGAGATTTTCATTAGTGGGAAAGATACCTGAGCCTGACTAATGGGTTGAATGTGACATCTGGTACCACCCTGTGAGAGGTGTTAATACCTGTAATAAACCTTCAAAATTCAGTAAGGCTTAAATATATTTCTATAATTCCCAATCTTATGATCCAATCAGCAGAAACAGATGATTTTA
This sequence comes from Sciurus vulgaris, assembly GCF_902686455.1. NCBI lineage: Eukaryota > Metazoa > Chordata > Mammalia > Rodentia > Sciuridae > Sciurus > Sciurus vulgaris. Next base: position 50,850,443 of record NC_136466.1, read on the forward strand.
TTTTCTCCTATCCATGTGTGATCACTGACAGCCAAGAAGCAAATACCTACTTCCATGAGGTGCCTAAAAATATGGTGGAACTGGAAACTCCTTATAATAAATGTTTACTCTTATCTTGAGTAGGCAAGTTATTAAGAGAAAATGCACTTCCATCTTCAACTTGTCCTTAAGAAAGTTTTGTAACTGCAATAGTTATTGCTTTAAACTGGTATCTTCATCACTTCTTTACATAAAAGCCCTGTCATGTGTCCTTCCTCTCCTTCCATCATACTTCCCACATTTTCCCCCAGCACTCTTAATCATCAGAATTCAGTATTTCCTGTTATGATTGGCATATTAATGACACCCTGGCCTCCATTAACCTCTATAAACTTCAGTCTTTTCTCTCTTAAATTTGTGCTGCACAATATTGAAGATACCAAGTCCTGCCTTGCTTCCACTTGACATATTCTTATTTCAAAACTAGTAGCAGTTTATTATTTTTGCAAACCCCAACCCATCCCTCAAGTCTCAATTCAAATGTTTTACATAGGCTTATTACTCTGATGTTTCTTCTTTATTTAAAATTTACTTATAGCACAATGTATTACATTTACCATGAATGTTTGCATGTCTTCTTACCTTCAGATAGTAACTTCTTTGGAAGGCAGAAAGTCACTTTCTTGTATCCATGGTTTCTAGATCAGTATCTGGCATGCAATAGGTGACAAATATTTTTAAATGAATAAATAAACAAATGACATGTTGATTTAACAATTTTACTAAACTGTAATAAATAAGTATAAAGGGTGCTGAAGACTCCTAAATTACGGTCATGAAAATATAATTAGCACATTTAGTTTTTTTCAGAATGCATGTATTATGGACCCGTCTCTCTTTGTCTCTCTCTCTCTCTCTCTCTCTCTCTCTCTCTCTCTCTCTCTCTCTATATATATATATATATATATATATATAAAATTATGTATATATATCAGTATATTTTTCATACTATTTTCATTAAATAATAAATCCAAATATTATTGTAGGACTGATTTTTATTAATTTGTAACAGTTTCAGTGCTGGTTTCCTTTACATACTCGGAAGCTTAAGTGCTCAGATGACGCATAAATGGTACTGGCAGCTGCAATGCTCAAGCCAGGCTTCTCCACTCCTCTGTACAGACTCACTCTTGAATCTTGTTCGGGTACTCCATGATGAAAGTTTGTCTACTACTTCAGGGTCTTTCTTAGAATACCATCAGTGTTGAGCTAGAGTAAGCCTTAAACATGCCTTAATTTATTGTGTTTCGTGATTTTTTTCTAGTTTGAATCTTGAAGTTGGAAGAGGTTATTCTTTCTGTTTTTCCTTTTTGGTTATTTATTTAAATGATTTCATACTAGGTGTGGTAGTAGGATAACAATAAAAATATCAGTCTAACAGAATGGTAACTAAAGCTCTTCTCACAGAAACAGAACTCATTACTCTCTTGTCTGTGTGTGTCTTTACTGGAGAAAGCAACATGCTCTGTGGAGTTTGTTTACTCAATGGAAAGGGCAAAAGTAAGGGGTTCTCAGAAGGATTGTCAAGTAACAAAAATACTCTTAAAAGCACTACTCTATCTTAGCTTTAAAAATAATTAATCAATATACGAAGTTTATTTTTAAAGTTTTGTGCACCAAATGTAAGAAATTATAAGTATTCTCTGTTACATCACAGAAGATGATAAACAATTCCATATTAAGTGGTGGTAAACATGCTTACTGTTGAGAAGCATTGTCAGAACTACAGATAGTTTCATTTCCCTATGTTTTTCCCCATATATATTCATTAATTAGAAGTGTGGATATGAATGATCTCAAAGTGCTAATTTAAAAGTATTGTGAACATTTATGAAGAAAAGGAGGGTTAGTTCTCAGCTCCATAATGGAAAAGGCTGTCTTTTTGGCAATCTTGACAATATATTTAAACATATTATTAAGGCAATGAAAGACTGCATTATTCTTACATTGAAAACTATTTCTATTATAATTATTAACAGATATTAATTATACAAATTAATCGGATGCACCATTATAACTCCACACATGCATATATTGTGTCTTGACCATGTTTGCCCACTGATTTTCCACTCTCTTCTCTCTCGTTTCTAGTCCCTAATAATTCCTCTTCTACTTTCAAGCCCTCAGGCTTTGTGTGTGCGTGTGTGTGTGTGTGTGTGTGAGTTGTTTGTTTGTGATATATATATATATACATACATACATACATACATACATATATATACTGTATTTTCTTTATCCCTCCATCTGTAGTTAAGCATATAGGTTGGTTGTTTCCACATTCTGGCTACTGTGAACTATACTGCAATAAACATGGGTATGTTATTTTAAATGAAATCTCCATTTCAATGGAAAATATTTCTTAAATTACTTTTTGACGGCACTATATATGAAAAGTTTATCATCTGTGAATTTGAGAAATATGTTAGAACTTTATACCTTTATAAGTGAATAAATTTATCTGAAGTTCTAAACATTGTTAGTGATAAGAGAGCTTTTAATTGTAAACATTCTGCTAAATTTTGATTTTTTATTCCCCTTCTCTTCCTCCTCCTCCTCCTCTTCCCCTTCCCTCTCCCCCTCCCCTCCCCTCCCCATCCCTCTCCCCCTCCCTCTTCCCTTTCCCCTTACTTTTTCTCTTCCCCTTCTTCCTCTTCTTAGTTATGGGGATAGAATCCTTCAGGGGTTTTATTACTGAACTGCATACCAACCCCTTTTTATATTTTGTTTTGAGACAGGCCTTGCTAAGAACTGAGCCTGGTCTTGAACTTGTGATCTTCTTGCTTCAGCCTTTGGACTTTCTGTGATTACACATGTGCCATAGTGCACCTGGATCTGACTAAATTATAAAATAAAGCTTTTACATATGAGATTTACATGGAATATTTAAAATGTGTTTAGATATTTTAAATAAATACTTGATAATTTAAATAGCTTAAAATTATATACATCATTAACAAATGATTGCCTAATTTGTACTAATCCTAATGTAATTTTTAATATTATGCTTATACTTTAAACTGACCATTTATCTTTTGTTTTCTTCTGACAGCTCCTTCAGGTTGGAAGGAATACCTTTATTTGAAGGCATGTCGATTCATTTTTCTCACTTCAGATTCATCATTATGACTTCTTGAGGCCTGATCTAATTGTAAAGTAACCAGGAATCTGATCATCACAGAGGAGCAAATTCCCCAACTTTGGAGCACAAATGATCACTGTAGAATCGCATAAAATCATCTGCCTCTAGTCTGACATCTGTGAGCAGAGTCCTGGGGAAAAAACCACAGCCTTAAATCTCTTCACTCACAAATTACCAAGAAGATAAAATATATAGATGAAAAGGACTAAGTAAAAAGCCAATGAATAAATAAAAACCAAACAAAACTTATTTTACTATGGAAATAAAATATTCCCCGATATGAGCCCCTCAAGTTTAAAATGCAGCAATTAATCTAGAAAATTGCAAATTGATTTATCATTTCGGAAGGTAAATGGACAGAGAAGAAGGTATCTTGTGTCAAAATTACTCATCATTTCAAAATACATAGACAAAAATAGAACTGAACAAGCAGGAACACTGCGGCATTGCAAGGTGTTAGAACAGAAGGTTGCTGTTTGCAGAAAAGAGGATGTTTGCCATCTTGTATACATCCTCAAAGCCATAATGGAATAACAGCATTGTTACCAATTGCTTGCAGTTTCCACATTTGATCTTCACCCCACATTGGTTAAGAGAGAGGGGAGGTCAGTTCTTACTGATCGCTTCTCCATGCACCCCCAATATTTGCACTGTCCCTTCCATTCAGGGTAATGATGTGTGTTGTTTATTTGCACAGATGGGCCAATGAGTTTTGAGACCAGAGCAAGTTGTTTCTTGCAGGAGTCCAAAAAGAAAATCTTGAGAATTCTCAAGACATTGGTTTCTCTTTCTCCTATAAAATTCAGTTATCTAAAGAAATGTAACTATCTTAGATTTTTGTTTTTAAATCTAAAGAATATTAATGAAAGAATCAGTGTGGACAAATGAATGAAAAAGTTAAAAAAAATTTTAATGAATATCATTTTATATCATTCACAGCCAAGAAGTCAAGTACAGTGAACTGCACACTAAACATTTCTGTTGAACATCTATTTGTTCTCTTACTTAATTAAAGTCATTTGTAATTTGTATTTGACATATAACAGTTTTTTATAGCCATTTATCGATGCTTCATGGGAAAATGTACCAGACAAGCAAACAGCATTTTCAGTTTATTTTTCTAAATAAATGTGTTGTTTGTATTATTTGTAGTTGTTCATTTAATTTGGTTTCCATTATCTGGAAGATGTGTCCTATATTTCTTAAGGAAGTTTTTATTATATTAACTTAGAACTATCAGGAGACTGAATTCTCACTTTTATTTTTAGTATAAAAATCATGCTATTTTCTAAAGTGAGAAAAATGATATATTTTTCATTGACTTTCTTGTCAAGGGCTATTTTAATATTATTACTGTATTACCAGAAATTAGTGTTCATACGAAGGTACATTGCAGTGAAACAGAAAGCTTAGGTGCTGTATCAGGAAGAATTTCTCTTTTCCTAAAAAGAAAACTGCTTTAGAAAAATAATAAAATAAGCTAAAAAACATGTAGGCCATTAATCATTATCTTATGAGTCCTCATTTTGCCCACCCAAAAGTTTTTTGAGAACATCCATAATTATACTTAAAATGATTAGGAAATCAAACTGGAACAAAAATGGAGGTTTCAATCAACTAAGGCTTTGGGAGAGGCTACAAAATGTTCATGTTTACTTATGACTCATCAACTGGATCCAGTAAGCAGTGTGCAGTTCTAACAAATTACTTTAAACAACTAAAATAATAGGTCATTAGGCTTTTTCCTAAACCATGATCTGAAACCCAATTCCCATTATATTGTTCTGCACACTTAAATTTGTTTATTCTCTGAAATGTATCTTGGTATTTAGAATAGCCTGTAACATAATGAAGAAAATTAGTTTGTCATGCATGATTTAAACCCCTTGAAAATTAAGACATACTATATGAAAATAATATAACTGGAAATCAAGTTGTATGTTCCTGTGGGATGTTAAGCATGGAAGTATGGATTCCTGGATTCATTTGAATTCTTTTAAAATTCATGCTGATTACGTCAGTGTAAATTATTTGAAATTATGAACAGGTTAAGTCAACTTTCCATAAAACACATAAAAACAGTATGAAGAGTAAAAACAGTAAGTATATAAAAATGACGTAAGTAATGATATCTGATAAAACATATGTAGGTGGGTTTAGCTTCCAAAAAGACTGAGATTCACTTTCCCTTCCACCACCCCCACCACAAAAAAACATAAAGAGTTTACTTGGACCCCTAAAACAAAGTGATTCAGAAAGTTTCACAATACAACAGACTATCAGTATATCTGACTTAATGAAAACCATAACAAAAAGGGATTAAAATGAAGACAATATAATTCCAACTAGAAAGCTAAATATGGCTTTAGCAGTACTATTTGGTTATATAATTATCAGTGAAGCTTTTAAAAATTTATTCAGTAGGCATATAGGAAGTCATAAAGACTTGAACAACTCATAAAACAATAACATATATTAATGTGTTTAAGCTAATTTGTCTTCAACTGTTTCCCTATATGGATCAGAAAACCCACAATGACAACAGTCTCTTTAGCTCTGCATTGGAATTCCATAAAAATCATCAGGAATCATATTTCTTCCAATTCTTCACTCTGAAATCCTTAAAATATGACCTTTTTTCATTATGGTGCAAAACAGTTCCTAAAACATCAGATATCACAGTCCTGTTCCAGGCAACAAGGTGATATGAAAGTTCATCTCCTCTTTTTTAATAAAATTATTACAAATTTTTCACACAATATTTTGGTATATTCATCATTGTTCAGACTGGCTACACAGCAGTAGGAAGGCTAAGAAATACAATCTTTTTGGGCTGGAAATGTAAGTCATTGGTAGAGCTTTTGCCAACCGCATGCGAGGCAAGGCCGTGGGTTCCATCTGCAGCAACACACACACACACACACACACACACACACACACACACACACACACAGAGTCACACCCAGAAGTAGTCTTTTAACTGGGCACATAGCCACATTGAATAAATTTGGCATTATGATACTAAGAAGCTGCCTGGAATGAATGATAGTGTATATAAAACTATCAATTCTGCTACAATATTTTTAAAATGCAGCACAATTCATCACGCCCTAGGTCAAGTGGAGGATAACAGACATTAGATTATATGCAAACATGAGAAAATGCAATTTTCAACTCCTATCTTAAAAGAGGTAAATAATGCAATGGAGTCATACCATGTACACATTTAATCTTTGCAGATTCTACTGTACTCATGTCTCTTCCTTGTTATCACCCGAGAGGGGTAAGTTGGAGGACCAATTTTGACTTCTGCTGTGAGTTGATCTCACTGACTGATTTGCATCAGAAGGCACAGTGTACTTAAAGATAAAGGAATGGTTAAAGGAAATTGTGTCTTTATAGTCTTAGATTCTATCATTATGAAGTTGTTAAGGATTGGTAAATACTAGTTCTAGATACATAACTTGTGTGAATTTTGGTAGGAGGTTTTATCACTTGCTTTTTATTTAGAGAAAAGAAATACAAAATTTGTCTAACAAAATTTTCACTCAATAAGTACTTAATTTTGAGGTCAAATTTTGATTGAGTCTTTGAATACATTACTCATATTTTTAGGTTTGGGCATAGTTAATGAGAGAATTTGTTGTTCTTCAGAGATCATGAAAAGATCCAGGTATTGCACAGGCGTTGGTTGAGGAAACGAATACACCTGTAAAATTAAACATGTAAGAGCAATTCATAGGTTCCCATGAAAAATGAAGTTTCCTGCAATTATATTCACTTTCTTAACCACACCAAGAGGCATTCTTTGGTGTTATGCTATTTACAAAGATATATAATTAAAGCTAAATCTATTCGAAATTATTTGAAATTTAGAGGTGAAAAAGAACAGTGTGTTTCATTAAAGAGGAGGAAGGTTACAGAATTGACGACAAGGAAGTCTTTTTAATTAAGACTTTTGAATTCCTTATCCTGGAATTAGTTAAATTAGTGGGTTAAGATGATGGAAATAAACATTTCTAAAGCTCGGAATTATGTGGGGTAACCTCACTTTAATTTCTTTTTGGATACTGTATGATGTATTTGGAATAGTATCTAACTATTTCAAAAGTGTTTATTTTTGTATTGACCAGTATGCACAATGAATCCATAGTTTGTTAACTTGATATATTTTTTTCTCTGAATAATTTGTTGTTGCTATAGGTTGATGTAAATAAAATACAGAGTAAATTGCTTTGTGAAATATGAAAATGAGACTGAATTGCATTTAATGCATTAACTTCATTTTATATAGAGGATTCACAAAAAGGAAATATGAAATATTTTATCATGCCTCAAAGAAACACTTTAATATTTTGAATTAAAATATATAGAAATTGAGGACAAGGACCTTCGTCATGAAATAAGAAGTTACATCACATCTTAAATAATTTTAAATTAAAGTTTTTGTTTTAAAAATATGTCTAATTCATTATTACAAGATTAAAAATAATACATACCAGAAAAAAGTTCTCATTTGCCGCCATTCACACACCCTTTCTCCAGAAGAAAGTACATATTTTTACATAAATTTAAATATCAACAGAAAGGTAGTATTGATATATAGTTGAAAATATATGCACTTTATATTTACAGCATCATGTTTTTTAAAAAATAAAGAATAATTTTATTTGGAAATTTTATTGTCTTAAGACCTTTTAAGGGACATTTCAATTTAAAAATTTTAGTTAGCTGTCCACTAGCTGTTTTCTGGATGTAACAAGTCATCTTGGAACAATTTGGTTCTATTCCATTGTCTGGCTCCTCTTTTGACAATGTAGGTAAGTAAGAACCTTAGCCTTGCAAACTTGTTTTGTTTTCTGACTTTGTTATTAACTTAAATTTTGATTGGCACACAATAAATATATATAGTTATGGGGTACAATGTAGTGTTTTGATTAATGTTTACATTGAGTAATGATTAACTCAGGATAGTTAGCATGTGTATTGCCTTAAAACTTTTATCATTCTTTTATGGTCAGTATATTAAAAGTCCTCCCTTGTAACTATTTTGAGATATAAAATGTGTTATTCTTTACTATATTCACCCTACTGTGCCACAGAACATCAGAGTGCTAACTGCAATATTGTACCCACTGACAACTTCTTCCTATCCAGTCTTCTTTCTAATCTCCACACCTTTTAGTAACCATCTGTCTCCTCTCAACTTCTATTAGATTATTTTTTTCAGATTCCACACATAATTGAGATCATACAATGTTTGTTTTTCTGTGCCTGGCATCAAAATTGATATAATGCTTTACCACATGAATTTGTTTTAAAAAATGAGTCTTAGAGATCTTTCCATTTTAATATATATCTATCTATATGCATGACTGTCTCTAGAAGTATTGAGAAGATATAAATGTGGAGAGAATTCTCTCTGTATCTTATAAATTTTTATTTGTATTTCATGGTAATGCTCTACAAGAATTTAATTACTGATATCTCACTTATGGATATTTAGTTTGTTTATTTTTTGCTCTTAGAATCAATACCATGCAGACCACAGATGGATTCCCTGAACACTGTGCACACTGAAATGTGGAGGGCTTAGTTCTTGTCTTTCTTTAAGAATGCACGTGGCCATTGTTACAGCATTTAAAAATGCTGCAGATTTCAAATTTTTGTTATTGTTCTTTGGTAGTAATGGAAACAGTGTGTGAAAAGTCTCTTTTTCATATCAGAAAATTCTGCTCAGAGTTTGGAAATGAAACTAAAAAAAACCAAAAAGCCTACATTTTAGAGGCAATAGATTTCACTGGGAATGTGCCTGCTGGTACAGTAATTATTATTTTCTAAAGGTGCAGATGTAGGCATTAGCTTAGGAAACATGAGGACGGAAAATAAATATATTTAAAAACAAGACATGCTCCTTAATTATGCTCACAAACCATTGTAAACTACCGTGTTTGTTAAATCACACTTACTTTGTGGTTTCTGTTAATGTTGAGGCTTTCTTTTAAAGAACCATTAAAATTCTTTCTCTGGAATGAAACCATGCTTTTGAGAGAAAACAGTTGTTTAATTAGAGTATAAAATGTGAGATGTGTTTTTCTGTGTGAGAATTTATGATCACTGGGTTTAGTCACAAAATTGCCTCCCTTAAAAATCCAACACTTTCAACAAGAGAATATACCTCATAATTAATGTAGGACAGATAAAAATGTCCATTTAGGTAGCCTAACAACCTTTTTAAAGAAAAAAAAAAACACAATTTGGATTTCAAAAACTAGAAGATTCTATTTGCATATTTAGAATATTAATCCTCCCAAATAGTGACTATGTATGTAGTTATAAAATTTTTATTATCATGAACAATTAAGAGATGTATAAGAAATTAAAACCATTCAATTCTCTCTAACAGAAATTCCTCCTCTCCCTCACTACCAAAAGTGAATAAATACATAATGGAGAAAGAAAGTTTAATGTCATTTCTTCAAAACATAAGGCCACTTGAAAGGAGATCAAGAAGCAAGTTTAAGTGGAACCGCCCTTGTCACTAGATTTTCATTTGCATATCTATTTTCTCCAGCATATGTGATATAAACTGGATGCTCACGTATGTTTCTGAATAAAGTAATGCAGTTTTACACAGAGAATTAAAATAATTAAAACAAAGGAAAAGGCAGGAGAGAGAAAGGAAAAAAAAAATAACTTTCACCTGAGATTTGAGAAAGAGCTTTCATTTGTGTGTGTGTGTGTGTGTGTGTGTGTGTGTGTAAGCATTTTTAGATTTAGGTGTTTCAAAGCAGAAAAGATCAATCCATATTAACTCTTGGGAATACTGACTGAGATAGCCTGCATATTAAATTACTGAGGGAAGTCCCAAGGAATTTCTCCTCAACCTCTTCTGGAAGTAAATTATTTCAACCTGAAGGAAATTTTAACTTCCTCAAGTCTGCTAAAATCAGAACTTCCAAGTCAGCATCCCTTCTTCCTGGAAACTTATAATTCTTAAATTTAGGATAGGTCCAATTTAATATTTTCCCATTAACTATTCTCTTTTTCTCATTCAACAAATATTATGTTACAAAATTTGTCTGGTGAAGAGGGGTTCAATGAAGAAAAAGATTAAGAACATGCCTTCAGGGAACCTAGAATGTAGTTGGGAAAAGGACAAGGAAGCTGGCAATTAAAATACAGCATGAAAAGACCAATGGTTGATAGCAGAGCCCACTCATGCACAAACTGTTTCTCTGGAGGCTCTTGAATTTAGCTGGCGGAAAGTATAAACATTTTCTTAGAGAACTTAGGATAGCTTTGGGGGATATGATTCCATTCCTAAATTAACAATTAAATCTAATGTCACCACATGAAGTGGGATGTCACTTAAAATAATCCCTCTGTTGATTTTCCCCCAACTGGGGACACTTGTAGAGTCTTTTCCGGATTGACCACCAAGTGATATGTAGTTTGAAATTCTTATTTGACTCTTCCTTAAAAAAGGATTTGAGGAAGCTTATAACCAAGATATTTTCTGCAATCAGTTCATTGATACAGACATAAATATTATAAACAAAGAACTGAGAGGAGGCAAATGTTTTTACTGCCAGTGTTAATATATTTGTATTATTTAAGCATAAAATTTAACTCAGAGCTTCTTGAAAATCAGGGCAAAATTGAAAAATATTAAGCTATACAATTCAAAGTAAAAAGGAAGATAAAGTCTCAAGAAATTAAATAAAAGCCAGGAGCTAATAATGAAGTACCATGCATGCTGTTAAGTGAGAGGGATTTTGTGAGCTTGGGCTAATGCACTCTGGTTGATGTTTCTTGTTTTTGCAAGGCCAAAACTTGGATTAAGTAGATGAGTGAATTTAAAAGCCTGCTGTCTGTATAAGCCAATATTTCACTACTATGGAGTTCCCAAATCTCTAAATTTGTTCTTTGACCCTTACCAGAATTCCCCATCTTGCTTCCACTGATCTCTCAGTTTTGTATCTCACCTGTGAGTCCTGACGCCTTCTACTTACTGACTCTAGGCACACTGAGTACCACCCCTCTTCTCTTCTCACCAAAGCACAAACAACACATGCTTTTCTGCATCTAGCATATTTTACTGAAACAAAAGAGTAAATTATAACCTATCTCAATTGTCAGCACTAATTTAATTTGTACTTTAGCTAATGGTAACTACAATTTCACATTTTGCACTGTACATTGTGGGATGTCTCTTTGGTCACGTGCTACTTCTTTTCTTTTCCCTTCCCATCCAAACTACAGCCATCTCCTCTGCTCATCATACTTAAGGACCATTCTTCTCTCTTTCTAACTTGAGTTTACCATACAATTACTGTCACTTTCTAACCTTCAATAGTTTAACATTAAAAATTCTCTCATAAAGTCAAGGAAACTATGTTTCCTTAAATAAAATCTCATATATACTGTCCTTCTCATTACAACTTTAAACAAAGAGAGTTTTATTTGAATCAATGAAATTCTTTAGGCACTTAGTAGAATGGCAGTAAAAATTATACTCATGTAGAAATAGGTCCTAGTGTATCATTATTATATATAATTAAAATGCACTCAATTTAAAACAATTAATTTAAAAAGGAAACATTTATTTCCCATCTCTCCTAAAAAAGTCCTCAGAAGTTGTGGAAGTAAGGGTGATGATTTTATTGTTGATGTTTTATTTCGTGTTTTTATTCTCCAATTAAATCAGCACATTACTACTTTCTATGAATAAACTATGCCCTCTTGTAAAATAGTTCATCTGACCATTAACCTTTGTTGATTTGTTGTTGTTGTTCTTATATTTTATCCAAGAAAAGAAGCCAATACATTTAAAGAATTGTCTTGTATTCTGTTGATGTTAATGACGAAAGTCATGATGCTTCCTGAGAGTAGAAAAAAAAATCACCAAGTATTTATGCTATTCTAGTAATTAGATGGGATATAAGCCACTTGAGTGAATACAATATGCTTGACTATGTTAAAAGTGAATTAATTATACCAAAAACTGTTAGAAGTCTAAGCATTGATACTAATATTCTCATAAAATTAATTAATAGATTTTAAAATATTTTATCAGAATCTTCCATGGCAAGTCATTATTATATGAACTGGGATAGAAAGATGCATGAAAAACAAAAAAGCTTGCATTCTAATTGGAGTAGTTAGATGAGCTAAGAGAATACAAATTTAACAAGAAATACAGAATATGTTCAAAATTAATGAGAAATTCAAAGCAAAATACAACAATACGATGAGAACAGGAAATGATTCAGTTTGGGAAAGTGAGGGTTTGAAAATGCTTTTCTACATAAAGCAGTTAGATGTGGCATCTTTGATAGGTGACATCTGAACAGAGACCCAGTGGAATTTTGGGAACATGTCTGTGTGATCGGTGAGAAGAGAAAGTCAGGAAAGGAAAGGACCTGGATGAAGGCCTGAATCAGGAGCACATTACAAACTCCTGAGTAAAAGTCATTTAACTTAGAGTCCAGTGTGTGAGGAAAGAGCTGGGAAGATCAGGTAGACTGTGGAGGAGAAAGGGGTGAGATTTTAGACAATAGTAGAGTGATACTCAAACTTTGGACTTTATTATAAGTAAACAAGAAATTGTTATGGGATTATACCTGATGTGTGGCAATATCTAAGGAGAAGGATGATTGGGTTTACTAAAGGATCAGTCCAATGTGTAGACAAAACCAAAGGCAACTTTGGAAGCCAAAAGATAGTTTAGTTGATTATTTCAATGATCCCAAAGATAGACAATGTTGCCTTAGACTAAGGTGGATCACTGTGGAGGTGATGAGAAATACTGGGGTCAGACAGATTTTTAAAGTTTGGCCAAAAGTTTTTTTGTTTTTTTTTTTAAAGAGATTTATAGGTCATAGACTATGAGAGAAATAGAGGTGTTAAGATTAATTTCAAGGAATTGTTGTCGTTTCTTTGAACAAAGAGTACAATAAAGTCACTCTTTATTCAGATGGGTAAGGCAGAAATACATGGAGCACCAGGTTTTAGAAGAGGAATCAGGAACCAGTTTAGCATATGTTAGGCCTGAGATGAATTTTGATTTTCCAAGTGGACATATCAAGACGGTCAGGTAGAATTCCAAATGGGATTTAAGATGTAGATACACATTTGTGAAGCATCAGCGTGTAGATGGAACCATGTGACTTGATGAGATCATCTAGAAAGAAGGCAGCATAAAGCTGGAGTCTTGATATACTTTGACATTTAGAAGGCAGAGATATGAGGAGCAAGCAATGAAGAGATATGCAAAGTTTGGGCTAATAAAATGGAAGAAAACGTAAAAAATAAAAAATGGCAAAGAAATTTATTTTAAGAGGTTGAATCCCAAAATAACATGAAAATTACTATCCTCATTTCAGTAAAAATACATAGTAGTCAGTCAAAAGGCAATTTTATACACTTTACACTCAAATATGTGTTGGTAGGAAGTTAGCTTCTCAGAGACAGTGCCACTAAAATAGTCTCCAGTGGTGATCAAGATGATGGTCTGTATTCTATCTGGCATGTGTGGAAGCATGATACTGATCTGGAACTATCATATGATGAGGAATTACTTTCAGATTCCCTAGACTTCCCAAATGCCTACAGATTTAATTCAAGGGGTATTTATGAGCTACCCTGTGATGACTTGTATTGCACCTGCTTTGGAAGAGAGAAAGGATAGACTTCCAGGAAGCTTTATGCTGCTGCCAAATCTGAAGCTGAAACTGTATTGTTTAAATAATATAGAAGCAACCAAGACCAATTTATTATAAAAGTCAAAACAGGAAGAAGCAACAGAAAGCACCCAGTAATTGATGGTTGGGCTTATTATCTTTCAGGGACGGATGTCCTCTGTGGGGCTGTTGTTAGTGGTGCTTATCTGGATATTAAGAGGTCCCAAGGACAACTGGTAAAGAAAGCAGTGAGGGTCATACATCAAGCTTACTGCTTAGGATGTCAAATGAAAGGTTGTGTGATTTATTTGGGCAAAAACTTGGAAAAGTATGAACGGGGTAGGTGTTAATGACCCTTTTGCCAGACAATCATATTGAATTAGCAATCAAGTTTCTGTGTTGGAGCAACCCTGATGAACTCAACCATGTTGCCTTGTTTTCCTTCCAAGTCCCTTCTACAGTGCTATCTTCTGTGAGTCTACCTTTCCATCCCAGTTTATTCTCTTCTTTTATTCCCAGGTGTTGGGCTGGTTTGTGTAGTGCTTAAATGACCCAAGTGTGGTAAGGTCTTCCTCCATTTTCTCTACCTGTGGTGAGCTTGCCAGTGTCAGTTGATAATGCTCTTCTCAGTCCTGCATAGGACTGACTTATCACTAGGGTGTGAGCAACAGAATGCTATGAGATTAGCTGAGGAAAAGGAGGACATTTCAACCTGCAAGTGTCCATGGTCCCAGAGATTCTTCCAGCTTTCCTAGCAAAGCTTATTACTGACCTCAAGAATACAGTTTTGTTATATTTAACTTTTTCATCACTACTAGTACATGGAAAAGAAACTTTGAGTTATGAGTGTCAAGAAAAATATATCCATATGGGAAGCACATCTGGTATTGATCATATTTTAAGAATGGAGATTCTTATGAGCAGGATGATAAATACTAGAAGAGGTCCATATATTTCTAACTTCTATTTAGTTTTCTTTAAACTCATGAAGACTTCATATGTTAAATTCACACTAAGAAATTATAGCTTCCTTGATTATATAGTAGAAATACACAGAGATAATAAGACCAATATAAAAAGAAATGGACATGAATTAACTTGGAAAAGGAGCAAGTTTGGGGAAAACTGACAAAAAATTTTCAAATGTATGAATAATTCTTATAGGAAAGACTCAGTGGTTAGTTTCCATGAGAACAAAATAAGAAGAAATTGGCATAATTAAGGCTTATTAAATAGATTTTTAAAAACAAATACAAAAGGAAATTCTCCTGGTGGTACATACTGTATTACACATTGTTTTACTGATTTTTATTCGGTCTGACATTGATTTTGTTCAGTCTGGTTTATCCCATCCAGAAACAGGAGAAACACTTGTGAACATCCATGTTTCATCCGAGATCAGAGTACTGACATTAATAATAAACCATGATAAAGAAAAATAAAATATTATCAAATAGAGCCATGTGCACATCTCTCTCTCCTTCACAAAAAATCCCCAAATTAACAGAACAAATGTCAAATTTGCCAAATTAAAGATTTGTCTCATAATTAGTGAAATTTTCAAAATCATATTTAATTTATAGCATATATTAATGCAAGACAGTTCTATGCTTGGTTTGATGATCAATGGCTGGTCATGAATTTGAATTTCATTCTCTGGACATTAAGGCACCAGTCAAGTGAGAAAACATTGCAGATCCAACTTATCATGAAAACTGCCTGGAGCCAAAGGATATAATTTGAACATCCATCTGGCTGCCCGTATAATAATGTTTGCTCACACTCATCACCCTGGCCTCTCAAAGGCAGAGTTTGGGGCATAAAAATCAGCACAGGCTCTTGTTGAATGACTTTCCAAGTAAGCTCTCTATTTTCTTGTTCCTTAAGGAGCTAGTCTCACTTTTTCTTTCTTTTTTTCTTTCCTTTCTTCTTTTTTTTTTTTTTTTTTTTTTGGAGTAGGGGCAGTGTGCGTGATACTTTTGCTTCTATGGTACTTTCACAGTGGCAAGTATATTTTGGATGACTGCAGTAGCCAAAGACAAGGGATGCTTTTGAGAGCACTCTTGACAAAAATACTCCTCAAATGTCTGCTTCTGAGATGAAAAGCATTTCTTCTTTGCCCAGTATCTCTAATTAAATGATAAACACAAGTGTGTTGTTTGATAGTTGAAATCTGTAAAAAGGAAATAATCAAACCCTTTAAACACATCATTTTCATCACCAAATATAAAAAATAATAAATCTAAGTGTTTGTTAAAGGCTAAGGATTGAAATAGAAGAACATAGTTTTCTCATTCTATTGTCCTGGTTTGGAAATTCTCTAGGTGAAGTTTTAACATGTAAAATGGAGCTTTATGAAGATTGAATTACCAAGAAGCCCTGTGGTGTGAATTTTTTTTTTTTTTTAGTTTGGCAACTAAGCTGTTATGACTATTCTTTACACAGAATACATAAAAAAAATCTGTTTGACTTTTTTTATTTAAAATTTCCCCCTTTGTCCAGAGAAATCAAGAATAAACATACACACTAGGCCACAGCTCTTTAGGCTTTCTACCTTTATCACTCTAACCACAAAGAGGTCTTCGTGTAGTAAGATCTGAGTTCCCAGATGTCCTTTCCTCAGTCAATGAAGTTCAAGATGGCACAACAGAATCCATTTCTTGCTGTCACCTACATCATTGGCTTCACTATCTCTATTTGACTTAAATCCAGAACAACTCACTTCATCAAACCTTCCCTTCCCTTTCCTTTTTATATAGTCACCACTAGGAACCTCAGACTTGAAATCATAGCAGTCTTACAGCGATCATCCTTCATACCTCCCACTCTCTAGCTTTCTTAAATCCTTTCTTCATTTCCAAAGCCCTTCCAGTTTTCTTTGGAATTCACGGTACATTAACATTACAATAGATACACTCTTCTCTAAACATTCCCTTGCTTTCTAAGTCTTAAATAACCTGAATTGTTCCTGAAAGACTACTACTCCTAAAGCTTGTAATTAATAGCTGCTCTTCTACCCCTTAGCATAGCTTAAATTATTGTCTTAGTTATAAGCACACATATTAGTGAACGTACAAGTTCTTATCCTTCTTTTGCTTCCTTACATAGCAGAGCTAAAAGAAAATTGGAGTTCAATCTAGCTCTTCAAATATCTACACAAATAACTACAAAGTTGGATAGGACTGGAAAGAACACATAAGCATCCTTTTCCATCACCTGACAGTCACGAACAATAAAAGCATATGAGCCTTTAATGCTCTGCAGACATCTTACCTTTCTTTTCTCTTGCCTCATCTTATATATTCTCCTTTCTGCTAAATCACTGATATGTCTTCTGCCATTCTCTTGGCAGATAACATTTCTTCCTTCTTCATTGTGCATATTGAAGATATCAGAGAAAGCTTCCACATCATCTCAGTCCTTGTTTAACCATTATGACACATGACATGATCCCCTATCTCATCATCACCATAGATGACACACCTGTGTTTGTGTCTAAAACTAATTCCTCTACTTATGTACTACAGATATTTTGTTTCATATACTCAAGGACATCACTCCAGTAACTATTCTCTATCTTATACTATTATTTTGCTTTTGTTATTTGCTGAATTATTTCCATTAGAATAAAAACTTTAAAAAAAAAAGTGGTCATGGTGGGGATGTGACTCAGAGATAAAGTGTTTGCCTAGTGTTCATGAGACTCTGGGTTTGATTTCCCAGCACTGCAAAATCAAAAACAAACACAGATCATTTCTCATTCTCTTCTCACTTAGGTTACCACACAATTTGGCAAAATAGATCATATCTTCTCATCATCTTAAAAGATTTTCTTCACTTGTCTATGAGATACCACCATATTATTATTACTATTACTATTGCTAAACGGTATTCCATTATATGACTACACAGCAATCAATTTGTTTATTCACCTTCTGCTGATAGACATTTAGGTTGTTTCCAGAGTCTGGCTATGAGTGTTACTGTGTATATTCTGTACAAGTCTTTTGTGAACATGTTTTTATTTCTCATCATAAATACTAGGTGTGAAATTTGGGGATCATAATAAGTTTGGTATATCAATAACTTTGTAGAGATCTGGGTTTTTCAAACTTCCTACATTGTTTTACATTTCCACTGGAAATTATGAGAGTTCACATTCTTGTCAATAATTGAGAATTTAAGGTTCCAATATATTTTAAGTGTAATCCAACCATTTTAGTGAATACATAGTATTTCCTGTGAATTTAATTTGAATTTCCATGAACACTAAAAATGTTAAGTAAGTTTTCATAGACTTATTTATTACTATTTTATATTCCTTTGCTTGTGAGCTATTATTTTTTTCCATTACTTATTACAATTTTTAATTATTGTTTTGTAAAATTATTTGCTATATTCTTGGTACAAGTCCTGGGTCAGATAACATTTGCTGTATTTTCTCCAAATTTGTGATTACTTTCTTCGTAATGTCCTTTACTTAAAAGATTTTCAAAAATTGACCTTAATTTATTATTTTCTACCTTTTAGAATTATTTTCCTCTCTGTTGTGTCAAAAATACATTCACCTACTTCCATATCACAAAGATTCTCCTATGGTTTCACCTATAAAATTCAATTTTAGCTGTTATATTTGGGAAAGAACAATTCCTGATTTATAGTTTTGCATTTGAAGAGAGGTTGTAGTAAGAAATTTTTTGTCTCAACTCCTCCAAAATTGATATTTAGTTGCTTCCATGTCATTTGTTTTAAAGAATTTACTTTGTCTGTTGAATTACTTTGGCAGAGTAATGTTGACAAATATTAGTTCATTTACTCCATTGATCTTTTTACTCTCTTTAGATCAAAATCTCATTGTCTTGAATACTTGACGCTATGTTAAGCTTCAAATACAAGTGGTGTAAACACTTTTTTGTTTTCTGGTTTGATTAAGCTATCATACTCTGAATTTTTTTTTTATTGTAAACAAACGGGATACATGTTGTTTCTCTGTTTGTACATGGAGTAAAGGCGTAGCATTTGTGTAATCATAAATTTACATAGGGTAATGTTTGATTCATTCTGTTATTTTTTTTCCCTTCCACCCCACCCCTCCCACCCCTCTTTTCCCTCTATACAGTCCTTCCTCCATTCTTGCCCCCCTCCCTAACCCTAACTCTAACCCTAACCCCTCCCACCCCCCATTATGTGTTATCATCCACTTATCAGCGAGATCATTTGTCCTTTGGTTTTTTGAGATTGGCTTATCTCACTTAGCATGATATTCTCCAATTTCATCCATTTGCCTGCAAATGCCATAATTTTATCATTCTTTATGGCCATACTCTGAATTTCTATGTCAATTCCAGGATCAGTTTGCTAATATTACAAAGTAGCAGATTAGAATGCTAGCTGAGGCTATATAGTATCTTAGGTCAATTTTGGGAATAATTTGTATTTTTAACAATATTGGATCTTCTAATGTGTGAAAAGGGTGTATCTCCTCATCTTGTATTGTTTTATTTAATTGTTTTGCCTGTTTAAATGCAAAGATCCTGCATTTTAGATAAATTTATTTCAAATATATTACATTGTTTGACATTATTTCAAATACAGCATTAGATTTTTAATTTTCCAATTGTCCTCTGCAAATAAATACAAATGCAGTTGATTATTATGTATGGATTTTATATCTGGAAACCTTGTTACTTATCAATTGAAATAGTTGCCCTGAATATTAGTATGACACTTTACACAATAGAAATTTACAAATAATTTGCTTTTTTCTTCCTTTCTGATCTCTGTACTTGTTATTTATTTAATTTTTATTGTTTTATATAATTGTCTGGAACCTAGAGGATAAGGACATACAGTGTGTTTCTGACCTTTAAAGGGAAAACTGCAACATTTCATCATACAAATGGTCTTACCTGTTATTTTTTTATATGCCTTTATGTGGTTTGAATGAATTCCCTCTTATCACTTTTTTTAAATCTACATGTATTGAATTCTTTTTCAGAAACTATTGAAATAAACACATTTTCTCCTTTATTCCATTAATATATTTTATTACACTGGGTGATTTTCAAATGTTAAATCAATTTTGCATTCCAGTGATATCTTCCTGGTGTGGGTGGATTCAATCTGCAACTAAATATTTCTTTCAATTTATATAATCTCAAATTTCAGTATTATAGTTATAATGGCTTCCTATTTTAAATAGGGGAATATTTCCTCTGCCTCTATCTTTGAAATTTTTTTTTCTTTGTAAAAGTTGTATTAATTATCTTTTATGTTTTGATAGAATTCATTAATGGAACCAATGGAGGCTTGTAGTAAGATTTTTGAAACTTAGTTTAATTTCTATAATATTTAAAAGAATATTAAATTTTTCAATATCTTATGTCAGTTTTGTCAAGTTGTTTTCTACAAATTTTTCCATTTAATTTATGTTATCAACTATATTGGCATAAAGTTGATTATAACAGTGTTAATTTTTTTAAGTACAAACATTCTAAAAAATGTCCTTATTTCTGTCCTCTTTTCTAATATTTATAATCTGGGCTTTCTCTTCTTTATCTTGATCTGTTGTACTAACGTTATATCAGCTTGATTAATCTTGTTTACCTCATTCTGATAAAATTATATTACTACAATTTCATATTATATCATTTAGTAAAATATGTAAATGTTGAAATACAGTATTTACTATATAAATGTATGTATGGCTAAAGAAGAGATAAGTATATGCCATGGCAAATAAATGTGCTAATTTTAGTAATATGTATAGTTTAGAAGGCTTGCAAAGAAATAATTATTTAACCATTTCTGGGATTTTTTAGCTTAAACAGATTTAATATTTATAAATATTTAACATATCAATGATATTTCTTCATTTTAATTTAACAAGAAAAATGTAAGCTCAAATCATATTTCCACATGGGTGTTTTTCTGCTTAAAATATAACTTACTTTTTAAACTGACAATGAGCAACTTAATTAAAGGGAAATTTATAAATTAACTATAATTATTCTTTACTACTGAGAATATTTATTTAGGATCTTCATATACTCATAATATCTGTTAGAGAAAGAAAGAATTTCATTCAAAAGTCAGACAATACTAAGCCATTTTTATAGTAATTATCAAAATAAGTTATTAGGGGCTGGGGTTGTAGCTCAGTGGTAGAATAATTGCCTAACATGTGTGAGGCACTGGGTTAGATCCTCAGCACCACATGAAAATAAATAAATAAAATAAAGGTATTACATTCATCTACAACTAAAAATTCAAAACAATAAGTTATTATAAAATGCCTCTGTACTAATACTGAAATATTTATTATGACTTAATATAGAATATGAATCCCAAAAGAAATTTAATAAAAAGACAAAACAAATTATAATTCTCAAGTTTAGAGAAAGGTAAACAACACATTTTTCTCAGTATTTTTTAAAGAGAAATTGCTGATACATCTAAAATTACATGTCTGATCAGGGACTGCATAGGAAAAAATGCCTACCAAAAATTAATGATTAATCACAAATTCATATATATGCTATTATTCTGTTTAATCATAACCTGAAAAAGAAATTTGAACAAGAAGGTTATAAGTCTAAAACTGAAGAATGCTCTGCGGGCTTACTGCCATTGCTCTCAAAAATAATTCCTGCCATACATTACAGGAAATGAACACAGTAAATTTCAAGGGTTGGCAAGTATTTCTTGTGGGAGAAAATCCCATTAAAGTAGATTTGAATTACTTCAAAATAAAGTCCATGGTAGTGTTAACTGCCTTTAACTTGAAGGATATTTCTCTGTTTCTCATTTCATTACCTTTGTATCAAATACCATCACTCTTGTTTATGATCAATAACTAATTTCTTCTAAGAACACTGAAAGGTTACAACCTGATTTGCTCAGACTAATGAAGGTTTACTGGAATGTGAGTCATCCCTATTTAAATTAGCTCATTGAGTCATCAATGTGCTAAGGCCCTGAACACTTATTCTATTTATCACTGTCCTTTTGCCAAGGAAAATTTGGGTTTATATCGTAGTTTAAGCCAAATCTCAGTTTTAGTTTATGAGTCCCAGCTTCTTCCAACAAATATGTTCTGCATGGGAGTCAGTATCACACAGTAGTAATTGTAATAAGCTGAAGGAAAGTTCTGACTAAGAGACAGCAGAGATGTATGGATAGTTCTGCTTGATTGATTTTCATTATTATCAAGTTTATCAAGTCTTTGATGTTAATTCATTTAAATGTTTATTTTATATTTAAAATATATGAAATATAAAATACTTAACCTAACATATAAATATAAGTAACAATCTTACACACAATTTAGCATCCTAGTCATTCAGTTGCTAGTTAGTGCCCATTTTATGTACACATTTCTGAGTTTGTGTTCTGTAATACTCCTTCACAGTGCTGCTTCTTTTTTTTTTTTCCTCACTGTAGACTAAGTTGGCATTTGTTTCAGAAAATACCGTGCTTATAATTTTCACATTTATTTTATTTTTAATATTTTTTAGTTGTTGATGGACCTTTATTTAATTAATTAATTTATTTGCTTACTTATATGCAGTGCTGAGAATTAAACTCAGTGCCTCACATATGCTAGGTAAGCGCTCTACCCCTGAGCCACAAATCTAAATCTTTTCATTTCATGCACTGGTGTGCAACTAAATTCTGACTTTTGGAATTCTGGGCTTAAATATCAAGTTGTATCATCATGTTAATAACTGCAGTTAGTTCTCACAAAGACTGGAGTTTAGCCTCAAAATCTACATTTGTCTCAGAGAAAGATGGCTATTTTCTAAGTGTTACTTCTAACATTGCTTTAAAAAGAAATACTCTGACAGTCAGTATTCAAACTAATTGACCTAAAACACTTTTCTTCTTTGATGAATATTTGATGTTTGAAATTTTCCAATATTTCTGAACTATGTGTTTTCTAAAGCTGCAAGCTCAATATATACATGCTGATAATTTTATAAAAAATTATTGAATGCCTTCTTAGTAAAAGACATTGCTCCAAGCAGAAGAGAGATATGTAGATAGAACATATATATTCTATGACCTTGTGGAACTAAAGTAAAAATCATTAAGGCATGAATTATAAACCAAAATATTTATATTGGTAAAAAGTTCTATGAAGCGCAAGTATAATTTTCTATAAGTGCAAAATAGTCTGCTACCTAATCATAACTAATTCATCATTATCAAACTCTTGATTTTGACGGGTTACTTGCAAATTTACCTTGCCCTGTCACATCAACTATGGCATGGATTCACTCAAAATTTAGCAAATAAGTCTTAGACAAATAGAGGTTACATATGTACAATAATTACACTAACTGAATGTAGTATGTCCTCATGTAGAACAATGTATGACTATGCATGGGCTAAATTTTTTTTGCATATTTTTGCATATTATTGGGGTTTGGACAAGTTCAAACCCTGATATATGGTATTTGGACATGGAACTTCGAGTAGATAATTAGAATTAGATGAAGTCATGGGAGTTGCACCTTCAAAATGAGATTAGTGCTTTTCTAAGATAAGGCACCAGAGTTTCCTCTCATTCAGTCTCTGCCATGTTACACACAGGGAGAAGGTGACTGTCGCCAAGCAAAGAAGAGAACCCTCACCAGGACCCAACCATGTTGAACACTGAACAGAGACTTCCATCTTTCAGCACTATGAGAAATCCATTTTTGTTATTTAAATCACCCAGTATATAGTATTTCATTATGGCACCTCTGGTTGATTAATACAATGAATAAACCACACTGGTAACTCTAATGAAAGAATAATTCATTGTGCCTAGAGTGACCAAAGAGGGGTCAAGAAAAAAAAAAAAAAAAGCAATATTTAAGATCTAACTTGAAAGATGAATAGAACTCCACTATGAAAAGATGATAATATCAAGATGAAAAAAAAAATCCAAGACAAGAAAAAGAGAGTTGAAGATTAATTTCAAGGTTTTAAAAATGTCAACTTGGGTATAAACCGAGAAGTGGGATAGCTGGGTCAAATGATGTGTCCATTCCAAGCTTTCTGAGGAATCTCCATACTGCTTTCCAGAGTAGCTGTACCAATTTGCAACTCCACCAGCAATGTATGAGTGTTCCTTTTTCCCCAAATCCATGCCAACACTTATTACTGCTTGTGTTCTTCATTATAGTCATTCTAATTGGAGTTAGATAAAATCTTAGGGTGGTTTTAATTTACATTTCTCTAATTACTAGGGATGATGAGCACTTTTTCATTTATTATTTGATCACCTGTATATCTTGTTCTGTGAAGTGTCTGCCCATTTCCTTAGCCCATTTATTGATTGGGTTCTTTGTATTTAGGGTGTAAAGATTTTTAAGTTTTTTAAAAAACTTTATACCCAAAGAACTTAAAATCAGCATACTATAGTGATACAGCCACATCAATGTTAATAGCAGCTAAATTCACATTAGCTAAATAGTGCAACCAACCTAGATGCCCTTCACTTGACAAATGGATAAATAAACTGTGGTATATATACACAATGGAATATTACCCAGCCATAAATAAGAATAAAATGAGCCAGGGACTTCCCCAAGCAGCCCGGCTCCCTCCGGCGGGATGCGCCTTTCTAGGCTAGCTTCTTGGAGCAGACCGCCCAGTGAGAGCTTTTCTACACAGAGCCAGGCACAAGTCCCCAAGCCAACGGAGACCTCCAACCCGCAAGCAGCCTCTGAGACCAGGGCAAGGCAGCCAGAGAACTCTCCACGTGGCCCTGTCCCCCTCCGGCCACAAGCTTTTTCCATGGGGCGATTCAAGATGGCAGACTAGAGGGTGACTGCATCTCCAGTCACTCCACAACCCAGGATTCAAGAAGGGGAGGCATTGAGAGACTCAGACTAAAATAGAACCACGGGGTGAGTCTCCCCCACCCGGTGAAGCTCAGCCTGGGCGGCAGGACCGGATTTGGGTGGCTTATTAAAGTAGGGCAGGGCAGCTAGAGTCTCCCCCAGGCAGCCCTGAGCACTCTGGCAGTGGGCTCCTCCCACAGGGCCAGAATCTCCAGCATCTCGGAGCAGGCCCCCCAGTGAGAGCCATTCTGCACAGAACCAGCTCCAAGTCCCTGAACCAGCGCGTGGCGAGCTCCTGCCAGCCCCACCCACAGGTTGCTTCAGAGAACAGGACAGGGCAGCCAGGATCTTCCCCAAGCAGCCTGGCTCCCTCCAGCAGGAAGCGCCTTTCTAGGCTAGCTTCTCAGAGCAGACGGCCCAGTGAGAGACTTTCTACACAGAGCCAGCCACAAGTCCCCAAGCCAGCGGAGACCTCAGACCCACAAGCAGCCTCTGGGACCAGGGTAGGGCAGCCAGAGACCTCTCCAGGTCTCTCTCCCTGGAACCAGTAATAGGGTAAGGGCAGCTTTCTTTGGAAGCACTGCATTATCAAGTTACCCCAAGACTTCAGGCTACTGAAGGCTGCAAGGTGACACAGTGGAAATCTACAGGGACACTATAAGCCAATAGAGGAAATCTGCAATATCACAGAGTCCCACTGACCTCTGACCAATATGAGAAAACAAGGGAAGAATATGTCCCAAACAAAACTAGATACTATATCAATAAAACCCAATGACAGCACAGCAGAAGAAATGTCACAAAGGGAGTTCAGAATGTACATAATTAAAACAATCAGAGAAGCAAACGAGGAGATGAAAGAGCAAATGCAGGCATTGAAGGAGGAAATGAAAGAGCAAATGCAGGCATTAAATGATTGCACCAATCAACAGTTAAAAGAGCAAATATGGGAAGCAAGAGATCATTTCAATAGTTAGAGATATTGAAAAAAAACAAACAGAAATCCTAGAAATTAAGGAAACAATAAGTCGAGTTAAAAACTCCATAGAAAGCATAACCAATAGCATAGAACACCTGGAAGACAGAACCTCAGACATTGAAGAAAAAATATTTAATCTTGAAAACAAAGTTGACAAAACAGAAAAGATGGTAAGAAATCATGAACAGAATCTCCAAGAATTATGGGATATCATGAAAAGGCCAAATTTAAGAATTATTGGGATTGAGGAAGGCTTAGAGAAACAAACCAAAGGAATGAACAATCTATTCAATGAAATAATATCAGAAAATTTCCCAAATCTGAAGAATGAAATGGAAAACCAAGTACAAGAGGCTTATTGGACTCCAAATATACAAAATTACAACAAACCCACACCAAGGCACATTATTATGAAAATCCTAACATACAAAATAAAGACAAAATTTTAAAGGCCGCGAGAGAAAAGAATGGAATTACATTCAGGGGGAAACCAATAAGAATATCAGCAGATTTTTCAATCCAGACCCTAAAAGCTAGAAGGGCCTAGAACAACATTTACCAAGCCCTGAAAGAAAATGGATGCCAACCAAGAATCTTATACCCAGAAAAACTTACTTTCAGATTTGACGATGAAATAAGATCCTTCCATGATAAACAAAAGCTAAAGGAATTTACAAAAAGAAAGCCAGCATTGCAGAACATTCTCAGGAAAATATTCCATGAGGAAGAGAAAAAAAACAACGATGCAAATCAGCAACGGGAGGAACTAGCCTAAAGGAATAGCCAAATAAAGGAGAAACCAAGTTGTGTCAAAAAACAAAAATGAGTCAAATGACTGGGAATACAAATCATATCACAATAATAACCCTGAATGTTAATGGCCTGAACTCATCAATCAAAAGACATACACTGGCAGATTGGATTAAAAAGAAAAATCCAACAATATGCTGCCTGCAAGAGACTCATCTCATAGAAAGAGATACCCATAGATTAAAGGTGAAAGGATGGGAAAAAACATACCATGCACACGGACACAGCAAAAAAGCTGGAGTATCCATCCTCATTTCAGAAAATGTGGACTTCAAGCCAAAACTAGTCAGAAGGGATAAAGAAGGACATTACATACTGCTTAAGGGAAGCATAAATCAGCAAGACATAACAATCATAAATATCTATGCCCCGAACACTCGCTCATCCAGGTACGTAAAACAAATCCTTCTCAATTCCAGAAATCAAATAGACCACAACACAATAATACTAGGCGATTTTAACACACCTCTCTCACTGCTGGATAGGTCGTCCAAACAAAAATTGAATAAAGAAACCATAGATCTCAATAACACAATCAACAATTTAGACTTAACCGACTTATATAGAACATACCATCCAACAAAGAACAAACACACTTTCTTCTCAGCAGCACATGGATCTTTCTCTAAAATAGACCATATTTTATGCCATGAAGCTACTGTTAGCAAATACAAGAAGATAGAGATACTACCTTGTACTCTATAGAATCATAATGGATTGAAATTAGAAATAAATGACAGAATAAAAAACAGAAAAACTTCTCCAATACTTGGAGATTAAATAATACACTATTATATGATGAATGGATAACAGAAGACATCTGGAGGGAAATTAAAAAATTCTTAGAAGTAAACGAGAACAAAGACACATCATTTCAAAATCTCTGGGACACTATGAAAGCAGTACTTAGAGGAAGATTTATTTCATGGGGCGCATTCGACAAAAGAAGTAGAAATCAACAAATAAACGACTTAACACTACAGCTCAAAGTCCTAGAAAAAGAAGAGCAGACCAACACCAAAAGCAGTAGAAGACAGGAAATAGTTAAAATCAGAGCCGAAATCAACGAAATTGAAACAAAAGGAACAATCGGAAAAATTAACAAAATAAATAGTTGGTTCTTTGAAAAAATAAACAAAGTTGATAAACCCTTAGCCACACTACCAAAGAGAAAGAGGTAGAAAACTCAAATTACTAAAATTCAGAATGAACAAGGAAATATCACAACAGACACGAGTGAAATACAAAGCATAATTAGAAGCTGTTTTGAAAATCTGTATTCCAAGAAAACAGAAAACCTTGAAGACATCAACAAGTTTCTAGAGACATATAAATTACCTAAACTTAACGAGGAGGACATACACAACTTAAATAAATCAATTTCAAGCAATGAAATAGAAGAGGTCATCAAAAGCCTACCAACAAAGAGAATTCCGGGACCAGATGGGTTCTCAGCCGAATTCTACAAAACCTTTAAAGAAGAGCTCATTCCAATACTTCTCAAAGTATTCCATAAAATAGAAGAGGAAGGAACCCTTCCAAAATCTTTCTATGAAGACAATATCACCCTGATACCTAAACCAGACAGAGACACATCGAGGAAAGAAAATTTCAGACCAATATCCTTAATGAACATTGACGCAAAAATTCTCAACAAAATTTTAGGAAATTGCATACGAAAATATATTAAAAAGATAGTGCACCACGATCAAGTGGGTTTTATCCCAGGGATGCAAGGTTGGTTCATCATCTGGAAATCAATAAATGTCATTCACCATATCAACAGACTTAAAGTCAAGAATCACATGATTATTTCAATAGATGCAGAAAAAGCATTTGATAAAATACAGCACCCCTTCATGCTCAACACACTAGAGAAAATTGGGGTAGTGGGAACATTCCTTAACATTGTAAAGGCCATCTTCGCTAAGCCCATGGCCAATATCACTCCAAATGTTGAAAAACTGAAAACCTTCCCCCTAAAAACTGGAACAAGACAGGGATGCCCTCTTTCACCACTTCTATTCAACATTGTTCTTGAGACTCTAGCCAGAACAATTAGACAAACCAAAGAAATTAAAGGTATATGAATTGGAAAAGAAGAACTCAAACTGTCCCTGTTCGCTGATGACATGATTATATATTTAGAGGAACCTGGAAATTCCACCAGAAAACTCTTAGAACTCATAAGTGAATTCAGTAAAGTAGCAGGTTACAAGATCAATGCTCATAAATCCAAAGCATTTTTATACATAAGTGATGAATCTTCAGAAAGAGAAATTAGGAAAACTACCCCATTCACAGTAGTCTCAAAAAAAAAATAAAATACTTGGGAATCAATCTCACAAAAGAGGTGAAAGACCTCTACAATGAGAACTACAGAACACTAAAGAAAGAAATTAAAGAAAACCTTAGAAGATGGAAAGATCTCCCATGTTCTTGGATAGGCAGAATTAATATTGTTAAAATGGACATACTATCAAAAGTGCTATACAGATTCAATGCAATTCCAATTAAAATCCCAATGATGTACCTTACAGAAATAGAGCAAGCAATCATGAAATTCATCTGGAAGAATAAGAAACCCAGAATAGCTAAAGCAATCTTCAGTAGAAAGAGCAAAGCAGGGGGTATCGCAATACCAGATCTTCAACTCTATTACAAAGCAATAGTAACAAAAACGGCACGGTATTGGCACCAAAATAGACAGGTAGATCAATGGTACAGAATAGAGGACACGGACACAAACCCAAATAAATACAATTTTCTTATACTAGACAAAAGTGCCAAAAATATGCAATGGAGAAAAGATAGCCTCTTCAACGAATGGTGCTGGGAAAACTGGAAATCCATATGCAACAGAATGAAACTAAACCCCTATCTCTCACCCTGCACAAAACTCAACTCACAATGGATCAAATACCTTGAAATCAGACCAGAGACCCTGCATCTTACAGAAGAAAAAGTAGGTCCAAACCTTCAACTTGTTGGCTTAGGATCAGACTTCCTTAACAGGACTCCCATAGCACAAGAAATAAAATCAAGAATCAACAACTGGGATAGATTCAAACTAAAAAGCTTTGTCTCAGCAAAGGAAACTATCAGTAATACAAAGAGACAGCCTACAGAATGGGAGAATATCTTTGCCACTCATACTTCAGATAGAGCGCTAATTTCCAGAATCTATAAAGAACTCAAAAAACTCCACACCAAGAATACAAATAATCCAATCAACAAATGGGCTACGGAAATGAATAGACACTTCACAGAAGAAGATCTACAAGCAATCAACAGATATATGAAAAAATGTTCAACATCTCTAGTAATAAGAGAAATGCAAATCAAAACTACCCTAAGGTTTCATCTCACCCCAATTAGAATGGCGATTATCAAGAACACAAGCAACAATAGGTGTTGGCGAGGATGTGGGTAAAAAGGTACATTCATACATTGGTGGTGGGGTTGCAAATTAGTGCAGCCACTCTGGAAAGCAGTATGGAGATTCCTCAGAAAGCTTGGAATGGAACCACCATTTGACCCATCTATCCCACTCCTTGGCCTATATCCAAAGAGCTTAAAATCAGCATACTACAGAGATACAGCCACATCAATGTTCATAGCTACTCAATTCACCATAGCCAGATTGTGGAACCAACCTATATGCCCTTCAGTTGGTGAATGGATAAAGAAACTGTGGCATATATATAAATGGAATATTACTCTGCCATGAAGAATGATAAAATTATGGCATTTGCAGACAAATGGATGAGATTGGAGAATATCATGGTATGTGAGATAAGCCAATCTCAAAAAACTAATGGACGAATGATCTCGCCGATAAGAGGATGAGGACATATAATGGAGAGTGGGAGGGGTTAGCGTTAGACTTAGGGTTAGGTTTAGGGTTAGGGATAAGGAGGGTGGTAAGAATGGAGGAAGGAAGGACTGTATAGTGGGAAAAGAGGGGTGTGAGGGTGAGGGGAAGGGAAAAGAAATAACAGAATGAATCAAGATTGCCCTATGTAAATTTATGATTTTTAAGAAAAAAAAAGAATAAAATTATGGCATTTGCTGGTAAATGGATGAAGTTGGAAAATATCATGCTAAGTGAAATAGGCCAAGCCCCAAAAGGCAAAGGCCAAATGTTTTCTCTGATAAGTGCATGACAATACGTAACAAGGGGGGAGATGATGAGGGGAAGAGAAGAATGAAGAAACTTGAATGGTGTAGAGGAAAAAGGGGTGGAAGGGGGTTTGGATGTAAAAACAGTAGAATGAAACAGACAGTATTACCCTATATATATGTATGATTATATGAATGGCAGGAATATACATTGTGTACAACCATAGAAATGAAAAGTTGTACCCCATTTGTGTACAATGAATCAAAATGTGTCTGTAAAAATATAAATATTTTAATAAAAATTTTTTTAAAAATAAAAAAATGTTAGTTTGGAAAAAACAAATTCTAAACCTCTGTGTATTTAATTACAGAGCTTCAGAAAATATGAAAAAATTAAACAAATTGGATTCACAGTTATAGTTCAAATTCTAGAGGAAAAAATGATTAAAGGCATAGGATACTTGCTTTTAATCAAAATTTCAACTAGCACAACATAACTAAAATCTATAGGAGAATTCACCTCTCAGCATGAGAATACAGTCTTTGCAAAGAGAACAATCAGCAGATGGCCCACAAATCAAGACAAATGAATGAATGTATAACCAAAGAAGTAATAGAGCAGCTGTTGGAGATACCTTCTACCTAATTTCACAATGATTGGAGACATATTGTGGAAATGATTCCTTAGTGGTTACCCAGATTCAAAGGTACACATATAACTTCTTCAAACTGGCAGGAATAATTTCAGTTCTGGAAATGGGACTTATTGCCTAGCCAATAATATTTTATTTTTAAGAACATCATCTCAAAATAATTTATGATTAATTCCCCATTCCTTCCTCATCTTGAGAAGAAGAAAATTATCTCTAATGCTGATGTCTTAGATTGTTGGTCATGTTACAAGAGGTCTTTAATTTATTGAAGTATTTTATGTTATTTTTGCCTTAAATCTTATGATGTGTAATTATCCAGGGGACATAATCTAGTCTGCAATAAAGTCATTATTTTTTCACTAACTTTGTTCCATCTATTTACTGCATCTTAATACTTTAAAAAAGTCTAATAAGGACATGTATCCTAGACTATAAGATTTTTAGAATGGATGGTATGTGGTGGATTTCATAGAATTTTTCTCCCATAACTCTACATTACATTAATTTTGGAGTGCTTATTATGAGGTCATCATTTTTCATTATGGCCTGATCAGTGGCTTTATTGACAAAAAAATTTCCCGCCATTTCCAAATGGTATTTAATAGCAACTTTATACATATTGTGCCTCAAGTGACTCTTAGGAATTGCATCAGGACAGAGTTCCTATAAGACATATAAGTAGAAGTGAAAAAACTGTATTCAACAAATTATTTGAAAGATATTACCCAAACTAATAAGAATAGAAAACTGAAGAGACCTCTTTGTATTAAAGCAATTTAGTTCATAAATTAAAATTTCTGATAAACCTCCAAGTCCAACATCGTTCTATATGGTGAAGAATTGCAAACATTCCCTCTAAAAACTGAACCAAAAGAAGGATGCCCTCTTTCACCACTTCTATTGAACAGAGTCCTTGAAACTCTAGCCAGAGAAATTATACTGGAGAAAGAAATTAAAGGGATATGAATAGGAAAATAACTCAAATTATAATTATTTGGTGATGATGTGATTCTATATTTAGTATATCCAAAAAGCTCCACTGAAAAACTTCTAGAACTAGTAAATTAATTCATCAAAGTAGCAGAATACAAAATCAACTCCCAGAAATCAAACATGTTCCTAAATGTCAGTGATAAATCTAATAAAAGATAAAATTAAGAAAACTACCCCATTCACATTAGCCTCAAAAAAATGACATACTTGGGAATCAATCTAATCAAAGAGGTGAAAGAACTCTACAATGAAAACTACAGACCACTAAAGAAAGAAAATAAAGGTGACCATAGAAGTTGGAAAGACCCCCCCCTAAATGCTCCTAGATAGGCAGAATTAATATTGTCAAAATGGCCATACTACCAAAAGTGTTATACAGATCCAATGCAATTCCTCTTAAAATCTCTGTAACATTCTTCATGGAACTAGAAAAAGCAATCATGAAATTCATTTGGAAAATTAGAATCCCAGAAAAGTCAAGGTGATCCTTAGCAAAAAAAGTGAAGCGGGAGGCACCACAATGCCAGACCTTAAGTTATACTACAGAGCGATAGTAATAAAAACAGCATGGTATTGGCACCAAAACAGACATGTAGACCAATGGTACAGAATAGAAGACACAGAGACAAACCCATATAAATACAGTTATCTCATACTTGAAAAAGGCACGAGAAACATACATTGGAGAAAAGATAGCCTATTCAACAAATGGTGCTGGGAAAACTGAAAATCCACATGTAACAAAATGAAATTAAACCCATATCTCTCACACTGCACAAAAATCAACTCAAAGTACATCAAAGACTTAGGCACTAGAACAGAGATCTTGCACCTAATAAAAGAAAAAGTAGACTCAAATTTTCATCATGTGGGCTTAAGACCAGACTTCCTTAATAAGACTCCAAAAGCACAAGAAGTAAAATTAGGAATCAATAAATACATGGATTCAAACTAAAAATTATTTCTCCACAAAGGAAATAATAATGTGAAGAGAGAGCCTATAGAATGGGAAAAAATGTTTATCACATGCACCTCAGAGTTCTAATCTCAGGATATATAAAGAATTAAAAAAAACTTAAGACCACAAAAGCAAATAGCCCAATCAAGAAATGGATTAAGGAACTGAACAGACACTTCACAGAAGAAGAAATATAATCAATCGACAAATATATGAAAAAATGTTCATCATCTCTTGCAATTAGAGAAATGCAAATCAAAACTACTGTAAGATTTCATCTCACTCCAGTTAGAATGTATATTATCAAGAATACAAATATCAAAAAATTTGGCAAGGATGTGGGGAAAAATGTACATTCATACATTGCTGGTGGGACTGCAGATAGGTGCAACCACTATGGAAAGCAGTTGTGGAGATTCTTCAGAAATGTTGGAATGGAACCACCATTTGACCCAGCTATCCCATTTTTTGGTTTATACTCAAATAACTTAAAATCAACATACTACAGTGACCCAGCCACATCAATGTTTATAGCAGCTCAATTCACAATAGCTAAACTATGGAACCAAACTAGGTGCCCTTCAACAGATGAATGAATAAATAAAAGTGTCATATATACACAATGAAATATTACTCAGACTTAAAGAAGAATGAAATACTGTCAATTGCTGGTATATAGATGCAGCTGTTGAATATCATGCTAAGCAAAATAGGCCAATCCCCACAAACCAAAGGCTGAATGTTTTCTCTCATATATGGATGCTAATTCATAATAAGGCAGAGGGTTGGGCTAGGAAAGAATTGTTACTTTGGATTAGGTAGAGGGGAGAGCTGTGTATGTGGGTAGGAAGGCGATTAGAATGCACCAGACATTAATGACTGGAGCTATTCTACATTATATTCAACCAGAATATAAGAAATTATACTACATTTATGTATGATGTGCCAAAGTACATTCTACTGTCATGTATAACTAATTAGAACAAATTAAAAAAATCAGTTCAATCAACATATACTCACAGTAAAAGGGAGAAGAAATTATGATCATGTCATTATATGCATAAATATTCTTGAAAATGTTCAATATCTATACTTTTTTATTCCCACATTTTTATTAATGCTTTATAGCTATACATAATGATGGGAATTGTTGTTTCATATTCATGCATGCACACAATATAATAATATAATTTGGTCAGTTGTCACTCCAAGCCCTTCTCCCTCAATATGTATTTTTGATAAAAAAATTGATAAATTAGGAATGAAAAGGAACTGTCTCAATTTGAAAAAGGTGTGTTTATGGGGAATATGTAACTATTCTTTTTTTTTTTTATGTTGGTTTTCTTTTTCTTTTTTTTTATTGTAAACAAATGGGATACATGTTGTTTCTCTGTTTTTACATGGCGTAAAGGCATACCATTTGTGTAATCATAAATTTACATAGAGCAATGTTGTTTGATTCATTCTGTTATTTTTTCCCTTCCCCCCACACCTCCCACCCCTCTTTACCCTCTATACAGTAGTTCCTTCCTCCATACTTGCCCCCCTCCCTAACCCTAACTCTAACCCTTCCCTCCCCCCCATTATGTGTCATCCTCCACTTATCAGCGATATCATTCGTCCTTTGGCTTTTTGAGATCGGCCTATCTCACTTAGCATGATATTCTCCAATTTCATCCATTTGCCTGCAAATGTCATAATTTTATCATTCTTTATGGCTGAGTAATATTCCATTGTATATATATACCACAGTTTCTTTATCCACTCATCAATTGAAGGGCATCTAGGTTGGTTCCACAGTCTGGCTATTGTGAATTGAGCAGCTATGAACATTGATGTGGCTGTATTTCTGTAGTATGCAGATTTTAAGTCCTTTGGGTATAGGCCAAGGAGTGGGATAGCTGGGTCAAATGGTGGTTCCATTCCAAGTTTTCTAAGGAATCTCCACACTGCTTTCCATAGTGGCTGCACTAATTTGCAGCCCCACCAGCAGTGTATGAGTGTACCTTTCTCCCCACATCCTCGCCAACACCTGTTGTTGCTCGTATTCTTGATAATCGCCATTCTAATTGGGGTGAGATGGAATCTTAGGGTGGTTTTGATTTGCATTTCTCTTATTACTAGAGATGTTGAACATTTTTCCATATGTTTGTTGATTGCTTGTAGATCTTCTTCTGTGAAGTGTCTATTCATTTCCTTAGCCCATTTGTTGACTGGACTATTTGAATTCTTGGAGTAGAGTTTTTTGAGTTCTTTATAGATTCTGGAGATTAGTGCTCTATCTGAAGTATGATTGGCAAAGATATTCTCCCACTCTGTAGGCTCTTTCTTCGCATTGCTGATAGTTTCCTTTGCTGAGAGAAAGCTTTTTAGTTTGAATCTATCCCAGTGGTTGATTCTAGCTTTTATTTCTTGTGCTATGGGAGTCCTGTTAAGGAAGTCTGGTCCTAGACCAACAAGGTGAAGATTTGGACCTACTTTTTCTTCTATAATCTGCAGGGTCTCTGGTCTGATTCCGAGGTCCTTAATCCATTTTGAGTTTAGTTTCGTGCATGGTGAGAGATATGGGTTTAGTTTCATTCTGTTGCATATGGATTTCCAATTCTCCCAGCACCATTTGTTGAAGAGGCTATCTTTTCTCCATTGCATATTTTTGGCCCCTTTGTCTAGTATGAGAAAATTGTATTTATTTGGGTTTGTGTCCGTGTCCTCTATTCTGTACCATTGATCTACCTTTCTATTTTGGTACCAATACCATGCCGTTTTTGTTACTATTGCTTTGTAGTAGAGTTGAAGATCTGGTATTGCAATACCCCCTGTTTCACTCTTCCTGCTAAGGATTGCTTTAGCTATTCTGGGTTTCTTATTCTTCCAGATGAATTTCATAATTGCTTGCTCTATTTCCGTAAGGTACACAATTGGGATTTTAATTGGAATTGCATTGAATTTGTATAG
Source organism: Sciurus vulgaris (assembly GCF_902686455.1). Taxonomy (NCBI): domain Eukaryota; kingdom Metazoa; phylum Chordata; class Mammalia; order Rodentia; family Sciuridae; genus Sciurus; species Sciurus vulgaris. Next base: position 50,886,608 of record NC_136466.1, read on the forward strand.
CACTTTAGGTAGTATGGCCATTTTGACAATATTAATTCTTCCTATCCAAGAACATGGAAGATCTTTCCATCTTCTAAGGTGTTCTTTAATTTCTTTCTTTAGTGTTGTATAGTTCTCTTTGTAGAGGTCTTTCACCTCTTTTGTGAGATTGATTCCCAAGTATTTTATTTTTTTCGAGGCTATTGTGAATGGGGTAGTTTTCCTAATTTCTCTTTCTGAAGATTCATCACTTATGTATAAAAATGCGTTGGATTTATGGGCATTGATCTTGTAACCTGCTACTTTACTGAAATCACTTATGAGTTCTAAGAGTTTTCTGGTGGAATTTCCAGGTTCCTCTAAATATATAATCATGTCATCAGCGAACAGGGATAGTTTGAGTTCTTCTTTTCCAATTCATATCCCTTTAATTTCTTTGGTTTGTCTAATTGCTCTGGCCAGAGTCTCAAGAACGATGTTGAATAGAAGTGGTGAAAGAGGGCATCCCTGCCTTGTTCCAGTTTTTAGGGGGAATGCTTTCAGTTTTTCACCATTTAGAATGATATTAGCCATGGGCTTAGCATAAATGGCCTTTACAATGTTAAGGAATGTTCCCACTATCCCTATTTTTTCTAGGGTTTTGAGCATGAAGGGGTGCTGTATTTTATCAAATGCTTTTTCTGCATCTATTGAAATAATCATGTGATTCTTGACTTTAAGTCTATTAATATGGTGAATTACGTTTATTGATTTCCTGATGTTGAACCAACCTTGCATCCCTGGGATGAAACCCACTTGATCATGGTGCACTACCTTTTTAATATGTTTTTGTATGCGATTTGCTAAAATTTTGTTGAGAATTTTTGCGTCGATGTTCATTAAGGATATTGGTCTGAAATTTTCTTTCCTTGATGAGTCTCTGTCTGGTTTAGGTATCAGTGTGATATTGGCTTCATAGAATGAGTTTGGGAGGGTTCCCTCCTCTTCTATTTTATGGAATACTTTGAGAAGTATTGGAATGAGCTCTTCCTTAAAGGTTTTGTAGAACTCGGCTGAGAACCCATCTGGTCCCGGACTTTTCTTTGTTGGTAAGCTTTGGATGACTTCTTCTATTTCAGTACTTGAAATTGGTCTATTTAAATTGTTTATGTCCTCCTCATTCAGTTTAGGCAATTCATATGTCTCTAGAAACCTGTTGATGTCTTCGAAATTTTCTATTTTGTTGGAGTATAGATTTTCAAAATAGCTTCTAATTATGTTTTGTATTTCCATCCTGTCTGTTGTGATATTTCCTTGTTCATTCCGAATTTTAGTGATTTGGTTTTCTCTCTTCTTCTCTTTGTTAGTGTGGCTAAAGGTTTATCAATTTTGTTTATTTTTTCGAAGAACCAACTATTTATTTTGTCAATTTTTTGTATTGTTTCTCTTGTTTCAATTTCATTGATTTCAGCTCTGAGTTTAACTATTTCCTGTCTTCTACTACTTTTGGTGCTGTTCTGTTCTTCTTTTTCTAGGGCTTTGAGCTGTAGTGTTAGGTCATTTATTTGTTGAGTTTTACTTCTTTTATTAAATGCGCTCCATGAAATAAATTTCCCTCTAAGTACTGCTTTCATAGTGTCCCAGAGATTTTGATATGATGTTTCTTTGTTCTCATTTACCTCTAAGAATTTTTTAATTTCCTTCCTAATATCTTCTGTTATCCATTCATCATACAATAGCATATTGTTTAATCTCCAGATGTTGGAATAGTTTCTGTGTTTTACTCTTTCATTTATTTCTAACTTCAATCCATTATGATCTGATAGAATACATGCTAGTGTCTCTATCTTCTTGTATTTGCTAACATTAGCTTTGTGGCATAATATATGGTCTATTTTAGAGAAGGATCCATGTGCTGCTGAGAAGAAAGTGTATTCACTCTTGGTTGGATGGTATATTCTATAAATGTCCGTTAAGTCTAAATTATTGATTGTGTTGTTGAGATCTATGGTTTCTTTGTTCAATTTTTGTCTGGAAGATCTGTCCAGTGGTGAGAGAGGCGTGTTAAAATCACCTAGTATTATTGTGTTGTGGTCTATTTGGTTTCTGAAATTGAGAAGGATTTGTTTGACATACATAGATGAGCCACTGTTTGGGGCATAGATGTTTATGATTGTTATATCTTGCTGATTTATGCTTCCCTTAAGCAGTATGAAATGACCTTCTTTATCCCTTCTGACTAACTTTGGCTTGAAGTCCACATTATCGGAAATGAGGATGGATACTCCAGCTTTTTTGCTGAGTCCATGTGCATGGTATGTTTTTCCCCATCCTTTCACCTTTAATCTATGGGTATCTTTTTCTATGAGGTGAGTCTCTTGCAGGCAACATATTGTTGGATCTTTCTTTTTAATCCAATCTGCCAGTCTATGTCTTTTGATTGATGAATTCAGGCCATTAACATTCAGGGTTATTATAGAGAAATGATTTGGTTTCCCGGTCATTTGGTTCATTTTTAAAATTTTGTTTATTTATTTGTTTGACAGAACTTGTTTCCTCCTTTATTTGACAATTCCTTTAGGATAATTACTCCCTTTGCTGATTTGCTTCTTTGTTTTTCATCTCTTCCTCATGGAATATTTTGTTGAGAATGTTCTGTAATGCTGGCTTTCTTTTTGTAAATTCTTTTAGCTTTTGTTTATCATGGAAGGATTTTATTTCATCGTCAAATTTGAAGGTAAGTTTTGCTGGGTATAAGATTCTTGGTTGGCATCCATTTTCTTTCAGGGCTTGAAAAATGTTGTTCCAGGACCTTCTAGCTTTTAGGGTCTGGATTGAAAAATCTGCTGATATGCGTATTGGTTTCCCCCTGAATGTAATTTGGTTCTTTTCTCTCACAGCCTTTAAAATTCTGTCTTTATTTTGTATGTTAGGTATTTTCATTATAATGTGCCTTGGTGTGGGTCTGTTGTAATTTTGTGTATTTGGAGTCCTGTAAGCCTCTTGAACTTGATTTTCCATTTCATTCTTCAGATTTGGGAAATTTTCTGATATTATTTCATTGAATAGGTTGTTCATTCCTTTGGCTTGTTTCTCTAGACCTTCCTCAATCCCAATAATTCTTAAATTTGGCCTTTTCATGATATCCCATAGTTCTTGTAGATTCTGTTCATGATTTCTTACCATCTTCTCTGTTTGTTCAACTTTGTTTTCAAGGTTAAATATTTTGTCTTCAATGTCTGAGGTTCTGTCTTCCAGGTGTTCTATCCTATTGGATATGCTTTCTATGGAGTTCTTAATTTGGTTTATTGTTTCCTTCATGTCAAGGATTTCTGTTTGGTTTTTTTTCAATATCTCTAACTCTTTATTGATAATGATCTTTTGCTTCCTGTATTTGCTCTTTTAACTGTCGATTGGTGCGATCATTCAATGCTTGCATTTGCTCTTTCATCTCATCGTTTGCTTCTCTGATCATTTTAATTATGAACATTCTGAACTCCTGTTCTGTCATTTCTTCTGCCATGCTGTCATTGGGTTTTATTGATGTAACATCTAGATTTGTTTGCAGCATTTTCTTTCCTTGTTTTCTCATATTGTTCAGATATCAGTGGACCGCTGAGATATTGCAGATTTCCTCTGTTGATTTACAATTTCCCTGAAGATTTCTATATATATCCCCTCTTAGCCTTCAGTAGGCTGAAGTCTTGGAGGAAGTTGATAATGCGGTGCTCCACAAGGAAGCTGCCTCTCTAGGAGTGGTGGCCTTCAGGTGGGGTATATTCCCTGCTAGTGGGCAGAGGTGCCTCCACTTGTTGACCAATGGTCATCCAAAGCGGAACTAGGCTGTGGGCTGAGGCAAGGCCTGTTTGGGCCTGTGTCTCTGGTTTTACCGTCCTTGTGGGGAAACCTCACCAGGCAGGGAAGACTCACCCAGTGGGGAGGTCTCGCTGGTCAGTTTCCTCCTAGAGGTTCCCCTCAATTTACAGCTACTACCTGGGCTGGACTGCCTTCCTCTGCAAAGTTTCCAGGGGCCCGGCCCTACCTCCTGGGCCTGGGAGCCTCACCCTTCGCAGATGAATCTCCTTAGGCTGCCCCTCCTCAGAGAATTTGCCCACAGGCCTGGAACCTTCGCTCCGCCCTAAGCCTATCTCTGTGCGGCTCTTCCACCCAGAAGCCTCCTAGATCCTGGGACCCTGTTCTGCACCTAATCGCCTGGCTGCGTGGCCCCTCCTCTGAGCAGCCACCTGTGGCCCCGAACAATCGCTCTGAGTCCCAGAGACCCGCCACAGGCCTCTTCCTCCAGACAGCCGCTCAGTATGCTGGTGCGGTCACTAGGAGTCCAAGAAACTCACTTCGTGCCTCCTCCTCCCACCAACCACCCGTAGCCCGGGGCAATCAATCACTCCGAGTCGAAGTGACCCTCCCCGTTCCTCCTCCTTCTCCAGATAACCCCCCGGGTGTTCAGGAGCAGTCCCTCTGAGTGGCTCTGAATCCACGTGACCCGCTGCACGGGTCCTCTGGGCACCGCCCAGAGCTCAAGTGCGGCCACTCAAGACCAAGCGTCCCACCACGCTTCTCCTCCAGGCAGCCCCCCTGTGTTCAGGAGCTGTCACTTTAAGACCAAACAACTCACCACTCGCCTTCTCCTCTGAGCAGCCGCCTGGAGCGCTAATGCAGTCACTGCGAGTCCAAACGACCCGCTGCGCTCCTTCTCCTCCTTCTCCTACTCCTCCGGGCAGGCCCCAGGGTTCAGAAGTGGTCAGAGTCCAAACAGCTCGCCACGCAGCCCCTTCTCTGGCAACCGCCTGTAGCTCTGGTGTAGTCACCCCGAATCCAAGTGGCCGCGCTCCTCCTCCTCGTCCTCAGGGCAGGCCCCGGGGTGCAGAAGCGTCGTTCTGATTCCAAACAGCTCGCCGCGCAGCTTCTCCTCTGGCAACCGCCTGCAGCTCTGGTGCAGTCTCTCTGAATCCAAGTGGCCACGCTCCTCTCCTCCTCCTCAGGGCAGGCCCCGGTGTCCTGAGTCCACACAGTTCTCCTCGCCACTCTTCCCCTGGGCAGCCGCCGGAGCCCCAGTGGCTGCTCCGAGTCCCAGCGCTGTGCCGAGCGGCCTCCTTTACGGCGCTCCCAGCTGTCTGCGTTCACTGCTCCAGCGGGGGGAGGGGCGTCTCGCCGGCAGTTCTACTTCACAAAGTTTCCTGCGTTCCGGGACCCCCGTCCCATCCGGGATGCCCCCCCAGGGGGTGAGAGTCACCCGGCTGCTTTGAGTTGGTCCCAAGCGTCTCAATATCTCCTCTTTTGAATCCTGAGTCCTGGAGCAACATGAAATGCAGCCACCCTCTAGGCCGCCATCTTGAAAAACCTGTAACTATTCTTAATGTAGAAAGATTTTGTTCTTTTCTTCTAATATTGGGATCAACAAAGAACCCCCACTTTCATTAAGTTTATCCAATATTATGCAAAAGATCCTAAGCTCAATGGAATAATATGAGAAAAATGAGGCATGCAAACTGGAAAGAAAAAAGTGCATCTCTTTATAAACAATGATCATCTAGAAAATCATGACAAAATTTTAAGATGTTAGTAGAATTATGGAATAAATTTTGCAAGATCAATATTCAAAAAATCCATATATTTTAGCAATGAACAATTAAAACAATAAATGTAATGTAAAAGAGCACTGTCTTCTCTAAGAGCCTCTTTTTTTTCTTTTTTCTTTCTTTTTTTTTTTGGCATGGGGGATTGAACCCAGGGGTGCTTTACCACTGAGCTGCATCCCCAGTACTTTTTATTTTTCATTTTGAAACAGGGTCTCACTAAGTTGCTTAGGGTTTCACTAACTTGCTATGACTGGCCTTGAACTTGTGACCTTCCTGTCTCCCAAGTCGCGGGGATTACAGGCATGTACCAACACATCTGACTTATAAAAGGAACTTTAAAAACCTTGAAATATTTAGGGATAATTTTAGCAAAAAAAAAAGGAAAAAATGACAGTTTAAATGTTATCAAAATGATGAATTTTCATTCTTTAAAAACAGTTAAGCAAATGAAAAAGGAAGTTACAAAAGGATGGCATTTTTCAGAATACATACATCATTTTAAAAATTTCAAATATATTAAGAATTCATTGAACTCAGTAAGAACCTCTTGCTCAAAATGTGTAACTAATATTAATATAAAAAAGATACTAGTAGCCACTAAATAGAAGAAAATTTTCTCAATACCATCAGTCATTAGTGAAATTCACATTAAAACTCAGTAAGATACTCTATGCATCACTGAAATGGTTACATGTTTTAAAAGACTGAAAATTATAAGAATTTTTGAGAACATGAAATTGGAAACCTCACGAGTTGCTCACAAGTATTTAATGTACACCTACAGAATATATGTTGTCAGCATGAGACACAGTAATTCCAATATCAGTTACTTACCCCAGATAAATATGTCCTGGAAAAAGGTTAAACACAAATGTTGATAGTATCTTTATTTGTAGTAGCCTCAAACTATAAACAATCCAATGATTCCTTACTAGATAATTGAATAAACAGATTGTGAGATATTCAAATAATAGTATACTACTCAGCAATAAAATGAATCAAACTACTTAAAAGCAATATTAATTAATCTCAAAACACTATGCTGATCTATCTAAATCAATGAAGAGCACATAAGTACAGTACATGTACATATAATAACAAAAAAACATTAATTGATGCCATATCAAAGGTAAGGAAGAATAAAACTGAAAAGTATTTCAGTAGAAATTTGGGGGATAATGGAAACATTTCATGGCTTGATTGATGTGATTATAATATGAAGGTGCAATTTGACAAAGATATTAACCGAAAACTTAAGTGTTTTTTAATGTAAGTTATATTTCATTGTAATTACTTTTTTAAAACTTTTTTATTTGTTCTAATTAGTTGTACATGACAGTATAATGCATTTATACATTTTGATAAGTCATACATAAATGAAGTGTAATTTCTCATTTTTCTAATTATACATATTGTAGGACTACATTGGTCATGCAGTCATATATACATGCAAGCAATAATGTCTGTTTCATTCTACTATCCTTCCTACCCCCACGCCCTGTCCCCTTCCTTTGCACCCCTCTACCCGATATAAGTAACTCTCTTCTTCCCTAGCCCCACTCTTATTGTGAATTAGCATCTGCATATCAGAAAAAATATTGGGTCTTTGGTTTTTTAGATTTGGCTTATTTTGCTCAGCATGATACTCTCCAACTCCATTTATCAGCAAATGCCATTAGCTGAGTATTATTCCTTCGTATGTGTGTGTGTGTGTGTGTGTATACGTATATCACATATTTATGTGTATATATATATGTATATATACAAATATTATATATATCACACTTTCTTTATCCATTCATGTGTTGAAGGACACTAGGTTGGTTCTATAGTTTAGCTATTGTGAGTTGAGTTGCTATAAACATTGATGTGGCTGCGTACCTATATAGTATGCTGACTTAATATTGTCAAAATGGCCATATTACTAAAAGTGTTATAGAAAGTTAATGCAATTCCTATTAAAGTCCCAATGACATTCTTCATAGAACTAGAAAAAAGAAACAGAAAATTCATTTGGAAAAATAAGAGCATAACCATAGCCATCCTTAGCAAGAAAAGTGAAGTCGGAGGCATCACAATACCAGACAATCAACTATACTACAGAGCAATAGTACCAAAACATCATGGTATTGGCACCAGAACAGACACACAGACCAATAGTACAGAATAGAAGACACAGAGACAAATCCACATAAATACAGTTATCTCATACTAGACAAAGGTGCCAAAAATATTCAATAGAGAAAAGATAGTCTATCCAACAACTAGTGATGGGAAAACTAGATAGCCACATGTAACAAAATGAAATTAAAACTTTATCTTTTACCCTGCATGAAACTCAACTCAAAATGTATCAGACTTAGGCACTAGAACAGAGACCCTGCACCTAATAGAAGAAAAAGGAGGCCCAAAACTTCACCATGTCAGTCTAGGATCTCGCTTCTATAACAAAACCCCTAAAGTGCAAAAAGTTAAAACAAAATCATTAAATGGGATGGATTCAAACTAAAAAGCTTCTTTTCAGCAAAAGAAACAATCTATAATGTGAAGAGAGAGTCCACAGATTAGGAGAAAAATCTCTGCCACATGCACCTCAGATAAAGCATTCATCTCTAGAATATATAAAGAACTCAAAAAATTTAACAGCAAAAAAACACAAATAATCTAACCAAGAAATGGGCTAAGGAGCTGAACAGACACTTCACAGAAGAAGAAATACAATCAATCAAGAAACATGAAAAAATGTTCAACATCTCTTGTAATTAGAGAATGCAGATCTACACTACTCTAAGATTTATCTCATTCTAGCCAGAATGGCAATTATCAAGAATATAAGCAACAATAGATGTTGGTGAGGATATGGGGTAAAGGTATACTCATACATTGCTGGTGGGAATGCAAAATAGTGCAACTAATATAGAAAGCAGTATAAAGATTCCTTAGAAAACTTGGAATGGAACCACCATTTGACCCAGTTACCCTACTCCTTAGTTTATACCCAAAGACCTTAAAATCAATGAAATTATTTTTTAAGTAAGTAAAAACTATTGTGGGACAAGATGAGGCAGGAAGGTTAGATAAGTAGCTGTAAGTAATATGAGTGAGCAAAGATGGCTATTAGTATAAATGCAAAACAAAAAAGCAAACAAAAAACCCTCTATATATCAGAAAAGCAGTCTGAACAAAGCAGTTCTAGTGGTCACACAGTGAACTGGTATTTGAAAAATGTTGGTATGTCTCAACTGGGCAATAGAACCTGAGGCAGGATTCATCTTGAGGTAGCCATGCTGCAGCTTATAGCTGCAGGAGCCCAGGAGATTATAACAAACATTATCATAGTGTCCCAACAAGCACCTAGCCTGTGGTTGAGGGAGTACCTAGGAAAACATTAGTGAAACAGGCACAGTGATTCAAGTCAGATATGTAAAGGAGCATCCACCTTGCTTTTCCTTTGAGTCTGGTAGTTCATATGACCAGATCAAGAGGGCTTTAAAATCTAAATAGGTGGGTGTCAATATACTCAGGGACTAAGCCTGAGAAGGCTGCGTTTGTGGGCAGCAGAGTGATGTTCAGTTGAAAGTCTGTCTAATAGAGTAGACCATGCTGAAGACAGAATTTCAGAGCTAGAAGACCCAGTGGCCTTGAACAAATTGTATTAAAGAAAAGAAAATAAATAACCATGATCAGAATGTATAAAAACTCTGGGATAACATTAAGAGACCAAATTTAAGAATCATTGGAATTGAAGATGGTTGTGAGGTGCAGGCAGGTACAGGCTGATGGAATGGCTAAACTCTTCAGAGAAATAATAACAGAAAAAAAATTCAAAACTTTGAGAATGAGATAACTATCCAGGATACATTCAGAATACCAAATAGACAAGAAATAACTTTGTCCAAAACACATTATAATTAAAATTCCTACCATACAGAAGAAGAATCAAATTATGTCTCAAAAGAAAAACATGAGGTCACATTTAGAAGCAGGTCAATGAGAATCACATCCAATTTCTCAGCACAAAGATAGGAGGGCTTGGAATGATATGTTCCAAGTCCTGAAAGAAAATAACTGTCAACCAATTGGATTGCTATAACCCAGCAAAGTTATCCTTCAAACTAAAAGGGAAATAAAACCTTCCAAGATGAGCAGAAACTAAAAGAATTCCTCACTACTATGCTGACATTAAAGAACTTACTTGAAGAAATACTTCACACAGAAGAAACCAAAATAAAAAGCTCCAGAGTTCACAAATGAACAAATCTCATTTGAAAATTAGCTAAACAAATGAGAAATAAAACCAAATTACACATTATCAATAAATAAAATTTCAGGAACTAATAAACATTTCTCTATAGTAAAATTGAGTATAAATGGGTGGCAGAATGGATTTTAAAACAATATATGTAAACAATATAAGTATTTTAATGAGAAATTCACCTTGCAAGCAAAGACAGTCACAGACTGAACATGAAAAGATTGAAATTGACAAACCATGTGAATAAAGTCCAGAAATGAGCAGGGTAGCTACTCTCATCTTATAAAACCAATTTCATGTCAAAATTGATCAGAAGAGAAAAAAACTCACTTCACACTGGTAAAAGGGAAAATCTAACAATAAGATTTAATGACAGTAAATATTTATGCCCTAAATGTTGGTACACCTGATTACACAAGAGAGACACTACTAAAATTAGACTCAGTCCCCAGTACAATAGTGGTGATTCCAATATAATTTTATTATAATAGAGAGATTGTCCAGACATAAACTCAATATTCATTGAACTTAAAAATAATGTAAATCAAATGGACTTAATAGACATCTATAGAATATTTCATCCCAAAACAGCCTAATACCCTTTTTTCTCAGTGGTTCATGGAACCTTCTCCAAAATAGACCACAAAGCAACTTTTAGCAAACAAAAACATTGATACAATCCCTTGTATCTTATCAGTTTAGAATAGAATGAAATTAGAAATCGATACCAAGAAACAATCCTATAAAAACTATATATATACATGGACATTGAACAAGAAAATCCAAATTAATAAAATTAGAGATAAAAAAGGAGAATTCACCACATACATCTCAGAAATCCAGCAAATCTTTAGGGACAATTTTGAAAATATATACTCAATATAGAACATTAAAGAAAGAAATCAAAGAAGACACAAGAAGATAGACCTCTCATGTTCGTAAATAGGCAGAATTAATATTGTTAAACGGGCATACTACCAACAGTAATATACAGATTCAATGCAATTTCCACTAAAATACCAATGATATTCTTCATGGAATGAGAAAAAAAAAATTCTAAAATTCATTAAAGAATAAAAGTCCCAGAAGAGTCACAGCAATTCTAAGCCAAAAAAGCAATACTGGAGACATCACAATACCTGGTTTCAAATTATACTATAGAGCTATGGTAACAAAAACTGAATGGAACTGATATAAAAACAGATATATATAGACCAATGGTACAGAAAAGAAGATACAAAAACAAACCCCCATGTGTACAGTCATTTGATCCTTGACAAAGATTTCAAAAACATAATTATAGAAAAGACAGCCTTTTTAACAAATGGTGTTTGAAAAAACTGGCTATTCATATGTAGAGGAATGAGACTAGATCCATATCTCTTACCCTGCATAAAAATCAACTCAAACATGGATAAAAGACCAAGAAATTAGACCAGAAACTATGCAAGTCCTGGAAGAAAACATAGGTTGACACTATAATACACAGGCACAGGCAACGACTTTCTCAATAGAGCTCATATTGATCAGAAAATAATATTAGAATGAATATAGGAATGGTATCAAATCGAAAAACTTCTGCATAGCAAAGGAAACAATTAAGTGTTTAAAGAGAGAACCTATAGAACAGGAGAAAATCTTTCCCAGCTATTCTTCTAAAAGAGGATTAATATCTAGAATATACAAAGAACTCAAAAAACTGAAGACACATAAGAAAACGAAATAACCTATTTAATAAATGGAAAAAAAATGAACTAAAAAGACACTTCTCAAAAGAAGAAATCAAATGACCAACAAATATACAAAAAAAATTGTTCAACATCATTAGCAACTAGGGAAATGCAAATCAAAACTACACTGAGATCTTATCTCACACCAATCAGAATTGTAGCCATCAAGAACACAAACAATAATAAATGCTAGAGAAGATGTGGAGAAAAAGAAATATATTTACACTGTTGATGGAAATGTAAATTAGTAAAACCACCATGAACATCAATATAAAGTTTCCTCAAAGAACTAGATATATGACCCAGCTATAGCACTCCTCAGTAATTAACCTAAAGAATAGACCATCATACCCATGTTTATATACCCATGCATACCCATGTTTACAGCTGCACAATTCACTGTAACCAAACTGTGGAACCAGTCTAGGTGTCAATCTACAGATGAATGGATAAAATAAATGTGGTATAAAAACACAATGTAATTTTATTTTGTCATAAAAAATAATGAAATTATGTTGTTTTCAGGAAATGGATGGAACTTGAGAACATTATGTTAAGCAAAATAAACCAAACTCAGAAAGTCAAGGGTCATATGTTCTCTCTCATAGGTGGAAGCTAATGAGGAAAAAAAAAAAAGAAAAAAATAAAAAAAAGAAAGTATGGGGTATCTCATGTAAACTGAAAGCAGATGAGTAGAGTACAGAAAAGAGACCAAGGGAAGAGGAGGAGAGAGGAAAAGAGGAGTTACTGAGGAATAATATTGTCCAAATAATATTGTGTTCATGTCCCGTAATTATGGACAACTATTATGCACCAATAAAACAATGGAAAAAAATAATTGGCTATACAAAGCTAAATTGTGTTAATTTGAAAGTGCTTATTAAAATACTGTGGCAAATATCAAGCAGGGCATTGGAAAAATTAGTCTGGAGTTTTAGGTCAAATTTGAATATGCAGGTATAGTTATTAAAATCATGGAATACATCTTATAACTAAATATATTGTCTTAAAAAAAAAGAATACCGGAAAAGGAAAAAAAAAAAAAAAAAAAAAACATGAAGGAAGATAAGGAAACTCAGGACATTTAGTGGTTTTGTACAAGCAAAGTAATCCACAATGGAAACTAAATGAAGTAGCTAGGAATCAAAACTCTAACAGAAATGTGTGAGGTCCTAGACACCAGAAGAGGGTTTTAGGGGAAAAGGTAACCAAATATGCTGAAAGGATTTGAAAGATGCACTTAAGGAAAGAGCAGTGTCCAATATTTTTGAGAACTTTGGTAAAGTTTTTAGTCAGCTTTCCATTACTATGACCAAAATACCTGGCATTAACAACTTTAAGGGAAAAAGTTTATTTTGACTCATTGTTTCAGAGATTTGAGTGCACTTCAGCCAACACCATTGCTTTGGGCCTAAGGGGAGGCAGAAATCCTATCCTGATGGAAAGGAGTGGTGGAGGAAAACTTCTTAGGTCATGGAAGCCAGGAAGCAGAGACAGGAAAGAAAGAAAGGAAGGAAGGAAGAAAGAGGGTGGCAGGAGGAAGGGAGGGAGGGAAAGATGAGATTTTGTTCACATTTTGTGCCCCTTATAGGGCACATTCCCCTGTGACCCACTTCCTCTAATTGGGTTGTACCTAATAATTCATTCAAATTATTAACTTATAAAATGAACTAATGCATTGATGAAGTCAGAGTCATCATTATTCAGTCATATCCTAAAAACTCTACCTCTGGACATCCCTGTATTGGGGATGAAGTCTTCAACACATGAACTTGGGAGACATTCTAGATCCAAACTATAACAGCAGAATATCTCACTAGTACAGAGAGGGTGAAAGTTTGATTGGAGTAAATTTAGAAAATAACAGGAAGTGATCCTAGTTTTGCTAAGATGTACAATGAGTTGGGAATAGAAATGGGTACAACGATAACATGGAGGTCAAAAAAATTTTTTTTAATGAGGGGAAGATCCTGCTTCTTCTTGAATGTAGGCTGTATTAATTAATTAAAAAAATGTAAGAGCAAATGTTTGAGGATCTCTGAGAAGGTAAAAATACATGGAATTCAAACACCAAGTAGACAAATTGGGCCATGTCATTTTGGGATATATGGCATCATGCTAAGGGATTGTATTAATATCATTGTTCTCTACATTTTAACACCCAATTGAAATCTAAATAATAAACTCAGGAAGATGAGATTTTGTTCACATTACAATCTGTTTAACTTTCTCAGATTTCTTTCTTTACTTTTTTTTTTTTTTTTTTTTTTTGGTTTGTTTTGTAACACATGCTTTTTTCCAGTCTTATTTACCCATTGGGATTATTTTGCCTTTAGTAGACAATTACTTTAAAGATAAAAATGAAAAGAATGCATCACCTGAAGGTAATTAATTAGTTATTTTAATTGAATGAGGGAAACATATAAATGACTTCATCACATCCTGATTAATAGTTTCACCTGAGTCACTAATGAGACTGTGAAAACCAAAAGACATCAGGGAAGAACTTGGTGGCAGAGTTTTCTGTTCAAAGGAACACTGTCCTGAAAAATTCTGTAGCAACAAAAAGCCATTCACAGGCCTTTGATCCACAGAACACAGGATTCTGTTGAATGTCATAAAATTGCACACCAGTCACTAATGAGAGGCTGGATTTCTGCTGTCACTTCTTTAACAGCCAGTAACAACCATGTAGAACTAATGACATTCTTCATCGTCTCTGGTAAGTGGACCCAGTGAAATATTTAAGGATGTGAGGAAAATAAAAAGCTGTGATGCTGAAATCTCATAAAATGAAAGATGTCTTACATATGAGGAGAAAATTTGAGATTGTGAAAGTCTGAGGTCAGGTCTCAAAAACCTATGGAAAATGAGCAGACTGTTTTCCTAAATGCTGACATTGAAGATTTTAAAATTACCACAGATGTGACTTCCAAGTCTGTGAGATTAAACTCCTGTTCTCCCTTGTGGACATGGGGAGCCTGGGATTCCTCCCTTACTCCCTCTCGAATCTTCTCCATACACTGATCATTGCACCAAACATCTCTTCTCAGACTTCTTTACCTACATATAGCTATGTAAAAGAAAATTAGCTAAAACAATGACAAAATTTTACTACCTCATATAATAGGAAATTGCAAGGCAGGTATCCAGAGTTGGTTAGTTCAGTGGCATCAAGATTTGGGGACCCTCAAATCTTTTGACTGACTTTTTCTTAGTCACAAAAATAATAGATCTTTAGATAGGAGGAATAAATTCAAACAATCTATTGTACAATGTGTTAACTATATTAATTGAGAACATATTCTTGAGTAAAGAAGAGCGGATAGGAAGTATTCTCACCACAAAATTGATAACTATGTTAATTAAGTAGATTTAAGCATCCTATATTGCATATATGCTGCAGAATAGCAGAACATTTCCTGAAAAATAAATTCTAAAATTTTATCAATCCACTTAACTCAATAAATACATAAATATACAAATTTTAATTTTAAAAAATATGTGTTCATGCCATATGTTGGGGCCTCACATGATAGTTTCCAATATCAGAAACAAGCATGTCTCAATCTCAGTTCACACTTTTTTAAAATTATGAGATAAACAAATCCCAAAGTCCCTGACTTACTTTTACTCTTTATTTATTTGTTTTGTCACATGTCTAACAAACAGATATGGGAAATGGAATTGTAAAGATTGACATACACTAATGAACACTTACCCTTGGGGATAGGGAAGCCTCCTGAAGATAGAGCAACTCATTTCCAAATAAAGCCAGGATTCTTGACAGCAAGGTAGAAGAGATGATGACTAGTGGTTATTGACAAGAAAGGGCAATGTATGAGAATTGATCGAAAGAGTGACTGGCACAAATAAGCATTTAGTAAGTAGTAGCCGATATTATCCTATCAGAGCTACTCTGGTGGGAAATACATGCCACCAGCCTTACACCAACCATATCCCAGACCACATACTCTGCCCTACATCTGATCTGTTGTTAAATGGTATTACTAACCCAGAACTGTAGCTTTAATATTGTTCATTCTCTCTAAATACTTTTCCTTTGTCTTGTTATTCATCTTGTCCAAGCATCAACTAATTAGTAGTCTGTCTCATTCTCAACCAGTTTGCTCATTGTTGCCAAATTGATCTTTCTTAAGGCAAATCTAATATCATCACTGTCGTTCTTGGAGTCTGCTATTTTAAATTCCTCATTTAAAAAGGAACAGAAGACTCACACTGGGGATTTTCATTGCCCACTGAGTCAGAGTCAATTGGCAAGATGAACAGAAAGAGAACTGAGAAAGATCGACTTTCCCAAAAGGACAGTATTAGTCAGCATTGCATTGTTCTGACCAATATACAACAGGAACAATTTAGAGGAAGAAAAGTTTATTTTTGCTCATGGTTTCAGAGGTTCATTCCATGGTCAGCTCTGATTCTGAGCTATGAACATCAGGGCAGCGGGACAGGCCAGAGAAAAGCAGCTCCCTCATGGTGTGGTCAGAAAGAAGAGAGATCTCTAGTGCAAGGAATCAGGGATAATATAGTTTCCAAGGGCACTTCCCCGTGATCTGCTTCCTCCAGTCACACTCTACATGCCCCCAGTTACTACCCATTAATACATTCAAATTATTAATTCATCACATGTATTAATCTACTCAGAACCTCTCATTATCTAATAATTTCACCTCTGAACATTCCTGCATTGTCTCACACATGAGCTTTCTGGGGATATCTCATACCAAACAATAACAAGGACAAAAGGACATTCTATTGGCAAACACTAGCGTGATAGACCAGTAATGCATGTGTTCATATTACCCCTGCTGTCCAGTGTGGGACGCCATCTATGACTACCAAATAAAATCAGGTGTGGTTGAGCCATCGGTCCTGGAAATCTGGCTTTCAGGAACTGGCAGTCATGAGAGATTGTTTCAGGTGGCCTGAAGCATGTAGTTTTCATGCAGAGTGGCTCACCGCTGGAATTTATGTGTCCTAGATGTGTCGCATGACTCACTAGAGCAAAATGACTTCCTTAACTCCACCCCATCCTATTTCTCATGGAAAAGCTCCTAGGGGTCCCCCTTTGATTTGTACCACTATAAATAAACTAAACATGGGCTCCATTTCTTGTTAGAGTCAGTTCTTAGCATGCCTCAATCCCTCATGTCCCCTGATTCAAAAGAGATCATTGTCTCTTGTGCTTTTTCCTATTAAATAAGTTTTTTAGTGATTAATTTACAGCTGGCACCCCTCTGATGGAAACCCTTTCACTCACCCATGCTGGACATGTGAAGAGATTGTCCAGCTGCCAAGAGCTTAGTTAGCAGAAAGATTCCAGTGACATAAGTCAGCTGTGGATTCCTTACTTGTTCCAGGCCTTACCTTCCTGAGGCAATCCATATTTGGTGACTGAGTGAGGCAGAGCATCAGATCTGTCCAGTCTAGCCTCTGCAATAAGGTTCTCCTTCCTGCATGAAGGCTCAACCTTTGCCAACCTTGCCTCACAGGTCAGTTTTTTTTCTCTACTCTATCCTATTTTCTTCCCCTTCCTTTTATAAGTGTTGACCTATTATAATCATTTTAAACAAACTATCCCTCAGTGTCTGCCTCCAGAAATCTCAGCTTGCAACTGTTAAATTTTACAAAAATTTCTTTGAATTCTAACCAATCTTGAGTATCATCACATACCTTAAAACATTTTCACTATAGAAAAATTGAAATAATTAGTCTCCTGAATGCATTAGCATAATTTTGTATATATAACACAATTTATTTTGTGCTTACATGCTGCTAAATGCTCTCTTTTACCTTCTCGCTTTCTAAGGCATAAATAGACTAAATAAGTGAAAGCTGAGAGGAAAATGCATCTGCTTAGAAACTGTAGTAACTGAACTACAGTACTAAGACCATATTCTCCTAAACCACTTATAAGTTTATAGCCTGTTCCATTTATAATTATGCTAAACAGCCACTGCCTGGAATACCCTTTCTCTCCTCCTTGATAGGCTCACACTCACCTATTGTCATCCACTCTTCTATGATCTGTCATCCTGTGTTGATCCCATAACTAATGCCACAAACGTTTAACCTTAACATGGTACTTATTACTGCATTATAATCCTATTTGCTTATCCGGTAGCCCTACAGGCCTGGAATTTCCTAAAATTTAAAGCATATTTCTGATGTATTCATACCTTATCTACTTTTCAAAAGGATGTTGAGAAATTTACTATCCATGCATATCAGGTATTGAAAAATTTAGTGAATTAGTTTTGAACAGACTACCATTCCGAGTGACACCACCAGAATGGGTGTAATGAACATCTGAGTCTAAAAGAATGTGATTCATTAAAATTTCCTTTCCAGCTCTGATACATCATGATATCCATGGCTGACTACACAATGAGATGTAGTACTAATGAGCCAGAAAAGACAGAGAAGAGATATCAATCACATAAAGAACCTTTCCTAAGTAGAACTACTTCCAGGTTGGACAATCAGTTGTTCATTTATTCAAATCCACCTTTCAGCACCTGTGATGTGCAAGATCCCTTTGAGTGTTACTATCTCAGTCAGATGAGATAAATGTATTCAAGATGTGTGTGTGTGTATGTGTGTGTGTGTGTGTGTGTGTGTTGTGTGATAAGTATTATATAAGTATTCATACTTTTGTCCCCTCATCCACCCCTCAGTACTACCTTCATTATTTTAATTTCATAATAAGTAGACAAGGAGAGAACAATACTAACCAAAATCTTCCATGAAATGAGGGTAAATGTAGAGAGGAAAAGGGGGCTGCAAATATTCACTTGTTGAAGCATATTTCCTGTTCATGAGTTAAGTTGCAAATCATTTCCTTTGTTTAGGTTATGCTTCACAGGATGAAGAGTATTGATTAGGAAACTCAACAGGGAGAGAAACTGAAATAGGGAAAACACGCAACCTACAGGAGGATCACTTGTTATTCCCTGAAATCTGTGTCATAGTGCAAGTTGTACTCAAAATATGAGGTGACATATTACATAAAGGAACAGTCTTTAAAAATTAGAACTGAATAGCTAGATGAAATATTGCATTATTAAAAGTATATCAGAGGTAGGAGGATTGAGTCAAAAGATCTTGAAGTGTCTATTGGAAGGAATGAACACCCATGGAATTAAACATGCCCAGGGACTTATGTTAAATCACAAGGCACTGATAATATAATGCTGAAATTTGTAGATTCCCACTAATCTCCTTGCTATAGACCAAATATTTGGGTCCCCTCAAGAATTTCTACACTGAAATATAATTCTCAATGTAATATGTAATGTAGATGTGGGGTATTTCGGGGATGATTAGATTATGGAGTCCACCTGAATGGGGCCAGTGACCTTATAAAAGAGGTACCAAAAAGATGCATTTTATTTTCCACCATGTGAGAATACAGCAAGAAGTCACCATATGTGAGCCAGAAAGGGACCCCTCTATAGAAACCAAACGTGCCAGCACCTTAAAGTCAGACTTCTCAGCCTCCAGAACTGTAAGAAACAAATTTCTGTTGTTAAAAAGACACACAGTCTATGGCACTTGGCTACAACAGCCCAAATGGACTACAACATTCCTCTACTAGGAATCTCTCAGTTCTCCTGGTCCATTACCTAAATGGTTAATACCTGCAAGGAAATGCTCCTCTAAAATCCTGCACCAGAGTCAAACGTTCCTTTCACAGTAGGTTGGGTGACTGCTGACCATCACATGCACAAATGTTTAAACATGGTTTCTCCCTATGAGCAGCCAATACCTCAGAAATTTTATTTAATTAAATTTTAATATAATAAAAATATTTTATTGTTTTAATAGTGCATTTGGGATTCCTAAGGTGGGAATTGATAAATTCTGCAAATCACATTGCCCACTGCTTCTATAAGGTCTCATTCCTCTAAGGTTCAAGGCTGACCTTATCTTCAAGAGCAGTTCATCCAATAGATCTTGGGTATCTTTCTCTAGTTTATTTTGAAACTTCACCCTCAAATGACTTTAGTCCATCATCCTCCCTTATCCGGCAGAAGCACATTCTGTCAAGGGATTCTGTTTTTCCTGAGGTGCTTAGTGCCTACTGACAATTTTTCTTCTGAATGGATAAGAAAAAATAAAGAGGGGGAAAAAACATAAAAAGCCTATAAGTTTTACTGATTTTAAACCAAGGAACAAATTACATTTGCACCTACAATTTTCAGAATCAAAATTGGACTCTGCTTCTGCAAATAAATTTTTCCAATTTGATGACCAGCTGACCTTGATGATTACAATTGTAGTACAACATGGTTTGTTTATTTAGAGCCATAGAAAACTTAACAACTAATAGCATACCTTGTACAGAGATCTCGGGTGGCCTTATATTCCTTTGTAATGAAATTGCTCATAATAAAAATACCAGTTTGTAGTCAATTGATACTTATTATCAGATAAGTATTTAATTCTTGATAATTACTTGGTTTTAAAAAAAACTCAACAAAAATGCATTACATCCTGTCTACACTGTTACCTAAGCATATTTCAAAGGGCATTATTGTCTGAATAACAAATGAAAATTATGCAAATGGGAGACAATTAACTACAAAAGTACTGCACTGGAAGATTATAACCTCCCTGGTGAAATGGTATTTTATCAAAAGCCAGAAAAATAGTTTTATTAGTGGCCTCAGCAGAGAAGCTGTGGTTAATCTACAACAGTGATGCTGCCATGAACTTCCCTCTCCAGGAGGGAACTCACTGACTTGACTGAAAGAAGAGAGAGCATTTTCTCGAACTTTTATTTGACTCCTTCTGACTATGTGCTTTGCATAAAACAATCTCACTTACTTAACACTTGTACTGTGTGTATTCAATTTAAAATACAAATGTACATATTTCATCACTTTTGTCAGATGTAAAGAAATAAAGACCCTACACTATGGATAAGTATGTCCAATAAATGGGCACGGCATAAATTTGATGTTTTCACAGGTAATTATAAATAAAGTTCACCTATTTCTAGGGAAACTGTAGAAGATATGACTTAGGTTATATTGAAGCAAGGCCACATTTCCCTACGGATCTGGTCTTCTCTTTCCCCTATCAGGCCTTCTTTAGTTTTTTGAGTGTGACCCACCAGATATTCCTTTCTCCCTCCTGGCCTTTCCCTTCTATTTTATTCTCCTTTCCTTCTACCCTTCTTTTCATCTCTCTTTCCAATTCTCTTTCCTCCCTTTAAACTAGCATCAAGCACCTGCTCTGAGTTAACTAACATGCTGGAAAGTAAGAACATAAAGACACATAAACCTGCTGATTATTGTTTCCAGAAACCATTATTTTTGCCTTTCTTCCCATTTTATACTTATATTTTTTCTCCACCTATTACAATAGGACATCAAGCTGTTGAAATCTATGCATTTTTCCTTTCAAATTTATTTATTTGTTTGTTTGTTTATTTGCTTGTTTGCCTGTTTTGGAGCTCTGGGGATCAATTCTAGGGACTCTTGCATGCTAAGCACATACTCTACTGCTGGGCTATACCCTCAACCCCTACCCCTTTTGAATTACAAAAAAAAAAAAAAAAATTCACTCCTACTTTGTACATTGACCCATATCAGAATATTACCCACTAGTGTGCAAGGGTTGCAAATGAAGTGAACACCCCTCATGGGTAAATGTTCACATTATTTTTCAGCTACCTGGGTTAAATGTTGTCCCTTGAAGGAGGCACTAACCTTCTGGAATAAAATAATGAAAAATATTCTTAAGGACAGGGGTCTTTGTGATACCGCTCTTTACCGGTGACGAGTCCTGCTTCCTCAGGTGTTGAAGTATAACGCCAGAGAAGCACGCCGAGGCAAATGTAGAGTGGAAAATGCAGCTTTATTAAAGAAAAGTAAAAGCAGACTTCTCCCGGGTGGAAGAAGGGGACCCAAAGGCGGAATCCGTGGGATGAGCAAATCCTGTCCTTTTTATGGGTTTTGTTCTCCCATTCTCTCCCCTTATCTCTTTCCTTCCTGCCTACAGGATTAGGCCTGGTTTTGCAGGTGAGAAGCGGATGGGGCAGGGGAGGGCCAAAGTGACTCAGGCAGGTAAGGGCCCAGGGGGCATTAATCAGCATCTTCCTGCCTGCAGTCTCTGACAAGGGCAGGTAAATTTGGTTATCAATGGGTTCTGCAGGTCCTTGACATTCCATTCTCCCACAGCAGTCTCCAACTTCCAGAGGCAGATGGTTTTATGGCCTCCATTTCCTCGATCTGACCCGATTCCCTATTTCTACACTAACTGCCTGTCCCCAATTCTGGCTTCATTTGGAAGAAGATTTCTGAATGTCGTTTTTAGTAGAGTTCATGGTTGCCTCTTAACACAAAGATGAAACCAAAGAGCACAGTAAAGAGAGGGAGCACTTGGGAAGCAATCTCTTTTCTGGTCCACTCTCAGATTGACAATTTACAGGTTATGTGAAGCTCAGAGTAGAGGGTTCTTCAACCAACCTCCATAATGAGAATTAAGCTAGCTACAGTTCCTAAGACGTTAAAATCCAATAAGTCCATGTAATAAATACTTGAGCTATTTATCTTGAAACTTGTCTTTATTAATTTCTCTGAAGTCTCATTAATTAGGAACTGATCTTGAACATACAGTATTTTTATTTCCAGAGTCTGCACTCCCTGTTTTTTGGCTAGTGTATACGTCTATGTTAATGGTATGTCTGACTTGACTAATTCTACCTTGGAAGAGCAAATTATGAACTCTTCTTTCTAGTTTTATATTTCAGTGTGATCAGTTGACAACCTGAGGTCAGTGTGGAAACTGACCTGGTATGGTGGAAATATTTACTTCATAGAAATGGTAAACATTACAATTTAACACTTTGCTTTATTTTGTCTGGATACAAATATTGTTCAATCTTTATTGGTAAGTATTCCAAAGTGAAAAGAATGCAGGTAGAAACTGAAGCATAACTCTTTTTCTAATATCCCCCATAACTGAATAAAATGCTATACAATCTGGATTCTAACTTCCTCATGGCAGTACCCTGAGGGGAACACAGCTCCAAATCCTTTTGAACCCAGTTGTAATATTGACCAAGGCAGCCCTAATGTTCCTATCAGCTTGTCTAAACTCTAACCAGATTTCTTCCTGAAAAAAAATCCCCTTATTTCCCTTTTCTTTTTTTTCCCCCATATTTTTATTGGTGCACTGTAAACGTACATTTCCCGTAAAGCATTTACTTTAGATAAATTGCTATAGATATTTTCTCTGCCCCTTTGATACTTAAATCTTTTCCCAGCCTCTTGCAAGTTATACAACATAAGAAAGTCCCCTTGGACCGAGTAGCTACCTGCTGAATGTAGTCATCAAGAAAGATAGTGCCTCCCTCTTCCCAGTCTCTGAAGGAAGGTAAAAGCTGAACTTTCACAAGTACCAATTAGAAAACTCTGATGACTTCATCACACAGAACATCCCTACAGCTTTCAGGTACATTTCCACTAGCTCTAAAGCCCTCCAGTACTTTTCCACTTATTCCCCTGCTTACAACCTGTCTTATATTTTAACAGATGTACGTTCAATCTCTCCCATTACTATAATGATATTGCATAAGGTTTTCATTGTGTGTTTAATTCTGTTGGGGTAGTTTTTCTTTGTACTTCTCTAATTTCTCTGTAATATCAATCTGTAGGCAAATCCCTCTTAAAGTACATTTCAAAAATGGCTCCTAATATGAGGTGGTTCTGAGCTGTCAAATTCTTTGACGATTTATTAAACATTCTTCCCCACTTTTTCTCTATGATAGAAATAATGCAGGCAGTCTAATATTTGTAGAGAAGTCACATTTAGTTTTATTGTTGGCATTTAATATGCACTTAGTCATTTTTTTTTTTTAATATGAAAACACTATGGTAGCCCTCACCTGCAATCAGGGATGCAAATATTACATGGAAAATTACAGAAATAAACAATTCATAAATTCTAAATTTCATACCATTCTGAATAGCATGATGCAATCTTAAACTATTTCCACTCCATCCCACCTGTGAGGTAAATCATAATTTTGTTCAAAATATCCACACTCTATACTTTACCTGCACAATCACTTCAAAGCCCTCTTGGTTACCAGATCTGTCAGACTTGGCTGTATTTGTAATAGAATGTCTATATAGGGTTTAGTACTGTCCTCAGTTTCTGGCCTTCTTGGGAGTCTTAGAACACTTTTCTGCAAAGAAGGGAGGACTACTCATATTTGTAAACTACAGATTGAAAAATCTAGTTTACTTTTTGTTCCCCAAACTTTTATCAGGTTCTGCAGGTCAGTTCTCATGGCTGTGCTTTATGAGAGGCAACCAAGCATATTTATTTTAGCATCTTCTTTCGAACAGTGAACCCCCTGCTCTTGCCCATACTTAGCACAAGGAAAACCAGAGCATTCTGGTTGTCAGGCGCATTTGCACTTCCATATGGCCCTCAGGGGAGGCATAAAAGACCTGCCTGGTAGTGCTTCCAGTATTTCAATTGCGTACTTGTTGCCCTACCAATCCCTTTAAAATGTAAATTTTCCTCTTAAAGTTTGAAGATTCTGCCTGCTTCTTCTTTCTCATTAAATTATCCTTCCACCCCCACACCAAGGGGTGACTGTCAATTGCAGACCAGTTGCCAAGAAGCTTGATAAGAGCTGCAAATGGCTCATTCTCCCTACTCCTTGCTTTATACTAGCTGTGGCCTCCCTGGCTGAAACCTGCTTCTGAAGCAGTTCAGGCTGACAGTCGAGCCTGGCCTATATTCTTCTATTTCACACATATAGGTCTCAATCTCAAGTGGTATTAGGAATAGTGGTTTCTTAGACCGCTTTCTCTTTCCATATCTGCCTTTAAAAAGTAATCAGATATAGGGCTGGGGAGATAGCTTAGCTGGTAGAGTGCTTGCCTCAAAAGCACAA
Organism: Sciurus vulgaris; assembly: GCF_902686455.1. Classification (NCBI taxonomy): domain Eukaryota; kingdom Metazoa; phylum Chordata; class Mammalia; order Rodentia; family Sciuridae; genus Sciurus; species Sciurus vulgaris. The sequence goes on from NC_136466.1 coordinate 50,911,088, forward strand.
GGCCCTGAGTTCGATCCCCAGTACCGCAAAAAAAAAAAAAAAAAAAAAAAAAAAAAAAAAAGTAATCAGATATAAAGTTAGTGATCTCCAGATGCATCTATTACCATCCCAAACTAGGTTTTAGGTGCCTTTCAATTATTCAGCATATTGGGGAAGGGCCCAGAGTCCAATTTTCTCAGCAAACTGTAGGTTCTATTTTTCCTCCTTATTTCCACTCCACTATGAATCTTTGCTGCCTTTAAACACTCCACTCCCACCTTTAAATCTTTGGCTGTCATGGTTCAGGGCAGAGACTTAGGAAGCTTTACTCTCAGTCTCCAAATCTATTCAGACTCTGGAGTTTTGTCTTTAGGATCTCAAATTGCTTTTCTCTGTTATGGCAGTAAAATCATTTACCTAAAGTAATAAACATCCACCACTCAGGTGTTTAAATGCGAAAGAGATCAAGATTTTACAGAAAAATTAAGAGAGTCTCTGCTGGTATTTCAAAACATCAGATCATTGCATACATATTGACATCAATTTTTTGCCTACTACAGTAGATGTTTTGGGGTAGATCCTATCCTGTATTATTTTTAAGCAGAAACTCAAAAGATATGAAAACTCTTGCCTTACCCTTTTCTCTTCTTTAACCCTAAATTAAATGAAAATTGTTTGAGTAGGAATTAAAAATAACAAGAAGAAAACTCATTTTACTACCTGTAAGGAAAAATGCAGCTCGGCTAGGGACTCGGCAGTTCCAGCCCCCTCCCGCTGAATTGCCGCTCCAATCGCCTGTCTCAGTTGGGGCTCCACAATAGCTCCCAGAAAAATCCACCATGAACACAGGGCCTCACGCAAGAGACTTTATTATGTGGAGGACTAGCTTGACCGCTCCAGGGTGAAAAGAAAGGAAAAGAGAAAGATGGCGTGGAGGCTTCTCCCAGATATTGGAATCTCGCGGGCTGGAAGGAACCAATAGTGGAGAAGAATACTTGCAAACTGACTGGTGAACCAATAGCTAGCTAGCATGTTAGGACTTAATGTGGGAAGCAGGAAAATGGCTCTAGCATAGGTCGGAAATTCCTGTAATGGAAGAGGCGGGTGGAGCACAGATTGACAAGTGGTTGGGAGGTGGGGAGAAATGACTGCACCTGGAAGTGCAGAGGATCGGTTTTGTATTACACTACCCATGGATGAGTTCTATTTGAAACAATTTTGTATGTGTGTGTGTGTGTGTGTGTGTGTGTGTGTGTGTGTGCGTGTGTGAATGTGAACTATAATTTAAATTTGACACAGTCATCGTAAAACTGTTTGAAATGAAGACAGGGGGATAAGTCATAAGCTCTCCCTAGAGTTTATCCAAAGCAGAATGCAGATAGGATACTACTGATACTGCCGTTTACCGGTGACGAGTTCTGCTCCTTCTAATGTTGAAGATTGAACACTAGAGAAGCACGCCAAGGCAAGCAGATTAAGCAGGTTTTATTTAAAGGTAATAATACAGACTTCTCCCGGCAGGAAGAAGGGGGCCATGGCTGATGTTCTAAAGTCCCAAGAAGTGAGCGCACCCTACATCTTTTACAGGTTAAATTCTCTTTTTGTTCTCCAGTTCTCTCCCCCCCTTATCTCTCTTTCCTGCCAAGTGACTAGGCCTGGTTTTGCATTAAGTGAAAAGCCATGGGCAGGGGGAGGGCCAAGGTGACTCAGGCAGGTAAGGGCCCAGGGGACATTAATTAGCAGCTCCTTGTTTGCAGTCCTTGATAAAGGCAGGTAAATTTGGTAATCAATGGGCTCCGGAGATCCTTGACATTCCATTCTTCCAGGGGCAGTCTCCAACTTCCAGAGGCAGATGATTTTATGGCCTCCATTTCCTCGATTTGACCCGATCCCCTAATTCTACACTAACTACCTGTTCCCAATTCTGGCTTCACTACTCAAACACCACCTTTCTGTTCTACACTATATCTCAATATTTTTTTGCTGAAAATATCATGTATTGACTTTTTAAATCAGACCTTTGAGTTAATATTCCCGTTAGGGCCCTGATTCTTTATTTTCTACATAAGTATTTAGCACTTATCTGGTTATTTATTATTACTAAGCCTATTACTATTACTATTAAACAATTTAGAAATAATTTAACTAAGATTCTTCCCAAAATATGAATTATAAATGTTTCAACAAAGGGAAGAATATGAAACATTTGCAAGGTTCTTATCCACAGCACATTTCTGTTCACAAATTATGAGTTGAAGATCTTTATTTAAAAATAGACAGTGATGTGGACCTGCAAATCTTTCTTGGGCATTAAAGTCCTCACTGCTTGCTCCTTCATTTCTTTGTGTCCTGAAACTTGTGACTCGGTTTAGTGGAAATAATTGGAATGAAACCTAGCTGAGAGGAGAGTCACCTCAGTTGCTACCAGGATTCTACCATCTCCTTCTAGTATTGTCTCTCATTTTCTTGGCAATAGTATAAATTTTGAGACCTGCTAATAGAATCCGCCAAATACATTTTATTGGGAAAGAAATTCTGAGGTGGAAATAAAGTATACTATTTAATCTTCTGGAATTCCGATTGATTTACTTTAATCTGGATTAACTAAAAATGCCTGAAGATTCTAAGAAATTGAATGAGATTTCATCTCAGAGAAAGCTCCTCTCAAAGGTAAAATCACATTGCAATTAGGAAACCAGGGAAGGAATTTTAATTCAATACTCTTGAAGACGAGAAAAGATTAGAGAATATGTGTACCCTCATATAACTGTCGATCTTTTGTGACTTTCTCTTAAGTTTCACTCAAGGCAAGATTTTGTATTGCTAATAAGCATTCCCAATAATTTGAAGCACTGACCCCATTTTTCTTCAAATAATATTCATTGGTATAAATTAAAACTTATTTTCTCTTACCATGTTTTTTTTTTTTTTCCAAATTTGCAGGTGCATATCTTGATGGACTTCATTTCAAAAGGTCATATAGGATACTTCAAAAATGGGCAGTTCTCATTTCAAAAGTTAAATCTAAATACGTTTTTCCTAATGAGTTAAGAAGTTGTGCTTGATGTAGTTGAATCAAAATATAGGCCATGTGGAACATCTGTAAGGCATTTTGTGCCTTTGGGAACACCTCTATAGGAGGGTAGTCATCCGCAAAAGCAGGTGGAACAGAAACAGAATCGGGTGACTATTAACAGCAGATGGTGTAACGTATATATCATGACACCTTGAATAGCAAAAACAAAGGTATTTCTAATAAATTCTCAGCCCAAAAGGTTTAAAAATGAACATTCTAATTTAAGTTACTTTGTAATGTATTTCTAGGTGAAATAGAAATTTATTTCACTAACAAAGGTTAATAGTTTTCCTGAGCTACAATCAGTAGGCCACCTACTGATTAATAGAAAGCATGCCAAGTGCTGTGGTGTTAAGGTGCTTCAGTAATCACTTAAGTTCTGTTAGCCTAAATTTTCTCATCCTTTAAATGTACCCAGGTTCTGACTCTGGTTAGGAGTAAGAATGCAATAGTCAAGCATTATTGAGCAAATGAGAACCTTATTAATAGGTAGATATGAACAGGATTAATAGAGATAAAATGGCATGCTGTCAATAAAGATTTGATAATGTATTTGCTATGTATTGAGTACTAACCACATATTAGCATCTTTCTGCATTTTTTCATATTGATTATCTTCTTTAGAGCAACACAGTTTATAGTTATTTATAAATAGTGTGCATTATTCCCATTTAATAACAATAATGCATTTTGATTCAGGGAAACTCATTGATTTTCCAAGGCTCATGTAGTTGGTAAGTATCTGAGCCTAGAACAAGCCCCAGATATTCACAGTTCTGTTTCAGGGCATAACACCTTGCCACTAAGGTGAGTCAGGAGTTCCACGTTGGGGGAACAATTTTCTCTTCTATAACTGAAGGAGTTGAAGTTGTTGAACTCAATGTCAGTTAATTTATGTCCACACACACACACAAAAAAAACCTCTAACATTTGTCACACTGTAATAGTAGTTAGTTTTATGCATTTACTTAGCTCACAGATCTGTAGGCCAGCTAAGGGTCAGCTGACCTAGACCAGACATGTCTGTTAATTCCTCTGCTTCACGTATCTCTAATTCTCCTCCTGCACACTACACCAGGCATAGTCTCATGTTATTAAATATGAAAGAGACACAAGAGCATAAAAGTTTTAAGCTTTGATGTGTTACTTCTGTAATATTCCATTCACCAAAGCATAAGAGTGGCAAACTCAAAAGCAAATGCTGGTGAAATATGCCCTGACTTCTTCATGGGAGGAGGAACTGCCAAGCCATATGGCAAAGAATGTAGGTCAGGGTGAGAGTTGAGGACATTAATACAATGCACTTGAAGTGCTAAGGTTTCTTTTTGCTCTAGCTCCTTGTGATTTTCTTTCCATTTACATTTCATTGGTTGAGTCTCTTTCCCTCATTTTCTTTCTTAATGTTTTTCAAATTGCCTAGGGCAAACAGAATTTCAGTGGAGAACTGAAAACTCAGATCAGTTTGCCATTCTGTGTCTGTTATTCTTGTGCTTCCTTGAATATTTTGTTCCAGAAGATGATATTGAAGTACTATCTCACAGGAGTTTGGAATACTACCTTGTCTTCATTGTAAATATAGTTTCAGAGTTCTTAGTGGTAAAAGTCTTTTGCTAGAACCACAGGAAAGAATGAAGTTACTGCATACAAGACATAAGGACTTTGGTCTGAAAAGAGTGCAGACAGGTTATGGAGATGGGAAAGGAGTTGTAGGGGAATACAGAGGGACATTTCTGTCATTTGACCACAAATACCTGCTCAGATCTCACTTGAATCCCTGTTCAGTTCCAGTATTCAACATCCTCCCTTGTCTCAGCAGCTGTCATCAAACTGCCTATCTTGCAAAAATTCTTTTCCTTGTTATTCTTATTTCATCATTGCACTTTTATTTTTGTATACTTAAAACTGTAGAAATAGGAAATGTTCTTTAAAAACTTTTGAGCAAAGCAGAAAATATACATGACAGAATATTAGTCGTGCACAATGATGTTTTTCCAAATAGACACTTGGACTTATTTACTTTTTAAGCATTTTTACTGACAATCAACATAGGGAATCTGATTAAAATCACAAATACTGCAAAGGGATAAAGATTATGGTTTCTAATGCTGTGACTCTAATGAAGAGGGGAGGTCACTAGCTTGAGTTTACACTGTATTCATTCCAGCTTTCAGGCTTATCTGGAAGACTGTTTTAGGTCAGGAATGTTTCTGTTGATGTAAAAGAAGGAGTCTTCTAATAAAGAATTAATTATAATAGAAGTTGATTCAAACTCTTATGTCAGTGATATAGAGTATATTATAATTATAGAAAGGACATTTCCCACAAATTATCTTCCTGTTTAACATGGAAAAAAATTCCTAAAGAGAGATAATTATAGGGAAAAACAAAAGGATGAGAACCATAAGAAAGGATTAGGGCTTAATTCATGAAAGGAATTTGTAAAATCAATGTACGTAAGCCAAGAGCAAGTGGATTCATTGACTTTTGTGTAGGAATTAGCATCTGCATTTTGACATTTGTAGCCTCAATGTGGTTGTAGACATTTGCCATAGTTTAGATGTAGTTTGTCCTTCAAAGTTACTTGTTCTGAAGGTTAAGTACCCAATGTACTTATTTTGAAGTGAGTTAGGGAAGACAAATAGGTCAAAGGACCTTTACCCTTGCTCAGAAGGATTAAGATCTGCTTCTCTGGAATGGGTTTCTTATGAGATGGAATTGGTTACCCAGAGAATGAGTTGTTCTAAAGTGGGTTTGTCCTCGGCTTTCTCTTTTGCTTTCATTCTCTTGCATGCGTGGTCCAGCCAACATGCCCACTACCACTTATGCATGTGTTCCTACCATCAAATGCCATCCAACCTCTGTCATACAGCCAGAGGGATTGTCACTAGATACCAGCAGCATACTATTTTGACTTTCCAGCCACCCACATCATGAGCAAAATAAATCTCTTTACATATTACCTAATGTTAGGTATTCTGTTACAGCAACATAAACCTGAGACATCTTTTCAGTGGCTGGCATCACATCATCATGGATAATACCTAATGGGGCTAGAAGTCATGATCTCTGATCAACAGAGCCAGAAGAGACATCAATGTTTGACGCCACCAGCACTAGTCACGACTTCAGGAATCTTTTTCTGTGTCAGCATCAGGTCCTGAGGTCATGAATAGCTGTACTTTGAGGTAGATGAAAGCAGTGATTCCTACTGATTGATACATTAAGAGCGGGTCCATTGAGTGATTGACTATGACTCCGAGCCCTCCTGTCTTTTCACAACATTAAGATACTTGGAATTACATGAAAAGCAAGAAGAAACAATAAATTGCAGTCATTTTACTGCCTTGACCTTAGTGGTACAATGGCAGGACATATGTGAAGGGGCCAAAAGAGAAACCACTGACTTTACCTACCTTCCTTTTCCCTTAGAGGTCACCATAGTGACAAATTCAACTCTGCTACCTCCACAAAGTTTATTATGCAAAGGAAAAACAACAAAACAAAAACAGACAATCTGGCACCCTTAAGGAGAATGATAAAACCTTCCCTGGGCTGAATGTTTGTATCTCCCCACCCTAAATCATATGTTAAAGCCCTGATCTCTGATGCAATGTTAGTTGGAGGAGGAGCTTTTGGGAGTTAATTAGATCATCAAGGCAGAGCCTTAATAAATGGAATAACAGACCTTATAAGAAAAGACACAAAAGAGATGATCTCTCTCTCCATCATGTGAGAATACATCAAAAAGGCAGCAGTCTGTATTCCAGGAAGAGCAGTCTCACCAGGAACTTAACTGATGAGCAAGCACCCTGATCTTGAATTTGACAGATTCCAGAATTGTAATAAATGCTTGTTGTTTAAATCACCAACCTGCGGTTTTCTCTTTAAAGAGTCTGAACTGACTAATATTAACTCTAATTAGCTGAATCCCAAATTGAAACAAAATGAGAGATTAGGATAAGGGATTGAAAATAATACTATTTCCTCCCATTCAGCATCTAGATAAGTCAATTTTCATGTAGGAAAATTTATATTTTATGAGACCTTGCAGAAGAATTTTCTGCAAATGATTTTGTGTTTTCAGTCTGTAATGCCTGGAAAGTAAACCAGCTTTTAAAAAGTTCCCCTCAATTTTTGCCTGAGCAAGGGCTATATCCAACACAATGGAATCCAACCCAAGTTTCACTGGGACAGTAAACTTCCCTTCTTAATGAAATTGCAACTACTCGTAGGGCCCATTTTCTGTAGGTGCTGAAAAGCTATAATTTTCATGAAACTCCTATAAAAATTTGGCACCCAAATCTTGAATGGAATCTGTGCTTTCATTAAATGGGTGTAAGAATGAAGGTTGATGAAGAAATGGGATTCCATCACTGAAAGAAAATAGCAGTTTGTTTTAACAAATCACCCAGTGCCCAGCATATCTCTTTGTGGAATAATTGGAAGATAGAGGGTACCTGCCTCCCCTTACAAACTCACAGCTCTTCAAGCTTCTCCTTTTCCCAATAAAGCCGTTCCTCAATATATAATCGTAAGATTTTAAGGGATTTGTCTCAAGCTCTAGTGTAAAACAAATGTTGACTAAAATCAACCCTAGCTTTCACAACACTGAAGAAATATTCCTGCTGTGGTAGTTGTTACTGCTAGTCCAGTCAATATCCGTTTCTCCATCCTCCCACCTTGAGACATTTTAGTGTATTTCATTGGCAACTTGTCTGACAACAGGGAACAAGTTTTATTGGTATGTACCAACTTATAGCAATTTTAGTCTTCTTTGTCAAGAGTCATGGAACCATATTTTATCTAAATAGGGAGTTTTACTAAAGAACTTTTGAAACAATCAAATTTTAACTTATGAATGAAAGGAAGGACCACATTAGATAAAGGCCCTGTATGACATCACCCAGTTTCTTCCTGCTCCTGTGCTGTTCTTAAGAATATGCTGGTTAGTGCTATAATAGCCATCTTGTGCTAAGGAGGACCACCATCAGCACTGATAATGGCAGAACAGTAATTGGGAACAATTGTTCAATTGTTCAACTACTAAACCAAAATCTATTTTAGATATTGTGGAATAAGTTAATATAATTATTATTTAAGTCACCAGAAAATAATATATTTATTGTTTGAGACAAGTATTATTTTACTTCTGGACGAGAAATTCTGATTGAAATAGCAGCCCCCCAAAAGAGAAAACCCTTCCAGTGACTATAGTTTTATAAAGATATAAGAATTTACTCGATATTTAGAAATTGGATTTGGGATTAAAAATTGGAAAGAAACAAAAAGGAAAAAAGAAAATCAGAAATTTAAGACAATAATAAAGGTGTATTTTTACCTAAACAGTCTAGAAAATAATAAAAGAAATGGTGATCATAAAAACCGTAGGAACTTATCATTTGATCTTATGAGATAAACTGAAATGTTTTAAAAGAACTAATGATTTATATTCTGGGAGGTGCATTTATAGTACTTTGATGGGACCCAAAGGAGTGATTCAGTCATCAAAGGAGATTGAGATTGGATTTGAGTTAGCCAATTTCTGTTCTCAGGAAATGATCAGGCTTAAATCAAGTTGTGAGCCAAGGGCATGATCCCTTTTGATGCTAGGTGTCCTCTGTCCTCTAGTGAGCTGATTCAGGGTGTTGGCAGAGGAATTTCCTTGTGGTTGCAAAATTGAGGTCCTTGTTTTCTTGAGTATCTGATGGGAGTTACTCTCAACTACAAGAGGTCCTCTCACAACATAAAAATTTACTTCTTCTTCAAGGCCAGCAAGGGCATATGCCTTTGCCCTATTAAACTCTCTTTAAGAGCTTAACAGCTTACTTAGGATAATATCCTCATTTACTAATTCAAATTGAACAGATTAGGGACCTTAATTATATCTTCATGATATCATCATCTTTACAACATAATGGAACCTAGTTGTAGGATGATATTCCATCATATTTATAGGTTCCACCCATAATCAAAACAGGGGAATGAGCACATATACACTGGGGTCTGGAAACACTAGAAGCCATCTCGGTATTCTGTCCACCACAGTGTTCATCATGCAACCAAAGAAACCACGGCACAGAATATTAAGCAACTTGGTCAAGTCACATGGCCAACAATCTCAGGGATTTTGTTAAACCTTCAGTCTCCTTGATGTTTGAACCTTTATTGTTTCTGTGTGTATCTTCTGGTGGAAAACTTTATTAACATCTAATTGAAACTCTAGAAAAAGTTCCTTATGGTTATCAATTTTGTTAATAATTCCCTTCAAGATATTATTGATGTTCTATTTTTAAGAAAACTTGAACATCTTCATTCATATTGTGGAGACAAAATAATAAAATTATTGGTAAACAGGCCTGAATTAAAATTTTGACTGTGCTACTTACTAACATTGTCATCTTACTAAATTATTCTTATATCTTATTCTTCATCAGTAATATAATACCACACTAAGGAAGAGTTTCAGCTTCAATTTGGGCAGAGTCAATCGCATATTTTAAAGGTAGGATGAGGGAATAGGAAATAGGCAGGGATGTAAAAAGAATGGTGAACAGAAAAATTAAAAAGAACAGGAAGGGGGATTGATCCATGTGCAGCTGCCTCTTGGTTCCTTAACCTACTGTCCCACCAGGATAGGGAGATTGGACTCTATCTTCAGGTACTCGCTGGAACAAACCAAATTCTTTGAGGATTCTTGAGTTTTCTTTGGCAGGCATTTTAAATGAGGATAGGGCCATCCTAGGCATGTGGCCTTGTGGTGCTATAACTTACATTAGTGTTAGTTCAAGTCTTCTTTGGCGAAGATTGAGGCCTAGTTAGGAAAGGTCTCAGTGGAGCCTGACTGAAGTTTGGTCAAGGACAGAATCTTTCTTATTACTTTTGAGGATTAATTATAAAAATGCACTATATTCTCCAGCAAAATTTCAAATACAAATAAATTCCCCAAAATATTAGATATTTTAAACCATACCACTTTTACTTTACTAGTAATTAAATAATAGCTATTTAATTTTATTAGCAGGATACTGTAGAAACAAGAACTTAACTACAGTAAGGAGACAAAATATGTAAACAAAAACATGTTAGATCAATAAACTGATTTTTCTGCTTTAGTGTTGAAATTGAAATTTAAAAATGCATTGATCTAATAGATGAGGATTTCCCATTAATAGAATTCTTATTTCCATAGCCTATACAATTCTAATTACTCCAATTTTGAACTCTATCCATTATAAGTCTATTAATGGCATTTATTTTGATTTATTTGAATGCTCTTGATCATTGAATCTTCTAATCTCCCTGCTGCTTTGTAAAGTGGTTGTTTTTTTTGAAATAGTTATTAAGGATCAAGGCACTAGCTACCTTACAGAGGCAAATCTTTGTAGAATTAAAATCTTGTGTTATGAATACTATCATTTTTAACAGGAAAGGATTTTGGCCTCACAAACAACATGCAATGATGAGCAGAACTGGGCAGGTGATTGAATTTCTCTTCTTGCTCTCTATCAGGAAAATCATACAAATTTGCCAGGAGGCTGAAGCACTGTCATTAACATTTTCATTTTGTGCCTGAATCCAAGTTAAGCCCCTGAAAAATATAAAACTCTGAAATTAAGTTGAAATTGTATCTTCCTGTATAGCGTTTTGTGTGTGTGTGCATGCGTGTAGTTGTTTAGTATATTTAGCATTTTTGAATTCTTGCTTCAATATCTGCAGCACAAAGAAAGCTCTCTAAGAATGGCTTTGTAACCTCTGTAATAGACTCATAAAATGTAATAGAATCATGCCACCCATTTATGTATCTGTAGGGAGCTCAGGTCATTTGGCTGAACTCCCTCTTTTATAAATGAAGAAACTGAAGGCAGGAAAGGTTAAGTGCTTTGCTTAAGGCCAGCCAGCCTCTCTGAACCAGGTTTCCTGGTTCCCAGCACACCGCTCTGCTTGTGTTCTCTTTTGTTAGTTCTCTTTCTCTTTCCCCACCCACCCCATTTTTTCTTTGTAGACTTTTTATTTTCTCATAGCAATTTCACTCTGTGCTTTCTGGGAATGGAAACCAACAATATTTGTTTGGTTTGTTTACTACAGTAAACATTTTGAACTATAAGCATTTAAAATGCTGAGGAAAACCTTCTTGTCATGAAGCAAGGACGTGCAGCAAGCCACATTGTATAAATGCATTTTCTATACAAGGTCTAAGCATAAATATGAGAAAACGCCACTTGCATTTATTGCCAAAAGTAACAGTTAAGTTTGGTTAGATAATTTCAGAACCCTTAATCATTTTCCTCTCCCTTATCTGTTTTTTCAAGTCATCCTCCACAGGAGAGCAAAATTTATCTTTCAAATATAATATATTAGGAATGCACCATTTCTTTTAAAATCTTTAAAAGATTCCTAATACTGCTTCACATAAAACAAAAACAAACCCCATAAACTAATTGACTGGACACTCAAATCCCTTTGTGCTGACACCTATAATTTTAGGTTCACTTCACATCTTTGGCTCCATCCCACCGTAGAGTAAGGACATCAGTTTCCTTCCTGCTCCCTAGGTAGCTGTTCTCTTTTCCAAATGTATGGTTTCCCTATCTGCTGCTGATGTCCTGTTTATTCACTGATTCTTCAGTCCTTGAGTCCTAGCATTAGAGTGTTCTCTCTGCATCTCTCTCTCCCAATGATTTCAAATATCTACCTATGAATTTTCTTCTAGTTATGATTACACTTAATTTTTTGCTTTTGTTTTTATAATTATTTGTATAAAAATTGAATGCATAAAAATGACATTTATAATATTAATTCAATATATAAACATAATAAGTCCAATTAGAATAGCTATTATCAAGAACACAAGCAATAATAAGTGTTGGCATGGATGTGGGGAAAAAGGCACACTCATACATTGCTGGTGGAGTTGCAAATTGGTACAGCCACTCTGGAAAGCAGTATGGGGATTCCTCAGAAAGCTTGGAATGGAACTACCATTTGACTCAGCTATCCCACTCCTTGGTTTATACCCAAAGGACTTAAAATCAGCATACTACAATGATGCAGCCACATCAATGTTAACAGCAGCTCAATTCACAATAGTTAGATTGTGGAGCTAAACTAGATGCCCTTCAGTTGACGAATGGATAAAGAAACTGTGGTATATATATATATACAATGGAATATTACTCAGCCATAAAGAAGAATAAAATTATGGCATTTGCTGGTAAATGGATGAAGTTGGAAAATATCATGCTAAGTGAAATAGGCCAAGCCCAAAAAACCAAATGTCGAATGTTTTCTCTGATAAGTGCATGACAATATATAATGAGGGAGGTGATGTGGGGGGAAGAGAATAATGAAGGAAGTTTGGATGGTGTAGAGGAAAAAGGGGTGGGAGGGGGTGGGGATGGAAAAGCAGTAGTATGAAACAGTATTACCCTATGTACATGTATGATTACATGAATGGTGTGAATCTACATTTGTGTGCAATCATAGAAATGAAAAGTTGTACCCCATTTATGTACAATGAATCAAAATATGTCTGTAAAAATAAAAAATATAATAAATAAATAAATAAATAAATAAATAAATAAATAAATAAATAAATAAAACATAATAAGGAACATTGAGCTGGGGCTGGGGCTTAGTGGTGGAGCGCTTGCCTGGCATGCATGAGGCCCTGGGTTCGATCCTCAGCACCACATAAAAATACATAAATAAAATGAAGGTATTCTGTCCATCTAAAACTAAAAAATAAAAATAAAAATAAGTAAATAAGGAACATTAACTCACTACCCACCTGATAAAAGAATAGAAAACTACCCCCAATCTTTGAAAATTTCAAAGTCTTATTCCAGATTCCATTCTTTCTTCCTACAGAATTTACTCACTGAGCCCATTATACAATATTTTTTAGATAATTTTATCAAAAGAAGTCTTTAGTTTTGTTTTGGCCCTAAAAATTGAACCCAGGGGTATTCTACTACTGTGCTGTATCCTCAGCCCTTTTTATATTTTTAGATACTTTCACCACATATGGTTGTCCAACAGAATATTGTTTGGCTTTGTGTGGTTTGGAACTTCATAAAAATGGAATCATATTGAATCTTCTAATTTTCTTTATTCTCAGCATTCTAGTCCTAATATTCACCCATTTGATTTGTGAAGGTATAGTGCATTCCTAGGCTACAGGTTATTGTAGCATATGACTACAACAAAAATTACGTGTCCAATCTCCAACTGATGTTTTTATTTGTAGTAAACACTGCAATTGATCTCATTTGATACCCATTCCCCATCTCATCTGGTCTACCTTGGAGTACAGTGTGACTCTCAAGTTCATAGTCATACTTCCAGATTCCCTTATATTTATTATTCTAAATGAGATGTGGTTTTTGCATATCACCATTATATCATAATATATCTTCCTTCATATAATTGAGAATATTTATTAAGAACTCTTGATGATTTTAAAATAAACATTTTGCATTGTACATGGTGTATCTACCTTACTTTTTTTCCTTTATGTGGTTAGTATTTTTCTTAGGTGCACCTGTTTTGACATCATGTGTTCATGTTAGGTCATAGTTTGTGTCTCTCCAAGTGATTTTAGAGAAAGAGGAAATTTAGAGAGGTCCTAAGAACCCCATTTCCTGTTATCCTAATGAAGAAATTTTTCTGGTTCCAAATTCCTTTATAAAATCTTTAAGAAGCATTAGTATAGGATTATTTATTTACCATGAAATTCCACAGAGAGGGAATGGAGAAGTGAGTACCTGACAGTGGCCGTCTGGTTGTACTTATTTTTGTTAACTCCTCACTCCCAATACATGGAGTTGTTTTGGATAAATGCCTTCCGTTTTAATATTTAAATACATTTTTGCTTAAAAAATTTCTTTAACTGTATTAAATAAATTTTCTATGATTCTTTAATGATTAAAAGATTTTCTAATGCCAAAGAGATATCATCTTGAAGTTGACACAAGTTTGAACATCTATAGGCATTTATCGAGAATAATTAAAGGAATATAAAACATATGCTTTTATATTTCATATGTTTTCAAAATAATCATGCCTCTTTGTTAAAATTATATCTTTAATTTTTATATGTAATTTTGTAAATGTTCACATTTTACAGAAAAATTCCAACCTAGTATCAATAGCCTCTCCTCTCTCTCTCTGTCTCTCTGTCTCTCTCTCTCTCTCGTTTTTTTATTTTATTTTTTTTTATTTTTGGTATGGGGGATTGAGTTCAGAGGGGCTTAAACATTGAGCCACATTCCCAACCTTTATATATATATATATATTTATATAATATATATATATATTATATATATATATATATATATATATATATATTTTTTTTTTTTTTTATGTACAGGCAGGGTTGTGCTAAATTGCTTTAGGGTCTAAGTTGCTGAGGCTGACTTTGAACTCAAGATCCTTCTGCCTCAGCATCACTGGGATTACAGGCATGTGCCACTTCTCTCTCTTTCAATACCAATAATAGTTTAACCTCCTCTTAAATAACTTTATGTACTTATTAATTCGCTCTAGAAAATAAAAAAATATTGCTTCTGAAGTCTTTTTATCTGTGGGCATTTTTTGTGATGACCAGAAAAGATTTAACTATCATTTCCCTCCATTAATCATTGAGTCCTTCATGTCTAATGTGCTCAATCATTTTTTGAATTGTGTAGCTTCAACAGTGAATATAAACAGTTACAAATTTTCTAATTATTTGTTTTAGAGATCTAAAATCTCCTGAAATTCTTCTAGTGATTGTTACTTTACACTTGCTTTCAAGATTTAAAAAATCCATCCAAGTGTCTGTGAACAACGATGGTAACATTCTGCTTTCTCATTTCTTTGATTATGACTTGTACTATAATGATGTGTCCTTATCAAACTCAGAACATTTTCAACACTCAGTATGATGCTACTGTTCATTAGGGAGGTTTTCTTCTAGTGTGCCTGAAGATTGTATCATGAATCATTGCTGAATTTTTAGGAATGATATTACTTAATCTGTTGAGATAATCATCCGATTTTAATGTGCATTGGTTAATGATGAATTCTTTTCAATTTTGTTTGTAGGAAAATGAATTCACTTGGCCTTCTTTTCTTTGATTGTGATAAAATTAACATAACAAAATTAAACATCAAACAGTGAACAATTTGGCATCACCTAATACAGTCAAAGTGGTGTGGAGCCACAACTTCCATCTAATTCTAAAACATTTCAACATTTCACTCACATTTTTGAAGGATATTTTTGAAAATATAAGCTTCTGCATTAGCAATCTCCCTACCTTTCACCCTCTACCAAAAGAATGTGGGGCATATAAATAGTATCATCCTCTGGCTCTCAATGTTTTGTATAAACTAAATTAGTTTTGATGTTCATTGTAGCTGATTTTTAAAAATATTTTGACTATGTATAATATTTTATGTTTTGTGTTTATGTAGCTTTACTACAAATGGTTTTGGTTTAGTTTTGTTTATATTTATTTTGCCCAATAATTCTAAAATCAGATATTTGAGATTTTTCTCATTAATTTCGGAAAATTTTGGTCATTTTTCAAATATTGCCTTTCACCATGATCTTTTTTTTTTTTCTCTTTTGGAAATCTTACATATATGAACCTTAACTTCTTTCAATAACTCACATTTAAAATTTTTTTCCTCAGTGCTTATTTCTTCTTGTTTTTTTTTTTTTTTTTTTCGCCCCCTATCTTAAGATGAAGAAAAAATGAAGCTGTTAGGGTGAGCCCTAATTCAGTCTGACTGATATACTTATAAAAAATGAAAACTTTTTTACAAAGGGACACCAAGGATATGCACTCAGAAAAGTGCATAAGGGGACACAGGGAAAAGAGAAACACGTGCTAGCTAAGGAGAGTGACCTCAGAAGAAACCAAAATTGCTAAAACCTTGATCTTGAACTTCTAGACTCAAAAACTATGGGAAAATAAATTCCTGCTAAGTTACTAAGTGTGGGGGTTTTGTTGTGGCAGCCCTAATAAACAGATAGAGAGACGTACGAAGGGAAGCACTAATACTTTGACTCTGAAACATTTTCCAATCACAACACACATAGACAATGACAATATTTTCAGTGTGCTGAGGATGCTCATGGGCAGAGATCAGAGCAGTGACTTCAGTCATCCTAGACTCCACCAACTACACTAAGTAGGGGCTGAGGATATCAACACCTCACTGTGTAGACCATGAGTCTCACTCCAACTGGGAATCTCTTTTCTGCAGGATAAACTTCAGGAAAGAGTAAAATAATCTCATAAGGAATTTGGAAATGCAAGGGAGGAAGTTTCTTTCTATATATAAACTGAAGCCCCAGGCAGAGTTTCACAATCTTTACTTTTTTTTAACCTTCGTTGAACAGGAGGACACTAATATTACAGCTGACTTCTCTCAGGGATGCGAGTCCCAGTCTCTCTTATCACTTTCACCTTTCAATCATTCTTTCCTGCTTCTGCACCTGCATTCCAGCAAGCGTGATGATATCTGTGACTACAGCTCCAATTCTGTTTTAAGTTTCTCCTGTCATTGGAAACTATGAAAATTTGCCTCTTATGTTTAATATTAGCTGTATGCTTTTGGACCTCTCCTTTTATATTTTATTTATCATCACTACATGTTTGAAACATAGACTGTAATGAATTTTGAGTGTGAACAGATGGTGACTTCTTAGGCAGAAGTCCACCATAGTTATTATTCAAACAGTTTTAAAGATACTCTGTCATAAATATTCACTTACAAACTACTACGTGAGAATTTATATGTATCAATTACTTCAAAGTGTATGAAAACACCTCAAATTTAATTGCACAATTGAAAATTTGACACAACAAACTATTTATAATTATTTTAAAGATATTATTTTTACCAAATCATAATGTTACATTGTATGCTTGTACAACTACGTAACAATGAATCCCTTATTATATATAATTATAATTAATCAATATAAAATAAAGATATCACTTTTTTACCTTGGGACAATAAATAAAAAAAAAATTATTGCTTTGGTAAAATTTGTTTGAAAAATATTTGTGTTGGGGATTAATTTACCTTATTTAAGCCAATCTTTCTCAATCAGGAGTATTTCGTCACGTGTGTGGGGAATTTGGCAAGGTCTGGAGACAGTTTGATTGTCACATCTTGGGGTGCTACTGTTTTTTAAAATTTTACTTTTATTTTTACAGACTGCCTTTTGATTCATTGTACATAAATGAGGGTACACCTTTTCTTTTCCATGTTTGTACACGATGTAGAGTCACATCATTTGTGCAATCATACATCTACATACGGTAATGATATCTGTCTTATTCCACCATTTTTCATACCCCTGCCCCTCCCCCTCTCATTTTCCTCTACATAATCCAAAGTTCCTCCATTCTTCTCTTACTGCCCCTCCCCCCGTTATGAATCATCATCCACTCATCAGAGAAAACATCCGTCCTTTGGTTTTTTGGGATTGGCTTATTTCACTCAGCATGATATTCTCCAACTCCATCCATTTACCTGCAAATGCCATAATTTTATTCTTCTTTATGGCTGAATAAAGTAGTCCATTGTATGTATATACCATGGTTTCTTTATCCATTGGTCTATTGAAGGGCATCTAGGTTGGTTCCACAAAATCTAGCTATTGTGAATTGAGCTGTTGTAAACATTGATGTGACTATGTTACTGTAGTATGCTGATTTTAAATTCTTTGGGTTATAAACCAAGGAGTGGATAACTGGCCAAATGGTGGGTCCATTTCAAATTTTCTGAGAAATCTCTATACTGTTTTCCAGAGTGGTGGCACCAATTTGCAACTCATTTTACTTGACACATCATATGGCATTCTGAGCATCTATTGCCATTAATTGTATCTCCTCTCATTCTTTCCTTCAGTACCACACAACTAAGATAACCTTTCTAATAAATTCTGAAGAGAAACAATAGCTATAGATCTGAAGTCATGAATTTTCCAGGTTACAGATCAAATATATACATACATATATATATATATACATATATATATATATATTTTTTTTTCATTTAGCTGGAAGAATAAAAAAAAATGGGTACAATTTTGAGGCAAAAATCATAGTCCCTGTGTTTTCATACAAGTGCCCAGCCTGGCTACGCCAGAGGACACCTTATGTGTACTGAGTATTAAAGTCTGTGTCCTGTATTTAGACTCTTGGGAGGTGTTTAGAAGGCCACTGGATGCAAGGAAGCATCACTAGCTCTGATACGCATAATGTTTGCCAGGTCATGTGATTGGAAATAACAGACTCTCCTGTTCTTTCACCTGTAGAAACCTGGACAATAGTTTTCTCCATGTTTGTCCACTACTTTCACACTCAGTTTATTCCTCATCTTTGCTCATTTGCATAACTAGCTGAAAATAAACCAGTCAAAATTCAAAACTATTCTAAATAATTCAAGGATCAAAGGGACATCAAAACCAATTAGACGTTGCTTCAAATTAACAAAAATAAAACTCTTATTTATCAAAACGTAAGAACACTTTGCTCCATGTATTTATTGAGAATATCCAAGAATTACTTAGCAATTATAGGCAATAGATACCTCTGGAGGCAGAGAAAGAGCTTAAATTTGAGATTTTAATACTCCCAAACCTTGTGAATTCTAATCTCTTATGTACTCCAAAAGACTTCTGAGACAAAGTTTATGATCTCTAAAGATGATCAAAATTTGGGGATAATAGGCAAGGCAGCTAGAGAAGATGGAGTAAATTATGGGAAGCAGATTGTTTTTATACTGAGTGGAGGGCTCAAATCAAGCCAAGAAAAATATTATTAAACATATGTGTATACATGATAACATGCAATTTTTTTTAAATTTTTTAAATTTTATTTTTTTTATTATTTAAAGAAATGGGATATATGTTGTTTCTCATTTGTACATGGAGTCAAGGCATACCATTTGTGTAATCATAAATTTACATAGGGTGGCGGGGAAGGGAATAAATAACAGAATGAATCAAACAACATTACCCTATGTAAATTTATGATTCATACATGTAAATTTTTTATGTTTATATTTTACTACTAATATTACTGAAGCATGGGATATAATATTTAAATATAGTAATCTATGGCATTGTGCTTTCAGTTATATAAAAACCAGAGCTTTACATGTATTTTTAATTTTGTCATTAAGAAGGTATTTTGTTAAGAAAGAAGGATCAAACATATATTATTAACTGTGTTAGCTAATTCTGTATATTTCAGATATTTAGATATTTGGAATGTGGGTCTCCATTTACACTCTTGTTGCATATCTTGAAAATATGAGTGACAGTCCTGCTTTTCTTATGGTATATTTTGGAAAAAAAAGTCTATTATTCAGAAAGAATATAAATATGTGTCTTTGATATGGTTCTCAGACTGTATTTTAATGGAAGTTGAAAATGGTCTCAGCCACCACCATTATTATCAGAATACAACTAGAAATACAAAATCAGCAGTAGGTATAATAAAGGAGAAACAGAAGTCAGCATTTGGTTTCTATTTCTAAGTTTCTATCTTAGGCTTTATTCATATGAATAGATTTTCCTCATAATTATGAATCCAGGAGGATTTGTTTTAGAATTTAAATCTATATTTTTTGAAAGAAAATTTATATGAATGAAAACTAACATTAAAAGCAAATAGGTTTTATAGATTACTAAAATCAGATCTTCAAAGTATGCATTCCCCACCAATACTAATTTAATTCAAAATGTAATATTTCAAAGAAGCAGCTATAATGATAGAGTGATTTTAGTATAATTGTAATATTGATAATTTTTGAGGAAGCCTTAGGCACACTTGATAAGACTCTTTATGAATAAAGTGTGTCGTCGGAAGTTCATAAATAAATGTGTCTATAAAAATAAAGCCATAAAATTCCTCTCCTTTAAATCAGAATGGGCCCATGTGCCTGAACTGTATGCCTCAATGCCATACAGTATAGCTTTCCTAAGCCTCACATGGAAATGTTGTCTATCCCAATAGCTGTTTGATCAGCACTACTTAGAATGCCAGACACCTATGGCAAAGATGCCAGGATGCCAGCACCCACATCCACTAGAGAAAAGTTGAAGAGGTCTGCAGCAAAGTCTGCATATGTTCAACACTATTGATCTTAGAAATTTCAACTAAACTCACAATATAGAGAGGAAACTTTTGCAAATCAACTTGAGTGGAACACAACCAGTCATAGATATAATGCAAAAACACATTTGGTGTCCTTTCACTAGCAGTTATTTGAGTGTATAAATTTGACTCAGAATTGACAAGATATATAAACATCAGTCTAGGGATTTGCTTAATCAGAATTCCTTTGTGAAACACAAACTACTTTTTATTTTGGCTATAAATGGATGACAAGTTTTCAATCACTACTTCATAAATAATACTTTTTCTCTTTAAAATGTTTTGGCCAAACTGGAAGCAGTTTGCTATGTAACTGTAACACCCTCAAAATAACATAAGATCTGGAGAGTGCAATATGAATGATGCATACAGACAATACTCTTCTGTTGGGGTATTTATAGAGAAAGTCTGCAGTTTGGAAAATAAAGACAGTTTGGAAAATAATGGCTACTCACTTTGGGAGAGATTGTTTTCTACCAATATATTTACATGAAATTCTACAAAATGAATATGACCAATTTATAACTATATATAGCAAATGGAAAAAACTACATGAATAAAGTCACTTGCAGAATATTTCTCCTGTTTGAAATGGCAAAAAACAACATGAAGTTCAATGTAAACATCCCATAATTCTGGAGAATCTGATTCAGTTTGATTTAATATTTAGAAAGTGTTTGTTTTCTTTCCTACCAGTTTCCTAAGGCTGAAGAAAAATGAGTGATATGCTTTTGTAACTGTGAACAGTTCATTCTGTCAACAGTAGGTTCATGCTTGTGTTCCTGTAAATTACTTATCGTCTCTTTAATCTTGACATAGTTTGGATAAAGAAATAACGGATGGCTATAATTTTGTGTTTGCCATTGTTGTTGGTTATAACATTTGCTTCCTTTAAAAAAATAAGGCAGAGAATGCACTTATATACTTGGATAAGAGTACACAATATCTTTTAAAAACCAAACAATCTTGCTTTGAATTTATGTTCTGATGTAGCAGAAATAAAAAGGACAAATATCACCTACAAATGGCAGCTCAGGCCACCCTCATGAACTGCTGCCTGAGGAGAGTCTGTGCCATCATCATGAAAGATGCAGGGACACAATGAAAAGATCCATGGCAGAGAGATTAATAACATTGCCACAGACAACCTCCTGACCAAGGAACAGACTGAAGCCTGACATAGGGTACCACAGCTGATGCTGTCAACCATTCTCTAAGAGGAAAATATTACAAAGAAAATTACTGAAGTTATCCCAAAATAGATGGGGGGTGATATAAAAAAAATTAGTAAGCAGAGAAGATGTAGTACCATGCAGAGGAAATATCTTTATGGATGTGGAGTATGTGTGTGCATCTTTGTCTCTGTGTGTGCTTGGTTTGTGTGCACCTAAGCATCAGTTGTGTGTTAAGTACATATTTTCTGTGAATTATCTACCCTAACATGGAAAACATATTGGGAATGTGTGTATATCAGATGTGTTGCCTTTTTATTTCTCCAGTAACATGAAGTTAATTCTAATGTTTACGCATGTGTGTTCAGAGGTGTGTTGTCCTTATCCCCACCTGTCCCACCAGTCCTTGTCCTTGAGTTGGCTTTCCTACCTGCAGTCTTTTTCATCCTTCTCCTGCCTGGTTCCTAGATCTCCCTTAGGTCCTGCCCTCTCACACACCATTAGGCCAGGGTGGGGTTAAGATTGGGACCTAGTCAAACAGTTGATGAATTTCCTCCCCTTCTTCTATAATTTAATAAAGAAATTGTTTTTAAAAAAACAAAACAAAACAAAAAAAAAAAAAAAGTGTGTTGCCCTTGCAAAAGTGTAGGACAGTAAAGCACCATGTCTCTCAAATGCCCTTTTCTATTCCCAAAACTGAGCCAAGTCAAGGGAACAGTGACAGTGGGCCTGGCCTGGAATGCCCAAATAAACATTATCTTCAAGGACACTGAGCCTCTCTCTCCTCGTACTACATGCTAGGGTACATTAGTGCTGTCTGTAGAAACTGCTTTCTTGCACGTTCACCAAGAGAGTTGTTCTTTGAAATGCTGGTCATGCAATGAAACAGCAAGCTAATGATGTCACTTCTTATGTAGCCTTGCCTATAAAAACTGTCTCCGTGAGACAACTGGCGTGGAATAGAGCACCATGGAAAGAATAAGTGCTACTCCTCCAGCTGGCTGCCCTCCTGGTGAAGCACAATGAGGAAAAGAGGCACTAGTTGTCTAGTCTGGTCAAAAGACCTTCCCTGTAAGCAAGTTTCAATAAACCTTATGTCTCCAAGCTGTTTTTGGGTATTTTCTTGCATCTCTCAGCAACATTTCCCACTAGCACGACTAGGCAATGGATCCAACAGAGGGTATTTATTCTTTGGAAATAAATTTCTTTCAAGACTTGTTTATACAGAAAATAAGAACCTCCTTATGTATTCTGAAGTCAATGTACAAATTGGCTGACCTTTTATCTTTTATAGCCAATATGATTATGCATTATCTCTACAAACAGCTGTGATTTTTCCCCTTGAATTTGATCCATTTCTATTTTAAAAATAAAATTGAAAGCATTTTCTTGAGGAATTTTGGGGGAAGTGGGGCTGACATTTTCTTGGAATGGACATGAATGAATTTTCTTCAAAGTGTGTGTCGTTAATGTATGTGAAGAAAAGACCTAAATCAAAGCATTTCTTCCAAGTAAAAAAAAGAAAAAAGAAAGAAAAGAAAGAAAGAAAAAGAATTCTGTGTGGTTGTAGAATTTAGAAGGCACAAACTGGGTCAGAGCTGCATACTAGATGTTATGAGGTCTCCCCTAAAGCTCATGTATGAGACCATGCAAGAAATTTCAGAGGTGAAATGATTAGTGATTAGATCATGATACTTGTAATCTAACCTGTAGATTAATTCACTGATATGGATTAACTGGGTGGTAACTGTAGAAGGTAGGGGGTGACTGGAGGAAGTAGCTCAATGGGGATCTGCCTTTGAGATATGTAATTTGTCCCTGAGGAGCAAATCTCTCTCTCTGCTTCTTGGTTGTCATGTTCTGAGCTGCTTTTCTCCTTCAAGCCCTTTGACCATGATTTTCTGCCTCACCTCAGGTCCAGACCTATAGAGTTGGCCAACCATGGACTAACTCCCTGAACTTTCTTGCATTGGATCATACATGAGATTTTGGTTGATGCAACATATCCCTCATTTTCTTTCTTTCTCTGTTGTGCATTATAATCATACATAATTATATAATTGATTATACTATTCATAAGTGCACATAATTTGAACAATCTCATTCATTACCTCCACTTTCCCTCCCCTCCTCTTCCCTCCAGTCTATATGTTCTACTCTACTGATCTCCCTTCTATTATCATTTTTAATTAGTGCATTGAAATTTTAAACATAAAGCAGATTTATTGTGGTATATTTGTACATGAACATAATATAATTTGGTAGAATTAATTCCCTAGTACTTGTCTTCTATTTTTGTGAGATACCCCCAACCCCTCTCTCTCTTCTACATATGAGAGGAAACATTCAAGTTTTGACTTTCTGAGTTTGGCTTATTTCATTTAGCATGTTCTCCAGTTCCATCCATTTACAAGAAAATGACATAATTTCATTCTTCTTTATAGCTGAGTATGTGTGCATGTTAACAGGAACCGAGGCTGGTTCCATAAATTAGCTATTGTGAATTGCACTGTTAAAACATTAGTATGCGTATTCCACTATATGTTTTTTAATCAGTTTTTTCGCTCCTGGGACTAAAAGACCTGACAAGAACAATTGTAGAGGAGGAAAAGTTTATTTGGGGGCTCACTGTGAGACTGGGGCAAAATATAGGTAGCTCATTATCAAAGAAAAGGAAATGGGTAGGTAGCATTTCCCCATCATCTGGTTGCTAACACCTCTAGGGAGGGGAAGGATCCCACTTTCCAACACAAACCATCACCCCCTTGATAACTCTTCCTTTGCAAGATCAGAAGAAACCGGAGACCTATAAAAACACAAAACACTCCCACTCCCAGTTAGGGTCCCCAGCTCCTTTCCAGAGGAGTCTCTCTCTCTCTCTCCCCCTCCCTCTCTGTTCTGTCTCTTAAATAAAATTTTCTTTCTACTCTTGCCTCAGGGTTACTCAGGTGTTTAATCTTCAACCTTGGGGAAAGAGGACCCTATCCTGATTTTCAAGACCAGTATCAATAGTTTCAGAGGTCTTGGTTCATAGACAGCAGGCTCCATTCCTCCGGGTTTGAGGTGAGGCAGAGCATGATAGTGGAAGAGTGTGTCAGAGGGAAGTGGCCCTCGTGATGATTAGAAGCAGAGAGAAACTCCACTCACCAGATATGAAATATTTATCCCAAAGGCACAACCCCAGTGATCCACCTCCTCCAACCCCACCCTATCTATCTTCAGTTACCAATTAATCCCATCAGGTAATTAATTCACTGATTGGATTATGGCTCTCGCAACCCAATCATTTCTCCTCTAAGCCTTCTTGCATTATCATATGTATGATCTTTTGGGGGACACCTCACAATCAAACCATAACACTATAATATGCTGATTTTAGTTCTTTTGGATAAATAACAAGGAGTGGGATAGCTGAATCATAGGGCGGTTCCATTTTTACTCTGTTAAGGTATCTGCATATTAATATTCAAAGTGGTTTTACCAATTTCCACTCTCATCAACAATGTGTGAATGTACCTTTTCTCCCACATCTTTGGCAGAAATATGGTCATTTGTATTCTTGATGATTGCCATTCTAACAGGTGAGATGTTGACTTACATGTCCCTGATTACTAAGGATGGTGAACATTTTTTTCATACACTTCTTTTTGCCTTTTGTTTGTCTTCTTTTGAGAAATGTCTCTGTTGGTCTTTTTTTTTTTTTTTTTTTGTCCATCTCTTGTTTGGGTTATTTGTTTTATTTGTTTCTTGGTTGGTGTTAAGCTTTTAGACTTCTTTATATATTCTGAAAAACCCCTATCAGAAGAGTAGCTGGTGGATAAGATTTTCTCTGATTCTGTAGACTCTCCTTTCATGCTTGTTTCCTTTGTACTGCAGACGCTTTTTAATTTCACACCACCCCACTTAATTGCATCTTGATTTTTTTTCTTGAGCTTTAGAGTCTTATTAAGGAATTTAGTGCCTGCATTAATATCTTGGAGCATTGACCCTATGTTTTCTTTTAGCAGTTTCAGTGTTTCTGGTCTAATTGCTAGGTCTCTGAGATGAAGGTGGTCAGTATGTACTAGTAAAGGGAACAATCCAACAAGAATACATGTGGACAGTGAATATTTATGCCCCAAATGCCAGTGCACCCATTTACATAAACACTTCTTGATAATAAGTCTCAGAAAAAGTACAATAATAGTGGGTGATTTCAACACATCCTTCTCACTAATAGATCATCCAGATTCCTCACCTAGATAATACTATAAATCAAATGAACCAAACAGACATCTATAGAATATTTCATCCAACAACTATATTCTCCATAGCATGTGGAATCTTCTCCAAACTAAATCATATTTTAGGTCACAAAACAAGTCTTAGAAAATACAAAATAATTAATATTATATTTTACATCTTATGAGATCATAATGGAATAAATTAGAAATCAGCAAGAAAAATCACAGAAACTACATAAACCCATGTTGATTGAACAACATACTTTTGAACAAGAAATGGATCATAAAAGAAATGAGAGGAAAATTTTTTAAAAATTCTTAGATTCAAACCAGATGTTGATACAATGGATCAATATCTCTGGAACACTCTGAAGGCAGTTCTAAGAGGAAGGTTTATACATTAAATGTCTACATTTCAAAAAAAGAAATAGTCCAAATAAACAATCTAAGATTGTGTTCTCAAGGCCCTAAGAAAAGCAGGAACAAATTCCCAAACCAGTTGAAAACAGGAAAAAATTGAGATCAGAGGTGAAATTAATTAAATAAAAAATGAAGGATTAAAATAAACTATCAATATAATAAAGAGTTGATTCTGTGAAAAAATTAACAAAATAGACACCCTGATACTTTAAAAGCGAACTCTTTCACATCTTTTAGAGACACTCAAAGAGGCTTTATGTTTGAAATGTATGTTTACAGAGAATGAAAGGATAGCAAAGAAGGATAAGAATATAACATATCCAGAGTATAATGTTTAGTTCACTCAGTTCTATATTAATCTGAATTTACCACAGAACAGCATGATTATAAAAAAGGGCAGTATTAATTTAATGCATTGTCAATGGTTCTGAATAAAGTTCTATTCTGTGGCCTTTTGTGCCAGTGGACTACAAGAAGACAAAATTAGAGTTGACTTCGTTCAGTGCTGTGGGCAGGAAATAATCCTCCCATTCACATTCTGATCTTAATCATCAGACCTATGCAAAAATCATATAGATAGATTGAACCTAGATTTGTAGGAAAAAAATGAGCCTAGGACACTATTAAATTATATTATATTATAAATTTTAAACTTGCGTAGGTTTTTATTGGACTATTTTGAAGTCTTGCAGATTTAGAACAAATTCTCTCAATTCTGATACTATTGAAATTTTGAGTTATATTATTTGTCCAAGAATTTGACCATATTTATTTCGTGACATTTTACTGTATGTTGTATGATGTTGAGCAGCATCCCTGACCTTTATGTACTGATAAAAAATACATAGTGTCTTCAAAATTGAATAATATGACAATTTTACATTTTGTTCTAAAGTGAGTGCAATCAACAAAAACAAATTTAAAAATGACATATTAGCAAATTTACCAGTGAAAATTCTTTGAGAGAGCACTATGTTTGGGACATATATTTTTGGTACTCTTATAAGACCAATTTTTTGAATATTCATTTTGTTTTGTTTGAAAATATGTAGAAGTCATTTGGCTACTCCTTGGGCACATGTTATAAATATGTACCTTTAACCACTAGGATTGCATTAAATACAGTAAGCTGATGATAGTAACGTGCATAAAGTGATGGAGACTCTTTTGGAGAAAGAAAAAAAATGGTGTCTACATCAAGGTTAAGCTTGTGCAAGAGAGATATTGTTTCAACTATTTAAATTAATATTTTTATCTTATTCATATCTGTTGAAAGAAGAGTTGAATTAATGCAAATACAGTAAATGCTTAACTTGATGTCATTTTGCAACCACTTTTTTTTTGTTTTTGTTTTTGTTTTTAGTGGTAATGGGGATTGAACCCAGGGCCTTGTGCATGCAGGAAAAACATTCTACCACTAACTACATCCCTGGTCCTCATCTCATGTTTTTAAAAATGTTGATTTTGAAATATTGCAACAATCTATGTTGGGAAAAGAAACTCCATATTTGTGATATATCATAATTAAAATTGGATATTCATGTTTTGGTAAGAACAAACTTATTCCTGACATTTTGGGAAAAATTCAACCAGATTTCAATGTATTTTTTTTTTTTTTTTTGTTTTCTTCTTAAAAAGAATGCCAGTACATATAAAACACATCATTTTTAATTTTTATTATAATTAACTATAATGCCATGAGATTTACTTTAATCTTAGTAATTTATTTATACATCAGTTAATTTATGTAAGTGGATTTGATACTAGCTTTTGGAACAGATTCATGGAAATTATGCTTAACATTTTAAGAAAACAGTTCCTGCCAAGCTGAAGCAAGTGCAAGTTGTGACTCAGACTACTACCAGATGTGGAGTAGCAAAAATATCTTTTATATATGTGAGTGTACATACATATCTCTGATTTTAAAATTAAAAACCATAATTTAAACTCTTCTCCAATCTCCCCATGCACTATTCTCATCATTATAATTTTCTGGAAGAAACAGAAATTTAATTGTAAAGTGTCAGCACAATCCATGCTAAATATGTCTTTTCTAAATGTGTTTGTGCATTAAATGGATTAACTGTTATAATATCACTGGCTTCAATGATAACACGATTGAATATTAACACTGAGAGTAGAAATGCAAAGTTCTACTTCACAAAATCTGTAATAAAACAAAGCAGGAAACAAAATAAATAAAAGTGCTTAAAAAATAAAAGTATGTATTACCAGCTATAAAACAGTATTAGAAGTTGAGACTGTAAGTGACCAGAATCCTTAACTCCAAGACTATGAAGAAAATGAAGAATCATTATCAATATGAATATTAAAGCCAGACTAAGTGCAAATTATGAATTATTTTACCTTTGAAAACAGTAATATGGTAAATACCATTTAGTCATATAATTATATTATTTAAAGGAATCAGATTATCCCAATCTCTTCATTTTACACATGGGAATGTAGTAAGCCATCAAGATTAATTTACTTGCCCAAGTTCGTAGAAGCAGTTAATGACAGAACAAACTTTAAAAACCAGCTATGTTAACTCCTGTAATGTGATCTTTCAACTGTATAAGCAAATAATGCTCCAGAAAATGGTTGCCAGGCAGTGTGTATACCTAAGGTCAGAGTTTTGTCAACAGAGACCTGGTTGTGTTGCTTTAGGTTTTGTCACTTAGTAACATAATGACCATGGTAGGTATATGATTTATTTTTTACTTCTATTTTATAATGACATAGGAATAAATATAGATTATAGATGGAAGAAAGTTTGTGAGGAGTATACCAAATGAATTATTTAAATGCTTAGCACAGTGATAGGCACATGATAAGAGCTAAATAAATATTATTTGCTATTATGTATTATTTCTTTGTGAGAAAAAGCTAAAAATGTGACTTTGGAATAGCTCACTTCAAATAAGCTTATATCAAGTGACAGAGAATTAAGACTTTTAGATTCTCAGTATTTTTTTTGAAATGTCCTATTGATCTACATAAATCAATATATATACATATACTAAATATAAATATCTCACATAGATAGGATCTATACTTTCATCTATTAAACACAATTTGTTGTGAAATTTTAACAGGCTTATTTTCTTCATACTTGTTAATAGTATTCTAGAACACATGTCTGGTAAACTGCAAATGTTCTAGCTAGCTCATCTATTTCAGACATTTTGTATCTCTTTGGAATCTGTTTAATACTTTGCTACCAGACACGTCCAAAAGAATGAATAAGTTCATGGTGAGTTCATAATACTAGTTCTGGCATTCAGGACTTGCCATCCCCTGCACATGAATGCTTTCATTATATCCTGACTTTTCTTTATATTTCATAAATCTTTCTCCTTTCAATATTTTCTTATGTCCCAAACATATAATTTCCACACCCACACACAGTCTTTTACCTCACTATCTCCTAAACATAACAGGAGTTTGCTTTTGTTTTTGTTTTGTATTTGGGTCTTTGGTTATGTTCTTTATCTTGCCTAGAGTACTCCTTAAGTAAATTTTTCTTATTGTCCTTTCTTTGCCTGCTGTTTGGTTCTATGTTGAATATACTAAATCTGATTGTTCCTCAATGCTTTTACTGTTTTTGCATTAGTGAGTTCTTTGAATGACCCAAAAACCTGAAGGCAGTACAGATGAGAACTTCAACCAACACTGCTCAACTAATTATTTGGAAACAAGATGCCAGTAACTTCATATATGAAATGTATCAGCTATTGTAGAGTATAAGGGTGAATTGTGAGAGCGTATGCTTTTCTGAGTCAGAGTTTCTTTTCCAAATTAATCCTCAATGTTTAATTTTGAATCATTTCTAGCATATTTTAGATTTCAAGGCAGCACATATTCTCTCTGCAAACCCATAGTGCTTTTCTGACTCCTTAAAGAAATGCATTATATGATTTGGCGGATTTAATAGCAGATGTAGCAGCACTTTCAGCCTCAGTAAGGGCTAAAAGGTGATCTTGAAATTTAGAAAGGGTATTGTTAAGAGACAGAACATATATACCTTTTCTCTTTACTAACAGTGGAACAAGTGACTTAATGCCTCCCTGAGATGCTTTGAATTATAACATGCTGTAAAATACGGTGCACTGGAAGTACAATCTCAATGACTGTGGCTCATCCTGAGAGAGCCTGCAGGCTGCCCTCAAATAGTCATCCAGGTGTTAGTTTTAAACTTAAATGCACACCTGACCCTGAAGTTTGAGATAAAATCTTATTAAGGAGCTCATGAAGAGTGTTCTAGAATATTTGTCCTGTCAGGTGGGCTCTAAGCTACACATTTTTGGTTTTATTTGTTCTTCTCAAATATTATTAACAGAATGAATCATGATATGTTTGTTCTAGTAAAATATATTTGAAGCACAGAAAATAAAGTTTGAATTTTACATTTTTTTGTAAATCTCTAAAAGTGACTTTATAACTAAAGAACAACTAAAATAAATGTGTTCATCACTTTGGGTACAATGTCCTGGACTAATAGAATGTGTCATCTTTGGAGTAGATGCTTGATAAGCTAGACTAGAATGGAAAATTAATTTAGAAACACATTTTTCTTTCATGACCTTTTCACACTGCAATGTTACTGTATCACTTATAATTTTACATTTTTTGAAGCACCTAGAGTTACGCACAAAAGAGATAAGTATTTACTAAAGTAATATATGAAAAGAGTTATTTACACATCCATTTTTCTTGATTAAGACTGTACTGGAAAACTGTATTATTTAAAAATTTTGATCATAAGAAAATAATACTGCCTTAATAAGGAAGTTTGCATACTGGATAAAAGCTTTCCTAACTCATTTTCTTTAATTCTCCAAATCCTACATGTTAAAATTCATTTTACATAGAGAGTTTCTTACTACCTATTTACCTTACAAATGAATTTATTAATTCATGTTCAATTGCATTCAGAACAGTACACAAAACATGAATATATAACTCAATAGATTTTACCACATATCAACAAGGCTACTACTCAGATTGGAATATAGAACATTACCAGCATCAAGAAATCTCATGAAATCTTTTTCAATTTATACCTCATTATATTCTCCAGGGTTAACCAATATCATCTATTGAAAGCCATCTATCAGTTTTTTGTTTTTTTTTTCTTTTTAAACTTCAGTTTAAATCATGAATTATGTTCACTTTTATGTCTGGCTTTTTTTCTCTTAGCATTTTGTTGATACAATTCAATTATGTGACTCCTATAATAGTGACATAATTTTCTTTACTACATAATAATTAATTCAACAGATATTACACAATTTACCTATTTTACTATTGATGGACATTTGAATTTTTTTTCCAGTTTTTAACAGTTGCAAGTAATGCTTTTATAAAGGTTTTTATTTGAATTTTGAGATGGGTACTTTTGCACTTCTGTGAGCTATATATCTAGGAGTGTAATTCCTAGTTCATAGAGGATGTCCATATTCACTTCGATAGACACTACTAAATAATTGGAACTCTTTTGACCTTTAATAACCAAAGTGATGCTATATTTGGATTTAAACCTATTGTTTAAAAAGTCATTAGATGTACCCCATTTGTGTACAATAAATCAAAATGCAGTCTGTAAAAATAAAAAAAAAATTTAAAAATTCACTGATATAGTCTTTACTGCCAAGTAATTTATTTCTTTACTTTCTTACTTTTGAATCAATACAGGTTGTTGTTAATCATTCCATTTTTGTCCTTTATTTGATTTTTTGAAAAATACTCTTTTGTTAGTCTTTAACAGTTACCTAGGAGATTATAACATGGTTTGATACAATCCAATACAATGCAGTACTTTTACAACTTCCTGTATAATTTGTCTTCTTTTAATTCTGAAGTCTAATGGAGTGTTATAGTTCAAATTTTAAATCACTAAATTCAACATCATTGTCAATGTCACCATGGTCACTGGTATACCCAGGGCAGGTTACATGACGTGGGCAAGGCAAAATGGAAGTCATGGACTCCCCAGGAGCTGGTTTCTTAAGGGTCTGGAAAGCCTGCTGGGGTGGTTAGTCTCACTTGCACAGGCCCTACTTGCACTGCAGCTGAAGAACCCTGGATGGCAGCCAGTTCTGGGTTTTGTACCCAAGGCCTGCTTGACTTCCTGGAATTACACATTGAAGGACATGCTGGATTCTTGGTGGGGGTGGAGCAAGAAGGAATCGAAGCTCTCCCAGCCGGGTCCTTCCTATTTCAGGTCGCTGCATTTCCTGCACATCCTAGTTACTCTTGAGAGTTACAAATAAGGAAGAGGGGACAGCAGGGTTGATCTGAGGGCTTCCCGTTCTCCTTATTTACTATTTTAGACAAGGATGTGCTTTCTATCCTTGTTCACTATTACCTGCAATTTTGGTTTTGTTTTCATTTACTTTTCTTCTGACTCGAAATCCACTCTAGATATTTTTAAGTGTTGACCTATTAATGTGAAATTCTATTTCTTTTTTCTTAAAACTCAAATTATCTTTATTTCCATGCCCAATTTTGCTGAACACAGATTTTTAGGTTGACAGTTATTTTCTTTTAGCACTTTAAGAATGTCATTTGATTGTCTTCTGGCTGCCATTGTTTCTCTTGAAAGAAGAACTGTCAATTCTTGCTTTTTTAAGCAATACAGTGTACATGTTTTCTTTTGGCTGTTTCTGATGACGTTTTCCCTGTATTTAGATTTTGAAAGTCTTATAATATTGTGTCCAGGTATGGTTTTCTTTGTATTTATCCTTCTTAATTTCAAGAGAGACTTATATCTGTGAATTTACATTTTCATTACCCTTGAAAATTTTAACCAGAATCTTCAAATCCTTCTCCCCACTCCATCCCTTTTTTTCCTACTAAACCAGCACTTAGGTATTTTTATTATCTTATGTCTCTCATGCATGTTATATATTTTCCATTCACTATGACTTTCAGTGCATCAATTAGAATATTTTCTACTGAATTGTCTTCCCTGTTACCTCCTATTATCCACTAGGTCTAGCATCCTATAAAATAAAGTTTTTGGTATCTTAATTTTTATGTAATATTTTTATTTCCATGTTATGCTTTAAAATAGATTCAGTTCCCAAGTTCAGTTTAAATATTTTCATGTTTTTAAGTATATATCAACCATAGTTATTTAAAGTCTACGTGTAAGAGCTCTAATACCTAGATCACCTTTGGGTCTATCTCTACTATTTCTTTTCCCCACTTTGGTTTTGGTCATTTGATCTTTTATCTTTTGATTATATGATTACCTGATATTCATGGGTATATTGACAGGCATTTTTATGAAGTCTGATAGAGATCTTAACAACTCTGGAATTCTAGTTGCTTTCTGGCATGATATATTACCTGAATTGACTTTGATAATGAACTTACATCAAGTTGGATTCAAGTTATTCGTTATGATAGATCTATGTTCAGGTCTCCCTTCCTTCTAAACAGCAGCAATTCAGAGTTCTAAGTGGAAACCTGGGGTGTTTACCAAAGGCGTTCTCCCTTGGCAGATTTTGGATTATAGTTTTTGATAACGTTAACCTATGAAACTTCTAAAAGTTCTATACTTGCCATAGTTTACATTAGGATTCATTCTTCGTTTTAATTCATCATACATTTGTCCCAAACCATAGAAAAATACAGTACTTCTAAAAGTTTAGTCTAATGGCCCGGATGGCTATAGGTAGGTCAGAAATCATTGATTTCATTAAACTCAAACCAGAGTCTGAATCCTAAGTTAATCCCTTCTTTTTACAGAACATTGATAATTTCAACATTGTTATTCTTTGTAATATAAGGTGAATGAAAACAACCTAGCGCAGGTGGTATTAGCAATCTGTAGATAGTCTCAAACTTTTATGATGTGTTCCTGTGACATATTTCTTTTCCTGAATTTTTTTCCTCTTAATAAGTGATCAGCTTTACTTCATGAATTCCACAGAAGACAAAAATTCTTCAACTAGAGTTTAAAGATTTTAAAATTGCTCAGTTAGTCTGCCAATATTTTGTTCTTCACATTAGCAGTGTATACATTTTAGGAAAGAAAATTTGTACATGTTAAAAAATATGCAATGATATAATGTGTTAGTTCAGAGCTCTGTATTTATAAGATCAGTTAGTTGTGTGTAGTTCGATCTAACACTTCATATGTGTTTGTATTGTTCGTGCCATGTTTGGGCAGCTTCTTTCATAAAAGAGTGTAGATGTCTCAAAAAACAACACCAAAAAATCAAATAACCCAATCAAGAAATGGGCTAAGGAACTTAACAGACACTTCACAGAAGAAGAAATACAATTGATCAAAAAACATATGAAAAAATATTCAACGTCTCTAGTGATTAGAGAAATGCAAATCAAAACTAATCTAAGATTTCATCTCATTCCAGTCAGAATGGAAATTATCAAGAATACAAGCAACAATAAGTGTTGGTGAGGATGTAGGGGAAAAGATACACTCATACATTGGTTGTGAGACTGCAAATTGGTGCAACCACTCTGAAAAGCAGTATGCCAATTCCTCAGAAAACTTGGAATGGAACACAATTTGACCCAGCTATCCCACTCCTCAGTTTATACCCAAAGGACTTAAAATCAGCATACTACAGTGACATGGTCACATAAATGTTTATAGCAGCTCAACTCACAATAACTAAACCATGGAACCAACCTAGATGCCCTTGAACAGATGAATGAATAAAGAAAATATAGTACTTATAGACAATGGAATACTACTCAGCCTTAAAGAAGAGTGAAATTATGTCATTTGCAGGTAAATGGATGAAACTAGATAATATTATGCTAAGTGAAATAAGCCAATCTCCAAAGACCAAAGGCCAAATGTTTTCTTTGATAAGCAAATGCTGATCCGTAGTGGAGGGTGAAGTGTAGGGAAGAATGAAGAAACTTTGGATTGTGCAGAGAGGAGTGAGGGGAGGGGTGGAGACGGGAAGGACTGTAGAATGAGACAGACACTATTACCCTCTATACATGCCTATATACATGTGTGTTCAGATTACTGGTATGACTCTGAACCATGTATAGCCAGAGGAATAAAAACTTGTGCTCATTGTGTACATTGTATCAGAATGCATTCTACTGTCATGTATAACTAATCAGAACATATTAAAAAAGTGTAGATATCATATATTCTTACATAATATTTTCTGTGCAAGGTGCCATTACTGAAGTCATCTCTTTTTGTCTTTTTTGAAACAAATATTGACTACACCTTGCCTTGCTCTCAGGTTCCAGAAATGTTTCTTTATATATAATATTCTAATATAGTTCATCACGTGGAAACCAGCAATATCATTAATTAAAGAGTTGGAGTGAATACAGTGGTGAGTAGGAGATGACCAAGATTGTTTTTCAAGTTAATTCAAAGAATTTTAGCAAATACCAGTTACATTCTTAGTTCCAATTATTGGGACTGGATATAAAAAACTGCCTTTGATTATTTGGTGCTCAGAGAGAAATGAAGTAAGACAAGGAAACATGAAATTACACAAGTAGGAAAATGATGCTATAATAACAGAAGAAGGAAGAACTTTCTTCCACCTAAAAATATTAAGGAAGGATTCTCAGAGAAGACAATATCTGCATTGAGAATTCAATGCATTGTAGGATTATACCCAAATAATGATAACAGGTAGAGAGTCTTTAAAGAGCACATGATGACTGTTTTTTATCAATCTCTATCTTTTTTAACCTGAATCATGGTTTTTATCTTGGAATGGCATTTGTTAAAAAAAAAAAAAAGAAAAAGAAACTATCAGTAATGTGAAGAGAGAGCCTACAGAGTGGGAGAATATCTTTGCCACTCATACTTCAGATAGAGTTCTAATTTCCAGAATATATAAAGAACTCAAAAGCTCTACACCAAGAATACAAATAACCTAATCAACAAATGGACTAAGGAAATGAACAGACACTTCACAGAAGAAGATGTATAAGCAATCAACAGATATATGAAAAAATGTTCACCATCTCTAGTAATAAGAGAAATGCAAATCAAAACTACCCTAAGATTTCATCTCACCCCAATTAGAATGGCGATTATGAAGAACACAAGCAACAATAGGTGTTGGTGAGGATGTAGGGAAAAAGGTACACTCATACATTGCTGGTGGGGTTGCAAATTAGTGCAGCCACTCTGGAAAGCAGTATGGAGATTCCTCAGAAAGCTTGGAATGGAACCACCATTTGACCCAGCTATCCCACTCCTTGGCCTATACCCAAAGGACTTAAAATCAACATACTACAGAGATACAGCCACATCAATGTTCATTGCTGCTCAGTTCACCATAGCCAGATTGTGGAACCAACCTAGATGTCCTTTAATTGATGAATGGATAAAGAAACTGTGGCATATATATAAATGGAATATTACTCCGCCATAAAGAATAATAAAATTATGGCATTTGCAGGCAAATGGATGAAATTTGAGAATATCATGCTAAGTGAGATAAGCCAATCTCAAAAAACTAAAGGACGAATGATCTCGCTGATAAGCAGATGAGGACATATAATGGAGAGTGGGAGGGGTTAGCGTTAGACTTAGGGTTAGATTTAGGGTTAGGGTTAAGGAGGGTGGTAAGAATGGAGGAAGGAAGGACTGTATAGAGGGAAAAGAGGGGTGGGAGGGGTGGGGGGGAAGGGAAAAAATAACAGAATGAATCAAACAACATTACTCTATGTAAATTTATGATTACACAAATGGTATGCCTTGACTCCATGTACAAATAGAGAAACAACATGTATCCCATTTGATTACAATAAAAAAGAGAGAAAGAAAGAAAGAAAGAAAGAAAGAAAGAAAGAAAGAAAGAAAGAAAGAAAGAAAGAAAGAAAGAAAAAGAAAATAAAGAAAGAAAGAAAGGGTCAAGTTTAGAGAGAGGTGACACACTAGAGGAGCAAGAGTGGGATGATAATGAAGGCCTCTAGAGGGGTCACTAAGGCAGAGGGTTTAGGACATTCAACATGGAATATTGTCTGGAGAGACTGCCAACAAGTGCTGTGAAGTAAAACAAATCATTTTTCCATCTCCGAGTAGGAAGAACCCTGTAAAAATGTGGATGAAAGGGAGTCATTTCTGATATTTGAGACAGAACCTAGATTTTCTTCAGGAAAATACAAGTGATTTTCAATCGTTTAAATGCAGAGCAGAGGTTGTGGGTCTGGGAGGTGAGGTTAAAAATTGGCAAAGCTAAAATCATAAAGGAACACAAATATCATGCTTCATGCCTGACACCACATCTCATAGTTAATGGAAAGTTTATAGGCATATTTGCTTTTGGAAGACCACTTTGGCTTTACCGTGCAAGGTGGTTCAAAGAAGAATAGAAGTAGGTGGATCCACTGGGGATTTACTTTGGTAGTAAACCATCAGAAACCAGCAGACGGAATTCTGGTTGCAAAGGAGTTGTGTGGGCAAAAGGAATAGTCTGATGGTCAAAGGAAAAACAGAACTTAGGGAAAAATAGGTTGGAAGTTTCTGTGTACAAAACACATTTCTTGCTAAGGTTATATTCTCTTTTTGTTGCATGATCTGTTTGAAAGACATCGGTCTTATTAAGAACTTGGATTTCAAATAGCATGAATTTGTTATTCAAGATACATCAAGGACAGAATACATTAATTCTGTAACAAATCCTCAAACCAGAGGACACAAACACCTTTTTAGCATTCAGTTTTTAAAAGTTTAAGTTTTAGTGGAGAGAGCTTAAGGCGGATTTCCACTATCTGGTCCTTGCCATTATTTTCGCAGATTCAATTTAGCAAAGGTATTGGTATTTGAAAGGGTCACTTCACAGAAATCTTGGATGCGTGTTCCTTTTAAAAAGCAGGATGGCCGGCTGCACTGAAAGTAAGTAGAAGCAGTCTGTCCTCTTTCTGTAAATAATACTGTGCTTATTATGAAGTATTTACTTTCTTTTATTTAGATGAAGTCCTCATGATTTATTCTACTCAGCATCATGATAACAAATGAAACATGACCCAGATGACCTGAATCCAAAAGAAGAGTGTGTGGGGATGGGTAGTGAGTGGGTCATTTGGAACCAAGTGTGATGCTGTGTGAAGAAGAGAAGGAATTGCGCAGTCCACCCCTCTGAGAGCCTACAGCTGGACGGATTGCAGCCAGAGTCTCAGCAGGGAGGAGGGAGTTAACAGTAACCCCAAGACCACAAGTGCTCTAGAATAGTAGAATTGAGTATTGAAATGTCATCAAAATGGTACTCATTTCTCAGATACATGACAATTTTCGTTATTGAGAACCATAGTGCAAGCTGGATTCAAAGGGAAGTGACCCAGTTCTTCAAATTAACAAATAGCAGAAAAAGTTAATTGAACTCATTCTGTTAAATCTATGTGTGAGCCTGTTTGTTCTGGGTTCAAGGCAAAAAGAGTAGGGTTGGTATGATATTTCAGAAATCAACTGGATTCAAAATCAGACAGATGTGGATTTAAATTCTAACCCATTGTTTCTTCACTGCATGAAACTGATTATGGGGACAATCATATTAACTTAAAATGAGATTGCCATAAGGGTCAGATGAAAATATACAAAGTTTCTGCTTCAGCCTTTGAGATCAGTTGCGAACTTGATGTTATCTTGTCCTTTTCTGAACTTTGGAAGATAGGAAGCTGTTAATATTGCTAGCTCTCATCTTTATCATTAAATCTAATTATTCCAATGAGACATTTTTATGTTGGACTAGTCATAAACTATAAATAAGTAAGACCAACAAATAAAGTAGTTGTTTATAAATGTCCATAAATTAGTGGATAAGTACAAAATATCATATTGTAGATCTTTCTATATACGCAACACAAGCATATTTGTTAAAAAAAAAGAATATTGGGAATATAGGTAGTACATGAAACATTCCCATTTATTTGCAATAAATTTTTTAACATTTATTATGAAAATTCCCAAATATATATAGAAATAAAGAGACAGTATAATTTCCCTGTCTCTGTCACAATTAGATAGGCTTAGTTACATTTTTGTTTTTCTAGCTCCTCTCCCACTTTTTCCCATGATTTGTGAAGATACTGTAAGCACTCATACGATACTTAGAACCTGTGACAGTACATGAAGGAAAATATTGTTCAGTCATGATCCAGAGAAGTTTTCCAAGTACTTGAATAAGAAATCCTTTGATCCCAAAGATAGCAATATAAAGAGGTTATGTACTTCAAAAGGGCATTGAAAGAATTTAAAATAATTTTTCAAAAGTAAAGGCTGTAAGAAAAACCATTAGATGGGAAGATTATCCTGAAATATCCAGAAAGACCCAATACATTCACAATTTAAAAATGAAAAGGCAAATTTGGAGGAAATGTGTTTGCAGAAAAATGGTCAGAAAGAGGCAACATTGCTATCTTTGAATAAGGAGGACCACAAAACAAGGAATGTTTGTGCTCTCCACAAGATGTGGGGGAAGTTAATAAAAACCTGCAAAATCAAAATAAAATAAAAACCTGTGTTGGGACTAATGACATGTTAACTAACTCAGGCTGACTCCTTACTTCCTGGTGGGTGAGCAGGATCAGGGCCTCGAAGGCAGTTTCAAGGATTGGTGACGATGAATGGGACCACCTTCAGGGATTGGTTAACAATAGTTCCATGAACATGATCAGCTCGTGCTTGCCATATAGTCCTATGGGACTCTCGCCTGCATGAACCTCCTATGCCTTGCTGACCTTTAAGCTGATTGGTTCCCACCTAGCCCCCATCCTACATAAAAGCTGTGTGACTTTCTCAATAAATGAGTTCCTGCTGTGACTGGTCTCTCTGACACGTCTGATTGTCCTCCTCTCGGAGGGCTGGGTGCGGGCAGTCAGTCAGCCCTACCTATCCTGGTCTGACCTTGTTGGGGAGTGTCCTCTTCCCTTGTCACTGGTCAAGAAGAGCAAGGGGGCTTAAGACTCGACAAACCTATATCTTAATGGTTCCATCTTTGGTCCCTTCATGTTGGCCCTCTGTCAAGGCCAATTTCTTCACGAGCTTTCCTTCTCCAGTATTAACAGACTATCAGTGTATTTTATATATATTCTACTCCAGGTCTAAATTGGACATCCTTCTACAATCACCTATATTGATATGTATTTTGTACCTTCTCATATTTCATGCATGCTACTATCATGTTCTCAACCAACTCTCTACAATTGAACATTTCAGTTATTTTCATTTTTTGTATTGTGCTTTTTGAAATATAAGTAGATGATTAAAATCTGTGTAAACTTGTGATTGTCTTAACTGTTTTTCAGCTATAGTAATTTTTGAGTCAAATCCCCATATTTGTCTAACATCACCACATTTAGAGGTACTGTGTTAGGCACTGCAGAGATAAAAGGAATATAAAGCCAATCTTCATTTTTAAGAATAAAACACTGTAATTTGAGTTTACCACTCAAAGTACAATGCATCTCTTAAGGATTAGCAGTAAATATATTAATAATGAAGATTTATTAATTTTTTTAGTTTCTTGACTGTCTTAAAAAAATAGTAGCCTTCTCACAAGTGGCCCAATTTTTAGTGGAGGAAATTATGGCTAACTAAGTATTCATTCTATGATAATTTGTAGTTTTGAGAATGTATCAGAGAAGATATTGTCAAACAAAATGACGTTCTGCAAAGTTAAACAGAAAGGGAAGACTACTGAAGACCATTACCAAGGGAGAAAGACTAAGCTATACTGAAACAAAGGCTGGAGATTTCCTAGGAGCTGGAGTGCAGTGGGGCATCTGAGATCACCTGTTTGCTAAGTGTCCTAACCCAAAGGAAAAAGAAACTTTCAGGTATGATCATGAAGGCCTGAGCAAGGTCTCACCAAAGTTAGGGGTGAGACCATCTTCTTAAGGAGACTGAAATACATCAGGCGTAACTTCCAGGACAATTAAGTTTCCCAGAGAAGTTTTCCAAGTACTTGAATAAGAAATCCTTTGATCCCAAAGATAGCAATAGGTTGTTAAAGAGGTTATGCACTTCAAAAGGGCATTGAAAGAATTTAAAATAATTTTTCAAAAGTAAAGGCTCTAAGAAAAGGAAGAATAGGGGCCTGATGTCAGGGAGATAGCTGCCTGAATTTTACCCAAGCTGAGGAAACTACTAAGGTCATCTTGGTATTTCACAATATAACATTTCATGTAGTTATCTGCTAATGAACAAAAAGAATTGTAACAGGAGTTTGATTTCAGGAATCCCTTCTAATATAATTGCTCTTCTATCAATAGCTTTGTAGATCAGTCTTTCCTGATAATTGATGTGGCAAATATCTAAGGACACAAAGAAAAGACAGCATAACCTAATTGTAAGTTGAAAAATTGTACAAAGTAAATGAAGGTGGCATTAAGCTCAAATTACAAAGCCACTGACAAATTTATAGGGATCACAGGTCAATTAACAATTTAAAAAGAGAAAATCTATAGCTGTTGACATAATTGGGCTTTATTCAAAAGAGACTAATTAGAAAATCAATAGATTAAGGAAGACTAGTTGAAAACTTAATAAAAATAATTAACAAAAAACAAGATAAATTCAAATGCAAATTAATTGAGATTTGGGTTATATAGTTTGTCAGAAAAGGACATAAGAAATCTCCTGGATTTAAGAAATGAAATCAATATTTTAAAATAAATTAAGGAATTACAAATTTGACAATGTAAAATAAGCATATTTCCACAATTACAGGGTTTTTTAAATACCCTTATTACATTTATTTATTTATTTATTTATAAATATTTATGTGGTGCTGAGGATCAAACCCTGTGCCTCACAGGTGCTAGGCAAGTGCTCTACCACTGAGCTACAACCCCAGCCCCACAATTTCAGTTTGAATTTGGAAAGAAAAGACCTACTCAATCATTTTGTTGATTACTTCAGAGGTGTTTTCTCGCCACACTTCCAGCATGGGAAACGGAAATGGTTCTTGTCAGAGGGATGGGCCAGCAGTGAAGTAAAAGCTATTAGATTTATTTATCAGAAATAAAGACAGAAGAAAAAATTATCTTAAAAGCAGGGGTGTGATCCATTGAGCCATTCAGAAGTGTCTGGCTCTAACAAAGAAAGGAGCTCATGCTTGCATTATTTATAGTGGATACAGATAAAAATGTACTGGTAGGACCTTCTTCCTCAGAAAACAGGATGGGGGGTGGAGATGAGCAAGCCACTTGGCTCTAGCGGGTCACTCCCACATCTGATGCTTGTATTTGAACTTAGTCATCCAACTCTGAGT
The DNA here is from genome assembly GCF_902686455.1 of Sciurus vulgaris. Lineage (NCBI taxonomy): Eukaryota > Metazoa > Chordata > Mammalia > Rodentia > Sciuridae > Sciurus > Sciurus vulgaris. The sequence continues at coordinate 50,953,364 of NC_136466.1, forward strand.
TCTTGAGGCCAGATATTCCTGGTTAATGGCTAAAAGTACCTCTGTTCTCATAGGAAACATCATGGATAGCTTCCTGCAGGATTTTGCCCATTTTACATGGATTATCTTTTCTCCATAACAATTATTCACACACAATAAAGATTCACTATTTTCCAAAATAGACAATTTTAACAAATACTGAAAATTTAATAAATGATACATGATTAAGGAGGAAACAAGCAAGAATGCTTTCCATAGAAAGTTAAGTGGAGCTATACCTTTTATATATATATATATATATATTCATATATATATTTGCTTTGTGCAGTTTTAAATATATATACATATGTGTGTGTTTATAAATATATATTTTTATATGCATATTTACGTATATGCATTTACAGAAAGACACAAAATCAGGATGGTGATTTGGAGAAGTGATTCAATTGGAGGAAGTAAAGGTGGTGCTGGTGGAATCATATCTTATTTCTTAAAAAATAAATATGATGAAAAGAGAACCTCTGAAAGCAAAAGAAAATAAATTTTTCTGAATTTGTTTCTGTATTTTTGCTAAAATTACTATTAACTTCTCATCCATTTCTCTCACAAAACAATCTTTAGGAGGGAATAGATGATATCATATTTTTGCATTGTTACGCTTGTTTAACCCAACAATTTTCAAATAGCAGATGTTTTTAACTCCTTGTTGCCTTGAACTGATAAGTCTTCAAGTTGTTGAATTAGAATTTATAGTAATTAAATTCAAGTGAATCTAGCATTTAGGACAACGTTTTAAATTTTCCATGGTTGGAATGAATCTGCTGCTTGACAAATTAAATCATAATTAAATTAATCATTACATAGTTGTGGTGATTTAGTTTTGCTTTGTTTAATAAACAATGGAAATGGTAATGCTTTTTTCTTTTCTTTTTTTCTCTTTCTTCCTTAAAACTTCCAGTGGTAAATAGACACTAAACAAACTCATCCTGGTGCCTAATGACAATAGCACATTATCAAAACAAGAAGACTAACTCCAATTTTTAAAAACAGTCCAGCATTTTATTTTTAATTCAAGCAGCTTTGCACTGACTCTCTCAGCAGTCACTCCCTCTAGAACACACATTCTACCTGGCAGTAGGAGGGTGATTGCACAATGAACCTAAGAATCAGTCAACACCTCAGGGGTTAATGACAGCTCTTGCATGACAAAAATAGCTCAAGCTTCCTCACTTCTCTTCAGTATTCTGTAGGAGGTTAATGTAAATCTGGAATTATTTTACAACACAGCTTTTGCACTCATGCCTACCGGTCTGCCTGCCTGTCTGGTTATCTCTATGTATCAAACACCTCCTAACCCTGAAACATTGACACAATGTTTTGACTTAAAGAAAGTTTTATTCATTGCTGTTTTCTTTAGGAAATTCATACTTTTTAAATGTAGTACACTCATTTCTGAGCTATTTTAAACTTTCAGTAGAGAAACTATTATTAAAATACTAATGTATTAATCACCCTGATTTAGCAAATCAAACTTTCTTTGCTCTTGGAACTCAGGAATTAATGGTACTTAAAAGGATTTATATTATCTGCTTATCTAGATGGCCAGCCTCTTTGAGAACCTAATGAGAGCTCTGGATTTCCTTTCAGAAAAAATGAGAGGGCCTGAAATGGGCCAGGGACAGATAAGATTGGAAAGGAAATGCCCTCAGTGACATGCTTCCTCTAGTCATGCCCCACATGCTGGCAATTACTACCCAGTAGCCCATTCAGATTATTAATACATGGAAATGGATTAATCCATTGATGAGCCTCAAGGTTAAAATTCTTTCCTAAAAGCTTCACCTCTAAACCTTGCTGCATTGGGGATCATGCTTTCAACACATGAGTTTTTGGAGGGGCATTCCTGATCCAAATCATAATACCCTTTTATCCAAGCATTTATGGACTCTTCAGAATCCAGGGTATTTAGGTTTATAAAAAGAAAGGCCCATCTGGATTGTCCACTGTGAATGAATTTGAGAGTTTTCATTGGTACAAATATTGAAAATAACAATAGATTTTTTTTTAAGACAAGGTAGTTGGGCTGTTAAGAAAATCAAGATTCAAAATTATGAAATTTTAATATGTGATAATTAAAAATACTGTTGGAATAATTAAGTAAGTAGTTATAGAGTTTAATTGAGTTACTAATACTAAAATAAAAACCCCATTTTTTTCAAATGATATGAAACACTATGTGCATGTGTGTGTGTGTGTGTGTGTGTGTGCGCGCGCATGTGTGTTTGAGAGAGTTACTTTACATTACCTTTTAATAGAACATCAACAGTAGAGGAGATGAGAAATGTGGTTAGATTTGGCCTTCCAGCTCAATTTGAACTAACAACCAAAATTTCTACATTATGCTATTATGGAAAACAGAAGAAAAAGTGAGTTATTTTAATGAAGTCTTTTAAGTTTTTTTTAATATTTTGTGGTAAAATCTCCCCTAAAAATATCTGCTGAAATGTTTACTGAATTTCCTTCTCAAGTATTTATTATTATATAATGAAGGCCAATTTAAAAGCAGGTTTGAATGTTCTCAAATTCTCTTTTATAGGCAAATTGTTAAACAAAATATGTTTTTACTATCCTAATAGCTGAACATAGTCTAAATTGGTTTTCATCCATAAATGAGTTCAGGTGTATCAGAGACTCATTGTATAACTACATAACAGGGAATTCTTTACATTTACTTCCATATGAAAGATGATGTTTACTAAAGGATAAATGAAAATGTGCACTAATTTGAATTTGTATACGTTATTAAAATTAAATAGTGTCCTCAAAAGTTGTTTAGGATATTGTATAATTTTTAAAAGTATTTTATCACTGAAATTGTTTAAAATTACTGATACATGGGGATACTTAAAAAGGGACCAAATTTTAGTTTGTATAATTGACTTTAATTTTTCTGTAGATAGTACATCTTCTATTGTCTTCTCTGATCACCCTGTCCTTAGTTTGCTACTAGTTTGGCCTAGGGCAGAATGTTAGCTAACTGTAAGTCAGGATACCTCATTTACAGCTTTCTCTATACGTACAAAGAGGATGATCTATGATGTTGTGTCTCATCAATTAAGAATTTGGGTCTCAATTCCCTCACCTGTAAAATAAACAGAGTACACGATTTCTAAAACTGAAGCTCTAATATGTGATACTCAACATTTAGCAGTAGTAATTGTTGGAGTATGTGTGGAGATGAGCAGAGCAATGCTGTTGGAAGGGTATGCCCTCCGTTCTAACCACGGCACTGCCACGCCACCTTGAAGGAGTCTATTGACCTTTCATCTTCCTGAGCTTCACTTCTAATGCCTGTAAAATGAGAGAGATGGATCAAGAAAGTCCAATGTCCTTTTTCTTGTCTGAGTGCTCTTTAAGTCTGTATCCAAATTGTAAATTCCATAAAATATTAAGTAACCTACATGTTCTGTACTAGATGTACTAATTTACTTATTTGTCATGGACAAATAAACACAGTTAAAATTTGAGTAGAGTGAGAACTTTATGAAAACTAGTATACATGAAGAAACTGAAATTCAAAGATATTAACTATGACTCATACTTCATAACTAATGGGAGAATCTGCATTTATTATGCAGAGTTAAATTTCACTTGAATATATTTTCTTATGTACGTGAGCATGGCTCATGAAAAACTATCTTAACTATCTAAAATATAACTGCTTTTGCAGAATTTTAGAAATTGTTGTGACTTAGTTTAGGCTCATATGACAAAAACACCATAATGGGTGGCTTTAATAACAAATGATTTCTCCACATTTTGAAGGAGTATGTCCAAGGTCAAGGCAGTGGCAGATCTAGGGTCTGGTTAGGGTCCACATTGTGACAAGAAGACAGCCTCCTCCTCCTTGCTTCCTTACCTGGCCCACAGCACAAGCTGTACTGTTGTCCTCTTCTTGTAAGGAAATTAATCCCTTCGTGAGGGCTCTAGCCTCATGACCTAATTAAACCAAATTATTGCTCAGAGTCTCACTTCTTAACACCATCCAATCTGGCCACAGGGTTTTAATGTATAAAATTTGAGGGGGCATAAACTCAGTTCATGAGTTGCAAATAACTTATGTGCATTTCCTAATCCTGTTTTAGCTCTGACTTCTCTCTAAGCCTTTAGCTTAAAGCCTAATGATCATCTTCATGATCTAATCACCTGTCTTTCCACAGTTAAGGCAAGCCACTCCCCTCTCTCCAGTGCTCTCCCATGTCATGTGATCTACACTTGTTTACTTAAGTCCTTGCCGTATTCAAAGTCTTCGCATTAGTGGGCTCAAGTTGCTGTAATGAAATGCCATAGACTGTGTGCTTCTGGGGTTAAACAGAACATGTATTTTTCACAGTTGTGGAGGCTGGAAGTCTGAAGTCAAGGTTCCAGTGAGGCAGAAAGGTAGACCACTCATGGGCAGATATGACAAAGGCCTAGGAGGAGAGGGGAAGAAGGGAATGAGACCATGCCATCCTGTCCTGGGGAACTTCTTGTCACTGACCCAGACAGCTCAACCACAACAGTTCTTCCTTAATTATCCTTATCCCTAGTGACGGCCAACCACAAACTCTACCCTTACCCCAAATACTTTCTCTTGTGCCAATAAACCCTCACCCCCACCTTGTGCTAATAAAGGCTTAGAAATTACTTTTCTTTAGATGTGCTTAAGAAGACAAAATAGAGAAAGTTGACGGCCCCTTTCTGAATCCTGCATTTACATGTCACCCCACCAGTCACCTACAGGGACAGATGGAGGCCCTAAAAATCCCCTAGACAATACATACCCACTGGGTATGTACCCTCTTGGGACCCTCCCTCTTCTGGAACTCTTCTTTTACTACTGTAATAAATCCTATTACTTTGCTCTCACCCTTGTGTCTATGGGGATTTAATTCTTTGAATTCATGAGAAAAAGAACCCATCCATCTAGGTTCCATGTTGTATCAGACCAGCTGTTTCAGTTTCTCCTGAGCCTCTTCTCTTGGTTGACAGATAACACCTTTTCACTGTGACCTCACATGACTTTGTACACTCCACTGCTCCCAATATCTCTTTCTATAACAGGTCGCTGGGTCCTTTTTGATTAAGGTCTCATTCCCATGACTTCATTTGCCCTTAAGGACCTCTTTAAAAATCCAATTTCTAAATCCAGTCACATATGGGAGGGGTCTTGGAGACTTAATCCATGAATTTTGGGGAGGTATAGTTCTGCCTATAACACTTAAAAGCTGTCTGATCTTCAAGGAATTTGCTCAGTCTGTAGCCTTTTTTTGTCTTATTCAGAATTATTTTCATTAAGCAAAACAAATAATCTATGATTATTTAATTAATATGATTTTATTAACTATAAAGTTTTGTTTAAAAGGAGGGAAAATTGCCATGCCTGACTTTATCCTACACATCCATAATTTGTGCTTTCCTAAGATCACTTCTATTTTGAAAAACATTTGTGAAGAGGTTAAATTCAGAACACTTATAGAATCAGAATGAGTAAAGCCTTTGAAACAGCAGTTTAGAAAATTTAGAGCAAATGAACTGTAATAAATGAAGTAAGTTTGTCATGAACAGAGGAGTTCTCAGCGAGAAGGGGAAACTCAGTTGAGAACCCAGAGGGTTCTTGGCATACAGGATGGAAGAGAATTTTAGCATAAGCCAGTGAAAGGCATAGATAGAGCTTTATTTGAGGAAGTAGATATATATTTAAGGGAGAATTCATGCAATCTCAAGAGACACTTTTAGGGTAAAGAAAGGAATAATCAGTCAGGGGACAATGTGGGCTGTCTTCAGAGGGAGAGATAGCAATTCATTGGTGTGGGGTGTCAGAATGGTCACTAGGGCCTGGACTAGAGGTAGAGCTAGGTGGAGCTACACACTTTTCAATCAGTGTTCTCTGCTTTTATGCATTGCTCTCCTGTTGCAAAGGCATTGGACAAAGGTGAGGGCCAAGGGTCTACTGCTCAGAAATTGCAATTCTTCCTGGATGCTTTTTGCAACTCAGTGGTTCATGGGTGTTTCCTTTGAGATTCAGTATCTTTTCCTTTATCTTCAAACCTTTCTCTTGAGTTGGGCTGAGACAGATGGGAGGGGATAATGTGCTTTGTGAAATGGCTAATCACAGAATGTTCCTGGTGGCAAATGTGTTGAAGTGAGGGGGCCTGAATGAATGGTAGCTACCAGGGAAGGACTGACGTAAGGATCAGGAACTGACAACAAAAGAGACTCCTCTGGGGAAAAAAAAGAGAGATGAAATCATTCTACTTACATTTTAATTTCTCAAGGAATTTCTTGATATTCTAAGATATTTCTCTTCATGATTTGCTTACCTTTTTGTTTTCAAGTTTGAACCCATTTTTTACCTCCAGGTATTTTAAGTTCTAGAACTTTCCACGTAACCACATAAATAATGTAATTCTTCAGGTTTCGAAAGGGAAGAAAAAAAATTGAGGTTATAAATAATTTTCATTAGTTCTGTGATCTCATGTCACATTTATCTTTTTTTTTTTTTCCAATGAAAAGCTGTTTTATCCATACAAAATTTGGTAACCATGAGGTTAATCAATCTAATAAATCCCAACCTCCATCATCATTTTTTTTTAAATTTATTTTTATTGTAAACAAATGGGATACATGTTGCTTCAGTTTGTACATGGAGTAACAGCATACCATTTGAATATTCATATATTTACATAGAGTAATGATGTTTGACTCATTCCATTATTTTTTTCCTTCACCCCACCCCTCCCACCTCTCTTTTCCCTCTATACAGTCCCTCCTTCCTCCATTCTTGTCCCCCTCCCACCCGCCATTAAGTGTCATCATTCGCTTATCAGTGAGATCATTCCTCTTTTGGATTTTTGAAATTGGCTTATCTCACTTAACATGATAATCTCCAATTTCATCCATTTGCCTGCAAATGCCATCATTTTATTATTCTTTATGGCTGAGTAATATTCCATTGTATATATATATACCACAGTTTCTTTATCCATACATCAGTTGAAGGGCATCTAGGTTGGTTCCATAGTCTGGCTATTGTGAATTGAGCTGCTATGAACATTGATGTGGCTGTATCTCTGTAGTATGCTGATTTTAAGTCCTTTGGGTATAGGCCAAGGAGTGGGATAGCTAGGTCAAATGGTAGGTCCATTCCAAGTTTTCTAAGGAATCTCCACACTGCTTTCCAGAGTGGCTGCACTAATTTGCAACCCCACCAGCAATGTATGAGTGTACCTTTTTCCCCACATCCTCTCCAACACCTATTGTTGCTTGTATTCTTGATAATAACCATTCTAATTGGGGTGAGATGGAATCTTAGTGTAGTTTTGATTTGCATTTCTCTTATTACTAAAGATGTTGAACATTTTTTCATGTATCTGTTGATTGCTTGTACATCTTCTTCTGTGAAGTGTCTGTTCATTTCCTTAGCCCATTTGTTGTTTAGGTTATTTGTATTCTTGGTGTAGAGTTTTTTGAGTTCTTTATAGATTCTGGAAATTAGTACTCTATCTGAAGTATGAGTGGCAAAGATATTCTCCCACTCTGTAGGCTCTCTCTTCACATTACTGATAGTTTCCTTTGCTGAGAGAAAGCTATTTAGTTTGACTATCCCAGTTATTGATTCTTGTTTTTATTTCTTGTGCTATGGGAGTCCTGTTAAAGAAGTCTGATCCAAAGCTAACATGGTGAAGATGTGGACCTACTTTTTCTTCTATAAGATGCAGGGTCTCTGGTCTGATTTCAAGGTCCTTGATCCATTGCGAGTTGAGTTTTGTGCAGGGTGAGAGATAGGGGTTTAGTTTCATTCTGTTGCATATGAATTTCCAGTTTTCCCAGCACCATTTGTTGAAGAGGCTATCTTTTCTCCATTGCATATTTTTGGTACCTTTGTCGAGTATTAGAAAATTGTATTTATTTGGGTTTGTGTTCATGTCCTCTATTCTGTACCATTGGTCTACCTGTCTATTTTGGTGCCAATACCATGCCGTTTTTCTTACTATTGCTTTGTAGTATAGTTGAAGTTCTGGTATTGCGATACCCCCTGTTTCATTCTTCCTGCTAAGGATTGCTTTAGCTATTCTGGGTTTCTCATTCTTCCAGATGAATTTCATGATTGCTTGCTCTATTTCTGTGAGGTACATCATTGGGATTTTAATTGGAATTGCATTGAATCTGTATAGCACTTTTGGTAGTATGGCCATTTTGACAATATTGATTCTGCCTATCCAAGAACATGGGGATCTTTCCATCTTCTAAGGTCTTCCTTAATTTCTTTCTTCAGTGTTTTGTAGTTTTCATTGTAGAGAACTTTTACCTCTTTGGTTAGATTGATACCCAAGTATTTTATTTTTTTTGAGGCTATTGCAAATGGAGTTCTTTTCCTCATTTCCCTTTCAGCTGTTTCATCGCTTGCGTATAAAAATGCTGTAGATTTATGCGTGTTGATTTTATAGCCTGCTATTTTGCTGAATTCATTGATGAGGTCTAGAAGTCTTCTGGAGGAGGTTTTTGGATCCTCTAAATATAGAATCATGTCATCTGCAAATAGTGACAGCTTAAGTTCCTCTTTTCCTATTCATATCCCTTTAATTTCTTTAGTCTGCCTAATTGCTCTGGCTAGAGTTTCGAGGACAATGTTGAATAGAAGTGGTGAAAGAGGACATCCCTGTCTTGTTCCCATTTTTAAAGGGAATGGTTTCAGTTTTTCTCCATTAAGAATGATGTTGGCCATGGGCTTAGCATAAATAGCCTTTACAATGTTCAGGTATGTTCCTACTATCCCTATTTTTTCTAGTGTTTTCAGCATGAAGGAGTGTTGTATATTGTCAAATGCTTTTTCTGTGCCAATTGAAATAACCATATGATTCTTATCCTTAAGTCTATTGATATGATGGATTACGTTTATTGATTTACGAATGTTGAACCATCCTTGCATTCCAGGAATGAACCCCACTTGATCGTGGTACACAATTTTCTTAGTATGTTTTTGGATATGGTTTGCCAAAATTTTGTTAAGGATCTTTGCATCTATATTCATCAAGGATATTGGTCTAAAATTTTCTTTCCTTGATGTGTCTTTTCCTGGTTTGGGTATGAGTGTGATATTAGATTCATAGAATGAGTTCGGTAGGGTACCCTCCTTTTCTATTTCCTGGAATACTTTGAGAAGTATTGGAATGAGTTCTTCTTTGAAGGTCTTGTAGAACTTGGCTGAGAATCCATCTGGTCCTGGGCTTTTCTTGGATGGTAGATTTTTAATGGCTTCTTCTATTTCTTTGCTTGATATTGATCTGTTTAAATTGTGTATGTCCTCCTGGTTCAGTTTGGGAGGAGCATGTGTCTCTAGAAATTTGTCAATGTCTTCGGTAATTTCTATTTTGTTGGAATACAGATTTTCAAAGTAGCTTCTCATTATGTTCTGTATCTCAGTGGTGTCTGTTGTGATATTTCCTTTTGCATCATGTATTTTAGTAATTTGAATCTTCTCTCTCCTTCTCTTTGTTAGTGTGGCTAAGGGTTTGTCTATTTTGTTTACTTTCTCAAAGAACCAACTTTTTGTTTTCTCAATTTTTTTAATAGTTTATTTTGTTTCAATTTCATTGATTTCAGCTCTGATTTTAATTATTTCCTGTCTTCTACTACTTTTGCTGTTATTCTGTTGTTCTTTTTCTAGGGCTTTGAGCTGTAATGTTAGGTCATTTAATTGTTGACTTTTCGTTCTTTTCTGGAATGCACTCCATGCAATGAATTTTCCTCTTAGTACCGCTTTCATAGTGTCCCAGAGATTTTGATATGTTGTATCATCATTCTCATTGATCTCTAAGAATTTTTTAATCTCCTCCCTGATGTTTTTTGTTATCCATATTTCATTCAATAGCATATTATTTAGTCTCCAAGTGTTGGAGTAATTTCCTTTTTTTACTTTGTCATTGATTTCTACTCTCAGTCCATTATGATCTGATAGAACACAAGACAATATCTCCATTTTTTTGCATTTCCTAAGGGCTGCTTTGTGGCATAACATATGGTCTATTTTCGAGAAGGTTCCATGTGCTGCTGAGAAGAAAGTGTATCTGCTGGTTGATGGATGGAATATTCTATGTATGTCTATTAAGTCTAGGTTATTGATTGTGTTATTGAGTTCTATGGTTTCTTTGGTTGGATTTTGTTTGGAAGATCTATCTAGTGGTGACAGCAGTGCGTTAAAGTCGCCCAGAATTATTGTGTTGTGGTCTATGTGATTCTTGAAATTGAGAAGGATATCTTTGATGTACAGGAATGCACCATTGTTTGGGGCATAAATATTTACTATCATTATGTCTTCCTGATTTATGGTTCCCTTAAGCAGTATGAAATGTCCTTCTTTATCCTTTCTGACTAACTTTGGCTTGAAGTCCACTTTATCTGATATAAGGATGGAAACCTCCACTTTTTTACTGAGTCCATGTGCGTGGTAGGTTTTTCCCCATCCTTTCACCTTTAGTCTGTGGATGTCTTTTTCTATGAGATGAGTCTCTTGCAGGCAGCATATTGTTGGGTCTTTCTTTTTAATCCATTCTGCCAGTCTATGTCTTTTGATTGAGGAGTTCAGGCCATTAACGTTCAGGGTTATGATTGAGAAATGATTTGTATTCCCAGTCATTTGGCTTATTTTTGGTTTTTAAGTTGGCTTGATTTCTCCTTTGAGTGTTTTTTCTCTAAGGTAGTTCCTCCCTTTGCTGACCTCCATTGTTGTTTTTCATTTCCTCCTCATGGAATATTTTGTTGAGAACATTCTGTAGTGCAGGCTTCCTATTTGTAAATTCTTTTAACTTTTGTTTATCATGGAAGGATTTTATTTCATCTTCAAATCTGAAGGTTAGTTTTGCTGGGTATAGGATTCTTGGTTGGCAACCATGTTCTTTCAGAACTTGAAATATGTTGGTCCAGGCCCTTCTAGCTTTTAGAGTCTGGATTGAGAAGTCGACTGCTATCCATATTGGTCTCCTGATGCTTTTCTCTCGCGGCCTTCAAAATCCTATCTTCATTTTGAATATTAGGCATTTTCATTATAATGTGCCTTCATGTGGATCTGTTGTGATTGTGTGCATTTGGTGTTCTGTAAGCCTCTTGTATTTGATTTTCCATTTCATTCTTCAGGTTTGGGAAATTTTTTGATATTATTTCATTGAATAGGTTGTTCATTCCTTTGGTTTGTATCTCTGTGCTTTCCTCAATCCCAATAATTCTTAAATTTGGTCTTTGCATGATGTCCCATAGTTCTTGGAGATTCTGTTCATCATTTCTTACCATCTTCTCTGTTTGGGTGACTTTATTTTCAAGATTAAATATTTTGTCTTCATTGTCTGAGGTTCTGTTTTCCAAGTGGTCTATTCTGTTGGTGATGCTTTCCATTGAGTTTTTTATTTGGTTTATTGTCTCCTTCATTTCAAGGATTTCTGTTTGGTTTTTCTTGAGAATCCCTATCTCTTTGTTGAAATGATCTTTTGCTTCCCGCAGGTGCTCTTTCAGCTTATTGGTATTATCGTTCATTGCCTGCATTTGGTCTCTTATCTCATCCTTTGCTTCGCGAATCATCTTAATCATGTATAATCTGAAGTCCTTTTCTGACATTTCTTCTAACATACTGTCATTAGATTCTATTACTATAGTACCTAGATTTGTTTGGATCATTTTCTTCCCTTGTTTTTTCATGTTGTTCATGTATCTTCCCCTCTAGTAGTGCAGATCTGGGGTATTGCAGATTTCCCCCTATAGGCTTATAGTGGCCTTATAGGTTTCCAAAACCCTTTCTTTAAGGGGAGATCAATATTAGCAGTGCCCAAATCAGACAGTATGCAATCCGAGACCAAATAGCCCCTATGGGGACAATAACAAAATTGTTGTAATAAACAAAATGTGTTCAAATGATATCTTTGGTAAAACAAACAGGTTTACAATAATGTCTGCAGTTTCTAATGGAGGACAAAGAGGATGCAGAGGGATGAAGAATATGGCTGTTAATGGGATAAGAAAAGAATATATAGAAGTTCTAGAAAATAGAAAGGGTGAGAGTGTAATCAAAAGAAATCAGATGTAGCATGTAAATAAGGGAGAAAGCGACTCTGAGGGAACAGGTAAACAGAAGGAAAAGAAAGCAAGAAACGTAAAGAAATAAAAACATAAATTTGTTTTTTGAAAAGGAGAAAAAAGAAAATCTACTGTAAACAGTCATATACTAATGAAACCTCCCTGTGTTCAGAAGCCTGATATATGAGAGGTACCTCACAATGAGCTTCAAGCCTCCAGCAGGCGTCTCAGGATGGGATTTGCCCCACCTGAAGATCGGAGCTAAGGCTTCCAGGATTATCCTAGATGGCTGCTCTGGCTTCCAAATGTGTTGGCAAATGGGGAGCTGCAGCTTAGGGGTGGACGTGGTCAGCTGGAGGTTCTGGAGACAGGATGCAATTGGTCTGGCAGTGGTCCTGGAGGTTGGGTGTGTTTGGTGTGGTTGTGGGTCCAGGAGGCCGGGTGCAATCAGTCGGTCTGGGTTCCCAGTGATAGGGCACAGTCAGTTGGTCTGGGGGTCCTGGCGTCAGGGAGCAGTCAGTTGATGTGAGGGCCCCAGAGGAAGGGAGTGACCGGTGGGGCTGAGGTATCCTGGAGATGGGGCTCAGTCAGTCCGGCCAGGGGTCCTACAGGGCCTGGCTGTTGTCTCAAAATGGCGGCAGCCACGTGTAATCAAACCTGCAGGTACTGTAACAGTGAACTTCCAGGCAGCAGCAGGCAGCCGGTTTCCCATTGGTGGTCTGCAGTCAGTCTGCTGGCAGCTGTTGGATGATCGGGAGGTGAACCTCGAGCGTTGGGTGATGGATAGGGGTAAGGCAGGCGATAGACAGGCGAGAGGCAGGAAAATGGTGGATGATAGATGCCTGACAGTTAGCAATCTGCTCTCAAAAAAGCCGTCGATATGCTGGCAGATTGCAGGTGATCACAGCAGACAAATGGGGTAAAGAGCAGGGGATCGATAAGCAGCAAAAACTGCCTCACCGAGAAACAGATATCCTCTGCTTGAATCCGGTATTGCGGAGCAACAAGGAATGCAGCTTCCCTCTAGACCGCCATCTTGGATCCCCCTCACATTTATCTTATAAGAATGTTTAGTTGAGACATTGTTGCTCATGTGTCTGAACAACCCATTATCTCCTTATTTCATTCAGACTAAAGCCAGAGCCCTTATGATGGCCTGCAAAGGCCACGATGAACCCAGCCCTGTTACATCTTTGTCCCCAGACCCTGTGGTTCTTCTGCTCACTCTCTTCAACTGAAATGGAGATGATACCGGTGTTGAAAATAAATCAGGATTGGGTCCTGTTCTCTGGTGTTGAAGAAACACAGAGTCAAGCGCAAATAGTTTTATTGAAAGGATAGAACAGACAGAGAGAGAGAGAGAGAGAGAGAGAGAGAGAGAGAGAATCCTCCGTAGAGGAGGGGTTCAAAGTTGGTGCCCACGGGAGTGAGGGATCCTTCCCCTTTTATACATTTCAGATTTCCTCTCTTCTCATGACCCCTCTTCCTCTTATCTTGCCTACATGACCAAAAGGAGGAGTAACGAAGGGCAGGGAAAGGAGCCATCCAGAGGTGCTGGCAGGAAGGGAGCTCCCCAGGGGATACTCAGTAACAACTCCTTGCTGGGAGGAACAATTCCCTGGAGGCAGGTTACCTTGGCAATAGGTCTGAGAAAGGGGAAGTGCTTTGGCATATTAGGATTTTATTTCCTTTTGAATCAGCCTCCATCTTCCTGACCCCATTGTTCATTACCTACACTGACTGTCCTTTTGCCCCAACCTGCCTTCTTTCTCTCCCAAGCACTGGCTACATTCAAGAAAATTATCTATTCTGTTTATTAGTATACATTTTGTCTCAGTTCCATTAGAATATAAATTTCAGCATTAGGGCTTTTTGTTTATTTTGTTAAGTGCATGTCCTCAGAACTTAGAAGAGAATCTGGTTCATAGTGAATACAATACTCAAAAAAATGTTCAATGAATAAATATGATGACAATTAAAAGATGAGAATTTGTTCTAGAAGTAAAATGAGTTCTTAGTTTTATTACAGAATATTTAAATAGGAAAATGAATAAAATTAGTGAAGTTTTTTATACTTCTTATACTTTCTTATACTTTTCTATGATCATATTGGAAATATCCGATTTTGCTTTTCTTTCTTAAGTCATTTTCCATTTTAATAGGCTAGTCCTTGATAATGCAATTAATATTCATGATCATATTTATTTACTGAATTTTCCTTGGTAATAGTCTTTGGGTCTCCTGAAAAATCTTACCTTCTTCTTTTTTTTTTTAATTAAATCCTGAGGGATGCAAAATAAGAAGAATTAAGGAGAAAACACAAAGAGGAGGAAAACAGATTCATAGTTTGTTACTTTCTGTATTTTTAGTCATGCTAACACTTTCTTCTCTATTTAAAAGGGTGTCTTCAGTCTAGCACAGGGGGGCACACATCTGTAATCCCAGCAATTTGGGAGACTAAGGCAGGTGGATTGCAAGTTTGAGGCCAGATTGGGCAATTTAGAGAGACCCTAAGCAACTTAGCCAGGCTGTTTCAAAATTAAAAAAACAACAACAAAAAAAAAGCGGACTGGAGATGTAACTCAGCAGTAAAATGCCCCAAATTTCAATCATCTGTACCAAAAATAAAAATAAATAAAAAGGGTACCTGCAGATTCCCCATTGAGGAAAGTGGGTTGAATTCCACTCTTCTTAGTTCCAGGAGGCTTCTGCATGTGAGACATAGGTAAACAGAAAAGGAGTAGGAAATTTGTAAAGGCTATAGAGTGCTTCTTTCCTTTACAAATTACAATGCATTACCTATTTTTTTCTCTAGGAAAATAAAGCATGTTTACTTAGAAAATTATTTTTCAGGTATACTCTTTATGGTTACAGTCATCTTTTTGTAGAGTTGACATCCATTTTCATAGAAACAGATTTTTGAAAACACAGCAGGAAGGAAAAGACTTGATGCTCTCCCTGCAGGGTTGCTTCTTGTTACTATAACTAGAGGCAGAAGGACCAGACAACACAGCAAGGGGCAGGGCATGCTTGGCAGAAGCAACAGCTCAGAGACAGAATGAATAAAACATCAAGTATGTATTAGAGAAGGGGGTTCAGTTAATGATCGTTGCAGATGCCGCTTTGTTTACACACAAAAATGTAGTCTATCCACATTTTGTGCTCACCCTTGAAAACAGTCTCATTAGTCAGAAAGAATCTGCTCTAATTATTCTTCAAATTAGAAACTCCTTTGGGTATGTGGTCTATTCCAACTATCTGGTAACATAAAATTCATGAGGAATTTATGGAGCCTGACTTTGGGGAAACCTTATTGTTAGCTTGTTAAGCAGGATATTGCTCTGAAAATCCTTCCCTTTCTCACTGCAATTCCATCAGAACACCAGCAATCTCAGAAGATCCTCTTTCCTGTGGAGCTGAGGAGAGAGTGTCAAACTTGAGTAAAAGAAACAAATTGACCAAATTGTTACTTCCTTAAATCTACAAATTCATAGCAATGGCAATAACTAGCACCACTGTGTTTATAAAGCCCCTTTCATATGACTTATTTTGGTTAGTCTGCTCTATAGTTATATAAATTAGATAATAAGCAACATGTATGTGTTCTTGGTATTGGTTGCTATCAATTTTACATTACCTTTTGCATAAGTGAAATTGTGCTAGATTGGTCACCTCAATAAGCTGGAAGGATTAATAGTTTCTCCCAGACCCTGTCTCTTTTTAATAGGATAGTCCTTGATAATGATATATACTACTTGATGGGGCTTACCAAAACTCAGAATTAAATTTCAACTGAAAAAATAACTAATGAATAATGAATCTGTTTAGGCAGCATCAGGATAGGAGATAGTCATTGCTTGCTTCTACAAATGGTAAAGTTTTAAACTTCAAGTAAGCTAGTAATATGTAAAATAACAAACCACAACAACCAAAGTTAAAAGAAATTATGGTAAATTAAGAGTACAAAATAGCTGGCAACTTCAACTGAAGAAAAGAGTCCTAGAAACCTAATTATCTGGCATCAGGAGCACATGCACACTCAAGTAGTGCCAAATTTCATGTTGAGGGTAATATTTCCAAGACCACCCTTAGCCACAGTGATTTCCCTAGTGGACACACAGCATTCAGAAGCTCTTATGTACAGAGTTATAGCTCAAAACTATAAAAGGATACAAAGGGAAAAGACACACAGTGAAGGACTGTGTGCCTTTCCCAGAGCAGGCTTATAAGAGAAACTGAATTTTTCCAGCAATGATGTGTGAATACATGAGTGAGATATTGTTGACTAGAAACTTCACCAGAGCATTGGTGCCAGGGTTTTTATTGGTTGTCACTCAATCATGCAATATAACTTGTATCTTCAGCTACTCTGTTACTCAGATGCCAGAGCCCTAGAGTTTTGAAAAAGCAGGTGTCCACTATAAATCATATCATTAGCATAAACTATCTGGTCAAAATGGCACAGCATGACCCAAGTAGGCAGGCATATAAAAACATTTGTCAGGCAAAACCTTCCAAAGGTTCAAAACCTTCCAAAGCTCAGCTCTCAGAAGTCAGCCAAGGGTCAGCCCTGACAAAACATTCTTGGGAGTGTAGAGTTTGAGCAACCCAGGCCTGCTAGGTTACCCCTTTCCATCATATTATAGAATCTCAATGTGGAAATACTAAAATCATTAAGTAGAGAACTACTCTGAGACTATTGGCAACCTACTCAAATACTCTCTCTGTATTAATCATGGTGACTTCTTTTATAAGTTCAGTATACTCTCTTGTAATTTAACAATTTAATATTGCATTATATTTTCTTTGATGATAAACTGAACTCATTGTTTTATATATTTAGTTTTCAAATCCAGGACATATTCCGCCTTTTCTTGCATATATTCATCAGCTATATTTTATAAACCTGTATGTTTATCTGAAAATGACTAGTCAAGCCATCTTCAATTCTTCCTCATTTTGTCATAGTTTACCATTTATTTGCCCTCTAAATGTATATATGTAGTGTTATCAAAAGATAACATGCACATAATTTTTCAAGTAAGAAAATTTCAAATATGTAAAAAATTTTCTGTCCTTAATTCAAATTTTCCAAATTTTTGAAAAATATTAAAAAAAAAAAATTGGTAACCAGAACCTTACCTAAAATTACCCAAGACTATACATGATTTTTTAAAAATAATCTATGAATTGTGATCATTCTAATTCATATATCAGAAGTATGAATATGATTAAATAGAAGTGTCTAAAACTTCTTTGGAAGTGCTATACAATAAATATTATTTTTGCATTTCATTGCTTCTCTAAATTGAACATTTCTGAATTCTATATTCTGAATTGCCAAGGTGTTTTGGATCTTTGTAGAGAATCATATTATGGGATCACTGGGTCTCACGATCCATGTAAGGTCACTTCAACTCTTTTGCTTATCATGTGTGGTGTTTTCTTTCATATTTATAAATAATATGCTTTATATCACTTTTTGAATTTTCAATTTTAGACAATGTATATCAATTTACTAAATGAAAAATGAGGATGAAGACTTATTTCTCTCAGTTAAATAAGCCTTAACTCTCCTATTTTTGTACAACTTTAACTCTCCTATATTGTGTTTGTTTTTATAATAATCATTTTATAACTGAGACATATTACATTGTGCTTATTCTCTATGATTTGAGGGTTTATATGGAATGAATAATTAGCTTTCATTAATTCCTTGATTTTTATGTACTTTTCACCAATTCAACAAAAAATTATCAAATTAAAAATATTCTCTGAATATGACCAATCCATCAGGTCATCCACCAGGGTTGTTCTTCCTGGAGGCTGCCATCTTTCTCCTGCACTCTAGACTGATCTTCTCTTTAGGTTTTCTTCAAGTCTTCAACTTGGGGCTTTCTCATATAAGCAACTTTGAAATTTCTTCAACATTTTCCTGCGTAGGTTCTTCTATTTCCTAGATTTCACGTATTCTAACACCAACTGGTGCAAGGCAATACAATTTATGCAATAATTACCTGAAGTTGGCCAAAAATGTACAAGTTAGAGTACAGTGCCTGACTGCTCTCACTTTAGCTATCCTCCAGCAGGTCCTGACATGATCACAATAGTTTAAATTTTTATTTCATTTCAGGCCAAATTCCTTCAATGCGCATCTGTAATTTTCCAACAAAGGAAGTGTGTCTCTGGGAATTACATAGAGAAGGTGGGGATTTCACTCTTTACAATCTAGAATTATACTTAATTGCCATGTTTTCTGTACAGCAACCTCACACTTGGTTTCACCTCAAGTTAGAAAACTAGATCTAACTTTCATAGAGTGAATTTCTAAGTGCCTGCCACAACAAATGACAAGTAGTTTTCTGTTCAGTGGGATTTGGGTTAAGAGCTTAAATAACTTTTGCATGTATGTTTTCAGAAAATTCTGCTTTTATTACAAAGTCAGAACCCTTTTTTGAGAGAGCCTTGAGCTTCAAGTCCTTGAATTGCACTGTGGCCAGGAATTTGCTTCTGTTTGGCTTACTCTTCTACAAGTAGTTAAAGTACAGTTTTCTCTATTCTGACAATTTAGTTATCTCTAGCTATTTAACTTGATTTTTCCAAAGTTTTGAAATCTTTAATCAGTTTTCATTTACTCTTCTTCTTTCCTGTTTATTTTGTCCATATTGCTTTGCGTCTTTAAAAGTATTATTTCTATGGGTTTGGAAAGAAATTGAATTAAACATGTTTACCCCATCACATTTCATTGAATGCCTCATGCTCACAGCTGTATATCTATTTAATAATCATCATGATGATTATATATCCACACTTACAGTTAAAGACTTTTTGTGTTTATTGCTTTGTTTTTCTATATTATTCTGCTATTTTTTCAGAATACTGTGATATATCTAGATACTAAAGAACATTATTGTTCTTTACTCACACCCTAGGAACCAATTTTATATTTGTGATCAAATATCTCCATATATTCATTCTTATCAGGGTTTTATACAGTATTGAGCTATGTTAAAAAGTAAGATATTATTTTTATTTCTGTGTACTTCTGAGTCTTTAATATATTTGTTTTTCCAGAATGTCCTCAGGATAACACTTTATGTTAAAATTTTTCCTTGACAAATAGGAAAAATGGTTACAAATTCTTTCATTTTCTTTGCTGGGTACAATATGTAATCTGAATGTCATGTTCCAAGGGCAATGGATGGCAGCGTTTAGAAATAATATTGTTAGTAAAAGCAGAGCTCTTTGGATAAAGGGTTTTGTTAGACAAGGTGTTTTAATAGTCACATGATATTAAAAGTATGATTTCTTTACTGCCTTTACACTGAGTAACTGATCCCATAGTAATTGGAAACATTTCACTGTGAAATGCACAACCAATAGGTTATGCTACACTCATCATCTTGATACATGATTACATTAGTGCCTTGTTAAAAGGCTACAGAATAAACTGAGATTGTAGTTTTAAAATGCAGTACCCAGAATTCAAGTCTCCTTGTCCCTTACTTAAAGTGTAAGTGATACGGGTTAATGAATTATTTCCAGTGGAATATTTCCTGGTTTTCTAGAAGCCATTATAAAATAGTATAATAAATATACAACCACCATATTATTCTTTTCTTCAAGGAATACCCTAAAATAATGGATAAAATTTTGATCGGCATCAGGGTTATGTGGTTTAGCTGTAACATACATACATATTTTATATGTAGTAAATTCTATGCCATATCACTTTTAATTTTACTGTTTCCAGGCAAAGCACTACTTTCATATCTCTCAACAATTTTGTGACATATAAGCATTTTTAACTGTTTACTTAATAAAAACAGTTTATCTTGAAAATTTTATTTTAAATTCAATTTAAATGTAACCGCCTTCTTCCTGCTCTTATAGACTTGATTTTATTTCTGCTTGGAGTAAAGGGAAATTCATGATCAATTGCTATAAACACATCTCCAGTATTTTTTAGCTATTAGAACATGAGAAATACTGGTTTTGCTAAAAGCAAGTTTGTGTTTATCATGAGAAGTGCCAGGTAGTCCAAGTCAATTTCCTAATGGTAGAACTCAACTCTTTCCACACCATTATCTTGGTATGGGAAGTATGTAAGGTTCTTTGGGAGGAGGGTTCAGTTTCATCCAATTCTTCTTCATAACTGAGGAAACTTTCCATGTTCGTTCTCCTTCAACCTCATCAGTGGTGGACAGCTACAGGTCACTCTTGGGTGAATTGTCCACTAAGTAGAACTGAGATTTTTTGGGTATTTTCTAGTGTTGATCACTTATTTAAATGTTAAGGCTACTTCACAAGAAATGGCCAGTGCTTCTTCTGAAGGCAGGAAGCAAGGCTTCCAAGAACTAGATTGCACTTCTCAGGAACGTTATAACTGGTCCCTTGTTCTTTCCTTTGACCAGATTTACTAATAAGTTTCAAGTCTTAAGAAATCTATATACTAGTAATGAACATTGATCTGAAGTTTTCAAAATGCCACAATTGCAGGGGTTTTATGTCATGTGCTGCTAAGAACTACCTTACTATAATCCTCCCCATTCTAATTGTGGTTCAAGGATGGAACTCAGCAGTCTACTGGTGGTGAGTTATCCGTCCAAGGAATGATGTTACCATCTTCCCTCCTTTTTACTACCTTACCTTTGAATGTGATTGAGTTACAACTTTCCACCATGAAGTCTGAGAGATGACAGGGGAAATTCTGGTTCATTTTACCTATGTCTACCCCACCATTAACCTTTATATCCCACGAAGTAGAAAGCTTTGATATTTGTGTTGAAAATTTGTCTTTTCCATTTCTTTTATTCCCATTCTCTTTTTGAAGTTAGCCCAGATATGGAGTGTGAATGGCGGTGGGAGAGTAAGAGAGGAAATGTGGATGACTGCAGATCTAGTTCAGACCAACCCTATTAAGCCACCAGGGTTTGTCTGGCTGTCTTATATGTGGAATTATTACACTTTTGACTTTAACTTTGGAGCTCTGGTCAAATACATCCTATAATTTTAATTTTTATAGTTCAATAAACAGCAGGGTCCTTGCAGATGATGTCTAAATCACAGATCAGCAAACTCTGGCCCATAAGCCAAATTTTCTTGATGACTTGTTTTTTTGAGGGATATGGGGGATTGAACTCAGGGGCACTTGACCACTGAACCACACCCCAGTCCTATTTCATATTTTATTTAGAGGCAGGGTCTCACTGAGTTGCTTAGACCCTTGCTTTTCCTGAGACCGGCTTTGAACTCTCCATCCTCCTGCCTCAGTCTTCGGAGTTGCTGGAATTATAGGCCTGCACCACCATGCACAACCTTGACAACTACTTTAATAAATAAATTTTTACTGGTACATAGCTACATTCATCGATTTATTTTCTTTACCTGTTTTTGTGCTGCAACAAGTTTGAACAGGAAAGATAGTGACTAAATGATGCACAAGGTTAATATGTTTATTATCAGAACCTCTGTAGAAAATATTTGTTGAATACTCTTGGTCTGAATACTTTCTGTGCATATATTCAGTTGACAAATATAATTTTCATTTTCATAATGAAGTCCAATATTAAATGTAGATGCACATATGTCTTAGGTTTGGGATTTTGTGGATAGTTTCTGCAAAAATCACCTACATGGTTCATAAAAAAGTACAATGAAAGAAACCATATAAATCAGTGAATGGAGCTTAGTGTATAGACAAGTAGCTAATAATATCAGCATAAGAATAAACTTAATTAAAAGAAATTTCAATCATTTGATAAGATAATGACTTTGAATTAATTTAATTCCTAATTGAGTTTTGATATCTGTGTGGAGATTTGATGGACACTTAAGAGATCTTAAAGTCACAAGAATCCATAGAACACATATTAATAATCAAGATCTATACAATAACTTCAAACTGCATGTACAACAGCGATATAGTTGATGTATGCTTATTTTAAAAAGCATAAAGATGATCTTTGCTCAAAAAGGTTACTCTTCTAGTGGCAACTAATCATTATGATGATGATAATTGACCAATCTTGAATATGAAACCCATATTCAAAAGATTTAATATGAAGTTGTCACTTTCCCCCACCAAGGAAACAGACTAAATTCAACAGCTTGATAAGATAAAGCTATGATATATGTCTGAATGACAACGATGGTCACATAGGAGACACATTAAGAATCCAAACAGAGTATAACAGTGAATATTCAGTGCTGTTTTATAATGGTTTAAGTGTGAACTTGTGAACTGGATAATAAACACCATGAACCTTCTTGATCTGAGACTTTGAAATCTCTGTTAAAGGCCAAGAACACAGATCTAATTGAAAGGGTTTATTATTGAATTTCCAGTGAGGTTTAGATCTAGATCTAGAATCTGGTGATCATGTGTTGACCCCTGGCTTTTAAAGATCTGTTTCAAGTACTTATCCTACCTATTTCCAATTCTTGCGATATTGGTGCCAGAGATCCTATATCTAGGTTATAATTTGTTTTCTGTCCAGATTCTTCAGATTCTCCCTCCATTTAGAAGTTTACTTTGTTATGATGTCAAGACTCAGTGGCAAAGTCCTGTTACTGATGATCTAGTAACTGCAATAGCAAATTATATCTGTGTCCTCAATGCTTAGTAATATTTGGCATACAATTGGCACTCAATAATTGCTTAATAAATGAAGAGTATTGGTCCAGATATGGCTTATCCATAGTTATAATCCTGTCTTTTGCTGCTAATTGCTGTAGTAATTGCTCTAGTGGCCATCACTTAAATAGTGCAAGTCATTTTCTGCCATGTGAATGAGGCTGATTTGAGCTGATAGGTTTACTCAGGGGCCAGCTTCTAAGGACTTCCCAACCAGAACTATCCTATCCTATCCCATCTTATCCCATCCTATCCATCTTATCCTATCCTACCCTAGTCTATCCAAGTGTGTGACCCCATTCTAGCTTCGATTCGCTCCTCGTCTGCTGGCCCATGTTTCCATAGGAGCCATCATGCCCTGAAGCCTTTTCCTGAAAGGTAACATATTACACCTGACATGGTCTTCAATGTTTTATAGGATGGACCTAAAAATGAAACCTATGTTGCACATTGTAGTGAAAGAGAATAGCTATATATGCACGAATTTATGGGTAAGTCCTGACTGTGTGACTGTCAGCAAGTTACATAATTTCTGTGAGCTTTGTTTTTTTCATCTGTGAAGTAAAATATAGAGAACTCATGGTCTTTTGTTTTGTTTTGTAGTCGGAATGGAAAGTTAGAGCATTAGTCTCAGTACATTGGATATTGTACATATTTGATAAATTCAGTTCCCCCTACTCTCTTGGAAAATTGATCAAAGATCAAGAGGCCAATTGCGTTGAATAGGCAGTTTCCATTTCAGAATTCCAAAAAGAAACAAACTTGAGGAGTTGATAATTTTATAGTACATTGTTTTTTAATGTGATGGGAAAATTTTCTAAGATGTGAAATGTAGAGCTACATTTAATGTACATCAATCTTTTTAAAAGTTTCATCTTTTTAATTTAATGTTATAAGGAGCAAAGCCACACATTAATAAAGATCATTATAACTGCAGGAGTCAGGGAACTGGAGTAGCAGTTCTAGGTAACTTTACCTGGAAGATGTTTGGAGGATTTGTTGAGATTCTTGGCAGCATTTAACAGAATCCAGCACCATTAAACTACCAAGAATCATTTAAAAGATATTGAAAAAGTTACAACACTTTAGTTACTGACTCTTGATTAAAGAGTCAGGCTTAGATACTGCTAGTGTTGGTCCACCAAGGAAGAGCTTGCAAACATCACAATTTAGAATTTCAGGAATTCTCTAACAGAAAATTCTCTTCAAAACACCCTAGCTGTCTAAAACATGGCAACTGCTCAATTGGAGGCACAGTTTATAGTGGGATATTATATAGAACTAGGAAGGGGTTGTAAATAAAGGATATTTTACATAGTCTGTTATATCAAGATTTTCTAGAGTGCTTCAAATCAGTCATCATCTTGTTGATGAGCTCCTAGTCATATTAATTCAAATGTTTTTCATTACATTATGTTTGGCATATTGGAGAGAATAATAACTAACTCATGTCTTTACATTCTGTCTTTGTGCCAAAATTTTAGAACAAATAAGGCAGAGAGAGGCACAATTATCCATTTTATACATAAAAGTGCATTTAGATGTTATGTTAGGTTTGTTTTTTGTTTTTGTTTTTGTTTGTGGTTGTGATCAAATGCCCAACAAGAACAACTTAGAGAAAGAAAAGTTTAGTTTGGCTCATGGTTTCAGAGTTTCAGCCCATGCATGGCCAATTGTATTGCTCTGGACCAAGGTGAGGCAGAGCACCGTGGTGGAAGGGCCCAGTGAGAGAAAGTGGCTCACCTACAGGCTGCCCCAGCAAGCTGACAGAGCGAGCGGGAGGGGCTTCAGGAAAGGTGAACCCTTCCAGGGTGACACAACCTCAGTGACCCACATCCTCTAGTCACACCCCACCTGTCTAAAGTCACCACAGAATCTATTCCAAGTAGGATTGACCGATCAGGTTATAGTTCTCATGATCTAATAATTTTACCTCTGAATATTTCTTCATTGACACAGGAGTTTTGAAGGACACCTCACATTCAAACCATAATAGATGTCCACTAACAACATGTTTTTTAATGTGTACTTCTTTTTTAAGTATACTCAAACAATGGCCTGACTGGGTGATCTCAGGCCCACTATAATAGGGCAGGACTGCATATACTGATGAGCAAATCTAGAGAGCACCTCTCAGTGGAGAAATAGATCTAAAAACGTATTATTGCCTGTGTTCTTCCTTGCATTCAGGGTATACTCAGTTTCTTCCTGCAAATCAGCAACCTTGTACAGAGTCCAGGAATGGTGCACAGAGTGTGGACCATGTGCCAGTTAATTATTATTACCATATAACTTGACATCCATTCTATTTGGTGCTTATTGCTACATAAGAGGCAATCCTAGAACAAGGAGATAAATCAGAACTATAATTTAGACATATTTGAATGTCAGTAAAGGCATCCGAGCATCATAGCTTTTACAGACTTTCTTTTACTATCATGTAAGTTCAGTCATGCATTAACAGTATTTATAAATAGGTCTTGTCCAGAGAGAATGTTCTCAGGTTATTTATTCTGCAATAATTCTGGAAATGAAAGCTTGAATGCATTAATCTTCCAAAGGGAATACATATATTGAGAAAAGCAGAGGACCAAATTTGGGGCCGTTTCTATCACCAACAGACATATCAGTAAACTCATTGGAGGCAGAAATCATGAGTTACACTTTTTGTGGATTCACTTCACCTCCTGTGAAATCATATGGTTTCCAGAAAATGCTTGTGATTGTTACACATGTAACTATTTTTATACTTGTACTGAGTCCTCATGAGTTTTACATCTGTATATATGTATTTTAGGTGATAAGGTTGAGAGCATTCTATTTACTAGAATTCCTCCTATAGTATGCATCAAATTTGTTTGAGAGTTATTCCTTGATAAGTTCATTTCAGATAGAATTTGAGTGATTGCAAAACTGTCAAATAATATTGACATGCATTAATCTGCTCTCCATATGATGAAAATTTTTGTTTGGAACACTGAGTGTGAGATGGTATAAAAAACAAGAGAAATGAGAGAGGAAAGGTAGGTATAAACCCACACTCTCCAGATATTTTCCTTGTTATTAAAATTGACTAAAAATCATGACATGCTTGTTGAATACTTTGTGAAAACAAATATTGGGGATGAATTTTTAAAAGCCACATAAAATCATAGAAATTGGAGATAGGAGATAATTATCAGGGCTTAGCAAAAATTAGTGAGACTTAAGATTTTCTGCAGGCTTCATGGTAATCTTATTTTGTTCTTCCCGACTGGAGGGGCTACAGCTAACATTTCAGATGGGTACATGTGCATGCGTACTTGCCGCAGACGAGTTCTCCCTCACCCTGTGATGTTTTCCACAAGAAACAAGATGGATTTGGCATCTGTGGAATTACTGAACCAGAGCCAGCAACTTACACACAGTTACTGCCTGTAATACTTGTCTCTGCATCTCTGCAAGATGAACATAGATGTGACTCAGCAGTGATTTAATAACCATCCATCTGCCCTTAGGAGAATTCA
The DNA here is from genome assembly GCF_902686455.1 of Sciurus vulgaris. NCBI lineage: Eukaryota > Metazoa > Chordata > Mammalia > Rodentia > Sciuridae > Sciurus > Sciurus vulgaris. Next base: position 50,979,590 of record NC_136466.1, read on the forward strand.
TATGGGCCTGTAATGTCACTTGCTGCCACACAGACATCAGCAATGGAGCAATTGCAGGGAGAATTGCTCTGTAGGCCTGCAGGAGAAGGAAGAGGAAATGGATTAAATTTCAGAGCACATTCCATTGGGGGGCTGATTCTGTTCTCTTATAGAAAATAAGGATTCTGTATCTATAGTTGGATTTCGAAGATGTATTTTTCCAATAAGCAAAACTGCATGTACAATGTGGTTATCATGTTACAGATACGCAGACATAGATACGTGCAAACACACACGCGCGCGCACACACATCAATTATTTAATCAGATATGCTGAAGCAAATCCTATTTAACTCACTACTAAACCCACTGCTTATGCATTTGATTACTAATATAATTCTACCAGATTTTTAATTTTTATCAATATCTAATAGGCCTAAAAATGTCCAGTTTATTGAATTAAGAAAGATTCTATGATTTAAAAAATCTAGTATAATTTCAAAATATTGTAAAATGTATTGTATATTTTTAATATAAAATAGAATTTCTTTACTCAGCTGTCTTTATTCCTTTCTTTCTCCTTTTTTTTTTCTCTCTTGATTAATTTGTTCTTACATCAAAACTCTTCTCTTGGACAGAGACCTCTCACATTACTTGACCTACAATATTGGACTGGCAACAACGAACTATCTGCAGAAGTGACTTAGGATGGTAAAACTTTCCTCCTGGTGTATTTTTTAAAGGTTTTTTTTTTTTTTTTTTTTTTTTCCTATTGATTTCCATAACCTACTCTTAGTGACAGAAGCCACATAAACAACCATTGAGTGTAGTCACACAAATAATCATTGAGTGTAGACTTATCATATATATTAAACTTATGTGACTCTACTTTTGTGTACTTGTCCCACGACAAGAAAAATTATAATAATTTAAGTAATACAGATTATTCCTATCCTAGACCCCTTCAAGGGGGAGTGAGACATGGGAGTTGGAAACCTGCTATCCCACTGCCAGTTGCAATTCTGAGCATCATATCTCAGTATAAACCCACAATACAGTTCTCCTATTAAATGACACAAAAATGTCAACCAACTTGATATAGTCCTCAATTAAAGAACTAAACATTTATTCCTAATGGAAGGAGCATAGCTGTGAGGCAATAATGAAGGAGGGCACAGAATGTATTTTATTTATTTATTTTTTAATTTTTAAAATTTATTCTGATTAGTAATACATGACAGTAGAATGCATTGATGCATTTTGATAGAGCAACATAAATGGAGTAAAATTTCTCAGTTTTCTGATTGGACATATTATAGGACATTGGTCATGCAGTCATATATGTACATGAGGTTACAATGTCTGATTCACTCTACTATTCTTTTACTCCCATAGGAAATGTATTTTAAATGTGGCATTTTCCTGAAGCATTTCCAAGAGCCCTTTGATTCCTCATTGTAGAATCTAACTTATCATAAAATGAGACTTTATTTCATAACTTGCTTCTCAGCACATATGGGTATGCTTGTACATATATAAAAATAAATGATAAAGTATGCACTTGTGGTAGTATATATTTTACATGTAAGTATATTGTTAATATAGTTATGTTCAATTTTATTTCATTACATATATTGCATATGAGGGAAATTTCCAAAAATTTTCCAGCATGTTTTGAAAAACTGAAATGTGCAAACTCTACTCAGCTTCTCCCCTAACACCTGTCATGAATGAAAAATGTATAGACACACAATGTGATGATGTGTATGGACTACATTTCACAGGATCCAAGACACCTATGGCTTTCCTGACCTTGGGAGATGTTATGGTTTGGGTGAGGTGTCCCCCAAAAGCTCATGTGTGAGACAATGCAAGAAGGTTTAGAGGACAAATGATTAGGTTATGATAGCCTTAACCCATTAGTGAATTAATACCCTCATAGAGATTAAGTGAGTGGCAACTGAAGGTGAATAGGATGTGGCTGGAATAGGTGGGTCATTGGGGACCTGACTTTGGGCTATGTATTTGGTGAGCTGAGCCTAGTCTCTCTCTCTCTCTCTGTGCTTCATGATCATCATGTGAGCTGCTTCCCTCTACCACACTCTTCTTCCATATATTCTGCTTTACCTTGAACCCTAAGGAATGGGACCTCCTGTTGATGAATTGAGACCTCTGAAACTGTGAGACCCAAAATAAATTTTTCCTCCTTTAAAATTGTTCTGGTCCAGTCTTTTAGTTATAGCAGTGAAAAAGCTGATTAAAAGAGATTTGGGGAGATGACCTTAAACCAGAGTTTCCTATTCTGGGAAAGTCTAGTCCCTCTCAGCACTTCTGCCCCAAGGATAGACCAATACAGCCAGCCTTTGACTCTTTTTTTTTTTTTTTTTTTTTTTTTTTTTCTCTTTTCAGTCTTTGACTCTTTTAGTATCCCACTGAGCTCAGGCTACATCAACAAAATCAATGCTTTTCTGGCCAGTTTATTAAAGATTAGTGAGTATCAAGGGAGGGAACTTCCAACAGCTCACATAGCATTTCACCCTCATTCACCACCACCTCACACTTAGGTATTGCTTCTGTCTCTACTCTGGGCAGCTTTTAGCTCATTCATTTCTCTGCCTTACGGACTGCCTGAAAAGGGTAGTCTCATATTCTTACTGTGTTTACATGACCAATAGTGTTTCTTTTCCATAAACATTGTGACTTGATACTTTCTTTAACAGAAAGAAGACAAAAACTCACTAAGGCCATTCATTTATTTATTTCCTAGTACTGGAAATTGAACCTAGGACCTCCCACGAGCTAGGCAAGCACTTTACCACTGAGCTGCATTTCCAGCCCAAAGCTGTTTATTTGTTACAATTGAGCCTCCTTTGACTCACAGTGTGATCCTGAACTTCTAATTTTCCTAGGAAGTTGTTCCAGAATCTCCTTAAGTCTACAGATGTCTAGCTCACACCGGCAGTGCTCTCCAAATTGTTAGGGCTTTGCAGCTTGTAGCAGACGTGGGCAAAGTGTCAGGATTTAATAGAGTTTGGGTGACCTGATTGAATTTCCATGCTGGATTCCTTGTTAAATTTTTTTAATAGACTTTTTTTTTTTTCTAAGAGAATGTCTGAGTTTATAGCAAAATTGAACAGAAGTCAGAGGTTTTTCATAACTCCTTTCCAAATGCATGTACAGCCTTCTCACCATCAATATCTGCCACCAAGGTGCTACCTATGTTACAACTAATGAATCTACATTGCACATTTTGACCCAAAATTCATTATTTATGTCAGGAATCATTCTTAGTGTTGTACATTCTATGGCTTCAGATAAAAGTACAATGACATGCTTCTACCATTAAAGTATCATACAGAATAGTTTTACTTTCCTAAAATATTCTCAATGTTCTGCCTCTTTTTTCCTCTCTTCCTCCCCTCTGCTGCTGGCAACCACTGATCCTTTTACTGCCTTCAGAGTAGCATTTTTCCAGAATGTACTATAGTTGGAATCATACTGTATTAACTTTTCCTGATCAACTTCTTCCTCTTAGTAACATACATTGAAATTCTCTTCTTGTCTCTTCTCAGTTATATTTTTATTTGATATTTCTTTTTCTTAATTAGACATTACTGTGAAACAACAATCTTTAGTAAAGAAGAGTTTTAAAATTTTGAGATGGGGTCTCACTGAATTATGGAGAATGGCCTAGAACTTGGGATCCTCCTACCTCAGCCTGCTGTCTAGCTGGGATGGCAGGCATGTACCACTATACCCAACTTGTTTCATTTTTAAATTAAAACATTTTTCTTTTTTCTGTACTGGGGATTAAACACAGGGGCACTATACCACTGAGCTACATCCCCAGCCCATTTTTAAGTATTATTTTGAGATAGGGTCTCACAAAGTTGCTTAGGGCCTCCCTAAGTTGCTGAAGCTGGCTTTGATCTTGTGATCCTCCTGTTCCAGCCACCTGATCCACTGGGAGTATAGGCATGTGCCACCATGCTCAGCTAAATTAAAACATTTTTGAAGGGTTATTTAATTTCAATTTTTAATTTTGAATCTGTGAAGAATTTGCAGAAAGGTTATATGTATTATATAAGAATATTTGTTTACTGAGACATTTGAAAATATCCATGGAAGCACAATAAAACCACAAAAATCAGGAAACTTCACTATTCTCTACTACCATTTAATTCCAATCCCCATTCAAATTTCACCAAGAGTTTCTAGAAAAATCTCTTATCAAAAAAAAAAAAAAAAAATAGATCCAGTTCAGTATCAAGCATTGCAATTCTTTTAATGTTTCTGTCATCTTCATCAGTTTGGAAGAGTTTTTCAGGACCTTTCAATTTATTTTTAATATTGAAAAATATTATGAGCCAGTTTTCATTTGTTTTGTGTTTGCTCTTTTTTAAAATGTTTATCAATTTGAGTTTTCTGATGCTTCATAATTATTATATCAGGTTGTTTACCTTTGATGGGAATGTTACAGACATTGTTGTTCTTAGTTGTCTATTAAGTGATGCATAATTTTAATTTGTTCTATGAATAAAAATAATGGTGCTTGATTATCCATTATCTACCTGACTTTTCCACTTGAAATGGCCTCTTTCCAAGATTTAAAGCAAAATGGATTTATGAGAAAATACTTTAAAACTATAAAATTTCTTCCCTCTTCAATCTCATCTGCATAGGCTTATGACTATTTATTTAGTTAAACAAATTATAATTCAATGCGATCATTTTTTATTATTATTTTTTATTTAGTATTTAATTTTTTAAAGACTGCATTTTGTTTCATTGTACACAAATGGGGTACATCATTTCATTTCTATGGTTGTACACAATGTAGATTCATACCATTCCTGTAATCATACATATACATAGGGTAATGATGTCTATTTCATTCCTTCATTTTTATACCCCCTCCCTCTCATTTCCTTCTATATATTCTAAAGTTCCCCCACTCTTCTCTCATTCCCCACACCCCAACCCCAATTATATATCATTCTCCACTTATCAGGGAAAACATTTGGCCTTTGGTGTTTTGGGCTTGGCTTATTTCACTTAGCATGATAGTCTCCAATTCCATCCATTTATTTGCAAATGCCATAATACTATTCTTATTTATGGCTGAATAATCTTCCATTGTGTATACATACCAGAGTTTCTTTATCCATTCATCTGTTAAAGGGCATCTAGGTTGGTTCCACAATCTAGCTATTGTGAACTAAGCTACTATAAACATTGATGTGGCTGTGTTACTGTAGTTTGCTGATTTTAGGTCCTTTGGGTATAAACCAAGGAGTGGGATAACTGGGTCAAAAGGTGGGTCCATTCCAAGTTTTGTTAGGATTCTCCATACTGCTTTCCAGAGTGACTGTACCAATTTGCTCCTCCACCAGCAATGTAAAAGTGTGCCTTTTTCCCCACATCCACGCCAACATGTATTACTGTTTGTGTTCTTGATAATAGCCATTCTAATTGGAGTAAGATGAAATGAAATCTTAGAGTTGTTTTAATTTGCATTTCTCTAATTACTAGAGATGTTGAACACTTTTTCATATATTTATTAATTGCCTGTGTGTCTTCTGTAAATTGTCCAGTTCCTTTGCCCATTTATTGATTGGGTTCTTTGCATTTTGGGTGTAAAGTTTTGTAAATTCTTTATAAATTTTGGAGATAAGAGCTCTATTTGAAGTGTGTGTGGAAAAGAATTTCTTCCACTCTTTAGGCTCTCTCTTCACATTCTTGATTGTATCCTTTGCTGAGAAAAAGTTTTTTAGTTTGAGTCCATCCCATTTATTGATCCTTGCTTTGATTTCTTGTGCTTTGGGAGTCTTGTTGAGGAAGTTTGATCCTACGCCAACATGATGAAGATTCAGGCCTACTTTGTCTTCTATTAGGTGCAGGGTCTCTGTTTAATTCCTATGTCTTTGATCCATTTTGAGTTGAATTTTGTGTAGGGTGAGAGGTAGAGGTTTAATTTCATTTCACTACATATGGAGTTCCAGTTTTCCCAGCACCTTTTGTTGAACGGGCTATCTTTTCTCCATTGTATGTTTTTGGCTCCTTTGTCTAGTATGAGGTGACTGCATTTATGTGGTTTTGTCTCTGTGTCTTCTATTATGTATCATTGGTCTGTCTGTCTATTTTGGTGCCAATACCATGCTGTTTTTGTTACTATTGCTCTGTAGTTTAATGTCTGGTATTGTGATACCTTCTGTCTCACTTTTTTTATTCAGAATTGTTTTGGCTATTCGAGGTCTCTTGTTCTTCCATATGAAGTTCATGATTGCTTTCTCTATTTCTTTGAGGAATGTCATTGGGATTTTAATTGGAATTGCATTGAATCTGTATAGTGCCTTTGGTAGAATGGTCATTTGACAATGTTAATTCTGCTTGTCCAAGAAGATGGGAGATCTTTCCATCTTTGAAGGTTTTCTTCAATTTCTTTCTTTAATGTTTTGTAGTGTTCACTGTAGAGGTCTTTCACCTCTTTTGTTAGGTTAATTCCCAAGTATTTTATTATTTTTTTTTGAGGCTACTGTGAATGGAGTGGTTTTCCTAATTTCCCTTTCAGAGGATTCATCACTTATGAATAGAAATGCATTAGATTTGCATGTATTGATTTTATATCCTGCTATTTGCTGAATTCATTATTAGTTCTATATGTTTTCTAGTGGAGTTTTTTGGATTTTCTAAATATAGGATCCTGTCATCAGCAAATAGTGACAACTTTAATTCTTCTTTTCCTCTTTGTATCCCTCTGATTTTTTTGCTCTGTCTAATTGCTCTGGCAAGTTTTTCAAGGACGATGTTGAATACAAGTGGTGAAAGAGAGCATCCCTGTCTTGTTCTAGTTTTTAGAGGGAATGCTTTCAGTTTTTCTCCATTAAGAATCATGTTGGCTGTGAGCTTAGCATAGATGGCCTTTACAATGTTGAGGTGTTTTCCTATTATTCCTATTTTTTTCTAGTGTTTTAAGCATGAAGGGGTGCTGTATTTTATCAAATGCTTTCTCAGTGTCAATTGAAATAATCATGTGATTCTTAACTTTAAGTCTATTGATGTGGTGAATTACATTTATTGATTTCCAGATGTTGAATCAACCTGGCATCCCTGGGATAAACCCCACTTGATCATGGTGCACTATCATTTTAATATATTTTTGAATGCGATTTGCCAATATTTTGTTAAGGATTTTTGCATCTATGTTCATCAGGGATATTGGTCTAACATTTTCTTTCCTTGACATGTCTTTGTCTGGCTTTGATATCAGAGTGATAATAGCCTCAGAGAATGAATTTGGAAGGATTCCCTCCTTTTCTATTTCCTGAAATACTTTGAGGAATATTGGTATCAGTTCTTCTTTAAAGATCTTGTAGATTCGGTGAGAACCTGGGCTTTTCTTGTTTGGTAGGCTTTTGATGGCTTCCTCTATTTTGGTGCTTGTAATTGATCTGTTTAGATTGTGTACATCTTCCTGATTCAGTTTGGGAGGAACATATGTCTCTAAAAATTTGTCAATGTCTTTGATATTTTCTATTTTTTGGAGTATAGATTTTTCTAAGTTGCTTCTAATTATATATTTCAATAGTATCTGTCATGATCTTTCCTTTTTCATCATGAATTCTAGTAATTTGAGTTTTTTTCTCTTCTTCTCTTCGTTAGTGTGGCTAGGGGTTTATCAATTTTGTTTACTTTTTCAAAACACCAACTTTTTGTTTTGTCAATTTTTTGTTTCTCTTGTTTCAATTTCATTGATTTAAGATCTGATCTTAATTATTTCCTGTCTTCTATTATTTTTGGTGTTTACCTGTTGTTTTTCTAGGGCTTTGAGGTGTAATGTTAGGTCATTTAATTGTTGACTTTTTATTTTTTACTGTATGAGCTCAATGCAATGAACTTTCCTCTTAATACTGCTTTCATAGTGTCCCAGAGAGTTTGATATGTTGTCATTGTTCTCATATACTTCTAAGATTTTTTTTATTTCTTCCCTGTTGTCTTCTGTTATCATTGCATCATTCAATAGCATATTATTTAGTCTCCGGTGTATGAGTAGTTTTAGTTTGTTATTTTATTGTTCATTTCTAATTGCATTCCATTATGGTCTGATAGTATACAGGGTAGGATCTCTATTTTATTTTTGTATTTACTAATGGCTTCTTTATGGCATAGCATAAGGTCTATTTTGGAGAAGGATCCATGAGCTGCTGAGAAGAAAGTATATTTGCTTGATGATGTATGAAATACTCTGTAAATATCCATTAAGTCTTATCATTGATTGTATTATTTAGTTCTATAGTTTCTTTGTTCAGTTTTTGTTTGGAGGATCTGTCCAGTGGTGAGAGCGGTGTGTTAAAGTCCCCCAGTATTAATGTGTTTTGGTTTATTTTGTTCTTAAAATTGAGAAAGGTTTGTTTGATATACATAGATGCTCCATTGTTTGGGGCATAAATATTTAAAATTCTTATGTCTTGCTGTTTTATGCTTCCCTTAAGCAGTATGAAATGTGTTCTTTATTCCTTCTGGCTAACTAGGTTTGAAGTCTACTTTATCTGATATAAGAATGGAGACCCCTGCATTTTTACTGGGTCCATGTGCATGGTATGTTTTCCCCAATCCTTTCACCTTTAGTCTGTGGATGCCTTTTTCTATGAGATGAGTCTCTTGAAGGCAGCATATTGTTGGGTCTTTGTTTTTAATCCAATCTACTAGTCTATGTCTTTTGATTATTGAATTTAGGCCATTAACATTCAAGGTTATTACTGAGATATGATTTGTATTCCTGGTCATTTTGGCTTATTTTTGGTTTTTAATTTGACTTGATTTCTCCTTTGATTGGCTTTTTCTTTAGGGTAGCTCCTCCCTTTGCTGATTTGTATTGTTGTTTTTCATTTCCTCCTCATGAAATATTTTGCTGAGAATGTTCTGTAGGGCAGACTAATTGTAAATTTTTTTTTAATTAAAAATCATAAATTTACATAGGGCAATGTTGTTTGATTCATTCTGTTATTTTTTCCCTCCCCCCCACCCCTCACACCCCTCTTTTCCCTCTAAACAGTCCTTCCTTCCTCCATTCTTACCACCCTCCTATCCCTAACCCTAAACCTAACCCTACCCTGACGCTAACCCCTCCTATCCCCACTTATATGTCCTCATCCACTTATAGCGAAATCAATCATTGAGATTGGCTGATCTCACTTAGCATGATATCCTCCAATCTCATCCATTTGCCTGCAAATGCCATAATTTTATCATTCTTCATGGCGGAGTAATATTCCATTCTATATATATGCCACAGTTTCTTTATCCATTCATCAACTGAAGGGCATCTAGGTTGGTTCCACAATCTGGCTATAGTGAATTGAGCATCTATGAACATTGATGTGGCTGTATCTCTGTAGTATGCTGATCTTAAGTACTTTGGGTATAGGCCAAGGAGTGGGATAGCTGGGTCAAATGGTGGTTCCATTCCAAGCTTTCTGAGGAATCTCCACACTGCTTTCCAGAGTGGCTGCACTAATTTGCAATCCCAAAAGCAACGTACGAGTGTCCCTTTTTCCCCACATCCTCGCCAACACCTGTTGTTGCTTGTGTTTTTGATAATTGCCATTCTAATTGGGGTGAGATGGAATCAGGGTAGTTTTGATTTGCATTTCTCTTATTACTAAAGATGGTGAACATTTTTTCATATATCTGTTGATTGCTTGTACGTCTTCTTCTGTGAAGTGTCTGTTCATTTCCTTAGCCCATTTGTTGACTGAATTATTTGTATTCTTGGTGTAGAGTTTTTTGAGTTCTTTATAGATTCTGGAGATTAGTGCTCTATCTGAAGTATGAGTAGCAAAGATATTCTCCCACTCTGTAGGCTCTCTCTTCACATTACTGATAGTTTCCTTTGCTGAGAGAAAGCTTTTTAGTTTGAATCTATCCCAGTGATTGATTCTTGCTTTCATTTCTTGTGCTATGGGAGTCCTGATGAGGAAGTCTGATCCTAAGCCAACAAGTTGAAGGTTTGGACATACTTTTTCTTCTATAAGATGCAGGGTCTCTGGTCTGATTCCGAGGTCCTTGATCCATTTTGAGTTGAGTTTGGTGCAGGGGGAGAGATAGGGGTTTAATTTCATTCTATTGCATATGGATTTCCAGTACTCCCAGCAGCATTTGTTGAAGAGGCTGTCTTTTCTCCATTGCATATTTTTGGAACCTTTGTCTAGTATGAGAAAAATGTATTTATTTGGGTTTGTGCCCATGTCCTCTATTCTGTACCATTGGTCTACCTGTCTATTTTGGTGCCAATACCATGCCGTTTTTGTTACTATTGCTTTGTAATAGAGTTGAAGATCTGGTATTGCGATATCCCCTGCTTTGCTCTTTCTACTGAAGATTGCTTTAGCTATTCTGGGTTTCTTATTCTTCCAGATGAATTTCATGATTGCTTGCTCTATTTCTGTAAGGTACATCATTGGGATTTTAATTGGAATTGCATTGAATCTGTATAGCACTTTTGATAGTATGGCTATTTTAACAATATTAATTCTGCCTATCCAAGAACATGGGAGATCTTTCCATCTTCTAAGGTTTTCTTTAATTTCTTTCTTTAGTGTTCTGTAGTTCTCATTGTAGATGTCTTTTACCTCTTTTGTGAGATTGATTCCCAAGTATTTTATTTTTTTTTGAGACTATTATGAATGGGGTAGATTTCCTAATTTCTCTTTCTGAAGATTCATCACTTATGTATAAAAATGCATTGGATTTATGAGCATTGATCTTGTAACCTGCTATTTTACTGAATTCACTTATGAGTTCTAAGAGTTTTCTGGTGGAATTTCCAGGTTCCTCTAAATATATAATCATATCATCAGTGAACAGGGATAGTTTGAGTTCTTCTTTTCCAATTCGTATCCCTTTAATTTCTTTGGTTTGTCTAATTGCTCTGGCTAGAGTCTCAAGAACGATATTGAATAGAAGTGGTGAAAGAGGGCATCCCTGTCTTATTCCAGTTTTTAGGGGAATGCTTTCAGTTTTTCACCATTTAGAATCATATTGGCCATGGGCTTAGCGTAGATGGCCTTTACAATGTTAAGGAATGTTCCCACTACCCCAATTTTCTCTAGTGTTTTGAGCATGAAGGGGTGCTGTATTTTATCAAATGCTTTTCTGCATGTATTGAAATAATCATGTGATTCTTAACTTTTAGTCTGTCGATATGGTGAATGACATTTCTTGATTTCTGGATGTTGAACCAACCTTGTATCCCTGGGATAAAACCCACTTGATCATGGTGCACTATCTTTTTAACATAGTTTTGTATGCAATTTGCTAAAATTTTGTTGAGAATTTTTGTGTCGATGTTCATTAAGGATATTGATCTGAAATTTTCTTTCCTTGATGTGTCTCTGTCTGGTTTAGGTATCAGGGTGATATTGGCTTCATAGAATGAGTTTGGGAGGGTTCCCTCCTCTTCTATTTTATGGAATACTTTGAGAAGTATTGGAATGAGCTCTTCTTTAAAGGTTTTGTAGATCTCGGCTGAGAACCCATCTGGTCCCAGAATTTTCTTTGTTCGTAGGCTTTTGATGACCTCTTCTATTTCATTGCTTGAAATTGATTTATTTAAGTTGTGTATGTCCTCCTCGTTCAGTTTAGGTAATTCATATGCCTCTAGAAACTTGTTGATGTCTTCGAGGTTTTCTGTTTTGTTGGAGTATAGATTTTCAAAGTAGCTTCTAATTATGTTTTGTATTTCACTCGTGTCTGTTGTGATATTTCCTTGCTCATTCCGCATTTTAATAATTTGAGTTTTCTCCCTCTTTCTCTTTGTTAGTGTGGCTAAGGGTTTATCAATTTTGTTTATTTTTTCAAAGAACCAACTATTTATTTTGTTAATTTTTTCAATTGTTTCTTTTGTTTCAATTTCGTTGATTTCATCTCTGATTTTAACTATTTCCTGTCTTCTACTATTTTTGGTGTTGGTCTCCTCTTCTTTTTCTAGGGCTTTGAGCTGTAGTGTTAAGTCATTTATTTGTTGATTTCTACTTCTTTTGTTGAATGCACCCCATGAAATAAATCTTCCTCTAAGTACTGCTTTCATAGTGTCCCAGAGATTTTGATATGATGTGTCTTTGTGCTCGTTTACTTCTAAAAATTTTTTTATTTCCCTCCTGATGTCCCGCCTGATGTTACCCATTCATCATATAGTAGTGTATTATTTAATCTCCAGGTGTTGGAGATGTTTCTGTTTTTTATTCTGTCATTTATTTCTAACTTCAATCCATTATGATGTGATAGAGTACAAGGTAGTATCTCTATCTTCTTGTATTTGCTAACAGTAGCTTTGTGGCGTAAGACATAGTCTATTTTCGAGAAGGATCCATGTGCTGCTGAGAAGAAAGTGTATTTGTTCTTTGTTGGATGGCATATTCTATATAAGTCGATTGTTGATTGTGTTATTGAGATCTATGGTTTCTTTATTCAATTTTTGTTTGGACAATCTATCCAGCAGGCAAAGGGGTGTGTTAAAATCACCTAGTATTATTGTGTTGTGGTCTATTTGATTTCTGGAATTGAGAAGGATTTGTTTGACGTACATGGATGAGCCAATGTTCGGGACATAGATATTTACAATTGCTATGTCTTGCTGATTTATGCTTCCCTTAAGCAGTATGTAATGTCCTTCTTTATCCCTTCTGTTGGGGGCTGTGCCATGTTGATCACATTGGCAGTGAGGAGGTTAATTGATATAAGCACACTCAGGTGATTTTATCGTCCACGCACACAATGTATGTGCATGTGTTCTCAAGTGCTCCTAATTGTCCCTGCTCGGACATCTAGCGTCTTGCTAATCTTTGCGTAAGAGGCGTGGCCCTGCTCTCCGCCTCCTGGAGGTGATATAAGCGTAGGCGGAGCAAGACATCAGCCACAGCAGCCATTAGCAGAAAAGCAGTAAAAGAAAGGACACACGCGCGGCAGCAGCCAGAGGAAAAAACATGCGGCAGTAGCGAGTAGGGGCAGCGGCGGAAGGCAGATCACAGAGTGGAGAACTGAGACACATCACTAAAACATCTTAGGTCGACACACCCTTAGTTCACAGGATGCAGGACGCACCAGTAAGCAGCAGACCTTAAGCGAGGCAAAGCAAGTCTCTCTTCCTCTAAGCTCTAAGCAAAGTCTGTCCTTCTCTCAAAGTCTCTCTTAAGCAAAGTCTCTCTTTCTGTCTGATAAGCAAAGTCTCTCTCTCTCTCCTCTCAAACCAAGTAAACCTCATTTCCTCTATCCTCTATAAACAAACAAGTGGGAAAGCAGTGCACTAAAGAGAAAGATAGAAGTAGCTCAGTTTCCAGTCCACCACCCATGAGACCCGTGCAAGTTGTTGCTGCAGGCGGTGACAAATATCCACGGATTTTGTACCACAAAGAGCCAGCGACACCTTTTGACTAGTTTTGGCTTGAAGTCCACATTATCTGAAATGAGGATGGATACTCCAACTTTTTTGCTGTGTCCGTGTGCATGGTACGTTTTTTCCCATCCTTTCACCTTTAGTCTGTGGGTATCTCTTTCTATGACATGAGTCTCTAGCAGGCAGCAAATTGTTGGATTTTTCTTTTTAATCCATTCTGCCAGTGTATGCCTTTTGATTGATGAGTTCAGGTTATTAACATTCAGGGTTATTACTGTGATATGATTTGTATTCCCAGTCATTTGACTCATTTTTGTTTTTTGACATGATTTGGTTTCCCCTTTATTTGGCTATTCCTTTAGGCTAGTTCCTCCCGTTGCTGATTTGCATCGTTTTTTTTTTTTTTTTCATCTCTTCCTCATGGAATATTTTGCTGAGAATGTTCTGTAATGTGGGCTTTCTTTTTGTAAATTCCTTTAGCTTTTGTTTATCATGGAAGGATCTTATTTCATCGTCAAATCTGAAAGTAAGTTTTGCTGGGTATAAGATTCTTTGTTGGCATCCGTTTTCTTTCAGGGCTTGGTAAATGTTGTTCCAGGCCCTTCTAGCTTTTAGGGTCTGGATTGAAAAATCTGCTGATATTCTTATTGGTTTCCCCCTGAAAGCAATTCCATTCTTTTCTCTCGCGGCCTTTAAAATTCTGTCTTTATTTTGTATGTTAGGTATTTTCATAATAATGTGCCTTGGTGTGGGTCTGTTGTAATTTTGTATATTTGGAGTCCAATAAGCCTCTTGTACTTGGTTTTTCATTTCATTCTTCAGATTTGGGAAATTTTCTGATATTATTTCATTGAATAGATTGTTCATTCCTTTGGTTTGTTTCTCTAAGCCTTTCTCAATCCCAATAATTCTTAAATTTGGCCTTTTCATGATATCCCATAATTCTTGGAGATTCTGTTCATGATTTCTTACCATCTTTTCAAAGTTTGTTCAACTTTGTTTTCAAGATTAAATATTTTGTCTTCAATGTCTGAGGTTCTGTCTTCCAGGCGTTCTATCCTATTGGTTATGCTTTCTATGGAGTTTTTAACTTGGTTTATTGTTTCCTTCATTTCAAGGATTTCTTTTTTTTTTTTTCAGTATCTCTCTTTATTGAAATGATCTCTTGCTTCCTGTATTTGCTCCTTTAACTGTTGATTGGTGCGATCATTAAATGCCTGCATTTGCTCTTTCATCTCCTCCTTCAATGCCTGCATTTGCTCTTTCATCTCCTCGTTTGCTTCCCTGATTGTTTTAATTATGTACATTCTGAACTCCCTTTCTGACATTTCTTCTGCTGTGCTGTCATTGGGTTTTATTGATATAGTATCTAGGTTTGTTTGGGACATTTTCTTCCCTTGTTTTCTCATATTGGTCAGATGTCAGTGGGACTTTGTGATATTGCAGAATTCTTCTATTGGCTTATATTAACCCTGTAGATTTCCAGTGTATCACCTTCCTGCCTTCAGTAGCCTGAAGTCTTGGAGTAACTTGATAATGCAGTGCTTCCAAGGAAATCTGCCCCTAGTCCTCTACTGGTTCCAGGACTTGGCGCTAGCTCTGTGTGGAAAGGCTCTCACTGGGGGGTCTGCTCTGAGAAGTTAGCCTGGAAAGGCGCTTCCCGCTGGAGGGGGCCGGGCTGTGGGCTGCTTGGGGAAATCCCTGGCTGCCCTGTCCTGGTTCTTGAAGCAACCTGTGGGTAGGAACTTGCTGCCCTGGTTCAGGGACTTGAACCTTGGTTCTTTGCAGAAAGGCTCTCATTGGGGGGCCTGCTCTGAGATGCTGGAGAATCTGGCCCTGTGGGAGGAGCCCACTGCTGGAGTGCGCAGGGTAGCCTGGGGAAGACTCTAGCTGCCCTGCCCTACTCTAATAAGCCACCCGAATCCAGGCCTGCTGCCCAGGCAGCGCTTCACCGGGTGGGGGAGACTCACCATGAGCCTCTATTTTAGTCCGAGTCTCTCAATGCCTCCCCTTCTTGAATCCTGGGTTCTGGAGCGACTGGAGATGCAGTCACCCTCTAGTCTGCCATCTTGGATCGCCCTGTAAATTCTTTTAACTTTTGTTTATCATGGAAAGATTTTATTTCATTGTCAAATATGAAGGTTAGTTTTGCTGGGTATAGTATTCTTGGTTGGCATCCGTGTTCTTTCAGAGCTTATATATATGGTTCCATGCCATTCTTGCTTTTAGAGTCTGGGCTGAGAAATCTGCAGATATCTGTATTGATTTCTCCTTATATGTAATCTGACACTTTTCTCTTGCAGTTTTTAAAATCCTATCTTTATTTTTTATGTGAGGTATTTTCATTATAATGTGTATTGGTGTGAATCTGTTGTAGTTTTGTGCACCTGGTGTTCTGTAAGCCTCTTGTATTTGATTTTTCATATCATCTTTCAGGTTTGGGAAATTTTCAGATATTATTTTGTTGAACAGGTTGTTCATGCCTTTGGTTTGTATCTCTGTGACTTCCTCAATCCCAATAATTCTTAAATTCGATCTTTTCATGATATCCCATAATTCTTGAAGGTTCTGTTCATGACTTCTTAACATCTTCTCAGTGTGTTCAACTTTATTTTCAAGATAAAATATTTTGTCTTCATTGTCTGAGATTCTATCTTCCATGAGGTCTATTCTGTTGGTGATGCTTTCTATTGAGCTTTTAATTTGGTTTATCATTTCTTTCATTTCAAATATTTCTTTTTTTTTTTTCCAAGAATCTCTATCTCTCTATTGAAGCGTTTTTTTGCTTCTTACATTTGCTCTTTTAACTGTCTACTGGAATGGTTGTGCATTGCCTGCATTTGCTCTCTTATCTGGTCTTTTGCTTCACGGATCATTTTAATCATGCAGATTCTAAACTCTTTTTATGTCATTTCTACTGCCATGTTGTCACTGGAGTCTATCACAATAGCATCTTGGTTTGTTAGGGACACCTTCTTCCCCTGTTTTTTCATATTGTTTTTATATATTTCCCTCCAGCAGTGAATATCAGAGATACTGAGGTTCTCCCCCTGCAGTCTTATTATGACCCTGCAGTTTTCCACTACCTCTCCTTTGAAGGGGAGTTCAATACAATTAGGACCCAATACAGAGAAAATGTAGACCTGAACCAGATAGCCCCTATAAAGACTTTAACATTTTAAAAATAAACAGGATCAGTTCAATTACCATTTCCAATACTTCTAGTTGTGAACAAGAGGATGGTGAAAGGGTGGAGAATGTAAGTGAGTAAATAGAGATATCTGTCAAAGGGCCTCCAGGCTCCTGTAGGTGTCTCAGGAAGAGAGCTGCCCTTCCAATGATGATGGCCACGCCCTCAGGAATAATTCAAAATGCTTGCACCGCCTCCAAGGAAGCTGGGGAGCCCCAGTGAGGTTGTGCTGAGTCAGCAAGGAAGCAAGTGCAGTGTCCGTCAGCAGTAGGAGGACAGGCTGGCGGGCTCAGCTGCCGGCCTCCGACCTCAGTGTGAGGGGGGCAGACTCAGCAATGCGTCCCCAGTGCGATTATTTGTTTTTGCTTTTCATGATATTCAGATGGTTGCTAACCAAAACAGCAGGAGATCCTTGATACAGACTTCGTCTCCCTTTGGAATGTCTCTTTCTTTAAGCTCCTTTTGGTTTTCTGGTTCAGCAGTGGGTTCCAAATTCAGTTTGCACTTTCTCTGCCTCAGCAGTGGAACTAGTCATATATCTGCAAAAAACCCTAGTTCCTCTTACAGGAGAATATATTCGGAAGCCACATATAGATTCTAGAGGTGCTCATTGCTCTTGGCATGTTGCTACATCCAGGACCTCTCAGTAGACAGAACTAGGAAACACACACACACACATACACTTATTCATTTACATATAATTTCATATGCATTGTATTTCTGTTAATGAAAGTTATACACAATAAATTAACATTGATAGTTCTAATTCTATTTAATACCTCAGGGTTCATTCTAGTTTTTTTTTTTTTTTTTTTTTCTTTCTGTTTTCCCTAATCATGAAAATCCTGGTTTCCATTACTCTTCAGAAATACTTAATCAATGAATTCTCATGTTTATAACAGTCTCCCATCTCCATGGCTGTTCTTTCTATATAGATATACTTTGAATCCTATGTGGACTAGATCATCTTCATGGCATTATTTCCTACTAGTTGAGACTGTGCAGCCTTCTCAGTGCCTTATTCTCTTTAGGCTTGGATTTCTCTTATTGAAGTGTTTCCCCACACCATTCTGCTCCATGCATAGATTCCTGATTGGAATCTGACAGCTTATGCTGGGCTGATTCTTAAAGAGATGCCATTTCGACCTGACTTGGCTCTGACTCCACACACAGGGTTATTTCTTGGGCAGACATGTTTCTCATTTTATTTCATCTCCAAACCTCTGCAGTAGGACATGGCACTCCCTCCTCATGCTGCTTCATTTCTTGATCCTGGAACTGGACCAATATTCTCTTCTGACCTCCCATGCCAAACTGCTCAGCCCTACCCATGCTATTAGTCCATGTTCTGATTGCTATATTTGGCCTTCAGCATCCTACCCTGGGCCACCACAACATGTTCACCTCTGTTGCAGATACGCTTTGCTCTGCTTCATGTAATGGCTTGACAGTAAATTATTCAGGAAGGGAAACAAAGAGGAAAAAAATGAGGAAGAGTCAGAGTCCATGCACAGCTTTAAAACATCTCATTTTTTTACTTTGTTAGGATATAACAGAATTTATAAAGGAAAATACAAGACAGTCTTAAGTATTTTCACTGAAAATAAGTAGTATCTGAAATCTCACAGATGTTAAGATTTGTGTATTTTGATATTTATATTTTCAGTCTAGTTTATAGCCTGGCATGTAGCAAATATTTATCTTTAATGGATTTAAACTTTAATATCAGGATGAGTTTATAGCTTACAGTCTAAATTTCACTTTTAAATTATCATGAGTTTAAACAACTAGTAATGTTACTCTAATTTTATTATTTAAAATATACTAAATAAAGTGAAGGGACTTTGGATAATATAGAGGAAAATGGGATGGGAGGGGATGGGGGACAGAAAGATAGTAGAATGAGACAGAGAGCATTACCCTATGTATATTTATGATTACATGAATGGTGTGAATCTACATTGTGTACAGACATAGAAATGAAAAGTTGCACCCCATTCGTGTACAATGAATCAAAATGCAGTCTGTAAAAATTAAAAAAAATTTAAAAAATAAAATAAATAAAATATACTAAATAAAATGCAATTTGAGTTCTCAAGTACTTTGCATTTTGTGTTATTTCTTCTTGCTTTTGCATCGTTGGTTTCTCTCTCTCTCTCTACGGGATCATCCACTGCAAATAGACTGTGTCACCCACCTTTCCTTTGTCTCACATCTCCATGTTCATTTATCTCTTTTTTTCGTCCCTCTGCACTACCTTTTCCAAACCATTGTAATCTCTCATTTAGGGAATATGTCGATTTTTTCCGAGAGGAGAGGGGCACATTGATTCTTCACTTTTTGCTTCTATTTCTTCCTCCTTCGGTCTTTTCTCCAAGTAGCAGTGTGAGTTTGATTGCCAATTACCTCCTCAGGCATATTTTATGCCACTCACCCAGAAAGCTGACTCATAATAATTTATTAAGCACACTAAACTGCCTCCATGTGATACCTCTTCTCTGACTCTCCTAAGACTTTGGATGCTTTGCTCATATATCTATAATACATTGCCTTTTCTACCACCTTTAGTTCTGAGCTTTAGTAGTATTTTCTTATGTATCTATCAAAGTTGTCAGGTTTGCTTCCTAAAGTTTTCATGGTCTCTAACTATTGTGTCTATTTCTCTTTCATCGCCTTTTAGTTTTATATGAAATATACTCCTTCATGGTATTGTATTTTATGTAGACAAATTAAATGTCAGTAAACATCTGCTAAGTATAAAAATATCAACACTAACACATTTACTCAAATAAAATGAAAAAGGATGAGCTATTTTTAATATGCATGCTCTATGGAAATATTTTTTGTATTTTTGTTAATTTTACCAAATGTGCATTTAATGACAATATTACAAATGATTTTTAAGAAGGCATTATTGTACCACATATATATTACATTTATATATATTATATATTAAACGTTTTTAATTGTTGATGGATCTTTATTTTATTCATTTATTTATATGCAGTGCTGAGAATGGAAGCCAGCACTTCACACATGTGAGGTACGCACTCTACCACTGAAC
The DNA here is from genome assembly GCF_902686455.1 of Sciurus vulgaris. Lineage (NCBI taxonomy): Eukaryota > Metazoa > Chordata > Mammalia > Rodentia > Sciuridae > Sciurus > Sciurus vulgaris. Next base: position 50,999,215 of record NC_136466.1, read on the forward strand.
CACAATTCCAGTCTCATATTTATATATTAATGTTTATTTGGGAAGAATTGAATTTAACTTTTGAGAAGCCTATGTTTCCATTGAGCACAAAATATATCTGCAAATAAAGCATAGTTGGTTTTCCAAGCTTAGCTGAATGTTTTTGGCTTCCATTTTGGCTTCCATTAACTTGCAAATATTTATAAACCAAGTCTAGAAACTGAAAAAAAAAAAAAAAAACAAAAAAAACCCAGCAACACTAACATGTCAATATGTCAATCTTCACTCTACCAATTGAATAGATCTGTAAAGATTTTGAATATTCACCCTATATATACTTGGATGAGGAGGAAGAAGAAAGCATGCTGAATGCACTGTACCCAGTTATGCAATTATTATGTGTTTGCCCTGGAAATGCTTATGGTTCATTTTAATTGTTGAGATATCAAATGATGTCAAGAGGCAAATATTTCTGTAATAGGGATTGGCAAACTATAGACTGTGACCTGATTCTGTTCAGCCCTCCAGGTAAGAATATTTTTTCTCATTTTCAAAGCATTATTTAATGCAGACACATAAATAGATAAAAATACAAGACACACTATATGTGATCAGAAAGCATGGGATATCTGGTTCTGTACAGGAAAATATTTGCTAACCCATGTTCTAAAGCATAATTGAAGAAACATACGGGGGAAAACAAAGGAACAGATAATCTGATGTTATAACAGGACATTTAGGAATAAGATACTCAAAATCAGGGGCTTAGATTTTTGTTTGTGTAATTGTGCTTATATCTTTCTTCTGAGTTGCCTCAGTGGTTTAGATGGGTAGAAGCAACAATGCCTCAACAGTTACTTATGATGTCTCAGATATTTAACTTGCATTGTTTTTGAAGGAGAATATATTTTAATTTCCCAGGCAGAAGAAGAGCTCAAGAATATATTACTCAGTAATATATGTCCTATTACACTTAACACGATTTTGTCTAGTCCACGACTTTTTACTGTACAGGAGACTTTTATCTCTTTGTAATTACCCTTATGCTGTTTCTTCCTGTTTTGTTATTTTCTTAAAGTTCTGTTAAGGCATAATTGGCAAGCAATAAATGAAATACTAAAATATGTGTACAACATGAAACCATAACCATGGTCAAGATAATAAATATACATTTTACCTCCAATCATAAGTGAATAATGCCTGTGGTATATTCTAAACACACAATCAAATACTTAAAGGAAGAGGTATGGCTAATAAACCAAAGCAAACATCTAATAAGATATCAAATGACATGCAAGTAATCCAAAAGTCAAAATAAGGGAGGTGTGAGAAGAAAAGAACAAATATGACATACAGAAAACTAATAGCAAGATGGTAGACTCAAACATAATAGACCTAGACATGTTGGTAGGCATTAAAATATAAACTGTATAATATCTACTTAAATAGCAACAATATAAAAATAGTTATAAGAGGGGGTAAAAGCTAAATATAATTATGGTTTCAATAAAAATACATTCAAATAAAACAACACAGATGAGTTTTAAAAAGAAGACTAGAAAAGCACACATCATGCCAAGAGTAATCATAAGGATGCTAAAGTTGTACATTAATATTAGACAAAGGAGGTTTTAAGAAAAGGGCTCTATTAATCAGTATTAATCAGGGTTATCTAAAGGAATAGAAAAACAGATTTTATATATAAATATATATATCCTAATAATATAATATATATATATCCTAATAATATAGGCTTATATAATCAGAAGCTGGATAATCCCACAATGACTGTAGAACTGGAGGAACCGGTAGTTTCTCAGTCCAAGAAGCTGAAACTTCAGAAGAAAAGGGATCAATGATGCCTCCACAGTCTGAGAATGGACAGCTTTAAACTCCCTGGAGAGAGCATCATGGGCAGAGTTTGCTTTGGAAGAGTGAAGGAACTGGAGTCTAATGTCCTTGGGTAATTGCAGCAGCAATTAAGAACCAGCTCAAGAAGACTGTAGCTTGCATCTGTGGTGCAAGAGAGTAAAATACCAAGGTGTACTCCTGCATACTACCAAATAACAATCAAAACATGAAATTGAGAAAACAATTCCATTTATAATGGCAACCCCCAACATGAAACACTATGAAAAAATGTAGCAAAATATATTCAAGGGATATACTAAAAACTACAAATATTTTTGGATTATTACTGTGATTGCATCTGTTTACATTTGACAAAATCCATTTAAATGTACACCTATGACATTTTTAAAAATGTAATTTGTACTTCAGTGAAGACAATTTCAATAAAGTACCACAGAGATCTGTCTTAAATACCATTTTTTATATGTAATGTGATAATTTTCATCACTTGTTCTCTGGTATTCAGAAATTAAAACATCCTTTTAGATTTTTCAATTGAAAGCCACAAAAATATTGTGTAAGAATAATTACACATGTATATTCCCTGAGAATAAAATAAATAAACATTTTTATTCCATGGGAAAATAGATGATGAGGATTACCTTCAAGCCTAGTTAATTTTATTTTGTGTTAATATTTTATTTTATTTTATTTATTTATTTTATTTTATTTTTTTTTATTGTAAACAAATGGGATACATGTTGTTTCTCTGTTTGTACATGGTGTAAAGGCATACCATTTGTGTCATCATAAATTTACATAGGGTAATGTTGTTTGATTCATTCTGTAATTTTTTTCCCTTCCCCCCACCCCTCCCACCCTTCTTTACCCTCTATAAAGTACTTCCTTCTTCCATACTTGCCCCCCTCCCTAACCCTAACTCTAACCCTAACACTAACCCTTCCCTTCCCCCCATTATGTGTCATCCTCCACTTATTAGTGATATCATTCGTCCTTTGGCTTTTTGAGATTGGCTTATCTCACTTAGCATGATATTCTCCAATTTCATCCATTTGCCTGCAAATGCCATAATTTTATCATTCTTTATGGCTGAGTAATATTCCATTGTATATATATAGCACAGTTTCTTTATCCACTCATCAATTGAAGGGCATCTAGGTTGGTTCCACAGTCTGGCTATTGTGAATTGAGCAGCTATGAACATTGATGTGGCTGTATCTCTGTAGTATGCTGATTTTAAGTCCGTTGGGTATAGGCCAAGAAGTAGGATAGCTGGGTCAAATGGAGGGTCCATTCCAAGTTTTCTAAGGAATCTCCACAATGCTTTCCAGAGTGGCTGCACTAATTTGCAGCCCCACCAGCAATGTATGAGTGTACCTTTCTCCCCACATCCTCGCCAACACCTATTGTTGCTCGTATTCTTGATAATCGCCATTCTAATTGGGGTGAGATGGAATTTTAGGGTGGTTTTGATTTGCATTTCTCTTATTACTAGAGATGTTGAACGTTTTTCCATATGTTTGTTGATTGCTTGTAGATCTTCTTCTCTGAAGTGTCTATTCATTTCCTTAGCCCATTTGTCGACTGGATTATTTGAATTCTTGGAGTAGAGTTTTATGAGTTCTTTATAGATTCTGGAGATTAGTGCTCTATCTGAAGTATGATTGGCAAAGATATTCTCCCACTCTGTAGGCTCTTTCTTCGCATTGCTGATAGTTTCCTTTGCTGAGAGAAAGCTTTTTAGTTTGAATCTATCCCAGTGGTTGATTCTAGCTTTTATTTCTTGTGCTATGGGAGTCCTGTTAAGGAAGTCTGATTCTAGACCAACAAGGTGAAGATTTGGACCTACTTTTTCTTCTATAATCTGCAGGGTCTCTGGTCTCATTCCAAGGTCCTTAATCCATTTTGAGTTTAGTTTCGTGCATGGTGAGAGATATGGGTTTAGTTTCATTCTGTTGCATATGGATTTCCAATTCTCCCAGCATCATTTGTTGAAGAGGCTATCTTTTCTCCATTGCATATTTTTGGCACCTTTGTCTAGTATGAGAAAATTGTATTTATTTGTGTTTGTGTCCGTGTCCTCTATTCTGTACCATTGATCTACCTTTCTATTTTGGTACCAATACCATGCCGTTTTTGTTACTATTGCTTTGTAGTAGAGCTGAAGATCTGGTATTGCAATACCGCCTGTTTCACTCTTCCTGCTAAGGATTGCTTTAGCTATTCTGGGTTTCTTATTCTTCCAGATGAATTTCATAATTGCTTGCTCTATTTCTGTAAGGTACGTCATTGGGATTTTAATTGGAATTGCATTGAATTTGTATAGCACTTTAGGTAGTATGGCCATTTTGACAATATTAATTCTTCCTATCCAAGAACATGAAAGATCTTTCCATCTTCTAAGGTGTTCTTTAATTTCTTTCTTTAGTGTTGTATAGTTCTCATTGTAGAGGTCTTTCACCTCTTTTGTGAGATTGATTCCCAAGTATTTTATTTTTTTCGAGGCTATTGTGAATGGGGTAGTTTTCCTAATTTCTCTTTCTGAAGATTCATCTCTTATGTATAAAAATGCGTTGGATTTATGGGCATTGATCTTGTAACCTGCTACTTTACTGAATTCACTTATGAGTTCTAAGAGTTTTCTGGTGGAAATTCCAGGTTCCTCTAAATATATAATCATATCATCAGCAAACAGGGATAGTTTGAGTTCTTCTTTTCCAATTCGTATCCCTTTAATTTCTTTGGTTTGTCTAATTGCTCTGGCCAGAGTCTCAAGAACAATGTTGAATAGAAGTGGTGAAAGAGGGCATCCCTGCCTTGTTCCAGTTTTTAGGGGGAATGCTTTCAGTTTTTCACCATTTAGAATGATATTAGCCATGGGCTTCGCATAAATGGCCTTTACAATGTAAAGGAATGTTCCCAATATCCCTATTTTTTCTAGTGTTTTGAGCATGAAGGGGTGCTGTATTTTATCAAATGCTTTTTCTGCATCTATTGAAATAATCATGATTCTTGACTTTAAGTCTATTAATATGGTAAATTACGTTTATTGATTTCCTGATGTTGAACCAACCTTGCATCGCTGGGATGAAACCCACTTGATCATGGTGCACTATCTTTTTAATATGTTTTTGTATGCGATTTGCTAAAATTTTGTTGAGAATTTTTGCGTCGATGTTCATTAAGGATATTGGTCTGAAATTTTCTTTCCTCGATGTGTCTCTGTCTGGTTTAGGTATCAGTGTGATATTGGCTTCATAGAATGAGTTTGGGAGGGTTCCCTCCTCTTCTATTTTATGGAATACTTTGAGAAGTATTGGAATGAGCTCTACTTTAAAGGTTTTGTAGAACTCGGCTGAGAACCCATCTGGTCCCGGACTTTTCTTTGTTGGTAGGCTTTTGATGACTTCTTCTATTTCAGTACTTGAAATTGGTCTATTTAAATTGTGTATGTCCTCCTCGTTCACTTTAGGCAATTCATATGTCTCTAGAAATCTGTTGATGTCTTCGACATTTTCTATTTTGTTGGAGTATAGATTTTCAAAATAGCTTCTAATTATGTTTTGTATTTCAATCCTGTCTGTTGTGATATTTCCTTGTTCATTCCGAATTTTAGTGATTTAGGTTTTCTCTCGTCTTCTCTTTGTTAGTGTGGCTAAAGGTTTATCAATTTTGTTTATTATTTCGAAGAACCAACTATTTATTTTGTCAATTTTTTGTATTGTTTCTTTTGTTTCAATTTCATTGATTTCAGCTCTGAGTTTAACTATTTCCTGTCTTTTACTACTTTTGGTGCTGTTCTGTTCTTATTTTTCTAGGGCTTTGAGCTGTAGTGTTAGGTCATTTATTTGTTGAGTTTTACTTCTTTTATTAAATGCGCTCCATGAAATAAATTTCCCTCTAAGTACTGCTTTCATAGTGTCCCAGAGATTTTGATATGATGTTTCTTTGTTCTCATTTACCTCTAAGAATCTTTTAATTTCCTTCCTAATATCTTCTGATATCCATTCATCATATAATAGCATATTGTTTAATCTCCAGATGTTGGAATAGTTTCAGTGTTTTACTCTTTCATTTATTTCTAACTTCAAACCATTATGATCTGATAGAATACATGGTAGTGTCTCTATCTTCTTGTATTTGCTAACATTAGCTTTGTGGCATAATATATGGTCTATTTTAGAGAAGGATCCATGTGCTGCTGAGAAGAAAGTGTATTCGCTCTTGGTTGGATGGTATATTCTATAAATGTCTGTTAAGTCTAAATTATTGATTGTGTTACTGAGATCTATGGTTTCTTTGTTCAATTTTTGTTTGGAAGATCTGTCCAGTGGTGAGAGAGGCGTGTTAAAATCACCTAGTATTATTGTGTTATGGTCTATTTGGTTTCTGAAATTGAGAAGGATTTGTTTGACATACATGGATGAGCCACTGTTTGGGGCATAGATGTTTATGATTGTTATATCTTGCTGATTTATGCTTCCCTTAAGCAGTATGAAATGACCTTCTTTATCCCTTCTGACTAACTTTGGATTCAAGTCCACATTATCGGAAATGAGGATGGATACTCCAGCTTTTTTTGCTGAGTCCATGTGCATGGTATGTTTTTCCCCATCCTTTCACCTTTAGTCTATGGGTATCTTTTTCTATGAGGTGAGTCTCTTGCAGGCAACATATTGTTGGATCTTTCCTTTTAATCCAATCTGCCAGTCTATGTCTTTTGATTGATGAATTCAGGCCATTATCATTCAGGGTTATTATAGAGAAATGATTTGGTTTCCCTGTCATTTGGTTCATTTTTTAAATTTCATTTATTTATTTGTTTGACACAACTTGTTTCCTCCTTTATTTGACAATTCCTTTAGGATAATTCCTCCCTTTGCTGATTTGCTTCTTTGTTTTCATCTCTTCCTCATGGAATATTTTGCTGAGAATGTTCTGTAATGCTGGCTTTCTTTTTGTAAATTCTTTTAGCTTTTGTTTATCATGGAAGGATTTTATTTCATCGTCAAATTTGAAGGTAAGTTTTGCTGGGTATAAGATTCTTGGTTGGCATCAATTTTCTTTCAGGGCTTGGTAAATGTTGTTCCAGGCCCTTCTAGCTTTTAGGGTCTGGATTGAAAAATCTGCTGATATCTGTATTGGTTTTCCCCTGAATGTAATTCGGTTCTTTTCTCTCACAGCCTTTAAAATTCTGTCTTTATTTTGTATGTTCGGTATTTTCATTATAATGTGCCTTGGTGTGGGTCTGTTGTAATTTTGTGTATTTGGAGTCCTATAAGCCTCTTGAACTTGATTTTCCATTTCATTCTTCAGATTTGGGAAATTTTCTGATATTATTTCATTGAATAAATTGTTCATTCCTTTGGCTTGTTTCTCTAGGCCTTCGTCAATCCCAATAATTCTTAAATTTGGCCTTTTCATGATATCCCATAGTTCTTGTAGATTCTGTTCATGATTTCTTACCATCTTCTCTGTTTGTTCAACTTTGTTTTCAAGGTTAAATATTTTGTCTTCAATGTCTGAGGTTCTGTCTTCCAGGTGTTCTATCCTATTTCCTATTGGATATGCTTTCTATGGAATTCTTAATTTGGTTTATTGTTTCCTTCATGTCAAGGATTTCTGTTTGTTTTTTTTTTTCAATATCTCTAACTCTTTATTGAAATGATCTTTTGCTTCCTGTATTTGCTCTTTTAATTGTCGATTGGTGCGATCATTCAATGCTTGCATTTGCTCTTTCATCTCATCATTTAGTGCGTGCATTTGCTCTTTCATCTCATCGTTTGCTTCTCTGATCATTTTAATTATGTGCATTCTGAACTCCTTTTCTGTCATTTCTTCTGCCATGCTGTCATTGGGTTTTATTGATGTAACATCTAGATTTGTTTGCAGCATTTTCTTTCCTTGTTTTCTCACATTGTTCAGGTATCAGTGGACTGCTGAGATATTGCAGATTTCCTCTATTGACTTACAATGTCCCTGAAGATTTCTATATATATCCCCCCTTAGCCTTCAGTAGGCTGAAGTCTTGGAGGAAGTTGATAATGCAGTGCTCCACAAGGAAGCTGCCTCTCTAGGAGTGGTGGCCTTCCGGTGGGGTATAATCCCTGCTAGTGGGCAGAGGTGCCTCCACTTGTTGACCAATGATCATCCAAAGGGGACCTAATCTGCGGGCTGAGGCAAGGCCTGTTTGGGCCTGAGTCTCTGGTTTTACCGTCCTTGTGGGGAAACCTCACCTGGCAGGGAAGACTCACCCGGTGGGGAGGTCTCGCTGGTCAGTTCCCTCCTAGAGGTTCCCCTCAATTTACAGCTACCGCCTGGGCTGGGCTGCCTTCCTCTGCAAAGTTCCCAGGGGCCCGGCCCTACCTCCTGGGCCTGGGAGCCTCACCCTTCCCAGATGAATCTCCTTAGGCTGCCCCTCCTCAGAGAATCTGCCCGCAGGCCTGGAACCTTCGCTCCGCCCTAAGCCTGTCTATGTGCGGCTCTTCCACCAAGAAGCCTCCTAGATCCTGGAACCCTGCTCTGCACCTAATCGCCTGGCTATGCGGCCCCTCCTCTGAGCAACCACCTGGGGACCCGTACAATCGGTCTGAGTCCCAGAGACCCGCCACATGCCTCTTCCTCCAGACAGCCGCCCAGTATTCCGGTGCGGTCCCTAGGAGTCCAAGAAACTCACTGCGTGCCTCCTCCTCCCACTAACCACCCGTAGCCGTGGGCAATCAATCACTCCGAGTCGAAGTGACCCTCCCCGTTCCTCCTCCTTCTCCAGATAACCCCCCAGGTGTTCAGGAGCGGTCGCTCTGAGTGTCTCTGAATCCACGTGACCCACTGCACGGGTCCTCTGGGCAACCTCCCGGAGCTCTGGTGCAGCCACTCAAGACCAAGCGACCCACCATGCTTCTCCTCCAGTCAGCACCCCTGTGTTCAAGCACTGTCACTTTAAGTGCAAACAACTCACCACTCGCCTTCTCCTCTGAGCAGCTGCTTGGAGCACTAATGCAGTCACTGCGAGTCCACACGACCCGCCGCGCTCCTCCTCCTCCTCCGGGCAGGCCCCGGGGTTCAGAAGTGGTCTGAGTCCAAACTGCTTGCCACACAGCCCCTCCTCTGGCAACCGCCTGTAGCTCTGGTGCAGTCACTCTGAATCCAAGCGGCCACGTTCCTCCTCCTCCTCCTCAGGGCAGGCCCCAGTGTTCTGAGTCCACACAGCTCTCCTCGCCACTCCTCCCCTGGGCAGCCGCCGGAGCCCCAGTGGTTGCTCCGAGTCCCAGCGCTGTGCCGAGCGGCCTCCTTTACGGGGCTCCCAGTTGTCCGAGTTCACTGCTCCAGCGGGGGGAGGGGTGTCTCACCGGCAGCTGTACTTCACAAAGTTTCCTGCGTTCCGGGACCACCGTCCCATCCAGGACACCTTCCCAACGGGTGAGAGTCACCCGGCTGCTTTGAGTTGGTCCCAAGTGTCTCAATATCTCCTCTTTTGAATCCTGAGTCCTGGAGCAACATGAAATGCAGCCACCCTCTAGGCCGCCATCTTGAAACCTCCTTGTGTTAATATTTTAAATGCATAGCGTTGTGTTGTATTTGAATGAGAGAATTTGGTATGAAAATAAACATGGACAGACTATGGCATCTTTCAATAAGGAAGGCTTTTAGTGACTGAACTATGCAATACTTGTATTGCATAGTATGCTGTGTAGACCTTCAAGTCAGCAACATATGCTTTGTTCTTCTAATTTTACATGACAAGACCTGTGTTAGGAATGCTAATGATTAGCAAAAAGTTGATGACTGTTTCTCTTCAGCTTGTATACACTCCTATATGCCTAATTCTCTCTTCAGATGCTGATTAGGATTTATCTGTAAATTCTAGATTTTAACAAGAATGATATCAGGTCTCAATTAAGAGTTATTTTGTCACTTATCTGCCCACCCCTGTCTCCTTCCATTCCATATCTTCTACAAACTTTGTTTTAAACATGTCATTATGCTCAAGGAACTATGATTTATAATAATGATTCAGAAAATAAATATTGCTGCCCGTAAGAGTATCACAGTTTTGTAGAGAGGCCAAAATAAAACAATTTCCATATATGTTCTAAAACAGCACTGGGAGATATCCTGGTGTCAAACATTTTGCTCACCTATTTAAGTATCTTCTGCCTGTTCTCTGAATGTTTCTTGACTGTGACTGTTGTCTGAATTCTTTCTGATCTTTCTGACCCATTGTCTTTCTCTGACTTGATTCCAAGTTAATTTTTACATCTGATTGCTAAATTATATTCTTATTTTTAGCACCTTCCTGGAAGCCCCACTTGAATTTGACTGAATCTCTTCAGTAGTACTGTGGTTATCATTGTATTTAATCTCTGTCTTCTGGTTTTAATTTAAAACTGATTATGTGTCAATGTTCATGATTCACTGCTCCTTATAGTATTAAAAGTGAAGACAAGGTTATTTTATTTTCCTCTATTTCTTAACAAAACATCTGTTTAGGCATGTCAATAAATCGACTAATATAATAATCTACAGAGAGCATTCATTTTAATTCTGAGGATTTTTCTCTTAGGAAACATTTCACACACTGTATTTCAGGAAAATGCAGTTTGCTCTTTCTATAAATTGCTCAGCCTGTCTGCTGAACACAGTTTAAAAGCCATCAGGAGGATTGTCGACTGAGAGTAGGTGATTGGTTGTTAAGGCCTTATTGATTTTACAAGTTAAAGAATGACTGAGTCTTCTCTTTTTCCCCTCTTAAGGAAGCCTATATTGTTTTTCTAGACTTCAACCATAGGAAGGTAATGAAGTGGGAGTGACTAGCAGAGTTAGCTCTACCAAGAGTTTTAAGAAGTCGTGGGGTAATTATGCTCTATAGAGGCCCCAGAGCACAGTGTTTAGACTGGCTGTCTAGACAGTAGGAAATGAAATTTTGGCAGCCACAGCTGTGTAATAGACTGTTTATGCATATTGAGTTATGGTACAGTCATAAGCTGCTTAATGTCTACATGGAAAGTGAAGATAGATTGTGTGTATACCACATTTGCCATGGTGATTCACATTACCAAAATCAGCTTCTGTTTTTATCTAACACTCAGCAGATTGTAGTGTGCCCATGTATTCACACAGCATGGAATAGCTATGTTCACAAAGTTTTACTTAAGGAACGAAATATCTTTTAAAAATCTCAGCCATGACATACTCACTTATTCTTAATTTTAGAAATGGAGTAGATATTATATGAACATACACAGAATATTTTTAATATTTTTGAATTTCTATTTCTATGGAAAAATTACTTTGATTCTTTAAATACAAAGTCATTATAAAGGAATAAATATTGAAACAAGAATTTTAAAACAGTGAATAATCAATATTTTGACTGGTAGATCTACAGTGAATGTTTTGGAATTAACTGGAAAATATTTATGATTATTTACCATAACAAATGAACAGAAATGTTATATGAGTAAAACTTTTCAGGTTATGAAGCCATTTAAGTCACATCAATAAATATATTATTTTTCAGTTGGCATTTTTGCTGCAAAATACCCAAAATTGTCTCACTAGGTTTTCAGTTTACCTGATAATTAACTTGATTTTCTTTATATTAGTTGGAAGTAGAAATAATGTAGGTAGGGGTCTTCTTAAAGTCTGATATTCAGTGTTGAAATAAGTATAATACATTCTGCAAGAGTATCCAATTCATTCATAAAATCTTATCTTTATTCTGGTCAAAATTCACAAAACTGGTTTAATGTAAGGATTGAAATGTGGTATATAGTTAAAGTCTTATAAATAAAAATACTGTAATAACTATAACAGGTTTTGTAACTTATTTTGGTGCCATTATTGTCCCTGACTTATTTCACTTAACATAATATCCTCTATATTAATTCATGTTGTCTTGAATGATAGGATTTAAGCTTTTTGGTGGCTGAGTGATATTTCATTGCATTTCTATACCATGTTTTCTTCGTACATTCAACTGAGGTACACTTAGATTGATTATTTATCTTGGCTATTCTGAACAGTGTTGTAATAGATATAGGAGAGCACAAATCTTTATGACATATTTCTGTCTCCCTCTCTCTCTCACACATATACATGCACACCCATAAAAACACACACACGTACAAACCACACACACACACACACACACAGATTCAGTAGCAGGGTTTCTAGGTCATATGGTAATTCTGTTTTTAATTTTTTGAGGCACCGTCTTTCTATTTTACAGTGGCTATACTAACTTATATTTCTCCACAGTGTGTAAGGATTTCGTTTTCCATGCCCTCATCAACATTTATTGTTTATCATTTTGACAATAGTCAATTTAACTGGTTTCGATTCACATTTCCCTGATGATTAATGATGTTGAACATTTATTTTTTAATATACCTGTTGAAAATTTGTATGTATTCTTTTTGAGAAATATCTATTCCAGTCTTTTGCCAATTTCTATATCTTACTATTTGTTTTCATTTATTTATTTTTTAATTTTGTTTTTTTGTTCCTGGGGATTGAACCCTGGGGCACTTAACCACCGCCCTTTTTTTATTTTGAGACAGGATCTCACTAAGTTGCTTAGGTTCTTGCTGAATTTCTAAGGCTGGTTTCAAACTTGTGATCCTTCTGCCTCAGTCTTCCGAGTCCCTGCGATTATAGGCATGCACCACTCATTTGCTATTTGACTAAGTTCCTTATATACTCTGGATATTAAACTCTTACCAGATATAAAGTTTGAAAAATTTTCTCCCTTTCGGTATCATGTTTTCACTCTATGGATTGTTTCCTTTGCTGTGCAGCAGTTTATTATCCCATTTGTCTATTTTTGTTTTTGTTGCCTATACTTTTGACATTATATTTAAAAAATAATTGACCATTCCAATGTCATGAACCTTTCCTCTGTTGTCTTCCAACACACTCATAGTTTTCGGACTTACCTTTATGTCTTTTATCTATTTTAAGTTGTTTTTTAATAATTGGAGGGACACAAGGTTTAGTTTTATTATTTTTTCTCATGGGTATCCATTTTTTTCAACATCATTTATTGAAGACAGTTCTTCCAAAATGTGTGTCCATGTTGTCTTTGTTGAAAACCGGTTGGATTTAGATACATTTCTGGGGTCTCTATTCTATTTCACTGGTCTATGTTTCTGTTGTACCAACACCATGATGTTTGGTTACCATACTACATTGGAAGTACATTTTGAAGTCAGGTAGGCTGATGTCTCCAATTTTGTTCTTGTTCAAAATTGCTTCATATATTCAGGGACTTTGTAGTTCCATATGAATTTTAAGCTGTTTTTTTGTTTTTTTTTTTTTTTTTTCCGCCTCTGTTAGTAATGTGATTACATTTTGACACAGTTTCATTGAATATATAGACTTTTTTGGGTAGTATGGACATTTCAGAAATATTAGCTTCTTCACTCCATGAACACAAGAACATCTTTCCATATACTTGTGTCTTCTTTATTTTCTTTCATTGGCATTTTACAGTTTTCATTGTAAAAATCATTGGTTCCTTGGTTAAATGAAACATTTTTGTAGCTTCTTTGCTTTATTTTTCTGATAGGTCACTAACGACATATATGAATGTTACAGATTTTGCAAGATTGATTTTGCCTCCTGCAACTTTGCAGTAATCATGATGTTTTCCTTATTCACTAGTTATCTTTTATAAACATAGATGGTACTGTAGGAAGTATTCATTAAAGTGTTTACAAGCAAATACTTTATTATCAAATAAAGACTTACATAAAATTATTACCAAAAGTATACATTTAAAATGCCTAATGCTGTTTATTATTTGTATAAAAATATTAAGGACTGGCAATGTCAGGCACAGATAAAATAAAACTAAGTGAGTATAGACTCTAAAAGGCTTTTGGAAGCTCAAATGATGCAAACATGTTACCATGTGATCATTTTTTCACTTTTTATATATGAAATATTATAGGACATCATTTTTTTCTAGTTAACTATAAATTTTTAGTGGGATGTGGTATAGAAGCAAGAAAGTCATCAATATTTCAGATAAGAAGAAGCCTTGTTAGTGTTTTGCAAGTTTAAAATAATATACTCAAATAAGTTGGTTGTTTTGGGTAAACTTGTAAATTACTTAAGTTTACATGATTAGGCAAGCTATTGTGTTGTTAAATATTATGAACTCATTCTCTGAAATATTTATGGGTAATATTTAGCATTAAGGAATAAGTGAAAAAGTGAACAAGAATATTAAAGAAAGGAAGATTTGGCTGTACAATGGTAACTTTGAACTTGGACAGGTTGCTATGCAGTCTTTTAGGACTTCTCAGATCGGTGAGCCTAGTGTTGATGATCTGCGCACAGAAGGACTTAGAAGAGTCATCAGCACATAGTAAAATGTCTGGGCCTGGGTGAAATCATAGAGCAAAAATAGATTAAACACCTAGTTGTTGGATCCTGGTGTGAACAAAGCAAACAAGAATACTAGAACGATACACGCAGAAAAGTTGAAAAAATTGGGGAAACTGAAGCTTAGGAAATGTGGATAATAGGAAAATTACAAAACATAAAGTTCAGAAAACATTTGAGATTGGACAATACTGAGGTCCACAATACCCTTGACCAGAATGAAGAAGATGTTGAATTGTAGTTGATTTTCAATTGAATGAACAGAGTACAGTAAAAATAGAGTGAAGTATGCATGAACATTTCAGCAAGTGGAAAGAACAAAAGGGAGGACAAAAATAGATTTAGGCAGAGAAATAGGCAGGAATCTCAGAGAAAAATAGATATGACTTCATGTGTGCTGGGGAAAGAACTAGTAGAAAGAAAAGTTTTGAAGGAAGTACAGAAAAGGATTGGAATTCCTTGTCATGTGAATTGCATTCTGAATGATGTATCCTGTTTGACTTATTTACCATATTTTGTAACTTAAAGAGAATATAATTTTTTCTCAAGGATCTTTTTGTTAATACTGTGGAGACTGGTGTTAGGACCAGTCTTTTCTTTTCCAGAATGGGATACCTTTGGTAAGCTTTGAGAGGAAGACGCCTGACGGATCTCTCAAGGATGGGGAACTGTCTGCTGTTGTGTTTGACGATGAGGATGCACATAAGGAGGATAGACAAAGTCAGCCCTGTGGAGGTAGGTCCTAGACTGGTGGTTAGAGACAAGCCCTAACTACTTCCTCATTCTCCTCTGAGAGAATACACCATAACTCAGAAGATGCTTACTGTATAACTTATTGTTGAGTTTAAGTGAACAATTGAATGTGCATTCTGGAGCTATACAAAGAAGAATTATGAATTGGGATCCAACTTATCCATTCCTACCTGTTTTAAAAAGAGTCAGATATGGTGGGAGGAAGGCTGAGAGCCTAAGGTGTGAAAAAATTTCCTGTCTTATAACACCACATGACACTTCTGTCTATTGTTATCTATATTCCCATGTTCCCCTTAAATCTTTCTCATGTTCTATGGCACCAAAAATCTCTTTCCTTTGAATCAGCAGGTATGCACCTGGAGGATATTATGTTAAAGGAATTAAGTCCTGCACAGAAAAACAAATACCACATGATCTAACTTAGACATAGAATCTAAAAATGTTAAACTCATTGGAGTAGGGAGTGGAATGGTGTTCCCAGTGCCTGGGGTGGTGGTGGGCATGGATAGAGGTGAACAGGGGTGGGAGACTAGGGAGTTAAGGAGATGTTGTTTAAAGGACACAAAATTTCAGTTAGATAAGTCACATAAATTCAAGCAATCTATCGTACAACATGTTGACTCTAGTTCAGAACAATGTATTGCATTCCTGAATATTGATGAGAGCAGAATTTAAGTGTTCTCATTGTAAAAGTGTTGCACAGGTGTGGCAATGCACATGTTAATTAGCCCAATTTAGTCATTTCACAATATATAAATTTAATATTTGACATGATAAATGTATATATACTTTTAGTCAACTAAAAATAAATTTTGAAAAGTATCAAAATGGTAAAAGAAAAATCCTTTTTCCTCAGTAAATTACTTATGGAAGGAATCTGAGGCAGTTCATGTATTATGTCAAGCATACTCAGGATTCCTATAGCACAGACTTTGCTAAGTCTGCTCACCAGGATCTTTGTGACAAACACACACAAACATTAGTACACTATTGCAAAATCTGAAGGACAATGTGCCGTACACAGACTAAGGGGTTTAATTGGTTATGTATTTGGAGGATCTAAGTCTAGGCCCCTATTTTCATTAGTATAACTTGAAAGCAGTTTCTCCTCAAGAAGTCTATTCTTTTCTTTCTGTCAAACATAATGAAATTACTATTATTTGAAAATTAAAAGTGATTTTTATTTTATGACCTTTATTAAACTTTTTGGGGAAAAAATATTATTGTTCCAGGGGACATTTTGTCATTCTCAAGATTTCTTTTATCATAAAGTACCACCAGAGGAGCATTGTGTGTCTCTGAGCCATTTGAGATGAATGGTGGCAATGAAAACCAGAGTCTTTTCCATTATAATAGGGAGAAGGGGTCAGTCCAACTTATTACAGAAAGATCTTTGAAATCCACAGGTGTTAAAAATAAAATGGAGCAAAATGACCAGCTTCGCTGGCAGACATAACTAAGATTCACAGCATGATCTCTAGACCCAAGCTTGATTTTCTGTGTAATAACCCTTGTGGCTATTGCTCTCAGGGAAATAAAGCACAGGGAATTTTAATAAGATGAAAACATTGTTAATGAGATTTTAATTAAGTGGAACAAAATATATCCATTTTCTCCATTGAAACAAATTTTAATTCAAAATCAAATTTGGAACTATTCTGTAGTTCTCTGCCAGTATGAAGAGATAAATAGAACTACTCAATAGTTACTGATGAGGTTAATTATAGGTGTGGGCCATGGGGGATGGTAGTCTTCTGCCTAAGATCTATGTGACAAGATTTTGGAGGCTCTTCCACATGCTTATAATTGGTTACCAGAACTCACATATGAAAACAAGTCTTCTTTCACTCTAAATAAGTCACAGCAGTCAAAAAATAGGGCTAGAGACTTCTGGGCAGGTTCTTAAAGACAGGAGAAAGGCCCTCTTGTAGGTAAGCACTGCTCCATTGCTTCTGCTACTCTGTTGGTGGAAAGGGCTTGATATGAATAGAAGAGGACTTGGAGGAGCTTGTGGAATCTTGAGGATAGGGTAAGATTACTGCTGGGAAGCTTTGTTCTCTAATCAGGAACAGGGAACCTGGTTCCCTAAAATCAAGTGGAAAAATTGAAATTTTAGAGAAGTCAGTTATAAACATTTTGGGAGGAGTTTATAAGAATGGAAGATTAAGATGCAATCCTGCTTTGAAAATCTGCTTAGATCTGAACCAGCTTTAAGTAGTACCAAGGAAAATGCAGAAGATGGTAGAGGAGGTTGTTGTGGTTCAGGCTTCAGTATTGCTGAAATCAAGGTGTGAGAGGATATTCCTTGGGCAGTGAACATCACAAAGCCATAATTAAGATGAGTCACCTTGTCAGCATATCACTCAAGAGGGCTGCTTACGGTACAAACATCCCCAATTATTGAGGAAGTACAAATGGAAGAGGTTGAGTTGTATCCAGATAACCCATGTCTGAAAAAATATGCAGATCTGGGGCAGTATAGGGCATTCCAGAGAAACCAGCTGTGCATCCTATAAGAGAGTGTTTGAATGCTGGCTGCAGAGAAGCCATGACCAAACAGGCAGCCCCCTCCAAAGAGCAGCAGTCTGTAACCAAGTAGAGATGTTCATTCTTTTATACCCTTGCTGCCCTCAACCACAGAGGAAATCAAGCATCTGTAGAGGAAGCATGAATGTAGAACTTCTTCTTGCATATGAGATTAGAAGCTCTTAAGAGAGTGCACTAAATTCTATTAACTAAACATAGCTATAACAATTGGACTCAATTTGGATTCCATGGGAGAAGAGGAAATGAATTTCCTTTATTATTATTATTATTTTTGTACCAGGGATTGAATTTAGGGGCACTGAGTCACATTTCCCAGTCCTATGTTGCATTTTATTTAGAGACAGGGTCTCACGGAGTTGCTTAGTGCCTCACTCTTGCTGAGGTTGGCTTTGAACTTGTGCTCCTCCTGCCTCAGCTTCCCAAGCTGCTGAGATTGTAGGGGTGGGCCCATGCCTGGCAGAAATGAATTTCTATAGGATCCCTAAACAGCAAGGTTGAAAGAAGAGAAGAAAAATGCCTTCCATATTATGTTTGTTGAAAGCAAACATAATTCCTCAGTAAACCAGTTCAGCAGTGTTCTGAAGACAGCAAGTTTAGAATTTTTGATGACTACAGAGGAAATGAATCAGGAAGTGTCAGGAAATGCATCACTTGTTCTCTGATATTTGTGAGTTCTTCAACTTGGCAGGCTCCAGAGAATAAGAATATATCAGAAAACACTGGCCATGCAATGCTATTTCTGAAACTTGTGCACACCTCTCCAAGATACTTTATAAATGGACCAGAAGGCAGTACATGTACTGTGGAACACTTATGGGCCAATCCACTTAAGCATCACTGTTAGAGAACACATAATGGGCTGACAGATATGGCTCCATGGGAATGTTATAGGCCAGACTATGGGGGAATGACTGGACAGACTCCATTTTGCTCTGAGACTCCATGTTACGTACCCATCAACAATTTCTTAGTTTCCCTCATGGGAGCATCTTGCCTCTGTGCCCATCATCAGTTGCTTAACATGACATGGTTAGCAATATAAAATGACAATTCTTATGTAATGAAAAATTGCTCTTTTTTGATTCCTATTGCTCTTAAACAGTGTACCATGTGAACGGTGATTGTGTGAATGTTAGTAACCATTCTTTAGTTTGTACCTAGGTAAGGGTCATTTTGACCCACTTCCCTCTCTGTTGATGGTCTCATGATGTTAGTTTGTAATTTCAAATCATAGCAACAGACACTTATGATTGATGTGATTTTTGGTATAAGAACAGCTACAACCCTATGATCAGGGCTGTTCTCCCAATAGCCATTTTTTGGGGCATTGTGTGAGACAGTCAGCCAGTCGGCTTAATAAAGACTCTCAAATTTGGACTTCTCCGTGGTGATTGGTCTGTTCTTAAGTTGCGTCCCATAACAAATAGATGACCTATAAGGATTTCGGGTAGCCCTCTCTTTGGAAAAGGATGCAGTTACTTATATTTAAATATATATTTAAATATATATAGATATATTTATATCTATATAGCAATGATATACAGAGCACCAGGCACTTCTTGTAGTCCAAAATTGATAAGAATCTCCAACTGGGATAGGAGGTCTTCTCTCCCTAAATGGAACTACTTGTCATTTTTACTTTAACAGATACTGCTTTTATATAAGTATTTAGGTTGAATAGGCCAGGATAATTCAATTTGTATTTCCTAAAAGGATAGGTACACAGTGTGCATTCTAAAGTTAACTTCACCTGCTCCAGATCAGGCTTTGTTTCAGCATACAGACCTCAGGCATATCAATTTCACAAACATACTTCGAAGTATGATCTAAGTCATTTGTCATGTGTAAAACTGCCACTGTACTTGGGCCTTGGTGGCTATTAAGATGCAAAAAAATTATGTGCCTTTCCCAAAAAGCTTAGGAGCTGAAGAAAATGATAGGGACTAGTTCATACACTATAAAAAGAAATGTCTGTGATTGATGGATCTGCTGATCTGTGGATTTACAGAAAACACTATGATTGAATGCTAATCAGAAAAGGATCTCTTAGAGTATGTTATAGTTATAGTGCTAGTATGGAATTCAGTGGAAAAAAAAAAAGAAAATAAAGGTTCCTCCACATTTTTAGCACTGAGCTAGAATTAAAATCACAATCATATAAGAATTTGAAAGCACGGGATGATACACTTATCTACTTTTGCCTTTATGGAACTGATCTAATTATTACTCCTGGGATTGGAGGGGCTTAGAAAGGAAAACCAGCAATTTCTGTATGTAGTTTATATTTTATTAGTGTTTTTGTGTATGTGATGCGTGTGTATGCTTCCCTGTGTGATCATGAAAAGGCAACTTTAGGATATTTCATAATTTTATACTACAGTTTTTAATTTTTAGCATTTAAAATGTTTCATTAAGTCAACTTCCTTAGGGTGTTGTGCAAAGCTCAGAGTAATTAATGTATCATACAAGCTGCCTGATCTCACAGGAGTCTAAGATTTAAAAAACTGGAAGTCTGTATTTGGACTTTCATTTTTTTTTTTAAGCAGATAATGCATAGGATGCTTATACTCTGCCTTTTTTTTTTAACTGTGAACTGAATTTGTCTTTACTTCTGGAAATTTCTTTATCATGCTTTGATCTAAAGAGGCCTGCTGAGTATCTCTGTGTCAGGAGCCTTCATATAATTTTGAATAAGCACACATTTAACTGAGTCCCTGAAGTGCCTTTTTTACCATCTACTTTATATTGGTGACTTCAAGCACTGAATTTATTCTGTTGCCAAATGAAGAATTTTTTTAAAAACTCTTTTCATGACTGTCAAACTCCAAGAAAGCTTGCTGAGGAAGTGACAGAAAACTTTTAAGGGATAATGATGTATATCACTTCAGTTAATGTTTTCTACTTCCAATATTCATATTTTCTCTTCTTATTCCTTCTAGACTGAGATTTAGTACAAACAATAACTCCCAATCTTAAACTTCTGCTTCTACTCTTATCTCCTCTCACAGGGGAGCTGTAATCCAAATATGAACATGTGGATATGAGGCACTGAGATAGCAAGGGAGAGTAACTCTTTTTAGAAACTGGTAAACATAAAGATTTTTAAATATAATTTTAAAGCTTCATAGACACTGTGATTTTTTTTCTTTTTATATATTACTGAAGTTTTCATATGGTTCTTGGGAAAACTTTCATTAGTGTCTAGACAACATAAGAAAAAAGTTTGTTTACCCTGTTTTCTAATATAATCTCTCATTTCATGGGGTTAATTCTCTTTCTTAATTATATTATTGAGAATACATTGTTTTTTACTTATAGATTTCACTTGAGTGACATAACTTATTTATTTTTTAACAAATTGAGTTTTGTCATTTTTTTTTCAAACTTGAATGTTTTCATTGTTTTACTTAGTCACATTCATATATTTATTAGTATGAGCACATGGGACAGAATTTGCTTGGAACTGTAAGGACACACAAATAACTAAATGATTCTTTCCCTTCAAGATCAAAATGCAGTCTAATGGTGGGTGGCAATAGTACATATAATGACTCTACAAGGAGATCAGTATTTTTCTTTTTCTTTGTTCTGCCTCAGTTTCTTTTATTTGAACAATGGGACAAATAGGTATGTCACTGGGTTTTCTAAAGAAATAACAGCAATTAATAGAGTATAAAGCCAAGGCGTTAAAATGGAAAATAACTATGTTGCTTCTCTTAATGTCTAAATTGCTCCTGGGTTGTAAATAAGAGACTAGAAATTCACTATGCAGACTAGATAGATATATTGTCCCATAGTGAGGATTCCCATTTTCAGACCCTCTCTCTGGCTCTGACATTTTCAATCCTGATTCTGAGAGCCCAACTGAAGAGTCCCTGAGAAGTTTTGGACTCTGGAGAATTCCAGGGAATGTCATTTCACGCATTCCATAGACTCTGTGGAAGGAGGCTGCTGAGCATCAACTTGCCACAAAGAGATGATTTTGCTGTACCCTCCCCAATTTTCTTCTAAGAATGCATAAGCAGACCTGTTTCTGATGCAGAATATCCAAGCAGAAGCAGAAATGACAATCACTTGAAATCGGGGATTGATTGTGAGCCATTTTCACAAAGGCCTGGAATTCATCTTCACACTCCTGTGACTCATTCGCAAGTCTGTCACTCATC
Source organism: Sciurus vulgaris (assembly GCF_902686455.1). Classification (NCBI taxonomy): domain Eukaryota; kingdom Metazoa; phylum Chordata; class Mammalia; order Rodentia; family Sciuridae; genus Sciurus; species Sciurus vulgaris. The sequence goes on from NC_136466.1 coordinate 51,020,922, forward strand.
CAGTAGTATCATGTGGTGTACTCATATTTTGGGGAGTTCTGTTATAGGTGCCCAGTCTTGGGAAAAACCTCTCTGTAACCTCCCTGACAAAGGACAGAAGGGGAGACTAGAAACAACACTATTTGTGTGTGCAGATTTCACAATGCCCCTTTTTGCAATTCAAGTCAGAGTGAGTTAATTTGGTTTATGTGACCTACAAATTACTTTTATGACTTTGTTTTTGCTTAGAAGTTTCAGTTGCTTTATATGAATTGAAAATCTCCTTTTTCATCACTTAGAAATCAGTCACAAAGAGCTATTTTCTTATGTATCGACACCAAATCACCCCAGACTTGTCATAGTTGGAATAGACTCTGGTACTCAGCTTCCCATTCAGACATTTATCTGTAATGCAATTTCCATTAATGTTTCTCTCTCCCTCTCTCTCTCTCTCCCTCTCTCTCTCTCTCTCTCTCTTTCTCTCTGTTTTCACCCCTTCTAGGTGAGTTCTGTACTTTTATCTCAGGTATGATACCAGTATTGTAACAAAATTAAACAGTAGGTTTTATAGAATCAGAAAAGGAAAGGCTACTTTTTTATGAATCTGTTGGGGAATGGTGTCTCCATAAGATATCAAAGATTTTGAGTAAATAAAGAAGATATTGGGGCATTCTAGAGAGAAGGGGCAGCAAAGAAACTGTTCAAAGAAAATTGTCTTGCAAATAAGAGAATGGTTGAATGGACTCACCAACAACTCAATTTCTCAACCTGAAAAACTTGGAGTAAATTCCCAACCTGTGTTAACTGGGAGAAGACAGATGGTACAACTGAAGAGGTTACCACATGTATAGTTAAAATTAATCTGGCACCCATCAAGCCCTAGCTGCTTCGTATATTTTATCTCTTTTATTTTATACCACAATAACAATTATGTTAGACACTTCCAATGCTAAATTATATTTGTGTACTTGACAAGGATAAAAGATGCTAGAAAGCTGGTAAAACATTATTTCAGACCTTTCTTGAGGATATTTTTAGGGAAATACATACACAAGATGTATACACAGATGTATGTGTGTGTGTATGTATATAAATATGTGTGTGTGCATACATTTATAATTGATTTTGCTTCTCTGAGGAACTCTTAAGTACAGTATTAACACATGATTTCCATATATAAAGGAATATATTTGAGAAAGATTATCTCAAGTAAAATGTGTAGAAAATAAGATTAAACCTAATTGAAAATTTTAAGAAATATTTACCTATCAAAGCCATGAGCTAAGCATTTCTTAACTCATAGTCTGTTTCCAGCATACCAAAGGGTAATAATTTTTACAAATATAGTAGATAAGTCATATAAATTAAAGAATATGGGCTCTGTCCTAAAGTGAATGTATTAAAATTATTAAATCTGATTTTTAGAAACATAAGTCCAACAGTCAAGCCTGTGAGCAATAATGGAGGAATTTGGATTAGTAGTTTTGAAAGGTCATTCTAATGAACAAGGAGAAGTAAGCATGAGGTAATTGTTGTAGGTAGGGCAGTGCATGTGATTCTCTTTGCAGACAGTGAAATGGTAGATTTAAAAGAAAGCAGAGGTTTTCAAGATGGCGGCCTAGAGGGTGGCTGCATTTCATGTTGCTCCAGGACTCAGGATTCAAAAGAGGAGATATTGAGAGACTTGGGACCAACTCAAAGCAGCCGGGTAAGTCTCTCCCATTGGGGAGGCGTCCTGGATGGGACGGTGGTCCCAGAACACAGGGAACTTTGTGAAGTAGAGCTGCCGGCGAGACACTCCTCCCCCCGCTGGAGCAGTGAACTCGGACAACTGGGAGCATCGGAGAGGAGGCCGCTCAGCACAGTGCTGGGATGCGGAGCAACCACTGGGGCTCCGGTGGATGCCCAGGGGAGGAGCGGCGAGGAGAGCTGTGTGGACTCAGAACACCGGGGCCTGCCCTGAGGAGGAGGAGGAGCAGCGTGGCCGATTGGATTTGGAGTGACTGTACCTGAGCTGCAGGCGGTTGCCAGAGGAGAAGCCATGTGGTGAGCTGTTTGGACTCAGAGCGACGCTTCTGAACACCGGGGCCTGCCCTGAGGACGAGGAAGAGGAGGAGCGCGGCCACTTGGATTGGGAGTGGCTATACCAGAGCTACAGGCAGTTGCCAGAGGAGGGGCTGCGTGGCGAGCTGTTTGGACTCAGACCACTTCTGAACACCAGGGCCTGCCCAGAGGAGTAGGAGGAGAAGGAGGAGGAGCACGGCGGGTCGTTTGGACTTGCAGTGACTGCATTAGAGCTCCAGGCGGCTGCTCAGAGGAGAAGGCGAGTGGTGAGTTGTTTGAACTTAAAGCGACCGCTCCTGAACACAGGGGGGCTGCCTGGAGGAGGAGCGCGGTGGGTCGCTTGGTCTCGAGTGGCCGCACCAGAGCTCTGGGTGGTTGCACAGAGGACGTGTGCAGTGGGTCACGTGGATTCAGAGCCACTCAGAGCGACCGCTCCTGAACACCCGGGAGGTTACCAGGAGGAGGAGGAGGAACGGGGAGGGTCACTTTGACTCGGAGTGATTGATTGCCCAGGGCTACGGGTGGTTGGTGGGAGGAGGCATGCAGTGAGTTGCTTGGACTCCTAGTGACTGCACCGGAATACTGGGTGGCTGTCTGGAGGAAGAGGTGTGTGGCGGGTCTCTGGGACTCAGAGCAATTGTACGGGGCCCCAGGTGGCTGCCCAGAGGAGGGGCCGCATAGCCAGGCGATTAGGTGCACAGCAGGGTCCCAGGATCTAGGAGGCTTCTTGGTGGAAGAGCCCCACAGAGGCATGCTTAGGGGCACAGCGAAGGTTCCAGGCCTGCGGGCAGATTCTCTGAGGAGGGGCAGCCTAAGGAGATTCATCTGCGAAGGGTGAGGCTCCCAGGCCCAGGAGGTAGGGCCGGGCCCCTGGGAACTTTGCAGAGGAAGGCAGCCCAGCCCAGGTGGTAGCTCTAAATTGAGGGAACCTCTAGGAGGGAACTGACAAAAGAGACCTCCCCACCGAGTGAGTCTTCCCTGCCGGGTGAGGTTTCCCCACAAGGACGGTAAAACCAGAGACTCAGGCCCAAACAGGCCTTGCCTCAGCCCGCAGCCTAGGTCCCCTTTGGATGACCATTGGTCAACAAGTGGAGGCACCTCTGCCCACTAGCAGGGAATATACCCCACCTGAAGGCCACCACTCCTAGAGAGGCAGCTTCCTTGTGGAGCACTGCATTATCAACTTCCTCCAAGACTTCAGCCTACTGAAGGCTAAGAGGGGATATATATAGAAATCTTCAGGGACATTGTAAGTCAATAGAGGAAACCTACAATATCTCAGTGGTCCACTGATACCTGAACAATATGAGAAAACAAGGAAAGAAAATGCTGCAAACAAATCTAGATGTTACATCAATAAAACCCAATGACAGCATGGCATAAGAAATGACAGAAAAGGAGTTCAGAATGTACATAATTAAAATGATCGGAGAAGCAAACAATGAGATGAAAGAGCAAATGCACGCACTGAATGATGAGATGAAAGAGCAAATGCAAGCATTTATTGATCGCACCAATCGACAGTTAAAAGAGCAAATACAGGAAGCAAAAGATCATTTCAATAAAGAGTTAGAGATAATGAAAAAAAAAACCAAACAGAAATCCTTGACATGAAGGAAACAATAAACCAAATTAAGAACTCCATAGAAAGCAAATCCAGTAGGATAGAACACCTGGAAGACAGAACCTCAGACATTGAAGACAAAATATTTAACCTTGAAAACAAAGTTGAACAAACAGAGAAGATGGTAAGAAATCATGAACAGAATCTACAAGAACTATGGGATATCATGAAAAGGCCAAATTTAAGAATTATTGGGATTGAGGAAGGCTTAGAGAAACAAACCAAAGGAATGAACAATCTATTCAATGAAATAATATCAGAAAATTTCCCAAATCTGAAGAATGAAGTGGAAAATCAAGTTCAAGAGGCTTATAGGACTCCAAATACACAAAATTACAACAGACCCACACCAAGGCACATTATAATGAAAATACCGAACATACAAAATAAAGACAGAATTTTAAAGGCTGTGAGAGAAAAGAATCAAATTACATTCAGGGGGAAACCAATACGGATATCAGCAGATTTTTCAATCCAGACCCTAAAAGCTAGAAGGGCCTGGAACAACATTTTTCAAGCCCTGAAAGAAAATGGATGCCAACCAAGAATCTTATACCCAGCAAAACTTACCTTCAAATTTGACGATGAAATAAAATCCTTCCATGATAAACAAAAGCAAAAAGAATTTACAAAAAGAAAGCCAGCATTACAGAACATTCTCAGCAAAATATTCCATGAGGAAGAGATGAAAAACAAAGAAGCAAATCAGCAAAGGGAGGAATTATGCTAAAGGAATTGTCAAATAAAGGAGGAAACAAGTTGTGTCAAACAAATAAATAAATAAAATTTAAAAAATGAACCAAATGACCGGGAAACCAAATCATATCTCAATAATAACCCTGAACATTAATGGCCTGAATTCATCAATCAAAAGACATAGATTGGCAGATTGGATTAAAAAGAAAGATCCAACAATATGTTGCCTGCAAGAGACTCACCTCATAGAAAAAGATACCCATAGACTAAAGGTGAAAGGATGGGGAAAACCATACCATGCACATGGACTCAGCAAAAAAAGCTGGAGTATCCATCCTCATTTCCGATAATGTGGACTTCAATCCAAAGTTAGTCAGAAGGGATAAAGAAGGTCATTTCACACTGCTTAAGGGAAGCATAAATCAGCAAGATATAACAATCATAAACATCTATGCCCCAAACAGTGGCTCACCATGTATGTCAAACAAATCCTTCTCAATTTCAGAAACCAAATAGACCATAACACAATAATAGTTGGTGATTTTAACATGCCTCTCTCACCACTGGACAGATCTTCCAGACAAAAATTGAACAAAGAAACCATAGATCTCAATAACACAATCAATAATTTAGACTTAACGGACATTTATAGAATATACCATCCAACCAAGAGCGAATACACTTTCTTCTCAGCAGCACATGGATCCTTCTCTAAAACAGACCATATTTTATGCCATAAAGATAATGTTTGCAAATACAAGAAGATAGAGACACTACCATGTGTTCTATCAGATCATAATGGTTTGAAGTTAGAAATAAATGAAAGAGTAAAACACAGAAACTATTCCAACATCTGGAGATTAAACAATATGCTATTATATGATGAATGGATAACAGAAGATATTAAAATTCTTAGAGGTAAATGAGAACAAAGAAACATCATATCAAAATCTCTGGGACACTATGAAAGCAGTACTTAGAGGGAAATTTATTTCATGGAGCGCATTTAATAAAAGAAGTAAAACTCAACAAATAAACGTCCTAACACTACAGCTCAGAGACCTAGAAAAAGACGAACAGACCAGCACCAAAAGTAGTAGAAGACAGGAAATAGTTAAACTCAGAGCTGAAATCAATGAAATTGAAACAAAAGAAACAATACAAAAAATTGACAAAATAAATAGTTGGTTCTTCGAAAAAATAAACAAAATTGATAAACCTTTAGCCACGCTAACAAAGAGAAGACGAGAGAAAACCCAAATCACTAAAATTCGGAATGAACGAGGAAATATCACAACAGACAGCACTGAAATACAAAACATAATTAGAAGCTATTTTGAAAATCTGTACTCCAACAAAATAGAAAATTTCGAAGACATCAACAGGTTTCTAGAGACATATGAATTGCCTAAACTGAACGAGGAGGACATACACAATTTAAATAGACCAATTTCAAGTACTGAAATTATAGAAGTCATCAAAAGCCTACCAACAAAGAAAAGTCCGAGACCAGATGGGTTCTCAGCCAAGTTCTACAAAACCTTTAAAGAAGAGCTTATTCCAATACTTCTCAAAGTATTCCATAAAATAGAAGAGGAGGGAACCCTCCCAAACTCATTCTATGGAGCCAGTATCACACTGATACCTAAACTAGACAGAGACTCATCAAGGAAAGAAACTTTCAGACCAACATCCTTAATGAACATCGACGCAAAAATTCTCAAGAAAATTTTAGCAAATCGCATACAAAAACATATTAAAAAGATAGTGCACCATGATCAAGTTGGTTTCATCCCAGGGATGCAAGGTTGGTTCAACATCAGGAAATCAATAAATGTCATTCACCATATCAATAGACTTAAAGTCAAGAATCACATGATTATTTCAATAGATGCAGAAAAAGCATTTGATAAAATACAGCACGCCTTCATGCTGAAAACACTAGAAAAAATAGGGATAATGGGAACATTCCTTAACATTGTAAAGGCCATTTATGCTATGCCCATGGCTAATATCATTCTAAATGGTGAAAAACTGAAAGCATTCCCCCTAAAAGCTGGAAAAAGGCAGGGATGCCCTCTTTCACCACTTCTATTTAACATCGTTCTTGAGACTCTAGCCAAAGCAATTAGACAAACCAAAGAAATTAAAGGGATACGAATTGGAAAAGAAGAACTCAAACTATCCCTGTTCGCTGATGACATGATTATATATTTAGAGGAACCTGGAAATTCCACTAGAACACTCTTAGACCTCATAAGTGAATTTAGTAAAGTAGCAGGTTACAAGATCAATGCTCATAAATCCAACGCATTTTTATACATAAGTGATGAATCTTCAGAAAGAGAAATTAGGAAAACTACCCCATTCACAATAGCCTCGAAAAAAATAAAATACTTGGGAATCAATCTCACAAAAGAGGTGAAAGACCTCTACAATGAGAACTATACAACACTAAAGAAAGAAATTAAAGAACACCTTAGAAGATGGAAAGTTCTTGCATGTTCTTGGATAGGAAGAATTAATATTGTCAAAGTGGCCATACTACCTAAAGTGCTATACAAATTCAATGCAATTCCAATTAAAATTCCAATGACGTGCCTTATAGAAATAGAACAAGCAATTATGAAATTCATCTGGAAGAATAAGAAACCCAGAATAGCTAAAGCAATCCTTAGCAGGAAGAGTGAAACAGGGGGTATTGCAATACCAGATCTTCAACTCTACTACAAAGCAATAGTAACAAAAACAGCATGGTATTGGTACCAAAATAGAAAGGTAGATCAATGGTACAGAATAGAGGACACAGACACAAACCCAAATAAATACAATTTTCTCATACTAGACAAAGGTGCCAAAAATATGCAATGGAGAAAAGATAGCCTCTTCAACAAATGGTGCTGGGAGAATTGGAAATCCATATGCAACAGAATGAAACTAAACCCATATCTCTCACCATGCACGAAACTAAACTCAAAATGGATTAAGGACCTTGGAATGAGACCAGAGACCCTGCACATTATAGAAGAAAAAGTAGGGCCAAATCTTCACCTTGTTGGTCTAGGATCAGACTTCCTTAACAGGACTCCCATAGCACAAGAAATAAAAGCTAGAATCAACCACTGGGATAGATTCAAATTAAAAAGCTTTCTTTCAGCAAAGGAAACTATCAGCAATGTGAAGAAAGAGCCTACAGAGTGGGAGAATATCTTTGCCAATCATACTTCAGATAGAGCACTAATCTCCAGAATCTATAAAGAACTCAAAAAAACTCTACTCCAAGAATTCAAATAATCCAGTCGACAAATGGGCTAAGGAAATGAATAGACACTTCACAGAAGAAGATCTACAAGCAATCAACAAACATATGGAAAAATGTTCAACATCTCTAGTAATAAGAGAAATGCAAATCAAAACCACCCTAAGATTCCATCTCACCCCAATTAGAATGACGATTATCAAGAATACGAGCAACAACAGGTGTTGGCGAGGATGTGGGGAGAAAGGTACACTCATACATTGCTGGTGGGGTTGCAAATTAGTGCAGCCACTCTGGAAAGCAGTGTGGAGATTCCTTAGAAAACTTGGAATGGACCCTCCATTTGACCCAGCTATCCCACTCCTTGGCCTATACCCAAAGGACTTAAAATCAGCATACTACAGAGATACAGCCACATCAATGTTCATAGCTGCTCAATTCACAATAGCCAGATTGTGAAACCAACCTAGATGCCCTTCAATTGATGAGTGGATAAAGAAACTGTGGTATATATATACAATGGAATATTACTCAGCCATAAAGAATGATAAAATTATGGCATTTGCAGGCAAATGGATGAAATTGGAGAATATTATGCTAAGTGAGATAAGCCAATCTCAAAAAGCCAAAGGACGAATGATATCGCTAATAAGTGGATGATGACACATAATGGGGGGAGGGAAGGGTTAGTGTTAGGGTTAGAGTAGGGTTAGGGAGGGGGGCAAGTATGGAGGAAGGAAGCACTGTATAGAGGGAAAAGAGGGGTGGGAGGGGTTGGGGGAAGGGAAAAAATAACAGAATGAATCAAACAACATTACTCTATGTAAATTTATGATTACACAAATGGTATGCCTTTACACCATGTACAAACAGAGACACAACATGTATCCCATTTGTTTACAATAAAATTAAAAAAAAATAAAATAAAATAAAAGAAAGCAGATGAGGAAGGGAGATCTATGATGGACAAACCTCAATATGTTATTTCTCTGAATCCTCATAATACTTATTTTTCCATGCCAAAATTTCCAACTCATTACTATAAAAAGTCAACTTCACAATTAGTAACATGGATGAAAGTAATTGTGAAGTCACTATCTATAAGTAGTTATCCCTACTCTGGATGAGGGCATTGTTTCCACTTGTAAGTAAAGTAGTCTAAGCTTGTTTTCATCATAGCCTCATTTATCAAACCCTCATCTCCAAATCACATGTATGTAAAAGGGAGAAAACTGTATTTGTGTGACTTGGAAATCCTGTATTGTTAACATTTTTTTGTGTATTTTATTGACATTTAAAAAATTGACAGTAACATTATATGCAACCTGATATTGTGAACTATATTTACATTGTGGAATGACTAAATCTAGCTAATCAAAATATGCGTCACTGTATACTAAACATCTGCTTCTTGTTTTTTTAAAAGTGGTAAACTGGAAAACATCAGGGTGCTTTTGAGAAATGTAAAACCTCAATTTAGAGCACCCTATAAATTCTGTACTTTCATCCAGGACACTATCGGTTCCAACAGAGAAACAGTGACTATTTCATAGAGATGAGACCACTTTGTTTGTACCCTCTTCTTTCTTGTTCCTTACCATCTCTGTTGGAATGCTAACGTTTCACATTTTGACACCACTGAGTCAATCCTCAATGGTCCATGATTACAACCAGAAGACTCAAAGGAGAACATATGAAATCCCACATGACCAAAACTAGCTTCCTGAACTGGCAAGATAAATTGTGTGGGCGGTGGCTATCTCATGATAACTCTGAGAGGTCCACACACATGTTGGATTTCCTTAAGGAAAATACAGGAACGTTTTGAAACAAGTGCCAAGGAAGAGGGTGTTTAACCAGAACTGAACTTGTCAGGCCATCCAAAATTACTTAAGAATCCCAAGATACTGATCCCAGTCAGTGCTTGAGGAAATTGCTCAGAATGGATTGTAGCCAATTCTTGATTTATTTTACATTTAACTTGTTCTCATGTCTAAATTCTTGGTTCTGTAATTTTTTTCACTTACATTCCTTAATTCTTTTTAATTAGGCCCTGTCCAGCAGTTGAATCTCAGCTGTTTGATCGCAGATCTCATTTTGAGCTCATCACCTTACTCTTAACATTTTGGTTCTTCTAAAGTGGTAACTGCTTGTTCCCTGCTCTCCACTGAGAGATCCCAAGGTCACTCATTCACTGAGGCAGCATCTGGCTCAATGTCCCAGCCTTCAGTAGGATAGAAGGAAATTGGATAAGTGACATCAAATGTTTGAAAGAATGAGAGCTGGAAGCTGAAAAGCACTCTCCTAATATTTTAGTTTCCAAAAGATTTTTTTCTTTAAGTGGGCCAAGAGAAAATTTGTTTGGATATGCAACAGATGCAAGTGAGAACAAGGCGCATTGTTGTAGTTGGCATCAGACACTCTTTGGGAAGAACATGCCTCAGATGTGCTGGTGCAGTTATGGTGGGCTGCCTTTCCTCATAATGCACAACTTTTGTTATTACAGCCAGGAAACTTTACCCTTGAAAATATGCCATATGCATTTCAAAGTATACTGATATTTTCTGAAGGCCTTTGACTGAACTCAAGAGAGACTACATCTCAAAGAAAGTTCTGGTTTGAAGATTATTCCTAAGGTGTTAGTATTTTTAATTAGTGGTAATCCATGACTTAAAAAAAGAAAAACGTCTGAAAGAGAAATGGAATGGAGATTGAAGTTTTTTTACCCTTTATTTTAAAATGATATAACAGATATCATTACCCTATGTACATGTAATTGATTACATGAATGAAATGAATCTGCATCGTGTACAACCATAGAAATGAAATGATGTACCCCATTTGTGTACAATGAATCAAAATGCAGTCTATAAAAAATTAAAAGATAAGTAAAAAAAAATATATAAGAATAAAAATCATGCTTATTAACAGGGTGACTGGTAATGTTTCAGTAGTGTCTAAATTGCCTAATATTTAAATTCTATTGACATATTTATGTTTTCAAAACTTTGTTTATGGTGAAAACATTCAAAATCCTTTCTTTTAGATTTAAAAATGTACAGCACATTGGTATTATCTATAGTCACCAAAATGTGCGATAGCACACCAGAACCTGTCTAACTGTAATACAGTATCCATTGATCAATATCTCTCCATGCCTTCTGCCTTCCCCACCCCCATTCTCCCTGGAGAATACAATTCAGACAAAAAAAAATTATTATATTTTGATTTGCATGCCTGGAAAGCACCATTTTGATTTTTCTCCCTCTTTGGAAAGCACCATTCTATCCTGAACTGTGAGGTCAGTGTTTTGGACTGCGAAATTGAGGAATTTATCTGTGGGACTTGACTATTTCATACCACTTATTTGGTGGACTATACACTGCAAAATACAAGATTTCTCACAGATCATGAGTCTCAGAAATACAAACATACACTCCTATTAAACACAGTCTTTAAGCATATAAATGTCATTTTATATCACGTTGTTAAATGTGGAATCTACTGGTTTTAGTGTCAGCATTTCAAAAGCCTGTGGGGGTGGCAATGAAGGGAAGGCTTGATTCCTCAAATGGAAATATTAAATTCCTCAGTGTATATAGTAAACATGAAGTTTTTTCCCTAGGTGTAGATACTGCTTTATTAACAATTTTCAGGACTTGCTTCCTAGCTAGATAAGGCCCACTGATATTAGATATATCTACATTCGAACCTTACCATGGTAACTACTCTTTTCTTCTACTCTTTTGGAACATGAGCAGCAGCTCCTCAAGGCCTGTTCCTCCTGTGAACCATACTGTGGAAGGTAAAGTAAAAGTATGCCATATCTCTGGCATTTAATTCCTAGAAAATTTATTTAGACTCTCTGGGCTTCATGTTTCTCAACTGTGAAAGAGGAACTAGGGATTTCCTTGTTATAGGGCTGTAGAATTGTTAGGGAAAAAAAAATTTAAACAGCAAACGAAAACATCCAGCAAAATATACAGAACACAATTCAGACAAAAATAAATTTGATTCTTATATTTTGAGTTTAAAAATAACAATATCTTTACCTCAAGCAAGATTTATTTTTCTTCTCTTTTGGAAGCTTTGCCTATAATTTCAGTATTTATCTGGAAGTAGACTAATCTTTTCTAGTTTCTTTGAGTATGCCAACTTGTGTCATTTAAGCCTATTGACAAATTGATTTTACTGGGAAAATATATTGGACAATTTAAGAAATTTTTGGTAAATCATAATCTTTTTCTTAATTTCTCAACTAAGTAACTCTGCCTCTGTTTGCAGTTTTCTAAATTAAAGGTACAACTCCAGAAAACTGTCTTTCTTTTTCTCTAAGGAGTTATTTTAAACCTGACAATCCTGTCTGTTGGCCCACACATTCTCTTTCCTTAGTTATGTATATTGGATGAAGTACAATCTGGTAATGGGATGGAAAATATGTGGGGTTAAGAGGAAAAACCACTGTCCAAAATGCCTTGGAGCAAAGCCAATATTTCTCCATCAGTTGTCTGTTCTCAGGGTCTGGTGGTTTACATCGGCTGTCAATTCTGCTTGGGTAGAGAACTCTGAAGCCATGCAGCTTGTTACACAGTTTCTGCAGTCACCCTTTTCAGGAGGCTGAAATTGTAGAACTTTCTCTATTCTATGGGCTGGAAAGTAACATAAATGCTTGGAAACAGTGCTGGGATTGAGGATAGAGGACTAGAGACATAGTCTACAATTAGGATTAAATGAAATTTTGATGTGCACTTCACCCCTGCTGTGCCTGATGTTGAAACCCATATGTATTATATATTTATCCATTACAATGCCTCCTAATCTCAGGCAGAGATGAGTTTGAATGCCACTTCTGCTTCTGGCTATTTTACCTGGAGGAAATTCATGGCCAATTCTGGGATTATTGTGATGCCATTATGATTAAATATGAGAGATCAATATGAATTATTAAAATAATGTTCCTAAAACATAGCAGCATCACACTGAACTGACTCAATTGTGATGATTTTTAAACTTTTTTTTTTTTTTATTTTTACAGACTGCATTTTGATTCATTGTACACAAATGGGGTACAATTTTTTGTTTCTATGGTTGTGCAGGATATAGATTCATACCATTTGTGTAATCATACATGTACACAGGGAAATGATGTCTGTCTCATTTCACCATCTTTCACAGCAATTGTGATCTTCATTGAAAAAGAAAAAATGAGGCATATTCTACCCTGTTAAATTTGTTGCTGGTCCTCTTAAAATGTATAATTTTATTTTATCTCATACCAAAATAATACACTACTTGGAGGTCTGTTCTTAGAAGTGATGAACTTGTTTCCATAAACAAACTATAATTATAATTTTACTTTGTTTTTGATTTTCAAGGTGAATAATTTTAATTTATTATGTAATTATAATAATTTTAATTTATTATGTAATTAGAAACAAGGCATTCATTGTGAATTGTGTCTTCTGATTCCATCTCTTTAACTCATTTTTATTCTATGATTCTCCTCAGTGTGACCAGTTATGTTAGTATTAAAGTGGCCACTGGAAAAATGGGACAAATATATTAACATAAAATAATAGGAACTTATTAAGGTTTAAATTACTACTGGTAATAAATAATGTTGATTTTTTTTTAATTGTACAAAATAATCAGGTTAAATTGAAATGTATTTAATGAACAAAACTACCATAATATTTTTTTCTGTTTTGAATCCCTTTAGTCTATCCTGGTCCTGTAATATTTTACTTAATGATGAAATACATCCTCTACAATGTTTCTTGGTTCCTATTCTTCTAATTAGCCACTGTGAAAAACTTGGAGTGAGTAAAGATGATTTAAGGGGGAAGCATTAATAGTTCATTTTTATTTAAATTCAAATTATGTTGTTTCACTTTCAGCAAATTCTAGCTATCATTATATATTTTATCATGGATATAAGTGATTCATTATAATCCTCCTGTGAATATCAATTGGGTTCTCCAACTTTACTAATAGCAATGTTCATTGAGAATTCTTAATGTGACAAGCATTTCACAATTGTTATCTCTCTCGCTTCTTTCAGTCATCTGATACTGGAATTCTGGCTGTCCCTGTTTTGCATTCTAGATGACCTGGCCAGAAGGACTTGAGTAACCTTTCCACAGTGATATTGCCCCTGCTCCTTGGGTGGGTCAGAACCTGAACCAAAGTTTTAGAGAATTTAGAGAAAAATAAAAAGGAGATTCAAGACATTCCCTTTGTGTTGATTTCTTTATAAAAATAAAAATTATACTTTGGACTAGAATGATTGGATTGCATTAAGATTATTTTCTCTCCAAGCTTCAGTTAACTGCCCTGAGCCAACAATAATCACCAAAATATTTAAACCCTGACTTTTAGTAATACAATTAACTTATGAATCAAAATGCAGTCTGTAAAAATAAAAAACAAATTAAAAAAAATCACAATTGAGTCAGTTCAATATGATGCTGCTGTGTTTTAGGAACACTATTTTAGTAATTCATATCATATTCTAAAAGATAGATTCAAATATTTTTGATATTTTAACCCACTCACTTAGCAAAGCCATATGTCACACACAATCCCTACCAGAATTATTAGATAAAGAAAAATTCTGCCATTATCTTGCTGCTTTACTTTTTTTTACATTGAAAATGGAAAAAAATCAGGAAAAAATTACAAATGACCAATAGACCTCTGAAAATGTTTGACCTCAGTAAGAATAAAATAAATAAAATTAAACTTTGACGATTTTTTTTTTTTTTTTTACCTTTTGGTTTCTTAAGAATGAAAAGATTGATAATGCATGTTAATAAGAAAATAAGAAAACCCTTGATTTTGGGTGTATAAATAGGAATGATATATTTGGAGATCAATTTACAAATACCTTCCCAATAAAAACATGCAAATAATGTAATTTTATGGATTCTGAGTGAAATAGAGAATAGAAATCAGAGGTTTTTCTACAGCTATCTATTCATTCTTTATGTAATAGCTTATTAATTTACATCGAACACAATCTTTTTACTTATGAGAAAATTTTCTCCTTGTCAAATATACATATGTATATGTATTAAATAGGATACTTACTGAAATCACATACAAACTGTTACTTTGAATGATTAAACTTTCTAAGTCTGTTTAACTTCTCTATAAATGGAAGACACTAACACATCTATCTTATTGAATATTGTATTGAGAAATATATTAAGCAATTAATTTGCATTTACTAGTCCTAAATTGATAGCAACCTTTAAAGAATATACACTTCCAATGTTTATTGAAGCATTATTAATAATAGTCAAGAAATGGAATCAGCCTAAGTGTCTGTCAACTGAGGACTGGATAAAGAAAGTTGTGGTATATATACATGCTGCAATACTATTCAGTCATGAAAAAATAATATTCTGTCATTTGTGACAGCATGGATGGAACTGGTGATCATGATGTGAAATGAAATAAGTCTGGCATACAAAAACAGTTACTCCATGATCTCACTCATGTGGAATCTAAATATAAGCACAAGAGGTGAGAAGGATGGGGAGAGGTTGGTCAAAGAGTACTAAGTTGCAATTAGGGAAAATAAGTTCTAGCATGTTATTGACCAATAGGGTGACTATAGATATTGATAATATATTGTATATTTCAAACAAAAACTAGAAGATAGAATTTCAGATGTTTTAACATATATGAATGAATGTTTGAGGAGATACAGTGCACGCGCGCACACACACACACATATGCATTAAACAGTGTAGACCTATATAAAAACATCATGATGTCCTATGAAAAATTATTTGTCAATTGAAAATAAAAATATAAAAAGCAAAAAGTGTATTCTATTTAATGTAAATTTATTTTTAAATTGCAAAAATAATATATATTTATTATAGCATGCCAAATAGTGTGGACATATAAAAATTCTCTACCCTTATCCTAAATAAACAACTTTGTTTTTGATAAGTGAGATCATGATAGATTTATATGAGTTATCTTCTGTGAATTGAAAATGATTCCTGGGGTATTTAGCTTATTCTCATTTACTTACTAAGTAAGTTGAATTCTATTCACTCTATTAAGTTTGTCAGACTGGATCATAGCTTGGTAATTGAGATAGCTATAGACCTACATGGAAATAGTTATCAGTAAAACCAGATCAATCCCTTCCTCTTAGGCAGTAATATCTTTTTGATTTTTCTGCCAAATAAATTTAAAAATTTAATAAAGATAAGGAAAGGATTATTAAATGTTCTCAATCCAAAGTAACCAAGAAACATCACAGCTATGGGGGCAAACTGATGAAATATCTGGAATTAGATTGTAGAAAGAGTCTAAAAGTGACAAAAATAACTGTCAGAAGAACTAAACCATTCACTTTGACAGATCTTCTGCGAATACACAGAAATAATAGGCCACTTTCATAAAATAGTGACTTAAATTATAAAAATTTAAGGGGCATTAGAAAATTTAGTTTATTCCTTTTATTTAAAAACAAGAGCAGCGGAGAGTTTACGTGATTTTAGGTCTGAAGGCAAGGATCTTCCCGGGGCAAGCCATGACATTTCCCCCTGCTGTGCCCGTTATCCCTGGGGCTTGTTGAAGAGTGTCATTATTCCCTTGACCTTATTTCACTTGCCTTTTATGGGCTTTGGTTGAAATAGATAGAGAGGGAAAAGATCAGAGATTTATCTCTATACCCCCCTTCATTCTTTTTACGTCGATTAAGCACTCATTCTAGGTTTTGTGAGTACAGCAGTGAATTTTAAGCAAAATGGATATAACATTTTGTACAATTTTAAGGCCTGTTCCTCTCTGAACTCTGATATTTTGGTCTTATCCATATTTCAATATTTACTTTCAGTTTTTAAAAATTGCAGTCATAGATATTCATTAGTTTTAAAGGAGTGAATTTATATATCAAAATCATATAGTAATCAACATAGGTGTTTTATTTCTTATGGGCATTAGTATCCCAGAGTTCCAAATACTTCAAGCGCTACCCAAAGAATTTTAGTATATGACATAAATACACAGAATCTGGAGCCAGATTGGCCTGGGTCTAGATCCCTGTTCTGCTCCTTATTAATGCTATAATAACCCTGGAAAGTTTTGAAAGCCTCAGTGTTTCAGTTTTCTTACAGGTAAAATGGGAACAATACTAACACTCTACATCATATAGAGTAGTTTTAAGTTTAATGATAAAGTTGATCAAATGGACAACTGTCTAGGATGTTTTTATTACTTTGATCAAGAAACCAACAAAGCAGGAGGCAGATTAAATGCAAAAATATATAACCACATACCTCCCCATCAAAATCAGAGAATGTTCCACACCCTTTACCACATCTCTCCCACTAAAAATTGATCATGGTGGGCATTCTTTCTAAGCCCTAACATGGCTTTTCAATTAGTTCAGCACCACAGTCATCGATCAGTGGGAGATTTGTTATCCTGAACCTATTGCATAAGATTGTCCTGAAGCTTTGTCTGTGAGACTCTTTCTCTAGGGGAAGTAAATTTGAAGTATTTAATGTTTTTTGTTGCTAGGGTGATCACATGCTCCAATTTGTCTGTAACTAAGCTTCAGCTGTCCTCCAGACATAATTATTATCAGTACTATCTCTCGCTTTCTAAATTATCCCAGTGTAGACAACAAATGATGGCCACTTCAGTTACAGTTTATTATAAAGACTATAAAATACATTTTAACTACTTTGAGCTTTGTGTTTTGAATCACTGTCCTGGAAACCTGATATAAAATAAAATTATTTTATGTTCATTCGCATCTCTGTAAAGAAACAGCTTCATGGACTCTTCAAATGATGAGGCCCATCTTTGGCACTTTCAATTTCAAATACTTGTTTTCTAAAATGATGTGTTTTCTCAAACATTTAATCCTCATGTATTTATTTATATATTAATTAGTTAAAATTTTAAGAAATAAAATGTATAAGTTTTCTTGCATCCTGTGTGTGCCAACTTCTTTTAAATTGATTGGTATAATTTAGCATCCTTAACAATTGTATTAGTTTCTTTTTTATTTTTGTTTTTATTATAATTATTATTGGATATTGGTGATAAGAATAATGGGAAAAGATTTTTTCCCACTCTGTAGGCTCTCTTTTTACATTATTTATTGTATCCTTTGCTGAGAAAAAGCTTTTGAGTTTGAATCTATCCCATTTATTGATTTTTACTTTGATTTCTTGTGCTTTGGGAGTCTTGTTAATAAAGTCTGATCCTAAGCCAACATGATGAAGATTCAGGTCTACTTTGTCTTCTATTTGGTCTCTGGTCTAATTTCTAAGTCCTTTTTCCATTTTGAATTGAGTTTTGTGCAGGGTGAGAGATAGATATTTAATTTCATTGTACTGCAAAAATTTTAAATAACTTATAAAACATTACACCAAAAAATAAAAGGAACCCAATGAATAAATGGGTCAAGGAACTGGACAGACATTTATAGAAGAAAACATACAGACAATTAATAAATATATGAAAAAGTGTTCAACATCTCTAGTAATTAGAGAAATGCACATTAAAACAACTCTAAGATTTCATCTTACTCAGAATTGTTATTATCAAGAACACAAATAGTAATAGATGTTGGCGTGGATGTGGGGAAAAAGGCACACTTTTATGTTGCTGGTGGAGTTGCAAATTGGTGCAGCCACTCTGGAAAGCAGTGTGGAGAAAACTTGGAATGGACCTACCTTTTGACCCAGTTATACCACTCCTTGGTTTACACCAGAAGGACTTAAAATGTGCAGACTGCAATAATGCAGCCACATTAATGTTTATAGCAGCTCAATTCACAATAGCTAGATTGTGGAACCAATCTAGATGCCCTTCAACAGATGAATGGATAAAGAAACTGTGGTATACATACACAATGGAATATTATTCAGCCATAAAGAATAATAATATTATGGTATTTGCAGATAAATAGATGGAATTGAAAAATATCATGCTAAGTGAAATAAGCCATCCCCAAAAACCAGAAGCTGAATATTTTCTCTGATAAGTGGATAATGATAAATAATGGGGGTGGAGAGGTGGGGGTGAGAGAAGAATGGAGGAACTTTAGATTACATAGGGGGAAATGAGAGGGAGGACGGGGTGGAGTATGAAAAATGGTGGAATGAGACAGACATTACCCTATGTACATGTATGATTACATGAATTGTATGAATCTACATCGTGCACAACCATAGAAACAAAAAGTTGTACCTCATTTGTGTACAATGAATCAAAATGCAGTCTGTAAAAAAAAATAATAATAAAAAAAATTTAAAAAAATAAAAAAAATTTAAAAGATAAAAAAAATGGGGTTCATTTTGACAGTTTTACAAGTGCATAAAACTTATATTGATAGCATGCCATCCTCCTTATTTCCACCCTCCAATTGGAACCTTCTGCTTCCCTTGTAGTCTCCCTTAAATATACATTGTTTTCTAGAATCTACATGACAGAAAAGATGCCATACTTATCTTTCTGAGTCTGGCTTATTTTGCTTAGGTTATTATTAACAGATTAAATTCTTAAAAATTGTGTGTCATTAACAAACTTTTAAACAGTCTTTAATGAGCCAATGCATGTATTTATTTTTTAATAGGAATTCATTTTTATATCTTAAATAAATTTGGCATATATTAACCCACTATGAATCAACTTCATAAAGTTGTGATAGAATCCCTATTCTTAGAA
This sequence comes from Sciurus vulgaris, assembly GCF_902686455.1. NCBI lineage: Eukaryota > Metazoa > Chordata > Mammalia > Rodentia > Sciuridae > Sciurus > Sciurus vulgaris. The sequence goes on from NC_136466.1 coordinate 51,040,250, forward strand.
TAAGTTCAATAAAAGATTTTTCATTCAGCCATGGATATTGACTAGTTAAAAAAACCAATTTTCTTGATCTTTGTCTTCCTAAAAACACTAATGCATTAATTAGCAACCAAAAAAAGTTTTAAAATGTCAATAATTGAATGATTTTTAATTAATATTTGGCTTAACCTCTTTGAAACTTTAATTATATTAACAATAGCAGTGGTCTAGTATGTCATTCATCAAAGCAGATTTTACTTCTTAAGAAGTAAAATAAGTAAGTATTCTTATAGTTACACACATACACATATAGGCACTTTTAGCATTTTTAGAAATCTGAAACTCTTCATTGGAATCTAATTATCAGTTATATATTTCCCAGATGCAGACAAATAAAACCAATTTAAGCTAATTTTAATAATAATATAAAACCTGAGAAGCTCAGGGGTAACATTTGTATTAGGCAAAGTTAAAATCAGAGGTTCAAATGGTGTCATCGGGACTATGCTGCTTCCGCTCTCATGTTTTATTTCCCTAGAAGTGAAAAGATGGCTACCTGTAGTTTCACATGCAATACTAACACTTTTAGCAACTTCCATGCAAAGTTGGCTACTTTTTCCAGGGAAATATCACTGGTGTGTCTCAACTAAGGTGTTAATCATTGAACCAGTCACTGTGGTCAGAGGTATGGAATGTTCTGTTATTGAGATGAGTCTCTGATCCACCTTCAGAGTAAATGAGGGCTGAGTAGGAAATACCTTATAAAAGGGTAATTGAAGTAGTGCTAGCAGAAGAAGCAGCGGGTATGTTGGGGAGAGAGGAAGAAACAATGGATACCACTGGGAAACTTAGAGTCCATAGGCTCCTGATGAAGAACCTGTGCACCAAAGAAAACATTGTATAATAATATGGTAGACAGCTAAGGTAAATACATTTTTAATGTTGTTCACTTTTATAGTTTGGATCTTTAATGACCCCTGAAAAGATTATGTGTTAGACAATGCAGGAGTGTTCAGAATTGAAATGATCAGTTTTGAGAGGAGTAACCTCATCAGTGGATTAATCCATTTGCTGGATTAATAAATTGAATGAACATCTCAGTGGTAACTATAGGCAAGTGGGTCATGTCTTTAGGTTACTAAAGCCATAGGCTGAACTACATCTGTTTATGATAATTCTTTCTCCCTTTCCCTACCACCACGAGTTGAGCAGTTTTTCTTCTCATGTCCTTCCTCCATAATGTTCTGCCTTATCTCAGGCCCAGAGCCATGGTCTTGGCCAACCATGCACTGAACCTCAGGAACCATGATCTCCAAACAAAATTTTCCTCCTCTAAGTTATTCTTATCAGGTATTTTGGTCACAGCAATGAAAAGCTGACTAAAGAGCTAGACTACAGAACTATGACAATATGATTTGTAAATTTTTAAAAATCATGTTAGAAAATATTAAGCATTTTTTTAACCAATGGATCTGAATTCTGTTTCCACAATGCATTTCTTCCAAATGCAGTCATTACTCACATACTTAGATATTGTTCTGTAATGAAGTTTGAAGAGAATATTAGAATGGAAATGTGTTTTTAAAACTGCCAGTCAATGACAAATTTTGGCTGCATTATTTCTACTAAAAATGTGGTTAAAGGATTCTGCTAAAAATAGCTAAAGCTTGTGGATTATGCAAAAATCATCTGTTCATTCAGAATTGACTTGACTGTGAAGACAAGCCATAAATATATGAACTGGTGGGAAAAGTCTGCTTCATGTTGCTCCTTCTGGTTTGTTTGAATTGGCTCTGTGTCATGTTCATGCACTTTAAAAAAAATTGCATGTGCAAAATCATATCCCAGGGCTTGGCACATAGTAATAGGTCAAAGAATGTGACTGATACCCCTCTCTCTCTCTCCTCTCTCTCACTCAATCTATCCTTCTTTGCCCCTTGCTCTCTCCGTGTCTGATTTTCCCACTCTTTGGTCTCTTTTTTGTACACATAAGACCCTGACTCTTTCTCCCTTCCTCTTTTCTCTTTCAAACTGAATCTAGAAGAACTGGATTCAAATCCTAGTTACACAGACTCAGTAATATTGTAGATTATTCCTCAATATAAATTGGACTTTACACCTCTTGAACACATTCAATCAGAGAAAATTTAAAAGAAAAATAACATATTATTGATAATTTCAATTCATATGTAGATCTTCAACATGTCAATATCTTGTCTATCAGTTTTTAAAAACCATTATATGATTCGTCTCAACTTTATTAAAAACATTATAGAGGTTTATTTTGCATTAAGCAATGATTTAACTTATCTGAGGAATAGATAGTTAATAATTAGCTATCTCCTAAAAAAGAACAATACAGAAATATAATGTAATTGTCATGCATATAAACACAATGTCCCCAAACTGTATAAAACAACAGGGAGATTGTAGAAAACAAGAAAAACAAGCCAAGTTAACACATAGCTCTCAGTTACTGATAAATCAATATAGAAAATAGTTATTCAAAGTATCTGAGATATGAATAACCTAATGAATAAACCTTGAACTACTAATTATAAATCTATCTGCAATCAATAAACAAGAATATATACAACTATAGCATGAATTGGGCCACTAAAAAGACTAAATAAATCTATAGTGTCTAAATAAATAAATCTAAAGTGACTAAATCTATATTTTACAGAATGAATTATCTAAATCACAATGTTATACAATTAGAAATTAATAAAATTAATAACTTAAAGCTATATTAAAAATTCAATGTGTTTTAGAATTTGTATTAAAAGGAGATTGAAGATCAGTGAAGGTTAGTAAACCCAAAGTCAATTTATTGAGATTAATAAAATAATTATAGAAAGTGAATTTGAAAATTGGGCAAAATGGTGAATTTGTAGAAAAATACAAATTCCAAAATTAAAAAGGAGGAAATAAAAACACAAGTAGACTAATAAAAATAAAAGTAATTTTAAGAATTACTGACAATGAATATCTAGAACACAAACTGCTTCACTGAAATTTCTTCAAATCTTCAAAAACAGCTAAATTATTGACACAAACTATTTGAGAGTAAAAGCAAAACTTTCAATCACATTTTAGTAAGACAGTGTAATTTTAATTGAAGATAAGAAGAAGAAAATTATTGACTCTTTTCACCTGTAAATGTATATGTAAAATATGAAACAATACAATAATTATCAAATAGATTTATAACAGAAATTAAAAGATGATTTAGCACCCAAAAAAGTGAAAAATAAGTAGCACAGTATTGTTCCAGTGAGCTGAAAAGATAAGAATAAAAACAACTTAGCTTTCTAAGACTACGTATAGAAGTACACAAAACAAACACATTAGAAAATTTACTCTTGGGGCAGAAAACGAATGAGGAAAGAGAATATTCTAAACAGTCCAATTGAGAAGTTAGTGGTGATAATTTCACAGCTTAGCACAACATTACCTGATGCACTACATGCATTTATATTGCCCATTCAGCTCCTCTTGGTTCTTGGATGAATGAGCCCTCAAAGATCATTTGTGGTGGAACAGCTTCACAGAGGATTGATTCTCTTCCCCCATGGCAAGAATATCTCAAACTTCCTGCACATTGGGGTGAGAGGTGTAGCTGGCCTATCATGCACAAGGCCCTGGTTCAATCAATAAATAAAAATTTAAAAAGTACTGGTATGTCATTCCCTTATATTCTTCCAGGAATTAAGAGTTTTAAAATTGGACACAGAGACTTTGCAGATAGGCAAATTAAGAGGCAAAGTATAATTTGAAAAGAAATAGCTTCATGAAACAATACATAACTAAAAATTGTGTATTATTCAGATCCATGATAATACATAATGGATGAAGTTCTTTATAAGATTGAGCTCTTTTTTTGCTATGGTTCTGCATGTACTAGATGTTTTTGATTATTTTTTGATTGACACATAGAATTATATTTATTTATGGGGTACAATGTGATGTCCAGATAATTTTTCATTTCCATTGTCCCCAAGTTATATTCTAAAGAATGAATTTATTCTCTTTCCATTCCTTTATTCAGATTTCCATCCTCTCTTCACATACTTTGAAAGCTCTTCAATTCCTTTTGGCAATCTCATATAAATAGAAGCAACAATATCTGTCAGACAGGTTGCTAGAAAATACAAAAATCATATAGTTATAAGGCAGAGTCTGGTAACACTTTTGTCCCTTAAATTTAGATCAATGTTGTGTCAATCCCAATAAAATAAATGGATCCTGGCAATATAATCCATTTTTTTTTTTTTTTTTACTAATTCAGTTAGATTAATGCATGATGACACAGCTGTTGGATTTGGTGTTTTGAAGACTGGATGTGGTCTGTTTCTCCTGAAGTTGATGGACTTTGGCATTAATTTCACATTTCTGACATCATCAGTTTACCATGATAATAGGAACAATCACGTATAGAATACTTGCTAAATGTCAAAGACTTTTCAGTTCATTTGTGTGCATTATTTCATCCAATCTTTCTGCCAGGTGAGTATTAGTAGTCTAAGAAAGAAATTGAGATATTAGAAAGTTAGTTGTCCAAGGTCACACTCTTGAGAACTTAAGAAACATACCACAGAGATAATGGAACCACAGATCATTCATGTTATATTTTAAGAAAATACCACAGATCAAAGTAAAGAAATGACAAAGGTTAAAGTTATTTTATACACACTGTGGAAAATATATCAGGTTTAATTCAGGAAAAGAATAGTATAATAATCTAAGCCGAAAGGAGATAAAATGGGGTTTTCTCAAGGGCATTCTTGACAAATACTTGACAGGATACAAGTGAAGCACTGAAGTTGTTAAAAACTCTCAGGTTGGATAACCCTTAAGGTCAACACCAGATGTAAGATCTCTCAGTTACAAGATAGAATGATTTTAAAGTTAGAGAAATGAGAGTCCAGGGCCACCGTTAGAATTTTAAAATTCTAACAAATGAAGAAAGTCACCCAAGTAAGGTCACTGTTGATAAGAATATAAAGAGGTAGAAAAATAATTTTGGCAACCAGTTGTCGAAGATGAGGAATATAGGCAACAGAGCAAGTTCTAAATAAGAAGAGAGAGGTCAGATTTTGTAGTACAGATAGTAGAACACATGAAGAGAGTCGATCACTAAAGTTCCATGTAATGTGGGTTTGTCTAAGTCAAGGGAAAGTAAAATATTCTGACAATGGAAATGGGAAGGGAGTTTATATTTGTGATTGAGAACATGGATTTATAACTAGATTACCTCAGTATCTGCAGCTCAGTGGAATTATAATAATTCTAAACTGGTAATTTTACTTAGAAGATTGAATGAATAAATAATTTACTTATGAAACCTGGGCATAGCAAACATTCAATAAATGTCATTTATCACTAAAAGTACATACACATATTCAACAATATTAATTAGTATCTATCACCATTAATATGAAAGTGATTTTTTTTTGGACAATCTGTACTACTCTTAAATTCTTGCATTTTTTATTTCTAGTCCAATTGTGTTTTGGCTAGTTGCTCAGGTGCCTAGGGGCATAGAAAGACATTATTCCTTCCTTCACTGAGAGGTAGAAAAGAAAGTTGATGATTAACAGATGAATAGCCAGAAGAAGCTAATATAATACAGGTAGTAATCTTGAAGAGATTTGCATAGACAGGAAGAAGAGGATGTATAGGTTAACTTTAGGGGAAGTAAGATAGAAGGGATATTTGGTCAGGTAAAGGTAAGGAATAAGAGCACAGCAAAATCAGAATGATTGCATAGAATATGGATTCCAAAGACATGAATGCTATAGCTCCATGACCTAGTTGCTGAATATGTTTGGTAGTTTATGTTTTATTGTTGTTGTTTTAAATTTTAGATGACCAAAATGTAGATAATACTTAGTTTTGTGATCTTTAGAAAAATGGAAATTAACTTAATTTACAAATTAGGCTCTGTGGATGCATGTAGCAGAGCCTGAAAACAGTAGCCTAACCAAACACTTATGTGTTTTCTTCACATGATGAGTAGTTTGGAGAAAAGAAGTCTAAAACTGATGTGGCATCTCTGATGTCATTGGCATCCCAGGTCCCTTCTCTCTGCTCCCCAAAACGAAACTTTAGATCAAGTAAACTTATGTACTCATCTTTTTGACCAACACTCTGCCACATAACAAGGTCAACAGCTATTGGGCGTGTCAACTGCCCCCTTGAACAATGTCTAGGCACTGTTGATAAAGAAGGGGAAACAGTAGGTAACTAGCAGAGTCTGTCATAGTGATAAATCAGACATGTTAAAGCATACAGATTAAAATTTAACACATGCATTGAAAATACAAAAAAAAAATAGTTTCAAGTAGTATTTTGTTGATTTGATTTCTCTTCTTTTCATGCAGTTTCTGATTTACATTTGTCTTGATAACATCAAAGATAACTAACAACAACACAGTCATTGAAAAGGTTCTTTGCCTATTACAGGAATGTGCAAGTCTTTCTGCCAAAACATGGAGACAAACTTGTCCATGTCCACATCTCCACAAGTAGAAATGCAGTATTAAAATTCTGTGTTGTAAAACAATAGAGATACTTACTGAAATAGGAGAGGAAAGGAATGAAAGGAGAAAAAAACTCAGGAAGTAGCAGTAATGGAAAAGACCTCAAGTTCAGAAGATGCAGATTTGAGTAATGGCCAGAGGAGCCTAAGGAGAATGAAATTAATATCTCTGACTGTCTCTGAGCTCTTCTTCCTGAATAAATATTCTTAGTTAACTTTGCTGACCAACATGAAGTGTTATATGTACTGACAGTGGGCAATGACAGTTGTAAGGTACAAAACTAGTTACTGTGAGGGTTTAATCCAACAGAATTCTTTGAAACACAGACATTTCTGTGACATATTTATTTAACAAATAATCCAGGCACTAAGAATATACTGTTGTGTGGCATAAATGACTTTTCTGTTATCAACAAATTTTTCCCACGAAGGGTGAATTTTTTGTTAAACTTTTTTTTTTTCCCTCAGTGAGTGGAAAGATAATAAACAGTTTTAAAGAATTGGAATTTTGAATGATGAGATTAAGAAAAAAAGAAAACAAGATTTCATGTGAAAGAGTTATCACTGGGTTATAAGGTTAGAAGTCATGTACTCTTTTATATAGAATCACCAGAGAATTCCTTCTCTTAAAAATTGACATTGGAGTTCACTTCTAAATGATGAAAAGAAGCTAGCCATGTGATGACTTGAGTGTTCTGGACATAGGGAGGCAAAGGAAGTGCAATGTGAGCTTGTCAACTTAATCTTCTTTAACTTTGAGACTTAGTGTAATAAGAAACCAAATCTTTTTTTTTCACTTATTCCATTCCTTTTATAGAAGTCAAAACTTCATCACTTACCTGCTTAAATTTACCTCCTCCTTTCTCTATTAGTCAGTTTGTGCTAAGAAGAAACACACACACACACACACATACGCACACAGAAAGTGAAGGGGTCTTTTGGATATGGTGGCCTTTGGGTGGGTGTGTATGATGCATTAAGAGTGAGTGCATTGACTAGATTGAAAGGTCCTCCTTTGGAGATGGCAGGCAGTGGCTATCACACAGGCAAATCATATTGCTGGAGGTTACATTTGGATATTTAGTGGAAAATATTTTTCTTTAATGATTTTAATAACTACATTTTGTGATTGAAATATTTTTATCATTAAATACTAAACAGGCCCTGTAACCTCTACCCTTTATAGTATAATTTGTATTTTTTTTTTTGTAAATGAAGAATAGTTATTCTTTGAGAAAAAAGTATTGAGTTTATTATGAGAAATTAAATTTTTGCTAAACATTTTCTCTTAAAAAATTAGAAATTACATATTGAAATAATAATGATAATATTAAGGATGACTGCAGGCTACTTAAAATGTGTAATTACTCATATGATTTTGGCATATTAAATAAGTTAATATATGAGGTAGGTACCACTACTATAATATTTTACAAATGAGAAAAGTGAAGCATGGAAAGGTTCAATGATTTCCTCTTGATCATACAGATATTTTAGCTAATGTATCTGGGTTCTTATGATAACATTACTTTCCACATGATCATTAAGCCTTGAAACAATGTCTATTCTATAGGTTTTATGAAAATACGCATATTTAAATATGGTTTCTTTCCCTGGGTTCATTCTCTATCTCTTTGTTCCAATTTTACAGGCAGCATATCTGAGAAGAAAATTAAAACTTAGTTTTATTTTTAAATTTAAATTTATTTTTTACTACCATAAATACAAACAATTGTGCACATCAATGGGGTGCCATGTAATATTTCAATACATGTATATGTTGTATAATGTTTAAAGCAGATTAAACATACTTAGCTTCTGCAACATTTATAATTTCTTTGTGGTGAAAAGTCCTTTCTTCTAGCTTTACGAAATGTACACTACATAGCCGGGCACAGTGGTACACACCTATGATCCCACAGGTTTGGGAGGCTGAGGTAGGAAGATCGCCGGCTTCAGTAACTTAGCGAGGTTCTAAGCAACTCATCAAGACACTGTCTCTAAATAAAATACAAAAAAGGACTGGCGATGTGACTCAGTGGTTGAGTGCCCCTGGGTTCAATTCCTAGTACCAAAAAAGAAAGAAAGAAGAGAGAGAGAGAGAGAGGTAGAGGGGGAGAGAAAGAAGGAAGGAAGGAAGGAAGGAAGGGAGGGAGGGAGGGAGGGAGGGAGGAAAAGAAAGAAAGGAAGGTCCAATACATGATTGGTTTTGTTTTCATGGTCACCCGACTATGCGATCACACCCCAGAACCCTTGCTGCTACCTTAGTTCAGTGATCAACCTCTCCCCTTTCCTCCCCAGGCTCTGGTCACCATCGTTCTTCTCAGAACTTCTATGAGATCAACTTGTTCAGATCCAACATGAGGGAAAATGCAGTCTCTTGCATACAACATTACTCTGCCTGGTTGTCTGCATTAATGGGGACATGCAATACATTTAAGCAGTTTGATAGATTTCCAATTGTGAAATTTGAAGAAGAGTTTGTTGTTTCTCTGCTGATTCTGCTGTTCTTTTCTGTGTGATGAATATTTTATAATTTCACTTGTTCCACAAACTAAAAAAAAAAAAAAAATGAAGAAGATTAAGAAGAAACCTGTTGGCTTCCCTGGAATCCCTAGTACCAAAACTGTGTACCAATTTGTTATTTATTACCTTTACAAAGAAACAAGAAGATGAACTTTCCGACGGGTAGGTCAATCTGCAGACAAATCACCCATTGCTTCCTGCAGACAGTATACCTTTATTTTTTGCCACTGATTCTGTTGCCTCAATTCCTTGGTCCACCAATCATTCCAATAAGAACAGAAAGTGCTCTATTGTCTTCCATATTAACTTTAGTACCAAACATCTCTCCCTCTTGCAAAGATAAAAATCTGAAAACAGGTGCTCATATGTTGTCTCCTTTCCTTAACTTATATTCTCAAATCACTTCACTGAAACTACCATTATTGAAGTCTCTAATTTCATCTATATAATTAGTTCAATGTTTTATCTTTTAATCCTCATAATCTTTGAAATGTGTCTTTTTTTTAATCTTATTTTTTAGGGTGGGGCCCTTTATTTATTTATTTATTTATTTATTGGTCTTTTCTTTTTTGGAACTGGGGCTCAAACCCAGGGCTTTGCTGCTGAGCTACATCCCAGCCCTCAGAATGTCTCTTAAGTGCTTATACTTCTCACTTGTGTCTTGAGTAATGCCTTTTTCTTTCCATGTTTTCAATGTTCCTTTGAATTTGGAGGGTCTTTGTCTTTTTCTAATCTAAAGATTGAAGAGATCCTGTGTTTAATTCCAGGTTCACTTCTTCTTCCACATATACTTTTTAGATGAGCTTGTTTATTCCCATTATTTCACATGTCAGTAATAAGTTGTATCCCAAATTCATACAATCCCAAATATTCATTATTTTTATTAAACATTTACATATAATTTTGATTTATATTGTGTAACTTTATAGGACAAGATAAATATAAACTTTTAAATATTAGACTTACATATCTAGTTGTCCACTTCTCACCTATAAGTTGATTGTTTTAAAAATGTTTTGATCTTAATGTGTTCAAAATGAAACTCTGGATTTTCTCAGCCACAAGCATATTGCTCTTATTTTTCTCTTTTATAGTGAATGATACATAAAGTTGATCAAGTCAGAAACTTGAAGTCATCTTGAATATTATCCTTCACTAAAAGTAGCTACCTCCAAAATACATTCCTAATTTGTCCATTTCTATGCATTTCCATGGTCAGTTTCTTAATGTAGAACTTCACTACCTCTCAAACACTTTAATAGACTTCCTATGATTTCATGCTTTTTCTTTTGCCTCTTCCATTCTGTTCTTTTAATAAATTCTTCACCAAGTAACAAAACAATTTTTTTGTTGGCATCCTCCCATTTTATCTTTATTTCTTTTTGATTTTTATGTTTTCAGTTGTATTGAGGTATAATGGGTAAATAAACATTGTGCATATTTAAGCATACAATGCTATGCTCCAATATACATTTTGAAATGATTACTAAGCACATCCATCAACTTTACATAGTGGCCATCTTGCTTGTTGGATCATGAGAACATCTGAAATCTAGTCTCCCAACAAATTTCAAGTCCCCAGAAAATAATATATACTGCTGTTCTGGTAATGTGCATTAGATCTCCAGAACTTACCCATTCTGCATGCCTCTCCTATGCATTGTTACTGCATTCTACATTACAGGTGAAATGGAAGTCATTGACTTATCATTGCCTATAAAACCCTGAATAGCCTGGTCCAGGATTCCCTCTCCTAAACCACCTTAGATTCTTCTCTCCTTTGTTTGAAAATACAAAACCAAAACTAACAGACAAAAAAGCATCGGTATTCCTGGTCTTCTGTACAATTTTATACCCATTTAAGCACTTTATAACTCAGGTAGTTTTAAATAGCTTTTTATTCCTCCTAGTATTTTATGATTTTTTCTTTTCCTAATCTGGGAATTATCTTTAGTTCTTCAAGAAACCTGTTCTTATCCTTTAAATGTTTTCTATCAGTGCACCTTGGGGGTTTCCTTCTTGGCAATCATCAAAAGTTGTAATTCTGTATGGAATTTTTTGTTTGTTTACTTTCTCTTATTAGGCAAAATAAATCCACCATGGCAGGGATGAGATCCAATAAAAAATGGTAAACATAAATTATCATTTTAAGTTTTGGCAAACTGCTAAGACAGATGGATTTTTATTTAAAATAATATTTTGAGAAATAAACTGGCTGTAAAGGTAGAGCCAGTTTATTTAAAAGCCTTATGTTGACAGAAGTCCCAAGGACATAAAACATCACACTGTAAATAAAACTTAACTGATGACAGGATAAAACAATGTCTCCAACGCCCTCCACAAAAAAATTGTTTCTTAAATCAAGGTTCAGAGTTGTGTAATCCTTGTTGTACCTGTGATTTAAACCAGTTACATGCATTTTGTGATGGTTTTATAAAATTGTTTATAAACAGAGAAGACTATACTCTTGTGAAAGTTTACAAAATTTTTCTATTCATTTTTTCTTCTGTAATCTGTAGTCTGTTTTCCTCATGAATGCTCCCATCTAATGAATGCTACTCATTTTATTTTATAGTAGTAGTATTTACCCACACTATTAAATGTTTAAATGATTTATTTCCAAGGAACTGTTTTTATACGTTGTTAGCCATGTATTAATAATAGTGAACATGTCCCAAGTACTGACATGAGACCAAATGATACAGAAGTTTGAGAATGAAACCCACCAGTGCTCCAGGAGGTAAACAACAAAGCGCAAAAATTAATGTAGGTTGGTTAACACATGAAGTATGGAGTGTTTATGCCTTTGTGTAGCAACCACTTTTTCCCTAGAGCTTGACTAGGGAAATGAGAAGGGAAGTTTTTATAGATTCCTAGAAGGGGTGACCAAAGCAAGATCTTATTTCTGACTCTCATTAACCCTGGGTCTGACTTCTTCACTTGCTTTCTTTATTACTTAATTTTACTCTTTTTCTCCCACTTGATTAAAATGACTTTTGAGTGCACTAAGCATTGCTCTAATCTACAAAAATAAAAACACTCCCCCCTAAAAAAATCGAACAAATGCACCATAGCTATTTTACCACTTTCCTTTAACAAACAACAACAAAAACAAACAAACAAAAAAACAATTTGTTTGGCTTTCAAAAATAACAAGATTTCTATGTAGTTTTCACCACTGGGATTTCTTAGGCCTATGTCATTAACTCCCCAATAAGATTCTTCTTCTTCCAGTCACTAGAACTTATTCCGATTCAGCATCTACTGCAAGAGCACATAGGACCTGAGGCAAATGTCGCTGGACACAGAGGAATCTTCTTTTAAAAACAAACAAAAACCTTTTTCTGTAAATGTGTTTTAATTTGCATCACAAAAAAATAGTATGTTGCAATTCAAACATATGAATCAAAGACAAGAATAGTATCAAGCCAGACTAATGTGTATTACTAAGTAAATAACTGGAATATAAATGGCCAGGAAATTGTAGAAAACATGGCATATGGAAATGAAAAATTGTAGAAATGAATCTTAAATGACTGAAGTTTAAAAAATCTTGGACTAGATGCTTTTTATAGTTACTGTTATTTTTAACAATAAATGATTTTATGAAGTCTCTTCCTCATTCAGCAGACTTGGCATTCTTTTAAAAAACCAATTGATCATAGATGTATAGATTTATTTTATGAACTCTTAATTCTGTTCCATTGATCTATATGTCTACACTGTGCCAGTCTTTCACTTAGTTTTGTATTTCTTTTTTTCTGTAAAGATAACTCTTCCCTGAGTTATATACATGTACACCCCGTATAACCTGGATCTTCCAGTAGTATTATCTGAGGAGTTATGGGGTTGCTGTTGTATTCCCTATGGAAGTCTATTAAATTTGCAGATTTCAAGTAGGCTCTAAAACTAGACTATATTCTTTGTAGAACATAAAACAGTTATAAAGCTCTTACCAGCTAGCAATACAGGTAATATAATAAATATGGATTTTAATAAGACTTTATTTTAATGAACAAGTCATGTTAATTACAAACTGAATTCAAGTTTGCTGGGCAGACACTTTCACAATGTTCAATGTCTTTAACTCCTCTATTATATGATTCAGCATAAAATATGATCCATATCTTACTATTAACTGTTTTTACAGTCCTGAGTATATTTTGGAATTTTTCTCTATGAATACCTGGGGGAAAGAAAAAAGAACCTGCTACAATAAAATATATTATCTCTTACAATTATACCTATAATACCTCAAAGTACCAGGTATTTTTAAATTTTTCATCAAGTATTTTTTGAAACTTGAACTGTTTAGTCTCTGCATAATGAAATGATGTTGGAGTTTAATAGTGACTGCCATTTAAGTTTTCCTTTGAATCAACTTGGGAAGTCATCTACTCTTTAAAGATTCCTTGTCTTTTCTCACCGTAATGGAACCCATCCTCACCTCTCTGTTTGGCACTCAGTGTCCTCCTTTCTGCTACTCCATTGGTCAAACTGTTAGGAATGTGTATATAACTCTGACTCTGTAACTCATGGTTCAAGATAATGCTTAAGTAAAATGTAACCACCAGAAACTACATAGAACATTACGACTTCAGAGTAGATTTAATTTAGAGAAATTTTAGGTGTCAGCCCAGACAGTTCAGTCATGTGTTTGGAATCTTATCTCTGAAATGTTATTTATTTACAGAAGTATAGTAATCTTAAAAGCCAGAAACCCGATCTGCGTGTGTGAAAGAAATATCCTAATTCTCTTACATCCTATTCTTTGTAGCTTTAAATATTTATTGTTCACTTCCAAATGGCCACAAGAATTTCTGAATGTCAGAAAGCCATTTGTAGTCTTCTAATAAAGGTCTCTTTTCTTTTAAGTACCTGTAAACTCTAGTTTGACTCCTTTGACTCCTCCAAAAAAATAGGCTGCATTCTCTACTGCGGTTTTATTAATCAGGTTTACCAGAGGAAATTTCTAAGGTAAGAAAACCTGATGTACTTTATTCTCACTTATAATTAAAACTACACATGGGCTGGGAATGTGCAAGATTCAATCCCCAGAAACATATACATGCACAAATATTGACAGCAAAAAAGTATAAAGCAAAAAGATATATGTATCCTCTGTAGGGATGAGAAAAGCAAATCAGTCTTTTGGCCTACTTGCTGCTGGGAAGCATGCTTTCTCAGAATTCAGGTTCCCTGGGCTGAAGGACAGTGCAAAGAGCTTGTTAGTGGGGAAAAAATCGAATGAGAATAAAAGAAGCCTGGAAGGAAAGTCATTTCCTCAGTCTCTGCTCATCCTGTCACTCATTAGCTGTCTCAATGCATTCTGGCAACTTTCCCCTTCCTCTCTTGACAGCTCCACCTGCTTTGTTGCCTTGGGACACATTATCTTAGAATTTTAAACATGAGGCAGAGAGAAAAGAAACAAGAGGAAGGTGGGAAACAGACTCATTTAAGAGGGAGTGAATGGTGAAGGAAAGAAATAGCTGCAGACTAATTTTCCTAAATTATTTTTATCCTTCCCTTTTTCCTTTCCAGGGCTTCTCTTCACCCAAGCTCTCTTCAGTCTTGATCAAGAGCCGTTTACTGCTGATAGCATTCATTATTAGGAATGATTTGAGGGTTCCTGCCTTCTGCTGTTAGGCATTTATTTTTACCCAAGGAATAGATTTGTTCTTTATCATTTCCTCTTCAGAAAAAACTGCTTAGAAAGAAAACATAACTAAGATCTTGATTTAAAGGTAATGTAATCTTCTAAGTTCTTCCAAGGCAGAGCCTGGTTCATCATAACCTATTTTATGCAGACATTGGGATGGCAGACCGAATGAGTTAGAAGAGGATGGTAGGCATTTAAAAGCTGAATGATCCAATCTTAATTGATTTGTTCCAGATAGCTGGAGGCATTGGGAACAGAGTCAGACTACTCTAATGGCACTCACTTTGTGTGAAGAGGTAAATCGCCACGAAAAACACAGGCACAGAAACATCAAATAAAAGTTCTAAAAATGGCACTTTAAGTCAATTGCATAAAAATAGCAAATGAACAAATGATATCATAATGAATTAATCATCAGTGACTCATGGGCTCTGACCATAAAGTAAAGCATATGTTGACCCTTAGGAAATTCAAGTGTTCATGGAAGGAGAGAAATTTTCTTGGTCTCATTTATTCTCTTCATTTTGCATGAGAGTGTAATTTAATAGAATCAAACCAAGGTTATATCTACCAACTAAATGAATACACTTGTTCTTTTTTTTTCCCTCAAGATGAGAGTGTACAGTTCTAATAAATGAGAAGAGGACAATATGCAGATAGCAACAGAAATTTGAGTAGAATGAAAGGGAAATCTGCCTTTAACAGAATTTTTCATTGCTAATTTCAGAAGTCGGTTAAGGATTTTCAGGATGCAGCTAAGGTGCTCAAATTAATTACACTATTTTGTCACCAAAATTAACATTACATCACTATTTTCCATCTATTTTAGCAAGCAGTGTCTAAGATGTGATGAAACTGGAGGCGTATACTCAAACGGAAGCTAGATGAGTGAAAAGCGACACCAACTTAAAGTGAACTGATATACTCCAGGTATAGTTGTAGAATGTGACCATTTTCAGGGTATTATTCATTTTGGGAAAAGGTTAGAATATCAATGGATTGCATTTCAGACAGAACTTGAAGAGTGGGATGTTAGTTGGCTTTTCATTGCTGTAACCAAGAAACCCAATCAGAAAATCTTAGAGCAGGAGAAATATGTATTTTGCCTCAGGGTTTTAAGGGTCTCAGCCTATGGTTGGCCAACTCCATTGCTCTGTGCCCAGGGTGATAAAGGAGCATCATGAGAGAAAGGCACTGGGGAGAAAAACTGCTCAACTCATAACTCGAAAGCAGAGAGAGACCATGAGGAGCCAGGAAAAAATTACATAATCGCAGTGGGTGTGGTGGTGCATGAGAGGCTGATATAGGAGGATTTCCAGCCTCAGTAATTTAGCAGGGCCTTAAATAACACAGTGAGATGCTGTCTCTAAATAAAATACAAAAAAGGGCTGGGGATGTTGCTCAGTGGTTAGTGCCCCTGGATTCACTCCCAGTACCAAAAAAAAAAAATCCCCAAGACACACCTTCAGTGACCCATTTCCATCAGCCATGCCCATGTCCCACCCACCTACAATAGCCTCCCATGAACCCATTAATAGCATTAGTCCACCAAATGAATTAACCTTCTAATTAGATTGTGACCTTTAATCTGATAATTTCATCTCCTACATTAACAAAGGAGCTTTGGGGAAGCATCTCTAAACCATAGTATGTAGGAAGTTACCTTTAAATAAAGGGAGAAGGAAATTTAAATATAGTTCATATTATAAGGTTACCAGAGGAGAAAGTCAAAGAAAGCATTTCTCTCATTTTTTGGTTGAATTATTTGAATTAATTACTTTATATATTTTGAATATTAACTCCTTGTCAGAAGTATAGATTGCAAATATTTTCCCCAATTGTGTAAGTTGTCTCTTTAATCAATTGTTTTCTTTACTATTCAAAAACTCTTGATGTGTTGTAGCCTCAATTGTTCATTTATGCTTCTATTGTCTGTACTTCTGGGGTCAGATCCAATCATGCTTGCCTAGACCACAGTCATGGAGATATTCTTCTAGTAGTTTTGTGATGTGGGATATTATATTTTAAGTTGTCAATCTACTTTGAGTTGATTTTAGACATTGCTCAAAAGATGACGTGTAAATGACCAATATATATATGAAAAGCTTCTCAATCATTAGGAAAATGAAAGTCAAAACCGTGAAAGAATGTCACTTTACACCTGTCAGCATAACTATGAACCAAAAAAGGGAGGGAAAGAAGTGTTAGTGAGGATGTGAAGAAAGGGTAACACTTTGCATACTCTTAGCTGGTGCGTAAAATAGGACAACCATTGCAGAAAACGGTATGGATTCTCCTCAAATAATCAAAAGTAGAACAACCACATGATCCATCAGTCTCTTTGTTGAGTATATGTACAAAGGAAATGAAATCAGTATGTCAAAGAAATATCTGCACTCCCATGTTTGCTGCAGTCTTCTTCACAATATCCATGAAAGAAAATCAACCTGAGTATCCATGGATGAATAAATGGATAAAGAAAATGTATTGCAATGCATAATTCTATTTAGCCATACAGAGAATGAGGAGAGGGGAAGGGAATGGATGGAGGAGGTGGGAAAGGAGGGCAAGAGAAGGTAGTAAGGGTGGATGTTATTAAAGCATGATCCATGGATGGATGGACGGAAGTGTCACAGTGAAGCTCATTAATTTCTATAATATGAGAGATATTTATAAAATAAAACATATTCCACTGTTTTTCACAACATGAATGAAACAAGAGGATATTATATTAAGTGAAATAAGCCAGGCACAGAAAGATAAATAATGCATGATATCATGTGTAGCATGTACAAAAGTTGATCTCATTGAAGTGGAGACTACAATGAAGGTTACCCAGGGTGGACTTACTGGTTGATTGCATGGTAGTGAAGTGTTGGTCAAAGAATATAAAATTTGAAGTTAGGATAAATAGGTTCTATAGGTGTATTATACACAGAGTGACTTTGGTTTAAAACAATATATTGCACTCTTGAAAAACGCTTTAAAAGTTGATATGTTAAGTGTTCTTTCCACAAAATAATTATGTGAGATAATGTTAAAAGCTGCATTTAGTCATGTATACATGTCCTATATGTACATATATAGATATAAAATTTAAATACATTGTATACAACCAACAGACAACTTTATAATAGAAAGAACACAGTTCTCCTCTCTCCATTTCTAGCATAAATTTTTCTTGACATCTCATGCTCACAAAGTTTGGAGAATCTAAGTGTTGCTTCCTATGAGAATAGAAGCTAAATTCTAATCTCCAACTTCATGTTAAACACTGTATTTTTGTTATTTTGTAGAAAATAAAACACTGATCTCAAACCTATTTTCTTTTACTTATTTGTACAGTGAGTACAATCAAGGTGAACCTGAGTTCAATAGATTATGGACTTTATTAGTTATATGACTTTAGTGAGAGAAACATCTCTTTGAACTCTTTTCCCCACATACAAAATAGGAATGATAATAACTTCATCTTAAACTTGTGGCAAAGGTTATGAGAAAGTTTTAAGATATCATTTGAAAAGAATTTGAATTTAATCTCAGTAAATTTCATCTATGTGAGGTTTTATAAACCTATTTTAAATATACAGAAAAATACAGTTCTTCAAAATAATCCCACAGCACAATAGACCAAAAAAATTAAAAAATAAATTGCTATCAACAATAAATTTTAGAAAATCATTTGAATGACTTGATGCACATCTGAAATAATGTTTTTATGTCACTTAATGAGTTTATGATGATTTGCAAATAATTTGAAATATTACACATTTTAAAGGGATTAGTGAATAGAAACATTCGTTTTTTACAGATGAGGACATTTCTACATGGGACTTGCTAATTTCATGTTGTGTAGTAATCATCAGGCAATTCATAAATAAATAAATATTGATGAGATTGTAGATCATGAAATACCCGCTGGTGAAAGGTTGGAATAATAATAAGAATATTTTAAAATGATTTTCATTGCTCTGATGATGTAGATGATGGCCTCATTCATGCCACTAGACTACTAATGATGGCAAAATATAGAAAACAAATACCTAGCAGAGATGGTACAGAGTCATTTATAGATGTGCCTGCAGCTCAGAAATATAAATACACGATTCCATATGGCACATTTTCTGTGTTAAGCTACTTCAGACAAAAGCGTATATTTCCCTTATGTACTACTTAGTAAGAAACGTCTGTGGTGAAATTGTTAGTTCACAGATGTTTCATATGTTCACCCAGTGGAAAGGGTTCATAAGAACCCTATACTGTCTTACCTGTTCTCTTCTTTATAGGATATTTAAATGACTATATATATTGACTTGTAGAATGCAGACTTGTTTTAGAGGTGAACAACCATGCAGTCAAATGATAGTTAACTTGGGTTGAGACTCTTGGAAAATAAATGAACTTTGTCAACACATTATTTTCAATATAAATGCTAATTTATAATAGACACAAAGTATCAACTTGAACTTACTTCTTGATTGGGTGCTGAAAGAAAGAAACTTGAAACATCCACCTTTTATAAACATATTTTTAACTGGTATACACAAAACATAAAAAACAGTACATATTTTAATGTGATGCTTTGATACTTGTATGCATTGTGTAATGGACGGTCACTGTTTTTTTGGGGGGGTACTAGGGGTTGAATTCAGGTGCAGTCAACCACTGAGGCACATCCCCAGCCCTTTTTTGTGTTTTATTTATAGACAGGGTCTCAGTGAATTGCCTAGTGCCTCTCTTTTGCTGAGCCTAGCTTTGAACTCATGATCCTCTTGCCTCAGCCTCCCAAGACACTGGGATTACAGGCGTGCACCATCTCGCCTAGCATGGACAACCAGTTTTAAAGCTGGAGCAGAAACATGTGACAGCTGCATCAATCATGTACACTTCTCCAGCAACTCGGAGGCTGAGGCAGGGATATCACATGTTCAAAGCCAGTCTCAGCAACTTAGGCAGGCCCTAAGCAACTCACTGAGACCCTGTCTCTAAATTTAAAAACATATATTTAAAAAGCACTGGGGATGTAGCTTAGTGGTTAAAGCAACCCTAGGTTCAATCCCTGTACAAACAAACAAACAAACAAACATCAAGAGAATGTGCACTTCTGGTGCCACAGCATCAATATCTTTTCACCTCAGAACTTCCGAATCAGGAATTCTATTGGGTTGGCTTCACAGACTGCTTCATTAAGCCCTCCAGGTTACTTAAATGTTACAGTTTGCAAATGACTGCTCTAGAGGGTCAGAATTACTTCATAACAAATTATGAAAATGATTACACAAGTACCTGAAATAGTGTGAAAGAAACAAAAGGTGTTGATTAAATCAGAAATAATCAATAATTATTATGAAGTTCAGCTCTTACTTGTATACATTGCAGGGCTAAGAGCCAATTGATATTCCAATATTTTTTCCTATATCCATTCACTGGGTGCTCATGAAATGTATATAATTATTATAAAATCCTTACACACACACATATACACACACAAAAAAATGAAGAAAATATATAAAAACTCAGATGGAATTTCCCTTTGGCTCTGTTTTCTTGGAGTAGTTGTGCAATTCTTTTCTCATTTATTGAAAAAAATCATGTATTAACTTTTTAACAGATATCTGGAAAAAATATGTCAATGGACAGAACAAAGAACTGACACTAAAGAACTGACAAGAATAATTTAATACTTTTTTCTTTCTTTTATGCAAGAACATAATTTAGAGAGTGAATTAGAAAAAAATAAAATATTGACAGTTTGTTTTAAAAGCATCTCTTGAAAATATAGCATGCTCTTAATTTTACAGTCAAGTTATTCATTTCCTACTTGATGGGAAGTTAGGTTTAGAGGGAAGTCCTATTTCAGATCATTTAATTTTTAATAAATAAACATTTGTTTGCTGGCACTTACTTGGCTTCTGCATAAAAGTCTTATGTAAAACAAGATTCATGAATAATTTCCTTTCGATTTAAAATACTGATTAATCCAGTGTCAATTTTATATAGTTTATTATTTGTTTGAAATGAGCAGAAAATTGAAATTAAATTATTTGGTTAAACTCTTTTTAAATAATTTTAAATATAGAGACAAGTTGTAAAGATAGCAGAGACTTTTCCAGTGCGTCCTTCCCAGATCCCATTAATGAGAGTGCCTCCCATCATCATGGTACATTCATCAAAACTAAGCAATTAACACTGTTACAACGCTACCATCAAAACTGTAGACTTTATTTATATTTCAACTACTTTTCTGCCAATATTCTCTCTCTGTGCTAAGATTCAACTCAGAATATCATATTAGTTTTCATATGGGTCTTGTCTTTTCGGAACCTTGGAAATTTCTCAGTTTTTTCCTTGTTTTTTATGACACTGGCACTTTTGAATAATAATGGCTAGATATTTTGCTTTAGGAGTCCTTCAGTATGGGCTTCTGTGAGGTTTACTCATGCACATGTTATAAACAAGAGTTCATATTGATATCTCCTGACTCTAATTCAGCACTGCAGAGTTCATTCTGTTCTCCCTAATGCTACTCTATGACTAATCTGTGGCTCCTTTTTTGGATATTGACAATGAAAAACTTGACAGTAAATATCTGTATTTTTTTTTCAGTCCTATTATGTGTGTAAAACAGTTTCAGAAATTCACACCCTCCCCCTTTGAGAAACAAATTTATCATCAGTCATATGATAGCGCTACTGTTCCTGGCTTTAAAGATATAGTCAAAATCTATTTACCAACATTACCAAGTCCACTTCTTGAGTCCACCACCTTCATGTGTTATGTTACATAGTTGAAGTACAGTCAGTTTTTTATGGAGTGAAGCAGTGATTCAACACCCTTATTTCCAGCTTTCCCTGCATTTCTGATTTGTAAATCTACTTTCGTATGCAAAACTTTCAAACATCAGTGGCTCTATTTCTATGCCCTAGATTTTGCCCATTGGTATATTTGTTTATCTTTATTCCAAAACCATATGTTTTTAGTAGCATTTTATAAAGCTTTCAGTAAAAGGTTAGTACTGGGTAGGGTCTACATTCCTTTCTTTTTCTCATTATTTTAGTTATATGAATTTGAAGACCAGCTTTTAAATTTTAAAATTAAAATTTCAATTGGATTGATTTTTATGAATATGGTGATTTTATTGTATAATTTTCTCGTCCATTAAGATGGTACATTTCTATATTTTAAGTCTCCCTCAATGTTCTTTCATAACATTTTATAAAATTTCCAATAAATTCCTTTGTGCTTTTGTTTATTTTTTTTCCCATTCTATGGTGTTTATTTCTAGTATAATAATCTTGAAATTGTCTAGTTCCTAAATGCTTCTTACTAGATTTTAGGAAAAATGATTGATTTTTATGCAATAAACTTTCACCCATTTATCCAATTGAAAGGATTTGCTAGTTAAAATAATTTCTAGGTGATTTGGATTTTATAAGAATACATCACAGACAATAATGACAATTTTATTTCTTTTATTCTAATCTTTACATTAAGCCTCTGTCAATCTCTTTCTCTTTCTTTTTCTCTTTCTCTTTCTCAGTCTGTCTCTTTTTCTGTCTTATTGCATTACCTGTGTTCTCTAGTATGGATTAAAGACCCTGTCTTGTTCTTAAGAGATGTTTTTGATATTTCACTATTATGCATGAGGTTAGTTTTAAAATTTTTGGCAGAATCTGTTGATATGTTAGACAAATTGTTTTCTTATTCACTAAGATTTCTGTTTTAAAATCATGAATTAGTAAATTTTCCAAAAATTTTTTGCATTCATTTAGATGATTATTTGGTTTTTGATATTTATGACTCACTTTGGGGAATTCCATAAAGAAATTACTCAAAGTTTAAGTGTTCCTTGTATTGCTATGATTAGAATGTACTTGGTTCTTATTTCCCTAATTATCATTCTACATTTCTGGGTTCAGTTTACTACTATTTTTTAAAGATTTCTGCATAAAAATTTATAATTAAAAAAGGGCAATAATATTTCTTTGACTATGTATGTCTGATTTGGGTGTCAAGATAATGCGATTTTTGTAAAACAACAGAAGACTCAAACTCTGTCCTATGGTTCATAGTTAGATTATACATTCACAATCTACAGTCATACTGAGAGTTTTTAGAAAATATGGTATCAATAAATCCAAATAAGAGTTGAGAATAAGCTTACTTTCCCTTGAGGTTCTTTGATTTCATTCCTTTTATCACATATGTATTTGTCAACTCTTTGATATCCAGTACGCATCTTTCACAATATTGCTGAATATTATGATCACTTTTCTCTGAAAATAACTGCCTATATCCATTAGTTAGTGTGACCTATTTTATACACACACACACACACACACACACACACACACACACACATACTTTGGAAACTGAAACATAAAAAACTATTTAAAAGATGTTATTTTTAATGAAAAAAATTGCCTTTTGGGAATCTTTGGCTACCACATGCCATTATATGATTTTTGCATATCAAAGCCAACATATGTGACATAAAGATATCATGACAGAGCAAAGAAGAAGAACTCTTCTTATATTAGCAAAGTCTTTTTAATAAAAATAAAATCAAGAAATGTGGGGTGCTACATAAAAGAATGATTTAATAAGTTTTGCCTACTTTACTGCTACAAAAAGTTAAATATAAGTATAAAATGTTAAGAGAAGTTAATTATAAGTAACAAATATTTTACTATACCCTGTCTTGAATATGAGTCATTAATATTAGATAAATATTTTCTTCAAAAACATCAGTGATTTCTAACATGCTTCACTTGTAATGAAAACACACATTTCTTATTAAGTCAGTTTTTTTGACCATTTTTAATAAATTTTTTAGAAACATAGTATGATAATACTTAAGATGTGAAACAAAGTAGATTTAAAGTACTATTAAAAGGCATATTTTCAAGGAAGGTCAGGAAGGGCAACACAAATGCACCAGGTACATTATGTCACAGAAATATTCTTTTATAATGCAGACAAAGCCTATGTACTTTGCATGTTTATGGATTCTCTAAGAAGGGACATGAACTCAGAGATCCAAGTTAAAAGAAAGTGAAAGGGGTTTTTCTGTCTTGCAGTGTAATTCCACACTGTAGAATTTTAGTATAGGCTTCTTTACATGGAACCAAGAATGGGTATGGCTTCTTTTGTGCTTTTGCACATTTCTGCATCTTTTATATTTTAGGATTGTGGGCTGTGGTTTTGATCAGTTTGTATAAAATGAGAATGAGCTTTGGTAAGGCATAATGTGACTAGCAGCTTTCAGGTGGTATTGGAAATAAAATAATGACTTCCAGAAGCAAGGATGATAATAGTCAGAGACTTGTATTATTATAGTTATATACTTCACACAGTAATCATATATACTTCCTTGCATAAAATGCTGTTTACCTCTCAAGGAAAATAACATCTTATAAAATAATATTTAAATTTAAATACCAAGTCTAGAAATCTCTGTACAAAGCAAGCTGTTTGGCAAACTGTTTCTCCCTTAATTTTCCATCTTTATTAAAGGACTATAAGCTATGTGTGCAACTGTAAATGAAATGATACTTTCTTAACATTTTTTATTACTTTTCAAGCTTACATAATAACCTAGCCCATCACATTTAGCTGAAACCCAATATTAGTGGATTTTTGGAGTTCCTCCTCAACACAGACATTAGAATTAAGGAATGTAGGAAATTTGGGAGATAGGTGTTCAGTCTATTATGGTCACTGAAGAACTGCTCACGGCAGAAGACAAGCAGTCTCATACGTCTCAATTTGTCCTTCCTCACTGACAAGTGAGGTCACTGTCCCTTGCCTGCAGCTCTTGAAAGCACATGAAAGAGAATACAAAAACAAGAAGTAAAATGGAAGGTGACCTCATGGATAAGCAATGCTTTATTCAGAAATGGAGAGGCACATCTTCAGGGGCAAAATGGCAGTGGGTTATCATGAGGGTCTGGGTTTTATAGGACTTAGCAGAACCAGATCATGGGAGGAGCTATTTACTTTTGGAGGGCCCTCTTGATGGGCAGGGCTAGATAATAGTAGCAGTTTTGTGTGGGGCCAGAGGACAGGTAGATAACCACATCCTTCATTCCAGACTCAGAAAGGCATATAATGAGTTGGGGCAAAGTCATCATATCTGGCTATTTCCTGCTGGAGAGGGGCAGAGTAGGGGACTCCTGGCAGATATCTAGAAGAGGATACAGAGATGGGGGACATTTTAGACTTTTTGACAGTCCTAGAGGTTGTGGCGTGAGGGAGGTGTAGAGGGTGGAAACTTCAATATTGTTGTGAATGATTTCTTCCTTTATGGGATTCAGGAGAGTCATATTGTGAGTGAAGGAGGATAGCTTTTGCATGTTCTTGGGAGTGGTCTGGGTTAGATGAGTCACCTTGTCCAGAAGATGCTTCTGTATAAAGTTAACAAAGCAGGAAAAAAGGTTATTACAAGAAAAATAAGCAGGATTTTATTAGAGGGGTTAAAAGAGGGAGAAGTGAAGAAGTCCACCCTTTTAGAAATCAGCTAGTTTCCATCTCCATTGTTCTAATTGGGCCTGTAGGTATTTAACCTCATCCCTTACCAGTCCTGAATGATTGACAAAGAAGCAATGTTCTTCCTGAGGAACATTTGGCAGTAAAGCGGTCTAGGCCCCAATGATTCCGCAGGACAACAGATGGCAGGGAATCCCACTGATTTTGTAAATCCAGTACCAAATTGGAGACTTGTTGGATATCTTCAATAACCTCTGCTGACAATTTTTATAGTAGCTAGTAGAAGTTTCTAATCCCACTGCTCCTGTTCCAATTTTGGCTTACATCTCCAACCCTATGAATAAGGGAATAAACTGAAGGGCTCTCTTGTGTCTGGTGTATGCCATTATCAGAATACAAAAACTTTTGGTTGTTAGGTAAAATGTCTATTTGAGGAGTAAGGAAGACCAAGGTACAGAGGCCAGTTCAATGTTTGGTAGGCAGGGGTAAATGTAAGCCTAGCAAAGGCAAAAATGGTTCAGAATTTGGGAGGCACCAGAACTGTGGGGGGCTGACACATGTGTACATTTAAGTTCCATTAAAGGAACTATTATACACACACACACACACACACACACACACACACGTATATATATCCATGTATATGTGTGTATATATATATATACATGTACAATTTAAGGTTTTAAAATGTAGAACAAGAAGAATATGACCTGTCTCATATATGAAAATAAAAACTATAATCCTAAACATAGAGTAGCAATTAAGAGGGACTGGGAAGGGTGTAGAGGGGAAGGGGAATGGGTGTCTGTGTTTGATCAGTGCATACTGTATGCATGACTGGAAATATCATGTAACCCCATTAGTAGGTACAATTGACGTGAATTTTTAAGAGGGAAAAAGAAAAGAAAAGAAATATATGTTCACTGAGAGACTCACTCAATTCTTTGAAATGATGGGGGAAATAATCAAAATCAACTTCAGTAATGCATTTCCCCTCAGGAAGGGAAAGCACGATTCTCAGATGATGAAAAATATGCAAAAATCAGATGTACTATTTTATTTCTTTACAATAATTAATGCAAACTTGGCAATACATTTACTTTAATGATGAGTGGTGAATATCCAGGTCTTTGTTCAGTTTATCTTTATTTATTTTTATTTTTTATTTTTTTGCAGCGCTTCTGAGGATCTTTCCTTTTGGAAATGCATATTGAATACTATCTGTGGTATTTAAAAACTTGTTTAAATTTTACCATGCTCTAGATATCTTACTTTAAAAAAAAATAAAAAGCCCAGGTATGGCTGCACTTTGGTTATATCTGTTTTGCCTAGATCTTCAATATCAAGCTGGTCAAAATGATGTTGTACCTGTCTATTGTTAAGAGTCAGCTGAGTCCCCTCAGTGGGTCACTTTTGTGAGATTGTGAGCAATCTCTTATCCCTTTTAGTGACATCTGCTACCATGGGTAGGGTCTCCTTAATGATGCGACTTCTTTTGGGAACATGAGGGATGTCTCCCTTCTCTAATGATCCTCCTTTTTGCAGCATGTCCTTTGGTCAGCTTTCTGTTCTCCAGAGTCTTAAAGATCCCCAGATCAGAAGTCATGAGACCCAGAGTTGCAAAGCTCTTAGAGAAGGCCTCTTATTTCCAAGATTCAAGCTAACCCAGAGGGAAAGAGTCAAATACCGGCTATTTTTTCTTTCTCAGCCCTTTTACTTCCTTAACTTTAATCTCCAAGCCTTGGTATTAAACATTGTGTTTAATACCAGTCTCACCAGTCTTAGAGTAAGATCATTGGGCTTTAACTTTAATGTCTGTAACTTACAGGCACTTGCCCCTTTTATTTAATTGGGGGCAGTACTGAAAGCTAACCTTACATTCTGTCTGTAGATGATAGCCTAATATTTCATTTAACTCAAGTTGTTATACTGAAAGTTGTACTTCTGTAAGGCACTAAGAGATGACATTTAAAGTTTATAAGGAAAATACAAAATGAAATTAACAAGAGTAAAAAACATTGAGTTTGTAAAATAACTATGAACTAAGAAATGTAAGTTTTATGATTTTAAACCTTACTTATAAATGACATCTCTTATTTATTTTGAGATCACAGTAATCTATGTAACAAAACTTATCATTTGAACATAACTTTAACTGAGTGTAAGTCTAGTGTACTTTGAAATTATCTTAACATGGAATAAGTTGAGAGGCAGAGTCTTAAACAAAGTGAGGTGGGGCTCTTGGCAAATCTTAGGTAAGATGTTTTATCTTTGAAGAAATCTTTGTCTCTTTCTTTGTTTGGGGGGAGGGGTACCAGGGATTGAACTCAGAGACATTTGACCACAGAACGACATCCCCACCTCTATTTTGTATTTTTATTTAGAGACAGGGTCTCACGGATTACTTAACACCTCACTTTTGCTGAGTCTAGCTTTGAAGTTCAATCCTCCTGTCTCAAACTCCCAAGCTACTGGGATTACAGGTGTTCACTACCATGATTGGTCTTTGCCTCTTTCTTATATATCATTTCACAAAGATTTTGTATCCTATATGAATGTTAGCTAACACAATATAACATTACATCTGAAACATGTAATATTAACCTTTAAACAGATCAGGCTCTCTTTATCTTTTAGAAATACATTTAAATTTTACACGCATCTTATTGATAAAAGGTCCAGTTACAGAATATTAAATAATATAAATAAACCCCCAATTAAATTTGCTACTTTTAAGTCTAAAATTACCATTACAGACAACTTAGTTTTGAGAACACCAGCTTATTAAAATGCTCTTTTAAACCTTGTATTTTAAAGACTTGTATATCTGGAAGATAGAACAAATTTATTATATCAAGAAGCCACAATTACACTGATGTTTTTATATTAACCAAGTTTAGCTTTTAAAGAAAATCTACACTCTGTAATGTAGTGTAATACTCTAAAGTAATACTTGCTGTTTAACCAGAGTTTTACAAACTCTAATTCCTTCAACACTAGTGGTTCTAAAAATTAAATTTAACAGACAAAATGTTGGGAGTAAATTAATGTTTTAATGAATCCTTGTCATTTCAACACATAGATTAAACTTTGGTTTATATCAGTACATTAATATTTGACCTTAGGGAAAAATCTTGAATAGCTTAAACTGACTGTGTTAATTATATAAAACCAACTAGTTACATGCAAACTTTTTGAAACTTACCCTTCATTTACACAGATCTTATCACTTCTTTAGATCCTCTTATTTCTTACTTAGATGTATTACAACTTTATTACCACACAAAGACTTTCTTACCATGAAACAATTTCCTTTTCCACCTACTAAATATATCTCCATACCTGGAACCTTCTTTTTTTCTTTCTTAGCTGATGACCCCTTTTATAATTCACACTCTGAAGAAACCCTTGTAGATTTTTGAATTTAGACAAATTACTCCATTTTAATGAGATTAAATTCTTTGTAATTTATAGTATTTGAATTGAACACAGCTGAAACTTATTACCCTAAGGAATTCAAGAAGTAGCATACTTGATGTTATATTTAATAGCTGAAGTTCTAACATTTTAAGTTTGTAAATTAATCAGATGTCTCTAACTGATTTATGATTAATCCCATATATGTCAAGTCTAATTTAATTATTTTTAACTATAAAAGCCAAGATGTCAGATGAGTGTATAGAACAGCATTGTCCATCTCTTGTTGAAAAAAGGTCCTAGAAACAGTGGATTTAGACATTCTATAGACATCAACATTTTGTTAGTTGTTTGACTATGTAGAAAAACATGAGTTAGTAAATTTAAAGACATCTTTTAAATGCTACAGATATTTATTAAAACTCATTAGATTGAGATCGAACCTTTGCAAATTTGTCTCTGAACTAAAACAGTATAAAAACCTCTATAATTAGGTACAATAAGACTGATCAGAAAAATATAATTTAGGCATGGAGGATCAAATGTGAATTCACCATTAAAAAATAACATGACTGCAATTAAAATAACCTACTATTACTGTTGAAGATAAAGCTCCTCTCTTAATTTAAAATATCTTTTTTAGTTGTTGATAGACTACCTTTATTTTATTTATTTATCTTTATGTGGTGCTGAGGATCAAACCCAGTGCCTCACACATGCTAAGCAAGTGCTCTACCACTGAGCTACAACCCCAGTCCATGGAACATTTTTATTTAACATACTGCTTTCAGGTTTTACATTCACTTTTATCTTCACAAATCACTATCATTCTCTGTTGGCCTCTATTGTTCAGGTGGACTGTTGTGAATGGTGGGATCTCTATCAGGATCTGTTTTTCTCTGGATTTCTAATGACACCTATATCAGTTAGCTTGACCTTTCGCCTAATATATTTTGTCACTTCGTTAAATTCAGTAGACCTAAAATATACTTAATCTTCTTTTTTTCTTACAACAGCCCTTCTGGTATTCTGCATTCCCTGACTTGGGACAATAGTTGCCTGGTCACTTATTCTCAAAATTCCAAGAAATATTTGAAGTAATCCTGTTCTTGATACCAATATCAAGTGGAGTTCTCATTATAGTATCATTTGTTCTTCCTTTGCAGACCTGTCACCATCAATACTATTATCATTTCTGATACAGACATTTATTTTGTATCTACATTATTGCCTTTATCTCTTTACTTTTCTATTTCTACTCCTTACAGAATTTACTATATCCTTGATCTTCTCTTGACTCATTTCACTCTTTGGCTTAAGATCATAGATTTTTTTCTTAAAATCTTTCTGACAACAATTGCTTGAGATTGACCATCAAAGTTCTAGGATGTGAATTTATTTCAGTTCTATATTCAGCTATATCTTAACCAAGGAGTAACTCTTCTTTTACAGACATGCAGATATAAACATGTTCTCTAAACAAACTGTAAAGAATTCCTGTGTGGTATGGCTTCCCAGGGGAATTTATCCAGAATTGTTCCTCGGAGTTGAGAAGACAAACTGATGAACAATCAGCTCACTGTGGAGCAGTAGCCAAGGTGGTGTCACAAAGTAACACAAGTTGTTGCTCCCCATCCTTCTCTAACTCCCATATTCTGTCTTTCCCTCTAAATCTCTAAGATGCACCTTCCCAAGAAAACTCAACACTCATTCCTAATCTTAGCTAAATCATCCTCTAGCCTAGGGTGCTAAACTTGATTGGAAGTTTTCCATGTTGCACTGAAAGGTAAATGAAGACCAGACTCCTTATTGTGTACAGATCTCTCTCTCTTCTCTCTAAACCTCTGCAGTCCACTACAGAGTTTCCTGTTCTTTCTGTTAATTTATCTAAATTTTTTTGTGTTTTAAACCAAGACATGTTTTGTTATTTTACTAAAATCCTGGTCTTGCAAATGAAGGTATTGCTCTGCAGACTATTGTTTCTGACAAAAGCTTCTTGAAATCTGTTTTGAAGGTCAAGTCAGCAATTATCCTTTGCTTGAGGCAGTACCTTCTGTTTTTGTGAACAATGGATACTACTGGCTACATTGCTAGTAGTTAATTACAGCATGAAAATTATCCAGATATTGAAATCTTATTCAATAGAATTTATCTAGTAAAGGAAATATAAGCAAAATTTTCTATATATTAAGAAGTTAAAATGAAATTTATCTGTCTACCCCACCGCATAGACATATCAAAACCACATATTATGTTGCTAAAGGATCAAAAATTCATCTGCATAGCTGATTCATGGACTTTTTCATTTTGAACATTATTATCAATAATTTTCTCAATGTTTGAAAGGTTTTATAATATTTTAAAAAGAGAAAATTGACTTCAACTCAATGTTGAAAATATTATCATTCTATTTAGGTTATTTACTTTGATACAGGTTATATTTTCTGTACAGGTAAAGTATGATCTCCATCAGGAGAATTCATGAATTACTGAATAGTATCATGCATACAACCATCTCTTTGTTTACTCATTCTGAAAACATCAATCAAATAGTTTTATAGGATGTCAGATTGTCTTTTTCTCTTCAATAAACATTGTATTTTAAGAAACATGAAGCATATTTTAATGAAAATTAAGACTCATTTTTTATAAGTTTTTCTGCTCAGTTATTAAAAACTAAAACTTAAATCCCTATTGTTTTGTTCAGAAAAATCTACACCCTATTGGAGGGAGTCATCTTGCATATAGTTTTTTCAAGAAGAAGGAGAGAAACTATCTGCCCAGGGGGAAAACCATAAAGGAGTTAGTTGATTTAAATTAAAAAGTTGATTATGACAAGTGTCTGCTCACAGCCCTCATCCTTGTCTGACTCTCACTCATAGTCAAATGTGTTTATGCCTCATTCTGCACACTGGGCAGTAAGTGCTAAATTAATGCTGAAACCAAAATTCCAGAGTACTTCAGTAAAAGGAGTTCATTTTCTTAGTACAAATAAAAGAATGCTCTGTTTGTAAAGATGGCAATATTTGCATTAAAGAATGAAAATGGTTTTCACACGGTGAGAACATTTCCATCAGTCAGAATATGACGAGATTGAGAGCTGCTTCAGTGCAGGATGATGGATGAATCACCTTCTCCATCACTGGCATCAGGACCTTTCTTCCTTCTACTATAAATTAAAACTGATTTTACTAATAGCTCATTCAAAATTGACAAGATGGAAGCGGTATCTGCTACATTCTTATAATATGTTGGGCTATGTAAACAAAAAGAAGAAAAATGAGAAGGTGCCCATACTTATGGCACAGAGCTTAAATAGACTTGTGGGACAACTATTTATAGCCGACTTTTTATTTTCCTGAAACCTTGAATGACTCTTTATGTGTATGTGCATATGTTTGTCTACGTGTGTGGTAAGTAGACACCACCCTGAATGGTAGAGCCCAGGGATGGGAGTCAATGGTGATGGCTGCTTCTGTGAAATTTTAGGCCTGGTCCTACACCCCAGCCACCTTGTTCTTCTTTCTTTCATTTCTTCTCTTGTCCACTCCATTGAGGAAGAGGTCTAGCTTAGAAGGTAAACTGTGCTTTTCTTCTGGAGTATTTTTCTTCTTCTCTCTCTGTGAAGGGAAGAGGTGTGTTGTTGTCTATGTCCCAGCCATAATTCTTGTCATTTCTACTGGCAAATTTTTAAAGGACAGCTACTCAACTAGGAACAAATAACACGCCTTTTTAAAGAATTGGTTATAATATACTAATATTGGAAGATCTTCCTAGTTCTACCTAACACCTTTTAATGCTAGTGCTACAGGCAAGAATATGGTATCTTGTTTAAGGAGACTAAAAAGATTGTTGAAGAAAAAGAATCCAGACAGTCTAACCTAATTTTCTACTATAACAGTTGGAGCAGATGTCACAAAACTCAATATTCATGATGATTTGCTTATTTTTTTTTTTTTAATGAAAACCTGTAGAGGAAAACAATGTAAGAACTGAAAAGAAAATGATTCTGATTTAAATGACTTTGCAATGAAGCACATAATATTACTGTGATGAACACATTCTTTGACAAATAGATATACTTGATTTTTTTTATATAAATCCCACGCCAGACTACAACTTTTTAAACACATACTTATGATTTCTTTCTGACACAAAATATGAGAAGTTTTTTTTTTTTATGAAAAAGCAAATTTAATTTTGACTAGGGCACTAGAATTTGCTAATTTTTCACTGTCTGAGAATTGAGATATAATTTCAGAAAATTATGATGATGTTCCAAACAACCAGAAACAATCCCAGTATCTGACACCGTAGGCTCAGAACTCTCTCTAGATTCATTTTAGGGGTTTCTGTTGAAGTAAGCAGTAGGCACAGTCCTGGTGTGGTGGGTAACTGACCCAGGTCTGGATATAAAGTAAACTGAGGACAATGCCCCTGAGAGTGAGAGTTCTCCTCTCCCTGTTCCTGCCAGTTGGGTTTCAGGAAAACTAATTAGCACTATTTACTCCTTCCTCTTAGAATGTAAAACACTTTCCCTGGGACTAACCATATCCCTTTGAAGTGTAAAAATCCCTGTGAGAGCTTGGCACTCAGGGCTAGAGATACAGAAGTCCTGGTGAGCTAGCTTCCCTTATCATAGTCTGCTTTTGTAAGCACTTCCCTCTGGAAAACCCTTATACACAATCATATATGATTTTTTGAAAACTTGTGTACAATTATGTACTGTTTTAGACTAGAAAATTCATGACACTAGATAGCCTATAAATGTTATGAAAAATTGGTCAGAGGGGCTCGGAATTTTGGAGTGCTAATCTCCTCTGGGCTTGCCAGTGTAAAATAAAGTTTAGTTTTTCCCACCCTTTGAGTTCTGTTTGTTCTTTCCCACAACACTGGTTTCCATTCACTCTAGGTATGTGCATTCTCAGAAATAACCTATGTGGCTTTATTTGAGGAAAAGGACCAAGAGTAAGTTATCTTCCTTACTTGAAAATCTAGGTATAGCTCTGGACTAAACTATTCCCATTTCCCTGGATGAGGTGAAAATGTAAAAGGATTCCTTTATTGAACACTAAAGCAGGTATGCCAAACTTTCTTAAAAAGCTAGTTATTAAATATTTTATGGTTTGCAGGCTATACATGGTCCTTGTCGAGACTACTCAGTTCTGACCTTGTAGTATAAATGTAGTTCTTGACCCTGTGCAAATGAGCGGGCATGGCTGAGTTCCAATGAAGTTTTATGAAATTCAGAACATGGTAGCTAAAATTTGCCGACTTCTGCTCTAGCTAGTTCATGCACTCTTTTAGATCATCTTTTGAGTTAGTGCCGCAATTTCTTAAAACTGAGCAATTCCCTCTCACCCACATTTTGAACTGTATCATGGATTTCCAACCAACATGATAGTACCAAGGTGAGAAGCATTTGTTACTCTAGCAATAAAGAGTATCTTGCCCTTTCTGATGGGGAATAAGAATTAAGCCTGAAAACCATCTGAAAGATAAGGAACTTGAAGTTAAATGTGGATCAAAGACATTGAGTGTAAGAATCAGCCATGTTTAGGGTTGGCTGGAAAAGAGATATAGAAGCAGTTGAATCATTGGCACAAGATTGGAATCGACACTCATTACTACAGTAAGTGCCAATCATAGAAATCCTTTTTCAATCATATGTAATAGAGACAGGTTATGTAATAACTTACATGTACTTTGCTTGAAGGTTGGCTATCTCTCAACATGGACCACCAGGGAAAGAAATGGCTGCTTTTGAAAGGACAAATCATAAACCAGACTTCAAAGAAGCATCAATCATGAGAATACTATTGTAATAGTTATTGAACATCTACATTGGGTGTTGTATGATCATAATCTCATTTACTTTTCAAAGCAACTCTTTGAAATAATTATAAGAATCCTCCATTAAATGGGGGAAAACAAAGAGGTCTTAACAAGGTCAAAGACATGGCCTCAATCAGCAATAAAAACTGATAAATTTAGACTGATTATGAATTATGACAAATTCATGATCTATTCACTATTCTTCAAAGTGAAGAATAATAAATGTATGCTATTCAAAATCTGATAAAGATGGGAGTCATGGCAATAGTCTAGCATAACCAACCAACCTATGGAGGAAGAAAGAAAGGATGCTATGTACAAAGGAAATGTTTAGATTATAGATTGAGAGGAAAAACAGATCCATTAAAAATTAGGCTGCTAATGTAATTATATTGGATAGTCCATGAATTAGGGTAAATAAATTTCCCTATTTTCCTGAGACTGAAGAGTTTTCTGGAACATTGAACTATTAGGAATGTTCCTAGTAAACCAGGAAAAAGTAATGGGCACATAAGTCCTGGAGGCTTACTAGTAGCTCATAAGGAGTACTGTGCTGAAGCTCATGTACACCTGCTCAAGAGACCTGATTATTAAATTTCCAGGAATCAACTATTACTAAACATGAAGTTACATTAGAAATGTTACATAAAATATTAATGAATATTCTAAACTCACTGCTTTTTTGCTTTAGGCCATCTTCTCTTATCCATAATTTTGGGGTAATTTAGGCATATCACATAAATCTATGTGGCGGAAATGATACATAATGGTATGTTATTGCACATTCTTCCCAACTCTGCTTTCAGTGAGATTGTGCTTTTAGCTCAAAATAAGGAAGTGTCTTGTTGCTTGCTTAGAATGTGATGAAGGAAAATGTTAATAAAGCAGATTGATCTTCCAAGTATATGGAGTCTTTGTTACATTGTGAATACAACAAAAGGTAGAAAACATTCTCCAATACTTGAATGTCATTTTCTTCTCTGAAAATAATAGCCAATGTCATTGATGATTGAAGTTCCAAAAATAATTCTTCATTGTTGTAATCTTATTTACTCATTAAAGTAAAATTGTCAACTGTTTTGCATGTTAAAATCACTTTCTTTTCCACAATTACATCAACAAATTACCAATAAAACCAAGATCAAAAATCTTGTATTGCTCTTTCTGGTGGGAAATATGAATTAAGACTGAAATACATCTGAAAAAAAAAAAAAAAAAAAAAGCTTGAAGTAAAATGTGGCCCAAAGACACTGAATGTAAGAATCATTGGTACGAGATGGTGGTTGACACTCTTTACTGCAGTGAAATGCCAATCATAGTACTCCTTTCTTCAGTCTTACACAATGGAGACAGGCTATGTAATAATTTGCATATACTGAGCTGCAAAGTTGACTGCCTTTTAATAGAGGCAACCACGGAGGGGAAATTGATGATTTTGGAATCCATTTCCGTGAAATGATTTGGCTATGTGAAACTGACAAAAATGAGTATTATACACTTTACTATTATTGGTAAATTGTGTGTCATACATCTGTATTGTTTTGGTACAATTGATAACAAACCTATTTATATATGCATACATAGCTATAGATTTATATACCTACAGACATCTGGTTGTTAACCATTTTCCAGTACATTATCACTTATAGGCTGTGAAGTACAAAGCAGTGGCAAGGTAAACACAGATCCCAGTAGCTGGTGGGTTTGAATTTATGATCTACTAGTTGCTTTGTTCAGAAATGTTAAGGCTCTTATTGTAGCTTAGTTTGCCCATTGCATGTGTACAGCGAAGAGGAGTCTTGAAAAGAACGTTCTGACAAAAAACAAGTAAAGAGATGGTCATCTTTGTGATGTTCATGTTCTTCTTTTTTCCCAGGGTATGTGATTATGCTCTGCAGTGATGTTTCACTGCCCAAAAGTCTTTCGTGGTAGAGTACATTTATGCCATCGCATAGAATGTCAGCTCCATGAAAGAACAGGTTGTGAAAATAAATCGAATCAAAATGGATTGAAGTCTTAAGAATTAGACAAGAAATCTTGCAACTGAAAAAAAAAAAAAAAATAGGATCAACCCTCCCTCACATGGGTGGACACACTGACTTCCTTGACAAGACCCCTAAAATTCAAAAAATAAAATGAAGAATCAATAAGTGGGATGCCATCAAATTAAAAATTTACTGCACAGCAAAGGAAACAATTTGGAGCAAGAAGAGTGATTCTACAGAAAGGAAGAAAAAAAAAAATTGCCAGCTACTGACAATCCCTCTGACAGGGAATTAATATCAAGAACATATAAAAAACCCAAAACACTCAATGGAAAAAATAAAACCCCTCAATCAATAAATGGACAAATGAACTAAATAGAAATTTGTCAAAAGAAGAAATACAAATGGCCACCAATTTTTTAAAAAAGTTCAATATCCCTCGCAATCAAGTAAATGCAAATCAAAAACACCTTGAGAATTCACCTCACTCCAGTCAAAATGGTGATTGTCAAGGACACAAATAATAATAAATGCTGGCAAGTATGTGGGGATAAAGGTACATTCATATATTGGAACTGAAAATTAGTTCGAGCATTCTGTAAAGCAATGTGGAGAATCCTCCAAAAACTAGTAAAGGAACCATCATAGGACCCAGCTATCCCACTCCTTGGTATTTATCTTTAAAGAACTAAAATCGGCATACTTAGCAGTACAGTCACTTCAATGTCTACAGCAGCACAATTCACAATAGCCAGATTCTAGGATCAATCCAGATGCCCATCAATAGTTGAATGGATGAAGAAAATGTGGTATTCATACAGAATGAAGTATTACTCAGCCATAATGAAGAATAAAATAATGAATTGGTTGGTAAATGGATGGAAATGGAGAATATCATGCTAAGTGAAATAAGCCAGACTCAGGAAATCAAGGATAGAATGTTTTCTCTCAGAAGTGGAAGCTAGAGTAAAATAAGGGAAGGAAGGCAGTGGAGGGGGAGGGACAGGACATCATTATTGTATAGGGAAAACCAGTAGAGTAAAAAGAAGGATAATGAGAGGGAGAGAGGAAGAATGAGAAAGGAGAGAAATAGGGAATGATTTTAATAAAATAATGCTATATGCATATATAAATTTACCAAAGGGAATTTAATCTTTATATATGTAGAAAGTACCAATCAAAAATAAAGAAAGGATTGAAAGGATGACCAGTAGAGCAGAAGAAAGAGAATAGAGATAGGGAGGAGAGGAATAAAAGTTGGGTGTAGGGATTAAAATAAAATCTGTTGCATGTATGATTTTGTCAAAATGAACCCAAATTCTATGCATGTTTATAATCCTCTTAAAAAAATAACAGGCTCTGACTTTTTTTGCATTGATGAATCCTGGGACACATGGTAAGCTTTCAATACCTATGCATTTAGTGAATGAATAAACCATTGAATGAATGAATTCAATTATATTTTCCTTTCTTAGAGCTGTGATCTCTCTTATTTCCTGAGGTATTTTTTTGTAAGGATAATATTATTTATACTACCCTAGCACACCATTATTCAGTTAGCTCAGACCTGGGCTTTTAAATAGTCTCTCTGTATACCTTAAGGAGAGAGTTCAGTTAAAACTCCAGGGGTTTGGTCTGGGTTGAAAGTGGCCTGCATTGAAAACAAAATTTTTTGAAGTTTAATATTTGCACTTCAAAAAATTATATTAAGTTTTGCATTCTTCTCAAAAGAGCACTAGATTTTCATTTAACTCAGATCTATGAAGAACATTAACTAAATTTTCATCTGTAAATCTTTGAATAACACTGGTGTTGCAATTTAACATACTTTGTCCTATAAGAGGTCATTCACATACACTTGGAATGTACTACAGGATTTTAGTCACCTGATTTAGAAGTTTC
This sequence comes from Sciurus vulgaris, assembly GCF_902686455.1. NCBI lineage: Eukaryota > Metazoa > Chordata > Mammalia > Rodentia > Sciuridae > Sciurus > Sciurus vulgaris. Next base: position 51,078,582 of record NC_136466.1, read on the forward strand.
ACAAGCTATTCAAAAAATCATCCCTGAATGATTTATGCAAATAATAGACTATTTCTTTATACAGCTGTGTATTTTATATGAAAACAAGTGAACAAAAATCTCCTCTAATGTTACTGCTAAAGAAAAACAAATCATTAAGAAAAACAGACAATACAGGAATGACAAATCTATTTCTCTTCCAGAATGTGTAAGGGTCATCCAAACTGTGAAGTATTATACTGCAGTATATTTTACTACATGCAAAGGAACTTATTATGATATTCTGAAGGATGTGTTATCTGTTAAGATCATATTTTAAATTCTGTGAATATTTATATAATTCTATTCTTCGCTTACATGCATTTCTCTTTTTATGGTTTTAATTGATGCATTGTAATTATACATAATAGTGAGACATGTTGTGACATATTCATACATGCACATAATTTGCTCAATTTCATTCCTCAGTACCACCCCTTCCTTACTCTACTAGAGTCCCTGTTATTGTTATCTGTGTAAATTGGTGCATTATAATTACACATAAAAGTGAAATTCTTTATGGTATATTTGTATGTAGACAGCATAATTTGATATAAGAATTATGTGGCTAATAAAGTGATTAATGATAATAAATTACTATAATATTAATATTTCAGAACCAGTTGCTAATATTCTTGATGATAAAATAAAGTAACACTGTCACAATACTCCAGTGTTCTTGTTATTTGGTAATCATAATTTTTTCAACGATTTTTGGAAACAGGTTTTACCAAGAGTAACAGAGAAGGATTCATAAATATAGGTGGCCAAGATTATTTTATGACACAATTATTTCTCTCCTTTGATTTATTGGTATTAAGTGTTAGATTTAGCATTCTTGGCACTTCTCTAATACCCAGAAAGAGTTCTCCTTTAAGACATACTTTGGGAAGGTTCTTAATATTTTGGGGGGCCAAGAATCAATGCTCCCTCAATATCTGCATAGCCTTTTGAGGGAAGTCAAAAGTCGGAAACTCCTCTGCCATTTGATAATTCTATGCTCATGACTCAAAACTTTATTAATAATAAAGAATTCTTATTAATTAATAAGAATGTATTATTTTCTTATAATAAATCTGAGTTTTTGAATTGGAAGAATTACATTTGTCCCCAGGAATGAGAGATAAATACCATCCACCCTTTAATTTCTCTCTTAGAAAATACTGATAACAATGTAAAACAATGCATTAGCCTGAAGCAATTTTGATATTTTATAGTGGCTTTACTGCAAGTGTTTCAGTTAGGCACTTGTTTCCTGGTAATGTGTCATGAAAAACCAAGACTTTTTTCTTTTGGAAATGTAATATTAAAAAACCACTGAAATAATTTCTGAGGGTTTTTGATTTGTAGCACTTGCTGTTCATTTCTCTGAATTTAATCAATATTTCCAGGACCATCTAATCACTATCCCTAAGAAGTGAACTCTGAATATCCTACAGCTCTTTGAAAAAGCTGGTAATTTGCAAGAAATGTTAGGAAGCAAAAAAAAATTCAGGCTCTATTGAATTATGGCACTATGAATCCATGTACATAAAATTCCTACTTTTATTTTAAAATGTGTGTGTGTGAGAGGGGCAGTGTTGGTGGGGGTCTGGTGATTGAAACCCAAGTTCTTGTGTATGTAAGGCAAAGTCAACAACTCATGTACATCTCTTTCTCCTTTTTCTTATTTTTAGATAGGGTCTTGCTAAGTTGTTGAAGTTGACCTTGAACTTGATATCCTCCTGCTTCAACCTTCTGAGTAGCTGGGATTACAGGCCTACACCATCACTCCTTGTTTTAGACCATTTTGACAGGGTCATCATCAAAGCTAGAACACAATATATTCTGCATAAATTTAATGTAATGTTTGTAAAGGTAATGTGATGCTTCTCATCAGTTCATAAGTACACAAAATTTGCAATCTAAAATTAAAAAGTTATATAGTTCTATAGATGCTCAGAAATGCCTCCCAAGAATCATGATGGTAAAGTGTTTAATTATGCATGTGTGTATGAGTAAAAGAGAAATGGCCCAAAAGAAAGAAATATATTTATACTATATATCAATGATCAATGAATTGCTTTAATACACATATTTTCAATAACAATCAAGACTGTATTTTATAGTGAAATTCTCTTTTTGGAAAGGATTTTACCTTTTCTGCTTGGTTTAAAAAATTGCAAAATTTGAACAGTCTTGAGCAAATTAAGACTTGACAACTAATCAACCCCAAGGAAGAAATTATTAGTGCTTCTTTGTACCTGATTTCCTATATAACTCTCCCCATCACTTTGGATTTCCTGCTATAGGCTTTCTGCTATTCAGTATCTTCCCAATTTTTGATCATTCTTGTAATTCCCACTGCCAAACATTCTGAGATTTCTTCAGCTTTGTCACATTTTGTAAATGCTCTTTTTTGCACCTTTTAGTTTTACTTTTTTCTCTCTCTTGGTGATGTCACCAAGAGCTGACTTGGGTAGGAGGCTAGTCTGTCCCTGTTAATTATCTCAATTAATATTTTTATCACTCAAACCTAATCAGCACTCCTGAGGAGTCTTCTAATACTATCTTAGTTTACATGAGAAGTAGAAAAATTTACCTAATACCAGTTTTGGATAGTTCTACAGATCACATTACCAAAACTTTCACAGAATCTATTTTTATCTTGAAATTAACTGTTTCCCTATCGCTTTCTTAATGACTTCCATAACTATTAAATTTTTTATTTCTACTTGGTCAGTTATCATTTTGAGGAATGCCACATCCCCACTAATGATGCCAGAACATCCAAACTTTACAGTTCCTCCTTGAATCTCATGATACTTCACCTGAGCTGTGTCTGCTGTTTGCCAACCCAGCCAAACTTGAAATTCTGCCTACAAAAATCACAAAATCTTAGCCTATGAGTCTATGCCTTTCTCATTGTTTTAATTCTTTTTTGGTTTATTTTCTATCTTTTTTCTAGTAAGACTGTCTCATGATTTTCCAATCTTCTTCTAGAACATGCATATACTTCCACATGGAAGATCTCAGCAGAGAGCTTGCTCAGTTGTCTTAAGCTCCCTAGAATGTCTGTTCTCCATGGAAGATTCATTCCACTCTTACTTTGACTAACTCTTCAATGTATGCTCTTAGGTCCCTGTATCTTGCATTTTGAAGAGTCCATTCTATCTACACTCATTTTTTCTTTTCTTTTTCTTTTTTTTTTTTTTTTTTGCCTCTTTGTTAGTTTCTCCTTCTCTTTCTACAGTGATCAGTCATAAAGATAGTAAGACCAAAATCAGAGAACAAAAGATAGCATCAGGTTGCTGCTTGTTTGGATTATGTGGCTGGATTTATCTATACCATATTTACTTATTTACTCCCTATCTGAAAATCTTGTCATATATAACAACCTGCACACGAGTCTATTTTGTACATTTTGTAAACATATTCATTAGTGACAATTATCTTTTTGACTTTAATTGTAAAACAGTTTATATTTGTGGAATTTGTGGCAAGAAAATATTTCAGCATTACAAGTTTGGTAAGAGCAAGTGCTCTGTTGACCTTGTTCTATGCTGTAGTGTAAGAACACAGCACACACAAGAAAAAGTTTCCTTTTCAAATAACATCACTGAAAGAGACAAAGAAAACTACTTAGATTAGGATCAAGATAAATCCATTTCTTACATATCTTTCTGCAAATTAGCCTTAATATTTTTGTCTTTTAATATGTATGAATGCCTGTGTAATATGGAAAAGTATAGATCTACTTTATAGTTGTCCTGCATGGTTTTCTCTTTTTAAATATTATTTGAGAGAGAATTTTGCTAGGTTTTCCTGCATTTGTTTCATTAATATTTTGGGGCTTCACAGTCACAAAGGAAAAAGAAAACAATAATCCTGTGTTAGGATTTAATTTGCAGTCTTCAAACAACACTTTGCAAATAATTTATATGATAATTACAAGTGTAAAATTAGAAAACTGATTATCCAAGTATACTAATCTATATTGTCATAAATTTTTGTTAGCCTTTTATTTTATCTAGTTAAATATTGGACCAAAATTTAAAGAATTCTATTTTAAGATAATTTATATATGGCCTTTAGTCATTTGGTTAGCAAATAGAATAAGGTTTTTTTTTTTTTTATTTTTGTTTTCGAATCAACGTTCTCTATGGTGCACAGGCTGACCTTTAACTCCTATACCCAAATAATCATCCTGCCCAAGTCTCCCAAGTGCTGAAATTATAGACATTTCCATGCCCAGCTGCGATAGCCATTTTTTAAAAGATGAGCATTAACAACCTCTGGGCCAACACCTTACATGTAATTTTGAATTCACAGATAATGTCTTTGGTGGTATTTAGTGACTTATCAAATGCTTCAGAAGCAAGATCCTATAACCTCCTCTCTTTGTCATCAGTTTAACAATTTCTCATAGTATCAGGTCTGCTTTGAAAGATGGATTTGTTTTATCTTATTAAATGGAATAAATATTGCAAATAAGGGAGAAGATTGATGCTTATGTATGACGGTTGGTTTCATGTGCTTTGTCCCTTCTGAGAAATCTGTACCACAAAGGCTTTATGGTGGCAGTGGTAACTATGGTGGCAGATAGCTGTGAGTACAAGAGGTGATCTCAGAGGAAGGAAGGGGAAAAGACTAAAGACATATGGATCTCTGAGATAAAGAGTTGAGACTGGTAAATGGGTGAGAAACAGGAAGAAATATTGTGAGATTAAAGGTGGTGTTACATACACGCTTCAGAGCTAGAAACCCAGAACTTGGGAAAATTAATTAACATTTGTTTTTGAGTCTTAGCTTTCTTCTGTATAAGATAGGAATAATAGGTTTGTTTTGATGACTTAACAGAGTCCTATATATTTAAAAACATAATAATTATTATTACTTTACATAATTATTATAAGCACATTATTAACAGTGTCCCTATTAACTTAAAGGGGGCATTATTGAGAAGATGATCCAGAATCATTTGCTACTTATAGACAGGAACAGTAAGAAGCTGGGTAATGTTTTTAAAGTGGTTGCCTGTGTAATGAATACTTACCTTTTACATTTTTACATATTTCACATCCCCTTGTAAACTGTATTAAATTTAAAGTTTTTTTTTCCAATATATATCATGAATTAACTCTGATCATTCTTTCTTCTCCTTTGAACAAAGGTGTGCCTTTCTATTTTCCTTGAATGGAGACTCACTGAATTACAGGAATGTGGGGTATTATTGAAAGGGGGTAAAAGCAGACAAGGAAACCAGGAAAGGGAAGAAAATGTTGGTCAATAGCTAAAGTCCCAGAGAAGAGAAATAAGTTCTGATATTATATTGTGTAGCAAGATAACTACAGTTAATAATGAATTGATTATTTCAAAATAGCTATGAGAGAATGTTACATGTTCTCAACACAAGAAAATAATAAATATTTGAGATGAAGGATATCTAATAACTCAATTAGGTCTTTCCATAATGTATGCCTATATGGAAAGATCACATTGTACCTTATAAATATATGGAATTATCAACTAAAAATACAATAAAATAAGTTTTAAAATCTTCCATAAATCCTTCTTCTGAAGTTTAGGAAAACACTATTTTAACCAGATGGAAAATCAGTAGGAAAACCAACAAAGCAAATGAGAGACAACAATTAACTTAGATTGAGATACTTGCCCATTTCTATGGAAATAGGAAGAAAAAAAAAGCAAAGATAAAGCAAAAAGTGATGGAATAAATTTGTGGAAATTATGCTAACATGAAGTTATACTTTTTTAGGAAAAGGTTTTTTTAAAACTTTTGGTAATTTTTTTCATGTTAAATTTCATCTATGCATTGTTCCATTTCACTTGTGTTCTTAAGCTGTTTTTAAAATCTAGTGAAAAACTCCTTAATTCTAAATTTTTCCACATTGATTTATAAGACTTTAGGCTATATAAGCATATCATTTTTAGTACTGATAGTGGAGGAATTTCTTTTTAAATAAAATATCAGTTGGGAAATTAGAGATATATTTTTCTGTCATAAAAGAAAAGAATATGCTGATGAGAGGTCAGAAATAGAATATTGATAACTTTTCCATATCAGTCATTACCAAAATATTATCTGATTGTGTATTGTTGAGGCACACTGTTAGTCACATGTTCCTGATCAAATCATTATAAATAAAATTTGCTATTATTTACATATCAATTTAAGATTTATTTACTTAGAAGAAGATGATTTTTATATTACACTGCTAGGATTAATGTTCTCCTTAAACATGCTTATTCACTAATCTTGGAATTCTTTCATTCACTTTTCCCATGAATTTGAAATAGGAAGTGAAGTTTTTAGAAAAAGAATGGCCAGTATTTTAATGTCTGATAATAGCGGTACAAATTTACTTTTCTCTTCTTCATCTCTCCACAGTGACTCTACTACATCTCATTCATATATCTTATGTAATTTTAGAAATTTTCCATCATAAATGTTAAAAATCAATCAACTTGTTATAGTATCTTTAATACTATAATTTGAAACATATGGACTGGATTTTAATGGAAAGGACTTTTTCCAAAACTCATTTTAGGATAATGTATGTTTAAAAACTGCAACAAGTACTATTTTCTAGAGCTTGAATTTTTATGGACTGTCTCAAGTAACAAATTTACACTTGCCTTCCTGCTATTGAATTTACAATTAATACTAGTACAAAAATCTATTCATTATGTATTAAAATTGATATATTTATCTTTTGATATACATGGGGGAACAATTTTTAGAATTAGCTTTGTGGAGGAGTGACTGATTCTAGTAGACATTTATGATGCCCACACTATACCCTACATAGGCTCATCACTGAGTATGCACTATGGACCCTTGATGTACATGCCAATAGCTTTTCTCATTAAGCTTCTGAATCTTTCTGTTTCTGGACTATCTCCCATACTATGGAGGTTGGTAATGAAGATTGGTCTAGAAATAAGAACCTTGAACAAGATTCTGGAATTAGATTACTCATCTGTCAGAAGGCAACAAAGGACTCGTTTTTGGTAAATTAAGTTGGGTAAATAATAACAATTGGAGTGTGATAGCATCTTTCTTGCCAGGAAGCAACAGCTTATGTGTCTTAGTCTGTTCGAACTACTAAAATAAAATATAATACACTGGATATCTTATAAACAACATAAATTTATTTCTTACAATTCTGGAGATTGGGAAGTCCAAGATCAAGGCACTGGTAGTTTGTGGTGAGGTTCCACTTTCTGGTTCATGGAGAGCCTCTTCTCACTGTGTCTGGACAAGGGTGATCTCTGGGGCATCTTGTATAAGGGTACTAATCCCATTTACAACTTCTGCTTTCATGCCCTAATAACCTTCTAGAGACCTCACCTTCTAATATTACCACCTTGGGCATTAGAATTTCCACATAAAATTTGGGAAACAAATATATACACAATAGCATTTTGAAATAACTCTAGCAATTGAAAAACATAGTAGTAATTATAGTAACCTACTGACAAAGTAGAAGGAATTCACAGCATTAAATATCTCATACTAAAATGGGAGCCTTGATAAAGGAACAACTGGAACTCTAAGACAACTGTCCAGAGAGGAAATATTTAATACAAATATACTCTCTAGGGCAGCAGCAGCAGCTTGTAGAAAACACCCAAGTCTACCTCCATTGGTGCTCTGAAAGAAAATTATTTTTTTTTTCTAGAAAAAGTAAAAAAAATCAGTCCAAGTAAATTGCATTTTGAGTTTACTTACTTGGGTGTACTCTTCTAAGACATAGGATAAAATAAACATTACCTTGCAAAGGTCCCTAGGAGTTGCTGAGAACTTGCTTCTACCATGGCTTCCAGAGTATGGAAAAAACTGGTGGTTCATGCTAAATGAGACATAAATGGTAGAATGACAGTGACCATTAGCGAGAGAAACAGATTAAAGGTTAATATAAATGGGCAAACTGGAGTGGATATTCTATGAAAGGTCGGAAAAAAAGAACGTGAGGTTTTCTACAAGAAGGTCAGCAGAATACACATTAACACCAGTGAGGATACTAAACCCTAAAATAACAGAGGCCAAGTGGTAGCACTCTTCCTCCAGAAGCTTCATAGATGACAATGTTATAAGGAGTTGTAGGGTCATTAGAAGAGATTGATTAAAGAATATTAGGGAGGTGATTCACGGGACATATCATCTATAGGGCCAAAAGTAAATGAGAAACCAACAAATTTCTTCATTTACAAATTTCATAAGTCCAAAAGAAAAACTTAGTGGCTGATTTTCCTATTAAGAGTTATAATCCTGTGTCCAGTTTTCAGATGAGCCAATTTTCCAATGTAAAGTACACTTAAGGGGCTATGATGACAGAGAAGGAAGTTACGAATAGGCCTCAAATTCCAATATCATGGGTACCCATTTACAGAAGATTGTTTAGTTTATGCCGTCTCTGTAAATCACATTCATTTGTAAAATATAACAATAAACTATTTCAAATATGTTTCTAATCCTCAGAAATTTCAATTGCCTACTTGTTGGTAAGATAACTTATTAAAGAAATGTCATTGATTTTTTTTTTGTACTAGGAAATGAACTGGCTTTTCTTTCTCACACCATTATCTAAATAAAGCATATGAACCATGAGCAAGCGATATCACATATCATAACAGACCTTGGGATGTGCAGTCCCTCAAAAGAAGTATTGAGAGTGCACCCAAGGCCATACTGAATGACTTCAAAATTTCCTCAGTGGTGGAGTGTTAGAACGATCATCAAAGATAAATGCAAAATGCCAAGTTGAACGCTATCCTTAACAGGGAGAATGGAGGGAGTAGGAACAACATGTCTACCACAAACGTGAACCATCATAACATTTACTTGCATCCAAGGACCAATTTCATAATAAGAGATGTGACAGTTGGCATGTAGAGATACAATCCTGTGTTCCTACCACATCATCTGGAAACTGCCAATTGAGAGAAAATTGGGATTGCCTCTTACATTTCAGCAAAGGAACTAACACAGGGATAATAGTCTTGGGCAGAAGCCTAGTATATTTTTGATGCAGTATACAGTGAACATTAAGCTAATGCCTATCAAATACCAACTTATTTTCCTGATAGTGCAAGAACACATGCTTGCACATTTTAATAAAGTAACGGGGAAAAAAAGGTATAATTGTACTTTTGATTATAATCAACACTGATAAATCATGAATACTTGATGTTGTAGGACTGTCAATAGATATTCCAGAAAGGGAAGAGTGTGTTTAGAGGTTGGAAACCACTGTAAGTACCTCTTGGTATTTCCACAATTGGTGAAAGAGTAACTTACATAACTTATGTAACTATGGAAATCCAAGATAACTAAGGGATCACATATTTTAGAGATAAAGTCTGGGTCACTCCATTAGGCAAACAACATTAGATTAGTAGAATTATAAACAAAAAGTTGAAAATTTAGAAGAGGTGATAGAAAAGATTTGATTTGTTTTAATTACTGTCATTTGTCCCCTTATTGCTGGAAGACTCTATCTTGTTTTATTAACCCTATGGTGTTTCAGAGATTTTGGCTGACCCATGACGAGATATTAGTCATCAGGCATAAGCAATACAGGGCATGAGGAGATTTGGTAGTACAAAGGATGAAGCTGGCAAACACTGGTGATTTCTCATTTTATATAAATTTTGTTTGCCTATGATTTCATTGACACTATAGTGGACACCTCCCCTGGATGTTATATTCCATTGCTTCTCTGATTGGGGCTTTTGCTAATGTTGCTGAAGCTTGCTTGACCTGTGAGAAAACCATCCAGAAGTACCTGAAATTTAGATTGAAGAAATCTGTAAGCCCCTTAGCCCATCAGAATCACCATTCTCTACCCCTCCAGGGCTCAATGCTGAGGTAATTCCATCTTGAGTTGCTAAAATAGTAATGAACTATTTGTCAAGATCTTTGTTAACTTTTCTGTCTTCCCTATCTTTCTTCATTCCCTAATTTCTGCTGCTTTCTTATCACCTCTCAATAATCTACTTGTGTCTTAGACCACATCTTGGTATCTGATTTGCAATAATTCAAACTTAGAAACTTATATCAGTTTCGTGACTACAACTTATTGTTAAGTTTATCAAGAGAAAATATATTCCTAAAGCAAAAGTGTATTTTTGTTAAGAGGATATGTAGAACCTAAATTAAATTGTCAATTATATTAACACTTTTTCCAAAAAACAAAACCAAATGTATTTAAATGCAGTCAGAGAATATCATATTTCATTGACAATTACTTGTTTTAGCTATTTTAAAATAAAACTTGTAAAAGTTTTGCCTGTACATTACATGTTTTCACTTCAAAGTTACTGTTCAGCTTTTATTTGTGAACTTCAATGCAGTTCATCCAAGTAAGATAAAATGTGATCCTACAAAGCTTTAAGAAAATGAATTAAATTACTTTCTTTAAATATTACCTTATATTACTCTAAGTTTTCAAGCTGAAGCTATTGGTACTCTCAACCTGAATACTTGAACTGGCCCTCATCATAATCAGGGGTGTTTATAAAACAGTGGATTACTGGTCTCTTCTGAGATATTTGTTTACTGTTGTGACTTTATACCAGTTTCTGTTAGTATCTACTTTGCCCTTCTGCCTACCATGCGTTCCATTTCCTCTTGTTTTTTTTTTTTTTTTTTTTTTATTGTAAACAAATGGGATACATGTTGTTTCTCTGTTTGTACATGGCGTAAAGGCATACCATTTGTGTAATCATAAATTTACATAGAGTAATGTTGTTTGATTCATTCTGTTATTTTTTCCCTTCCCCCCACCCCTCCCACCCCTCTTTACCCTCTATACAGTACTTCCTTCCTCCATACTTGCCCCCCTCCCTAAACCTAACTCTAACCCTAACACTAAATCTTCCCTCCCCCCCATTATGTGTCATCCTCCACTTATTAGCGATATCATTCGTCCTTTGGCTTTTTGAGATTGGCTTATCTCACTTAGCATGATATTCTCCAATTTCATCCATTTGCCTGCAAATGCCATAATTTTATCATTCTTTATGGCTGAGTAATATTCCATTGTGTATATATATACCACAGTTTCTTTATTCACTCATCAATTGAAGGGCATCTAGGTTGGTTCCACAGTCTGGCTATTGTGAATTGAGCAGCTATGAACATTGATGTGGCTGTGTCTCTGTAGTATGCTGATTTTAAGTCCTTTGGGTATAGGCCAAGGAGTGGGATAGCTGGGTCAAATGGCGGGTCCATTCCAAGTTTTCTAAGGAATCTCCACACTGCTTTCCAGAGTGGCTGCACTAATTTGCAGTCCCACCAGCAATGTATGAGCGTACCTTTCTCCCCACATCCTCGCCAACACCTGTTGTTGCTCGTATTCTTGATAATTGCCATTCTAATTGGGGTGAGATGGAATCTTAGGGTGGTTTTGATTTGCATTTCTCTTATTACTAGAGATGTTGAACATTTTTCCATATGTTTGTTGATTGCTTGTAGATCTTCTTCTGTGAAGTGTCTATTCATTTCCTTAGCCCATTTGTCGACTGGATTATTTGAATTCTTGGAGTAAAGTTTTTTGAGTTCTTTATAGATTCTGGAGATTAGTGCTCTATCTGAAGTATGATTGGCAAAGATATTCTCCCATTCTGTAGGCTCTTTCTTCACATTGCTGATAGTTTCCTTTGCTGAGAGAAAGCTTTTTAGTTTGAATCTATCCCAGTGGTTGATTCTAGCTTTTATTTCTTGTGCTATGGGAGTCCTGTTAAGGAAGTCTGATCCTAGACCAACAAGGTGAAGATTTGGCCCTACTTTTTCTTCTATAATCTGCAGGGTCTCTGGTCTGATTCCGAGGTCCTTAATCCATTTTGAGTTTAGTTTCATGCATGGTGAGAGATATGGGTTTAGTTTCATTCTGTTGCATATGGATTTCCAATTCTCCCAGCACCATTTGTTGAAGAGGCTATCTTTTCTCCATTGCATATTTTTGGCACCTTTGTCTACTATGAGAAAATTGTATTTATTTGGGTTTGTGTCCGTGTCCTCTATTCTATACCATTGATGTACCTTTCTATTTTGGTACCAATACCATGCCGTTTTTGTTACTATTGCTTTGTAGTAGAGTTGAAGATCTGGTATTGCAATACCGCCTGTTTCACTCTTCCTGCTAAGGATTGCTTTAGCTATTCTGGGTTTCTTATTCTTCCAGATGAATTTCATAATTGCTTGCTCTATTTCTGTAAGGTACATCATTGGGATTTTAATTGGAATTGCATTGAATTTGTATAGCACTTTAGGTAGTATGGCCATTTTGACAATATTAATTCTTCCTATCCAAGAACATGGAAGAACTTTCCATCTTCTAAGGTGTTCTTTAATTTCTTTCTTTAGTGTTGTATAGTTCTCATTGTAGAGGTCTTTCACCTCTTTTGTGAGATTGATTCCCAAGTATTTTATTTTTTTCGAGGCTATTGTGAATGGGGTAGTTTTCCTAATTTCTCTTTCTGAAGATTCATCACTTATGTATAAAAATGCGTTGGATTTATGGGCATTGATCTTGTAACCTGCTACTTTACTGAATTCACTTATGAGTTCTAAGAGTTTTCTGGTGGAATTTCCAGGTTTCTCTAAATATATAATCATGTCATCAGCGAACAGGGATAGTTTGAGTTCTTCTTTCCCAATTCGTATCCCTTTAATCTCTTTGGTTTGTCTAATTGCTCTGGCCAGAGTCTCAAGAACAATGTTGAATAGAAGTGGTGAAAGAGGGCATCCCTGCCTTGTTCCAGTTTTTAGGGGGAATGCTTTCAGTTTTTCACCATTTAGAATGATATTAGCCATGGGCTTAGCATAAATGGCCTTTACAATGTTAAGGAATGTTCCCACTATCCCTATTTTTTCTAGTGTTTTGAGCATGAAGGGGTGCTGTATTTTATCAAATGCTTTTTCTGCATCTATTGAAATAATCATGTGATTCTTGACTTTAAGTCTATTAATGTGGTGAATTACGTTTATTGATTTCCTGATGTTGAACCAACCTTGCATCCCTGGGATGAAACCAACTTGATCATGGTGCACTATCTTTTTAATATGTTTTTGTATGCGATTTGCTAAAATTTTGTTGAGAATTTTTGCGTCGATGTTCATTAAGGATATTGGTCTGAAATTTTCTTTCCTTGATGAGTCTCTGTCTGGTTTAGGTATCAGGGTGATATTGGCTTCATAGAATGAGTTTGGGAGGGTTCCCTCCTCTTCTATTTTATGGAATACTTTGAGAAGTATTGGAATGAGCTCTTCTTTAAAGGTTTTGTAGAACTCGGCTGAGAACCCATCTGGTCCCGGACTTTTCTTTGTTGGTAGGCTTTTGATGACTTCTTCTATTTCATTACTTGAAATTGGTCTATTTAAATTGTGTATGTCCTCCTCGTTCAGTTTAGGCAATTCATATGTATCTAGAAACCTGTTGATGCCTTCAAAATTTTCTATTTTGTTGGAGTATAGATTTTCAAAATAGCTTCTAATTATGTTTTGTATTTCAATCCTGTCTGTTGTGATATTTCCTTGTTCATTCCGAATTTTAGTGATTTGGGTTTTCTCTCGTCTTCTCTTTGTTAGTGTGGCTAAAGGTTTATCAATTTTGTTTATTTTTTCGAAGAACCAACTATTTATTTTGTCAATTTTTTTATTGTTTCTTTTGTTTCAATTTCATTGATTTCAGCTCTGAGTTTAACTATTTCCTGTCTTCTACTACTTTTGGTGCTGTTCTGTTCTTCTTTTTCTAGGGCTTTGAGCTGTAGTGTTAGGTCGTTTATTTGTTGAGTTTTACCTCTTTTATTAAATGCGCTCCATGAAATAAATTTCCCTCTAAGTACTGCTTTCATAGTGTCCCAGAGATTTTGATATGATGTTTCTTTGTTCTCATTTACCTCTAAGAATTTTTTAATTTCCTTCCTAATATCTTCTGTTATCCATTCATCATATAATAGCATATTGTTTAATCTCCAGATGTTGGAATAGTTTCTGTGTTTTACTCTTTCATTTATTTCTAACTTCAATCCATTATGATCTGATAGAATACATGCTAGTGTCTCTATCTTCTTGTATTTGCTAACATTAGCTTTGTGGCATAATATATGGTCTATTTTAGAGAAGGATCCATGTGCTGCTGAGAAGAAAGTGTATTCGCTCTTGGTTGGATGGTATATTCTATAAATGTCCGTTAAGTCTAAATTATTGATTGTGTTATTGAGATCTATGGTTTCTTTGTTCAATTTTTGTCTGGAAGATCTGTCCAGTGGTGAGAGAGGCGTGTTAAAATCACCTACTATTATTGTGTTATGGTCTATTTGGTTTCTGAAATTGAGAAGGATTTGTTTGACATACATGGATGAGCCACTGTTTGGGGCATAGATGTTTATGATTGTTATATCTTGCTGATTTATGCTTCCCTTAAGCAGTATGAAATGACCTTCTTTATCCCTTCTGACTAACTTTGGATTGAAGTCCACATTATCGGAAATGAGGATGGATACTCCAGCTTTTGTGCTGAGTCCATGTGCATGGTATGTTTTTCCCCATCCTTTCACCTTTATTCTATGGGTATCTTTTTCTATGAGGTGAGTCTCTTGCAGGCAACATATTGTTGGATCTTTCTTTTTAATCCAATCTGCCAGTCTATGTCTTTTGATTGATGAATTCAGGCCATTAACATTCAGGGTTATTATAGAGATATGATTTGGTTTCCCGGTCATTTGGTTCATTTTTTAAATTTTATTTATTTATTTGTTTGACACAACTTGTTTCCTCCTTTATTTGACAATTCCTTTAGGATAATTCCTCCCTTTGCTGATTTGCTTCTTTGTTTTTCATCTCTTCCTCATGGAATATTTTGCTGAGAATGTTCTGTAATGCTGGCTTTCTTTCTGTAAATTCTTTTAGCTTTTGTTTATCATGGAAGGATTTTATTTCATCGTCAAATTTGAAGGTAAGTTTTGCTGGGTATAAGATTCTTGGTTGGCATCCATTTTCTTTCAGGGCTTGAAAAATGTTGTTCCAGGCCCTTCTAGCTTTTAGGGTCTGGATTGAAAAATCTGCTGATATCTGTATTGGTTTCCCCGTGAATGTAATTTGGTTCTTTTCTCTCACAGCCTTTAAAATTCTGTCTTTATTTTGTATGTTCGGTATTTTCATTATAATGTGCCTTGGTGTGGGTCTGTTGTAATTTTGTGTATTTGGAGTCCTATAAGCCTCTTGAACTTGATTTTCCATTTCATTCTTCAGATTTGGGAAATTTTCTGATATTATTTCATTGAATAAATTGTTCATTCCTTTGGTTTGTTTCTCTAGGCCTTCCTCAATCCCAATAATTCTTAAATTTGGCCTTTTCATGATATCCCATAGTTCTTGTAGATTCTGTTCATGATTTCTTACCATCTTCTCTGTTTGTTCAACTTTGTTTTCAAGGTTAAATATTTTGTCTTCAATGTCTGAGGTTCTGTCTTCCAGGTGTTCTATCCTATTGGATATGCTTTCTATGGAGTTCTTAATTTGGTTTATTGTTTCTTTCATGTCAAGGATTTCTGTTTGGTTTTTTTTCAATATCTCTAACTCTTTATTGAAATGATCTTTTGCTTCCTGTATTTGCTCTTTTAACTGTCGATTGGTGCGATCAATAAATGCTTGCATTTGCTCTTTCATCTCATCATTCAGTGCGTGCATTTGCTCTTTCATCTCATCGTTTGCTTCTCTGATCATTTTAATTATGTACATTCTGAACTCCTTTTCTGTCATTTCTTCTGCCATGCTGTCACTGGGTTTTATTGATGTAACATCTAGATTTGTTTGCAGCATTTTCTTTCCTTGTTTGCTCATATTGTTCAGGTATCAGAGGACCGCTGAGATATTGCAGATTTCCTCTATTGACTTACAATATCCCTGAACATTTCTATATATATCCCCCCTTAGCCTTCAGTAGGCTGAAGTCTTGGAGGAAGTTGATAATGCGGTTCTCCACAAGGAAGCTGCCTCTCTAGGAGTGGTGGCCTTCAGGTGGGGTATAATCCCTGCTAGTGGGCAGAGGTGCCTCCACTTGTTGACCAATGGTCATCCAAAGCGGACCTAGGCTGTGGGCTGAGGCAAGGCCTGTTTGGGCCTGAGTCTCTGGTTTTACCGTCCTTGTGGGGAAACCTCACCCAGCAGGGAAGACTCACCCGGTGGGGAGGTCTCGCTGGTCAGTTCCCTCCTAGAGGTTCCCCTCAATTTACAGCTACCGCCTGGGCTGGGCTGCCTTCCTCTGCAAAGTTCCCAGGGGCCTGGCCCTACCTCCTGGGCCTGGGAGCCTCACCCTTTGCAGATGACTCTCCTTAGGCTGCCCTTCCTCAGAGAATCTGCCCGCAGGCCTGGAACCTTCGCTCCGCCCTAAGCCTGTCTCTGTGCG
The DNA here is from genome assembly GCF_902686455.1 of Sciurus vulgaris. Classification (NCBI taxonomy): domain Eukaryota; kingdom Metazoa; phylum Chordata; class Mammalia; order Rodentia; family Sciuridae; genus Sciurus; species Sciurus vulgaris. Next base: position 51,095,018 of record NC_136466.1, read on the forward strand.
GCTCTTCCACCCAGAAGCCTCCTAGATCCTGGGACCCTGCTCTGCACCTAATCGCCTGGCTATGCGGCCCCTCCTCTGAGCAGCCACCTGGGGCCCTGTACAATCGCTCTGAATCCCAGAGACCCGCCACACGCCTCTTCCTCCAGACAGCCACCCAGTATTCCGGTGGGGTCACTAGGAGTCCAAGAAACTCACTGCGTGCCTCCACCTCCACCAACCACCCGTAGCCGTGGGCAATCAATCACTCCGAGTCGAAGTGACCCTCCCCGTTCCTCTTCCTTCTCCAGATAACCCCCGGGGTGTTCAGGAGCGGTCGCTCTGAGTGGCTCTGAGTCCATGTGACCCGCAGCACGGGTCCTCTGGGCAACTGCCTGGAGCTCTGGTGCTGCCACTCAAGACCAAGCGTCCCACCACGCTTCTCCTCCAGGCAGCCCCCCTGTGTTCAGGAGCTGTCACTTTAAGTCCAAACAACTCACCACTCGCCTTCTCCTCTGAGCAGCCACCTGGAGCGCTAATGCAGTCACTGCGAGTCCAAACGACCCGCCGCGCTCCTCCTCCTCCTCCTCCTACTCCTCCGGGCAGGCCCCGGGGTTCAGAAGTGGTCTGAGTCCAAACAGCTCTCCACGCAGCCCCTTCTCTGGCACGGCCTGTAGCTCTGGTGTAGTCACCCCGAATCCAAGCGGCCGTGCTCCTCTTCCTCCTCCTCGTCCTCAGGGCAGGCCCCGGTGTTCGGAAGCGTTGTTCTGCGTCCAAACAGCTCGCCGCGCAGCTTCTCCTCTGGCAACCGCCTGTAGCTCTGGTGCAGTCACTCCAAATCCAAGTGGCCACGCTCTTCCTCCTCCTCCTCAGGGCAGGCCCTGGTGTCCTGAGTCCACACAGCTCTCCTCGCCACTCTTCCCCTGGACAGCCGCCGGAGCCCCAGTGGTTGCTCCGAGTCCCAGCGCTGTGCCAAGCGGCCTGCTTTACAGCGCTCCCAGCTGTCCGAGTTCACTGCTCCAGTGGGGGGAGGGGCGTCTCGCCGGCAGTTCTACTTCACAAAGTTTCCTGCGTTCCGGGACCACCGTCCCATCCGGGATGCCTCCCCAGGGGGTGAGAGTCACCCGGCTGCTTTGAGTTGGTCCCAAGCATCTCAATATCTCCTCTTTTGAATCCTGAGTCCTGGAGCAACATGAAATGCAGCCACCCTCTAGGCCGCCATCTTGAAACCTCCCTCCTCTTGTTAATACTTATTTTATCTATTACCTGCTAACACAATCCCAGGCTGCTCTTGCTTAGATGAATGTTCTTCAAAGGTTCATGTGTGAAAGGCTTGTTCCCCAGGTGATGCTATTGCGAGGTGCTGTGGACCAGGAGGTGAGGCTTATGGTATATCCTTAAGTCACCGGAGGCTGGTTTTACTATACCACATGCTCATGTGCTCCCTCTATGGAGTGCTGCCCTAACCAGGAGCCCAAAAAACAGGGCCACCTGATCTTGTACTGAAATTTCTAGAACCATGAGTAACTTTATTATAAGCCAATTGTTTCAGCCATTTTTTGACAATTAAATGAACAATACACAGGCCAGGACAACAAGGAAAAAAACCCCCAAAAAACAAAAGATATTGGAATGAGACAGTCATCTTTACCCTATGTACATGTATAATTACACAAATGGTGTGCATCTACATCGTGCACAACCAGAGAAAAGAAAAGTTGTACCCCATTTGTGTATAATGAATCAAAATGCAGTCTGTAAACATTAAAAAAAATTTCATTAAAAAACAACAAAAAACCCCCAGAGCAATGGAAAGGGACCTAACACAAAGGTGGATTAAAACAGAAAGGGTAGTGAGTAAATTGGTTCAGCAATCTGAGCCTCAGAAAGATCTATGTGGCCTGCAGGCATGTGAGTACACAGTCTCTGGCTGCATAATGACATTTAGGTCAATGATGACCATATTTGTGTTGATGGCCCTGTAAGATCATAAAGGACCTGAAAAATTTCCATTACCTTGTGATGTCATCGCTGACACAATGTCACAAGGCACTCCTCATGCATTTGTGTGGGTGCAGCTGTAAACAGGTCTGGTGTGTTGCCAATCATATAAAATATAGCACGGACAATTACGTACGGTGTATGATACTTGATAATAAACCCCCATTACTGGTTAAAAAAAGAGAAACATTGTACCCCATTAATGTACTATGATTTAAAATTCAGCCTATAAAAAAAAAAAAAAAAAAAAAAAAAAAACCTCAAGCCTTGTTTATACTTTTAGTCCTAAGTGTAGATAATTCAGTGAGAGGTCCTGGGGACTTTCAGTCATCTCCATTGAGAGTCTGAAGCTCTGGAAGGGTATATCTAAGGCCTCCCTGTAAAATGCACCTCAGCTTTGAGACTTTAAACCGAGTTCCAAAACAACAGGAGAATCATTTCCTATCCTATTAGGTCTGATTATGGAATAAACTCTTGATACTTTTTGTCTCCACATCTTGTAGTCATTTGTAATTTTGATCTTGCCTTTCCAGATTTCACAGTTTAATAAACCTCCTTTTTGTTCTTAGCTAATATTTTGTAATTAGTTGATATCCTATAAAAAATAAAATTCTGCTTTTTCTATCCATTGCTCAGTTATTACTTATTAAATTCTACTGCATACTCTACTCTAGGTAATATTCTGTCATATAAGCTATGCTATCCTATATGTACCTTTAAATTAAGTTAGAAGAGCAGTTAATATTATTGTATAGTTATTAACATACTAAGGAGAGATAACTTAAAATTTTGTAACCCTTAAAATATATGTAGAGTTTTTAAACTCCATCATTTTTAGGGAGGGAAATGAATTTAGCACTTCATTGCAATGTATTAGCTATAAAAATAATGAGCCCTGTTCTTGGGTACTTTTTTTTTTTTACTATATTGTCTCCCATTGTGAAATACATAATAAGATCTCTCTTATTATATGACTATATTTGAATATTTTGTTACATATTTATGAAAAAATAGTAAAAGTGGATAAAAATTCCATTCATGAATGAATACAAATATAATAAATGTTTTGGAATTTTAACCATTTTCTGAAGAATTTCAAACTTGATCTTATAAATTCCCATAAATATAATTTATATTATCTAGTTCCCTCATTTATAGCTCTTGAACTTTGATAAAACACTCCCTTGGACCTTGGGGAACATTCTTCTTTAGTACTGTCTGAGACTATTAAGCTCCAGCCTGCCAAGGTTAAAGGATTACCCTGAGTCAAAGCACATATGGCCACAATAATGACATTATTAGAGTCATTTGGGAAAAAGTTTGAGAGCTGTGAAGTCAAACTGTCCTGAGAGTAAAACAGTCTAAGTAGGGACTTAATCTGTTACCTTTGAAGAAACATCCTGAGTTTGGTTTTTATATATCAAACTTCATTCCCTCTTCAAAATTTTTGATTAGCATGTAATAATTTATAGATCTGTAGAGCACAGTATGCTATTTTAACATGTACACAGCAAATACCAATCAAATCAGAATAATTAGAATTTCCATCTCCTTATCATTTCTTTATGTTAGTAACCTTCAAGAACCTCTTTTCTAGTTATTCATAAAATATGTAATAGTTACTTGAATTCTAGGCATCTGTGCTTTGGAGCTCTACAATTTATTTTTACTCAAACCTCTTGTTTCCCATTCCTAACTGCTAGTAGTCATTGTTCTGCACTCAGATTGACTTTTCCTTGTTTTTGACTTTCACATCTAAGAAAGAACACACAGTATTTTTCGGTCTGTATTTGACTTTATGTCACTTAACACAAGGTCCTCTGGTTTTATCTATTTTACTGGAAATGATAGATTTTCAGTATTTTTTTATGGTTGAGTAACAGTCTTCTGTGTACCTGTACCACAATTTATTTATCCATTCATCCACTGATGAACATCTAGGGGAAACTAAAATTATTACCTCTAAGATCTAGAGCAAAGACCAAGGTGTGAAGTCTCACTTCTCATTCAGTATAGTGGAAGTTTTAGCCAGAGCAATTAGACAAGAGAAATAAATGAAAGGCATGCAAACAGAAAGGGAGCATATTGAATCATGTCAATTTGCAGATGATGTGACTTTGTACATAGAAAACCCAAAATCCCACCAAAAAACAATTAGAACTGATAAAATTCAGTAAAATTGCAGTATAAAAAATGAACACATAAAAAGCAACAGAATTTTTCTATGCCATTCAATAATGAACTCGCTGAGAAAGAAATCATAAAAATGAATTCCATTCACTGTCGCTACAGAAAAAGAAGAAAAATACCTAGAAACTAATTTATCAAGGAATTGAATGAGCAATATCATAAAAATTACACAATACCAATGAAAGAAATTTAAGAAGAAACACATAAAAGGAAAAACCTTCCATGTTCATGAATTTAAAAATTATTATTATTGAAACGTTCTTACTTCCCAAAGAAATTACAGATTGAATAAAGTCCCTATGAAAATGACAATGACATTCTCTACATAACTATTAAAAAATCCTTATAAATGTGGTTTCAGTTGCATAGAGTAAATACTGGGGCAAAATAAAGTAAACATGTAAACTAAATTTAAGTATTATTTGAATTTGGTTGAGTGAATCTCATAAACAGTGAGTTTATTTGCCTGTTACTATTTTGAGTCTTACTATTATAGATCTCACTTCTGTTTGTAAACAGTTTCATGAAACACTGAAGTAATTTATTCTCAACTCAGAAATTTAGATTAATTTCCCTTTGTGTTTAATTAAGACCATTTTGCCACAATTACCAAATTTTCCTTCTTTTTAAAATTTCTCCTGCCTTGGCTGACTTGCTTTTTAATACTTTCTAGGACTATTTCAGACTTTTCTTAGATTGAATTATCAAACAAAATTAATAAAATTAAGTATGAGAATGAGTAAGGAATGGTACACTTAGTGCTATGTGGCAGAATATACTTTTCATATCATGACAGATTGAAAATAATTGTATTTTACAACATAATAAAGTGAACAAGAGCTAATCACTCTTAGATACATATATCTGGGCAGCATGGCTGGTTCAGGCCTGCTGGGATTGGCATTTTGGTATGTTAGCATGATGACAGGGTATTTTGACACATTTATTGAGAAGCTCAGCTCTATTCGCTTTATAAGACTTGCTAATTAACCAGTATTATATTTTTGACTATAATCTGGAAGGATTAAGATGTGGAAAGTCATCTTAAAACTTTCATTTTTACTTTCAAGGGAAATTATCTGTTTCTTTAAACAGTATTTAAATTTAACAACCTTTATTACCTCTCTACAATGAGAAGTATTAAAACAGACAGGTTTGTTCTTCCATTCTTCTCTCATGTCCTGATATTACATATTAGATAATAGATAGTATAAGGCTTTCCTTGAAATTGTTAAATATGCTAACACATCTTCATTAGGGTTGTGAATGATCTAGTTTGGTTTCTAACTACCATAACTGAGTATGGTAGATTAATTACCATTAACTAACAAAACTACTTTACCTCAAATAATTTTTTATTCTTTCCAAGTTTTTAACCCCACCTACATATAGTTGGAACATAAAATATTTGGATTCTAATATGTAATTCTGAGATTCAAATTGCTTTAAACTTTTTCCTATATGTGAAAAAATACAGTGACCCTTGCCAATTTTTTGGCAATTGTTTTCCAGTCAACTCTTGATTGGATGAAATCTATTCTCTACTAGCTTTCTTGACAGAGACTCATTAATGAGTTCTTAATATGTTTAAAACTCTGTGACTGATCTCTATGCTCCTTCTACTATACTCAGTAGGCCCAGGTTTTTTGGCCAGGCAGATGCTGGAAGATGTATAGGGAGAAGGTTAGGTACCTTGATAGCCAGGAAATGAGCTAAGAACATGGTGGACTGAATCTAGGCAACAACCCATGAACTCGCCACAGTCCAGGAACAAATCAGTGAAAGAACAGTTGACCAGAGAGTTGGATTACAGAGTAAACAATCTAAAATTCAGTGGACCCCTTGAGACTTGGAGGAACTTAAGAGTTTGTTTACAAGAACAGAATTTTTCACACTAAACAATGATGAGGGTGGAGTCAGTTGAGAGGGGCAATAGAGAAAGAGGGCAAGGTAAAGCTTATAAGTTATTACTTCCTCAATAACAACTGGAGAGAAAAGCAGACCTTGTTAAAATGAGACATGAGCAGCAAACACAGTGAAAGATATGGTACAGTGTAGCTAAAATTGTAGGCTAAAAACTGACATTTGGTAGAGTCCACAGATCATCAGCTTACCTAGAATCAATTAAATTAATCGTTTCTCCCCCACCTACAGAGAACATCAAAACCGCACAGAATATCTCTGAAATGAGTTGTATCAATAATCTGTATGAAAGAAACTCTTAGAAGAATTACTGCTAGGTAAAGTTTACAAAAATCCCTCTCTCTCACCTCAAAGGGAGTGTGGTAGAGATGACCCCAAAGCAAATCACACTGGGTGAGTACTAATCCCAACCTAGCAATTTCCACAAACTTCACAGGTGCTTAAGGGCAAAAGGGCCAACTGACACCCTGCAGTGATGGTTAAAACCCAGGGAATTGCTCCAGTTAGGGTGGAGGCTTCTGGCTCCGTCCTGGACCCACAGGACCCACAATTGCAGACAGCCACCAAGCCCTATGCCCTTATAAAGAAGTTCCAGTGAAAGGAAGTAGCGCTCAGCAATTAATGGTTACTGGCTGGAGGAGATCAGAAAACGGTTGGTCAACTGATATCCTACCTCATTATGGGACTTTGTAAAATTCTGGTGATTTTCAGCAACCAGGGTGGAGGTTTCTATACCACATACCTCCAAGAGACAACCTGCATCACAGGCCCAGCAGTTGGAGACAGTCACGAGGCCATTAGATAGGGTCGTTACAAAAAAGCCCCAGCAGAGGGAAGCTGGCACTCTGTTTTGCTGCGGTAACCAAAAGCCCTAAGCCTTAAACCCTGCACTTTCACACCCAACAGAATCACCCAGCAGATGAAGCACCCTAATACTGAAGGGACTCAATTGAATCAACCTGACTCCATCTTAGGGAAGAGCCTCCATCTCAGTCGGGCCCCCAATCGCCCAAAGAACAAAACAGCCCACTCCCGGATCAATCATAGAGCAAGAGGAAAGTCCCTATGAGCTCAGAAATTCCTGTTCTGAGATCGTGCCCTGATCTATCCCCAACAAGGACAGGTACACCCCACATTGCCTTACCCAATTCCAAAACGCTAAGGCATGAAACCCCCCACCTACCGTCCCCAACTTCCTGCTTGTGGTTTTTTCCTATTAACAAGGAACCCTTGTAACGGTCGGGGCCGCTCTTCCTCTGCCCGCTGCACCGGTGCGTTGGATGACGATCCGGACTCGAGTCTGTTAATAAATGGTCCTTTTGCCCTTGCATCGGACTCTGGCTCCCTGGTGGTCTCTGGGGGACTCATCGACTTGGGCATTTCAATAGCATGCAGACTTGGGCCTCTGGACTGATTAACAAGCACTGGCTGACAGGAAAACCAGAGGGGTCACAGAGTAGTTCCTGTGCTCCAGCACCTCTAGGAGGACGCACAGTTGTGAGTCCCAGAACTGCCAGTTAATTCAGTTCTCATTAGATGCTTGAACCCACAGAAGGCATTTCCTGAAGATTACCCTAAGCAGTCAGTGGTGAACCTACTGTATACACAATGGCAGTACAAAGACACAAAGATACCCATTCTCACCCCCTCCTATTCCATAGAGTTCTTAAAACTCTACCCAGAATAATCAAGCAAGAGAAGGATATTAGAGGGATATGGATAAGAAAAGAGGAAATCAAATTGTTTCTGTTTGATGATGCCATGATCCTATATCTAGAAGACCCAAAAATCTTCACCAGAAGATTTCTAGAACTGATAAGCGAATTCAGCAATCAGAATAAAATATCAATATACAAAGATTAATAGATTTCTAATAATGAATCTACTCAAAAAGAAATCAGGAAAACTGTCCAGTTCATAATAATTGAAAAAGAAAGGAAGGAAGGAAGAGAAAACAACATACAACTTGGGAATAAATCTAACCAAGGAGATAAAAGATGTCTACAGTGAAATCTACAGAACACTGAACATATTGAAGAATACCTTAAAAGATGAAACAACCTCCAATGTTCTTGGATAAGTGGTATTAATATTGTCAAAATGGTCATACTACCAAAAGTGTTGTACAGAGTCAGTGAAATTCCCATTACAATGCCAATGATATTTTTCACAGATCTAGATAAAATGGTACTAAATTTCATTTGGAAGAATAAAAGACTGAGAATAGTCAAAATAATATTGAGCAAGAAGAGTAATGCTGGAGGCATTACAACACCTGATCCCAACTTATGCCACATAGCTATGGTAATGAAAACTGCATGGTATTGGATCCAAAAAAAGACATGAAGACTAATGGAAAAGAATAGAAGACACAGAAACAACCCCAAACAGATGAAGTCATCTTATACCCAGCAAAGGTGCCAAAAACATATTTTGGAGAACAGATAGCCTTTTAAACAAATGGTGCTGGGACAACTGTATATCCATATATAGAAGAATGAAGCTAGATTCTTGTCTTTCACCCTGCACAAAAGTCAACTCAGTGTGGATTTAATACCTGGAAATAAGACCAGAAGTTTTGTTGCTGCTAGGAGGGAACAGTCCCAATTCTTAGACACATTGGCATACGAATCAACTTTCTGACCAAGACTCTTAGAGTTCAAGGGGAAAAAAAAAAAAAAAAAAAACAAGATTCAATAAGTGGGACATTATCTAATAAAATACTTTAGCTCAACAAAGGAAATAAGTAAGACATCAAGAGAGAGTCTACAGAGTGGGAAAAAAGTCATTGCCAGCTACTCTGACAGGGGATGTCCAAAGTATATAAAGAACTTGATAAAACGACAGGAAAAAACAAACAAACAAACAAAAAACAAAACCCAAAATCCAATCAGTGGGTAAAAGAACTAGATATTTCTCAAAGGAAGAAATACAAATGGCTAATTAATATATGAAAAAATGTTCAACATCCCTGGCAATCAGGGAAATTCAAATAAATCAAAACTACTTTGAAATTTCATCTCACTACATTTAGAATGGCAGTTATCAAGAACACAAAGAATAATAAATGCTATTGAGGATGTAGGGAAAAATTACACTTAAACATTTTTGATAGAAGTGTAAATTAGTAGGACCATTGTGTAAAACATTATGGAAATTCTTCAAAAGTCTAGGAATGGAACCACCATATGACCCTCCTTGGTATTTACCAAAAAGAAATAAAATCTGCATACTATGGTGGTAACAGGCATATGGGTATTTATAGCAGTTCAATTCACAATAGCTAATTTATAGAACCAGTCCAGGTGGTGCCTGACAGTTGAAGAATGGATAAACTAAGTGCTGTACATACACAACAATGTAGTTTTATTTAGAAATGCAAAGAATGAAATTATGCCTTTTACTAATAATTGGGTGGAGTTGGAGAACATCATGCTAAGTGGAATAAACCAAATTCAGAAAGTCAAGGATCAAGTGTTTACTTTCATATGTGGAAGGTAAAGAAAATTAAAGGGAAAAAGGAGTCAGGAATTCCATGAAAATAGAAGGGAGATCAGTGAAGAAGAGGAAGGGGATTGAGGGGGAGGGAGGAGAGATGGGAAAAGGGAGAATCTGTGGGGAAAAAAAATGACCAAATTATACTATGCACATATATGAATAAAGCACAGTGAATTCCACCTTTATATGTATCTATATGGTACCAAAAAAACCCAATATGTAGATTTGGGGTTGTGGCTCAGTGATAGAGTGCTTGCCTAGCATGTGTGAGGCCCTGGGTTCAATCCACAGCATCACATAAAAGGATAAATAAATAAAATAATATTTAAAAAAATATATATGTATATTTTTTAAAAGTATGTAAATAAAAGGAACACCAGTAGAATAGAAGGAAAGGAAGGGGAGGGAGGAAGGGCGGGAAAGAGGAAGCACTGGAGACTGAAACAGAGCAAATTATATCCCACACATGTTATGGTTACATCCAAATGGATTCTACTGTTTTATACAATAATGCAATAATAAAATCATTGAAATAAAACACACATAAATACAGGGAAGAAAAATATCTGTGGTCCTCACACCTAAAAGACAAAAAACTGAAACAACATTTTATTTCCTTGAGTATTTCTTTGGGATTAAATGTTAGTCTGTAGAAACTTGAGGTCAACCTACTTTTTACACCAATAAGATAACTTTTTACCAAGGTATGCAAAGAATTCTCTATCTTTAGATTCCACTAAATTTTTATTTTTCATTCCTTACTTTTTAAATCACTGGTCTTTGTGTTGACCATTCTGTATCAGTTTTATTTAGCACACAGTATACTTTCAATGTGTATAATGAAGTCTTCTTTTCTTTAGTAGTAACTTATGGATTTCCAGACTTTCTTGTAGGATATGAAGGCTAAAAAAATTTTTAGTGACATATACCCTTGTGTCAGGTTTTTCTCTGGGGTTAGCCAGAGAGGACTTATTTACTGTAAAAACTGAGAGTCAGTACTCTGACTGCCAATGTTTGACCAACTGTGAATCTCACAGTTCAAATAGAATTTTTTAAAATTCCCCTTTTCAATATGGTTTCCACATTTTTAGTGGGAGCCATATGTTTCCCAATTTTGTATCACTCTAATTCTGTCTTGCTAAAGAAGAAAATTATGAGGTTTTTGTTTTGTTTTGTTTTTGTTTTGCTGTGGGAATGGAATGCAAGTCTTTTAACTGGAGAAAAGTCATTCTTTTAGTTATACAAAATATGGTGAGGATCTGTACCTCAACTTCAGAGATCTCTGTTCCTTTTAACTTCTTAATTTTTCTGAGACATTTTTGGGAGGGTTAAATTAAATTGTTTATGAAATTCTTCCATGGCTACTTTAGTACTTGTCTTTTTAGATTAAATTCATTTAATAGTCATATATCTGTTTTCTAGATACTGAAATTTAATATCTATAATCACATTTTCTAATCTTTGTCCTTGTTAGTTTATCTGTTTTTTTTTTTCCTTTTAATCTCTACATCAGAATTTCAGAAGGAATCAGAGAAAAACACGTTTCAATTAGATCATTTAAAATGGTAGAATTATTTAAAGAGTTTTAGTTTTCATTTTAATGAACACTTGGTGGTACACATTGTGCATAATAAGCTTTAGTTAAGAAATTTGCAGCACAGAATTGATACCACCATGTTGTAGAAAAACAGTGCAATTTAGGAAATCAAAATCTACATATGAACTGGGATTATTCTTTTAATTGTTTTCTCAGGCAGGTCTTTGTCTTTCTAGGCCTCCATTTCCTGCTCCTTAAATTAGGTGACTGGCCTTGAAGATATTTCTAAAATAAATATTTCACCTTTTCAATATAAAAATGTTTGCTTAGTTTAATCTAAGTACAGATTTTAACAAATCACTCATAAAGTACATAAATTGGTTGTATATACTGTCACTTTATGGAAATTATTTCTGATTTCACTTTTATTACACATATTATGGTTGATATGATATGATAACTTGTTCTAAAAACAGTATATCCAGACTCAGCAAAAATTTTGCTCTCTCAGAAGACTTATTGAAGTCTTTTTTTTTTTTTTTTTTTTTTTTTTTTGTGGTGCTGGGGTTCTAACCCAGGGCCTTGTGCTTGCAAGGCAAGCACTCTACCAACTGAGCTATCTCCCAGCCCACTGAAGTCATTTTTATTGGATGGATACAGAGATCACTAGAGTTAGAAAATTAATTAGAGATCATTGAAATAACCTCCTCTTTTTACATATGAAGAAGGTCAAGCCTATATGATGATACATACATTGCCCATGATCAAGACAAAATGTAATTGAATGGAACTTCCAAGTCCTAAATTCTGTTAGTCTAAACCATGGCACATTAAGGATTTTGTCAATATTGTTGTCATTTTGTTTGCTTTGTTTCGTTGTATTTTTACTGTTTGTTTTGTTTTATTCACCACACACTGACTTCAACTAAGGATCAATTCTGTCTTCCTTCATGGAACTCTTCAACTGGCAAATCAACTCACTAATGACCACACAATTCATTCACACTTTCAGACACTTTTATTTTCCATTATTAACTAAAAACTTGATGCATTAATCCTTAATCCCACTTTTTATTTTGTTAAAATTCACTACCAAAGTATATACTAAAATGGTGTTTACAAAAGGGAAAAACATTATCTTCATAAATTTTTTATATGGTAGATTACTAGAAAAATGAGACTCTGCAAAACAAGAACTTTAGATCTGTTCAGCAATTATGATTGCAATAGAGGATTAATAATATTTTAGTATTCAATTCTATCAGAATTTTATCATTGGCAAATTGAATATTGTACAAAATGATTTCTTCGCCTCAACACATTTCATTCTGAATTAAAAGAGTCTTCTTTAAAAGGAGGTATTTCTAGTGGTATGAAAAAAATACAGTGAGTGAGGGAAAGAGGACCTCCGTTTTATTTAAATGCATGTGCTTTGTGACATCATTTATCTGAGAGCGGCTTTTCTTCATAGGTACGATTACTCATTTGGGAGGTTTCTTTCTTGCATATTTTGAAGAATATAATATAATCCATGAATTTTATCAGAAGTGGCACTAAAATGCTATTTTAGGAATTCATATACATCAATTAACCTGCTTATATCTATTAAAATGGCTGTCAGGTACCTAACTAGGTTCAGCAAGTTGGATAAGGAACCTGGATAATTAAATTTTTGTATGAAAATTGTTAAATTTAGGACTGGAGTTGTAGCTCAGTGGTACAGTGATTGCCTAGCATGGGTGAGGCACTGGATTTGAACTTTGGCATCACATTAAAAAAATAAATAAATACAACTAAAAATATTTTTTAAAATTTGTTAAATTTGCTCATTAAGCTTTTTCATTTGGATCATGACAAAAATTTTTCTTGATATATTTTACTTGACAAAGTTAGAAGAAAAAAACCTTAAGTTCCATAATAAAGATGAAAAGAATGCTTCTAGTTTACTAGTAGTTTTTTAAATTTTTTTCCTTTTTTGATATTTTCAAACTAAGGGCTCGTTTTAACTGTGCTCATAAAAGACATTTTTGACTAAAATACCCCCAAACTGAATATTACAAAATGATTTTGCTTTTTGGAATTTAAGTTAAAACCCAAAGAACTTCAGGTCTCGCAAGCTTATGGTTGACAAGATGCTCACAGGATATTATTAAGTATCTTTCTGGAATGAGGCACAAGTGATATAATTTGAATAAGTCCTGACTATTTTGCCTGTATTTACCTTTCTAATTTTGCTACTTTCAGTTTTGTATCAACATTTTTTTCTTAGCTTTCACTATGGAAAAGCAGAAAATTTTCTCCCTATTCTCCTTTTTAAAAAGAGATTTTCCACTAACATTAACGAACAGTCTAAAAAAATCAAGCTAAAGGGTCATAAGACAGAAGAAACAGGCAATGGCTACTATAATTCATCCAAGTTCAATATGATAAATGTCACACGTTGTTCAAATGGCTTTCCTTTCTCTAACTTTTAGGCTTTTTTTTCTCCCTTTGTTTCAGATGCAAATATAGTGTAAATACTAAAATGAAGCAGCGCCCAGAATAAGAGGAGAAAGCATTGTTATTAAAGAAAATAAAAATACAAGTGATTTTTCTGGAGTAACACAAGAGATCTCAGTCTGTACATTAAAATTCTTGTAGTGAAGGCAGAGTCTTCCCTCTGGTACTGCAGGTATATGGCTATACTGACGGGGAAGCCAGGTTATAGAAAAAATTTTACTACCTTATGTAAATTTCCTGCTTCTCTTTCCAATATAAGATCATAGACAGAAAATCATGTCTATAAATACATGAAAGGTAGCCCTAAAAGGAACAGAGTTTACAAGCAGTGTCTGATCTCAGTGGTGTGTGGCAACACAGATTTTGGAATATTGGGTTTTATTCAATTTTATACTCTCTGTAAACCCAAATACTGTTCAGTTGCTCTTATCCTCCATGCCCAGCATAGGGTTGGATGCCCATTTGGCACTCTGGAGCTTCTGTGGTCTGTTTGGTATCCTTCCCACACGTTATTCAGTACCTCTAGCTGTTACTGGAGAGGGGGGCTGTATCACTGCCTAGCCATCTCATCCTTTTCTTGTAGTTAATTTCTTATTACATCAGAGTCCTTGAGATTCCAGGAATGACTCTAAATAGAAGAATAGACCCATGAGTCACAGAGAACCAGAGTAAAACAGTGATAGGCTGTCCTTCATGCTTTTCAAATCTCAGAATTTGTTTTAGATTTCCTACTTAAGAGAAAAATGTTATTTTATATCAGGTATAAATTTACCAATTAAGAAGCAGTTAATTCATTTAGATGGCTCTGCCAAGAATCAACAAGTGTATCTGCTTTTCATTGAATTAGAATTCCCAGGTATTGAGCCCAGACATCTGCAGTTCATCAAGGTTTCTTAGTATTTCTCATACAGATAGAGTTTAATACCTAGTTAAGTAGAACTGAGGACAAGCTGGACAGGGAGCTGAATACTTTGGACATGAAGATGTATGAAGAAAAGAAAACATCTCTATATGCTTACTTCTTGAAATATTATCCATTGTTTTCACAAAAGTTCTAAAGAATAAAAGAAAAAAGAGTGAGACTTTATTATCAATTGTTATTGATAATTTTGAAGAAAAGGTAACACTAGAAAATATAAATACGTATGTCCTAAAACTAAGTTCCATATGAAAGAGTATAGACATGAATCAGTAAGTATAATCTTTATTCCAAAAGAATAATATACATCTGAGTAAGTGGTAGCAACCACTTTTTACTTAGTCATCTAAATTTTTTTGTTAAAACAGTAAAAAAAGTGAAATGGGTAGAATTATAAAGGAAAATACATGTACAAATGATTACAAGTATTATTTTATATTTCTTTTACATATAAAAGGAATCAACTTATGTAAATTGAAAATATACTTTTACTACAGCACCTTAGAGGAATTTCAAATTTCATTGTGTCCATGTCTGTGTCCTTGAGTCTGTCAAGTTGAAAGCAAAAGAATATTGGGCCAGCTAAGTGCTGCCACAGACAGGAAATTTTCATTATCATGATAGTTATAGAACTGGACTCAGGGAATAGCTTCTTTCTTAAAATCTGCCTCTAAGTATGGTGATTTTCTTGAAATGTCATTATTATGCATTTAGAAGTTAATAAAAATGTTAGGGCTACTCACAGAAGCAATAACTCAAACACTTTCCACATTTGTAGGATTGTTCACTGATTGGTTCCACTATTAAAGTTGTCTTTCATTTTTCTTTTGTGCAGAGAGTCTGCTGAGTTGGTTTTGCTTTCAGGCATTTATCTTTGTTCTAAAATGCATTAGTATTACTCAGATAATACTAGTGTGTCTTTGCATTTGGTGGGTGATAAGTGAACTTGAAAATACACCAAAATGCAGCTATTTTATACATATGCATGGAAAACACAATAGCTGTGTGAGTTGACTTAATGATTGGAAATAAATATATTAAGAATCTTGGTTTGTCTCATAGGGATACGGAAGTGCTCTATCTTTATTTTCCTTTCTTCCATTTTCTTTTCCCTTTCCTGTTTCTTTACTATCCTTATCTTTTGCAGTTTTATCAGCCCTATAAGGAGCACACTGATCATTTGCAGGTGGTTATGTTCTTAAGCCTAGCAAGTCTTAGAGAAAACCAAAAGAAAAAGGCTAATCTAGTAAGTCAATTTAGCTGGAACTGAGTTTCCAGGGACACCAGTATTTTAGTTCTAAAACAGAGGCAATACAGGGCAAACTGAGTCTTTTGGTCACAATGCTCTAAATTTATTGGGGAAAAAAATGACATTTTTAAAAGACAGATACTTTTCTGGAAAACAGACAACTTCCTGTTTCATGGAATTATTAGGTAAGTATACTTACTATGATCATCATATAGCACAAATCAGAATATTAAAAGAAGAAATGTCTAAATGAGAAAAAATCAGTGAGTCAGAAATCAATGCAGTACTTATGAAGAAAATTATCTTTACAAAAATACTGCAAAGAATTATCAGCAAAAGATACTGGATGAGCTTAGAATTTATTAAACATATTTCATAAGCATTTAAACCAGTCATGCTCAACTGGGCATGGTAGCATGTGCCTGTAATCCTAGTACTTGAATGGAGAATCACTTGAGCCCAGCAGTGTGAGATTAACCTGGGCAACGTAGCAAAACCCTGTCTTGAAATAGATAAATAGTGAGTAAAAAGGTAAATAAATAAATAAAATAGTCATGACTTAGACTTAAAAAGATAAAAACCCATGAGCAAAGAAATTGTAGAGGTTAAACAAATCACAATGGATAATTAAACTTGTCAATGAAACACTGTAGTGGACTAAATTATACAGCTAAAAACCCTATTCCAGATTTTGTATTAAGGGAGAGAGATTGAGTTCCATTTGGTTCAAACAAAGGCAGGAATTTTAAGTGCTAGTGTAAGCCAGCAGGAAAGTGGTAGAAAACATTAGAAGGGAAATTGTCTATGTGATTAGGTTGTATTTGTTTGCTAATTATTGTATATCTAAGTTAATCTCCTTCCTTTCCATGGAAACTGAGAAATTGGGGCATTATTTCAATCTACCTGGACTGCCATAAGAAAATACCACGGGCTGGTTAGTTTAAACAACAGAAATTTATTTTCTCACAGTTTTGGAGTTTAAGAAGTCTAAGATCAAGGTGCCAGCAGGGTGCGTTCTAGTTATGGCTCTTACCCTAGCTTACAAATGACTGCCTCTTTCTCTAACAGGCAAAAGGAGAGAGAGAATGCTGGTATCTCTTCCACTTTTACAAGGATGCAGTTTCTATGGAATCAGGATTTCAACTCCATGATCTCATTTGACCTTAATCGCCTCCTTAAGATCCCATCTTCAATACAATTTTGGGGTTAAGAAATAAAACATATGAGTCTGGGAGTATCAAGTTCATTGTGCACACTATCTTATGGTTACATATCAAAGGGATGACCCCCGTTCCTTAAGAAAAAGATTCTGGAGTTGTAAATCTGGCAAAAAACTGGGAGAAGATTTTCATCTTTATGGAGGTAAGTGTGTGTAGCAGGGGGATAACTGAGTAGAAAGTTTCTAATGTAAATGTTCTAAGAAAAGGGAGGTCATGGGCTACAGTTAAGAAGAAATCTAATTTGTAAGCAAGCTAAGGGGAATCTTAAGACTATCTTGATCAACCCAAGGATCAGCATTGCTTTATGTACTCTCTAAAAAGGAAATTACCACAAATCCTTTGTTTTTTTTCATTCATTGCTGGTAAAGATGAGCATAGTGCTCTACAGATTAGATGAACCATGTCCTAGAGGAACTGGAAGTGATGCAGGATGTAATAAGTGGTGACATTAAAATTAATACTCCCACATTCTTCTGTTGCTTTTAAACTAAAGGGAGAAACAGGGAAAAGTTTTAATCAAATCTCTTTCTCTCTTGAACTTTCAGTGCACTCAGATTAATCATCCATTTTTAGGGGAAGGGGAGGGGAGGGGGTAACCTGAAAGCCCAGGACCAAGAGCAAAAAATTGTCCTTCATTCATCTCTGAATTCAAGGGGAAACACCCAGTTTGCACATCTCTATGTTGATGAAAATAATTTCAAGGAAAAACAAAAGAGAGGAGGAAAATGAGATAAGAAAATCCTGTAACAGTAAGTATACTTTCTTGGATTGACATTATCAATATCATCTGAAGAAACTATTGGTTAAGTAAAACTGGCAAAGTTTCTCTGTTGAAATTCAACCAGTTAGAAGGAAACTTTTCAGATTACTTATCATTTGAGGAATGTTTAGTACATGGATGAAAAACAGGGCTGAGGCTAGAATGAGATAATAAGACATATTTGTCTTTGGGTGCAAAATTCAAAGGACTCTAAAACCCAAAAATTAATGCAACAGAGAATCAACATTACTGGCTCTTTTAGCCTATAGTCT
The DNA here is from genome assembly GCF_902686455.1 of Sciurus vulgaris. Lineage (NCBI taxonomy): Eukaryota > Metazoa > Chordata > Mammalia > Rodentia > Sciuridae > Sciurus > Sciurus vulgaris. The sequence continues at coordinate 51,113,062 of NC_136466.1, forward strand.
AACATGACTCTATAGGATATTGCTATTGATTCTGGTTTATTAATTTGCAATTTTGATATATTGTTTCCCATGGAATTTTTACATAAATTTTGATTTTTAAATTTTTACACCAAAATATTATTTACGCTCATTATCTTTTTAAATTTGTTCTACTAATTATCAAGCCTTTACATTTTGCAGCCAATGTTGGTGACTCATCCTAGTTATTACTGTGCTTTAGAAAAAAAAAAAAAAATCATTAGCACTTCCCTCTAGATTCGGAATATTTTCAGTCCTTCAAGTAGAATGGAGTAGGCTTGGAAAGCATTATTGAACAGAGTTTTCCTAGTTTTGTAGTGATAGATATGATCTCTGTTCTAGTTAAGGACAATGTTACTCCCCACATAAGTCACTGAATGACACTCCAGAAGGCAGGAATATTTTCCCTAATAGGGAAGTTTGATGAAAAGAAACATCTCTGATACTGCACAAGTAATTGGGAGCACATGTTTTCATGTCACTAGTACAGTATGTTGAAAAAACAAAAGTAATTAAAGGACAGAGTATGTGACATTTAATACCACAAACTAGTTACTCACATCATGTTTGCAAGTCTTTTAAACCTATCAAACTATCTTCAGTCTTGGTTGTCTAAAGAGTGGATTTATTCAGTCTCAGTATTATGAAGACAACTGAACATATATTATCATGAGCTCTTTATGTAAAGTTGTTTGTGAGAGGGTTAAGTGTGTGTGTGTTTACTTAGAATATACAGAAACAAATAAATATTTGTCCACTACTTATATACACCGTTTTCTTTCTTTTTTTAATGTCTATAGTCATACCATGTGTAGCTAAAATATACAGAATTCTTATTCTAAGAGTAAAATTATTTATAAAACAGAAAAAGGAACTGGAGCATTCCTGTTGATTCAGGAGGGACATTTTGGGAAGCTGTAATTGTTCAAATATAGCTCTTTAAGTAATGTATTAACAAATGCATTGTGTCATATTTGAAAAACTCTCTGTAAAGGGTCAGACACTTCATATTTTCAACTTTTCAAGTCATATGGTGCCCCTTGCAAATACTCAGTCTTGCCGTTATAGTAAGAAGGGAGTCACAGGTTATAGACAATAAATAGTCATGGCTATGTTTCAATAAAACTGTATAAGCAAAGGCAGTGTGTTAATTTTGGCCTACAAACCATACTTTTCCTGCCCTTGTATTAGAAATATCTATGTGCTTCATTGAAAACCATGAACTGTCTTGGTTACAAGAGTGGGCCATAAAGAATTCAAGTGTTTATCAAGCTGACAGTGTACAAGCTTCACTGTAGATGAAGCTTCTCAACTGATGATTGTGAAGCCATTGCTGTGTCCATACCTAATGTGATCCTTTATCTTTATGTATCCAGCCAGATTATTTAATGTTGAAGATTATGACTAGTTAGGCATGACAGTTCTGTTTTTTGAGACTTTTGCCCTCTTTTTAAATTTAAATTTATGTTTATCTTATACATAAAACATAAAACTTGCACATACATATGAGGCACTATGTGATGTTTTACCACAGGTACACATTGTATACTGTTTACATCAGGTTCAACATGTGTAGTTCTTCCAACATTAATTATTTCTTTATGGTGAAAAAAATCTAAAATTCTTCCCTCTAGCTTTCTGAAATATACAGTGCATTATCTTCTTCTATACTCACCTTGCTGTGCAATAGCACTCTAGAACTTCTTACTTAAACTCGTAAAAAGTCCTGGAAACTTAACACTTTATTGAAAGCCATAAAGCTTAAGGATATTTCCACATGGGATTGGATTTTTTTATTGGCAGTAACGAATGCTTCTTAATGGGTCAGTGATTCAGCAACCACCACAAAATTGATTTGCTCTATGATGGAAAGTTGACTGACTAGGTACTTGGATTTTGGTTGTAGTAGGACAACTTTCCAATTTAAGAAGAATTTACTATAGGTATAGGATCTGAGGTTAAGTGATACAGAAGCTACCCTATTTTAAAAATAGGACTGTAGTTGGAAAAGTTGTTCTGGAACAGATACCTCTTTTCTTTATGAACCTAGCTGTAACTTTGCTGTTTATCCTAAAATCCTGTTGTTCATTCCAACAGATGGTCACTTGAATCTTCTAAATTATAAGAAAACAGCATAGAGTGATTTAAAACTCAATGCAAGTGGTGCTTTATTTAGTACTTCTATCATGTGGAAAAAGATTAATAAGGCCATTGAATAAAACCCTAGAATGCTCATTGTTTGCCTGTCTAAAGATTATTATAGAGTGACATGTATTTGAATTAATACTGCCAGGATAGTGAACTATAAGCATGACCTTGTCTCTGGGTCATGTTTATAATCCTATAGTCAATCCACATTTTTATCTTGGGTGAGGGCAAAACTGTACTTTTCCCAAATGGGAGTCTGAGAAAAAGTGGTTTTATCCATCACATGACTCAAAACAACAGGAATAGCTAAGAGATTAAAGAACACTCAAGTTAAAAAATAAGCTTCAGTAGCTGTAAGCTTCTTAAATCTTTAATTAGAGATAATGAAGTTGATATCCAGAGAAGTGAAGAAATTCTGTGAAAGATGACAGCATGAGTACTCTGGTCTCCTACATTCCTAGGTTTCATACTTAGATAGTAGGCATTCTTCCATATTCTGGCATAGCCCCCAAAATTCCCATGATTGAAACCATGTAGACCCAAAGAAACCATGATCCCATGACCAGAATTCAAGAGCCTCCTTTTATGGTTCTGGAAATATTTCTTTTATAGTCAGTTTATCAGAATTAGAAAGTTTATATTTCCACTTAATTTTTTGTACTTAGTTCTGAATTATGGAAGTCACTAGACTAGATAGTTTAAAATATTTAGGCGTAGAATCTCAACTAAATCCTATTTTTTAGAAACCATCTTACTTTATAATTGAATGGGAGTGTAGGTGTTTATCACATGGTATATCAAGGTAAATGCAAAGAATTAAAATAAATAATTCTATTTTTTAATCTTTTGGGTTTTTTTTTTTTGGCTTCACTTTCTGTGGAATTAACTTTTATTTCCAAACTTCTCTTTCATGGACAAGCCTAGGTGAGGAACCTCAGTTGCACAGCTAATGGAAATTTGCATTTGAAGACTCTGAGGACAATCGACTCCTTAAATTTCATGACCCTGCAGTCTCTCTAGATTACTCTATTCTCAGTTCTCCCATATTTCCATTTGTTTCTTCTTTGGCAATATATTCAAGAGAAGACTGTGATAACTTATGTCTGTAAGACCATTTTAACTCCATAAGAAAAATGTTGCAGGCAAATCAATTATATGTTAGAATTATAGTATAAATTATAATTTATAAAAATTTATAATCATAGTTTCAACTATCCATTAGAATATTTTTGACCTAAAATATTCAATTTGTTTGAGAATTGACTAGATATGAATGTAATATACAGCTCAGTAAAATTCTCCTCATTTTGTGATATAGATTGCCATATAATCCATGACTCCTTAAGAAATTCCTCACCATAGAAGAAATATCCTAACATTTCATGTTAATCACAGAACTTTAGCCGGCATTTTTATTGATGTTCCATATTTTTCAGTTTTGTTCCAATGGCTTCACATAAATTCATATTCTTATTTTCTTCTCTGAGTTTTATTTTTCTATTTATATCCTGTATACATTGGAGAGACAGGGTGAAATATATATATAAACCTAAATATCCAAAAGCAAAGGTAGCAATGGTTAATGTAGCTTCTTTTCAACATCCATGTAACTCTGTCATTTTTCCCATCAGAACTTAATCACAGTTTTCTTACCTGATTATTATGTTGTTCCTCTAGGACAAATAAAGCACAGATTACCCAAATATACCATCTATATTGCTATTGCAGCTAATTTTTGGCTGAAGTTGATTGATTCACTTTGATCAAAAAAGGAGAAGTTTGCATCAGACAAATCTGGTTTCCCGATTTCCTCCTTGAGATCCATTGGTGTTACTGCATGTGTCAGAGTCTCCTTCATTTTTAAGACTGAATAATATCCATTGTTCACATAAAGCTTGTGTTGTATATCCATTTATCTGTCCGTGGACAATTGACTTGCTTCCACCTTTTCAATGTATTTATTTATGTGCCTGCCAAAGAGGTAGCAGCTGCTTTCTTTGTTACAACTTCAACAGATCTTGTGCTGCACATATTTTAAAGTAAGAAGGCAGATTAAATTACAAATACCAAATCCCAGCAAACAGAGAATGAAGCAATGGATTGACCCGACAGCTGCGGGATGATTTTGTGTGTTCCAGAAAACTCTTTTATTTGGAAGTCAGTTGAAATGCCCCAGGGAAAGGAAACAAGCAGCCTGGGTTTCACTGCTGTGTGTGCAGGTGAGCAACACATGCTCTTGTTCAACCACAATCCAAGGATGCTTAGGTCTCCAGGACCCCTGTTTCAGAGTCTTAGAGTTTCTGGTCATAAAACATGTTATAAATTCTTCCTTTTTTTTCCTTTTGTTTTCCCTCCTGGCACATTGGTATAAGTGAACACCTTATGACATAAGTAGATTTAAAGAAAACATTTTAAATCAAAACCAGTGAGGCTAATATTCTTTAAAAAACATGTCTTATTGTTTTAATAAAGCATCCCTTTTAAAATAAGTTCCTGAAGTCACTGTTTTTCTTAAGCAAAAGTATTTATTGATTATTAAATGGTTTACATAGCATGTATTTGAGAATATGTATTTATTTATTGGGATCTGTGCCAGAATAATTGACTCATTCCCAATCAGTTATGTAGTCACACATTTCTACACCTGTTAATACACTGTGTTTTGCGAGCTCTGACTGCCTTGGCTCTTACTCTCCTTGACTCCATGACTGCCCTACAGAATTGTCAGAGATGTTAAAACTGAAAACTACTGTAGGAATGTGATAAAATTGGTCAAAAAATAATAATAAGTAGTTGGTTGGAGTAACTTTCCACAGGTGAACTTGAGTTATAAATTAATGACAGCTCTTGAATAAAGCAGGGTAAGCAACAAAAGGCTTTTTCTTACATGTGGGATATGTTAGGAAGGTGATAGTAAAATATATACTTATTTCTGTGGATAAGAGGAAGATAAAATCCTTGATGTGAATTAAAGGGAATGGCCTAAATTTTTGAAAGTAAGAAAAGTTTACTGGGAAATGTTCTTGTTAAATTTAAATCCATGGCAAAGGTAGAGATCAATCCAAATACAAATAAATAAATAATGCCGGGATATAAACAACAACAACAACAAAAACCCAAGAATTTACTTACCGTTTCTTTTCCTAAAATATGTTGTATTTTCTATTTTAAAAGTCAGAACACAGGTCAATACATTTTTAGCATGCTAAAATTAAGATCTAACTAATTGGACTATCTTCTGGTTTTGTTTTTACTCTAGGGAATAATAAACTTTTACCATAAGGTCAGTTTGTGGGTTGGTGAAAGTATTTTTCCTCGGCATTTTGCTTTTTCATATTAAATTCCTATCTCAATATCTGCCTTGTTTTTACAAGAAAGCTTTGTTCTATGGGGACTGTGTGTCTGGACAGACATTTAAGACCTGTGTCTACCACTTCAGAAGGAAAAACAGCCCCTGAAATCTGGACTACACATTCTTGGTACACAGGTTGAAGAGAATGCTTCTCTTTGCTTCCCACAGCACCATGTTTTTATGTGTTCCTAATTTATATTTCCTTCTTTCCTGCTACATTTTACCCTTTTGGAATAGTGTGACATCCCTCCAAATCTGGTTTAAAAATATTAACTCTCCTAAGTATATTCCAAGTTCAGAAGGATTATAGTTACTTAAAAGAACTCCTCAAACAGAATCAACAAATTTCTCTGCCTTTCAATATTTTCAACAATACTCAAATTTACAGACTGTTGTGTGGTAGTGTCATTGTACTGCATTCAGAATTGTTAGGATCAAAATAACTGAAATGGCTTTCCTAATGGCATTACTTATGGGAACACTATGTGGTATGACAAAATTTGCCTGTACTAAGCCATCTGTGTGCATTTTTATATTGGTACTCTAACACACAAAGTGTCTTAATAGCAGAACAGACAATAGTGTGTGTGTGCATATATTTAAATATATGTAAACTGTGAATCAAAGAAGTGGAAAAGACTTAAAGAAAGAATAATATTTTTAGTATTATCAGGAAAAATTTCCTCAGGCATTTGCACTTGAGCTTCACTTTAGATTATTGGAAGAACATGTCAAAAAGGAGGAAGGAAGTATTACAAAAAATTATACCAATAAGGGGAGTGTCCCAGAAGAACAAGAATCACATTAACCTGTTAGGATCACTATTACATCTCATAATAGTGGGCTTTATTTTCCTGTTCAGTTTGTATTAATTGAGCCCTTGGCAGCTGAATTCCCAGTGGAGATTTCACATCTGCTTGTCATAAACTTTGGCTCTGGTCTAGTGAGGATTAAAGTCTTCCTGATATCCTGATTGAGCAGCATTTCTCCCACTTTATTTGACATGTACTATGTCATAGTGATGTTGGCTCCTTCCTCACTCCTTGTGTTGTAAATCCACTGCACACCACAAGGTCAGCTGAGTGTGAGATGCAGGGCCCTGCCAGCCCTGCTGACAGCTCCATCTTTCCTGAGGGAAAAGGAATGCTGGGTCCTGAATTTCAGTTGCAATCTTGGCTCAAGTGTCAGGTGTGCTTTCATCTTGAAGTATGTGATGATTATTATGGATGATGTTTCTATGATTCTTAAATCTATTTCCAGAAACAAATATTGTGGTGTCTCTTTTTATATTTTTTGGAATTTCTGGTGGGAAGAAGGAGCTATAATTAAAAGGGCATGTGTGGCAGAAAGAAATAAGTTCAGAAAGTCAAATAGAACTATATATATATATATATTTGTTAAATATTCAATAGTTATATTAAACCACACTTTTCTATAGCCCAAAAATGGAGGTTTGTTTTTCAAATTACACTTTTTGTACAATGATGGTTTTAGGATTCCCCCAACTCTCTTTCTGGTTAATTTTCATTTCAAATTTATTTCATTACTTAAATATAAGAAATATTAAAATAGAGAAAATGAGAATTGTGAAATATCTTCTGAGTACAAATACAGTCAAGACATATCTAAGAATTGCCTTTACCCAAAACCTATTGAAATAGAGTTTAAAATATAATTTTCAGACATCATCATAAAAATTTCTCAGCAAAAACCAAGTAAAGAGGACAATGCCACTTAAAAAAGATTGTCAAGGAAAGAGAAAGAAGATTCTACCATAACACAAGTTTCTCTTAATACTACCTTTACCCAAGAGAGGAGTGAGGGCAAGAAAATGCAATTGTAAGAATTAGCAAGAAGAATGTAGGGAGACAGGAAATTATGGAAGAGAAAAATGACCCATATCAGGGCAAATCCTTGAGTATTAACATTGGATCTCAGATGGGGCTAACTTACTAGACATGCCATCTGTGAATAGGGCCTATGTTTGCAAGTCAATTCTGCTTGGAGTAATGCTTTTCTGTCACAGTCTTGAAATTCTCAACAATTTTTGAATAAAGGGCTTTGCATTTTCATTTTGCACTGTGTGTATCTAATTATGATGGTGGTCCTGGCATCTGGTCTTACTAGGTTGGAAGAAAAATTGTAAATTAGTTAGCAGTCATTCTGTAACGTGTTAGAATCATCTGGGTGGGGGTGCTTCTTAAAATCTCAATGCTCAGGCCACATTCCAGACCAATTCAATAAGAGTCTTACAAAGGTACAGGCAAGGGCTGTAGGCTAGAGTGTGAAAAGAACCCATATTTTTCAAAGTTCCCCAGATGATTACAGTGTACCACCAAGAATAACAGTAATTAAAAGGATGCACAACAAGAACACACACAAGGAACCAGAAGAGATAATCACCTCAAGGTCCAAGTAAAGTATTCAAACTCTTCTGAATTACTACTGATGGGTTCTTATTCTCTGTCTTTCCTTGTTTGAACTGGGTATTGTAGCTGGACAATTTTAATGCCTGGAATGAAGCTCATAGACAGAAGCTGTGTCTTTAGAGTTCTACTTTGATTTGGAGAAAGAGAATATCTTCTCATATTCTACCATCAGTGTGCAGAAAAAACCCTGGCATAGGATACTTACAATCTAAGTGGAATGAGCAGAACCAGCATCATCTAGGATATGGCCACAATTGAAGTCTGTTGGTAACACCAGCTATCAAAACTCAGTTCAAAGAGAAATACAGTTTCCCAATAAGTTGTTGGTTGGTCTGATTATAAACTCACTTTTTAATTTTAGAAGTGGAACTATAAATAGTTTCCCATTAAGTGAATGAGCCTATACACTGAGGTATAGATTTAGAAATTATACTATATAAGTAAGTTAAGTCTCCTTCATTGATAGGGTGGAAAAGAAAGCTGGCAGTCTCTAGTCAAGTATGGTTCTATAGAATGACAGATTCTCAACAATTTAAGGAACAACAATAAAGCAGAAGAGAATTAAGATCATGAAGAGAGAACCTACAGAATTGGGAAAAATATTTACTGCCTAATAGTCCAACAGCGAATTAACATACAAAATGTATAAAGAATGACTGGGAACTGAATTAGAATAAGATATATTACATACTTTCATAATTATGTCAAACTGGATTCTGCTGTCATGTATAACTGAAAAGAACCAATTAAAAAAAATCAACTTACCCAATCAATAAATGAGAAAATGAACCAAGCAGACAGTTTACAGAAGTACAAATTGCCAACAAGTATATGAAAAAAGTTCAAAATCCTTAGCAATTAGGGAAATACAAATCAAAACTACACTGAAATTTTATTTTATTCCAGTTAGAATTTCTTCCATCAAGAATACAAAATTAATATATACAGGAAAGAATGTGTGGAAAAAAGGAACACTTTAACACTATTGGTTGGGTCATAAACTAGTACAACTGCTATGGAAAGCAGTATGAAGTTTCTTCAAAAGCTTAAGAATGAATCCACCATATGACCCTACTATACAACTCCTTCGTATTTATTGAAGAGTTAAAGTCAGAATACTAAAACAGTACATGCATAACCATGTTTATAAAACCACAATTCACAATAGCCCAATTATGAAACCAGCTTAGGTGTCTATCAATGAAACATTGGATACAGAAAATGTGTTATGTATACATTGAAATTTTACTCATCATTTAAAAAATTACATCATTTGCTAGAAAATGTATGGGACTTGAGAGAATTATGTTAAGCAAAATTATCCAAACTCATATGGTCAAGGGTCATATGTTTTCTCTCCTATGTGGATATTAGAGAAAATGGGACAAATGGTGGTAAAGCATCATTAAGTTAGAAGGAAGACCAGTAGAGTAGAAATAGGGGACCAGGGGCAGGAAGAAGAGAAGGGAAAGGAGAAGTACAGGGGAATGAAATTGACCAAATTATATTTTCATATTGTGTTTGTGTACAAGCATGTAACAGTGAATTCCACAATTATGTAAAATTTCAATAGACAAATAAAATAATTTTAAGACACTACCTTTGAAGGAAAAGACTTTGATTTATTTTAGTTTAATAAGGTTTGAAAAGACTTCCACATAGCAAAGCACAAGGAAACAGAATCCTTTCTCTTTTATTTAAGGAGAAAAAAAAAAAAAAACAGATAATTTAGGAGATGCAACATTGGCAATATAAATTAATATATACTTTTCCTATAAGTTTCTGGGGAAGATGGTCATTGGGTCATAATTTTGGGAGCCAACTAAGTTTAGTAATGGCTCTTACTGGGTGTAGGCAGGTCTTTGGGATTTTGGATAGTTATGACCTTGGTGTTTTATCAAACATCGTTCTTTGCTTTGCTATGTGGAAGTCTTTTAATTTGATGCCATTCCATTCATCAATTCTTTTTATTATAGAGCCCTACTGAGGAAGTCAGTAGGATTTCTTCCATCACTATGTTGAGGTGTTGATCCTATGTCTTATTCAATTCACTTCAACATTTCTTGTTTAATTCTTAGGTCTTTGATCCCTAAGTTTGAGGTGACTTTTGTGTAGGCTGAGAAATAAGAATCAGTTCCATTTTTCTACATATGAGTATACAGTTTTTTTCAGCATCATTTGTTCAGAAGGTTATATTTTCTCCAATGTACATTAAACATAGTATTGATGCTTAAGCTCCAGAGCCAGGACTATAATCAAGTTGCCTTCACTAATTTATAATCTTTAGCTATTTTTGGTCAATCTAATGACCAAAGAAAGAAAGTCATAATTGAAAATGACATCTACTTCCAATTCCTCAAAACATGGTAAAATAATGTGTATGTACACATTTCATTATACAATCCCTGGAACTGTATAATGGAGAATGACTGAAGAGTCTCATGGGTTTGTTAAACTATTATAAAATATGTGAAAATATGAAGTTCAACAAATAAAATATGGATTGGTAAGACTGTGTCTTTAAAAATGCAGCATCTGGTAGTATAAAAGAGCAGAGCTTCATATATATGAGTAAGGTCAGGAGGCAGGTATTCAGGTGCCTCATGGCCTTCTGTCATTGATTTTCATAAATTAGTGCAACAATATTGGCTACCCAAAATAATATATATAAAAACATATCACTCAGAACTGGGGAGGAATAGTTAAAATCAAGATATGTTTGGAACAACCCAGCTTAGGTAGCAAGTAAACTACACAACATCACAAGAGATAGTGATTATTCCATGGAGAATGAAGTTCCTGAGCCCTCTGCCTTGAGAAACACCTCATCTCTGTCCTCCAATCTGTGTAGACTATAACTTGGACATTTGTGTTTCTGCAAAGATTCACATTACCTGGATAATGAGACCAATGCTACAAGAGAAAGGAGCTACAACAGAAATAGGAAAAGGGATTTTAATGCAGCCACTGCAAGGGAAAGACAATAAAATATAATGGAAAATCATTAGCAGAACAATGAGATTTACAAGACCAGACAGGATACATTGTGAGTAATATTGGAACCATAATCAAGAAACTTAAGTCATTAAACATGCTGCCTGAAAATATTGGACCTAAATAGTAATATAATTGATAAAGAAAAGAAAATGAGGTGAATTGCAGAATGAGTGTTACTGAAGAGGAATCTAGGAGCTAAGGGAGAAGAGCTAAGGAACTTCTAAGGAACTAAGGAATATTTTAAAGACAACAGAGCATCAACTGGTTGACTTTATTTCAGAAACATGAATATTATGCAATGTGAAGAAGTAGAGTTATAAAATTCACCATTTTTTTAATCAAAAAACAAATCCCATATGATTATCTCCATTTGAAAAAATTCAGTGCTGTTTCTGGATTTTCAAAATGATTACATGAAATTAAATCTGAAAACCATCTCTTTCACATAAAAATAAGATTATTTTGACTTAAAAATCAATGACTTAGTAGGTGGAGAAAAAGAGGGGACATTGCTTTATAAGTACAAATAAGACATAATTTTTCATCATCTCTACTACTACTTTACATTTAATTTGTGATATGAATCAAAATAATCAGAAAAATAAAAATACTAGAGAAACAAGAATTGTAGGTTAGGCTAACCATAAAAGTAACTCATATAAATCAACATTCTTCATATATAAAAATAGTTATTAAAAGAGAAGTTTCCATTTTAAAGAGGAAATAAGATACTGATAAATAAACTTAAAAAGAAAGGTATAAAATTTATAGAAGTAAAATTAAAATGCTCCTGGAGGAATCAAAAGGAGACTTGAAAATACTTTCAATTTTTTGATATCTATAAATTTAACATCAAAAAGATTTCAATTATCCATAAGTCAACTTGTGAATGCAATATGAATGCAATATCAATCTAATAAATGTATCAACACAGTCATTTCATTTTTATTCTGGAATGATTCAAGTTGATTTTAAGGTTCACATAGAAAAATAATCAAGCAATACTTCCTGGAAAACCCCTAAAAATTAAAAATAGTGAAGGAACATCAGTTATTCTAGATACAAAAACATATCAAATAACTTCAATTATCAGACCTTTAGGACTTTCTCATTACAAGCAAATAGACAAAATTAAGGAAAATTCTGAAATAAACATATGAAAATTTTATATGAAAGTGGTACTTCAGTGAGTAGGATATTGACAGTGTTTTGATAAGATTCTCTTAAATTATTGAGCAATAAGTTATTTTACCCAAAATAGAAAAGGTTGAAACATAAACATAAACTTGTAAAAGCACTAGAAAATATATAGGTAAATATCTATGAAGGCCTGGAGTAGGGAAAATGTTGATTATTACTACTATTCAAAACCTAAATATAAATTTGATAATGGGCACCAAAATACAGCTGGTAGAAGAAATTAATTCTGGTGTTGTATAATATCATAGGGTTACTATAATCCATAACAATTTATTGTGTATTTCAAAATAGGTAGTTGAGAAGAGTTTGAAGTTTTGCATATATGAAATGATCAATATTTGAGGAGATGGAAGTGCCAATTACTATGATTTGATAATTTCACTTTGTAGAGATGTATAAATTCTCATACTATTCCCCATAAATATGCAGACAAAACTGTGAATTAAAAAAAAAAATTGAGTGACCCCGACTCGGGTCGGGGCTCAGTGGTAGAGTGCTTGCATGGCATGTGTGAGGCAATGGGTTCTATCCTCAGCACCACATACAAATGAATAAATAAAATAAAGGTATTATGTCCATCTATGACTAAAAAAGTATTTTAAAAATTGAAAAATAACATAGGAACTATAAAATAAAATATTGATAAATTCGAAATGCAAAAGATGAACAGAAGATGAAGTATCTCCTAGAATTTATAAGAAGACCAACAACTTTAGTAAAAAATAAAGGCCAAGGACATATGGTTTTATAGTTCACAGGAAAACTAACAAAAGACCTTTAAATATTATAAAACATGCTTAATATCATTTGAAAGATATGAAAATGAAATCTACATTTGAAATGTCATTTTCATGTTCATCAGACTAGAAAAACATAAAGTTCAGTAACATATTTTGGAGAAGGAGAAGAGGAAACCCGGCCTCACATCATTTACTGTTGGGAGTGTAGTATGATGTAATTCTGGGAAAGAGATTGTGGTAGTCAACTATTCATCACTGTGACTAAAGTACCTGACATGAACAACTTAGAAGAGAAAAAGTTTATTTTGTGCTCACAGTTTCAGAGGTTCAGTCTAAGGTCACCTAACTCCATGACTCTTGGCCCATGAGGCAGAATATCAGGGCAGAAGGGCAGCAGTGGGTTGGGAACCAGAGAAAGGGTCACAGGGAAGATGAATGTTTCAAGGGAACACACCCAATAACTTACTTCCTCCCACAACCTGCCTATGGTTACCACCTAGTTAGTCCATTCAAATTAAGTTATTTACAGATATAAAGATATAAATATACCTACTGTTTAAATCTGTAATCTCAAATATAAGGAATAACAGAGGTATAAGGTTATTCAATTATAATGTTTTAATCCAAGAAAAGAGAAAATCCACAAGGTTCCAACAATAAGGAACTGAACTATGATGTACAGTTACTAATTTGAAAAAAGAAAAAAGACAAATATTCTGTGCATTTTTCCTGAAAAGATTTCCAGGTGAAATTATTAAAAGTGCAAGTCAAAAACAATGTCTATACTAGGTTAATTCCTATGAAGGAAACTGAAGACAATTAAAATAAATGGTGTTTCTTGTTTTCCTTCTTTCTCATGTTAAGAAACATTGATTCAAAATGGCTATTTTAACTAAAGGTGGAGGAAAGTAATGAGTTAAACAAGAAAGGAACAATAATTCCCAGAGAATACTTACAGATATATTTTTTGTTTGTTTTATGTCAACAGATTACCTATTCAAAAAGTAATTAATTAAGAGAAAGATGGAAAAATAAAGACAATGAACAAGGGGATTGATGTAGCAGAGGATGAATCACTTATGTGTTCATTGTTTAAAGTTTGATCCAGGTAGACAATGTTATGGGTACTGTTAGGTTTGGCAGTGATACTGTTGAAGGCAAGTAACCAAGGATGTTGCCTCTCTGGTGTCTTCTCAACTGAATTAGCTTTTCCTCTCTTACTCAGTAGTTAAAAGTTTAAGTCCATGCCCTACATGACAGTTATACTTCTTCTGATTGCATTTAAGAGTTCATTCACTGATAATATCACAAAGGAGGAGAGTTTGAAGAAAAAGCTGATATAATAATAGTTTGGATCATGGATTCAAACTTGCAACCTGCAGGAATATTGGGTAGGAGGGAAATCAGCTGCAGGGGAGGCAGAGTCTTTAGTAAGGTCAAAATAGTAGAGAGGAAACACTGAGAAGCAGTTGAGGACACCGAAAGTGTTAGTGGTAATAGAGAATTTCAGAAAGCAGAGTTGATCCAGAGGATGGCAAGTAAAGGACAGTAGGAAGACATTAAATGGTGCATGACAGGGTGATAAGTAAAGCTATAGAAAGGTATTTTGGACTTCTGAAGATGTTCTAAAAGCCCTCCAAAGTTGAGGGTTATTTCAGATAAAACAATGATTGACGTGAAAGATGTGGACAAAGAGGAAAGCCAATAATTTGTGTCATGTATTTTCGGTACCTTTCTTCCATCAGTTTGAGTGCTATTTGATCAAGTGTTATTACTTCAAATATCCTCTTAGTGGATGATGGTCCATGGAGCTGTTGTACACTTGGTTATATTATTGGTGAGAATGAAAAAGTTGGAAGAATAAAATATTTTCATGAAGTCAAGTAATATTTCATGAGGTTAAGTAAAAATCTGTTATTTGTTCTGACACCATTGAACTTTACTGTGTTCCTAATACTCCTGGAAAACAGTAATGATTAAGAAATCTACCATTTTGTTTACTAGGAAGCAGCCTGCTACAAAGAACCACCCTTCTCCATGTGACTTAGATAACTCTAGGGAACGATACCTCTGATTAAATATGGCAAGGACAGACAGATATTTAAATCCTTATTCTTTGTGTAACAAATGATTAGTGGAACCATTTGATCTCACAGACTAATGTGAACAAAATGCTCAGTATTGTGACTTAACCAAAATTTAGCTGGACTTTACTCCTCCCTCTGAACTTTAACTTGCTTCTCAGGGTTAAGAACCCCTGAAACATGAAAAAACTTTTCCTTTATGAATTTTCCTGATAATCAGGAACGTAAAGACATTCACTCTTCAACTCTGATTTTTACCGGCTCTACCCACTCCCCAACACCCAGTTTTCTCTAGTCTTATTTACTCATTCTTATGAAAAGAAAGCCCTTGCACGTCTTTGGATTAGAGTGTTCTCCCTGATGTTATAATCTCCCTGAATAAAGCCTGTCCTTACTAATGTCTAGATTATTTCTATGCTTCAGTTTTTACTTTGCAGTTTTTCTTGCATATTGACATTTTTGGTGTGGCCCCTGATGGAAATTTCAAGGGCCTAGACTATAGGAATGATGGAGATGAAAACTTGAGATCCATTTATGTCTCTATAGGTGATTTGAGGTGAGTAAATAAATAAGACTTTTTAGAAGAGTTTACAAAGAGAGAAGAATAGAGAATTTGGGTTGGAAACTTTAGGCATGTTCGCAATTTTAGGAAAATCAAGAAACTGTGGCAAAGGGTAAGCAATAAAATAAATATTTCTTTTAATTTTTAGTCTAATGATAAACTTCAGAAATAACTACACTTCATATAAAATAGTTTTTAAGACAGAGCATTGGAAATTATGACTTAGAATCTACTCCTACTCTAACAATAATCATCTCTTTGACCTTAAACATAATTTATTTTGCTTATCTTTATATCTGCAAGGTATCCTTTCTCTAAAAATCTATAAATTGCAAAAATCAAGGTTTTGTTTTTTTTTCCCCTACATAATATAATGACTTTTGTCAAAAATAAAATGGTTGTTAAGAGCTCTCTTGAAGCCTATAAAGATGCAAGACAGAATATTACTAAAATCAAGTCAACAAAGAATAATTCAAAAGAAAACTATTCCAAAGATGTTTTGTTCAAATGGTGATGCAAGTAAAAGCATGAAGGAACTACTCTCAGGGAGGAAAAAGCAAATATATTGGCATCCAAAATTTAGGCAAAGAAACATATAAATAATTCAAAAGACATATTTCTTTAAAGAGCTATGTAAAAAGTTATTTTGATCCATTATTTTAATGTGTGAATAGCGTATTCAAGGACAAATATTTGGAGACACATGGAAAAGATGAAACCAAGAAGATGGTCTGTTACCTGTGTCAGTTCAGTGATTTCATATGTTTCATAAGCCACTATGTATACATAAATTGTTTAAATATACTTAAAGATGTTTCTTTATGAAGAGTAAAGACTTCATAAGAAAGACTTTTATCAGGAAGTGGATCTAAAGTCTGTAATGAACTATCTGTAGATACATATTGAAATGATGAAACTAAAAGTTTTACTTAAAAGTTGAGGTGTTAACTTTGTTAATTCTTGTATGTGTATGTATATAACACAGCACATATGTATATAACATTTTATAATATGAACTTGAAACTACTTTGGCAATGTAGCTTATTTTTGTCATTTTTACTAAGAGAAAATCTGTTAATAAAATAATGTATTTGAAAAAAAAAAAACTTTGTTAATTCTTTAAGTGTTTGATGAACTATCCTGTGTAAATAAAATACTTCTTTAAACAGGTTTCTCTTCTTTTTTGCATTTATTTATTTATTTTAATATTTAAAAAATTTTTACAGACTGCATTTTGATTGATCTTACTAATAGGTTGAAGGCCTTATTTTTATGTTATTCAAATTATCGAATTAGAATTCATCATTTCAACATATATCTACAAAGAACTCACTACAAATTTTAGATCCATTCACAGATAAACAATTTTCCACTAAGCCTTTAAGTAGCAAAATTTTTAAAAAGTCCAAAAGAAAATATATTTTCCACCTTCTCTTTAGACAGAGGATTAATATCTAGAATGTCTAAAGAACTAAAAAAATTAACATTAACAAACAATCCAATTAATCAATGGGCAAATGAACTGAAAAGTTAGGAGGCACTTCTCAAAAAGAGAAAAATGGCCAAGATCTACATAAAAACTGTGTCTCATATCTTTAGCTATCACAAAATGCAAATCAAAATTACACTAAGATTCCATCTCCCTTGAGTTAGAATAGCAATTGTCAAGAATAAAATTAAAAATAAAATCAGCAAGAAGGCAGGGGAAAAGGAGTATACACTATTGGTGGAAATATACATTAATACAACCTTTATGAAAACCAGTACAGAGTTTCCTTAAAAATCTAAAAATGGACCCACAGTATTCTCCAAAGAACTGCCAGCACACTTTAGTGATACTTGCATACCCTTGTTTATCGCAGTACAATTCATAATAATTATTTGATTAAGAGTTATTTTTTGTAGCAAAACTAACAGTAAATTTGTTATTGGCATACAATTATTAAATTATACAAATAAATGTGAATTTGTGGTTTTAAAATAATACAATAAACTAGAGTGTATCCTCCTACCCCGTAAATCTCAAATCTTGGCACCAGGCAGTTAGAACTAATGCCTCTGTTAAAGCTTTACATTTGCAAATTATTTTTTGGTTAGAAACTAGTTTCTCCTGTGATGATGACTTATAGAACATTATTTTTTCCTCCTATGCAAACTTTACTTAACTTAAAAATAGATAATTTGACACAATGAAATGTTAAATATCCTTTTATCATCATAGGAAGAGAAGTTTTTATCACCACAGGTAATAAAACACAATATTTGACAAAAACCAGATATGATTTCTTGCATCTAATTTGATAGAGAGCCTATTTCACAGTGCATTTAAATAAAGGAAATAGGCTCATATTCTTCAAGGCAAAACAATTTCAGTTTTCAAAACACTTTGAGAACCAAATTTTTCACAAGATTGCAAAAGACAAATGAGAATTACAATTGAGCTAATGAAAGAGAAAAAAGAAATCAACTAAAATTACTTTCATCATTTAATTTTTTTCAATTTTTAAATTGTTTCCTTTATTTAGATATACATGACAGAAGAATTTTGATTCATTGTACACAAATGGAGTACAACCTTTCATTTCTCTGGTCATACACAATGTAGAGTCACATCATTCTTGAAATCATACATACACATAGGGTAATGATGTTTGTCTCATTACTCCATCTTTCATTCCTTCCTTCTTCTCCCCTCATTTTTCTCTACACAGTCCAAAGTTCCTCCATTCTTTCCTTACCCCATCTTCCCCCTTCCACCCATTATGTATCAGCATCCACTTATCAGAGAAAACATTGTTTTTTTGGGATTGACTTATTTCCCTTACCATAATATTCTCCAATTCCATGGAGTCTTTTCATGTGAGATAAGTTGGAGACAGCATATTGTTGGGTCTTTTTTTAAAATCCAATCTACCAGTCTATTTCTTTTGATTAATGAGTTTAGGCTATTAACATTTAGGATTAGTATTGAGATATGATTTGTATTCCCAGTTATTTTTGGTTTTTAACTTGACTTGTTTTTTCCTTTGGTTGACTTTACCTTTAGGGTAGTTCCTCCCTTTGATGACTTCTCTTGTGGTTTTTTATTTCCTCCTCTTGGAATATTTTGTTGAGAATGTTCTGTAGTGCAGGCTTCCTATTGTAAATTCTTTTAACTTTTGTTTATCATGGAAGTTTTTTATTTCATCAACTAATCCTAAGGCAAATTTTGTTGGATATAACATTCTTGATTGGTATCCATAGTTTTTCAGAGCTTGAAATACATTGTTCCAGGCCCTTCTAGCTTTTAGGGTCTAGACTGAGAAATCTGCTGATATTTATGTTGGTTTGCCCCTATAGGTGATCTGATACTTTCCTCTCATGGCCTTTAAAATTATCTTTATTTTTCATGTAGGGCATTTACATTATCCTGTGTCTTGGTGTGAATGTGTTGTTATTTTGTACATTTTGTGTCCTGTAAGCCTCTTGTATTTGATTTTCTATTTCATTCTTCATGTTCAGGAAATTTTCTGATATTATGTCATTGAATACAATTTTCATTCCTTTCGTTCATACCTCTGTACCTTTCTCAATTCCAATAATTGTTAAATTTGATCTTTTCATATTATCTCATTATTCTTGGAGGATCCATTCATGATTTCTTACCATTTTCTCTGTGTAGTCAACTTTATTTTCAAGATTTAATATCTTGTCTTCTTTGTCTGACGTTCTGTCTTCCAACTGATCTAGTCTGTTGGTGATGCCTTAAAACAAATAGCCCCTATTAAGATGTTAATAGTGTTAACAGTATTGTTGTAATAAACATATATTATGTATTCATTTATTATCTACAGAATAAGCAATAGGTTTGCAGTAAAGTCTACAATTTCTATTGGTGGACAACAAGGAAAATAGAGTGAGTAAAAAAAAAAACCAAAATATTAGGATTATAATATTGTATTAAAAAAAGAGAGAATCTACAACAAAACTATAATATACTATTAAAACCTCCCTGTCTTCATTAACCTGAGGCATGAAAAGTACTTTAGTTCTCTCCCGTCCCTGCCCTTATGACTTCCCACTCAGGAGCCTCTCTTCCTGGAGGTTCTGAGGGCTGAGCGCCAGGACTTGTGTGCAGATCTTGGGAAGCTGTTCTATATTGGGCAAATCAGGACCAGGCATTGAAAGCTGTGTGCCAGCCACACAGCTGCAGGCACTGGGCCTCTTGGTGACCAGGGGATGGTTGAGAGATTGGGAATTGAGGAGCTGGAGGGCTCTGTTGGTTGCCAAACCGGTAGAACCAGGTGCTGGGTGGTGTCCTGGACCAGGCTAATGTCTGGTCCCAAAAACTGCACCTGAGTTGTCTCTGGGTTCCTGGTGGGTGTGGGATTGGTAAGGCTGATGAGCCAGGATCAAGATGCCTTCACACCCTTTTCCCATCTACCACCCCCTTGCAAGACTCTTTTCTCTGCAGCGAGGTGGTGGCTATTAACACACCTAAGAGGGATACCTCAGATGCAACCAAGACTGCAGGGCCCTTGGTGACTATCTTTCAGGACCTGGCTGATATTCCTGGATATAAGCAGCCATTATCAATAAGACAAGCAACAATAGGTGTTTTTGAGGATGTTGGGGAAAAAGGTACACTCATACATTGCTGGTGGGACTGCAAATTGGTGCAATCATTATGGAAAGTAGTATGGAGATTCTTCAGAAAACTTGGAATGGAACCATCATTTGACTCAGCTATCCTACTCTTTGATTTATACCCAAAGAACTTAAAATCAGCATACTAAAGTGACACAGTCACATCAATGCTTATAGCTTCTCAATTCACAATATTAAGCTATGGAACCAACCTAGATGCCCTTCAACAGATGAATGGATAAAGAAAATGTGGTATATATACACAATAGAATACTAGTCAGACTTAAAGAAGAATGAAATTATGGCATTTGGTAAATGGATGGAACTAAAGAATATCATACTAAATGAAATAAGCCAATCCCCCCAAAGCAAAGGTCGAATGTTTTTTCTGATGAGGGGATACTGATCCACAGCAAGATGCAGGGTAGGGAAGAATGAAGGAACTTTGGATTGTTTAGAGGTGAGTGAGGAGATGGGTGGGGTGATGGGGATGGAAAGGACAGTAGAATGAGACAGACATTATTACCCTATATACATGTATGATTGCACTGGTGTAACTCACCACCATGTACAGCCAGAGGAATGAAAATTTATGCTCCATTTGTATACAGTGTGTTAAAATGCATTCTACTATCATGTATAACTAATTAGAACAAATAATTTTTTTTCTTTTGCTTTTACTGTCTTAGGACCTTTATTACAGCCTCCTTCAGTTGTTATAAGCAAAGGCTGATAACAGGTTGGAAAAAGGGGAGAAGACAAAATTCACACTGGACTAATAGAATTATTAATCTTTATTAATTTATAGATGTATTTGTATGATAATTTCAAATCTTCTTCACTATTGCTGACACTAGAGACAGAGCAGTTAAAACAGTAGCCCATAGCCTCTGCACCTATAATGCTTATGTTTTGGTGAACATCATAATTTTTTGCATTTTTTTCCTACTAAAAATTTGGTGGAGAAAATTCATTTTAACTTTATGTGAAATTGTAGGTGTCCATTTAGAAGAGTTTTTGCCTTGGCCTAAGATTCCATTAAATGCTGGAAGTCCTATGTTATAAAACAAAAACTAAAGTCTAAAAATGTTTTCAAATTGTTATTGTTTCTAGCCAACATGACTAGTACTATTTTACCTGCTGCTTTTTTTTTTTCTTTTTTTTTCAGTGCTGGGGATTTGAACCCAGGGTCTTGTGTTTGTAAGGCAAGCACTCCACCAACTGAGCTATATCCCCAGCCTGACCTGCTGCTTCTTTTGTGGAAGAAAAATGCTTTGCTCTTTGTCTTGAGAATTGGTGACATTGGCCTGTGATAATATCTTTAGGACAGAGTACCTCTTTGCGCAGTCTTAAATGATATAGTTACACCCATAGGCATTTTATAAATTGAATAGTTTATACAACTAAATAGCTCAGAGTCGTACACACCTTTTCATTGCTGTGATCAAAATACCTGAGAAGAACAACACAGAGAAGGAAAAGTTTAGTTTGGCTCAGGATTTTAGAGGCCTCAGTCTGTAGACAGCTGACTCCATTGTTCTGGGTGTGAGTTGAGGTAGAATACCCTGGCAAAATGGTGTGGAGAAGGAAAACTTTAAGTCTATGCAGCCAGAAAGCAGAGGAGAGGGGAGAGAGAGAGAGAGAGAGAGAGAGAGAGAGAGAGAGAGAGAGAGAGAGAGAGGAGAGAGAGGGAGAGGGAGAGAGAGAGGGAGAGGGAGAGGGAGGAAGAGGGAGAGGGAGGGAGGGAGAGCGAGAGGGAGAGGGAGAGAGAGGGAGAGGGAGAGGGAGGGAGGGAGAGGGAGAGGGAGAGGGAGAGGGAGAGGGAGAGGGAGAGGGAGAGGGAGAGGGAGAGGGAGAGGGAGAGGGAGAGGGAGAAAGCGAAAACCAGGAACAACATATAGTCCAACATCATGCCCTCAGTAGTCTGTTTCCTCCAGTCACAGCTCACCTGCCTACAGTTAACTACCCAGTAATTTAGTTAAACTATTAATACTTCAAGTGGATTAATCCACTTGATGAGGTTGCAGTGAACGTAGCCCAATTGTTTCACCTCTGAACATTGAAAACTGTCTAATTCATGAGTTTTTCAGGTACACTCTTACATCCAAACCACAACAGTCAACAATATTGAATGTACTTCTATACTTTCATTGATTATTTTGGTTAATCATTTACATAATTAAAACTTAATTAGTTATGACTTACATTTCTTCTTGTGTTAATAACAGGAAAGCAAGATTAATATATTCATCAAGACTACTGCATACTCTTAAAAAATCAGAAACTTTTGCCAATGTCATAGCCAATAATTAAGCAAAGGTACTTACTGAAAGAAGTACTTAGCAAAAAAACTGTAAACTATACTAAAGTTTCAAAATATTTTCCCTAGATTTATATTTTTCTTTTTCTTTTAGCAAGAACTAGTGTTTAAAATAGATATTAAAAATTTATTTAAAATTAAAAATTATTCCATAGTTTAATATTCAAATATAACCATCTCAACATCAATTAGATGTCTTCCCAAATAAATATTATATCTATACCTATATAGGGAGAGAGAGAAAGAAAAATGGGTAGCTGAGTCAGGCATATTAAATTGTATGCAAAAATAAGCAGTTTTATATATATTAATTATACATCAATATAATGTTAAAATAAATGTATGATATGAACAATGGATATTGAAAAGAGAAACAGAAGTTATTCTCCAAAAATTGAATCGTAGTATAATTAATATATAATAAATTCAATAATCCTTGAATTTTTCAAAACAAATGAAACTAGAATGAATCTAACAGTGTTTTGAACTTCAAATGTTTCATAAATACAAATTCATTAATACTCAATCCCTCCAGTAATTAAGAATAAAACTTTAAAATATTAAAATTGGTACAGAGTTAAGTTTCAGTCTAATTAATAAAAAGTACTATAAATTAACACATTGTACACTCTTTCTCTGTCCTTATTTTCTGTTATTGTAGCTATTTCTACTTTATGGAAGTTCAAAAATTCGCTCTCCTCTCCATTCATGATTTCTGTATGTGTTTTAGTATATAAAAGGATTCAGTATTCATCGTGTCATACTTACATAAGACTTTTTAAATCATTTCTAAGTTTGCTTGATTTCATTGTCAAACCAATTTTTGGATGCATTTTCAAGTAAGGTCAATGAACAATAAATTATGGACAACTCTTTCAACTCTAAAATATCTCATGATTATCCACATATGACTTAATTTGTTTTAAAAAAGGACACTGGGGATTCAATACCAGGTTAGATCAGGTATACAGAAGATATATACATCACAATTCCTGATCTGAAAAACTTTTAAGCTGAAGGATCAAGCACATACTGGAGAAAATACAATAATAACTGATCCCAGGATATTATGGGAGTTTTCTAGACAGGAAAATAGATGTGGAAAAATCAGTGGTGAGAAACATCATGAACAGATACCATGGGAAACTTGGATCCCGTTGGAACGCCTGGTAATTTTACAGGACTGGGGCTTTCCAGGAAAGTAAGACAGCATGAAGACACCCCGTCAAACCCAATTCTTGCAATCAAGTCAGAAAGATTTCAGACATGTTACTCAGTTACAGACATGAGTTTATGTAAGGGATAGGAAAAGAGAAAGGGAACACTCGAAAGCGAGAGAGTAGGTTTTCTCAGAGAGGAGAGGGACAATGTGCCTCTCCAGAACTCCAGATTTATTGGGGATTTCAGAGAAATTGGTCCACCACGTGGACATGGCTTTTGACAGAAAGCAAGATGACATCAGACTTTCAAGTCCCCACTGCCATGACAACTCCAGGTCACCTTGGCCCATGCCAACTGATTCTAATCAGATTCTTAACCATAAATCTTTCAGATTTTAGGGTTAAGAGGAATTACCTTTCTCTCCCTGAATGTCAGGATCTGCTTATGAAAAGGGTCACAAAATTCTCCCTTTTCAGCATAACTTGGGTTCCTCTTATCAACATTATTTCAAGTCTGCATTTCTCCTGCACATAACAGGTAGTTTGCTGAGGAATGTAATATTCTGCTCACGTAAGCCAGGCAGAGCTGCAGGCAAATTACTCCTTGCTCCTTGGAAAAGAAAACAGGTGGGGATCAGCACGTATTTTATAAAATAGTTCCCTTAATCTCATGTTTCCACCACCCACATCTGTCTGTCTTCTGTCAGTAAGACAGAGCAGGATGTTAGACAATTCTAAAGCGGTAGTCATAGACCAGTGCTTAAAGGACTTGAAGACTGAATATTATTCCTAGGATAATGTATAATATAATTGTATCAATCCAGTCCATCCCTATTCCATTTCTATTGGCATTCCAAGATGGTTCAGGTCAAAGTTCTTCTTTCTTCATGCATTGAAATTTACACTCATCTTTTCTCATGACATTTCTATTTATTTTGGAGTTGGCTGTATTACAAAGTTATATTGCTCATATGTTTACTTCAGAAACAGTAATTGTTTGTTGTTTCATTTGACTTTTATTTTTTAATATCTATTACCTTGGAATTAATTATATTAGTGTTTTTCCCTTCATCTTCCATTAGATTGATATGCCAGTTTTTAAATTTTAATTTTAAATTAATTTAAAATTTAATTTTAAATGTTTATTTTAATAAGTGGAATAAATTCCACTTATTCCTGATTCTAACTTGATTATTTATTGGGCTACAAACTTGTTTAGTATCTCTATTTTTCACAGTTCTTAATTCTCCATATTCATTTTTTTTGCATTGATGTGTCATCTTGTCTTGCATCTTGTCTTGTTTATTTTAATCTGGCTGTGTAAGTTTTATACCATGAAACATTCCTGGGTAATTGTCCTTCCGTTACTTTGATTTATGTTTAATTTCAAATTGCAGCTTTTGTGTCTTTATTTCACTCTGCATTCATTTTATTCAGCATATTTTTCAATATGCTTACATAGTTGCTTTGTCATTTTTTCCCCTGTTGTTTTGCTCAATTTAGGATCCCTACTATAGGTGAATTCTCTCTGCTACATTTTTACTTTATTTCAGTGTAGTGGGATGAAGAATGGACCTTCTTTCCCACCCCCCAAAAATGTTAACTTCCCAATCCCTAGAATTTATGAATATGTTATTTACATGAAAAATGAGATTTTGCAGATAAGGCCTTATCTGGGTGTGGCCAATGTAATCCCAGTGGTCTTCAAGAGACAGTTTGGAGGATGCCAACTGGAGTGGAGATTTGACAATGGAAGTGTATGCTGGAGTAATGCTTTTTGAAGATGAAGAAAAGTGAACAAGAATGAGGGATGGCAGGCAGCTCTGGAAGCTGAGGAAAAAACACAGGCTGGTGGGGAAGCCTTAGGTACAACTTCCAGACAGGAGCAACCCTCTTGACATCTTGGTTTTAGGCCTTAAACCCATTATTGGACTTTTGACTTCCAGAACTAAAAGATTAATACATTTGTATTTTAAGCCATGAAGTTGTGGAAAGTATCTATTGAGGAAAAAGAAACACTTATAGTAAGAATAACCTAAATTGAGACATTTTACACTGGGTGAGATTATTATTTTTGTTTTGTTTCACAGTTGTAGGTTATTGAGTTAACAATATGCCTAGCCTGTTGAAGAAACAACTTGCAATTATTTTATGCAATTTTATTTTCTTTTTCATCCCTGATCACCAGTTCCCTCTGATGCTCCTCCCCATGGCATATTTTAATCAACATGAACTCTCTATTCTTAGAAATTATTATTATTAACTTCTATATTATTATTTCTATATCAAGTTCTATATTTCTATTCATTCAAGGTAGAACCTAAAAGATTCAAATCCCCCAGAACATAACTAATGCTATGAATATCATCCTTGTAAATGTCCCTTAAAGGGAGGTTACAGAGGCATAGGTTATTTGCTTATTTTATTTTGTGAAATGTTGCCTGATTGTTCTCCAAAATACTTACATAAATCAATGTTTTATTTTAATTCATGAAGATTCCTCATTCCCCTATGTTCTTATAATCATTTGATATAGCTTGACCCCCTAATTTTACAATTTGATGTATACATGAGAGTACTTATGTTTTACTTTTATTTTTTGAGAAGCTTACAAAACTAAAGGGTTATTTTAAAAAAAATTGTAGGTGTAGATGAACAGGATGCCTTTATTTTATTTGCTTATTTTCATATAGTGCTAAGGATCAAACCCAATGCCTCACACATGTTAGGCAAGTGCTCTGCCACCAACTTATAGCCCCAGCCCTAAAGGTTTCTTGCTATATGTTCCTATTATTCAGTTACTATAGTGAATAAAGAGAAAACCCAGTGGAACAAGCATTCAGGGGGAAAGGAGGATGAAGGAGGCCAGGTCATGGTAATTGCTAAGAATTGGGAGTATGCCTGTGTTGACCCTAAAACGTAAGTTTCTTTCTATATTGGGTAGAAGGTAAAATAAAGCCCTGGGTCAGAGTCTTAGAAAGTGAGACTTTTGGGCTTGACAAGAACAGAATTCCAGACAGAGGATAGGTGTTTTGAAGCTGAGGATCAGCTTCTCTCCCTACCAGTGGGAAAGCACTGAGGAAGAGTGGCATAAAAGACAAGTCTGGTTGTGAAAACGTGAGACTATTGCCAGCAGCAGGGGACATTCAATAGCTGCTAGAGGTGTCGATAGTCTCAAATCCACATCTATATTGCACGATACATCTCACATGTTTCTACAACACTTAAATAGTACTAATGAGATGTAGCATAGTACTATTTCTATGAGACAAGAGACGCTCTGAGCCTAGCCCTCCTTGATACTGTCATGTCCACACCATTGGGGAGACTGAGTAATGCAGTATCACTAGACACATAAAAGTATCTCTCTTCTTTTATCTATATCATCTGTCTCCCAATTTTGGTAATAAATGTAAAATCTGAAAGTTCAAGTTACTGACAGAATTTCCTTGGGTGAAAGGTATCACTTTAAATGATGAGTTTTAGCAGCTCTGCAGTACTATGCTGACTGGTTGCCTGGATGGTGCTGATATCATAATAGGTCATAATACACTTCTGAGGCCTGACTCATAACTGTCATAACTGGTCTCATTTCAGTTTTGATGTTGTACTGAGCACTACTCAGGTCAGCGATTTGGTGAATTGATCGCCACTCCTTGTGTAATTTCTTATTCTTGAAGCTACCCATTTCATTATTTGTCATAGTCATCTAAATCTTTGAAAGTGGAGCTTCATAAATTTACTTGATCTGAATAACTCTCCAAAGAGTTAAAAAATGAAAAGAAAACAAAAGAGGAAACATCTGGAAAAAAACTTCTGTCCTCCGTCTGCAAAGAAGTCAAAGGGTATGTGTTAGGATATTGTCTGGGTATAAAGTAACTAGAAATCGCCTTCTAAAAAGGGAGAAGAGAGAATTTCTAGTTTGTGGTGAAGTAGAGTAGGAGAAAGGGGGCAAGATAAAGAGAAGAGACTGAATAAGGGAAGAAAGATGAGAGATAATTGTATAATTTCTAATCTCCTCCTGAGGGTCTAGGTAGTCTGAGAGTAAAGAGATTCAGGTGATTCAGATCTTGTCTCTGTGGCCTTAGGGCCTGGGTTACTTACACAAGGTTACTCTGTGTCTGCCACAAACCGTGGTTGGTTGGTGTAGACTGTTTATTATTATTATTTTTTACTTTAAATATATTTTAATTCATTTGACTTCTTCCTAAGGGAATTGTGGAAACAAATTATGTTTTCATAAATTTTCTAATGTTTTGTCTTCGTTTTAATAAAGATGGACCTGTGTCTCATAGAGGTGAGGGAAACATTAAAAAATAAACACTTAAAACTGGTTGTTCAGGGATTTACATAAAGTCATAGAAAGTTTCTTCTCTCAGGAGAAAAAATTTTATTTCAGACAGTGAAGATGAAAATGTGGGCTCCTATGTGAAACGTTAAAACAAATAAATAAATGAATAAAGAAAGAGAGAGAAAGAAGGAAAGAAAGAAAGAAAGAAAGAAAGAAAGAAAGAAAGAAAGAAAGAAAGAAAGAAAGAAAGATAGACAGACAGGTGTGGAAGGCTGAGGCAGGTGGTTCCCAAGTTCAAAATCAGCTTCAGAAACTTAGTGAGGTCTGAAGCAACTTAACAAGACCCCGTCTCCAAGTAAAAAATATAAAGGGCTGGGAATGTGGCTCAGTTGTTAAGCACCCCAGGTTTAATCCCTGGTAAAAATAAACAAATTAATAAAAAAATCAATTAATTAAAAATAAGAAAACATAAAGGAGTAAAGAAACATACACAAAATACAGCATTTAACCATGAGGACTAAGTTGAGTAGCTAAGATTTGGCTCTTTTTGGGAAATGAAACAGTTGGGCTCAACATGGAGATTAACAGAAAAGAACTCCTCTGAGGCTCAACATGGAGATTAACAGAAAAGAACTCCTATGAGGTTCTTTCTTTCATCGTTCAATGTCTCACTGAATGGAGCCAACCCCAACATTCCAAACAGTAGCTCATATTTCTGAGGACAATCTGATACTTCAAACGAGGTTTGGGTCTTACGTGTTTTCTGATGGTCCCTTGTAGAGATGCCTGGATAGCAAAATTGTCTTCATATATCATCAATAATATCCATAATCAGGGTTTCAGAAATAAAAAATTATTCTATGACTGAGTGAAAATTCTCCATGATTCCTGTGTAATCCATATCTGGGCTCAAATATATATACCAAAGAGTACTTCAGAGATGAAATCATTCCATTTTTCAATTCCTCTGTGTTTAGCTCTGGAATATTGGGGGAGAAGGGCAGACTCAGATCCAATAGCATTTCACCAATAGTTAACACCCACATCAATGGGAATTAAACTACCATAAAATTAGAGGCTAGCATGTGGCCAAAGTAAGGAAGAGACAACTCTTTTCATAACAATGTCCTGTCAGTTAATTACAGAGTTCATCTGGTGCTGTTTCCTTTCTGGACCTGTTGGCTAAAATGTTCAGGAAATCGGTTTGTGTAGTTGTCCCTATATCTTCTAAATAGTTTTTAATTTAAGTGTTTAGATTTTGGTTTCATATTGATTTTTTAAATGATACAGAAAATTGTTCATATTTATGGAGTACTACGTGATGTTTTAATAGGTATGTATACCTTTATAATATTCAAATCAGAGTGAGCATATCCATCTCCTTAAACATTTATTATTTCTTTGAAATGAAAATGTAGTTAGGTTAAACAACAAATGAGACATAAATGGAGAGAATTACTTCCAATATAAATAAGTGAGAAAAACAGAAAATATGAAGGAGAGATTAAGATAAATGAAGATAAAATTTAAAGTATGATGCATAGCAAATTAATGTTTCTGAGGAATAACACAAATATAAGGCAGATAATCAAAGATATCTCTGAGAATTTGGGGAATAAAGTAATGATGCAAATTTTTAGAATTGGGAAATATCATAAGCTTGTCATAAGACTGAAGTAAATTCACCGCAAAGTATGCCGAATTACCAATTAAAGATTTCAACATAACGATAGAGAAAAGCAGAACACCTTATGAGGAACGATTTATGAAACAAAATTTTTCAAATGCAGTCATAGAAAGCTAATGACAAGATAGTGTGTTGAGGACACAGAAGATTCATGGTCAGACATAAATAAAGATAAATAAAGACATTTGATCTTGTCAAGAACAAAGGGGACCCAGTCTGAACCTGAAAAATGACACTTTACTGGTATACTGGTAATTGTGAGCAGCTATCTGACAATGGGAAGAGTACAGATTGAAAATCTAAGGGAATCAGTTGATGGTGCTTTTGCCATTCAGAGGGAAGGGGTGAAATTCCTTATTAGTATCTTCTCATGGGTGGAGGAAGGGGCAGAGATTTAAAGGGGTCCTCAAATTCTGGCCATTCACAACTTCCTACCTCCATTAAAAAAAAAAAAAAAAAATTGAAGTTTTACTCCACCTTACCCATTAGTCTTAGCATGATAGTTTCTCAAATTTATCTCTATAAACATTCATCCCTTCATTCTCCATTCCTTATTCCCATGTCCCTAGACCCTCAGACACACACATACATTCATACCCTCACAGATTAAATCTTCCTATTCACATCCCACAGTGTAGGCATTCCTCAAATCTGCTTTCTCTAACCACATGCTTTGAATGATGCAATCTTCACCTCATAGAAATAATCCTACTTTAGCAGAATGCAGATTGCTATATTTCAATTAATAATGCATCACATTATCGCCATCATTTTATCCTTTTCAAACTCCTCTCTGTTCCATATTCCTTCATTCCTTTACATTATCCACAATCTAGAAGCTCACATAATCTACCTCCTATCCATGTGTCTCGCCCATTCAATAACATTCTGGTAGTCTTTGCAGATCTTCCAAAATTAATGAGATCACAGTCTCTTTAAAAACCACATAGCTACAGTGTAACTAACTGCTTGTCCTTCAATAGACCACGGCATACAGATCACAGTCCATGAAAAAGGAAATAGCAGTACACCTACCAAACAATGCCACAATGGCACCCAGACATAGACTCACAGTATCTTTACACAGAAGAAAATCTCGGCTCTACCTACCCTCACTCATAAATGTGGCAAAATGACAGATATACACAGACATACAGATGCCAGAGGAAATTTACAAACATGCGTGCTCTTTGTAAAAATTGTAACACAAATGCTAAATTTTTGCATCTCAACACCAAAATTATACACAAGACATTCTCCAGTGATGTTAAAAAACAACATCAACAAAAAAACTGGATTCATTTTAAGAGTAAAAATTTGCTTAAAAAATTGACAAAGGAACAAAGGAAAGACAATGTGTTTATGATACAATTTATTAAAAATTAAAATTTCCCTATTTAATACATTTTGTAAATTTAAAGGTATAACCCTTTTCATTGGAAATACGGAGGAAGAGGAAATAAGTAAAACTTGGAAGTTTTATGAAATATTTTAAATTCATGGTAGATGTTAAGTTGTTTAAACAGGACACAGAGTATGCCAGGGGAAAAACCCAGTCACTCAGAACCAACTCCTAAACTGGTAATGTTCTAAGGTCAGCTCTGAGTGTGATGACTAGAGATGAAAACTTTAGAACCTTGTGTGGGCAGGGGACACTGTGTGAATCTGAGAAAGTGCCACCTGTGACAAGGCCAAGGGATGGCTGTGACACTTGGGAGTATGTAGGCACCCCAGAGGGGAGCTCAGACCAGTGTTGGAGGTGCAGTCTGGAGCCAGTTACACAGACACTGTGGAGTCTCCTGCTCAACACAGAACTCATCACCACTTACAAGGCCCTTGTGCTGCAGAGTCTTGCCAACACGAGTCACAAGAGCGTGTCTTTGGAAGAGAAGAGGTGGGCAAGAAGTTGAAGTCACTGGATTCTTTCCTGCCAATTCTAACTCTTGAAGGAAGATAAAGAAGTTTTATATGGTCATTGATAGGTGGCAAGCGAAAATGTTTTACCTGCATGCGTGTAACAAATTCATTTTTTAGATTAGCAAAATTGTCAAGACAAATAATAAGGGCACCTTCCTAGTGCCAGGAGAGATTTTGAGTCTCTGATACATTGTGTAAAAGCACATGCTTTTTCTGGGTAAAGCAGCCCCACAAAGATATATCATTCCATTCCAAACATTTTTACATACCTAGATTTTGGAAACTTGAAAAGCAGTTAATATAATCTTAATGAAAACAAATACCATATATGTTATTTTACATAGTATTTTTTAAATGATTGTTTAACTTAAAATAATGCCACATATTTGATTTTCCCTCTTTTTTCAATAATCTTAGATTTGGAAAAATCAACTCCAGTATTGGGACCTTCAGGGCTGACCCAAGGTCATGGTCACACAACACAGGACTCCGTCTCTGAAAATATCTTCAACACCTTTCCATCAGATGAAGTCAATAACAGAGGTATGGAGTAGAGGAGAGGTGGATCTGAATATTTAACAGATTTAACAGAACCATGTCCTTTTCTTAAGGAATCCTCAACGAATTCTTATCTTTTTTGGTAGCTAGAAATCATCTATCCATACTTACCTCTATATCTCTCTTTGTCTCTGTCTGTCTCTCACTCCATATATCTGCGCGCGTGCATGCGCGCACACACACACACACACACACACACACACACTCACACACATTAAGAACTATGCTGACCTGTTTATATATACATGAATAGGCAGATATAGATGAAATATACGTCCAGGGCCAGCAGCCATTCAGGTGTTCTGGCTTTGGTACTCTTCTCCAATGGGAGAAGTTTTCCTGGGTTGTCAGGAAAGTGTTTTCTTCTTGGGCTATTCTGTCCAAAATCTGCTCATGTCATTTAGGAGTTTTTTTTTAGACACATGAGGGGGATTTAACTATGTAGAGATATCTCTGAAAGACAATTGTTTGATTGTTTATAGTGTTTCTCTCTCTCTCTCTCTCTCTCTCTCTCTCTCTCTCTCTCTCTCTCTCTATATATATATATATATATATATATACACACACACATATGCATTATATATATGTATGTATGTATATATACAGCTATATATATATATATATATATATATATATAGCTATATATATACGCACTTGGTGACCAGGGGATGGTTGAGAGACTGGGAATTGAGGAGCTGGAGGGCTCTGTTGGTTGCCAAACCGGTAGAACCAGGTGCTGGGTGGTGTCCTGGACCAGGCTAATGTCTGGTCCCAAAAACTGCACCTGAGTTGTCTCTGGGTTCCTGGTGGGTGTGGGATTGGTAAGGCTGATGAGCCAGGATCAAGATGCCTTCACACCCTTTTCCCATCTACCACCCCCTTGCAAGACTCTTTTCTCTGCAGCGAGGTAGTGGCTATTAACACACCTTAGAGGGATACCTCAGATGCAACCAAGACTGCAGGGCCCTTGGTGACTATCTTTCAGGACCTGGCTGATATTCCTGGATATAAGCAGCCATTATCAATAAGACAAGCAACAATAGATGTTTTTGAGGATGTTGGGGAAAAAGGTACACTCATACATTGCTGGTGGGACTGCAAATTGGTACAATCATTATGGAAAGTAGTATGGAGATTCTTCAGAAAACTTGGAATGGAACCATCATTTGACTCAGCTATCCTACTCTTTGATTTATACCCAAAGAACTTAAAATCAGCATACTAAAGTGACACAGTCACATCAATGCTTATAGCTTCTCAATTCACAATATTAAGCTATGGAACCAACCTAGATGCCCTTCAACAGATGAATGGATAAAGAAAATGTGGTATATATACACAATAGAATACTAGTCAGACTTAAAGAAGAATGAAATTATGGCATTTGGTAAATGGATGGAACTAATGAATATCATACTAAATGAAATAAGCCAATCCCCCCAAAGCAAAGGTCGAATGTTTTTTCTGATGAGGGGATACTGATCCACAGCAAGATGCAGGGTAGGGAAGAATGAAGGAACTTTGGATTGTTTAGAGGTGAGTGAGGAGATGGGTGGGGTGATGGGGATGGAAAGGACAGTAGAATGAGACAGACATTATTACCCTATATACATGTATGATTGCACTGGTGTAACTCACCACCATGAACAGTCAGAGGAATGAAAATTTATGCTCCATTTGTATACAGTGTGTTAAAATGCATTCTACTGTCATGTATAAATAATTAGAACAAATAATTTTTTTTCTTTTGCTTTTACCGTCCTTGGACCTTTATTACAGCCTCCTTCAGTTGTTATAAGCAAAGGCTGATAACAGGTTGGAAAAAAGGGAGAAGACAAAATTCACACTGGACTACTAGAATTATTAATCTTTATTCATTTATAGATATATTTGTATGATAATTTCAAATCTTCTTCACTGTTGCTGATACTAGAAACAGAGCAGTTAAAACAGTAGCCCATAGCCTCTGCACCTATAATGCTTATGTTTTGGTGAACATCATAATTTTTTGCATTTTTTTCCTACTAAAAATTTGGTGGAGAAAATTCATTTTAACTTTATGTGAAATTGTAGGTGTCCATTTATAAGAGTTTTTGCCTTGGCCTAAGATTCCATTAAATGCTGGAAGTCCTATGTTATAAAACAAAAACTAAAGTCTAAAAATGTTTTCAAATTGTTATTGTTTCTAGCCAACATGACTAGTACTATTTTACCTGCTGCTTTTTTTTTTTTTTTTCTTTTTTTTCAGTGCTGGGGATTTGAACCCAGGTCTTGTGTTTGTAAGGCAAGCACTCTACCAACTGAGCTATATCCCCAGCCTGACCTGCTGCTTCTTTTGTGGAAGAAAAATGCTTTGCTCTTTGTCTTGAGAATTGGTGACATTGGCCTGTGATAATATCTTTAGGACAGAGTACCTCTTTGAGCAATCTTAAATGATATAGTTATACCATAGGCATTTTATAAATTGAATAGTTTATACAACTAAGTAGCTCAGAGTCTTACACACCTTTTCATTGCTGTGATCAAAATACCTGAGAAGAACAACACAGAGAAGGAAAAGTTTAGTTTGGCTCAGGATTTTAGAGGCCTCAGTCTGTAGTCAGCTGACTCCATTGTTCTGGGTGTGAGTTGAGGTAGAATACCCTGGCAAAATGGTGTGGAGAAGGAAAACTTTAAGTCTATGCAGCCAGAAAGCAGAGGAGAGGGGAGAGAGAGAGAGAGAGAGAGAGAGAGGGAGAGAGAGAGAGAGAGAGGGAGAGAGAGAGGGGGAGAGAGGGAGAGAGAGAGAGAGAGAGAAAACCAGGAACAACATATAGTCCAACATCATGCCCTCAGTAGTCTGTTTCCTCCAGTCACAGCTCACCTGCCTACAGTTAACTATCCAGTAATTTAGTCAAACTATTATTACTTCAAGTGGATTAATCCACTTGATGAGGTTGCAGTGAACGTAGCCCAATTGTTTCACCTCTGAACATTGAAAACTGTCTAATTCATGAGTTTTTCAGGTACACTCTTACATCCAAACCACAACAGTCAACAATATTGAATGTACTTCTATACTTTCATTGATTATTTTGATTGATCATTTACATAATTAAAACTTAATTAGTTATGTCTTACATTTCATCTTGTGTTAATAACAGGAAAGCAAGATTAATATATTCATCAAGACTACTGCATACTCTTAAAAAATCAGAAACTTTTGGCAATGTCATAGCTAATAATTTAGCAAAGGTACTTACTGAAAGAAGTACTTATCAAAAAAACTGTAAACTAAAGTTTCAAAATATTTTCCCTAGATTTATATTTTTCTTTTTCCTTTAGCAAGAACTAGTGTTTAAAATAGATATTCAAAATTTATTTAAAATTAAAAATTATTCCATAGCTTAATATTCAAATATAACCATCTCAACATCAATTAGATGTCTTCCCAAATAAATATTATATCTATACCTATATAGGGAGAGAGAGAAAGAAAAATGGGTAGCTGAGTCAGGCATATTAAATTGTATGCATAAATAAGCAGTTTTATGTATATTAATTATACATCAATATAATGTTAAAATAAATGTATGATATGAACAATGGATATTGAAAAGAGAAACAGAAGTTATTCTCCAATAATTGAATCATAGTATAATTAATATATAATAAATTCAATAATCCTTGAATTTTTCAAAACAAATGAAACTAGAATGAATCTAACAGTGTTTTGAACTTCAAATGTTTCATAAATACAAATTCATTAATACTCAATCCCTCCAGTAAATAAGAATAAAACTTTAAAATATTAAAATTGGTACAGAGTTAAGTTTCAGTCTAATTAATAAAAAGTACTATAAATTAAAACATTGTACACTCTTTCTCTGTCCTTATTTTCTGTTATTGTAGCTATTTCTACTTTATGGAAGTTCAAAAATTCGCTCTCCTCTCCAATCATGATTTCTGTATGTGTTTTAGTATATAAATGGATTCAGTATTCATCGTGTCATACTTACATAAGACTTCTTAAATCATTTCTAAGTTTGCTTGATTTCATTGTCAAACCAATTTTTGGATGCATTTTCAAGTAAGGTCGATGAACAATAAATTATGGACAACTCTTTCAACTCTAAAATATCTCATGATTATCCACATATGACTTAATTTGTTTTAAAAAAGGACACTGGGGATTCAATACCAGGTTAGATCAGGTATACAGAAAATATATACATCAAAATTCCTGATCTGAAAAACTTTTAAGTTGAAGGATCAAGCACATACTGGAGAAAATACAATAATAACTGATCCCAGGATATTATGGGAGTTTTCTAGACAGGAAAATAGATGTGGAAAAATCAGTGGTGAGAAACATCATGAACAGATACCATGGGAAACTTGGATCCCGTTGGAACGCCTGGTAATTTTACAGGACTGGGGCTTTCCAGGAAAGTAAGACAGCATGAAGACACCCCGTCAAACCCAATTCTTGCAATCAAGTCAGAAAGATTTCAGACATGTTACTCAGTTACAGACATGAGTTTATGTAAGGGATAGGAAAAGAGAAAGGGAACACTCGAAAGCGAGAGAGTAGGTTTTCTCAGAGAGGAGAGGGACAATGTGCCTCTCCAGAACTCCAGATTTATTGGGGATTTCAGAGAAATTGGTCCACCACGTGGACATGGCTTTTGACAGAAAGCAAGATGACATCAGACTTTCAAGTCCCCACTGCCATGACAACTCCAGGTCACCTTGGCCCATGCCAACTGATTCTAATCAGATTCTTAACCATAAATCTTTCAGATTTTAGGGTTAAGAGGAATTACCTTTCTCTCCCTGAATTTCAGGATCTGCTTATGAAAAGGGTCACAAAATTCTCCCTTTTCAGCATAACTTGGGTTCCTCTTATCAACATTATTTCAAGTCTGCATTTCTCCTGCACATAACAGGTAGTTTGCTGAGGAATGTAATATTCTGCTCACGTAAGCCAGGCAGAGCTGCAGGCAAATTACTCCTTGCTCCTTGGAAAAGAAAACAGGTGGGGATCAGCACACATTTTATAAAATAGTTCCCTTAACCTCATGTTTCCACCACCCACATCTGTCTGTCTTCTGTCAGTAAGACAGAGCAGGATGTTAGACAATTCTAAAGCGGTAGTCATAGACCAGTGCTTAAAGGACTTGAAGACTGAATATTATTCCTAGGATAATGTATAACATAATTGTATCAATCCAGTCCATCCCTATTCCATTTCTATTGGCATTCCAAGATGGTTCAGGTCAAAGTTCTTCTTTCTTCATGCACTGAAATTTACACTCATCTTTTCTCATGACATTT
The DNA here is from genome assembly GCF_902686455.1 of Sciurus vulgaris. Lineage (NCBI taxonomy): Eukaryota > Metazoa > Chordata > Mammalia > Rodentia > Sciuridae > Sciurus > Sciurus vulgaris. Next base: position 51,150,467 of record NC_136466.1, read on the forward strand.
CTATTTATTTTGGAGTTGGCTGTATTACAAAGTTATATTGCTCATATGTTTACTTCAGAAACAGTAATTGTTTGTTGTTTCATTTGGCTTTTATTTTTTAATATCTATTACCTTGGAATTAATTATATTAGTGTTTTTCCCTTCATCTTCCATTAGATTGATATGCCAGTTTGTAAATTTTAATTTTAAATTAATTTAAAATTTAATTTTAAATATTTCTTTTAATAAATGGAATAAATTCCACTTATTCCTGATTCTAACTTGATTATTTATTGGGCTACAAACTTGTTTAGTATCTCTATTTTCCACAGTTCTTAATTCTCCATATTCATTTTTTTTGCATTGATGTGTCATCTTGTCTTGCATCTTGTCTTGTTCATTTTAATCTGGCTGTGTAAGTTTTATACCATGAAACATTCCTGGGTAATTGTCCTTCCGTTACTTTGATTTATGTTTAATTTCAAATTGCAGCTTTTGTGTCTTTATTTCACTCTGCATTCATTTTATTCAGCATATTTTTCAATATGCTTACATAGTTGCTTTGTCATTTTTTCCCCTGTTGTTTTGCTCAATTTAGGATCCCTACTATAGGTGAATTCTCTCTGTTACATTTTTACTTTATTTCAGTGTAGTGGGATGAAGAATGGACCTTCTTTCCCACCCCCCAAAAATGTTAACTTCCCAATCCCTAGAATTTATGAATATGTTATTTACATGAAAAATGAGATTTTGCAGATAAGGCCTTATCTGGGTGTGGCCAATGTAATCCCAGTGGTCTTCAAGAGACAGTTTGGAGGATGCCAACTGGAGTGGAGATTTGACAATGGAAGTGTATGCTGGAGTAATGCTTTTTGAAGATGAAGAAAAGTGAACAAGAATGAGGGATGGCAGGCAGCTCTGGAAGCTGAGGAAAAAACACAGGCTGGTGGGGAAGCCTTAGGTACAACTTCCAGACAGGAGCAACCCTCTTGACATCTTGGTTTTAGGCCTTAAACCCATTATTGGACTTTTGACTTCCAGAACTAAAAGATTAATACATTTGTATTTTAAGCCATGAAGTTGTGGAAAGTATCTATTGAGGAAAAAGAAACACTTATAGTAAGAATAACCTAAATTGAGACATTTTACACTGGGTGAGATTATTATTTTTGTTTTGTTTCACAGTTGTAGGTTATTGAGTTAACAATATGCCTAGCCTGTTGAAGAAACAACTTGCAATTATTTTATGCAATTTTATTTTCTTTTTCATCCCTGATCACCAGTTCCCTCTGATGCTCCTCCCCATGGCATATTTTAATCAACATGAACTCTCTATTCTTAGAAATTATTATTATTAACTTCTATATTATTATTTCTATATCAAGTTCTATATTTCTATTCATTCAAGGTAGAACCTAAAAGATTCAAATCCCCCAGAACATAACTAATGCTATGAATATCATCCTTGTAAATGTCCCTTAAAAGGAGGTTACAGAGGCATAGGTTATTTGCTTATTTTATTTTGTGAAATGTTGCCTGATTGTTCTCCAAAATACTTACATAAATCAATGTTTTATTTTAATTCATGAAGATTCCTCATTCCCCTATGTTCTTATAATCATTTGATATAGCTTGACCCCCTAATTTTGCAATTTGATGTATACATGAGAGTACTTATGTTTTACTTTTATTTTTTGAGAAGCTTACAAAACTAAAGGGTTATTTTAAAAAAAATTGTAGGTGTAGATGAACAGGATGCCTTTATTTTATTTGCTTATTTTCATATAGTGCTAAGGATCAAACCCAATGCCTCACACATGTTAGGCAAGTGCTCTGCCACCAACTTATAGCCCCAGCCCTAAAGGTTTCTTGCTATATGTTCCTATTATTCAGTTACTATAGTGAATAAAGAGAAAACCCAGTGGAACAAGCATTCAGGGGGAAAGGAGGATGAAGGAGGCCAGGTCATGGTAATTGCTAAGAATTGGGAGTATGCCTGTGTTGACCCTAAAACGTAAGTTTCTTTCTATATTGGGTAGAAGGTAAAATAAAGCCCTGGGTCAGAGTCTTAGAAAGTGAGACTTTTGGGCTTGACAAGAACAGAATTCCAGACAGAGGATAGGTGTTTTGAAGCTGAGGATCAGCTTCTCTCCCTACCAGTGGGAAAGCACTGAGGAAGAGTGGCATAAAAGACAAGTCTGGTTGTGAAAACGTGAGACTATTGCCAGCAGCAGGGGACATTCAATAGCTGCTAGAGGTGTCGATAGTCTCAAATCCACATCTATATTGCACGATACATCTCACATGTTTCTACAACACTTAAATAGTACTAATGAGATGTAGCATAGTACTATTTCTATGAGACAAGAGACGCTCTGAGCCTAGCCCTCCTTGATACTGTCATGTCCACACCATTGGGGAGACTGAGTAATGCAGTATCACTAGACACATAAAAGTATCTCTCTTCTTTTATCTATATCATCTGTCTCCCAATTTTGGTAATAAATGTAAAATCTGAAAGTTCAAGTTACTGACAGAATTTCCTTGGGTGAAAGATATCACTTTAAATGATGAGTTTTAGCAGCTCTGCAGTACTATGCTGACTGGTTGCCTGGATGGTGCTGATATCATAATAGGTCATAATACACTTCTGAGGCCTGACTCATAACTGTCATAACTGGTCTCATTTCAGTTTTGATGTTGTACTGAGCACTACTCAGGTCAGCAATTTGGTGAATTGATCGCCACTCCTTGTGTTATTTCTTATTCTTGAAGCTACCCATTTCATTATTTGTCATAGTCATCTAAATCTTTGAAAGTGGAGCTTCATAAATTTACTTGATCTGAATAACTCTCCAAAGAGTTAAAAAATGAAAAGAAAACAAAAGAGGAAACATCTGGAAAAAAACTTCTGTCCTCCGTCTGCAAAGAAGTCAAAGGGTATGTGTTAGGATATTGTCTGGGTATAAAGTAACTAGAAATCGCCTTCTAAAAAGGGAGAAGAGAGAATTTCTAGTTTGTGGTGAAGTAGAGTAGGAGAAAGGGGGCAAGATAAAGAGAAGAGACTGAATAAGGGAAGAAAGATGAGAGATAATTGTATAATTTATAATTTCTAATCTCCTCCTGAGGGTCTAGGTAGTCTGAGAGTAAAGAGATTCAGGTGATTCAGATCTTGTCTCTGTGGCCTTAGGGCCTGGGTTACTTACACAAGGTTACTCTGTGTCTGCCACAAATCGTGGTTGGTTGGTGTAGACTGTTTATTATTATTATTTTTAACTTTAAATATATTTTAATTCATTTGACTTCTTCCTAAGGGAATTGTGGAAACAAATTATGTTTTCATAAATTTTCTAATGTTTTGTCTTACTTTTAATAAAGATGAACCTGTGTCTCATAGAGGTGAGGGAAACATTAAAAAATAAACACTTCAAACTCGTTGTTCAGGGATTTACATAAAGTCATATAAAGTTTCTTCTCTCAGGAGTAAAAACTTTTATTTCAGACAGTGAAGATGAAAATGTGGGCTCCTATGTGAAACGTTAAAACAAATAAATAAATGAATAAAGAAAGAGAGAAAGAAAGAAAGAAAGAAAGAAAGAAAGACAGACAGGTGTGGGAGGCTGAGGCAGGTGGTTCCCAAGTTCAAAATCAGCTTCAGAAACTTAGTGAGGTCTGAAGCAACTTAACAAGACCCCGTCTCCAAGTAAAAAATATAAAGGGCTGGGAATGTGGCTCAGTTGTTAAGCACCCCAGGTTTAATCCCTGGTAAAAATAAACAAGTTAATAAAAAAATCAATTAATTAAAAATAAGAAAACATAAAGGAGTAAAGAAACATACACAAAATACAGCATTTAACCATGAGGACTAAGTTGAGTAGCTAAGATTTGGCTCTTTTTGGGAAATGAAACAGTTGGGCTCAACATGGAGATTAACAGAAAAGAACTCCTCTGAGGCTCAACATGGAGATTAACAGAAAAGAACTCCTATGAGGTTCTTTCTTTCATCGTTCAATGTCTCACTGAATGGAGCCAACCCCAACATTCCAAACAGTAGCTCATATTTCTGAGGACAATCTGATACTTCAAACGAGGTTTGGGTCTTACGTGTTTTCTGATGGTCCCTTGTAGAGATGCCTGGATAGCAAAATTGTCTTCATATATCATCAATAATATCCATAATCAGGGTTTCAGAAATAAAAAATTATTCTATGACTGAGTGAAAATTCTCCATGATTCCTGTGTAATCCATATCTGGGCTCAAATATATATACCAAAGAGTACTTCAGAGATGAAATCATTCCATTTTTCAATTCCTCTGTGTTTAGCTCTGGAATATTGGTGGAGAAGGGCAGACTCAGATCCAATAGTATTTCACCAATAGTTAACACCCACATCAATGGGAATTAAACTACCATAAAATTAGAGGCTAGCATGTGGCCAAAGTAAGGAAGAGACAACTCTTTTCATAACAATGTCCTGTCAGTTAATTACAGAGTACATCTGGTGCTGTTTCCTTTCTGGACCTGTTGGCTAAAATGTTCAGGAAATCGGTTTGTGTAGTTGTCCCTATATCTTCTAAATAGTTTTTAATTTAAGTTTTTAGATTTTGGTTTCATATTGATTTTTTAAATGATACAGAAAATTGTTCATATTTATGGAGTACTACGTGATGTTTTAATAGGTATGTATACCTTTATAATATTCAAATCAGAGTGAGCATATCCATCTCCTTAAACATTTATTATTTCTTTGAAATGAAAATGTAGTTAGGTTAAACAACAAATGAGACATAAATGGAGAGAATTACCTCCAATATAAATAAGTGAGAAAAACAGAAAATATGAAGGAGAGATTAAGATAAATGAAGATAAAAATTTAAAGTATGATGCATAGCAAATTAATGTTTCTGAGGAATAACACAAATATAAGGCAGATAATCAAAGATATCTCTGAGAATTTGGGGAATAAAGTAATGATGCAAATTTTTAGAATTGGGAAATATCATAAGCTTGTCATAAGACTGAAGGAAATTCACCGCAAAGTATGCCAAATTACCAATTAAAGATTTCAACATAACGATAGAGAAAAGCAGAACACCTTATGAGGAGCGATTTATGAAACAAAATTTTTCAAATGCAGTCATAGAAAGCTAATGACAAGATAGTGTGTTGAGGACACAGAAGATTCATGGTCAGACATAAATAAAGATAAATAAAGACATTTGATCTTGTCAAGAACAAAGGGGACCCAGTCTGAACCTGAAAAATGACACTTTACTGGTATACTGGTAATTGTGAGCAGCTATCTGACAATGGGAAGAGTACAGATTGAAAATCTAAGGGAATCAGATGATGGTGCTTTTGCCATTCAGAGGGAAGGGGTGAAATTCCTTATTAGTATCTTCTCATGGGTGGAGGAAGGGGCAGAGGAAGGGGTCCTCAAATTCTGGCCATTCACAACTTCCTACCTCCATTAAAAAAAAAAAAAAATTGAAGTTTTACTCCACCTTACCCATTAGTCTTAGCATGATAGTTTCTCAAATTTATCTCTATAAACATTCATCCCTTCATTCTCCATTCCTTATTCCCATGTCCCTAGACCCTCAGACACACACATACATTCATACCCTCACAGATTAAATCTTCCTATTCACATCCCACAGTGTAGGCATTCCTCAAATCTGCTTTCTTCTAACCTCATGCTTTGAATGATGCAATCTTCACCTCATAGAAATAATCCTACTTTAGCAGAATGCAGATTGCTATATTTCAATTAATAATGCATCACATTATCGTCATCATTTTATCCTTTTCAAACTCCTCTCTGTTCCATATTCCTTCATTCCTTTACATTATCCACAATCTAGAAGCTCACATAATCTACCTCCTATCCATGTGTCTCGCCCATTCAATAACATTCTGGTAGTCTTTGCAGATCTTCCAAAATTAATGAGATCACAGTCTCTTTAAAAACCACATAGCTACAGTGTAACTAACTGCTTGTCCTTCAATAGACCGCGGCATACAGATCACAGTCCATGAAAAAGGAAATAGCAGTACACCTACCAAACAATGCCACAATGGCACCCAGACATAGACTCACAGTATCTTTACACACAAGAAAATCTCGGCTCTACCTACCCTCACTCATAAATGTGGCAAAATGACAGATATACACAGACATACAGATGCCAGAGGAAATTTACAAACATGCGTGCTCTTTGTAAAAATTGTAACACAAATGCTAAATTTTTGCCATCTCAACACCAAAATTATACACAAGACATTCTCCAGTGATGTTAAAAACAACATCAACAAAAAAACTGGATTCATTTTAAGAGTAAAAATTTGCTTAAAAAATTGACAAAGGAACAAAGGAAAGACAATGTGTTTATGATACAATTTATGAAAAATTAAAATTTCCCTATTTAATACATTTTGTAAATTTAAAGGTATAACCCTTCTCATTGGAAATACGGAGGAAGAGGAAATAAGTAAAACTTGGAAGTTTTATGAAATATTTTAAATTCATGGTAGATGTTAAGTTGTTTAAACAGGACACAGAGTATGCAGGGGAAAAACCCAGTCACTCAGAACCAACTCCTAAACTGGTAATGTTCTAAGGTCAGCTCTGAGTGTGATGACTAGAGATGAAAACTTTAGAACCTTGTGTGGGCAGGGGACACTATGTGAATCTGAGAAAGTGCCACCTGTGACAAGGCCAAGGGATGGCTGTGACACTTGGGAGTATGTAGGCACCCCAGAGGGGAGCTCAGACCAGTGTTGGAGGTGCAGTCTGGAGCCAGTTACACAGACACTGTGGAGTCTCCTGCTCAACACAGAACTCATCACCACTTACAAGGCCCTTGTGCTGCAGAGTCTTGCCAACACGAGTCACAAGAGCGTGTCTTTGGAAGAGAAGAGGTGGGCAAGAAGTTGAAGTCACTGGATTCTTTCCTGCCAATTCTAACTCTTGAAGGAAGATAAAGAAGTTTTATATGGTCATTGATAGGTGGCAAGCGAAAATGTTTTACCTGCATGCGTGTAACAAATTCATTTTTTAGATTAGCAAAATTGTCAAGACAAATAATAAGGGCACCTTCCTAGTGCCAGGAGAGATTTTGAGTCTCTGATACATTGTGTAAAAGCACATGCTTTTTCTGGGTAAAGCAGCCCCACAAAGATATATCATTCCATTCCAAACATTTTTACATACCTAGATTTTGGAAACTTGAAAAGCAGTTAATATAATCTTAATGAAAACAAATACCATATATGTTATTTTACATAGTATTTTTTAAATGATTGTTTAACTTAAAATAATGCCACATATTTGATTTTCCCTCTTTTTTCAATAATCTTAGATTTGGAAAAATCAACTCCAGTATTGGGACCTTCAGGGCTGACCCAAGGTCATGGTCACACAACACAGGACTCCGTCTCTGAAAATATCTTCAACACCTTTCCATCAGATGAAGTCAATAACAGAGGTATGGAGTAGAGGAGAGGTGGATCTGAATATTTAACAGATTTAACAGAACCATGTCCTTTTCTTAAGGAATCCTCAACGAATTCTTATCTTTTTTGGTAGCTAGAAATCATCTATCCATACTTACCTCTATATCTCTCTGTCTCTGTCTGTCTCTCACTCCATATATCTGCGCGCATGCATGCGCGCACACACACACACACACACACACACACACACACACACACACTCACACACATTAAGAACTATGCTGACCTGTTTATATATACATGAATAGGCAGATATAGATGAAATATACGTCCAGGGTCAGCAGCCATTCAGGTGTTCTGGCTTTGGTACTCTTCTCCAATGGGAGAAGTTTTCCTGGGTTGTCAGGAAAGTGTTTTCTTCTTGGGCTATTCTGTCCAAAATCTGCTCATGTCATTTAGGAGTTTTTTTTTAGACACATGAGGGGGATTTAACTATGTAGAGATATCTCTGAAAGACAATTGTTTGATTGTTTATAGTGTTTCTCTCTCTCTCTCTCTCTCTCTCTCTCTCTCTCCATATATATATATATATATATATATACACACACACATATGCATTATATATATGTATGTATGTATATATACAGCTATATATATATATATATATATATATAGCTATATATATACGCACTTGGTGACCAGGGGATGGTTGAGAGACTGGGAATTGAGGAGCTGGAGGGCTCTGTTGGTTGCCAGACCGGTAGAACCAGGTGCTGGGTGGTGTCCTGGACCAGGCTAATGTCTGGTCCCAAAAACTGCACCTGAGTTGTCTCTGGGTTCCTGGTGGGTGTGGGATTGGTAAGGCTGATGAACCAGGATCAAGATGCCTTCACACCCTTTTCCCATCTACCACCCCCTTGCAAAACTCTTTTCTCTGCAGCGAGGTGGTGGCTATTAACACACCTAAGAGGGATACCTCAGATGCAACCAAGACTGCAGGGCCCTTGGTGACTATCTTTCAGGACCTGGCTGATATTCCTGGATATAAGCAGCCATTATCAATAAGACAAGCAACAATAGGTGTTTTTGAGGATGTTGGGGAAAAAGGTACACTCATACATTGCTGGTGGGACTGCAAATTGGTGCAATCATTATGGAAAGTAGTATGGAGATTCTTCAGAAAACTTGGAATGGAACCATCATTTGACTCAGCTATCCTACTCTTTGATTTATACCCAAAGAACTTAAAATCAGCATACTAAAGTGACACAGTCACATCAATGCTTATAGCTTCTCAATTCACAATATTAAGCTATGGAACCAACCTAGATGCCCTTCAACAGATGAATGGATAAAGAAAATGTGGTATATATACACAATAGAATACTAGTCAGACTTAAAGAAGAATGAGATTATGGCATTTGTGGTAAATGGATGGAACTAAAGAATATCATACTAAATGAAATAAGCCAATCCCCCCAAAGCAAAGGTCGAATGTTTTTTCTGATGAGGGGATACTGATCCACAGCAAGATGCAGGGTAGGGAAGAATGAAGGAACTTTGGATTGTTTAGAGGTGAGTGAGGAGATGGGTGGGGTGATGGGGATGGAAAGGACAGTAAAATGCGACAGACATTATTACCCTATATACATGTATGATTGCACTGGTGTAACTCACCACCATGTACAGCCAGAGGAATGAAAATTTATGCTCCATTTGTATACAGTGTGTTAAAATGCATTCTACTATCATGTATAACTAATTAGAACAAATAATTTTTTTTCTTTTGCTTTTACTGTCTTAGGACCTTTATTACAGCCTCCTTCAGTTGTTATAAGCAAAGGCTGATAACAGGTTGGAAAAAAGGGAGAAGACAAAATTCACACCGGACTACTAGAATTATTAATCTTTATTAATTTATAGATATATTTGTATGATAATTTCAAATCTTCTTCACTGTTGCTGATACTAGAAACAGAGCAGTTAAAACAGTAGCCCATAGCCTCTGCACCTATAATGCTTATGTTTTGGTGAACATCATAATTTTTTGCATTTTTTTCCTACTAAAAATTTGGTGGAGAAAATTCATTTTAACTTTATGTGAAATTGTAGGTGTCCATTTAGAATAGTTTTTGCCTTGGCCTAAGATTCCATTAAATGCTGGAAGTCCTATGTTATAAAACAAAAACTAAAGTCTAAAAATGTTTTCAAATTGTTATTGTTTCTAGCCAACATGACTAGTTCTATTTTACCTGCTGCTTTTTTTTTTTTTTTTTTTCTTTTTTTTCAGTGCTGGGGATTTGAACCCAGGTCTTGTGTTTGTAAGGCAAGCACTCCACCAACTGAGCTATATCCCCAGCCTGACCTGCTGCTTCTTTTGTGGAAGAAAAATGCTTTGCTCTTTGTCTTGAGAATTGGTGACATTGGCCTGTGATAATATCTTTAGGACAGAGTACCTCTTTGGGCAATCTTAAATGATATAGTTATACCATAGGCATTTTATAAATTGAATAGTTTATACAACTAAATAGCTCAGAGTCGTACACACCTTTTCATTGCTGTGATCAAAATACCTGAGAAGAACAACACAGAGAAGGAAAAGTTTAGTTTGGCTCAGGATTTTAGAGGCCTCAGTCTGTAGTCAGCTGACTCCATTGTTCTGGGTGTGAGTTGAGGTAGAATACCCTGGCAAAATGGTGTGGAGAAGGAAAATTTAAGTCTATGCAGCCAGAAAGCAGAGGAGAGGGGAGAGAGAGAGAGAGAGAGAGAGAGAGAGAGAGAGAGAGGGGGAGAGGGAGAGAAGGCGAAAACCAGGAACAACATATAGTCCAACATCATGCCCTCAGTAGTCTATTTCCTCCAGTCACAGCTCACCTGCCTACAGTTAACTACCCAGTAATTTAGTCAAACTATTAATACTGCAAGTGGATTAATCCACTTGATGAGGTTGCAGTGAACGTAGCCCAATTGTTTCACCTCTGAACATTGCAAAACTGTCTAATTCATGAGTTTTTCAGGTACACTCTTACATCCAAACCACAACAGTCAACAATATTGAATGTACTTCTATACTTTCATTGATTATTTTGATTGATCATTTACATAATTAAAACTTAATTAGTTATGTCTTACATTTCATCTTGTGTTAATAACAGGAAAGCAAGATTAATATATTCATCAAGACTACTGCATACTCTTAAAAAATCAGAAACTTTTGGCAATGTCATAGCTAATAATTTAGCAAAGGTACTTACTGAAAGAAGTACTTAGCAAAAAAACTGTAAACTATACTAAAGTTTCAAAATATTTTCCCTAGATTTATATTTTTCTTTTTCCTTTAGCAAGAACTAGTGTTTAAAATAGATATTCAAAATTTATTTAAAATTAAAAATTATTCCATAGTTTAATATTCAAATATAACCATCTCAACATCAATTAGATGTCTTCCCAAATAAATATTATATCTATACCTATATAGGGAGAGAGAAAGTAAAATGGGTAGCTGAGTCAGGCATATTAAATTGTATGCATAAATAAGCAGTTTTATGTATATTAATTATACATCAATATAATGTTAAAATAAATGTATGATATGAACAATGGATATTGAAAAGAGAAACAGAAGCTATTCTCCAAAAATTGAATCATAATATAATTAATATATAATAAATTCAATAATCCTTGAATTTTTTCAAAACAAATGAAACTAGAATGAATCTAACAGCGTTTTGAACTTCAAATGTTTCATAAATACAAATTCATTAATACTCAATCCCTCCAGTAATTAAGAATAAAACTTTAAAATATTAAAATTGATACAGAGTTAAGTTTCAGTCTAAGTAGTAAAAAGTACTATAAATTAACACATTGTACACTCTTTCTCTGTCCTTATTTTCTCTTATTGTAGCTATTTCTACTTTATGGAAGTTCCAAAAATTCGCTCTCCTCTCCAATCATGATTTCTGTATGTGTTTTAGTATATAAATGGATTCAGTATTCATCGTGTCATACTTACATAAGACTTTTAAATCATTTCTAAGTTTGCTTGATTTCATTGTCAAACCAATTTTTGGATGCATTTTCAAGTAAGGTCAATGAACAATAAATTATGGACAACTCTTTCAACTCTAAAATATCTCATGATTATCCACATATGACTTAATTTGTTTTAAAAAAGGACACTGGGGATTCAATACCAGGTTAGATCAGGTATACAGAAAATATATACATCAAAATTCCTGATCTGAAAAACTTTTAAGTTGAAGGATCAAGCACATACTGGAGAAAATACAATAATAACTGATCCCAGGATATTATGGGAGTTTTCTAGACAGGAAAATAGATGTGGAAAAAAACAGTGGTAAGAAACATCATGAACAGATACCATGGGAAACTTGGATCCCGTTGGAACGCCTGGTAATTTTACAGGACTGGGGCTTTCCAGGAAAGTAAGACAGCATGAAGACACCCCGTCAAACCCAATTCTTGCAATCAAGTCAGAAAGATTTCAGACATGTTACTCAGTTACAGACATGAGTTTATGTAAGGGATAGGAAAAGAGAAAGGGAACACTCTAAAGCGAGAGAGTGGGTTTTCTAAGAAAAGAGAGGGACAATGTGCCTCTCCAGAACTCCAGATTTATTGGGGATTTTAGAGAAATTGGTCCACCACGTGGACATGGCTTTTGACAGAAAGCAAGATGACATCAGACTTTCAAGTCCCCACTGCCATGACAACTCCAGGTCACCTTGGCCCATGCCAACTGATTCTAATCAGATTCTTAACCATAAATCTTTCAGATTTTAGGGTTAAGAGGAATTACCTTTCTCTCCCTGAATGTCAGGATCTGCTTATGAAAAGGGTCACAAAATTCTCCCTTTTCAGCATAACTTGGGTTCCTCTTATCAACATTATTTCAAGTCTGCATTTCTCCTGCACATAACAGGTAGTTTGCTGAGGAATGTAATATTCTGCTCACGTAAGCCAGGCAGAGCTGCAGGCAAATTACTCCTTGCTCCTTGGAAAAGAAAACAGGTGGGGATCAGCACACATTTTATAAAATAGTTCCCTTAACCTCATGTTTCCACCACCCACATCTGTCTGTCTTCTGTCAGTAAGACAGAGCAGGATGTTAGACAATTCTAAAGCGGTAGTCATAGACCAGTGCTTAAAGGACTTGAAGACTGAATATTATTCCTAGGATAATGTATAATATAATTGTATCAATCCAGTCCATCCCTATTCCATTTCTATTGGCATTCCAAGATGGTTCAGGTCAAAGTTCTTCTTTCTTCATGCATTGAAATTTACACTCATCTTTTCTCATGACATTTCTATTTATTTTGGAGTTGGCTGTATTACAAAGTTATATTGCTCATATGTTTACTTCAGAAACAGTAATTGTTTGTTGTTTCATTTGGCTTTTATTTTTTAATATCTATTACCTTGGAATTAATTATATTAGTGTTTTTCCCTTCATCTTCCATTAGATTGATATGCCAGTTTGTAAATTTTAATTTTAAATTAATTTAAAATTTAATTTTAAATTTTTATTTTAATAAGTGGAATAAATTCCACTTATTCCTGATTCTAACTTGATTATTTATTGGGCTACAAACTTGTTTAGTATCTCTATTTTCCACAGTTCTTAATTCTCCATATTCATTTTTTTTGCATTGATGTGTCATCTTGTCTTGCATCTTGTCTTGTTCATTTTAATCTGGCTGTGTAAGTTTTATACCATGAAACATTCCTGGGTAATTGTCCTTCCGTTACTTTGATTTATGTTTAATTTCAAATTGCAGCTTTTGTGTCTTTATTTCACTCTGCATTCATTTTATTCAGCATATTTTTCAATATGCTTACATAGTTGCTTTGTCATTTTTTCCCCTGTTGTTTTGCTCAATTTAGGATCCCTACTATAGGTGAATTCTCTCTGCTACATTTTTACTTTATTTCAGTGTAGTGGGATGAAGAATGGACCTTCTTTCCCACCCCCCAAAAATGTTAACTTCCCAATCCCTAGAATTTATGAATATGTTATTTACATGAAAAATGAGATTTTGCAGATAAGGCCTTATCTGGGTGTGGCCAATGTAATCCCAGTGGTCTTCAAGAGACAGTTTGGAGGATGCCAACTGGAGTGGAGATTTGACAATGGAAGTGTATGCTGGAGTAATGCTTTTTGAAGATGAAGAAAAGTGAACAAGAATGAGGGATGGCAGGCAGCTCTGGAAGCTGAGGAAAAAGCAGGCTGGTGGGGAAGCCTTAGGTACAACTTCCAGACAGGAGCAACCCTCTTGACATCTTGGTTTTAGGCCTTAAACCCATTATTGGACTTTTGACCTCCCGAACTAAAAGACTAATACATTTGTATTTTAAGCCATGAAGTTGTGGAAAGTATCTATAGAGGAAAAAGAAACACTTATAGTAAGAATAACCTAAATTGAGACATTTTACACTGGGTGAGATTATTAATTTTGTTTGTTTCACAGTTGTAGGTTATTGAGTTAACAATATGCCTAGCCTGTTGAAGAAACAACTTGCAATTATTTTATGCAATTTTATTTTCTTTTTCATCCCTGATCACCAGTTCCCTCTGATGCTCCTCCCCATGGCATATTTTAATCAACATGAACTCTCTATTCTTAGAAATTATTATTATTAACTTCTATATTATTATTTCTATATCAAGTTCTATATTTCTATTCATTCAAGGTAGAACCTAAAAGATTCAAATCTCCCAGAACATAACTAATGCTATGAATATCATCCTTGTAAATGTCCCTTAAAGGGAGGTTACAGAGGCATAGGTTATTTGCTTATTTTATTTTGTGAAATGTTGCCTAATTGTTCTCCAAAATACTTACATAAATCAATGTTTTATTTTAATTCATGAAGATTCCTCATTCCCCTATGTTCTTATAATCATTTGATATAGCTTGACCCCCTAATTTTACAATTTGATGTATACATGAGGGTACTTATGTTTTATTTTTATTTTTTGAGAAGCTTACAAAACTAAAGGGTTATTTTAAAAAAATTGTAGTTGTAGATGAACAGGATGCCTTTATTTTATTTGCTTATTTTCATATAGTGCTAAGGATCAAACCCAATGCCTCACACGTTAGGCAAGTGCTCTGCCACCAACTTATAACCCCAGCCCCAAAGGTTTCTTGCTATATGTTCCTATTATTCAGTTACTATAGTGAATAAAGAGAAAACCCAGTGGAACAAGCATTCAGGGGGAAAGGAGGATGAAGGAGGCCAGGTCATGGTAATTGCTAAGAATTGGGAGTATGCCTGTGTTGACCCTAAAACGTAAGTTTCTTTCTATATTGGGTAGAAGGTAAAATAAAGCCCTGGGTCAGAGTCTTAGAAAGTGAGACTTTTGGGCTTGACAAGAACAGAATTCCAGACAGAGGATAGGTGTTTTGAAGCTGAGGATCAGCTTCTCTCCCTACCAGTGGGAAAGCACTGAGGAAGAGTGGCATAAAAGACAAGTCTGGTTGTGAAAACGTGAGACTATTGCCAGCAGCAGGGGACATTCAATAGCTGCTAGAGGTGTCGATAGTCTCAAATCCACATCTATATTGCACGATACATCTCACATGTTTCTACAACACTTAAATAGTACTAATGAGATGTAGCATTTACTATTTCTATGAGAAAAGTGACGCTCTGAGCCTAGCCCTCCTTGATACTGTCATGTCCACACCATTGGGGAGACTGAGTAATGCAGTATCACTAGACACATAAAAGTATCTCTCTTCTTTTATCTATATCATCTGTCTCCCAATTTTGGTAATAAATGTAAAATCTGAAAGTTCAAGTTACTGACAGAATTTCCTTGGGTGAAAGGTATCACTTTAAATGATGAGTTTTAGCAGCTCTGCAGTACTATGCTGACTGGTTGCCTGGATGGTGCTGATGTCATAATAGGTCATAATACACTTCTGAGGCCTGACTCATAACTGTCATAACTGGTCTCATTTCAGTTTTGATGTTGTACTGAGCACTACTCAGGTCAGCGATTTGGTGAATTGATCGCCACTCCTTGTGTTATTTCTTATTCTTGAAGCTACCCATTTCATTATTTGTCATAGTCATCTAAATCTTTGAAAGTGGAGCTTCATAAATTTACTTGATCTGAATAACTCTCCAAAGAGTTAAAAAATGAAAAGAAAACAAAAGAGGAAACATCTGGAAAAAAACTTCTGTCCTCCGTCTGCAAAGAAGTCAAAGGGTATGTGTTAGGATATTGTCTGGGTATAAAGTAACTAGAAATCGCCTTCTAAAAAGGGAGAAGAGAGAATTTCTAGTTTGTGGTGAAGTAGAGTAGGAGAAAGGGGGCAAGATAAAGAGAAGAGACTGAATAAGGGAAGAAAGATGAGAGATAATTGTATAATTTATAATTTCTAATCTCCTCCTGAGGGTCTAGGTAGTCTGAGAGTAAAGAGATTCAGGTGATTCAGATCTTGTCTCTGTGGCCTTAGGGCCTGGGTTACTTACACAAGGTTACTCTGTGTCTGCCACAAACCGTGGTTGGTTGGTATAGACTGTTTATTATTATTATTTTTAACTTTAAATATATTTTAATTCATTTGACTTCTTCCTAAGGGAATTGTGGAAACAAATTATGTTTTCATAAATTTTCTAATGTTTTGTCTTACTTTTAATAAAGATGAACCTGTGTCTCATAGAGGTGAGGGAAACATTAAAAAATAAACACTTCAAACTCGTTGTTCAGGGATTTACATAAAGTCATATAAAGTTTCTTCTCTCAGGAGTAAAAACTTTTATTTCAGACAGTGAAGATGAAAATGTGGGCTCCTATGTGAAACGTTAAAACAAATAAATAAATGAATAAAGAAAGAGAGAGAAAGAAAGAAAGAAAGAAAGAAAGAAAGAAAGACAGGTGTGGAAGGCTGAGGCAGGTGGTTCCCAAGTTCAAAATCAGCTTCAGAAACTTAGTGAGGTCTGAAGCAACTTAACAAGACCCCGTCTCCAAGTAAAAAATATAAAGGGCTGGGAATGTGGCTCAGTTGTTAAGCACCCCAGGTTTAATCCCTGGTAAAAATAAACAAGTTAATAAAAAAATCAATTAATTAAAAATAAGAAAACATAAAGGAGTAAACAAACATACACAAAATACAGCATTTAACCATGAGGACTAAGTTGAGTAGCTAAGATTTGGCTCTTTTTGGGAAATGAAACAGTTGGGCTCAACATGGAGATTAACAGAAAAGAACTCCTCTGAGGCTCAACATGGAGATTAACAGAAAAGAACTCCTCTGAGGTTCTTTCTTTCATCATTCAATGTCTCACTGAATGGAGCCAACCCCAACATTCCAAACAGTAGCTCATATTTCTGAGGACAATCTGATACTTCAAACGAGGTTTGGGTCTTACGTGTTTTCTGATGGTCCCTTGTAGAGATGCCTGGATAGCAAAATTGTCTTCATATATCATCAATAATATCCATAATCAGGGTTTCAGAAATAAAAAATTATTCTATGACTGAGTGAAAATTCTCCATGATTCCTGTGTAATCCATATCTGGGCTCAAATATATACACCAAAGAGTACTTCAGATGAAATCATTCCATTTTTCAATTCCTCTGTGTTTAGCTCTGGAATATTGGGGGAGAAGGGCAGACTCAGATCCAATAGTATTTCACCAATAGTTAACACCCACATCAATGGGAATTAAACTACCATAAAATTAGAGGCTAGCATGTGGCCAAAGTAAGGAAGAGACAACTCTTTTCATAACAATGTCCTGTCAGTTAATTACAGAGTTCATCTGGTGCTGTTTCCTTTCTGGACCTGTTGGCTAAAATGTTCAGGAAATCGGTTTGTGTAGTTGTCCCTATATCTTCTAAATAGTTTTTAATTTAAGTGTTTAGATTTTGGTTTCATATTGATTTTTTAAATGATACAGAAAATTGTTCATATTTATGGAGTACTACGTGATGTTTTAATAGGTATGTATACCTTTATAATATTCAAATCAGAGTGAGCATATCCATCTCCTTAAACATTTATATTTCTTTGAAATGAAATGTAGTTAGGTTAAACAACAAATGAGACATAAATGGAGAGAATTACCTCCAATATAAATAAGTGAGAAAAACAGAAAATATGAAGGAGAGATTAAGATAAATGAAGATAAAAATTTAAAGTATGATGCATAGCAAATTAATGTTTCTGAGGAATAACACAAATATAAGGCAGATAATCAAAGATATCTCTGAGAATTTGGGGAATAAAGTAATGATGCAAATTTTTAGAATTGGGAAATATCATAAGCTTGTCATAAGACTGAAGTAAATTCACCGCAAAGTATGCCGAATTACCAATTAAAGATTTCAACATAACTATAGAGAAAAGCAGAACACCTTATGAGGAGCGATTTATGAAACAAAATTTTTCAAATGCAGTCATAGAAAGCTAATGACAAGATAGTGTGTTGAGGACACAGAAGATTCATGGTCAGACATAAATAAAGATAAATAAAGACATTTGATCTTGTCAAGAACAAAGGGGACCCAGTCTGAACCTGAAAAATGACACTTTACTGGTATACTGGTAATTGTGAGCAGCTATCTGACAATGGGAAGAGTACAGATTGAAAATCTAAGGGAATCAGTTGATGGTGCTTTTGCCATTCAGAGGGAAGGGGTGAAATTCCTTATTAGTATCTTCTCATGGGTGGAGGAAGGGGCAGAGATTTAAAGGGGTCCTCAAATTCTGGCCATTCACAACTTCCTACCTCCATTAAAAAAAAAAAAAAAAAATTGAAGTTTTACTCCACCTTACCCATTAGTCTTAGCATGATAGTTTCTCAAATTTATCTCTATAAACATTCATCCCTTCATTCTCCATTCCTTATTCCCATGTCCCTAGACCCTCAGACACACACATACATTCATACCCTCACAGATTAAATCTTCCTATTCACATCCCACAGTGTAGGCATTCCTCAAATCTGCTTTCTCTAACCACATGCTTTGAATGATGCAATCTTCACCTCATAGAAATAATCCTACTTTAGCAGAATGCAGATTGCTATATTTCAATTAATAATGCATCACATTATCGCCATCATTTTATCCTTTTCAAACTCCTCTCTGTTCCATATTCCTTCATTCCTTTACATTATCCACAATCTAGAAGCTCACATAATCTACCTCCTATCCATGTGTCTCGCCCATTCAATAACATTCTGGTAGTCTTTGCAGATCTTCCAAAATTAATGAGATCACAGTCTCTTTAAAAACCACATAGCTACAGTGTAACTAACTGCTTGTCCTTCAATAGACCACGGCATACAGATCACAGTCCATGAAAAAGGAAATAGCAGTATACCTACCAAACAATGCCACAATGGCACCCAGACATAGACTCAAAGTATCTTTACACACAAGAAAATCTCAGCTCTACCTACCCTCACTCATAAATGTGGCAAAATTACAGATATACACAGACATACAGATGCCAGAGGAAATTTACAAACATGCGTGCTCTTTGTAAAAATTGTAACACAAATGCTAAATTTTTGCCATCTCAACACCAAAATTATACACAAGACATTCTCCAGTTATGTTAAAAAACAACAACAACAAAAAAAACTGGATTCATTTTAAGAGTAAAAATTTGCTTAAAAAATTGACAAAGGAACAAAGGAAAGACAATGTGTTTGTGATACAATTTATTAAAAATTAAAATTTCCCTATTTAATACATTTTGTAAATTTAAAGGTATAACCCTTTTCATTGGAAATACGGAGGAAGAGGAAATAAGTAAAACTTGGAAGTTTTATGAAATATTTTAAATTCATGGTAGATGTTAAGTTGTTTAAACAGGACACAGAGTATGCCAGGGGAAAAACCCAGTCACTCAGAACCAACTCCTAAACTGGTAATGTTCTAAGGTCAGCTCTGAGTGTGATGACTAGAGATGAAAACTTTAGAACCTTGTGTGGGCAGGGGACACTGTGTGAATCTGAGAAAGTGCCACCTGTGACAAGGCCAAGGGATGGCTGTGACACTTGAGAGTATGTAGGCACCCCAGAGGGGAGCTCAAACCAGTGTTGGAGGTGCAGTCTGGAGCCAGTTACACAGACACTGTGGAGTCTCCTGCTCAACACAGAACTCATCACCACTTACAAGGCCCTTGTGCTGCAGAGTCTTGCCAACACGAGTCACAAGAGCGTGTCTTTGGAAGAGAAGAGGTGGGCAAGAAGTTGAAGTCACTGGATTCTTTTCTGCCAATTCTAACTCTTGAAGGAAGATAAAGAAGTTTTTTATGGTCATTGATAGGTGGCAAGCGAAAATGTTTTACCTGCATGCGTGTAACAAATTCATTTTTTAGATTAGCAAAATTGTCAAGACAAATAATAAGGGCACCTTCCTATGTGCCAGGAGAGATTTTGAGTCTCTGATACATTGTGTAAAAGCACATGCTTTTTCTGGGTAAAGCAGCCCCACAAAGATATATCATTCCATTCCAAACATTTTTACATACCTAGATTTTGGAAACTTGAAAAGCAGTTAATATAATCTTAATGAAAACAAATACCATATATGTTATTTTACATAGTATTTTTTAAATGATTGTTTAACTTAAAATAATGCCACATATTTGATTTTCCCTCTTTTTTCAATAATCTTAGATTTGGAAAAATCAACTCCAGTATTGGGACCTTCAGGGCTGACCCAAGGTCATGGTCACACAACACAGGACTCCGCCTCTGAAAATATCTTCAACACCTTTCCATCAGATGAAGTCAATAACAGAGGTATGGAGTAGAGGAGAGGTGGATCTGAATATTTAACAGATTTAACAGAACCATGTCCTTTTCTTAAGGAATCCTCAACGAATTCTTATCTTTTTTGGTAGCTAGAAATCATCTATCCATACTTACCTCTATATCTCTCTTTGTCTCTGTCTGTCTCTCACTCCATATATCTGCGCGCGTGCATGCGCACACACACGCACACACACACACACACACACACACTCACACACATGAAGAACTATGCTGACCTGTTTATATATACATGAATAGGCAGATATAGATGAAATATACGTCCAGGGCCAGCAGCCATTCAGGTGTTCTGGCTTTGGTACTCTTCTCCAATGGGAGAAGTTTTCCTGGGTTGTCAGGAAAGTGTTTTCTTCTTGGGCTATTCTGTCCAAAATCTGCTCATGTCATTTAGGAGTTTTTTTTTTAGACACATGAGGGGGATTTAATTGTCTCTGAAAGACAATTGTTTGATTGTTTATAGTGTTTCTCTCTCTCTCTCTCTCTCTCTCTCTCCCTCTCTCTCTCTCTCCATATATACATATATATATATATACACATATGTATTATATATATGTATGTATATATATAGCTATATATATCTAATGTATACGCATATAATGCCTGAAAAATACCGAATCACCTCTGTTTTTCAATGAGACAGCCAAATAATTGCTGCATCTCAAGGTTGATTGCTGTTGTGTTTCATTCTGAGCAGAACTTCAGGAGTTTAAAGAGGTTGTTCCTGAACCACCTGTGGTGGCCCCATCCTGGACTCAGGCGACAGGAGGGAATTCATTAGTCTCAGAAAATGTCAACTGTGTCTCCTCTGACAGGATGCTCATTCCTACTGATGAACATGGTAAGGCAGATGCAAAGGTGAGATCTGTGCTCAAACTGGTGGTACAGATGAGGTGCTAGTCCAACCCTTGCTCACTTCACTGTTCTTTAAAAGACAAAAGAAGGATTCAGGATAGAGGGACTAATACTGACGCCTGTTAGGAGGGAAAAATAGAGAATATGCCTTCAAAATGGGACAAAGTTCCTCTGCAGAGGCCTGCATGTGAGCCCTGGGGCAGCTGTGGATGAGACAGTAGACAGGGCAAGATGGGTATGGGGATTTGATCAGAAACTTCCCCCTCAGATGACACAAGTAGAGTTCAAACACTCACATGCTATGAAACTTCAAACCAGGTATGTGGCCCCATTTCTCCTTCCTTGTACTTATTCTCTCATTCAATTGTCTCTCTTTTCTCCATCCATCTTTCCTTTTCTCTGTAAGCACCACTAAGTATGTCCTCCCCTACACCCTAATTCCTATATAAAACCATTCTCTGATTCATGTTTTTACTCATTGAACTTTTAGAAAGATAAAATTCCCTCACACAGATACTGTTTAACTCTGTAATGCTAGACCATAATCTAGAAAACTCATACCCTGAATAGAGAGCACATTCATAAGATGTTCTCACCCAAAAGTCTACGGATGATTGTGCTTTCAGCCCTTTAAAGACCTGCACTCACTCATTTGCACTATGTACCATAATAACGAAGAATAACCACACATACACAAAAACACACTAACACACACGTATAAACACAAACATACTCATCACCTTCTCCCTTATCAGCACCATTCACCAGATGTGTCCCAGATCAGACATGTACTTCCGCAAGACTTATTACAATCACATTTTCAACATAGGGGTACCAATTATACTCTTCAAATAACACATGCCATACAGATAATTCTGAAACATCCTGAATACACACACACCCATTTCACATGTGCACACACAGGGACATTCTCATGACCAATTCATTTATATTTGAAATTTTCTTTCTTAGAAACCAATAAATTACATCAGCATGTTCCATGGACCCTCTGAGATGCTTCTAGTACGGAATTTGAAGGATTCAGAGACATTGTCCCCCTTTCCACATACTTCCAATGAACTTGGTCCATGAGCCTTTATGTTCTCAGTGAGGTGAAAATGGAGTGATGAGAGTTTTACTAACTATACAAGGTGGAATGAAAATGGGGTGCGTCTCTCTATGGGACATAGAAAAATGAGGGAAGTCCTTCCGGAAAGGCAATAATATAATTACCTTCCATGAGAAGACCTCCTACAAGTGGTAAACTTCTCTTATATATTTAAAAATGATACCCCAAGAGTGAGCTCAGCTTGGACAGGTGGGCTAAGAGGAAAATCCAGTAGTATTTATGCCTCTGTACTAGTACTCTAGGGACAAAACACCTGAATGGTTATTGTCCAAGGAAAAAAATTATAAACAGAAATGTAAATATATACATATTATATGTATTTAGGTAAATTTGTCAATATAGCTTTTCATAAAACTTATTCTCCATATCCTTTATTTGTACAATTTCTTATGAGAACATAGAGGTAATAATAATAATACCTTTAAGTGAATTCGCATCATATTTTTGGTTCATTTGCCAATGTTCTGCATATATTTTCAAAAGTATCACATTCAAGATATTTAATCACAGTAAAACCTACCCACATTCAATTTTAACATCTGTTGTTTATTTTGGTTTTGGAACTTTGAATGGTAAAGAATTAAATAATGACAAGAATTTTCATGAGTGTTAACAATGTCTGAAACGTTGTCTACTTAAAGTATTTTTTTAAGGATACAGAGCTGAGATAATGCCACTTCTCAATGATTGTTTTTGTTGATTCATTCTTCAGAAATCAAGACTCCTCAAGAAGTTGTTCCTGAGCCACATATGGTAGCCTTCGTCTGGACTCAACCGGCAGGAGAGAATTCATCTGCCTCAGAATATTTAACCTGTGTCTCCTGCACCAGGAAACTCATTCCTATTGGTGAACACGGTAAGCAGATGCAAAGGTTGGATCTGAGCTCGTGGAGGGAGGTGCAGTAGAACTGCTAGTCCAACTCTTGCTCACTTCAGTATTTTTTGGAGTACAGGAAGGGGATTCAGAACAGAGGGACTAACACTGAGATGTCTTGGGAGGACAAATAGGGAATCTTCAAAAGTAGAACAGAGTTCCTCAGTACAAACCTGCTTGTGAAAACCAGGGCTGCTTTTAGTAAGACAGTGGACAGTGCAAGATGTGTATGGGAATATGACTACAAATTTTCTCCTCAGATGGCACAAACTCAAGCTTACCACACAGAAGCTATACCCTGTCTTGCTAAATATGACCACCTTACTTCTGCCTTTTGTTCTCTCACACAAGCATCTCTTATTCATTCCTATTTTCTATTAGTATTACACAGGTACTCACTTGCCCTCTAATTCCTACATATGGACATTCTTCAGGTTGTTATTTAACACATTAGTCCAACAAACACTTCACATCCCCTCACACAGATAACCTATTTTAACTGTAATGCTAGATCAATCTCAAGAAAACACACATGTTCTGAAGGGAAACCATGTTCATACTCAAATATTCTCATCATTCCTAAAAATCAATATATTGCATTAATTTTCTTCATGTCCTTTATCCTACGAGATGACTGACCCATGAATGACCATGTTGTCATTCCTTCACAGATCTACCACCCCTTATATGTACCATGTACTGTCAAAAGAGAGAACACAAATGCACATATAAACACACAATCCAAACACAAATATATACACAGATGTACACAGTCATAAAAATGCAAACTCCTCAAAGTACCTTTTTACCAGCAACAGTATTCCCCTGATATGGACCAGAACATATCCATGATACATTCACAATACCTACCACTATATCATTTTCCATTGGTGTAACAAATACATATCTCAGATAACACATACCAGAGAAATCTGACATGTTTCAGGTACATGTACCCCTATCCACATGTCCACATGAAAGGTCATTGACATGGTCATCTTACATGAAATTTCATTCCTAAAAAATCAATATATTGCATTAATTTTCTTCATGTCCTTTATTCTACGAGATGACTGTAGTACAGAATTTGGAGGAAATGGACAGACACATCCTACCCATTCCACATTCCAGATTTTCCATGCACTAAGCCAATAAGCCTCCTATGTCCTCAGTGTATTAGAAAAAGTAGAGTTGTGAGAGTTTAGTATGTGTGGGTTTGAATGAAAAAGGGATGTGGTTCTCTTAAGGTACACCGAGAGGGAAGGAAGCCTTCAAAGTAAGGCAAAATACAAACCATCACTTTTCCTGAGAAAATCCCTATAGAATTAAAGCTCTCATGTGTGTCTAAAAAAGAGCTCCTAATCCACAGTGAGTTCAAAATGAATTGCAAAAGCCTGGATGAAAGGGAGGAAGCTGAGAACTCAGCAGATTCCTTCCACTGGATAAGAGCTCTAGGTTGGGAACATAAATGACTGCTGGCCTGGGATATATAGAGATAAATAAATGATATTACTATATTTGTGAATAAATATGAGAAATATATTTTAACATTCAATATATTCATATTATATATAAAAATAAATATATATGTATCATTTTCTATTTATATAACATGTAGAATATACATATATTTTAAAATTATACATTATGTATAAGAAATGTATTGGTAAATATATATGTGTAAATGCATTTGTAAATACATAGATATAATAAATACATTTGTAAATATAACATGCATATATTTGGAAATTTATGCATTATATATACAATAAACAGGTCACAATAAATGGTTCTTCATAAGACATAGTACAAATATTTTATTTGCAAAATTTCTCATGGAGAAATTAAACTAATAATGATATCCAAACTTAAGTGACTGAACATTACATTTTATTTATGATTCAGTTTCCAACTAACTATATACATTTCTTAAAATATCACATTTGAGATATTCTATCACAGTGAAATCCACTTCATGTATGATTACAATAATCGTTGTTTACTTTAACTTTGGAATTTTGAATGGGAAAGTACCATAATTGGAGTGAAAGGAAGTTTCAAGAATGATAATGTGTGAAACAAAATATTCACTGAATATATTTGTTTAGGAATGACACAGAACACAGATTATGCCATGTCTCAATGACTGTTGTTATTATTGTATTTTAAGGATTCCAGATGTTCCAACCGATTGCTCCTGCCCCATGTAGGATAAACAGCATACAAGTAGCAGGAGAGAACTCCACTTCTGAAGAATGTCCCAAATATGCCTTCTCTGCCAGCAAACACATTTCTACTGACAATCACTCTAAGGCCTATGGTAAACTCATCATAATTAGCATGAGAAAATATTTCATGGTGGTAACAATGATACAAGACATCCACTCAATATATTAATTTTTTTTTCATGATGGGGCTTGAGTTTGTCTATTTTTGAATGACTCACATTATGACCATTCACTTTTCTTTTGCTGTTGTTTCATTCTCCAGATTTCCAGAAGTGGAAGAAGATTGCTACTGAAAAATATGCACTGGAAATATCCAGGACTCAGGCAACAGGAAAGAATTTATCTGATTTAGAATGTTTCACCTGTCCATCTACTAACAGGAACCCCGTTCCTACTGAGGAGCATGGTAAGACACAGAGGCAAAGGTGGTCTTGAACTCAGGCAGGAGGTACAACTGAGGTACTCCAGCCCTTGCTCACTTCTCTATTCTTCTGAATATGGGAGAAAGGGATTCACTGCAGAGGCAATCACTCTGAGGTCGCTTGAGAGGAGCAAATAGAAAATGTATTTCAAAATAGGAAAAAGTTCATAAACACTTACCTGCTTGTGAGCAGAGGGGCAGCTGTGATGGAGGCAGGGAGGATGCTAAGAGGTAGATGGAAATTTATCTAGAAACTTGCCCCTCAGTTTGCACAAAAATAAACTCATACCCTCATCTGATAGAAATCTTCAAATGAGCTAGGGACCCAATTCTCCTTCCTTGTATTTATTCTCCCTTAGATAGTCCCCCCTTTGTCTATCCATCTTTCCTCTATTACCATTACACAGGTATGCCTTTGCCCCCTCATTTCTACAAACCACCATCGTTGGATACACTGCTTTATACATTAATCCTAAAGTGTTTCATGACCCCAAACACAGATAGCTTGTGTGAGTCTTGCAATACCAGAGAGCCTAAAAACGTATGTGTTCTGAAAAAGCAGCATTTTCATCTACAGGTTTGCCCACCCAAATATCAATAGATTATACTGATTTCTGTCCTTCATAGACCAGCACACTCTTATATACATTATATACTCTCTCACAATGGAAGACACAAACACAAACACTCAAACATAAGCACAAAGTTGCACACAAACCACATAACACACACTGACTCATCATCATCCCTTTTAACCAGCACAAACAAAATCAGCTGATAAGTAACAAAACACACATATAATTTCATAGTCCACCACCATCTCATTTTCCATAGAGATGGACCATGTGAACACCTAAGATAAAAGGTACAAAACAGACCATTCCCAGATGCATGCACCCACATTTGTCATGCCCAAACACGGCATATCTTATCTCCTTATATTTACTTTCATTTATTTACTTTACCTTAAATTTACTTCACTGAGATTTATTATTACATCAGTGTTTTAAAAGCCTTCCATCATCTGAGATGCCCTTAGTACAATATTTGGAGGAAATGGAGACTTCCTCCCCCTTTCCACATTTCCAATTTTCAGTGCCTTGGTTAAGGAGAGCTGTACATCCTCAGTGTATATGAACAAGGAAGGAGTCATGAAAGCGTAACATATGTATGTTCAAAAGCAAGTAGGGTTTCTGTGTTGTGGGTTACACAAGGCAAGAAGAAGAGAGGCATGAATACAACCACCTATCCTGAGATGACTCCTACAGAGTTAAACCTCTCAACATGTGTCTAGAAAAGGACCTCTAACTGATAGTGAGTTCAGTTTGGACAATGAACCCAAGAGGAAGGGAGGCTGAGAGTCCAAAAGAACTTACCGAATGAAGAGAATCCTAGGGAAAAGGCCCAAATGTCTGCTGGCCACAGACACATGAACTTAGACATTGTACATGTACATATAAACATCTATATAGTTATGTATGCTGATAGTTTGATAACATTAGTTAAGTAATAAAGTTTACTCCAAATCCATTATTTGCTGAATTTATCAAGACAGAAATTAGCTGACAATGATAATGCCTATATCTTATTGATTACATATCACATTTGTGGTGATTCAGTTTCCGATTTTCTGTATACTTCTAAATATATCACAATCAAGATTTGCAATTATAGTGATATCTCATATGGTATTTTAATTCTACTATTTATTTCAAATTCCTAAATAGAAAACTCATCATAATTAGCAAGAGAGACTGTTTCATGGTGGTAACAATACCTGAAATAAAAATAACATCTCAATATATCTATTTTTGAATGACACAGACCCAGATTATGCCTCAGCATTTGTTGTTGTTCCTATGGTTTCATTCTGCAGATTTCCAGAAATTTGAAGAGGTTGCTATTGATCCATGTGTGCTAGAAGCAGCCAGGATTCAGGTAGCAGAAGAGACTTCAGAAAACTTTACCGGACTTTCCACTACCAGACAACTCTTTCCTACTGAAGAGTATGGTAAGGCAAAGGTGGGGTTGAGCTCATGCAAGAGGTAGAGCTGAGGCGTTAGTCCAGTCCTTGCTCATTTCTCTATTCTTTTGAACAGGGGAAAGGGATTCAGGGCAGAGGAACTATCTCTGAGGTCTCTTGAGAGGAGCAAATAGGAAATGTATTTCAAAATAGGAAAGAGTTCCTCAACACTTACCTGCTTGTGAGCAGAGGGGCAGCTGTGATGGAGGCAGGGAACATGCTAGGAGGTAGATGGATATTTGTCTAGAAACTTGCCCCTCAGTTGGCACAAAAATAAACTCATACCCTCATCTGATAGAAATCTTCAAATGAGCTAGGGACCCAATTCTCCTTCCTTGTATTTATTCTCCCTTAGATAGTCCACTCTTTCTCTATCCATCTTTCCTCTATTACCATTACACAGATATGCCTTTGCCCCCTCATTTCTACAAACCACCATTGTTGGATACACTGCTTTATACATTAATCCTAAAGTGTTTCATGACCCCTCACACAGATAGCTTGTGTGAGTCTCGCAATACCAGAGAGCCTAAAAACGTATGTGTTCTGAAAAAGCAGCATTTTCATCTATAGATTTGCTCACCTAAATATCAATAGATTATACTGATTTCTGTCCTTCATAGACCAGCACACTCTTATATACATTATGTAGTCTCTCACAATGGAAGACACATACACAAACACTCAAACATAAGCACAAAGTTGCACACAAACCACATAACACACACTGACTCATCACCATCCCTTTTTACCAGCACAAACAAAATCAGCTGATATGTAACAAAACACATATATAATTTCATAGTCTACCACCATCTCATTTTCCATAGAGATGGACCATGTAAACACCTCAGATAAAAGGTACAAAACAGAGCATTCCCAGATGCATGCACCCCCATTTGTGATGCCCAAACACAGCATATCTTATCTCCTTATATTTACTTTCATTTATTTACTTTACCTTAAATTTACTTCTGAGATTTATTATTACATCAGTGTTTTAAAAGCCTTCCATCATCTGAGATGCCCTTAGTACACTATTTGGAGGAAATGGAGACTTCCTCCCCCTTTCCAAATTTCCAATTTTCAGTGCCTTGGTCAAGGAGAGCTGTACATCCTCAGTGTATATGAACAAGGAAGGAGTCATGAAAGCGTAACATATGTATGTTCAAAAGCAAGTAGGGTTTCTGTGTTGTGGGTTACACAAGGCAAGAAGAAGAGAGGCATGAATACAACCACCTATCCTGAGATGACTCCTACAGAGTTAAACCTCTCAACATGTGTCTAGAAAAGGACCACTAACTGATAGTGAGTTCAGTTTGGACAATGAACCCAAGAGGAAGGGAGGCTGAGAGTCCAAAAGAACTTACCGAATGAAGAGAATCCTAGGGAAAAGGCCCAAATGTCTGCTGGCCACAGACACATGAACTTAGACATTGTACATGTACATATAAACATCTATATAGTTATGTATGCTGATAGTTTGATAACATTAGTTAAGTAATAAAGTTTACTCCAAATCCATTATTTGCTGAATTTATCAAGACAGAAATTAGCTGACAATGATAATGCCTATATTTTATTGATTATATATCACATTTGTGCTGATTCAGTTTCCAATTTTCTGTATCTTCTAAATATATCACAATCAAGATTTGCAATTATTGTGATATCACATGTTATTTTAATATCTACTATTTATTTCAAACTCCTAAATAGAAAACTCATCATAATTAGCAAGAGAGACTGTTTCATGGTGGTAACAATACCTGAAATAAAAATATCATCTCAATAGATCTATTTTTGAATGACACAGACCCAGATTATGCCTCAGCATTTGTTGTTGTTCCTATGGTTTCATTCTCCAGATTTCCACAAATTTGAAGAGATTGCTATTGATCCATGTGTGCTAGAAGCAGCCAGGATTCAGGTAGCAGAAGAGACTTCAGAAAACTTTACCGGACTTTCCACTACCAGACAACTCTTTCCTACTGAAGAGTATGGTAAGGCAAAGGTGGGGTTGAGCTCATGCAAGAGGTAGAGCTGAGGTGTTAGTCCAGTCCTTGCTCATTTCTCTATTCTTTTGAACAGGGGAAAGGGATTCAGGGCAGAGGAACTATCTCTGAGGTCTCTTGAGAGGAGCAAATAGGAAATGTATTTCAAAATAGGAAAGAGTTCCTCAACACTTACCTGCTTGTGAGCAGAGGGGCAGCTGTGATGGAGGCAGGGAACATGCTAGGATGTAGATGGATATTTGTCTAGAAACTTGCCCCTCAGTTGGCACAAAAATAAACTCATACCCTCATCTGATAGAAATCTTCAAATGAGCTAAGGACCCAATTCTCCTTCCTTGTATTTATTCTCCCTTAGATAGTCCACTCTTTCTCTATCCATCTTTCCTCTATTACCATTACACAGGTATGCCTTTGCCCCCTCATTTCTACAAACCACCATTGTTGGATACACTGCTTTATACATTAATCCTAAAGTGTTTCATGACCCCTCACACAGATAGCTTGTGTGAGTCTTGCAATACCAGAGAGCCTAAAAATGTATGTGTTCTGAAAAAGCAGCATTTTCATCTATAGATTTGCTCACCTAAATATCAATAGATTATACTGATTTCTGTCCTTCATAGACCTGCACACTCTTATATACATTATGCAGTCTGTCACAATGGAAGACACAAACACTCAAACATAAGCACAAAGTGGCACACAAACACATAACATACACATTGAGTCATCACAATCCCTCTTTACCAGCACAAACAAAATCAGCTGATATGCAACAAAACACACATATAATTTCATAGTCTACCACCATCTCATTTTCCTTTGAGATGGATCATGTAAACTCCTCAGGTAAAAGGAGAAACCATAGCATTTCCAGATGCATGCACCCCCATTTGTGATGCCCAAACACAGCATATCTTATCTCCTTATATTTACTTTAATTATATTTACTTTATCTTAAATTTACCTCACAGAAATTTATTGAATTATATCAGTATTTTAAAAGCCTTCCATCATCTGAGATGCCCTTAGTACACTATTTGGAGGAAATGGAGACTTCCTCCCCTTTCCACATTTCCAATTTTCAGTGCCTTGGTTAAGGAGAGCTGTACATCCTCAGTGCATATGAACAAGGAAGGAGTCATGAAAGTGTAACATATGTATGTTCAAAAGCAAGTAGGGTTTCTGTGTTGTGGGTTACACAAGGCAAGAAGAAGAGAGGCATGAATACAACCACCTATCCTGAGATGACTCCTGTGGAGGTAAACCTCTCAACATGTGAAAAAAAAAAAATCCCTAAATGATAATGAATTCAGTTTGGACCATGAACCCAAGAGGATGGGAGGCTGAGAGTCCAAAAGAACTTACCCAATTGAAGAGAATCCTAGGGAAAAAGGCCAAATGTCTGCTGGCCATAGACACATGAACTTAGATATTGTACATGTACATATAAACATCTATATAGTTATGTATGCTGATAGTTTGATAACATTAGTTAAGTAATAAAGTTTACTCCAAATCTATTATTTGCTGAATTTATCAAGAAGAAATTAGCTGACAATGATAATGCCTATATTTTATTGATTACATATCATATTTGTGCTGATTCAGTTTCCAATTTTCTGTATACTTCTAAATATATCACAATCAAGATTTGCAATTATAGTGATATCTCATATGTTATTTTAATATCTACTATTTATTTCAAGCTCTTAAATAGTAATCTCATCTAATAAGCAAGAGAGACTGTTTCATGGTGGTAACAATACCTGAAATAAAAATATCATCTCAATATATCTATTTTTGAGTGACACAGACCCAGATTATGCCTCAGCATTTGTTGTTGTTCCTATGGTTTCATTCTCCAGATTTCCACAAATTTGAAGAGATTGCTATTGATCCATGTGTGCTAGAAGCAGCCAGGATTCAGGTAGCAGAAGAGACTTCAGAAAACTTTACCGGACTTTCCACTACCAGACAACTCTTTCCTACTGAAGAGTATGGTAAGGCAAAGGTGGGGTTGAGCTCATGCAAGAGGTAGAGCTGAGGTGTTAGTCCAGTCCTTGCTCATTTCTCTATTCTTTTGAACAGGGGAAAGGGATTCAGGGCAGAGGAACTATCTCTGAGGTCTCTTGAGAGGAGCAAATAGGAAATGCATTTCAAAATAGGAAAGAGTTCCTCAACACTTACCTGCTTGTGAGCAGAGGGGCAGCTGTGATGGAGGCAGGGAACATGCTAGGAGGTAGATGG
Organism: Sciurus vulgaris; assembly: GCF_902686455.1. Taxonomy (NCBI): domain Eukaryota; kingdom Metazoa; phylum Chordata; class Mammalia; order Rodentia; family Sciuridae; genus Sciurus; species Sciurus vulgaris. Next base: position 51,182,527 of record NC_136466.1, read on the forward strand.
ATATTTGTCTAGAAACTTGCCCCTCAGTTGGCACAAAAATAAACTCATACCCTCATCTGATAGAAATCTTCAAATGAGCTAAGGACCCAATTCTCCTTCCTTGTATTTATTCTCCCTTAGATAGTCCACTCTTTCTCTATCCATCTTTCCTCTATTACCATTACACAGGTATGCATTGTTGGATACACTGCTTTATACATTAATCCTAAAGTGTTTCATGCCCCTTCACACAGATAGCTTGTGTGAGTCTTGCAATACCAGAGAGCCTAAAAACGTATGTGTTCTGAAAAAGCAGCATTTTCATCTATAGATTTGCTCACCCAAATATCAATAGATTATACTGATTTCTGTCCTTCATAGACCAGCACACTCTTATATACTTTATGTACTCTCTCACAATGGAAGACACAGACACAAACACTCAAACATAAGCACAAAGTGGCACACAAACACATAACATACACATTGAGTCATCACAATCCCTCTTTATCAGCACAAACAAAATCAGCTGATATGTAACAAAACACACATATAATTTCATAGTCTACCACCATCTCATTTTCCATTGAGATGGATCATGTGAACACCTCAGATAAAAGGTACAAAACAGAGCATTCCCAGATGCATGCACCCCCATTTGTGATGCCCAAACACAGCATATCTTATCTCCTTATATTTACTTTCATTTATTTACTTTACCTTAAATTTACTTCACTGAGATTTATTATTACATCAGTGTTTTAAAAGCCTTCCATCATCTGAGATGCCCTTAGTACACTATTTGGAGGAAATGGAGACTTCCTCCCCCTTTCCACATTTCCAATTATCAGTGCCTTGGTCAAGGAGAGCTGTACATCCTCAGTGCATATGAACAAGGAGGGAGTCATGAAAGTGTAACATTGTATGTTCAAAAGCAAGTAGGGTTTCTGTGTTGTGGGTTACACAAGGCAAGAAGAAGAGAGGCATGAATACAACCACCTATCCTGAGATGACTCCTGTGGAGGTAAACCTCTCAACATGTGAAAAAAAAAAAATCCCTAAATGATAATGAGTTCAGTTTGGACCATGAACCCAAGAGGAAGGGAGGTTGAGAGTCCAAAAGAACTTACCCAATTGAAGAGAATCCTAGGGAAAAGGCCCAAATGTCTGCTGGCCATAGACACATGAACTTAGACATTGTACATGTACATATAAACATCTATATAGTTATGTATGCTGATAGTTTGATAACATTAGTTAAGTAATAACGTTTACTCCATATCCATTATTTGCTGAATTTATCAAGACAGAAATTAGCTGACAATGATAATGCCTATATTTTATTGATTACATATCATATTTGTGCTGATTCAGTTTCCAATTTTCTGTATACTTCTAAATATATCACAATCAAGATTTGCAATTATAGTGATATCTCATATGTTATTTTAATATCTACTATTTATTTCAAGCTCTTAAATAGTAATCTCATCTAATAAGCAAGAGAGACTGTTTCATGGTGGTAACAATACCTGAAATAAAAATATCATCTCAATATATCTATTTTTGAATGACACAGACCCAGATTATGCCTCAGCATTTGTTGTTGTTCCTATTGTTTCATTCTCCAGATTTCCAGAAATTTGAACAGGTTGCTATTGAACCATGTGTGCTAGAAGCTGCCGGGACTCAGGTAGCAGAAGAGACTTCAGAAAACTTTACCGGACTTTCCACTACCAGACAACTCCTTCCTACTGAAGAACATGGTAAGGCAAAGGTGGGGTTGAGCTCATGCAAGAGGTAGAGCTGAGGTGTTAGTCCAGTCCTTGCTCATTTCTCTATTCTTTTGAACAGGGGAAAGGGATTCAGGGCAGATGCACTAACTCTGAGGTTTCTTTAGAGGAGCAATTATTGAAAGTCCTTTATAGGAAAAAGTTCCTCAGTACAGTTGCCCTTGGGCAACTGTGAAGGAAACAGGAGACATATTAAAATATGTATGGGAATTTGTCCAGAAGCTTTCCCTAAAACGGCACAACTAAAACTCCCACACTCTCATGCTAGAATCCTTCAAACTAGGTATGGCCCTATTTCTCTTTCCTTGTACTTCTTTTGTTCAATAGTCCTCTCTTTCTCTATCCATCTTTCCTCCATTACCATTACGCGGGTTCTCCCTTGCCCCATCATTCCTACACAGAACCATTCTCATATTCCCTGCTTTCCACATTAATCCCATAAATGCTTAGCATCACTTCACACAGATAGCTTGTGTTAAATTTATAATGCTAGACCAAGAGGTAGAAAATGTATATGGCCTTAAAAAGGCATATTCAAATATAGATTTTCTCACCCAAATGTCCATGGATGAACACTTTTCTGTTCTTTTTAGACCAGCACTGTGTACTCTCATAGTGGAAAGTGCAAACACATGTGCTCAAACACAATCACACAAATATAAACAGAAGCAAAGACAATCACAAATACACACAAACATAAAGTCATCACCATCCCTCTTAACCAGAACCAAATATATATACCTGATATGTAACAAAATATACATATAATTGCACAAAATCTACCACCATTTCATTTTCCATAGAGATGTACCATGTATACACCTCAGATAAAATATAAAACAGTGAGTTCCAAGATACATGCACCACTAATTTTTAAGCTTAATCCCAGCTCATGTTATACCTTATATTTAAAGTTTCCTTCCCAAGAGATTTATAAATTATATCAATGTGTTACAGTTGGTCTATCCTCTGAGATTCCTTTGTACAATATGTGGAGGAAATGGTATTTTTCTCCCCCACACACAATTCCAATTTTAAATGCCTTTGACCAAGAAGCCCTGTACATCATCAGCACACCTGAAGAAGGAAAGAGTCATAAAAAGTGAAAGTGAAATGTATGTATGTTCAAATGAAAGTAGAATTTCAGTACTATGGGCTATAGAAGAGGATAATTCTCCCCATAAAGGCAAGAATACAATCACCTTTTCCTGAGAAGACACATGCAGAGATAAACTTTTCTCCTGTGTTTACAAAAGAACTACTAACTGACAGTGAGTTCAGCTTGGACAATGAGGTCTAAATGGAAGAGAGACTGACAGCCCAGCAAAACTTCCCCTATTCGAAGCAAATTACCAGTGCCCAAATCCTGAATGACTGCTGCCATGGACATATGAACTTAGATATCATACATGAACATATAAACATATCTATTTGTTTATATATATAGATAGCATAATAGAAATAATTAATAAAAGTTTTCAACATATCCATATTTGCCCAAATATCAAGAGGGAAATTAGCCAAAAAACACCACCCATACTTTATTGCTTACATATCACATTTTTTATAAGATTCAGTTTCTAATATTCTGTACAGTTTTCTAAAAATATCACAATTAAGATTTCCAATCAGTGGTATCTAACACACACACCATTTTAACCACTACCGTTTATTTCAAAACTAATGGTAATTAGCATAAGAGAAGTTTTATGGTGGTAACAACACCTGAAATAAAATATCCACCCAGTTATATCTATTTTTGAATAACACAGAACTCAGATTATGCTGTGCCTTAGTTGGTATTTCATTCTCCAGATTTCAAGAACAGGAAAGAGTCATCTATTGAACCATATATTCTGGAAGCAGTCAGTACTCAGGCAGCAGGAAAGAATTCGCTTGGTTCAGAGTATTACACCTTTCTCTCCACAACCAGCACACTACACCTTACTAATGAGCATGGTGAGACAGATGCAAAGGTGGAATGGAGCTCAGGCAGAGGTAGAGCTGCGATGCTAGTCCAACGCTGGCTCACTCCTCTATTCTTTAGAATAGTAGGGAGGATTCAGGCACAGGCACTAACACTGAGGCCTTTTGTCAGGAGAAAATAGGGAATGTCCTTCAAGATAGAGCAAAGTTCCTCAGCACGGTCCTGCATATAAACACTGGGATAGCTGTGGAGAACATTGGGACATATTAGATGTATGTGGGAACTTGACCAGAAACTTCTCCCTCAGAGACACAACTAAAGTTCACATACTCAGAAGTTAGAAACCATTACACTAGGTATTGCCCAATTTCTCCTCCATTATACTTATTTTCTCATTCAATAGGTCCCTTCTTTCTACATCCATCTTTCCTCTATTACCATTACAGAGGTGTACACCCTTGCCTCCTCATTCCTACAAACAACCGTCTTAGATTCTTTGTTTTCCACATTAATTCTATAAATGTTTCACATCCTTCACATAGTTATCTTGTATTAACTTTGTAACGCTAGATCTAGACCTAGAAAATGTATATTTTCTTAAAAAGAAGCATTTTCAAATGTAGATTTTCTCACCTAAATGTCCATGAATAATGATTTCTTTCCTTCATAGGCCAGCACATACTTACTTGTAGTGTGTACTCTCATAATGGAAAACGCAAACACATGGGCTCAAACATACACACACAATCAAATGTGTACACACAAACATGCATATATACAAATATATACATATATACATATACACACATTCACTCATCATTCTCCCTTTTTATCAGCACCAAATATATTCTCCTGATATATAACAAAACATATGTATAATTGCACAAAACCTACCACCATCTCAATTTCCATAGAGATGCACCAAGTACTCACCTCCAATAAAAGGTAAAAACCAGAGAATTCCCTTATTTTTCATGCCCAGTTTCAGGATATCTTATCTCCTTATATTTGAAATTTACATCACAGAAATTGATAAATTACATCAATGTTGTACATATCTTCTATCCTCTGAGATGCCCTTTGTAAAATATTTGGAGGAAATGGAGATTTCCTCCCCGTTTCCACATTTCCAAGTTTTAAGGCCCTTGACCAAGGAGTCCTGAACATCCTCACTGCATATGAACAAGGAAAGAGTCAGAAAAGCATAGTATACAGATGTTCAAATGAAAGTAGTAGAGTTTCTGTGTTATAGGTTACAGAAGACCAGAATAAAAAAGGTATGAATACAATCACCCTTCCTGAGAAGACATCTACAGAGGTAAACTTCCCACAGAAGAGCCCCAAACTGACAGTGAGTTCAGCTTAGACAATATGGCCCAAGAGGAAGAGAGGTTGAGAGCCCAACAGAACTCACCCAAAGGAGGAGAGTTCCAGGAAAAAAAGTCTGAATGGTTGCTGGCTGTGGACATATGAACTTAGATATTGCACATAAATCTATGTATATGTATATTGATAACATAACAGAAATAGTTACTTAATATAACTCCATATCCACTATTTGCCCAATTTTTCCTGAAGGAAATTAGTTAACAATAATACCCATAATTTAATGATTATCACATTTATGATGAGGTTCAGTTTCCAATATTCTGTGTATTTTCCAAATATATCACATTCAAAATTTTCAATCAGTGACATATAGCACACAAACCATTTTAAACAACTACTATTTTTTTTCAAAACTTTGAATGGTAAGCATATCATAATTAGCATGAGTGTGTGTTTCATGGTGGTAACAATGACTGAAACAAAATATCCATTTGATATACCTGGTTTTCAATAGCACAGAAACTCAGATTATGCTGTGAGTCACTATTTGTTGTTGTTTCGTTCGCCAGATTTCCAGAAGTGGAATGATGTTGCTACTGAACCATATGTGCTGGAAGCAGCCAGTACTCAGGCAGCAGGAAAGAATTCATGTGAATCGGAATATTTAAACTGTCCCTCCAATGCCAGCAAACCCCTTTCTGCTGCTGAGGGGCATGGTAAGACAAATGCAAAGGTGGGATTGAGCTCAGGCAGGAGGTTCAGCTGAGGTGTTAGTCCAACCCTCCCTTGCTTCTCTACTCTTTCAATATGGGGAAGGGATGCAGGGCAGAAGCACTAAGACTGAGGCCTCTTGGGAGAAGCAAATAGGGAATGTCCTTCAAAATAGGTAAAAGTTCCTCAGTACAAACTTGCATGTGAACATGGAGGCAGCTGTGGGGGGAGATGGGAGGTGCTAAGATGTGTTTGGGAATGTGATCAGAAATATCCCTCTCAAATGGCATCACTAAAGCTCCCACACTCATGTGTTAGAAACTTTCAAACTGGGTGTAGTCCCAGTTTTCCTTCCTGATATTTATTCTCTCCTTCAGTTGTCCTGTTTATCCAGCCTACTATCCTATATTATCATTAAAGAGGTACTCCATTACCCCCTCATTCCTACAACCCTGCTTAGATTCACTGTTTACATATTAACCCCATAAGTGCTTCACTTCCCCTCACACAGATAACTTGTGATAATCTTGTAATGCTGGACTGAGACCTTGAAAACATGTATGTCCTGAAAAAGAAACATTTTCATATGTGGATTTTCTTACCCAAACGTTTATGATGATGGCTGATTTCCGTCCTTCTTAAACCAGCACATACTTATACGTATATATACACTTATCACCATCCTCTTTACCATTAGATTCACCTGATATGTAATGGGACATACATATAATTACACAACATCTACCACCATCTCATATCCATACAGATGTACCATCTAGGCACATCACATAAAAGGTGAATTCCCAGGTATTTACACCTCAATTTTTCATGCCCAAACACAGAATACCTCATCTCCTTATATTTGAAATTTCCTTCCCAGAAATTAATAAATTATATCAATGTTTTTCATGTCTTCAATCCTCTCAATGCAAATATTCTTTGTAGAATATTTGGAGGAAATGGAGATTTCCTCCCCCACCCACATTTCCAATATTCATTGCCCTTGAACAAATACCCCTGTGCATTGTCAGTGCATATGAAGAAGGAAAGAGTCATGAAAGTTTAGTATATGTATGTTCAAAGTGAAAGCAGGGTTTCTGTGTTATGGGATGCAAAACAGGGGAGAATTTCTTCCCCAAAAGACATGAATACAAACAATTGCATTTCCTGAGAAGACACCTGCAAGTACTCTAATGTATCTACAAAATAATGTTTAACTGACAACAAGTTCAGCTTGGACAATGTGCCCAAGTTGAAGGGTGGCTGAGAGCCCAAAAGACATTATTAACTCATGTACATGTATGACTGCATGACCAACGTGACCCTACAATTTGTATAATCAGAAAAATGAGAGATTATCCTTCATTTATGTCTGGTCTAGCTAAATGTATAAGTGCACTCTACTGTCATGTACAACTAATTAGAACAGAAATTTTTTTAAAAATTAAAAAAGAATTAAAAACAAAAGAAATTGAGAGTTCCAGGGAAAAAGCCTGAATGGTTGTTGGCGTGGACTTATGAACTTAGTTATTGTACATGAACATGTAAACATATTGATATATTTATGTATATTGATAGCATAACAGAAAGTTGAGTAATAAATTTTTACTCCATATCCACATTTGCCCAATTTACCAAGTGGCAAATTAGCTGAAAAATACAACACTGATGCTTTCTTGATTACATGTCACATTTTTTTATGAGGTTCAGTATCCAATATTCTGTATACTTTTCTAAAAATATCACATTCCAGATTTTTAATCACAGAGGCATCTAATAAACAATCTTAATAACTACATGTATTTCAAAAATTTTAATGGTAAACTATCATACTTATCATGAGAGAATGTTTCATGCTGGTAACAGTAACTGAAACAAAATATCTACTCAATATATCCATTTTTGAATGACATAGAACCCAGGTTATGCCATATCTCAATATTTATTGTTGTTATATCATTTTCCAGATTTCCAGAAGTGGAAACAGCTTGCTATTAAACGATACATGCTGGAAACAGCCAAGAATCTGGCAGCAGGAGACCATTCATCTGATTCTGAATATTTCACCTGTTTTTCTACTTTCAGCAAACTCATTCCTACTGAAGAGCATGGTAAGACAGAGGCAGAGGTGGGATTGAGCTCAGACAACAGGTATAGCTGAGTTACTAGTTCAACCCTTGCTCATCTTTCTATTCATTTGAATAGGGGAAAGGGATTGAGGGCAGAGAGAGGCACTAGCACTGAGGCCTCTTTAGAGGAACAAATAAGAAATCTGCTTTCAAACTAAGAAAAAATTCCTCAGCACAAACTGCCTGTGAATACTGGGAAAGCTGTTGGGGAGACAGGGGTTATGATAAAATGTGTATGGGAATTTGATCAGAAACTTCGCCCTTAGATGGCACAATTAATGCTCATACACTCATGTGTTAGAAACCATCATACTAGGTATTGTCCCATTTCTCCTTCCTGTACTTCTTCTTTTGTTCAATAGTCCTGTTTCTCTATCCATCTTTATTACCATTATAGAGGTATGCACTTGCCCCCTAATTCCTACAAACAACCATTCTTAGCTTCTCTGCTTTGGACATTAATCCTCTAAATATTTCAAACAGATAACCAGTGTTAAATTTGTAATGCTAGTCAGAGACCTAGAAAATGGATTTATCTTGAAAAATAAAGCATTTTCATATATAAATTTTTCTCACCCAAAAGTGTATGCATGATGATAATTTCTTTCATAGAGCAGCACTTACATGTAGTGTGGGTTCTCATAACGGAAAATGCAAGGATAGGTGCTCAAACACACACACACACACATAATCACACACATGTACATACACACACACACACACACACACACACACATCTGAAGACACATTCATTCTAAACCATCCTTCTTTACCAGTGCCAAACGTATTCATGTGATATGTAACAAGCAAATGTATAATTGCACAAAACTAACACAATCTCATTTTTCCATAGAGATGTATGTACCATGTACACACCTCAAATAAAAGGTATAAAACAGAGAATTCACAGATACATGCACCCTCACTTTTTCATGCCTACTAACAGGACATCTTTACTCCTCATATTTGAAATTTTCTTCCCAGAAGTTGATAAATTACATCAATGTTTTACATTTCTTCTATCCTTTGAGAATGCCCTTTTTTACAATATTTGGAAAAAATAGAGACTTCGTCACTCACCTACATTTCTAATTTTCAATAACCTTGAGGAAGGAGTCCTGTATATGCTCTGTGCCTATGAAGAAGGAAAGAGTCATGAAAATGTAGTGTATATATATATATATTCAGAAGAAAGTAGGATTTCTGTGTTATGGGTTATAGAACAGGGGGGAAATTACTCCAAAAGGCAGGAATACAAATAATTGCCCTTCCTGAGAAGACACTTGCAAAGGTAAATTCCTCATGTGTGCCTATAACACAACCATTAAGTGACAGTGATTTCAACTTGGACAAAATGGCCCAAATTAAAGAAAGGGTGAGAGTCTAGCAGAACTTCCCCCAGTGCAGTAGAAACCCAAGGCCCAAAGCCTGAATGGATGCTGGCATAGACATATGAATTCAGATATTGCATATGTACACATAAAAATATCCATATAGTCATGCATTCAATATACATGAAACAGAAATAGTTAAGTAATAACCTATTACTCCTATCTATTATTTGCCCAATTTGCCAAGAGGGAAATTTGCTAATAATAACACATATATTATGTACCTTATTATGTACCACATTTGGGATAATGTTCAGTTTCCAATACTTTGTGTACTTTTCCAAAACTATCACATTCAAAATTTCTTAACACAGTGACATCAAACACACAAAGCACTTTTTATAACTAACATAGAAGCCACTTTTTTATAACCACATTTGATTACAAAATTTTGAATGGGAAACTCATAATTACCATGTGAGACAGTTTCATGGTGGAAACAATACCTGTGATAAAATATCTACTCAATATATTTTTTCTTGAATGACACAGAACTCAGATTATGGAATGCCTCAGTATTTGTTGTTGTTTCATTCTCCAGATTCCCAGAAGTTTAAAGAGGCTGCTATTACACCACATATACTAGAAGCAGCAGGACACAATTCAGCTGATTCAGAATATTTCACCTGTCTCTCCACTACCAGGAAACCCCCTCCTACTGAGGAGCATGGTAAGACAGAGGCAAAGGTGGGCTTGAACTCAGGAAGGAGGTACAGCTGAGGTGCTAGTCCAGCCCTTGCTCACTTCTCTATTCTTCTGAATATGGGAGAAAGGGATTCACAGCAGAGGCACTAACTCTGAGGTTGCTTGAGAGGAGCAAATAGCCAATGTGCCTTCAAAACAGGACAAAGTTCTAGAGCAGAGACCTCACGTGAACATGGAGGCAGCTGTGGGGGAGGCAGAGGACATGCTAAGATGTGTATGGAAATTTGATCAGAAATTCCCCTTCAGAGAGCACAACTAAAGCTCACACACTAACTTGCTAAAAACTTCAAACTAGATATGTCCTCATTTCTCCTTCCTGCTACTTATTCTGTAGTTCAGTTTTCACCATTACTCCATCTATCTTTCCTCTACTACCATTTCAGAGGTACTCTCTTGGCCCATCATTCTTACAAATAATCATTGTTATATTTGCTGCTTTCCACTTTAATCCCCTAGATGCTTCACATCCCTTCACACAGATAACTTGCTTTAATCTTGCAATGCTAAGCCTAGAACTAGAAAATGCATATATCCTAAAAAAGTAGCATTTTCATATATAGATATTATCACCCAAAAGTCCATGTGTGATGGGTATTTCCGTCTTTTGTAGACCAGCACACACTTATATGTATTCTGTACTTTCCTAGTAGAAAACACAAACACATAATCATACACATACACACAATAAGCACAGCTCTCCATATAAACACACACATACACACAAACATAAACCATTCACTCATCACCATTAATCTTTTCCAGCCCAAAATTTATTCACCTGATACGTACCAAAACATACATATAATTGCACAAAGCCTACCATCATCTCATTTTCCAAAAATATGTACAACGTTATTCCTGAATCAAAAGGTACAAAACAGAGACTTTTTAGATACAATGCACCCTTATTTTTAAAGCCTACTCACAGGCCATTTATCTCATTCTATTTGAAATTTTCTTCCCAGAAGTTAATAAATTATATCAATGTTTTACATGTCTTATATCCCCTGAGATGACCTTTTTAAATAAAATAGGTGGAGCAAATGGAGACCTTCTCCACTCTTCCACATTTCCAAGTTTCATGGTCCTTGGCCAAGGAACCCTATACATCATCAGTACATATGAAGAAGGAAAGAGTGATGAAGTGTAGTACATGGATGTTCAAATGAAAGTAGGGTCTCTGTGTTGTGGATTACAAAAGGCAAGAATACAAAAGGCATGAATATAAACAATCTCCTTTCATGTGAAAACACATGGAAAGGTAAACATCTCACATGTACTTACAAAAGAGCCCCAAACCCACAGTGAGTTCAACTTGGACAATTTAACCCAGGAGGAAGGGAGGCTGAGAGCCCAGCAGAAACTTCCCAATGGAGGAGAGTTCCAGGGAAAAAGCCTGAATGACAACCGGCTATAGATGTATGAATTTATATATTGTGCATGAACATATAAACATATCTATATGTATATTGATAACACAACAGAAATAGTTAATAAAATTTTACTTCATTACACATTATTTACTCATTTTTTCATGAGGGAAATTATCCAACAACAATAGCACCCATAATTTTATGATTACTTATCATATTTGTGATAAGGTTCAGTTTCCAATATACTGTGAATTTTCCAGAAAATCACATAAACAACTTCCAGTCACAGTGACATTTAACACACATACACTATTAATAACTACTATTTATTTCAAACATTTGAAATGGAAATTCATCATAATTAGCATGAGAAAATGTTTCTTGGTGATAATAATACCCAAAACACAGTATCCACTCACAATATCTACATTTTTTATTAATTTTTTGTTCTAATTAGATGTGCATGACAGTAGAATGCATTTATGCATTTTGATAAATCATACATAAATGATTTCTCATTTTTCTGACTGTACATATTATAGGATCACATCAGTCATGCAGTCATATATGTACATGAGCTAATAATGTCCATTTCACTCTACTATCTTTCCTACTCCCATACCCCTTCCCCTCCCTTTATATCCCTCTACCTAATCTAAAGTAACTATTCTTCCTTAGTGCCACCCTCCCCCTTATTGTGAATTAATGTCCGCATATCAGAGAAAACATTTGGCCTTTGGGTTTTGGGTTTGACTTATTTCACTTAGCGTGATATTCTCCAATGCCATTCATTTACCAGCAAATGCCATAATTTCATTCTTCTTTAAAACTGAGTAATATTCCATCATATATATGTGTGCGTGTGTATCATCATGTATATATACCACATTTTCTTTATCTATTCATCTGTTGAAGGGCACCTAAGTTGGTTCCATAGTTTAGCAATTATGAGTTGAGCTGCTATAAACATTGATATGGCTATGTCACTGTAGTCTGCTGATTTTAAGCCCTTTGGGTATAAGCCAAGGAGTGGAATAGCTGTGTCAAATGGTGGTTCCATTCCTCAAACTATACTACTGCTATAGTGATAAAAACAGAAATGTATTGGCACCAAAACAGACACATAGACCAGTGGTACAGAATAGAAGACACAGAGACAAAGCCTCATAAATACAGTTATCTCATACTAGACAAAAGTGCCAACAACATTCACTGGAAAAAAGATAGACTATTCAACAAATGGTGCTGGGAAAAAAAGGAGAGCCACATATAAAAAAGTGAATTTAGCCGCTTATCTCTCACTCTGCACAAAACTCAACTCAAAGCGAATCATACTTAGGTTTTAGAACAGAGACCCTGCACCTACTAGAAGAAAAAGTAGGCCCAAATTTTTACCACATTGGCCTGGATCCTACTTCCTTAACAAGGCCCCCAAAGCACAAGAAGTTAAATCAAGAATCAACAAATGGCCCGAAAAACCAAAGACCAGATGTTTTCTCTGATAAGTGCATGACAATATATAATGAGGGGGGGGTGATGATAGGAGGAAGAAAAGAATGAAGGAACTTTGAATAGTGTAGAGGAAAATGGGGTGAAAGGGGGTGGGGGATGGAAAGATAGTAGAATGAAACAGACAGTATTACCCTATGTATAAGTGCATGAATGGTGTGAATCTACATTGTGTACAACCATAGAAATGAAAAGTTGTACCCCACTTGTGTACAATGAATCAAAATGCAGTCTGTAAAAATAAAGATTTTAATTAAAAAAAGAATCAATAAATGGGATGGATTCAACTAAAAAGCTTCTTCTCAGCAAAAGAAACAATAACATGAAAAGAGAGCCTACAGAATGGGAGTAAATCTTTACCTCATGCACCTAAGAAAAGCATTAATCTCCAGGATATATAAAGAACTCAAAAAACTTAACACCAAAAAAAACCCAAAAAAACAAATAACTCAATCAATAAATGGGCTAAGGAACTAAACAGATGCTTCAGAGAAGAAAAACAATCAACCAACAAATATATGAAAAAAATGCAAATCAAAACTGCTCTTAAGATTTCACCTCACTCCAATCAGAGTGGCAATTATCAAGAATATATCTACTTTTGAATAGCACAGAACCCAGATTATGCTATGAGTCAGTATTTGTTGTTGTTTCATTTTCCAGATTTCCAGAAAGACACTGCTACTGAACCACACATGCTAGAAGCCGCCAGGACTCAGGTAGCGGCAGAGTATTCATATGATTCAAAGAATGTCACCGGTCTTTCCACTACCAGCAAACTCATTCTTACTGAGAAACATGGTAAGACAAATGCAAAAACTTCCCACTTAGATGGCACAACTACAGCTCACACACTAAAGTGTTAGAAACCTTCAAACTGTGTTTGGCCCCTCTTCCCCTTTCTTGTTCTTTTTCTGTAGTTCAGGTTTTGCTCTTTCTCCATTACTCTTTACCATTATTACTCATGTATGGCCTTGCCCCTTCATTCCTACAAATAACCATTCTTATGTTCACTACTTTCCAGATTAATCCCAGAAATTCTTCACATCCTTTCACACAGATAACGTATGTTAACTTGTAATGCTAGACCAAGAACTAGAAAATGTATATTTCCTGAAAAAGAAGCATTTTAATATATCGATATTCTCAGCCAAATATCTATAGAAAATGGTGATTTCTGTTCTTTGTAAACCAACCACTAAGTATATATACTATGTACTCTCATAAAAGAAAAACACAAATTTACTCAAAACACACACACACACCACATACATTCACACAGCACACATATATACATATAAACACACAAACATAAACTCATCACCTTCTCCAAACACATTTACCTGATATGTAACAAAGCATACATAAAATTGCATAAAACTCCCACCATCTTGTTTTCCATAGAGATGTACCATGTACACACCTCAGATGAAAGGTATAAAACAGAATTCTAAAACATTCCAGATACATGCACCCAATTTTTTATGCCTATACATGGACCATTTAGTCTCCTTATATTGAGATTTGCTTTCCAAGAAACTCGTAAATTACATCACTGTGTTACATGACTTCTGTCCTCTAATATGCATCTAGTACACTGTTGTGAGGAAATGGAGACTTCCTCCTCCTTTCACATGCCCATTTTCCACTGTTTTTTGGCTAAGGAGTTCTGTACATTCTCAGTACATATGAAGAAGGAAAGAGTCATGAAAGCTTAGCATATGTACGTTAAAATGAAAGGGGAGTTTCTGTGTTATGGAGAACAGAAGAGTACAGAAATCCCCCCCTCCAAAGGCAAGAATAGCAACAATCACCTTTCCTGAGAAGATCCTTACAGAGGTAAACCTCTCTCATGTGCCTACAAAAACTTGTCCTAATGAATCGTGAGTTCAGGATGGTTTACAGAGCCCTGCTAGAAATGAAGGAATATGAGAACCCAATGGTGGAGCTCCTTCCTCTGGATGAGAATTCTAGGGTGAGGATATAAGAAAGCTGCTGGCCTGGGACATGCATACTCATATACTCAATACATATTTGTAAATATGTATATATTTGTGTATACATAAAAAGTCAAGTTTCTTCATAAAACTTGTCCTCCATAAATTTTATTTGTACAATTTCCTTTGGAGAAATTGAGCTAATAATAATACCCAATCTTTGGTGATTGAATATAATATTTTAGCTAAGGTCCAGTTTCTAATAATCTGTATACATTTCCTAAAATATCACATTCAAGGTATCCTATCACAGTGACATCCACCCCATGCACAATTATTAATAACTGTTGTTTAATTTGATTTTCAAATTTTCAATGGGAAAAATCACCTTAATTTATTTAAGAGGAAGTTTCAGTTGTGATAACAATGACTGAAACAAAATATTCACTGAACATATTTGTTTGTGAATGACACAGATCCTGGATCATGCCACATCTCAATTATTTGCTGTTGTAATTACATTTCCAGGATTCCAGAAGTGTCAAGAAGTTGCTTCTGCACCCCGTAGGGTCACCTGGACTCAGACAGCAGGAGAATATTCATCTTCCTCACAATATTTTACCTGTGTCTCTTCTCCCACCAAACATATTTCTACAGAAGAGCCTGGTAAGGCAGATGTAAATATGGGATCTGAACTCAGGCAGGAGGTAGAGCTGAGTTGATAGTTTGAATCTTCCTCACTTCATTATTATTCTGCATATAAGAAAGGGCTTAGGGACAGAAAGACTAACACTGAGACCTCTTTAGAGGGAGCAAATCGGGAATGTGCCTTCAAAATAGGACAAAGTTCCTCAGCATTGTGGGGGAGAGTAAACAGTAAAGGATGTGTATGGGAATTTTATCACACCTTCCTTTTCAAGTTCACACGATGTTTTATTCCTTTATAGTAAGCATGGTCTCATTTCTTCTTCCTTTTACTTATTCTCTCCTACAATCATTTCTTCTTTTTGTATACATCTTTTGTAATCTTTTAGCATTTCAGAAGTACTCTCTTACACCCTCAATCAGTGCTTTAAACGTTAATCCCATAAATATCTCACACCCCCCACACAGGTAACTTGTATTATATCTGTAATGATGGAGCAAGATCTAGAAAATTCATGTCCTAATGTAAAAGCCTTTTTATTAACAGATTTTCTCACTGAAATGTCCATTGTTGACCATGCTTTCAACCCTTCACAGACTTGCATCTATTCATATGTACTATGTATTGTCAAATCAGAAAACATACAAAAACATGTACATACACACATGCACAAACATCCTTATCAACATCCCATTTTATCAGCACCAGAAACCTTAACCAGATAAATACCAGAACAGACATATAATTCCACAAAACCTACTACAATCTCATTTTCCATATCAGTGTACCGAGCAAACCTCTCAGATAAGACATACCACACAGAGAATTCTGAAACATCACAGAAACACACACCCCCATTTCACAGACCACACACAGGCCATATTCTTACATTATACAATTTTTTTTCCCCTAGAAATCAGTAAATTACATCATTGTGTGCCATAAAATTTACCCTGTGAGATGCTCTAGTACAGAATTTGGAGGAATTGGAGATTTTTCTCCCCCTTTCCACATGCCAAATTTCAAATGCACTTGGAAAAATGCATTTGGATATGTATATCCTCAGTGCACATGAAGCGGGAGTCATGTATATTTGAAAGGAAAGGAGAATGACTGTCTTATGTGATACAAAAGTGGGAGGAAAGACAGTCCCACTGTCTTTCCAATCACCTTTCCTAAGAAAATCCCAACAGAAGTAACCTCTCCCATGTGTCTACCAAAGAACTCCCTACAGTGAGTTCAGCTTTGACAAGGTAACCCAAGAGAAAATGGAGTAGTCTGGCAGCTCATCAGAATTTCTGATTCTTGAGGAGACTTCCAGGGTTAGAACCCTTGAATGCCTGGTATCCCTGGACATATATATTTAAGTAGATGATAGGTGGGTAGGTAGGGAGGTAGGTAGGTAGATAGATAGAACCTAGGTCATTATAAATAGTTCTTAAATTCATACTCCATGTCCTTTATATGCACAATTTCTCATGAGAAATTTAAATTATAATAATACTAACTTCTAGTGATTAACATCATATTTTATTTGTGGTTTAGTTTTCAATATTCTGTATAAATTTCCCAAAGTATCACACACAGGATATCCAATCTCAATGACATCTACCACACATAATTTAAATAATTATTGTTTGTTTTTATTTTGGAAATTTCAATGGGAAAAATCACCTTACTTATTATGAGAGGAAGTTTTATGGATGGTTACCAATGCCTGAAATATTGTGTTCACTATACACATCTGTTATTGAATGACCCAGAGCCCAGATTATGGCATGTCTTAGTGTTCCTTGTAATATTCCAGGATTGCAGAAGTTTCAAGAAATTGCTTCTGAGTCATATATGCTGAACCCGGTCAGGGTTCAGGCAGCAGAAGATAATTCATCTTCCTCAGAATATTTCACCTGTGTCTCCTATGATAACAAACTTGTTCCTATTGATAAACAAGGTAAGGCAGATTCAAAAGTGGGATCTACACTCAGATAGGAGGTACAGCTGAGTTGCTAGTCCTAAACTTATTCACTTCATTATTTTCTAAATACAAAAGAGGAATCAGGGCAAAGAACCTAACACCAAGGCCTGTGAGGAAGGACAAACAGGGAATGGGTCTTCAAGAACATGACTAAGTACCTTAGCACAACACTTCATATGAACACTGGGGTAGCAGTGGGTGAGACAGGGGGTATGCTGAGATGTGTATGGTAATTTGATTAGAGAGTCCCCCCTCAGCACAACTAAAACACACTAATATGTTATAAATATTCATGCTAAATTGACCCATTTCCTCTTCCTCACATACAATAATCTTTTCTTTCTCTGTCCATTCTTTTCTTTATTAATATTACCTATAGACTTCCATTCACCCCCATTTCTACACGTTTCCATTGTTTCATTGATTTAAATTTTAATCTATTAAATGATTCATATAGTCTCAGACAAACTGTTTTAACTCTACAATGCTAGACCAATATCTAGAAAACTTAGAAAATTCTTATGTCCTGAAAATAAAGCACTTTCATATACAAACTTTATCACCCAAATGTTGATGGAGGACCATGTTTCAGCTCTTCAGAAAACTGTACCTGACCATGTACACTCTGTACTGTCATTAAACACACACACACACACACACACACACACACACACACACATTACCATCTTCGTTTACCAGCATCAGAAATAATCACCATATATTTTACCAGAATATAATTCCACATGTCATATCTCATTTTCCACAGTTGAACCATGTACGTACTTTAGTTGACACATGCACACAAAGAATTCTGAAACATCACTGATACATGTAACCCCATTGACATGCCTACACTCAGGAATGTTCTTAAAGCAATGTTTTTTTTTTTTTTTTTTTTTTCTTTTGGACTTTTTTCCCCCTAGAAAATAGTGAATTACATTCATGTGTTCCGTGTCCTGAAACACGTGATATGCCTCTAGTAAACAAGGTGGAAGAATCAGAATGTTCATCACCTTTTGCATATGACCACTTACCAGTTTACACGGCCAATAATCCCTATGCACCCACAAAGCATGTGAAAAGGGAAAGAGTAATGAAAGTATACTACATGCATGTTAGAATGAAACGGGGTGTGGCTGCCTTAGAGGACACAGATGAAGGGCAGCCCTCACGCAAAAAGTCAAAAATGAAAACCATTGCATTTCCTGAGTCTATCCAAACAGAAGAGAAGCTATCTGATGTATCCACAAAAGACCTACTAACTGAGAGTGATCTCAGTATTGATGATATAGCCCAAGAGGCACCAGAAGAAGATGACATACCAATAGATCCTCCACCTCTGGAGACAAGTTCTAGAGCTAGAACACCAGAATGGCTTGTGGCCTATGACAGAGGCTACAGGTGCATGGGCTGCTGCCGAGTTTTCCCCTCCTTGGAGATCCTACAAGACCATGTGCAGAATGGTGTTAAAGAGGGATTTAGCTGCCATTCATTTCATCTAGCCCTTGACTGGCTTAGAAACAAGAAGAAAATTGGAAAGAAGAAGTGTACGAAGAGGAGGAAACCAAAGTCAAAAAAAGCTGGGAAAAAGGTAAAACAATCCAGGGAGACAACATCCCCGTGCATGTAAGAGACACTTTTCAGAACAACCATCAATAGCATCATGACCACCACAACCACAATCATCACCATTAATAAGAGCAGCAGTACCAACATTATTAACAACATCAACAGCACCAACACAGCATTGCCACCATCAATAACTTCACCATCAACAGCACGAGGACCAAACTACTATAATGAGCATCACAGCCATCATCACCATCAAGAGGATCACCATTAAAATCATAACCAGCAGCACCATCAACAGCAGCTGTACCACCAAAATTACTACCATCAACAGCACCACCACAGCATGGCCGCTGTCAATAACTTCATCAATAGCACCAGGGCCATCACTACTATAATGACCTTCACATCCATCATCACCGTGAAAAGGATCAACATTACAATCATAACCGGCACCACCATCAACGAGCAGTACCACCACGATTACTAACATCAACAGGACCACCACAGCATTGCCGCTGTCAATAACCCCAAAATCAAGAGCACAGGGCCATCAATACTATAATGACCATCATAGCCATCATCACCATCAAGAGGATCAATATTACAATCATAACCAGCAGCACCATCAACAAGAGCAGTACCACCATGATTACTACCATCAACAGGACCACCACAGCAGTGCCGCTGTCAATAACTCCACCATCAACAGCACCAGGGCCATCACTACTATAATGACCTTCACAACCATCACCATCAAGAGGATCAACACTACAATCATAACCAGCAGCAATATCAACAAGAGCAGTACCACCACAATTACTACCATCAACAGGACCACCACAGCATTGCCGCTGTCAATAACCCCACCATCAACATCACCAGAGCCATCACTACTATAATGACCATCATAGCCATCATCACCATCAAGAGGATCAACATTACAATCATAACCAGCAGCACCATCAACAAGGGCAGTACCACCACGATTACTACCATCAACAACACCACCACAGCACTGCCGCCTTCAATAACCCCACCATCATGAGCACCAGGACGATCACTACTATAATGATCATCATAGCCATCATCACCATCAAGAGGATCAATATTACAATCAGAACCAGCAGCACCATCAACAAGAGCAGTACCACCACGATTACGACCATCAACAGGACCACTACAGCATTACGGCTGTCAATAACTCCATCATCAACATCACCAGAGCCATCACTACTATAATGACCATCATAGCCATCATCACCATCAAGAGGATCAATATTATAATCATAACCAGCAGAACCATCAACAAGAGCAGTATCACCACGATTACGACCATCAACAGGACCACTACAGCATTGTGGCTGTCAATAACTCCACCATCAACATCACCAGAGCCATCACTACTATAATCACCATCATAGCCATCATCACCATCAAGAGGATCAATATTATAATCATAACCAGCAGAACCATCAACAAGAGCAGTACCACCACGATTACGACCATCAACAGGACCACTACAGCATTGCCGCTGTCAATAACTCCACCATCAACATCACCAGAGCCATCACTACTATAATGACTATCATACCATCATCACCATCAAGAGGATCAACACTACAATCATAACCAGCAGCACCATCAACAAGAGCAGTACCACCATGATTACGACCATCAACAGGACCACTACAGCATTGCCGCTGTCAATAACTCCACCATCAACATCACCAGAGCCATCACTACTATAATGACCATCATAGCCATCATCACCATCAAGAGGATCAATATTATAATCATAACCAGCAGCACCATCAACAAGAGCAGTACCACCACGATTACGACCATCAACAGGACCACTACAGCATTGCCGCTGTCAATAACTCCACCATCAACATCACCAGAGCCATCTCTACTATAATGACCATCATAGCCATCATCACCATCAAGAGGATCAACATTACAATCATAACCAGCAGCACCATCAACAAGAGCAGTACCACCACAATTACTACCATCACCAGGACCACCACAGCATTGCCGCTGTCAATAACCCCACCATCAAGAGCACCAGGACCATCACGACTATAATGACTATCATAGCCATCATCACCATCAAGAGGATCAACATTACAATCATAACCAGCAGCACCATCAACAAGGGCAGTACCACCACGATTACTACCATCAACAGCACCACCACAGCACTGCCGCCTTCAATAACCCAACCATCATAAGCACCAGGACCATCACTACTATAATGACCATCATAGCCATCATCACCATCAAGAGGATCAATATTACAATCATAACCAGCAGCACCATCAACAAGAGCAGTACCACCACGATTACGACCATCAACAGGACCACTACAGCATTGCCGCTGTCAATAACCCCACTGTCAACATCACCAGAGCCATCACTACTATAATGACCATCATAGCCATCATCACCATCAAGAGGATCAATATTATAATCATAACCAGTAGCACCATCAACAAGAGCAGTACCACCACGATTACTACCATCAACAGAACCACCACAGCATTGCCGCTGTCAATAACCCCAAAATCAAGAGCACAGGGCCATCAATACTATAATGACCATCATAGCCATCATCACCATCAAGAGGATCAATATTACAATCATAACCAGCAGCACCATCAACAAGAGCAGTACCACCATGATTACTACCATCAACAGGACCACCACAGCAGTGCCGCTGTCAATAACTCCACCATCAACAGCACCAGGGCCATCACTACTATAATGACCTTCACAACCATCACCATCAAGAGGATCAACACTACAATCATAACCAGCAGCAATATCAACAAGAGCAGTACCACCACAATTACTACCATCAACAGGACCACCACAGCATTGCCGCTGTCAATAACCCCACCATCAACATCACCAGAGCCATCACTACTATAATGACCATCATAGCCATCATCACCATCAAGAGGATCAACATTACAATCATAACCAGCAGCACCATCAACAAGGGCAGTACCACCACGATTACTACCATCAACAACACCACCACAGCACTGCCGCCTTCAATAACCCCACCATCATGAGCACCAGGACGATCACTACTATAATGATCATCATAGCCATCATCACCATCAAGAGGATCAATATTACAATCAGAACCAGCAGCACCATCAACAAGAGCAGTACCACCACGATTACGACCATCAACAGGACCACTACAGCATTACGGCTGTCAATAACTCCATCATCAACATCACCAGAGCCATCACTACTATAATGACCATCATAGCCATCATCACCATCAAGAGGATCAATATTATAATCATAACCAGCAGAACCATCAACAAGAGCAGTATCACCACGATTACGACCATCAACAGGACCACTACAGCATTGTGGCTGTCAATAACTCCACCATCAACATCACCAGAGCCATCACTACTATAATCACCATCATAGCCATCATCACCATCAAGAGGATCAATATTATAATCATAACCAGCAGAACCATCAACAAGAGCAGTACCACCACGATTACGACCATCAACAGGACCACTACAGCATTGCCGCTGTCAATAACTCCACCATCAACATCACCAGAGCCATCACTACTATAATGACTATCATACCATCATCACCATCAAGAGGATCAACACTACAATCATAACCAGCAGCACCATCAACAAGAGCAGTACCACCATGATTACGACCATCAACAGGACCACTACAGCATTGCCGCTGTCAATAACTCCACCATCAACATCACCAGAGCCATCACTACTATAATGACCATCATAGCCATCATCACCATCAAGAGGATCAATATTATAATCATAACCAGCAGCACCATCAACAAGAGCAGTACCACCACGATTACGACCATCAACAGGACCACTACAGCATTGCCGCTGTCAATAACTCCACCATCAACATCACCAGAGCCATCTCTACTATAATGACCATCATAGCCATCATCACCATCAAGAGGATCAACATTACAATCATAACCAGCAGCACCATCAACAAGAGCAGTACCACCACAATTACTACCATCACCAGGACCACCACAGCATTGCCGCTGTCAATAACCCCACCATCAAGAGCACCAGGACCATCACGACTATAATGACTATCATAGCCATCATCACCATCAAGAGGATCAACATTACAATCATAACCAGCAGCACCATCAACAAGGGCAGTACCACCACGATTACTACCATCAACAGCACCACCACAGCACTGCCGCCTTCAATAACCCAACCATCATAAGCACCAGGACCATCACTACTATAATGACCATCATAGCCATCATCACCATCAAGAGGATCAATATTACAATCATAACCAGCAGCACCATCAACAAGAGCAGTACCACCACGATTACGACCATCAACAGGACCACTACAGCATTGCCGCTGTCAATAACCCCACTGTCAACATCACCAGAGCCATCACTACTATAATGACCATCATAGCCATCATCACCATCAAGAGGATCAATATTATAATCATAACCAGTAGCACCATCAACAAGAGCAGTACCACCACGATTACTACCATCAACAGAACCACCACAGCATTGTCGCTGTCAATAACCCCACCGTCAACATCACCAGGACCATCACTACTAAAATGACCATCATAGCCATCATCACCATCAAGAGGATCAACATTACAATCATAACCAGCAGCACCATCAACAAGAGCAGTACCACCATGATTACGACCATCAACAGGACCACCACAGCATTGCCGCTGTCAATAACTCCACCATCAACATCACCAGAGCCATCTCTACTATAATGACCATCATAGCCATCATCACCATCAAGAGGATCAACATTACAATCATAACCAGCAGCACCATCAACAAGAGCAGTACCACCACGATTACGACCATCAACGGGACCACTACAGCATTGCAGCTGTCAATAACTCCATCATCAACATCACCAGAGCCATCACTACTATAATCACCATCATAGCCATCATCACCATCAAGAGGATCAACACTACAATCATAACCAGCAGCAATATCAACAAGAGCAGTACCACCACAATTACTACCATCAACAGGACCACCACAGCATTGCCGCTGTCAATAACCTCACCATCAAGAGCACCAGGGTCATCACTACTATAATGACCATCATAGCCATCATCACCATCAAGAGGATCAATATTATAATCATAACCAGCAGCACCATTAACAAGTGCAGTACCACCACGATTACGACCATCAACAGGACCACCACAGCATTGCCACCTTCACTAACCCCACCATCATGAGCACCAGGACCATCACTACTATAATGACCATCATAGCCTTCATCACCATCAAGAGGATCAACATTACAATCATAACCAGCAGCACCATCAACAAGAGGAGTACCACCATGATTACGACCATCAACAGGACCACCACAGCATTGCCGCTGTCAATAACTCCACCATCAACATCACCAGAGCCATCACTACTATAATGACCATCATAGCCATCATCACCATCAAGAGGATCAATATTACAATCATAACCAGCAGCACCATCAACAAGAGCAGTACCACCACGATTACGACCATCAACAGGACCACTACAGCATTGCCGCTGTCAATAACCCCACTGTCAACATCACCAGAGCCATCACTACTATAATGACCATCATAGCCATCATCACCATCAAGAGGATCAATATTATAATCATAACCAGTAGCATCATCAACAAGAGCAGTACCACCACGATTACGACCATCAACAGGACCACTACAGCATTGCCGCTGTCAATAACCCCACTGTCAACATCACCAGAGCCATCACTACTATAATGACCATCATAGCCATCATCACCATCAAGAGGATCAATATTATAATCATAACCAGTAGCACCATCAACAAGAGCAGTACCACCACGATTACTACCATCAACAGAACCACCACAGCATTGCCGCTGTCAATAACCTCACCATCAAGAGCACCAGGGTCATCACTACTAAAATGACCATCATAGCCATCATCACCATCAAGAGGATCAACATTACAATCATAACCAGCAGCACCATCAACAAGAGCAGTACCACCACGATTACGACCATCAACAGGACCACCACAGCATTGCCGCTGTCAATAACTCCACCATCAACATCACCAGAGCCATCTCTACTATAATGACCATCATAGCCATCATCACCATCAAGAGGATCAACATTACAATCATAACCAGCAGCACCATCAACAAGAGCAGTACCACCACGATTACGACCATCAACGGGACCACTACAGCATTGCAGCTGTCAATAACTCCATCATCAACATCACCAGAGCCATCACTACTATAATCACCATCATAGCCATCATCACCATCAAGAGGATCAACACTACAATCATAACCAGCAGCAATATCAACAAGAGCAGTACCACCACAATTACTACCATCAACAGGACCACCACAGCATTGCCGCTGTCAATAACCTCACCATCAAGAGCACCAGGGTCATCACTACTATAATGACCATCATAGCCATCATCACCATCAAGAGGATCAATATTACAATCATAACCAGCAGCACCATCAAAAAGAGCAGTACCACCACGATTACGACCATCAACAGAACCACCACAGCATTGCCACCTTCAATAACCCCATCATCATGAGCACCAGGACCATCACTACTATAATGACCATCATAGCCATTATCACCATCAAGAGGATCATCATATCAATCATAACCAGCAGCACCATCAACAGCAGCAGTAGCACCACAATTACTACCATCAAGAGGAGCACCACAGCATTGCCGCTGTCAATAACTACCCCATCGAGAGCACCAGGGCCATCACTACTATAATGACCATTATAGCCATCATCACAATCAAGAGGATCAACATTACAATCACAACCAGCACCACCACCACCATCTTCGTCAGCACCACCCATTCCACCCACAGTATCATCTACAGCACCACCATCACAGGTTCTAAGTAACCAGCAGAAAGGATATAAACATGAACAAAACTGCAAAGACTTCGCAAAGCCAGATTCACATTATAATATTTGGGAGTATCATTTTTTGTTAAGAAAAAATGAAAGACTTATGTTCCATATTTTGAAAGTCACAGAATCAAAACAGAAGTTGCCTTAATCCAAGAGGTAATGCTGAGATTAGCTAATGCTGAGATTAGTTCTTAGTAGGATGAATAGAATAAGGACTCAGACATTATTACCCCATGTATATATATAACTATACTTATTTATGTAACTATATATAGTTATATAACTATATATATTTAAATATAGTTATATATAACTATATATAAAACTATATATAACTATATATAACTATATAACTATATATAAACATATATAGTTATATATACGTATATATAACTATATATGTATATATGTATATATATATAAGTATATATAACTATATATAACTATATATACTTATATATATATAACCATATATAACTATATATAGTTATATAAATAGCTATAGTTATATATATACATGGGGTATTAATCTCTGACTATATATAAAACTATATATATACATACATATAGTTATTTATGTACATATATAAGTTCTATATGTACATATATAACTATATGTATGTATATATATAGCTATATATATAACTATAGTTAATAAATAACTGTAGTTATATGTATACCTGAGGTAACAATGTCTGATTCATTCATATATATGTATATATATATATATATATAACTATGCATAGTTATATACATACATGGTAGGTTCCACATCATGTACAACCAGAAGAAAGAGAAATTCTACTCCATCTATGCATGATGGATCAAAATGCATTCTACTGTCATGTATGTCTAATTAAAATAAACATGTATACAACGTGGATTCTGCTGTCATGAATATCTAATTAAAAAAAAAAAAAAAAAAAAAAAAACTACCTTCCCGGCTAAATGGTGTTCTTCAGTATTTTGCTTATCTCACAGCAACTAATCACTGGTTTATACGGAAGGAATTTCTCTTCACCAGGCTGTCAGCATTTAAGGTATTAGAATAAATAATTTTCTATTAATCTATTTTTATAGTACAGTATCAACCTTGCTTTACTAATATATAAGAAAAAAATTTTAATAATATGAATTATAATATTAAAGTAGAACTATTTGTTATTTTATGTACCCACTATGTCTGATATCTTTTTAATTTCAAAGTCCAACTCAGAAAAATAGAAGTATATTCCAATAAAACTCCAAGTTCTAACCTGTTCCACATTAGTGGTAAAGTTTTTCAGATAACGGTTCAGTTGTTTTTTGAAGTAAAAGTTACCATGGTAATTTTCTTGATAGTTCTGACTATAAACCATTGCCTTAGCAATCAAGGATTGATTACTCATTTTGGAGAAAGACTGAGAAAAACGAACAGGAGATGCGAACCTGTTTCCTTTCTTTATTGTTTTAGTATTGTTATTCTAATGCTAAATAAAGGCAGTACTCTGTTGCTCTTGAATGTAAGTGTGCTAATTACTCTAGTGTTTCTCAAAGTGAGTGAAAATTTTAAAACATTGAACAAATAATGAAGTCCACCTCACATCGTCACCCTCTCCCAGAAGCTGCAGTCATTTCAACTCTGAAAGAGAGACTGAATACCATTTTAGCAAGAAAAATAAAGTAGAAAAATAAAGTAGCCTAAGGGATAGCTTGTCACACACTTGAAAGGACAGAAGACTCTGCCAGGAGTATAAAGGTCAGTTACCAATGTTCTTGATTCCTTCATCTCATATGATGAAGGGAGAAAATGTGTGATTTAATTAACCAATAATAATAGGGTTCTCTTACGTATAGGTATATAAGATGGGAAGTTGGGATTCAGAAGCAGGGGCTGGAGTTTTTCTAGATTCCAGTTAGTTCTGTTCTTTCAGTAGAATATGCAAATGATTTTGCTTGATTTTAGCCAAGAGAGGTGTGTTGGTCAATAATGAGCAGTGATTCATTTATCTATTGACATTGCAAATCTTTTTGCATTTTCTAAATTTTGATAAAATTGTGCATATCTTCCCATACTCATAAATATACATTTTCATATTACCATGCTAGGAGGCCAAATACTTCTCTAACTTTATTGAAGGACTGTTAGGCATTTCCACCAGTGATTTGTGAAATAACTTATTTTTGAACATTGTCAAACTCAGACTTTTTTCAATCACGGAGGTGATAACAATACATCTATAGCATTAATTCATTAAAACAATTAGATATACTTTCATATGTTTCAGGGCCATTTGTGTTTGCCTTTTTCAGATCTCTGAATATCTTTTGCTCAATTTTCTCAGATTTGTTCCCAAGTTGTTTGTTTGCCTATTGATTTTATAGGATTTGTAGTACATCTAAAATCACATTCTTTTAGACTCCTTTTGCTGTTCCCTATCTCACTCCATTGACTATTATTATTTATGAATATTCCCTTGTGCACTTTAGAATTATCTTGGGAGGACCTGGTAGATTTTTGATGTTATACATCATATCATCATAGTTTTTTGTCAATTGTTAATTATATTTTGAGTCATAACTTTTAAAGTTATAAGGTTTATACCTCAACTTTTTGTAGAGTTAGTGACATGGTTCATGATTCACTTAAGGTAAAATTAGAAAAAGATAAAACAGATTTAAACTTAGAAAAAGACATTGAAGATTTGTTGCTATTTCAGAAAAGAATAAAATGATATATCTGGAGAAGGTAGAAAGTAGAAAAAAAATCTCCAAACTTCTTTGTTCTTCCAACATTCCCAAATGTAGAAGTTGATCACATTTAACACCACTAGTTTTATAGTAATCTGTAAAATTATTGTTCTGTGATGAAATTTTACATTTAAGCCATTTGTCTCTCTAACAAAGATACCTAGCATTCAGGGGAATAGTTAGGCTCAAAATAACCTTGTAACATACACAGTGTTCCTGAAACCTCTCCTTTCTATTTGTGCCAAAAGGATATCACCTCTAGATTTTTTAAAAAATCTCACCTGTCTTTTGCATTTTATCTCACATTTTTTCTGCTGATGCAAATAGAACTCCAAGTCCTATTTTGAAGCATATCCTGTCTTTGATGTTGTCACTATACTACCGTGGACATCTGTTCTCTTCTGATCATGTGACAATTTTTCATTCCTCTAGGGAAGTTTCTCACGCTAGGCATTATCAACATTTCTTTGCTTGGGTGAGGGGGAGAGAGAACTGTCCTGTGATTTGCAGGAAATTTCAGTAGTTCCCCTGGACTCTATTTTATAGATGCAAGTAGCTTCTTTTCCCTATAGTCCTGGTCACTGAAATCAAATATATTCTAGATATTATCAAATATCTCACTGGGGAGAAAAATTCTCCCTGGTTGAGGACCTCTGCTTTATGTTGTTACTCATTTGTCTATCCTATGCAAGAGGGGCTTTGACCCTTAGTTGAGTTTCTTCCCTCAGTTTTTCTAATTCATCTACACCAGTCACTCAAAATTTCAAGATATTATCACCAGGTCAGCATTAACACTGAAGTTTACATACCCATGAATGCTAAGATGAGTAATTCTTCCTCAAAAACTTACATCTTTTTTCTAGGAACTAGAAAGGCATACAAATAGATGTCCATCTTATCTTCTTTAAATAGAGTGGCCAGATCACCTCAAACCCTTTCACCAAATTCCTCAGACTGTCCCTTTAATTTCATGCAAAACTCATAACTGCATCTTTTCACAAAGATCTAGTATTATTCTGTCTTGCCATTCAAATAAAAGAGTCTAGTTTGGGTCTGAATTTCACTTGTAATTTTTAAAGGGATATTGGGTACTCAACACAGTGGTACTTTACCACTGAGCTATGTTCTCAGTCCTTTTTATTTTTAGTCTAGTTCTCAGTAGTTGCTGAAGTTCTTGCTAAGTTTCTGAGGCTGGCCTTGAACTGGCCCATTCTCTAGTCTCAGATTCCAGAATCACTGGAATGACAGGCCTGTGACACAATGTCCAGCTTTCACTTGTAACTGGAGCAGCCATATGTCTTTAATTTTAAGGGTACTTCTCAAGACCTCATTTAAAACATAGTCCACCTCTAGAGTCAGGAGATTTTCATGACTGTAGTCATGAACACATCTACCAATGGAGAGGCCAGCACTATATATATATATATTTTTTTTTTTTTTTGGAGGGGTGAAATAAGCAGATGTTCACAGGACACAGCATAGTCCACTGTAACTTCAGAAGGAGACAAAAGTCAAGTGACCTATGGAGGGCAGGAAATACTCAGAGAAGATTCAAATAGAAGATTCTCATCTTTTCCTGGCACCTATCTGCTGCTTATTGTCAGGCTTTTCTTTCTTGCCTTTCAGAAGAAAATACATTATCTTGGCTGCAGCTCATATTGTTTGCCCTCTTTACAGCAAGAACAACCGTGCTTGCTTTAAGATATAATTTTATTTATACATATATTCACATATATATATCCATATAAATAGTCATATATATGATGATAATATTATTAAGAGAAGAAAACACTGGGATAAAATGTCCCTGAACGTAATAATTTTTCTCTTTAAAAAAACCACACAAACTGTTCATGTGGTATGTCTTTCTAGGCCCAGATGATAGAATAAGATTTATCTATATATTTTGAAAGCAAATGGCCTCTTTCTCATTGTAGTGAAGGCAGACCAAGGAGTGAAAAGCCAGGTACCATGCGTGTGGAATAATGGGACCATCTGTGTGGAAAAAAGAAAGTGCATCTAGTAACTATTGAATATGTGCTAGGAAAATAGATTCAATTAACCCTGACATTTAGAAAGAATGTTTTATTATTTTGATTTTTAAAATATGCTGGAAAAGTGTTTGAAAATGAGACTATATGGTCATCCAGGATTTTAAATAGTGCCATCAGAATAGTATCCCTTAGGGGACAATCACAAATTCTCTAAAGAAATGAGATGAAGCATCAAAACATTACACACTGAAAACTTAAACCCCAGTTAAAAAATATGATTTTCAAACTCTAGCTCCTTCTGGGTATAAGTTGTTGGTTGTAAGAAGTTGACAGGTTGAGAATTATTACTTTTAAATATCAAATAACATTTCTATCAAAAATGTTAATGTCACTCTAAGTTTATTGTATCAATATATCATAGAACAGAAATTTTAATAGACAATGGAACGATATTTTAAAAATTAGGAACCTTAGCAACAGATATAAATTATTTTCTTTGAACAAAAGATACTATTACACTGAATGTTTGTTTAGGCTACAGCAAGAACTAATCCACTAAGCCTAAACCTAAGAATGAATGCTTAAATACATTATTTAGACAAAGAACTTAAAATAGTCTTCTGTCATAGATATAATCTACAGTAGATTAAGAGTTAACAAGTACTTTCTAATGAAACATTTGGATAATGAAGGGTAATTACAGGAAATCTTTCATAATCAATTAAATCTGAGATTAACCAACCTCAGAGAAACATTGAAATAAAAGTAATTCTCTAAGTAGATATGATTTAATATTTAATAGAGATAATAAACACTTGAAATAACTATAATTAGTAACATGACAAATAAAAGCTATGTAGTAAGAACAGACTGCCATTCAGAGAAAAATGAAGACCTTGAAAATTTTTAATTTGGTTGCAAAAGAAATACAACTAAAGTTCAACAGGACATAATAAAATAATAACAAGTAATATTAACTTGATAAAAAATTTTTGAGCTGACAAATTGATCTGTGAAAATGCACTGAAATTTTCAACTAGAATTTCTATAATATAAGCTCCCAAAAAAGAGAACAGAGGAAATAAAATAGCCCACTAATGGGAGAAAATATCTTAAAGGTTGAAACAAACATATTGAAAAAGTTCCTAACAGACACATCAACAATCTTGATACATATATCCTCAAAACATCCTGTATAATAATAAAGGTGATATGTAGGTAACTTCTGATTAATAGTCTCGTGAATCTGAATACTAAATATAAGGACTTAAAAGTAAATGTCAGAGAAGTATCAAAATAGCTTCAAAGTTTTTATTGGTATTACTAGATCCTAAGAAAAAATGGAACGATAACTTTTCAAAGGGGTACAAATAATAGGTAGCATTAAATATTTGTTCATACATAATGTAAAAGTCAAATATAAATTGAGAGTAATGTAAAGAAAAATATCTTCTTAGTGGGAGACTGTTTGAATTTTTTATGTTAAATATTAGATGCTCAGTAGAAGAACAGGAAAATGATTGAAAAGTCTATAACCCAAGAGTAGGGAAGCCAATGGAACAAACACACACCTGAATGAGAAGCATATGGCAAATGACAAACATAAATTCTGATTACAAATCAGTAATCACAATAAGTTTGAGCATATCTTTCTATTAAACTTCAGAGATTCTTGCATTGAGCAAAGACCAAACATCTACTACGTGTCACCTGTTTTCTCTGATGAGTTACATCAATTGGAACATAGCAGATAAAGTTCATCCTCACACAGAGCTTCCATTCAAAATAGACTTGTGCTCCACCAAAGACCAATGAAATAGTTGAGTCAAGGTGAGAGCCCAATAGAAATCTGATAAATCACTGAACTTTGACTATCAAAGATGCCTAAGTTAATATGCATGAGCATTAAATGTAAATAGTGTAAAAATAAAAGATGCCAAGGAATTTCAGTTAAAATGAGTTAAGTAATGAATTATGTGACTTTCTATTTTTCTTCTATCAATTTGTGTAAAGCAATATAAGAAAAAGAAATAGAAAAGTGTATCCAGAGGTTTTAAGTTTGGCTGGAGTTTGATGCTAACTTTAGAACTAAATGGAAATACCTAACGGAAAAATTTATCTGGAAACAAAATTTAATACTAAAATTTGTGTAAGGAATTCTTCCTCAATGGAAAAAGGAACATCTTATGTTTACATATGTAATACTAAAGTATAATTATTGTTATTGTGGTGAAAAAGTTTCCTTGCACAGTTTTAAACATGTTTTACCTTTTATATTGCTCTGGCATAAGAGGGAAGAAAAATATTTCCATTTTCTTTTCATTATGGAAAAGCATGAGTCAAACATCCTTTCTTTTTATCCCTACTATTACTCCTTGCATCTGGCATGGATTAACCAGCACTAGGCCCCTGTTTTTTTAACTTTGATTAGCGGAACAGAAATCTGATAGCTCATTCTTCTCCGAGTTCTACGTATATGGAAAAGAAAGATACTCAACTTTTACCAACATTTTGGCAACCTTTTCTTTCCACTAAAATGTCATATTTTTCTGTTGTTTAATAATTAACTATTACTTAGTTCCACCAAGAGGGTCAGAGGGCTGATGTAACATGCCTTCTGAGAACAGGCATGTAAGTATAAACAATATATAAACAACATTATAAAGAAGCAAGGAACTTAGGGATTTACATCTTAAGGAAAGAAAAAAAATAAAGGTATTTTAAAATTTATGTCTGCAAATAAAATCAGTTTATTTAGATGTTGGTGATGATATTTACTCTGTGCAATATGTTTGTTACTATGGTAACAATCATAATCAAAACACAAATGATAATAAGGATATGACATAGTAAGATGGCACAGTGCATTCAGAAATTCAGTTCACTCCTTGTTTTCTGGTGACAAGTTGTTGGTAGATTGTTAGTCAACAGGAGTGCCACTAGAAGGGGATCAAATCACTGCATACAGATTCATGCTGTGACTTTGGACAATGATATTGCAAGAACTAAGGCAGCCAAGGTGTTTTTGATATTTCTCCTAGAACACAGAAAACCTGCTCCTAAGCAAGATAGTTCCACTCGCAATGCGTCTGTCATACAACTTCTCTTCATCCCATATGTTTAGCCTTTGTGGAGAAATTATTTTCCCAGAAGCACTGAGCTTATCAGTCCACAGAACCAGCTGCAGAGACAGTAATGTGAAAAGGGCTCAGATCTGGTGTAGGCTCTTCCACTAAAGTGTGTCATTTTCAGCAGGTCATTTACACTTGTGGCAGCTAACGGGTGTACAATAGGGGAGCAGTCTGAATCTGTGTGTGTGTGTGTGTGTGTGTGCATGTGTGTGTGTTAGAATAAATGCTTCTTAGGATTGCCTGTACTCCAATCTATAGATTTATGGAAACAGAGGAAATAACAAAATGTCAATCTTAACTATTCTATGAGAGAACCAAGCAGGTACTCAGCTTACTCTTTGACTATAAAGAAAAGCTTGAATCATCCTAAATTCAGATTTACAATATTATCTTTTGTGTATATGCAAGGTATTAGTGAGATACTCTCATCTGCACCAGACAATAATAATACTGGAAAAATTACAAATAAAGGATTCCAAAATGTTTTAAATAAAATGTTATATGAATGATACATTTTAATTAATTTACCAAAATTAGACATGTAAAAAGTTGTAGAAATATACATGAGATGTAGCAAATAGTTACCTATAAGAAGACAAAATTCACAGTCTAATAATACAAACTCTCTAAGAGACTGTGACTTATGAGGTATGGTGGTTCATGCTTATAATCCCAGTACTCAGAAGACTGAGGCAGGAGGATGGCAAGTTTGAAGCCAACATCAGCAACTTAGCAAGACCCTATCTCCAAACAAAGAGACCAGTGGTACAGTGCCCCTGGGTTCAGTTCCCAGTGCCACAAAGAAAAAAAAAAAAAAAAAAAAGGCTGATACCCATTCAAAAGATAATAGAACAATTTCCTTCCCACATATTTTATTATCACATTACTAAAGGCCTATTGAGAGCAGTTTTTTTTTTTTTTTTAACCCAGTCAATATTGTACAGCTATGAAGAAAAAAATGACAAGACGTAACAGCAGAAAAGAAAGTTTGTAGAGCTGAAAGCAACTTTGAACTGTTCTGGTCGAAAACCTTAAATTTACAGGTGCATTGGTTATTGACCATTTGTCCATTTACATCCCCTTTCCAAAGTTCTCAACCTTGCTATGTGCCTCAGGTTGTCTAAATCAGTAAGACTCTGTTTACGCTTTACCTTTGGGTATGTTTGAATGACGAGTTCCCAGCCAAAGAGAAAAGAGTGGGAAGGAAATAGCTGCTGGGGTTCTGCTCCCCTGGCTCTCACCAGCTGAGGCAGTGTATTAGGTTTCCTTGGTTGTTTCCAAAATAACTCACAAGAAAAATTGGGAAGAAGAAAGATTTTGGCTTGTGGTTTCAGAGATCTCAGTTCATTATCAGCAGCTTCAAGGCAGAATCATCATGGCAGAGGGTATGGCAGAGAAAAGCTACTCAGTTCATGACAGCAGGGAGCAGAGAGAGAGATTGAGAGAGAAAAGCAAAAGGGACAGTCATCAATGCCATGCCTTCAGTGACACACTTCCTTCAGCTACACCCCACCTGACTAGAGTTATCACTCAGTAGTCTGTCCAAATTATTAACCTATCAAATTGTTAAATTCACTGATTGATGGGGTTACAGCCCTCAGAAGTCAATTATCTCCACTGAACTGCTGCATGGCTTAACACCTGAGCTCTAGGGGGACATTCCCAGCCCAAAACATAATAGCAGCTAGTTAGCAATGAAGTATAATTCAACAAAAGGGCACATTTCTTATGAAAACCATTGTCATCTCTTCCCTCCACCTTCTTTGTAGATGTTCTGAGACGGGTTTGCTGAGGGTGAGGATGGAGGATGCCTACCCTACTTAGCCTTACCCAGTGCGCTTACCCAGGCATCCGAGATCGAGCTCTGAAGGAATGGATCTAATTTTATTTAGGGTTGCACAGGACATATATAGACACATTATCCAATCAGGTTAACATACTTGTTAAAGTATAACAGAGTCAGCCTATAGGTGAACTATACATCCAGGATCCAGGTAGTGTAAACAAACCAAGCATGCCTAAGCAATTCTGCCAAGCAACAGGTCTGAGACAAAGGACTGGGGGAATGGCAAGCTCCTGCACACAGCATGAGTGAGGCAAGGCAGTGCTGGTGAGCTCACATCACAGCTTTCTGTGATGCATGTCAGAACAAGGCCTCCCCTCAGTTCAAACTCAGCCTCAACAGCTGCAAAGACCTTCCATGGCGAGTCTTTACCATTGCCTCGGTTTCTCTGTTCAGACTGTTTGGTTTACTTAGACCATGGTGTCAGTGAGTGCTGTCAGATCAGATTGAGGAATGTTCCCTACACTTCTTCAAGCCCATTGAGAGGAATAACTCTCCACTAGTGTTAGCCCTTGACTTATTCACCCTTTCCCACTTGTTTCTCTTAAGTTTTAAAAAAAAAATCTCTAAACTCAGTGCAGTTGCCCCTTTTGAGAACACCATTTTCTGATGTAAAACAGTCCAACATGAAAGTTGAAATCACTAAATCCTAGAGAGAGGAATGTGGAAAGAATAATTTATCTTGGATGTATTATCATTTGTGGTTTTATGAAAACAAGGAAGTTTCTGATAGCTATAATAAATATTTCCCTAAATAGTGTGTCAAACATGAAACAACAGTTTGAAGAGCTTCAGAACCAGATGAAGATATGGCAGGCATTTTGGAATTAACAGACCAGAAATTTACAGTGACTGTGATCAAAATGCTAAGGAAAATGGATAAAATAACTGCATAAATGATAAAATAGGCAGTGTAACCATAAATATAAAAATGGTAGAAACAAATCGAGGGCTGGGGTTGTGGCTCAGTGGCAGAGCACTTGCCTAGAATGTGTGAGGCACTGGGTTCAATCTCAGCACCATATTAAAATAAATAAAGGTATTGTGTCCATCTACAACTAAATATATATATATATATATATATATATATATATATATAAAGAATTGAAATACTAAGTACTATAAGAGAAAGAATGCCTTTGATGGATTCACTGGTAGAATGGATATGACAGAAAGTTTGAGTTTGAGAATATTTCAACAAAAAGTGTCAAAACTAGAAAGCAACAAGAAAAAGAACTCCTGGAAAACAATGAAAGTCATTAACATACACATAATGAGCATTCCAGAAGGTAAAGATGGAAAGTAATAGAAGAAATGTTTGAAAGAATTATGCCTGGGAATTTCTGCCCAATTTAATATCAGACACCAAACCACACATCCAGGAAGCTCAGAGGACACTGAGTAGAATAAATGACTAAAAACTGCAACAAAAAAAATTTTCAAACTATAGAATATTAAAGACTAATAATAATAATAATATTCCTGTAAGAAACCTTAGGAAAGAACACCTTGTCTATACTGGAATAGGAATAAAAAATAGATACAACTTCTCAGAAACCATGTAACAAAGGAGTGTAGTTAAACACTGAAAGTGTTGAAATTAATTTAAAAAAATCTTTTAAACTGGAATTCTTCACACTGTTTAATTATCCTTTAAAAGTTAAGGGAAAACAGAGGGAATAGTCTTTCATATACAGACAAAATTAAGGGAAACTTGGTGTGGTGGTACAAGCCTGTAATCCCACCAGCTTTGGAGGCTGAGGTAGCAAGTTCAAAGCCAGTCTGTGCAATTTGGCAAAACCCTCAGCAACTTAGTAAGATCCTGTCTCAAAATAAAATATTAAAAGGCTGGGGATGTGGTTCAATGGTTAAGTAGCACTGGTATCAAAAAAAAAAAAAAAGTATACTGGAAAAATTAGTTAATTCAATAAGCTAAGAAAAGGGTTTAAGAGGTAAACAGATTGCAAAGGAAGAAATAAGATCAAAAAAGTTATCTTTGCAGATTACATGATTATGTAGAAAATTAAAAAAAAATTAACAACAACAACAAAATATCTGGAACAAATGATGGTAGTGCTTTCAGGATATAAGGCTCATTTATAAGTCTATCACTTTTCAACATGCCAGTGATGAACAAGTGGAATTTGGAATTAAAAGCATATTATCAATTGTATTTGCACCTCCCCAGTAGGGAATATTTAGGTAAGAGTATAACAAAATATGTACAAACTCTATATGAGGAAAATCACAAAACTTTGATGAGAGAAATGAAAGAAAAACTGAATAAGTAAAGATATTCCACAATAAAGAATAATAGTACTCAATGTTGTCAAGAAATCAGTTCTTCCCAATTTGATCTACAGATTTATTGCAATTTTACAAAATCACATCAAGTTATTTTGTGGATATTGACATATTCTAAAGCTTCTATGGAGAGGCAAAAGTCTCAGAATAACCAACTCAATCAATGGTGGAGAAAAACAAGGGCAGAGGATTGACACTACCTGATTTCTAGAGAGTAAGTCTATAGTAATCAGTGTTCAATTGGCAAAGGAGTGGATAAATGGATCGATGGAACAAAGTAGAGAAAGCAGAAATAAACTCAGATAACTGTCAACTGATCTTTGGCCAGAAATGAAGACATTAAAAGAGGGGTAAAGACAGTCTTCAAAAACAGTGTTGGAATAACTGGAAATTCATATTCCAAAAATATCAGTGTAGACATAAACTCTCTACCCCCTTCTATAAGGTAGGTAGAATGGCTGCCAGACCAAAGTGTGAAACTCAAAAACATAAAACCCCCAGAAGATAGCACAGGAAGAAACCCGGGTGGCCATGGACAATGGCAATGACTAGATAAAACACCAAATGCAGATGCATGATGCGATCATGAATAAGCTGAATTGTGTTAAAGTTAAAATCTTCTGTTCTGTAAAAGACAATGTCAAGCGATTGGGAAGACAAGCCTTAGATTGAGCAAAAATATTGGCCAAAGACACACCGGACAAGGGACTTATCTGAAACATACAAAAAACTTTAAAAAGTCAGCATTAATAACCCAATCTAAAAATGTGCCAAAAACTTTAACAGACACTTCATTTAAAGAGAGAGAGAGAGAGAGAGAGAGAGAGAGAGTACAGCACAATAAAAGATACTGATTCTCTATATTATATATTTATCATTAGGGAAATGCAAATTAACACATCCTGAGATCCTGAAATTCCACTGCACACCTATTATAATGGTCAAAATATAGAACGCTGACAATACAGACTGCTGAGGTGGAAGTAGAGCGTCAGGAACTATCATTCCTTGCTGATGGGAATGTAAATTGGAATAGCTACTTTGGAGGAGAACTGGGCAATTTCTTGCAAATATCCAGATGAAACTACTGAAAGAATTATTCCATGTCTTCTGTACAGATCACCCACATTCACATTCTGGTCTCTTCATATTGGAATACATAGGATCTTTGGGTGGGGGTTACTGCTTTCTTCCTTTAAACAGTGACTTGGGAGGCTGAGGCAGGAGGATTGTGAGTTCAATGTCAGCCTCAGCAACTTAGTGAGGCCCTAAGCAATTAAGTGAGATCCTGTCTTTAAATAAAATATTTTAAAAATATATAAAAAGGGATGCAGATGTGGCTCAGTGGTTAAGTGCCCCTGGGTTTGATTTCTGGAAGAAAGAAAGGAAAGAAAGAAAGAAAGAAAGAAAGAGAGAGAGAGAGAGAGAGAGAGAGAGAGAGAGAGAGAGAGAGAGAGAGAGAGAGAGAGAGAGGGAGAGGGAGGTAGGGAAAGGAAGAAAGAAAGGAAAGGAAGAAAGGAAGAAAGAAAGAAAGAAAGAAAGAAAGAAAGAGGGAGAGAAAGAAAGGAAGAAAGAAAAGAAAGAAAGAAAGGAAGAAAGAAAAAGAAAGAAAGAAAGAAAGAAAGAAAGAAAGAAAGAAAGAAAGAAAGAAAGAAAAAGAAAGAAAGGAAGGAAGAAAAATTAATTTTGTATGGTCTCTAGTGACCTCCATCCATTTAATCTTCTATTTAACTGACAGACAACTTGGATGTTTGTGCTGTGAGGCTGGAGGCATACTGTTTCAGTGCAGATGATCTTTCACTTCTTTTTTAAACCTAGGTCCATTTGAGTGAGGAAAATTTTACAAATATGCATGTGTCCCAATTTCTTTTATATTTAATTTTCATCTTCTAACTCTTAAATTCATGAACATAATCTATATTCTCTTAAAAATTTGCTCTTTGCTGTTTCTGTTGGAAAAATAAACATACTGCATTTAATAACATTCAAATATTAACATTTATGAGACTCTAGTGTTGGTTGCTTCAGGAAATAGATGATAGCTATCCAGTTTGTGTTTGTACAGCATAAAATCGGTCAGATCTGTGGCTATAGATTTGAAGGAGTAAATGCAGAGTAAAAGAAAAAAAAACATACACATGCAAAGTTACACACTTAGTGTTACTCTAATTTTGGAGTTCTGCATAAACTAAAGGGATAGATAAATGTCAGAATTGAGAAGTGTTAATGAGTATAGTGTTTGAACTAAATTATTCTCTTTCCAGTCTGTAGAAATGATTCTGGGTGGATATACAGGCTTGCACACACTCAACAATGAGCCACAGACTCACAAAATTTTTTTTTTCTAATTAATAAAAACACCAAATAGAGATATTCATTCCAAATACAAGAGGTTTTTTTTGTTGTTTTTGTTGTGTTACTGTCTAACTTAAATGGGAAAAGTGAAACAATTATGTTTCCAATGTTTGCAGAATGGACATATTGTCCAAAAATAAAACAGGCCTAAGAAGGTGGTAACAAAATACTTAAATACACAGGGATCATGGCTCTGAAATTAATCACTCAGTTTTAATCAATGCCCAAATTGCTTTATTTTCAACTCAAAAATTCCAGCAGAATCACAGTCCAATGAAGACAAGGAAGAAATTTCACTGAGATATTTGTGATTTGTTTATGTTGGACCTGGATGTGAATGTGAAAGTGGCTTTTCTGGTCAAGTGTGACTTTGTGACTCAGGCAAATTCCTCCATTGTGAAACTTTGGCATGTTGAAAGTTGTTAGCTGTTAGGATTTCTTTTCAATGTTAATCTAAAGCAACAAATTTAGGTAACATGTTAGAAATTTTCATGTTGTAATGGATGTGGTATTGGAAGCAAATCTAACATGTTATGATGCCCTTTAAAATTTGAATTTCCAATTCTAACAATGATCAGTTGTTTTCAATTATGACAAACTATATCAGTCATAAAAAATGTATACTTGCCTACAACATCTCAATTATGGTTCCTTAAACACCACAGTAAAATTGCATTAACTTCTTGTTTGTATGTGTTTTGTTGAGTAAAGCAGTATTTTTTCACCACTCACTGAAAACTGAGTTAGTTTATAATTACCCACATATTTTCCTGTATTAAAATAATTTCACTTTATTATTAAAATGCACTTGCCATATAATTTTAAATGATATCATTATCTCTTCTATTTCAACATACTTGTTCTTTCATGTGGTATCTGTCACATAGCAAAAAACTAAGTAAAAGGAATATAGTTAAAATTTATGATTTTTCTCCAAAATCAAAACAATGAATGATTAGGAAAATATTATGCAAACTTAAGATGATATACTAAGTAACATATAGAACATGCTCTAAAACTAATATCCTGTTCAGGATTTCTTTTAAATTTTGATAGGCCATTTGTAATAGTGCTTCTTCATAGAATGAACAGCATAGTGTTCCATTTGAAGGAATAATTACAATGAAGAGAGTTCATATGTTATTTACACTCTAAAATGGGAGAAGATTACCTGAAAATCATAATCATATCCAGTGAATAACCTTTTTCAGAATTAAGACAAAGCTTTTTTTTTTTTTTAAATATTTTTTTTTTATTGTAAACAAATGGGATACATGTTGTTTCTCTGTTTGTACATGGCGTAAAGGCATACCATTTGTGTAATCATAAATTTACATAGAGCAATGTTGTTTGATTCATTCTGTTATTTTTTCCCTTCCCCCCACCCCTCCCACCCCTCTTTACTCTATACAGTAGTTCCTTCCTCCATACTTGCCCCCCTCCCTAACTCTAACTCTAACCCTTCCCTCCCCCCCATTATGTGTCATCCTCCACTTATCAGCGATATCTTTGCCAATCATACTTCAGATACAGCACTAATCTCCAGAAACTATAAAGAACTCAAAAAACTCTACTCCAAGAATTCAAATAGTCCAGTCAACAAATGGGCTAAGGAAATGAATAGACACTTCACAGAAGAAGATCTACAAGCAATCAACAAACATATGGAAAAATGTTCAACATCTCTAGTAATAAGACAAAGCTTTTCATAAGGTAAAAGTCAAATCTTAGCAGAAGAATCCTCAAACACTGTGCTGCTATTGAGTTTTCACATCAATTGGTATTAACCATACCTCTTTTGTCTGAACATGAACATGACTATTTTGGGTATGTAAAATATTTTCAGTAAATGTAATAATGAACCAAAAGCATAACTTTTCCAAACTTATGGTTTTATTTATTTGATTTGTAATGTATACATAAATAAAATTGTATACTTTTAAAAACTGGTATCCAGTTAAACATAATAAAGAAAATGCTACAGCATCAGAAGAAGTTTCCACCTTTACAAGAAAAAACAAGTCTTGGGTCATTAGTCTTTAATAACTTTTAATGTCTTGGGACATTGAAACAATTACCACTAAGAGAAAATGATTTAGCTAGCTGTGAAAGCAATTCAGGAGCAGTTAAATACTTACAAATGTTTTTCTGATTTGCTCTGTGAGTTTAATGGCCATCTCTGGACAGATGATCAGCCTAGATATTAGAAGTGCTTTGCGTGATAGTATGGAACTTGTCCTAGAAAAACAGGCAAATTTCTTAGGTGCTCTTAC
Source organism: Sciurus vulgaris (assembly GCF_902686455.1). Classification (NCBI taxonomy): domain Eukaryota; kingdom Metazoa; phylum Chordata; class Mammalia; order Rodentia; family Sciuridae; genus Sciurus; species Sciurus vulgaris. The sequence continues at coordinate 51,225,122 of NC_136466.1, forward strand.
CAAATAAAGAAGTGTTTAACAATGTGTCTAACCATTCTTTCACATGAGCACATCTTCAAAATAAAGAATCAAGATTTCAATTAAGTCAATAACATAATTCTAAATTCTTGAAAGACCAGTTTCAATTTTCTTATGTTTTACAAATCTTTCCAAATTATAGCCATGCCGGTTTAGCAAAAATCTAATATTTGATGGATCTTTGGGAAGAAAGCACTTCCTAAAAAACTCTACGCCTCCTTTCTGTTGTAGAAACAATAGAAACCTTTAAAGATACAGTAACCTTCTGTAAATTTCTGTGTCTCACAGAAAATTATATTCCTTTTGTGTGTGCCATATACCCCAACTCCATTGCAAATATTTTCTTATGTTAAATAATCATGTGCTAGAGATTTAAATGGCAATGAGAACCACCACAGAATCTTTTACACATGGCTAACACTTTCTCTGAAGGCTAACAATAGTTGTCTTCTGTTCAAACATTGAAAGCCCAGACTATTGCTGATATTTCTGGGAATTCCAGAATAACTTTAGCATATTTCAGAAATTTCTTCTGGTCTTTGATGATTTTTTTCCCTCGACCCTCTCCTCCACCCTCATAGACCACTTTTTCTGCCTTTTTATAGTTTGCATCTTTTCTTCTCAAAACTAACTTTGCCAGGATATTATTGGTTGTTTTGGCCTGTGTAAATGTTCCTCAATTCAGAATGTGGTTAATTCAAGGCACTAACATTTCACAATACATTTTGAAAAACTGGGAGCAACAAATTATGATGCATAAAAGCAATTCCTTGAATTGACTATTATATGTAACCAATTGCAAGATGCTTACATGAAGTCTAACCCTAGAATGTTTTTCTGTAACATATAACATGCTTTACTCAGGCAGCAAAATTCAGACTTCAAACACAATGGGAGTGCCTTTGAGCATGGGTCCTGCACTTGAATCTCCATGAAAATTAAAACTGTTTCATCAACTTGTAATCTAAAGTTCATGTTCCAGCCAACATACCAATAGCTTTCACAAATGAAATTTTGAGAAGAAAAATAAAAGCGTTTACATAAATACAAGAAGAAATAACCAGGATTTGTGACAATCTTGAATTATTTGTTGCATGACCTATAGAAACAAAACTCTAATCTTTCATATTGTGATGGTGTAAGGCCCCCAAAAAGGAAACCCCAACTCTGTCCCATGGATCAACGGCAACCCCAATCAACCACAGGAGGCGTCACTTGATGCAAACTGCAAGAGGTGTTTATTCCAGCGTGCTGGGACCCGACTTGTGACTCACGCAGGAGTCGAGGAGTCGAGTCCCGAGCAAAAAATCTTGTAGGTTTATAAAGGCAGAGACCACACATGGGGAGGGGTCGCACATGAAAGGGAAAAGGGGAACAAAGCTGCCGGGAAAATTCAAAGGGGGTCTGGGTTTGCTGATAACATACAACATGTTTCACAATGTTTTACAACAGGGTGTTGATTCTGGTGTCTTAAATGCCTGAATACTATCTTGCTCCAATTACTCTTTTACTCTCTTTTTGGGGCTGTTTCCTGGAACAGCTTTAAGGGCTTTGTTCCCGTCACTGGGAGGGAGACCTTAGGGAGTTGAGATAAAATAGACAGCTTAAAAAAAAATGTCCATTCTTTCATTGGCAAAACCAGACCTGATTTTGAAGTGAAATTACAAAAAGTTTATGATAAGAGATCAATGCCTGGGGAAGGAGTCAGTTCCCCTCCCCTCTCTCAGCCTTTCTCCATGAAACCTAATTAACCATGGGTCCCTACATTTTGCATTGTCAATAACTGCCCTAGAGTCTGACTACTCCCTCCTGAAATGTAATAGATGTTTCTTCTTATCTGTTTTGTGAGCTTGCTTTATGTTAGAAACCCTGCACGAGACCTTCAGCCACACAGATTAGAATTGTTTTTAAAATAGAGGGAAAAGCCTCAATGATAGGATGGGTCTAAGATGATGTCAAATAACCTATAAATATTGTGAGTTATGGATCAGGGCTCAGAATATGGAGGGTTCTTTTTTTTTTTGTTTTGCCTCGGGGCCCACTGGTGTAAAAAATAGTTCTCTCCAAGTGCTGCTTGCTGCTTCTCGATCAGTCTGTTTCCCCCAACAATACCACAGGAGATTATTTCTGGGGCAGTGTTAAGAAAGCCTTAGAACTGTTTATAAAGAGATTCATTACTTTCCGTTTTACTCTGAGAATTAGTATAGGAGAAAAACCAGGAATAGACATATTCTTCTGGTGATGATAGTAGACTTGTGGAATCTTTCATCTTACTTGGGACATATCTAAGTCCAATCCCGCAGCAAAGTGATTAAGAGAAATCAGAATTAACTCCTTGGAGCTGATGATAACAATAGTTCATCTCCTCCTTATCCACTTTAAGCACCCCTGCAGTTTCCAGGTGGAAACTAGAGGTTATGAATATATTTTCCTCTTAAGAATTATTTGGAAGAATAACAAAATCTTTCAGATACTTATGTGACACAGTAATTATCAGAACTAAATCTTTTATATCTTTGGTATACATTGACCAAAGATTCTTATTCTCTATCAAAAGTTGTAATGTGTTAGAGAAACGGTTTTCTTGAAACAAATAAGTTTCCTGAGTTATAAACATTTTGGTAGTCAGTTGAATGTTTGCTTTTTTAATACTCCAAAATATCAAACAGAACATACTACATTATTGCACATTATTATAAAACACAGATCAACTGTTAACTATCTTACAACCTTCAGTTTCAGAAGAAGTTACTGATAATCTTGGTATAATGAAACCTTGCAAAAAGGTCTCTGGGATATGCTTGGGTGATGTGAAGTGTGTGTGTGTGTGTGTGTGTGTGTGTGTGTGTGTGTGTGTACTTTCTCTTGTAATGAAAGAATAGTCTTTCCTGAAAGTTATACCCAAATTTCTACCTAGTATGTGTCTACCCTTCAAACTAAAACATGCAAGAAAATCATTCACCAAAAGTACTGTGATATATTGTTATGGTTTGGATGTGAGGTGTTCCCCAAAATCTCATGTGTGAGACAATGCAAGAAGGTTCAAAGAAGAAATGATTGGGTTACAAGAGCCTTAACCCAATCAGTGGGCTAGTCACCTGATGGAATTTATTGAGTGGTAGCTGAAGGCAGGTGAGGTGTGGTTGGAGGAGGTGGGGCATGGGGGTGTGGCTTTGGGGTATATATTTGTATATGGTGAGTGAAGTCTCTCTGCTTTCTGATCATCATGTGACCTGCTTCCATCTCCCATATTCTTCTGCCTTGTTATTCTACCTTACCTGGAGACCTGAGAAGTAAATCCAACTATGAATGAACTAATGTGAGCCTTCAAACTTTTACTCCTCATATTGTTCTTGTTGGGTCTTTTAGTCACAGCAGCACAAAAGCTGACTAAAACATACTCACTTTACAAATGAAATGCACCATTAAGTTTCAGCTCCTCAATTTATATGTTTTTTTTTTGTTTGTTTATTTGTTTGTTTGTTTTGTACTGGGGATTGAACCAAGAGGCACTCAACCACTGAACCACATCCCCAGCCCTATTTATAATTGTTTGGAAATGGGGTCTTGCTAAGTTTCTAAGGCTGGTTTAGAACCCAGGATCTTTTGCCTCAGCCTCTTCAGGCACTGGGATTATAGGTGTGAGCCACTGCACCTGGCAATTTGTATGTTTTATATTAAAATGATATTAAGTAAAAATTCAAGTGAAGTTTCCCCCGAAAGTATTATGAATAGAATTGAAATTTGGTCAACTCTGATAAGCCTGTATTGGTATCTTTAAATAGTTGATATCACAAAGTGCAGAAAAGGGCTCTGTATCTACTATACCAGAGACTTGAGAGATTGAGGCAGGAGGATTGCAAGTGTGAGGCCAGCCTGGGATAATTAAGCGGATCTTGTCTCAACATTAAAAAGGAAAGGGCTGGAAATGTATGCAGCTCAGTAGTAAAGCACACCTGGGCTCAATATCCAGGGTCTCACACACACAAGTATGCAGGAAAGTTCTGCTTTGTCTGTAGAAGCGTTGACTATCACTATCATTTCATCAGTAGATGAAACTAAGCTTAAGTTTTTTAAGGCAAAAATTTGTTAGAGATTTCCATCATTGAAAATGAGTTTGGTGTGGTCTATTCATTATTCAACTTAGAAAATACTTGATTGATTAGGCAAATTAGTCACACCTAAAACAAAGGCTGAATTTTTACTAGAGCAATTAAGAGTAGGTTTAAAGGAGTGATGTGAGTACCAAAAGGGGTCATCTAATCTGTACAAATTATCATATTAATTAGTGATGGTATGAGGCATATTTTTGAGTCATGTTAAAATATTTTCCATAAGTACATTCTTCAGCTGAAGAAATATATGCTTACATTTTGTTCTTTTCCAACAACTGAATGCTACTGTAAAACAAATTAAATTGATACCCTGAAACTGAAACATTTTCATTTCAATAATTTGGAAGAATATATTGAAGCCAGATTTTACCTTTGTTAGCCTACCTGGGAAGTCATTCTTGTTTTTATGATGTCTGAGTTATTACTTGATAAATAGGTGTTGCCTGATTATATCATTCTTCTGTCCTTGTGACTCATTTTATACAATATTATGATAAGTAATGCATTAGCAGTGTCCATAAAAGCATTAAAATGAACATCTCTAAAGGAAACTCATGTTCTTTCTTCCAATGTAATACTATTTCCACCTCTATTATTTGCTACTTATCCATATAAACATAGAAGTATATATGAATATCTAATGAATAATATCTTGAAGTCACCCTCAACTACTTTTTCTCTTTCACAGGTAATAGGTAAGCAGTCATTAAATCCTGTGGGAGTTGTATTTATTAAATCTTTAACACTTTTATGTTAATCTACAGATTTAAAAAATAATTTTTAAAGGGAAAATTATTTGGGGTTTAAATATGAAAATCAAGTGATTAGGAAAAGCTAAGGTTTTTTAAATCTTTAGGTTAAATTTTAAATTATGAATAGTATTTTAGTCAAAGAGAAAGGGTAGAAAGGGCAATCCAGAGGGACAGAGAAGCATGGGAAAGAAGCACACATGCATGAATGTGCACATGAGTAATTGACTCATTTAGATTATGTTGTCCTAGATGAGAATGTTTTTGGGTTTTTCGCTGATATGTTAAAAATATAAACCCATGTAATTAGAAACTTAAGTCTTTTATGATCATGGTGACTATAATATTCAATGTGTGTACTAATTCAGCTTTAATATAAGTTCTAAGTAAAATCTAAGCACATTTTCAAAGTATAGCAAAATTGCTTTGGAAATCCATTTAATTTTCTCTCATTTATAGCTACATACATTTTAATTTCATAAATACCCACTATGGAGAGTGACAATTTCAGTGTAACTGTGAATGAGGAGGAGAAAAAGAATACAGACACAGGCACTTATATTCTTCCAACCATCCATTCAATGAACCCATAAGACATGGCCCACTGTCCTAAGAACAGGAATAAAACAAGATTCTCTACTTTCAAGAATTTCTGTGTGGTGGGGGATATGTACACGTGAGCATATAAGTTTAATAAAGTGGTAGGAGGTTGGAAGTTATTAGGAGAGGACAAAGGGATCCCAAGAAGCTTCAGAGAGGACTTGATAGCAAATAGATTTGAGGAGAGAAGTGCATAATTGCACCAGCGGGTGAATTTTGGAGAGTATTGCTGCTTGAACTGAAGAATGAACCATGTGAATGTTATGGGGTCCAGTTATTGACACGTAGTGAGACCATCAGAGACTAGAGTAGGAAAAAGTTTATTTTGAGGAGAGAGAAGACAGGCTGAGGTGTCAGGACCACCACTCCTAGTGGAGCAGCATTGGGCAGTGACTTCAGCAAGCTGATTTTTAAAGTGAAAACCATTAAAAATTTGGCAGGCTTACAATAGGGGTCTTTTTTTCAAGAAATGCAAACAGCAAGGTTCAGTTAATCTATTTCAGGCTGCATCTGGTAGGTTAGCAGGGTGGGCTAGGCCGGGGGGAGCTAGACTATCCATATCTGAAACCACCAGCTTCTGGGGCCTCTGGAGGGATGGGTTATTTCACAGAAATGGTCACAATGACCCTAACTCATGACCACATTATTTTATCTTGGGTATTTCTGTCCTTGTATTTACCATTGTCAGAACAGCTGAAGGATTTTATTTGTACCCATTTTGGTTTGGTCAATCTTACTTAGACACATTTATTTTATATCAGAGGGTCTCTACCTTTTTCTTTTTATAAGGGTGTCTCTGCTCTTTCACAGTGAACAATGCAAGATTGATGGAAAACAGTGTAAAATGAATTTGTCATTTAATAGGACTAAAACTGAGGAGTCACTAGAGGTATATCTTAAGAAAGGGAAACACACTTCAGAATATCCATAAGACTAGCGAATATTTCTATACACTCTCCCTTGCTGAGAGCTCTTGTCTCTGGATGACCCTCTCTTATCCCAATTTATCACCTCATCTTAAACATTTCCAGCTCTTTTCTCTGGCCTGGCCTCACCAGCTCAATGCAGCTATTGTCTTACTCATTAAGTTTGCAGAGCTGCACTTACCTTCATAACTATTTAATTTTGGATCAATACAATCATAGATTTTATTACATCTCTCTACAATGGGCTGCTGATCACCACAAGAAAAGTCTAGGTGCAATTGAGCCTCTGAAAAATCTGTGGTCTCCAGTAACAGAGAGATCCTAAATACTGTCCTAGTGAGTACATCTTACCCATCACATCTGTGCTATTCTGGGATCCCTTACTCTGTTATTACCCATATCTTTTATGTCCTCTATAGGGCATTTTTTTAGTGGGGTACTGGGAATTGAACTCAGGGCCACTCAACCACTGAGTCACATCCCCAGCAATATTTTGTGTTTTATTTAGAGACAGGGTCTCACTGAGTTGCTTAGAGCCTCCTCAATCCTGAGGCTGGCTTTGAACTCATGATCCTCAGCCTCCTGAGTCACTAGGATTACTGGCACCACTGTGTCCAACTATGTAGAATATTTTTAAATGCATATATTTTTAAATCTTTATACACACATAAAACTCAATTCTGTCGCCACAGAGTGACTATTTTTCCCCAAACTTCATGTAAACAAATTTTATAGTACATATATTGTAGGACTCCCCAAAAAGGGAGACCCTTACTCGAGTCTCAGGATAGCGCGCTCCAGGGAACACGAGAGACCGGCTTGATGCAAAAGCAGGAGGCACTTTAATAGCAGAGATCCGGGCCAACACGTATTTGACGCAGGAGATAGAGCAGTCGACCACGAGGCTCAGAAATCAGGGGTTTATATAGAAAAAGTTAGGGAGTTTGGCGCGGGTACACATAATTGGCTGATTCAAACATAAGGGGGCTAATTTTGGCGCATGAATACATCAGCAAGTAGTACATGCAAATTAACATTCCAGCAATGTGGTAGGGCAGTTTATTTTAGTTAGCAGGGGTCAAGTTAATCTTAAAGAAAAGGGAAGAAGGGGGAAAGTGGGTGACACCAGATGATCCACGGCCTTGCGGAGATTGTTTATCCTCCATGGCCAGTTAGTTTTTGATGATTTGGCAGTCTTAATTTAGGCTCGTTTAGGTATGTTCAGGCCTCAGGCCTGTCCCTCTTTGTTTCTTTTCCTAAGTTCATTTGCTAGACTACAGATTCTGTGCTTTAATTATGCGCACTTAAATTTTAACTCCTTCAATATCTCTTTTTTATGTCTATTATAGTGTCTATAAGATACATCCCTTTACATGTTACTCGTTATTTTAACTTGTGCTATATATGAATATACCACAATATATTTATTCATTCTTTTGTTGATGGACTATTTTCAATTTGGGTGAGTTTGGATATATATGTGACCAGTTCTTATGCATATACAACTAGAGATGAAATTTCTGGGTCACATTGCTATGTCTGTCTGTGCTATCATAATTCCATTTGCTCTACTTTGATGACCAATTGTTTTGTGCATCTTCACTTTCCTAAATTGGGCATTTGGATATCTTCTTTTTTGAAGCATCTTTTTATTCCTTTTATTTCCTTTTTAAAATATTGAGTTGTAATTGAGATTATGTGTTGTTTGCATGGTCTAGTACTAAATATCTATGTCAGATGTATTCCTTGGTAATACCTTCTGCCAGTAACTGGTTTGCTGATTCATTTTTGTAAACATGCCTTTTGATAAACAGAGGTTATGTTAATGGAGTTCAGTTAGTCAATTTTATTTCTCTTGTTTTAATCCATCTGATGAAATATTTGAATAAACCAAAGTCTTGAAGATATCCTTTTATATCATGTTCTAGAGCACACAGTTATACTTTTCACATTTAAATCTAAAATATTAGTGCAATTGATTCATGGATATGGTTTGAAGAAAGGGTCAAAATTATTATTATTTTAAATAGAGATATCCAATTGCACCAGCAGACTTAATTGAGAAGATAAGTACTTATCCATGGAAGTAATAAGACATTTACTTAAATTTTGTCTTAGGATATGTGTTATTCTATTTATGGACTTATTTTCCATTTCAATGGTTTGTTTCCTTCCATTGCTATACTGGCTTAATTATTGTAGCTTTATAATATGCCATAAAATCTGATAGTCTAATGAATAATTCTGCTAATTATTCTTCAAGATTTTCTTGTCTATTCTTAGTGTTTGCATTTTCATATTTATTTTTGGATAAGGTTTTTCACACACATTAAAATGCTTCATTTTAGGATTTTGATTAGAATTACACTGAATGTCAGTATGTATATTAAATATTTAAATATGTTCAATATGAGGAGAAATGACAGTTCAACAATCCCCAGGATTATAATCTATGAGCATGGTTTCTCCATTTATGTAAGTTTTAATAATATATTCCATATTTTTGAATTTTGTGAAAATATTTTATCAGGGCATCATAATTCTATAAAATAGTAGGATTCATTGTAAATCTTCATATATGCTCATAACATATTTTGGTTGATTTCATTGTCTATTATTCCCTCCATGCCTTTTCCTTCCCTCCTCCTTCTCCCAGATCTCTATTCTCTACTCTACTGGTCTTTCTTCTAAATTCATGAAAATCCCTTTTGTTTCTTTTCCATCCCTAGCTTCCACATATTAGAGAAAACATGCAGCATTTGACTTTTTGAGTCTGGCTCTTTACCCTTAATATGATGATCTCCAGTTCCATCCATTCATCAACAAACGACATGGTTTTGTTCTTTATTGCTCAATAAAACTCCAGTGTATATCCCACATTTTTAAAAATGTGTTCATCCATTGACAGGCACTTTGACGGGTTCCATAAGTTGGTAATTGTGAATTGTGCTGCTCTAAGCATGGGTATGCATGTTACCTCTTTAGTACGCTGACTTTATTTTGTCAGGATAAATACCAAGGAGGTAAAGCTGGATCATAGGGTGGTTCAACTCAATTCTAGTTAATTCACCTTGTCTTCTAACCCTAAAATTCTGTGTTCGCTTGATCTTATCTATTGGTTTGGCTTTTAACTGAACTGGGAGGAGGGAAGGAAGAGGCAGGAAAGAACTTTTAATTTCCAAGATTTCTGTTTGGTTCTTTTTGAGAATCTCTCTCTCTTTATTGAATTACTCATTCATATCCTGTAGTTTTCCTTAATCCATTCAGTTATTTATTTATATTTCTTTGAATTCACTGATCATTTTAACAGTCAATTCCTTAAATAGTTTATTCAGCAATTCATTCACTTTGGTATCTATGAATTTGGTCATTGATGAGTTATGAATTTTTGGAGGTATCTTGTCTTTTTCCTCACATTTTCTGTGATGCTACCTTGAAGTTTGCTCATTGGTTGGGATGGAAATCTCTTCCACTATTATGTGAGGGCCTTTTTTAGTAAGTAATGTCCCTTTACAGTGGATAGGCTGGGGATATCTCTCAGAATCAAGTCACTCACTCAGCAAGTCCAAAGTTTTAGGTGTGATCACACCAATACTTCAGGAGGAGAGAGTAACCACCAGTAGCCTCAACAACTTAAAAGCAAACCATATATCAACATATGATAAAAGATTATTTCAAATGATCTCTACAATGTCATCAACCTAGGAGAAGAAAGGGGAAATTGTATAAGTAAAACAGGCTGAAATTTAGTCAGTATGATAGAAAAATTAATACTAAATATGTAGAAAAAAGGAGAAAAACAAAAGGGAAATGGGGAGGCACAAAAGAAGAAATGAGGAAAGAAAGAAAAAAGAAAGGAAGGGATTCTAAATGAAAAAAAGAGATGTGAAGAAAAATACTATTAAGGGATTCTAGAAATACATATATTAGAAATATGAAAAATATGAGGAAAAAACCTAAACAAAACAATTGACAAAAAAAAAAAAAAAAGAGAGAAAACAAAACCAAAAAATAGCTAAGGATTTCTCCTTGTCAATATATTTAAAATGGAGACACTTCCTTCTGGGATTTCTAACTTTGGAATCCAATCCAGCAGGTAGAAGGGGTTTGTAGGATGTTACTACAGTTCAATTTATTCCTTCTCAGCCCTAGCCCAAGCAGGACAAACCTTTCAGGAGAGTCTCCAAGCTGAGCGCTGTCCCTTCTTTCTCACCTGGAAATGTTGAGGGAAAGTTGTTTGCTGCAGAACTAAATTCGCCCTCAGTACCTGTTTTATATACCCAGGGGCAGGGTGCAACTAGAGGAAAGGCTGCCCACCAAACCTCCCACCCACAGATCCTGTGGACCCATCTAGCCTGAGCATCCCAGGTCCCAATGCCTTGTTGGTGCACTTGTAACGGTGGTCCCTGTCACCTTTTGAATATAGCTCTGAAGCTTATTTTTAAAAGGGACATGTTTTCCTTTTCCTCTTCTCCCTCTCTCCTTCCCTAACCTGGGAGCGGGGAACAAGATTACCTTGAGTTACCTGTGTTCCACAGGAAGGAATATCTGCCAGAGGATGTAGGAAGTGAGTATCTCCCAAATTAACAAGTGAATGTTAACATACCATCAGATTGCCCTGGGAACCCTGTCAGGGCACACCTGTAATGTAGCCTTTGAAGAGCTCTTTTAAAAGCCCCCTGTTCCTTCTGATGGGCAGAATCACAGCCTTTGGGATAGGAGTCCCCTGTGTTTCTCCTTTGCTAGCAAAGCAATAAAACTTCCTTTTCCTTTTCCTCAAAACTGTGTCCTCATTATTGAACTGGCATCAGGGACAAGCACCTGCTTTTGGTTATACACTTAGGGACACTGCAAATATCCAAGTCATGTGGACACACCCTCAAGAACACTGCTGATTGTGGGGCAGGTGGCTGGACCCAAGGAATCTGACTGGGATAGGAACTATGGTCACTAAGCTTTCTTTTAGTACCCCTCCTGATACTTTCAGACCCTTGCACCTCACCCCACCACACAAATCCTCAAAGAACTGGTCTTACTCTCTGTCACTAATCTCAAACTGCCAATTTTAAGTGGGAGCACCCTCTGGTAGGCACCCTAACACTCAGAGTTTGTCGTGGATCTGTGTCATTCCTCTGGACCCAGACTTAACTATCACCTGCTGATTCTGTAAAGAAAAGTGGCTTTTGGGTCTTAGATACATCAAATGCAGGATTTCCCCAGCAGCAAGTCTAGACAATGAAGTCCTTCTTAACATGGCTCCATGTCTTAGCACTATCTAGATTTTTAGGGAAGTGTAGAAAGACTATTCTCCCATACTGGCCTGTTACACAGAATTCTGTGTTCTTTTAAAAGCTCCAAGTTGCCTTCCTTAGGGGTTATTACTTATTGGAGGCCATATGTAAGTTATGGGTATGTTCGAGTATTAAGGCAGGGAAGCTGCTTCTCTGGGAACTCCTGGGTGAAAGCCCAGATCCTGCTGGTGCCTACTTAGCTCAAAGCCTTAGGATCAAACATCCTCCAGGAAATGGGCATAACCTGCCAAACACCAAACAACTTGTTTACTGCAAGACTCCTGCCCCTTGGAAAAACGAGCAGCAAAACAAGACTCCTCCAACACTGAAACCTTGTCCCTGACCTTGATATACTTCCCCTTAAATAAAGAATTGGGGCCTTTTTCCATTATTTACTTCCAGTTCCTGTCAGGGTTGGAAGATCCATCAGTAGCCCTGTTTTTTGAATCTGATCTTTGACATTGTCTTTATGTCTTACTGATTATTTCAGACTTTTTATTTTCCCAGGCAGCTCACACCTCCTGAGCAGAAACCGGTTTTGCCAGGGTGCTGGTCACCCCAACATACTTACATATTAGTTCAATAATTTCCTCAACTACAGTAGTTATTGTTGTTTTGTATTCTGCATTCTGTTTTTTGAGTCTGGTCTATGCTGTGATACATTTAAGATTCCCTCAATAAAAAAAAATTTATTGTTCAGATGTTAGTACAATATTCAGTGATAACTTTTTTTTTTTTTTTTTTTTTTTAGATTTTCTTAGCCACAAAATGTAACCTTACACAATTCATGTCCCTTCAAGTAGAAGTCCCATACAATTATCAATTAATAAGGTAGAACAAAGACCTGGTCTCCTCAACTTAACTTTGGGCAAATGTATAAGGCCATTCTAGTTCAAGTTCTCTGTTTCAGTCAATGCTGTGCTTCTGCTTGTATCGAAAGTTTGATACTCTCATCAGTGCACCCCATTTTTCCTTTTCTTTGCGCAGGTGTTGATCATGAGCAATCCTTAATGAATTAGTCAGTTGAAATCTGCCTTAGAGCAGGGTTCTTAGGAAAACATGCGGAGAAATCATGCACATATTTGGAGTTTGGGAGCTAAAGCTCATAATACCTGAGTGGCAATGAGAACACTATCACTGATCATAGCAGTAAGAGTAGTCACTGGATAAAAGGTAGTGGTTCAATTGTTCAGTGATAAATTGAGGGGCATACCAGTCAACATTAACGTTTTAGTTATTATGATGATTACACTGTTATAATGGAATAGATGGACTATGGACTGAACCTCCTAAACTGTGAGCCAAAATAAATTTTTCCTCTTGTATATGGTTCTTGTCAGGTATTTTGTTATAGTGATACCGCCGTTTATCGGTGACAAGTTCGGCTTCCTCAGGTGTTAAAGTGTAACATCAGAGAAGCATGCCAAGGCAAGCATATTAAGCAGGATTTATTTAAAAGGAGTAATAATACAGACTTTGCCTGGGAGGGAGAAGGAGGACATGGCTGATGTTCTAGAATCCCAAGAAGTGAGCATACCCTACATCTTTTATAGGTTAGGGTCTCCTTTGTTCAGTTCTCTCCCCCCTTATCTCTCCTTGCTGCCTATGTGATTAGACCCAGTTTTGCAGGTGAGATGCAAAAAGTGAGAAGCAGGTCAGAGGAAGGGCCAAAGTGATTCAGCCAGGCAAGGGCCCAGGGGGCATTAATTAGCAGGCCCTGCCTATAGTCCTTGACTAGGACAGGTAAATTTGGGAATCAATGGGGTCTGGAGATCCTTGACATTCCATTCTCCCAGGGGCAATCTCCAACTTCCATAGGCAGATGGCTCTCTTGACCTTCCTGTCCTCGATTTGACCCAATCCCCTATTTCTACACTAACTGCCTGTCCCCAATTCTGGCTTCAATAGTAATGAAAAGGTGACTAAAGCAATGTGCTTGAGAAATGTGGGAGAGGAAGAAGTGATTCTAAGGACACAGTGGAACAACGTAAACAAAAACCAAGAACAATTACCAAATGAGAGCAAATCTGAAAGTCAGAGAGCTGCTTTAGTAGCAACTAACAGAAAGCAGCAATAGAAAGAGCTAAGGAAATGGCCCAGGACATAAATTTCAGATTAGTCAAAGAGAAAATGTCAAGTTACCAAGCAAGACTGGTCTGCTGTGCCAAGATCAGGCTTCAGCTTGGGAAAGAATGTGACCATTATAAGTATGACCCTGGTTGAGGCTCCTGAAAATCACAGATGCCCAGATTCCCCGTTACTCTGAGAGAGCACAAGTCTCCACTTCCTGTTAAGAATCATCCTTTCCCCTTACTTAAATTTACGCAGAGACCTCTGTCTTGAAGGATAATATCCACCTTATTAGGGTTCTGAAACTTCTTTCCCTGGGGTCAGTGTTACCTAGCTGGGCATGAACTACATCTGGTAAAAAATGGGAGGGGAGGATCTTTATCTATAATATGCCACATGATGCAGGTAGATGTACCTATAGAAGTTCAGCATCAACACTGAGACATCACTGGAGGTGTTCAATCAAGGAGTACACCTTTTTAATTTGGTGTGATCAGAAATACTTCAGTTTTTTTTTTTTTCTATTACATTAAAAATATGAGTTTAACTTAATTAAAAATACTAAGTATCAAAGATAGTCTGTTGAACAAATGATGCTGGGAAAACTGGAAATCCATATGCAGTAAAATGAAAGTAAACCTCTATCTCTCACCCTGCACAAAACTCAACTCAAAACGGATCAAGGACTTAGGAATTAGACCAGAGACCCTGCACGAAAGAGAAGAGAAAGTAGACCTGAATCTTCATCATGTTGGCTTAGGATCAGACTTCCTTAGCAAGACTCCCAAAGCACAAGAAATTAAAGCAAGAATCAATAAATGGAATGGACTCAAACTAAAAAGCTTTTTCTCAGTGAAGGATACAATCAAGAATGTGAAGAGAGAGCCTACAGAGTGGGAGAAAATCTTTTCTACATGCACTTCAGATAGAGTGTTTATCTCCAAAATTTATAAAGAACTTATAAAACTTTACACCAAAAATACAAAAAACCCAATCAACAAATGGGCCAAGGAACTGGACAGACACTTTACAGAAGACATACAGGTGATAAATAAATGTATGAAAAAATGTTCAGCATCTCTAGTAATTAGAGAAATGCAAATTAAAACAACTCTAAGATTTCTTCTTACTCAGAATGGCTATTATCAAGAACACAAACAATAATAGATGTTGGTGTGGATGTGGGGAAAAAGACACACTTTTACATTGCTGGTAGAGTTGCAAATTGGTGCAGCCACTCTGGAAAGCAGTGTGAAGAATCCTCAAAACAGTTGGAATGGACCCACCTGTTGACCCAGTTATCCCACTCCTTGGTTTATACCCAAATGACTTAAAATCGGCATACTACAGTAAAGCAGTCCCATCAATGTTTATAGCAGCTCAGTTCACAATAGCTAGATTGTGGAACCAACCTAGATGCCCTTCAACAGATGAGTGAATAAAGAAACTGTGGTATATATACACAATGGAATATTATTCAACCATAAAGAAGAATAATATTATGGCATTTGCAGATAAATGGATGGAACTGGAGAATATCATGCTAAGTGAAATAAGCCAATCCCAAAAAACCAAAGGCTGAATGTTTTCCCTGATAAGTAGATGATGATATATAATGGGGGTGGGTGGTAGGGGGGTGAGAGAAGAATGGGGGAACTTTAGATTATGTAGTCAGAAATGAGAGGGAGGTGGGGTGTGAAAAATGGTGGAATGAGACAGACATAATTGCCCTATGTACATGTATGATTACATGAATGGTATGAATCAACATAGTGCACAAACAGAAATGAAAAGATGTACCCCATTTGTTTACAATGAATCAAAATGCAGTCTGTAAAAAATTAAAAAATAAATAAAAATTTTAAAAAATATTAAGTATACCAAATGCACAGTTACATGTACAGAACTATATTTTAAAGCATATTATATATGAATTACTCTTCTATATTCTGCAATTTCACATAAATATAGTATCTTTCCTACTTTTGAGAGGTATACCATGAAAGATTGACATATAATATGCTCTGTGCACAAAGACAAAGAACATAGACATCTCAACATCCAAGAAAGATTTTTCCAGAGAACTTATTTTGTGAACTTTCTATTAAAGGTTAAGTAGAGTTAGCAAGACACACCCAGATTCCTCCACACCTCCCATCCCTTAAAAGGCAACATATAAGGTTATGTATATATACACATATGTATTTGAAAAAGTTGAAGTAATGGGATCTAAATATGAGACAAATCTTCCAGTAAATTAGTGGTGACTGACAATATTTGACAATCTGTTGATCCTACCATCCTGTACTGCGTGAGACATAGTGAGAAAGTATGTGTTCCTACTTTAGTAAAACATCTTCAGAAAAGTTATTTATATGAAATATTATTTTAAGGCATCCTCAATTCAGAATTCAGAAATTATATCTCTTGAAGTAAAACACATAACTCTAAAAATTTTGATTCAAATTGATGTCTTACTTAAATCTGTCATATTTATTTTGAAGTTATATTACCTAGAGGTCAAAATCATTGTACAATTTTTTGCTAAATTAGAAAAAGAGCTTTGAAATTTCCTTCCTATAATTTCTATTAATATAAAAAATATATTCCACAACACTACATTTTTGAATAAAGATATGATTGTCTTAGTCATATACAAGACAATTTGTATATGACAAGTCTTATTTTATATAGTCTCATCTGGTGACATAAGGAGAAAATTCAGTTATACATTTTTTGGGGGGGGGTTGCCAGGGATTGAACTCAGGGGCACTCAACCACTGAGCCACATCCCTGGCCCTATTTTGTATTTTATTTAGAGACAGGGTTTCACTGAGTTGCTTAGTACTTCACTGTTGTTGAAGCTGGTTTTGAACTTGCGATCCACCTGACTCAGCCTCCCAAGCTGTTGGGATTACAAGCATGTGTCACTGAGCCCAGCTTAGGTGATACAATTTTATCAAGCCTAAATAGTATCTTATTTTATTTTAACTACTAACTGCCAGGGAACAATAAGGAAAGGTTTCAACCCAGTGCAAAGAAAGAAAAATTGATAATGTTTTTCTACATTCTTCATTCATTCATTAGAACTTGTCACTTAGATCTCTCAAGAAATGTTAAATAATCATATTGACTATCAAATGTCTATTATTTATCAGGAGTTATGCAGAATCTCTTACATCAAGCAGTGATAGTTTGCTTAACACCCTAAAAGAGCACATGTCAGTATTAGTTATTTTATAGAGTAGAAAGTTTAGTTTTTAAAGTAAAATAACATACTGATAAAGAATACAAATGGAGGCAAAACTCTTTATTTTGCACTTCTTCATTCTGAATAATATCATTGTAAAGAGATCCTTGATTAACAATTATGCATGGAACTAAAACTGGAGTTTTTAATAGTCTCAACTTTAGGTCCTCTTTCTATTATGCCGTACTGCTGTTGTGACAACATGAATAGCTTTCAACTTTCCCTTCTTTTTTACTGCTCAATTTTGACACAAAAAGTAGAGATTTTTCAGTAAATTATTAAATGTAAATTATAAGAAAAATGTAACTCGACATTGAGGTACACTGATTATAGTATACACTTCGATATGAGAAATAGAAAAAGATAGGACTTGTATGATTGGGTAGTAAAGCCAAAATTTATAACTTAAATCACAGATGGAAAACAGAGGAAAGGATTTAACAAAAGCATGTCATGGTAAGGGCTGAATTTTTGATAAAGTATTCCAGCAGTCTTATGGAATGGATTTTAGATATCAGTTGAAGATATTGCAATAATCAAGGTGAAAAATTATAGAAGTCTGTAATATACTAGATATATTTGAACACTATTTACAACTTCCTATTGAAATGGGTCCTGTATCCTGGAAAATATTCCTTTTTCAAGATATCTCCCAAAGAAAATAAAAATTTAGTGTTCTGATTTTGTCTAAAGGAAAACAAAAATTGTTCTTTGATCTTAGATTCTAGTTGCTTTGATCTTAATTTGACAATCTGAAAAATATAAATATAAACAGGGAAAGTAGTGGGTAAATTGAAATATACACAGGTGTGTATATGTATATATTTGTGCATATATATATATATATATATTTAAATGTGTTACTTTGCATGTTCCTCCTAGGGGATGCAGGGAGTATTATTAATACAGCACTCGTCTGACATAAATAATCCCTTGTCCGCGGGGAGATAGACTGTTGCATATTCACAAACTACATTCTCATAGGCAGCTGTTTATCTCCCAACACTACGCAATATCCATTGCACTATGAAAAGCATCAACATTTGCTTTTAAACACAAAAATATGATGTTTGATTTGGATTTTATGATTATTCCTTTTTTAAAAAGTATTTTATTAAAAGCATTATTTTATTTCAGTGTCTTATGCATTGAGGAGAAAATGCACACATAGAAATCAAAACAGGAGAGCTGGGGGGATAGCTCAGCTGGTAGAGTGCTTGCCTCACAATCACAAGGCTCTGAGTTCGATCCCCAGTACCACAAAAAAAAGAAAAAAAAGAAATCAAAACAGGAATTTTTCAACTTCCACAAAAGGAAAACCTAAAGTCATAATAAAATCATTGCTTCTGAGCAAAAGACAAGCTTCATATTTATCAATATTAAGGGAATTCCTCAGTAAAATGTTGTCTAATTCACTGAAACATTTTCCTACTATAATTTTGTATTAGATATAACAAGGAAAGTTAAATAAATTTGGGGGCTAAGAGAAAGAAAATAATTAAAGATGCATATAATTCTTAGTCTAATCTACAATGTATAATAATATAAATTCATATAAAGTTGCAATCTCATTTTCTACTTTAAAATAGAATATTTAGAAGGTCTTATATTTTCTAAAATTAAGTGAAAGTTCATATTTCAGATTTCCTTAAAAAGCAAAGTATATTGGAGTAGTGATACACTCCACCATCTCTCCCATAATACAAGCCATTTCCAATTGATAGGCGAGTAGGAAATGTGAGGCTGGAAAGGTCTCAGAGGGAGTATGGAAATCAAGCTCTATAGTACTAATAAATGTATACTGACATTTTAAGTTTTCTCTTCCCTATGATTGAACTTGTACTCTATTATCACCTTAAATGTTATAATTTACTGACTAAATATAAAGCTCACATACTAACTATAGTTATTTGATTGTTTAAACCCTCTATCAGATTTATACCAATGTTAATTAGGTCCAGTGTGTTTTGACTTTTTATATCTATGTGAGATTTTTTTTCTTTTTTACTGTGGAATGTTTTCAGGTATACCTAATGAAAAATTTGCTAATAAAACTTGCTTTATTTAATTTTATTTATTTTTTTGTTACTGGAGATTGAACCCAGCGACGCTTAACCACTGAGCCACATTCCTTGCCCTATTTAATATTTTATTTACAGACAGGATCTTGATGAGTTGCTTAGTGCCTCACTAAATTGCTGAGGCTGGTTTTGAACTCACAATCCTCCAGCCTCAGCCTCCCAAGCAGCTGGGATTAAAAGCATGCACCACTGTGTCCAGAAAGACTTGCTTTATTTTAATATATTTCATTGTTAAAGCATTATTTTGCTTGGGTGGTATTTGAATATTTTATTCCCTTATAAAAGGGATTCAAATAGACCAGGGAAAAATAAAATTATGATTAAAAACTAAAATTGCAATTTAAGAAGAAGAAAACAAAGAGTGACATCCAAGTGTTAAAAATAACGATGAACTGGAATAAAATTTTATAAATAATGTGAAAAAACTAGGAATTTTAGTTTACTATAAACTGGAAGTGCCATCTGAATTCTTATAGGAATAGCCTCAATATATTCTGTTATTTTTAGGATCATAAACCATAAGTGATCTTAGGCCTGCCAGATTACTATAAGGGTGAGTGAATGTAGTTAATAATGATGATTTATGCATTTCAAAATAGAGAGATGATTTTAAAAACATTAACATAAAAAATGATAAAAGATTAAGGTAACGGGCCAGACACAGTAGCACAAGCCTGTAATCCCAGCATCTCAGGAGGCTAAGACAGGAGGATTGCAAGTTCAAAGACACCCTCAGCAAAAGTGAGGCACTAAGCAACTCAGTGAGATCCTGTTTCTAAATAAAATACAAAACAGGGCTAGAGATGTGACTCAGTGGTTGAGTGTTCTGAGTTCAATCCACAATACCAAAGGAAGGAGAAATTAAGGTAATAGTTTACCAAATACAGTACATCCATGAATCAAAACATAACTATAATATATATCTTTAAATATTCAATGTCAATTAAAATATTTAAAAAGAGGAAGAAGGTCTGTGTTCTTCATTCCTGGTTGTAAAGGGTGCACAATTTGTGGTTTTACATCTCTGGACTTTACTTGTCACATGAGGACTTGGTTTAATTGATGGCTAAGATTTCATTTAGATTTTATGTCTAATAGGGAATATAAAATTATATCAACATACCTGCAAATAAAATTGGTCTATACTAAGACAAGACAACTCAGACAATGTTGGAAATTTTCCTCTCATAAAACATATGAAGGATTTTAATAGACTAAAGAGAATAGATATATCTCAGAAGCCAACACATGAATCAATGGATGAATATTATAGTAAAGTCAATTTTGTTTTACTAGAACAAAGAAGTGCACTTACAATACTCAGCTCGATCACCTAGCAGATGTATTTTAGAGAAGATTTCTGTAGATACTGGAAGAGAAATAAAATCAGGTTTGTTTTTAAATATAATTTATGTTTTCTAATAGTAATAAGAACATTTGTAGACAGTCATTTGAAATAGATTGAAAGGATTTGAAACAAAATCCTCTCATATTTTAAGAATATTATACTAAAATACTTCAGAAAATTTGACAATACTTCATTATAATATTTTCACTTAAAAACGTCTTATGATCATTCTTTGAACATGACAGACTGTTTACTTCATAATTCATTGGATCACTATCACCCACAATCCCTTAATCAGTTCCCATGTTCTGTCAGTTCTGCCCTCTGGTGTCAGAATTCATTAATTTGATCCTAATGAATCCTTTGCATTTCTCTCTTCTGTAAATTATCTTAGATAATGCTACAAGAAACACCCAGGAGAGAGGTTAAAAGTTGGTGATGTAGATAGAGGAAAATTCCTAGATTAACACCTTTGAGTAAGGAAGAATGAATGGGATCTCGTGCCCCTGGGAAGATCTATAAATGCCTAAACAATGCTCAGTGGATCTCACAAATGCAGACTGAAAAATATTTACAGAACTATACAAGCTATACTTCTTAGAGTTGACTTTGAATTCTTTGATAATGAAATTCAGTTTTCCTAATTCATTAATATTGTATTGGAGTCTTTTATTAGTAATCACCAAAGTTAGCATTCATTTAGCAAACTTTTTTTAATCTTCGAAACATACTTATCTTGATATTAAGGAGAAGAAATTCAAGGCACCAAATGCAGAGTGTGGCAATCAAATCAAGAACTACAAAATACTGGAAGTGAAATGCAAGTCCTAATTTATTTGGCTGTAAAGCCTAGTCATTTTGAGTATACTATGATAAATCTTATTTAAAAGCCCTCTTCACTACTGGCAAGATTCTTGGAGAATCTAGAAATACAAGATTACAGAATATTCAATTCTGCAAGAGACCACAGAATCCAATTCAAATTAAATGACTTATTAAAATCCACACTGCTAATTGGTGGCAAGGTCAAAATTTCCTTTTTTTCTGCCAATGCCATTTTAACTACTAAAATGGGCCCAGATTATTAAAAAATTAAAGACTATGAAGTTCTTCACATGTTTTAGGGTCTTCCAACTTCTCAGTGCCCTATTAGAGCACAAGGTCTTCTGCCTGTTTATGATTTGAGCAAGTAGGTTGTTGGCTATCAGTGAAGAGTCAGGGAATTAATGTATATTGATTTAGAAATAGTACTTCCGCCTACAAAACCTGAAGCATATATATTTGCCAGTCTTTTAGTACAGATTGAGGTCCCTTTTTAAACCTGTGTTTCTTTTTAAGGTGTTTTTTCTTTCTTGTATAAAAGTTAGAGTTTAAAAGTTAAAGTTTAAAAGTTAGAGTTTGAGTCTCTTTAAAATGAGACAAGATTTTCAAGATTGGTGCAAAACCATTTGGAAGTAAATTCCTTCTATTGTTTTATTATATTACTCTCTTCAAACATTTTAAAGCTTCCTCTCCTGTTGTGTTAAGAAAATGTTTTCTAAGCTTGAAAGAGAAGGAGCGTGTTTTTTAAGTCATAGAACACCATTTAATAGGTCCCACCCAAACATTGCTTAGAATTTAGAAAAATACACTTTGATTTCTCTGTTTATTACTTTAACAGAATTTAGATGTGGTAAATTACACATTAATCAAAGGGTTCTTGGACAATAGTTATGATTTTGTTGCTCTTAGCATACTAATCCAGTTTGAGAACTAACATAGCAGTCTTGTGTTAACTTTAGTTTTTTAATTCACAAAAAATTTCTCAGTGCTCTTGGGAACGGTGATACTATCTAAGTGGTCCTCTTACTAATAAGCTAAATAACATAGTGACTTTTGTTCATCTATAAATTTGTGTTTGTAAAATTTATACTGACCTGTATGTAATTTAACATCCTTATTTTTATTTAAGTGCCTTATCTTGTGAAATCTTTCAAAGCATTTAATTTATATTCATACTAATATTTTTTTTGTTTTTATGCACATATTTTATAGGTTAAACTAAAATTAAATTATAATTCAATAACAAATTCAACTCTCATATTTCAAGTTGAGAAATGTGCCTAAGTTATCAATAGGAATAAGATTCCATGGGGAAAATGGAGAATGATTATGAGGACTGAGAAATTTGTGCACTGTGTCTGTCACTGTATATTTGAAAATTAAGGATAAGAGTGTTTATCTTTTGAGTCAGTAATTAGTAGTTTAAGAAAATATCTTAATGACATGACACTTTCCTTCGGAGTACTAATATATTTAATGACAAATTTTACCAGTGAAACTTGACTGCAGCAGAAACCTGTGGTGTTGATACAGATGGACAGATGGTATTTAGTGTTCAACACTGGCATCACACTCTTGCAAAAGAACAAACAAACAAAAAAAACCAGTTACAGCAGGATGATGGATTATAAGGACAATTACCTCTTGGGAAAGAGAATAATAAACTTGTGCTTGAGGGTTCAATTCCTGAGTGTCTGGAGGTCCTCAGATCATCCTTAGGGGAGAAGTAGCGGGGGTAGGATTAGGAGCAATATGCTACTACCTGCTAATGTAGCTACTGAGGGCCTGAGTTCATTTTAGTACAATATTTAGTGCACAGAACTGGTCTTGAAAGAAGGAGTCCTCACTTAGGATATCCACTTTGTATGGAAATGAATGCACTTAGGGCTAAACAAATAGAATGATCTTTTTCCCTTCCTGCACATAGAAGAAAGGGAATAATACAAGCATAGTACAATTTAGTACAATTTAGTTCACTGTAGTACAATAACATAAGTATATTTACAATGTGAGTGTTGTGTAGGCACTCACTTGCTACTATGTTATTCTACAACAGAAACTTTTACAAAGCAGTAAAAAAAAATCATAGAAATGAAGGTACCAATGTGCAAGATAAATAACCTCATTTGAAGGGGAAGAGACAGATTTAGTACTAGTTCCAGTTCTTCCACAGGTAAACTTAAAAGCACAA
Organism: Sciurus vulgaris; assembly: GCF_902686455.1. NCBI lineage: Eukaryota > Metazoa > Chordata > Mammalia > Rodentia > Sciuridae > Sciurus > Sciurus vulgaris. The sequence goes on from NC_136466.1 coordinate 51,248,583, forward strand.
TTTTAACTGTGAAAGACCAACTTAGCACCTTGAATATATAGGAAATAAAATATATAATACATAACAATGTATGGCCTATTATGAGAATTAATGACTCTGGACAGTAAAATTAATTAATATTATTTTTTTTCAAATTATTTAAGAGATTCAGGAAATAGCCTTTCAGAGAAAATACTTTACATATTCTACATTATGTTTCGACAAAGATTTTGCAAAACCAAGATTAGAAAACTGGTCTACCAATTGCACTGATTTATTGCCTCCAAAAAGATGGAGCTGATGAATCATTTCCCCTCCAATTTTTTTTTTAATATATTTTGGGTATTTTAAACTGACTTGCAAAGGATTATATCAAAGGCATTAGCAGTTTAATGTTGTGATGCAGTGTGTGCCAACTTCTAAATGCACAGAACTGGTCTTGAAAGAAGGAGTCCTCACTTAGGATATCCACTTTGTATGGAAATGAATGCACTTAGGGCTAAACAAATAGAATGATCTTTTTTCCTTCCTGCGCATAGAAGAAAGGAAATAATACAAGCATAGTTAACATATTCAATCGATCATCTTGTTTACCATTTTAACTGCATTTTCTAACATATTTCAAGTGGCAAATAATTTGGGGGCATACTTTTAGATATTATCTGAAAAGTCTTCTCATTAATAGAACTGGAAAGCCATCTGTATATAATGTGCAAGGTAAATTGAATCGACAGCAATTTTGTTAGTAATTTAATTTACTCAAAGCTTCAGTGCACCTTCAAGCCTCTGGGTTTTTTCCTCTCTGTATTTCCAAACCATAACTCATTCCTTTACATAGTACCACTATATGAAATGTTGTTGAAATAAACTAGGTTATGTATTTTCTAACTGTACAGAATAATGGCTATGCAGCTAGGAAAATAAGTCTTTTTAATAGATAATGCCACCACATTCATGTTTGTCAAAGTTTAATGGCAAAAGCAGCAGACCTTGAAAGTATGCTGGTCTTCAGGGAATTTCTTTAAATTGGAATCATAATCAAACTGTAAACGGGTTAGGTGAAGCCCTGCTATACAGAGTACATGATAGTATGTTGGCAGTTCATTTATTCTCTGGGGATGCATTTCACCAACATGTACAGTTGATTATCACATTTTCTCAATTAAATGTTATAGTTAGGAAATCCAGAATGCACAATAGAAAACATTGTAAAGTACTTAGTGAAATAATTATTTTTGCATCCGCCTCACAACTAAACTGAACTAGAGACAATGAAATTGCTACATTAGAATACATGGAACCCTGAGTATTTTCTAGGTTTTCATATACTACTGTGTTATCCCAGGACAAAAACCTTTACATAAAAGCAGTCCACAGAATTCATAGACATCATGCACTGATATGCAAAGTAAATATCCTTACATAAAGGGAAGAGGCAAATTCTGTGCTAGACCAAATCTTGCCACCTGTAAATTAAAAAGCACCAGTTGAACTATGACAGACCATTTTAATGCCTGGTATAATGAAGGTCATGAATTCTAGAGATGTTAACAGAATTATCCAAGATTGTAGGCATTCTGGAAACCATTTCAGAGCAAAGAAAAAGAGAAGACATTTTAATCACTTTATAAGGTAAGTAATATGTACCCAATTAAGTATATACCAGTCAGAAAGTCTCCTCATATAGCAGGCGTATGTTGATAGTTTAAATTCCAGAGGGAAAGAAATTATCAAATTACTATACAGTAATGTATAGTATATCTAAAATGTTGAATATAATTTAACATCATTTGTAAGTGCTTGTCTGTAATAAAGACAATATATGAACTTACTTGCCCTCCCAGGCAAAAGTAAGAAAGTTGGACTTAGTAGGGTCAACCACTCAAGAATAGGTGTGCAGAGACAGAAAAGTGAAGAGTGACTGAAAACCACAGGGAGACTTATCTGATGGATAAATACTTGGATGATGGGACTTGGTATGTCAAAAACTCCCCCAGTCATAGTTACATCTCCTTGAAAACCATATTGCACCTTCTCAGATGACCTGGACCCTCTCTAACACTGAAACTCATGACTCCCAATTACCCTGGCAACTAAAACAACAAGATGCTCCCAAGGAAAGCTTGCTAAGGGCTAGACAAAGGGTAATAAACTGATTAAGGGAGCAGGAAATTAAGATAAAAACAGGAATACTCAATTTCCTTATAAACCACTCAATGAGCATCGTGTCATTCTCTTTTGGAGGTGGTCTATGCCATTCCTGTGCCAACAACCAAAAACCAAAATGTGGACCTGAGCGTGACTCTCTGGAAGCTTCCCTGGGACTCCCAATAAAACTGGAGGGGAGGAGGGGTGCACTGTCTCCCGTGAGAGTGCCTCCTTTTCCCTTTTTCTACCCCTTGTAGTAAATTTATGCCTGCTACTCTGATCAACATGTCTGAAATCATTCTGGCATGATTGTAAGAATTCGAGTGAAGGGGGGCTTTTGTGGCAGACCTGTGTCCTGTAAGAGTAGAAGTAGGTTATTAAACCTACATTTGTTACAGAGGTATACCACTTGTGGTAGTATGGCCATTTTAACAATATTAATTGTGCCTATCCAAGAACATGGAAGGTGGTTCCATATTCTAAGGTCTTCCTCAATTTCTTTCTTTAATGTTCTGTAGTTTTCATTGTAGAAGTTTTTCAACTTTTTTGTTAGATTGATTCCTAAGTATTTTATTTTCTGTGGGGGCTATTATGAATGGGATGGTTTTCCTAATTTCTCTTTCAGCTGATTTGTCATTGGATTATAGGAATGCGGTTGATTTATAAGTGCTAATTTTGTATCCTGGTACTTTGCTGAATTCATTTATGAGTTCTAGAAATTATCTGGTGTAGTTTCTTGGGTCTTCTAAATGTAGAATCATGTCCTCAGCAGAGTTAGTTTGAACTCTTCTTTTCCTATTGGTTTCAATTTAATTTCTTTGTTTTGCCTAGTTGCTCTGGCTACAGATTTGAATTGAAGTGGTTAAAGTAGTCATCCCTGCCTTGTTTCTGTTTTTAGAGGGAATGCTTTCAGTTTTTTTTGTTTGTTTGTTTGTTTTTTCCATTTAGCACTATGTCGGCCTTGGGCCTTACATGAGTTTTCATAACAAATCCTGGAATCCAAACAGGTTGGGGAGAATTTTAGATTTCAGATCCCTGAGAAATTTGGGAACCCAAATTAGCAAAAAGCTCAGTATTGGGTACTAGAGAAACCTATAGTCAAACAAACAAAGAAAACCTTCTTTTGGAGAGTAATTGTGAAGAGAGTTTTCTGAGTTGTCATGACTGGGTATAGAACAAAAAAACAAACATAAACACAAAATCTTCTCCCTTAAGTATTCTCAATCATAATCCCAACTCTGAAAAGTTACATAAAATCTGAAACTCGTTTATGGAGTATCCTAAAATTTGTCATTTCAAAACTCTAGTGTTAAAGCAAAATCTCTGTGACAGAAATTAATTTAAATGAATACCTGAATGTATTCACAAAGATAACCTTGTAAAGAATCCAAGTACAGTATATCTAATATACATAAAATTTTTTTTGTAGTATATGTAACATTCTAAGTATAAATGGTAATGAGCAAACATTAATAAAAGTCAACAGAAACAGAATTATGTCTGCAAAATTGCAAGTAATTACATTAATACAGCTTAATAAATGAAGGTGAAATTAAATAGAATAGACAGAGGCAGGCTGTTATGGTATTATGTCCCCTAAAAAGGGCTTCTCTAAATTTTCCAGGCTATGCACAAAATTTACGTCTAGAACATTCCAAACATTGCAGTCAACTCTTCTGTCACAGAGAAGTGGGAAAAGGGAAGGCACAATGAACCTGAGTAGAGGCTGTAGAAAATTTCAAACTTAAAGGCTAAAAGGGTACAACCAATGAGCATGTTGCAGGCCTCACTAAAAGAATAACTGATTAGAACCCCACTCTCATCGAAAGCTCAGCTTCTCTTCTTCTCACTTGAATAAACCCTACTCTTTCATACTTGCTCTCTGTTGTCCATGGACTTCACTTTTCGAATTCACGAGATAAGAACCCACAAAGGAGATGCCAAAGAATGGTTGAGGTTTGATTCAATACTAGAAGGCAAGGCTGCTATGAAGAGCTGCCACACAGCTAGATCCTGCACACTACTGCTGGAGAGTATGGTCCTGCCTGCTGAAATCAGCAGCTAACTGTAAGGAATTCCCGGCTTCCCCCACCACCTGTCAATCTGCGTTAGCCCGCCTCTCACGTTACAGGAATTTCCTGCCTCCCACGTTATGTACTAATATGTCATTGGTCCATCAGTCAGTCTGTAAGAATTTTCCTCCGCGATTGGTTCCTCTCAGCCTGCGAAATTCCTATGTCTGAGAGAAACCTTGCGCCATGTTTCTCTTTTTCTTTCTTCCCCTTCCCTCGTGCAGACTAAATCGTTTGCGCAAAATAAAGGTTCCTTGTGTGAGACCTGTATCTGTGGAGCATTTCTGGGAGCTAGCGAGGAACCATAACTGTGCCTTTATCGCCTAACACTAACACTAGAGAACATCCTCTGCTGCAGAAGGCTGTAACCTCACTGGTGATTACAGCTGCAGAGGCAGAGAATCTGGTTTCTATATTCCTTGTATTATAAGAAATAAAGGGAAAGAGAAAAGTGTGATAAAAAAAAAAACAGGGTTCGATCAAAATTTTCTAGACAGGCTTGTAAAAGAACCAAATATAAATTTTAGAAAAGATACGAGGGCAGACAAAGAATAGGGAAGAGAGCATATTTAAAGATAATTTTTGAGGATTAATGAAAGACGGCAATATCATAATCAGAAAATGTGATGAACCCCAGCCAAGAAAAAAAAAAAAATATTCTATGTAGATTCATTAGAACAAAACAGCAGACACCAAAGAAAATAACGAAAGTGTTCTTATAAAGTAATGGCATTTAAACAGAGTTCACTTCTCAATAGCAATGATGGAAACAAAAATGTGTTTTTTCCACATTAAGTGCTTAAAGAAAAAGTTGTCAACCTAGTGTTTATATGTAATTAAACTATTTTTGAAGACTGATGTTATAGCTGTTCATAATTTATCTAAACATATACAAACACAAACATAACCTGGACTTCAGCTTGATTAAACTTTGCACCATCACTTATTTAAAAACAATAATTATTTTTATATTTAAATTAAATTATTTCTGCCCCTTTGAAATCCACCCCTCTCCGAGTGCTAGGGACCAGCAAACGTTCTACCTCAGAGATATATCCCCAGCTCTGCTCCTTTCATATTTAAATTAGGAATATCTTTCTGTACTACCTAAGATCTATCCCTTTGAAATGTAATCATTAAGGGGATAAGCTTCTCTCTCCAAATCTCTGCCAGAAGTTAGGAGCCAACTTTCTATGAGTGCCAATTTTCAAAAAAGATAACCTGTTCATATTTGCAAGCTCAGGAATAACTCAACAGGCTGGACACAAATCCATTGATCAACTTCCCCTTAATGTCTCAGAGGAGTACTTTCCACTAGCTCACCCTGGCTCTATAAAACACTGCCGAATTTTGATAGAGTTGAATTGAGGTTGGGCTCTGCCGTTTCTCGCATTGAAAGCCTTGAATCAAGTTTTCCTTTCCTGTTTAATACTGTCCTGTGCAATTTTTCTTTTGATAATTCAAAGTCAGGGTATTGAAAATAGATTTCTTAGAAAACTCCCAAGCAGAGAAGTTCTGTTCACGTCAAATAAAATAGATAAAAGACATTATTATAAACAATGAGGCTGTTAAATAGTTTTTAGAATCAATTTTCAAGTAAGATATAAAATCATAGACTATTTTCACTTTATAGTTATTCACAGTAGAAACTTATAGGATTACAAAGGATTTGACCAATCCACCATTTCAGTAGCAAAATTTAAAATATCTTAGTTAAAAATAGATAAAGCAGATGCAAAAAATTATTAATATAATCACTATGAACTACAAAATTAATATTTTTTATCATTCATCTGACAACAAATACATATTTGTATGGTTCTGGAAATTGAACCAAGAGTCTTGTACATGTTAGGCACATTCTTTTCTACTGAGGTCCATTCCTAGTCCTTTTTATTTTATTTTGAGGGAAAATCTTGCTAAGTTTCCAGGCTCTCCTGGAACTTGCAACCCCCCTGCCTTGGTCTCCTGAGTAGATGGGATTGTAGGCGTGTGCCACCATACCCAGCTGATAATGTTTTTAATTGAGTAATCATCTACCCAATCAAATATGTACAAAGACTATCTCAAGAAATTTCAGAGATTATATATTTTATACATACCAATATCTCTAAACCAAATGAATTTAAGTCATGATACAGTAAGAAAAAGGCTTGAAAAAATCAGAGACGCTATTATGTGATACGTGGACCAAATAAGAAAAATGATAGAAAAATACATTTAAAATTCAATTAACATGAAGTATATTAATGAAAGTTATCTAAATTAGTCAGTAGAGAGAACTTCATTGCTCTAATTGTTTATATTCACATTTGTTATGTAAATATATGTTCTGTTTGATATTGGACAAAAACAGCCTTCATCTTTACCACTTATAAAAGAAAATAGCAGTAAATCTAAAGAGGGCAGAATAAAGATAGCAAATAAAAGAGAAATCAAAGAAATATTACACACCTATAACAAGCCCAATGTGGGTTTGTTCTTTGAAAAGACTAATCTCAGCAATGATTAAATGATTATTCAGAGAGAGAGAAAATACATGTGGTATGACAGAATGTTGTTATTTAAGGAAACAAGGTAAATTATTTATGAAATTTTTTGATATTTTGCCATTTCTTCTGGGTCTCAAATTATGTCAAATCAAATACTACACATTTCAGAAAGATCACCTTTTATGATTTTAAACTTGCCTGAGTTTCTGTGTTTCATGTCAGAAATTCACTGGTGTATCAGTTAATACTTAAAGTACTGCATGAAAACAAACTCCCATTTCCCAAAAAAGTAGAAAGACATAGAATTCAAATTAAATCACAAAACACAAAAATCCAGGGTCAGGAAAAGCACAGGATATACATATTTGTTCAAGAATGTCACTAAGAATATAAAAACATAAAAATTGCTCAGTGGCATTTTCTTCAATATATCCACTTTGTAATGAGATGTGTGTAAAATGCAAGAGATAAAATTCATTTGATTTACACATATTTTTAATAATCTGGGTTGTTTTTTAATAGCATTATAACTTTTCTAACAGTGGCAAAAGTAATTTGGTTAGAACCTTGGAATAGGTATTTCCAAGTTCCTTTGTGCTTTGCTAACCACTGGCTAGCATCTTAAGATAAAAATCTTGACAACACTAAGATAACATATAGATCTATAGATAGATAAAGATAGATAGATAAATGGATAATTTTAATCATTTGCTTTTTCATTTAAGAACTAAACTTTCTACATTCTAAGAACCTCTGCAAATATATTTTCAAAATCAATTAATCCAACATCAAACTATGTTTAAACCTTCAGAAAACAATCTCATGTAGACCAATTCTGAAAGCAATAAGAAAGTTTTTTTGATATTATCATGATAATCACAATGTTTTCTTTTTCCACCTCCCATAATTTAGTTACTTTAGTTCTATGATAAGATTGAATTTGAAGGTAAAATGATCCCTGTTTTCATCTTCCATGTACTGTAAGAAAAAAAAAAGGTAATGGTGTGGCTCTATAGTTATAACTTGAATAAATTATGATTTTTACTTGAAAATTTTGCTTTTCTAAATATAATTTTCTAAAAATGAGAAGGGTGAGTTTTACTAGGTCAGTTTTTATTATTCTTAAAATGCTCACTTGAAATCAAAAGTGTGTTTCACCTTTTTAAAAATGAATTTAACAATCATAAATTAGAGACAGTTGACCAAAATGAATAATCTGAAGGTCCTGAAGTCTCCATGACCACAAAATATCTCCTTTATTGAACACTTAACTCCTCATATATTCACTCAAATAAGTAAAGATCTTCTAAATGTCAATTTGAGAAGTCAATTAAACATTTTTCAGTTATCAGCATCCTTGCATTATTTAGAATGATAGATCAACCAAAACAACCACCAAATGAATTTGAAGAATGTTTTACAAGAGACCTCATAAATCAGTTTTCCATTACTATAGTGAAATATCTTAGACAGACTAAATTTACAAAAAACTAATGAGAACTACCCTAATCCCTTTCAAAGGCATCTCCAATTGACCTAAGGACCTCCCTCTAAGATCTACCTCTTAATGTCCCAAATCCTAACATCACCCCCATGAAGCCCAAACTCCCAGAACATGGATTTTTAGCTGGACATACTTACATCACATTCAAACCACAGCAGCACTTAGTTTGGTGGCTTCAGGCAACACCTGGAAGAGTGTTGCCAGAAGGATATATTTAACTATTATAATGATATAGGAATCTGGGTTTTAAAGCCCAGAAGAGGTGTCTGGGAAACTTGTGTTCAATACATACTAATATTAATATGCTGGGACACAGAAGATATCTTTAAAATGCATTTATTTTAATAAACAACATATGCAACTTAGTGACTCACAACAATGAACGTTTATTCTATTATGCTTGGCATGTTAGTTAAGGGCAGGATGACTCTCCTCTGTGTATCTTCTGATTCTGATTCTGGAACAAAAACTTTAGAATAGCACATGAATTGAACATATAAGTATGAGCTACCAGAGGAGAGTGCCCAGGAATAGGCATTAAGCAGCTGTACACTAGTGAGGAGGAACAGGAACACACTGCATAGATGTTTATAGTTCATAGTGCCACCACATACACAGTGGGTTATTAGTAGTTTTCACTAAAGAGAGAGGATTCAGTCTTTGACAGCTGGCCCCAACCCCAGTACCCTGGCTAATGCAATATGAAGAATATTTACTAATGAAGAATATCTCATGTGCTCTCTCCATGATGGGACACTATCATCTTCAAGGGCACTGTTGAACTTGATCTGAATCCTGTGGTTCCAGAAAGTAGCAGCTATGAAGCAATTCCCCAACTTATATCCTGAGATAGGGTTAATGGTGATGAAGCACCCAACCCTTGTATATTCCCAGCTAAGACCACTTCCGTTCTTCTTCTTGACTCCTATAAAACTCCCAAATGACTTTCTTGCCTCTACTTGCCTCTGTAAAGTGCAGGCCACATCCTCTTCATTGAGATACTCTTCATTAGTAAATGTTCTTCATATTGCATTAACCTAAGTAAAATCATCTCCTTAATTTTGTCTTTCATACCAAAAACATTAATAAATAGCAGTAAAGACAAAATTATTCCACATGTATTAGTCTCTAGTCATCTTTCTCAAGGCAATTTTCTCATTGAAATTAAGACAGGAATTTGAGGGTACAGAAAAAAAAAAAAAAAGATACACTGAGTCTCAAAAGAGATGTGCCCATCAGCAGTGGAAATGCAGGAAATATACATGAACCTTTGAAATGCAATACAGGCAACTGGTGAGCAGCCTGGCCCATGCCCTCAGCCCAGGTTTTCTACCACAAAAGGTAACATGCTATAAAGGCAATATGCAAGTTCCAGAAAAACTGACTTGAAATCACCTAATTCTGCCCTGATTACACCTCTAGTCCATCCCCAAGCTAATGTCCCACTATATAAATATTATAAATATTAATACTACAGACCAAAGGGCTGTTAATTTGCTCTTCGGATGGCCAACATTCTCTCTTGAATAGGTGTCCTATCTGTCTATGTCTCTGATTGACACATACTGAAATATATTTCCATCACATAAGCCATGCACCTCACTTTTCATGAGTCAATTTCACCTTCCCTGGGAACTCTTCCATTAACAAATCAATCTTTACAAATTTGTTTAAGTAGGAATTAAGAATTTATCAATTTATAGATTTTCTTCCATTTGTGGGTTTTCATAAAAGTAAACCTCTTCATGCCCCCTCTCTGGTTTCTTTTCCTTGATTCTGAGAAACCTCTCTAGTCACATGTCTTTCTCTAAATCTAGGAGACACTGTGTTATTTTGACACTGCTCAGTAAAACTCCAACAAGTCACACTGCTCTGGATACCTCGCCATATTTACATTTGCCCTGCCATAGAAAGTATGAACCCTTTTCCTTCCTATACTTATTTGTGTACAAATTTAATATTTCAATTCTGTTTTTATTATGACCTAAGAATATGAGCTGACTCATGCTTTCCACCTATTCCCAAACATTTTCTGTTATGAGACATACATGTCTCACCACTGATGACAGTGTTGCTGATGGTAGCCTCCTGCCTATGTGTGAGAACAAGGTTTGTTCAGTCTTTAAAACTTTCAATCTTATGAAGTGTAAATATTACATAGCATCTGGGAGAGTTGCTTTCTTATCTGGTGAGATTTTTGGAACTCATGATTAATTTCTGGCTTTCACATTTCTGTTGCATGCTTCACATGACATTCTGTACTCAGAGAGTTCTGAATAGGTGTTGCTAATTGCCTGTGACACCTCACCAGAGGCAGGCTGATGGAAGACATGTGGTGTTCCTAATGCCACTCCTACTGAAGGCTTTGCTTGCATTTCCAGGCTGTTTCCATCCCTGAGTTAACTTTCTGTTTAATTATCTATCAAATGATAAAAGTTGTTTCAAGGTTGAACCAATTTTTTTTTCAATAACAAAGGATGTGAACTGAGAAATAAAAAGAAGAGTCTTAGTGACCTTTGGAAATAGGAGCAAACAGAGAGAGCTGTTCTGCAGCACACCAGGCCAGAAGGGATTCTCAATTCAACTGCCTAAGTGAGAATTTCAATTATACTAGATGCCATAGATGTCACTGGCAGATATGCACTGTAGTTAAACAACCAAGGATGATTAATTATTCTGAATGTGGATTTAGAAGTACCTTAAAGTGGTGGTGAGGAGATTTAGTGTCATGCTGATCACAAGGCCAAAGGCAAAAATAAAGCTGTGGGCAGAGTTTGTGGAACTTTCTGCATCTGAACAGAACGAAATTTGGAGGTGATGCTACCTTTACCGTTCATGGGGATGATGACAATTCTGCAAATAGCAATTAATCATGTGTTTTCAGAAGATTTCTGTGCTCAACAGAAACGACAACAATAATCTGGCCATCTTAGAGGTGTTGCTTTTTAAAATTAAAAAAATATACATATTGAGGTTTTAAAAATGGCAAAATAGAGGAGGTTGATGTCCTGGCTACTCTGTGGAGTGAAACCAAGAAAACAGACAGGCAACTTCTCAGCAAGGTGGGTGAACAATAGAAAGTGGGGGGAATTTATTGGAATTTGAAACTGGACATTCAAAGCAGACTGGGGACTCAGTAGATTGTATATAATAAAATAAGGAAGGAATCCCAAGAAGCACAGCACCTGCTGCAGTTGGATTGGAAGCTCCAGTCAGAGAGTTCCCTCCGTGAGTATAGTGGAGGGATAAGGGAATTAAAGGAAACCGTATTTTTGGGAAGCCCAAGGCATGTCTGGGTACAGAGTGTTTGGAGATCAAGGACATTGCCTGGCAAACCTGAAAGACATGCTGTACCCTATCTTTGTGCAGGGAAAGAAGCTACCATATCTCCAGGTGGCATTAGAAAGACAAAAGAAGGAACCATTTTGTAGTCACTATACGGGGGATGGCAGCTGAGGGGTTTGATTCCTGGCAAACCTGAGTTTGGCCCAAAATTCAGACCCAATAAACACATAATGCACGACATGGACTGTGCTTCAGTGACCAGGAGGAAACCAAATGTGAAGAAAGGCTTCATAGGGGACAACTGGTCTTGGAAACCCCCAGCTCTACCCCTCCCTCTCTAAACTGATTGATTGCAGTACCAATAGGGAGAGATCTATCTGGCCTGGAATTCAGAAGGGTGGGGGTGGGAGAGATTGGTTGGAGACTGAACCCAAGACCAGGAAGCATGGGGTCTGAAGGTGACACAGAGGATTAGGAATTGGGTCCCCTACCACATGGGTGAAACACAGGGGCCATTCCTGGGTTACAGCCTTTCAGCACAGACCAGCAAGTACTAGGCGCTGGAGGTGCACTGATTTAAATTCACAAGACCAATTGGCATTCGGCAATGAACCTTGAGCTGGCCTAAGCCTAAACCCTGCCTCCAGAAATTTTGTCTATAGGATAACCTCTCTCATTTCAGCAATTTAGAGGGGGGCACATCATGCTCCAGATGACCCTACCTAAAACTGCTGAAAAGAGAAACTGAGAATCTTTTGAACTCCAATGGAAGGAATTCTTTAACTTTTTATCCTTTTTATCAAGATTTTTAAAATTCTTTTTTTCTATTTAAGTGTGAACTTAATGTTACATGGACATTTATACATATTCATATTTTTTCTCATTTCTAATAATTTTAAAGACAGTTATTTTTCATGGATTAATTTTCTTGTGAATCAGGATGTTTAATTAGTATATTATAGTTTTGTTTTGTTTGGTATTCTTTTATTTTTTAATTTTTTAAAATACTTACTTTGTATAGATATTTTTCTTCTACCTGTTTCCCTTGAATCTCTGTTTTCTTCAGCTAACAATTTCTATTGTTTACTCTTAAACTCTGCCTTTAATTTTTTATTTCTTCTCTCTTCTCCCTCATAATCATCACATCCTATATCACGTCTGTTCTCTCCCTGTCCACCATTTGAAAATGTGTACCCTTTGTAACCTTGCTGTTTATATTGTGGGTAATAACAATATAATCACAACAAATGATCATATCATTTGTTTGTTGTGCTAATTAACATTGTAGATGTCATAGTAGGAACTATTCGGTTTAATGCAGTATATTGTTTGCATTGGTTATTGTTATTATTTGTCTCCCCCTAAACAGTGAGGTACTAGAAACCTTCAGGGACACTTTAAGTCCACAGCGCGGAAACTCTTCTGCCTCAGATCCATACTAGTAAATGGGTAGATACACAAACAACATGAAAAATCAAGGGAACAAATTGCCCCCCTAAAACCAAGATACTCCAATAATGGGATCCATCTGTACCACAGTGGAAGAAATGACAGAGAAGAAGTTTAGAATGTAATAGTTAAACTGATCTCTGAAATAAAGGATAGTATAAGAAATGAAATCAGAGAGAAAATACAGGAAGAGAAAGATCACTCCAATAAATAGGCAGAAATTCTTTAAAAAAAAAAAAAAAAAGCAAAAATCCTCAAAATGAAGAAAACAATAACCAAATTAAAAATTCAAGAGAAGGCCTCACCAACAGACTAGACTACTTGGAAGACAGAACCTCGGGTAGTGAAGACAAAATATACAATCTTAAATTCTTAAAAATATAATCTTAAAAATAGAGTTGACCATGGAGAGAAAATGTTAAGAAACCATGAACAGAACTTCCAAGAACTATGGAACCCAGTTATCCCACTCCTCGGTTTATACCCAAAGGACCTAAAATCAGCAAACTACAGTAAAGCAGCCACATAAATGTTTATAGCAGCTCAGTTCACAATAGCTAGATTGTGGAACCAACCTAGATGCCCTTCAACAGATGAATGGATAAAGAAACTCTGGTATATAACACAATGGATACTATTCAGCCATAAAGAAGAATAATGTTATGGCATTTGCAAATAAATGGATGGAATTGGAGAATATCATGCTAAGTGAAATAAGCCAAGCCCAAAAAACTAAAGGCCGAATGTTTTCCCTGATAAGTGGATGATGATATATAATGGGGGTGGGGGTGGAGAATGAGAGAATAATGGGGGAACTTTAGAACATGTAGAAGAAAATGAGAGGGAGGAGGGTATGAGAAATGGTGTAGTGAGACAGACATCATTGCCCTATGTACATGTATGATTACACGAATGGTATGAATCTACATCATGTACAACCATAGAAACGAAATGATGTACCCCATTTGTGTACAATGAATCAAAATGCAGTCTGTAAATAATTAAAAGCTAAATAAAAATAATAATAAAAAAAGAACTATGGGACTACATGAAAAGATCAAATTTAAGATTTATCAGGATAGATGAAGGCACAAAGACACAAACTAAAGGCATGCATAAACTTTTCATTGAAATAATAATAGAAAATTTCGCAAACATAAACAATGAAATGGAAAATCAAATACAAGAGACTTACAGGATCCCAAATGTACAGAATTACAACAGATCTACAGCAAAGCACATTATAATGAAAGGTTGTGAGAAAAATATTGGATTATGATAGGGAGAAATAAATTCAGATCTCAGCTGATTTTTCAACCCAGAACTTCAAAGCTAGGAGGTCCTGGAATAACATACATCAAGTTCTGAAAGAAAATGAATGCCAACTAAGAATCATATATCCAGTAAAATTAAGCTTCAGGTTTGAAAATGAAATAAAAACCATTCATGATAAGTTATAAGAATTTGCAACCAGAAATCCTGCACTACAGAACATTCTCAACAAAATATTCCATGAAGATTAAATTAAAAAAAAAAAAAATGAAAACCAGCAAATAGAGGAACTACCCTAAAGGAATTAGTTTCTTCAAAGGAGAAACTAATTCAAATTAAAAACTAGAAATAAACCCAAATGACCAGGAACACAAATCACATCTCAATAATAACCTTGAATGTTAATGGTTAAATGCATTAATCAAAAGACACGGACTTGCAGAATGGATTAAAAAAAAAAAAAAAGCAAGATCCAATAATATGTTGTCTCCAAGAGACTCACCTCATAGACAAAGAATCTACAGACTGAAGATAAAAGGATGGGAAAAAACATATCAGTCACATGTATTGCCTAAACAAGCAGGGATTTCTAGCCTCATGTCAGATAAAGTGAACTTTAAGCTGATGTTAATCAGAAGGGACAAAGAAAGCTATTTCATACTTCTTAAGGGGATTATATATCAACAGGACAATCTTAAATATTTATGCCTCAAACAATGAAGCATCTACATACATCAAACAAACCTGTCTCAATCTCAAGAATCAAATAGACCACAACAGAATAATAATGGGTAACTTTAACATGTCTTTGCACCATTAGATAGGTCCTCAAAACAAAAATTAAATAAAGAAGATATGGAAGTAAAAAAATACAATTAATAATTTAGACTTAACAAACATATGTAGAATATTTCATCCATCAATGACTGAACACACTTTCTTCTCAGCAGCACAGGGATTCTTTTCTAATTAGAACAAGTTATGTAAGCTATCACATATGTTAGCCTGTAATTGCAACATTACCTTAATATACTTTTAGCATCTGTAGGGTTAATTTGATAGCTCCCTTTCCAGTGATATTAATTTTTGTGTTCTTGCATTTTTCTTGATGAGACTTGTTTGATTTTTGTCAAATTTTAGCTGGATTATTTCTTCTCTATTTCCTGTAGTAGGAGCAGAAGCTCCTACTCTTATTTTTTCTTTCTATTACATAATTTGAAAATAATTTGATTGCTTTTCTATCTTCTCTCTGATATGAGTACTTCAAGTTATAAATGTTCAACTGAGTACTGTTTCATCACAGACATCCTAGTATTTTAAGGTTTTTTATTATCACTTATTTCAATGCACTTTTTATTTACTTTTCATGTGCTTTCTTCCTTGGCCTTGAGATATTTATAAGCGCACCATTTAATTTTGAAATAGTTGACCTGGAGGTGGGGTTCTATATATCTTACGGTGATTGATTTGTAATATAATAATCATGCAGGAAACACAGTCTGCATGATTTCAAATTTTAAAATAGTAATGGAAATGTTTTTATATTGATTGTATTGGTTACGTACATGTCAAAGCATTAAATAAGAATGACATTTTGGCATTTGCTGGTAAATGGTTGGAGTTGAAGAATATCATGCTAAGAGAAATAAGCCAAACCCAAAAAACCAAATGCCAAATGTTTCTCTGATATTCGGATGTTAATTCACAATAAGGGTGGTGGGAGTATAGAGAAGAATAGAGTTACTTTATATTAGGTAGATGGGAGCAAAGGGAGAGGAAGAGGTTTGGGAGTAGGAATGACAGTAGAGTGAAACAGACATTATTACCTCATATAGAACATATATGACTACATGACTGATATGACCCTATAATATGTATAATCAGATAAATGAGGCATTACACTCCATTAATGTATGATCTATCAAAACATATAAATATATTCTACTTTCATGTACAAATTAAAAATAATTTTAAAAAACTGATTAAATTGAATACTTCAAATAAGTGCAACTTTTACCGTACTTCAGTTTTACCTCAATAAAATTATATATATTAATGACATACACAGGAGTGACACAATATTGACATACAACTAAAAAATAATATTTTCCATACCTGGTCTCTGTTTTAAGGAAAAAAATGGGAAAAGTGCCAAGTCAACTGAGGACTATTCTATAATCACATCCCTTTCTCTTCACCACAGACATAAGCACTTTTTTAGGATTTCGTGTTATTTTTTGGTGTTGTTTATAGTTTGTCACATATATCTGTCTTAAATTAGTTGTTAATGCTTATTAATCTTCACAGAAATATAATCAGATTCTATGTGAATTTTTTTCTTTAACAACATGGTTTTATGTTGTATGTTTATTATGTAAGGTAATATTCTCAGTCCTATATGCAAATTGTTTACCCATTACTCTTCTTATGGAAAATTGGGTTATTTATAGCTTTGGGATGTAATACATTTCTGCTATGAGCATTATTTTGCAAATCTCCCAATTCACATTTAGAAGAGCTTCACTAGGCTATGGGTTGCTGAGTCATAGTGTGTGTGCCTCATCAAGTTTATTAGGTAATGCCAAGTCAATTTACAAAATATGGTTAGCAATTTATGTGCACAGCAGTTGAGATTCTGCTACAGTATATTCTTGAGCAATAGTTGGTAATTTAAAACTCCAGTTTGAGAACTGTAAATTTTATTAACACTATAGTTCAAACTCTAATTTTATAAATCATGAATTTTCATCTCAGAGACAGTTTGTGATTTTTCTGAGGTCTCACAGCTAGTGTGCCACCACTTAAGTAGAAATCTGGTGCTTGGATTTAAGTTGCTTTCTCAGCTTCTTAACACACAAGCTGAGATTCCATGGAGCAGACAAAATAAGTAAGAATGATTGGACTTTTGATGAAGTCATTATTTTCGTAAGATCCATAAATAAAGGTAAGAATTTTTGTCTTATATTGGAATTTATGGGATTATATAAACAAAACAGGATAATATGTATTTAGTATGTCATTGAGACCTAAAACTCTATAATGTTTAAAATAGGTCAGAAAGTATTTGCTGAAGTTGAAAAATGTAAGCATTCAAAAAAGAGAAGAAAGAAAAACACATCCAAAAAGAAATGGGTAAATTTGATTAAGTAGAGGAGCTCTATTATTAACATCTCTACTCTCAAAATCATAGATCTGAGAAACATGTTGACAATTATGTTCCTAATATTTAGACTATTACTTGAGAAAAATTAAGAACACATATTGTCCATTACGATGTTCCCACAGTACAGTTTTACCACATATATCAGTTTAAAATATTATTTCTATGCCATATTTATTATTTTTACTATATGCATATATGCTAAATACGTCTATGTGTGTATATGCATTTATTGCTGCATTGTGTATATTTTTTTAACTTGGAGAACAATTTCATATGGATTTCAATTAAGATTGAAGTTTGTACAGAATGTATATTAAATTCAATGTGGCCATAGGATAAGACTAATTTCTTAGTGTACAATTTATTCTAATTTAGGTTTAAGTAATTTGTAAAAAAAAAAAAAAAAAAAAAAAATTGAGAAAAGATTTGTGTTTCTGAGAAATCATGAAGAAAATAACAAAAGTTGGAGCAAGTGCATTTGGAAATAAGAATAATTAGTAAAGGAAATGTCTATAGTACTTACTGATAGTTTACTAAGTACCAAATTATCCGGCAAGGGTTTTCATAAACTTCTTATCATGGTAATATTTTGTCTGGAATGTTATTGTATTTTCACATTATTCTTTAAATGAGTAAATGATTTGTTTTGTCATCATAAGTTTATAATGGGTAGAGTATTGAAATTGCCCACTGGCAAAGGCAAAACAGGAGGAAAACAATCATTTGTGGTCTTTTAAAAAAATTCCTTGTGGTGTAATAAAATCAAAACCACAGTTTTTGTTTTGTTGTCACTGACTTTTTTGTTTGTTTATTTGTTTTAAATATATCTTGGATTTGATCATTCACTTTTGGAAACAATGCTATCCCTAAAATATTTAATATGTCCAGATTTGAATAAGTTTTCCTCATAGTATTTTCAAAATTTTTATTTTCATTACTCTTCCGTGGTTCCAACTAACAGAATAGGACTAGATTTTTGACATACCTTTCCTAATTTATAGAAAGTTTTTCAACAATAGAAGTCTGTGAATCTGTTTATTTGCAATATGAAAGCACATTTTTGACCTTGATACCAGTTGTTTCCCTCACCATAAAGTAGAAAGTTAAAATAAGTGGACTTTGTCATTACTCTAAAACCTTCACGATCCTACAGCATTCAAACCTAGAAATAACTTCCTTATAAATTGCTGACTTTCTGCTGCTCACAGTTCATAACAGTTATGTAATTCTCAGTGTGTTGTGATTAGGGAGAACATGGAGAGAACATGTGTAGAAGGACCATATCAGATCCCCTGGGGGTTTCATATGCTGCATAGACAAAGACAAATTTTATTACACAATATTTTGGACATTGGAAAAATCAAAAACTGTTATGTTTAAGAAAAGGAAAAATCCTGAACCTCAGGAGTCAACCATACTAAAATTATAAAGAATTATACTTATTCTAGCAAAATCCTAGGAAGTAAATCTTTCCAAGTATTTATCTTTAATAAAAGCATATTTTAGAAAGCTGAATCAGTGAAACATTTTAATACTTACATGAAAACATTCTGAACAACATTTTAATGTCATTTAAACAATGTTAGCATTATATTATCTAAATTCTCTTATATCAACATTGTTTTGTTTTAAAAATATTCAATTTTTAGAAAAATTTCAGATAAAAGAATGTATTATATGATTATCTTAAAATTTTTAAATATTTAAATTATTTACAGTTTTTCATTATATATGGTCTGGCTATAAATTTCTTAGTGCAAAAATTTTCATAGTCCTTATTATGTTCCTGATTTAGAATCATCTCAGAAATGGATCAAGTAGTCATTTCAAAGAGACAATGTTATAGAACTTCCAAAAGATCTAAGCAAATTTAGGGACTTATATGGAATCAGAATATGTTTAGATAAATACATTTTTTCTAGTTGTACAACCAGTAGGTGAGCATTTGACATCTTAATTCAATTTAACATCTTTATTTATTTTAAAATTATATAGTAAAAAATTATGTAGTCTATGTATATGTGTAATTACATAAATGGTGTGAATCTACATTGTGTACAACCATAGAAATGAAAAGTTGTACCCCATTTGTATACAATGAATCAAAATGCAGTCTATAAAAATAAAAAAGATTTTAATAAAAAAATTATGTAGTTAAATTAAAAAAATGTGGTTAAAAATTATGTAGTTAAAAAAATCAGAGTCCAAGTAGTCTTTTAAAAACCAACAATTTCTAGCCTCACACATTTCCAAACTTCACTTCAAGTGGAAATTTCTACAGAGATCATTAGCTATTTGCTTTTGAGTTTTTCAAAATGATTCTAGGTTAATGTCCTTATGCAACTGTCTTTAGATCACCTTTGAACAATGCATTTCACCCTCCTGTTCTAAAAGAAAATTCTGTTGCTGTCTCTTACTGTCCCATACTTTTCTTTTTATCTCCATATATATATATATATATACTTTTTAAATTTTGTTTTGTTAATAATTTGGCTTAAAACTGTTATCAGTGTATAGATCTTATGTGGTTTAGTATATTTTTTCTTCCCTCATTTCTCTCATCTCCATCAGACCTACCGTGAACCTATCTTCCTGTTATTTAAACGGGATTCTCCTGAGCCACTGACTGTTGGCCAAAGTTACCTCCCTCTGTCAAGTAGGTGGTGGATGAACCCTTCTTCAGCTGAGTCTGTAAATTTTCTGGATGCTGGATCTTCCTCGTTTTTGGTTCATACTTTTTTGTTGATGAGCATATTTCAGATACCTTCATTAAAAGCATCATAAAGATATACCAGGTCTTTTTTTTTTTTTTCTCAAGGGTTAAATATTTGTTTGACTTTACAACTCCGGAGTAAAAACAATGTCAGAATATATTTGAAGTTTTCCATTTTAAGTATTCTTTCATTTTTGTATCATACTAAATAATGCAATATTTTAATAAATCTCTTACTTGCTTTGTCTTTTTATGAAAGATGTATTGTCTTCTTCATGGCTATCATTTTCTAAAATTTTACTAGAATTAGAATGCTTACAAATTATTTCTCTTTTGGTGATGATCCTGTAGTGTTCCCATCCAGCCCTGCGAACACCTTCCCTATTATTTGTTTTCCTTTCCCCAGAACTCTCAGTAAATAGCAGTTGAAATATCCAGGAACTTCTCATCAAATAAATAATTGGAATCAAGAAAGAACTCTTGGTAATTTAATAAGTGAGGATGGAGGACATAATTAAAAGAGATGGTAGGAGAAACTTCGAGAAATTGCCTATAAGAAGTAACAATTCCTTCTTCCCAAATAGGCTATTCAAATTCACATAAAGCCATGTGGAGGCCATCTGTATATAGTCACTTAGCTTACATGAATAATGCAGATTAGTACAATTTATGTTTTGCTCTTTACTTTTCCTTTCTAATCTTCAACCTAATCTAGCAGAAATTTAAGGTTAATATTATAGGATATCTCAGGAATGCAGCTAGATTTACTAGTCTGTCCATTATTGCTTAACCCATAGTTTCACTATTTTTACTTTTTAATGAAGTATGACTATTACATTAATTCAGAATTTTACTACATCTTAGATAAATGGATCTAAAACAACACATTCACTCTGGTAATACATATATTTTTATTTCAAAAAGGACAGTAAAATTTTAGGCCAAAAAAGTTAGTAATGCTGCATTTCCTGGGCAGGACCTCATGACATTGGTCCAGTATTTCTATGTGCAGTTGGATGAAGGTGCTTCATCATGTTTATTCTGATCTTTTAAAACCCATGGAGAGGTTTGGACCACAGATCCTGGATTCAGACTGCCTGTGAGAATCATTAATATGTAACACATATTAATAATAATATGTATTAATATGTGAATTTTAGTGCTCCTCCATGCTTCAGGTTCTTTATCTCTAAAACAAAGGTAACAACAGTATTAACTTCTTAGTGTTGTTAATAATATTAAAATGAACTAATCTATATAAAGTGCTTCAAAGTTAGTGCAAACTCAACACTGCATAAGTAAAAACTGTTATCATCATCATTATTATTTCCTATTAATTTTTTTAATTCAAAGTTTTCTCACTCAACCCTTTTTAAAATATTTTCCAATTAAATTTATATTTCTACATCTAAATATTTGAGCATTCATCTGCAAATAACGCTCAATGTGGCATGTCTTCACTTTCTCCTTTCTTTTCTGAATGATTCTGATCAGATGACTGGAATGCATTTAAATGTGCATTAAGTCATTGGAAACAAGAGAAAGTCATAGAAAGATGCCAAGTAATTGGATAGAATGGCCAAAAGTATTTGTCTTTCCTGGTACAAAGGCTTTTTCAGTAAATATGAGTGCTTAATAACAGCCCCGTCTGCAGTGATTTATGGTGAATGAAGTTCAGCTAACCACCAAAGACAGTTTATTTCCAAGAAAACTGATAAAGGCAGTGATGAAATTATATTCTAAGTAACATGCACCCTACTATAGACTATGATATTCATGGAATAAACCAACATGGTTTTATTCACTGTCACAGGTTTTGAGGACTGATCGTTTTTCACGTTGTTTTTCCAAAATTGAGAGTTGAACCCACAGTCTTTCCATGTATCAGGCAAGTGCTCTATCATAGAGCTACACCCTAGCCCAGAATTGATCATTTTTATGTTTGTCAAACATATACCTTTCATTCAACATGAAAAAAACAGTGGTAAGGCAGAGCCCCTTCATTCTTGGAGCCAACATTTTGGAAGACCAAGGAACCCAATAACCAGAGAAATAAAACTTTTAAAAAATCAGATAGAAATAAGTTTTACAGGATTATTAAGATAAAATTATGTGACAACTCCTTCATACTAGGAAGTTAGAGAAGCTCTCCTAGGAGAAGTTGCTTAAACTGATGTCTGAAAGACAAGAATATCCTAGATTCAAAATTTCAAAGGTTTTTTTCTCTGTGAGTCAATTAGGGAGAAATTCTAAAAATTTTTCTCCATAAACATATCTATTTTCCTTTGGAAAAATTAATTGGTAGAATTACATAGTTTCACATTATCATTTACCCTCCACTATTTTATTTTAAACCTGATCTTTATAAAAGAAAGAGATCATGTCCTTCTTCAGAGGAAGTCCACACAAGGCACTAACCATAGTTGGTCTATTAATAGGCTGAGAACTTGATATTTCCCTGCTCTTGTTTTGATCACAAGGTTTTCTTCACCTGTACAGTTCTTTAACTTCTTACCCCACATGTAAAGATGCCTAACAGTGCTTCAAGTTACACTCTGAGGAGATTAATATCCATTTGGACAAAGCAAAAGTTAGATAAAAAGATATAAATATTTAACGATCGTTGTCAAACCTGATAACCTATTCAAGTCATATAGGATACTTTTATAAATTTCCGAAACCCAGGTTGCACCTTAGGACTTTTGAGGTGTAGGCCCTAAATTCCATGTGTTATCGCATCTGTAGGTGATTTTAACTAGCATTGATGACCATTCTTCAGTCCAGAGAATTCTATTCAAAAGTTTTATTATCTGTATTTTATAATCCCATTACATGCTACTTTCTTTGTGGAAAGTCAAAACATCACAATAGAATTCAAAAATTATTTTGGCAGGTGAATATTATGTATCTTAAAGATGGTTAAAATAGCTAAAAAAGTGGAAATAATCCAAATCTCAATCAACTGAGGAATAAACAAAATAAGGCATAGTCACTTAATTCCTTTAATTACATTCATTGTATTTGCCAATAAAAAGGAATGAAATATTTATGTATCCTACAATACAAATAAACCTGGAACACATTATGTTTAGTGTAAAAAGCTAATCACCAAAAGACTACATACTGTATTATTGCATTCATTTTCAACATCCAGGAAAGGCAAACCTTTGCAGATAAGTAGTAAATTGTAGTTGCCTGATACTGTATGTGGGGTGAGGAAGGGGAATGACTTCCTGTGGGCACTAATAATTCTTTTGGGATAATGTAATGTTCTAAAAAGGATTTCACTGATAATTGCACAAATCTGTAACTTTACTGAAAATCACATTATATTTTTCTGGACATTTAAGGATCTCCTTCATGTAAATGATGAATATTATAAACAAAGACATTTTCATGTCTTTGGTTTTAAATTAATTTTACAGTATTACCATAGTAGAAACTATAAGTAGTAGTTTATATTTCACTACTATTTTTTCCTCATTAAAAATTTTAAAATGTAAGCTGGGCTTGGTGGTGCATACCTGAAATCCCAGTGTCTCAGGAGGCTAAGGCAGGAGTAACGCAAGTTCAAAGCCAGCCTCAGCAAAATGGAGGCACTAAGCAACTCAGTGAGACCCTGTGTCTAAATAAAACACCAAATAGAGCTGGGGATGTGGCCCAGTGGTTGAGTGCCTCTGAGTTCAATCCTCAGTAACCCCCCCAAAAATCTGAATGTAAAAGTAATAAAAATTTGGACACATAATTACTAATATCACCTAAGCAAATTAAAAAATCAGTGATCATTATAAAACACTACTATAAACTATGATAAGCATGAGGCTAAATTTCATATATAATACAATGACAAAATATGCAAATTTAAAACTATTCTGGTTCCTGTTCCTTTTCCATATATGTTAATATTACAAATTTGAGGTTGTGGGATGGATATTCTAAATCTACATTTATATCATGGAATATGAAGTCATAGTTTCTATTAACTCTTCAAACTCAAAGGGATAAAGTCAACTCAGAAAGTCACTAAAGTATTTACCCATTTTTTAACTTCTCATCCACTTTTTCTGAACTGTTGAAAGACTTGGGCAAGATCTAAGAATTTCAACTCTAAATATACATAAAAACAGAATAGAACAAGCTATAAGGAAAGTGAGGAAATTTAATTCCTAAGGGAAGAATATATGAAAAACTGTTATAAAAATGTGATAAATGTATGTCAATGCAGTAAACACTGTGATAAAAAAAATAAAAATCAGTTAATGGGTCTAATCCAATGTACTATGGGCTAAAAAAGAGCTACTTCATTTTAAAGACCAAAACAGTCAATTTGTGGCTAAGATCAGAGGTGAGTGATGAACTGTAGACTTTGACTAAAGAATAATGTGTGAGTTCTTTAACACAAAGAATGTTTTGTGATAACAAACCTACTATATACAGAAGAAACTTTAATATGTTATATGGAAAAAATTGTTCAAAATATATTCCTGGAGCTAAATTATCTAATATACATTGAAATGTCACGTAGAGCAAATATTTAATGATTAAGAAATTTACAGATTCATTATGTATATGAGATTTTGCACTGATTATTTCTGAGATTCTGTTTAGAACGGTAAGGCAATATGAGATTAAATGTCATATTACATATGCTGCAAGGGTAGGATTCTTGAAGAAAATTTGTGATTTTTTTCCAATTTTGAATCTCAGATACAGATAATATATTACTTGTACAAATATCTTTTTCTTTATTGTCTTGAAATTATCTGCTTTGAGAATAGTTCTTAATAAAAATGTTTTTAATCTGCAAATTTCTGTTCTTCTGCTAATTAAATCATTAAGTCAGGATCTGCTAGCAGTATTTTTACATCATATTCTGGCTGAAGTCCCAGAAAAAAAATTCCTAATATATATTTCATTTTGGTTAAGTGCCTTAACACTTAATATTTAACTAAAATAACAGAACGACATTTTGGCTTATAGAAATATGCTATGTAAGTGAGGAAGCATGAGTGGGAGAGACATAATATGCATGTATGTGTGTGTGTACATAACCATGAGTGGGTAGTACAGATTACAGTGGGGACTAATCACATGGATATGAAGTCTAAATTAGAGAAACCTGCATAAGTTAGTTAATCCCTTTAATTGTGGATTTCTTTACCTGTAAAAGGGGGATAAAATACTACACTCGTTATGGAATTATTTTAAGCTTTCAATGAGAAAATATTTTAAAACATTTTTCAGTGGAGTCTGGCATACATTAGGCTTTGAATGCAATTTAGCTATTAAACATTTTGAATTATTATACTAACACTTTTAAAGCAAAAGAAACACCTTATTTTTAAATTACTATTGTTATTCACAGAGTAATTTAGAGGCTAGTTTTTAAAAACATGTTATTAATAATGAAACATTTCATTCTTACTAAATATATATGTAATATTATATATGAGTTTATTGCAAATATAGTTGAGGCTATCTCTATGTCTTCTAGTTTATGTTTGTCATTTTCTTGCCTTTCATTACATTTCAAAGAGATAAATTTAACTCAAATTATATTGCATATCTTTGTACATTTTAGATCTTTTACAAATGAGAGCATAAAGATTACCACCTTGAGATGGATTTATTTTGGTATGTGCAACTAATTCATATATTTTCATTATATGTGGTTTAATATAACCTGCCACAAAATGGATGAAAGGAAATAAATGAAGCATCCTCTGAAAAACTTTTCATACATTTATTTTTAAAAATAATGACAGAAGAAATTTCTCTACTCCATTCAGGTGTAGCTACAAAGGCTTATTTTATGCTTTTGTTATATATTAAAAACATTTCCCTGAAAATCATTTGAAGAACAAGGTGCTTTCTATGAGCACCTTTATTCAATGATATAGTGCACAATATTATCAGTGAAATAAGATCAAACAAGAAAAGACATCAAACCAGGGAACAAAAAAAAAATCAATGTCATTACTATTTTAATTCATAATCATTTTCCAGATAATTTTATCACTTTTTATTGGTTTGTATTTGCTTTTCCAATTGCACAAGGGGGTTTTTGAAATTATTTTTCTAATTCTACCTTAGTTTTGTTGGTTTGGAAGTTATATAGCCTATGCCTATCACTTTAGTTCTTATGGTTGGAATTTAAGCATGCATTTTAATTCAGTGTTTGAAGCTAGATATTTAACCATCTTTAAGTTTGATTAATATATGTACATTTTTCTCAATATATATAAAACTGTCCTAAAGCCTTAACTGAATTTTTTTCATTTTCTTTTATTCATTTTTGAGTTCTGTTTAGTGATTTCCATATTATTTCTTTCTCACATTTTAATATTATATACAATCAGAGTTTGCTGAATATATTCATACACTTTATTGCTTATTGGTTCACATTTCATTCTTCTAAGATTTTTTTATTAGGTGATTTTTCTTCATTTTCTAGGAAAATATTCAAGTTCTTTTACTTCAGATATGTTGTAAATTCCTTCAGCTTTTGCTTATCTGAAAAATGGCTATTTGACAATTATACCTTTGCCAGGAACATGCTTCTGTTCTAAAAGCTATGTTCAAAATACCATTTATTTCCACTTTTTATGTTATTTTAGAAAACCTGCTATCAGCCTAATTGTTATTTTGTGGATTATGTGTCCTTCCTTACCAGTAGCATATAATGTTTTCTCCCTACAGCACTGTTGGCAGTTTTACCTCGAATCATCCAAGTTTTATTTCTTTTTATTATCTCATTTGGTATTTATCAGATTTATCAAATCTAAGGCCAGGTGTCTTTTCAGCAACTCTAATCATTTTTAAGGCATTCTCATTATGAATATTACCTATTTTATATTCCTTTTATTCTCTCTCTGAAAACCTGATTAAACAATAGTGCCTCATCTTGTATATCAGATCTATTACCCTTTTTTTATTAGATCTCATCTCTTTATCTTTGTTCTTTCTGGATAATTTCTTCATATTTGCCAACTAATTTACAAAAATTTTATTAACTTTCTGATTTGCTAGATTTTCTAGTTTGTTGGATTTCTGAGTTAATCATTATATATTTAACTTTTAGAAAATCAACTGGATTCTTTCTAAATTTGTGTTGTTTATAGTTGATGCTTGTTCATTCATAAAGTTTTTCAAATATGCTTTCATTTCTTTTAACATTATAAGAACTTTGTCTTATAATCTGATTATTTCAATATCTACATCTTCTCATGTGTATATCTGATTTGTGTTTGCTAATACTGTCATTCAACTCTGTTTCTCCATATGTTTAATAACATATGGATGATTTGAATGATTGTATTCCGTTTAGTTGATATTAGAACTGTACATATTTAATATATGCACAATTTGATGAGTTTTGACATATACAAACACATGAGATACCATCACCAAAATCAGGTGAGTAAACATACCTAAGACCTGTCCAAGTTCCCTTATGTGTTTCCTTTTCATGGGTGTATTACTGTGGAATGAACACTGAAAATAGTGTTTCCTTTTAGTAAACTTTGAATTGTACAACACTATATTGTTAAATATGGGCACTGATATCTCTAGAAATTATTCATCTAGCATAGTTGCAATATTATATCTTTTGAATAATAGCTCTCCACTTCTCCCAACCCCCAAGCACCTGGAAATCACCATTCTAGTTTCTACTTCTATGAGTTTGAGTGGTTTAATACTTCATTATAAGAGGAATCATGCAGTATTTCTCCTTCTATGACTGGCCATTTTCATTTAGAATAATGTCCTTCAAGTTCATGCATACTCATACAAATGCAGGATTTCCCTTTTTCTTTAAGACTTAATGATAGTCCACTGTGTGTGTGTGCATTTCACTTTATTCATTTGTTGACGCACACCAGTGTTACTTCTATATTTTCATTATATACTGTAAACGGTTTTGCAATGACACGGGAGTTCAGATATCGCTGATTGGTTCCTTTGAATATATATCAAGCAGTGGGATTATTGGATCTTATTGTAGTTCTGCTTTTAATTTTGGAGGAGTTTTCATGCTGTTTTCCATAGCTTCTATATCATTTTATATCCCTCTAAACAGTGTCTAAGGATTTCAATTTCTCCACAACCTCACCAACACTTATTGTCTTTGTATTTTAAATAATATTCATCCTAACTAATGTAAAGTGATATATCCTTATAGTTTTGATTTGCATTTTCCTGATGATTATGTTTTCTAATTATCTTTTAATGTGTCTGTTGGCTATTTGCATGTCTTCTTTGGAGAAATGTCTGTGTAAATATTTTTTCCATTTGTTAGTTTAGTGATTCTTTTTTTAAATATATTGAGTTGCTAATTCCTTAACACTTTGAAAATTAACCCCTTATTAGATATGTTGTTTCTAAGACAGAGATTTATTAGGTTGCTTTTTCATTCTGTTGATCATTTTCATGGTTGTGCAGATACTTCTCAGTTTGTTCTGGTCTCATTTATCTGGTTCTTATTATTTTTATTGTATTTGTGGTCACATATCCAAAAATTGTTGCCAAGACTAATGTCAAGAAAGGCTTCTGCTTTTTCTAGAAGTTTCAAGTCCTGCATTCAAGTCTTCAGTCAATTTTTAGTTGATTTTTATGTATGGTATAAGGTAAGGAAACAATTTCAGTTTTACATGTGAACATCTCATTTCCCCGATACCGTTTGTTGAAAAGACTATTCTTTAACCATCATGTATTTGTGGCAAACTTGTTAAAGATCGGTTGTCTATACTGTTTTTGAGCTCATAATCCTTGAAATTCAATCTGTTGGAATTACTTAAGTAATGGGTTATGGCCTATTTCTCCAAATAAAATTCATGTCTTTAGAAACATGACCAACACAGACCAATTGAAACAGCTCCATTATTGTTATTTATTTATTTATGTATTTATTTTGCATTTGTTGTTCTGTTTGGCTTATTTGTTTTTATTTATTTATTTATTTATTTTTTACAACTATATAATGAATCATAAACTCTCACTGGAATAGGAGCAAATTAGTTTTTTCAGAATAAGTTTTTTTCCCTTTTACTATGCTCTGCCAGAGCTAGGTTTGAGGCAGTATGTGCATTAACAGTAAAGCAGGTTTTTATTCCATTGAATGAAATAGTCATTGCTATAGAGCTGTCATTGATCTAGAGCAAAATATTTGGTTTTGCAAATATTTCTCATAAATGAATGGTACATATTTATGGATAAAACTTCCCAGCAGTGTCCTTACTGACACTTTAAAAAAGGAAGTTGAAGAGGAAGAACTGTGTGCACTGTGTAGGAATGATCATGAACATTTTTATTACAAATTTTCTTCTCTAAAGACCCCCTGTCCTACTCTGATCACCCTGACTATACCTCTCAGCTTTAACATCTGTTCTTCATACATGTCTTCTAGTGCCAGAATTTTAAATTAAGAATGATGGAGCACATAGATAATACTTAGGATTATATTCTACACTACAAGTCATGCATCAATGCATTTGTTCTGAAGAGATGCTGTTTCTTCAGGTATATTTTAAGGAATATAATTCCTTGCTACTAAGAACCACCATAATTTGATATCAGCTCTAGGACCCTTAAAAAATCACTTTTTCCTTTCGGTAAACAAAGAAACATCAAATTCTGCTATGGTAAAAATGTGAAAAATTCAATTCTTAGAATCTGGAATTCTACATAAATATGATGAACACACTCCCCAGTCCTGGATTTAGCTTATTCTTACAATAGCCTTATGAGGGTCTTATTGTTATATCTAATTAGGCGATTCTTGAAAGAAGAAGTTTTTAAATTCATGAGATAAGCTTATGTTAAAGTCACTTCCTACTAAGAGGCTGAGGCTCAGGAGATTAATTCTGAGGCTAAATAACTGCAAAGTCAGAGTTCCCATTCCACTCAATTGAACAGGGCAATCTTCTTTAGTGCAAAAGAATCCATGTAAATAAAAGAGAGATGAGTGGAGTAGAGGAAAGGGGCTTTAGGAATAGGGGGAAGGGATGGGGAAAAAATGGAGGAACAGTGGAATGAATCTGCCTGAATTTCCTATATACATATATGAATATACCACAATGACTTCCACCATTATATATACCCATAATGCAATAATTTGAAAACAAAAACTATATATAAAGAGAAGAAGATCAGTAGAGTAGACGAAAGGTAGCAGGGAGAGGGAAGAGAGGAAGGAAAGGGGAAGATCTGTGGATCGACAGTAGCAAATTATATTCCATGTGTGTATAATTATTTCCAAATGAACCCCAATATTACGTATAACTATAATGAATAAAAAATTAAACAAAGGTAAAAAGTTCTTCCCAAATCAAACAAGTTCCTATTATTGTCTTCACCAAAGAATTGTGAAAGTAAACATCTTGTATATGGAAACAACATGGTACTTGTAAGTGGAACCTTTAAATGATAAAATATGCATAGCAAGGTAGCCTATTCTTCATTTTTATAAACTTGTTTAGCCACATATAAATTCTTGAAATAATTAGTATTGAAAATTGGTTTCCATTTTGAATATTTATACAAATATGTTGGTTTGCAATTTAGTTTTATGATAATTCCCAATGTTAAAGCATACACCATAAAGTACAACATAGGGTGAAATTTATCAACTGCCGCCAGGTACATATAATGGGAGCAATAGTCACACATTCAGGTTTCTAGAATATTTTGAAAAATGAAGCCTTAGAAAATCTGCAAGATAAACTAATGTGCAGTCATCCGTATAGAGGCAATAATGTAAACATTACAAATTTGCATATGCATTATACCAGAAACAAATGAATGTCTGCCTATAGTATATGTAGGCAATGTTGTGGGTTTAGGAAAGTTGTAGTTTTATTTAACACTGTGAATATATAGATTCATTTACCAATAAGAAAGGTAACAAACACTTTTAATAGAAATCTGAATTAAATGATTCTTCAGAGAAGCAGTTCTTAAGGCTACAAAATAAAAAAAGTTGTGCTAAATCATGGCATGTCCTTAAATTTCCAACAAAAGTGTAAAGAAGTTTAAAAAAAAAAGTTAATGTTATATTCACAAGGATAATTATACCCTATAAGATTTTGTAAGTTTTAGAAATAATGAAAGGCTCAACACATACAATTTTTTTCACCTATATTTGCCACTTGAATTAGAGACCAAGCAAATCTGTGTCATTGTGTGTACATAACCATGTATCTAAAAATGTATTCATGTAAATTTAGTTAAAAATTCCATTTTGAAATCTGGGAGTATATAGCTCAAAGATAGAGCACTTCTTAACATGAGAAAAGCCTTAAGTTCAATAACCAACTATACTCAAAACAAACAAAAAAGAAAAAAACAGAAGAAGAAGAAGAAAAATTATTAGAAGTTCCATGTGAAGCACTTGGTCTCAGAAAAAGAAAATTAATATAAAATTAAATTACATAGATGTTCATTTTCACATTGTTAATAACATTTTAAATGAAAATATTTTAAATGTGCAGCAAAGGAAATTTAGCATGTTGCATTTGTCAAAACACTTACACTCAACAATTGTAATCTAAAAATGTCTGTTACAAATATATTGTTGATGAAAAATGTACATGTGACATAAAACACAATTATATCAAAATTCATATTTGTAAATAAAAAAGTATTATTATGATAAAAGTTAATAATGATTGTCTTAGGGTGAGGAGTTGTTGGTACATTTTGTTTTTTCAATTTGATTATTTTTATTCTAAGGCTTTTTAAAAATTAACATTCATAGTTTATGTAAAATAAATACTTTAAAAAACAAAACACACAGATCTACTACAGGCACATTAGAGTTAGAGAAAAGCAATAAAGTAAGAAGTAACATTTATTAAGCCCCTGTTGATTGAAGCCAGGTTACAGTGCCAAAAACAACAGTGCATTCACAACGATCCTTTTAGGAGAGAATTCTTATGTTCACTTAACAGATGGTAACTTGAGTTTCAAGGATATTTTAAATATGCAGGACTATATACCACATGAGATGCAGAGTCCATGAGTTTTCTCCTATATGAATATACTGTTAATCTAGTTCTTTAAATACACAATTTTGTTTTTGAACAACTGATTGTCATTACTCAAGTAAATTGGTGTCTTAAAAGTGACCAATGTTGAAGTTATTAAATTTTGTCATTTTTCACCTTGAACAGTGGGTTAGAATTAAGGAAAAAAATATAAATTGTAGACTCTCAGCTGAGTGTGTGTGGGTGGAATTAACAGGCATTGGTCAAAGATGAAGTCAGGAGGTGACAATATGAATATGTAAAATAAATTTCTTGCAGATATATGCCTTTTGTAAAAATAACTTGTGTTTCTTATTTATTTAGAGACAAAAGGGAGCCTTCCATACCAAGCATAAAAGCCTGAGTATCTGAGGACTTTATCTGTGAGCATTAAAATTATATTTAGAGTTATGTCAGGAAATTGGCTTCTACAAAGTGATTTCATTGCTTTGATATGAGTCCCTTGACTGGAAAAGATTTGAAAATATAATTTGCAACACATGAGGACATATTTTATTAACTATGTGGGAAATTTTTAAAACCAAGAATCTTAAGATTTTTTTTCCAAGACTCTAGAGCACCAGTGTAGTGTTGAGATGCTCTCTTCAGCCCAAAGGCAAGTTTTAGATAACACACAGCACATAGAGTACTAATTTTAGTGAGAATTATTTTAACAAAACTGTATGATGATTAAATGTAAATAACAGGTGATGATCACGTCATTGTATAATGGAAAATACATATTCTCAAATGTACCTAATTATAATTTTATAAGGAAAAATGTTAGCCCATGGGAGTCCTTCATACTTTTCAAAGACATTTTCAAGTGCACAGGGTCTTTCACTGACAGGATAAATTTGGCACGATAGTCACTGCAAACCATCCCTAGAGGCCTTTTAAAGATATGGATTAGAGAGCTCTTTTGGCAAGAGGTAAATAACAGGTGGTGATGTCTGACAGATTAAGTGGCAGTCTCTCAACCATTTACTCCTGTCACTACTGAGAATGGCAGGGAGTTTATAATTCTGCATGTGTAAGATAGATCCCTTTTCCTGAACCAAGAGGAGCTGGACTTCTGCTGTCACTAACTGGTAAGGGAAGTGGAGCCGAGTCTCTTCCTGCTCACTGAGGTGCCCTATATATTTCGCTGGTCTCACCTGATTTGGAGTTCTTCTTTCCTACTTGCTCTCTAGATGGACTTGGAGGAGGGCAAGCAGTATGAAAGCTGATAATTGGCTGGAAGCCAGGCACAGTGGCTCATGCCTGTAATCCCACCGGCTTGAGAGGCTGAGGCAGGAGGATCTTGAGTTCAAAGTCAGCCTTAGTGATGGCGAGGAGCTAAGCAACTCAGTGAGACCCTATCTCTAAATAAAATACAAAATAGGGATGGGGATGTGGGTGAGTGATCAAGTGCCCCTAAGTTTAACCTCTGGTACCAAAAAAATTAATAATTGTTTGCTGGGACAACTAATAGACATCAGTTAAATCACTTCACTCCTGAAATCAATCAGGAGGAGGCACATTTCAGTACAGGGGAGTCATGGGGTCTTGCTCATCCTCACAGCTATCAAGGGGAACACAGAGTTTCAGTAACATTGTATGTGTGTGTGTGTGTGTGTGTGTGTGTTTCCTCACATTTTCCTACACATGGTACGCATGTTCCCATCTCCAGATTATGGTGTGAAGCCTAACACTGAGTTTCTTATGTGCTACCTTGGCATTTGATGAAACCAGAAGGACTTTCAATATTCTAACCATAAATTCCCACACGGTTTTGCTCCCATGGATAAAGGCCTCTAGACAGTCTTCCTTATCAAAAGGAACAGGTACAATATCTGTTTATTCCTGGGTTGTAGAATTCAGCTCTCTGCCAACTACAAAATTATTCAAACAAACCAACTGTGTCCTTCTGTGACAAGTAGGGGCATCAGCCCTCTTCATAATATGAAGTCTATCTGCCACATCCACTCATCCACTTTGATTGCAAATAAACCCTTATGATTCCCTATGAAGTGCTATACCATCCTCTCCCAGCATGAATATATTATGTTAATGAAATGCAGCTGATCTCCTCAACCCAGCTTTGGGTGTGGGGTGATTAGTCATCCCCATATCATAGTGTGAGTGTCTCCTCCCTTTCAAACAGTGTGAATAGGAGAGAAAGGGCCTATGCATTCTTTGGACACACATCCCTAATGCTCAATTTTAGTCCTTCCTCTTAAAAGAAATTTTCTTTGTATTGTGTAGGACACAATCATCTGTCTTATAAAATCCCAAATGAAGTTTTTGACCTTAATTTCAGTCTTTCCAATATATTGCTTATTGTAAGACCAATGTACACTTGGGTCTCCTTACGAATTGTAATGTCATTGAGACCACTTGCTGAGTCTGTTGCTTCTTTTTTCTGGACCATCCTTCAAATTGATCATTGTAAGTAATTACAGAAATGAATTGATTTGGGAATAATAAAGTCAGATGGTGTCTTTCTTAGCCTGGTCCTTGCCTTCACTCCTAATCTGGGACATCTATTTTACAAATCTTTCTTCTGATCAGAAGTAAAATCAAGTAAATAGTCCCCATCAATGCTAGAATTTCAAATATCTGAAGATGTTACAGTGAGGGTAAATCAACTGCATTTTTTTATGATATTAGACAAAATAATTTCACACTCTATTTCAATAGTTTCATATTCTATTTTCATTGTTTTCTTCTCTATTTTCTAGACATTCTTCTTTATCTTTTTGGCCCCAGATCTCATTTTTTACCCATGTTCAAACAACAAGCTGAGGCCTTGACTTACAGCCCGTCTTGTTCTCTGTACTTTTCCTGTGTGAGCAGATCATGTATTAAGTATCAGATCTTAAATTACCGTGAGAACCCCAACCTCTCACCAAAACTGCAATGCCACATCTGAGCTATCCATTTATTTACACAAAAGAATATAACCCAGTGAGTTCAGACTCCTCCCTCTAAAATTTGGAACTCATATTTCTCTTCCATGTAGCTTTTATCTCACTTCTATATTTTACACAAGAACACAGTCAATCTGCTAAGCATTTATCCTAAGACCTTGGCATCATTTTTAATTCTTTTTCTTTTGTTTATGTATAATCACATAAGTAGTAATCCTCAGAGTAGAAGACATAAAGACTAGAGTGGAAAACAAGTTCATGAAAAAAAGATGGCTCTTTACATATAGTAACTATTGGGAGATAGAATGCATATAGTATTCTAGCATACATGTAGTGTTAGTATTAATATTACATGCGCTAGACTTTCTCCCACATTTGAATGGGTATCATGAACAGAGAAAAGTGATTATTTCTTGTGTTACTTAATTTCTCAAGTAAACTTCCTTGACTTGATATTAATTATGATGCAATTTTATTCAAATGTGAAATTTATTTAAATTTTATAAGCTTCTATTTCCCTAGTTTTGCTTCCTCAAAGAAGAGTAGTATGTACTATGTATAAATTACACTTATGGACAAAACAGGAAAAAGAAAGATTAGTATGGATTTGGTTTACTTTCTTAGACTTACTTAAAAATGATTGAAAATAATCTTCATGCATTAACTTCTGGAAGCCTTTTAATCTCTTTATTGACTGTGGGGAACTAGCAGTCAACAAGAATGTACAGATAGATGTGGAAAATTTAAAGCAGAAGAATGTTATATCTGTGAAACTCGATTTAAAGTGTGAAATCATTTCATCACCGGTATTCTCAGAAACAAACATAAAAGTATAGTCCCAAATTTGCTGGAGGTATATACTTTTTTATGAGACTATGTCAAAGCTTAAAAATAACCCACAGATGTATTTCAAAGGCAAGATTAATGATTTTAAAATGAACTGATTGAAATATCTTTATGGCATTATTTCCATATATGAAGAGTGAATTCTGTTCTCTGTTATAATAAGGAAACATTTGTGCAACATTGTTTTATAAAATTTTACTTCCTTTAAGGCAAGAAACTTGAATGTAGGAAGTTAATTTAATAATTTTAGAGGGGCATGTAAACTATGGATATCTTCAAATGTGAACAATCAAGGACACTAAATTCCTATATTTATTTGGAAATAACAGAGTGAGGTGCTGTTTATTGTTCAGCATTAACTTTGCTTATGTCTTTAATTGTATCATGAACATGGGTGATATGTTAAGGAAAACAAGAAGGAGCTATTTAAAGGAAATGCTTACAAAACACTCAGAAATGTTAAGGATAATAAGATACACACAAGACAATTGAATCACTGAATCAGAAATTAGATAATTTTAAAAAATTTACTGTGAGCCCACCCACCCACACTGAGGTGGGATGCCAGGGCTGAGCCCACCAGCCCACCAGCCACACTGAGGATGGAGGCCTGTATCTGAGCCTGCCCGCCTGCCCGCCTACTGCTGAGAGACACTGCCTCTGCCCCTGTGCTGACTCAGCACACCCTTGATGGGGTTCTGCAGTTGCTTTGGAGGCTGGTGCAGGCATTTTGAATTATTCCTGAAGGCATGGCCATCATCATTGGAAGGGCAGCTCCCTTCCTGAGACACCTACTGTTCACAACTAGAAATACTGTAAATACTAATCGAACTGATCCTGTTCATTATAATAATGTTAAAGTCTTTATGGGGGCAGTCTGGTTCAGGGCTGCATTTTCCCTGATGGGTGCAACTGGTATTGATCTCCCCTACAAAAGAGAAGTAGTGGAAAACTGCAGGGTCATAATAAGCCTGCAAGGGGGGAACTTCAGTATCTTTGATCTTCACTGCTAGAGGGGAATATGTAGAAACAATATGAAAAAACAGGGGAAGAAAGTGTCCCCAACAAACTAAGATGCTATTTTGGTAGAATCCAATGACAGCATGGCAGTAGAAATGACAGAATAGTTTCGAATGTGCATACTTAAAACGATCCCTGAAGCAAAAGACAAAATAAGAGAGCAAATTCAGGCAATGCATGACCATTCCAGTAAACAGTTAAAAGAGCAAATGCAGGAAGCAAAAGAAGAACACTTCAATAATGAGATAGAGATTCTGAAAGAAAAAAAAAAAAAAAAAACAAAAATGGAAACACTTGAAATAAAAGAAACGATAAACCAAATTAAAAATTCAATAGAAAGTATCACCAATAGAATAGATCTCGTGGAAGACAGAATCTCAGACCATGAAGACAAAATATTTAATCTTGAAAAAAATGTTGAACAAGCTAAGAAGATGTTAAGAAGTCATGAACAGAACCTCAAAGAATTATGGGACATCATGAAAAGACCAAATTTAAAAATTATTGGGATTGAGGAAGGCACAGAGATACAAACCAAAGGCATGAACAACCTGTTCAATGAACTTATATCAGAAAATTTCCTAAACCTGAAAATGATATGGAAAATCAAATACAAGAGGCTTACAGATCCTCAGGTGCACAAAATTACAACATATTCACACCAAGACACATTATAATGAAAATACCTCAGATACAAAATAAAGATAGGATTTTAAAGACTGCAAGAGAAAAGATCAGATTGCATGTAAGGGGAAACCAATACGGATATCAGCTGATTTCTCAGACCAGACTCTAAAAGCAAGAATGGCCTGGAACAATATATTTCAAGCTCTGAAAGAACATGGATGCCAACCAACAATCCTATATCCAGAAAAACTAACCTTCGGATTTGATGATGAAATAAAATCTTTCCACAATAAACAAAAGTTAAAAAAAATTACAAAGTCTGCCCTATAGAGTATTCTCAGCAAAATATTTCGTGAGGAGGAAGTGAAAAGCAACAATACAAGTCAGCAAAGGGAGGAACTACACTAAAGGAAAAGCCAATCAAAGGAGAAACCAAGTCAAGTTAAAAACCAAAAATGAGCCAAAATGACCAGGAATACAAATCATATCTCAATAATAACCCTGAATGTTAATGACCTAAACTCAATAATCAAAAGACATAGACTGGCAGATTGGATCAAAAAGAAAGACCCAACAATATGCTGCCTTCAAGAGTCTTATCTC
This sequence comes from Sciurus vulgaris, assembly GCF_902686455.1. Lineage (NCBI taxonomy): Eukaryota > Metazoa > Chordata > Mammalia > Rodentia > Sciuridae > Sciurus > Sciurus vulgaris. The sequence continues at coordinate 51,286,691 of NC_136466.1, forward strand.
ATAGAAAGAGATACCCACAGACTAAAGGTGAAATGATGGGGAAAAACATACCATGCACATGGACCCAGTTAAAAACCAGGGGTCTCCATCCTCATATCAGATAAAGTGGACTTTGAACCTAAGTTAGTCAGAAGGGATAAAGAAGGATATTTCATACTGCTTAAGGAAAGCATAAAACAGCAAGACATAACAATGTTAAATATTTATGCCCCAAACAATGGAGCATCTATGTATATCAAACAAACCCTACTCAATTTTAAGAATAAAATAGACCAAAACACATTAATACTAGGAACTTTAACACACTGCTCTCACTACTGAATAGATCCTCCAGACAAAAACTGAACAAAGAAACTATAGAATGAAATAATACAATCAATGATATAGGCTCAATGGATATTTATAGAATATTTCATTCATCATCCAGTGAATATACTTTCTTCTCAGCAGCTCATGGATCCTTCTCCAAAACTGATCATATGCTATGCCACAAAGAAGCCATTAGTAAATACAAAAAAATAGAGATACTACCCGGTGTCCTATCAGACCATAATGGAATGCAATTAGAAATGAAAAATAAAATAAGAAACAAAACTACTCAGATACCTGGAGACTAAATAATATGCTGAGTTGACAAGTAATTTAGTCTCCTGCAAGTCAGGCACAAATAATCTTTCTGGTTACCAGGAATTATCCGCTAGGTGAGAGAGGAATTCATCTAAGACCTAGAATCATGTTTTTCTGAGTCATAATTTTGATGATATGAAAAGCATGATGAAACTTTCTGTTTCCTAACTCTTTTACCTTCAGTTCTATGTATGTTTATATAATATTATATACTGTTATATACTATGAAATTACAATGTGAAAAAAGCACATAAATACTGCAACATCAATGATAACATATATAGATAATAATTTTATATTTATATTTATTAAGAGAATGAATGTAATTGGATTTTTATTAACTCTTATATATATATATCATTACATCTATACTAATTTGAGGCATTTATGGCCTGAAATGTTGGGTGAAAGTTCAAACCCAATGGTTTTGGAGAAACTTTGCACTAAGGAATCATAAAGCATAAAAATACTGTACATCTTATTATGTAGAAAGATACTTCATACTGCAGGCCTGTTCATGTTCAGTAAGTGGTAGGTGAACTTTTCTTCAGAGTAACACTGAGCACCAAAAAACCTTACATTATTCTCAAGATGAAAAAATGAGCAAGACTTAATTACAACGAGACCTTCCTAGGCCCTCATGGCACATAAATTTAAGAGGTGAACTCTAACTTGCTTCATCTGCCTTAAAATCCTGGGTTTATATTTTCTTGAACTATTTTGGTTAATCTAATCACCTATCATTTTATATGAATGCAAACTCTTATTCAGAGGCCTCTTAACCTGTGCACCTCCACAATGTCAGTATGTGTATCCCCACTTTTATTTAATCTCTTGAAAAGATACCATTGAGGAGAGCCTACAGATAAAATAGAAAATATAGTTAAATTCGAATTTCAAACAAATAGCTACTTTAGCATATGTCAAATATTGCATGATATGTGTTGATTCTAAAAACTAATTCATTGTTTATCTGAAATTCAAAGATATTTGATTATTCCATGTTTTTATTTGCCAAAAGAACAACTCCACAATTGAATGGAATGGAATTTTTAATAAAGTTACAGTGGCAACAGAGATTCTAACTTTCTGAAGTTTATGGTGGAGAACACTGTGACTGACATACACCTTCCTCTTATAACTTCATAAAACATTTGTTTACTTGTCTCCAGCTCACATAGTCATCAAAATCATGTCAAGAGGATCAACTTCTGTTCTGAAGAGCATGCCTGCATCAGAGCTGAAAGTAGGAAACAAAACTAAAATAAAGGTATTTTACTGTTGTTTCAAGATTTTTTTTTCAGTGAGTGAAAATTTTTCTGCTGCTCAGCTTTGTATGTGTCTAACAAAGCTTTAATGTTTTCTTTAAAAAATAGATTCACTTCACAAGATTGTTTTATGTTTTAGCATTCTTATGAAAATATATTCTTCAGCATGAAAAAATAGATTTATTATTGAAATACATTCTTCGGCTTAACTCTGTCTTGCAAATGCAAGAATGGATGTTACTTCCTTTAGAAAAGAACCATCTGCCAACTCCAACATGACCTGCATTTAGATTGTAAGATTCAAATCCTATAACTCACCTCTAACTTCCCCCATCCTTTCTCTTTGTCTCACAGAAAACCCACCATATCCAGAGTGAAAGCAAATGCATGAGACTCTGCTTTGTATCATTATTTTAAAGTATTTTGATGTCATGGGTATTACAATTATTTTTTCACAACAGCAACAACAAAAAAGACCTCAACAAACTCTAAAAATGTGTGCTATGGATTCAATATATTGTTTTAATAAAAATGAAATCTTAAATAACCTGAAAGAAGAAATATCTTTCAGATTTATAAAAATGAAAACATTTTAATGCAGATTATATTTTCCATATTTTGAAAGAAATAATAAATTTGGTTAAATTCTCTTGAAGTTGAAAACTTGTTTTAAAAAGCTCTTCTGGTTCTATCTTATTAATTTTTATTTTTTACATATTGAGATAAATTATAATATTGATTGAGAAACCAACTTGGCAGTCTCTGGAAACCAGTTCTACAAAATAAATTTTCTTCTGCTAAAAGAGAAATTTTAAAAAATCCCTGAACTTGACATTTAATTCAAGTACCCTTCATTTAAATATGAATGTATTTTTAAACATATACATTAGCTATTATCACATATTTCGTATTATGCAGATCTAGAAATTTCACAAAATTATAAAGATTTTTAACAATAGTTCACTATTAAATGTTATGTCCTTGAAGACAAAGAGAAAAAAAGCAGATTCAGAAGTTTGTGTATCACATTACATTACACAGGATTTGAAACTAGAACAAGTGTACTTTCAACTACACAAGCAACTTTTATGAGATATAAGTATTATTATAATGTGCCAAATACAATATTGTATTATCTTTAAAAGGTAGTCTATCTGGTCTTGTTTATCACACATTATCTGTGAAGCATCTACATTAAACTAACACTATAGTTATTTTCATAATTAGTGATATGAATAATACTCTGAAAAGTGGCTATCAAAAATTTTTCTGCACTTACATTCAGCAAAATTAATTTTTGTGTCTATAATTATTGGAAGGAATGGAAAATTATTCTTATAATTATGGTCAAATATTTACTGACAACTTACTAAATCAGAGACAATGCGCTAGAAGCTTGCAAATAAAACAAGGTCTCTATGACACTGGCTATAACGGTTCTAAGTCTTTGATCTTGGGAGATGAGAGAGATCAAAAAACACAAAGCAGCAATTCATATGTGGTCAATGAAAAAATTACAGCAACTGACATAGGCAGAGAGATAAATTTGTAGAGGCTTCATAAAGGAAGTAAGACCTGAGAGTTTAAATCTAATTGATCTAACCTCATCCATTCCTTTACTGGAAGTGGTAATAGTAATGGAAGTTAGCAATGTAACTCTTCTCTTCAGAATTTCAATGCTGGATAATCAGCTCTTTGATTCTTAGTTTATTTACTATATTTCTGCTGAGTGCATGTCTTGTATTGTTGGATGTATCATGTGTATTCCATTATATCACCCCTGGGGATGAAAACAATGATTATGAAACTTATTTTCACATGATACTATATATAAATATCCATGTAATGAGCAAATGAATAAAACGGACACAGGGCTGGAAAAGTCTGAATTTGGCTTCACTCATTAGTCAAGAGTAGATAGATTCTATTGTGTTATTTAGTATATAATAAACCATTGTGATACATAGCTGCAAATGTTCATGAGCTCAAACACAACAAAAATTTATTTCTTGTTTTCAAAACAACTCAGCACAGGTGTTTCTAGTGTTCAGTTCTTCTCCACTTATAATGAAAGAATTTAGTCTCATCCTGTTTTATGGATTCATCACCTCCTGGTGATCATCATTGTCTGTACCTATCAAGAATGTGGGTGAAAAGAAAAAGTAGGGCTCAGACCTGGTTCTTATCAGTCTTTTTGAGAAATAGTGTTTAGCATGTCTACGTCCTTTTCCCTGACTAGAACTCAGTCACACAAACTCATTTACAGGGGAAGTATCCAAGTGCCCTTTAATTGTGTTTCCAAAGAGAAAGAGAGTGAATTTTGGGTAAATAGCAAGGAATTTCTCCATCAGTGTCACTAACTTTTTAGATCTAAATCCCTGAACTTGTCAATATGGTTCTCTCTGACAAATACCTCTACTCTAAGTACATCTAAAACAGGTAAAGATTCAATTGACAACCACTTCATAGTTTTCATAAGGTCACTGGAAAGGAGTATTATTTATGGAGGATTTTCCCAATCCTTGCATGTTCCTGGGATACTGCTTATCAATAAGGGGTGATTGTAGACCCTTCAACAGGGGTTACTTGGCAATGCCTCAGTACTTTTGCTATAGCTCATGGAGTGGGACCAACCATCTGTTGGGAAGGGGCCTGAGGTGATGGTTAGCGTACTATGAGGCTCAAGACACTCCCTCACAATGAATAAAAGAGTAAAATGTTAATAGTGCTGAGGCTGAGACACCTTGCATTAGTACCAGATTGTCTTACAGTATATTAATAAATTGTATCCACTGTATGCTACTGCTCACATAATGATTTTTATTCTGATGTGATACCTTTGAACTATATTGATGGATGTTGCAGAAAACACAGCAGTTCATCTTTACATTTATTATAAAAGTGATATTTGATAATAATTCTTTGAGAAATTTTAGAAGATATTTATCTCCTTTAGTCTCAAAAATAAAATGAGGGCATTGATTTCCTCATACCTAAAAATATGCCAGTAGTAGATTTCCTCATACCTAAAAATATGCCAGTAATCACTCATATTTACCACTTCTCTTGGATATTAGCAAGTTTAGAGCCAAATATCTGACCTAACATTGAGTAAGTTAAAAATACAAGATTATTGCATTGGATACTCACTTGCTACGTGGATCTTGCTTTTCCAATCTTTTCCTTGTGTTTGTGTGTGTGTGTCTGTCTGTACTATTGAGAGAATTAGATTCACATTACTCTTAAATATTTTTGTCACTTTAAGCCAATTTTCTTATTCTTTCAGGTATATTTTACTAGAGTATATTATTTATGTATTTTTAAGGATCATTCTCAAAATGATATGGGATTAAATAAGTAAATGAATGCATTCAATAGAAATTATAAAGAAGAACATTCACCTAAGAATCATATTCTTCAATAAATACCATCCAAATATTACCTTACTTGTCTAATGTAACACCATGTTTAGCAGGTTCTTGTTTAGGAGACAACACAATCAAAATATAACTTGATTTTGGACAAAGAATGATAAATGAGTTATAGAAATATTCCTCTATTCTTAGATTTAAAAGTCATGTGTAATTTAATACATACAAAAATGACACCACAAACTCTACTACCTGACTCAATCTATCATTTTTCTGCTTTTACTGAGTGATACATGAAGCTTCAATCAAAATAAAAGGAAGCTTTTTAAAAAATCATCTGTCTGAAGTATGAGTGGCAAAGATATTCTCCCACTGTGCAGGCATTGCATATTTTTGGCACCTTTGTCCAGTATTAGAAAATTGTATTTATTTGGGTTTGTGTCCATGTCCTCTATTCTGTATCATTGATCTACCTGTCTATTTTGGTGCCAATACTATGTTGTTTTTGTTACTATTGCTTTGTAGTATAGTTGAAGTTCTGGTATTGCGATATCCCCTGTTTCATTCTTCCTGCTAAGGATTGCTTTAGCTATTCTGGGCAACTAATTTCCAGAATATATAAAGAACTCAAAAAACTCTACACCAAGAATACAAATAACCCAATCAACAAATGGGCTAAGGAAATGAACAGATACTTCACAGAAGAAGATGTACAAGCAATCAACAGATATATGAAAAAATGTTCAACATCTTTAGTAATAAGAGAAACCCAAATCAAAACTACACTAAGATCCCATCTCACCCCAATTAGAATGGCGATTATCAAAAATAGAAGCAACAATAGGTGTTGGAGAGGATGTGGGGAAAAAGGTACACTCATACATTGCTGGTGGGGTTGCAAATTAGTGCAGCCACTCTGGAAAGTAGTATGGAGATTCCTTAGAAAACTTGGAATGGACCTACCATTTGACCCAGCTATCCCACTCTTCGGCCTATACCCAAAGGTCTTAAAATCAGCAGACTACAGAGATACAGCCACATCAATGTTTATAGCAGCTCAATTCACAATAGCCAGACTATGGAACCAACCTAGATGTCCTTCAATTGATGAATGGATAAAGAGACTGTGGTATATATATACAATGGAATATTACTCAGCTATAAAGAATAATAAAATTATGGCATTTGCAGGCAAATGGATGAAATTGGAGAATATCATGTTAAGTGAGATAAGCCAATCTCAAAAATCCAAAAGAGGAATGATCTCACTGATAAGTGGATGATGACACTTAATGGGGGGTGGGAGAGGGACAAGAATGGAGGAAGGAGGGACTGTATAGAGGGAAAAGAGAGGTGGGAGGGGTGGGGGGAAGGAAAAAATAACAGAATGAATCAAACATCATTACTCTATGTAAATATATGAATATGCAAATGGTATGCTGTTACTCCATGTACAAACTGAAACAACGTGTATTCCATTTGTTTACAATAAAAATAAATTAAAAAAAAGAATCATATTCCAACATGATTGCAGAACATAAATCAATATATGTTATTTATTTATTTATTCATTCATTTAGGAAGTTTGACTAAGTGGAACCTTCTGTTTGCACTTATTAATTTGTATTTTGGGGGAAGTTATGAACTTCCATGAGATGCAAGGCCTTCACCTGTAAAACAACCCTCCGAGGTGGTGGAAGAAAAATAATGATAATATAATGAATCTAGGACACTTAACACATATCATGGTGCTTATTAAGGTATACAGTAGAAGGTACCAGGAATTATTTCAGGCAAGGTAGATTTGAACATTCCTGAAAAATTCTTAGATAAAGCTTCTGTCTCTTTTTGACCAGTTTTCAAAAGTATAATGTAGTGAAAAAAGAATTGGATTTAGAATTAGATTATCTGGGTTTTAATCCTGGTTCCTCTTTATCAGAGCCTGTAATGCATAGCCTGTAAATCTTAACACATTTAACCCTCCTTGCCCATTCCCACATATCTAAAGAAGAATTAATAATACTGCCTTTCTACATTGTAATGTTACCAAAACATTAACCTAAGGAAACCTTGGGCTGAATGTGTAGATATGCTTTTGTGTAATTACAGGTACAATTTAAAGGATAGCACAGTGAAAGAGTAAGAAGATTATTAGTACTCAAGGGTTATTTGTGAAACATTGAAGGACTTCGAGCATTCTTCTACTCAAGAAACTCAAAGGAGGAGGCCGTCTGTGTTGTGATGAATATGCGTACTCCCACCCCCTCTACCCCTGGGAAGTAAGTAAGAGAGGAGGGTAAGAGATCCTGGCTGATACAGTTCTTTTCATTAGTGATTGTTTGCTCCAGTTGTATCTACATATACCCAACTGTCCTTTGCAGACTTTACTTATGAATAAAAAGTTCCAGTCAATACTCAAGTGGTCAGGATGCACTCTTCTCTCTAAATTTTAGTTGTCTGTTACTCTGTTCCCATGTTCTTAGAACGTCTTCATCAATTGTAAATAGAAAGAATGCAATATTAACAATACCAAAAAAAAAAAAAATCATCTGATTTCCATGAGCTATTCTTCAGAATGCACCAAATTAAATTAAATGTCTTCTGTAATATCAACTATCATATCATCATGATTACCATAAAATTTTTCAATACTCACATGTACTTGATTTTCAGTCTTTGCTAGAAAATTGCAAAGATTTATAAAACCAACGAGTTGCTAAATCTATGTATGGCTCTGCAAATACAAATATTTTAAGCTGTTCATGATTTTCTGTAAAATTTAAAGCCAAGTGCTATTTTGAAAATGTTCTAGGTTTTATTTTAAAAACACAAGCTGTCTTTTGAAGTATTTATATACATTTTAAACTAAAATTCATAAACTGCCAAGCTGTTTTCTTTGGCCTGCCTGGCTTTTTAATTTTGAAAGTACTTTTAAAATTATTTGACATTTTCTTAAACTGTGAATATTTCTTGCAAGATAATCAGACTACCAGAGCTCTTATTTCATGGCAGCATCAATCATAAGATAAAGAGAACTTGTGCCCTTCCCATTTACTCACATCCAAACTATAACACATTTGCTTATTTCATCCCTCTGCTGTCCCCTGTAGGAATCTTTTCTCATGCCCCATTTCCTATTTCTATAACTTTAAAATGGCTGGTCCTTTTTGAGTATTTAGTTTATCTTCATGCTTATTAACTTTGAAGATATCATTATTGTTATAATATTGCTATCAAGATGAAATGTGCAATTGCAAAATCGAAGGTGACTTAAATACGCTATTATGAATGCCTCAGGTCTGCGTGTTAGTACTGCTGTACAACCATGATATGAACAGTTCTGCTTCTATTTCACACTTGCCTACATCATAAATAGTTTTAGCTTGGCCATTATGTGCTTAGTTCACCAAGTTGTCTTAGAAATATGTCTTTCTAACTGCAAGTGTCAGACTTTCTTTCCTTAGCCCTTTGTCTTAGAAACATGTGCCTAATGAGTGAAGCTCCAGTTTTCAGATGATCTATAATCATGAATTATTTCATCTCTTAGTAGTAATTTTAGAAAGCACCATGGAAACCTATCTAGATGCCTTGGAGAAGACTGCACAGCTGTTGTGGAGGATAAGGTTAGAAAGTTTAGATCAATGAAAACATTTTGGTTAAAAGACTTGATAGATTTTAAATAAGAACAATATGGCACTTGACTTTATTTACATCCTATGCACCTTTTCAGAAAAAATATCACTTTAAAAGGGTGAATAGCCTGCAACATAACATCAAGAATTTAAAAAATCAATGCCTATACAAAATAATGTGCTGGGTAATACATAAAAATCATGCCATAGTGACCCACATCTTTTGATGTATGTGCTAAAAATTAGGCTCATAAATTCTCACAGGCAATCAAAAAAAAAGGAGAAACCTGTCCAGCTATATGATACACAGTGTCTTTAAGGTATAAACAAAATGATTATTCAAAAAATTCTTGGGTTGAATAGTGGAGTGTTTCAGGCAAATATCGGGTATTACAGAGGTGAGAAAGGAAAGCAGGATTCAGGATTCAAGAAGAGGAAGTACTGAGATAATCGGGACCAGCTCAGACCCGCCAGGTGAGTCTTCCCCGCTGAGCGAGGCTCCCCAGCAGGGGCGGTAGACCCAGATGGCAGGGAACTTTCCGGAGGAGAGCTGCCCGGTGAGGCTTTCATGCTGGAGAGTTATAACCAGAGACACAGGCCCAAACAGCCAGTCCCCAGCCCAGTCTGGTGCCTCTTTGGCAGACCATGGGTCAACATGTGGAGGTGTCTCTGCCCACTAGCAGAGAATATACCCCACCTGGAGGCCACCACCTCTAGAGCTTCCTTTGTGGATCACTGAATTATCAAGTTCCTCCAAGACTTCAGGCCACTGAAGGCTAGGAGGTAAGTTATTGGAAATCTATAGGGAACTATAAGTCAATAGGGGGAAAACTGCAATATCTCAGATTTTCACTACTAGAGGGGTGGATACCTGAACAATATGAGAAAACAAGGGAAGAAAATGTCCCAAACAAACCTAGATGCTACATCAATAAAATCCAATGACAGCATGGTAGAAGAAATGTCAGAAAGGGAGTTCAGAATGTACATAATTAAAATGATCAGAGGAAAAAGAGGAGTGGGAGGAGTTGGGGGAAGGAAAAATAACAGAATGAATTTAACATCATTACTCAATGTAAATGTATGATTACACAAACGGTATGCCTCTACTTCATGTACAACCAGAGAAACAAGCTGTACCCCATTTGTTTATAATAAAAAAAAAATAAAAGAAATTTATTTCTTATTCTAAGAATGGAGGCAATTTATCCTGGAAGTTTTCCTGAGCAAAATGTGTGAAAATGAAATAGAAAAAAATATGCATGTAGTATATTTAAGTACTAATGTCGTGAGGAAATTTTTTACCCTGACTTTTAACTTGGATTATTGGCATGCCCTGAAATTGAAATTAGTTTCAGTAATGCTTTGGATGGCTGAGGAAATGCCAGCCTTGTCCTTGCACTGATCTGGATAAGTAAACAGAAGGATATTTCAAGCCACCTACATTAAATACAGTGTCTCTCAATTAAGCCTTAGATAAGATGGGCTGATGGTGACCAGAGAGCAGCTTTTGCTGAACACCCACATCTTTCAGTAGTCAGTTGTCTAGAATTAAGATGGGTGATCATTTGTGAAAGCTGAAGGCCAAGAAAAGCTTAGCCTGAGTTGAAGACACTGTCAGCTCTACACAGGTAGAAAGAATAGGGTCAGTGTTAGTCTTAGATAATTGTTTAGAATCTACTTCAATGCATACATAAAGTTGTAATAAAATTCTATGCCATATAGTATGTCCAACAGTATTTTTGATCTGGAAAATATATTAAGATTATTATAGCCTGACATCTGCCTCAGTTAAGTTCACATAGACTGTCAGGCAGATTACTAATCCTTGTTTTACCTAGAATGTAAAGTGTATGCAAAGCATATCCCATAAAAATAACAGCAAAATTAATGTTAAATGTTTGCATTTAATATTATGAAGCATCTGTTAGAAAAAATGAAATAGATTTTGAAATGCTTCCTGTGTTTTTTTTCAGGACTGTTAGTTCAAGAAAATACCATATTACCATTTAATAAATGAATGCTCATATTCTCTTCTTTTGGTGAGGGGGGAGAAATGGAGTACTTATATCTAGATTATATTTAGATTATATATATTATATCTATAGATTATATATATAGATTTTATATCTATTAGATTTACTGAAAGAAAAAATGAAAAGTAGTTATATTATTAAGTAGAAGTATTGAAGATATTAAAATTCTTTTTAAAACCTATTTTAATGCAAATATAAAGTTACCACTCACTTTCTGTAAGAAGAAAATATTATACCTAATGCAATGTACTTATTAGATATCCAGGATTTATCCTGACTTTTTGATTATTTTGAAAAGCATAATACTCTTATTGGAGTTGGTTGGGATTGTACCGAGACAGGAGGATCCCGAGTTCTAGCTTAGCTTGGGAAACATAGCAAAACAAAAATAAAGAAACAAAAAGGCTGGGGATGTAGTCCCTAGGTGTGCAGAACATGCTTCCCTGGACAGATTTAGGAGAAACTTGGTGACACCTGGGGAGCAAGGGCCCCCCTTGTACCAAGGAAATAGGAACACACAAGTATATACAGGTCCCAGTGGCATCTCAAGGCCATTTGTGGAATGTATTCAGTGCTCCTGTGTTCTGTTCCCTGTGATGGAAAGAAAAAAGAAAATACTTACTGGACCTGATTTTTACTTCAAGTATTGTTGGTTTAGTCAGTTACCTCATTTCAGAGTTCACAGTTCTAGTGGACATGAATGCTAATTTTAGTCCAACAAATGTTTACCATTTCTAGACTCAAGGTGCTATGCCAGGTGCTGAGTAAGAAGTGTAAGTCATTACCTTAAGTACTTCTCTCTTAGCCAACAAAACAGTCCATTGCTGCAGGTGGCCAGAACACACCCCTCTAGTCAGACTGCCTGATTTCACATCTGAACCCTTGAATTGAACAGTTTAACTCTGGACAAAAAAGTATTTTTATTTTGTATCAATTTTCTTATTCAAAACATGAAGCTAATAATAATAAACTGTAATAAGACTGTTATAAGGATTAAAGGACATAATCCCTGCAAAGCCTTTAGTACACATTCAACTGTTTATTGTTATTTTTGTTATTATTGACCTTGTACAGCTAGTACTCATAGTTTTGTGTGTGACGTTCATCATACAAAATTGTGATGAAATATAACATTTCAAAAATAAATAATTGGGTATCTTGGGTCTCCTGGGGAAGTGTGGCCATCTGTTTCACAAGGTTCATACTATGGTATCGTCTTGGTATATATACCATAAATTTAGCTCTGAGTCAAAACACATGTATATCTGCAAACTGAGAAAAAGCATTTTCTCAGAGGTCCAGTCACGTTATCCAAGCTCTCAAGCATCATGAAGAAAAGCAAATGCCACTTTAGAATTTACAATGAGAAATTCGGGCTGGGAGAAGATTATGAGAAGTCAGATATAATTGAGTTCCAAGCTTAGTAAAAGCTATATTTGAAAATGTGGGAGTTTCATAATTGCAAATTTAAACAGTACCTCATTTAAGAAAGCAATTATTTTGCCAAGGAGACAGAAATAGTCTGTGTTCATTGTCTAAAGTCCCCTTTCTGCTAGATTGTGATTCAAAAGACACTGCCATTATTTGCTTCACTCAGCTCTTTCCAATATAGCAAATCATGTCTTCTCCTGTTTCCTACCCCAAAGAATGGAGTCTTTTCTATAGACATTAAGTGCATATAGTTAGGTTATAAATAGAAACTGTCAGTCCTATCATATCAATATGCTTGGCATTTGTCACTGGATTTATAACTATGTTTGATTTTCAAAGCTTAACAATACACCAAGGAGACTACTACTCTTGCTATTTCTTAGTTGTTTGCATTTAGGAACAACTTTGGTCATAGATGAGAAGTCTGTAAAGGGTAAAACCCAGTGGGAACTTCCATTTAGTTTTTTCTTTTAATGCAGAAGTAAAGAAAATATCTTAACAGTATATAAGAAAAAAATTACTATCTGAAATTATTAGAAATGCATCCTTCATTTTCACTGTTTTCTAACACAATTGTTTGCCTGCTGTTTTCAGAGAAAAAAAGAATGCTCTAAAAAGTAATTTCAGTGAATGATCTGTTAAAATATAAAAATGATGAACTTTCATATTAAAGGAAGTTTCCAGTATGAATTATGATTAGTTCTGATAGTTTCACTTTTGTGCTTTAAAAAGAGGAAACATCTCTTCTGTTTCACTATATATAAAAACATGTGTATGTGGCTGTGCACAAACACAAACACACAAATATAAAAAATATAAAATATGAAGACTTTTGGTTCAATTTGTAACTCTCATGTAAATTTTATTTGGTAAACCTGTTAGTTGATCTGATTGAATAATAAATCTATAATTTTGATACTGCTCAAATTTTGCCTTATGTAGATGTTCCTTATCAGAATTTTCATCTAAAATTTTTTATTGTATATTTATAATAGTTTTACAAAACCCAGCTAGCCACTGGGGCAAAATCCAACATATGGATCCTATTGATCCTACCCAGTGCCCCATATTCCTCTTACCCATTCCTCTTACTAGTTAAGTAATTAAAGAGTTATTCTTAAAATGAAACGTGTATTTAACAGGTAAAATATTAAACCATTAGCAACTCTAAACTTTAGATGAATTAATTTATTAGAATATCTTCAGTTTTAAATTGCAGTTTAACAGCATAGATTATACAGCCAGTCAATTGTGATCTAATAAATATCTTGAGTAATTATCTCAGTGTAAGAAATAAGGTAGAAAAAAAGCACCCTATACTTTTGAAGTAGACAAATACCAAGAGTTGGCATCACATAATAAGTTCAGCTAATTATTATAATACTAATAGGTAATTTGTATTACATATATTATGAACCTGTCACTCTTCCAAGAATTTTTGCATGTATGAAATTACTTAATTTCCCCAATACCATATGACAAATGTTGTGCTGTAATTCTTATTTATACCTGAAGAGTCTTAGGCACTGATGAGTTTAGCAATTTGCCCACTGTTAACCAGTATTAGTTTACAGAATATTGTTCATGTATCTGTGAAGTCTGTTTTAAAATCACATTTTTATTCCACTGTGTTAAGACACATTTCATAGCAGTAAAGACAAAGTCAAGGGAAGGAAAGAAAGAATAAAGTGTTTGGAGTCACACCCTGTGCCCATGCCTAGGACAGGCATTGTGGCTGTGTTTCCATAAGACCCTGATTTCAAGGTTTTAATCCCCTTTTTCTTTATACCCAGAAGACCCTGGAAAATTTTTAATTTCCATTTCCTAAAGTGTCCTTATCCATAAATTAAGGGGCTTTATTACATTCTTCAAAGAATCCTTAAACTTCTGATTTCTCAGCTTCTATAGCACTGACAAAATTAAATGATATTTTGTGTCCCCAAGACTCTGCTTTTGTCTGACTCTTTTTATTTGTGTTTTCATGAATTATAGACTTTACATTTACATTACATGGATCTGGAGATTAAAACTCATGTGTATCAGTTATGAGGTAAAATACCACTCCTTATGGTTTTATGCCATTTAAAAATCAATCAAATGGGCAAAAGAAAAGTATTGTGTAGAAAATCAAAGCAACTACTTGACTTTATTCTTTATAATTTGATTTTGAAATTTAAGGATGCCTATGTGTTTGGATCTAATAATAGGTTACTGTTTTTAACGGCAAAATATAGTTTAGAGTAAATATTTTAAGGAGAATAAAGTTTTTATGTTGTATGATAAACTTCCAATGACCATTGAATATAATTTAATCATGAGTTAGTGAAAATTAACCACATAAAGTGTGGGTAGATTTTGAACCTAGTGATAATTTCATGCTCAAGCTGTTCATCCCCACAGATTTACTGAGGTACAATCACAGGAGAATGCCAAGAATGCAATGAAATAACTTCAACAGATACAGACATCCCTTCCTATAAACCTTATCTCAAACCCAACTTCATCAGAGGTAAACATTTGTTCTTTTAACAAAAGAAGTGAATGGAGAGGAAACATTTTGAACATTCATTTTTATGTTTGTTCTGTACAATACATATTTAAAAATTTATTTTTGCTGCACATGGTAGAGCACACCTGTAATCCCAGTGACTCTGGAGGCTGAGGTAGGAGGATCTTGAGTTCAAAGCCAGCCTCAGCAATTTAGCAAGGCTCAAAGTAATTCTCACTAAATTACCAAAAAGGCTGTGAGTATGGCTCAGTGGTTGAGTGCCCCTAGGCCAAATACCTAGTACAAAAAGAAAAAAAGATTAATTTATTATTTTATTAATTATTTTTTTATTTTTACAGACTGAATTTTGATTCCTTGTACTTAAATGGGGTACAACTTTTTGTTTCTATGGTTGTACACAATTTATTCTTAAGACTTAAAACTTGCAAAAATGGTTTTTCCCAATTTTCTTTGATTTTTTTGAGTTATAAATATACAAACAATTTAATTTAAAACAAGCAACAACAAATATTGAGTTCTGAGCAAATCATTGACTGATGTGGGAAGATGGAAATTCAGTGTTGTAGTGACAGATGATGTCTTCTGAGATACCACACACAATTTAGAAGAAATACAAAACTAGTATGAGAAACTTTTAAAAATTATTCCACAAAGAAGATTAGCATTACAAACACTATAAAGGGTGTTATAAAGAATGCTTCATAATGGCTGATACAATTGATTGATACTGAAGAACTTGAAAGAAATAGAAGCAATCAATTGATGGATAAATAGTGAACAGATAGTTTTAGTTACTGTATGCTCAGAAAGTTAAGAATCTACATAATCAGAAAACCTGCAAGACAGAAGGTGAGTCTGTCTGGGCTCTGTGCAAATTATTTGTCAGGTCACAATATGTCATTCATTTATCTTTCTATTCATTGGACTTTGCAGTGATTTATGCATATGAAGACATATTCAATGAGCACAGAGGAAGAGGCATGCAAAAACACACAGTGATGTGACAAGGTCTAAAAGATGTATGTACAAAGTGTTTTGAAGCATAGATGGAGAATGTAAGAAAATTGAACAGATCCTAGAGTTCTTCATGGTGGCAGAAATATTTGGTTACCTTATGGAATGAGATCAAATTTCTCTGACAGGCAAGGGGAATGGTGTTTGCTTTAGTCACACCTTGGTTAGTCCACTCTGCCACCAGGATATATTTCTGGTACAACAATAAAGAAGCAAACAAGAGGAATCGATTCACTTTTGTGTGATAAAACTCTTCTAACAACTACAGAACCCTAGTCTGTACACCAAGTTGTGAATCAAGTCCTAATGTCCTGTTAGGTCATCACGTTTATTCTTAATAATCAGTGGAACTCAGCTGTCCACTTCTCATTGTTTGTATAGATATAACTTTTTTGTTTTCATTTATAAATTCATTTAGATTATAGATTTATGAGCTTTAAAGAAAAGTAAATTCTACAATGTTAGAAGCTTCTGCATAGATGAAATGAAATATTCTACCACATTCTGCAATGACTATGTTTATTTCTTTCAGAAAGTGCAGTGTTGTTTTTTGATTTCTCTGAGTAGTTTCCTTTTAAGAAGGACTGTATAATGTAACAAATTAAAAGTCTTACAATAGTAATTTCTCATATTTATTCTTAGTACATCGAGGAGATGATTTGAATATTCATGATTTTTATGTATGTGAGTTAAAGAAAGAGTTCTGCCTTGTTGGCACAATTCACTTGTATGAAGGAATACACATAGCCAGCGTTTTGTATTACATAGTATTTTTAATTCACCTAATCTGAATGTTTTTGTTATAGTGTTGTCTTTTGCCCATTGACTGATGAAATTGTGGCCAAGTATTTAGTATAACCTTCTATTCAGATTTTTTATTTGTTCTTTTTTAGGTATACATGCTGAGTATATTCTGACATATTTTACATACATGCAGTATAATTTATTCTAATTAGGATCCCATTCTTATTGTTGTATATGATGTGCAGTTTCACTGGTCGTGTATTCATATGTGAACATAGGAAAGGTTTTTCTGATTCATTCTACTGTCTTTCTTATTCCCATCCTTCTCCCTTCCCTTCATTCCTCTTTGTCTAATACAATGAATTTCTATTCTCTACTCCTCCCTATTGTGTGTTAGCATCAACATGTCAGAGAGAACATTCAAACTTTGGTTATTTAAATGTAATATTAGAGTTCTTTTAAATTTTTTTATTTTACAGTTTTTTTTTAACATAAATTCCTTACATTAATCACCAGGATATGAACACTTTTATCAAACTAAATTAAATCATTAATGCTCAAGTATTCCCTATTCATGCAATACTGAAATATAATCATACTGCCTAATATTTCTATTGTTACTAAGTTTTTTCCTGACTTTTCATCATTTTTAATGTTTAACTTTATATATTTATATATTTGATACATTGATACATTAATTTTTCTGTGTAAAGTACTTTAGTTCACTTTTCCTAAACCTCAGTTCAGAGTTCATTCCTTACTTTTGATATTTCATTTCCTAATTATCACTTATCCATTGTATGGATGAGAAATTGAGGCTACTTTATGAATAAATGTCCAGTGCACTTCAAACTTGACTCTGGCCTTTCCTCTGTTGACTAATGCCATTTCAAGAAGGTTCTGCTGCCTGTTTGGAAGAAATATAGTCCCTTATTTTTTAAGGTTGTAATTTACATTTTTATTAAAATCTTTTCTACTTGCCACTGTGATTTTTTATGTGTGGGTGCTTATGTTAATCTACATGACTGGCAGAACAATTGCCTTTCTTGATCAAAGGCCTAAGTTCTCACAATTTCAGGGTTTGAGTTCAAATAGAAGTCTTAAAATTGTGTTATAGAATACTTTATTTCTTCCAAAGTCTTCTACTTCTCTCGGTGTGTTACTCGTTTATTATTTAGTTCTAGCCTTTTCAAGTGCCTTTGTGGTTTTATCTCCTCACTATGGTTCAGTGAGAGGCATTCTCTAGCTTCATGATTCAATGTGCTCTATCACCTAAACTCTTATTTTTATTTATCTTACCTTTGTCCTTATCTTTCTTTTTCTTTCTTTACTTAAATAATACATATATGTAGACTATGATCCCAGAGAATTTGATAATGCATTTTAGAACTAAATGAGGAATGAAAAGGGGCAAAGAGAGTAAGCTCTGGTGGACCTAATTTAGCATGGCAATGTTTCTTTTTCCTGAGTTTTGGAAATTCCTTAGTAAGTTAATTGCTGTTAGCATAATACTTTCAAATGTTTGGCTGAGCTCATATGGCAAACCATATCTAAAATGAGATTCTATAGTTCAAAATTCCCCTCATTAGATTTCAATAAAAGGACATGGAAATTAAATATGGTGAGATGGTTGTATTATTTATAAAAATAGTATCAGTGGTTTAGTCATTGAAAATAAACCAATGAAGCAAATGGACTGTTACCACTTAGACTGTGCAGCCTCCATTCCCCTTAGTTACTAGGTGGGTGGTGTGAGGTTGGTGGTAACACGACTTTCAAAATTGTGAATCTAATAGTTCTATCTGAGACTTCATGGTATTCTTTTATCAACCCATTCATTCTAGTCCCTTTCTTCTACTCTCCAGTGTTCATATTTATGTGAGCATCCACTGCTGTTTTACTTCACTATATTATCTCTTCAAAAGTCCCACTTCTGTCAGAGAAAGTGCTGCCAAGGCAGAGTGGGTAAACAAGGAGCCACTCTGGATAACAGGTTAACCAAAAAGAGCTCTAATAAATGAGAGTTGGAAGAGGCAAATAATTCTCTAGGTTACTTTCCAGAAAAAAAAAAAAAAAAAGTTTACTACATTCTCAAAAATTTGTGAAAACACTGAATTTGCACAGCATATGAAGAAACATTCCTTTGCTCTTCACTTCCAGAAAACATTGTTATGTTACTACATTGAAAAGTTTATTTTCATAATTTTGGCTAATCTATGATACATAATAAGATATATAACATAATACGTTATGTAAGACAATCATTCATTTATTCCTTGAGTAAACCTCTATGAAGTACCAAAATCTCACTAGGTATCACTGATTTAGTTCTTGAAATGATACTGTTTCTACGTTCAGGGAGTTTATGTTAATGAAGAAGGCAAACATATGAACAGGTTTTCACATCCTGACATATGAAGTATCCTTTTTTCATAGCCCGTTATGCCCTCTGTGGAGTTTCCATTGTTAGTACTGGACTTACCTAGATAATGTGGTGATATGTGGATGATATATACACTGCTTAGAGACTTTCTGACTTGAAGAAACCATTACTGGAGTGATTGCCGAATGTGATAGAGTCTTATGAGCCTGTAGAGGCAGTTAATTGTGCTTAAAGTCCTGCCTTAGCATTTCTGTTAGGGAATAAAAATAAAACCAGATTGCTCAAAAATAGCCATGAACAATAGGTGAAGCACAGTAGGATCAGAATGTTTTCCAAAGTGTCACCATAACATTAACCTTTAGAGTAAAATGGATGAATGGAAATGGATCTTGCCTCCCTTATAAATTTCCTGTATCAAACCATATTTGCATATATTGTTCATTTTTTCCATCCATAATTGCTAATTATAATTTCTTAGAACTCCCTTCTCTCATGAACATGAATTAGATTAATCCTACAACTTGGTTCACTTTCATTGCTGTGCCTTCATTTATTTTATGTAGACAGACAAATGGATATGTGTGTGTATGTGTGTGTGTGTATAATTAATTTTACCTTTCAAATCTTGTGTTCATCTTTCACACGTGTTCTTCTATATAGTATTCTGTGTATCCAAAAGTTTCCCAAAAAGTGTATTTCCAATTTGAGTTATTCTTACTTTACTAAAAGCCCTCATGCTTCTCATAGTCTTGGAGTTGTAATTTTTTTGGTAGTAAACACTGTTTTGACAAGAGTCATAAATATTGCTGCATGTTATGATAGTTTATTCATTCTAACCATTTCGTAATATTTCAATGTGCTAAGACACCAGAATGTATTTGAACATTTCTCAACATAAAGATTTGGATGGTTTTTGAATTTTTAAAATTGTGAACAATATTTCTTTTACATTCTTGTGTATGTCTTCTATTGTATATGAGCTTGGGTTTCTCTTGAATATAAATTTAGGAGTAGAGTATAATTATTTTCTTGGAATATTGTGATTTTTCATTTAAGGTAATAATGCTAATCTGTTGTAAATATTTGCATATATTTATACTCTTATGTATAAAAGATGCTGTGTTACCAAATCCCCCTAACAATTTATTATTGTTACATAGTTTTTGTTATTGTCACATAGTTTGTTTGTTAGTGAAGTGAATGTAAAACAGTGGTATTGATTTAAATTATTTTTCTGAATTCTGTTAGTTTTATTTTTATGTTTATTCTTCAGTAAAATGCCTCATATAAATATTTGCCATAATTTTTGAATTGACTCATTCTTGCATTTCTTACTGATATGTCTTTATTTTTAAAATCTTATGTAGTTGTGGTGATTGTGAATATCTTCTCTCACTATTCTTTTTTTTAAGATTTCTTTTGTTGAAAAAAGTTCTTAATTTTAATACAGTAAATGTATTAATTTTTTGATAATACTAAATGGATCAGGTTAAAAAAGATATTGTCCACTCTATAACAGAGCTCAAAATACAAAAAGTTAAATTTTCAACTGAAATTTTAAAAGTTGTATTTTGGACAGTAAAATTCCTAATCTAAATTTAGATTGCATGTATAGTGAATTAACATTTCAAGACCTCTGATTATTCAGTAGTGCTTCATTTTCTCAATGATCTATCATGCTACTTCTGTCCTAGGTCCCATGAATACCTGGCTGTAGCTTTGCTAAGTAGAATTCCTCTACTTTACTGAGGAATTCATCTACCAGGTACTAATTGCACACTGTCTAAATTTCAATTCATTCAAAAGGGAAGCCACTTGTAATGGGCCTTCTTAATCTTTTTTTTTTCTTACAAATTATCCTGGTTGAGTTTGAGTCTTTAATATGCCACTAAAATGTTAGGAATTATAACATGTAAACTTTTGTTTAAATTTTAGTTGAAATTTTATTAAGTAAGTAGATTAGTTTTGGTATATTTGTGATATTATGTATTTCTATCTGTGAGAGTAGCGTATTACCTTAGTTAGAATTTTAATTAATTAATTCTCTAATATGTTGCAATTTGTATTTAAAACTTTACCTGTAGAATGATTTATACTTTGATTTATTCCAAAATAGTTCATCCTTTTCTGATAATATTGAAAATGATGTTTTCCCTTTAATTAGATAACTTTCATTGTTTAATACTGCATAAAATGCACCTGATTTCTTTGTATGTTGAAATTCCAATCAACCTGCTATATATGAGTTTGTATATTAATTTCAAAATCAATTGAAATTCATATTTTTCAAATTCAAATTGAATTTAGATTTAATTCAAATTTTTTGAGGGAGTAGCTTTTCCTACTTCCCAATATTAAAAAAAAAAAAAAAAAAAGAAAACCAAAACTGGTCTTTCCTCTAGCAATAATGCAAACAAGTTCAAACTCACTAGATTTGTCTTATGAGCAACTAGCCCTCATAGAATATGTTTGGGGATGAGGAAGCTACATTCGTGCCTCAAATTCAATTCCAGGAATTGAAACTACCATCCCATATATTTAATTTTATCTTGGCCAATTATATTGAAACATTACAATAGAAAATATAAAATTACATAATAATCTGTAGTCTCACTATGTATAAATTTAGGATTGCAGGAAAAAGAAATTTGATTTTTTAATATCCCATAACAATGTTGTCTCAAAGCACACTCCTGATTAAAGTTTAATGCTTTCCCATTGTCCTTGAAAAAAAGCACCATACTTCACCTATCAATTCATTCTTTTTAGTCCCCCGCTTTATGAAATCATTTTTTTAATTGGAAAACAAAGGGAATGATGTGATATTTGACATCTTCATGTAAGATGCATAGAGAAAATAAATGTTCTTTACTTTTCTTTCTCCAAACCTTATGAACTGATCAGAAGGAAAAAAATAACAAAAGTCATTTGATTTATCTTGTTTGATATTTTAAATTAACTATTTGTGTTCTTGCTTTGATATGTTTTGGATAAGAGTAGTCAGTTTCTTGGGAACCAATTCCCCCAGTCTTCCTTCCCTCAGATCTTTTTATTTGACATTAATCAGGAAAAAAGGGTTGCAACTGTCATTTGCCTTTTATGTTCTGTGTAACAGTGTTGCTTGTTGGCCCGGGTTCTGCTGAGCCTTGGAGCCTGATGTTTGATCTGGTTTAAGGCCGCAGCTGGTCTTCTCTCCTCAGCCACCTCTACTCCATGGTGTTCAATTCACCCAATGCCCTGGGCTCCAGTACTCTGATACCTTTTTTGACACCCTTCCAACTTCAGTTCTGGTGGTCCCCTCTACAGCACTAGAAGGTCCCGTTCCACTGTACCTTAGCAATCCCTGTGTCACACTGTGATGAACATTTGGCTATTTCTGATATTTTATATCACATACCTAATTTAAAAAGACCAATCTCAAAAACTTCTCTCATGACTATTTGCATTGCTGAAGTTTCTCCCAACGATTGCATGAAGAAGCCATGAGTCACCTCCCTGCCAGAAACCCAAACATGGTGCGTTGCAGGGGGTGGCAAAAACTGCTTTCTACATTAATGACACTCATTTTAAAGCTTTCTTTAGATGCTATGTAGAAGCAAGACAAATTTGGTTAGGAAATTATTCTAAAATCTGCATATCGCCCCTCCTCCCATTTTTCTTGCAATTCTTAAGACAAAATTGGCAAAACTTCTGGTTTCCATTTTCATTTTGGTTATTCCTTACACAAAACTGTGTGATCGAACTTTTCAAGAAAAGAATTTATGAAATTCCTTTTATTTGATGTACAGGGATGCACCATTGTTTGGGGCATAAATATTTACTATCGTTATGTCTTCCTGATTCATGGTTCCCTTAAGCAATATGAAATGTCCTTCTTTATCCCTTCTAACTTTGGCTTGAAGTTCACTTTATCTGATATAAGGATGGAAACCCCCGCTTTTTACTGAGTCTATGTGTGTGGTAGGCTTTTTCCCATCCTTTCACCTTTAGTCTGTGGATGTCTTTTTCTATGAGATGAGTCTCTTACAGGCAGCATATTGTTGGGTCTTTCTTTTTAATCCATTCTGCCAGTCTATGTCTTTTGATTGAGGAGTTTAGGCCATTAACATTCAGGGTTATTATTGAGAAATGATTTGTATTCCCAGTCATTTGGCTTATTTTTGGTTTTTAAGTTGGCTTGGTTTCTCCTTTGAGTGCTTTTTCTCTAAGGTAGTTCCTCCCTTTGCTGACCTCCATTGTTGTTTTTCATTTCCTCCTCATGGAATATTTTGTTGAGAACATTCTGTAGTGCAGGCTTTCTATTTGTAAATTCTTTTAACTTTTGTTTATCATGGAAGGATTTTATTTCGTCTTCAAATCTGAAGGTTAGTTTTGCTGGGTATAGGATTCTTGATTGGCAACCATGTTCTTTCAGAGCTTGAAATATGTTGGTCCAGGCCCTTCTAGCTTTTAGAGTCTGGGTTGAGAAGTTGGCTGCTATCCATATTGGTCTTCCCCTATATGTAATCTGATGCTTTTCTCTCACGGCCTTCAAAATCCTATCTTTATTTTGAATGTTAGGCATTTTCATTATAATGTGCCTTGGTGTGGATTCGTTGTGATTCTGTGCATTTGGTGTTTTGTAAGTCTCTTGTATTTGATTTTCCATTTCATTCTTCAGGTTTGGGAAACTTTCTGATATTATTTCATCGAATAGGTTGTTCATTCCTTTGGTTTGTATCTCTGTGCCTTCCTCAATCCCAATAATTCTTAAATTTGTTCTTTTCATGATGTCCCACAGTTCTTGGAGATTCTGTTCATGATTTCTTACCATCTTCTCTGTTTGAGCGACTTTATTTTCAGGATTAAATATTTTGTCTTCATTGTCTGAGGTTCTGTCTTCCAAGTGGTCTAATCTGTTGGTGATGCTTTCCATTGAGTTTTTTATTTGGTTTATTGTCTCCCTCATTTCAAGGATTTCCGTTTTCTGTTTTTTTTTGAGACTCTCTATCTCTTTGTTGAAATGATCTTTTGCTTCCTGCAGGTGCTCTTTTAGCATATTGGTATTATCATTCATTGCCTGCATTTGCTCTCTTATCTCATCCTTTGCTTCGCGAATCATCTAAATCATGTGTAATCTGAAGTTCTTTTCTGACATTTCTTCTAACATACTGTCATTGGATTCTATTACTATGGAATTTGTTTGGATGATTTGTTTGGATCATTTTCTTCCCTTGTTTTTTTCATGTTGTTCATGTATCTTCCCCTCTAGTAGTGCAGATCTGGGGTATTGCAGATTTCCCCCTATAGGCTTGTAGTGGCCCTATAGGTTTCCAAAACCCTTTCTTTAAGGGGAGATCAATATTACCAGTGCCCAAATCATACACTATGCAATCCTAGACCAAATAGCCCCTATGGGGACAATAACAAAATTGTCATAGTAAACAAAATGAGTTCAAATATTATCTTTGGTAAAACAAACAGGTTTGCCAATAAGGTCTGCAGTTTATAATGGAGGACAAAGAGGATGCAGAGGGATGTAGAATGTGGCTGTTAATGGGATAAGAAAAGAATATACAGAAGTTCTAGAAAATAGAAAGGGTGAGAGTGTAATCAAAAGAAATCAGATGTTAGCATGTAAAAAGGGGAGAAAGGACTCTGAGGGAACAGGTAAACAAAAGGAAAAGAAAGCACAAAAAGTAAAGAAATAAAAACTTAAATTTTTTTAAAAAGGAGAAAAAAGAAAATCAACTGTATAACAGTCATATACTAATGAAATCTCCCAGTGTTCAGTAGCTTGATGCATGAAAGATACCTGACAATGAGCTTCAAGCCATCAGCAGGTATCTCAGGATGGGGATTTGCCCCACCCAAAGATGGGAGCTCGATGTCCAGGATTATCCAAGATGGCCGCTCTGGCTTCAAAATGTGTTGGCAAATGGGGAGCTGCAGATCAGGGGTAGACGTGGTCATCTGGAGGTCCTGAAGATGGGATGCAGTTGGTCCGGCAGGGGTCCTGGAGGTCCGGTGTGTTTGGTGTGGTTGTGGGATCCTGGAGGCCAGGTGCAATCAGTCGGTCTGGGATCCCGGTGATAGGGTGCAGTCAGTTGGTCTGGGGGTCCTGGTGGCAGGGAAGTCAGTCGATGTGAGGGCCCCAGAGGCAGTGAGTGATCAGTTGGGCTGAGGGATCCTGGAGACGGGGCTCAGTCAGTCCGGCCAGGGGTCCTACAGGGCCTGGCTGTTGTCTCAAAATAGCGGCAGCCACGTGTAACCAAACCTGCAGGTACTGTAACAGTGAACTTCCAGGCAGCAGCAGGCAGCTGGTGCTCCACTGGTGGTCGGCGATCAGTTTGCTGACTGTTGTCGGACGATCGGGAGGTGAACCTCGAGCGTTGGGTGATAGATAGGAGTAAGGCAGGTGATGGACAGGCGAGAGGCAGGCAAATGGCGGATGATAGAAGCCTGACAGTGAGCAATCTGATCTCAAAAAAGACGTCGATATGCTGGCAGACTGCAGGTCATCACAGCAGACAAATGGGTAAACACCAGGGGATCGATAAGCAGCAAAAACTGCCTCACAGAGAAACAGATATCCTCTGCTTGAAACCGGCGTTAGGGAGGGACAAGGAACACAGCCTCCCTCTAGTCCGCCATCTTGGATCTCTCTTCATTAGTTTTTAACAGTTGAACAGATAAAGAAAATATGGTACATATACACAGTGGAATATTACTCAGCCTTAAAGTAGAATGAAATTATGGCATTTGGAGGTAAATAGATGGAGTTGGAGAATATCATGCTAAGCGAAATAAAACAAGCCCAAAACACCAAAGGCCAAATGTTTTCTATGATAGTGGATGCTAATCCATAGTGGGGAGGGGGCAGTAGGAAAGAATGAAGAAACTTTGGATTGTGCAGAGGGGAGTGAGGGGAGGGGAGGGAATGTGGGGATCTGAAGGGTGATGGAATGAGATGGACAATATATATACATGTATAATGACACTACTGATGTGACTGTGCATTGTACAGCCAGAGGAATGAGAAGTTGTGCTCCATTTTTGTACAATGTGTCAAAATGCATTCTACTGTCATGTATAACTACTTAGAACAAATTTTTTTAAAAAATCCAAAACGAAAAGGAAATAAATCCATAATGCTTTCTAAAAGAAATACACTAACTAAAGTGAGGAATATGTTTCTGGCATAGAGTGGGGTAATGGTTTTATAGATGTTGACAGGATTTGGATATAGTTTGTGTTCTTTTAAAGATTCATGGGGTCCAAAACCTGGTGAAAGGGTAGTGGTATTGGAAGGTATTGGATGCTTTAAAGAGGTGAGCTTACGTTATTTTTTCTTTCTTTCTTTCTTTCTTTCTTTCTTTCTTTCTTTCTTTCTTTCTTTCTTTCTTTCTTTCTTTCTTTCTTTTTTTATTATCAGGGATTGAACCCAGGGTGCTTAATCACTGAGCCACATTCCCAGCTCTTTTTATTTTTTCGAAACAGGATTTCACTAAGTTGCTTAGAACCTCAGTAAGTTGCTTTGAACTTGTGATCCTTCTGCCTCAGCCTCCTGAGTCACTGGGATTACAGGCGTGTGCTACTGTGCCTAGCTTTTTTTTTTTTTTTAAGAAAACTTTAGGCCCACTAAACCAATAAATATTACAATTTTATTGGATGTATTTCAGAATATTCTACAATTTATTTTAGGCATTTGACAAGTTTTTGACACCATAATAGCTCAATATTACTCATGAAAGTAAGTGTAAAAAATTGAAATGTTTAAGTGAATTAATTTCAGATATATCATAATATCACACCACAATGAGTTCATTTCAGAAATTCAAGGTAGGACTAACATTATAAGAATCTATATTTCTAATGTTTTGTCATTTTAAATGTTATTGTGAACTACTCGATTACTTTTCAAGAGTTAGAAATTTTTAAATTTACAGTCTTCTTGACTTTTTAGTCAATATTGCATAATTACCTTATCAAAAGTTATAGTCAATATTTTTCCAATATATAGCATAGCAAATTATATTAAACATTAGTGAAAGAATTAGAATTTTTTGGTGTGTTTTTGTTGTTTTATTTTTCTGGCATTTTTAACGTATTTAAACGTCAGGTTTTATTTACTCTTATACCAGAACATAAGATCCAAACATATCACCAAATAAGCTATGAATGTTGGCAGGGGATCAATAATTCAAACCTTAAAATAAATCATAAGTTTCAAGCAGAATGAGCCACTTCCCTTAACTAACAAAATGAGATTAGGTTGTCTATTTTCTTAGTGTCACTCTAAAAAAAGTTTAGAGCTGAAGTAAAATGAGTTGAGTACTTTGACTATAAATGTTAGGAAATATTCGTAACAGCTACTTTTAATACACCAGGTTGAAATGATGACCTGCCATTTTCATTGCCAAGTATGAAGTACTCTAGTGAACAATCTTTTAAAAAGCGTTTTTATCTGAAGAGAAGGAGAAGTAGGAGAGAAAGAAAGAGAGAGAGAAAGGAAGAAAGGAAGGAAGGAAGGAAGAGAGAGAGAGAGAGAGATAGAGGGAGGGAGGGAGGGAAGAACACAGACTTCATTCACTTATTTACATTCAATCTGGGCCTACAAGTCAGTCTCCTTTTGAAAATGAACTTTGTCTATTTTTTTTCCTGAATATAGACTTAACGAAAACAGAAAAATGCTCACATATTGTTTTCATATAGATTGTTTCCTTTTCTTTTTTTTTCCCTCAAATTTCAAATGATTCTGAAAGGAAAACAAGTTTATACAAGTTTTATCTAAATGCACCATCACAATCATAATTTTTTTAAAAAGAAAATCTGAAATATCTGCCAAGTATTTCAATGTGTATTCATTGTACATATTAGTATTTTTTAGCCTAGGTCCTGGATATAGGTGTACACACACACACACACACACACACACACACACACACACACACTCATTATTTATCATCTTTTTCTCCAGACACTGTGTTATTGAAATGTGCACATCAAAGCTAGCTCAAAGAAAAAGAAAATAAAACTTCCAAAGTTATTTTCCAAAATGAGTTGGTAAAAATTTAGAATTAAAACAAATTATCATACTTTCCTTGTGAATAAGAGAAACGTGCAGAGAAAAATCTATACTACTCACATAAGACCAGCACCAAAACATGTCTCAGATTGAACCCCAGTCTCTTGTTCTCAATATGCAAATTTTTGTCCTCTCTTTTATTTTTATTTTTTTTGATTCATTCCAATTTGTTAGACATGACAATAGAATGTTTATGCATTTTGATAAATCATACATAAATGGGGTATAGTTTCTCTTTTTTCTGATTGTACGCATTATACTGAGTCCCTCTGTGAGAAATATGCTCACCTGTCCAAATCCAAAGAATGGACCTCAAAACAAAAGCTACAGAGAAAGGGAGGCTGTTATTGAAAGTCTTGCAAGATTGGGAGTCTGGGTGAGCAGGAACACGGAGAGCCCTTAGAATCATCACTTTATTCCCTGTCCCAAGGTTCCTCCCCCAGTTCCTGAAAGTCACCTAGGTTTTATTCTCTCCTATTGGGTTTTTTGAAAAGGCACGCCTTCAGATGTCTTCACTTCCCTTCTCCTCTTGTGGTGGAAAGTCCTTCTTTGGGGGTGAGTGCATCTTGTGCCTACTAGGATTTATCTCTCTGTTGGTTAGGCCAGCCCCTTCCCTCTTACCTCCTGTTTACATTTTTCACACTCCTGTGTTAGTGCTTGTAGCTTTCCCCTCTGTTTTTCTTAATTCCAAGAAATTTTACATTTAAGACTAACTACTGTATTCTGAAAATGGACCACCAGACTATTTCTCACCACTCTTCCTGCTTTTGGAGCTCCTTTCATCTGATAGTTACCTGTTGAGCAGCAAATTTCTGCATAGCTCAGCTTTACCTCTCTCCTAGTAAATGGGAGCGGGGCAGCAGGTAGAAAAAAGGTCTTCCATTTCATTGGTTTTATTTCTATTATAGAGAAACAGTGGTTTTAACAAAAAAAAATAGATATGCAAATATTATAAAATTTAATTTTTTTTTTTTTTTTTTTTTTTTGCAGTATTGGGGATTGAACCCAGGGCCTTGTGCTTGCAAGGCAAACATGCTACCAACTGAGCTATATCTCCAGCCCTTTTTTTCTTCATTTTAATATCCTCCCTCTATTTCTAGGTCCCTATCCCTGAGTTATTCTTAAAATCCTGAAATTATCTGCAAGGCCTTTAACAACCCAGAAATTGCTATTTTATGGGCATCTGCCAGTCAGAACAGAGGCCAACTGTAAACAACTGGATTATTTCCTGTAATATGCAGCCTGAGGGAATTGAGCAGGCATTCCAAGCTCCTCCTCAGGTATGGGAACATCTACCTGAGGAGGAAAGATCTTTTATGAGGAAAGACCATCTCTAAGTTTCTCACCCTAAAATAGGTTCAAACTGTCTCCATGTTAGGTATTGATCAATATTTTTGTTTTTTTTCTTAACCTGAAAAATCTATTTTTCATTTTGTTTTCTAATCCATGAATTTCATTAATTCTGAGATTTTTCTTACCTGCATATTAAGAACATAAGAAAAGGGGAAGTGTTAAGATCCTGAAGGCCAGTTTTTGTTAAATTTTATCTTTAATTCCAAATAAGATTAAAGTAGAATAAATATTTTTATGAAGATTTAAATTTTATCACTAACTTGGACTTTTGAGTACTTTTCAAAAATTAGGAAGCAGTGCTATCATTGGCATTAGGAATTTTTGATTTAGAAACAGGTTACACTTCCATAAAAATATCCATATTTGCTTTAGAATATCTCCACTATTTTGTGAAATGAGCTAATCCTTCCAAGTTTTGAAGATTCATTTTCTGAACCTTTCAAGATTAAAGTTCACTGCAAGCAGTGTAAACTCTGAGATTACCAGTCAACAATTTCAGTAATAGTTGTTTGTCTTCAGATATGTGTGATACAATCACAACTTAAATCGCCTGAAGGAAAAAGAAAAGGAAAATTCATTTTTCTTAGTAACTGGAAAGAACACTGGAGAATACTGGAGCAGAGCACAAAACCAAAGGGAGGAAATTCAGCAGAATCAAGTCTTCAATACTGACCTCTGGGATTCAGTGCTATCGAGTTTATCTCTTAACTCTGCAATCTTCACAGGATATCATTTTGCAGATAAGGCTTCTTCACATAACCAGAAAACATAACTAATGAAAGCCCTATCATCTTAAACTTATGATCTCAGGAGATGGGAATCCTTCCTTCTACTCTCAATTAAAAATATATATGGGTGAACAAAACCCCACTGTGTATACATATCATATTTTCTTTATTTGTCTGTTAGCAGACACCTAAACTGGTTTCATAAATCGGTTGCTGTGAATTGTGCTACTATAAACAGGTGTTTAGCTATAAAGAAGCACTAAAGTATATCGTTTTCAGGAAAATGGATGAAACTGGAGAAAGTATCATGTTAAGTGAAATTTAAGTGAAATGAGTCAGCCTCAGAAAGCCGAGGGTCATCACTATTGTGTATAATTATAACAATGTTTTTTTTTTTTTTTTTTTTTTAAAAGGAAGAACTTCAATTGACCAAGCCACCTTTTGAAACACAGAGGTAGTGCTCCAATAACACACAAAGTGTGAGATGTGTTTTTTGGGCTTGGGGATGTAGCTCAGTGGAAGAGTACTTGCATAGCATGTGCAAGGCCCTGAGGTAAACCCCAAAAATGCAAAAAAAAAAAAAAAAAAAAAAAAAAGAAAAAGAAAAGGAAAAAAATGGAGAGAAAAGACAGGGATGATTTTTCTAAGGTGGATACAGGGCTCTTACAAGAAGGGATTTTAAAAAGTGCCCTGAGTACTTACACGTATGAACACAAAGGTACCTATAGATACGCTCTCATGTAGCAGCTACCATGACTAGTTAGTTCACTTTCAAATCTTGTATAAAACTGAGTGTTTCTGTGTGGATTGACGTGACAGACGTAGAGTGAGTGGCTTCATCAACACCAGGCTGGGGCATGGCACTGTAAAGAGTGCCATGAGACAGCAGTTTCTGTAATATGCTCTTTTTTTTTTCTTGCAACTTGGCAGCAGCAGTGAAAATTCTCAATTCTTAATGAGAAAGAGATCGTTTCATGGGTAGAATTAATGGAAATATACACAAGTAGATCTTATTCCATACCGATTATAAAATAATATCATGTGTGGATAGGAATGAATGTTTGAGTACATGAGGTAGGAGATTGCTGTGTGGGAATCCATTCATTCAGCTATTTTTTTGGCCTTCTGCACTCTCTCTGGGAGGAGTATATCTGACAAAAACATAGATGCTTCTATCTCCCTAAAAGGGCAGACTGTATTATCAATCCCACAATCCACACTAACATTTATGCACATATTATTGTAGGTGGAGAAGAAATGAAGGTGTTTCTATCTCACAAGAACTTATCATGTCATTTGATGACTTTTTAACCACCACCCTATTCCCAAACATATACGTAAATTATAAGGCAGAGCAGCAGAGTATTTAGGAGACAGCATTGAAATGTCAACAAATATGCAGGTGCCTATCTGTATAGCTTTTTAAAGAAAAAGGGGATATTTGAAAATTATTACAAATAATAATTTTCTGAATTTTTTTTCCCCTTTTCTAGCCTGTTTGGTAAACGTTCTACTTTAAAGAACATAGGAAGAAGTTGAAGAATGAAAACTGGCTTAAGGAGAGTCTAAAGTCAGGAAAAGTTGAGTAGAGAGTTGAGTGAGAAACTGAAGGTTTAGAGGCTAAAATAAAGAGTTTGGAAATGTTTACCACAAGTGTGGGCAAAAGTGACTACTAATATCACAGGTAGATATCAGAAATCGGAAGTCATGAGAACAAACACCGCTGGAGAGCAGAGCCGTGACTGGAGCAGGTCCTTGCATGGGCAGAAACGACCTGCTGGTGTTGCCTTTGACGTGGCCCAGAGGATGACTTAGCAGTGGGATGGGGCCCATGTTGTAAGGGACGTCCGCATCTCCAGAACGTGAAACCCACTGTTCTTCGAAATGGATATGAGAAGTCAGGTTCATATTTACCTCCTTGATTTGTTACACAACATCTAGTAATTCTAAATTTTAAGGCAAAAAGTACTGTAGATTTTGAAAGCAAATCTTAATAAACGAGAACGATAATGTACCAAAGCAGACATACTTAATTTAGGTAAAGATATCACATAACTTTTGTGGCAGCAGATTCAGTGTTTTATGAGAATGGAAGATATGAAAGGTATGTGTATATAATCATTTAAAAGCTACCTGAGGGGGTGGGCTGAGGTACAGAATGAGGGGATGGTAAAATGAGACCTGTTCAGGTAATGGGATCACACAGCCCACTGGTGATGGTGGTGATGGATCAGGGCCAAGTGTGTAAATGCTATTTTACAGAAATTGATAGAGGAAAAAGATAGAGATAAAAATGTTCAATAAAAGTAAAAGCATTTGCTCATAATTCAACCTTGAAATATAAGAGCACACTTATTAGCAAGAACAAACGTTTTGATCTCATGGCTTTGTTTTTCTTTTAATCTGATTCTTTTCATTGACGGAGTCTTTGCAGAATCATTAAGCAAACAAACCAGATCTGGACATTATCCCTATGTCAGGGCCTCTTCTTAAAGACTGGCTTCTTAGAAATAATTTATTAGTCTGTGTGAGTTGTTGTCAAAAAATGCTGTCTACTAGGTGGCTTAGAAACCACAGAAATTTATTTCTCACAATTCTAGAGACTGGAACGTGCAAATGCAAGGTGTTGGTTTGCTGGGGTCCCGTGAGGGTGTGCTTTGCTTTTCACTTTTTCCTCACATGGTGAGAAGGAAGAGTGAACTTCTTTGGACCTGTTTTATAAGGACACTAATTCAGTTCAGACCTAACATGCTCACCTTGGGTAAGGATTTTAATATATGAGTTAGGAAGGGCACAAACATTTAATCATAGCAAGCCATCTGAATGATGTCTGTTACATTTTGTTTTATTTTTTGTCTTTGACTTAGGTAGGTTGCTTTACATTTCATTTCTGTATACTGATATTGAGTTGCAATTTGTTTTTTAAACCAAGTCTGAGGATCCTGCAATTTTTAACCTAGTTGCTAAAATGTATTGTGGATTTTGTGTGCCTTAAGTAATTTGGGGAGGGAAAACATTCTGAACTAATTAAGTGTGATACAGGTTTTGATAAGAAATCCTTAAGGAATTATGTGATTCTTGAGGTAAATAGGTTGTGCAAATTTGTGGCTGAGCTATGTGGAGGAAATGGAAAATATCAATTAATCTGATGGGTCTTTCAGAAAGAGGCTAAAGAATCTGTTTTAGAGTGTGTCTGGGGTGACACTCTTGTTTGTTTTCAACAATTACCCTGATGGATATTCCTGCACTGACATTAAGTGGATCTAGTTGGGCCACATATAAGATCGGTTCTCTCAAGAGCTATTGTGGAGTTTCCTTAGATTCATCCAGCCCTTGAGAGGATTTCCTAGAGAGTAAAGAAATGATAGAAGAAAAATTCAGATTATAAAAACAGAGTTCAGGGGTTGAAGGAGAGGTTGTAAGTGGCCTAATGATTGTATCAATCATCTCAGGGAAGCACAGGTGAAAGGTACCCAGTAACCCCACTTTCCTGGTCACATGAGAACATTGCTAGCACATTTCCTCTCCTCTATTCCTCACTTCTCTTTCCACTTAATAAGCCACAAATATGTACAGAAATATACATAGATATAACACATGTATATGTAAAACAAATGTGTGCACATATGGTTTTTTTGGTTTTTTTTTTTTTTTTTTTTTTTGCAGTGCTGGGGATTGAACCCAGGGCCTTGTGCTTGTGAGGCGAGCACTCTACCAACTGAGCTGAGCACTCCTCCCTAGCCCACGTACATGTGTTTTTGAGAGGCAGACTCTTTAGCCTCTTTCTAAAAGGCCAATCAGATTAATTGATATTCTCCATTTCCTCTATAAAACATACCACCTAATGCCTACAATGTACTGATTGCTCATGGTTCATAAACTACTCTTCAGTATATCGTCATTCAACTGGGCATGGTGGTTCATGCCTCTAATCCCAGCAATTCAAAAGACTGAGGCAGGAGGACTGCAAGTTTGAGACCAGCCTCAGCAACTGAGTCTGACCCTCAGCAACTTGGCGAGATCCTGTCTCAAAAATAAATTAGAAGTGCTGGGGAGGTACTGCAGTGGTAATGCATCTCAGAGTTCAACCTTATACCCACCCACCCCCTAAAAAATAAAGTATATCAACATTCCTCCTGATTAGTTCTACTCTAATAGTTGAGGAGTGTGTTATCAAAACTTGCTTGTGTTTTTCCTCCAAAATCTTTTCTGTCTATAAGAGTTAAAATTAAATGGTGCAATTAAGTATATAAAATCAAGATATTTTGTCATATTTGTAATGCTATTATTATAAAATGTAACACAAACCATTGCTGTTTTTATGAAAACCAAGTGGAATATCTTGAGGAAACAGAAGAAAATTATTCTGAAAGAAGTTGCCACCGAATGAGGTAGAGAAGAGACAAGGTGAAGGCTGGAAGATTTAGGACATCTCGGATTTTTTCCTTATGGATCCTCATGTATGCCTTTAAATGTACATACTTTGCCATATAGTAACCTAAGAACGAAATTTAGATCACGCCTTAAGGATGTGGTATTTCACACAAGAAAGGTGAGTCATAAAACCAGAATATATGTAATGAAAAAAAGGGTTTTCTTGTACTTCAAATTTTTGGTAATAAGTTAATAAAAATCATGAACTTAAAGCAAGGTGCAGTGGCTCACACCTATAATCCCAGCAGCCCTGGAGGCTGACCTAGGAGGATCAGGAGTTAAAAGCCAGCCTCACCAAAAGCAAGGCTACTAAGCAAGCAACTCAGTGAGAACCTGTCTCTAAATAAAATACAAAATAGGGCTGGGGATATGGCTCAGTAGTTGAGGGCCCCTGAGTTCAATCCCTGGTACCCACCCCACCACAAAACAATCATGAACTTAAAAGTATTTTGGGAAAATAAAATGCACAAAAATACATAATTTTCTTAACTCTGAGTTCAATAATTTTATGATGACCTGACCAAATTTCTCTATATATGGAAAATTTTCAAGTCAATGCATATCTCAAAAATCTTTCAGTTATGAAGACATGAATTTCAGAGTGGTCACAAAAAAAGAATTTTAGATCAAGTCTGATTATATCCAGAAGCATAAGAGATTTAAAATTGTATATATAATAATAAATTTATCTATAGTTGTACATCATTGAAATTTCCAAAACATACTAGCACTATGGAAATTCCCTACCTCAGCTATCTGGTGCTGCATGTTGGCGTTCCTTTCATGACAACTTTATTGCATGCCCTTCTCCCCAGGGCTTTGCTTCAACTGTTGTACTCTTAATATTGGTGTCCCTCCAAAATTTTTGTTTTAATTTAATCTACAATGTGATGGTATTTGAAGGTGGATCTTTAGAGAGATTATGAAGTCATCAGGGCACTGACCTCATAAATTAGTACCTTTATAAAAGAGGTCCCAAGAGCTCACTTAGCCCCTTCCACCATGGGATGAAACAAAGACTGCTGTATATGAACAAGGAATTCCTCTTGAGAACTGGACCCTCCACAGACACTGAGTTTGCCATATTATTGATCTTGGACTTCCCAGATTCCAGAATTGTCAGAATAAATGTGAGTTTTTATAACCCACACTATCTATGATGTTTCATGATAGCTGTCTGAATGGACTAAGACAGCAACTTTCATCAAGGTCCTCAAGCAACAAACATTCTGTCCTCATTGCCTCTGTGTTTGATCTTCCTACAATACTCATGCCCATTCTCTATCCATAATTATCATCTTATTCTCAGAGATCAGTTGAGAGATCATGTCCTCAGTTGTCTGTCCTGAATCATCAATCTTAAGACAAGAGTCCACTTATCTTTGGATCTCTATCTTCATCCATTGATGGTTCCTCTTCATGACACTGATCAAAACTAATAATAGTAATTTCTTTATATATTTGTTTGCTCGTTCTCACTACTACTTTATTTAGCATATGTTTTCTGAGAGACAAAACACTATACTTTTTTGTTGTTTGCCTGGCACACAAAAGGTGCTCTAGAAATAATTATTAAATGAACAAACACACTGAGTCTTTTTTCCTGCATAATTAGGATATTTTTCAGCTCTGAAAACATACTTTTACATGTCTTGCCTATAGCTTCTGTTTGAATTGCTCTGATGATTTTTCTTTTAGGTTGCAATTTGCTCCTCCCTTACCTGGTATCTTTA
Organism: Sciurus vulgaris; assembly: GCF_902686455.1. Classification (NCBI taxonomy): domain Eukaryota; kingdom Metazoa; phylum Chordata; class Mammalia; order Rodentia; family Sciuridae; genus Sciurus; species Sciurus vulgaris. Next base: position 51,323,021 of record NC_136466.1, read on the forward strand.
TTACTTATTTTTAAAATGTTTTTAATTTTAAACGGTTGCAGTCTAGATGGATGACAGATATTTTGGATGTGAGGTGTCACCCTAAAAGCCCTAAAATGTTAGGCTACATTTAGCAATGTTCAGAGGTGAAATGATTATGATAGCTATAATCTAATTAGTGGAATAATCCTTTTGATGGTTTAATAACATAAAAGGACTACTGTACTGAGTGGTAACTGTTGGCAGGTGGGGCTGGCTGGAGGAGGTATGTCACTAGGGACATGCCTGTGGGGATTCTATTTTATTTTGTCACTGGCTACTCCTACTCACTTGCTTCCCTATCCCTGGCTTCTCAATTGCACTGCGCAGCCCTCCTCCTATGTGACCTTCTGCCATGACATTCTGCCTCACTCAGGCCCAAAACAATGGAGTCAGCTGACCATGAATGGAGCTTCTGAAGCCATGAGTCCAAATATAACTTTTCTTCTTATAAATTTTTCTTGTCAGGTATTTTGATCACTGTCATGAAAACCTGTCTAACACATTCATCGATCACCGTTAAATGTGTATTTCAATTGTTTATTGCAATTTTGGCTTCTTTCATTCCATTTTATCAGAGTCTTTCTTTGCGGCTTGTTTTATGACTCTTTAAATCTTTTCTTATATTATTCTCTCATATTGTTCATGCTTTCCTTCCAGCACTCCACTACTGATTTTAGAGACCACATCTTACAGCATTCTGTTTATAATTCCAAGCAGTATTTCCATAGCTTTTATATTTGTGTTGAACTAAGGTAATAATCATTTTTTTTTCCAGGTAAATCTCTAATCCTTTATGAAATGTTTCTTGTTGCTTGGTTGCTATTTCTCTGGTGTGTTCTGGTTTCAAATGTGTGTTTTTTGTTTTTTTTTTTTTTTAATATGCTCATGTTTGGATTAGGTGAACGATATTAAGATTTGATGATCATTAATATATAAGGTTCGAATATCTCAGACTTGGATGTGATGCTACTCTTACATTTTTCTTGTTTACCACTGTTGGTGGATGTAAATGTCAGAATGTTTCTTTTAGCATAGTAGTTTCTATTTTATTGCAACTCTGTGGACTAAGGTGCTTTTGTTTCCATTTTCTGGTTTTGTAATTCTTTGATTTACTAGATGGAATGAACAATCTCTAGAATGTACTAATATAAGGTTCTTCTCCACTCCACTTGTACATAAACTCATCTGCTTTGGGAACTACACTCAGTCTAGTTTGTGGGTGACCTGGACTAAGGACAAATTGTGTCAACAGAGAAAGATCATTGGCAACCCTCACCTGGGAGAAGTCAATGGTAGGTCTTTCTCTGGATTATGAGTGACTCAGTTGTGAGAAAAACTCAGAGTTATCTAATTCTACATATGATATGTATATATCTATATCTACATATATATAATTTAAAGTGTGTGCACATATATATATATATATATATATGAGATTTCTAATGGCAATTTTGAGATTACTGATGTTTGTAAAAAGGTTACATACTTGCCAATTACTATGAGTATCCTGAAGAATAAATGCACACTGAAAGAAAACTGATAGACCTATAGAAGAACCTTAAAGGTCAGAATAATACCTAAAAATCTGACTGTTACCTTCATCTCATTGTGTACAAATTTCCTGTGTGCATTGTTTTAGATCAGTTCTCTGTCTCCCTCTCATCCATAGGAATGTCCTCCAAAATATTAGGAATGTGCAGTATTGGCTGAATATGTTTTTCATCTAAATGGGAGAAAGTAAAGAAAAGCAAATTTTGATGCACAAAGTAAGTAGCTCTCAGAAAATTGCTGTATTTACTAAGTATATTCGATGTATTCCAGCAATTTTAAGTAAAAATAATGTGTGCTTGAATTTCAGAACAGAGTAATTCTGAATTATTTAAAAACAATGCAACAGCTTGAAGTTATTCTCTGGTGATCTGTGCTATGAATCATGTACACTGAATTATTCTAAAATCATTTCTAATGAGGCTTCAAACTACAGTCCATATTGGCTAACATCATGATCTCAGCAGGCTCTTGAGAAAGACCTATAAGGGATTAGCCAAAGTAGGGAAAGAGGTATAATAATTGTGGAGTTTACTTAATCTCTGTACCTTCCAAGATCTTGAGGAGGATGCCTGGGAGAAGGGCAAGGGAAGGGAAGCTCTGGGAAGAAGTGTAGGAGAAATTCCTAAGGCATGTCTTCAGTTCCCAATGTCCAGTTCCTCTTCCAGAATTCACTTGAAGGCAACATGTCTGTCTCCGTGGTTATGTGTGTCAAGGGGTTCCTAGGGTCTTTGGACATTCTCATAAAAATAATAAACTTGAATATTACAATAGTTTCAAAATAACAATTGATCCAAAATGGATTAGTATTACATAAATACCCTCAGGTACAAAGATATTGTGAAACACCAAATAAAATATCTCGTATTAGTAGTTAGCTTGAGAATATTGCACACTCAATGACAGTTAAAGTGGAAATACTTTAAAGAAAGAAAATATTTGAATAGAAGTTTAAAAAGTGCCTGAATACCCCCTGTGTACATGATAAGATGTAACTTGCAATGTTGTGTGAAGTGTTCTATAATGTCTGGGAGGTCATGTTTGGTGCCATTTTTAAGTTGTTGGTGGCACATAATTCATTTCCCATACATTGTATCCCCAGCACTACATTGCCATTCTTTAAAAATTTGATAATGTTTCAAGAGATTGTTTAAAGGTCCTTTATATTTATCAGCATATATTTTGATTCTAGCATTGTACATTTCTTCCCTCAGAATACGCTTCCTGTCATTTTTCACCTCCAACATAATAAAAAAATTTCCATGTTTTGTAGTAAAATTATATTTAAATTTTTTAAAGTCTTCATTTAATTTGATCATTTCATTTGAAATATCGTCGCTTTGGAAGATTGTTTTTGCTAGAACAGAATTCTTGTGTAAAAGGTTTCTTTCTTTAAGGACCTCAAAAGTTAATTTCATTACCTTCTGTTTCAACCACGATTTTAAAGATTGTTTCACTGAATCTGTTGTACTTCTCTTCCCTTTTCTGGCTTCAATCAATAGATATTATTTTGCTTGTTGTTTGGCTGTTTTATTTTGTTGATATTAGTACAGATGTCTCTGCATTTATTCTCTTTACATGTAGTGAGCTGCATGGGATATGGGTTGAAATAATTTATTAATTAATTAACTCTTTTTTATTTATTTATTTTTTAATGTTTCACAGGCTATATTTTGATTCATTGAAAACAAATGGGGTACATGATTTTGTCTCCATGGTTGTATACAATGTAGATTCATAGCATTCATGTAATCATACATGTACATAGGGTAATAATGTCTGTCTCATTCCACCATTTTTCATACCCCCCTCCCTCTCATTTCCTTCTACATAATCCAACGTTCCTCCATTTTTTCTCACTCCTCACACCTCCCATTATATATCATCTTCCACTTATTAGGAAAAATATTCAGTCTTTGGTTTTTTGGACTGGCTTATTTCACATAGCATGATATTCTCCAATTCCATCCATTTATTTGCAAATGCCATAATATTATTCTTCTTTATGGCTGAATAATATTCCACTGTGTATATATACCACAGTTTCTTTATTCATTCATCTATTGAAGGGCATATAGGTTGGTTCCACAATCTAGCTATTGTGAACTGAGCTGCTATAAACATTGATGTGGCTGTGTTACTGTAGTATGCTAATTTTAAGTCCTTTGAGTACAAACCAAGGAGTGGGATAACTGGGTCAAAAGGTGGGTCCATTCCAAGTTTTCTGAGGATTCTCCACACTGCTTTCCAGAGTGGCTGCACCAATTTGCATCTCTGCCAGCAAGGTAAAAGTGTGCCTTTTTCCCCACATCCACGCCAACATCTTATTATTGTTTGTGTTCTTGATAATAACCATTCTAATCGAAGTAAGATGAAATCCTAGAGTTGTTTTCATTTGCATTTCTCTAATTACAAGAGATGATGAATACGTTTTCATATATTTATTAATATCCTGTATGTCTTCTTCTATAAAGTGCCTGTTCAGTTCCTTGGCTCATTGATTGGGTTCTTTGTAATTTTGGTGAAAAGTTTGTAAGTTCTTTATAAATTTTAGGTAAGTGCTCTATCTAAAGTGCTTGTGGAAAAGATTTTCTCCCACTTTGTAGGCTATCTCTTTATGTTCTTGATTGGATCATTTGCTGAGAAAAAGTTTTTTAGTTTGAGTCCATTCATTTATTGATTCTTGCTTTGATTTCTTGTGCTTTGGGAGTCTTGTTGAGGAAGTCTGATCCTAAGACCACATGATGAAGATTTGGGCCTATTTTGTCTTCCATCTGGTGCAGGGTCTCTGGTCTAATTCCTAAGTCCTTGATCCATTTTGAGTTGAGTTTTGTGCAGGGTGAGTGATACAGGTTTAATTTCATTTTACTGCATATGGATTTCCAGTTTTCCCAGCACCATTTGTTGAACAGGCTATCTTTTCTCCATTGTATGTTGTTGGCTCCTTTGTCTAGTATGAGGTAACTCTATTTATGTGGTTTTGTCACTGTGTCTTCTATTCTGTACCATTGATCTGTCTATCTATTTTGATGCCAATACAATGCCATTTTTGTTACTATTGCTCATTGTATATTTTAAGTTCTGATATTGTGATACCTCCTGCTTCACTTTTCCTGCTCAGGATTGTTCTGGCTATTCGAGGTCTCTCATTATTCCAGATGGAGTTCATGATTGCTTTCTCTATTTCTATGAGAAATGTCATTGGGATTCTAATTGGAATTGCATTGAATCTTTATAGCGCCTTTGGTAGTATGGCCATTTTGACGATATTAATTCTGCCTATCCAAGAACATGGGAGATCTTTCTGTCTTCCAAGGTTTTCTTCAATTTCTTTCTTTAGTGTTCTGTAGTTCTCATTGTAGAGGTCTTTCACTTCTTTTGTTCAATTAATTCTCAAGTATCTTATTTTTGAGGCTACTGTGAATGGAGTGGTTTTCCTAATTTCTCTTTCAGAGGATTCATCACATATGAATAGAAATGCATTAGATTTAGGTGTATTGATTTTATATATTGCTACTTTGCTGAATTCATTTATTAGTTCTACAAGTTTTCTAGTGGAGTTTTTTGGATCTTCTAAATATAGAATCATGTCATCAGCAAATAGTGACAGTTTGAGTTCTTCTTTTCCTATTTATAGCCCTTTAATTTCTTTGGTCTAATTTCTCTGGCTAGTGTTTCACGGATGATCTTGAATAGAAGTGGTGAAAGAAGCCATCCCTGTCTTATTCCAGTTTTCAGAGGGAATGCTTTCAGTTTTTCTCCATTAAGAATGAAGTTGGCTGTGGGCTTAGCACAGATAACCTTTACAATGTTGAGGTATGTTCCTACTATCCCTATTTTTTCTAGTGTTTTAAGCATGAATGGTGCTCTATTTTGTCAAATGCTTTCTCAACATCATATGATTCTTAACTTTAAATCTATTGACGTGATGAATTGCATTTATTGATTCCTAGATATTGATCCAACCTTGCATCCCTGGGATAAACCCCACTTGGTCATGGTGGACTATCTTTTAAATATATTTTTGTATGTGATTTGCCAGTATTTTGTAAGAATTTTTGCATGTATGTTCATCATGGATATTGGTCTAAAGTTTTCTTTCCTTGATGAGTCTTTGTCTGGTTTTGGTATCAGAGTGATACTAACCTCATAGAATGAATTTGGAAGGGTTCCCTTCTTTTCTGTTTCCTGAAATACTTTGAAGAGTATTGGTATCAGTTCTTCTTTAAAGGTCTTGTAAAATTCAACTGAGAATCCATCTGATCCTGGGCTTTTCTTCGTTGGTAGACTTTTGATGGCTTCTTCTATTTCGGTGCTTGAAATTGATCTGTTTAGGTTGTGTACATCTTCCTTTCAGTTTGGGAGGATCATATGTCTCTAAAAATTTGTCAATGTCTTCGATATTTCCTATGTTGTTAGAGTATAGACTTTCAAAGTAACTTTTAATTATGTTATGTATTTCAGTGGTGTCTGTTGTGATCTTTCCTTTTTCATTATGAATTCTATTAATTTGAGTTTCTCTTTCCTTTTCTTCATTAGTGTGGCTAGGGGTTTATCAATTTTGTTTACTTTTTCAAAGAACCAACATTTTGTTTTGTCAATGTTTTGAATTATTTCTCTTGTTTCAATTTCATTGATTTCAGCTCTGATTTTAATTATTTCCTGTCTTCTACTATTTTTGGTGTTGGTCTGTTCTTTTTTTTCTAGGGCTTTGAGGTGTAATGTTATGTCATTTAGTTGTTGACTTTTTATTTTTCTAATGTATGAGCTCAATGCAACGAACTTTCCTCTTAGTACTGCTTTCAGAGTATCCCAGAGAATATGATATATTGTGTCTTTGTTCTCATTTATTGCTAAGGATTTTTTTTTATTTCTTCCCTGATGATGTCTGTTATCATTGTATCATTCAATAGCATATGATTTAGTCTCCAGGTGTATGAGTAGTTTTTGTTTGTTATTTTATCATTCATTTCTAATTGTATTCCATTATGGTCTGATTGATTACGAGGAAGTATCTCTATTTTTTTGTATTTACTAATGGCTGCTTTGTGGCATAGCATGTAGTCTATTTTGGAGAAGGATCCATGAACTGCTGAGAAGAAAGTATATTTGCTTGATGATGGCTGAAATACTCTGTAAATGTCCATTAAGTCTATATCATTGATTGTATTATTTCATTGTATAGATTCTTTGTTCAGTTTTTTGTTTGTTTTGTTTTGTTTTGTGTTTTTTTTTTTTTTTTTGGGAGGATCTATCCAGTGGTGAGAGTAGTGTGTTAAAGTCCCCCAGTATTATCATATTTTGGTCTATTTGATTCTTAAAATTGAGAAGAATTTGTTTAATGTACATAGATGCTCCATTGTTTGGGGCACAAATATTTATGATTGTTATGTCTTGCTGTTTTATGCTTCCCTTAAGCAGTATGAAATGTCCCTCTTTATCCCTTCTGACTAACTTAGGTTTGAAGTCCACTTTATCTGATATGAGGATGGAGACCCCTGCTTTTTAACTGGGTCCATATGCATGGTATGTTTTTCCCCATCACTTCACCTTTAGTTTGTGGATGTCTTTTTCTATGAGATGAGTCTTTTGAAGGCAGCATATTGTTGGGTCTTTCTTTTTAATCCAATCTGCCAGTCTATGTCTTTTGATTACTGAGTTTAGGCCATTAACATTCAGGGTTATTATTGAGATATGATTTGTATTCCTGGTCATTTTGGCTCATTTTTGGTTTTTAACTTGACTCGATTTCTCCTTTGATTGGCTTTTCCTTTAGGTTAGTTCCTCTCTTTGCTGACTTGTATTGCTGTTTTTCACTTCCTCCTCATAAAATATTTTGCTGAGAATATTCTGTAGGGCAGGCTTTCTCTTTGTAAATTCTTTTAACTTTTGTTTATTGTGGAAAGATTTTATTTCATTTTCAAATCTGAAAGTTAGTTTTTCTAGGTATAGGATTCTTGGTTGGCATCTGTGTTCTTTTAGAACTTGAAATATATTATTCCAGGCCGTTCTTGCTTTTAGATTCTGGGCTGAGAAATATGCTGATATCTTTATTGTTTTCCCCTTATATGTAATCTGAAGCTTTTCTCTTGCAGCCTTTAAAGTCCTATCTTTATTTTGTAGTGAGATATTTTCATTATAATGTGTCTTGGTGTGGATCTGTTGTAATTTTGTGTACCTGGTGTTTTGTAAACTTCTTGTATTTGATTTTCCATTTCATTTTTCATGTTTGGGAAATTTTCTGATATAAGTTCATTGAACAGGTGGTTCATTCCTTTGGTTTGTATCTCTGTGTCTTCCTCAATCCCAATAATTCTTAAATTTGTATTTTTCATGATATCCCATAATTCTTGGAAGTTCAGTTCATGACTTCTTAACATCTTCTCAGTTTGCTTAACTTTATTTTCAAGATTAAATATTTGTCTTCATTGTCTGAGATTCCACAAGATCTATTCTGTTGGTGATGCTTTCTATTGTGTTTTTAATTTGATTTATTGTTTCTTTCACTTCAAGTATTTCTGTGTTCTTTTTTCTTTTTTTTCAGAATATCTGTTTATTGAAGTGTTCTTTTGCTTCCTGCATTTTCTCTTTTAACTGGTTACTGGAATGATCACGCACTGCCTGCATTTGCTCTCTTACGTCATCTTTTGCTTCACAGATCATTTTAATTATGCAGAATTCTGTCATTTCTACTGCCATGCTGTCATTGGATTCTATCAAAATAGCATGTCGGTTTGTTAGGGACACATTATTCTCCTGTTTTTTCATATTGTTTCTGTATATTCCCTTCTAGCAGTAAAGATCTGAGGTACTGAAGCTTCCCCCCTGCAGTCTTATTGTGACCCTGCAATTTTCCATACCTCTGCGCTGAAGGGGAGATCAACAATAGCAGCACCAAATACAGAGAAAATGCAGTCCTGAACCAGACAGCCCTTATAAAGAGTTTATCATTATTGTAATGGACAAGATGAGTTCGGATACTATTTATAGTATTTCTAGTTATGAACAAGAGGATGGGGAAGGATGCATGTGAGTAAATAGAGGTACCTGTCAATGAGCCTCCATTCTGCTGTAGGTGTCTCAGGAAAGGAACTGCCCTTCCAATGGTGGTGGCCACGCTCTCAGGAATAATTCAAAATGCCAGAACCAGTGTCCAAAGAAGCTGGGGAGCCCCAGTGAGGGTGCACTGAGTCAGCACAGGGGGCATGCGCAGTGTCCCTCTGCCATGGGAGGGTGGGCAGGCTGCTAATTAACTCTTCAAGAATTTCTTCCATATCATTTTTTGGCACTTCATTAACCCATGTAAAATTATTAATTATTATCTTGCATATCTTAGATACATTTTTCTTCATATTTTTTAGTTAGTTTGAATAATTTCTACTAACATGTCCTAGAGTTTGTTTATTTTCTCTTCTACATCTAGTGTGTTTATAGGCCATTGAACCAATTCTTTTTCACTAATAATAATAAATCCACATCTACCATTCCATTTGCTTTTCTTTGTGATTTCCATCTCTTGGCCTAAATCTCCAACTGTTAAGATATGTTGTCCAACCTTCCACTTAACTGTTTTAAAGTTTCTGTCTAATAGTTCTAAATTTGAGTCATGTTAGAGTCCAGTTATGTTGAATATAGTATCTTAACTATGAGTCCCACCTTCTTGCTTTTACACACAAAGCATAATTTTTTATTGCATATTAGGCATTTTTGTACTAAAATAACAGGGTTGAGGTTAATAATACTTATTCCTCCCCCCAAAAATAGCATGTATATTCATCTCATAGGGCATTGGAGTATGAATATGAGTCAAGCTATTCTGTAAGGTAGCTGGATCTTGGTTGTGTCATTCATTTAATTTGATTCAGATTACACAGAGTTCACGTTACTTTTGTGGGGTAGGTGATAGCTTGCTTTGGTCAGGAATTAAGCTCTGAGGGCTTGAAATTTTCTGAGATCTTCTGACCTGTTTTCCTACTTTACCCTACTCCGTATGTTACTTCCAGCTCTTCTGCACTTTCTTCAGTAGTAGATTCATTTTCACGACACTAAAGAGACTTTCCAAAATTCCCCATCCCAATAATTTGTGAATTTCCCAGATGGCTGCACTTTATGGCACAACAAACACCGCACATAATACATTAAACTGTATTAGTATGCATAATAAGTGTTCATGCCTTAAGTGGGAAGGTGTTGGGACTAACGACACGTTAACTAACTCAGGCTGACTCTTTACTCCCTGTCGAGTGAGCAAGATCAAGGCCTCAAAGGTGATTTCAATAGTTAATGACGATAAATTGGACCACCCTCAGGAATTGGTTAACAACAGTTCCGAGAACGTGATCAGCTCGAGCTTGCCATATAGTCCTATGGAACTCTCACCTGCGTGAACCCCTGTGCCTTGCTGACCTTTAAGCTGATTGGTTCCCGTGTAGCCTCCACCCTACATAAAAGCTGTGTGATTTCCTCAATAAACGAGATTCCTGCTGTGCCTCCTGCGCTGACAGACCTCCCGGCTCTTGTGTGTTTCCTTTGCCTCCGACACTCATCATCCTGCTCGGCCCATATTCTCCTCAGACGGGCCCTGTGGAGGGACATTGGACCTTGTTGCCCGACAGGGAGCAACAGGAAGGGATAACATTTTGTATGAGTTGAAGATCAGTTGGTTGGATCTGAACCCTAACTGTTCTTGAAGTTTGCGGTGAGAGAGACTTTCCTTTGTAAATTTTCACAACTTGCCATAAACACTGCTCATCAGCCGAACATGCCTGGGATATTTGAGATGTCGGTGTAAAAGAGAAGGAATCGGGACTGAAGGATCTTATTCAAACATCCTTGGGTTACAAAGGACTTAGCCGCACAGTCGTCACTCAGACATCACAGACTGGTGGGTCCCTTCCATTGCAGATGAGTGGAGCCTTATACTTAATATGAGACCTGGAATGTGGTGGGGAGTTCTGTAGTTTGTGCTCTGTCGTCACATGACTTATAGAAGATGCGGCTTGCCTGGGTCTCAGAGAAGGTTTCTCTGAGGTGTCCTGACATATCCTGAAAAGATCAGAATTTACTTGTTTTTCCTGTTCTACACTCAGAGTATGTTGTGCCTGGTATACCTGTGTCTCAGAGGAAATCTTTTTCAGCTTCCTTCCCATTCCAATTTTTAAGCATCAGTGAAGCATAAGAAACAGAGGTAGCAGATGGGTGAAAACTTCCTTGTTTCAGGAATACCCAGGGACTTTTAAGCCGTCGAGGGAATTCACATTTAACCTTTTCAAGTTCATTGAGATCTCATCTCTTGCCATAATTTCTGCATTAATGTGATTCCCTCCTTTTTTCACTGCTCCATCAAAAAGTAATGTAGCTCTATTCCCATCACAGCTACAAGGGATATTACCTATTGTATTATACTCTATTAGGTTATTTTGCAACCCCATCTCTCAAATAAGTAAGCATGATTTGGAGAAATTCAATTTTATCTTATTTAATTTTAGGGAAATGTAAAAAATTGGTTTTCTTTGTTAGATTTTAATTTTTAGTTAAAGTGCATAGTTTAGGTAAGAGACATTATAGCAATTCTTTACTCTGGTTTTTTTATTAAATAAATTTCCTGAACTTATTCTATATAATCTCTCTTTTCCTTAGTGTGTAAGCTGCTGATATCTGTGATTTATTTGTTAAATTTCCTTAATTCTATTGTTTCTCAGGGGTTTCCCAGTGTCTGCATATAGTACAGGCTAGCTAATTGCTTGGGTAGAAACTGTGTTTAAATTCCTCGCTCCTATGAGGATTCAACCCGACTCTTATTCCGTCTCTGAATGGTAAGAAGAGTTCATTCAGACATTAGCCTGTGTTCAGATCTCTCAGCCTTTACTTCCTTCTGGATTCTGTCAGCTCTTTCTGCTGCATGAAGGCCCTCTCCTTTACTGGACTCTAGTTAAGTTTCTGGATAGCATATACCTTGCCTCATTTGGAATAGTGACTGGATGGCAAGACTGCATGTTTTCCTCATTTCTTTCCTAAGCAGTTTGCTATTTATTTAACAATTCTGACCTGGGATTTGTTGTCTGCTCCAGATTAATTCTGTCTCTGCTGGAAGTCGGATTGCTGATTTTCCTCTACGGATGTGAGGTTTGTGAGATCAAAGCTGACAAAGAAAACATTTGCCTATTGACATATAGTGCTATAGGTTATTGCTAGATGGTTTCGAATTGTATGTAGAAATGTAGAATTATTATTTTGTGTCTGAACCTATTCATATTTTTCATAAAAATGTGTTATTATTTCTTGTTGCTCTATAGTATTCCATGGCATGAAAACAGCTTTTAATAACCCATTCTCTTAATATCAATAAATATAAGATTGTTGCTGTGATAATGTTACTATGGTCATTTTTTCATTAAATTTTTCTTTTGATCCACATAGATCTTTGGGGTTTATTTTCTCCGCCTCCCCAAAAAAAGAAAAAAATAATTGCTTGACTCTAGCTGTAAAAGATGTCGCCAGTTTCTCAAACTAATCTTACCACGGCACACTGTCCATCCACGTATGAGAGGTCTGCTTGTTCCACTAACTCTCCAGTACTCTACTGCATTTCTTTTTCATATTTAGTCATGTTGGTATATTTGTTAGTGTATCATCGGTGCTTAATTAAAACTCCTGGTATTTTCTTTAGCCATTTGCATATCTGTTTTAATAAGCTGCTTTCAAATCTATTGCTAGTTTTCTACTTGGATGTGGTCTTACAAATTCCAAGAGCACTTTGTCATTGCCACAGGTCTGAATCCTTCGGAAACAAAACGAGGTAGAGATAAGCAGGCAGGGACTTTATAGTGGAGTGATCACAAGATCAAAATCTGAGGAGGAACGGAGGAAGTATGATCAAGGAGAGACAGAGGGTGGTATAACAAAGTCACAGCAAAGACCTCTGCTGACCCCTGGGGACCTCAGAATCTGAATGATTCCACAGAACATTGCCAAATCAAGATGTCATGCCATTGCACCAAGTCATCAGATGCACTATACCCCTGGGAACAGGTCTGAGTTGAGACAAGACTGATGCCTTAGCAGGGGCAGTTTGGTAGAAGAGGAGTTTGGGCCTGACTGTGTCAACTATAAATGCTCCCAGTAAATGGTGAAGTGAATGCTAGTAACTAGCATCCTACAGAATATGCTACATGTAGATTTATATATTACAAATCTGTATTGACTCTCATGTCTTACTTTACCATCTTTTCTTGTTTTTTTTTTCAATAAATGTAAGTTCTTAATTTTAATGTGATAAAATTTATCAATTTTTACTATTATAGTGGTAGTGTTTTGGAAACTGTGATATAAAACCTTACGTACTCTTACATGGTAATGAATTTTTCCTATGTTTTATTGTTCTGTATTCTATTTATATCTCTAATACATCTTGAATTGATTTTAGTACATAGTATGAACATAATAAGTCATGATTCATACTTGAAATGTAGTGCTCCAATTGACCCAGAACCACTTATTGAAAAAAATAACTTTTAAAACAGTTCTACTTTGGTCATAGACAAAATGTTATATAGAAAATTTGTGGTCTTTATATTTTTTTCTCTTTGTCTTTTTTCTTGCATGTATTTAGTACCTTATATAGTATTATAAAATATCTGGAGATTCTATAAAGACATGATAATGTAATTAAATATGTGACACTTAAATTTCAGTTCATTTAATAAAACTATAAGTATAATTTGTGTTTTAAGTGTGGGATTTGAATATGACTGTACATTAGGCAACTTTTAAAAATAGTGTTAAAGAGAATGGTAATTAAATGTTATGCAATATATTGCCCTTATTTTCAGTATATACAGGCTGAAATATTTAGGGATGAAATGTCAGAAGATCTGAAATTTATTTTCAAAATTTTTATCAAATTGATGAATAAAGACTAAACAATAATATGTTACCAACTACCAAACTAACATAGTGACTAAATGTGTTCCTTTTCTGTTTAAAGAACTCTTTGTTATCAAAATACTATAAACTGGACAATGCAATTGGAAAAAGTTTCAGTACTTTCAAAATTATAGATAATATTATTTATAATGTCATATAAATACTATCAGACCAAAGATGTGCTTTTGACAATATTCATCCTAAAGTTGACATATTTCATAAACAATTTTATGTAATGTTAATTCTAATATTAAAAATAAAATAATTCAGCATTCAAATTCAATGTACACAATGTTCTTCCAAATCTAGGGGATTAAAAAAATTTGAAAAATTCAAAACAAAAGTGATCATGACTATGAAAAACATATTGATGCCAAAGAAACTATAGAGTCTCTCCAGGAATTAGTTACCAATTTCTTCTCTTTTGAAAACTGGAAGATTACAAACATGTTACTTCTTGTTTTTATTTGTTCTAATTGGTTATAAGTCATAGTAGAATGCATTCTGATGCATTGTACACAAATGGAGCATAACTTCTCATTCCTCTAGCTGTACATAGTGCTGAGTCACACCAGTAGTGTAATCATAGATATATATAGGATAATAATGTCTGTCTCTTTCTACTGTCCTTCCCATCCCCACACCTCAACCCTCCCTTCACTCCCCTCTGCATAATCCAGAGTTCCTTCATTCTCCCCGCTCCCTGCCCATCCTGCCCAGTATGGATCAGTATCCACTTACCAGAGAAAACATTTGGCCTTTGTGTTTTGGGGATTGGCTTATTTCACTTAGCATGCTATTCTCTACTAAAATGCCATAATATCATTCTTTTTAAAGGGTGAGTAATATTCTATTGTGTATAACAAACAAGATTCTTTTGACAATTAATTCTTTATTAAACTTATTTCTATATTTAAAAGTCATCTTAAACTTATATCTCTCTAATGTAAGAAAGTCATCCTTAAGATAAAAATTATATTCATACTGAAAAGTGTTTTATGAAGCATTTTGTGTTGTAGGCAATACACATAATTTAATATTCAAGGGACCATGAACTACATCAACTCAAAAAAACCTAAAAATAGAAATTAAATAAATAATATTGGAGTGAATACTATATTAATAATATAGTGATATTTGTAATATTAAATGGTTTAATTTTTTCCTAAAATATCATTCCCAATGAATTATTGTGATATATTTGCAGCATAAATGTATGGACATATTTGAGGGAGATTCTTTAACATGACATATATTTAATTTTTAAAGTGGATTACAGCTAGAAAATATAGCTTATCAAAAAAAGTGTTTGACGAAAACAATGTTACAACAAATGCTGACCACCATGATTACTATTTGCATAGAAAATAAGATATGATAAAATAAAGTTAACAAAATATTATAAAATATTGTTTCTATAAGAGCAAGACATAATCATTTCCCTATTATATAATAAAATAATAGGTATAATATAATGGGTAACTGAGTTGACAATTTTTATTAAATTTTGGTTTACATTATTATATATTCTCTTTGATATATAATTATGATCAATTTAAAAGTATTTAAACATCTTAAATTGGATTTTATATAAATTTATGAAATTATTCTGCTTGAAGGTATTATTTTTAAGAAATAAATTATGTATCATGTATAAAACATTACTTAAGGAAGGTTAGACTTTTTCCAACTGCAGGAAGCTTTCAGTTTGGGTTTGTACTGAATTCGGTGACACTGCCTTTGGGGGGTCTATTGCTGGGGTTCTCACAAGGGGGAACTAAATGCCTTCACACACAGCTTCCTCATGGATACCCGGCAACAGTCTAGTAGTGTTAGCTATTCTGTGAGTCCCTTCAACTGAATTGCTACTGGCAGAATAAATAGAAGTCTTGTATCTACTATGCAGAATATGCAGAATCTCATTAAGCCTGTTATTAGGGGTAGGGTGAGGTAAACCTTTTTTGTTTGTTTGATTTAGATCAAATCCATAAAAGACATTACAGTTCATCAGGCTAACTCTGAAAACTTCAACCCTCCAACTTCCAATACCATGGTTAGGAGAAGGCATACTTATGTTAATAAAGCTTCACAAATCTGTTGAGCCGTGTCTCCAAAAGTTAATGCCTCTCATGCAGTTAATATGAATGGAATAACAAACTGGTGGAGTAATCTGGAGTTTTGCCAACAGTCATGGTGATATATATATTTGAATGTATTTTTATACAATCTGACAAACATACTATCACTAAACTATATTCAAATGATTACAATATCTTTGTTTGAACAAAATTAACATAAATATAGCAAATACATTTAATTTTTTTCTCTACCACATCCCTTTGAGACTGGTAACTCTCATTTGAATACTAAAAAAAATTAATAGTGAAACAATCATGCAGAAACTCAGTTTATAAGAATGTGCTATAGGAGTAAGAACTCTTCTGCCAAACAAACTTCAGAAAGGAAAAAAATATATATATATATATTTATAGGATCTAGACACACTAGGCACTCTGCTAATTTTGTTTCTCTTCTCACTTTGAGGTCTGACCTCAGAGATGTTGACACTTAAAATTGACTCATTGTTAATTGTCCTAAAAGAAATGATGCATATGAATGAGAAATGACTATAGCCTTGGCTGAATTATTGGCCAAAGTAAACATAATTTAGAAATTCACAGCAGATGGTAACATAAGGACAATGTTTATAGCTATTTACAGTCATTAATTACCCAAAATCATAATGAGAAATAGTACAAATGTGAACAGATTTTGAAAAGTAGGAGTAAATGTTTCAGAGTATCAAATAAAAATAAATCCAGTCTAGATAAAGAGAGATTTAACTAAAAGAAGACTATTATAGTAGAGAGAACACATTGATCTCAGGATCTGTAACTACTCAAATAAAAAAAAAAAAAAAAGCAGAATCTTTCTTTTATAAGGAAAGATAAACAAAACTAACAGGGAACTTTTTTTCCCTTTATAATGAATGAGCAAGTGTGATTGGGGTTCAAGCAGGAGATATTTCTTGCTAAGTTCAACTCATTCTTTTGATGAGCTGTTAAAGAAGGATTCTCTTCATTTCAGTGGTTTCTCAAACTCAGAGGAAAACCAAAGTTGATCAAAAGAGAGAGATCTGACTAGTTTGACCAATGCAAGGCAGAGGAGAAGAAATTGGCAACCATGAAGTGAAAGCAACAGATTCCAGTGCCCATGCACAGAATACAGGAAAAGTACTTTGCCACTTCAGATAAGACAAGACCAGTTTTCTTTTCTCTCAGCTACTCTGTTTTCTCTTCTCTAATATATGCATTTTTATGCCATGTCCAGTGTGGCCAAACTTGCTGGTTCTGGCAAGGGGCCATGGGGGATTAGAAAATAAAGACTCACAAACGCAGATTTTTAAGATAAACAGCTGAGATCAGGTGGAGTGCTGCTCTCTGATGGAGATGCAGATCTAAAGAGTTATGCCAGCATTCTTTATTTATATATGTCTCATTGTGTTAAAGGAAAGTTACAGAAACTAGAAGGTCTATATAGCTTTTCTACAGTTGCAATCCATAGTTGCAAAGTGCAATGTTTCGAGCTTTGTGTAGCTCTCAAGAGAAACCATTGTTGAAAGTTACTGTGGTCAAGCTCAGGAGAAGCAAAACTGGTGAAACATTGTTTTCTAGCATAAGAATTCCTCTATTCCCAGGAGCTTTGTACCTGAGATCAAAGTCAGAGCTGATAGTACTCTTACACAGAGCCTCCTCATGCAGGGCAGCTAAGCATCCTCTGCCCTTGCTCAGGACCATTCCCCAGCCATGAGGTTATCAGAGATGCCCAATCTCTGTCACTACTCTCCCTTCCTCTCTTACTGCTCTCCATATTTTTTTATATATTAAAAACATAAACATAAACATCCAGACTCCCATATAGTATTAGCAATGATGTATTTAAAGACCTTATTATTTAGTAGGTTGACCTATTATGAAACAACATTTGTAATCCGTTGATTGATTTTGGTCATCTTAACTGAAATGTTATAAAGAAAAATGCATATATACATAGGGAAGTATTTAAGTGAAACAACATGGAATTGTCTCTTGGACATACAGTTTAATTTTTATTTGAACTTTAATTTCTTATGATATATTGATCATTAACTAGTTAGTTTAATATTTCTTTGTTCCAAAGATTAAAGTATATTACAGGTTTATGGAAAATATTTCTGACTTAACAGTAAGAATAAAATCAATCCCAATCTGAAAATTAAAAGAATTATTTTATATCCGGTAGACATCTTACCATTAGCTCCTGTATTTACATGAATTAAAAGATGTCTGTGATACCTAAAAAGTTTATTTGGATAATGCCTGTTATTTGGATTTATTTGAAGTCTACAGAATTATCTGATGGGAGGCAGGTAACAATAAGCATATCTGCTATTTTTTTTTTTTTTTTAGTAAATTTCATCAAAATGTAATTTGATAGAATGTCCTTTCTATGTAGTTGCTGTTTAACCTACTGCTAGATCTTAATTGCATATAACATATCATCACTGGTACATATAAGCTTCATCATATTTCAGAAAAAAAGTTTTGAACTTCTCCAATTGGACTTCATTGAGTTTTGGGAATGTAGCCAAGAGGTATATTAAATAGAATTATTTTTTTTTTCAAAACTACTGTTAAATGATTTAAATCTTATAAGTTTATAGATGACTTAAATTGCCAAAAGGACACTGTGAAACTTTATAATTACCTAAGATGATAATTATCATTGTGTTTTATTAAAGATAATGTAAACAAAACAAAACAAAACAAAAAAGTTGTTGGCAGGGATCTTCTGTCCTCACAAAGAGAAGTACAAGTACATAGACTTGAAAAAAGTAGAAAAAGCATCACTCATGTACTTCTCTACTTTCTTATTTAAAATCCCATTTCTTAAAATTGTGTCCTCATTCTCCTGGGGTCACTGCCTAGAAACATTATCTCTCATCAAATTCTGTTACTACCTCATCAGCTACCATGGGATTTAAGCTTCCTGCCCAGAAGATCTCTCTGCATAGCTTCATCTCCTCTAATACGCACTCTGATACCAGATTAATCCTTCTGAATGGATTTCGCTGTGCTGATCTTTCTCATGAACCTGCAGAATTTCCAAATGACCTGTCACATTGAGTTCATGTTCTTATGCCTTATCAATTAATTCAAAAACATGTATTGATTTTTACTTTTGCTCTAGCTCCTCTGAGAATTCTCAATTATTGCCTGGACTCATTTTGAAGCAGATGAGGATCTAAGGCAATGAAGTACAGAATTAAAGAGAGAAGAAAAAGGTGGGCGTGATGGTGCATGCCTATAATCCCAGAGGCTCGGGAGGCTGAGGCAGGAGGATCCAGAATTCAAGGCCAGCCTCAGCAACTTAGTGAGGCACTAAACAACTCAGTGAGACCATGTCTATAAATAATATACTAATATATAAATAACAAATATATAAATAATATAAAAAGGGGCTGGGGATGTGGGTCAGTGGTTAAGTACCTCTGGGTTCAATCCTCAGTATCAAAAAACAAAAAAAGTGCAAAAGAGGAAAGCATTTTTAAAGAAGAAGAAATAAAAACAAAAGAGAACATTGATTGAACTTGGGAATTCAACTGACAAAGCAGGAACATTGGTAGAGGAACTCTATCCCCATGGGCCTATGTACTTGGTTTTGAAGCAAAGGAAGCCAGGGGTAAATATATCATGCTGGGGCAGAAGGACAATGATCAAAGTGGAGCAGCAAGGAAAAGCGAGAGAATTTCTGATGTGTTGAGTGCGATGCCTCTGGATTGTGAAAGATTCTTTTGACAAATTTTAGTTCTTTATGGTGAAGTAAAGTTTTCACTAGATCTGCCTCAGTTTAGTTAATTAGTAAAACTTTAATTTTTATTTCAGTGTGTTTTGAAGTGGCATTATCACAGGGTGCAATCCTATGAGTCTGGATTTCTGATCATGTTAAAGTAATAACCTGATTCCACCCTGAAGAAACACTGCAGGAAAAATGTCTTTTGTTTGGTCACTAACTCTTCAAGACCTGCCTCAGAATTTCTTTCAGATATGTTTAACCTGATTGAATCATTACACAGCATGTATATATACACACATTGTACTCCACTAAATTGTCCAAATTTTATGTTTCATATATCAGTTTTGTAAAAAAGAAATCTATTTAGTAAAAAAAAAAATCAGAGTAGCTATATTAATTTCAGACAAAGTAGACATCAGAACAAAGAACTTTATAGAGATAGGACATGACATATAAAGGAGTAACTTTTATAAATCATTAATATCCAAATTGTATGTACTTAAAAACAGAATTTCAAAGTTATGTAAGACAAAATTGATAGAAATTAAAGAGGAACTAGATAAATTTGAAAACATAGTTGGATACTTCAGCATGCTTCTCACAGTAGTTGATAGAACAAGTGGCTATAAAATGAGTAAAAATACAGATAACTTGAACAACATTATCAACCATCTTTACTAATTAACATTTATAGCCCCTCTCAAATAGAGTGAATTATTTTTTGGCAAAGATTTGAAGTCATTTTTATTGAGAAATGATAGTCTTTTCATTAAATGGTATCGGAATATTCAGACAGCCATACACTAATAAGTTAACCATGACACATATTTCATAATCATACAGACATTAATGTCACATGCACCATAGACTTAAATGTAATACTTTAAAAGATATAGAGAAACTATGTGTGTGACTTTGAATCTGATGGTGATTTTATATATAACACCAAACTCAGAATACATAAAAAAGCAAGTTGGTAAAGTTAATGTGACTGATTATAAACTTTTGTGTTTTATAGACATTGCTAAGTGCATGAAAAGAAAAACTATGAAATGAGAGAAAATATTTTCAGATCTTATTTCTGGTAATGAATTTAATACATAATATATAAAGAAATTGAAAAACCAGTATTAAGAATTTTAAGGGCCCAATTTTTAAAAATGGGCAAAAGATCTGAACATATACTTCTCAAAAGAAGATATACATAAGGCAAATAGGTACATGTAGATTGCTCAACATCATTAGTAGTGAGGTAATATAAAATGAAACCACAAAGAAATAGCACCATGCACCTGTCAGAATGGCTAAAAAAGCAAATAATTACAACAAAATGAAACAAAACAAAATCTTGCAAAGTGCTAGAGAAATTTGAAGCATCAGAAAGTTTCCTACATTGTTCACTGATGGGGATGCAAAATGAGTCAGACTGTATGGAAAATATTTTGCCATTTTCTTAATAAAATAAAATAATAGGTACTTATACATGAGATTCAGCAATACCATTTATTAACTCCAGTGACTTAAAATTTTGTTATTTTATTTTAAATTTTAAATTTTTATTTTAAAAACTGGTTTGCAACTTCATTCATACTCATCAAAAACTAGGACCAATTTATATACTCATCAGCAGGTAAACAAAATGTGAAACACCTATTCAATGAATAGTTTTTAACCAATCAAAAGAAATGAAGTTTTCATTCTTGAACAAATGGATGAAAATCATACAATATTTTTATTTCATTTGTATAACATTCTGAGAAAATGCAGGTCTTAAAGGTCTGGAGAACAGAACAGTGGTTACCAGTGATGTGTTTGGAATGAAGTGCTGACTACAAATACCATACAAGGGAATGTTTTAGGATGATGGGTCTGTTCTGTATGTGACTGTGATGGTGGATTCAGGACCATGCACTTGTCAAAACTCATAAAAGGTACATCACAAAGATGTGCTTTTAATTTATGCTCAATTTAAAGCATATCAACAAGGATATGGAAAAAATCCAGAATGGAGTGTACAGTGTAAAAATTAACCTATTTTTATTATAGATACATCATATAATTTCATTGAAGAACTGAGGAAGAAAAGAGTTGAACAAACAACTCTGAAAAAGGAGAGTCTTGTTTGTAAGGCTAACTATTAAAAGAACTGTATATAAATATTGTACTTCAGTTAGCAAATTTGTTTTTCACAAGGATATGGCTTAGCACTCTGGACACTACATGCATGCTAGAGTTGAACAAACAAGTAAATGAGCAGTAGATAACGGCAGCTGTTTCCAACTATCAAAGAAAGAATGTACAATTAATACAGTGAAAGACTGTAATGGTCCCTGGTATTAGATTAAAGTCAGATGTTACTATGTACTTACTTATTTTAATATATTTCTGAACACAGAAATAAATATAGTCCTATATGTAATCATGAGCTAAATAAAGATACATTTTCTCTGAGAAGTCCTGAAAGCAGTGATGTCCTAGTAATAATGAGTCCATGTAGTTCTTGGTTTCTAAATATTACATTTCACTAAAAAGAACCAGAACCCTTGCTGACATATCTGATTTGAGAGGTAGAACAGGGAAGATGTAAAATAAAGATGGAACATCTCACAGTCCCATAAGGGAAGAAGGTACAAAAACAAACAAACAAAAATAGACTGCTTTGAGAGGACACAGTGAACAATCTGAAAAGGATTCCAGTACCCAGACGGGAAACCATTTGAGCAAAACAAAACAAAATGAACACCCTCTAAAACAAACAAACAACAACAATAAACAAATTTCATTGTAACCAAAGAATGAAAAATTTATCCATGATTCCATGCTAACACAGACTAACGAATAAATAAGTAAAAAGGAAGAACATCTCAAGTAAAGCATGCCAAAGAAATAGGAAAATACAGTCACCTTTGGAACACCACGGTGAAAACTGATGATGAATGCCTAAGTTTGTTGCCAAAATTAGTGGATGAAACTTGAAGGTTATGTGCAGTTTCAAAGTATCTCCCCCCAGGTACTTATGGGTTTAGCTTATGCCCATAACTTCTTAGGTGCACCCATCTTCAGGAAGTAGATCTTAATTTAAAGTCCTTTAATATAGATAGTTCTTAGTTAATCAATTTAATTAATAGAGTGCAGAAGGTGAAAATAACTTACAAAGGTACAATTTATCAGGCATTGCCTTGATTAGTGGAAGTTAACATCACTCCTACTGCCCTGTTGCTCTCACAAACCTGAGGATATGATGCAAACAGAAGGCTCATCCTTCAGGAGAAAACAAACAAACCTGCATTGATGGAAACTCTACAAATGAATGGATGTGTTAAACGAAACTCTTGATTTTTTAAAGAAGAGTCTAGGCAGTGCAAACAAGGAAAGATTGAGAACCTTCGCAGATAAAAGGACAAGGATGGAAAAAGACTAAACACAGCTTGATATTCTGGGTGGAAAAATTGGTGGGATCCTGACTAAGTGTCTGCTTTAGTTAGTAGTATTGAATCAGAATTGGTTTGTTGTTTTTGATAACTTAGCATTGTTATGTAAGAAGTTATATAAGAATTCTCTACACTAGTTTCACAACTCTTCTGGAAATCTAAAATCATTTCAAAATTAAACTACTAAAATTTAAAAAAAATTCTGCCTTTACTTCAAACATTTAAATTTAATTTGTTAAAACTTGTAACTAAAAGTGAGTGTTTTTCTTTAATTTTTTTGAAATTTATATTACAAAATGTTTTAGTTAAATAGTAGTTGTTATTCCAGATAAAATAATTACCACTAAACATTTTTGTGAAAAAAAAATTATGCTTTATTCATGATTTAATGTTATATTTTGTGTGGATATTGAGACTCCCTTGGATATGCTTTCAAAAATTTGAGTTCAGTTGTTTCATATCCTTGTCAATATTTAATATTGTCAAACTTCTAATGTTTAATCTTTCAGGGAGCATATAGTACATCCCATTATAGTTCTAATAAACACTTTTTTAAATAACTAATGACTTTGAGCACTTTATCATGTTTATCTTTTAAATATCTTATTTTGAAGTTCCTTTTTATTTTATTTTTTATTTTTGGTACTGGTGATTGAACTCAGGGTACTCAACAACTGAGCCACATCCCCAGTCATATTTATTTTATTTTATTTTTTATTTTATTTTAACTTTTGAGACAAGACCTCCCTAAGTTCGTGAGGCTGACTTCGAACTTGCACTCCTCCTGCCTCAGCCCCCAAGTTACTGGGATTAAAGGTATGAGCCACCACAGCAGGCTGAAATCTCTTTTTAAATATTGCCACAATTTTTAAGGAATTATTTACATTTCTGTTATTAAGTTATCAGCTTTCTTCATATTTTCTAGATATAAATATTTTGTCAAATATGTGTGTATGCGTTAGAATATTTTCTTCCAGTATGTCTTGACATTTTATATTCTTTACATATTATTTTATAAAGCATATATTTTTAGTTTGTTGAAGCCTAATGTATCACTGTTTTTCTCTTCTGATAAATGCTATAAAGCTGTAACAAATTTTTGCCTGAAGTTAGCAAACTTTTTTTCATATTTCTTCCACACACTTGTTCTAGATATGCAATGTCTTAAAAAGTTAAGATAAAAATTTTCTTTTACCTAGATTTCTAAATAGAATCACTGTTTTTTGAAACTCTGTCATCAGGACTCTGGATGTGACTCAGAAGCAGAGCATCTGCCTAGCCTGCATGAAACTCTGGGTTTCATTCCAAGAACCACAATAGAAAGAAAGAAGAAAGAGAAAGAAAGGAAGAAAGAAAGGAAGAAAGAAAGAAAGAAAGAAAGAAAGAAAGAAAGAAAGAAAGAGAGAGAGAGAGAGAGAGAGAGAAAGGAAGGAAGAAAGGCAGAAAGAAAGAAAGAAAAGGAGAGAAGGAAGGAAGAGAGAGAGAGAGAGAGAGAGAGAGAGAGAGAGAGAGAGAGAGAGACCTATCATCTTGGATTTGATTAGCATAAATTAAAACTGCCCATGTCTGGCTCACTTTCTCAGAGGTTATATAAAAATCTAGTAAGATACTGGAAGTTGTGTTGTAAATAATGACTTGAAATACTAAGGTATTCTGTAGACCTCTAAAAGGTGAACCTTTATAGATAAATCAGACAATCCCAGTGGAAAACACAGTTTTTTGATGTCCACATATTTCTCTTTAAATGATTGAATTTTAAACTTCTACAAAGGATAGGTGACTGAATTGCAGCTGTTTATACCACAGGGTATCTACATCTTATTAATGTGTACCAAAGTAAATATTCTATAATTTCCAAGTATATGATTGCATTAAATTACTAGTTGCAATGAATTTGGTGTAATTCGTCTGTTTTGATCTAGCATGCCTTTTGAAGGTCAGTGCTTAGTGGGTAAGTAACTGAAGAGTGAGGGAGACAGGATCACATTGTTTTCACTGGGGAGTTTGCTGGAACACTTTCACATCTGTCTGGGAGTCCCAAGTAAGCATAGCTGATGGAATAGAAATTGTGGAATGCTGTTTATTTGGCGAATAGTTGCTGCAGTCAATGTCTTTTCAACCACATGTCAAAAAAATATTTTCAAGGTGAAATGTGGTACCCAGAACAGGATTCTTGAGAAACCATGGTGTTTCTGGGAAGGATGATGAATAAAATAAAATTTGTCGATGCAATATCAGAACATAACATTTTTATTATCCAACATAAATCTAATGTAAAAGCTTCCCAAATAAACTTTTAATTTCTATGTCAAAACTAAAGACTGAATTCTAGCTATTCTTTAACATACATGGTTTATGCTTTATCATTTCAATATGACAGAGATGATTTTATATAACATTTAAATATGCACATGTACATATATATAACATAGATATATCTGCAGATGCATATATACATTATACATACATATGCATGTGAATGGTGAATCTGATAATAAAGAAAAAGTTGAAATGGTCTTTCTGATAATCTGTCTCTTTCTGTGTATATCTTTATTACTTATACTCAATACCACATGGTTAAATATTTTCATAGTCTAACATTACTTACTGTCATATTGTTGGATTAACTTTAATATGTCATTAAACATTCATAATAATCACAAGCTTCTTTACCTTAGTCACCCTTCCTGGACTTCTTTTCCTCTGGAAAAAAAATGGGATGTTTTAGTTGGAATTGTTAACTATCCTAAGCAGAAACATAAATTATTTGAAGTGAATTTGGTTATTTACAAAGGAATAGAGAACCTGGTAAGATTAAAGAACAAGAGGCAAAAGTTTAGGCTGCAGGAAGCACACACATGGTCCATGTTCAGCATTATTCTTGGAATCCTGAACATTTCCAAAATCTTTGTGCATTTTTGTTAGTCTTCAAAGGGTATGGCCCTCAGGAAGGAGCATCCAACTCTTCAAGACTTGACCAATATCTGCGTATCTCTTATCAGAAAATGTGTGGAGAGAAGAAATACATGCAATTTCTACCTTCTGTCGTGGTAGGGGGAAACTCCTTCCCAGCAAGATACACCAGGAATAGGTCTATCAAATACTGTAATAAAGTTTTTTTGTGTTTGATGGACAGGTATTATACTAGTACAAAGATACTGCAGACCATAAAGCAACTCAAACAGAATTAAAAAAAAAAATTCCTTGAATTTTATCAAATCATAATGAAAGGAAATTAGGAATCAAGACAACAAAGCCCTGCAAAAACTACATAAATACATGGAGATTAAACAATACACTTTTAAATGATGAATGGGTAATAGAAATCAAGGCAGCAATTTTATTAATTGTAAGATTCAAATGAGAATAGTGCCACAATGTACTAGTACCTCTGGGACACTACAAAGGCAGTTGTAATAGGAAAGTTCATACCTATCAGTTCCTACATTAAAAAAAAAAGAATCAGAAAGATCCTAAATAAACAACCTAATGACGCATCTCAAGGCCCTTGAAAAAGAAAAACAAACAATTCTAACACAAGTAGAAGGAAGAAAATAATTAAGATCAGAGTCAAAATTAATAAAATTAAGAATTAAAAAAAATACAAAGGATCAATGAAACCAAGTTGGTTCTTTGAAAAGATAAACAAGATTGATAAGCCCTTAGTCAAACTAACCAAAAGAAAAATATTTTAAAAAATCCAAATTAATAAAATTAGAGATGAAAAGGAGAAATGACCACAGACATCATGGAAATACAGTGTATCATTGGGGTCTATTTTGAAAATTGACACTCTAATTGATTGGAAATTCTAAAAGAAATGGATATGTTTCTAGACAATTATAATCTGCCAAAACTGAATCAAGGGAATATAGAAAACCTTAGGAGACCAATTATTAGCAATGATTTAGAAGCAGTAATAAAAAGATCTTCAACAAAGAAAAGCCCTGGACAAAATCTTAAAAGAAGAACTTATGCCAATACCCCTCAATTTATTTCATGAAATAGAAGAGAATAGAACACTTCCAAATTCATTCTGTAAAGCCAATACACACTCATACTAAAACCAGATAAGGTTACAACAAGGAAAGGAAACTACAGAACAATATCCCTAATGAACTTAGATGTAAAAATTCTTATTAAAATATTAGCAAATTACATTGAACAATATATTAAAAAGAGTGTACACCATGACCAAGTTGGTTTTATTCCAGAAATTCAACAACAGTTTCATATAAGAAAATCAATAATTGCAATTCATCTCATAAGTAGAATTAAGGACAAAAATTATTTAGTCATCTCAATAGACACAGAGAAGGCTTTGAAAAAGTTCAACGCCCATTTATGTTGCAAACACTGAAGAAAGTAGGGATAGAAGGAACACACTTCAACATCATAAGGACTATGTATGAGAAACCCAAAACTAACCTCATAGTAAGTGGAAAAAAAAGCTGCAAGAATTTCCTTTAAAATATTGAACAAGAATGTCCACTCTCACTACTCCTATTTAATATAGTGTTAAAATTATATCAGGTTCAATTAGGAAAAAGAAGGAAATAAAAGAGATAAAAATAGGAAATGAAGTAGTCAAACTATAAATGTTTGCAGATGATATGATCCTATAGCAAGAAGATTCAAAGAACTCCTCTAAAAGACTATTAGAGTTAATTTAAAAATTTGACAAACTAGCAGTTTGCAAAATCAACACACAAACATCAACAGCTTTCCTATATACCAACAATGAATCTGATGAGAAAAAAATCAGGAAAATAATTCCATCCTCAATAGCCTTAAAAAATAATAAAATATCTAGAAACAAATATTACCAAGAAGGTGAAACACTTCTACAATGAGAACTATAGAACACAGAAGAAAGAAATTGACAAAACCTAAGGAGATGGAAAGACCTCCCATGTTCATGAATAGGCAGAATTAATATTGTCAAAAGGGCTATACATCAAAAGCAATGCAAAGATTCAATGCCTTCTGCACCAAAATACCAATGACATTCTTCACATAACTAGGAAAAATAGTCCTAAAATTTATTTGGAATAATAAAAGCCCAAGCATATTCAAAGCCATTCTTAACAAAAAAAAAAAAAAAAAAAAAAAAAGCAAAGCAGGAGGCATCACAATATCTAACTCAAATAACCAGAACTGAATGGTACTTGCATAATAGCAGACATATATTCCAATGGTAAAGAATAGAAGACACCGAGACAAGGCCACAAATCCATAGTTATCTGCTCCTTGACAAAGATGCCAAAAACATACATTGAAGAAAAGACAGTCTTTATAACAAATAGTGCTGGGAAAACTGGTTATCCATATTAGAAGAATAAAACTAGACATTTATTTCTCATCCTGCACAAAAATCAATTCAAAATGTATCAAAGACCTAGGAATTAGGCCAGAAACCATGCAACTCCTAGAAGAAAACATAGGCTCAACATTCCTATTTATACAGCTGGGCAAAGACTTTCTCACTAGGACCCCTAAAGCTCAGGAAAGTTAATAAAAGCTTGAGAGTTAATAAATGGAATGACATTAAATAAAAAAGCTTCTGCACAGCAAAGGAAACAGTTAAGTATGTGAAGTGAGAACCTACAGAATTTGAGAAAAATTTTGCTAGCTACTCTCTGACAGAGGATTAATATCTAGAATACATAAAGAAGTCAAAAAAATCTTTACACCAAAAAATTAAATAACCAAATTAATAAATAGTCAAATGAATTAAGCAGACCATCCTCAAAAGAAGAAATACAAATGGCCAACAAATATATATGAAAAAAAAATGTTCAACATCATTAGCAATTAGGGAAATGCAAATCAAAACTACAATGAGATTTCATCTCATATCAGTTAGAATGGCAGTTATCAAGAACACAAAATAATAACAACTGTTGGGAAGGATATGGAGAAAAAGGAACACTTGTATACTACTGTCGGTGAGATTGTAAATTAGTATAACCACTATGGAAATTAGTGTGGAGTTTCCTCAAAAGACTATGCATGGAACTACCCAGAAGAAAATGTTAATATCTACCATATGACTCAGCTATAGCACTCCTTGGTATGTATCCTGAAGAACTAAAGTCATCATACTACAGTGTTACAGGTCTACCCCTCCTTGTAGCAGCATAATTCACAGTAATCAAACTATAGAACCAGCCTAGGTGTCCATCAATGGAGGAATGAATAAAAAAAAATGGTATATATGTACACATTGTAATTTTATTCAGTCATAAAGAAAATAAAATCACACCATTTGCAGGAAAATGGATGGGACTAAAGGTCATTATGTTAAGTGAAATAAGTCAAACTCAGAAGATTAAGGATCCTATGTTTTCGCTCATAAGGAAACTAGAGAGGAAAAAGGAAAGAAAAATGTTGGAAATAGATCTCATGAAAATCAGTGGAGCATCAGTAGAGGAAAGGAACCAAGGGATATGAGGTAGGAAGGGAGGGACTTCACAATATCTGACTGTGCTGGGGAGTGACATTGGCCATATTATATTGTTATATTGTGTATTGTGTACATGTACAAATATGTAAAACAAATAACATCAGTGGGTACAACTATAATGCACTAATAAAAAAGTGGTAAAAACAAATTAATAAAATCACAAAACAAAACATAGACTCCAAACTTTTCCAATCATGTACAAATATCTCTATGGCCCACCGGGTAGCTATTTGACTTCCTGCATATCAATATAAGATAATTGAGAAAAATGTGATAAAACTAAGCAAAAACAAAGTCCATGACTTCCTGAAAATGGAGTAAGCAGGCTTTACTGCTTAGGCTTTGAGATAGCTGTAGAATATTCAAAAGATGGTGATGATGAGGCACAATCTGAGTTGCCTTCAGAACTGAGTCAAAAGAGAAATATTTGTCCTTTTTCTATTTGTACTTAAGTAAAAAAATGAATGTGGTTTCTATACTTCCCTGAGGTACTGGAAGGAGATGTTTTGGTTCTCTGTTTTTACCATACAAATGTGTGTGTGTGTGTGTATATATATATATATATATATATATATATATATATAACATTTTTTATTTTAATGCGAAAATATGTGTGAAATTATTTGTAACACAATAGAAAGACATCTTCTAATACACTATTAATATCTAATATGGCATGCATTTTAATCATTACTGTATAATTCAGCCTTCTTCTTAATACCTGTGTTCCAACACCAAGAATAGTGCCAGGTATATGGTAGGCACTTAGTAAAGTTTTGCTGAATGAATAAATTTTATTTGTCCAGACTTTTTCTCCTTTCCTATTTTCCTTTGTATTTCATGTCTTCTTTTTCAAAAACTGCTTGAAAGGTTGTTAGTTAAAAGTATAAAGGCAGTATATTTTGAATGAAAATAGATACTAATTTACAAGCATGTAAATAGAAAATATATTGTATTATAGGCACTTGGACATTTCTATCTCCTGAGGAAAAAAGCATGTCTTTCACTCTACAGATGAGAAGACTGAGATCAAAAGAGCAAAACATACAACCCATTTCTTATTTATTGATTTTGTCTTACTAAAATATTTTATCAGAGTTCTTAGATGATGATTAAAAAATGAAAGTAAATACTATTTATTTAGAGCATTGCATTTTCCCCATTAATATGTTAGCAAGATGATGACTGATTAGGCAAGAAGACAAAATTTATCCATAAACTTAAATTCAATGCCTTAGGATAAAAGAAAGATAATTTATAATCTATTTGTACTTCATGTTAAATTTTGTTGAAATTTTCTACATTGCAAAATTGAATAAAGTTAAACTTTTTTCTTTTAATTGGGGATGAAACCCAGAGACTCATCATGCTACCATTGAGCTATATCCTGACTTTTAAATGTTATATAGATAAGCATATTGCAAGAGAAACCATCAGAATGTGAGGACAGTAGAGTTATTTCAATGCATGTTTCCTGGTTGTGCTAGGGAGTATCAGGCCAAGTTTAAATAATAACTTAAAAGTTATTTGGCATATTTGGAAATGTGTATTTGTGTACACGTTTGTGTGAAATTGGGGAGTGGACTGTTCTAGATTTTCTGGAAAATTCCATATGTAGTAAGTTTGCATTTTTTCCAATTTGTCTTTAATTTTCAGCATAGGTTAGATCAGACCCAAATTCAATTATGTGGAAATATTGGTGAATCACTACCCAAATTATCACTGAATATTTCTGTGTGTCACAGATCCTTTCTTAATTTTAACAGCACTACAGAAAATGTAAGTAGATAAGGGGAAAAGAAAAAAGTCATTAACTTTGAATTCTATTTCAGTAATTTTCCCATTTCAACATACATATACAAATCTCCTGGTGCTAGCCAAATATCCTAAATATTTCAGAAAAGAAAATAGGCTTTTGGTTAAGAAAGAATGGACTGGAAAATAAAATTGCTTAACCCAACGTGGTTAGGCATTTTCCTCACATCAGTTGCACTAGCGCTGGAAAAATAAAATAAAGCAGTATCTGTAGTATGCCTTGTGGTTGTTAATTTTGTGTCAACTTCAATGAACCACAGAGTACCAAGATTAAATGTTATTTCTGGGTGTTTCTGTGGGGAGTTTCTGGATGAGATCAGCATTTGAATCAGTGGATTCAAGCAAAAGATTGTCCTCCTCTATATGGTTGGGTATCATCCAGTCCTTACAGGGCTTAACTAGCACAAAAGACCTACAGGAAGAGAAATTGTCCCCCTTTTTCCTTCCTCACTGTTTGAGCTGGGAATTCTTATCTCATCTTCTGCTCTGAAACTGGGATTTATATCATCAATTCCCCTGTTCTCCAGCATTCAGAATCAGACGAGAACTACACTCTTGCTTTTCTTTGTCATTGAGCTTGCAGACAGCAGATGCTGAGGCTATCAGCTGCCACAATATGTGAGCCAATTCCTTACAATAAATCTCCTTGTATAACTATTTATATATCTATCAATATATCTATGAATCCCTTTCTCACTCCACCTCTCTGTTTTTTCTCCAAATGGTTGTTTTTCTGGAGAACATTGACAAATATATAATGGAAAAAATATCTTTCTGGTGTGTGTATGTGTCTGGGGCAGGGCTCAGTACTATCACTTCTGTATTATCAAAGTGCTCCCTTCCTTCACATACCCCTATACTTTTATTTGTTCTCTACTTTAAGAGAGTTGACTCATGGGTTGTAATTTGGTGAGGTATTTATTTCATTTTGATTATTTGATACATATTTATATTAATAAAAATCCTTGGAGCAAAAACAAAAGGTTTATGCTTTTGAATGTGATAGTTTAGGTTAATAGTTTTACGCAAAATAATTAAATCATCAAGATTATAAGTAGTGACTTGTCATCTGGGATAGAGTTCTGAATGTATAATCCACATATTTGTTTCATAATGATAGAAATATCCAACTTACTGAGAATGCTGTACCTTTTGAAGTATTGGGAAGGATCATCTGACTTAATTTATCTTTAAACACTCCACTCCTGAATAATAGTTACTTTAAGAACAATCTTCTTATAAGATGTAAAATGTCAATCAGATCCAAATATGCTTTCTGTAAACCTAATGTTAACTACCTGCGGGGCATTGTTAAATATGTAGACATACTTGCACAAAGTTTGTGTTAGAAATACTACTAGATATTACGAATGGGGCACTCAGTGGGCCTTCTGTGTGGATACTGGATATGGCCTGGCTAAATAACCAAACTACAAGCAAATTAAGATAAATAGTCTAAAGAAATTCCTTAGTAATACAATGTAAGCATGTGACAAAAATGAAAATATGTTACATATTAACTCCTTTTTAACTCTAAGGATATAACATCTGTCTGTGTATCAGAGTTAGAGAGAAAAAAATTTAAGAGGATTTGATATGCACATACTAAATTCAAGAACCATGGCTTTATACAAGTGTGCCATTATATGGTATGATGCCAATATTCTATCATTTTTCATTTAAAGAACCCTTATTAAAATTTAGAGAAGATTTTCAGACTCTCATCTCCTTTTCCAAAGGAAATAGAATATTCAATGAAACAGTATCCAAAACTCTTGTTGCCTCCTATACATTAAAATTATATTTCAGATGACATCCAGGGGATATTTCCAATTCAAATATTTTCCATAATATTGTGTATAACTTAACTAGGCCAGAAAAGAAATTAAAAATATTAATTTATAGAGATAAGTAGATACAGATATATTGATAGGTAGATATGGTATCACATTATACACTTTAAGTCATGCATGTATACAAGAGGAGCTTTTTCTGTCCTACTGTGCCTATGTACAACAGCAGGCAATGGATCAGGGTGCAGGGTGCTAAAGAATCAGCAAGTCAGCAGGTTTGTCACTGGGGTATGTTGACTCTGGTTCCTGGTGATGGGACAACCTCTGCAGATTCCCAGGTGGATGGGACTGTCCAGTGTCATGGAGTCAGGTCATGGGGCCACTTCCAGAAGTGCAGTCAGTTATCAGATGGAGGATCCGTTACCAGGGGCAAAGACAGGGGTGACTCTCACCAATCAAAACCTGATTAAATCTTTTTTTGAAATATGGGTCGATGATCTGAAGAGACATTGTTCATAAGAAAGCACACACATGGCCAACAGGTAGGTTTTTAAATTGCTCAAAACCACTAACCATCACAGAAGTGCCAAGCAAAACCATCACCAGGTATCACCTGGCACCTGTTTTGATGGTTAGTGTAAAAAAGACAAGAGATAAGTATTAGCAAGGATGTGGAGCAAAGGAAATCCTTACATGCTGTTAGTGAAAACACAAATTGATACAAACGTTGTGAAAACATTATAAGAGACTCTTCCACATATTAAACTTAGACCTACTATATAATAACTCAGTCATCTCTTCTCTGGATATGTATGCAAAGGGAATGATATCTCGCCTCAGAGATATCTGCATAAAACATCTACATTTCAGTAGCAGGGGATAATTATAACACTAAAATTCTCTTTTTAATGGATTTTTTCCATATTTTAACTAATAAATTAAAAAGGTTCAACATGCAAATTTCAAGGTGGACACAGTGATGCATATTTGTAATCCCAGATACCAGGAGGCTGAGACAGGAGGATAGTTCAGTTCCAGCCTGGACAATATAGTAAGTCCTTAGTCTCAACAAAACAAAATTCAAACATCAATAAGTTTTCACTATTTGAGTCCAAGTTGCTGGTCCTAGGATTTATTCTTGTGCCTGCCCATTGTCAATTGGAGGGATGAATAACTGAAATCTTCAAGTTGGAAATTTGGCCCTATCAGTCACTCCTCCTTTCATTTTCATAAGAAATCTTACATGAATTTCAAATTATTATCTCTCTTTTCTCTCAGTTCCTGCCTCTTGCCGCCAACCAGCGGGACAAACGACACGTACTCTTCAGAAGTTCTTCAAGCAGCTTCCACTTTATTCAGATAACACCCTCAATACATAAGCAGTCTCATGCATAAGCAATTGCAATCAGACATGTCCATCCAATCCTATTAAAGGTCAAGAGATCACAAGCTCAAGCATACATGTAAGATATATCTGTCCACACGCTAAGCGGCTGAACTAATTATCATACGGCCAATGGTAAACACTTCCTGTTTTTCTCAAGGCGCATTCAGCATGCCCTTTGGCTCTCTGCCAGTCACCATCTTGGATGCATGTAGCATAACCCTGGGCCCCGGGTCTTGCCGGCCACATTTCCCCCTTTCTGTTTATAAAAGAGACCATGCCTGTCTTAGGTTGTCCATGGCAGAGCAACATCCTTACCCGTCATTGGACAATGAGGCTCTAGCCCTCATTTCCTGTCTTAGGTCGGTATGAGCTCCCCATGAATCTTACCCGTCTTTGACTACTGGTCCAGCATATTTAACCAGACTTGGGGGGATGAGCCACATCAATTGCGATGAGAGCTTGGCGAATAATGGTTGTTTCTCTGCGGCGATATATACGCATTTTGTATAAACACTATATGCACAGAACAGATACAACACACAATAGACCTCCCTCGGACAAAAGCCCAAACCATTCTTTTCCCCATTGAACAGCAGACTGGAGAAATGTGGCCAATTGTTGTAAAAATAGGAGGATATAGAATAGAAGAGTTGGTAAGGGGTACAGGATAGGGCCACGTCTTTACTATCCCCCATAGTTCACGTGAGTCTCCTCCATTAACTTGGTGAGAAATCTCCAACACCATCAGCGGGAGAAGCCTCCTCATCTTCTTCCTGTTTTTGGGTCTCTGTTGAGGCCTTAACCAATCTCTCCGGCACCCGAATTGGCGATTGTGCGTCCTGCAGGAAAACACAAACAGACCCACGGGTCCAGAATAACACCGGATCCGGGCCTTTCCATTGTCCCGATAGAATGTCCTTCCAGAGCACTTGAGGCAGATGTTTTTTATTAGGCTCTGAATGACGGTCAGCAGCCAATCGGCCCTCAGAATCGAGATTTTAAAAATTTAAGATGAACAAGGCAACAGATAATCTGTCTTTTTTGGATCTGTATGAAGCCCCTATTCCCCCTTTTTGTTTATAAAGCATGTTTTTAAGTGTTAAATGGGCACGCTCAACAATGCTTTGTCCAGTAGGATTATAGGGAATTCCTGTGACATGTTGAATACCAAAGGTGGAACAAAATTGTTTAAAGGCCTGGGCTGTATATCCAGGACCATTATCTGTTTTAATTTGTTTGGGGACCCCTAGGATGGAGAAAGAGTGTAAACAGTGTGTTATTACATCTTTGGGTTTTTCTCCAGTATGAGCAGAGGCCATAATAAATCCTGAAAAGGTATCAATAGACACATGAATGAATTGTAGTTTTCCAAATTCTGAATAATGAGTTACGTCCATTTGCCAAATATGATTGGGCTGAAGCCCTTTTGGATTTACTCCTAACGAGGGGTTAGGAATAAGTGTAGCACATTCAGCACAAGACTTGACTATGTCCCGAGCTGTTGCCTTAGTAATTTTATAGCGTGTGCGTAGAGTGGAAGCATTTACGTGAAATTTGGAATGAAAAGTTTTTGCATTTTCAAGCATATTAAAGATGTGTGGGTCTCTGGTGGCTGTGTCTGTTAAATCATTGTGTAAACTTAGAGGACCTGGAAGGCCAGTATGAGCCCGAACATGCCCAATAAAAAAAGGATCTTTTATGTCCCAGATAAGTTTTTGTAAGCATTGTAAATATTTCGTAATAGTGGAGGTGAGGGAAATCAGACCAGTTAATTCTAAATTTTGAACAGCATTAACAACGTATTTGCTATCAGAGAATAGGTTAAAAGGCTCATGGTGGGTTTTGAACACCTTTACAGCTACTAATAGTTCTGTTTGTTGTGCAGATAGAGTATTAAACAGCAATGTTTCTGTAATATTATCTATAGTAATAGCACCTGTACCATTTTTTGATCCATCAGTAAATATAAGGTTAGCTCCTATAATAGGTTCTTTTCAGGTGACTTTAGGGAACATTATAGGATGTTGACTCCAAAATTGGAGAAGAAGATCAGATGGCAAATGATTGTCAAACACAGCAGAAGTACTAGTAAAGACTACAACCCATGAATTTGAATTATTAATAAGATATTGTATCTGATCAGTAGTATAAAGAGTAGTTATTGTTGAGGGATGTGATCCAAAGGTGGAAAGGGATACTTTTAATGCCTTAAGGATTAATTCTGCCACAGATTCAGTAAACAAAGATAAGACCTTATTAGGGGCAAAATTCATGTGAACCCATAGAATAGGACACTTTTGCCAAAACACTCCTGTGGGTAACTTATTTGTGGCCAAGACAATGAATGATAAAGGCTTAACTAGGTCAATACAATCAAGATGAACCTTTTCCATAGCTGTTTCAACAAGCTTGAGAGCTGTTCGAGCCTTAGGGGTAAGCACCCACTTAGAAAGGGGGTCAGAATCACCTTTAAGAATATCAAACAGGGGGCCCAAACTTGAGGTGGGTAAATGAAGGTAAGGTCTAATCCAATTAATATCACCCAAAAGTTTTTGAAAATCATTTAAAGTTCTAAGTTTGCCCACCTGAATGGTAATTTTTATGGGTTTAACCATAATTGCATTTATGATAGATCCCAGGAAATTTTTGGTGTCTGTCATTTGTACTTTATCAATGGCAATATGTAAGCCCCATCTTTCCAGTGACTTTTGTAAGGAATTATAACATTGCTCTAAGACAGGTTTTTCCTTATGAGCTAGCAAAATATCATCCATATAATGATAGATTAAAAGTTGAGGGTTTATTTGTTGATACACACTGGGGTGGAA
Organism: Sciurus vulgaris; assembly: GCF_902686455.1. Lineage (NCBI taxonomy): Eukaryota > Metazoa > Chordata > Mammalia > Rodentia > Sciuridae > Sciurus > Sciurus vulgaris. The sequence goes on from NC_136466.1 coordinate 51,360,070, forward strand.
ATTAATCTGATTACCTTGCCCTTCATATGGTCCTTGGCCTGTCAGCATGTTTAGATTCCATTGAGGATTGCCTGCAACTGCATTACATCGGGCAGTATCAGAACATAACTCCTGGTTAGCCACCTTCCACATGAGATATTGTCCCCCAGATAAACATGCCTTTGCTAAATTACCCCAATCAGTCGGAGTAAGATTTTGATTTGCAACATTCTCTAATAAAGAAATGGTAAATGCAGCTTGTACTCCATAGGACATAACTGCCTCTTTTAATTGTTTTACTAATTTTATATCTAATATTTGATGATATCTCTGATTGTTTTGATCTTCAAATACCGGGAATATTGGGAACACTGATCGAGATTCTACATCAGCCCACTGTCTGGGGTCCGCCCCTGTGTAGCAGGTACATGCACCCCTACAACTTGGAAAAGAGTGGTGACCTGGATTATACACCGGAAGGCATGGCACGGTAGGAGTTAAATGCCACTTAGGGAATTTCTTTTCTAGCTCTGTCTCAGATAGCTCCTGTTCTTCAGAGTCACATCCCTGTTCTGAGTCTGAACATCTACTTTCTTTTTTAGAAGCTTGACTTGATTGTTCTTCTTTTACAGTTTCTAATATCTTTTCCCCTTCTCTTATCTGTTATTGAAATTTTGGTTTTTTGGAAGTCAGACAGAAATGAACTAACGTCCATATCGCCACAACAACAACAAACAGAAATGAAACAAGAAAAGGTAACACAAATAACACCTTACACATATTCATTTACTACAGGACATACTTTGCTGTCTCTTGGGACAGCCTTTCATTACATTCCCTCTCTAGGGGAACCTTCCATTATGTTCCCTATCTAGGGGAACCTTCCTTTAAAACCTTAAGGCGACCGTTTCCTCAAATAGGGAAACCTGCTAGTTGACTGTGCTAGTGAAAAGTTTTCTTCCTTAGTACTTACCTGAGCGCTCACCGATTCCCCGTATGGGCCACCACTTGCCACTTGCCACTTGCCGCCGACCAGCAGGACAAACAACACATACTCTTCAGAAGTTCTTCAAGCAGCTTCTGCTTTATTCGGATAACACCCTCAATATATAAGCAATCTCATGCATAAGCAATTGCAATCAGACATGTCCATCCAATCCTATTAAAGGTCAAGCGATCATGAGCTCAAGCATACAAGTAAGATATATCTGTCCACACACTAAGTGGCTGAACTAATTATCATACAGCTAATGGTAAACACTTCCTGTTTTTCTCAAGGCGCATTCAGCATGCACTTTGGCTCTCTGCCAGTCGCCATCTTGGATGCATGTGGGGTAACCCTGGGCCTCCGGTCTCGCCCGCCACAAGTTCCGGCTCTATAAATACAAAAGAACCAAAGGGAACTTCATCATGAGAAAAAGAAGAATAAACACATTTACGGTTATCATGAAAGATTGCTGTAGCTGAGTATAGAAAAGGGACAAAGGATATCTAGTGGTAATCGACTCTGTGACATCACATCATGAAAGAAACTAGCCACACTGAATGAATGAGGTGATGTTGAAGTAGAAAAGTGTTATATTCCCAATAATTTGTCAGAGAGAATTTTAGCTTCCTTCACTACCATTAGAGCTTGTGGTTATTTTACTGTGTAATGAGTACAATACATGTGTTTCCTGCTACCATTAAATATTTCCTTAATAACAAATTTGCAACAACTGACCTTTTATATATTGTGATAAAATAGCAAATCTGTCATTGACATGTCACCTTCCCCTTTTTCATACTAGAGAGATAAAAATCAAACTATTTAAGTTTGAAATTTTTAAAGAAAACTGCAATATTTGGTATTTTGGAGAATACATTGTGGTTTTGTAGGGTGCTTAATTTTAGTATGTAATAAAATACTATAAAGCACCACCCACAATATAGTATGTAGAAAATTTCCATCATTCATTTGGTTTCAAGTTTGCATGATTTATATCAACTGATGTCAGTTCAATGCCCACACTCATTATTCTCAAACTATGAGGAAAGGGTGATTATGTCATTATGTTTTTTTTAAGTTTTTTTTTTTTATGATGCATAATAGAAAAAGTGTTTCATTAAAAAAAAAACAGTCAAAGCAGTCAAACAATAGCAACTCAGGTATTAACTAGTCATTTTTCTTCAAACAAAATATTGAGATGATCATTAAACTTGTCACAGTTGCTATTCTATTGAGGTTCAATCAATGTTGTGCATGTATTATTTTAAACTCTATTTTCGTTTTACATGAGCTCAGCCCTTTGTGAAGTAAGAATGAAACTATGTAATTTCTAAATAAGGGACAGCAGCTTAATGGTGAGAATTTTGCATAGCTTTCGGGAAAAAAGACAGTTGCTGACCAGGGATATGTAAAGGATTGCCAAGCAGTACTGATGGTACACTTGATGATAGTACTGATGCTGAGGAACAGATTTGTGGCACTCGTTCCAACAAATGTGTAATTTTATTTGGCACTACTTAGCAATACATGTTTAAAAGTTTAATTGTATTAATAAAATACGATGCAATCAAGAATTAATTGTATTTATAAAAAATGACCACTTTTACTCTACTTTAGTTATTCTTCTGCTTGAATACCTCTTTTGCTCTCCATTGCTTGCTGAATGAATGGTTAAATTCTTAGTTTAATATTCAGTACACACACTCAGGCCCCATGCAACACGTTTTCTTCATTCCATTTCACTCTTAGAAATGATTATTTTCCGTTTTGCTTTTTATATTCTGAACTGACAATTCCATAGAGAAACAATTGTTTTCTAGCTTTTATAACTTTACCTATGATTTTCTCTTCTTCCAACTTCCACATTCATATATTATCATGACATCATAATTTATTTCACAACATGAGAGGAAATTCCCACTCCTCTCAAAGTTTGTAGGATTATTACTGGTACTCAAGGCTAGTATTTCTCCAAAATAATATTCATAAAGCCACTGTGAGGCATAAGTCACACTATTAGACTATTTTTTATCTTATTTTACCCATGATTAAATAGGGGCTAAAAGTGATTCCATTGTTTGTCAACTACAATGTAATTCTATAGTACACCGATTTAGTGTTGCTGGAACTGTATTTTACTGATGTTTTCTTAACTGTGTTAAGAGTTGGGAGTGAGCTTTAACATAAATTTGTGTTAACAGAGATTAGTGTTTGCTCCTGTCATACACAGCTAAATCAGATAAAAGATCTCCAACATACTTTTTAGACTTTAATCAACAGACTTTGTGAGACAGTGATCCTTAAGAGAAGGAAATGAAGTTATTTTCATACATTTCTCATCTCCTGAGAAGAGTTCTACTTGCACTTTAAGCGCTCACTCCGTCACTGAGATGCATCCTGTAGTCCCTGACAGTGCTCTTGAGCTAGATTACAAAGGTGAAAATCTGGGGCATCAAGGTAGGTAGGACTTGCAGGACAGAGTACCAGTGAAAAGATGATTGGCGCAGAGAGAGAACTTTGGAGATGTGCAGTGCTTTACTTGTGTCTTCAGTGAAGTAATGATCAGTGCATTTGTATGAATTGACTGCATGAGGAGAGAAGGAAGTGGTGAAATAATCAATGAAGTTCGTACAGGGCTCTCATAACCTATGCTGCCCCTCAGAGTGAAGTGTCTTCCCAGCATTGTGGGGCAGTTCACTCAGAAGGACAGTGCCTCAGTCATGGGGAAAACTAGCTCTAGATAAAAGACAACTTTAATAGAACTTGAAAGCAAGCCTAGAAGATTAAAACTCTTGTAACTTGATTTCACGGTAGACAAAAGCATAGTAGGAGAAATAAAAAATGTCCAAGGTAAACATTGTAGACTCTCCCCCACGAAATTCAAATGTTGAAACCTGATGTTCAATGTGATAATGTTTGGGTGGGTTCTTTGGGAAGTGAATGGGGTTAGTGCCTTTATAAAAGAGGCTCCAGAGAACTCCCTTGCTCTTTTGTTCTATGGAGGACACAGTGAGAAGATGGTCATCTATGAATTGGGAAGTGGGGCCTCTCTAGACACCAAATCTGCTGGCATATTTATCTTAGACTTTTTAGTTTCAGAACTGTGAGAAATAAATGTTTCTTGTAGAGTGCACACTTTTTTTTAATATATTTTATTGTAGCTGCATGAACAGAATAAGACAGTGAATTTCATAGACTCCATCATATTCTTAAAATAACCATGCATGGTGGGTGGGAAAATACAATCATAATAAGGAGAAAAGTATATAAATAGAAACTGACCCAGGAATAACACACATAATAGAATTATTGGAGGACTAATAATAGAGGTACAATTAGACAAAGACTTTAAAAGTTCATATAACCTCTATGCTTTATTTTCAAAAAGGTAGAAAAGAGTTTGGGCATGTTACACACAGAAGGAAAAAAAAAACAATCCAGCTTGAAATTGTAGAGATAAAAGTTTCATCTACTGGGAAGAACAAACACTGGGTTTAAGCAGCAGATAAGAAATTTAAAAAGAAAAGATTGGGACTTGAAGAGATAGAGGCAGAAAATATCCAAAACATAGGAAGAAAAAGACTGGAAAATAATGAGGAGTGTGTCACACCCCACTCCAAGCACTGGGAATGGAAATCAGAGACAGTTTACCACTGAACTACAACCCAGCCTTTCTTATTTTGAGGAAGGGTTTCACTTAATTGTACAAGCTGGCCTTGAATTTGTGATTCCCCTGCCTTGACCTCTCCTATAACCCAGTAGCTTTGCGAGCACCACTGCCTTGGCTGAGTAGTGCATTAACTTAAAAATATGAGCACAACTCATTTACTTCTCCTCTCTCCAAAAGGTGGAACTTAATTGTCTTCCCCTTGAGTGTGGGCTGTACTTAATGACTCGTACCTAATGACTGTAATGCACCATGACTTCTAAGATTAGACCATTAAAAAGCATTACTGCTTCCTCCCTGCTGTCACTACTGTATCACTTTCTCTGAGGAAACTAGCTATTTGGTCATAAAGACACTACTTGAAAAGCCCCATGGCAAGTTACACGTGGAACAGAATTTAGGACTTATACCAAAAAAACACACTCACAGGGTAAATGAGTGAGACACCTTGGAAGCACACGATTCATTCCTAGTCAAGTTTTGTGATAACTGAATCTCAGCCAATATGCAGGCTGCAACCACATAACAAGAATCTTCAGCTAATCTGTTTCCAGATGCCTGAACCCCCATGCAATTTGAATTTTACAATGTTGGCAGTGAATATTTTTTTTATTCTTGTAAAAATCTTTGAGTATTTTTCTGGGATGTAGTTAAATTACTTGAAATAATTTGTCCCTTCAGGTATTATTTAAAATTTGTCAAGCAGAACAGTGTCCCGCTTCTGGCCCCCAGCGCTGCTTATTTTCATCCTTGGGGCAAGAAACTTCTGAAGTATTCTTCTGATTTAAGAGCTTTCCCAGAGTGGCTGCTGAGGACAGGCACAATCTCAGACCGTGTGACCTCCAGAAATTGTTTCCTTTAATCCTTTCAGGTGGTTTTTACTTGGTTGCTGGGCATTCTTTTCATATTTATACTGTTCTTTGCTCTGCCAAATACAGGAGGGGAAAACACTGAAGATATTGTTTGTTTTTCTGTGTAGCTCTCTGCACTCTGACACCCTGTCCTATTATGTCAACCCACCCTGATTTTCACAGTTTCAGCTGTGAGCCTCAAATCTGCCTGAGTTTCCCCTCTTTATACTGGAGACTTAGTGAGTAGGGTAATCTTTGCACATTGTGGGGATCACTTGACTAGTTTTCCACCTCTGTGGGATGACTCTTTAACGCCTCAAGCATCATGGTTTCATACATAGCTGATATTTTTTAATGATTTTGTACAGTTCCTTTAAGTTTACCTTAGCCAAAAGCAATATCTCTTAATGGAATAAAACAAATCTAAAAAACCTCTCCACAAAGAAATCTCCAGGTGTAGATTGCATCGCTATCAATGTTTACTAAAACAGTGAAGGAAGAACTAATACTAATTCAACACAAACCCTTTTATATAAAGAAATATTAAAAAAAAAATATGCATGAGACCAGCATTATCTTTTTTTTTTTTTTTTTTTGTATCGGGAATTGAACCCAGAGGTACTTAACCATTGAGCCACATCCCTTGCCTTTTTAAAAAATTTATTTAGAGACAGGATCTGAGTTGCTTTGAATCTCAATAACTTGGTGAGACTGACCTTGAACTCAAGATTCTTCTGCCTCAACTTCCTGAGCGGCTGAGATTACAAGTGTGTGCCTTTGTGCCCGCCGAGACCAGCATTTTCTTGACACCCAAGAGAAATCTCTCAGATAAAAGACTATATACTAGTATCCTTATTTCTATAGACAAAGAACTTTAACAATTAGCAAATCAATGAAATAATAAATGAAAAGGTAATACTTCATAGCCAAATTGAGTTTATGCCAATTATATAAGGCTATTTTTACACTGCAAAAATAACATATATGCCCTAAATTTTAACATAATAAATTAAAGTGAACACTTACTTATCACAATTCAAAAAAAGTATGATGATATTCAATAGCAATATAAAGGAACTTCTCAAAACTGATAAATGATATTCACCAAAAAACCATAGCCAACATTAAGAGTGAAAACAGAACCTTGACACACCTCGTAAACTGGGAAAAAGTCAAATATATCTTCTCACAAAATTAGAGCCAATGCAAAACAGTAAGAAAAATAAATTGTATAGAAATGAGAACCAAAGTAAAATTGTCTTCCTTCACATTTAATATGATTGGCTGTGTAAACAATTCCAAGGCAGCCACATAAAAACTGCTAGATTTATTAAAGAAGTTTAGGAAACATTAGAAAATCAATGGTAAAAAAAGTCAATGTAGTTCTGCTTATTAACAATAAATATTAAAATTAAAATGACTAGATCTTTTATAATTTCAACAAAACCTTGAAACACTCAAGGAACATTTGTCAACAAATATTTAAGACCTGCAAAATAAAAGGGACAGAGGGAATTTAAGGAATAACTGAATAAATGGAGAAGTCTTTCATGTTTATGCATTAGAAAACACAAAATTATTAATATGATGGTTCCCTCAAATTGATCCATACTTTCAGTTCAGTCAAGTCCAAATCCAAATATTAAGAAGTTTGTAATGAAACTGGTAAGTTGGTTATGAAAGTTTCATGAAAATACAAAGGTCTAAGAATAGCCAAAACATGTTTTTTTAAATTTTTGTTTATTTGGTTTGGTACTGGAATTTAAACCTCACAAAAATGATATTAATTGGGCTGGGGTTGGGGTTCAAGTGGTAGAGCGCTTGCCTGGCACATGTAAGGCACTGGGTTCAGTCCTCATCACCATATAAAAATAAATAAAATAAATAAAATAAAAGTATGTTTTTAATGATGTATATAAACCAGGTAAATTCCCTAAAATCCTCACTTTGATGTGTTTTTCATTTTGCTTTACAAAACTAGATATGCTAATGAAATTGGCAAATAGCAAGGCAGCTGATTATTCTGTCTCAATCCATTACTCCATATGTCTTAGTATCGATCAACTTGTCTGCTTCGTGCCAGTCTTATTGATCCATATTGTGAAAAGGAAACTAATTATCTTCAACAATAAGTTGTTAAAGTATCTGACTGAAAAGTTTTCAATATCAATCATGATCTTCAGTATTTCCTTCTTTTATATATTCACATTATCCTTTTCTTTAATTTTTGTAAATGAATTTTGAGTTGATATAATCACTGCAAACCTAATCCTATGCAGTATAACTCTTTAGGATCTGGAATTTTTCTTCATGTTGTAATTCGTTAATTTATACTGAGTGTACTTTTGTTGTTACTGAGGAATTATCCAGGGCCTTGTGCCTTTTAGGCAAGTCACTATAAGTGAGCTTCACCCCTAACCTGACCATGGTAGACTGAAATTCAAAATTAATCTGTATAAATTTATTGGGCATGTTTTTATAAAAGGTCATATTTACTGAAGTAAAAATTGTATTTCAATTATTGCACTTTATTTTTTCTTTTAAAAGTGTAGTATACTTGTTGACTTGAAAATACATTTAAATTCAAATGAATTAAGGATAATATTTGGGGGCTGGTCTCATAACTTAGTGGTAGAGCATTTGACTATCATGCAAGGTCCTGGTTATCCAACAGGTATATGAAAAATCAGAACCACAATGAACCATCCCCTCACTCCAGAAAGATTCAAGATAACTACTGTTGGCAAGGAGGTGGAGAAAATGAAAACTTGTACACAATTGGTGGGATTGTAATTAGTACAGCCATTATGGAAAATAGTATAGAGGGCCCTCAAAATATTAAAAATAGAGCTATCCTATGGTTCAGAAATCCTACTATTGAGTATATGTAAAAATAAAATGAAATGAGCATGTCAAAGATATACCTGCATGTGGGGGGTTCTCCACATCCAGCATGGATGAGAGAAAGGATTTCTGTAGGAGGATGGTGCCAGCTATAGATTAATTACCAAGAAAATTATGTAATCAAATAAACACAAAAGCCAATAATCTTTTCAAATGGAAAGGGATGTGACAGATCGGGCCATACCAAGACCTGTCCCCCAACAAAATGGAGGAACCCACCTTCACCTTTATTTATAGTCTCACAGGTAAGGAGGTCCAGACGGGGAGGGGCTTCATCTGTGAGGAACAGGATGGGGTGGAATTAGGGAAGTCATTTGCTTAAAGAATTAGCATTATCTCAGAAAGTGAGCCAACTTTGTACAGGGTCACCTACTCCCAGCTATCTGAAACAGTCTCTCATGACTGCCAGTTCCTGTATCCCATGACTCAACCAAGCCTGATTCTGCTAAACATGGATGGCTTCCCACCCCTGTACTCCCAATATTTATTGCAGCACTGTTCATAAGATTCAAAAACTGAAAACAACCTAAATGTTCATCATTTGATGAATGAATAGAGAAAATGTGGTACATATTCACAGAGGAATACTAGTCAGCAGTAAAAAGAATGACATTCTCTAACTTACGACAAATGAATGGAACTACAGATCATGTTAAGACAAATAAGCCAGGCACAGATAGACAAGAACTGCATGGTGTCACTCATATGTAGAATATTAAAAAAAAAAAAAAAAAAGAAAATCTCATGGAATTGATGATTGATGTTACCAGGGGACAGGGAGAATGTTTGGAAATAAGAAATATGGAGAGATTGATCAAAGCTTACTAAGTTGTAGTTAGAGAAGAGTAAGTTCTAGTGTGTTACTGCACATTAGGGTGACTAAAGAAAATAATAATGCAGGGCTGGAGTTGTGGTTCAGTGGTAGAGCACTTGTCTAGCGTATGTAAGGTACTGGATTTGATTCTCAGCACCACATTATAAATAAATAAAATAAAGGTCCACTGACAAAAAATATTCAAAAATGATAATATACTATGTGTTTCAAAAATTTGAAGAAAGAATTTTGAACTTTCACTGTAAAATGATTCATATTTAGTGTGTATATATATATTTTTACCCTGATTCAAATATTAAAAATTAGTGTGTATATATGTATTAAGAAGTCATATGTACATGTTTTGATGGTTAATCTGGATCATCAACTTGATTGTATTAAGACATGACTAATTAGTGGGTGTGTCAATGAGGGATTTCCCTGAAATGATTGGCATGCGGAACAACAAACAGAAGGAGGAATTCACCCTGTATATGGGTTGCACAGTTCAATAGGTTGGAGGCCTGGATGGAACAAAATGGTGGATGAATGAGGAAGCGAACACAGATGCCAACACAGACGCAAGTACATTTCTTCTTGAGCAGGTGCTTTAATGGTTGCTGTTATCACTGGAAGACATCAGACTTCAGTTCCTTCACTTTTCCAAAGTGGACGCTAACCAGATGCTCTCCATAAAATTTCCAGGTCTTCAGTCCCAGATTGGGGTTATTTCATTACTTCTCTTTCTGAAGTTCTGGCTTCTTGGACTGAGCAGCTACTGGTCCCTCCTGCTCTCCAGCCAAAAAGTGGCTATTGTGGGACTCTCTAGCTGCTTCTGATCATGTAAGTCAATCTAATAAATAATAAATCCCCTTTTAATAATCTTTCATATCTAGAGAACCCTGACTAATATACATGTAAAATAAAGTTGTAGGAAAGGAAAGGAACAACTCCAATGTGATGTCTTTATGAAATTTTCTTATGTCATTTTAAAAGTAATTTAGAATGTAATTTTAAATTTTCATTTCACATATCACATATTTAGCTACTGGACATCAGTTTGAGGGGCCTTTGGACTCTTTTGATCAGTCAAGTTACTATTTTAATGTATATCTATAGATGATATAGATAATTAGTAGTATGTTTATAGTTTGAGTGAGAGCTTCTTATATGATATAATAGATTCAAAAATATATTTTAACTGTTTGAAAAATAATTCTGTCACAATAGATATTCAATCTCCAATGAACATTTATTGGGGAATAGTGCTCTCCAGACTATGGGCTCAGTACTTTTAATTTATTAATTCATTATATCTTCACAGCAACTCCATGAGGCACCTCTAAATTTTAACCTTTTAAGGTAAAAATACAAGCACCAGAGATCAAGTGTTGCATTGATAATAAATAGGTAGTTGAACTTCCAGCTCACCTCTCTTTGGCATAAAATCCAATATTGCTTTAATCCCAAGCTATAGTACCTTTTAAAAATAAAAACAAAATGTATTCTTGTCCTGTGCCTTTATTAAGCTACTTTATTTATATATAATTGACAATATAAGAAGAATAAAAGAATTAGATGTATTTAATTTAAACAATTTGCAGAGCTTGGGGTAATTATATACTCATGAAACCATACACAAAGTCTGTATTGTAAACATTATCCATTACCTTCAAAAGATTTCTTCCACCTCTTTTTTTTATCACCGTAAGATAAAATACAATTAGTAAAATGTTAAAGTCAGAATGTTGTTAATTTTCCTTGAAGATAATTTTTAAAGCATTTAATGGTGATTGATAAAATTTACTTAAATCAGTTCAATACTATTATTGCGATCTGGAGCTAAAGTGATTGTTTTCTACATGAGGGTATTGAAAGAAGAGACAGAAAATAGGTATTACTATGTGAACTATAGAACTGAAGAAATCAGAGAATTATAAATGCTCATAATAGATAGATTGTGTTATCTGTGTGACTTTTTGTGTGTAATGTGTATTATGTGTATGCATGATATAAAAAGTTGATTTTTAAAAATATTAATTATAATGGTCAATCCAAGTACCTCTTTAACTACTATTTACATCCTGTTTGGTTTTATTGTATGAATAATCAGTATGAGAATTTTTTAGATGTTATTAAACTGAATAAAATGCCATGAATATTAAGAGTAAAAGCACATATTTAAATAATTTTACAAAGGAATAGTGATAATAACTAACTTTAAAATTCTACATTTCATGAACAAAAAGTAGGAAGTAAATAACAGTAAAACATGCTGATTTCCCTATCTTACATGACTATCAAGTAGAGAATAGCTTTTTTCCTTCATATTCAAACTAGAGATATATAGGTTCAAGTGTTCTGATATGAATTAATAATATTTAGTGGTTTCAAATATTATATTCCAAAACAGCAGGTGGTGAACTGGAAAGGTAGGTTTGACATTACAAAGTGTTATGGTTTAGATATGGGGTGTCCTCAAACGCACCTGTGTGAGAAAATTCAGTTTTAGAAGTGAAATAATTGAGTTGTGAGACTTTTAACCCAATTAGTGAATTAATCCCTTGATAAGGAATAACTAGTGGTAACTGTAGGTTTGTAAGCTGTGGCTGGAGGAGGTGGGTCTCTGGGGGCATGCCTTTGGGGTTGTCTTTCTGTTGTGATTTTTTTTTTTTTGCGGGGCTGGGGATCGAACCCAAGGCCTTGTGCTTGCAAGGTAAGCACTCTACCAACTGAGCTATCTCCCCAGCCCCTGTTGTGATTTCTTGAGCAGTTTCTTTCCACCACACTCTTCCACCAGGATGTTCTGCTTCACCTTGAGCCTTGAGGAATGGAGCCCCAGGCAGGTGTTATCTATGGACTGAGACCTCTGAAACTGTGAGCCCCAAGTAAACTTTTCCTCCTCTAAAATTGTTCTTGTTAGGTCTCTTAGTCACAGCAGTGAAAAAGCTGTCTAAAACCAAAGTAAAACTAAAAAAACAAAAAAAACCCAAATAAAAACATAAAAAATACAAAGCCTTAAAATGACCAAAAGCAAGATTTTATGCACATGACAATGATTACATATTTACATGAGAATCTGGGCTACAATTTCCGAAGTCTTTTTAAAAAATAATATTGATTGCGCATATAAAAATGACACTGGTTAAAAGTCAGATATTAAAAAATGAACAAAAGAAAAATATAAAAGATGTTTTACATTGTAGTAGAAATTTTGTAAGTAAAAAAAAATTGTTAACTCCAATAGAACACTTTATAATGATAAAAACATAATGTAAAATACAGTATAGCATTTATCCTTCAAATATCACATTATATAAAGTAGCTCAGGATGAACAGCTACAAATTCAAAATATTATTAAATCACATTTTTACTGTGAATTGTGATTATCTTTTTATCTTTAATCTGAATTTTATAAACAATTTTATAATTTATGCAGGTATATTTACCTATATTTTATGTTGTTACTATTAATAGTAAAGTTACAATTTAAATTTTATAATAAAAAATTTTATAATCAAAATTAAATTTTCTATTTATAAATAAGAAGAATATATTCAAAACACCATTAAAACATTTATGATTTATAAACAATCAGAATGTACTTTATTTTATCATAATCTAATAATGATAGCATTACAATTTGGTTTTTAAAATAAAGGAACATAACTATCTAGAAATATAAAATAATCACAAAATGAAGAAAATGAATAAGTTGACATTGTAATTATATAATACATAAAGAAAATTATATTACAAAATTTATGGAATGATATATTAATAATTTGTGGAAATAATAAGTTGATATAGCAAAGAATTTAGATTATAAATATGAAATACTAAAACCAAGTCTTCTCAATTCTGACAGTATATTAGAATACTAGGAAAACTTCTACCAGAGGCTTATAAATTTGAAATTCATGGCAATAGATCATGGCATCCATAATAAGGACTTTTTAAAAATTTTGTTTTCTTTTTCAAAAAATAAATATCAGAGTGATTTAATCTCTAAAAAACATTAAGAAACACCATCAAAAAATATAATATCATATTAGAAACTAAGAAAAATAAAACAACTTAAAGAAAATAATAAAAAGAAAGGTCATACTTAATTCAATAGAAAACAAAAATAATATTGAAATATAAATTCATGAGCTCTTTATGATATGAATAAAGTGCATATACTTCTCAAGAATCTAGTTAATAAAAATGATATTGGAAATTAAAACAAAACAAACAGTTAGTCACAGGGAATTGGTAAGTGATTGTCCTAATAAATTCAAAAAGACTACAAATAAAATCCACCACATATTTTTTATTTTAAAATAAATTCATTAATGATGCAGTTTGAAAAAGCAATAAATAAAAGTAAGTAGTATTAGCATTTACTAACAAGAAAAGTCTTTAAAAGTATTCTTTAAAATTATAAGCTACTAAACAGAAATCAGAAGAAATGTTCAAGAAATATATAAAGGAAAATATAAAATTATGTTTTAAAATAACAAAGAAAACTTGAAAACATTGAGTTGCCCTCTGTTTGCAGACAGGAAGACTTGATTTTTCAGATAGGGCTATGTGTAGGTCCGTCTTCTGGTTTAGATATGCACCATCTTACCACTACTACTCATTGTGTGAGACAAGGCCAGGGGCTTCAAAGGTGAAATGATTAGATTTTGAGAGTTGTAATCTAATCACTGATGAATTCACTGGTGTGGATTAACTGGCTAGTAACTGTAGGTAGGTAGGTTTATCGGGAGGAGGTAAGTCACTGAGGCTGTGTTTTGGGGGGTTATATTTTGTCCCTGGTGAGTGGAGCTCTCTCTGCTTCCTGGCTTTCATGTTCTGAGCTGCTTTTCTGTGTTACTCCCTTCCACTACTGTGTTTTGCCTCACCTTGGATCCAGAGTTTCTGTGCTTTGACAGCTATGCCCTTGAACAAGTTCTTAGGCTCTTTGACTAGCTGCTAATACTATCTGACCACCTGTGGTGACTCCTTGCTTTCCTATCTGCTCTAGGTTCAGATTTCAGAGTCCCTCTGGCTGTCTTAACCCTTTCTTAACCTTTCTAAACATATATATTTATGGTGTGTGACTTGAGTATTACAGATACTAGAAATTAAGATTGAAATAAAAGAACCTGTATTTGCCCAGCTTATCAATACCAGGTGACCCACAAGTACTCAGTGAACATCACAGATGACAGTGGTGTTGCCTGTGAATTTATTGTTATTCATAAATTCATAAATTCTGACATTGTGGGAAGATACTAATGTGTTGGGTTCATGTTAATGACATAGCTTGCTCAGAACACCACTGTAACAAGAAAAGAAAGAGAGAGAGAGGAGAGAGAGAGAGAGAGAGAGAGAGAGAGAGAGAGAGAGAGAGAAGAGAGAGCACAAGAGAGAATGATTTACATTTTACATGCACACCAGAAAGCTGAGCCATAAGGCAATCAGTTGTATTCAAATGACAGGACACTAAAACAAACAAACAAACAAAACGTTTTACTTCAGAAGATCACAGAAGGAACAAATGGCAATCAAGTGGTAAGATTTCACTGTAGGGAGTAAGGATAAAAACAGAAATTAATAAATGCTATTAAAATATACAAGGTGTTTTAAGAAAACAGCTAAAAGTTCAGGATGTTAGTATTCACAGAGGATGTGACATTTTTAAAGGTCAGGATTCAATTTCAGAGAATAGAATCTACTCTGGCTAGTTTAAAATGGAAAAAAAAAAAATCCTTGATCATTATTTATTTAAGTTGCATGGCAAATCTTTAGGAGAACTGAAGAAGCATGTTAAATTGGGCTTTTAGGAGTGGCCCCCAAAGCTACAGTACAGACTTGAATAATTGAGGAACAGAATCCTCTATGACAAGAAATCTTCCTGACTAATTGGAAAGTTTCAGCAAAAGCTGCTGGGACTAAAACTGAGTTGTCATTTCTGCAGTTGGATGGTAGGAAGGAATAGACTATTCTAATAGGTGGCATTAGCACCATTAAATGCCTGCCATTGTCCACACCAGCAGATCAAATGTACCATACCTGTTAACATCACTGAAACCAATGTCTATACTACAATTGTTGCCAATATTTCCCTAAGAAAAAGGATATTACCTTGATGTTTGTACTTGAAAAAAGCAGCAGAAATAAAATCTAATCCTTTCTTCTGGTTTCCAAACATAAAATATAACTGACTAATATATCCCAAATCTCTTCTAGGCATGACCCCATACTGAAAAGAAATCTAGAAAATATATGTTTTAGTTTCTTACCCTCTGTGAGGGAGGCTTTTCCAAAGAGGATTGAAATGAATGTTTAGCCATTGAGCCTGGACAAGACAGTGTTTACACTGAGTCCTAAAGAACCCCAAAAATGTTTCACTGGGGTGAGATTGGGAGGGCATCATAGAGAAAGCAATGTTGGAAACAATAAAGAAGGAAAAGAAATAAAAGCAATTTGGAGTTTCTTCTGGAGAAGCACAAGTAGATCAGGTAGATAGTAATGGCAGGACTGGGGAGGGGAGGAAAGATTTCAAAAATCACTTTTTAGAAATTGGGTTTTACTTTGGGAGAAATGGGAAACTGATAAAAGTGTTTAATAGTAGAAAGGGCTGAATTCTGTCTTAAAAATCTCAATTAGGCCATTATTAAAGATCAAAGGAATTTTAGTAAAATTTAATATCCTTCCTATGGGGATCCTCTTGTAGTCATGTATATTTTAGATTTCTAACATGCAATCCAGGCTTTAGTGCAGAATGTATACTCAGTATCTTTTTTGCATGTGAACTGGAGGTCTTAATAACCAAGATTTTTTTAAAAAGTATAAAAACCAAGTGTAGATTTACTCAATATATTCTATATGCATATATTTAACTCTATATTAAATAAACTTTGGAAAAGCAAATTAGAAAAATTACTCACAAAACCAAAGGTGGCCTTATCTGTTTAAGTACAGTCTCACAGATATTGCAAAATGTTCAGATTGTGATAAATAATGTGGAATTTGATTCTTCATGATTATTCAACCCCCAGGCTGCAAAAGCCTCAAACATAATTTAAACAACTATAAGGAAAGAACTTGGAGAATCAATGGAGAGTTTTGAACATTTTATTAATCCTTTGCTCCTTGGTTGTATCAGGCCAGGATACCATGCAGGACCTCAATGACCCTACAAGTAGAGGGAACAACTGCATGCCCAATGCACAAGTAAAAATCTTAAGATGTTTCATGAAGGCACACTGACTTTACAACCAAGGTCAGTCTGGTTTGATTCTCACTTACAATTGCACCTAAGGGAAGTGTCTAGTGTCACCTCTCCATTTCCTTTACTGACACGTTCTTTAGGATCTTTATCTTACTGTAAGCTTTCCGAGGCCCTGAATAGTGTTTAATCCAACACTCCACCCCACCAGTGCCTTGGAAGTCCCTTTATGTTCCCCACAATCTCAGATCATCCTATGTCTTCTGCAAGACCCTCAGAACAGGATTCTACAGACATGTTGCATCTGTATCTTATAATAGCAGTACAAAGAGCAAGAACCTAGCAACAAGAATGCTAAGGTAATTAAGATAGTATTAATTTGTTTAGACACTTGGGTTAACATGTAAGAGATTTTGTTTTAGTCCAGTTCTATTTTATCAAAATCCATTCCATTTCCCTTTGCAAGCTGGGCTACCTGCAGCCACAGGGAATTCTGAGCATATCCAACAGTCAGTCTGCTTGACATAATGTGTAACTTCTGTTACTCAGTCCAGGAATAGTTAATGTGTTGCTAACTATAGAGAATATGACAAATAATTAATAAGCACCAATAATGGAAAATCAGTTCCATGAGGCAGTATACAGGTTACTCTATGATCTTGTGTTCTCGTGTTCATGAAGTAGCCTGTATAGTAGGCTTACCTGGGCAAGAGTACCATACCAATCTACCTGTTTGCACTTCAAGAATATGGAAATTATAAGCCATTTCTGGAATATATAACCATTATAAAGTGATACAAAGTGTTGCTCATGTGATAACACACAAGGGCAACATCATCTGTACTTGTGAGGACCAGTTTCCAACACAGTAGATTTGACTTTTAAATTTAGACATTCTCCTTTTCCCCAAGGGATCAGTAAGGCAAACCACTGTTAGACTTACTTGTTAATATTCCCTGTCTCTAATGTGATGTCTTAAAGAATCAACAACAGTACATTTTTATTTGTGCCCCAGGCTAGTTTAAGAAAATATTCAGTGGAAATGTCCTTCATCTGTATCCTAATGCTAGCAGCCATGGGCAAGATAACAGAAATGACCGCAGGCAGGCCACCGATGTCTGGATTTCTCATTGATCTTCCTCACTGTTTCATGCAGATGAGCTGCAACCCCTGCACAGTTACTCTCAATACTTAAGGCTCATTTCAGCAGACCATTCATTCTTTAAATAATCCAGCTCCTGTTGGATTGTGTAGCAAATGGAAAAATCCAGCAGACGTCCTGGTCTTGAGCCCACTGTGGTATGGCATGGCCAGTGAAAGAGTTCCTTGATCAGCCTCAGTTACCTGTGGTGGTCCATGCAAGGCACTTATTAGCCAGGTCAGTCCCTTAATAGCTGCCTTTTGGGTAGCTCTTTTGCTTGGAAAGGTTAGTACCCCCTGTATAACATGAGAGTATTCCCCTTTCCCGTTTTCTATCCTTTCGATAAACTCATGCCTGCTACTTTGAGCTACATACACGTCTGAAGCATTTCTGGTTTCACAAGAATAAAGATGAGAAAGGACTGCCATGCCTCAGCTCAGTGGCAGATCTTTTACTCTGCAACAATACCATTTTCAGATAATTAGAACATTGATTTATTATATAGTTTGTAAGAAAGGCATGACTCATGTACTCACTCTGGAAAACTGTGGTATTTTTTATATATATATAAAAACCCACTATCATGTCTCACTCAGTCTAGGAGCTTGGATACGGTAGCCAACAAAATAGATTAAAATTCTCCCTGTGGAAGGGAAATTGTGTGTGTGTGTGTGTGTGTGTGTGTATGTGTGTGTGTGTCGATTTACATATAGAATATGTATCACTTTATATTTATATTATACATACATATTTAATATTCCACATAAAAAAATCGGTGTTTTCCACATATATGCCTTATTTTCCCTATTGCTTCTTTTGTTTCATTGGTTTTATAAAAGTAAAATTTTCTTATAATTAACTGTGGTAGCTTCTTTACTTTAAATATGTGTTCATTTTACAGAAGTTGTCAGTTAATCTTTGGGAAAAAAAAAAACCTAATTCTTCTGTTTTTCTTAAATATAAATTTGTGGTAAGAGAACAAGATCGTAAAGGTTTTAAACCCACAAAGCCTGGCTTCTGTTTTGTTTCAGGTCACTTAGTAATCATGGACCACTAATTGATTGCAGTGCATTTGTTTCATCATTTATAAAATGCAAATAGAAATAACTTCTTGATAGGGTTGCTGCAACAACTGAATGGCTTAGTAATGATGAGCCTGTTTGCCATTCCTACCTGGAACGTTGTGAGCCCTAACAGCATTGACGATGTTCCTGTATTTAATTTTCAAAAATTAGGTGACTGTTTGCAAATCAGACTCATATCAAATGAACTTATGAAAACTACAAAAATTTAGATACAAATGACCATATTTAATTTGTATTCCTCTCTTTTTTGGCCCTTCTGATACTTAGATTTTGAATAAAATATTTATGGTAGTCCACATTTATTATGGCTTTACCTTCTTATAACATATTTCCTACTGTATTAGGAAATTATTGATGGTCACAAATATATCAATATTACCTCTATTTTCTGAACATATAACAGGCTTAACCAAAAAGTATATGTTTAACAAGCAATTTTTTTTTTGTTTTCAAATTGTGAATGTAGCCTTCTAAATTTACACAATTTTCTTCCAATTATAATCTTTTTAAAACAATAAAAGAATGCCTATTTAAACAATATTTTGTCTGGAAGAATTAATTATACTCACTTTTAAAAAATATTGTCAGATTTTCTTTTATTTTCCTCATTTTAACTTATAATTGTATTTCCAAATGTGTGTAAACATAAATCTCCTTTTTTTTTCTGTATCCCCAGATGTCTCTTAAATATATTGCTTCTGTTGTAAAGGACAACCAAGATAAATTATATCATATTATTATGCATGGCAGAGCAACAAAGCACCATTGGGTCCAATTCTCTCAAATTCTAACATGTCTTTTATGGGCTTCCACACAAATAAGCAGGGGATTTATAAATTCAGGAAGAGTTATGTAGCTCAAACGTGTATACACACCATTCTTTTTAAGGTAGAGTGTGGGCTTTGCTGCATGCAGCCTCATCAACTGCATGTCTCAGGGGTAATGAAACCACCAAGGAGATTATGTTGGCAAGATTTTCACTTCAATAAGTAATAGCACTCATAGGAGAGGAATTCTAAAAAGTTTTCAAATATGCCAGATGCATATTAGAACAGTTAGGAGAAATCACAAACAGCGACTCCCTTAAGCCCCATTATACTTCACTTTAGTCAAACTGGAAACGTCTCCTTGAAAAACAAGCAATCATATCTAAAACCTAGGGTAGCAGGAGTCTTGGGTTCCATTCTTGATTTTCCTCCTGAATGCAAAGGTAATTTTGGCAACTTGTTTAGTGATTTTATATATCATTTTTTTTTTCCATTTAACAAAGCCAGGATTTAGAGTTCAGTATCTTTCACTATGTGCACTAGAAAATAATGTCTTGCTTCCCATATAAAACATCACTGACTGAAAAAGTCAATGACTGATAACAAGATGAATTGCAGGTAGAGTTATATCTCTTGATCTGACATATAAAGTTCTAAATAATGCTTTATTTGAATACAAGTAAGTTGATGCCTAAAAATGCATACATAAGTATGATTGGCATAGTAGGTTGTCATATTATTATTCAACCGTTTTTATATATTTTCTGTTATGTTTTGGGTATAGAATGCTCCCCAAATTCTTGTATGTTGAAGACTTGGTCCCCAGTGTAGCAATGTTCAGAGGTGGGGTTCTTGGTACATAATTAAATTCTGAGAGCTAGGACATTGGTAGATTAATTCATTGATGGGTTCATAGCTAATGAAATTGTAGGGAATTGGTGAAAACTTTAAGAGATGGACCTAATTGAAAGAAGTAGGTCACTGGGGCATGCCCTGGAAGGGTACATCTTCATCCCAGTCCCCTCCCCACTCAGTTTCCTGTTCACTATGAGGTGAGCAACTCTGCTCCACCATGCCCTTCTACCTTGATGCTCTGCCTCCCAAAAGGCCCATGGAAATAGTGTTAGCCAACCACATATGACATGTCTGAATTCACAAGCCAGAGTAAATCTTTTCTTTTTTAAGTTGATTTTTCTCAGGTTTTTGTCACAGTGACAAAAAAAACTTACTGACACCTTGGCCATACCCAATCGATCTTTTAACAATGCCATAACACAGACTATTTGAAGACTCAGATTTTTTCTTTTATCAATACAGTATGACATCTCCCCAGTATTTTAGGTTAGACCAGGAACTAAAGAAGAAAGAATTATGTATATTTTTTCAAATTTAGAAAAATCTGAAAAGGGAGGGAAGAAATCTGGGGAGGGTGTGATGCCAGCTCTGAGAAAACACCCTTGCTGTTTCCTGAGCACTGCTGCTCTTTCAGGGAAGCCACAAACACACGGCTGATTAGTAAAGGTAACCAATATCTGAGCATTTACATCTGTGTTCTCCAGCACTCATTATGCAAGGGGTAGATTTTACTTTATCCCCATTTTATAGAAATATTAGAGGCTCAGAAAAGTGGAAAGAAATTTTCAAAGTTACATGCCTCTAAAATTCACTTCCATTGATAGCGCAGTCCCAGTTATTTCTAAATGTATATGAAAGAGTGTCAAAAAATTCATTGAATATGTGAAAGTACAACTCTTAAGTTAGTGGTTATTATTTAGAATATACCACAAAAATGTTTAATGTACTGACTGGCTGCTTTTTGAAAGGATGTGAAACAGTCTACTCAAATTAAACATAATATCAAGTTCCATATTTTAAAAAATAGACTAATGAAGAATTAGAGGAATTAATATCACAATATCCTGAAATATTTTTAGTATAGTACATTTAATTAGGTCCTCAGTTGTATAAATACTAAACGAAATACTTTTGTTGTTCTAAAAGAAAATACACAACTCACAGAGAAATATTTCCTCCTATTAAATCCTAAGATTAATTTGTTGTTTTCTCTGCAGAGGAAACATTACTACTATCATTTTGCTAGCAGATTTATTATTAAAATGCACATTTATTTTTGTCATATGTCAAAACACATTTTTAAATGAAGGCAGCCAGTTCCTGGGAAATTAAGACATGATTTCATATTATTTTATTAGATTATCTTTTATATTTTCTCAAATAAGGTATAGGAAAACTGTTGTGGCAAGATAATGACAGATGACATTAGTTTAAAAGTATCCCAAGATGAGTAACTTGGAAATTAACTTGGAAATTTTATGTTGGTTTAAATAGCTTTATTTGATTCAGAGTGATCAGATCTTTATTTGTGATATTGGATACTTAAATTTTTCCAAGGCAGTTACCAGAAGCAGCATTTTTCCAGATAGTCTGATCATATATATTTTTTATGTAGCACCTTTTGGGAACCAACTTTGGAAAGTAATGATCTAATTTAACACTGTGGCGAAACTTATGCAATCTAGAAAATTAGTGATGCACACAATATGATTTTTCCCTAAGTGCTAAAGTACAATGAACTTGTAGTTTTAGGTCCAAATACAAATGCCTGGCATTGTTAATAAATTATGCTCCAGATCCTTTGGTTACCAGATAAATACCATGAACTACCAATAGAAATAGGTGTGCTTGTTTTGTAATTTCACAAATTTATCTCCTCAAGATCCAGGGCAATGGAGTTGCCAGATTACCAGTGTTTCTGTTTTTGTTTTCAGATCTTTGTATTTAGACAGTTTATTAACGGCCTAATTAAGAAAGAATAATTCTGGGACATAAGGGGAAGGGATAATTTTTTCTTGAGTAATTGAGTAGAACTATCTCTTCTACATCATCTGTACCAGAATTCTTGTTTAGGTAATGTTGTAGAACAAATAAACCCAAATGAGTAACTTATAACAATCAAGGTATGTTTTTCTCATATTATTTATATCAGCTACAGGTTATCTGCAGTTCAGATGTGTGTATGTGTGTGTGTGTGTGTGCGTGCGCACTCTGTGGTTCAAGTTAATATCATGATTAAACTTGATTTCAATAAAATGAATGTTCACTATCTTGCACAGTCTATTTACTCAAATTTTAAATGCCCACATTTCTTAGACGATCATTGCCAGATTCAAATTTTACACTTTTAAATTTTATGTCAACACTCTTGTTTGTTTTGTTTTGTTTGTTTGTGTCATGATTTATTCAACTATGGGTTGTAACATAATTTAACTAAATGCCTGTTTGAATTAATAACTCATGTAAGTATGTGAAGCTCATTTGTTTACTGGGTAATAGCACATTATTTGTCACTAACCATTTTAATGTGTGTTTTTATATCTGTTACATTTGGTTTTCCTGTCTTTTTCTTGACTATTTTGCACATTTTTGTTCTAACTGAATAATTGTTACAAACCTCTTGATCAAACTCTAATTGCAATTGCAATGGTGCAGAATCATTTCAAGAGAAATGATGTATTTGTAATTTCATGTTTGTACATTTAAAGAAGCTAAATATGAGGGAGAGAAGATACAAAGTTTTAGATTCTCATCTGTCCTATCTATCACACATTTTGATTAGAACATTTTCCCAGTTATAGAGAATAAACAAAGAGAAAAAATATTGCAAAGGTCCTACAAAGTTACAAGCAATATTTTAAGAAAACAGGTGATCAATAGTGTGGCCATTATGGAGAACATGAGAATATGCCACTCAGCTCTCCTATATGGGAAGGATATTTGACTGAGCCCAGATTTGCACGCTGGATCCACCACTGCCTCATTCTATGGACTCCTTTCCTCACATAGCTCCTGAACAACAACTGAGCTTGGCAGTGTTTTTAAGCAGGTCATATCTGGAAAAATGTGTACCTCTGGAGAAGACTCATGGAGCCATCCAAAAATTTCTTATAACTGGGTTACTATACTAAGAAACTTTTCCTACCCAATTTCTGTCTTTCCCTTTCCTTTCCAAAATTTTCAGACTTGCATCATAATCTAGAATCTCTCCATATCTCCATTCTCAATGAATCTCTTGCACATTTAATCAGATCTTGGAATCTACTTTTAATTACTTTACAGTGAAGAACTAACAAAACATCATTCATTTTTTTAATTTTTTTTTTTTTTTTTTTAGTGGTAGGTGGACACAATACCTTTATTTAATTTATTTATTTATATGTGGTGCTGAGGATTGAACCCAGTGCCTCACACGGACAAGGCAAGTGGTCCACCACTGAGCAACAACCCCAGCCCCCCAAAATATCCATTCATTTTTAAGACTACAAGTATCATTGCCTTTAAGAAATTGGAAAATGCCTGGTGAATGTGTATGTTAATTTTGGATACACATTTGGTTCTTTGATGAATTTAAACCCAATTTAGCAGAAACAACATGAAGGCTGGAACGTGGCTCAGTTTCCATCCCGCCCCATCCTCATCACTTCACTTGGAATTGTATCTTAGTTTGCCAATACATAAGCTTGCCATTTAGTGTGCAGATTTCCACAATTTTTTCTACTGAGTTTGATGTTACTTCTAAAGTCAGAAATAAGACAATAAGTAATATCTAACTAAGCAAGGTAGATTGAAATTTTCAAATAACTTGAAATTAATATACACTTAAATTTAAAGTTCTGATAATTAAAAATGTATAAAAATGTTTTCTCCTAAGGATTATCCTTCTGCTCAATATTATATATATGGAAAAATTTTAAATTAATGTTAATATGTCATCTCAATAACACAGATCAAAGGAGAAAAATGTTAGGAAATGTCATGTCTTTTGACCTACATGCAATACTTGTATATATACATTCAGAATAGACTAAATATCATTTAAGTTCAAATTCATTCACTGTCAGCCATGATTACCATTAATGGCTGAAATCATTGGAGGAAACTTTAAGTTGCTGGCACTGAACCAAGAAAGAATCAAGTTTTAAATAATGTCCTACTATATCCTTCTTTTTTTCCACTTTCTGCTGTGAACTTTTATGAAAATGTCCCCCCTGGGCTTGCTCTTCAATATCACTACTGACTCTACAGAATTCCGCTTTAAAATCATCATTTACCTTTGAATTAATGACTTGGTGGGCAGATTTGTCAAAACCATCTACTAAGATTAATGCAATCTGATTTTCCTGGACAAATTAAAAAATAAAGAATTTTTAAAGGAAAACCAGAGGCAGAAATATTTTTGGAAATAATATTTGTACTAACTGGGAATTTCAATTATCCTTATAAGAACTGATCACTGCAATAGCTATGTGAAAAATCTTTAGATACATTGCACTGATACACAATTTTCATGTATTATAATAAGTCATTTGCTTCATGTAAAATACATATATAAAAAACTTAAATTTATTTGAGGTCATTATCTACATAAAATGATAGAAATAAATGCCATTTAAATGAACTCTTTTAAAGTGTTAATGGGAATAAGTATTTTTAAAATAACAAAAATTAAACTAGAGAAAAAATTTAGATTCAAGAGAAATCAGAAATGTAAGTGATTTTAACAAATGAAGTCCTTAAATGTTAAAAAAAAAATTAAAAATTTAACATTGTAATGGTAAGAGAGATTCTTCTCAATGACAGATTGGTAAAGTGGTGAACACAAGCTGAGAAACTGGGTTTAAGTCCCTTCTAGATCACTTAATGTATTAGCTTTATATTTTGTGTAACAATTCACCCCAGCTTTATGTATTTATTTATTCAATATCTTAACACAGACAAAAAAAATACATTTACTATCTCCCAATTTTTTCTCCCTCTATATCAGCAATCCGGTAAGAGTTTATCTGAGTGGGTCTGACACATAAGGCTACAACCAAAGCATTTGCTAGTGCTGTGGTTATTTTAAAGTATGTGGGGAGGAGAATGGGAAGTGTTAGGATTTGTTTCTGTGTTCACCATCATGGCTGTGTTCAAATGACTGCCTCAGTATATGGACTTCCTCAGAGACCAACTTGCCAAAGAACAAGTGATAGACAAGATACAAAGCTTGTAATGTAAGAAAGAAGCTACAGTCTAATTTATTCTCAGGAGTAGCATTTAATTCCTTCTGCATATTCTGTGGTTTTCTATTAATGTCATTAGTTCAAGGGGAGAGATTACACAAGGGCATAATTACCAGGAGGGAGGGGTCATTGAAGTTTGTTTGAAAGGATCCTTACCACCCTTAACATGTGTCATATTTCTTTTCATGAGAGTTAGACTAATAATACCAATAATACTAATCTTAGCGAAGATGAGTTGATCTTTGTAAAACATACCACCATAGACTGAGCCACAATAAATACCAGCTATGATAAAGACAAAGGTGTGTATTACTTGAATCCCTCTTATCTTTAGTTATTAATACTGTATATGTATACCTTCAGGCTCTCTCTGCTCCAGTCAATGATTCTTTGGGCCACCAGATTATTTTTTTTAGATATATTTATTATGTAACTCTATATTAAAATGTCTTCTATAATGGGAGCCTTTCCCACTAAATTTAAATCTTTTCTTTCACTGCTGTTTATAACATACTTTTATATTTTCCAGGTTTGCAAAAAGACTCTTGGCTTTAATTGGACAAAGATCTGGACTTTTCTTGAAATTATGTTCTCCTTTACACTTTTTCACACTTTTTCTTTTTTTAAAATTTTTACAGACTACATTTTGATTCATTGTACACAAATGGGATACATCTTTTCATTTCTATGGTTGTACACGATGTAGATTCAGATAATTTGTGTAATCATATATGTATATAGAGTAATCATGTCTGTCTCATTCCACCATTTTTCATACCCCCTCCCTCTCATTTCTATCTACATAATCTAAAGTTCCTCCATTCTTCTTTCACATCCACTTCCCTACCCCATTATATATCATCATCCAATTATCAGGGAAAACATTTGGTCTTTGGTTTTTTGTGATTGGCTTATTTCACTTAGCATGATATTTTCCACTTCCATCCACTTATCTGCAAATGCCATAATACTTTTCTTAATGGCTGAATAATATTCCATTGTGTATATATAGGACAGTTTCTTTATCCATTCATCTGTTGAAGGGCTCTAGGTTGGATCCACAATCTAGCTATTGTGAACTGAGCTGCTATAAACATTAATGTGGCCACATTACTATAGTATGCTAATTTAAATCCTTTGGGTATAAACTGAGTAGTGGGTCAAAAGGTGGGTTCATTCCAAGTTTTCTGAGAATTCTCTACACTGCTTTCCAGAGTGGCTGCACCAATTTGCAACATCACCAGCAATGTAAAAGTGTGCCTTTTTCCCCACATCCACACCAACATCTATTATTATTTGTGTTCTTGATAATAGCCATTCTAATTGGAGTAAGATGAAATCTTAGAGTTGTTTTAATTTGCATTTCTCTAATTACAAGAGTTGTTGAACACTTTCATATATTTATTAATCACCTGTGTGTCTTCTTCTGTAAAGTGTCTGTCCAGTTCCTTGGCCCATTTATTAATTGAATTCTTTGTATTTCTGGCATAAAGTTTTGTTAGTTCTTTATAAAGTTGAAGATAAGTGCTCTATCAGAAGTGCTTGTGGAAAGATTTTCTCCCATTTTGTAGGCTCTCTTGTCACATTATTGTTGTATCCTTTGCTGAGACAAAGCTTTTTAGTTTGAATCCATCCCATTTATTGATTCTTGTTTTAATTTCTTGTGCTTTGGGAATCTTGTTAAGGAAGTCTGATCCTAAACCAACATGATGAAGATTCAGGCCTACTTTGTCTTGTATTTGGTGCACACTCTCTGGTCTTATTCCTAAGTCCTTCATTCATTTTCAGTTGAGTTTTGTGCAGGGTGAGAGATAGGGGTTTGGTTTCATTTTACTGCATATGGATTTCCAGTTTTACCAGTACTATTTGTTGAACAGACTAAATTTTCTCTATTGTATGTTTTTTGGCTTCATTATCTAGTATGAGGTGACTGTATTTATGTGGTTTTGTCTCTGTGTCTTCTATTCTGTACCATTGGTCTACCTGTCTATTTTGATGCCAATACCATGATGTTTTTGTTACTATTGCTCTGTAGTATAGTTGAAGTTCTGGTATTGTGATACTTCCTCTTCCATGTTTCCTGCTCAGGATTGTTTTCACTGTATGAGGTCTCTTATTGTTCTAGATGAAGTTCATGATTGCTTTCTCTATTTCTATAAGGAATGTCATTGGAATTTTAACTGGAATTGCATTGAATATGTATAGCACCTTTGGTAGTATGGCCATTTTGACAATATTAATTCTGCCTATTCAAGAACATGGAAGATCTTTTCGTCTTCCAAGGTTTTCTTCAATTTCTTTCTTTAGTGTTCTGTAGTTCTCATTGTAGAGGTCTTTCACTTCTTTTGTTAGATTTATTCCAAAGTTTTTTTTTTTTTTTTTGAGGATATTGTGAATAGAGTGATTTTCCTAATTTCTCTTCCAGAGGATTCATCACTTATGAATACAAATGCATTAGATTTAGGTGTATTGATTTTATATCCTGCTACTTTGCTGAATTCATTTATGAGTTCTACAAGTTTTCTAATGGAGTTTTTGAATCTTCTAAATATAGAATCATGTCATCAGCAAATAGTGACAGTTTGAGTTCTTCTTACCTATTCATATTTCTTTAATTTCTTTGGTCTGTCTAAATGCTCTGGCTAGTGTTTCAAGGATGATATTGCATAGAAGTGGTGGAAGAGGGCATTCCTGTCTTATTCCAGTTTTCAGAAGGAATGCCTTCAGTTTTTCTCCATTAAGAATGATATTGGATGGGCTTAGCACTGATAACCTTTACAATGTTGAGGTATATTCCTACTATCCCTATTTTTTCTAGAGTTTTAAGCATGAAGGAGTGCTTTATTTTGTCAAATACTTTCTCAGCATCTATTGAAATAGTCATATGATTCTTAACTTTAAGTCTACTGATGTGATAAATTACATTTATTGATTTCTAGATGTTGAACCAACCTTGCATCCCTGGAATAAACCTCACTTGATCATGGTGCACTATCTTTTGAATATGTTTTTGTATCTGATTTACCATTATTTTGTTAAGGATTTTTGCATCTATATTCATCATAGATATTGGTCTGAAGTTTTCTTTCCTCAATGTGTCTTTGTCTGGTTTTGGTATCATAGTGATACTAGCTTCATAGAATGAGTTTGAAGGGTTCCCTCCTTTTCTATTTCCTGGAATACTTTGAGGAGTATTGGTATTAGTTCTTCTTTAAAGGTCTTGTAGAATTCAGCTGAGGATTCATCTGTTCCTGTACTTTTCTTGGTTGTAGGCTTTTGATAGTTTCTTTATTTTGGTGCTTGAAATTGATCTGTTCAAATTATGTATGTCTCCCTGATTCAGATTGGGAGAATCCTGTGTCCTACAAATTTGTCAATGTCTTCAATATTTTCTATTTTAATGATATATAGTTTTTCAAAATAGCTTCTGATTATGTTTTATATTTCATTGGTGTCTGTTGTGATCTTTCCTTTTTCATCACGAATTCTAGTAATTTGAGTTTTCTCTCCCTTTTTCAGTGTGACTAAGGTTTATCAATTTTGTTTATTTTTTCAAAGAATCAACTTTTTGTTCTGTCAATTTTTTGAATTGTTTCTCTTGTTTCAATTTCATTGATTTCAGCTCTGATTTGAATTATTTCCTGTCTTCTACTATTTTTGGTTTTGATCTGTTCTTCTCGTTCTATGGCTTTGAGATGTAATGTTAGATCATTTATTTGTTGACTTTTTATTTTTTTAATGTATGAGCTCAATGCAATGAACTTTCTTCTTAGTACTGCTTTCAGAGTGTCCCAGACATTTTGATATGTTGTGTCATTCTTGTTTACATCTAAGAATTTTTTTTTTAATTTCCTCCCTGATGTCTTTTGTTATCATTGCATCATTCAATAGCATATTATTTAGTCCCCAGGTTTAGGAATAGTTTTTGTTTTTTATTTTATCATTGATTTCTAATAATCATTCCATTATGGTCTGATAGGATACAAGGTATTATCTCTATGTTTTTGTATTTACTAATGGCTTCCTTGTGACATATCAGATAGCGTATTTTCAAGAAGGATCCATGAACTACCTAGAAGAAAGTATATTCACTCATTGATGGATGTGATATTCTATATGTGTATGTTAAGTCTATGTTATTGATTGTGTTATTGAGTTTTACAATTTCTTTGTTTAGTTTTTGTTTGGAAGACCTATCCAGCAGTGACGGCAGAGTGTTAAAGTCACCCAGAATTATTGTGTTGTGGTCTATTTGATTCCTGTAAATAAGAAGGATTTGTGTGACATACCAGGGTGAACTGTTGTTTGGGGCATAAATATTTATGATTATGTCTAGCTAATTTAAGCTTCCCTTAATCAGGATGAAATGTCCATCTTTATGTCTTCTAACTAACTTTGTCTCAAAGTCCACTTTATCTGATATAAGGATGGAAAATTTCACTTTTTTTAATGAATCCATGTGGTTGGTATGTTTTCTCCCATCCTTTCTCCTTTAGTCTGTGGATATCTTTTTCTATGAGATGAGTAACTTGAATGCAGCCAATTGTTGGGTCTTTCTTTTTAATCCAATCTGCCAGTCTATTTCTTTTTATTGATGAGTTAGGCCATTAACATTCAGGGTTATTATTGTGATATGATTGTATTTCTGTTCATTTTGACTTATTTTTGGTTTTTAACTTGACTTGGTTTCTCCTTTGATTGGCTTTCCTTTAGGGTAGTTCCTCCCTTTGCTTACTTGTATTGTTGCTTTTCACCCCCTCCTCCTCATAAAATATTTTGCTGGGAATGTTCTGTAGGGCAGGCTTTCTATTGTAAATTCTTTTAACTTGTTTATCATGGAAAGATTTTATTTTATCATCAAATCTGAAGGTTAGTTTTGCTGGGTATAGGATTCTTGGTTGTAATCCATGTTATTTCAGAGCTTGAAATATTTTTCCAGGTTCTTCTTGCTTTTAGGGTCTGGACTGAGAAATTTACTGATATCTTATTGATTTCCCTTTATATGTAATCTGATGCTTTCCTCTTGCAGTCTTTAAAATCCTATATTTATTTTGTAGTGAGGTATTTTCATTATAATGTGCCTTGGTTTGGATCTGTTGTAATTTTGTGCATTTGGTGTTCTATAAGCCTCTTGTGTTTGATTTTCTGTTTTATTCTTTAGTTTGGGAAGTTTCCTGATATATTTCATTGAACAGTTTGTCCATTCCTTTGGTTTGTATCTCTGTGCCTTCCTCAATCCCAATAATTCTTAAATTTGGTCTTTTCATGATATCCCATAATTCTTGGAGGTTCTGGTTATGATTTCTTAACATCTTCTCAGTTTGGTCAAATTAATTCTCAAGATTAAGTATTTTGTCTTCATTTTCTGAGATTCTGTCTTGCACAAGATCTATTCTGTTCATGATGCCTTCTATTGAGTTTTTAATTTGGTTTATTTTTTCTTTCATTTGAAGTATTTCTGTTTTTTTTTTTTTTTTCAGAATCTCTCTTTATTGAAGTGTTCTTTTGCTCTTTTAGCTGTTTATTGGACTGATCATGCATTTCCTGCATTTGTTCTCTTAGCTCATCTTTCATTTCATGGACCATTTTAATTATGTGGATTCTAAATTCTTTTTCTGTCATTTCTACTGCCATGCTGTTATTGGATTCTATCAAAATAGCATCTTGGTTTGTTAGGGACACTTTCTTCCCCTGCTTTTTCACATCATTTCTGTATATTCCTTTCTAGCAGTGAAGATCTCAGGTACTGCAGCTTCCCCCTTTAGGCTTACTGTGACCCTGCAGGTTTCCAATACCTTTCCTTTGAAGTGGAGAGCAATATCAGCAGCCCCCAACACAAATAATATGCAGCCCTAAACAAGATAGCCCCTAGAAAGACTCTACCAGTATTGTAATAAGTGTGATGAGTTTAATTATTATCTACAGTATTTCTAGTGGTGGACAAAGAGGATGGGGAAGGGTGTAGGATGTAACTGTTAATGGGAAAAGACGTGAGTAAATAGAGGTATCTGATCAAGGGAAGAATGAGAGTGGGATCAGAAGAAGTTGGTCTTCAGCATGAAAAAAGGGAGAAAGAAACTCCAAGGGAATAGGTAAATAAAAGGAAAATAAATTGAGGGAAAAAAAGAGAGATAAAAAATTAAAAATTGAAAATAAAATTCTATGTTTCACAGTCATCCATCACTCAAACCTCCCAGTCCTCAGTATTTCGATGCAAGTTCAATATCTGTTGAAGGGCCTCCAGTCTCCTGTAGGTGTCTCAGGAAGGGAGCCACCCCTCCAATGATGGTGACCGTGCCCTCAGGAATAATTCAAAATGTCTGCACCAGTCTCCAGGGAAGCTAGGGATCCACAGTGTGGGTGGGCTGAGTCCCCTTGGGGACTGTCTGTGGCAGGAGGGGTGGGGCAGACCACACTTTATATTTTCTATGTTAAGTCTATAGTGTATGTCCCTTGACTAATAAAGCTCTCTCAATAATATGGATATAATATTGATCAGGTTTTTCTGCCTCTCCTAAAAGGGGAAACAGAGAAATGAGGGAGATTATTATGTGCTATGATACTTATTCCCATTAGGTTTTGGATACTGATGCTGTGGAAACAAATTGACATTTCATCACATAGGTTAAGGATTAAAGAAGCTATTCTGAAAGCAACTACACAATATAAAATTTGAAAGAGAAGAAGCAAAATCAGGTTTAAAAATTATGGAAATTAAGAGTTAAGGATAAGTAACTCAAAAGTTCAGAACATGTAGATATATCATATTTATTATTTTTCATTTGCATGCATTTCAATTAACAAATGTGATTATAACTCACGTGTAAATCAGATGATAATGTTTCTATTTCTCCTCCAGAACAGCCACCCCTAAATCTGGTCATAGAAAGTGAGTAGTAAGAGCTCAATAAAATCACTATATTGATTAATGTAATATTACTGACAGATTTTATTTTGAATTTGTTCAAAAACATAACATCTAAAATATAAGGAAAACTAACACTTTCCTTATGAGGCTTTGATAATTAGGTGACATATTGCACTTAGTACAGTAACATATAAATTTGAATTTATTATTTTAAGTAAATAATCTCTGGCTTATAACGCATGATCTATAGATTATTCATAGTGTTTATTAACTTTAACAAATGTACACTCTTCATATCTAGGATGATGCTAAATATATCCAAACCTTTATTGATTCATTCTTTTATCAACAGTCTGGAGCAGACACCACATATTAGGCTCCTGTTGGATGCCAGTGAAGCAGAGATAAATAATCATTCCCTGCCCGTATGGTCTACAAAGAAGGGCAGTTCTTAAGTCTGTCAAATGAAGTGTGGTTTGACAAATATTGTAATTGAGCTAGTGAGGTGAAAGGGTAGAAAAATCAATTGCTTCAAGAAATATAAAGTAAGGAAGGCTTCTGGGAGTAAAACATGTTTGACCTGAGTAACAAAAATTAAGAGGAATATGTCATGAGAACATACAGGGAAATTCATTTGAAGGAGAGGCAAATGAGTAATTATAGAGCACAGAGATTATCAAAATGCCTGTTTTATTATCGATAAATACTGAATTTGAGCATAATTTCCTGGTTTACAAAATATTTACATATTATCTTCATTGTTATAGAAATTAAAGCAGAGAGATATAGAAGTTTGGAAAATGCATGGTATAATACTTTTTTTTTTAAAGTTACAAAATAGTGTGATTCCCAGTCACATTCTAGACCTTCTCTTTCCATTGCATTTCTTAATATTTTTGAAGCAGTGTTCACATTTAAAATAGCCAAAATGTAATATTTTATAAAAAGCAGGTTGATGGAACTATGGGTGAATATGGCAACCATTTATTTCTTTTCTGTTTCTAATATGTTGTTTGACAGGATTTTTAAAAAGTGGTAGGGAGAGAAAAGATCTTTTCCTTCTTCTATTTTATACAAATTATGCAGAGAAAGGAACAAGTTATTTACAAAATAAATTAAAGGACCCTGGCGGGCAGTACCCACTCTGGGCAGTGGTATCATTTGTTCCTGAGATATGGAAAGAGGGGTATGACAGCTCTGTTCTGACCAATGGCTGTAAACTCTGCTTCAGTTATCTAAGGTAACTATTTTTAGATATAAATAAGTACAGAATACACTGGGTGCAGCACTTTTAATCCCAACAACTTGGGAGGCTAAGGCAGGAGGATCCCAGGTTCAAAGCCAGCCTGACTGACTTAGCAATACAATCTCAAAAATAAAAAGGGATGGGTTCAATTCATAAGACAAAAAGAAAAGAGAAGAAAATAAAAGGAAAGGAAAGGAAAGGAAAAGAAGGAAGGAAGGAAGGAAGGAAGGAAGGAAGGAAGGAAGGAAGGAAGGAAGGAAGGAAAGAAGGGAGGGAGGGAGGGAGGGAGAAAAATACAAAATAAAATTTACAGTTTAAAAATTATGCACATGTAGCAAAATTTAAGTGAAAGAAAATAGTGAGGTCAAATTTAAATTGCTAAAAACAAGTGAAATCAGAAATTGTCTTTTGAATAGAGAATCTTGAAATTGTAAGAACAAATAAAATCTGTCTGCTAGACCAATATTTTAAGGTGGCATTATATCATGTTTGCCTAAAAGGTATTTTACTATCATGTAGGCTCCTTTCTCCATATCCCTAAAAGGAAGCATAGAAAAACCTACATAGCATAGATAATTTTTTTCTTTACATTATAATTGATGTAGCTGAGAAAGGAGCAATATTAACTACATTTAGAAATAGCATAAATATTTTAGGACTCATGAACTGTAGAAGTATAAAGAGCATTTATAATAGAGTTGAAATAAAAGTTGAACATTCAATGTAATCTTGTAATACAAATTAAATCAATTAATGTTAATGTTTTTTCAAATTAATTGAAGTTGTGTGTATGATAAAGATGACAGTTATTCATGACTAAATTTTTATACCAAATTAGACACCAAGTTAATTTAAAATGTCACCAAAGAAACTAAGAGTATTGTGTTTACATATTTCTTCATTGAATACAACTATCGCATCTGATTTTTGTGCATTTTATAAATAATTTTATTATAAAATCTAATTTAATAAAAAATCTCACAATCTATTCTTTTTTTTAAGTATGCTCTTTTATTATTTTTGGATAAATACTGAGGAGTGGTATATCTGGATTATATGATAGTTCAACTTTCAGCTTATTAAAGAACTTTCACACTCATTTCCATAGTGCAGGTACTAATTTACATTTCCACCAACAGTGTTTAAGAAGAGTTCTTTTTTCTTGGCGTCCTCACCAGCATTTACTGTTTTTTTTTTTTAATTGTAACCAAATGGGATACATGTTGTTTCTCTGTTTGTACATGGCGTAGAGGCATTCCATTTGTGTAATCATAAATTTACATAGGGTAATTAGGGTAATGTGTTTGATTCTTTCTGATATTTTTTCCCTTCCCCCCACCCCTCCTACCTCTCTTTTCCCTCTATACAGTCCTTCCTTCCTCCATTCTTGCCCCCCTCCCTAACCCTAACTCTAACCCTAACACTAACCCCTCCCTGCCCCCATTATGTGTCCTCATCCACTTATTAGCGATATCATTCGACCTTTGGTTTTTTGAGATTGGCTTATCTCACTTAGCATGATATTCTCCAGTTTCATCCATTTACCTGCAAATGCCATAATTTTATCATTCTTTATGGCTGAGTAATATTCCATTGTATATATATACCACAGTTTCTTTATCCATTCATCAACTGAAGGACATCTAGGTTGGTTCCACAATCTGGCTATTGTGAATTGAGCAGCTATGAACATTGATGTGGCTGTATCTCTGTAGTATGCTGATTTTAAGTCCTTTGGGTATAGGCCAAGGAGTGGGATAGCTGGGTCAAATGGTGGTTCCATTCCAAGTTTTCTAAGGAATCTCCACACTGCTTTCCAGAGTGGCTGCACTAATTTGCAGCCCCACCAGCAATGTATGAGTGTACCTTTCTCCCCACATCCTCGCAAACACCTGTTGTTGCTTGTGTTCTTGATAATCGCCATTCTAATTGGGGTGAGATGGAATCTTAGGGTGGTTTTGATTTGCATTTCTCTTATGACTACAGATGTTGAACATTTTTTCATATGTTTGATGATTGCTTGTAGATCTTCTTCTGTGAAGTGTCTGTTCACATCCTTAGCCCATTTGTTGATTGGGTTATTTGCATTCTCGGTGTAGAGTATTTTGAGTTCTTTATATATTGTGGAGATTAGTGCTCTATCTGAAGTATGATTGCAAAGATTTTCTCCCACTCTGTAGGCTCTTTCTTCGCATTGCTGATAGTTTCCTTTGCTGAGAGAAAGCTTTTTAGTTTGAATCTATCCCAGTTATTGATTCTTGCTTTTATTTCTTGTGCTATGGGAGTCCTGTTGACGAAGTCTGGTCCTAAGCCAACAAGTTGAAGATATGGACCTACTTTTTCTTCTATAATTTGCAGGGTCTCTGGACTGATTCCGAGGTCCTTAATCCATTTTGAGTTTAGTTTCGTGCATGGTGAGAGATATGAGTTTAATTTCATTCTGTTGCATATGAATTTCCAATTCTCCCAGCACCATTTGTTGAAGAGGCTATCTTTTCTCCATTGCATATTTTTGGCCCCTTTGTCTAGTATGAGAAAATTGTATTTATTTGGGTTTGTGTCCATGTCCTCTATTCTGTACCATTGATCTACCTTTTTATTTTGGTACCAATACCATGTCGTCTTTGTTACTATTGCTTTGTAGTAGAGTTGAAGATCTGGTATTGCGATACCCCCTGTTTCACTCTTCCTGCTAAGGATTGCTTTAGCTATTCTGGGTTTCTTATTCTTCCAGATGAATTTCATAATTGCTTGCTCTATTTCTGTAAGGTACATCATTGGGATTTTAATTGGAATTGCATTGAATCTGTATAGCACTTTAGGTAGTATGGCCATTTTGACAATATTAATTCTTCCTATCCAAGAACTGCGGGGGCACCTGGCTCTCCTTTCAGTGCTTGACAGAGTTCCACTGAAGGATGATTGCAGAGACTCATCCTAAAAGGATTGTAGCCAGATCTATGCCTCCCTAGCTTGGATGTTATTCTGTGGAGTTTTCCTAATAATATATTACTCACTTCAGTCTGAGGATCTTGCTAGAGGTGATGGGAATAATTCTACAAATATCCAGAAAAACATTAAGGAGACAAAACACATGTTGAAACCCTGTGATGTTAACCTCACTACAGGAGAATGTTTTTATTATGTTAAAAATCAAACACTGCATTTACTGGCATAGCCAGAACCTGTTGGGGCACAGAAATATATATATAACAATGTTTCCCCAAGTTCTAACCACAAAGCATCTCCCACAGTAGCTACTAGATATGGACCAGCTTATTTTATCTATGGCAAGCCCTGGTACCCCCCTAAAGGCAAGCCCTGAGAGAAGGTAGATATAGATCTCCCCCTGTCTCCTACAGGGTGGTTTAATCCAGATGATGGTTTTGTTTATGTGTGGTGGTAAGGTAAAAGAATAAGGTTTCACAACATTCCTTCCTTCCTACAAAGAATATGTCACCCCTATAATAAACATTGGTACACAATAACCATTGGGACCACTGCCCTCCTGTAACCCTTAACTCAGCAATTTAGATATTAACCAGAAGGACCTAGTAGAGATGGTCACATGACATTATTTGTCTATCGCTTTACTGCAAAAATAATAATAATAGTCTTAGGTCATATAGAGTTTAGATATTAAGGAAATAAACATTGTATTAGCTCATTGACTTAGTTAAATATTCTTAAAATTATTGTGATCTGTAGGGTTACTGTTTTCTCATTATCTTTCGGTAAAAACAATTTCTGCCTATGCTTTGGAAACTTCTTTGATTTTATTAATCATAAGCCTGTCATCATAGCCTGAAGAAAAGTGTATATAAACCCAGCCTTCCCCAGAATAAAGTGGGATTGATTGCACCAGAACTAGAGTCTCTGTCTTTCATTCTCCATCCATCGCCGACGCTGTCTCCCCACGCCCCGTTTGCCAGTGTGGAATCCATGGACCCCTGCTAGGGCTGGACCCCGGCAAAGAACATGGGAGATCTTTCCATCTTCTAAGGTTTTCTTTAATTTCTTTCTTTAGTGTACTGTAGTTCTCATTGTAGAGGTCTTTCACATCTTTTGTGAGATTGATTCCCAAGTATTTTATTTTTTTCAAGGCTATTGTGAATGGGGTAGTTTTCCTGATTGTTCTTTCCAAAGATTTATCACTTATGTATAAAAATGCATTAGATTTATGTGCATTGATCTTATATCCCGCTACTTTACTGAATTCACTTATGAGTTCTAAAAGTTTTCTGGTGGAATTTCCTGGTTCTTCTAAGTATATAATCATATCATCAGGAAATAGGGATAGTTTGAGTTCTTCTTTTCCTATTGGTATCCCTTTAATTTCTTTGATCTGTCTAATTGCTCTGGCTAGAGTTTCAAGAATCATATTGAATAGAAGTGGTGAAAGAGGGCATCCCTGCCTTGTTCCAGTTTTTAGGGGGAATGCTTTCAGTTTTTCACCATTTAGAATGATATTAGCCATGGGCTTAGCATAGATGGCCTGTACAATGTTAAGGAATGTTCCCACTATCCCTATTTTTTCTAGTGTTTTGAGCATGAAAGGGTGCTGTATTTTATCAAATGCTTTTTCTGCATCTATTGAAATAATCATGTGATTCTTGACTTTAAGTCTATTGATATGGTGAATTACATTTATTGATTTCCTGATGTTGAACCAACCTTGCATCCCTGGGATGAAACCCACTTGATCATGGTACACTATCTTTTTAATATGTTTTTGTATGTGATTTGCTAAAATTTTGTTGAGAATTTTTGCATCAATGTTCATTAAGGATATTGGTCTGAAATTTTCTTTCCTTGATGAGTCTCTGTCTGGTTTAGGTATTACTGTGATATTGGCTTCATAGAATGAGTTTGGGAGGGTTCCCTCCTCTTCTATTTTATGGAATACTTTGAGAAGTATTGGAATGAGCTCTTCTTTAAAGGTTTTGTAGAACTCGACTGAGAACTCATCTGGTCCTGGACTTTTCTTTGTTGGTAGGCTTTTGATGACCTCTTCTACTTCATTACTTGAATTTGGTTTATTTAAATTGTGTATGTCCTCCTCGTTCAGTTTAGGCAATTCATATGTCTCTAGAAACCTGTTGATGTCTTCAAAATTTTCTATTTTGTTGGAGTATAGATTTTCAAAATAGCTTCTAATTATGTTTTGTATTTCAATCGTGTCTGTTGTGATATTTCCTTGTTCATTCCGAATTTTAGTGATTTGGGTTTTCTCTCATCTTCTCTTTGTTAGTGTGGCTAAAGGTTTATCAATTTTGTTTATTTTTTCAAAGAACCAACTATTTATTTTGTCAATTTTTTGTATTGTTTCTTTTGTTTCAATTTCGTTGATTTCAGCTCTGAGTTTAACAATTTCCTGTCTTCTACTACTTTTGGTGCTGTTCTGTTCTTCTTTTTCTAAGGTTTTGAGCTGTAGTGTTAGGTTGTTTATTTGTTGAGTTTTTACTTCTTTTATTAAATGCGCTCCATGAAATAAATTTTCCTCTAAGTACTGCTTTCATAGTGTCCCAGAAATTTTGATATGCTCTTTCTTTGTTCTCATTTACCTCTAAGAATTTTTTAATTTCCTTCCTAATATCTACTGTTATCCATTCATCATAATAGCATATTTTTTAATCTCCAGGTGTTGGAGTAGTTTCTGTTTTCTACTCTTTTATTTATTTCTAACTTCAATCCATTATGATCTGATAGAATACAAGGTAGTGTCTCTATCTTCTTGTATTTACTAACATTAGCTTTGAGGCATAATATATGGTCTATTTCAGAGAAGGATCCATGTGCTGCTGAGAAGAAAGTGTATTCGTTCTTGGTTGGATGGTATATTGTATAAATGTCCATTAAGTCTAAGTTATTGATTGTGTTATTGAGATCTATGGTTTCTTTGTTCAATTTTTGTTTGGAAGATCTGTCCAGTGGTGAGAGAGGTGTGTTAAAATCACCTAGTATTGTTGTGTTATGGTCTATTTGGTTTCTGAAATTGAGAAGGATTTGTTTGCCATATATGGATGAGCCACTGTTTGGGGCATAGATGTTCATGATTGTTATATCTTGCTGATTTATGCTTCCCTTAAGCAGTATGAAATGACCTTCTTTATCCCTTCTGACTAACTTTGGCTTGAAGTCCACATTATCGGAAATGAGGATGGATACTCCAGCTTTTTTGCTGAGTCCATGTGCATGGTATGTTTTTCCCCATCCTTTCTCCTTTAGTCTATGTGTATCTTTTTCTATGAGATGTGTCTCTTGCAGGCAACATATCGTTGGATCTTTCCTTTTAATCCAATCTGCCAGTCTTTGTCTTTTGATTGATGAATTCAGGCCATTAACATTCAGGGTTATTATTGAGATATGATTCGTATTCCCAGTCATTTGGTTCATTTTTTAAATTTTATTTATTTATTTATTTATTTATTTATTTATTTGACACGACTTGGTTACTCCTTTATTTGACAATTCCTTTAGGATAATTCCTCCCTTTGCTGATTTGCTTCTTTGTTTTTCATCTCTTCCTCATGGAATATTTTGCTGAGAATGTTCTGTAATGCTGCCTTTCTTTTTGTAAATTCTTTAGCTTTTGTTTATCATGGAAGGATTTTATTTCATTGTCAAATTTGAAGGTAAGTTTTGCTGGGTATAAGATTCTTGATTGGCATCCATTTTCTTTCAGAGCTTCAGAAATGTTGTTCCAGGCCCTTCTAGCTTTTAGGGTCTGGATTGAAAAATCTGCTGGCATCCGTATTGGTTTCCCCCTGAATGTAATTTGGTTCTTTTCTCTCACAGCCTTTAAAATTCTGTCTTTATTTTGTATGTTAGGTGTTTTCATTATAATGTGCCTTGGTGTGGGTCTGTTGTAATTTTGTGTATTTGGATTCCTATAAGCCTCTTGAACTGATTTTCCATTTAATTCTTCAAATTTCGGAAATTTTCTGATTTCATTGAATAGATTGTTTCTTCCTTTGGTTTGTTTCTCTAAGCCTTCCTCAATCCCAATAATTCTTAAATTTGGCCTTTTCATGGTATCCCATAGTTCTTGTAGATTCTGTTCATGATTTCTTACCATCTTGTCTGTTTGTTCAACTTTGTTTTCAAGGTTAAATATTTTGTCTTCAATGTCTGAGGTTCTGTCTTCCAGGTGTTCTATCCTATTGGATATGCTTTCTATGGAGTTCTTAATTTGGTTTATTGTTTCCTTCATTTCAAGGATTTCTGTTTGTTTTATTTTCAATATCTCTAACTCTTTATTGAAATGATCTTTTGCTTCCTGTATTTGCTATTTTAACTGTCGATTGGTTCGATCATTGAATGCCTGCATTTGCTCTTTCATCTCATCATTCAGTGTGTGCATTTGCTCTTTCATCTCATTGTTTGCTTCTCTGATCATTTTAATTATGTACATTCTGAACTCCTTTTCTGTTATTTCTTCTGCCATGCTGTCATTGGGTTTTATTGATGTAACATCTAGATTTGTTTGGGGCATTTTCTTCCCTTTTCTCATATTGTTCAGGTATCAGTGTACTGCTGAGATATTGCAGATATCCTCTATTGACTTATAACATCCCTGAAGATTTCTAGTATATCCCCTCTTAGCCTTCAATAGGCTGAAGTCTTGGAGGAAGTTGATAGTGCGGTGCTCCACAAGGAAGGTGCCTCTCTAGGGGTGGTGGCCTTCAGGTGGGGTATATTCCCTGCTAGTGGGCAGAGGTACCTCCACTTGTTGACCAATGTTCATCCAAAAGGGAACTAGGCTGCGGACTGAGGCAAGGTCTGTTTGGGCCTGTGTCTGTGATTTTACCGTCTTTGTGGGAAAACCTCACCCAGCAGGGAAGACTCAACATTGGGGAGGTCTCGCTGGTCAGTTCCCCTCATAGAGGTTCCCCTCAATCTACAACTACCACCTGGGCTAGGCTGCCTTCCTCTGCAACGTTCCCAGGGGCCCAGACCTACCTCCTGGCCCTGGGAGCCTCACCCTTCACAGTGAGTCTCCTTAGGCTGCCTCTCCTCAGAGAATCTGCCCGTAGTCCTGGAACCTTTGCTCCGCCCCTAAGCATGTCTCTGTGGGGCTCTTCCACCAAGAAGCCTTCTAGGTCCTGGGACCCTGCTCTGCACCTAATTGCCTGGCTATGCAGCCTCTCCTCTGAGCAGCCACCTGGAGCCCCGTACAATTGCTCTGAGTCCCAGAGACCCGCCGCTCACCTCTTCCTCCAGACAGCCACCCAGTGTTCCAGTGGGCTCACCAGGAGTCCAAGCAACTCACTGCGCGCCTCCTCCTCCCGCCAACTGCCCATGGTCCTGGGCAGTCACTCCTAGTCCAAGTGAGCTCTGAGTCGCTCTGAGTCCACGTGACCCACTGCACGCCCCCTCCAGGCAGCCAACCGGAGCTCTGGTGCGGCCACTCGAGACAAAGCGACCCACCGTGCTCCTCCTCCAGGCAGCCCCCCCGGTGTTCAGGAGCCGTCACTTTGAGTCCAAACAACTCACCACTCGCCTCCTCCTCTGAGCAGCCACCTGGAGCTCCCATGCAGTCACTGCGAGTCCATGTGACTCGCCGCACTCCTCCTCCTCCTCCTCCAGGCAGCCCCCCCAGTGTTCTTGAACAGTTGCTCTGAGCCCAAACAGCTTGCAGCGCATCTCCTCCTCTGGCAACTGCCTGTAGCTCTGGTGCAGCTGCTTCGAGTCCAAGCGCCTCGCCACTCTACTCCTCCTCCTCCGGGCAGGTCCCGGTGTCTGGAGTGGTCACTCTGAGTCCAAACAACTCTCCTCGCAGCCCCTCCTCTGGGGCGCAGCCCGGAGTCCCAGTGGTTGCTCCAAGTCCCAGTGCTGTGCTGAGTGGCCTCCTCTCGGATGCTCCCAGTTGTCCGAGTTCACTGCTCCAGCGGGGAAGGGGTGTCTCACCGGGCAGCTCTACTTCACAAAGATCCCTGCGTCCGGGACTACCGCCCCATCCGGGACGCCTCCCCATCGGAATTGACTCACCCGGCTGCTTTGAGTTGGTCCCAAGTCTCTCAGTATCTCCTCTTTTGAATCCTGAGTCCTGGAGCAACATGAAATGCAGCCACCCTCAAGTCCGCCATCTTGAAACCTCCACAATCTATTCTTAAAACACATTTATGTTGAGATTTATATTATACTATGCTACTGAATCAGTGTCTAAAAACCATTAGCAGTGAGATAGAACTTGTGTTTTGATAATACTACTTTAGAAATTCTAATTTAACTAATTATGTAGGAGAATAAAAATTTAGCACTTCCACAACATTTAATAAGGTTTCATAATTCATTATATAGAATGCTTTCATGTGCAAATATAAAACTAAATATCTAGGATGTATGATTTGTTTTTCTGAACCTAGTTCTATAGTATACACACTGATATAAAAATCTCTTAGCGCATGTAACTTAGTTGTAAAAGAAAAAAGAACCAAGTCTAATATTACTTAAATGCAAACAGTATAGAGATGATTAATCGAACTTTTTTTTTTTTTAATTTCCCTACAATTTGCTCTCAGGTCACTCCAGATAATACCCTCAACCATCCTAATGCACTGGAGTTACCTGCAGGGCAATCCTTGGATCTCTAATTCAAAATTTCTTCTTACCATGTACTCATGCTCATGTCTACTTAAAGGAATCTCCATTTTTCAGATCAATACAAATATTCTTTATTTTTTTGACACTAACTCTTAGCAAAATAATGGAAGAAAAATCCTTCTAACCAGCCCGTTTTCAAGTTTTTGCAATTAATTTCAACTTGGATAGTAATTACTAAGTGAGTAGACTTAGCAATAGAATTTTATGATTGTGCTGGAAAGGAATATGACTCAAATTTAAGAAACAGAAATTGAAAATAAGAAGATACAATAAAACAAACATTTAAATCAATTGAAATTCTAAATAAATTCTGGAAACATTTGAACTATCTCAAAATCTTTATTTCTTTTCAACTGAACACGTAGTTCAGTTTCAGAGTTTTAGCTATGCTTAAAATGGATATATTTTTCTTATGTTCTTATTAATACATAATAGTTATACATAATAGTGGGGTTCATTGTGGCATGTTCATATACACACTAACAATTTGCTCCATTTTATTTCCAAGTACTTTGCTTCTCTCTTCCTTCATCCCTCCTCAAATCCCTTCATCTACTCTACTGGTCTTCCTTCTATTTATTTATTGGTTATATT
Organism: Sciurus vulgaris; assembly: GCF_902686455.1. NCBI lineage: Eukaryota > Metazoa > Chordata > Mammalia > Rodentia > Sciuridae > Sciurus > Sciurus vulgaris. Next base: position 51,403,865 of record NC_136466.1, read on the forward strand.
TATATTGAATTTTGATACTATTTTAAATGGCATTCTCTTCCACTTACTGAGTGTTCACTGGTAGCATATAGAAACAAAATTCATATTTCTTTTTTGCTCTTGTATTCTACAAACTTGTTAAATTTCTTATACATAGTTGCTTTTCATTGATCTAATAAGACTTTGTACAGATGAGCATAAAATCATCTGTGAGTAAAGAAAGTTTTACTTCTTACTTTGCAATCTGAATGACTTTTGTTTCATTTGTTTGCCTATGTCACCATATAGAACCTCCAGAATAATATAGAGTACACTGGTTTGGGGCAAACATTCTCGTTCTCTTTACAATGTTGGTTGTGGATGCCATTTATGTGGCTGAGGAAGACCACTCTAATTCTAGTATACTGAGAGTTTTTATTTGCTATAGCATCAGGAATAGACAAAGCTTCATAGGAAGCTTCTGTTTCAGATTATTCTTTTTTAATCTTAATTTTTCAGTGATCAAAGGAATTTATACATACACATATTTAACTTTTTGTGACAGTCTTTTGATAGTTTTCTCTATACTGCAATGAATAAGGACCATTTAAGTCTTCTTTTCTTCCAAACATTATGCCTGGAGCATAGTACCTGGACACCCAGAATATTTGAGTGAGTGAACAATCTGTTCTCTTTGAGTCCATTCATTCTTCCATTCTGATCTCCATTTTACTTGCAGGTTAAACTTTCAGACACATACTATAGATTATGTTTATTTATTTAACATTCAGGATTGAGTCCAGGAGCATTTAAGCACTGGGCCACATCCCGTCCTTTTTTTTTTTTTCCCCCTTTATTTTGAGACAGAGTCTCACTAAGTTGCTTCGGGCCTCTCAAGGGTGCTGAGACTGGATGTGAACTTGTGATCCTTCTGCCTCAACCTCCCTCATTTCTGGGATCCGAATATGCACTACCACATCCATTTACAGATCACTTTTACTGTCTAAATAGTAGCAATAGTCTCCAATCGCTTACTAAATTTAGTATGATTCTATTTCATTGTGCAGATTAGGTTTATAATAGGTCATAGATTTATTAGTTTATTTCTAGTTCTCTGACAAACTTCTTCCACTTTGTGGTTTTTCTACATAAAAAATAAGTAAAATAATATATATATCAATATATAATTTATATATATAATCTTTTCTGCTTATCACCTCTGTCTGTTCTTTCATTCAAATACAAGTGAACCCCACTGCTCTGTTAAACTATCCCTTAATTCCATGTAGTGGTCATCATAACTTTTAAACCTACAGATTTCTGATTTCACATAACTTTGCAACATGTTCATTTGCAAAATTTTTTAAGCTTTATCTTATGATATAAGCACTTTCTAAAGAGAGGATGGTACTGGACTAACCTCTTTAACAATTACCTTCAGAACTAGACACACTACCATTCCATGTGAAACTGTAAGCTTAGGCTATAGTGCTTATCCTGGAAAATATAATCTTATATACTAATGTCTGTAATTTACATTAAAAAATCAGCAAACAGTGATATGTTATACATAGTATGTGTTATACTGTTTAAACTATAATCCAGTGAGCATTCTCACTAAGACAGCACATCCCAATGGAGATCAGCTGCTATAGTAAGTAGTTGGCCCTTTCTCAACACCTTTCTAATTAGTATTTTGAATGCAAGATTTTTTTCTTTTGAGTAGAATAAAAGTTTGTGTTTATAAACATTATGAACTAGAAAACAGATTCTCATTCACAAAATTCAAAATATTAGTTATTTAGACTTTCACCAAAGCGTTTAGAGCTATGCTTCAATATGCAAGAACTGATTACGTGAATCCAGCATTGTGCAGCAGTTGGATTCACATAACCCTTTAGAAGTGGTACCCAAATGTTGGTCCTATGGCCAACCATAAGATTAGATTTCACTTTGTCTGACACCATCAGTAAGGGAAGTGGAATTCTGTCTTTGGAATGCTTTTCTTGATGTCAGAGAATCATAGTAAGTCACAAACCTGAAAATAATACAATATGCCAAGAATATTTTACACCTCTAGGAGTGTTTTTGCTGTCCTAACTAAAGTCACATTGGCTTTAGAAAAAATGCTTAAAAAATATTTTCTACTTATATTCATATTTTTAAAAATATTTTTTCTGATTTTATTATTTAAATCAATTTGCAAAATTTATGTAGGTGTCTCATTAAACTGACTTTGCCTGAAGTTATGGAATTTATCATAAGGAAAATACAAAACTTTTCTTCAGAGGCATTAAGTATTATTATTAAATAATAATAAAAGGTCTGTCAGAGGTGACAAATATATATTCAAATGCTGAGAAAATTATCTAAGTAAAATTAATTTTAAAGAAAAATCCATAAAGAAGTTTGTTTCTTATTATCTAAAATAAAATACGGAATATTTTCATTTTGGGGACATTTTAGGTAAACATTTTCTCATGACTATTGCCTGGTTACTTTAGCAATGTGGTTAAACCCCTTCCTTCCTTCCTTCCTTCCTTTTTATGGTACTGAAACCCTGCCTTTTGTTCATAGGACTTTACATTCTTCCTGATGTCCAAATTTCTATGCACAACATTTCCCACCCTCGATCTTCACTTTCGAATTATTATTCTTTCATTTTGTTCCTAAAGCTCTCCTTCTTATTGCATGTCCATTTAATAATTTCAGTCTCCAGTTGACCCTATTGTTGCTCATTCTTTTTCATTTCTCATGTTTTATCAGACTGTTCTGTATTTTCAATATTTAAAATATGTCTTATCTTCATTATTTACTTGCAAGCCCATTAGCTCCTTTGTTATTAATTTGATTTCTAGCAATATGTCCTAAGCCTAAAATACTAGATAGGTAACTCTTTGTTAACTATGATTAGGAGTGGTGTCTGTGTTTAAAAAGAGCATTTTAAAGGATTTGCTGTACCAATAACTGGTTTTTCAAGTCATTATTTGGAGATGCTGAATCTCAACAAAGATCATTTTTAATTTAGGTTTTCTATCTGAACTTGCATAAAAATTATTCTTCCCTGACATTTTAACTTTTCAATTTTGCAAAACTATCAAAAAGCAATTTGAGAAGTTATAGTGCCTTTTATTTAAAACTGATTTCTTAACAGGAAATTATATCCAGAGCAAGATGACAATAGAGTAATAATTGACAGCTTCATCTAGGCTCCAATAATAAAATATTGTAAACAAATGGAAATTCTAGAAAGGTATTACATATCATAGCATATGAAATTTAGAATAGGTGACTTCTGCTTATAATGAGGCATTAAGGTCAATGGAGAAACAAATGTCTCTCATACTTTTTAAATATATTCCAAAATTATTAGTTAAAAAATATCAAATATCCATTCTGTGCCTGGTGGCTGAGATACAGCATCAACTGCAACTTTGGCACTGGATTCATATTCTAAGTCATGATCAGATCAAAGACAACTCTACACTGAATGTAAGCATAAGGAATGATAAGCACTTAAACTAAAGATAAAAGTGGGTCAGGTTAAAGGCAATACAAAGTAACAGTCGTGGCTACTTTAGAGAAGAGGATTAAATAAGACTTCTCTGAGAAAGCACTGATGTAGTATGTGCATAAATGAAATGAAGTGCACACAAGGATTTGAGGGAAGAGCACTCCAGGTAGTGTAAGGGCAGGAGCAAAGTTCTGAGGCGGGACTGAGTTCAGAGAGTCTCCACACGACAAAAGCGATGAAGTCAGGTGTGGATATCCAGAGTGGACTCCGTGTAAGAACTTTTAACTTAGAAAGAATTATTTTCTCAATGATAGGATGCCAATGGAGAGTTTTGACCTAGAGAATGACAAATACTCATTTTGAAGACTTTATACTTGATCTCTTCTTTCCTTGGGAACTGTCCACATCTCCCTTAGTGCAGACATAGTCAAAGGGACAGTCAGATTGCTTTGACCACACTAAAATCTACTCATAACTCATCTTTTATCCATATATGTTGACCAACAATCCAAATGAACAATTGACTCTTTGCCATAAATTGACTGTGGCAGTTAGTTCCCATTATTATTATTTTTTTGAAATATATCAACTGATTTATGAATGTCTCTCTGGAATTGAGGAATAACTTAAAATGAGATGTTGAGGCATTTAGTAGAGGTCTTGTTGTTTAAAAAGTGTTTGATCCTTATATTAGATTTTAAAGCTTCCTAAATAGCAGAGACAAATGTCCATGATGACAGGTGGAAACAAATAAAAGGGAACAGGCAAAAATGTCTATTCTTCTAAGGGACAGGATCTTCCATGGGCAAATTTAGGATTCATAAAAATCACAGTGCCCTGTAATATTTCTCTTCATTGGGTTCCCTTGATTTAAAGCAGTTCAATTTTCAATATTTTATTAATAATGGTATGCTATATAATGTAAACACCTTTTTTATAGAGTCTAATATTTTTGTTGTATATTGTTTTATTGATAGCCTCTTTATCTTGGTGAATTTCAATACATCATTTCTTTTCTCTGACAGGTACTTTTTTTCAGAGTACATTGGGTGCATAGTTAAGTAAGATGAAATACTCTCTTCTCTATTACAACCTGTCCTTGGGTGGTTTGTTTTATGACTGTAATGAAATGATGTAGTTACTGAAGTGATTATGGAGAGTCTAATGTTTTAGGATGCTGAAAGGTGGAGCCTTATTTTAAGGGGATTTTTATAACCCAGAGGACTAAAGTGCTGAAATGGCAGAAATAAATTTATATTATAATTTTGGACTCATTTAATGTTTTTAAAATCTACCACCATTGTTTGTTCCATATTAAAACAAATGGATTCGCAGACTTTTTGCTGAGACTGGTCCTCAGTCACCAGTGTTCTTCCATTCACCAACCTGAGTACCACCCCATGCTCCAGTTACTGCTATACCCGTAAAATCATTTCAATTCTTTCCCCCGTGTCTCTGGATAGTGTTCTCTAAACAGTGCAGTAAAATCAGTCCTCCTGTTATGTTGATGATCTTTTTTTTATTATTTTAATTAAAAATCATAAATTTACGTAGGGCAATATTGTTTGATTCATTCTGTTATTTTTCCCTTCCCCCCATCCCTCCCACCCCTATTTTCCCTCCATACAGTCCTTCCTTCCTCCATTCTTACCACCCTCCTTATCCCTAACCCTAAACCTAACCCTAACCCTAATGCTAAACCCTCATACCCCCCATTATATGTCCTCATCCACTTATCAGCGAGATCATTCGTCCTTTAGTTTTTTGAGATTGGCTTATCTCACTTAGCATGATATCCTCCAATTTCATCCATTTGCCTGCAAATGCCATAATTTTATTATTCTTCATGGCGGAGTAATATTCCATTGTATATATATGCCACCGTTTCTTTATCCATTCATCAACTGAAGGGCATCTAGGTTGGTTCCACAATCTGGTTATAGTGAATTGAGCAGCTATGAACATTGATGTGGCTGTATCTCTGTAGTATGCTGATTTTAAGTCCTTTGGGTATAGGCCAAGGAGTGGGATGGCTGGGTCAAATGCTGGTTCCATTCCAAGCTTTCTGAGGAATCTCCATACTGCTTTCCAGAGTGGCTGCACTAATTTGCAACCCCACCAGCAATGTATGAGTGTACCTTTTTCCCCACATCCTCGCCAACACCTATTGTTGCTTGTGTTCTTGATAATCGCCATTCTAATTGGGATGAGATAAAATCTTAGAGTAGTTTTGATTTGCATTTCTTTTATTACTAGAGATGTTGAACATTTTTTCATATATCTGTTGATTGCTTGTACATCTTCTTCTGTGAAGTGTCTGTTCATTTCCTTAGCCCATTTGTTGACTGGATTATTTGTATTCTTGGTGTAGAGTTTTTTGAGTTCTTTATAGATTCTGAAAATTAGCGCTGTATCTGAAGTATGAGTGGCAAAGATATTCTCCCACTCTGTAGGCTCTCTCTTCACATTACTGAGTTTCCTTTGCTGAGAGAAAGCTTGTTGATGATCTCTAAAATGCTCTTTAATTTCTTAATGCATGAAACATGTTAAGGCTTTGTCAGAGAGGTGGTTCGGATAAGAGAGAATTATTTCTGTTGGCTTATTATTTTAAAATAAATGTACACATGTACTGCTTCTTTTTCTTCTATATTTTTCTTCCTAACATCAAATATATTTCCATGAACAAGGCCAGAGACAATAGTGACAGAAATATTATTAGGAAATAAGTTTCTATATATTTGTTCTTAAGAATACTTTGTAACAGGGAGATGGTAGAAATAGGAAGAAGAATAAGGAGTCAACTGCAGTAAGGGAAATGTGTAGGTCTCAAACCAAGATGGTCACAATGAATGTGTTCAGAAAGGTGGTCAAATTCTGGATATATTTTGTAGTCTAAGCCAGTAGAGATTCCCCTCCCATTAGATGTGAAGTAAGAGGAAGTAAAAGATGAAAGAAAAATCCAAAGGTATTGTTAGCAAAAGGAAGGATGGAGCCATCACCAAGTGAGTGTGAAGGTCTGAAAATCTTACTTTGAAATATCTAGTCAACACAGAAGTGGAAATGTTGAACAGGCAGTTGTATGTTCAGGTCTAGAATTCAGAAAATTTTGTACTAAAATTATGCATTTTTTAGGAGTGATGATATAGATGAAATTTAAAACTGAATGAAGAAAATGAAAATAAATATAATTGAAGCAGAGGACTTAAGATATGAATTCTGGGACACTCCAATGGTAACAGGTCCATCTCTTTCAAAGTAAGACATATTTGAACTGAATAGCTTTGTCATTTTCTCTAAAGTCACTCAAGGAACAGATAAGAAAGTTGGGAACTCATGGGACACTAAATGGGGCCATTCTTATCTTTTTTTTACAACAACATGTTCCAATTGGTTACAAGATAAATATTCATGTTCAGAGATTAAGAACAAGCAATTCTGAAATTGGTTTGCTGATTTAAATTTTCAGAAAATTTTTACCTTCACCTGTAGAAGAGAAGTAAGAACTTTTCTCTTTTTCTCTCTCTCTCTCTCTTTTTAGAAAATAACATTTATATTCTTGAGAGAATATCTGAATGAAGGAAAGTATTTAACTTCCAAACTTTACATTTTAATTAAAGAAATCTTAAAGTAGTATCTAAAGTTGAATGTGTACTTTTTATTATGTTATCAATAATTTTCAGGTGTTCCATTATTATATTATTTCTTAATTTTATTTTTTATTGACAAAATAATAGAAAATGTAGGGTACAGTATAATGTTTTGTACATATTTATAATATTGAATGATTGGATAAAGTTCATAAATATATCACCTCAAACTTCTTTTTTTGTGGTGAAAACATTTAAAATCTACGTTTTAAATAATTTTCAAAGTATACAATGAATTATCATATGTTATAGTCACCATTTCTTGCAATAGTTCACTAATGCTTATTTCTCTAAATGATACCTTAAACCCTTTGATCAACATCTTCTCTTTCCCCAACCATTCTCCTACTCCCTCAGCTTCTAGTAACCATAATTGTATGCCACAATGAGTTCACCTTTTTTGTATTTCAATATAAGTGAGATCATGCACTTTGAGAATTTCTTTCAATTATTTAGTAAAATTTTCAAGAAAAAAAAAGTACACAGGTTCATTTTAGCAAATATACTCTAGCTGTAAAATTGTTGATTTCTGTGTCTTCAGTTATCATAGGGAAATGCAAACTGTATCATGAACCAATTTATTTTGGATGTTGTTGACTTAGATCTTATTTCAACATTTATTCAAATTTAATAAACGTAATTCACACATCAGAGTTTGCTACTGAGCAAGGATTACTATGGGAATCAAATTGCCCATGGATATGTGTCTGTGCACACACTGGTGTACGTATGATTGTGTGTGTGGGTGTTTCTGTGTCTTGTATGGGTGGCATATTTTGTCCATGAGCACGTGTTTAGTGATCTTTAATTTCATATTAATCTTTATAAAATAGATATAAATACCCATAAATTATGTAAAATTAATATTATTTATTTTAATGCATCAAGACATGTGAAAATTATGCAAATAAATAATAAATAAATATATAAATAAATAAAGGCACAGTGTTAACTGTCAGACTGTTAGTTTACTTTTTAAAAAATTTTAAAATGCATTTCTTGTTTCTGGAGAGTCCAGAACAAAATTCTCTCAGGAGAGATTCTGTCTTCAAGGAGTTCATACTTTAGTGAGATCCAAACACAATTATGAAGCAATAGATCAGATGCCACTCAGCAAAAGGAATGATTAACTTGGTAAGGTGTGGGAGGGAAGGTTACCACGTGGCTGTGGAAATTACTGGAAGGTTTACAACCTTTAAAAGTCTGCCATTTGATCCTTTTTCCCCACTTATCTAACTGTTCCTCATCCACCAAGTCCAGTTCCAGTCATATTCTCCAGGAGGCTTTCCTTAACCCTTTCAGCTAATTCATGTTCCTTTGTTATATGTTCACCTCCTATTGATGGCATTCCTTTCTGTAATTTCTATCTAGTACTACCTTCACTAGGGAAATTCTTTTATCCCCTTCTGTGATCCTCCTAAAGAGAATGATGTGTGGAATGTGACTGCTAGTCCCTGTTGAATCCCCAGCACCTAAACACCTGAACTGACCAATAATCGGAGCTCTTTAGTCACTTACCAGATGACAAATTAAGAAATTTAAAATTAAAATAAACTTTCACATGCCTTTAGTGGAATAATACGTTGATATCTTTGTCATGTACTTAGATAATTTACTAATATTTTTAGTTCTCTTTGTGTTGATTTTATTCAACCAATGTGTATTATTAAGTTGTAACATTGAACTATTAGATATGGTGTAAAACAAACGTATTTCTTATTCCTCTGGCTCTGTTTACTCTATTGCCTTCAACAATACATAAATTTTTGCCCATATTGACTTCAACGTCTCTTCGTAATGTAAATCTTTTCCACTTCAGCTTGTTCATATCCCCATCAGAGATACTATATTCTGAATGCTTTTCTTTCTCATTCTTTTAAATCTTGGTTTTCTTTCACCTCCAAACATACTTCAATAGCTTGCAGTTAATTTTTTCTTTCAAATTTTATTTGAAAAGTTGACATTAATTATAATATATGACTCGCTCTGTACTTAAAATTATATTTAATTTTATTCAATGCTGAAATTCTAGCACCAGAAAGATAAAAAATGTTTATATGTGGAATGCATTAGCCAAAGAAAATAGCTCTAAGTAAATGTTCTGTTTCTTTGTTTTCCACAAAGAACTTATCATTTATAGTGTATTATTACTTAAAATTAGTTTTAGCTATTAAAACTAATTGCCTGTGTCAGGCAGAATTGAGAGAACATAGTCTTTTAGAGCATCATAAAAGTTCTCCACTTGTTGGCAATTTCCACCTCTTGATTAATTTTTAAACACAGATGAAATATACAAATTAGTATCAAAAGGAAAACTATCACAGTGCTTTAAGAGAGGCCAGAATGGGGAGAATGATATTAAAACCCTAGGGTATTTCAGTCCATTAAGTTAAAAGATTGACATTTATGGAACACTGTGCATCATGCGCTGCTTCATAAACAAAGATGGTCAAATCTATTTAGAAGAAAAAGCTAACTCAACATTGTTATGGAAAGAAATTAAAAAAAAAAAAAAAAAAAAAAAGAATTCCCTGCTACTCCCCAAAGTAATGTCCCTTGACTTTCTCCCCCATACCTCCCCTGTTTAAATAAAGAAATTCTTTCTTCACAGCATTATGCTTTTACCTTATCTGTACATATTAAAAAGTTGGCTTTAAACATATATCGATTAGTCAATCAACCAAAATAGGAGGAAATTTTTTTTTACTTTGTAAATTTGTAAATGTAAATGTTTTGCTAGTAAGACTCTGGATTCTACTATCTTCTTAGAAGAGTTTTGATTCTGTTTCTGCAGGCGTAAAGTAGGACTCAGATGGTCAACACTGGCATTTCGACTTGAACTTAGAGATCAAGTCTCTTCTTTCACCTGGGGTAAAAATGCACAACCCCAGGTGAAATTTCAGTACCCTCTCTCTGGATCTATTCTTTTCAACAAATCTGACTGCTTCATCTCCACTCCAGTTCCTTAAGACTAGTTTGAATTTTAATCTCTTGTGGTCCAGCTAGGGTCTGGCCCAGTTTCAAAGACAGGGAGCAAAGAGCTCAAACTTATAAAGAAGTACTAAATTTCAAAACAAGTATTTAGATGAAAATATAAGAGTTTATTGATTTTACTTCTAACATTTCCATATTATTCCAAAACTGTGTTCTTCACACTAATGCAAAAATCATCAATATCTCTATGAATATTAGGACTTGGTGACACTTCCTCCGTTGTTTCATCTGGGCTTTCTCTCAGTCACACTAACGTATATTTCAAATTTTTATATCATACTCCAAAATTCTTATTCTTCTAGACCATATTTAATTTCCTTATGAGATTTCTGGTGAAAGAGCAGTTGATGGAGCTGATTTTAGGTGTGCTAAACTATTCCTTATAGTAAACCTCTTGCACTGAAAATAAGAGTTAACAGCTTGGAACAACTAGGGTGGCAATTTAAAAACTTACCATTGCCTGAAATCTAAATATTTACATTACAGATTTACATTACATTTTATATATTAAATTATTTGAAAGTATATTCCTCTTGGGGATCACAAGAGCATCAGAAAGTAATAATAATCAATAGCATAACTGTTGCAAATTGACATTTTATAGGAGTAAAGCATACAGGTTAATCACTGTTGTAATTATTGCTATGCTTTAATGGAAGAAGAATTGAACCTTTTCTCGAGTTTTTTTCATATTCTATGTAAAAAACATGAATTTTCAAATCAAAAGATAAATTTCCTTGTCTAGAAATGTTTTTAAAATATGCCTGCAAGTAAATGTATGATTACACAAATGGTACACCTCTACTTCATGTACAACCAGAGAAACAAGTTGTATCCCATTTGTTTACAATAATAAAAAATAAAAATAAAAAACATGCCACATGTAGCTGCATTTTGCTTTCTAATGCATGAAAACATGTTCTGAAGACCGTGCAATGGGATATAGCAATTAGCAATGCAAAAACTTCCTTTTCCATAGCTCACAATCTAAAATGATAACAAAAACACACAATAGCTAAGGCATCAGTAGATTAAATGCATGATTGTTTAACTAGCAAGGAGAAGTAATTTTTCCCTTCTTATTTACTCTAAAATAGGACAATTTTCAAATATCTATTTATTTGGAAATATACACATATCTTTGAATAAAATCATACAGAGAATAATATTGTTAACAGATTTGGATTCACAAGAGCTTAAGAATATAACATTGAAACTATAAATGAAGTATTCTTTTATGATTTTATTAGCCCCAGTATTCTCTTCCCTCATTAGGAAAACAGCACTACCTGAATGCTAGGTGTATCAAGAATTATCTTACGCTTGCTAATCACCTAGTTCTTAAAATTATCTCCCACATATTTTTATTTCATGTATTAAAACCTAATACATGGCTTCAGCTTTTGCTCAGAATGTAGAAAACCTGAAAGAATGACACTTTTACTCTAGCCATGAAAAAAAAAGCAGATAAAGAACAAATTCATTATTCTTCTTGAATCGGTCAGAGAATTGAGTTGGGAGGCACAAAATAAATCTGAATTCCAAAGGGAAACAAGCCTCTCCAAAGAGAGGCAGAGAATACAAACTGTCTCACCTGTGACAAAGAATGAAATCAAAAAGCAAATTGCTGGTACAATAAAATTACATTTTAAAAAAATCAGATACAATGTTAATAAAGAACTGCCAACAGCCAACATTTGGCCTATGTGTCCGTTTTATCCAGTAACTGACAAAAGGGAAGCATTCACTTACTCTAAAGCTATTTTTTACAGTTGTGCTTGTGTGCTTAGGAGAAAGAGTGGGACCAAGGCAGGACATTTGTGGCCTTCACTCAGATGCAAATATACAGATGGTGATCTGTGTCTGTTGAGAAAAATACACGTAGTCCTGTTCCCCAAAGTGTAGTTTTCTCCTACAAAGTAAAAACTTGAAGTATCATGGGAAGGGAACAAAATAGTGAAAAAGCACCCCCACCCTGAAAAAAATAAAAGAAACAAACAAACAACAATATACCCATGAGTTTGAACTGATAACCATCTTTGACTTAAGACCTTATGCTAGTAGAAGACTATGTCTTCTTTTTCAACAGGGGTAGTAAAATCCCATCTACCCATAACAATAGATAAGAGGCAGAGATTAACTAAGATAGGGAATAGTAGAAGGGAACAAGAGATGAAGGATGCTGAATAAGCCACACCCTTGGTCCCATGTGGGGATCAGCTACACATAGCCTGTGTAATACAGAGCCTATGTGTTTCCATGGGAGCCTGGCATGAAGTGCCAAGCAACAGCTTTCTATTTCATGGAGAAAGCAAGATGGTGAAGCAAGAAATTCTATAATTAGAGTTCAAAACTCTGAGGAAGAAATTTTGAACTTGAAGTAGGTCCATAGAAATAATCATAACTGAAAACAAAAGAGAAAAGGGAAATAGGGAAAAAATAAGAAAAATGTGGAATAACTAAGATCTTTGGAAAATGTTAGTCTACCACTTGAGTAATTGGAGTCTCAGAAATAGAAAGAAGATAAAATAGCACAGAGGGAAATTTTCAATAAAATAATTTCTAAGAATATCGAAAAGTAATGAAAGACAAAATCACAGCATACCAAAGCATTTGCAAAGTTAAAGATGGTTCATTGAAAACATGGACAAGTAAGAGTCAGATAAGAATAGGAATGGGAGGAGGGACAAGGGGAGGGAGAGAAAGAATGGAGTGCATTTTACCACAGTAAAAATGAAAAAAATCAAGAACTTAAATATAAATTGAATAGAATTTTGAAAATACAGTGAATCTGAAAAGGCTACATACTGTATGAAATTCAGGGAATGGAAAAATTATGGAGACAGTGAAAAAGATCTCCCAGGGTCAGAGTGGAGGGAAGATGAATAGACAGGACATGGAGGATTTTTAAGGCAGTGAAATGGCTCTGTATGATACTGTAAGGGTGAATGCATGCCATTATACATTTATTCAAATCCATAGCACTAAGAGTGGACCTGAAAGTAAACCATGGACTTTGGGTAATATTGATGTATTAATGAAGGTTCGTAGATTGTGAAAAAATATGTCACTTTGGTGAGAAGATTTCGATAATGGGGGAAGCCATGCATGCATGAGGAAAGAGTTTATACAGGAAATCTCTATACTGTCTGTTTAATTTTATCGTGAACAGAAAACTGCTAAAATAATTATGTGTGTGTTTGTGTGTAATGCTAATGATTTTGAAAATTTAGATGCATGAGAATGAATAAATGCCTACAAGAGAAATATAAAAGGATTCTCCAACCAGGAAGGTAATTGTAATAATAGTTGAGAAATCTTTACACACACACACACACACACACACACAAAAGATACAAATAATTTTATTGTTATGCACTTTTAATATTATATGAAATCTTAAGATAATAGGTAAAAGTATTTCTCAATTCAAATTCTTTGATAACAAACTCAGAAAAGGACAGCATGAAAAAGAAAAATTATAGACAAATAACATCTGCTAATATATATCATAAACAATTTGTCTCAAATTATATACAATAAGTTGACCAAGAGGGTTTTCATATAGGAAAGCAAGGTTATTGAATTGTTAACAACAACATGCTCCTGAGTCATATTGAGTTAAAGATAAGTATCACATTTTATGCAATTACTACAAGGTCATCATATATGAGAAAGAAGTTTCAGAGAACTCCATGAGCAAAAATGGTCCTACAAGAGTGAGGATGCCACCACACGTCACTTCCGAGTCAAGATCCTGATAAAAGGAGAAAAAAAGAACACATAATAACCTTTCACCATATGAAGAAAACATGCTAAATAAAACCAAGCAACCATTTAAAGTATCGTTGAAAACTAGAGGTAGAAAATGCTGTGTACTTGACAATAAGAATTTAGGAGGAAAAAAAAAACAGAAAAAAAATCAAATGTTAGAAATAATAAAAATGAAGTCTAGATAAAGTGCTATTTGGGGTTAAGATGACACAATTTTTCTGTAAGATGATTTGTCATTGCAATACATATTTGCCATGTTCGCAAATTATAAAATAAAATTTGTTCATAAGTATTATGTCTAGGTACATTCTTAAGTTCCTAGACTGGCAAACATGTATAAGCATAGTCATAGCAATGTTTAAGATAGTAAAATGCTTTTTTACTTGAAAAGCAATAGTGTCAATCACAGGAGAGTGAATTGTGATATAAAGCTACTTACCTCAAGAAACAATCGAAAAGAAATGACTACTAGAAGACCAGTAGGGTTTGTCAACTTACTGGACTACTTGGGCCTACGGGAAGTGTGCAGCATATTGTGTTATCCCTCTAGATGGAACAATAAATTGATTTTACAAAGAAATAATTTATTGGCATTTAGACTTGTAGGAGTTAGCCACCATGTTTGGCTGTATGTCTGGATGAAATTACTTGGATAACTAAAGACTGATAGCTTTGAAAGAAGTTAAGAGCGAAAGTGCTTTGTCCAGCAAGTCTCCCACTCACCTATGTGGCTGATCTAAAAAAAATTATTAAATTTGAATATGTTGATGGAATACCAAATTCTTTGTATAGTCTTTAAGGAGAGTTGACTGAATTTTAGATGAGTATCCCACAGTTTGGGAGCAAAGCATCTGGTCTCTGTCCAAGTTTGGGGTGTAGATGTGAAAACAGTGATCAAATACATGCATAACTTTACAAATGAGAACATTGATTATGGAATAGTGGTCTCAGAGAAATAGCTAATGAAGACATAAAATTAAAGAAGCTCCATTTCAAGTTCATGTGTTTCATGAATAAATTTCTACATTTCACATAGGGATATGAGAGTTGCTGAAAATGAAGTTATATATTCAAATACAAATGAGAAAAGTAAACAATATATTAAATACTATATTAATTATTTTTCAGATATGGGTTGATTAAATTGGTGCTATTATTTATTTGTGGACAAATGACATGTTAATTCTTCCTTCCTTTGGAAGTTTTTCATTTTCTAAATCTTTTCAGATAATTAAGAGAGTTAAAATTGTACAAAGATCCTAAGTATGAACAACTTGAATATCATCCTAAACCCAGGTAACAAAAGAGCAGATAAGACTCAAAATAAAATTAATAATAGCCAGGCATGGTGGCACACACCTATAATCCCAGCGACTTGGGAGGCTGAGGCAGGAGATTTGCAAGTTCAAAGTCAGACTCAGTAACTTTGGAGGCCCTAAGCAAATCAGCAAGACTCTATCTCTAATAAAATATAAAAAAGGACTGGGCTGTGGCTCAGTGGTTAAGTGCCCTGGGTTCAATTTCTGGTAACAAAATAATATTAATAATAATAATAATAAATAATAATAAAACTACAACTTTGTAGGTAGGATAACCAAAGTGTCAGTAATGACTCTAGCTCATTGGCAGACTGTTCTAGAGAAAGGAAATTATATTTCAGCAGAGTCCTGCAGAGTTGTCAGTTTATTTTGAGCTATATGGTCAATATATGTTTCCCCACTTATACAGATTTTAAGATATTATAGCTAGATTTCCATGTCATAAGATTTATAATAATTTTTCCTTAGTGCATTTATTCAAGCATGCAGCAATTTAGAAATACATGCCAATAAACCAGTTAATCTGTTATGTGCTATGTATACATTGTAAACAAATGATAACTGTTTCCATGAAGCATAAGCACACATTAAGGAATATATTTCATGTTGATATTGATACTATGTTCTAAAATTAATCTGATTGAATGAACTTGATTTTAGTCTTAAAAAGTAGTGTGGTTAAATTACTTTATAATTTTCTAAAAGACAACACAGTGTTTACTATACTTAGTAAGCTATTTTTTATGAATTGCCAGAAAGCAGAAAATATATTTAAAGTAGCCTTAAAATAGAAGAAAGTGCAAGTAACAGTTCACACTCATAGAAGATGATGCACGTTAGCAAACTAGATATATACTTGATAATATATTTTCCAGGTGTTTATATTGTATGTAAATGTACACAACAAGTTCTTTAGGTATAAAAACATAGGTTAGGCTCGTGGGGACTTGGAAAATTAATGGAACTCAAAAAAGTATTTTTGTTTCATTTCCATTTAAAAGTTTAAAATGAGAACTTAAAAGCATTACCTATATTTTTCAAAGGTCCTTTATTATTCCTCTTATTGAGGATATGCCTCATACCCTAAGCCACATAACAAGATTCTTCAAAGGATCTGCCTGGACCTTACATCTTATTTCATAAATGACTTTATATGAGGCAAAGGGATGAAGAATAAAACAAACCCCCTGAAATCTCATCAATGTATTTTTCAGACTAACAACAAATAAAATTGTTATCTCTCTTCCTGGTTTTCAGTGGGACTAAATTGAAGATGAATTCAAACAAGTCAAAATAAAACCAACTTAATTCAGCTACCAAAGGGACTGATACAGTAAAAACCATTAATGATAGAGTGTAAGTAGATTTGCCAAAAATCCTATTTAAAAAATGTTCATTTCATTGTGCAGTGTTCCATTTAATAGAACACAATGCTAAGCTAGAAATTTGAACTTATTTATGTAAATCCAGCTTATTTCACATAAATAAGATGTGGCTTAAGCTAGTTATTGACCTGTGAACTTTTTTCAGCTTTCTCTGGATTTATTGTAAATGAAGTAAATATTGGATGAAAGTAACAGGAAATGTATCATTTTGCTTAAAGGATTACTACCATTTGACATAATTTAATGACTTTGAATTTGGCTAAGGTGTTGACACTGAGGGATTGAGCATTAAATAACAACACATTTGTGCATAATTTCTTAATCTTTTTCTTGACAATAAAGGTGTTTGAAATAGAAGATTGAGAGGTTGAGCATGAAGTGTTCCCAAAGATTTGATACAAATTAGAATAGTGGTAAACATGAGCTACCACTGGAAAAAACAAAATGTTAGAATATTGTTAAATGTTGAACAAAAGAAAACAACTTGTCAGAAGACCGCTTTGGTGCAGGCTTCTGTGTATGCCCCCTCCGTAAGTCCTCTCCACTCCTGGCACGCTAGCCCCCTTCCTATTGCTAAAGCACGTTAATCAGCACAGCTACATGGCTTCCTTACCGGCTTCACTCTCCTCCTCACTTTCAGATCTCTTCTCAGACACCTGATCATTGAGGTCTTCCCCTAAAACAAACAGAACAGAAAACCACAGGCACCAGCCTAGACAAGTCCCAGGCCCACCAACTCCAACCATCACCCTCACTGTCTCCACCATGCCCCAGGCCCAACAGCACCCCAGCCTCTCCACAGCCCAGCCTCTCGGCAGCCATTGTCATCAGCAAAACAGGCTGATCTCCTTTATGAACTCTACTTTTTTTATAAACTGTGCATGCCACCATCTAACGTAGCAAAATTTTCTCTTTCATTTCTGTTTTTTTCATTTCTGTTTCTCTTTCATTTCTGAAGTTCCGTAACAGCTGAGACTTTGGTTCATGGATACATTTCCATTCCCCAGGATAGAGTGAATCTTGGCATTTATTAGGTAGGGATTAAAAATGTGTAGGTTGAATAAATGAATGATGGAAATTTTCTTTTTCTCCATAGAGAAAGCCAGCTTTTCAAATATATCTTCTATATAAAATATACAAAATTCATAACATATGATTGTATTATAGCATGTATCTATCTAAACCCTTTCAAATCCATTTTACTCATTTATTTTATTTATTGAAATTTCATAGTATATCTTAATAACTTGTGAAAGAATTATACTTCTTTATAATTCATTTTAAAGTTACATGAGCTATTTTTATCTTTATTTTCTATCAATGTAAATAAAGTTAATTAATTTCCTATATTAACATGCATGAACCTGGAGGATATTATTCTAAGTGAAATAAGAGACACAGAAAAACAAATACTGCATGATCCCATGTATGTAAGGAAACTAAAATACTAAAACTCAGAAGCTGAGAATGCAATGGTGGTTGCTAAGAAATGGAGGAAGGTAGAAATGGAAAACTGCTAGTTAAAGAGTATAAAATGTCAATTATTTGAGATGAATAAATCCCAGAGATCTACTACAGAGCATAGTGTCTATGGTTGATGATAATATATTATGTTTTTTTTAAAAAAAACCTTTTATTTCTAATTTATCAATATTTTTTAAAAATTCTGAGTAGATATTGAAATATTCAAATTTTTCTATTTCATCCATTTACAGAGCTTGTTGTCTTTATCTATTGTTAACATGGTGAATTATGCATTTTGCCTTTTCAATATTAAAACAATTTTGCATTCCTCAAATAAACAAAATTTAATGTATAGTTCTTTATGTACATTACTGAGAAATTTGGTTTTCTATTTTTCATGATTTTTGCATGTATGCATGCTCATGCTTGTTAAAAGCTTGTAACTATTAATTCTTTAATACCCTTGATAGATTCTGGTATCAAGTTTAGGCTGGCTTGTAGAATAGCTGGAAGCATACCCTTTTATTATACCCTGAGAGATTTTTTTGTAAGATTTGTGTTACATGTTACTTCAGATAGGAAACGATATTGCTAAGTCTATCTTCTGTGAAGATTTTATACTGTTTCCCAATGTATATAGAGCTATTCATATTTACTATTTCTTCTTGTATCTAATAAGTAAGCCTCAGGTTTCATTGGATTCATCATTCTTGTCAACATTTTCAAATGTGTTAGTACAAAACTACCTTGAGAACTTGATCTTATCTGGATTGGAGGTATAATTCAGTAATGGAGTGCATGCTTACCATTCACAAACAGAAGTAACAATTTTAACTTCTGATACTTGAATTTTGTAATTTCCATTACTCTTGATTAACTTTGCTCCTGACTCATCAATTTTATTTAAATATTCAAGAACAAATAGAGAAACTGATTTTTTCTATATTATATTCTTTATAATTCACTGATTTCTACTCCTAGTCTGCTTTAATTTTAGTTTGCTATTTAACTTCTAACTCCTTAAAATCACAGCCTAAAGAATTCATATTTAGTCATTCTTTCATTATATATGTATGAATATAAATATGTATACCTGTATAAGTACATGTATTTGCTCCTAAGAACTGTTTCATTACATTTTCACAAGTTTACAGGTACTACAATTAAATTTCTATCTAGTTCAAAATGATTTTTGATTTATATTGGGACATCATTAAAAAATCATGGGCAATTTAGATGTGTGTTGTTTCATTGGCTAACATAAGGATTTTTAAGTTTTAATTTTGCTATTGACTTCTCACATATTACTATTGAAGCTAGAGAAAATGTTCTCAATGATTCTGCTCCTGTAAATGTATTCAGACTTTATCTCCCAATATGGCCAATATTTATAATTATTATTAATACTCTTGAAAACAATGATACTATGCAATTAAGTAGAGAAATCTATACATATCCATTATGCAAAGTTTGTTAAATACATTTCCAAATCTGTAATTTTAAAGCATGTTCCTCAATATTTCTACCAATAACTAAAAGTGATGCAATGTGGTTGTAGATTTATTTCTCCCATTCCACCATCTTTATATTTTATACATTTAAACCATTTTTACATGCATGTGTTAAGATTTTTCTTAATTTCTTTTAGAATCCATATTTTTTCATAATGAAGTGAACTTTTATATCACATTATGCTTCTGTTTTAAAATATTTTGTGATATTGCAAAAATAGTTCAGCTCTCTATTTTCATATTTTTAATCATTTATTTTCAAATGTTCTGTGTCCATATTTGCAAATCTTAAATAGCTGTTGGTAATGCTGTTATTGTGTTAATACATGATGATGATCTTTCTCTTAACAGGGGACTATACTTCTTATCTCTTTTATGTGATCACTGACACGTCAGTTTAAATCTACTTAATATCTTATTCTCTATATACTATATTTTCTTTGTTCCTATATTTATTCTTATTTGAATTAATTTGCTTTTTCAATTATTATCTTATTGTTACTCACCTTATGTCAATCTGATGACACTGTATTATTTGATGTATTAGAATTAACTTACGTTATGCTTGGGTAATTCAAAGATATTATGATCTAGGTCTTCACCTATTTCACTCATATACTTGTGATATTAGGGTCATGCATTTTCATTCTCAAAATATTTTAAACCTCAGCATTTCATTAGTTTATTATTTAAACAGAGAAAATAAATTTTTGAACTCTTTATTATTTTCTGCAAAACTGTACCAACATCACAGATATCACAGATCATGCTCCTTCTGCATAAATCCTCCCTTGAGAATTTCCTCCAATTTCAATGTGTTGATGATTCATTCTTATAATTTTACATGAATAATTATTTCCTTTTAATATTTTGAAGATATAACCTATTACTTTTTAGTTTGCAGTATTTCTCCCAGTTATTTATCTCTTACTTGATAAAAATAAATACATGTGGCTGGGAGTGGTGGCATACACCTGTAAACCCACTTACCTGGAGGCCGAGGCAGGAGAATCACAATTTTGAGACCAGCCTGGGGAACTTAGTGATACCCTGCCTCAAAACAAAATAAGAAAGGGTTGGAGATATAACACAATGTAGAGCTCCTGCCTAGCATGCATGATGTCCTGGGTTCATTCCCCAGTACCACAAAATATATATAAAAGAAGTACAGAAATATACATGTTGTATATAACACATTTGACAAAAATATTCAGAGATATTTTTTATTTTAAAATGAGCCATTAATGAACTGTTAAGGTGAAAGACAAACGAATGCAGACTTAAATAAATTTGAAGTAAGACAGATGATAGCTTTTTATTTTTAGTTCCCTAATTTGTGAAAATCAGGTCAGAAGAATCACCTGAAAGAGGGAAAAATTGAAAAACAAAATATTTACATAAATATGTTGTGCAAGATACCACACTGTATTGAACTTAGGGCTCTATATATTTTAAGTACTCCTTCCAGAGTCACCTCTTCAGAAAGAATTCTGTGCTTTTGGCCTATGGTGATTTGTAGACCGAATATTCTAGTATTGGTTCAAATCACTGGCTCACTGACACCGAAAAAAATAATTACTCCTCTTAGTTTCAGTACATTGTTCATAATGAATCTAATCAGAAGAAAGGAAAAAGAGAAAAAGATGTGAAGGGAGACAAGAAAAAAGGCATAGCCCAAAGAATATAGGACACCCAGACTAGAGTCAGAGGAACTGAATTGCATACTCACTGGTTCATGAAAACTATGTAAACTTTACCAAACCTTTAAAAAGTTCCAAGGTTCATTTCATCACTGCGATTAGAAAGAAAGAAATTTCCCCTATGTGTTTGTTGTGAAGATTATGGAAGTTATCTATACCCTCCAAAAAAAAAAATGTGCCATAAAGGAGAATATAGATATCACATCTGAAATGGATACAAAAGCCATCTGAAATATCCAAAGTCTCATTTTATTTTTTTAGGTTTTGAAGTGAAAAAAAAAAAAAAAAAAAAAACTGTATGAATTTAAATCCTCTAATATATCAAAGTAAGGTCTATCAAAGTCATTAGAAAATTAAAATGTTTTGTTTTTCTAATAAATATTGTGACAAAAACTAGTTCATTGCCAAAAGCATATTATTTGAAGTGAAATTGTGATTCCTGAAATGTATTTTGAATTTTATCTGTTTAATTTCTACATCCTCACTGTTCTGCTAACTACATGCTACCCGAGTAAATACACTAAATGCTTCAAAACTAGGTTGAATGAATCAGTGCTGGGAAAATAGTGACCAGGGGCCAGCATCAAGCTGAAAAAACAAGAACCCATAATCTCTGTATAAGATGAAATTATGTGGTAATAAGAAGGATTCAGTGGATTTGGGCTAAAATAGTGAAACCCTAATGGATGTGGTTAAAATAAACAAAGTCTGACTTTTTCAATGAGCACAAGAAAAACAGAACAAGGGCATTGATTTCATTAAGAGGAAATTTAATTTTAAATCAAAGTAAAAAATATAAGTCATTATAATATTGATGTGCTTAATAGAGTAGACTGTAAGAAACTGGCTGGTGCTTTCAAAGGGCTTCATCATTTTAAAGCTATGACAATATTTGTCTTGGGTTAGGTTAAAATTATAAAGATATCAAAATTCAAAGAAGGAAGTCAAATGCCTTTCTGAAGTCAGGAAGTTTGGGAGTCAAAAATTCACTTATTTTCCTTTGTGAAAAATAAATAAAATGTGCTCTTTTATATTTCTTCCCATCTAAGAAAGTGATATAGTAATTTTTGCCAAACAAGAAAAATAAGCATTTGGATTGTTTTGGATAAGTTTTTTTCTCTTTGTTTTTCATCCTCAGAGTGACCATGCTTTCTATCTTTCTGTATTTATTGGAAACACTTCATTGTATTTTTCTTCTCTAAATTTTGACTATAAATTTTGCTTCATTAAATAGTCAGTTGTGCCTAAATTCCATTTCTTTTGTTTATATTCCAAGGAAATTTATGCTTCATTTGCCTATGCATTCTAAGTGATAGCTTCAATATTCTTTGATTTTAATTCCTGGTTCTTACTTAAAAGTTAAAATATTTTTTAATGTTTTCTTTGATTATGTGTTTGGTTTTGAATTATATAATAATGTTTTCTTCCTATTCCTTCTTATTTTTATATTTGTTCTAGTTTATTTCCAATATCAGCAAAAGTCTTTTTTGAAGGAGATGTCCTTGCCAGGTGTGGTGGCATACATCTGTAATCCCAGTGGCTCAGGTGGCTAAGGCAGGAGGACCACAAGTTCAAAGTCAGCCTCAGCAGCTCAGTGAAGCCCTGAGAAACTTAATGAGACCTTGTCTTAAAATAAAAAATTAAAAAAAAAAATTGGACTGACGATGTGGCTCAGTGGCTAAGAACCATTGAGTTTAATCTTCAGTACCAAAGGGGTGGGTGGGTGAAGAACTGTCCTTATTATATTCATCACATAATTCATGGTGAATAGTATTTTCTGAGGATGTGGAGATGATTCTAAAAATCATACATTCCAATTTTATAATCCTTTGATTCATAGTATTGACAGTTTTCAAACATTGTTAGTATTAAATTAATAAGCAGATATGAAAACTGGTGTTCACAGAGGCTATGTAATTTGCTGAATTAACACCTAACTAGATACCAAGCAATATAATCAGAATTTGAACCCATTTATTACTTCAAGGTGTTTGGTTGTTTCATTGTACTCGGTAGCCTCTAAGACTCAGAAAATTAAAGATCTCTCTACAGAAACTTGAGTTTTTAAATTGTTTCATCTTATGTATTTTTTAGCTATAGATGGACAAAATACTTTTTGTTTATTTAGCTCTACATGGTGCTGAGGATCAAACCCAGTGCCTCACATGTGCTAGCTATCCTTCTACCACTGAGCTACAACTACAGCCCCTATAAATTGTTTCTGTGATAAAATTTCTATTATGTATTTTGTTCTATCTCTCTATCTACCCAAATATCAGACATCTAGCTGCAAATGTATAAACAGAAAACAAAACAAAAAATATTTAAAACATAAAACCAATATGTAATTTTTCTTGGTGGCGTGACTACAGGTGATTTTCAATTTCTTCATATCATGTTTTCTAAATTTTGTACAGTGCAAGTATTATTTTTATATACATTATTTTAAAGGAAAACAGCTACTACTACATATACCAAAGGGTATTTAAATAAATTACCTCTCAATGTATACCATTTATCTCTGAATCTGGAAAATAAGAATAATAATTTAAAGTATAAAAACAAACTTAAGTTTAAATCCCAGATTTTCTGCCTAGTACCGAACTTGCATATTTATGAAATTGAATGAAATAATAAATATAAAGCCCTTTACATAGTATTTAGCACACAGGAAGAGATCAATTAAGGGTACTATTGCCAAATACAATGATAGATAGCATTTTTATTAGATATTGAGGTATACTTTGTTATATCTGTGGGTATCAGGCTACCCTAGAACCAGGTTTTTGTTTGGGATACAGTGACAAGGAAAACTTATAACATAAAGCTGTAGCAATGCTAATTTTATTTTGTTTCCTATTTTACACTGTTTAAATAATGGTCCACAAATTCAGAAGCCAGAAAAATAGGTACACAGTTTTCTGAATCTTTGTGGCATTTGGAAGTTATAAGATATGCTTGGAAGAAGTGTCTATGAATGCTTCTTCAGTATATCCAGAGAGAGAAATTTTTTTCCTTCTCAGGGCAAAACAGATTGCTCCGCCTTCATACTGCCCCAGGAACTTCTAAATACTACAGCATTTTTCAAAGTGCTGATCAGATTCCAGTTCCTCCAGGAATACTTTCTATTAAATATCCCTCAAGTCTCTTTTAGTGTGTCTTATGTTTCCATTCAAAATTTATGTGTCTAACTTCATTTCGTTTTATATGTATATGTCTACTAATACAAACTAAAATTTTATACTAAATAGTTGTATAATTTTACTCAATCATGTAAAATTACTTTTAAAAAGTACATTGGCACTTTATTTATGCCAAGGAACTGGAGTAATCAAAGGTTTAGCAGGGGGTAAAGCAAACATTTGAATAATTGAAAGTTTTATCAATGATTCAAAAAACTAGGAACACTTTTCTTAGAAGACAACTTAAAAACTTCTTTAACCATCTGTGTAAACAGTATGCCAGTTGAATTTTTTTTTTAACCTTAGAAACAATAATTTGGCTTTTTTCTTCAATTAAGGAAATATACCTGAAGTATCATCTGTTTGTAGTACTTAAATTATAATCCTAAAACATAAATAATAAATTTTTTCTCAAGTAAATGCATTGTCATTGTTTTAAAACAATTACTAAAATGTAGCCTTGAAACCAGTAACAAAGAAATCCATTGTCAGTCTTTTTTATTACTTTTGTTTACAGTTTAGTTTTTTTTTTGTTTGTTTCAGTAATACATTTAGTCTTATTGTTGTCTCCAAATGCAATCTCTGAACATATGAAAGGACAAATCTATGAAAATTATAAGTTTAGTGAATTAATATTCTTAGTAAATTTGGAATATTTTTTCAAAAGTAATTCATGAAAGTGTTCTGAAAATAGAAAAAGAGAGGGTACAGAAATGAAGGTCTCAAAAACTTGGTAAAGTGGAACAAAAAAAAAAAAAAAGAAAGGATTACTCTGTCTCAAGAGTTGTCTTTAAAATTGTTGAAGATTGGTGGTTTATGCAACTTTCACAATAATTTCCATAATAATTAGATTATCATAAACTTCATTTGTTCTACAAAGTATTCTTCTCATTTGTTCTTACAGATAGAGAGTTCAATAGAAAGGTATATAGAATTGTTCCTTTGCAACATATAACAGGGCGTTTTATACAGTTTTTCATCACTGTGACAAAAATACCTAAGAAGAACAATTTAGAAGAATAAAAGTTTATGTTGGGCTCATGGTTCAGAAGTCTAAGTTAATGGTCAGCTGACTCCATTACTTTGGGTCAGAGGTGAGGTAGACTACCTTGGCAGAAGGTCATGGCTGATGAAAGTTGCTCAGCTCATTATAACCAGAGAGGGAGGGAAGGGGGGGGGAGAGAGAGAGAGAGAGAGAGAGAGAGAGAGAGAGAGAGAGAGAGAGAGAGGGGAGAGATGCCGATGATTACCACCTTTCGCCGATATCTCGCTCTTCTTCTCTATCGCTTGTCGCTCTCTCTTTTATCTCTCTCTCTCTCCTTTTCCTCTCTTTCCTCTCTCTCTCTTTCTCTCTCTCTCTCTCTCTCTCTCTCTCTCTCTTCTCTCTCTCTCTCTCTCTTCTCTCTCTCTCTCTCTCTCTCCCTCTCTCTCTCTTCTCTCTCCCTCTCTCTCTCTCCCTTCTCTCCTCTCCAAGTTCACCGCTCGCTTTTTCGTGGTGCCAGGGACAAAATATAAACCCCAAAGTCAAGCCTCATCTACCAACAGTTACGATCTAGTTCAGTAGTCCTTTCAAATTACTATTATTATTATTATTATTATTGGTTTTAGACAGACACCTTTATTTATTTCTTCTTCATATGGTGATGAGGATTGAACCCACTGTCTCACATGTGCTGGGTGAATGCCAGGCAAGCACTCTAACACTGAGCAACAACCCAGCTCAGTCCTTTCAAATTATTAACCCATCCAGTGAATTCACCCACTGATTAGATTCCAGCTCTCATAATCTCAACATTTCACCTTTTGTTCCACTGTCTCATGAGCATGTGGGGGGACACCTCATATTCAAGTTTAGAGGACAGCCTTCTAAATTGTCTCTTAAAGATAATTGTGAATTCTAGCCTTGGTGAGATTGTGGGCGACATGGGAGGAATGGATGCTTTGATTAGTATGTATGGAAGGAGGTTAGAATTTAAAATGATATCCCCATGTCAAACAATTTTACTCTGTTATGCTCATCTTCCAATTAAATACAGAATTTAATGTCTTAATTAAATTAAAACATATCAAGTATTTAATTTTTTCCTTAATCTTAGAGACCTCAGAGACTCATATTGCAAACTTTAGTCATTTGATGTGAACTAATTGTAAACAAAGAAAATATTGTCAGAATGTTACCTGTAGCAATTACAGGAGAAGCAGTTGTGTTTAACAACAATAGATCTTTCTATATTAGGGGAAAATCAACTGCTATTCTTACCAATAGGTTACAAGTCACATTAATCTGAGCAAGAGGCAAATATTTCTACAAGTATGCATGTTTTATAAAAAATTGAAACAGTACAGGAACCTGGTATCTTGAAATCATTTCCATTTCTTCAAATAAATTTAGCATTAGTTTCATTTACAAAGAAAATTTAATCTGAGCAAAACTCAGGAACAGTGTATGACTGTTCAAAATAAAAACCTTATAGCATCAAAAAATGATAACATATAAAGCAAATATGCATCATTTAGTAGCTCTGAATGTTTCTATCATTGCAAAACCATTTATGATTAAAATAACTAATGTTATCATTACCATTCATTTCTTTTTTCTTTAATTAATTATTTATTTTTTATTTTTTACAGACTATTTTGATTCATTGTACATAAATGGGGTACATCATCTTTTTCTATTGTACACAATGTAGATTCATACCATTTGTGTAATCATACATGTACATAAGGTAATGATGTTTGTTTCATTCCACGATTTTTCATACCCCCTCCCTCTCATTTCCTTCTACATAATCTAAAGTTCTTCCATTCTTATCTCATGCCACATTCCCTCACCCCCATTATATATCATTATACGAATCTCAGGGAAAACACCCAGCCTTTGGTTTTGGGGATTGGCTTATATCACTTAGCATGATATTCTCCAACTCTATTCATTTACCTGCAAATACCATAATTTTATTCTTCTTCATGGCTGAATAATATTCCATGGTGTATTTTACCACAGTTTCTTTATTAATTCTTCTGTTGAAGGACATCTAGGTTGGTTCCATAATCTAGCCATTGTGAATTGCACTGCTATAAACATTGATACGACTGTGTCATGTAATATGCTGATTTTAAGTCCTTTGGGTATAAACCAAGGAGTGGGATAACTGGGTCTAAAGGTGGGTCCATTCCAAGTGTTCTGAGGATTCTCCACACTGCTTTCCATAGTGGCTGCATCAATTTGCAACTCCACCGGCAATGTAAAAGCGTGCCTTTTTCCCCACATTCTGCCGACATCTATTATTGTTTGTTTTCTTGATAATAGCCATTCTAATTGGAGTAAGATGAAATCTTAGAGTTGTTTTAATTTGCATTTCTCTAATTAATAGAGATGTTGAACCCTTTTTCATATATTTATTAATCACCTGTATGTCTTCTTCTGTAAAGCATCTGTCCACTTCCTTGGCCCATTTATTAATTGGGTTCTTTGTATTTTTGGCTTAAAGTTTTGTAAGTTCTTTATAAAGTTTGGAGATAAGTGCTCTATCTGAAGTGTGTGTGGAAAAGATTTTCTCCCATTCTGTAGGCTCTCTCTTCACATTATTGTTGTATCCTTTGCTGAGAAAAAGCTTTTTAGTTTGAGTGCATCCCATTTATTGATTATTGCTTTAATTTCTTGTGCTTTGGGAATCTTGTTAAGGAAATCTGATCCTAAGTCAACATGACAAAAATTTGGGCCTACTTTTTCTTCTATTTGATGCAGGGTCTTTGGTCTAATTCCTTACTCCTTGATCCATTTTGAGTTGAGTGTTGTGCAAGATGAGAGATAGAGATTTAATTTCATTTTACTGCATATGGATTTCCAGTTTTCCCAGCACCATTTGTTGAATAGGCTGTCTTGTCTCCGTTATATGTTTTGACTCCTTTGTCTAGTATGAAGTAACTGTATTTATGTGGGTTTGTCTCTGTGTCTTCTATTCTACCATTGGTCTGCCCATTTTGGTGCCAATACCATGCCGTTTTTGTTACTATTGCTCTGTAGTAGTTGAAGTTCTGGTATTGTGATACCTCCTGCTTCACTTTTCCTACTCAGAATTGTTTTGGCTATTTGAGCTTTCTTATTGTTCCAGATGAAGTTCAAGATTGCTTTCTCTAGTTCTATGAGGAATGTCATTGGAATTTTAACTGGAATTGCATTGAATCTGTATAGCGCCTTTGGTAGAATGGCCATTTTGGTAATGTTAATTCTGCCTATCCAAGAACATGGAAAAACTTTCCATCTTCTAAGATTTTCTTTAATTTCTTTCTTTAGGGTTCTGTAGTTTTCATTGTAGAGGTCTTTCACCTCTTTTGTTAGATTGAGTCCCAAGTATTTTATTATTTTTGAGGATTGAGGATATTGTGAATAATTTTCCTAATTTCTCTTTCAGAGGATTCATCACTTATGAATAGAAATGCATTAGATTTAGATGTTTTGATTTTATATCCTGCTACTTTGCTGAATTCATTTATTAGTTCTGCAAGTTTTCTAGTGGAATTTTTTGGTTCCTCTAAATATAGAATCATGTCATAGCAAATAGTGACGTTTGAGTTCTTCTTTTCCTATTTGTATCCCTTTAATTTCTTTGGTCTAATTCTTCTGGCTAGTGTTTCAAGGATGATGTTGAATAGAAGTAGTGAAAGAGGACATCCCTGTCTTGTTCTAGTTTTCAAAGGGAATGCTTTCAGTTTTTCTCCATTAAGAATGATGTCGGCTGTGGGCTTAGCATAGATGGCCTTTACAATGTTGAGGTATGTTCCTACTATTCCTATTTTTTTCCAGTGTTTTAAGCATGAATTGTGCTTTATTTTATCAAATGCTTTCTCAGCATCTATTGAAATAATCATATGATTCTTAACTTTAAGTCTATTGATGTGATGAATTACATTCATTGATTTCCCAATGTTGAACCAACCTTGCATCCCTGAGATAAACTCCACTTGATCATGGTGTACCATCTTTTTAATATATTTTTGTATGTGATTTGCCAGCATTTTGTTAAGGATTTTTGCATGTATGTTCATCAAGGATATTGGTCTAAAGTTTTCTTTCCTTGATGTCTTTTTATCTGGTTTTGTTTTCAGAGTGATACTAGTTTCATAGAATGGGATTGGAAGGGTTCCTTCCTTTTCTATTTCCTGGAATACCTTGATGAGTATTCATATTAGTTCTTCTTTAAAGGTCTTGTAGAATTCAACTGAGAATCCATCTGGTCCTGGGCTTTTTTTGGTTGGTAGGCTTTTGATGACTTCCATTTCGGTACTTAAATTGAACTGTTTAAATTGTGTATATCTTCCTGATTCAGTTTGGGAGGTTCATATGTCTCTAAAAATTTGTCAAAGTCTTCAATATTTTCTATTTTGTTGGACTATAGATTTTCAAAGTAGCTTCTAATTATGTTATGTATTTCAATAGTGTCTGTTGTATTCTTTCCTTTTTCATCATGAATTCTAGTAATTTGTGTTTTCTCTCTCCTTCTTTGTTAGTGTGGCTAGGGGTTTTTCAATTTTGTTTACTTTTTCAAAGAACCAACTTTTAGTTTCATCAATTTTTTGAATTGTTTCTCTTGTTTCAATTTCATTGATTTCAACTCTGATTTTAATTATTTCCGGTCTTGTAATATTTTTGGTGTTGAACTGTTCTTATTTTTCAAGGGCTTTGAGATGTAATGTTGGATCATTTAGGGTTGACTTTTTTTTTTTGTAAACAAATGGGATACATCTTGTTTCTCTGTTTGTACATGAAGTAGAGGCATACCATTTGTGTAATCATACCCTATGTAAAGGTAATGGTGTTTGATTCATTCTGTTATTTTTTCCTTACTCCTCACCCCTCCCACCCCTCTTTTCCCTCTATACAGTCCCTCCTTCCTCCATTCTTGCCTCTCTTTCACCCCCCATTATGACTTTATTTTTTTAATGTATGAGTTCAATGCAATGAGCTTTCCTCTTAGTTTCATAGTGTCCCAGAGATTTTGATATGTTGTGTCTTTGTTCTCATTTACTTCTAAGAATTTTTAAATTTCTTCTCTGATGTCTTCTGTTATCATTGCATCATTCAATAGCATATTATTTAGTCTCCAGGAGTATGAGTAGTTTTTGTTTATTTTATCATTGATTTCTAATTGTATTCCATTATGATCTGATAGGATACAAGATAGTATCTCTATTTTTTTTAAATTTAATTACTAATGACTTCTTTGTGGCACAGTATTTGGTCTATTTTGGAGAAGGATCCATGAGCTGCTGAGAAGAAAGTATATTCACTCAATGATGGATGAGATACTGCATAAATGTTCATTAATTGTACATCATTGGTTGTATTATTTAGTTCAATATTTTCTTTGTTCAGTTTTTGTTTGGAGGATCTATCCAGTGGTGAGAGCAGTATGTTAAATTCCCTCACTAATATTGTGTTTTGGTCTATTTGATGCTTAAAATTTAGAAGGGTATTTTTTATGTACATAGATGCTCCATTGTTTGGGGTATAAATATTTAACATTGTTATGTCTTGCTGATTTATGCTTCCCTTAAGCAGTATGAAACGTCCTTCTTTATTCCTTCTGACTAACTTAGGTTCAAAGTCCACTTTATCTGATATGAGGATGGAGACACCTGCTTTTTTTACTGGGTTCATGTGCATGGTATGTTTTTCCCCATCCTTTGAACTTTAGTCTGCAGATGTCTTTTTCTATGAGATGAGTCTCTTGAAGGCAGCATATTATTGGGTCTTTCTTTTTAATCCAATCTGCCAGTCTATGTCTTTTGATTATTGAGTTTCGGCCATTAACATTCAGGTTATTATTGTGATGTGATTTATATTCCTGGTCATTTTGGCTCATTTTTGGTTTTAAATTTGACTTGGTTTCTCCTTTGATTGACTTTTCCTTTAGGGTAGTTCCTCCCTCTGTTGACTAATACTGTTTTTCCCTTCCTCCTCATAAAATATTTTGCAGGGAATGTTGCGTAGGGCAGGTTTTCTACTTGTAAATTCTTTTAATTTTTTTTTTTTTTTTTTTTTGTGGAAAGATTTTATTTCATTCTCAAATGTGAAGGTTAGTTTTGCTGGGTATGGGATTCTTGTTTGGCATTCATGTTCTTTCAGAACTTGAAATATATTGTTCCAGGCCCTTCTTGCTTTTAGAGCCTTCTTTATCTTGTATGTGAGGTATTTTCATTATAATGTGTCTTGGTGTGGATCTGTTGTAATTTTGTGTACCTGGACCTCTGTAAGTCTCTTGTATTTGATTTTTTATTTCATTTTTCATGTTTGGGAAATTTTCTGATATTATTGCCTTGAACAGGTTGTTTATTCCTTTGGTTTGTATCTTTGTGCCTTCCTCAGTCCCAATAATTCTTAAATTTGCTTTTTTTCATGATATTCCATAACTCTTGGAGGTTCTGTTCGTGATTTCTTACCATCCTCTCTGTTTGGTCAAATTTATTGTAAGATTACATATTTTTCTTCATTGTCTGGGATTCTGTCTTCCAGGACATCTATTCTGTTGATAATCCTCTCTATTGAGTTTTTTAATTTGTTTTATTGAAATTATTCAAATTATTTATTTCAAGTATTTCTTTTTTTTTTTTTTTTTCAAAATCTCTCTCTCTTTATTGAAGTGCCCTTTTGCTTCCTGCATTTGCTCTTTTAACTGTTTATTGGAGTGATCATGTATTGCCTGCATTTGCTCTCTTATCTTGTCTTTTGCTTCATGGATCATTTTAATTATGCAGATTCTAAATTCTTTTTCTGTCATTTCTACTGCTATGCTGTCATTGGAGTCTATCACAATAGCATCTTTGTTTGTTAGGGACACTTTCTTCCCCTGTTTTTTTTTTCATATTGTTTCTGTATATTCCCCTCTAACAGTGAGGATCTGACGTACTGAAGTTTCCCCTTTGCAGGCTTATTATGACTCTGCAGTTTTCCAGTACCTCTCCTTTGAAGGGGAGAGCAACATTAGCAGCATCCAATATAAAGAAAATGCAGCCCTGAACCAGATAGCCTCTATAAAGACTTTAACATTTTTGCAATAAACAGGATGAGTTTGATTATTATTTACAGAATTTCTAGTTGTGAACAAGAAGATGGGGAAAGTTGTAGGATGTAAGTGAGTAAATAGAGGTACCTGTCAAAGGGCCTCCAGTCTCCTGTAGGTGTCTCAGGAAGGGAGCCACCCTTCAAATGATGATGGCCACATCCTCAGGAATAATTCAAAATGCCTGCACCAGGCTCCAAAGAAGCTGGGGAGCCCCAGTGACAGCAGGTTCGATGTCCCACCTCTGTCTGCTGTAGGGTGGGGCAGGTGGCTTGTTCTGCATCTATCTGCCTACCATTCATTTCAAAGAAATCAATTTGCAAATAAAAGTAATTAGTCATATATGTGCAGTCTTATTGATTTCACTTTTGTAGCACACACCAAATTATATATATTAACAGTAAAATTTCTTTTTTCTTAATGTTTTAATCCCATGTTTTATTACTTTCACAGAATATAGGTATGAAAAGGACATTCTCCAAACAAAACTAAAACTCTATAAAAATTACACTTTTGAAATTTAAGATTATAGTCTGTAGTTTTTATTTTCATATTCTTTGATCAATAAATTATTGATTTGTCTGTATGTTTAATATAGAAGATCTTTTTTCACATATGCTTCTCCAAATGACTGTCACTAGTACATTCTGGTAATTGGAGGTATTGTGCGTAGGCTGATGGGAGAGGAGAGAAGAGAAGGCCAAAGGAGGTGTGTACCAGCAGCTGGAGACCCGTGCAAGAGCCTCTATAGGCTGATATCTAGCTTAGCTCACAGTTTGAGCACATGTATGTTTTATATCTGCTTTCATCCATGATAATGTGTTCTGAAATTAGGCCAATATGACAGAAAGTAAACGTGTTCTCCTGATTACTCCAAAGAAAAAATAAAACACTTCAGGATGGGACCTAAAATGAATCAGAATTCTGGTTCAACTTAAGATATTAAAATGATATCATTCCTTGAATCTGTGGTGTTACTTTGTGCATAAATATGTGTTCACTACCAAGCACACTATTCAAACAGTTTAGTCACCTGAAAAAAAGCTGGAGGACAAAGAAATCTTATCAATCCATTATCGTGAAAAGGTTAGTGTGACTGTAATTAATATATATACATACAGAATAAATTTAGAAGTTTAAAGTGATATTTCTCAAACTCCTCTCTGTAAAAATAATTTATTTAGAAAAGGAATTTAGGATAAAATTATAAAGTATTTGAGAAAAAGATAGAAGATTCATAACCTTAACATCACTAAAAACTTTAATAATTGGATATTACTTTGTGATTAAAAGAAACAAGATGCATAAGGCAAAAAGATGTTTGCAATATATGCACTTGACAAAAGACATATTTTGTGTGTTTGCATTTGTGCATATTTCTTGCAATCCTTAATATAGAAATACCATTAAAATCCAAACATAATAGCTAACATTGGAAAAGACAAATAGAAATAGTAAATATCAGCTTCTGGGAAGGATGTGTATAACATTTACTTTTATCTTTAAAAGCACTGATAAAGGTATTAATGCTTATTACCTATGATTCACCAATTTTACTCTGGGACTTATTCACAACAGAATTGTATCCACATTTTTATCAAAGAATATAGCAACTTTGTGTGTGTGTGTGTGTGTGTGTGTGGTTGGGGTTTGAACCCAGGGCCTCACTCATCCTAATCAAGTACTCTACCACTGAGCTATATACATCTCCAGCCCCTTTAGCAACTTTTTTCTTTTTGTAATAGCTAAAACCTGTCAAACATCCAACTATCCCTCATCCTTAGAGTGAATGAATTTAGAATTTAGATATGCCCATAACAGGTCATGTGAAGCAAGAGCAAGTAGTACTCTAATATCTTTTTTTTTTTTTTTTTCATTTTTTCTTTTTCTTTTTGGTTAGGGTTAAGGTTAGGGTTAGATTGAACCCAGGGGCACTTAACCACAGAACCACATGCCTAACTTTTTTATATTATATTTTGAGACAACCTAAGCAACCTAAGGAAGTTGCTTAGGTCCTCCCTAAGTTGCTAAGGCTGTCTTTGAACTTGTGATCATCCTGCCTCAGCCTCTAGAGCTGCTGGGATTACAGGCGAGCACCATTATACACAGCTCTAATACCAATTTTTCTACACTAATAATAAACCTGAAGGAACAGAATCTAAAAAAAAAATAGATATGTAATTGTTTTGAAACAATAACAAAAATTAACAATACATACAGTGTGTACATGGTGACAACTAAATACACAGAAGAAATAAATTTTTGAAAAGAGCTAAGTAAATAGAGAGAAATCCCATGTTCATGGTTTGAGAGTCAATGTAGGAAGGATATCAGTGCTTATGTTTCTGGCAATTCCTATTAAGCTACCATAACAGTTTTTACTTCCTTTTTGTTTTGCTTTATTTTATTTGGACTACATACAACAAGATCTACCCAAGGCAAAACAAGGAGTTCTTTATGGTAATACCAAAGCCATAATGCCAAAATGGAAAAACTGTAAATGAGACCTCATCTCTCTAATCCATGAAATAAAAACATCTACCACCACCACCAACAACAAAATCTCTTTTGCTATGCATACCCAGAGGAAGACCCATGGATAGGATGAAAAGCAAGCTATATTAAATAAGAAAAGTTTGGCAAAATATATATCTGACAAAGCAATTTGGATTTAGAAAATAAAAACGAACACTCAAAACACAACAAGAAAATAAACTGGTAGAAAATGGGCAGACATAAATATATATTTCACTGAAAAAGATACACAGATGGCAAATAAGCTTATGAAATACTGTTTGATAGTCTTAGATATTAAGAAAATGCAAATTGAAACCACAATAAATTATCTGACAAAATGTCAAAAATCATTTAAAAATGGAAAAACAAATACTAGCAAAGAGGTAGAGAAATTGATTCACTCATACACTGATGGTGAGTATACAAAATGATATAGTCATGCTAGAAAATAAGTTGGTATTTTCTTGAAGATAAAAAAAGAAACATAGCAGTTCCTATATGATCCAAGAATAACATTTCCGCACAATAATTCCAAAGAAGTAAATTTTATTTTCACACAAAACATATACATAAATGGAGATCCTCTATTCATAACAACAATGGAAATAATCCAAATGTTCTTCAGTGTGTAAATTTTTAAACAAACTGTGTAACTCTTTACACCATGGAATATTACTTAGGAAGAAAAGTAAACTGTTGACACATGAAATAGTTTGGATGAATCTCAAGTGAGTTATGCTGAGGAAAATAAGTGAATTTAAAAGTTACACACTAACAGAGCAAGTACTCATGAAATTCATTTGGAAGAATAAGAGACCCAGAATAGCTAAAGCAATCCTTAGCAAGAAGAGTGAAGCACGGGATATCACAATACCAGAACTTCAACTATACTACAAAGCAATAGTAAAAAAAAAAAAAATGGCATAGTATTGGCACCAAAATAGACAGGTAGACCAATGGTACAGAACAGAGGACACAGAGACAAACCCACATAAATACAGTTTTCTCACACTAGACAAAGAAGCCGAAAATATACAAAGGAGAAAAGATAGCCTCTTCAACAAATGGTGCTGGGAAAACTGGAAATCTATATGCAGCAAAATGAAACTAAAACCCGATCTCTCACCCTGCACAAAACTCAACTCAAAATGGATCAAGGACCTCGGAATCAGACCAGAGACCCTTCATTTTATAGAAGACAAAGTAGGTCCAAATCTTCATCATGTCACCTTAGGACCAGACTTCCTTAACATGTCTCCCAAAGCACAAGTCAAAGCAGGTATCAATAATTGGGATAGATTCAAACTAAGATTTTTGTCAGCAAAGGAAACTTATCAGCAATGTGAAGAGAGAGCCTACAGAGTGGGAGAAAAGCTTTGCTACACATACTTCAGATAGAGCACTAATCTACAGAATCTATAAAGAACTCAAAAAACTCTACACCAAGAATACAAATAACCCAATCAATAAATGGGCTAAGGAAATGAGCAGACACTTCACAAAAGAAGATCTACAAGCAATCAACAAATATATGAAAAAAATGTTCAACATCTCTAGTAATAAGAGAAATGCAAATCAAAACCACCCTAAGATTCCATTTCACACAAATTAGAATGGTGATTATCAAGAATACAAGCAACAATAGGTGTTGGCGAAGATGTGGGGAAAAAGGTACACTCAAACATTGCTGGTGGGGTTGCAAATTAGTGCAGCCACTCTGGAAAGCAGTATAGAGATTCCTCAGAAAGCTTGGAATGGAACTATCATTTGACCCAGCTATTCCACTCTTTGGCCTATCCCCAAAGGACTTAAAGTCAGCATACTACAGTGATGCAGCTACATCAATGTTTATAGCTGCTCAATTCACAATAGCTAGATCGTGGAACCAACCTAGATGCCCCTCAATTGATGAATGGATAAAGAAACTGTGGTACATATACACAATGGAATATTACTCAGCCATAAAGAAGAATAAAATTATGGCATTTGCAGGCAAAGGGATGAAATTGGAGAATATTATGCTAAGTGAGATAAACCAATCCCAAAAAACCAAAGGTTGAATGATCTCTCTGAAAAATGGATGATGATACATAACGGGGAGTGGGAGTGAGGCAAAAATGGAGGAAGGATAGATTGTGTAGAGGAAAAAGGGGGGAGGGGAGAGGGAAGGAAAAATAACAGAATGAGACAAACATCATTACCCTATGAACATATATGGTTACACAAATGGTGTGACTCTACTTCATGAACAACCAGAAAAACAATAGTGTACCCTATTTGTTTACAATCAATCAAAATAAAGTAATTATAAAAAAAGTTACACACTACATGATTATATCTCTGTAGTGTACTTAAAGTGATACAATTATGGAGGCAGAAAATTAGTAGCTCTTATGGTCTGGGATGGAATGAAAGAATGGGAAGGAATACTCTGGCAGTTGTATTCCTGGTGAGCACAGCTATCAGAGGGATATCAAAGCATGAGGATCTTAATGGGGTTGAAAATATTCTGTATATTAACCAGGGTGATAGTTCCTTGAATACGGATGTGTGATCAATTTGCATGGAGTTAAATAGATTCACACACAAGTTCAAAAGAATGTGAATTCTGAATAAGGATATGGATTGTACTGATGTCAATATTCCAATTATAATATAATGATTAGGCAAGAAGAGTATATTTAATCTCACTGTATTGTTTTTAGATTGCATGTAAACCTCTACTTATCTCAGAATATAACCTTTGATTTTGCCAGGCACAGCAGCTTGGGGGACTGAGGCAGCAGGATTGTGAGTTCAATGCAAGCCTCAGCAAAAGCAAGGTGCTAAGAAACTCAGTGAGACCCTATCTCTAAATAAAATACAAAATAGGGCTGGGGATCCTGCTCAGTGGTCCAGTGCCCTGAGTTAAATCCCTGGTACCCCAAAAAACTAAAAAAAAAAAAAAAAACTTTTGATTTTAAAAAAATTTAAAATGGAAATGAGCCACAAAAGAATGTATTCAGTATGTTTCCATTTTTATGAATTCAAAAGTTGATGAAAATAATTGTTTTTGTTATATCTCAGGAGACTGGAGGGGCTCATGAGCAAAGTGGTCATAATAAAGGGAATTCTAAAAAACCCTTAATGTATTGTTTCTTGATCTGATTTTCTTACTTGTAAATGTATCTATTTTGTAAAAATATACCAAGTTATACACTTACGATGTGTGCCCTTTAATTTTTCATACCTCTTTCTCTCAACATTCTAAAAAGGTATTTTAAAGGTGTATTTGTGTCTAATAAGTTTGGGGCAAAACAATACTCAGTGAATTTAAGGATTTAACAATGTATATTGAGAATAAAGGCTCCTATAAATTTTATTGTAAATAACTTGGGTTAACCTTTTCTCTATCTTATAAAGATCACATTAGTGTAAATAATTTGGTCAAAGAACAATTTAGAAATAAATATTCATATATGTGTCAGCCCTCTGTTTTCATAGGTCCTACATCTGTATGCCAAGTCAAATGCAGACAAAAATATTCAGATAAATAAAATATTCAGATAAATAATTCCATTTATGAACATGTATAGACCCTTTCCTTGTGATTAGTCACTGATCAATACAAATTATTTCCACAACACATACCTTATATATTACAAGTAATCCAGAGATGATTTAAAATATGTAACAGAATGTGAGTAGGTATATGCAAGTCCTATGCCATTTTATATAAGTTACTCAAGTATGTGAAGATTTTGGTATCCCCTGGAGATCCTGGAACAGGTGTTAAGGATAGGGGTGGAGTGAATGAATAATTATGTCTCTACATTTGCAGTATCTAACCAAGTTAATTGGTGAATAAATTATTTTTTTATATTTATATAAAAAGTAAAGGCAGCATTATTCACACTAGACACTATGGGAAGAACCTAATGTTATGTCAATGAACAATGGATAAGGAAATTGGTGTATATATGTGTATATGCATAATGAATATATATACATGTATGCATGTGTCTACACATCACAGAGACACACACTGGCATCCAAATTGGAAAAGAAGTCAAAGTGTCACTGTTTGCAAATGATGATATATATATATATATATATATATATATATATATATAGAGAGAGAGAGAGAGAGAGAGAGAGAGAGGGAGAGAGAG
Organism: Sciurus vulgaris; assembly: GCF_902686455.1. Taxonomy (NCBI): domain Eukaryota; kingdom Metazoa; phylum Chordata; class Mammalia; order Rodentia; family Sciuridae; genus Sciurus; species Sciurus vulgaris. The sequence continues at coordinate 51,443,047 of NC_136466.1, forward strand.
AGAGAGAGAGAAAGACAGAACTCTCCAGAGACTTTACCAACAAAAAAATTATTAGAATGAATAAATTCAGAAAATTTGGAGGGTACAAAATCAACATGAGAAAAATTGGTAGTTGCCATATGGTAATAGAAAATTATCTAAAATAGAAATCAAGAAAGAAATTCCATTTAAGTAATTATAAACCAGCTAGGTGTGGTGGCACACACATATAATCCCAGTGATTCTGTAGGTTAAGTCTGGAGGATTGCAAATTTGAGGCCTCAGTCACTTAGCATACCTTGTCTCAAAATAAGAAATAAAAAGAACTGAGGATGTAGCTCAGTGTTAAAACACTCTGGAGTTCACGTCCCAGTACCATAAAAAAAAAAAAAAAAAAAAAAAAAAAAAATCTTTACAAGAAATAAAATACCTAAGAATAAATTTATCAATAAATTAAAGTTTTCTACAATGAAATATATAAAAAGGTGATGAAAGAGAGTAAAGATAAGTTTGACAATATGTCACAAGTAATAAATTGAAAGAATAAGAAGTAAAATAAAAGTTATAAAATGAGAATTCATTTTATATAAATGAAACAGCTTTTATTTTTACTTTTTTTTTCTTTTTGTTTATCTTTTGGTACCAGGGGTTGAACCCAGGGTCACTTTACCACTGAGTCACATCTCCAGCCCTTTTTATTTTTTATTCTGAGACAGGATCTTACGAAGTTGCTTGGGGTCTCCCTAAGTTGCTGAGGCTGGCCTGGACCTTGCAATCCTCCTGCCTCAGCTTTTTGAGTCATGTGTCACTGTGCTTGGCTTGTTTCTTACATTTTTTCTAACTGCAAGGAATGAAAAGACAAGCTATGTTCATGGATTACAAGAATAAATATTAAAATGTCCATATCATTCAAAGTGATCTACATGTTTAATACAATCCCTATCAAAATTACAATGATATTTTTCATAAAATAGAAAAAAAAATTCTAAAATTTATTTGAAACCACAAGAAATTCTAAGTAGCCAAAGCAACCTTGAGTAAAAAGAACAAAAGAGGAAAATGGTTCAAACTGGAGGACATCATATTGAGTAAAATAAGACAGACACAGAAAGATGGGTATGATAATTCTCTCATGTGTAGAAAAATATCAATGATAAAAGAGAACAAAAAAAGAAACAATGATATAGAAACAGAAGAGGTACTATTAGGGACAAGGAAGAACCAGGGGATGTAGGGGAGAGAGAGAAAGATAAGTGTAGAAGGCAGGTGGACGTGATCAATGCATAGTATAAGCAGGTGTGAAAAAGTCACAGTAATTTGTACAATTAATATATTTTAATAAAAACAGAAAAAATCAGGAGGCCTTATACTACCTAACTTCAAAATAGAATACAAATCCGTATTAATCAAAACAGCATGGCAGAGTAATATTCCATTGTGTATATATACCACAGTTTCTTTATCCATTCATCTGTTGAAGGGTATCTCGGTTGGTTCCACAATCTAGCTATTGTGAATTGAGCTGCTATAAACATTCATGTGACTGAGTTACTGTAGCATGTTAATTTTAAGTCCTTTGGTTATAAACTAAGGAGTGGGATAACTGGGGCAAATGATGATCCATTCCAAGATTTCTGAGTAATTTCCATACTGTTTTCCAGAGCGGCTGCACCAATTTGCAATTCCACCAGCAATGTATGAGTGTGCCTTTTTCCCCACATCCATGTCAACACTTATTATTGCTTGTGTTCTTGATAATCAAAATTCTAACTGGAGTTAGATGAAATCTTAGGGTGGTTTTAATTTGCATTTCTCTAATGACTAGAGATGATGAGCACTTTTTCATATTTTTGTTGATCACCTGTATATCTTTTCTGTGGATTGTCTGCCCAGTTCTTTGGCCCATTTATTGATTGAGTTCTTTGTAATTTTGGTGTAAAGTTTTTTAAGCTCTTTATAAATTTTGGAGATTAGTGCTCTGTCTGAAGTGTATGTGGAAAAGATTTTCTCCCACTCTGTAGGCTCTCTTTTCACATTGGAGAATATCATGCTAAGTGATAAGCCAAGCACAAAACACCAAAGGCCAAATGTTTTCTCTGATAAGTGGAAGATGATACATAATTGAGGGGGGTCGCCGTGGGGCAAGAGAAAAATAGAAGAACTTTGGATGGTGTAGAGGAAAATAGGGCTGGAGGGGGTGGGGGAAGGAAAGATAGTGGACTGAGGCAGACATTATTACCCTATGGACATGTATGATTACATGAATGATGTCAATCTACATTGTGTACAATCACAGAAATAAAAAGTTGTACCCCATTTATGTACAATGAATCAAAATGCAGTCTGTAAAAGTAAAATATAAATTTAAAAAACTTAGAAAAAATAGCATGGCATTGGCATAGATGTATTCACAGAAACCAATGACAGAGAATAGAGAGCCTAGGAATGAAGTCACGCATCCACATCCAACTGATCATTGAAAAAGGTAGTTGCTATGAACACACATTGGAAAAAGCATAGTGTCTTTAAAAATTGGTGCTGGTGAAAATTGGATATACACAGGTGGAAGAATGAAACTAGATTACTGTCTCTTACCAGTTATAAAAAGCAACTAAAGTGGATTAACTACTTAAACCTAAGACTGGAAACTCTGAAATTGGTAGAGGAAAACATAGGGAAATGCTTCAGAACATTTGAATGGGCAAAGATTTTTCAGATCAGACTCCAAAAGCATAGGAAATGAAATTAAAAATAGCCGAATTTTATTATAACAAAATAAAAATCTTCTTTACAGCTAAGGAAACAATCAAGGGTGAAGAGATAGCCTAGAAAATGAGAGAAAACATTTGCAAACTCTACATCCTACAAACGGTTATTATCCAGAATATGTAAGAAACTCCAGAGACTCAACAGCAAAAACCAAATGACCTGTTTTAAAAATGAGCACTAGACCAAGTAGACATCAAAAGAATACATGAAAATTTCTAACATATGAAAAATGCTCAACATTATCAATGATCAATGAAGTACCAATCAAAACTACTGTGAGGTATTATCTCACCCCAGTAAAAATGGTTATTATCAAACAGACTAAAATTAACTGGGCTGGCAAGAATTGGAGAAAAGGGAATACTTGATCACTTTGGGTGGAATGCAATATTTAAGGCTACTATGGGAAATAGTATGGAGGTTCCTCCAAAAATTAAAAATAAAACTACCTTATGATTCAGCAATCCTACTACTGGGTATACATTACAAGGAAATGAAATCAGTATGTCAAGGAGAAATATTCATGTTCACTGAAGTAAGATTGATAATATCTAAGAAATAGAACCAACTAAGTGTCAATCAGCTGATGAATGGATACAAAAAAATGTGGTACATATTCACAATGGAATAATATTCAGCCACTCCAAAGAACAAAATTCATCTGTAAAAGCATGGATAAAGCTATAGATCATTATGTTAAAGGAAAAAGGCCAGGCACAAGGAGACAGGTACTTCATGCCTTACTCATAAATGAAATCTAAAAATAATGATCGCTAGATGTATAGAATCAAATTCTGGTTACCAGATATTGGGAAGGGGAGGAAAGAAGGATTGATGAGAGGTTGATCAATGGGCTAAATTACAGTTTGATAGAAGCAAGAAGTACTCATATGCAATAGGACAACTTTTGATGAAATACTGAAAATTAAAAAAAAGAAGAATTTTGAATATTTTTACTAGAAAGAAATGAAAAGTAAGGAGATATGTTTAACCATTGCACAATGTATCCAGGTATCAAACTATCACATCATATTTATACATATCTAGATTTTTTTTGTTTTTATGTATCTATCAAAATTTTATTTTAAAAAAGTAAAAATAGTTAAAAATTTGTTTTATTTATAGGCCCAGAGCCATTTTCTTCAATGGGCATGGCACCCAAGGAGCTTGTTTTTCTTAGCAACCACTCAAAAATGCTTTAGTTTCTTTTTAAATGAGAAGAAAATGTTTAGGTCAAACAATGCATGTTAAATATAACATATCCATCATTTTACTCACATAGTTGTATAATATAATTTCAAATATCTGTGTGGGTGTGTGTATGCATGCATGTGTATTTTGGAAGACCAAAGAAAGCAAAAATATCTATAATCCACAGAAATCATAATGAGACCCTGTATGATCCTGGTTCTCTATTGAAACATATGGAGAGTTATGAAATCATTGGTGAATATTTGCAGTGATTATGTTTGACAAAATCATTCATATACACAGCTGTATTTTTTTATAGTCAATGGGTAGAAGTCATTCCAAGTCGTAGGAAAATGATAGTAGATAATTTCCCTATTAATTTACGATGTTATTTTTAAAATGTTCTTCTAAGGAAAAGCACTTTATAAAACTTTCTAATTCTCTTTTCCTCAAAGAACTGGTTGTAAATCAAAGTCATCCTCAGCAACTTAGCGACAACCCTGTCTCAACGTGAAAAATAAAATGGGCTGAGGATAGGACTCAGTGGTTAAATGCCCTTGGGTTCAATCACTGGTTTAAAAAAAGAGAGAGAATTGGTTGTAAAGAAAATACAAGTAAAAGGACACTCTGAATTTTTGTACAGGAGAAAACCAGGTGAATCCTAAGTCATGCAAATTTGGTATTACAAAAATACAATTACTGGAAAAAAGGTAGAATTGGTCAAACACAGATAACAATTTAACTAGTTTATTCTACATGCCATAATTGTAGTCCCTAAAGTTTTATAAAGCCTTATCTCAATGATCTCTGTATTGTGGAGATAAATATGTACAAGGGTTTTAAAACTAGCTCAAAGGTAAAAATGTTAGTGCTATGGTTAGTCCTTAACCAAATTAAAAAGTAGGAAGAAAATTGCTAAATAATAATAATATAATAATAATAATGTAAAGATCACAATCCTATCATTTAAATCTGCTCCAATCTGATTCTATTATGTTGTAGTTCTTGCATGACTGAAATTATTTAAAATATTATCTATAATTAAAAAACCAAAGGCTGAATGTTTTCCCTGATGAGTGGATGATGATATATAATGGGGGTAGGGGGATGGAAGTGAGAGAATAATGGAGGAACTTTAGATTACATAGAAGGAAATGAGAGGAGGGGTATGAAAAATGATGGAATGAGTCAGACATCATTAACCTATCTTCATATATGATTGCCCAAATGGTATGAATCTACATCATGTACAGCCATAGAAATGAAATGATGTACCCCATTTGTGTATGATGAATCAAAATGCGGTCTGTAAAAAATAAAATAAAAATAAATAATTTTTTAAAATAATAATAATGTAACCATTTTGGTCAGTTTTATGCCACTATGACTTAAAAACCCAACCAGAATAACTGTAAAGCCAGAAAAGTTTATTTGGGGACTCACGATTTCAGAGATCTCAATCCACAGTCAGCAATTCAGGACTCAGTCAAGATAGGACACCATGGTGGGGGAGAGTGTAGTGGAGTGAAGCAGCTCATAGGATGATCAGGAAGCAGGGAGAGAGACTCCACTCTCCAGATACAAAATACTTACCCCATATCCACGCCCCCCAATGAACCACCTCCTCTGTCCACACCCTACCAGCCTCCAGTTTCCACCAAGTTAATCCCATTAGGGCTTAATGCACTGATTAGGAAAAGGCTATAACCCAATCATTTCTCCTCCAAACCTCCTTGCATTGTCTCCCACATGAGCTTTTGGGGGACAACTTACATCCAAACCATAACTGTAGCCCTCTGCTTTTATCCTTAATTCAATTATTTATCTCTTCTTCAGATTTAGTTTTAAGAAATTGATATTGCAAAATACAAATAGAGTGGTTAATTAAAATGCACTGTACTTTAATCATATTGATGAAGTAGAAGTATTTTAAAACATGCTTTTTAAATTTTCTTAAAATAAAGAAGTAAAAACACATCAAATACTAAACTGTAGGTTTTTAATTTCACCCAACTGTTTACTGACCATCACAGAGAAGCTTAAGTTTGCTTTGAAAAATGGTTCAAGTTTTGAGATTCAGAGTCAGGGCACTCTAGAAAAAATTTGAGTTTATTGTTATGATTCCATAAACTCTGATTCAAAATCATTTTTTAGAAAAAGATGCACTGGAGAATAGAAAAAGTAGATGAAATGATTTCTCCAGGATAGCTAATCCACAGTGTCTACCTCTTGTGGTAAGTGTAGACAAATTACACATATTGACTGCTGAAAGCAATGAAATTAACTAGTGGAGGTTGGTCTGTTATTCAATAATAGATACTAGAACTATAAAAATATTCCTTTCTTATTCTTGACTTTAATTAAAATACATTCAACTAACATATAATTAAATACAATATTTGGAATGGGAGTTGATACTGTCCATTAGTTGGTGAAGAAAATTCTTTTGTCTTGCCTTTTCTAGATTCTAGGAACCTTCAACACTCTTTCTATATGTCCTTGTGCTCCATCTTTCAAACCAATACCATATCATCTTCCAATCTCCTCTTTCATGCTTAGAAAAGCAATTACAGGACTGAGGTTGTGACTCAGTGGTATTTACTGGCATGTGTGAGGGCCTGGGTTCAATCCTCAGCATCACATATCAATCAATCAATTAATTAATTAAAATAAAGGTCCATTGACAAGAAAAAACATTAAAAAATAAATATTTATTTGAAAAAACTACATTTGGGCTACCGTGGATAATCCGAGATAATCTCTCCATCTCAATGTCCTTAATTTAACATATTGCATTTTGTCTCAAAAGGTAATATATTCACAGATTTAGCAAATTTGGACACGGAAATCTATTGTGCAGAGGAACAATTGTTGGGCCTGATGGATTATGCAATTTGCCTTGAGATTAAGATTAACCTTGCCTTTGAGTCACACAGTGAAAATCTCCAGATGTCCATTAAGGGTCTGTCATAGTAGAAAACTTGCACAGAAGATAACCTTAAGCAGATTGAAGTCAAATCATGCTATACCTCAAATAGAAACAATTAGATGCATTGCTATTGTTAACAGTAAAGTGAAGGAAGAATAGAAGCAGAAAAGTTTATAGGACCAAAGTTAATTATTTGTGCTTTGGTAGTTCGGGAAATAATGTTCCTGTTTTACCATTCTAATATTAGTAATCAAGTCAATTGATTATAGTTTAATGGGCTATTCTTCAGAAACTTGAACAAAATTGTATTCTTCTTGGATATTGCCTGTAGCTCTTGCTTTTATAGGGTTTGCTTATCCATCTATCTTGTTCTTAAGTCTGGGTATAAGTCATTGCGGTACATGTTTCTGTATGAATCTGGTCAAGTAGCATATTAATTCAAAACTTTCTGCAGCAGATATAGTTAACTTCAACAATGATTAATAATGGTTATTTCATTTCTTTAGATTATGCTGAATCTGGCTTATTGTCCTTTTAAAAGATCAAATATTCTCTCTAAATCCAAACCACACTACTGATCTGTTTTCAAATGTTATATATCCATGGTATGTATAAATGTCACTTGATTTCAGAAACTATTAACCTAAATTTTAAAATTCTTACTTTAGGCCAGAAATAAATCATCAGTGCTAAGCAGAAAATGCTTTCACATAGGCCATTTCTCTAGACATGCTCTCATTTTACTGGAACCACTATTCTAGCTAATTGAAAATTGTCTTCTTGATATACAGGTTATTAATAAATATATGAAAAAGAGTTCAACATCTCTAGTAATTAGAGAAATGCAAATTAAAATAACTAAGATTTTATCTTACTTCAATTATAATGGCTATTATCAAGAACACAAACAATAATAGATGTTGGTGTGGATGTGGGGAAAAAGGCACACTTGTACATTGCTGCTGGAGTTGCGAATTGGTGCAGCCACTCTGGAAAGCAGTGTGGAGATTCCTCAGAAAACTTGGAATGGACCCACCTTTTGACCCAGTTATACCACTCCTAGGTATATTCCAAAAGGACTTAAAATTAGCATACTACAGTAATGCAGCCACATCAATGTTTATAGCAGCTCAATTCACAATAGCTAGGTTGTGGAACCAATCTTGATGCCCTTCAACAGAAGAATGGATAAAGAAACTGTGGTATATATACAAATGGAATATTATTCAGCCATAAAGAAGAAGAATATTATGGCATTTGCAAATAAATGGTTGGAATTGGAGAATAGCATGCTAAATGAAATAAGCTAATCCTCAAAACCAAAGGCCGAATGTTTTCCCTGATAAGTGGATGATGATATATAATGGGGATGGGAGAGTGGGGGGTGAGAGAAGAATGGAGGAACTTTAGATTACATAGAGGGAAATGGGGGATATGAAAAATGGTGGATTGAGAAAGACATCATTACCCTATGCACATTTATGATTACACAAATGGTATGAATCTACATTGTGTAGAACCATAGAAATGAAAAGATGGACCCTATTTATGTACAATGAATCAAAATGCAGTGTGTAAAAATAAAAAAAAATTTTTAAAGAAAATTGTCTTTTTTGTTGTTTTTTAAATTTAATTTTTTATGCTTTCACTCTGAGAGCACATCTCAGTCCTAGATATTTATGATCAGATAATGTTAAAGAATAGTGTTTTTTTTTTTTTAAATACACACAAAATAGCAAATCTCTGGATAGGCTAATCCCTTTCTAATCCCTACTCAATTATGATTTAAAAATCATGGCCCCTCTCATTCATTTGTAGCTGGACAGAATTTTCCTTGTTGATAGAAATGTGTTCGTATTTTTTCTACATTTTTTGCATGTATCTGCTACATTTTGAATCACTTATTTTAGCCAGCACTATTTGTATGTCACTCCAGGGCAGGAAGATGAAACACATGGGTAGGGCAAAATTCATGAATGATCTGGGTAACTATCGCAACAGGCATATCTCTCACTAACAACATATGTACAAATAGAAAGCTATTATGTTTACTTCTACTTTTATAAGCAGTTAGTTAATCCCACATAAATGCATTAGCATGGAATATTAATGGAATTATGTCAATTAAAGAGCAGTTTTGTACAAGATATTAAAAATACCATACCAGTCCAAAGAAGTTATAAACTATAATGATATTAGGCTTTTGATTTGTATCATTTTATGACATCATATCAGATGTAGCAATATATTTTCTGAAGGAACCCATGGAATGGTGGTGATTTTAAATGATCTGAAAATTTTCCCTTTCCTGGGTTCAAGTCAATAGTAAGCATTTGTGAGACCCTTGGATATCACATCCATAAAGGGCATTTCCTCAGTGGTGGATCCCAGCAAGTGTGACTGAGCCTCATAGAGTGTTTTCACTGACTCCATGTGCTCTGAAAACGTTAGGATGAGCTAGGAGTTGATCAACCAGTGCCCTTATGATTTTCAACTGAATTAATAATTTCATAATAAAAACTTGTACAAAAATGTACTGAAAAACTATCATATCTCCATTCTTGTGCACATCTTCCACATAGGACTTCATATTGTCACAATCCCTGACAAAGTAGAAATGAAAATTCTAAGTCATATTTTGAACCTTTTAGATGGTTTGAATGGGTGGACTCTTCCACATGATAGCATACTTTAAGGCTTTTCATTCCAAATTTAAAAATAACATCATCAACAACAAATAAATTAAATAGCACTCAGGCAAAATAAAACATTGTTTTAGTCAGCTTTGTGTTTCTCAGAACAATGTAGAAAGGAAAGTTTATTTTGGCTCATGGTTTCAGAGATTTAGTCCGTAGTTGGTCTATTCCATAGCTCTGGACCCAAGATGAGGCAGAATATCAAGGCAGAAAGGTGCGGCAGAGGAAAGCAGTTTAGGATATGGCAACCAGGAATAAGAGAGAGAAAGAAGAAAGAGAGAGAGAGAGAGGGAGAGAGGGCACTCTACTCCCCAGAGACAAAATATAAATCCCAGAGGCACACTCTCAGTGACCTATTTCGTCTAGCCATATCTTACTTGCTTAGTATCTCCCAGTTAAAGCATATCAGTGGATTAATTTGCTGATCTGGTTACACCTCTCATAATCTAACCATTTCACCTCTGAAAATTCTTGCATTGTCTCACAAATGAGCTTTTGGTGCACACCTCATAGCTAGATAACAAACACCAAGAACAGACAAATGTGAATAGATATAGGGAGAGATGGGATCACAAAAAAAAAAAAAAAAAAAAAAAAAAAAAAAAAAGGTTCCAAATAGAATTGAGGCATTCTAAAGTATTTTTTTTTAATTCAGTAAATTTGTGTATTATTTCAACTCCGAATCCCACAATTATAAGAATTCCCTTGATTGGGCCTAACTAGAACTGATATTTTATGCAGAGTGAAACAGAGTGATGTGTACACCATTCCACATGCATTCTGTAGTATTTCCCAAGACAACTTGGAACTATATATGGTTATAATCATTAGAAAAGAAGATTGGATATGTCAGGTTTTGGGAACTTGATTCCCTCTCAAATTCTTTTCAAGTGTGTTGTACTGGTTGCCAGATGTATTTCTTCCAGAAGCAGAACAGATATTCTAATATTTGGGGCTCTATTAATGCTTAATAATTGCATAAATTATCATTAATTAATTCATTATATTTCATCACTTTCAAAAATTAAATTAAGAGCTCATATATTAAGTGATTTACAATATCCAATAACTATGAGAATCAAACTTAAAGAAATGAAATAACAGGGAAAGAATTGCAGTATGTACAGGAGGTTATTGATTATCATTGTTAGACATTGATATATATTAATATATCTTGAAAGATAAAACAACTGAGAAAATCATTACAGAAGACATACAAACTTATTTGGAGAAATAAAAATTTGACTTCAAAATATAAAAGAAATCTATCAAGAGACACTGGGTAACATAATTACAGAATATGTGACTATATTTTTGTAAAAATTTGCAAAAATCTTCAAGCAAACTTTGTATAAATTTAAATATTAATTTAAAGAACTTTTCATTGTAATGAAAGAATAAACATTCAGGTCTTTTGTTTTCTTTTTACTTAACTGTAGAAATTTTACTTTTTGCAGATAAATGTCCATAATAAGTTGTTCCCAAATCAGTATCTTTTCTAAATATTGTGTAAGATATTTTAGATGATTTTTTGTCTCTTCTCTTGAAGATTTTAATAGTATATGTTTGGTATTTTTAATAAGTAGTTTAAATAAGTTTTGTCATGGCTGGAAACACTGAATTAGATTCTCTAATTTCTTTTCTCTTTTTAACAGTATAAGTTTCAAAAAACTTCAGAAAAAAAAGATTTCAGGAAGTGCCATATTACGTACAACCAATTCATGGCCAAATTCTTTTATAATTGTTGTCTGTGACAGTATTCTGTATTGTTTATTTAGGATAGTTCCTTATATATTGAATGCCAGATGTAAGAAAGGAGAACTTTTCAGTTTGTTGTGACAATTTAAGAGCTTTTATTGAATTTATGCTCAAATGTGAGCATTAAACTTCCATGTGGAGGCAAAATAAAAAAGTGCCTCTTTCTGGTCAAGGTTACCATATTTTTCTTTGCAGAGAATTTATATATGCTCACAGTTTTTGGAAAAACATTCAATTGATTCTTCATAGTAAAGCAACAAGAAGGATAGAGAGTGCTTCTTGATCAGCAAACTTAGGAGTCAAGTAATCAGAATACACCACCTTAATCACAAAAACATCTTATATTCACTATAAATGAATATAAAATGGAAAATGGACATTGGAGGATATTTATCTTCTAATTCATATCCTACTCCCAGTTACAAGAAGAATTGGCTTGTTAAGTAATCAGTATCACATATTAGAAAGTAACTCAAAACTAATAATAGCAAAAATAAAACTAAAAAATTAATGAATTTATAACTGTTACTGTTAAGTTACTGTTATGTTACATTCAACACTGAGTTGACCAGAGTATTAACAACATCAATAAGTATTATATCTTTGGTTGAGATTATCTAATATAGTGACACATGCTTAACCATGATTATAGCAATAAAATCACAGTAAACAAGTAACAGAACCAGCATAGGTGTTCATCAATAGATGAATGGATAAAGAAAATGTGATATATACACATGATGAAGCTTTATTCAGTCATAAAGAAGAATGAAATTGAGTCATTTACAGGAAGGCAAATGGGACTAGAAAGAATTATGTTAAGCAAAGTAAGCCAGTCTTAGAAAGACAGGTGTCATGTGTTTTTGCTCATATATGAAAGCTAAAGAGAAAAAAGAAAGGGAAAAAGTTCTTATAAAAACAGAAGGGAGCTGTGCACACTGGCATAGAAGTGTAATCCTAGGGACTCAGGAGGCATGAGAATCACAAATTCAAAGCCAGCCTCAGCAACTTAGTGAGGACCCAAGTAACATACTGAGACCTGTCTCAAAAAAAAAAAAAAAAAAAAAAAAAGAACTGGTGATGAGACTTAGTGGTGAAGTAACCTTGGGTTCAATCAATCAATCAAACAAGCAAACAAACAAAAACCCAAAACAACAACAAAAAGACAGTAGAGTTATAACAGTAGAGTTAAGACAGTAGAGGAAGGATAAGGGGGAGGGAAAGGGCAGGATCTGGGGAACGAAACTTTGCAAGCTATGTTCATGTACACATATGTCACAATTATGTCATAATGAAACCTACTATTATTGTATGATTATTGTACATCAATATTAATTTGAAAGAAAACATGAATGATGAATAGACTTCTGTAAAATGTAAAGTATGTGCAACTTTTTCACTGAGAATTTATATTAATCCACATAGAATAATCAATACCTTGGAATCAACCTTACCAAGAGTGTGAAAGACCTCTAAATGAAAATTACAAAACACTGAAGAAAAAAAAAATGAACAACACTAGAAAATATAAATTTCTCCAGTGTTCATGGATTAGAAGAATTAATATTATGAGATCTACAGATTCTATTCAATCTCCATAAAAATACCAATGACATTCTTCACAGAAAGAGAAAACAATCCTGAAATTCATATGAAAGCACAAAAGAGCCCTGATAGCCAAAGCAATCCTGAGCAAGAAAAGTAATGCTGGAGTTATCTCAATACTTGATTTCAAAATATGCTACGTAGTCATAGTATAAAAACCAGCATAGTATGGGCATGAAGGGAGGCATGAAGAGCAATGGAATGGAATAGGGAAACCATAAAGCCATGATTTTTAGTCTACTGACTTCTCCACCAAGTTGACAAAAATATGTGTTGGAGAAAACACAGATCCTTCAACAAGTGGTCCTGGAAAAATTGTATGTCCTCACGCAGAAGGTGAAAACTCTACCCCACTCACCCACCCTGTACAAAAATGAATCAAAGACCTCAAAGAAAGCCTTGGTACCCTGAAACTACTAAAAGAATATATTGGGGAAACACTTCAAGATATTGACTCAGGCAATTTCCTGAATAGGACTCCAATAGCTCAAAAGCAAAAATTGATAAGTGTGATTTTATCAGAATAAAAAGTTTCAAACAACAAAACAATCAACAGACTGAAGAGACAGCCTACATAGGGAAGAAAATCTTTGCCAGATCTTCATTCTACAGAGAAATTCACATCCAGAATATAAGAAGAACTCAGAACATCTAACAACAGTAGAACAAATATTCCACTCAGGAAAATGGATTTGAACAGAGGCTTATCAAAAGAAGTACAAAAGACCAAAAATATATATGAAAAAATGCTCAATACATTTATTCATATGTAGATGTAAATCAAAAGTACATTGAGATTCTATGTTACCCCCGTCAGAATGGCTACTATTTTAAAAAGTTTAAAAAAAATGCTGGTGAGGATGTGGAGGAAAATGAACCCTTACAGCCGATTGACAAGAATGTAAATGAGTATACCCATTATGGTAAATGGTATGGAGATTGAAAAAAAATTAAAAATAGAACTATTATATGAGGCAACTATACTACTACTGTGTATATTTCCAAAAGAAATAAAGTCAACATAGAAAAGAGATAACTACATATCTATGTCTATTGCGGTACTGTTCACAATAGCCAAGATGTAGAATCTGCCTAGTTGTGCATCAACATATGTGTATATATATATATATATATATATATATATATATATATACACACACATAGACAATGGAATAATATTCAACCTCAAACAAGACTTAAATCTACATTTTTGTAACATGTGAATGGATCATACTATGACTTATCTGTTTTAAATAAAATCTTATGTAAGGTAAGTGATTTCATAAATTCAATGCTCCCTATGTGTGTTTCTTTTAAATTTCATTCCTGTTTGGGATTTTATTAAAATATTTCTCAATAGGTATAATAAAAGAAATCCAATTACTGAAATGTGAGACGTTTGTAATGGTAACTGTTTAACAACTGGCCCTATTGAAAGCACAGCTCTGGATTATAGCATTTGCCAAATTGAGTGGTACAAATGCATCATGTATGACTAATATCAATCTATCAATATTAAACCACTGAATGTGGAGTTCGACACACAATTAGCTCTCATCAGCACATGTAAGCTGGCTCTAGCACACCACTGATGTGCAATTTAAATTTCCTACATGCCAATAAAGAGTGATTCTTTTGTATATCCTTTTTGGAAATCAGTCAATGGGAAACAACTTTTCAGAAATGAACACCTACATGAAAAATAGCCTCCAAAATGATCCCCAGCTATCCTACTGTCCTGGTGTTCATGCCCTTGTGTTATCTTCCGCCCCCACTGCCCTGTGCAGTGTGGCCAAAATCTGTGGTTTGCTTTAAACCAAGAGAAGGCAGTGAAAGTGACCAGATGGCTCTTTCATGATATGTTACATAAGATTGTAGGATTAATTCTGCTGGGAGACTTCCCTGCTACTAACTTGGTTAAGCAAGTGAGGTAGGGAATCCCACAAAGCAAAAAACTGAGGGCAACCTTGGGCTGACAGGCAATGAGGAACAAGCCACAAAAAGAGGGAATTCTGCCAAGATCCACATGTACTTGGGAGCTGGCCTTTCCTAGTCAAGCCTTGAGACTAAACAACAAACAGAGTGGACTGCTCAATGTAGCCTTAGAAAGAAGCCTGATAAATCCTACCGGATTTCTGATCCACAAAGCCTGTAAGATTATCAATATATGTTGTTTCAAGTTGCTGTTTGTCTTAGTATTGTTATACAAAAACAGGCAATAAATACAATTTATAAATTATACTTACTCTATCTCAGGTACTATTCTAAGAGTCCAAAAAGTTTAGTTTTAATCTCCATAATAAACCCAAAATATCATTAATCCCACTTCATAAATGGGAAAATGGAGGAACACCAAGGTTAAATAACCTGTCAAGTTCACTGAGCAGGCAAATGGACAAAGAAGAATTTAACCTAGTCAGCAGAACTTTTGAGTTCCTGTCATTAATGGCTAAACCACTTGCCCTGCAGTGTCCATGTGACAACCTATAGGAAGTGTATCCCAATTTAAAATATCTAACCAGGATATATCAGAATAGATTTCTTCATAAAGATAATACTTTGCTTGTTAATAGGGTGGAGTTTAATAGGTTTGTATGCTGTTTCCTCTGAATTCCACTGGGGTATTTTCTCACAAAAATTTCCAGGAATTTTCATGCTTCCTGGCAAGTGCAATCAAACCAAGAAACAGAACGCCTTCATTAGTGAGACAAGGGAAAATTAAGATTGGTTTCAGCCTTTCTACAATCTGATGGTTGATGTACGTAGAGAAGGAACCTCTGCCAGGACAGAATTTAAGCAGGGCACTGTGAAATATTTTAGCCAACCTTATGCAATCATTGCTCAGTACTTGCTAGGCAAGCATTCTACCACTGAACTGCATCTCTAGCCCTCTGCCTTTCAATCTTTCTGCCTTGTCTCCTCTGCCCTGTTTGTTCCTCTTTCCTGCACCTTCCCAGGCAGTCTGGGGAAAGTGGTTGGCTCAGGGTTGCAGAGAGGGAAGACAAATAAATACCATATTAATAGTAAAAAATATCAAATAAGACATTTGTGAAATGAAATAACTCTTAATTTGCCATAATAGAATGGTATTATTTGCCTGGGTGTCACTTGTGGCAGAAAAAGAGGAGTCACTAATTTCTTCAATTTTAGAATTCATAAAACATACTTCTGCCTGTCTACCAATGATAAAGGCATGAAAAGTTAACAAGATGAAAAAATTCTCATTGTTTATCAAGAAAGTATGTATTTTAAAAACCCTTTAGCCAGTGTGGTGACTCTAGCCTATAATTCCAGTGACTTGGGAGGCTGAGGCAAGAGGATCGCAAGTTTGAGGCCAGTCTCAGACACTCAGCAAGGCCCTAAACAACTTAGTGAGACCATGTCTCAAAAAAAAAAAAAAAAATTACCTGGAGAGTAGCTCAGTGGTAAAACACTCCTGAGTTCAATCCCCAGTACAAAAAAATCAATTAAAATAAATTAATAAAAATGTTGGAGATTTCCCACCATCATTTTCTTTGGTTACATTAGAAAATCTTTCAGTAGGGGAAAGGCAATCAGAGAATGAAGTTGAATATAAAGATATGACACTATATAATCCATTTACTTAAATATAACTCTGAGCTGTTTTAATTAATTTAATTTAATTTGAGGTTACAAGTTAATAATTAATTCAAAGGTTATAAGAAAATTGCATGTAGTTCAAAACTTTCACAAACAGAGTTTTCTGGAAGGCAATATTAACCAAGATTTCCATTTCACTGATAGAAAAAAAGTTTGAACCTCCAATTGCACTAAACATATTTGTATTAGTGAACTTCAGTTTAATGACCATGAAATAGGATGATTAAAGTGTATTTTCACAGACAAACAACAGGCATTCCTTTATACATAATATCCTTTAGATGATCCTCCCAGAGATAGACTTATTTTTCTCAGATTAAATGTGAATCCTACTGAGAAAGGTTAACACTGAAAAATTGTTCACTCTCGTAGTTGATTTGTAGCACTCTTTTTTTTTTTTTTTTTCCTTTTTCTTGCCCAAATGTCAGTCTTATGATGCAGCTGTAGTGACACAGAGATGATGTCGGGGTGTTCCTTCTTGCACCCATCCCTTATGATGCTGCAACAGGAACTGTAGAAGTTGGAAACAGATGTCCTCTCTTCATACTTGACAACCTGGACAAATTGGTTGAACACTCTCAGTTCGATGTCACTTCATCTCTGTTCAATACTAAGTGGAAATAAGTTCCTTCTTTATTGCAGCCACTGAAATATTTGTTCTCTTGAGATTATTGGTTGGTTCTTCAAGAAGCTTCCTCCCTATATGAAATTTTCTGTTGCTACAGACCTTGCTCAGATTGAAACTGCTTTTTAAAACTTCTCAAATTACTCACTGCCTTCTGTCCTATGTGATACACTGTTAATCTGTGTTCTCTAATAAAAGATCCCCAAACTTAGTGACCTTATAACACATCATCATTTGCAATTATTGATACATGGTTCATTACGAACAGGTCAACTTTTCTGCTGTTTGTCTAGTTCATGCATCCGTATACCACTAGGACTCTTGGGTAAACTGGGTAATGTACTACAACCTTGCTCAGGAACTTGGAGGCTGAACAACTGAGATAACAGAGATCTTACCTATGTAGGTTTTTTCTCCCCAGAAAGTTAGCTTAAGCTTACTTATGTGGTCATCCAAGTTTTCCCAGTGCAGCCAGAGAGGACAAACCTCTATGTGTAGAAACTTTTCCATAAAGGGGAATGCTCCTTTTGGGAAGATGATTCTACCTAGTCACTTCTCATGCTTTTCCACAATATTTGTAGATGTCCATCACTTCTACCACGACCATACCCACCACCTTGGTTTCCATATGCTGCCCACCCTTACCATACTCCTCAACTACTGTAACCAGGACCACCACCATAGTTGGTACCATCACCTACCTCCTTATAACTACTTCTGCTGCCACCACTTCTACCACCATAACCTCCTCTTTCAACAAAATTTCCACCATGGCAAAAAATTACCTCCACCACATCCAACGTTTCCTCCATGACCCATAAAGCTGCCAGATTCATTTCCACAAACTCTTTGTGATCTAGCAGACTGCTAGATCTTATTTAGAAAGGGAGTTTTTCACTTCACAGTTATGCCCATTAATAATGTAGTATTTCTGATTAATAATTTTATCAAAAGTTACAAAAGCAAATCCTCTTATTTTCCCCAACTATCTTCCATAACTTCTATGTTTTCAATCTTGCCATACTAAAGTAGTCTCTCAAATTATATTCTTCTGTATCTTTTTTAATACCGTCAATAAAAAAATTTCTTCACCACTAGTGGGCACCATGCTTTGCAGTATTCCTTTTTAGAAAGAGCTCTCTTTGGTTCCAGTATAGGCCCATCAGCCTGTGTGGCTGAGAACACATTGCTATATTCACCTTTTCAACACAAGAGTAACTCACAAACCCAAAGCTCTTGGAACATTTTCTTTCAGTGTATGTGTGGGGGTATCTCTCATTACCACTCAGTATATGAATGTGCCCCATTTTCCAAAATGTTTTCAAAAACAATCATCTGTAGTTTCAAAGTTCAGACCACCAATAAACAATTTCCTTAACTGCTCTGGTTCCTTTGGATGATGGCTCTCCTCCTCACAATTTTACCCCATTTTTAAGACCAAATTTGCTTACTCCAATTGAGGTTCATTATGCACCTGAAAGGAAGGAACCCTTTTTTTCTCTTCTTTTGCCTTTTTTGCTCCTCTATTATTATATTTCAAACAAGTATCAGCGTGTGAACTTTCTTAATTCTCCATTCTCATCCATTATTTTCTCTACATTTGTGTAAAAGCCACGCTCTCCTACTTTCTTTGAATGTATAATAAATATTTATATGTGGCAGTGTGGTATCCTCCCATTGTGCTCTTTTTTCAAGATCGCTTTGGCACAATTTGTCTTTAATTTTCAATATAGAAAGTTGGAAAAGACCCTCATTTCAATTTTAACAAATGAGTTCAATGTTGGATAGTTTACAAAGCCATAATTTAAAAAATTTAATCCTTAAAAAAAGGTGAAATCATAAGGCAATCATAGGAACTGAATTCCAAACAATGGCATGCTTCTATGAGAAGAAACAAGGTACATAAGAGCCCTAGCTAATTACAAAAGAAAGAAGTACCTGTCATCAAAATAGGTAAGGAACACCAGCTAAAACTTTAATAAATTTCTTAGTTGAGTTTAGATTACAATATCTGTTTACAATAACAGGGAATTCCAGATATAAAGACAGTTGGTGAACACATATTCTTTTCTCCACAGACATTCATGGGTCTTCTCAAGAAGAATTGGTTTAGGGTAGGAGAGCAAAGAGAACCCACCTCTGTGATAGAGGAAATCATGAGGTGATCTGCTGCTACTGATCGGAAAGGCACAAAACACTGCACAACTCCCTAAGTCCATTGCCTGTATGAAGTGGGAAGCTTAGAGGTCTGTAAAAAATACAGCTGCTGGGGAACCTCAGCCAGGGGAGAGGTAGGAAATCTTCAAACAAGTTACAAGAATTCAGTCAAAGATCCATTTTTTTCTTTTTTTGGTGACAAGAATTGAACCCAGAGTGATTAAACATCGAGCCACATCCCCAGTCCTTTTTTTATGTATTTTTTAAATTTAGAGATAGGGTCTCCTGAGTTGTTTAGGGCCTCAGTAAATTGCTGAGGCTGCATTTGAACTCAGGATCCTTCAGCTTTAGCCTCCCCAACTTTCTTGTGCCACTGCTCCCAGTTAAGATCCAGTACTTCTAATGAAACTATAGGAGCAGAAGTTTATATATACACAATATAAGTATACAATTATCTATTATAAATGATTTATTGGTTTGGTTTATTTCAATAGTAATCATTAACGAAGCTCAAAATTAACCAATGGTTTCTAAGACATAATTACAGGGATAATTTTGCATTTTTGTTTTGTTTTGTTTTAGGGACTAATATGTTATTCTTTAAAAAAGAAAGTCTAATGCATTCTAGAGAAAGATCATCATTTGACCATAAAAATTTATTATGTAAGCCAGATGGATTGAGGAAAATTTTTCCAAACCTTTACATTTTTATTTTAACAATATTTGTTCTGGCCTGCACCTAGGTCAGTGCCATTACTGGTTGGACGCAGTCACGGAGCAAGCTGGCGGGTGAGCCAGGCTTCCTACATCTCGGAGGTAGGCAGCGGGCAGATATCCCGCCCAGCCAGTAGGCCAAGGACACACATCATAACTGTGACCCTGCCTGACCCCTGCACCTAGGTTGATGCCATCACTGGTTGGTCGCAGTCACAAAGCGAGCTGCTGGCTGACTCAGGCCATCGTGGAGGTAGCAGGTGGGCACCCAACCTGCCTGCCTTGTGGAACTGGGCGGCGGGTAGGCAACCCACCCAGCCACCAGGCCAAAGACAGACGCCATCACTAAGCAACCCCGCCCGACCACCATGCCAAGGATTGTCGCCATAATGGAGTTAGCCAGAGGCTTCGTTATAGGCTGGTGCAGGCATTTTGAATTACTCCTGAGGGCATGGCCATCATCATTGGAAGGGCAACTCCCTTTCTGAGACACCTAAAGGAGGCTAGAGGAGCTTTGACAAGATCCAGGGGTCAAGAAGAGGAGGTATTGAGAGACTCGGGACCAACTCAGAGCCACCAGGGAATATACCCCACCTGAAGGCCACCACCCCTAGAAGGCCAGCTTCCTAGTGGAGCACTGCATTATTAAGTTCCTCCAAAACTTCGGGCTACTGAAGGCTAAGAGGTGAGTTACTGGAAATCTACAGAGACAATATTAGTCAATAAGGAAATCTGTAATATCCCAGAGTTTCACTAAAAGAGGGGTAGATACCTGAACAACATGAGAAAAGAAGGGAAGAAAATGTCCCAAACAAACCTAGATGGTATAGCAATAAAATCCAATGACAGCATGGCAGAAGAAATGTCAGAAAGGGAGTTCAGAATGTACATAATTAAAACAGGGAAGCAAACGAGGAGATGAAAGAGCAAAAGCAGGCATTGAAGGATGAGATGAAAGGGCAAATGCAGGCATTGAATGATCGCACCAATCCACAGTTAAAAGAGCAAATACAGGAAGCAAAATATCATTTCAATAAAGAGATAGAGATATTGCAAAACAATCAAACAGAAATCCTTGAAATGAAGGAAACAATAAAACAAATTAAAAACTCCATAGAAAGCATAACCAATAGGATAGAACACCTGGAAGACAGAACCTCAGATATCGAAGACAAAATATTTAATCTTGAAAACAAAATTGACCAAACAGAGAAGATGTTAAGAAATCATGAACAGAATCTACAAGAATTATGGGATATCATGAAAAGACCAAATTTAAGAATTATTGGGATTAAGGAAAGCACAGAGAAACAAACCAAAGGAATGAACACACTATTAAATGAAATAATATCAGAAAATTTCCCAAATCTGAGGAATGAAATGGAAAATCAAGTACAAGAGGCTTATAAAACTCCAAATACACAAAATTGCAACAGACACACACCTAGGCACCTTATAATGAGAATACCTAACATTCAAAATAAAGACAGAATTTAAAAGGCTGCGAGAGAAAAGAATGAAATTACATTCAGGGAAAAACCAATACGCATATCAGCAGATTTTTCAATCCAGACCCTAAAAGCTAGAAGGGCCTGGAACAACATTTTTCAAGCTCTGAAAGAAAATGGATGCCAACCAAGAATCTTATACACAGCAAAACTTACCTTCAGATTTGATGACAAAATAAAATCCTTCTATGATAAACAAAGCTAAAAGAATTTACAAAAAGAAAGCAGGTATTACAGAACATTCTCAGCAAAATATTCCATGTGGAAGAGAAGAAAAACAACGATGTAAATCAGCAAAGGGAGGAAATACCCTAAAGGAACAACCAAATAAAGGAGAAATCAAGTCATGTCAAAAAAAAAAAAAAAAAAAATGAGCCAAATGACCAGGAATACAAATTATAATAACCCTGAATGTTAATGGCCTGAATTCATCAATCAAAAGACAAATACTGGCAGATTGTATTAAAAAGAAAAATCCAACAATATGTTGCCTGCAAGAGACTCACCTCATAGAAAAAGATACCCATAGACTAAAGGTGAAAGGATGGGGAAAAACATACCATGCACATGGACACAGCAAAAAAACCAGAGTATCCATCCTCAAATCAGATAATGTGGACTCCAAGCCAAAGTTAGTCAGAAGAGATAAAGAAGGACCTTTCATACTGCTTAAGGGAAGCATAAATCAGCAAGACATAACAATCATAAATATCTATGCCCCAAACAGTGGCTCATTCATATACATCAAACAAATCCTTTTCAATGCCAGAAATCAAATAGACCACAACACAATAATACTAGGTGATTTTAACACACCTTTCTCACCACTGGACAGATCCTCCAAACAAAAATTGAACAAAGAAACCATAGATCTCAAAAACAAAATCAATAATTTAGACTTAACAGACATTTATAGAATATACCATTCAACCAAGAGCGAATAAACTTTCTTCTCAGCAGCACATGGATCCTTCTCTAAAATAGACCATATTTTATGCCACAAAGCTGCTGTTAGCAAATACAAGAAGATATACTACCTTGTATTCTGTCAGATCACAATGGATTGAAATTAGAAACAAATGACAGAGTAAAAAACAGAAACTACTCCAACACCTGGAGATTAAATAACATGATATTGTATGATGAATGCTAACAGAAGATATCAGGAATGAAATTAAGAAATTCTTAGAGGAAAATGAGAACAAAGAAACAGCATATCAAAACCTCTGGGACAGGGCTGGAGATATAGCTCAGTAGGTAGAGTGCTTGCCTTGCAAGCACAAGGCCCTGAGTTCAATCCCCAGTACCACAAAAAAAAAAAAAAAAAAAATCTCTGGGACACTATGAAAGCAGTTCTTAGAGGAAAATTTATTTCATCGAGTGCATTCAATAAAAGAAGAAAAAATCAACAAATAAACAACCTAACACTATGGCTCACAGCCCTAGAAAAAGAAGAACAGAGCAACACCAAAAGTAGTAGAATACAGGAAATAGTAAAAATCAGAGCTGAAATCAATGAAACTGAAAAAAAGAAACAATTGAAAAAATTGACAAAATAAATAGTTGGTTCTTTGAAAAAATTAACAAAATTGATAAACCCTTAGCCACACTAACAAAGAGAAGGAGAGAGAAAACCCAAATTACTAAAATTCAGAATGAACAAGGAAATATCACAACAGACACACATGAAATACAGAGTATAGTTATAAGCTATTTTGAAAATCTATACTCCAACAAAATAGAAAATCTTGAAGACATCAATAGGTTTCTATAGAAATATGAATTACCTAAACTGAAAGAAGGGGACATACACAATTTAAGTAGATCAATTTCAAGTAATGAAATAGAAGTCATCAAAAGCCTACCAAAAAGAAAAGTCCTGGACCAGATGGATTCTCAGTCGAGTTCTACAAAACCTTTAAAGAAGAGCTCATTCCAATACTCCTCTAAGAATTCCATGAAATAGAAGAGGAGGGAACCCTCTCAAACTCATTCTATGAAGCCAATATCACACTGATACCTAAACCAGACAGAGACACATTGAGGAAAGAAAATTTCAGACCAATATCCTTAATGAACATTGAGGCAAAAATTCTCAACAAAATTTTAGCAAATCGCATACAAAAACTTATTAAAAAGATAGTGCACCACGATCAAGTGGGTTTCATCCCAGGGATGCAAGGTTGGTTCAACATCAGGAAATCAATAAATGTAATTCAACATATCAATAGACTTCAAGTCAAGAATCACATGATTATTTCAATAGATGCAGAAAAAGCATTTGATAAAATACAACATCCCTTCATGCTCAAAACACTTGAAAAAATAGGGATAGTGGGAACATTCCTTAACATTGTAAAGGCCATCTATACTAAGACCATGGCCAATATCATTCTAAATGGTGAAAAACTGAAAGCATTTCCCTAAAAATTGGAACAAGGCAGGGACGCCCTCTTTCACCACTTCTATTCAACATTGTCCTTGAAACTCTAACCAGAGCAATTAGACAGAGCAAGGAAATTAAAGGGATATGAATAGGAAAAGAAGAACCCTATTTGCTGATGACATGATTATATATTTAGAGGAACCAGAAATTTCCACCGGAAAACTTTTAGAACCCATAAGCAAATTCAGAAAAGTAGCAGGATATAAGATTAATGCTCATAATAAGTGCTCATACATAAGTGATGAATCTTCAGAAAGAGAAGTTAGGAAAAATACCCCATTCACAAAAAATAAAAAAATAAAATACTTCGAAAAAAATAAAATACTTGGGAGTCAATCTAACAAAAGAGGTGAAAGTCCTCTACAATGAGAACTACAGAACACTAAAGAAAGAAATTAAAGAAAACCTTAGAAGATGTTCTTGGATAGGCAGAATTAATATTGTCAAAATGGCCATACTACCAAAAGTGCTATACAAATTCAATGCAATTCCATTTAAAATCCCAATGACGTACCTTACAGAAATAGGGCAAGCAATCATGAAAATCATCTGGAAGAATAAGAAACCCAGAATAGCTAAAGCAATCCTTAGCAGGAAGAGTGAAGCAGGGGGTATCACAATACCAGATCTTCAACTCTACTACAAAGCAATAGTAACAAAAACGGCATGGTATTGGTACCAAAATAGAAAGATAGATCAATGGTACAGAATAGAGGACATGAACACAACCCCAAATAAATACAATTTTCTCATACTAGACAAAGGTGCCAAAAATATGCAATGGAGAAAAGATAGCCTCTTCAACAAATGGTGCTGGGAAAACTGGAAATCCATATGCAACAGAAGGAAACTAAACCCCTATCTCTCACCCTGCACAAAAATCAACTCACAATGGATCAAGGACCTTGAAATCAGACCAGAGAACCTGCACCTTATAGAAGAAAAAGTAGTTCCAAATCTTCAACTTGTTGGCTTAGGATCAGACTTCCTTAACATGATTCCCAGAGCACAAGAAATAAAAGCAAGAATCAATAACTGGGACAGATTCAAACTAAATAGCTTTCTCTCAGCAAAGGAAACTATCAGCAATGCAAAGAAAGAGCCTACAGAGTGGGAGAAAATTTTTGCCACTCATACTTCTGATAGAGCACTAATTTCCAGAATATATAAAGAACACAAAAAACTCTACACCAAGAATGTAAATAACCCAATCAACAAATGGGCTAAGGATATGAACAGACACTTCACAGAAGAAGATCTACAAGCAATCAACAAACATTTGAAAAAATGTTCAACATCCTTAGTAATAAGAGAAACGCAAATCAAAACTACCTTAAGATTCCATCTCACCCCGATTAGAATGGCAATTATCAAGAATACAAGCAACAATAGGTGTTGGTGAGGATGTGGGGAAAAAGGTACACTCATACATTGCTGGTGATACTGCAAATTAGTGCAGCCACTCTGGAAAAGAGTATGGAGATTACTTAGAAAACTTGGAATGGAAGCACCATTTGACCCAGCTATCCCACTCCTCAGCCTATACCCAAAGGACTTAAAATCAGCATACTACAGAGATACAGCCACATCAATGTTCATAGCTGCTCAATTCACAATAGCCAGATTGTGGAACCAAACTAGATGCCCCTCAATTGATGAATGGATAAAGAAACTGTGATATATATATATATATATATATATATATATATATATATATATATGCGCCATGTAATATTACTCAGCCATAAAGAATAATAAAATTATGACATTTGCAGGCAAATGGATGAAATTGGAGAATATTGTGCTATGTGAGATGAGCCAATCTCAAAAAACCAAAGGACGAATGATCTCACTGATAATAAGATGATGACACAAATATGGGGTGAGAAGGGGGCAAGAATGAGAAAGGAGGGACTCTATAAAGGAATAAGAGGGGTGGGAGGGGTGGGGGGAAAAAAAAATAACAGAATGAATCAAATACTATTACCCTAGGTAAATGTATGTTTACACAAGTGGGATGCCTCTACTCATGTGCAAAACAGAGAAACAAGATGTATCCCATTTGTTTACAATAAAAATGAATTAAAAAAAGAAAAAAAAAGAAATATACAAGAGAGAAAAAAAATTGTTCTACATTTTACTAGATCAGTTGAAGTGAAACTGTATAGAGAGATGGTGAAGAAAGAGAGCTGCTTAGTCTATTGTGTGAATCCAAAATTTTGAATACCACATAAATAGATTCATCAGAGGATTCTGTCTGACCAAAATCAGTCCTCTGAGGATACTAATAAGTAGACCTTTTTTCATGTTATTGTATTTTTTGTAATCTCTTAGAATTTCAGGACCTTTTAGGATCTAATAAGATTAATGGTTCCAATCCATCCATTCATTTACTCGTATACATAGGAATAGTCTCTTGCTATTTCTCTTAGATATTGAAAAATCTACAAAGAATATGAAAGAAGTCTCTCTATTATATACTTCTTTAATTTTCATGCTATCTTACAAAAGTGGGATTCTACCCATTAGTATTGTAATTTCCTGGTTATTTCATCCCATAATTTTTTTTTGAGTCCTCCAAAGTATATCAAGACTGGAAGACAGCGTGATTATTTCTGGGTATTTTTATATTAACAGAAAGTGTAGACCAGACATGAAAGAAACAGTTCACACAATGACAAAGGAAAAATCTGTCTAAGCATAAGAGCCTTTTGCAAAGATTTTTTCAATGACCATAAATTTTGGAACTTGCTATTTGACTCTACAAAACAATTTGTCAAGCTTAAGCATGACAACTATGATACATGTGTCCATAATGTTTGCAAGAACAAAATGTTCTGCTTCAGCTCTCACCACAGTGGAGACAAGATGATTGTCTCCATAATTGATGCCAGTTTTGACTGACTAATCATCAAACATTGCGTACTTCCCTTGCTGCTTTGGATAATTGCATCTTGATTATCATTCATAGCTTCATAAGGCATCAAGTGGGTGGGTGGGAATGCTGTCAAAGTGATTCAATTAAAAATATTAACACTTTATTTTAAGGTCAGATGTGTTGCTAAGGCATGATATGGATGATGGTTAATAAATGATGAATATCAAAGGAGTTAAAATTTGCATACAAATGGCTTTTTAGACTAGAGCATAAAATAAGTCAATGGAAGAGAGCAAAACAGATCACTCCCTTTAAGACATTTTTATTTTAAAGAGCTGTGGCAAACAAATTCTAGATGAAGCATGAAGTCTTTCAGATTTCCCAAGGGATTTTAATATATATTCAGAATAAAATATTATGAGAGAATGCAGGTCATTGTCAATATACAGGTCATCATCTACTGTCTAAAAGCCACAGTTATTACTAAAAGCCATATAGAACTTATAAATATAGATTAAAAATATTCCAGAAATCTCTCAGGCTCTACACTCAAGCCTGTGTAACTTCATGCCCCCTGATTTTGTGGGTTTTTTTTTCCCTTGTGATATAGCTTTTATAATGTGAACTCATGTCCATCATTCACATGCTCTGTTTTATGGAAATATATAATCCAGAAGACATGTTGTAATCACCTGATACATCCATAATTTTCTAGTGTGTATATAGTTTCGATTCATGTCCTTTTCTCCACTCTGACAGCTAAGTCAGTTCAAAAGCAGCATGATAGTTTTAAACATTTTTTTTCAGAAATATTCGTAGAGTCCTGTATTTGCTCTATTGGTTCACCATTTATTTACCAAACAGAACTGAATTCTGAGTACCATGGATTACTATGAGTAGGATGATTTTTTGGTATATCATACAAACACCATTTTTCATAGAGCTTTTACTGACTTCCATATTGTCATGCATTTGGTGAAATAATTTTTATAAATCTAATGATTTTGTTTAAGTATATTAATACTATGATCAATAATGCTTTTGCTCACTCAATTTTCTATCATTCTGAACACTTTGTTTATAATTTAAGACATATTTGCAGTGTCTGATATTAAAATGTGAGGGGTTTTATTTTTTTATTTTTTGGCTGAATCATATGAAGCTCAGCTTCACATTCTCCAAACACAGAGGTTTCAAACACAGACACAAAAAAGATCTCTGCTTTGCTCAGATCCTCTTTTCCTGAAAGGTGAACTCATTTCCCAGTTGCCATGTGTGTGACTGATAATGGCTGATCCTTTCTTCAGAGAATGCCTTAAGGTGCAAAAATTCTGTAGTGTGATTCACACTTCAGAGGCCAATGGTGGATAAGGTCACTCAAGCCCACAATTATGCTGTGGGTTTCTTGTTCCCTATCTTTGGTGCTGTATAGATTAATATCTGAAGAGTACTCCCTCAATAAATCATGTATACCTGCACAAAAGTCCATGATTTAATAATTTTTCATGTAAAGATGAAATAATCTTCTAGACTCCAGCTTCTCCCATCTAGCTTCTTTTCTGCAGGCTCTTGTAACTTAAAAAAAAAAAAAAAAAAAGTTTCCCATTGCCCTCTCCCTCTCCCTTTTGCTTTTCATCTAGATACAATGACAAGACAGGATAACTATATTCAAAAAGGGAAGAAATGAGAGATACTTTAATAGTTACTGGCTTTCCAAACTAATCAACTCCATATGCACACATATGTCTATTTCCTCCTACTTCCAAAAACAGGGAACACTGTGTGAGGGTGACCCAGTTCTACTACATTGTTCTCTATGTGCATGATAAACCTCTTCTGTTCAAGTAGAAAGGCTGAAGAGCCTCCTTCTTTTCAGTAAGAAATAGCTCATGTTTAGACTGGGAAGCTTTCTTAGCCTACTTCTGCCTATAAAAAGTTGGCAGTTCACAGACTACTTTCTATTTTGAACAGCCTCAGGTCCTGCAAGGTCCAAGTTGTTAGTGCATTAGTGAAGACAATTCTCTTAAAAGTATTGCTATTTTCTGTAGATCTCCATGCCCCTAAACGGACGTTCAAAACTAAACTCTTTCTGAGGTTTCTCTCTCTACTCTCTACTTTGAATGTTAAAGACAGCTATGTGGGACCACACTTCTAAAATTCTTGCTAGCATTTTTGTGCAGATAAGAGTCTTCAAGTCTATATAGTGTCCTTTAGACTGCTAACAAATTTTCTTACAAATAATACCTGATTACCTTAATGCAGTTTCTTCCAGAAAATTTTGAAGACTGGAGAGACTGTAGAAGAGAAAACCCCTAAATCTGTAGTACTAAGTCCTCTCAATTGTTTTGAAATTCTTCTTGTACTCTCAGAAGTTTTTTCTTCTTTCTCTCTTTCAGTACCTCAGTTGGAAGGACCCAGTTGGCACTTTCAATGCTGTAGATATTGTCTTATTTGAATGTAACATTAGGTACATTTTCTAATTTCCAACATCTTTCAAATGAAATTTTTGCTTGTTTATTCCGTCACTACATAGCTCAGGTTTCCCCATTTTTAAGATGCCAACAACTTCCTATCTTTTTAGTCTCTATAATAGTTTGTTAGCCATTTATTCAGTCTTCTGGCCTCACCACTTTTCCCATTTTCCCTGAACGCAAATCCAATGCCACATATTTTATATTTTTGATATTCTGTTCGATACCAATTTTTATGTCATTTTTCTACTGCTGCAAAATGGTTCCCAAATGTAATTATGTCTTCAAACAATTATATTACTTGTTCTTGATCTAATGAGTCAGCCTGTTAGGCTGGAGTTATGAGGATGCAATCATCTGTCTCTCAAATTTGTCATATTTTCCAAAGTGGTCCTGTCCTAGGACTTAACATCTGTTTATGCAGACCAGCTTTGCTTTCAATGTAGCTTTTCAACATTGAGGAATCAGTTTTCTCACTTAGATGCACCAATCCCAAGAGATTGAAGGGCAAAAGGTGTTTTAAGACCAAGACTTGAAAGTCACAAAACTTTCTGTTTGTTGTATTTAATGCATCGTTGCATTTCACAAGGTCAGCCCAGATCTAAGGATGTAAAAATAGACTCGAGACATAATGGGAAGAACAGAAAAGTCACATAAAAAAAAAAAGCAGTAGAGAGGAATGTGAGGGAATATTGTAACCTTTTTTTTTGCAAATAATCTACCAGAGTGGAAGAATGCTATTAATGAATTATCCTGTATTATCTATATTAGTCTTTGATTTGTGAATAATGTGTAAGTAAATAGCACTTCAATTTGTAAATACTTATTTTTGTTTTATTCATTAAAAGTTATTTTCTTTTTTTCAGATTTAGGAATGTGTTTTCTTTCCCTGAACTGGCTACTTCTTATTATAGTTAGCTTCTACAATTTTTGCATTTCCACATTTTCAAGTACCTATTTGATTTGAACGTTTGAATAAGATCTGTCAACTGTAAACAATATTAAAATGGAAGACATTCTACAACGTTTTAAGGATTCATTATTTAGCTCATTTAAATTGTCTCTGAAATTATTTTCCTACATAAAATTAACACCGTAAAAATACTTTAACAGCACATTAAAACATAGGCAGCTTACCACCTGAATGTTTTGAGAGGCAAATTCTAAGTTTACATAGTTATTTTATACAAATTACCCCCATAAACCAGCATGTTTTTTTATTGCACAAGGTCTAAATTGGCCTTAGAGCCAATTAAAAATTAAAAATAGGCCATTAAAAATTATGTTGGAAACCATTTGTTTTGATTTGAAGTTTCTTTAGTTTCTTGCAGAAACTATCCACACAATTACATATTTTACATTTTACCAGATTACTATGGATATGAACATGGAAGAAAATATCTTAAATGACTTTAAAAGTCACTTTCATCTTATAAAATGATTTGTTGTTTTGATAGGTTTCCCTTCCATTTGATTAGCATGTGTAAGAAACTTGCCTGCCAAAATTATTTTTATATTTATATTCTTAAAATATCACCACCTATATCCTGATAGGCTATAAAATATTAATATCATTTGACTTTTACTATTTTAATTTGCATCCTAATTTTGTTTTGCTAAAAATATCAATTGTTTTGATGTATTTAAAAAATTCTCTGCAAAAAACTATAAGAATAACATAAAATTTTTAAAATTAATAATAAAAATCTGCTTGAAAGTGGCACATAAGATAGCTAATTTTTACAGAGAAAAAAAATATAAACATGTTCCTATCATAAATACTCCAAAAATATTCTCTCCCATCCCTCTCTAAATTTCTTGAAAATTTATATTTCCACACTTGCTTTGAGTTTTCCTTTGTTATTCCTGATTCAGAGCTCATGTTTGTACAATTACTTCTTTATTCAGATTCTTTTATTTCTTTATTTTTTGTACAAAAAATTGAACCCAAGGGCACTTAACCACCCAGCAACATCTCCAGCCATTTCTATTTTTAAAAAATTAATTAATTGATTGATTTTTATTTTAAGACAGGGTCTTGTTAAATTGGTTAGGGTCTCTCTAAGTTGCTGAGACTGGCCTTGAACTTGTGATCCCCCTGCCTAGGCCTCCTGAGCTGCTGAAATTAGAGCTCAAAATTCTTCCTGATTTCTTCACCTGTCTCTCTATCCTTATCCATTGATAAGTAAAGCAAAGGTTGTTGCTCAGAAAATTATGTTTGATGATTTTGTTGTTTTACATTTTTTACTCTGCATTTCATAAATTTTGCTAGAAAGAAGTTATCAATATCACAAAGAGGAGTATTCTGCAGAATGCAAATTAGGAAAATGTGTTATAAGTATGACTTCTGTTCAATTTGATTGAGTTTCCATTACCGTGGACATTCCACTTAACGGATGCAAAATAAATGCATTTTTTTCCATGATAGTACTGAAAGAAGTGAAACAAGTTAAAATTTCTCAATTGGAACAAAACATAATTACACTAAAATTGTAGAAGTAGATGCAAATTATTTACTATCATGGTAATGATGACACAAAAATAGTAAGAAAAAATATTTTCCCTTTTCTAGGCTTAGTAATAAGCCTTTTTCTCATTTATATAGGTCGGCTATAATTTTACATATGCACATGTTCCTATAATATGAATTACCTATATTTATATTTTAATCAAAATAAATTTGCAATATATTTTATTTATAATAAGCACCAGTTTCCCAAAGAGCATAGTGTTCCCTTCTGAAAGAGCTCACAGTTCTATAGTTTTAGTTGAAAATAAACAGCATAGCTCCACTCATGAGTGATTGCAATAGACTGCCCTCTCTCACTAAGCAAGAAAAAAGCAGAAAAAAAAAATAGACAACAACGTTTTAAATATTGAGTAATAGGCCCTATAAAACTGAAGTCCTTGAGAAAAAGATTGCAGGAGCTTATTGAGGGGAAACTGTTTCCAGGCCATATTCTAGAGAGATGAAAAGACAAGTTCTCACTGAGCTGAGATAAATTTGGGAATACAGGGAGGCAGGAGACAAAGCATTTGTGAGGAGGAACACCAGCGAGCTACAAAGAGAATGTGAACAACCTGAAGAGTTGGACAGCCTATGGTTGAATACTGATTTGTTTATCACTGAAAAGTGATTCTGAGGATGCTGAGGATGGCGGACACCAGAAATCAGCAGGCTTAGCAATTCCCATGGCTCACAAAGTCCAGGCACCGTTCATTCTCAAACGACCATGCAGAAGAGACCTCACACTAACCCAAGGAATTGGATAGATTCTTCAGAAGAGTCTGACCTTAGAAGTGCCGAATTAGTTCCATCATAAAGATTGTTATTAATCAAGACTTAATTAAGCAAGACTTTAAAGGGGACTGGCTGAGTCACAGCTTACTTTATTATATATCAAAACAATATCCAATTTTCTTTAAAGATATATAATCTGGAAACCTTCCCCACCACACACACACGCACAAAGGAAAAGCAAAGCTTCATGCAGAAATTCACAATAAAAATTATCAACTTACGAAAAATAGCAGAAAAAACATGACCAATAAGCACAAGAAAAATCGTTTGCAGAATCAGACTCAGAAATATCACAGGTGATTGAATTAGTTAGACAAAATTATTTAAAAACTAATATAAATCTTGTAAAAATGCTTAGGATGTACATAAAAACCTACCTGTGAATAAGAGAGAACTAAAATTTATTTTACAAGATCCAAATGAAGCTTCTAGAGAAGAAAAACATGACATCTGAATCAAAAAAATTATATACTGAAAAGGATTAAGAACACATTAGAATACAAAGGGAAGTATCACATAAAACAACAAAGTATCAGAAATTATGCAAAATGAAACCTAAAGAGAAAAGACAGTGAAATAAAAAAGAGAGCAACGTTCAAGTGACCTGAGAAACACTATATCAAGAAATTTAAAATATGTGTAATATGTGTCCCTGAAGAACAGTATACAGGGGACAGAAGAAAATGCCTAAAATCTTCTAAATTTAAGAAATATCCAGAGATCCAAGAGGCTTAAAAAAAATCCTAAGTAAAATTAATGTACATAAGCCCACATCACAATCAGATTAGTGGAAACTAGCAATAAGGAGAAAAACTTAAGAAGCAAACACATTATCTTCAGAGGATGAAACGCTAATTCCCATCTAAAACTATATAGTCTATTGAATGATTTCTTTGAAGAAGTGAAAGAAAAATCTTTAACCAAGAAACCAGTGAAAATATATTTTACAGTGCAGAAAAGAACAAACATTTTAGGTTGAGATTATTTACTAACATATCTGAACTACAAAAATATTGCAAAGGGCAGGCAGAGGCCAATGAGATCCACAAAAAGGGATGAAAGAAGTAGAAATGATTTTTTTAAAAAGTTAATTATTCTTTCCAAAGATTCATCACTTATGTGTAAAAATGCATTAGATCTATGTGCATTGATCTTATATCTAGCTACTTTACTGAATTCACTTATAAGTTCTAAAAGTTTTCTGGTGGAATTTCCTGTTTCTTCTAAGTATATAATCATGTCATCAGCAAATAGGGATAGTTTGAGTTCTTCTTTTCCTATTCCTATCCCTTTAATTTCTTTGGTCTGTCTAATTGCTCTGGTTAGAGTTTCAAGGACAATATTGAATAGAAGTGGTGAAAGAGGGCATCCCTGCCTTGTTCCAGTTTTTAGGGGGAATGCTTTCAGTTTTTCACCATTTAGAATGATATTAGCCATGGGCTTAGCATAGATGGCCTGTACAATGTTAAGGAATGTTCCCACTATCCCTATTTTTTCTAGTGTTTTGAGCATGAAGGGGTGCTGTATTTTATCAAATGCTTTTTCTGCATCTATTGAAATAATCATGTGATTCTTGACTTTAAGTCTATTGATATGTTGAATTACATTTATTGATTTCCTGATGTTGAACCAACCTTGCATCCCTGGGATGAAACCCACTTGATCATGGTGCACTATCTTTTTAATATGTTTTTGTATGCAATTTGCTAAAATTTTGTTGAGAATTTTTGCGTCGATGTTCATTAAGGATATTGGTCTGAAAATTTCTTTCCTCAATGTGTCTCTGTCTGGTTTAGGTATCAGGGTAATATTGGCTTCATAGAATGAGTTTGGGAGGGTTCCCTCCTCTTCTATTTCATGGAATACTTTGAGAAGTATTGGAATGAGCTCTTCTTTAAATGTTTTGTGGAACTCTGCTGAGAACCCATCTGGTCCTGGACTTTTCTTTGTTGGTAGGCTTTTGATAACTTCTTCTATTTCATTACTTGAAATTGGTCTATTTAAATTGTGTATGTCCTCCTGGTTCAGTTTAGGCAATTCATATGTCTCTAGAAACCTGTTGATGTCTTCAAAATTTTCTATTTTGTTGGAGTATATATTTCCAAAATAGCTTCTATTTATGTTTTGTATTTCAATCATGTCTCTTCTCATATTTCCTTGTTCATTCCTAATTTTAGTGATTTGAGATTTCTCTTCGTCTTCTCTTTGTTAGTGTGGTAGCCTCAAAAACAAAATACTTGTGAATCAATCTCATAAAAGAGGTGAAAGACCTCTACAATGAGAACTATACAACACTAAAGAAAGAAATTAAAGAAAACCTTAGAAGATGGAAAGATCTCCCATGTTCTTGGCTAGGAAGAATTAATATTGTCAAAATGGCCATACTACCTAAAGTTCTATACAGATTCAATGTAATTCCAATTAAAATCCCAACGACGTACCTTACAGAAATAGAGCAAGCAATTATGAAATTCATCTGGAAGAATAAGAAACCCAGAATAGCTAAAGCAATCCTTAGCAGAAAGAGGGAAGCAGGGGGTATCGCAATACCAGATCTTCAACTCTACTACAAAGCAATAGTAACAAAAATGGCATGGTATTAGTATCAAAATAGATAGGTAGATCAATGGTACAGAATAGAGGACATGGACACAAACCCAAATAAATACAATTTTCTCATACTAGACAAAGGTGCCAAAAATATGCAATGGAGAAAAGATAGCCTCTTGAACAAATGGTGCTGGGAGAATTGGAAATCCATATGCAACAGAATGAAACTAAACCCATATCTCTCACGGTGCATGAAACTAAACTCAAAATGGATAAAGGACCTTGGAATCAGACCAGAGACTCTGCAGATCATAGAAGAAAAAGTAGGTCCAGATCTTCAACACGTCGGCTTAGGACCAGACTTCCTCAACAGGACTCCCATAGCACAAGAAATAAAAGCAAGAATCAATAACTGGGATCGACTCAAACTAAATAACTTTCTCTCAGCAAAGAAAATTATCAGCAATGTGAAGAAAGAGGCTACAGAGTGGGAGAAAATCTTTGCCAATCATACTTCAGATAGAGCACTAATTTCCAGAATATATAAAGAACTCAAAAAACTCTACACCAAGAATGCAAAAAACCCAGTCAACAAATGGGCTAAGGAAATGAACAGACACTTCACAGAAGAAGATCTACAAGCAATCAACAAACATACGAAAAAATGTGCAACATCTCTAGTAATAAGAGAAATGCAAATCAAAACCACCCTAAGATTCCATCTCACCCCAATCAGAATGGCGATTATCAAGAATACAAGCAACAACAGGTGTTTGTGAGGATGTGAGGAGAAAGGTACACTCATACATTGCTGGTGGGACTGCAAATTAGTGCAGCCACTCTGGAAAGCAGTGTGGAGATTCCTTAGAAAACTTGGAATGGAAGCACCATTTGACCCAGCTATCCCACTCCTTGGCCTATACCCAAAGGACTTAAAATCAGCATACTACAGAGATACAGCCACATCAATGTTCATAGCTGCTCAATTCACCATAGCCAGATTGTGGAACCAACCTAGATGCCCATCAATTGATGAATGGATAAAGAAACTGTGGTATATATATGCCATGGAATATTACTCAGCCATAAAGAATGATAAAATTATGGCATTTGCAGGCAAATGGATGAAATTGGAGGATATCATGCTAAGTGAGATAAGCCAATCTCAAGAAACCAAAGGATGAATGATCTTGCTGATAAGTGGATGATGACACATAATGGGGGGTGGAAGGGGTTAGTGTTAGGGTTAGAGTTAGGGTAAGCAGGGGGACAAGAATGGAGGAAGTAAGGACTGTATAGAGGGAAAAGAGGGGTGTGAGGGGTGGGGGAAAGGGAAAAAATAACAGAATGAATCAAACAACATTACCCTATGTAAATTTATGATTACACAAATGGTATGCCTTTACTCCATGTAGAAACAGAGAAACAACATGTATCACATTTGTGTACAATAAAAAAAAAGTTAAAAAATTAAGTTTTCAAATTATCATTTGAAGGTAATTGATAGCTTATGGAAAAGTTATTATCAAATTACACACATAAAAAGTATGTGCAAGAACAATAGCACAAAGGCCAGGAGGCAGGAAATGCATCATTATATTTTCATTGTAGATATTATCATTATATATATACATCTTATATGTAAAGATTATAGGAAGATCATAATTAATTAAAATATATGCATTGTCATACAGCAACTCCTAAAAACAATAGAACAAATACTATAGCTAATAAACTAAAATGCAAATTTAAATTGTCAATTCATCTAAAATTTATTCTTTTAGCAATTTTGAAATGTACATTGTTATTAACTATGATAACCACTTTGTAAAGTAGATTGCTAAAACTTATTTTTCCTGTCTAACCTGAAACACACACACAAAATTGAAACACTAAAAAATAGTCAAAATTAAGATAGGAAAGGGGTACAAAATGGAAACAGAAAATATGATGTAAATAGAATATAAGTAACAAATACACATGGCTAGACGATACATTTAATTTGAACTATTATGTCTATTTTATTTTACTTTTTACAATATAGAACATAAAATTTTCATTTGGAGGGTTATTTCTATGAATTTTAACACGTGTAAATTTGTGTAACCAGTACCACAATAAAGAAATATTGCATCATTTTAAGTATCTACTTCATATTACATTGTCATAGTTACTCACTTTCCTTTACCCCTAAATCTTGGCACTCATTGTTTTCTATCACTCTATATTTGCCTTTCAAAAGATATCATATGAAATGGAACTTTGCTACAGGTTACCTTTTATTATGTTACTGCCTTCTTTTAGCACAATGCTTCTTGGGTTCATCCAGTTGATGCATATACCAGTAGTTAATTCTTTCTCACTGAGTAGCATTTTATTGTATCTGTGTACCATAGTTTGTTTATCCTTTCCCTGTTGAAGAACATTACAATGGTTTTTAATTAGGACCCACTGGGTATAGATCTTTTATAAATACGTATAAGTTTTTATGCAAATTTAAATTCTCCTTTCCCTAGGGATATTATGTAGGTGTTGGATTGCTGAACCACATGGCAAGTTCATGAGTAACTTTGTAAGAATTAATCAAATTCTTTTCCAGATTGGCTTAGCATGCACATTCCATCAGAGATATTTGGGGATTTTATATGCCCTCCATCCCTGAACATAAATGATATGGCCAATACCTTTTATGTTAGCTGTTCTATCAAGGGTATAGTTAAAATTTCATTGTGATTTAAATTTGCACTTCCTTAATTGGGAGTGATTTTGTACATATTTTAAGTCCTTATTTGTTATTTATATATCTTCTTTGATAAAATATTTGTTAGTTTGACAGTTTCCAAAGTAGAGTATAATACAACTTGTGCACCATTGCAATTGCTGCTTAGCACATCTTCAATTTCTATTCTTGCTCTGCCGATTTTATATTCCACAATAACCAAATGACCTTTTAAAACTTTCTTTCGGGACTGTGGTTGTAGCTAAGTGATAGAGTGCTTGCCTAACATGTGTGAGGCACTGGGTTTGATCCTCAGTATCACGTAAAAATAAATAAATAAAATAAAGATCTGAAAAAAATAAAAATGTCTTTCATGTCATCAAGCTACATTTCCATTCCGGGACTTCCCATCTGATTCAAATAAAATTAACCTATTTACCCACAGCCCCTGAGACCAAATGTGCATTTGCCTCAGCTACTTCCTGATTTCATATCTTCTGATTTTCTACCCCAATCATTGTACTATAGATACAAAAGAGCCTTTTACACATTGGCAAACACAACAGAAAGCTCTCTGACCTCAAACAGGGTCAACATTCCCTCAGCAGTCCAACTAATAAATACTGCATTTCATTCTCATCAAATCTCAACTATTTTAAAGTAATTATTTTTTATGTATTCATAACTACATAACAAAAAAGCATAATAAAAATGTGTATGAAATGTAAGAAGAGATATTTTGAACAATTGAATAATTTTGCCCATATAAAAAGCTCAATTTAATAATCAAAGCAATCAGAGATATTTTTACAACTATTTTAATACAATTGTAGTAGAAATTTAAATTGATATAATTAATTTGGAAATCAGTCTGAAATTCTATAGAAGACATGTATGTACCTAAAATATTCTACTTTATTTCTAAGAATTAAAGATAGCAATAACTGTCCCGATGTTATATGTTAATTCTATTCTGCCTTTTTCTTTAGTTTCTGTGTTTGTGTGTGTGTGTGTGTGTATGTGTCTGTGTGTGCATCTTTAAAATGTGATTTTTTTCTTCTTCATTCCATTAAGTGGAATTCCTGTACTTATTCTTAAAACTAAAATTTTCTAAATTCTGGTGGGAAAAAAACATCTCAGCAAGATAAGTAAAATATAATATTGCTTCTTTTCATGTGTTATGTAAACTCAGCCTGATTATGAAATCTTAGTAAATATTATTTCCAATAAAGTAATCTTATATGATATCAAACAACTGAAAGTTTTGTGAAAGTACCTTCTAGTTATGAACAGTATTTCATTCTGAAATGTTTCTTTAATAATTTGCTGCTCTGATGCTTACATTTAAATTCTTATTTGTTGGAGGTATAAATACTTGGGAATTTTCTTGATTAAACTAAAAGAAGTTCACTGATCTACATGGAGAAAGAAAACATTTTGTTTTTATTTAGAATTTGCAAACTATTCTATACATATGTTAAGAAACATGTAAAAGAATAACAATAGCAGCATAATTTCTATTAAGGAAAAGTATTTTTAAAATCCTCCAATTCCAGAATGGGAAAAGAGGAAAAAATTGTTGTGATAAAGTTGTGCACACAAGATAGCAGAGAAAATAGGTTAATGTATTGATAAAAATGGATCAATCATTTTAAAAAATATAAATTTGAGTTAAAAAATAAGTCAGAGAGCTGGGTGCAGTGGTGTACACCAGTAAACCCAATGGCTTGGGAGGCTGAGACAGGAGGATCATAAATTCAAAGCCAGCCTCATCAAAAGTGAGATGCTAAGCAACTCAGTGAGACTCTGTCTCTAAATAAAACACAAAATAGGGCTGGGGATGTGGCTCAGTGGTCAAGTGTACCTGAGTTCAATCCCTGATATACCCCACCCAAAAAACAAATGTAAGTTAGAGCTGGAAAATATGGTAGAATTCAATTTATATTAAGTATGTAAAACATGTAAAAGTATAAGAAAGAGAAGGGTGAACACAAATCATGACATTACCTATCAGAGGAATGGGGAAACTAGGAAGTGGTGAAGGCAGCATTTTGGAGGCTGTGTTTTTCCCAGGCAGTGTTAGCCAGGAACAGCTTTAGTAACACCTGCAACCCTTTATTTCTAATTCTTAGAAATAAAGTAGAATATTTTAGGTACATACATGTCTTCTATAGAATTTCTATGGTAATTAAAGGCTAAGTGGAGGGCCTTTGGAGATGAGGATTTCAATAACCTCCTCTCTGCTGTACTTGGAGTAAGAATATTGAAGAACAGATCATAGGAATAATAAAAAACCAGAAGAAAAATCAGTGGTACCATTCATAGATGCTCTTAGTATTCTGTTTGATCCAGAAAAATTGAATTTAGATGCTATTCCATTGCAAAAATCCACAGAAATGCAGGAAAGCAAGTAAGACTCATCTCTAGAGTAAAATATCATACTACAACTTATTATAAAAAGTCCTTCAAATGCGGCATTTAGCCAGCAAACACTTTTCTGAAACAGTAGAAGAAAAAGAACATTGATATGAGCTCATTAAAACAAAACCCACAGTGATTAAGACATTGAAATGATCTGACACAGAATTTTGACTACTGATGCAAAATATATTGACAGGTGAAAGATAATATTCAAAAATTCAGCAACAAACTGGACATGATAAAATATATGATAAATTTCTGAATACTAAACTTGTTCTATTTAAAAATGATTTTGTTATTTTTAGTATTACTGACTCATGGATTTATTTTGTATTTAGTGTCTTTCAGTTCTTTATACCCATTAATTTTTCTGAGGCTTAAATTCCCAAAATTTGGAGAGTGGCAACCACTTACATTGATACCCACTTTCTCTTGGCACTTACCCAGCAATCTTTCATTACTTCCTTGCTTTCTAATTTGGCAAAATGTGCCATATTCTTTTCCTCATTTCTTTATCTTTTATTTTCTTTTTATGCATAAGTTATTGTGTATTACATCTGTATCTTTTCTTTTTCTGTTTTTTTTTCTTTTTTATTGATGAATTATAATTATACACAATAGTATGATTCATTATATCATACTCAGACCTACACATAAGAAATTAATCAATCAAATTCCCCAGTACCTCTTCTTTTCCTCCTCTCTTTCCTTCCTCTGCTCTACTTTTCTACCCTACTAGTCTCCCTTCTATTGAGGAACAAATTCAACCAAATTCTGCTATGTCCACATATGAATATACCACAGTGAATATTACTTTTGTATTTAATCACAATGCACTAATCTTTTCTAACCCAGAACTTTAATCAGCCAGTTCTTTAAAGAGTGATTTCTTTAGAAAACACATTTGTTAAATGTATGAACTTCAAAATGCAATGTAATCTAAACGTTCTTAAGAGTGAAACATATTTGCACATATAATTATGAATATGCATATGACTGGTATATGTGTACTAGAATCCATATATAAGCATTTAAATCATGATTATGTCCAGATTGTGGGTAAATTCATTTTTCCACGGAAGATAGTTCTATTTTTATGTTGAATTTTGCTGTAAAATAATTCATTCAAAGAATCAAAAGACTTCTCTTAAATCTAAAACCAAAGCAAAATATACTAAAAAACCAAATAGAAACTTCAGTGAAATTGGGAGTATAAATCGCGTTTAAAGATCAGTGAATTCTATTTCCATTTGAGTAACACAGACAGTTCCTTACTAAAAACATAGCAATAGGCATTTCAATAAATTAACAGGGATTGAGAAAATTATCTGGAGTGAAATTCATTTGATGAGACAATCAACTTATGATATTTGAATTTTTTACTATCAGCAAAATTTTTGTTGGTTGGCATACTTTTCAGAATGACCTGACTAGATACAAACAGATTTTCTTTCAGGAGAAAATAGATTATTATATCAGCCTTTAGAACATATTTGCTCAAATAAATAACAAAAATATATATTCATAGGCATATATATGTGAATATTGAAGAACTGTAAAACTAAAAATTGAAAAAATGTAAATGGTGATAGAGAAGTTAATTATGATTTATTATAAAAAGAATTTCTTTACAAACTGGGTATACTATTTTATAATCCTGCCAACCAATTTAAGAAGATTCTGATTTTTCTATATTCTGGCTAACATTTGTTCTCCTCTATCTTTATTGATTTTTTAAATGGTATTGGGTGTTGAACCTAGGAGAAATTTACCACTGTGCTGTATCCCCAGACCTTTGTTTTACCTTTTTATTTTAAGAGGAAAGCCATGCTAAGTTGCTGAGGTTTGCCTTGAACTTGTGATCCTTCTGCTTCAGTCTCCTGAGTTTCTGGAATTAGAGGCATATATCACTATGCCCAACTTTGTCTTTTTTTTTTTTTTGATTATGGTCATTCCAGTGAATTTGAAGTGGTATCTCATTGCTTTGAATTTCCCTAGTAACCTTATACATCACTTTCTTTGAATTATACAAATTTACACTTAATAATATTTTCTAATAAAATTATTTGAGTTACTATTGCAAAATGGGTCTGATCTCCCACATAATATCCAAAATTTATGGTGTTCTCTTGAGTAATCAATAAAAGAGAAACTGAGAGAAAAACTATTTATACTCAACATTTTTTTCAAAAAAGGAAAAAAAGAAAAGAATTGAAATGATGTACTCTGAATTAAGACCACTAGTAACATAGCTAGCTAGACATATACATAGCAGGTTTAATCTTTAATAAAAGTTAAAAACATAGGTACCCAGCACACAGTGGTGCATACCTTAATCTCAGTGACTCAAGAGACTAAGACAGGTGGATCACAGGTTCCGAGAATAACCTCAACTACATAGCAAGACCTAGTCTCAAAAATAAAAAGGACTAAGGATGTATCTATCAGTGGTAGATGGCCCCTGGGTTCAATCCTCAGTACAATTAAAGAAGTTAAAAATGTAATTTATAATATATGTAAAGGCCTCATTTTTGTTCATTCTCTCATAATGCAATTGTTTACCAAAAATAACTATAAATGTTATTTGTTTTCTGTGTATAGTGTATTTGGACACATGTAGGATGAAAATTCAAATACATCCAATAAATACATTAATATATATCCAATATATCCATTCTTGAATTTCTACTTTTATTTAGGTATCATTCACATCTCTAATTATAATTCAAATGTATATTGATTATATATTTTTATATCAAAACTTTGGGGAAAACCATATTTATTTACAAAGTAATACTATTGAGTTAGTATTTTCATGACATTTATTTGTCTACTCATTAATATATTACTGCAAAGTTTCACAACTTGAGCATCACAATGATAATTTTTTAAAAATAGCTGGTTTCAGGTCTGCCACACAGTGCTGTGCAACCTAGAGCTTCTCAAAGAAATAACCAAAGAATTATCAAGTAGTGGATAGAAATCAGTGCTGGAAAGGAAAATGGTTGCATATAGGAAACATTACGGAATGTCAGAAGATCATGTACAAGCAAGAAAGAAAACATGAAGAGTTGAAAAAGTTCACCTTTGTAATAAGTAGAGGATTAAAACAGCAGAAGAGATCTCCACTCAGTGTTTGGGGCTGGAGAATGAAAACAGGCCAAGGATGGTGGGTATATGGGAATTATTTCCCCATTCCTGCATCTAGGAGATGAACTTCAGGTGCCCGAGAACAAGAATGTTAACCTTTGACTGTGGTCACTCCTCTGTCAGGACTGCAAGAGGGCACTGGCCAGGGGAGCCAGGCAAGCCAGGAAGAAAATGGGCACTCACTGAAACTAGATTGCTACCCGGAGAAAAGCTGTGGACAGCAGAGGAAAGGTTTCTTGCTCCATATACTTTAGCCTTCCTCACTTTTTTTTTTTCTTCATTGGCACCTAGGATTTTCAAGCAACAAAGAAAAATTACTCTGAACTTTTATTGATTTGTACTTAAAAGATTATTGTAGGAACACCAGGATCTTTGAAAATCCATCTAAAATAATAATTCTAGATAAATATGGAATTAATTTCACAAGAATGATGAGCAGAGGGAAAATTCACTATATATTTTTAAAAGATATGAATCAGAGGACTAAAAATATTCTCTTCTCTGATATTGTTGCAAGGTAAGAGGTCAGCATTTGCAAAAATCTCTAATTTTTATTTTCAAAGATATTTTATAAGCTAATTATTAATATGATTTAATTGGAAGTTTG
The DNA here is from genome assembly GCF_902686455.1 of Sciurus vulgaris. NCBI lineage: Eukaryota > Metazoa > Chordata > Mammalia > Rodentia > Sciuridae > Sciurus > Sciurus vulgaris. The sequence continues at coordinate 51,487,142 of NC_136466.1, forward strand.
TGACAAAGCAGCAGAAAAGTAAATTAATAGAAATTATAGATGATTAATTTTAAAATGTGTGAAAAATGTAAACAAGTCAGAAAATTAGAAGGTAAAACCACAAAATTCTGTTACTCAGAGGAATATAATGAAAAAAAATGAAAAAAAATTTATAAGAAAGTTATACTAAAGATGCAAGATAGTCCATATACATACTCAGAAAAACACATTTCATAAACTCAGGGGTATAAATGAGATTTTAATTCATGTTTAACCTCTAATTAATTACTCCTGTCTTTAACTGGTTTACAGGTGATCTCATGTCATACTTCAAAAGCTTTAAATACTAAGAGGAAAGAGACAACTGTAGATTTCAATCTGCTGATTTTCATCATGTTCAGCCTATTGTTCTTCAGATCTTTGCTACCATCATTATTGCATGCTGTAGCTTTGGAAAATGGTTTCAAAGAGGCTTAAGTAGGAACGTTCTTCTGTCATACCTTTGAACAGGCACTATGCAGCACCCCATTTGTTCAGGTCATAGTCACATGCTTAGCTACTTCACATCAAGACAGGGTCTCTGTCAGTCATGGAAGCATAGTCCAGACACGCTGGCAGGATGATTTGCGCTCTTTAAGTCAGAAGAAAAGCATTCACATAGACCCTTAACAGGGGTTTAAATCCCCAGCTAAACTCTCACTTTCTGCTTTATAAGCCTCCTTGGGAACTTCATTCTGGGACACTGTGAGCATATGCAATGAGGTTGCCTGTGGCTGGCGGAACCCGGGGCCCAGGGTTAAGCCATGTGCATCAAAGATGGCAACTGGCAGAGAGCAAACGGAGTTCTGAATATGCATGGAGAAAGGCAGAATGCGTTTACGATTGGCTATATGATAATCAGTTCAGCTGCCTAGCATGTGGACAGATATACTTTGTATGTATGCTCAAGCGAGTGATTGCTTGACCTTTAACAGGATTGGATGGACATATCTGGTTACAATTGCTTATGCATGAGACTGCTTATATATTGAGGGTGTTATTTGAATGAAGGGGAAGCTGCTTCATGAACTTCTGAAGAGTACATGTCTTTTGTCCTGCTGGTCCGCTGAAAGCGGGAAGTGGCTTTCCGTAAGTGAAGCTGCTTGGAGCCCCCGGGCAAAGAAGCCGCGGTCTTTGGTAAGACCGGCACTAGCCACTTGAAGCAGCCTGTTGGCAAGCAGCAGTGGCTTTCCGCAGTTGCCTGATTTCAATTTTGGAGACAGAGATTCTGTTCTTGGTTCCCACATTTGTAAATATGTCCTGAGCAAAGTGAGCCATATAATTTGTGGACTTTAATACAAAATGAAAATGTGAGGTCTGGAAACTGGTCCTGCTTTGCCTACCTATGACTTTTCCTTCAAACTCATTTTAAATAATAATTTATTTCCAAACATTATTAAATCATGCTGTGTTATGTGGATAGCACCTATCCAAATTTTATCTTTCATCATTTCACTTCCTAAGACCCTGTTTATTTATCTGTTACCACCTTAAGACTGAAGGTCACTAAGGAGAGAATTTTATCTTGATTGTCTGTATTCTGAAAACTGAAGTGTCACATACATAATAGATTTTCAATAAACATTTGATGAATGAATGGGAAGTTTAGCTATTTGAGGAACGAAGACATAACCCAGGCACCAAAATTCATTATTGAGTGTTTAATCTAATTCTCAATGAAATATGGAATGCTACTGGAGCTCCTGCACCTTTGAAATGAATAGCTTCAATATGGCCTTGATTGCAAGTTGAAGTGACACTATATAAATGACCAATTTGTGAACATCTGCTGTAAGAATAATTTAACAAAAAGAACTATAGAAGTTAATAATGTCATTGTAGACTCAAGGTAATGTGCATCATGAAAGTATATTTTCTTCTCTGTTTTCATTTTAATCATTCATATTTTCTAGTGCTTTGTATATTCTCACTGATTTAAATATTGGCAAAAATGATAAGGTTGATGGGCCATGAATTTAAAAAATAAACATACATATTATATACTTCACAAAATAAGAAAAACAAACTTCAATGCCTGAGATCAAAATAACTGAAAGAATTCACATACATTATATCAGGAATGGACAGAGCTGATTGACATAAGATTTACAAATTTGGAAGTCCTTAAAATTCAGAAAATAACACATTTTGTTGTATAAACAGAATTGTATACTGTGATGAAGGCCAAAATCAAGCCATATGAGGAGCTGAGACCAACCTGCAAATTTGAAAAGTGGCATTAAGCTTTATATGCAATTGAACTGCGGATCATTAGTCTCATTGTACTGCCAATAATAAACTTGCCTAAAGAATTATTTCTCACTGAAATAACTGAAGGCTGAATACATAATGACAAATAAATAGGATAGAAAGCAGGAAGACCAGATGGAGGCAGAACACAACAGCTCTGCAGTTTGAAGATAAAGCATCTTAAACTTTTAGAATCATTAATCTGCTTGGTTTTGAAAGTCTCTTTTGCTAATATAATTGAACAAAAGAATTAATGTATGACAATAATGAGGACAGATTTTACATGCTTTCCTTTTGTTTAATTTTTATCACATTCTTGATGCACTGCCAGAACTTTGTTTTTTGTGTTAATGTAAGTGTTCTGCATGTTGGACCTTTTTTTTTCCCTTTGAAAGTGTTTCTTGAAAGAAGTAGATAATTAACAGCTTTATATTTGCTTTAAAGCTAGAATTCTATCAGACATTGCATATCATGCTTCAGGCAATTATGTAAATATTTTATATTTCTTCATAGCCTCTACATTACAAAATGAGGGCTGGAGATTAATTCTGCTCCACAAAATTTTTAAGTCCATTTATACTTAAGGGATATGACCATCTACCAGATCCCCCATGCCTGGCTGTCTAAACATCTATTCTGTTTAATATAACCACCTCAGAGAAGTTTTCCTCTTCTAAAAAGAGACTCTTTTTTTTAATCATAAAGTTTAATCATGGTTCAGGAAAAAAATGAGTAAATAACTTTCTTTTTTTTAAATTTTGATTTCTTGTACACAAATGGGTACAACTTTCGCTTCTCTGGTTGTATACCTGGTGAATGACTCTGAAAAAATATATTGACTCTGTGTACATTGCAGTTCTTGGGGGTGAGGACAATGGCAACTTAAATTATCCTATTTTCTATTCTGAAAATGACAAGAAGTCCCATTTCCAGTCTGATTCTAAAGATACATGAACCTCAAAATGATTGAGAATAAATACAAAACAAGAAAGGCAAAAGCTGTAAAGCTAAAGGGCATGCAATAGGCTCTAAGAGAAAAATCTCAGAAATACCCAAAGTAGCCACAAGAAACATTTAGCTGGAATTTGAAATTCATTTCAGTCATCTTTGTCTCTTGCTCCATGTTTAAGGATGAGTGTGAACTCAATGTATTTGAAATGTCCCTTTTTGTCAAGAGGGGCTTTTCCGTACAACTCATCCACTTCCTCATTTGTAAACTGATCACCCGTGGAGGTCAACAGCTCTCTCAGGTAATCCTTCTCAATGGCGCCAGTAGTTTCTTCATCAAAGCAAGCAAAAGCATCTTTGATCACATCTTCGCCATCTGTGCCATTTAACTTCTCCCTAAACGTGGTGAGGAGCATGGTGAAATGGATGGTCCTGGAGCCTCATCATCATGGGCATCCAGGTAGGCACCAGCTGGATTTTTCCCCAGTGAGGCAAGCATATCAGGCAAATCTTCCTTGTCACTGAAACCATCTCTGTTCTGATCAGTCATGTTGAAGGCCTCTTTGAATTCCTCAACATGTGATTGGTCAAACATGGTAGACACATGGGATGTTATGCTCTCAGGGCGCTTCTTGGTGGTCTTGGTCTTTGCCCTTTTGCTTGACATGGTGGTACTTAAATTCCTACACAGCCACGAGAATCAAGCACCTTAAGAAATCCCTCGTTGGCTCTATGAGCACCCTTCTACCTCAGAGCAGCTGAAAGTTTCTATTTCTTTTACATCTGCATGAATCTATGTTCTTCCTTTCCCTCCACTAATTTTGGGTTTGTTTGCTCCTGCTTTTCTGAATCCTTGAGAAACATTCTTAGATTATCTACTTCAACTCTTTTGTTTGTTTTTCTGTTTTTAAGACATGGTTTCACTTTGTTGCCCAGGTTGGCTTCACATTCCCTCTTAGTACTGCTTTTGCTGTATCCCGTAAGTTTTGTTTTGTCATGTTTTCATTTTCACTTGTTCAGAAAGAGTTTTTAATTTCGCTTTTGATTTCTTCAGTGACCCATTCTTCCTTCAGCAGCATGTTGTTAAGTCTCCATCAAGTAGGTACAGTTTATGAACTTTATTTTATTGTTGTTGGTTTCTAGTTTTATTTCACTGTGGCCAGAGAAAGAGATTCATACTGTATATCTCACAAAGGTAGAAATAAAAAGACATTGAAAGCTATCACCATGAAGAAATATAGATATTTGAGCAGACAGATAAGTTTAACCTGATTTAAATATTACACAATGTATGCATACACCAAAATATCACATGGTACTCCACATCTTGTAAAATTTTCATGTTTTTATGTGCCAGCTAAAAAAAATTAAAATGATACTTTTCTCAACCACTCAATCAACAAGAGATATCTACCTCCATTTGCTTGTTTGTATCTTTCTCTATTTGTATGTGTGTGCATATTTGTGTAATTTGCATAATTGTTTGCCATTTTCTCCTATGAGAATATAAGTTTATAGCAAGAGATCCTACCTGATTTGTATACCACTTCTTCCCCATTGCTTAGACTAGTACCTGAGATCAGTGGGTGCACCGTAAATACTTTCTGATGAAAGAATATATGAATATATGTGTGAATAGATAGGATTTTTCAATATTACTAGAAGGAGTAAAAACAAGATATTATAAAATAATATCTGATAGACTTCATCATCTTGATCATGGCTCTGGCTCTAGAATGAATATATAATTGAATGATTTGTAAACAATAGCAAAAATAGTGATTCTTAGGATAAATAGATTAATAAAGAAATCAAGTCATCTTATGACACATTAGAAAATATATAGGAAAAACAAATAAGATAACAGCAATTTCATAGATAACTTTATCCTTCAATGATTACCTGTGGGTATTATTCTACATTTCAGTGTGAGAGTATGCACCCTGGTGCCTGACTATCCCCTCAGGTTCCAGTCCTACCAGCTTAATATGTTGGTATCCATACACATGTTATTTAGCTTTTATGATTAAATACTATAATTTTCCCCATATAGCATTATACTGTTAGGGCCAAAATACTAAAATGAACTATGCATATGCTTCATGAGTCTGTCTCATGGGTACTTAAAAAAATTATAGTTGTCATTTTTAGAGTTTAGTAGCTTCTAAGTCCTTTTTAAATATTAAGTTATAATAAATGGGGCTATAGCCATTTTTCAATGCTACACTATTATTAGATGCATAGTGATAACACTTCAAAATACAAATGTAAATTTGCTACATTATTTTTATCCCCACACAATTTTACATTTTATGAACACCTTAAGATTTTTCTACAAGTCCCCATTGTTGAATATTAAATCATTTATTAGTTTCTTTGTCAGAATTCAAGATTGATGAATCTTACATCAATTTGATGTGAAATAACATCAAATGTCTCTACCAGGGCAAGTAAAATGATAGAGTACACAGTAGTATTATCATGATCCAAATATGTAACTGGGAAATAATTTCCACCAATGAAATAGAATACCTACTCAGGGATTGCTATTGATTTTTCAAGAAAATGAACATACACCTGATACTCTGTAGTGGAAAGAATTTCAGATCTCTGAGGAAGAAATCTGCCACCAGAGAATTTAGAGTGTGTATCAGTATGTGGAATTTAATGCGGAAGTTTGAGCACCACGGGGAGAAAGTAATGGATGCTAGCCCAAAATGACAGTGTTATCTTCTACATTTTTCACCCCCTAGTCACTGTCTCTGTGGTTGTGATACGGTGGGGAAATAGAATCTAAGAAACATTTTTAGGCTGAAATCCTTCCACTGAGTTTATCCCAAATAGGAAGGACCCATTTCCTCTCATCTTACCAGACTTGGTTGTTTTCTGTTAAAAACAGAGGACTTATATCCAGACCTGGAGTAAATGAAGGAATTTCAATAATTACTATGTTTCTGCCAACTTTCATAATCCACACTGTAAGGTCCCTGCTTGTCTTGCGGTAGTACCCATGAGCTCTGTGAGCTCTCGGCTTTCCCTGTTCATCAACAAATCTCTGGATTTATCATCAGAAGCAATAGCACAGTAGCACCTTAAGACCTTAAGTTATAAGTGACAAATGTACAGCAGATTTTCCTAAAGAAAGCTAGTACACAGACTATAATGACTGTTAGGTATTGCTGGACAAAAAAAAATAATAACTTTTTCTTTATTTTTTTCTTGTAAATATCATATATCCTTATAGTCATACATTTGTACATAGACATAAGGAGATATTTATTATTAATATATGTGTATTTTTTTTACTTTGTACATACTAATACAACTAAAAAAATGCATAGAACACTTCTTTGTACCAGGCTCTGTTCTACAAAGTATTTATTGATCACCTTAATCCTTACAAAAACCCAATGATGGAGGTACATTCATTAACCCAAGTTTCTCAAATGAAGACCTAGGGAACAGAAAGAATACATAATTTGTGCAAAGTCACACATGTGTTAGGATAAAGATTTTAACCCTAATTTGTCATTGACTAACATTAGCTAATAAATAGATACTTCCAAAGTATCTATTGATTGAAAATAATCTATTATTTGATTATTAAATTATTTATTAATTATTTAAGTAACAAAGTATCCCTGCTGTGGGTGGGAGTCAGAAAATGGAGAAACACAGGGTGTGCTTGTGTTTCAATACTGGACTGACAAGAGAACCAGGCAATGACTCTACATCAGCAAATAAGAGATTTCTGTAAGGAGGAATAAAATCCTTAAAAAGATTAACATTTTAGATGACAGGATCTCAGAGTTTTGGTATTTTGTGATTTTATTCATATCCCTAATTTGCATTCACCTAGATGGAGAAGTCTGCAGCACAATATTTTAGTAAAGTTTAGATGTAACTTAGGCCAAAATTTATATAGAGTTATCATAATAATTGGCAATTCAAATATCATGAAAGCAAATATATCCTGATATGTTTTATCTTTCAGGACAGACAAGTTAGTTCATGTATACAGCATTACAACAGGGCTTACAATTTGAGAAAAATTAGGTATTTGACAATTAAAGGCAATCAAAAATGAGGTAGCTGTGGAATTTGCTAGTAAGCTTTAATTATCTAAGCTGCCATGGTGACATTTTATTGATAATGTTATTTCTAAAGTATTCTGGGATAATACCCCATTATTTATTACTATAATTTCCCAGTGTTCTCAGTTAAAGAAATAATAATGTATTATTAAACTATTTAATTTATATGTTCTTGAAAAGTTGAATTATTAATGTTTATAACTCAATAACATAGTACCTGGCAGTATTATGAAATAAGTATTCTTTATATCTGTTGCATTTATTAAATATTATGAATGCTTTAGACATGTCTAGTAAATAGTTTTACAATGGGAAATATTGATAGTTATGAAATCAAAATAATTATAGAAATACTTAAAAATCATACTAAATTTTTTCTTGTATTTGATAGCAAAATGTTAGAAAAGTTGGCAGACTTATAACAGAAAAATCTACAAATATTTATTTCGGACACAAAGTAATAAGTCATGTTATTTTTTAAATTTAAAATACATGAAAACTAAACATGAGAATTGATTTATTTCAGGAGTTGACATTTGTTAGGGTTTAGATCTTTAATGTTCCATGAAAAGCTCATGTATTAGGCACTGCAGGATATTCAGAGGTGAGAGGATTAGATTATGAGAGCTACAACCTCATTAATGGATTAATCCACTTGATTAATTTGAAAGGATTACTGGGTGGTAACTGTGGGCAGATGGGACCTGGCTAGAGAAGTCACTGGGAGTATAGCCTGAGTTAATTTGTTCTTGACCCCTCACTCTCTCTCTGCTTCCCAGTTACCTTGGGCCGAACAATTTGCTCTTCCAAACCCTCTGCCATGATGCTCTGCTTCACCTCAGTCACCAGGCCATGAAGTCAACCAAACACAAACTGAGACCTTTAAAAACACAAGCCCAAAATAAATTTTTCCTCCTTAAAGTTATTTTTGTCAGGCATTTTGGTCACAGTGACAAAAATCTAACCATATTCCACTTAATATTTTATTATAATATGTCTTTTTATTCAGTATAAGATCTAGCAATAAGACAGATCTATCTTTTTCATTATACTGTACATTTCTCCAGTATATGGATTATCTTTTATTGATTTTTATCTCTAGTAATTATAAATGTATTTGATATGAAATGGTGCCCAAAATTATTACTTTATTTGTAATATAACCCCTTATACATGAACCATTACATCTATAAAGCAAGGCAAATTAATGGGTAATGTAAGCTTCTGACTTATAATTACAAATGTTATCACACGATAAAACTGATCTATGCTAAGATGCCTAAACAAAAGTAGTCATTTTTCCTATAGAATATTTTCAGTACTTTTCCTTGTTTTTGACAACATGTTTCTGTTACTGGGCTGAACACAAGTAGTCTAGACAAAGATACCACACTAATCCAATCTTTTCTAGGTGAGAATGTTGGATTTCAACATTACTTCAGTGTGGGAATTTTGTTCCACATACTGAAAACACAGCAGTGCATATGAGGCAGTAGTGGTATTTGTGGACAATAAAACACAGTTTAGATTAGTTAATGGAGAAAAGTGCTCTTTGATTCTTGCCTATCTAACTGAAGTAAGTTGACTTCAATGAACCAAGACTGGCCAAGAGTTAAACAGCTTTTGTTCATTCATTTACATTTGCCCATCATCCACACTGCCTTTGAACCTAGTGGACTTGATCTCAGACCTAAAAGAATGTTAACATCGGTTTAATGTCTAATTAACATTCCTGTAATTTTTAGGTATGGCTATCAGACACAAACAGCTAGTTCCTTGAAAATGTGTGCAAACCTGAAGACACAGGTTCAACAGTTTCTTGAAGGCAAACGATCTGTACAGATTCTCACTAGTGAAAGTTGTTGGCATGTCTGGGCCAAAAGATGGACAAGGTTCCTCAATTACTGGCATAAAATGAAGGTAAAGTATGATATGAAAAGGCTATGTGATGCTCAAACTAAGGACCAATCCCATTTTAATTAAATAATGTATTCTCTGTGATGTATGGGTTTAACTTTTCTTACCCACAGTCTGGGTGGATGACAGCTAATAAACATGAATATGTAGGGGCTGCCTACTTATGCAAGCCAACTAACTCAGCCATAATAGCAGCACAGGGATGAGAATAATATTTTCAATTAAATATAGCTTGTTAGTTTATACAAACACACATGATGCGTCCATGTAAAAACAACTAGCAAGTCCTGGAAGTTGTCTGAGAGCTTAATTTTCATTGTCCACTTTAGAAAACAAGTGATCTTCCACATTATTCATTCGTAATTATCTACTAAATTTTTAAACTGTTTCCTGGAATGTAATATAAGTTTAATAAAAGCTAGTTGTTATGATTCATATTATTATACTGTTTACTCTATAAAAGATCCAGTGAAAAATATAGATATATAAATGATATAACTGATAAACCTGTCAATATAAGGTCTTGAAATCTAGTTCAGAAGACTAAACACGGAGACAAAAAAAAAATCAATATGCTGAATGATTTTTAAAGATTAGAGAGTAATGGTTAAGTTCTGGAAAGAATTTTCAAAGGATGTGGTACTTCAACAGGAATTGGAGGACTAGCTAAGAGCAAGGAAGATATGGCTATAAGGATATTTTAAGGTGAGGAAAATAATATTAGCAAAAACCCTGGGAGAGGGCTATGTAAAACATTTGTTACTAAGTTAAATCTTTAACTTTTCATGCTTCATTCACTGTAAAGTTGCTGTCTTTGTTTTTCTGGTCTCATGAACCTGAACCTGGTTTACTCATTTGAGTTGGTTTCTTCTTTTCCTCAATACATGTTTCTTTTTCATATTCATTTTTATTTTTTATGTGTGTGTCTCCCACTATATGGTCTCTAGAGAGTTTTTACTTCCATCTCCATATACTTGAGAGCAGTCATTAAAATTATAATTGCTATGATAAAAATCATTGCTATTATAATACAGACTAAGCATTGTTATTACTACTGAAATTTATTAGAAATCAATATTACTGGGGTCCTTGACTGAAAATTGTGTTCAAAATTTGCTCATGTTTATGCATAGAATAATACATATAGAAGATTTTATAATCTATAGATCATATTAAATTTTGGTCACAAATAGTAAATTATAGTGATATTCCCTATTGAGGGAGAAATTTTTAAAAATCCATATGAATGTGATAAAACAAAGACATGGGAGTTGAAATTTATGTAAAACTTCAGGATATGAACAAACTTTAGATTGTTCCCTGAAAATAGTGCCGATTAAGAAAAAGTAGAAATAGATTTCAAATTAATAATGAATTTCATAGATATGCCCTATTATTCTGAATAATGAGTTTCCATTTTACATTATTTCTCAATTGCTCAGAAGAAATAAACCATTGTAGGCAATTAACAGCATGTATGATTATACTTCATTTTTTATTCAATGAAAAATGATAACACGTTAAGCATCAAAATGGCATGATACATAATGCATTTGTCACACATGAAAAACTGAATATGTAAATTAATATGTTATAGTCAGTCATAGATTAATGGACTCAACTCATTTAGTTGTAACATTTCCATTTATAAGTTATCACAGTTGTGGATAAGAGCTCAAACTCAAAGCACAAAAAGTCTGAGCCAACAATAAATCAAATTGAAACACAACATGTATTGTAAAAAGGATAAAGGAGATGGTGGGGAAAATCTAATAAAATATTTTACATGACAAAAAAAAATAACCCAAATAATAAAAGAAATGGAGAAACATTTATCTTTATTTGTTAGAAAACATCACATTTCAAAGCACATGATAATTGGTAAAATTAAAACAGAAATAAATATTTAGAGAAGCACAGGACACAGAGGTGACTTGAGTACATGGAATGGTTTATTCAAATTCTCCTTACTAGTTTAACATAGTGAGCCCCAGAGGAAAAAAGGTACATTGCAATAAGGTCAATGAAGAGCCATACTCATGTGAAATACATGATTCAATGAATACACATACAAAATCCAATGAAAACATCTTTACGGTTGTTGATCATAGAAAGTTGAACAAATATGAATAAATGTTAAGTCAACATACCTTTAAATCAATTATATAAAGGATTTTCATATAAAAAATAGAGATCACCCCATATCCAAATGAATAGGGGAGGCGTAAGATAAAAATGAAGCAATACCCCCCAATAGAAAGTGATCAGAAGATGAGATGAGCTAGTGAAAGAGAATGCATGCATAAAGTTCATAAAGTTTATAATGGATCTACCTAAAGTTCTTTAGTCCTGAAATTATAAGGGTAACCATAAAAAATTATGACTACAAATTTCCGTGCACTCCAAAGCAATCTACAGATCTAAAATACAATAAAAGCAGAAGGAAAGAAATAACAAAGATAAAAAGCTGGAACCAGTAATATTAAAACAAAAATAAAAAAGAGAAATTAATACAAATGGTGACAATTTACATTGACAAGTTTTTAGCCAGGTTTATCAGAAAACAAGAAAAAAATGCTTTACCAGCATTAGGAAGAAAAAGGGAAGCAGTAGAGAACTTTTAGACACTAAAAATGAAAGACAATAATGTGCACAACTATTTCCCCACTCAAAATCAACAGTTTAGTTGAAAAGTACACATTCTTTGAAACAAGAAAAAACTACAAACGATTACTCAAGAGGAAGAGATTAGGTACTTACCACCCTATAGACAATAAATTAAATGTGCAATTATAACATCACTATAAAGAAAACCTCAGCATTGTGCTATCAAGATGAAGCAGGTTTCACTGAATTATTATAAACACACAGGAGAGAAATAAAACAACTTCCAGAAATCTCTTTCAGAACAATTAAAGAGACAAAAACACTTTCCAACTGATTTTATACATATAGTTACTATGCTTAATGGTAAATGAGAGCACCCCCCACACACACAGAAAGTAGCAGGGGAAGAAACTAGGGATATTTTTCCTCTAACACAATTCTTGTTAGCATTTGATTGAAATCAAAACCATTTCAATAAGGCAGGAAAAAGAAAGATTTGAATGAAGGAAATAAATATACATTTATTCATAATTTATAGGTTTACTTAATTTGAAAATCCTACAGAATCCAGCTAAAAATCTACTAGAAAAAATAAGTTGAGAAAGGTCACAAGATCGGAAGATCAATGTTAGAAAAATTCTACTTATGTCTTTATGCCAAAAATGAATAATTGTCAGTTTTGAAAATACAGTGTATGATAGCAATAAAACAACATATGCTTAGCAATAAACATAAATATGCAAAATATGTAAGTTGAAAAGTACAAAAACAGTGAAAGAAATGGTAGAATACAGGATTAGACAGAGACATGCACTAATTAGGGGTCAGAAAACAGAATTTGTAAGAAGTTATTTTCATCTGAAACTGAATTATAGCTTCAATGCAAGCTTATTAAAAATTAGAACCGGTTTTTATTTGAATTTGAAAAGCTGATTATAATATTTATTTGTAAATTCAATAAACATAAAATAGGCAAAAGCTCTTGAATGCAAACAACAAAATTTAAAAGGACATACTACACTATTCCACAACTTACTTGTATAATATGCACACATGTAGTAGAGAATTGATTTAAGAACTGGCATAAAGATAAACGAAAAAGAAGAGAAGGCCCAGAATAGACTCATGTGAGTATTTAATTGCTTTTCAATGAAAAACTCTCAGATAGCTCAATAGAGAAAGGATCATTATTTCATTAATGGAGCTAAAACAGCAGAATATCTGTACATTAAAATATAAGCCCTAACCCTACATAAAATTAAAATACAAGGGCTACAACTATATGACTTCTAAAAGAAAATATATGGGTGAGTCTTTGTAAACTTGAATTAGCCATGTATTTCAGAGATATAGTATAAGAAGCATGAAGTATAAAATAAAATTGTACTGAAAATGTACTTTTCTAAATATTAAAATCTGATTTTTAAAAGATACTTGTAGAAAATAAAAATAAGCAACAAACAGACTGGGAGAAAAAAATCAGAAAATATGTGTATGTTATAACTTGTGTTCAGAATACATAAGAACTTTTGCAATTCATTAAGACAAATAACCTCCAAAGTAGGTAAAAATCTTCAATGCGCATTTTGTCAAAAAAGATATACCAATGGCAATGGCAAGTAAGATTATGAAAATATGTTGAAAATCAATAAATATTTGGGAAATGCAAATTAAAGCCACAAGGAGACAAACTGCACAGTCCTTATATTTACAGACTAACTACCAAAGAGTTATTACTGACTAACAAAACCAAATGTTAGTGAGGATGTGACACAAAACAGAACTCATACATTATTGGTGAGAATACAAAGTGATATAGTACCTTTAAAACGTATCTGCACAATGTTATTTTCTAAAGTTTCTATGCACCTGTCTTAAGAATCCAGCAATCCCAGGAGTAGATGTATCTGAATATTTATCAAAGAAAGGAAGACATTCATTAGGGGAAACAAAACGTGTGCTCATGTCTTTATTTGCTTTTGTTTTGCCAATAACATACTATCTTAGTGATGGGAAATCCATGATAAATTAGGAATTTAGCCTTTATGGAATCTTTCAACATTTTATATTATTCTAATTTTTGTGATGAAATTATTATGGGGGTTGTAATGAATCTATAAATTTGGATAGAATTCACATCTTTTAAAAATACTTAACTTGGATTTCAATTAACATTCATAAAACTTTAAAATTTACTTTAAAAATAAGTTAGAAATCAATATTAAAAATCTAAGCTTCCACCCTAGGATACCAGGAAAAGATCAATTTAAATCCAAAGTAAGCAAAAGAAAGAAATAATTTAAAGTGAGGGAAATTAATGAAAACAAGAAATCAATAGAGAAAATCAATTAAATCAAAAGCTTATTCTTTGGGAAAAATCAATAAAATTGATAAAACTCTAGCCAGGTTAATAAAATTAGACAGAGACAGAGAAAGAGCACACAAACTATGAATACCAGAAATTAAAGTGGGGACTTCACTACAGAAGAGTCTATGAATTTAAAAAAGATAATAAAGGAATGCTATGAACAGCTTCATATCCACAAATTTGATAACCTGAATAAAAAGAACCACTTGCTTGAAAGACACAATCTGCCAAAATTTGCACAAAAATTAACAGAAAGTTTGAATAGACTAGTATGCATTAAAAAATTAAATCAATAGCTAATAATCTTCCAAAACATAAAGAATCACACCCATGTGGGTTCACTGATGAATCCTAACCAACATTCCATAAGGTAACTTTTTTGATATCAACTAACTGATCCTAAAGTTTATGGGGACGGGAAGGACCCAGAAAGCCTAACAGGATATTGAAGGAGGAGAACAAAGCCAGAAGTATGACGCTATTTGACATTAAGACAACATAAAGCAACAGTGATCAACATCATAGTAGTGAAAGAAAAGACAAATAGATCAATAGTACAGATAGAGAGCCCCAAAATAGATCCAGATAAATATCAACTAAACTTTGCCAAAGAAGCAAAGATAATACTGGAAGAAAAGATAACATTGCCAGAACAACAATGAATCTAGACTCACACAAAACTCACATCCTTCGCGCGCGTGCGTGCACACACACACGCAGAAACCTCAAAATGAATCACAGACCTAAATGCGAAATAAAACCTAAAATGTGAAATAAATATTGTCTTTATGTAAAAGATAACATAAAGACAATCTAGAGAACCCTGAATTTTGCTATGGCATTTTTGATAGAACACCAAAGGGACAATCCATGGTGGAAAGAATTGATAAACAGGGCTTTAAGAAAATTAAAACCTTGTATTCTGAGGAAGTCATTGTCAAAAGAATATAAAGGAACCATAGACAGGAAGAAAATATTTAAAATAATGTACCTGATAAATATCATTCAAAATATACTCAAAAAACTTTGCCACTCAATCGTAAGAAAAGGAACAATTCAAAAAATGGGGAATTTGTATACATTTGTCAGATCTTTTCCATGGTCCTCTTCCAATGAGTCAAAAGAAAGTTTAGGGCAAGATTAGAAATTTGAGAGACTCCTTCTCTGTGGTGCAGGAATGTGGGGTCTCTTAGAGCTCAGACTGGCTCAGTAGAGCTTTGCTCTGGGCCCCACATGAGTAAAAGTTGCTGTCAGTTTCCCCTAGGTATGGGCAAAAGGCATACATTGGACCTTGCTATGATATGGGGCAAAGCCCACATGTGCAGGGGAAAATCAAAAACTCTCCCACATACTGTCCTTACTCTGATGCTAACCAATGTTCTTCTGCCCCTGTGGAAATCCATCTCTAACTTTGTACCTGTACTGATAACAAGCAAAGTTTGACTGGCCCTAGGGATAGAGTGAGACTGGAGAGTACAATCCCATCAACTGAATGTGCCACTTGATATTAGACAAAAGTGTCCTGTTTCAAGCAGGATAACACCAACATTTCTGCACTTGTAAAATGAAAAATATGAAAAATATACTACAACTCTGGGAACAGCAACAGAACTGCATATGTCCAAACTCTCCACTAATATAAGAGTTAGTGGAGCTAAAATTTCAGATTCTCTTATGTTTCCCTTTTTTTTCTGAAATATAAAAAAAAAAAGTGTTGTTGTTGATGGATCTGTATTTTATTTATCTATATATGGTGCTGAGAATTAAACCCAGTGCCTCACATATGCTGGGCAAGCATTCTACTGCTAAGCCACAATCCCAGTCCCTCTTTTCTGACATCTTTAAAGGCATGTAACTCAGGAACTTGATTTACAATAATCTCTATGTCAACCCATTTAGCACATGAATGAGAATAGGTGTCTAATCAGAGAAAATTCACTCACTTTTAATCCAAGAAAATTATTATCAAACTCTAAATAAATGCTAATACTGGTTATTATAAAAACAAATTATAGACTCAATGATTTTTCATTTAATAACATCTCACCAATTGAGAATATTATGTATAACACACTATTTTAATAACTGTTTACATAAAGTGATATTGTCGCTATTGGAACTATGAAATTTAAAGTTCAAATATTTTACTATCTTCTATGTTGAATATGTTTAGATAATTATTTTTCTCTAACATCTAAATACTTGAGTGCTACTAAAGCAAACAGCTATAAAACATGCTATTATGTTTGTTTTCTCAACTTCAAAATAACTTTACATAAAAGAAGAAAATAGTTACAAAAGAGTTTTAGTCTAATTGAAATATTAAAATGAAAAGCTTCAAAATCATGTAGAATCAAACATAAAGCCACACATTTTGATATAATAAAGAAAATCTAATGTCTACTTAATTGCTTTTGTTAGTACAGAACTCATTTGGATTCGAAAAAAAGTTAATTTTCAGTTTTCCTTTTTCTGCAAAGTACAGATGTTATCTAAGATTTTCTAAGTCACTTTTTTTCAAGATTTACAAATTGTTAACTATGGGTCTACTACTTTCCTTTTCCTCCATCTCCTCTTCATTCTCCCCAATATCCTTTTGCATAAGTTGGAGGATAAAATTCTTCTTCACAAAGTTCCTGGGTGATTAGAGGTCAGGGTTAAATTTCCCAGGTCTTATCTGCTGTATACTGGCTTTGCTGTGAACCTAGAAACTACATGAGAGACCAGAAGTCTTCATCACTAGTTGTCATTCGTTTCCACAGTTTGTGATTGCAAAGAAAGGAGTTGAATCTGCAAGGTTGTAGTTTTGCAAGTGGCAGGTCAGGCACCAGGCTACTGGCAAGAGTCTGAGAAGTAATAAACTTATAATAAGGTTCCTTAAAGGGAGTATTTGTCCTAGTTTTGAGAATGGTCTCCAGTGCTGCCCAATGAGCAGGCGTGATCACATCTATTTTTGGTCCTTCATAGCTTGGCTCAGTTGGTGGAGAAGCTGAACAAGTACAGAAGCTCAGAGGATATCATTTGGTTTCTGCTTAGCTGGGCTGCTGAGAACCAAGCTCAGACATTTAGCAGAAACTCTGTGAATCATGGATCCAGTGAGATAATAGCTTTGCTTAAGGCAGCAGAGTAGGGAATAATATTTGTTCTGAGGAAGAGTTACGACTTTATCATATAAAGATGAGAGATTTCCAGTTCAGACCCACGTGACAATTTTCAGTTGTCAAATGAGGCCCTTTCTCCATTGTTATTTGAGTCTGAGCAGAACCACTCCCCAAAATGGGAATGTAAAAATAGAGTCAAAAGGCCCCCGGTGACCTGGTTTCCATTTTGACAAGAACCCAACAGCAAGTTTTAATTGTTTTTCAGAACAGGTGTTATTGGTAGACATTCCAGGGAGTCAAGTAGTCAACAATCCCAAGAACTTCCAAGTAGAGGCTGTTTCTCTTTGCTACAAAATGCAATGGTGAAATCATTAATTACAATCATTAGAGATGTGGAGCTTATCATTACATTGAGACTGCGGTGCCCAAGACTAAAGACTACAACCTTCTGGAAACCTTCATAAAACATCCTGTTGCCCAAGAGAATGTGACTTAAAGCATGACCATCCGTAGGTGAGCTGATACCTGGACCAAGGTGAATGTCCGACTGAGGTGCAGATAGATGCTCCTTATTTCCCACATGGTGCACTAAGGTACTGGGTCTTCTTTTTTGATGGTTAAAGACTGAAGACAGGGATTGAATATGATGAATTTCCCTCATGGCTTCAAGAAATGTTACTTAGCACCAAGGCCATTTGTTTTCTTAGAGTTATCAGCCACCCCTGATGGCAGAGCTCTGATAATGTCAGTCAGGGCAGTTGAGATCTTAAGCTGGAGGCATCTGATATGCCTCTCTATAAGTCTTCAGCTTTGTAGGATAGCTTTGAAAATCATGGGGTGGAGACACTTGCACTAAGGCTTTAGCCCACTGGTAGAAAAGGACAAGGGAGCTTGTTGCACCAACCCCTACCTGAAGAATTTTTGAATCCTTCCTAATTCCCACTGATGCTTAAGGCATAGGAAAGTGTATGAACATTAATTATCATAGGTCCTTATGTAAATGTGGTAAGAGCAGTACACTGAATTGGCTCAGAGGTCCACATCCACAAGGCTGCATTAGCTTCCCTTTCTTATTGTGAACTCCACTCAAGTGCTATAAGTTAAAATCGAATGCCACCTCCCCAGCTGGAACTTGGGCAACTGTATCCAAGAAGCAATAAAAATCTGAAGTTTTCCTTTCTCCTAAGTTCTCCAGGATACTCTGATGAGGATATATGGCTTTCAGTTCACTTCGGGAGCAGAGAGTAATCAATTTGACCCAAAATCTCATTCTTTTTAAAATTGATTAGATGAGGGGAGAGAGATGGAGTCAGGTGTTGGGGAGAGGTGTATAGCACATTTAATTTCAGTTCAGTTTCCAATGACAGTGTTTGCTAGTAGCCCAACCAATTGAATTCCTAATACTTTTCCTATTCACTCTATTTTGTCATTGAGAACAACATCTCTTTTGTTTTGAGGACTTCTTCACTAAGCAGCTACCTAGACATTGTCATTCATCTGGGGCAATGGGGCTGGCCACCTCATTGTCATAAAAACATGTCTTCTTTCTCTCAGAGGTAAGTAAGCATCATGGGCTGGGTTTTTTGTTTCAGTTTTGCTATTTGATGCTCAGCTCTGTATACTCATTAGTGAGTAGGCAATATAGTCTCCTTACATCCCCTCTTAGACAAGAACATTTGCACTATTTCCCTAGGAGTCCTCTCATATTCTCTTATCTGACCCCAAAGGTGTCTTATCCTGCCATTGTATAAAGCCAGTCTCTGTCACCATCCCCTCCTCATCACAGAAAGCTGTCAAGAGCTATGAAGGCTGTGGAATTTCACCCTATTTGCAAGCTGGCCAGTGAGCCTGCCATCAGTGCATGCCTGCTTGTGGCACAGCAAGCAGCACAAGCTTCGTGTTTGCAGCACTTATCCTGGGCTCCCAAGTCACAGAGGTGACACTGAGCAGAACAGAAGAATGCTGGGCAGGCAGTGAATTTGTAACACAGCTCAGGAGCCCTGGGTTTAGGGAACTCCCAGATGAAACATGCTTATTGTACAGAAAAGAAACAAACTGCCCTCTGCTTTGGAGGCGTGCTCTTTCCAACATAGGCACGTTCACTATACAACATCCTTTAAAATTTAATCCAGAGCAATTTAAACCAGTGTCTGTTCTCCCAAGATTAGCAGAAGCTAAAAGATTCATGTAAAATTGTTTTCTAATGTAATATCTTCAAATGTTTTTCATGAATCAATATCTATCTTGTCTTCTTAGGATGTCAACAACACAAAAGTCAGAATTTCTGATATTGTCCCAGAGTTTCCTAAGACCTTATTTATTTATTTTTTCAATCTTTTTTTTCCTCTGTTCTTCAGATTGGATTATGTCTATTGATTAATTAAGTTCGCTAAGTGTCTATTCTGTCATCTCTCCTTTGTTCTTGAGCCCTTTATCAGTGATATTTTTAAAAATAAATCAGTTATTATATTTTAAGTTTCAAGGTTTCCATTATTTTTTCTTTGCTAATAAAGTTTAAAGAACTTAAAACTGTCCTACCATCTTTTCCCTTCTTCATGCATCATGTTTATGATACCTGCTTTAAAATCTCTGATAATTCTCAGCTCAGAGTCACTTTGGACTTGACAGAGGTTGTCTTCTCCATTTAAATTTAACAAATTATGTTCCTGCTTCACTGTATAGCAAGAAATTTTCTCTTGGGACTTGAACATTTTGAATATGATATTGTGAGATTAGCCTTTGAGAGACAAGAGAAAATGTTTATTGTTTTAGCAGGGAATCAAATTAGTTAGGTTCAGTGCTCTGTGAACTTTGGTTGCAAAGTTAGTTTGATTTTAAAAACCTCTGCTGAATTACTGAGTTCTGTCCCATGTATGTGCCACTCCAAGGCCAGTATTGGTACTGGATTTTCAAAGCCCTTGCTATACCATTTGTCATAAGGAGATTTGATCACATTTTCTGATATTTTAAAGGAGTTTCACATGCATTCTTTTATTTGTACTCATTTCATAAACAGTTTTCAGTTTGAGAATGCCCTCTTCTATCAATTCCCTTCCTTTGTGTAGTAGCTTTTATAGAACTTTCTGCCTCCTTTCCCTTCATTGTGCTGTCTCCAGGAAGCACCATCTCTTTTTCAGAAATGAAGCTCCCCCATTTCGCCTTTCTTCATATTAATCAAGTATTTTCTGCTATTACATTTTTCCTTTGAGACTTCTTTTGATATACATTTCTTAGCTATTTACTTATGACTTATCTTAGAGATTACAATACAGATCCACAATTTAATAGATCTAAAGTAATTAAAATGTTTTACAGCACAGACACTTTAATTACCTCCCGAGTGCCTATTATTTTATTGTTGCTCCCATGCATTTTAATAATATTTCTTATAAAGTAAGAAAATAATGGTGTCTACTGTTTGGTTAGATGATCCCTCATTCATTTTTTATTTCTTTCTGCATCCTGAGCTATGAGCTGAGATGATTTTCATACTGTTTGAAGGCTTACTTAGATTTTTCCTAAGTTATCTAGTGATTCAATCAAATATTATCTGAAATTACCCTCATTCCACTTTTAGCAAATTACATTTCAAAATGTATAGAGTTCTAAGTAGATACCCATTATTTCTATTGAAAGTTCAGCTGTCATTTAATTTTCATTTGTGTGTGTGTGTGCAGTTATCAATTGCTTTAAAATAATATGGTTTTGCATAATTATTCTTTGTTTATCTTACCTGGGATCCAAAGCATTTCCCAAATTTGTGGGTTCATGATTTCAGCAGTTCTGGAATAATTTACTATTTCTTCAATTTGTTGCGTCTGCCCCATTACTGATGACCTTTCTTATTAGTATTCCAATTATACACCTGCTAAGAATCTTAACCATGTCATATATGCCACTTAAATCTGATGTAATGTATTTTACCTCTGTGATATAGCCCAGAAATTTTCCACTAATCCATAATCTGCTTCTGTGTCTTATCTATAGAGATACTGAATCTGCTGTAAAACACATATTTGGAGATCCAAATTTTATTTATTATATTTTTATTCAATACATATATTTAATCAATTTTACAGATCATAAATTTAGTTAAGAATTTTTTATTTTGTTTTTATTTCTATGACAATAAATTAGTACATTTCTAAAATGTAAAATAACTGAACTGCCTATAGTTCTGATTGTCTATTTATTTAGTTCAGTTTACCATTATTTGATATAGAGTCTTACAATGTACAAATTTGATTCAGTGTCAGGTGTTATAAAAATTGTAGAGATAATTTGTGTTATGGTTTAGATAGGAGGTATTTCACCAAGAGCTCATGTGTGAGACACTGCAAGAAGGTTCAGAGATGAAATGATTACATTATGAGAGCTTTAACCCAATCAGTGATTTAACCTACTGATATGGATTAACTGGATGTTATCCATATGCAGGTAAGGTGCAGCTGGAGAAGGCAGGTCTCCGAGAGTGTGCCTTTGGTGTTACTTTGTCCCTGGTAAGCAAAGCTCTCTCTCTGCTTCCTTATGCTATGTCCTGAGATGCTTTCCTCTACCACATCCTTCTGCTTCACCTTAGGCCCAGATCTATGCTCTCAGCTGACCATGGACTGAAACTCCAAAACAATGAGTGAAAATAAACTTTCAAACATTTCCTCCCTAAGTTGTTCTTGTCGGGTCTTTTGGTCACAGCGACACGAAAGGTGACTTAAATAATTTGAAACTCTAGATGATATTATCTTTCTATGAAATTGATTTCTTTTTCTTTTCCTCTATACATATATGGGGCAGGAGCAGATCACTTTGATTCAGGTCAGTTTCATTAACTGGAAGCAAGAATTTAGCATTTATTAAATTGGGCTCTTCCTGGATAATATTTTTTCATGTGAATAGTGTCGGTGAGTCTCTGTGTCTCGTTTTTGTTTTTGCTTTTGATTTGTGTGTGTATGTGGTGCGGGGAAGGGTGTTAATCTCCCTTGATGCTCTTTTTTTTTATTGTAAACAAATGGGATACGTGTTGTTTCTCTGTTTGTACATGGCTTAAAAGGCATACCATTTGTGTAATCATAAATTTACATAGGGTAATGTTGTTTGATTCATTCTGTTATTTTTTCCCTTCCCCCCACCCCTCCTACCTCTCTTTTCCCTCTATACAGTCCTTACTTCCTCCATTCTTGCCCCCCTCCCTAAGCCTAACTCTAACCCTAACACTAACCCCTCCCACCCACCATTATGTGTCATCATCCACTTATCAGAGAGATCATTCTTCCTTTGGTTTTTTGAGATTGGCTTATCTCACTTAGCATGATATTCTTCAATTTCATCCATTTGCCTGCAAATGCCATAATTTTATCATTCTTTATGGCTGAGTAATATTCCATTGTATATATATACAACAGTTTCTTTATCCATTCATCAACTGAAGGACATCTAGGTTGGTTCCACAATCTGGCTATTGTGAATTGAGCAGCTATGAACATTGATGTGGCTGTATCTCTGTAGTATGCTGATTTTAAGTCCTTTGGGTATAGGCTGAGGAGTGGGATAGCTGGGTCAAATGGTGGTTCCATTCCAAGATTTCTAAGGAATCTCCACACTGCTTTCCAGAGTGGCTGCACTAATTTGCAACCCCACCAGCAATGTATGAGTGTACCTTTCTCCCCACATCCTCGCGAACACCTGTTGTTGCTTGTATTCTTGAAATAGCCATTCTAATTGGGGTGAGATGGAATCTTAGGGTGGTTTTGATTTGCATTTCTCTTATGATTAGAGATGTTGAACATTCTTTCCTATGTTTGTTGATTGCTTGTAGATCTTCTTCTGTGAAGTGTCTATTCATTTCCTTAGCCCATTTGTTGATTGGATTATTTGCGTTCTTGGTGTAGAGTTTTTTTGTTCTTTATAGATTCTGGAGATTAGTGCTCTATCTGAAGTATGATTGCCAAAGATTTTCTCCCACTCTGTAGGCTCTTTCTTCGCATTTCTGATAGTTCCCTTTGCTGAGAGAAAGCTTTTTAGTTTGAATCTATCCCAGTTATTGATTCTTGCTTTTATTTCTTGTGCTATGGGAGTCCTGTTGACGAAGTCTGGTCCTAAGCTGACATGTTGAAGATCTGGACCTACTTTTTCTTCTATAATCTGCAGGGTCTCTGGTCTGATTCTGAGGTCCTTAATCCATTTTGAGTTTAGTTTCCTGCCTGGTGAGAGATATGGGTTTAGTTTCATTCTGTTGCATATGGATTTCCAATTTTCCTAGCACCATTTGTTGAAGAGGCATACTTTGGCACCTTTGGCTAGTATGAGAAAATTGTATTTATTTGGGTTTGTGTCCATGCCCTCTATTCTGTACCATTGATCTACCTGTCTATTTTGGTACCAATACCATGCCATTTTTGTTACTATTGCTTTGTAGTAGAGTTGAAGATCTGGTATTGTGATACCCCCTGCTTCGCTCTTTCTGCTAAGGATTGCTTTAGCTATTCTGGGTTTCTTATTCTTCCAGATGAATTTCATAATTGCTTGCTCTATTTCTGTAAGGTACATCATTGGGATTTTAATTGGAATTGAATTGAATCTGTATAGCACTTTTGGTAATATGGCCATTTTGACAATATTAATTCTTCGTATCCAAGAACATGGGAGATCTTTCCATTTTTAAGGTTTTCTTTAATTTCTTTCTTTAGTGTTCTGTAGTTATCATTGTAGATGTCTTTCACCTCTTTTGTGAGATTGATTCCCAAGTATTTTATTTTTCTCAAGGCTATTGTGAATGGGGTAGTTTTCCTGATTTCTCTTTCTGAAGATTCATCACTTATGTATAAAAATGCGTTGGATTTATGTGCATTGATCTTATATCCCGCTACTTTACTGAATTCACTTATGAGTTCTAAAAGTTTTCTGGTGAAATTTCCTGGTTCTTCTAAGTATATAATCATATCATCAGGAAATAGGGATAGTTTGAGTTCTTCTTTTCCTATTCATGTCCCTTTAATTTCTTTGGTCTGTCTAATTGCTCTGGCTTGAATTTCAAGGACAATATTGAATAGAAGTGGTGAAAGAGGGCATCCCTGCCTTGTTCCAGTTTTTAGGGGGAATGCTTTCAGTTTTTCACCATTTAGAATGATATTAGCCGTGGGCTTAGCATAGATGGCCTTTACAATGTTAAGGAATGTTCCCACTATCCCTATTTTTTCTAGTGTTTTGAGCATGAAGGGGTGCTGTATTTTATCAAATGCTTTTTCTGCATCTATTGAAATAATCATGTGATTCTTGACTTGAAGTCTGTTGATATGGTGAATTACATTTATTGATTTCCTGATGTTGAACCAACCTTGCATCCCTGGGATGAAACCCACTTGATCGTGGTGCACTATCTTTTTAATATGTTTTTGTATGTGATTTGCAAAAATTTTGTTGAGAATTTTTGCGTCGATGTTCATTAAGGATATTGGTCTGAAATTTTCTTTCCTCGATGTGTCCCTGTCTGGTTTAGGTATCAGGGTAATATTGGCTTCATAGAATGAGTTTGGGAGGGTTTCCTCCTCTTCTATTTTATGAAATCCTTTGAGAAGTATTGGAATGAGCTCTTCTTTAAAGGTTTTTAGAACTTGGCTGAAAACCCACCTGGTCCCGGACTTTTCTTTGTTGGTAGGCTTTTGATGACTTCTTCTATTTTATTACTTGAAATTGGTCTATTTAAATTGTGTATGTCCTCCTCTTTCAGTTTAGGCAATTCATATGTCTCTAGAAACCTATTGATGTCTTCGAAATTCTCTATTTTCTTGGAGTATAGATTTTCAAAATAGCTTCTAATTATGTTTTGTATTTCAATCATGTCTGTTGTGATATTTCCTTGTTCATTCCGAATTTTAGTGATTTGTTTTTCTCTCGTCTTCTCTTTGTTAGTGTGGCTAAAGGTTTATCAATTTTGTTTATTTTTTTGAAGAACCAACTATTTATTTTGTCAATTTTTTGTATTGTTTCTTTTGTTTCAATTTCGTTGATTTCAGCTCTGAGATTAACTATTTCCTGTCTTCTACTACTTTTGGTGCTGGTTTGTTCATCTTTTTCTAGGGATTAGAGCTGTAGTGTTAGGTCATTTATTTGTTGAGTTTTACTTCTTTTATTAAATGCACTCCAAGAAATAAATTTTCCTCTAAGTACGCTTCATAGTGTCACAGAGATTCTAATATGATTTTTCTTTGTTCTCATTTACCTCTAAGAATTTTTCAATTTCCTTCCTAAATCTTCTGTTATCCATTCATCATGTAATAGCATATTGTTTAATCTCCAGGTGTTGGAATAGTTTCTGTTTTTTACTCTTTCATTTACTTCTAACTTCAATCCATTATGATCTGATAGAATACAAGATAGTGTCTCTATCTTCTTGTATTTGCTCACATTAGCTTTGAGGCATAATATATGGTCTGTTTTAGAGAAGGATCCATGTGCTGCTGAGAAGAAAGTGTATTTGATCTTAGTTGGATGGTATATTTTATAAATGTCTGTTAAGTCTAAATTATTGATTGTATTATTAAGATCTATGGTTTCTTTGTTCAATTTTTGTTTGGAAGATCTGTCCAGTGGTGAAAGAGGCGTGTTAAAATCACCTAGTATTATTGTGTTATGGTCTATTTGGTTTCTGAAATTGAGAAGGATTTGTTTGACATACATGGATGAGCCACTGTTTGGGGCATAGATGTTTATGATTGTTATATCTTGCTGATTTATGCTTCCCTTAAGCAGTATGAAATAACCTTCTTTATCCCTTCTGACTAACTTTGGCTTGAAGTCCACATTATCGGAAATGAGGATGGATACTCCAGCTTTTTTGCTGAGTCCTTGTGCATGGTATGTTTTTTCCCATCCTTTCACCTTTAGTCTATGGGTATCTTTTTCTATGAGGTGAGTCTCTTGCAGGCAACATATTGTTGGATCTTTCTTTTTAATCCAATCTGCCTGTCTGTGTCTTTTGATTGATGAATTCAGGCCATTAACATTCAGGCTTACTATTGAGATATGATTCGTATTCCCGGTCATTTGGTTCATTTTTTAAATTTTATTTATTTATTTATTTTTGACACGACTTGGTTTCTCCTTTATTTGACAATTCCTTTAGGATAATTCCTCCCTTTGCTGATTTGCTTCTTTGTTTTTCATCTCTTCCTCATGGAATATTTTGCTGAGAATGTTCTGTAATGCTGGCTTTCTTTTTGTAAATTGTTTTAGCTTTTGTTTATCTTGGAGGGATTTTATTTCATTGTCAAATTTGAAGGTAAGTTTTGCTGAGTATAAGATTCTTGGTGATACATTTTCTTTCAGAGCTTGAAAAATGTTGTTCCAGGCCCTTCTTGCTTTTAGGGTCTGGATTGAAAAATCTCCTGATAACCGTATTGATTTCCCCCTGAATGTAATTTGGTTCTTTTCTCTCACAGCCTTTAACATTCTGTCTTTATTTTGTATGTTATGTTAGGTATTCTCATTATAATGTGCCTTGTTATGGGTATGTTGTAATTTTGTGTATTTGGAGTCCTATAAGCCTCTTGAACTTGATTTTCCATTTCATTCTTCAGATTTGGGAAATTTTCTGATATTATTTCATTGAATAGATTGTTCATTCCTTTCGTTTGTTTCTCTAAGCCTTCCTCAATCCCAATAATTCTTAAATTTGGCCTTTTCATGATATCCCATAGTTCTTGTAGATTCTGTTCATGATTTCTTACCATCTTCTCTGTTTGTTCAACTTTGTTTTCAAGGTTAAACATTTTGTCTTCAATGTCTGAGGTTCTGTCTTCCAAGTGTTCTATCCTATTGGATATGCTTTCTATGGAGTTCTTAATTTGGTTTATTGTTTCCTTCATTTCAAGGATTGCTGTTTGGTTTTTTTTTCAATATCTCTAACTCTTTATTGAAATGATCTTTTGCTTCCTGTATTTGCTCTTTTTTAACTGTCGATTGGTGTGATCATTCAATGCCTGCATTTGCTCTTTCATCTCATCATTCAATGCCTGCATTTGCTCTTTCATCTCCTCGTTTGCTACCCTGATTGTTTTAATTAGGTACATTCTGAACTCCCTTACTGACGTTTCTTCTGCCATGCTGTCATTGGATTTTATTGCTATACCATTTAGGTTTGTTTGGGACATTTTCTTCCCTTGTTTTCTCATATTGTTTAGGTATCTGTGGACCACTAAGATATTGCACATTTCCTCTATTGACTTAAAATGTCCGTGAAGATTTCTAGTATATCCCCTCTTAGCCTTCAGTAGCCTGAAGTCTTGAAGGAAGTTGATAATGCGGTGCTCCACAAGGAAGCTGCCTCTCTATGGGTGGTGGCTTTCAGGTGGGGTATATTTCCTGCTAGTGGGCAGAGGTGCCTCCACTTGTTGACCAATGGTCATCCAAAGGGGAACTAGGCTGCAGGCTGAGGCAAGGCTTGTTTGGGCCTGTGTCTCTGATTTTACCATCCTTGTGAGAAAACCTCACCCAGCAGGGAAGACTCACCCAGTGGGGAGGTCTCGCTGGTCAGTTCCCCTCCTAGAGGTTCCCCTCAGTCCACAACTACCGCCTGGGCTAGGCTGCCTTCCTCTGCAATGTTTCCAGGGGCCTGGACCTACCTCCTCGGCCTGGGAGCCTCACCCTTTGCAGACGAGTTTCTTTAGGCTGCCTCTCCTCAGAGAATACGCCCGCAGTCCTGGAATCTTCGCTCCGCCCCTAAGCGTGTCTTTGTGCGGCTCTTCCACCAAGAAGCCTCCTAGGTTCTGGGACCCTGCTCTGCACCTAATTGCCTGGCTATGCGGCCCCTCCTCTGAGCAGCCATCTGGAGCCCTGTACAGTCACTCTGAGTCCCAGCAACCTGCTGCACGCCTCTTCGCCTCTTCCTCTGGACAGCTGCCCAGTGTTCCAGTGCGGTCACTAGGAGTCCAAGCAACTCACTGTACGCCTCCTCCTCCCGCCAACAGCCCATAGCCCTGGGCAGTCACTCCGAGTCCAAGTGACCCACCCCGTTCCTCCTCCTCCTCCGGGCAGCCCCCCTGGGTGTTCAGGAGTGGTTGCTCTGAGTCCAAGCGACCCACCCCACTCCTCCTCCGGGCAGCTCCCTGGTGTTCAGGAGCAGTAGCTTTGAGTCCAAAAAACTCATCATTTGCCTCCTCCTCTGAACAGCTGCCTGGAGCTCTGATGCAGTCACTCCAAGTTCAAGCAACCCGCCGCACTCTTCCACCTCCTCCTCTGGGAAGGCCCTGGTGTTCAGGGGCGGTTGCTCTGAGTCCAAACAGCTTGCCGTGCAGCTCCTCCTCTGGGCAGCTGCCTGGAGCCCCAGTGGTTCCTCCGAGCCCAAGCACTGGGCTGAGCGGCCTCCCCTACAATGCTCCCAGTTGTCCGAGTTCACTGCTCCAGTTGGGGGAGGTGTGTCTCTTTGGGCAGCTCTACTTCACAAAGTTCCCTGTGTTCCGGGACGCCACCCCTACCGGAGAGACTCACCCGGCTGCTTTGAGTTGGTCCCACGTCTCTCAATATCTCCTCTTTTGAATCCTGAGTCCTGGAGCAACATGAAATGCAGCCACCCTCTAGTCCGCCATCTTGAAACCCCTCGGATGCTCTTCATTCTAGCTTCATGAAGTTATCTACAATTATACTCAGCCTACACATGTCTCTGTCACCAGTTTCCCCTGGTTGCTCTGCTTCTCCACTTTTCTTCTTCTGGACTTCTTTATCACTTGATTTTCTGTCTTAGAAAATTTCAGCTACCGGGGTTCTAGAACAGGATGCTTTAGCATAGAAAATGTTCACTTCCAGCTAAAAAATGACCCCAAATATTGTACTTGTTTATACACTTTAATTATCACTCCTTCAGATGATAGATACTATATTTTATCTGGGTTTCAAGTTATACATTTTAAAATACTTTGTTGCTACAAATTATCCTACATACCTGGAAATAAAATGCATGTATTCTTTGGTTGTTTATTCACCAAACATATTTTGAATATTTACTTTCTTTTTTTCAGTATATATTTTTTGAACACCTATAATGTATCTTTTACTTTTTACTCTTCAAGTTACTGGGATTATCTTAGTTAAAGATGGCTGAGTCTGTCTTCACAAAATTTACATTTTAGTTTGGGAGGGGTAAGTAAAAAAAAGAAGAAGGAAAAGAAAACTCAATACAGAAATATATATTACTTATTAAAGGTAGATAATATTTTGTAATAAGAACTAAAGGAGAATATAAGTACAGGAAATGAAAAGGAGTGAATTTAGATTGGATGGTTAGGTGATTTCTTTTTGGAAAGGTAGTACATAAGAGCAATCTGAATGATAAAAGTCACTGAACTATATGAGAGCAGATAATACACAGAAAGAAGAGAGAATACAAAAACATAAATGTAGGGTCTGCTTATTTGTCCTGGGATGTGCAAAAAGTCCATTTTGGTTAAGCAGACTTCCTAAGGGTTAGAAGAAGAGAAGATGAGTTCACATAGGTTTAGGGTGCAGAGTATGTAGAGACTTTCAGGTCACACTAGTGACAGCTCTTTATTCTACACAATTAGAGGATGATATTATACGGCTTAATGTTTTAAAATGCATTTATTCAGCTATTTCATTGGTGATAGAATGAAAGAGACAAAAGAAGATACAGGGACACTTCTTAAGATACTATTTCACTTTTATAAGCAAGAGTTAATGCTGACTTAAATAAGAACAACACCAGTAGAGGTGAGTGATGTGGCCAAATCTGTCATATCCTTACAAGGTAAAACTTACAAGGTAAGCTTGAGGATGGAGTGGGAGTGGGAGGAAAGAGGGAAGAGTAGAAATAAATTTACAAATATTTATTTAAAAATTTTTAAAATAGTATTGATGGAAACTGAGAATGGATTTGACTTTTGTAAGATGGTAGATTTAGTTTTGGTTTGTGAATTTTGACATGCATATGAGGTTTCAGGAAAAGATAGGCAATGTGAGATGCTCAAACTCAGCATGAGGTTGGAAGTGGGTATATGATGTGTTTGAGTTGTATTACTTTATGTATATGATTTAGATGGTCCTGAAAAAATGATAAAATCTTTATCTTTAGGGAATGTAAAGAGAGGAAATTCATGGCATGAATATTGAATTTTAGATTTTTTTTTTTTTTACTGGAGAATGAATTCAGGGGCACTCAACCACTGAGTCACATCCCCAGCCCTATTTTGTATTTTATTTAGAGACAGGGTCTCACTGAGTTGCTTAGTACCTGGCTTTTCCTGAAGCTGGCTTTAAATTCGCAATCCTCCTGCCTTGGCCTCCTGAGCTGTGAATTTTAAACTTTTAAAATTTAGATTTTGGAGGAGGAGAATTAAGCAAATGGGTCTGAAAAGGAACTTTCAAAGAAATGGGAAGAATGCATAGAATGTAACAAGATTACAAAATCATTAGTTCAATAACAGTGTCAATAGTACTAAGAATTTAAGTGAGGTAAAAACTGGTGATTTACGATTGACTATGGTTTACATATTTTTCCAGGTACCTGGCTTAACATGAGAATTATGCAGAGATCCAGTTGAGGTAGAAAGACAGGTATAAATTGACCTAAGGATATAAAAATTATGTATGTTTGCAATTTTCCAAAACAAGGGGTCAGCAGTGCTAGTGGAAGAAACAATGATCCAACTATATAAGCCAGATGCCAAATTTTTTCCTGAAATGATATTTATGCCAAAAACCAAATGATAATTAAGAATTAATAGGAGTTAAAAAGAGAGGGGTGGAAACAGAGAATAGCTACTATAAAATTTCCACACCAGGAAAAGGTACTGAATAATTGAAGTGTTGACAGACCACAGTGTGTCTGTCGGAGAGAATATGTAAAGTGAGGTTAAAGGGCTGGAGAGAAACCAAATCATGGAGGACTCATTTGTTATCATTTAGAGGTTTTGTCTTCATTCAAGGTAATAGGAAGCTGTATGAGTGTTCAAAGCAGAAAACAAAAGAGCATCAATTTGCTGTTTTAAGCTAATCTCTTCACTGAAATATGTAGGACAGTTTGGGAGAGAAGCTAGAATGGACAAAACACAGGTAAATTAGAAAGAAATGGCACTGTTGCTAGCAGGACAGCATGGTCCTGGACCAGGACGTGGCTGTGGTGACAAGGGCAGGAACATGGGCATATTCAAATATGGTTACTCCATTTTTTGCTCTAGGTAAGGCATAAAATAAATTAGGACATTATAATCTCATGAATATATCATGAGACAAAAAGTATGGAATCAGATAGCATACTTGCAGCAAATTATGTGATTTTTATATTAACTTTTCTCAATTTCTGTGTGATCAAAGAAATTAAACATTAATAAAATAATAACATTAATAAAAGCCTATCATAGAATAGTATATGCATTTTATTCATGTTGGGTTTGAAGATTAAAAATAAAGGATTTGATACTATATGTCTATACAGTATCTATATACTATAGATACTATATCTATATAGTGTCTATAGTGGGAAGTGCACTGGATAATTTTAACACCTTTAATGAGCATTATTAAACACTAATTGCTATGGTGAGTATCTTTTTTTTTTTTCTTTCTTTCTCCTGAATTACCCTGAGGAGTATGTTTTACTATGCCTATTTTTTTTTTTTTTTTGCATCTTAATTATAAATCTTACAGGTGCAGAGGCAGAAGCTTTTGAAGAAATTTTATGACAAAAGACCAAGCAGTAGTTATCATGTGAAAAGTATATCCCCTAAAGGCATACAAATCATATTCCTGTTAAAAGATATTCAAGAGAGCATCAAAAAGTACTTTCAAAAGACTGAAAGATACTTAAACAAATGTATGATAAGGTATGCATTTCTATATTAACCAAACCAGAAAACAAAAAATTTTGCAGTTTCAGGAACATAGACCCTGATCTTAAGTTTCAGACTTTCTAAATTCTAGTAGTCTCTGGGCAGCTTACATGATGTAGAAAATAAGGCAGAGTACTCCATCCTTTTAATTTGTGTCCTTCTTTCTCCCTCCCTCTCTCTCCTGGTGATTAAGAATACTTATAAGGTCCAACCCCTTAACAAAACCTTAACCATACAACGGCATTATTAGGTACAATATTCTATAGAAAATTTCTGGAAATTACTCATCTTGAATAACTGAAAATTTTCCCAATTACCTGTCCTCTCAGTCTCTGGCAGTCATCTTTTTTTTTTTTTTTTTTTTTTTTTTTTTTGTCTTTTTCTACGAGTTTCTATTTTAGATGTCTCATAGAATTGGAATTGTGTAGGGTTTCTTTCTGTGGCTGGCTTATTTCACTTAGCATAATGTCCTCCAGCTTCACCTATATTGCCACTCTTTTTAGTATACAAATGGTCAAGAGGTATATGAAAAGATGTTCAACATCACTGACATCAGGGAAATGCAAGTCAAAGCCGTGGTTAAGATTTCACCCTACATCTGTTAGGGTAGTTATAAAAATAACTGTGAGCAAGTATGTGGAGAACTTGGAACTCTTGCACACTACTGGTGGAACACAAAATGATGCAGCTTCTGTGGAACAGTATGAAGCTTCTTCAAAAAATTAAAAATAACATTGCCATGCAATCAGAGCTTAAAGATGACAGATTAGAAGCACCCAGCACCCTCTTGCTTCTCCTTAAGACAGAATCAAAACAACTGGGGTGTAGCTGCTTATTAAGGTAGATGACCAGGGGAGAAGGCTGGAGTTCAACAGTGGATAGACAAAGTCTTGGAGAAATCCAGAGACTTTGAATAGTGAACTAGAGGGTGAGACAACATCACAGCTCTAACTTCACGGAGAGGGAGTGACCCCTCACAAGGAACCTTCTATGACGTCCCCACCGCAGATTTTTGAGAATCCAGTCTCTCTTTGCCCAAATAACTCCACAGAATCTGTATCTAGAGAGTTCTGCATTCTGCTCTATTGCTCTGCTCTATTGCTCTGTTGCTTCAGCCACAAATCACACCCTCTCGCCACCTGAAGAACACCACAAAGTAAAGAAGGAAAAGAGTAACCCGCATCTTTATTGTGTTCAAGGTGAACACAGCCTAAGAAGGCAAGAGAAACTTTGATCAGCATAGGTCACAAATATTCATGCTTGCCTGTTCCATTAAGGACTTCAACAGAAAGAAAATTTTTCTTTTTTATTAGTACTTTTCTGTGTGTGCTTTTGATGTTTTGCTTTCCCCTTCCTTTCTTCCTCCCTCCTTCCTCCATCCTTCCTTCTCTGTCTTCTTTTCTTCTTTCTTTCTTTTTCTTCCTTTCTTTCTTTCATTTCTTTCTTTCCTTTCATTCTTTGCTTTCTTTCTTTCCTTTCTTCCTTTCTTCCTTTGTTTCTTTTCTTTCTTCTTTCTTTGCAGTGCTGGATATCTTGTCTGGTACCTTGGTGGTTGTTGTGCCATTGGTCTACAGTCTCAGTCAAGATGAGAGGAATAGCACTTTGTTCTGGCTATGACCTGGTTCTGCTTTAAACTTCGTTGATACTTCAACTTAAAGAATAAGGAGGCTAAAAGCCCAAAACCAACAATCCAGGCCCAAGTACACATAGCTATGGGTGGTCGTATAGCCTGCTGCTGGGCATTCACACTCATAGCAACAGCAGAGTGAGTCATAACACAATTTTTGCATGTAGAAACTGCACACGTGAAAGTCTTTGTCATTGGTCACAGTGATGTCCTATCAGATGGCATATTGCTCACAACATTAGAGGTGATTACCACAGAGCAAGATAAATGACCCTGACCTCTGCTCTCCCTAGAAAACAACTGGAGCTGTAATAGGATCTAAACAGGATAAAGACTCCAGGCTCATCACCATGATTGGAACAATTGTAAAGTAATTGCTTTCAAGTAACACAGGCAATATCAACAGAGCCCAAGGAAAACTCCAACACTTGATAACAGCTTCCATTCCCAGTGGAGGAGTAACCACAGAGTGTGCATACTTCATCTACTATCTCCAGGATACCTGCCTTAACAAGCAGCAGGACCTGATAAACCTACCGAGAAAGCAGTTCCCTCAATGGGCATGCTACAGATTGTGTCAAACCCTACCAATCATGGTCAAAGAAGACACAGGAAAATGATAAGAAATCCAATTGGAATTAATACTACACAACAAACTGACATTGTAGAACTCATCATCAAGAAAAGGGAACTTACTAAGAAACCACATATATAAAAGTGGAAAAAGTATTCTTCCCAACATATACACAAATCTCAACATAGAAACACGAAAATATGAAAAAACAAAGCTGTATGATATCTCCTAAAGTTCACGAATCTCGCCTAACAGATACCAAAAATTTCAAAGTGAAAGAAATTTCAAAGAATTCAAAAGAATGATTTTTTTTTTAAAGATCAATGAAGCCCAAGAGATTACCAATAAATAGCTGAATGAATTCAAAAAGATAGTACAGGATATGAAAGAATGATTTTGAAAAAGAATGAAATAGAAATCTTGGAAACGAACCCAATGTGTCAGATAAAAAACTTAGTTCAAAGGCACAATAATAAACGAGATCAAGCAGAAAAAAGAATATCAGAGCTTGAGGAAAACTGTCAAAACAGTACATTAGGACAGCAATTAAAAAAATAATAAGGAATAAAAAGAGCATACAAGATCTCATTAAAAAGATTAAGCATCCAAATAATTGGCACATCAGAGAAAGAATAGCTACATGCTGAGTGCATAGAAAAGATACTCAGTGAAATAATAGCAGAAATTTCCCCAAATCTTGTGAAAGACATAGGCATTCAGCAACAGTAGATATTTAGAATCCCACAAAGACATGACCAGAAAAGAACCTCTTCACAACATATTATTGTTAAACTTCCAAAAAAACAGGAGAAAGAAAAAAACATTAAAAGGTGAAAGAAAGAAGTTTTGAGTCATATTTTAAAATGAACTTGTCAGGATTACTGGAAATTTCTCAGCAGAAACTCTAAAGGTCAGGATAGCATAGAATAATGAACTTAAATTTTGAAGGGGAAAAAAATACACCCAAACAAGATTGCTATACCCAGCTCCCTTAGAATTGATGAAGAAATAAAGACCTTCCAAGATAAGCATAAACTAAAGGAACTCATGACTAAACCAGCATTGAAAAGGTACTTAAGGGAATTCTACACCTAGAAGAGCAAGAAAGATTAGTATAATCATGAGAGAGCACAGAGAAGAATAAATCTCACTAGAAGAGAAAACACGCCAGTGAGAAATAAAAGAATCAAATATTGTTAAGTTAAATATTAAATATCAAAGATGAGTGAGAGGAAAAATATGTGTAAATATGTGTAGTATATGCAAAACAACTAGAAGGAAAGCAACAAATGACTAGAACAATTATGTACATTTCAATATTAACTATGAGTTTAAATGGTCTCAATTTTCCAAGTGAAAATACAGCATGGCTGACTGTAATAAAAAATAAGACCAAACAATATGCTACTTACAAGAAACTCACCTGACTTGCAAAAACATACATAGACTGAAGGTGAAAGGCAGCTATAATTACATCTGAAAAAAGACTTTAAATCAAAATCAGAAGAGACAAATTTCACTATGTATTAATCAAGAAAACAATTCATCAAGAAGATAAAACCATTTTAAATATATATATTCACAAAATATTGGAGCACCCAATTTTATAAAACAAACACTACTGGACATAGGCCCAAAATAATAAGAGGGGTGACTTTAATATCCCACTCCACAAATAGATCATCCAGACAAAAACATTAACAAAGAATTATTAGATCTGAATTGAACTATAGTTCAAATATACTTAACAGACATCTACAGACCATTCCATTCAACAGTTGGTGAATATACATTGTTTTCAGGAGCAAATGTAAATTTTTCTTAAAACAGAGGGTGAAATCATATATTATGTCATGATAAAGTCTTAACAAAAATTTTTAAAAAGTCTTCCACCTTTTCAAATCACAACATAACAGAACTGGACATCAACCAAGAAAAACTATACAAACATGGAGACAGGACAACACACTATTGAACAGAGGGGCATTGAATACATTAATGGAAATTTTAAAAATTTCTGGAATGCACATGAAAACAAAATACACCAGAATATGTGAGATAAAGTTAAGGCAGTAATAAGTAATAAGAATAATTTTTATAACAGTGAAAATCTACATTCAAAAACAGATTTAAGCAAGTAACCGAATGATGTGTCAAGTCTAAGAAAAACAATAACAAAACAAATCCCAAATTAGTGGAAGGAAATAAATTAAAAAAATTAGTGCAGAAATAGATAAAATGGAGAATATATCAACAATAGAAAGGATCAAAGAAATGAATAGCTGCTTCTTTGAAAAGAAACAAACCTAACAAACCTTTAGTTAAACTAACCAAAAGGAAATAGAGAGAAAACATAAATAAATAAAAGTAGAGGTGAAAAGTGAGACAGTAGAAAGATACCACTGAAATTCAGAAGTTCATTGGGGAATACATTGGAAAACTATTTGCCAAAAAATTGGAAAATCTAGAAGAAATATACAAATTTCTACACTCATAAGTCCTACCAAAATTAAAACGTGAGTCTGTAAAAAAAGAATAGAATAAAATAATAACAAGTAATGAGGTCAAAATGTAATAAAAAGTATCCCAATAAATGGATTCACTGCTTAATTCACTTCAGAAACTCTAATCTTAAAGAATTAACATCAAAGCTCCTCAAACTATTCCATAAAATAGAAAGGGAAGGAAGAATTCCTTCATTGTATGAAGTCAGTATTAACCTGCTTCCAAAATCTGATAAAGGCATAACAACAACAAAGAAAAAAAAAAAAAAGGAGAAAGAGAACTATAAATAATAACCCCAATGAACATAGATGCAAACCTCATCAATAAAACACTTTTAAATTGAATTCTGCAGCACCTTAAAAAGACCAGCACTCTAATCAAGTTGGTGTCATTTCAAGGATACAGAGATGCTTCAACGAATGCAAATTAATAAACCTAATATAGAAAATAAATAGTATTAAGGATAAAAATCACATGATTAACTCAATAGATGCAGAAAAATTCTTTGGTAAAATTCAACATTCCTTCCTGATGAAAGCCCCAAATAAGTTAGGTACAGAAGTGTCATACCTTAAAATAATAAATGCAACATATGACAAACTCATAGTCAATATTACACTGAATGGGGGAAACCTGAAAGTATTTTTTAAAAGATTAGGAACAAAATACGGGTACAAATTCTCACCACTTTTATTCAATACAATAATAGAAATTTTAGCCAGAGAAGTTAGACAAGAGAAAGAAGTAAAAGAGATACAAAAATGAAAGAAGGAAATCAAATTATCACTGTTGCTGATGAGATGATTTGATATTAATAAAAAACAAATTACTCCAATAAAAGACTCCTGGAATTGATAAGGAAATTGAGCAAAGTGGGTGAGTACAAAAATCAACATACAAAAATTGTTATTAGCAATAAAAAACTTGCTGAGAAATAAATCAGAAAGATAATCTCATTCATGACAGTCTCAAAAATATCTAGAAATAAAACTAATTAAGAAGGTAAAATTAAAATTACAAAGCACTGAAAAAGAATTTGTAAAAAACAGAAACACCTGATACTTATGGATGTGCAGAAGATTCTTTAAATAACCCTACTAAGTGCATTGAACAATCTAATGATATAATGCAATCCCATCAAAATACCAATGATATTCTTCATTCAAATAAAAAAAAATCCTAAAATTCAAAAATTGACAAAAATCTCAAATATCCAAAGCAATCCAGGGCAAAAGGAACAATCCTGGAAGCATCACAATACCTACATATTTTAAATGTGCTCTAGAACCATAGTAATAAAAACAGCATCATGATTCATAATTGCCAAGTTTGGGAATCAGCCCAGGTTCCCATCAACAGATAAATGGATAAAGAAAATATGGTGTATATACATTCATAATGAAATTTTACTCTACCATAAAGAAGAATGAAATTATGTCATTTGTTGATAAATGGATGGAATATCATGTTAAGTGAAATAAGTCAGATTCAAAAAGTCAAGTGTCAAATGTTTTCTCCCACATGCAGAAACTAGAGCAAAATAAAGTAAGAAGGAAGGGGGATCAATGAAAATAGAATAGAGGTCAATGCAGTAGAGAAAGGAGATTGAGGGAGAGGGAGAAGAGATGGAAAAGGGAGGAATTGCAGAATGCAATTGATAAAAGTATGTTGTGTACATATATGAATATACCACAGGGAATCCCCCCCCCCATGTGTATCCATAAAGCACCAATTTAAAAAATAACAAATAAATAGAAGGAAGACCAGTAGAGTAGAGGAAGGGGAGTAGAAAAGGAAGGAAGGGAGGGAAAGTGGAAGTACTGGGGTTTGAAAGAGAGCAAATTATATTCCATGTATGTAGAACTATGTCAAACTGAACTTCATTATTAAGTATAATTACAATGCACTAGTAAGAAAATTTTTAAAAAGCAGCATGCTACTGGCAGAAAAAACAGACACACAGAACATAACAAAACACCCAGAAATAAACCTGTGCATTTTTAGCCAACTGAAAAGCAAAGCCAAAATCATCAATGGGAAAAACTATTCAACAAATGGTGCTGGGAAAACTGGAAATCCACTGGGATTGAAACTAGACCCCTATCTCTCAACCTGTTTAGAAATCAACTCAAAATGGATCAAAAACCTAAAAGTAAGAGCAGCAACACTGAAACTACTGGAAGAAAACATGGGGAGATCACTCCAGGATAATCACAATCCTCTTCCTGAAGGACCCTATAGCTTAGGAAACAAAAGCAAGAGTTGACAAATAGGGTTACCTTGAGTTAAAAAAACAAACAAACAAACAAACAAAAAAAAACTTGTGTGAGGAAAAGGAAACAATCAGCAGAGTCAGTAAACAACCTAAAAATAATGGGGAAAAAATCTTTGCCAGCTATTTTCCTGAAAGAGGATTAATATTCACAACATGTAAACAACTCAAAATATTTAACAATATAACAAATAATCCAATCAAAAATGGGCAAATGATCTGAACAGACAGTTCTCAAAAGAACTACAAAGGCCCAATAAATGTATGAAGAAGTGTTTAACATATATAGCCATCAGGGAAATGCAAATCAAAACTACACTGAGATTCGAGCTCACCTCGTCAGAATGGCTATTATCAAAAAAAGTAAGAAATTTTGGTGAGAACACGGAGAAAAACAATTCCTTATACATTATTGATGGAAATGTAAATTACAACAGCCACCAAAGACAACAGTGTGACTGGACATGGTGCTGCACTCCTGTAATCCCAGATACCAGGGAGGCTGAGGCAGGAGGATGGAGAGTTCAAAGCCAGCCTCAGCACTTTAGTGAGGCCCAAAAGCAATTCAGCATGACTCAGTCTCAAAATAAAAAACAACATATATAGCACCCATGGGTTCAATCCCCCATATTAAAAAAAAAAAAAAAAAAAAAGATGATGAAGAAGAAGAGAAATCCGAAGAAGAAAAAGAAAGAAGAAAACGGTATTAAGTTTCCTCCAAAAATTAAAAATAGACTTAAACACAATCCCTGTATTTTATTCTATTCTATTTTATCACTATTTCCAAAAGACCTGGTAGGACCAATTTTAGAAGAGGAAGAGGAAAAGTTTATTTGGCCCTCATGGTTTTCTAGGTCTCAGTCCATAGACAACCAACTTCACTGCTCTGGACCAGAGCAGAGGAAAGACATCAGAGCAGAAGAGTATGACAGAGGAAAGCAGCTCAGAACATGAGAATCAGAAAGCAGAGAAAGAACCGCCCTCATCAGGGACAAAATACACACCCCAAAGGAATGTCCCAAGTAATCTACCTCATCCAACCACAACTGGTCTGCTACACTTAATACCCAGCTAATCCATTTGAGTGTATTAATGCATGTATTAGATTAAGGCTCTCATAACCTAATCCTTTCACTTCTAAACTTTCTTACATTGTCTCACACTTGAGGGTTGGGGAGACACCTCCTGTCTAAACCGTAATACCAGCTATTCTACTCCTGTGTATGTGTGTACAAAGCAAATGAAATGAGCATACAAAGGAGATTCCTGCATATATGGGTTTAAGCAAAATAAGCCAAACACAAAAATACAAATATCACATATTTTCTATCATATATAGAAACAACAATAAAGGAAAACCCGAAAGTATAAGAGGGAATAACAAGGAAAGGAAAGGGAATCTAGGGGATCTGGGTGGGGAGAAGGAAGGGGAAAAGAGTCCAGAAAGGAAGATGGACGTGATCAAGTCACAACATATGCATGCATGTGTTACCGTGTCTCAAAAATCTATCAATTTGGATAATTAATATGTTGATAATTATAATAAAAAAGAAATTATCACACAACCCAGCAATCCTTCTTCTGGCTATATATATTCAAAGGAATGGATAAAGGATCTATAGAGAGAACTGCATTTCTGTAGTCAACACATCATTATTCACAATGACCGAGATAGGGAAACAACATAATCTATCCATTGACCAACGAATAAAGAAAAGTGTCAAATACATACAATGGAAGATTATTCAATCTTATAAAAACAAGGTATTCAACGATCTTTTGCTTTCCATTTCTTTAATGGTAGAATAAGAGCTATTGCAATACATTCCTCACATAATTGTCACCAACATAAAATAATAATATGCATGTTAACTGTTTAACTTATTTCATAGTAGACAACAATCAATGTAACTTAGCTTTAAATATAATGGTATGATTTTTATTGTAGGTAACATTTCTGTAATGACTAGTTCAGAATATGGGTAATACAAGAATGAAGTTAGGGAACTCCAAGAAAGGTTTTATTTTTGCCTTGGTTTGTGAGTTAACCACTCAATGAACACATGACAAGAAATGTGTATTTTACATTTAGACAGAATGAACATCTAGCATGGTCTTTTTTAAACTACATGTTACATTCTTCCTACATAAACAAATAAAAGATACTTGATAGATGTTGAATGACTAAAAGAAGAAAAAGAATGAAATAAAGTAAAAATAATTCAAAACGAACCCAAAATACTTAATACATGCTAAAAACATATAAATAAGAGTCACCATTTAGATTTAATATGAATTCTAAATGGCCTACATTAGCTACTAACATAGATTAATCCAGGATGTGAATTGACATGCACCATCTTTAGTACTTCTATATTGACATACCCATACATTGGAAAATAATTATATCAAACAGAAATTTTCATAGCCACCGTCATATAATGGTTCATAAGTTTTATTTGCTAGATATATTGTGAATGTGAAGAATATGAAATGAGATTCTCTCACCCAATTTAGCATGAAATATACAGTGATATCTATTGCATTTTTTTTATTAAAAATCATAAATTTACATAGGGCAATGTTGTTTGATTCATTCTGTTATTTTTCCCTTCCCCACCACCCCTCCCACCACTCTTTTACCACTATACAGTCCTTGCTTCCTCCATTCTTACCACCCTCCTTATCCCTAACCCTAAACCTAACCCTAACCCTAATGCTAAACCCTCATACCCCCCATTATATGTCCTCATCCACTTATCAGCGAGATCATTTGTCCTTTAGTTTTTTGAGATTGGCTTATCTCACTTAGCATGATATTCTCCAATTTCATCCATTTGCCTGCAAATGCCATAATTTTATCATTCTTCATGGCTAAGTAATATTCCATTGTATATATATGCCACAGTTTCTTTATCCGTTCATCAACTGAAGGGCATCTAGATTGGTTCCACAATCTGGCTATAGTGAATTGAGCAGCTATGAACATTGATGTGGCTGTATCTCTGTAGTATGCTGATTTTAAGTCCTTTGGGTATAGGCCAAGGAGTGGGATAGCTGGGTCCAATGGTGGTTCCATTCCAAGCTTTCTGAGGAATCTCCATACTGCTTTCCATAGTGGCTGCGCTAATTTGCAACCCCACCAGCAATGTATGAGTGTACCTTTTTCCCCACATCCTCGCCAACACCTATTGTTGCTTGTGTTCTTGATAATCACCATTCTAATTGGGGTGAGATGAAATCTTAGGGTAGTTTTGATTTGCATTTCTCTTATTACTAGAGATTTTGAACATTTTTCATATATCTTCTGATTGCTTGTACATCTTCTTCTGTGAAGTGTCTGTTCATTTCCTTAGCCCATTTGTTGATTGGGTTATTTACATTCTTGGTGTAGAGTTTTTATAGATTCTGGAAATTAGTGCTCTATCTGAAGTATGAGTGGCAAAGACATTCTCCCACTCTGTAGGTTGTCTCTTCACATTACTGATAGTGTCGTTTGCTGAGAGAAAGCTATTTAGTTTGAATCTATCCCACTGGTTGATTCTTGCTTTTATTTCTTGGGCTATGGGAGTCCTGTTAAGGAAGTCTGATCCTAAGCCAACAAGTTGAAGGTTTGGACCTACTTTTTCTTCTATAAGACACAGGGTCTCTGATCTGATTCCGAGGTCCTTGATCCATTTTGAGTT
The DNA here is from genome assembly GCF_902686455.1 of Sciurus vulgaris. NCBI lineage: Eukaryota > Metazoa > Chordata > Mammalia > Rodentia > Sciuridae > Sciurus > Sciurus vulgaris. The sequence goes on from NC_136466.1 coordinate 51,529,943, forward strand.
GAGATTTGTGCAGGGTGAGAGATAGGGGTTTAATTTCATTCTGTTGCATATGGTTTTCCAGTTTTCCCAGCACCATTTGTTGAAGAGGCTCTCTTTTCTCCATTGCATATTTTTGGCACCTTTCTCTAGTATGAGAAAATTGTATTTATTTGGGTTTGTGTCCATATCCTCTATTCTGTACCATTGATCTACCTATCTATTTTGATACCAATACCATGCCGTTTTTGTTACTATTGCTTTGTAATAGAGTTGAAGATCTGGTATTGTGATACCTCCTGCTTCGCTCTTTCTACTGAGGATTGCTTTAGCTATTCTGGGTTTTTTATTCTTCCAGATGAATTTCATCATTGCTTGCTCTATTTCTGTAAGGTACACCATTGGGATTTTAGTTGGAATTGCATTGAATCTGTATAGCACTTTTGGTAGTATGGCTATTTTGACAATATTAATTCTTCCTATCCATGAACATGGGAGATCTTTCCATCATCTAAGGTTTTCTTTAATTTCTTTCTTTAGTGTTCTGTAGTTCTCATTATAGAGGTCTTTCACCTCTTTTGTGAGATTGATTCCCAAGTATTTTATTTTTTCTGATGCTATTGTGAATGGGGTAGTTTTCCTAATTTCTCTTTCTGAAGATTCATTACTTATGTATAAAAATGCATTCAATTTATGAGCATTGATCTTGTAACCTGCTACTTTACTGAATTCACTTATGAGTTCTAAGAGTTTTCTGGTGGAATTTCCAGATTCTTCTAAATATATAATCATGTCATCAGCGAACAGGGATAGTTTGAGTTCTTCTTTTCCAATTCATATCCCTTTAATTTCTTTGGTTTGTCTAATTGCTCTGGCTAGAGTCTCAAGAACAATGTTGAATAGAAGTGGTGAAAGAGGGCATCCCTGACCTGTTCCAGTTTTTAGGGGGAATGCTTTCAGTTTTTCACCATTTAGAATGATATTGGCCATGGGCTTAGCATAGATGGTCTTCACAATGTTAAGGAATATTCCCACTCCCCCAAATTTTTCCAGTGTTTTGAGCATGAAGGGATGCTGAATTTTATCAAATGCTTTTTCTGCATCTATTGAAATAATCAAGTGATTCTTGACTTTACGTCTATTTATATGGTGAATTACATTTATTGATTTCCGGATGTTGAACCAACCTTGCATCCTTGGGATCAAACCCACTTGATCGTGGTGCACTATCATTTTAATATGTTTTTGTATGCAATTTGCTAAAATTTTGTTGAGAATTTTTGCATCTATGTTCGTTAAGGATATTAGTCTGAAATTTTCTTTCCTCAATGTGTCTCTGTCTGGTTTAGGTATCAGGGTGATATTGGCTTCATAGAATGAGTTTGGGAGGGTTCCCTCCTCTTCTATTTCATGGAATACTTTGAGGAGTATTGGAATGAGCTCTTCTTTAAAGGTTTTGTAGAACTCGGCTGAGAACCCATCTGGTCCCAGAGTTTTCTTTGTTGGTAGGTTTTTGATGACCTCTTCTATTTCATTGCTTGAAATTGATTTATTTAAGTTGTGCATGTCCTCCTCGTTCATTTTAGGTAATTCATATGTCTCTAGAAACTTGTTGATGTCTTCGAGGTTTTCTGTTCTGTTGGAGTATATATTTTCAAAATAGCTTCTAATTATGTTTTGTATTTCATTCATGTCTGTTGTGATATTTCCTTGTTAATTCCAAATTTAGTAATTTGAGTTCTCTCCCTCTTTCTGTTTGCTAGTGTGGCTAAGGGTTTATCAATTTTTTTTATTTTTTCAAAGAACCAACTATTTATTTTGTTAAATTTTTCTGATTGTTTCTTTTGTTTCAATTTCTTTGATTTGGGCTCTGATTTTAACTATTTCCTGTCTTCTACTACTTTTGGTGTTGGTCTGCTCTTCTTTTTCTAGGGCTTTGAGCTGTAGTGTTAAGTCGTTTATTAATTGATTCTACTTCTTTTGTTGGATGAGCCCCATGAAATAAATCTTCCTCTATGTACTGCTTTCATAGTGTCACAGAGATTTTGATATGATGTGTCTCTTTTCTCATTTACTTCTAAGAAATTTTTAATTTCCCTCCTGATGTCTTCTGCTATCCATTCATAGTATAATAGTGTATTATTTAATCTCCAAGTATTGGAGGAATTTCTGTTTTTTATTCTGTCATTTATTTCTAATTTCAATCCATTATGATCTGATAGAGTACAAGGTAGTATCTCTATCTTCTTGTATTTGGTAACAGAGCTTTGTGGCCTAAAATATGGTCTATTTTAGAGAAGGATTCATGTGCTGCTGAGAAGAAAGTGTATTCGTTCTTTGTTGTATGTATATTCTATATAATTCGGTTAAGTCTAAATTGTTGATTGTGTTATTGAGATCTATGGTTTCTTTATTCAACTTTTTTTGGACGATCTGTCCAGTGGTGAGAGAGGCGTGTTAAAATTGCCTAGTATTATTGTGTTGTGGTCTATTTGATTTCTGGAATTCGGAAGGATTTGTTTGACGTACATGGATGAGCCAATGTTCGGGGCATAGATATTTATGATTGTTATGTCTTGCTGATTTATGCTTCCCTTAAGCAGTATGTGATGTCCTTCTTTATCCCTTCTGACTAGTTTTGGCTTGAGGTCCACATTATCTGAAATGAGGATGGATACTCCAGCTTTTTTGCTGTGTCTGTGTGCATGGTATGTTTTTTCCCATCCTTTTACCTTTAGTCTATGGGTATCTCTTTCTATGAGATGAGTCTCTCACAGGCAGCATATTGTTGGATTTTTCTTTTTAATCCAATCTGCCTATGTCTTTTGATTGATGAGTTCAGGCCATTAACATTCAGGTTTATTATTGTGATATGATTTGTATTCCCAGTCATTTGACTCATTTTTGTTTTTTGACATGATTTGGTTTCTCCTTTATTTGGCTATTCCTTTAGGCTAGTTCCTCCCATTGCTGATTTGCGTCGTTGTTTTTCATCTCTTCCTCATGGAATATTTTGCTGAGAATGTTCTCTAATGCTGGCTTTCTTTTTGTAAATTCCTTTAGCTTTTGTTTATCATGGAAGGATCTTATCTCATCATCAAATCTGAAAATAAGTTTTGCTGGGTATAAGATTCTTGTTTGGCATCTGTTTTCTTTCAGGGCTTGGTAAATGTTGTTCCAGGCCCTTCTAGCTTTTAGGGTCTGGATTGAAAAATCTGCTGATATTCTTATTGGTTTCCCCCTGAATGTAATTTGATTTTTTTTCTTGCGGCCTTTAGAATTCTCTCTTTATTTTGTATGTTAGGTTTTTTCATAATAATGTGTGTTGGTGTGGGTTTGTTGTAATATTTTATATTTGGAGTCCTATAAGCCTCTTGTACTTGGTTTTCCAGTTCATTCTTTAGATCTGGGATATTTTCTGATATTCTTTCATTGAATAGATTGTTCATTCTTTTGGTTTGTTTCTCTAAGCCTTCCTCAATCCCAATAATTCTCAAATTTGGCCTTTTCATGATATCCCATAGTTCTTGTATATTCTGTTCATGATTTCTTACCATCTTTTCTGTTTGGTCAACTTTGTTTTCAAGATTAAATATTTTGTCTTCGGTGTCTGAGGTTCTGTCTTCCAGGTGTTCTCTCCTATTGGTTATGCTTTCTTTGGAGTTTTTAACTTGGTTTATTTTTTCCTTCATTTCAAGGATTTCTGTTTTTTTTTTTCAATATCTCTAACTCTTTATTGAAATGATCTCTTGCTTCCTGTATTTGCTCTTTTAACTGTCGATTGGTGTGATCATTCAATGCCTGCATTTGCTCTTTCATCTCATCTTTCAGTGCCTGCATTTGCTCTTTCATCTCATCGTTTGCTTCCCTGATTGTTTTAATTATATACATTCTGATCTCCTTTTCTGACATTTCTTCTGCTGTGCTGTCATTGGGTTTTATTGATATAGTATCTAGGTTTGTTTGGGACATTTTCTTCCCTTGTTTTCTCATATTGGTCAGATGTCAGTGGGACTCTGTGATATTGCAGATTTCCTCTATTGGCTTGTAGTGTCCCTGTAGACTTCCAGTGTATCACCTCCCAGCCTTCAGTAGCCTGAAGTCTTGGAGTAACTTGATAATGCAGTGCTTCTAAAGAACACTGCCCCTAGCCCGCTACTGGTTCAAGGGAGAGAGACCTGGAGAGGTCTCTGGCTGCCCTACCTTGGTCCCAGAGGGTGCTTGCGGGTCAGAGGTCTCTACTGGCTTGGGGACTTGTGGATTGCTCTGTGTAGAAAGGCTTTCACTGGGCGGTCTGCTCCAAGAAGCTAGCCTAGAAAGGTGCTTCCCACCAGAGGGAGGTGGTCTGCTTGGGGAAGTCCCTGGCTGCCCTGTCCTGGTCTCTGAAGCAACCTGAGGGCAGGCTGGAGCTGTGCAGAAAGGCTCTCACTGGGGGGCCTGCTCCACGAAGCTGGAGAATCTGGCCCTATGGAAGGAGCCCACCACTAGAGTGCTCAGGGCTGCCTGGGGGAGACTCTAGCTGCCCTGCCCTACTCTAATAAGCCGCCCGAATCCGGGCCTGCCACCCAGCCAAGCTTCACCAGGTGAGGGAGACTCACCCCGTGGTTCTATTTTAGTCCGAGTCTCTCAATGCCTCCCCTTCTTGAATCCTGGGTTCTGGAGCAACTGGAGATGCAGTCACCCTCTGGTCTGCCATCTTGGGTCACCCTTTGGAAAAGCCTGTGGCTGGAGGGGGGCAAGGCTGCCTCATTTTGGTCCCAGAGGCTGCTTGCAGGTCGGAGGTCTCCACTGTCTTGGGGACATGTGGCTGGCTCTGTGTAGAAAGGCTCTTACTGGGCGGTCTGCTCCAAGAAGCTAGCGTAGAAAGGCGCTTCCCACCACAGGGAGCTAGGCTGCTTGGGGAAGTCCCTCGCTGCTCTGTCCTGGTCTCTGAAGCAACCTATGGGCGGGCTGGAGCCGGCCATGTGCTGGTTCTGTGCCGAAAGGCTCTCACTGGGGGGCCTGCTCCACGAAGCTGGAGAATCTGGCCCTGTGGGAGAAGCCCACCACTGGAGTGCTCAGGGCTGCCTGGGGAAGACTCTAGCTGCCCTGCCCTCCTTAATAAGCCGCCTGAATCTGGGCCTGGCGCCCGGCCGAGCTTCACCGGGTGGGGGTGACTCACCTCGTGGTTCTATATTAGTCCGAGTCTCTCAATGCCTCCCCTTCTTGAATTCTGGGTTCTGGAGCGACTGGAGATGCAGTCACCCTCTAGTCCACCATCTTGGGTCACCCCCTGCATTAATTTTTAAAATATCTATACTAATTGTTGATAAAATATCTCTCAAAATTTATTATATAATAATGTTGATAACAATTTCTGCTGCTTGTATCCCAAAATTGAATGGATGAGCCAGATTATAATACTCATTCTACATTTTGGTTTAATCCTCGGTTAGAAAAAGAAAACTTGGAGCCAATTTAGACACTCATTGTTCTATACAAGATCTTTTCAGTTCTCAAATGAGAGCTCAACAAAGTTGGAGAGATGATATGGGAGAATTAGCAAACTTATGCTCATAAGTATCAACCAACAATATTTTGAAACATCCCAAAGATTCCTGAGCCCAAACTCCTAATTTAAGTTATTTTTTAATCTATGTTTTGATTTGAAGATAGTCGCTTATATTAAATTAGGCAAGTTAATTTTTTAAAGTGGAATGTAAATAGTAATTCTAGTAAGACAGACTGGAAATACTAACAAAAATGAGATACTCAGAAAAATGATTTTATTAATTTCCCATTCAGATAAAGGTGGTTTTTAAAGTATACAATGGAAAGGGATACACTCCTAATCCATAGAGTTATGGAAATATCTTGATGGAGAAAACTTACAACACCTTTGTAGATCAATTTCACTAGTGAAAAAATACATGTGGGTTAAAAGCATTCTTCAAATGCTTTTTCTAAGGTATTTATTTTCTCTGAGGAATCCTGGAAATACTAGAAAACCTTCCACAAGAGAGTAGAAGAAGGAAATAACTCTATTTGTGAGCCAAAAGACTCTATCAATATTTTACCAACACATCTATTTTTAATCATCTAAAAACAAGACTCAGGAGCTTTTTAAATGGTGTGTACTGTCAAGAACTTAACTATGAACTTTGACAAGCAGACAGTTATATAAGCAAAGAGAACTGTAAATTGATGACCTCAATAATACTGTTATTGAGAAGTTAATCCAACAAGATCATTAAGATAATTGTCTACTAAAAATACCATGATCTCCTTGATATATATGCTTTTCAAGTTTTAGTGTCACCCTAGGTCCTTGTAAAACTAGATCCATATCTTAAAGGAATATCTTTCAGTTTTATGTGCCATTTTAAGAATGCTTTATTGAGGTGTTAATGATTCTTATTTCCATTCACAGTTCTGTTATATGTTATGTTTATAATATTCATGTTCAAGAAGTTTTCAAAATTTTACAATTATCCATAATTATACAGTTTTGTATTATCTGAGAATGAATAAATAAAGAACTTACTGCTAATTAGGTAGTGAAATACCTTATCTGGTATTGCCACTACAGAAAAACACCCTTGATAAAATTATTGAAAATAAAAAATGTTGATGAATCATATACACCAATAACTTCATGCTTCATTATTTTGAAGTATAGAAAAGATGAGCTGCGTCCTCAGTGCCCCTGACTGAAGTTATGACATTTTACCTACTAGATTTAAGGAACCTCAAAATACTGTCTTAGAAATAAGAAATAAAACCTAAGACTTTCAGTTTCAAAAAATTTTTCTCCTTTGGGATGAGACTTCATAGATACAAATAACCTTTATAGTCTTAATTTTAAATTTATTTTCACAATAAGGCACATTAAATATTTAGAATTTATTATGAGAAAGAAAGAATAGAAAGACAAGATAACAAATTTTTGTTGATCATAAGGTTTATTGTAATTGCAGAGGCTTAAAATGGTAACATGTGAATTTTAAGGTTAATGAAATATATCTTAGATGTTTTCATCTTAGATAAACCTAATTCTAAACATGGAACATTATAATTAGAGTGCATAAATAGTCTATATTACACAGTCTTAATTTATATTGAGTTATACTAAGAAATGAGAAATGTTTGCTTTTACGTTACAATTTGATTTTACATTAAGTAGAAAATGGACTCAAAATGTAAATGAATTTGCCATTGCTAAGCATAATAAGCAGAATGTTTTATGAGCATACTTGCCACAAAACAACTCTATAATTATATTCTAATAAAAGGAGGTTGGTAAATAATTTTTTGGATATTAAATTGTATTGCTAACTGATATTTTTTTGAAAAGTTATATAAGACAAATTAGTTTACTCTAAGCAGGAATACTTTGGTTTTCTACCTTAGCAGGGAAACAAGTTCAGAAAGATAAATACCTTTTTGTTCAAGTCAAGGTAACTAATGACAAAATTTATTTTTCTTCCTCCAGTTAGAAAATGATGTAGTGATTTTGATATCACTTAAGGGGAATGAATTAGAAGGAAATCTCTTAATAAATTGATATATTAAGCTTGAAGAATTTTAGGACAAATTAAACAAAATAATATAAAATAGAATTTAAATAACTAAGTGTTACAATTTGAATATGAGGGATCCCCCCAAAACTCCTATTAATGCAGAAATATTCAGAGGTAAAATGATTAGATTATGACAGCATGACCTAATCACTCTATCCTAGTGAGATGGGCCAAAGGACAGGTAGCTGATTTTCAAAAAAAAGGAAATGGGTTGCTTAACAGCTAACCTCCTGAAAGCACTTCCCTGCTCAACTGGGTGCTAACACCTTTGAGGAAGGGGAAGGATCCACATTCCAATACAAGCAATGGCCCACTGAGGAGCACTTTTATTACTTTGGGGCAGGAAAGAAAAAAAGCGGGGATTAAAAATTAGCGAGACACCCCCGCTCCCTCAGGCATCAGCTCTATGTCCCCTTCTCTCCAGAGAAGTCTATCTCTGGTCTGTCTCTTAAATAAAACTTTTTTTTTTTCCTATGCTTGCTCAGCATTTCTCGGGTGTTTAATCTCAAAGACAGGGGTAATGAGGACCCGATTCTCATTTCCAAGACCGGTATCTCTAGTTTGAATGGACTGGGTGATAATTATGAGCTGGAGGAGTTGGCTGGGCTCATGCCCTAGAAGGGTATATCTTCCCTGTAGCCTCTTCTTCCTGCGGGGAAACCATCTATGGCCAGCAAAGGAAGTTCACCAGGCTTGGTGAGCTGTCAGACATGGAAATCTGGCTCAGGGAACTGGCAATCATTAAGAGTTTGTTCCAGATCACCTTTAACATGTGCTATCAGTGCAGAGTGGCTCACCAATGGAATTTTCAGGTCCTGCTGGGATAACTAGCCAGAGCAAATGGCTTCCTTAACTCCACCCCATCCTGTTCCTCACAGGAGAAGCTCCTCCTGGTCCCCCTTTTACCTGTGTGATAGTAAATAAAGGGAAGGTGGGCTCTTAACATTTTAAGGAGAGCAGATCTGACATGGTTCAGTACATCATGCCCCCTATTTCAAAATATAATTGTCTTTATTTTGTATGTTAGGTATTTTCATAATAATGTGCCTTGGTGTGGGTCTGTTGTGATTTTGTATATTTGGAGTCCTATTAGCCTCTTATACCTGGTTTTCCATTTCATTCTACAGATCTGGGAAATTTTCTGATATTCTTTCATTGAATAGATTGTTCATTCCTTTGGTTTGTTTCTCTAAGCCTTCCTCAATCCCAATAATTTTTAAATTTGGTCTTTTCATGATATCCCACAATTCTTGTAGATTCTGTTCATGATTTCTTACCATCTTCTCTGTTTGGTCAATTTTGTTTTCAAGATTAAATATTTTGTCTTCGGTGTCTGAGGTTCTGTCTTCCAGGTGTTCTATCCTATTGGTTATACTTTCTATGGAGTTTTTAACTTGGTTTATTTTTTCCTTCATTTCAAGGATTTCTGGTTTTTTTTTTTTTTCAATATCTCTAACTCTTTATTGAAATGATCTCTTGCTTCCCATATTTGCTCTTTTAACTGTTGATTGGTGCAATCATTTAATGCCTGCATTTGCTCTTTCATCTCTTCCTTCAATGCCTGCTTTTGCTCTTTCATCTCCTGGTTTGCTTCCCTGATCATTTTAATTATGTACATTCTGAACTCCCTTTCTGACATTTCTTCTGCTGTGCTGTCATTGGATTTTATTGCTATACCATCTAGGTTTGTTTGGGACATTTTTGTCCCTCACGTTGTTCAGGTATCTACCCCTCTTTTAGTGAAACTCTGGGATATTGCAGATTTCCTCATTGACTAATATTGTCTCTGTAGATTTCTAATAACTCACCTCTTAGCCTTCAGTAGCCTGAAGTCTTGGAGGAACTTGATAATGCAGTGCTCCACTAGGAAGCTGGCCTTGTAGGGGTGGTGGCCTTCAGGTGGGGTATATTCTCTGCTTCCTGACCCTTCCATAAAGTAAGCAGCTTTCCTCCACTTCCCCCTGGATGTGTTGTGCTTTCTCACCTTAGAAAGGAGTTCGTCATTTATGGACCGAAACCTCTGAAACTGTGAATCCTAAATGAACTTACCCTGCTCCTCTCTCATTCAATGTGATTTACTGAGGCTCCTCAGTTTAGAGTCAAGTTTATGCACAATAATCCAAAGGAGAAGAGTATAATCAAGAACTTCATAAGTTACCTGTATCTATATTTCTGTGTCTTATTATGTGATGATCTTGAAATCTTTTAAGACCTACCATTGTTCAATATGATGCATGATTTTAATATAATATTAATATAGGTGATTGTAATATTTAAAAAGGTGTCTTCAATGTTTACAGTAACATTAGTGCCAGAAATTCCAAGTACTGTAGCAAAGTCTGGCTGAAGAAGTCTGGAGGAACTTTTACCTTAGTCTACCATTTAATCACCATCCATAGATTACAAGGACATTTGTATTTCTATGAATACAAAGAAAAACAAAACAAGAGGTCTTAACACAAATCAAGAGCTGTGTAAATAAGCCACACTGTAATGTTATTAAGCAGATCTGTGTTACTATACATGATATGCAATTAATGTAAAATTATTTCCACAGGCTTAAAAAAGGCATTAAGGATTTAGGGGATGTGAATCAGAGTTATATGTATTAAATCAGAGTGTATTCATGTCATTTACATTAAGGTATGGAGGGGCTTCAACTGTATCAAGTTGAATTAAATACAAGCAAATTTAACATGGTGCTTGATACACATTTCTGGTTCCTTTACTATTCTTTCTTTACTTAAGGAAAAACAGTGAATGATAAAATTTTGAAAATACTGGTAAGTCTCGTAAGCTAACATTTTCAATTGAAGAAAAAATATAGACCACTCTTGTTTTCAAAGAAATCCCGATTCTTTCATCATCCCTGTATATATATATCATACAGATTCCTCACTTCATGAATTTTAGTCCAATGGGATAGAAAATTATACCTATTATCTAAAATGTTATTTTTAATAAGATGGGTCAATGAGTCTATTTTTTAACATCTTGTCATTTTTTATGATAGAGCTATATAATTTAACATATTTGAATACTATTTGTCATTCATGATATGAAATACAATATATTTAATAAAGTGAATCAAATTAATAAATAACTAGTATAAAGCCTTTTATATATGAGCATTTACAGCTATATATTCCTCCTCAATCTGCTCATGAGTTGACATAAAATTTGTGAGAACCCAAGCTTATAAACCCAGAAAAGAAACAAGAAAATATTTCAAATTACTTTGGAGTTTATGTTCATAAAATGCTTTGTTGATGATGTTTTTATGCAAGCTGTAGAATTGTTTTAAAGTAACTTTTACATTACGAGGGATTATTCAGCTGGTGATATTATTTATTCTTTAATAGAGAAATGGGCTTGTATACAAAACTTACTGAAAACCTAATATTTAAAGATAATGCATTTGACATAGTTTCCTTGGTACTTTTTCATTAAAGCACACACTTGAGCAGTGTGCATTCTTTTTGCTCCTCTAAATGTTCTAACCTCCATCCTGCTTTACATTCCAGACTTTTTTGCACCATGTCTCCTGGCTGATCTTGGGAAAGCATTAGAAAATTAATATCTGGGGGAAAGAGAGGGTTTGGTCACTTAGGCTTCCCAGGACTGCTTTCCTTCAGTGCCATGGCAGCTCCCGGCTCTATGGGTCTTGCTGGATTTTTGTCACTAACTCCACTTGTTCTTTCAGGTCTAAGAGTAGCAGGTGCTGTTCCTATGCTAGAGTTCTGCTACTATCCCTTATTGGTTTTCCTTAACTCTCTCTGTACCTTTGTAATCAGCCCCTTCATTGAACTTTTTCAATTGTACATTTTGAGTATATCAAGTGATAATTTTTATGTTATCTAAACATAATTGAGCAAATAATAGGTGGAAAAGTGAGATGATGGAATAAGATGATAATGATGCAAAATATAAAGGAAGTGTTAACAACAGTGATAAAATACATCAAATGTGTCTAATTCAAGTTTCAGAAGAAGAAAATAATAAATTAGCAAAGTCATGTTAGCTAAGAACTTATCTGAAGATTCTTCAGAATTGAGGAAAAGCCTTCATCTGCACATTTCAGAAACAAAAAATAAAAAGTTTAAAATCCCGAACCAGGAAAAATATAAAGAAACCCACACTCAGATAATTTACAGTAAAACTTCAAGCCACAAAAGACAAAAATTTTAATCTTGGAAGCAACCAAAGTACTTAAGAGATGTGACTTTTAAAAAACAATAGACCAGCTGGGTACAGTGGTGAACATATGTAATCCCAGCAATTTAGGAGCCTGAGGCAGGAGTATCACAAATTTTAGGCCAGCCTCAGAAATTTAGAGAGAAAACCTTAGAAACTTAGCAAGAACTTCTATCAAAATTGAAAAAAAAAAAAAAAAAAGCAACAGACTGAGATCTCCTAACAGCACCAGTTGAAACCAGGAAACAGAGAAATGATCTCTTCTTTTGTGTTGAAACAAATAACTACTGAGCCCTGAATTAATTCTTAGGAAAAATGTTTCAATAACATAAACTAAATCAAACTTCTTTCAGAAAACAAAACACAAATTTTGCTAGGGAATTTTAAAGACTATATTTTTATCTCAACTGGAAGATTTTAAAGAGACAGGTAATATTGGATACAGATGCTTTTGTTAGACATTCAGGTTATGGTTTATCAATGAACATAGAGAGAAAGCTTAAAGGTGATAAGAAACTGTTTTCCCTGTTTCAAGTAAGTTAATAGTGGAAACTACATTGATAAAGGATAAGGACATAATATGATGAAGTCTACTTCTTTAAAAGTCTGACTCTGAAATAAAACTCTTTGGGAATAAAGAGCTCCTCATTAATAGGGCAGTGAGGGCTAAAATTTGGAAGGATAATCAGATGCTTTTATATTTTGGCAGTTATGTGAGCAGCTCTGCTGAGGGCTATGCACACACTGGCTAAGATGGAAGTTGTGCATCAGCAAATAAGAGTGAACAGCACCAAATATATGCTAGATCTTCTCAAGTATTCAGGTCTTAAAATTTAAAGAAGTTGAATATATAAGGAGAACAAATACAATATAGATTCTATGAGGAAATAAAAGCTAGAGAAGGAAGATAATAACTGAGAGATTATTAATTGCATGAAGAATATTTTAAAAATTATTTAGTATTTGTAAGGTTGCAAACAAAGAACTACACAGTATAGTATTTTATATTATATAAGGGATTTTCTGTTTGTATGTTTGATCATACATGTGACAGAATAATGTACATAAATATCACCAAGGGTAGTTTCCATACTACCCATGCAAAATAGAATGCCAAGGTTCTCTGAAGATATATAAAAAATAGAACTTTGTTTGCATTCCACCTATTTCTCCATCGCCTGCATTATTCACTCTTATCTCTTGTACTTATTATAGGGCAGTTACTTTCTTTACAAAATCAATATGGTATCAATATTGATTAATGAGTCTTTTGCACTTCAGTGGAAAACTTTCAGGTGTGGAAGTCATCCAGAGACTATGATTATTCTCCAGAATTTTATTCTCTAAGTTTTTGGAAAAGAAAAACTAAGGCAAGGTCTATGTTACAAATTAGAGATCAAATAATATTGTGGATCTAGGGTAATAAATTTAAAAAAATACAAGAAAAGGGAAAACCCAGTGTACTTCTAAATAGTAAATGTGAAGGTGATAATTATTTATTTTTGTTTAAGGACCAGAGAATTTCTACAATTGAACATAAATTGTAGAATCTATAGGATTCATAATTGAAACTATCTTATGCTAATTATATTTGATGATTATGTTTTATACAATAGCACAGTTGCAATGTTAGATTAATATATTGTAAGCAACAGAAATAAATGCCAGAAAAGGCTTAAGCAGTTTCTATCAATCTTGTAGCTACTTTGTTTTTACTACTTTAGAAAAAAATTGAAAGGGGTAAACAATAGACTTTTGATGGATGCAGAAGTTACCTTGCCTGTTTGACCTCATTTTTTTAATAGAAGTCTTTTAAACAGAGACAATTTCTACCACCTGCTCAGTTTAGATATCCTTTTCAAAAGGAAAATAAATCACATGATAACTATGGCATATCTCCAGGAAAGCAAGGAACAAGTTGAGGGCAGTTCTCCAATGTGTATATTTCTTACGAAAAACTTGACAAACTTCAGCTGTCATGTCAATTTCATCCTCTGACTCCTTTGCTCCATTTTTCCATCTTCTTATAGCCTTTTCTCAATATATAACCAAAAGAAGGATTGAAAAGGAAAATAATTTCTCAAAAGGAGCACCATGAATTAGGGACACTGAAATTGAGAGAATTGATCTTCAATACTCCTTCAGCTTCAAATGGAGGAGAAAAACAGCAAATTTAAAAACTCTTCAGTGCAAAAGTACAGCAACTCTTTCATTGTCTCTGTCTCACATTCCAGCAGTTATGTGAACAATCAGACTGAAGGTTTTACACACAACTGACTAAGAGATCGCCTCATCTTATCTTAGGTCAAACCGGGAGGAAGAGCAAGCCACAGTGACAGTCTGCAGGATGCTTGGATGCAAGCTGTCCTTGAAAAACTGCTTGACCTTCAACTATGTAGCTCACTTTAGCTGAATCAAGCTCTCTGGAGGATTGAAAACTGAGAACTGCGGGTAAGAGCTTTTCCACCAGTCAGGGGATAATATCTCCAGTCCTAATGGGAAATTTGGATAACATCAGCAACATCCACAACAAAACATATACCAAGTTCTTCAAAGTTATCCAGATTTAACTCATCAATGACTGGTAGAAATTTGCACTTTCTGGTACATGATCTTTTCAACAACAATCTACACTTATTTAGGTGCTTTCAACTGTTTTCCTATTCCCATATTGTTCAATGAATTCATCTTCCAAACCTTGAATATTTTTATCCAGTGCTATCTTGTATGCCAACTATTAGAATAAACAATAATTTTTATAAATTAATAATTTATAAATATAATTTTTAAACTATAAAGGAAGATGAAAGTTTTCTATTCTTATTTTTAAAGGGGAAATTTTGTCTAGTACATGTTTTCTATTTTTGTGGTTTCCTACACTTTTTTTTTGTTTTAAATATTACCAGGGACATGAGTCATTGCATCCTTTGTTTTTATTTCTTAGCTGCTATTCTCATTCACATGCACAAATGCATGCCATAATCCTGCCATAATATATGAGTTGAATTGGAAATATTGAAGTAGTGACTTTTTATGACAGAACTAGGAGAGCTTGCTTCATTATGCTCAGAAATATATTCTGTCTACTCATTAGCCAAAAGTGAACAGTACATCTGAATTTTCTTTCCACAAACTTGTCTCAAATTGCTTGAGAAAACATAATAACCAGAATGTAACAGAAACATGATTCTCTCTCATTATGATATATTCACTGACACTCTAAAAACAGATAGTTTTACAATGAGAAGTCTTCAGTAAATCTGAAAAATAAAAACATCAATTAAATTCTCAGTTTTATACTGTATGAGGGTGTCAGAAATTTCTGAGTAATTAAATAAATGGGTCAATTCTGTTTTTCACACACTTCTTTGTTGATTGTGACTAAAGCTAATATATTAAAATTAAAATACTATATTTTAAAGTGTACTATTTTGCCTTGGTAGAACACTGATTATGACAAGTTTTTGATGCATAGTCCCAAAACATTCTTCTCTATCTTCCCCTGACAGTAACATTTTTATCAGAATAACTAATCCTCACTACTCAGGGTTCAGTCGTCCATGAATTCACCAGTTCCAATTCTAAACTGTCATACCTCCACAGGATGAGTTCATAAATAACAATTGAGTCTTTAATGGACGTTTTATCAAACTGCTATTAATAGAAATTTTGAAAATAAAATGTAACTCCAGTCATTATCTTATAGGACATAGATAATAATATTTATATAAGGTCAATGCATTTTCTAATCAAATATACTTCATCCATCCATGCATTCATTTAACAACTAGAAATTTGATTCTTAATATTTGCTGGGCTATAGGTATACAGTGTTGACCCTCTTCTGGCTTTCAAGGATATCACTTCCCAGGAGGAAAGTCAATATTAATTGAGTATTTTCATAAATTATCTATATCCACAGTATTATAAGTACAATACAAACATACTAAGAAAAATTGTACATAGCTGTGAGAAAGTGTAAATAGTGTGTGATAAGAGCTAAGGGGGCTAACATAACCTTTTTTAAAAAAGTGTTTGAGTTGAGATCTGAACTCTGGAAGTGAGTCAACATGATGTTAGTGAGAATACTTCTATTTTAGTCAGCTTTTTTTCCTACCGTGACTAAATGACCCAAGCCGCACAACTGTAGAGGAGGAAAAGTTTATTTGAGGCTCATGGTTTCAGAGGTCTTAGTCCATAGAATGCTGGCTCTGTTCCTCCAGGCTTAACATCATGGCAGAAGAGTGTGGTGGAGGGAAGAAACTCACATCATGGTCAGGAAACAGAGAGAGAGACTCTAGCTTCAAACACATACCCCATAGTCACTCCCCAGAAGAAGCACTGTATACTGCATAGCCGTGCCCCACCTGCCTCCAGTTACCACTCAGTTAATCCCATCAGGGATTAATTCACTGATAGATCAAGGCTCTCACCCAATCATTTCTCCTCCAAGCCTTCTTGCGTTGTCTTACATGTGAGCTTTTGGGAGACACCTCACATCCAAACCATAACAACTTCTGTGCAAAAAAATCCTATAAAGGTCTTGGGTCAAGCGTCTGTGTTACTACCTGGTATTGATGGAGCAGGTTGGAAGGTGTTTATGCAAAGCCACCCATTCCCTCTGAAACTTGTGGAATGGCAGAGTGGTATGTAGGGTGGTATGTAGAGTGGTATGCACCACAGGGTTGGACTTCATCAGAGCGACTTTGCTCCTCCATGATATGGTGTCAATATGAGGGAGAAATAGACTGCTCAGACACCAAGCAGTTTGAGTTTAGGTACAACAGTGCAGTGGAGTGCTTGGAAATGCTATCTGCCCAGAAACTTGGGGCCCTATCCTTGTGGGAAACCATTTAATTGCAATCACTCCATAGTGAGAGAGCCTTCTTTCCAAGTTACCTTGTTACCAGTAAGTCTCTAGTGTCCATCATTAAACAATCCTGCCTTTTTCCAGGTACAGTAAAAAACTACATGGTAGGAAAATCTAACAACATGACCAAAGGCTGATGCAGCTAGAGATGTCATGGGAATTTCTAATAAATTATGTTTTATTTTTAGGGCCAAGTTCAGTATTATTCATAGTCCATTCATATCTTTGCCATTTTAATTAAAAGATTCCCTATGCACTTCAAAATTTGGTTGGGCATGAAGTGTACATTTGAAACAAGAAGCTTTTTTTTGCTTAAACACTGTTTCATAATAAGTACATTGTTATAAGAAAATTTTATTAATATTCAGTATTTGATGCAGTTCATTTTTCTTACAAAACCAAAACAAAACAAATTAATTTTATAAAAACAGTAATAGGGTCTGGCACAGCTCATTCTCACTGTCTTCTCCTCCTGGATGGATCTACTTTTCCTGTGGAACAGTCACAACATTCTTGTATTTAGATTTTGAAGTATACTGTACAGTATACAAGTCTTCTTTTAAAAAGTTTCAAATGACAAAAAACAAAACAAGCAACAAAATTCCAAATCCTTATGTAAGGCACAGATGAAAGTTACAAATGTGACATTTGACCTAGAGGCAGTGATTGCAAAAACATGCACACCCTTTACCAGGCTCATGCTCATTAATGGTGGGCTCATGATAAATAGCTTTTCATATACAATTGCATGCATAAAAATCTCATCTGTCAGAATTGAAGTAAGCATTGCATGTTTGAACCGCCACAAAGGTAAGCCAGCACTTACCACTTACATGCGGGAGCACTTTTGCACAGTCTATGTGATTTTCTTAATTTCATTATTGATGAAAGGTTGATGTGGCTTATTAAAGGTAACCACCATCACATAAAGACAAAGAGCTCCAGGGCATTCCAAACTAAAGTGTTTCTATTGCTTTTGGCTGGAGTTTAATTTTCTCTGTGATCTTTACACTGACTCAGCACTTCATCCAATCCTGGACATTTCCTGAGATTTTGTTCAGCAGTGCTTTATTATTTGGATTTTTAATGATCAGTCTTCCCAGCCCCTCACACTATTCCTGATTGACAGCACTGTCAAATGAGAGATGATAAATACATTTCATTTGGTAGTCAAATGCATTGTTCATTGTGATGTCAGCCAGACACATTGGACAGGGTGGTTGAGGAATGACCATTCATCTGGGGTAAATCCCATGACATGTAGTGAAGTACATGGGCTTTAGCATACATAAGATTCTGCTCTGGGAGAATGGTATGTGGAAAAGTCTTACAATTAAAAAAAAAAAAACACTAGAGTATTCAGAAAATAAATATTCCTAAAAGCATCATGTAGCTAACAAGATAATAGAAGTATCTTTGGGAAGAAGAAAATCCAGGGATGTGAATGAATAAAGTATTTCACATCACTTTTGTACATGGGGACCTAGCTGACCATTGTGAGGCTTAACATCATTTTGAAAGTTCTCTTGGACAATGGGGTGACATGAAGTCCATGGCCTATCAATGGTGGGGACAAAATTGTCAAATCCAACAAATATAAACATGAGATTTTATACATTACCATGTTAATTTTGAGAATATAGGAAGGCGTAGGCTTTAGACAGAGTGGAGTGTACTTGAGAGGCCCAATAGTGCTCCGGTCCTTTCCTGTCAGAGCAGTATTCCTTCTAAGAGTAAAAATTACTTCACATTTTTCATGCAGTGTAAATATATGATTCCAGATTTGTTTGCCATAAATATTCTAGACAGACCTATTACACACTGTTAAAAGCATACTATAGATAAGGGCTGTATCATAAAAATACCATTAGTGTTTTGCCAGGAAGTCTGCCATTAGCATATTTTCAAGATTTATCTGGGTCACTTTCCTCCTTTAGTTCTTGGGACAAATTCCTGATAAAGAGAGAGACTGAATTCTAAGACATTTGCAAATCATTTTCTTCCCATAGTCTTCTATTTCTTATGGATTAGCTCACAAAATTAGGAAGGCTTTATCTACTCCAACAGAGTAAAATTAATTGTATCATGATTTTGCATTTGAATATGTGTTGCTTCTGGATATTGTTTTTGTTAGTTGCTTATTTTTTAATATTTTTTCATCTTTAATTGACACATGTAATGGTACATATTTATGGTGTACAATAACTACAACCTATACATGCATGTAATCTATAATGATCAGATCAGGATAAATGACATATCTATCACTTTAGTCATTTAGCATAATTTTATGTTGGCAACATTCAAAATCCTCTCTCATATCTATTTTGGAATATTCAATTAATTGTGGTCAACCACAGTTGTTCTACTATTCCTAGAATATTAGAAGTTATTCCTTCCAGCCAACTTCACCAAAGTATCCATTAACCATCCTTGCTTCACCCTTCTTCCCCATACCTTTCCCAAGCTCTGGTAAATATTCTATATTCTACTCCAAAATCAAGTTGTTAGCTTCTACAAGTGGTATTTGTCTTCCTGTGCCTGACTTGATTCACTTAATGTCCTCTGCCTCACTAGTGTTTTAACGAATGGCAGAATTTCATTGTTTACCACTGAATAGTACACCATTATGTATATGTACCACATTTCCTCTATCTATTCATTCTTTGATGGACATTCTTTGATTCCATATCTTGGCTATTGTGAACAATGCTGTAATACACATGGGACTGTATATGACTCTTTGACAACCTGATTTTGGCTCCTTAGGCTTTATACTCAGCAATGGGATTGCTGGATCATATGGTAATTCTGTGTCTCTTATTTTGTGAATGCCCTGTACAGTTTTCTTTATTAGCTATGAAATTTACATTGCTGCCAACAAATGACAGTTCCATTTTCTCTGCATTCTTGCCAAGATTCATTATATTGTGTCTTTTGGATAATAACCAAGTGGCTGAAATAGGATGAGATCTCATTTTGGTTCTGATTTGCATTTCCCTGGTGATTAGTGATGTTGAATATTTTTTGCATATTTGTATATCCTCTCTCGGGAGATGACTATTCATGTCATTTGCCTGTTTTTTAATTGGATGACATGCTTTGGTGCTGTCCAGTTGTTTATGTTCCTTGTATATTCTGGATATTTTTTAAACCATTTTTTTAGCTGTCAATGGACCTTTATTTTATTCATTTATATTCTGTGCTGAGAATTGAACCCAGTGCTTCACGAATGCTAGGCAAGCTTTCTAACCGTGAGCCACCTAGTCCATGTATTCTGGTTATTAATCCCTAGTAAGATGAATAGCTAGCAAATATTTTTTCCCGTTCTGCAGGTTCTCTCTTCACTCTGTTGAGTGTTTCTTTTATGCAGAGCTTTTAAGATTGGTATAATCCCACTCATTAGTTTTTGCTTTTGCTGTTCTTTTGTAATCATAGGATTTTTTGTTTTACATAAAGGAAGAAGTATAGATCTAAATACCTGAATGCTACTTAACTGACCTGATATTATTAATTATATGCTGATTTGTAATTTAAAATTTTCAATATCATTTTAACATTATGGGAATATATAACATCTAGTACATATACAGAACTAATATTTTAGTTTTACAAATACTTGCATTTCTGAGTTTATTAAATTATTAACTTGCTTTAGTGAACAATAACTTTATTTTGATGATATATTGTAGATTTTTGTTTAATAAGATTACACATTTTCTCTATATTTATCTTTAAAGAACAAGTTCCAATGTTGCTTGCTAAGTTTTGAAATTTCTTCTCCTGACAATATTCCTTCTTAATAAAAGATAAAATGAAAAATTATAAACCATTAACTCCTCTTTTTGATCATGTTTCTTATATCATTTTATTTTATAATTTTGCTATTTTTAGCCACTTTTAGTTCATTTTACATTTGGTTTAGCTTTAGGTCACATTTTCATCTTTTCCTTCTTCATACATTGGAATTTCTTCTATGGCTCTGACCCTGCCTCAATTATCTGTTTCATCCACTGTGTAAAATATTAAATCTTAAGAGATTAAGTAGCTGAAGATGGGGTGGCAGCTCAACAATTTTATCCCCTCATATGGATTACAAACTCATCTCCTGAGCTTAGCTCTCCTAAGGAGTGAATTAGATGACAACTCAAGGTGAATTTAAATTTATTTATGTTATATTTAATCTAATAGTATGGAAAGGAACATATCTATCTATAAGCATTTCAGTGTAGTTATTTTTAATGATCAAGTCAAATTGGATATGTTCATGTTACTTGTGTGAATGCTTTCAAATTTTTCTCTGGCATAGATAAAGAAATACATAGGGTGAAAGATAAAGCAGTAAAGGCATAGGAATATAAGGAGGTATTGACTGGGAAAATGATAGTGTTGTCAAATAGATGTGAGGCGAATCTGGGAAACAATTTGGATATATTTAAGAAAGAATATACAGGGTGTAGGAGGTTGAGGAGGATTGGAAGTTCAAAATCAGCCTCAGCAACATAGGGAGACCCTATGTCAAAATAAAAAATTAAAAAGATGACCTGTGATTGTGACTTAACCCCTGTGACTCAATGGTTGAGCAGCCCTGAGTTCAATACCTAGTACCAAAAAGAAAAGAAGAAAAGAAAAAATGTCGTAAAGATACTGTTAACTTAAAATGATAAGAACATTTTTACATATTTGATGAAAATGACAAATTATAACCATTCTGTTATTCAATTATTCACTTTTCAAAATTATCTTCCAATCCTCAATTGTTTTTTAAAAATTAAAAAAAATTTAAATAGTGTGGCATTTTATAAAATTTTTATTTTTCAGTTATTAAACATATATCTTTGTCTTTAAATAATTTTAAATTCCTCTTAAAATTTGAGCTGCTTGTGAAAGAAATAATAAAAGTGCTTCTAAATTTTTTCAAAATAATCTTCTGAATTTCTAATTTCAATAATTGCTTCATGAAAGAAATTTAGATTCTGTCCTTCCAGAGCTTATGTAGAAGGGAAAAGGAAGGTACAAGGAGCAATAACAATCATCTCAAGTCATTTTATATGCTCTTTCTTTTGATTATGGAAATTTTAAAATCAAACAGAATATGAAGACTAGTAAAATGAAGTTATATGCAAATTGTCTTGATTTGAGAACGGTTAACGAAACTATTTGCTTTAACTCTTCTTTTTCAAAAGTAATTTAAAGTAAATGACAGGCATCATTACATCTTAGCCATAATAACTTCAGCATGACCTCTAAAGAATAAGAAGTCTTTTCATAACCATAATATGATTATCACATCTCACAAAAGGAGCAATAATCTCCTGATTCTAATACCTAACCCATATTTATATTTTCCCAATTATCCAATTGAATGTATAATTATCCATTTAAATGCATACACACTTATTCTTTGTTCTCATGGCTCTTAAGTCTCTATTAATATGTCTCCCCTTTAATGTGGCAATACCTTGCTGAAGAAGGATACATTTTGTTCTGTAGATTTTTCATACTTTTAGCACTGATTGATTTTCTAATAGTGACATTTGACTTTTCAATCACTGGCACAAATAGAATTTACATCTTAAGAATCAATTATATTCAGGTTAAAATCATTTTTTCAAGATTATATGAGATATGATGCTGTATATCTTAGATTGCATCACATCAGGAAGTCTGAAATGTTTTGTTGTGATGCTAAGATTTATCTCTGAGTTAAAGCAGTAATAGTCATAACTTTAAATGCAAACTCATGTTTTATTTAATAGTAAGTAATTTGAGAATATCAGGCACCAAAATTTTGACATTAACATTACCTTGCAGATTTAGCATGCATTCAAGATCATTGCCAAATCAATATTTTAGTGAAAAAAATGGAAATTAGAAAAAAAATGTATTATTCTTTTTCTTATCAATTGCATGGTTTTTTCTTTCATAGCTTTATTGAGGTAAAATTGAAGTACAACAAAATGCACATATTTTGAGTATGCAATTTGGTCAGTTTTGACATGTATGTAACCAATATGATCAATATAAAAAACATTTCTATTACTGTTTTTAAATTTGAAATCATGCAGACTGTGTTTAGAAATTAATCACCTTAAGGTATATAGAACTCCACCCCCACATATTGACTATATCAAAATAAAATTGCACACTTATGAACATCTCAGAAGTCAAGGAAGAAAGCACAAGAAAAATAAATTAAAAGTGCTATGAATTAAGTGATAATAAAAGCTTAAAACATCAGGATCTATGGGATGAAACAGTACTCAGATGAACACTTATAACTCAAAGTACCTGTATCAGAAAGAAGCTAGAATATCAATCAATAATTTTCAAATTATGTAGTAGGAAGGAAAAAATAAGAGTAGGAGCAGAAATATATGAAATAGAGTAGAAATAACACAGTTAAAATTCAATAAAAAATAAACAAGTCTATCCAGTGGTGTCAGAGGCATGTTAAAGTTACCCAGTATTTTTGTGTTGTGGTCTATCTGATTCTTGAAATTGAGAAGGGTTTGTTTGATGTATATAAATGCTGCACTGTTTGGGACATAAATATTTATAATTGTTATGTCTTCTTGATGTATAATTCCCTTAAGCAGTACGAAATGTCCTTCTTTGTCCCTCCTGATTAACTTTAGCTTGATATGAGGAAAGAGACCCCTACTTGTTTATGCGACCCATGTGAGTGATATGTTTGTTCCCATCCTTTTACATTCAGTCTGTGGATGTCTTTGCCTATAAGGTGAGTCTCTTGAAGA
This sequence comes from Sciurus vulgaris, assembly GCF_902686455.1. NCBI lineage: Eukaryota > Metazoa > Chordata > Mammalia > Rodentia > Sciuridae > Sciurus > Sciurus vulgaris. Next base: position 51,553,300 of record NC_136466.1, read on the forward strand.
CAGCATATGGTTGGGTCTTGTTTTTCAATGCAATTTGCTAGTCTGTGTCTTTTGATTGAAGCATTTAGGCCATTAACGTTCAAAGTTATTATTGTGATATGATTTGTGTTCCCAGTTATTTGGGTTTATTTCTAGTTTTTAATTTGAATTATTTTCCCCTTTGAGGGACTATTCCTTGAGTATAGTTCCTCCCTTTGCTGGTTGTCACTTTCTTTTTTATTTAATCCTCACGGTGTTGAGAATGTTTTGGGCAGGTTTTCTAGTTGCAGATTCTTCTAACTTGTATTTATCATGGAAGGTTTTTATTTCATTTTCAAATCTGAAGCTTAATTTTGCTGGATATAGGATTCTTGATTGGCATCCATTTTCTTTCAGAACTTGATACATGCTATTCCAGAACCTCCTATCTTTGAGGATCTGGGTTGAGAAATAAACAGAGATTCTATTTTGTTTCCTTCCACACATAGTCTGATATTTTTCTCTTGCAGTCTTTAAAATTCTATTCTTATTCTATATGTTAGACATTTTCATTATAATGTGACTTGATATGGGTCTGTTGTAATTTTGTACATTTGGGGTCCTGTAAGTCTCTTATGTTTGATTTTCCATTTCATTCTTTAGGTTTGGGAAATTTTCTGATATTATTTCATTGAAAAGATTGTGCATTCCTTTGGTTTGTATCTCTGTGCCTTTATTTGTCTGATAAATCTTAAATTTGGTCTTTTCATGTTATCCCATAGATCTTGGAAGTTCTGTTCATATTTTCTTAACATCTTCTTTCTGTGGTCAACTCTATTTTCATGATTATATATTTTGTATTTATTGCTTGAGTTTCTGTCTTCCACATTGTTTAGAGTGTTGGTGATGTTTTCTATTGAAAATTTAATTTTGTTTACTAATTTTGAGGATTTATGCTTGTTTATTTTCCTCAAATCTTTGTCTCTTTATTGAAGGGATCTTTCACTTCCTGTATTTTCTCTCTAATTTCATTTCTTATACCATCCTTTACTTCGTAGACCAGTTTACATACATTCTACACTCCTTCTCTGACATTTCTTCCACTGTGGTTTCAATGGAAATATTTACTCCAGTGAGACATGCAATTAAAGACATTTCAAGATGGCAGAATAGAGGAGGTCACTGTCCTGGCTGCTCCATGGATTGAAACCAAGAAAGTAGACAGGCAGCTTCTCAGCAAGTGTGGCACTGGAAACCAGCAGGGACACTCTTAAGTCCACAGGTTTGAAACTCTACTGCCTCAGATCCATACTATTAGATGAGTAGACACAGTTTTAATTATTCTTCTTATAGTATATGTATATAAATTTAATCTCACATAAAAGCACATTACTAAAACTGTCCATATAAATATTTAATTTCATACAGTATACATAAAATAATGTCAAGATGACCATAAAATATTATCATTAACAAGAAAGATCATTACAGGAAGGACAGGTATTTTAGCATTTCATTTTGTCTTTCAGCATCATTTTTACTTATATCCATTTTTCAAAAAATGTTTAGAAGTATATATACATTTTAAATCACATTATTCACAAATGTTTCCATAAAATAGAAACTATAAAATGAAATATAGTTAATTTGTTTACAAGTTTTTTTGTTTTTTTTCATTTTGATAGTCCTGTTCTAAATCAATTTTAAACTCAGAGTCATCACCATAGAACTGTTGACGCTCTAACCTATGGCCGAACACAGTAAATTGCGTTGTTCTATTGGATGTTCTACTGTCAAAAAATTGTTAGTAAAGCAGCACTTCTTTTTCTTCATTTCTTTCTTTAGTTTTTTTTTTTTTTCTTTGCTCTTTTTTATTTTTATTTTTTGGTGCCAGGGATTGAACACAGAAGCACTTAAACACTGAGCCCCATCTGGAGGCCCTTTTTAATACTTTCAGTTTTTTTTTTTTTTTTTTTTTTTTTGAGGGTCTGGCTAAGTTACTTAAGGTCTCACCAAGTTGCTGAGGCTGGCTTTGAATTACAGTCCTCCTGCCTCAGCCTCCCCAGCTACTGAGATTACAGGTGTGTGCCACTATTCTCAGCCAAAAGCAACATTTCTTTAAATGGTGTGATTATCACTTTGTTTCAGTCGACTGTTTCTGTGTCCAAAATAGCTAAAAAGAACAACTTAAAAGAAGAAATGTTTATTTGGGCTCACAGTTTAAAACATGCAATCCATGGTCATCCAACTCCATTCCTCTGCACCTGAGGTGAAGCAGAACATCAGAGGAGAAGGACCCTGCCAAAGGAAAGCCGCTCACCTTATGGCAGACAAGAAGCAGAGACGGGGAGATCTGCTCATAGGAACAAAATATAAAGTCATGTCCCCAACCACACCTTACCTGCCTCCAGTTACCATAGAGCATAGAAATCCTTTCAAATTATTAATCCATTTAATAGATTGATACACTGATTGGGTCAAAGCTCTCGTAATCGGATTATTTTACCCCTGGACATTCCTGCATTTTTTCACACATGAACCATTGTGGAACACCTCATATTCAAATCCTAACGCTCTGGATTTTCCTCCCAAGCTGCTGGCACCTATCCAAGTGCATTATTGGTTAACTAAACTTTAGAATTTCTACACCATGATGTTTTTGACAAATTGCTAATTTGTCAAAACCACAATTACAGTAACATCACATCACAGACTTAAAGATGATTCTGATTAATGTACAAATCAGTCACAGCAGTCTATTATTATTTTAAAAGCCTTCAGTTCTACTGACAAATTTGGCAACCCATTTTGTTTTCAATCACATTGCTTGAGCAACACCAATGAGTGCATTTCCAAAGATGCATGTACTTTTACAAAGAATATAAAAACAAACAAACTAAAAACTGTTAACAGGTTGACATGAATAGGGAACAATAATTAGAACATAACCAACCACTTACCCAACAGAAAGATGTCACCATGCACAAAATAAAACATGATTTTAGAGCTGTGAAAAAACTCTTGCTTTGAAATGCTAAAATAATATTTTGTCAAAATTTTTCCTTACAGGAATGAGTAAAGGATGTCTTTCCTCATCAGTTGGTTGTCAGACTCCAATTTTTAACTTGATAAGTGAATAAACATACTCACTGTTGTTTTAATTTCATTTTCTCTTATCAAGTTTAAATCTAAGCATTGTTTTCAAGTGTGTAAAGGCTACCGACCATTCTTTACCTGTGGCCTTTTTCACTCATTTAGAATGTTAACATCACTAGCTTTGGGTTTATTTTTATTTAATTTTGAGGAAGATTTCCTGAGTTTGTGAGATTAATCTTTTGTCTGTGACTATAAATAGCAATTATTTTGCACTTTTTGGTTTTTGCTTTTATTTTAAAATTAATTCCATAATAAAAACCATTACATGCATCAATTTGTGAATATGAATCATAATTTAAAATGTTTTCTCTATAACAGGGTATAAAATAATCAAAACAATTTCTTCCTAATAGTTATATGGTTCAAATTTCTATATTTTATCTGTGACACATATGGAAATGATCTTAAGATACAACATGAAGTAACATTTTACAAATTACTATCCAGGTACCCCAACATCATTTAATAAAAGACCCACTTTGTTCTCATTGATTTGAAATGTCATCTCTATGACACACTGAGTTTCTGTATGTCCTGAGTTCTGTATCTGGATTTTACATTCTGTTTCACTGATTGTGCAAATATATGTACCACATACAGTGGTTTTATCATCAAAGTTTACCTGAAATTTTAATATCTGGCAGCTGTTTTCAGCAAATCTAGCAATCCTCAGGCTTATTGTTGTTTCTCAGAACCTACTTACTATTTTCTTCATATAAAATTAGATTATGTATTGTTGTATTTCATGTATTTTTTACTGAAAATTATTTATCTTCCATGATGTCTTCTAATTGATAGCATTTATAAAAATGGAGATAGATAAATGATAGATAATGGATGAAAAGTTGATAGATTTTAAATTAATTTTATATTCTGCTCCCTTACTGAATGTTCTCATGATAATAGTAACCTTTTCATTGATAATTTTTGAGTTTTGCAGCTATATACTTTTAGCTCTTTCTGATGCTCATTAATCCACATTAAACACACATACTGATCAATCATAAATTCCTCAGTTTTGTGGCCGCCACCCATGTCAGAAGAATGTTGAATCTTGTCACTTACTTTTTACATCCTTCACATTATGCCTCCCCTAAAAATTAATCTAATTTAACAGTTGTCATTATTTCTTATTTTATGATAATCACTTCTTTACTTCCTTATAGTTTCATATCCTAAGGTGTAGCATTAAAATGTAGAGTTTAATTTCCCTTGTTAATAAATTTCTTGCAATTAGTTTTTTCCTTCTCTCTCTCTCCCTCAATTATTTACTTTTGAGGAACCTGTATTTTGCTGATTATACTATTCAGCACCTGCTTTTGTCTTCAAAATGTCCTATATAAATTGATAGTAAAGGTTTAATTATATTCGGTTTGATTTTCAAGAGATACAATAGTTCCCTAAGACTGTAATAACAAATCACCTCAAAACAGCATGAGTTTGTTCTTTCACACTTCAGAAAGCCAGAAGTCCAAAGCAATGTGTCATCAGGGTTGGTTCCTTCTTGCAAACCCCAGGGAAGAAACTTTCTTTGCTCTTTGTAGATTCTGGCTGAAGGACTGTGGAAAATAATATTCCTACAAGACAGCTCCCCAAGAAAAATGGAGGGTCAGCGTAGCTTGGGAGGAGGGAGGGGAAAGTAGCCAAACATTAAACCTCTCCCAGTACATCCTTTCTCAGTAACAATGGACCCTGAGGGGAAACGCAAACTTTCATCCCTTCCTGGCCTCATCCCCAGAATCTCCACCAAAAGCAAACATTTACCCCTTTCCAACCCCCGTGGATCTTGAACAAAGGAGGCAAATACTGAAAACACTGGGCCCTGAACTTTCACCCTTCTCTATTGCAGATGAGTCCTGGCAGGAGAAAAGCAAATTGTGAAGCTCAGGGTAACAATGGGTCCCAGAGGAAGAAAGGTAAGCAGTGAACACTGAGTTGTGAGATTTTCCCAGTGAGTTTCGAACTTTTACAACTGCCTTCCTGAGTTAAAATTTTAACCTACACAACTAGGTCCCTGACTGTCCAAACTGCATGTCTGTAGACTCCAAGGATTAATTCACCCTTATTGTAAATTATAAAACCCAGACACCTTCTTTAACCAGGGGCCATCTCCATACTGAGAAAATGAGCTATCCGATGCCTGATTGATTGACTTTGCTGAAGAATAAAGGAAAGTTTGCTGATCCAAGTTTTGCTCTGCTGCCTCCGCCATTTGTGGGCCATGAGCTTACACTGGCCGGTGGTAACAAGCTTGTGTTTCTTGGTTTATAGCTTTTCACCCCAAACTCTGCCTCTGCGGCCTTCTCTCATGAGAGTCTTCTCTTTATTTCTGTGCATCCTCTTCCACAAGGACAACAGGGATTGAACTGTGGTTACCCTAGTTCAGTATGACTTCCGTGAGTTCACATCTCAAACACATCTACAAAGACCGTATTTTCAAATAAGGTCACATTCTTAGATAGGAAGGATTAGGATCTGAAAACATCCTTTTAGGGGACACAGTTCAAATTATAAAAGATTACTACATAGGTAGACTTTTTTAATCACCAAGTACAAGATATCTAGCTGGTTAACACTTGTAATATTAGCAGTCATTAATTTTTAATATATGGATTCTTAATTCAATGAGATGCAAAATTATAATGTTTCAATTCTATCATATATAACATTACAAAAGAAATCCCCCTTCATACTATTCAATACTCAATGGTAGAGATTGTGCAATGAAGATAAGTGGTAAATACCCGTCTGTGTTTCCAACTCAAATGCTCCTAACTCCTACATTTGACTCTAGGCAGATGTAACATCTTTGTTTAAAGATAGTACCTGATATAAGATTATTAAATTCATTATGGTTGCACTTTATAATAATGTGGAAGCAATAAGCATTCAGAAGAAACATCACTTATGATTTTGATTTTTGACTTTTTTCCTGAGATAGCTATGGGTAGTGCTACACATTAGTGATGCAGGTCAGTGGCAGTGAGTGACTAGTCCGAGGGAGACACATGATCATAAGGTTAAACAACCCATACTGTACAGTCTACTGTTGCTAATATATGGTGTTTAATAAGGATATTAAAGGCATTTTTGACTTCAGACATTTTTAGTTTACAATGAATTTTTCAGGACATAATTGCATTTTAAGTTAAGGAAGATCTGTAGTTTGAGAAGGCAGTAATGAGGAATTACCAAGGTAGGATACCTTCTCTAACAGAAACCAACATCTTCCTTCCAAGGAAATGTTTTCTTAAATAGCTGCAAACCATGATAACAATATTGCACATCACTTGCTACAGTTTAGAAATAATCAGGGAGAATGATTAGCAGAAGTCTAAAGGGAAATGTGCTTAACCAAGAAATGATAGACTTAGGGGGAGATAGAGGATCAATAAAATGCAAATCTAAATTGAGTAGCTGACTTGAAAGTGTGTCCTTCCTTTAGAATGGAGATAAATGCAATGGCAATATATCCTAATGTTGTATATCAATATGTTCTTATGGCTTTCAGTTTTGTATCCAAATTAAATGTATTTCAATATACTAAAGAATTAACCACATCCTTTCTGTTTTTGATCATTTTTGGAGCTTGAACTCTGGTACCATGTGGCTTCATAGATAAAAATTTCATTGCAACGTATATAACTATGAATCTGTTTTTCATTATAATGAAATAGAGGAGGCAGACTAACATTCATATGAAAATAAGTTTATTGAGCTCAGTTTTGGGTATTCAAGAGAAAGGAGCCAGCATTAATTTGTCTCTGGTGAGGACCTCGTGGCAGATGGCAGATGATGAATGGCATCATAATACACATCATAGAAGTGTGTATGTTAGAAAGAGATCACATATCAAAACAGGAAGCCTGAGGGAGATTGGGGTGCTACAATCATTCTGAGGGAATACCCTCAAGTGACATAAGGATCTCCTGCTAGGACCCATTTCTTAAAGGTCCCACATCTCAACAATGCCACACCAAGGACCATAGTTCCAACACATGAAGCCTGGGAGTACACACCTACACCATATTTGAACCATAGCAATGATGTTTTCCTAAGGTATGTTTTGTGGTAATAAAGATTAAATGATCTTATTTTCTTTGGAAGATAGGTATTGATAATTGATTTTTAAAAATCTTTAAAAACCTCCACATCTTGCACTCATTTCTAGTTTAACCAAACTAAGAGAAGTTGGAGTAATATCACATTTAACTTAAGCACAGAAAGAATGCAGACATTTTAGCTGTCACTATATATATTCTGTCAATTGAAAAGCTATTAATTTTCAATATCTACATCAACATTTCTTTATAGTAACTATTCTTAGTATTCCACAACAAAATTGATTATAATTTGTGACCAATATGCTCTATAAAAATTAAAGAAACACAGCTATGGTAAATATAACAAAATAAATATATGTAAATAAGGCAATTTTATATTTTCTGAAGTGATAATCTTAAACATCTATTGTGTGACATAATAAGATCCTTTAGTTAATAGGAGTATAATGCAAGTTTAATGGATGTCATTTTTCAGACATTTGAATTTTTAATTGCCTTCTTTTCAGCTTCATTAGCACAATGGCAAATCTTCAGTCATCCCATTTTAAGCAAAAAACAACCTTATAACTTTTTCTTATTTCAAAAAGTGCTATTAAATGAAGATGTTCCCCAAATCCAGGCATTGATACATAGTACCACATTTAAGTAGCTAAAATAGATCTCTACTGACTTGTTTTCCATTGATTCTTCACTTGTAATATAATACAAAGTAAAAATTCTGGGGTTTTCTTTTGCCTTGGAAATTCTTTTAGCTTTACCTCTTTTATATAGTGTGTCTCTTATAGTACCTTGTCCTGTTGAAAAGGGTCATGATACACAGAAAAAAAATAATTGAAGAAGTCCATTCTCTTCATCTATAAGCTATAAGATATATTTAAATTAGTTAATACCCATTTTTAAACTATATGTAAAAAGCTATCTCTAAGTAGAAGAAAGCAAATTTGAGAGGGATTTTTAGGAACTAAAAATTTAGTACTAAATTTAGGAACTAATTTTTAGTACTAAATTATTTCTTTACTTAACTCTGTCACACATTATTAAGTACATACAAGTTCTGTCAGTGATCATATTGCTGATTTGGCTTAAAATAGCTTGTCTTAGTTCATTTTCTGTTGCTATAGCTGAATGCCACAGACTGGGCAATTTTTTAAAAAGAGAAGTTTATTATAAGATGGTTCTGGAGACGGAAAGTCCAAGATATGGCACCAACATCTGCTCAATGTCTGATGGGGGCCCTCCTCTGGGACATGACATGGTAAAGGACATCACAGAGCAAGACAGAAAAACATAGCAAGTTTGCCTTCTCTTTCTTTTATTTTTTTATTTTTTGTTTGTTTTTTGGTACCAGGGATTGAACCTAGGGACGCTCCATTACTAAGCAGCATAAGCACCATACTCAGTCCTTTTTATTTTTTTATTTTGGGACAGGGTCTCCCTAAGTTGCTTGTGGCCTCCCTAAGTTGCTGAGATTGGCTTTGAATTTGGGATTCTCCTATCTCAGCCTCCTGAATTGCTGGGATTACAGACTTGTGCCAGTGCACCCAGCTTCCTCTTCTAATAAAACCAATAATGAATCATGAGGGTCCCACCCTCATGAATTCATATAATCCTAATTACCTCCCAAAAGCTCACCTCCAAATATTGATAGCATATGACTTCAAAAATTAAGTTTGGGACATACACCAAATATAGCAGCGCTCAAGTTAGTTTTCAGACACAGGGATCCAAAAGCAACCTCACTAATCTAAACATTTCAGTGAAGTATCTCAGCTCAAGAAGTCATAGTGAACATCAACATCACTGACTATTAACCTCAAAAGGTTAAGGTTGGTTGGAGAGATTCCTGCAGCTGAATAAAATATCACAAGTTCCTCAGGAAATGACAAAATAATAGAAATTTTATGAACTATGTACTTTTTTTATTCTGTGTTAAAAAGAATCTTTAGATTTCTCCTACTAAAATCAAATTCACTAATTGACAAATTGATTTATATCAAAGATTATATGCAGGAAAAAGATAAGCCGGTTTTTAAAAATTTTCTACCCCTTGAATGCCCTACTCATGTTCATATCCTGACTTAATTTGATTTTATAGTATTTTAGGAAATGTAAAGTAGATTGTTTTCTTCAAGAGTGAATTTTTCATCTTTTGTATCTACTCATAAGTGTTATAAAAACAAATATTAAAACTAATGGCCTAATTCTCCCTGTTAAAAACAAGGAGACAGACCTCTTCCTTGTTCCTCTACTCAGAAAACTTATGTACTTCCCTCCTTTACATGCATATACATGGACCCTTGAAAACCAGACAGGGCTGTTGTTAGTTTTATGACCCAGTCATGCCTTAATCATGAGCATGGGAACCACCTCTTTCAAGGGTAAAATAGGACCTGGATAGGGGAATTTCTATGGGTAAGTAGGAGCCTAATTCCAGTGGGGTACCTTTATCCAAGACTCAAAACTACCTTCTGTCATACACATACGCAAGCGTGATTCTCCACTGGATAAAGAAAGCCAAAAAGCTAATATGGACAGTCACTCATTTTCCAGGTACAGTGGTAACAATCTATGTGGGGACAAATTGTTAAGTCTCAAGTCCTCTTACTTAGTACCAGTTATTGTTTGTCATGAATTCATGTATATAATCAATTATTCCTACTTAGCTTTTCAATCCCTTGCTAGCTTGTCTATGAAGCACAGCCCATTCTGATTTAATGCTTTTACAGTGAAAAATGTTTCCTCTTTCTATTATCTTTGTGCAGAGGTTTTTTTTTTTTTTTTTTTTTTTTTTGAGTTGAAGGAAGATTATGTTTTTTAATTGTACTCCCTTAACTGCACACACATTTTTCATTTAGTGTTTTCAAATTTGCTTTGCATTTCTAAATAGACAAGAGTGGTGGGAACATAAAGGGGTAATTCTGTAGACTGGGCTTACTGAGCTGACCTGCCTCATGCTTTCTTTTTAAAGCAATTTATGTAAGGCCACTCCAATCCTGGCCTCCTTAAGTCAATAGGATATGCTACATTTCTCACCAAAGAACCTACTGCCTAGAGAAGAAATGCAAGTCCAAAGGCTCCTCCCTGCAAATAAGAACACAGTCTACCCTGATGGGGAGACTTCTGCCTCTTTTATAGAGAATGAATCCCAGAACTCAGGGAGACAGGATAATTAGAAGTCAAGTCCAACGAATATAAAAATCTACTGTCTGTCAAAAGTTGAGAGGTGGATGTGGGTGGAACTCTGGAAACTTCTCTGGGAACTCCCAGTAAGGGGGAGGCATCATCCCTGTCATCTCTGAGAGGACCCACACCGTCCCTTTCTACTTTGAGAGTGTCCTTTTTCCCTTTTCTTTTTTCTTCTAATAAAGCTGTCACTAGGTAAGATGTGTGGATTAAAAGCGTTTCTGTAGGATTACAACCAACCTGCACTGTGATTGCTCCGTTCTGTGACCAGGCCCCCTCTACAACGTGTCTCTTTATTACTTATACCCTTAATGTCAGCAAATCTGTCCAGTCCTTTTGTTTGTCTTGATTTCCCCATAGTTGGGGGAAATTCTTTTACATCTCCCATTTAAAATCTTTGTATCTTCTCCATAGAAATTTTCTACCACATGTGGTATTACACAACCTGCCAGAAGCATGATCTTGGGGGTGGTCACACAGGTTTGTGTCATGTACTGGCTCGATATGCACTCAGCTTCTTAGTCAAATGGAGGGTTTAGCAAGCCTTTCACTGCCTTCTCACTTCATCTCTTTCCCTCACCTTGTATTTCTTTGTAAACACATGACATGATTATTGATTATCTAACAAACTCCCTTTGATGTTTACTTTTTAACATTATATACTTTAGAAAATAGTTTTGTCTTACTGCTAGTGAATTATTTACTACTTTCAGTGTTTTTTAATTATTTGGTAATGTGATGACAGATTTTAGCAATATTACCTCTCTCATCCTAATTCAGGTGTCACTACATAATTTACTGTTTTCTTAACTCTGTGTGATGATTGAGGAGAGACACTTTCCTCTTCTTGTTGACTCTAATTTCTTTTTCATTTTCAAAAACTACCCCCAACTTGATTGAATCAATCTAGCAGAATACTATCTCCTGACCCAAATTTTGTTATGCAAACTCCTCTTCCCTAGATCTGGTCATTCTTCTTTTATAATTTATTTATTTTTGGTTCTTTTTAGATATACATAACAGTAGAGTTTATTTTGACATATTATACACACATGGAGTGTAACTTCCCATTCTCATAGTTGTATCTGATAACAAGTTATACTGGTCATGTATTCATATATGAACATAGGAAAGTTATGTCTGATTCATTCTACTGTCTTTCCTATTCCATTCCTCTCTCTTCCCTTCATTCCCCTTGTCTAATCCAAGGTGGTCATGAATCTTCCTAGTTCACCTAAAAAATATGTATAACAATAAAATCTTGTACCTCTATGGGAGCACTTCGCATAGATGCCAATCTTGCCTATACCAGCACACCACTGGGCAATACAGAGACCCTCCCTGAGAGAATGAGTGCACTAATTATATACATACATGCCCTGTGCTTTTTTTTAAAAAAAAGCAAAATTATACATATAAGGAAATTCTTCCCTCACTATGTTTAATGAACTAAACCAAAATACTTGTAATGCTTGACAAGATGTAGATAATATAGCTAATGGCTATAATCAGATAGATAGCAATTGTCATAGAATTTCTATAAATCAAATATACAATAACTGGTGTAGATTTTCAGACAGAACAGACTGAGACCTACAGAAGAGTCATCTCAAATTTTTTGAGCTTTGCTTTCTTTACTCCAAAAATATTTGGCATCATCAATTCTTATATTGCCCTGTTTCGCATTTTTTAGTCAAGTCAATGAACAGATTGAAAGGAATTAACCATTTGAAGAAAGTCAAGAGCAAGTCATCTGTAAGGATGTATTTTATTCACACTTGATGCAGATGTATATGCTTTGGGCTATTCACAGTGAGACAAAATGCCCATGTATTGGCTCAATAGTTACATTTGTTTATTTGGGGGCACCAATTGCTTTATATCTACCATAACACCACTATTTTTCTGTGTTTGATAAGCTTAAAATATCAGTTAATGACCTTGGGGGAAAATATAAATGTGAATACTCCATTGCTGATTCAAGTTAGAATTCATCAGTCAATTTTATAAACAGGACAGATAGGAAATAAAAATATGACCTTGCCACCATCAGGCTAACTTTCTCCATATCTTCCATCACTTCAGCTTGAACAGAGCGGTGGAGTGTAAATGTTAGGATTGTGTATCTCTAATTACTATTAATCAGTTTAGCACTGTTTCTATAAACATAAACTTAGCAAATGTGGAAACACAGTTTGTAATTTAATAAGGTAGAGAAGTCTAAAACATAATATTATATATACTGATGTTGGGGATTAAATCTAGGACCTCACTCAAGCTAAGCACTTGCTCTACCATTAAGCTAAAATTACAGCCATGAAACATATTTTTAAACTATGAAAACATTTTGAAAGAAAAGCAAAAAATTGCACTCAGAGTAAAACATGGGGAAAAGAAATAAATATTTTGAATCAGGGATGGTCTGTTTTTCAAAAGACACTGAGACTTAAAGAATGCATAGGAATAACCAAGATAAAGAGTAGTAGAGATAGTAGAGATGGCAGCATGTATAAAGAAATCAATTATAAGGAGTTTGTAGTATCAGTGGAGCAGAACTAATGTAAACCTGTCTAGGTTAAAAAAAAATAGAAGGGACTAAAAGATTCATTTGTAGAAGTAGGCCAGGGTCAGACAATAGAAGACCTTCTATGCCATATATTGATTAAGAATATAACTTCTAGAATAAATTAAATTTTTATAAATGGACAAATTTATCTATTCCCCTTCCTGTTTTCATTGCATACTCTGTTTCAGCTTAATTTGTCTTCAGAAGCTTAAAAGTCCTGGGCATCTTTCCTAAAATTCTGTATTCTCTAATCAGTAACCCCCCTGTCAAGTTTCCACTGGTTCCTTCATTGAATTTATCTCAAATTAAACTTGTTCTATTTTTCCCTTGAATTCTTAGGAAGATTTAATTTCACAAAATAAAATATGATAAAATGTCAGCAATTAATAATAATATAACATATTGTTCCATTAACTGAATATTTCCATTTACTGATTCTTTTGAAAATGTTGACAGTAAAAAAATGAAAAGTGTAAGATTTTAGCCAGGGGAAAAGAAGGTGATATTGTAGTTGACAAAAGCCAGCTTTAACAAATTACATCTGTGGCCTTCTTTTATTCCTAACATAAGTGTGTGACCAGTGACATTTCCAGCAAAGTACATTTTAAGCAAAATACACTGCCTAAATAACATTTCTTCCAAAAGCAAAAATCAAACAGAAGTTTTAGATCTAGGAATTAGAAACAATGCTTTTCAGCTTTAGTTATTCTCCAAGGCAGTTATTTTAAAGAATGTAAAAAGTAAATTATTTTAAATATTCTAAGTTGCTCACGATAATAATGAGTAATAATGAGGACCGGGGGGGGGGGGGGGGGGGGGGACTAAAAGCAGGACAGACAACATCATTACTCCTAATTTAAAGATGAAAAAACTGAGGACTACAGAGGTCGAAGAGTTTGTATTAACTCAAACTTGAGTTCCACGCTTGTCAGTTCAAATCCCAAGCCCTAGCAGTCTTCCATTTTATAATATGAAAATGACTTTCTTAAAATTGGTGGTTTAATGTGTACATGATGATGCAAAATTTACAGATAGATTGATGCATTTAAATTAATTCTCTCTTTAATTCTCCTTTCTTTTCAAGTAAGTTCTGCAATATTGCTTCTTACCCTGTAGTCCACAGTACCCACTATGGGTGAGGCATCTCCCCCATACTACTGATATTGGGTAGGACTTTGTACTTTGAATTGGCCAATTAAATATTAGTGGTTGTGACATCAGCAGAAGCTTTCAGCATTATGTAGTTTGGTTTGCTCTCTTTCATTACTGAGATCTGCTCTAGGGAAGAATGTTCATAGAATGTCCAGAGAAAGTACAAATCCAAGGAGAACTGGTTCCAGTAGCCTTGGCCTCATGCCAACATGTGGCCTGGCACCCAGCATAACCATTTCCAGCTAAACTCAGCTGATTATCATTGATCACAGATCTATGAAGAAGAAAGTTGGTGTTAGCATGTCAAGCCACTGAGAAATCAGGTTGTTATATAGCAATAAATGATAATAATATTAAATATTAAATGTAATATTAAGTATATAAATTTAATATTAATATTAAATAATGGTAATATTAAATTACCATTTGAATGTCTGTTCAATCTGCCAAGTAATAATGGTAGAAAATATGAAAAGATAATTTCAAAAGTCACAAATTCTGAAGTTCATTATACAATAACCCAGAAAATATCAGGCATAATTTTGTAGATACAGATAATGCATACTTTGTAATCTTCCCCTTTTATTATCAGACTTCATGTAAATAATTATATAGCACACACATGAAAATGCTTTTCTATACCTATTTAGAAGAAATGATATTTACCCAAAGATATTTCCATAATAATAGTAACATCAATAGCTATCATTTACTGTGTGTTATGATTGTATGTCAGGCATTTTTCTGTGTTTTTTTTTTTTTTATGTAATCCATACCTACAAACTACCATTTTAGAGTTAAAAATGAGGTTTAGAGAATCCATGTAATTTTTTAGTAAGTAACAGAATTTAGAATTGAACTTGAGCTATTTGATTCTATTTTCATGATCTTTCTCAATAATGTTCCTAGATGTACTTCATTTCTGATTAGTATATGAAAACACTCTTTTTTTTTTTTTTTTTTGCGGTGCTGGGGATCAAACCCAGGGCCTTGTGCTTGCAAGGCAAGCACTCTACCCACTGAGCTATCTCCCCAGCCCAATACTCCTTAATTTTTAACCCTCATAAGATTCACACAGATATTAGAAATTTAAATGAAATTAATATATTTAAAGAAAATGAAAACTGAATAACAACTCACCTTATGATTTACTGACATAATAAAGCTATCAGAGAAGAATGCCTGCTTTATTTATAATCCAAATATACTTGAAGACATCCATTGGTATCTGTGTGGGATGGATTAAAGGACCCCCACCACCACAGTAACAAAATCTACAGATGCTCAAGTTCCTTATAAACAATGGCATAGTATTTGTATATAACCTATTCACCTCCTCCTATATATTTCAAATCTAATATAAGAGAAACCTCCAGTAGAGCAAGCGCGGGTTGCTTAGAAAGCTCACCACTGAAACCCTAGCAACTAAGACTTTGCCTATTCTTCCTATCCTCACCACTGCATCCCATCAAGCTAGTAAGCACTGACTAGCAAGCAAGACTGTTGGGTAAGGAGAGCAATCCTAAGAGAGATAATCTGATGTGAAGGTGAATGGGGAGGTCCTGAAGTCAGAGATGGAGTAGAAACACTGAGAAAACCTCTGGAAAACCCTCCCTCACTAAAATCACAAGACAACTCTAGAGAAAACATCTCAAAAATAAGCATTTCTTTTTCCTTTCCTCTCCTGCTAACAGGTCTTCACTTGCCCTGGGAAAGACAAGTGCCTTACCCAGAGAGGCAGAGGGTCTACACAGGGTTCCAGTCAATCCTCCATTGGCACAGCTCTCCTCCTCGAGGGCTGCCCACAAAGGAAAACTTTCTCCAGTGTCCAACACTGTCCCTAATCTTTCTCCTCAACATCCAGCAAGGTCCATAGCCTGCAAATAATGCAAATTCCCCTTTTATTTGCTCCAAGAAAAGGGTTCTGTACTCTCTCACTAGCCCCCACACAGGCTTTAGCAATTTAATGAAAATTTAACCTGAATTTTTTAAAACCCATTTACATTGAAGCCCCATCTTCCTCTTTGCTTTGACACAGGTAATCCAGTGCTTGCATCCTATTTCTTTTTGAAGGTGCCTATTTTTCTTTTGATTTCAGATTAGTTGTTTGCCTTAAAACCTAACCTCTCTGAAGGGTTCAAGAAAAATCATGACTTTGCAGATTATCTGGCCCATTCTTATTGTCAGGATAAGAACAATGCTCTGTCTTTTCATTCTGTACTGAAACTAGAATTTTCCTTGATTTTTAACTTTTATGTAGAAAAAAATTATGTTCTATAGAACAATTCTTAGAACTTCTCTGTAAGAAAAAAATATCAAATTCCTTCAGTGTCAAATGGGTCTAATCTGTCTTCAAGGTGGCCGATCTTTTTCTGCTTGATCAAATCTGCTGTTAAAATGCTTTATTGAATTTTTAAGTTGTCATGATATTCTCCAGCTCCAAAGTTTTTACTTTTTTCTTCTTTGTGTTACCTATTTCTTACTGAACTTATCATTTTGTTTTTGTATTGCTTTCTTACTTTTGTTTAGTTATCTATCTATATTATCTTGTCATCCATTGAGCTTTTTTAAAATAATCATTTTGAATTCTTATAAAGCAGTGCATGGATCTTCATTTCAGTAACGTTAGTTACTGGACCTTTATCAGTTTTCTTTGGGGATACCATCTTTGTCTAATTCTTTGTGATCCTTGTAGCCTTGTATCCATATCTGTGCATTTGAAGGAGCAATCAGTCATCTCTTTCAGTCTTTATACACTGGCGTCTGAAGATAAAGACTTTTTATTTCTCTCAATCTTAGTTGGATTGAACTTCCTCTGGGATTGTGTCTGGCTCCTATATTCCTTTAACAGAATTATATATCTATGTACACATTTCCTCAAGCTGCTATATATCTTCAAAATTATTTTAATCCTTACCATCCATTTAATTCTTCAATAAATCATCACAGCCACCTTGAATTTTAATGAGATAGAATTGTGATTATTCATTATAAGTCTTGTGCTCAAAAATATAGAAAAGGAAAAAGAGAAAAAAGAAAAAAATAGATCTCTTAGGAAAAAAATAAATAAAGATGAAAAATAGCCTGTTTGGGGAGTATGTTTTTCTTTCAGGATATTGATTACTCATTTGTATGGATTTTTTTTTTTTCATATGAACTGGTACTCACAAACCCCTACAGTAACATATATACATACTATTATTTTTACCATCATGTAACTATCACCATATTGAATTAGTGACAGCTGTACAAATTATTATAATTCATTTATTTGCTTACATTTATTATGAACGGATCTGAAAAGCATTGTAAATCTATGTTATATTATAAGATGCAATTCAAATCAATAAGTTTCCACCTCTGAACTGTTACAATTATACTGAATTACAACTGTATTAAGAGGTAAATTAAAACATGCATATTCACGGGTAAGGATTCTTGTATCTTCCCCAATACAGAATGAAAATATTTCTACATTAATTTCAACTTTGCCCATGCTGTCTTAAACCAAAGCACATATATCTCTCAAACAGCTTCAGCTTATTTAACTGTATTTTGCACATGTTACAGAATATTTTGACTTTTAAAGTACATTTGTACACGAAAAAAAATTTAAAACAGGTGTATTTAGGAGTATTTCAACGGGCACTAAGTTTAGAAGTACACCACTTTTTTGCTATTATTGAAGTAGGAAATAAGATATAGTACAGCAATATTTTCCTGAACGCTATGTCCCTTAATTCTTGGAACTCTGTTCAAATTCTTTTATATTTGAGCAGGATCTTGGTACCATACAAAACTATGCTTTACTTTTGTTCCCAGGCTTTCC
This sequence comes from Sciurus vulgaris, assembly GCF_902686455.1. Lineage (NCBI taxonomy): Eukaryota > Metazoa > Chordata > Mammalia > Rodentia > Sciuridae > Sciurus > Sciurus vulgaris. Next base: position 51,571,208 of record NC_136466.1, read on the forward strand.
ATGCAGATAAAAACTACTAAAATGTCATTAATTTCAATGCTTCTAATCATATCCTTCCTCTATTCCCCCAATATTTGCAGTAAATAAAAGAGATTGCATCTGTCAGAACTTCAAGGCTGATCAGGGCAAAGTTTTGAGTTTCAGGGAATTTATATAGTCATACATATGTATATATATATATGTGTGTGTATGTTTATATTTCCATGTTAAGTATTTTTCTAAAAGCAACTGCTGCAATCCACAGATTCCCTATGAAGAATGCGAAGAAGATAAATTTCTGTGACAATGTAAGGAAAATAGTTCACACTGTAAGGGTGGTGCGTATATAATAAGAAAAATATTTAATCAAATGTGCACCTTCATAAAAAATTAAAGAAAGTTAATTTTCCAACACAGTTCTTTGTTGGGATCCCTGAAGATTTTTCTTATTTCGTTGTCCAAGAAAATAGGTACCGTATGAGGAAATAGTCTTGCACCATTTTTAAGAGACTCCTGTACCATTTCAAGTTTGCTTAGATAACAATTAAAGAGGTATGTTAAAAAGAAAGGGGAGGCAGCTGTCCTGCTGCTGTGATATCGCAGTGGCTCTACCCAAGGGAACAATGCTGCATTTACAAAAACAAGCTGACAGGGGCATAAACTGAGCATTTGGGCAAGTCACCTTATTAGTTCTTTTCACATGTCCACTTTTATGTCTCACCTGTGAAGACTTTCTAACCAGATATTCAATTTTATCTATTTCCTTACTTTTAACATACTGGATTATGGACCTTAAGATACATCAGCTAAATATACAATCATGTCATTCACAAATAGTGACAGCTTAAGTTCCTCTTTTCCTATTCGTATCCCTTTAATTACTTTAGTCTGCCTAATTGCTCTGGCTAGAGTTTCAAGGACAATGTTGAATAGAAGTGGTGAAAGAGGGCATCCTTGTCTTGTTCCCGTTTTTAAAGGGAATGGTTTCAGTTTTTCTCCATTAAGAATGATGTTGGCCATGGGCTTAGTATAAATAGCCTTTACAGGTATGTTCCTACTATCCCTATTTTTTATAGTGTTTTGAGCATGAAGGGGTGTTGTATTTTTTCAAATGCTTTTTCTGCGTCAATTGAAATCACCATATGATTCTTATCCTTAAGTCTATTGACATGATGGATTACGTTTATTAATCTACGAATGTTGAACCATCCTTGTATTCCAGGAATGAACCCCACTTGATCGTGGTGCACAATTTTCTTAATATGTTTTTGGATACGGTTTGACAATATTTTGTTAAGGATCTTTGCATCTATATTCATCAAGGATATTGGTCTAAAATTTTCTTTCCTTGATGTGTCTTTTCCTGGTTTGGGTGTGAGGGTGATATTAGCTTCATAGAATGAGTTCGGTAGGGCCCTCCTTTTCTATTTCCTGGAATACTTTGAGAAGTATTGGAATGAGTTCTTCTTTGAAGGTGTTGTAGAACTTGGCTGAGAATCCGTGTGGTCCTGGGCTTTTCTCGGATGGTAGATTGTTAATGGCTTCTTCTATTTCATTGCTTGATATTGATCTGTTTAAATTGTGTATGTCCTCCTGGTTCAGTTTGGGAGGAGCATATGTCTCTAGAAATTTGTCAATGTCTTCAGTAGTTTCTATTTTGTTGGAATACAGATTTTCAAATGTAGCTTCTTATTATGTTCCGTATTTCAGTGGTGTCTGTTGTGATATTTCCTTTTGCATCATGTATTTTAGTAATTTGAGTTTTCTCTCTCCTTCTCTTTGTTAGTGTGGCTAATAGTTTGTCTATTTTGTTTACTTTCTCAAAGAACCAACTTTTTGTTATGTCAATTTTTTGAATAGTTTCTTTTGTTTCAATTTCATTGATTTCAGCTCTGATTTTAATTATTTCCTGTCTTCTACTATTTTGCTGTTATTCTGTTCTTCTTTTTCTAGGGCTTTGAACTGTAATGTTAGGTCATTTAGTTGTTGACTTTTCATTCTTTTCTGGAATACACTCCATGCAATGAATTTCCTCTTAGTACCGATTTCATCGTGTCCCAGACATTTTGATATGTTGTATCATCATTCTCATTCACCTCTAAGAATTTTTTAATCTCCTCCCTGATGTTTTTTGTTATCCATGTTTCATTCAATAGCATATTATTTAGTCTCCAAGTGTTGGAGTAATTTCCTTTTTTTATTTTGTCATTGATTTCTACTCTCAGTCCATTATGATCTGATAGAACACAAGGCAGTATCTCTATTTTTTTGAATTTCCTAAGGGCTGCTTTGTGGCATAACACATGGTCTATTTTTGAGAAGGTTCCATGTGATGCTGAGAAAAAAGTGTATCTGCTCGTTGATGGATGGAATATTCTATATATGTCTATTAAGTCTAGGTTATTGATTGTGTTATTGAGTTCTATGGTTTCTTTGGTTGGATTTTGTTTGGAAGATCTATCTAGTGGTGACAGCAGTGTGTTAAAGTCGCCCAGAATTATTGTGTTGTGGTCTATGTGATTCTTGAAATTGAGAAGGATTTCTTTGATGTACAGGGATGCACCATTGTTTGGGGCATAAATATTTACTATCATTATGTCTTCCTGATTTATGGTTCCCTTAAGCAGTATGAAATGTCCTTCTTTATCCCTTCTGACTAACTTTGGCTTGAAGGCCACTTTATCTGATATAAGGAGGACAACCCCCGCTTTTTTACTGGGTCCATGTGCGTGGTAGGTTTTTTCCCATCCTTTCACCTTTAGTCTGTGGATGTCTTTTTCTATGAGAAGAGTCTATTGCAGGGAGCATATTGTCGGGTCTTTCTTTTTAATCCATTCTACCAGTCTATGCCTTTTGATTGAGGAGTTTAGGCCATTAACGTTCAGGGTTATTATTGAGAAATGATTTGTATTCCCCTTCATTTGACTTATTTTTGGTTTTTAAGTTGGTTTCGTTTGTCCTTTGAGTGGTTTTTCTCTAAGGTAGTTCCTCCCTTTGCTGACCTCCATTGTTGTTTTTCATTTCCTCCTCATGGAATATTTTGTTGAGAACATTCTGTAGTGCAGGCTTTCTATTTGTAAATTCTTTTAACTTTTGTTTATCATGGAAGGATTTTATTTCATCTTCAAATCTGAAGGTTAGTTTTGCTGGATATAGGATTCTTGGTTGGCAACCATGTTCTTTCAGAGCTTGAAATATGTCGGTCCAGACCCTTCTAGCTTTTAGAGTCTGGGTTGAGAATTCGGCTGCTATCCGTATTGGTCTCCCCCTATATGTAATCTGATGCTTTTCTCTCACGGCCTTCAAAATCCTATCTTTATTTTGAATGTTAGGCATTTTCATTATAATGTACCTTGGTGTGGATCTGTTGTGATTCTGTGCATTTGGTGCTCTGTAAGCCTCTTGTATTTGATTTCCCATTTCATTCTTCAGGTTTGGGAAATTTTCTGCTATTATTTCATTGAATAGGTTGTTCATTCCTTTGGTTTGTATCTCTGTGCCTTCCTCAATCCCAATAATTCTTATGTTTGGTCTTTTCATGATGTCCCAGAGTTCTTGGAGATTCTGTTCATGATTTCTTACCATCTTCTCTGTTTGGGCGACTTTATTTTCAAGATTAAATATTTTGTCTTCATTTGTCTGAGGTTCTGTTTTCCAAGTGGTCTAGTCTGTTGGTGATGCTTTCCATTAAGTTTTTTATTAGGTTTATTGTTTCCTTCATTTCAAGGATTTCTGTTTGGGTTTTTTTTTTTTTCTTTGAGAATCTCTATCTCTTTTTTGAAATCATCTTTTGCTTCCTGCAGGTGCTCTTTCAGCTTATTGGTGTTATCATTCATTGCCTGTATTTGCTCTCTTATCTCATCCTTTGCTTCGGGAATCATCTTAATCATGTGTAATCTGAAGTCCTTTTCTGACATTTCTTCTAACATAATGTCATTGGATTCTATTACTATAGAATCTAGATTTTTTTTGGATCATTTTCTTCCCTTGTTTTTTCATGTTGCTCATGTATCTTCCCCTGTAGCAGCGCAGATCTGGGGTATTGCAGATTTCCCCCTATAGGCTTTTAGTGGCCCTATAAGTTTCCAAAACCCTTTCTTTTACGGGAGATCAATATTAGCAGTGCCCAAATCAGACACTATGCAATCCTAGACCAAATAGCCCCTATGGGGACAATAACAAAATTGTCATAATAAAATGGTTCAAATGTTATCTTTAGTAAAACAAACAGTTTTGCAATAAGGTCTGCAGTTTCTAATGGAGGACAAAGAGGATGCAGAGGGATGTAGAATATGGCTGTTAATGCGATAAGAAAATAATATACAGAAGTTCTAGAAAATAGAAAGGGTGAGAGTGTAATCAAAAGAAATCGGATGTTAGCATGCAAAAAAGGGAGAAAGAGACTCTGAGGGAGCAGGTAAACAAAAGGAAAAGAAAGCAAGAAAAGTAAAGAAATAAAAACTTAAATTTTTTTTAAAAGGTAAAAAAAGAAAATCTACTGTATAACAGTAATATACTAATGAAACCTCCCAGTGTTCAGTAGCCTGATGCATGAGAAGTACCTGAAAATGAGCTTCAAGCCTCCAACAGCATCTCAGGATGAGATTTGCCCCACCCGAAGATCGGAGCTATGGCTTCCAGGATTATCCAAGATGGCCGCTCTGGCTTCAAAATTGTTGGCAAATGGGGAGCTGCAGCTCAGGGGTGGACGTGGTCAGCTGGAGGTCCTGGAGACGGGATGCAGCTGGTCTGGCAGGGGTCCTGGGGGTCCAGTGTGTTTGGTGTAGTTGTGGGATCCTGGAGATCGGGTGCAATTAGGCTGGTCTGGGTTCCCGGTGATAGGGCGCAGTCAGTTTGTCTGGGGGTCCTGGCAGCAGGAAGCAGTCAGTTGATATGAGGGCCCCAGAGGCAGGGAGTGATCAGTCGGGCTGAGGGATCCTGGAGACGGGGCTCAGTCAGTCTGGCCAGGCTGTTGTCTCAAAATGGCAGCAGCCACGTGTAATCAAACCTGCAGGTACTGTGACAGTGAACTTCCAGGCGACAGCAGGCAGCTGGTGCTCCACTGGTGGTCTGCGGTCAGTCTGCTGGCAGCTGTCAGACGATCAGGAGGTGAACCTCGAGCGTTGGGTGATGGATAGGGGTAAGGTAGGCGATAGACAGGCTAGAGGCAGGCAAATGGCGGATGATAGACGCCTGACAGTGAGCAATCTGCTCTCAAAAAAGGGGTCGATATGCTGGCAAACTGCAGACAAATAGGGTAAACACCAGGGGATTGATAAGCAGCAAAAACTGCCTCACTGAGAAACAGATATCCTCTGCTTGAATCCGGCGTTAGGGAGCGACAAGGAACACAGCCTCCCTCTAGTCTGCCATCTTGTGGCTGCCTGAAGTCATGGATGGTACTGAACCCTATCCTATGTATACTGTGTTTTATTTATACCTATGGTTAAGTTTAATTTATAAAGAAGGCACGGTAAGAAATCAGCAATAATCACTAATAAAATGTGGCAATGTGGCAATTACAATATACTACAATAAAAGTTGTATCTATCTAAACGTCAGCTATCTAAATGATACTGTTCACTGTCACATACCAAAATTTGAAGCCCCCTTTTGAAGAGCCTAAGGCAAAATTGCAATGAAATGAATTAACTTTGCTAATAACATAATGAATATATATATAGAATATATGTAGTATGCCATATTACCTATACAATATAAAGTACGTATTTATATGTACGACATATAGTATATTTTATACTTTATTCTATATATACATTGTTTAATCAATCTACCTATGTATTTATTAAGAACATTCTGTCAAACCAATTATGTGAACCATCCTGGCAAAATATCTTTTAAAATGCATTTTCTACATATTGTATACTTAGAAATAGCTTACTGCCATTCCTATTTGGTTTACTGAAATATTCTTGTTAAACTAACATATTTGAAATGACACAGGAGACAACAGGTTCTCTACAGAAGTAATTTTAGGTTTCCAGAAAAATTACAACAGTTTTTCCTTTCTTACACACTGACAATATATTACCTTAGAGTACAGGAAAAGTAGCAATCATAACTGATATATAGACATTCATCTGTATATACACGTATATATGAAAACAAATTCTATGTAATTTTAGAGAGAAAGTGTACTAAGATTTTGATAAGAAAAATTTCAAGCACCCATAAAAAACAAATAAACTTTGTAGATTTATTTGTAGTTTAAATGTGTACATCTAAATCCTAAAATTTATCTGTCACTGAGTTAGGATTTAGGAATACAATGATTAATGTTTTGTTCTTGACATCAAAGAGCACTTATTCTATAGGGAAAAAACTGACATTAAAATACAACTACAATTCACTTTCAAGAGTGATACAGCAAAGTGTCAGAGAGAATCAGTTTACTAACTCTAAGGGAGTCAAGGAAAATGCAGAAGGGATAAACTTGTGCTGGGAGGGTAAAAGTGGATTTGAAGGTCATTGGTTCAGAAAAGGCAGAAAAAGTAATTCCAAATAAACCCATGGAGGTTTGAAAGAGTAAAACTTGAATAGTAAAAACCTGATAGTTTATATAATTAAAACAGATAATAGATGGAAGAAGTCAGAGGCCCTTATTAAAACCTGCAGTAGCTATAAATTTTGGTAGTAGTGGGAGTGGGCTTCCTCACTAATAATTCTGAAGTTTATGTACATAAATTTTATTTTATATTACTTTGTTCTACATTTTTTAATGCTTCTAATTTATGAGACTAATCTCTTATGCTTTAGCATTAGTAAGGTCATCAATATTGAATTTGGAAAACACTATTAAGACCCACAATTGTATTGGAACTACCCAACTTCACGTAATACCCACCATGAATCTAAAACAAAAGCAAAAATTGATGTATGCATGACAAAAGTTCTTAATCTTCAAGGGATCCATGAACCTCTCCAAACTGTACAGAAGTTGTACAGTATGCATGCATACATTTTTCTGAGAAGCATCTTCTTTGATCTACTTTTAAAGGGGTACAAAAAGACTAAGAAACAGTACATGAAAAAATTCTAATCTCCCCTTTTTCTATATTATTTAATGTGACCTTAGTAACCTATACTAAGTAAAGAAATAGCCTGTAATTTTTGAATTGCTAATATTTTTATTTGTTTTTATTCAGAAATTTTATCTATCTTGGGAATCTATCGAAATGATCATATTGATTTATAACTAGATCAAAATTATCTTTATATTGTGAATTATGTTAATAGATAATTAAAGACTGTTGAGATCATTCTTTATATATTTTGAGATAAAATATATTAATTCATAACTTACTGTAATTTTAAAATGGTGCATTATTATATGTTCAACTATTTAGGACTTCTAAATGATATTCATAAAGTAAAGCAGACAACACTATTTTCTTTTGGTAGCTAATTTGTCTGATCCTGATAAAAAGAAAAGAAACAAACTTGAAAACAGATCTTCTATCCCCAGCTGCTCCAGTGGGCACCATGTGAATCAAGAAACAAGCTCTCCTACAAGTGCTCTTTAAATTCTTGACTCAGAAAATCATAGGTAAAATGTAATGGCTGTGTAAAGCCATAAAATCTTGAGAGTTGGTTTGTTATTTAACAATGGGTAGCTGAAGACCAGTTCATTTCAAAAAAGCTTTATACTTTTGACACATAAATCATGGACTGATATAAGCTTCTTATGATCCCTTAAAATCAGTCCATAGTTTATACTGCAATTTTGTTGTCATAATAAAAAAAACATTTGATTATATTACAAGAAAGAAATTTTTAAAACTATTTTCCTATTGCTATCATTATATTCTCTCTCCAAATCTATCCTGAGTTAATTTTGCTGGAATACAACTCATCAGTTTCAATTCAATTTCCAAATTAATTGGTGAAAAATGGTGTATAGAGAAAATAAGTATAAAGTATAAAGAGGTAACTCTTGTTTTCTCTCTACTTTAACTTACATTCCCCAAATAAGAATCTTCTTTGTTTCTGCTGCTGGACCACAGAACATTTGTCCTTTTTTTCTTCCTTTCTTTTTTCTTTTCTCTTCTTTTTTTTTTTTTTTTTTTTTTTTGTGTTAAAGGGGTCAGATCAAGTCACAAGAAAGTCAAAAGAACTAAGTAAACAACTTTATATAAGGAAATACAGATTTTTATCTATTTTTCTATCCATCATCTATATAGCTGTCTATAGATTTGTAATGTCTGTCATAAATGTATACATATGGTACAAAAGTAAGTAAAAATACCTAGTATAGAAATAATAAAATTTTAAAATATGTATTTTACTACAGAAGCACACACCAATATGTATCAAAGGAAAGGGCAATATCATGGATAATAAAATAAGGCTTGGGGATGCGGCTCAGTCCTTGCCTAGAGTACTTGCTTACCATGCATAAGCCCTAGGTTCAATCTTTGGTAGTGCAAAAAATTAAAAAAAAAAAAAAAAGAAAAGATACTAAAATAAACATAAAATAACAAGAGCAATATTTACCCCCAAGAATAAAAACTTCACCAATAAAAGCAATCACAAATATATATGCCTGTTAAAACCTCCAAAATGTAAATCAAAAATGGAACAAAATAGAAGGTAGAAATTGAGTAGTATACTTCAACATACTTCTTTAGGAAATGTAGATAATAGGTAAAAATTGAATAATTTAGTAGGTATGAAATATCTGATTAAAATGTAATCAATGTTTATTAAATCATGTGTGTTTATTTCTTTTCTCAATTTGGGAAGAATTGTCCATAGGGAAATTTGGCAATATCTGGAGACATCTCTGTAATCTAATAAAGATTACAGGAGAGGTTGCTACTAATATCTAGTAAAGGCAGCAATGCTGTTAAGCACCCTAGGATGTACAAAACAACACAGAATTACACAACTCAATTGATCATAGTGATTCTGTTGAGAATTCCTGATATTTATCTTTGTAGTATACATATATGATAATTGTATATCCATTTATTTATACATATACACAGATACATACACATGCACATATATGCCCAAATATATCTCTATACATATGTGTGAGTAGTGTGTGTGTGTGTGTGTGTATGTGTGCATGTGTGTGTGCATGTATGTGTGTGTGAGTGAGATAGATATTTATATTTATCAGTTAAAGAGATAAGGTGTTATCAATGGCAGGTCCAGTATTTAAGAAGATTTAATAAATCAAATCTCCCTATTCCTTGTTCTGCTGGGTAAATAGGTCACAAAATTAAAGGAAAGCCTCCAGGTGGATGCTAATATACATTAAGTGAGTATAATGTTGGAGAAAGCAATTTTATCTTGCAGAATGGTTTCATTTTCTTATAATGCAAGTTACTAAACTCCTTCAAACTATTGGTTTCTAAAATCATATAGATATTGTACACACTGTGACTGTGGTAGCTATGTAATATTTTTGCTCAAAACCTACCCAACTTTGAATGTATGTTTCACAATGCACCAAGATAAGACCATCTCTCTTTAGAGGTAACATCAAAGAATTTTGGGAAAATTTAAAAGCCCTGATTCCAAAACTTACAGAGGTGTCAGATTATGCCTTTGCCCCACAACCCATTTTTCATTGCCAGTGTGAGATTGTTAGTTACTAAGCCTCTCAATATACTGAGCAAAAGGAAAAGACTAGGACCCACACAGTTACCTAGTTTGAAAACTTAGTGGATATTAGATGTTGTGCATTAGCTGAAACAAACAAGCCAAACAATAAACACACAAGATGCAAGGATGGAGCTCCTCCAGAGATGGAAAACTGTTCAGACTCTTCCATTTCTCAGCTTCTCATACCTACTCAGCTCTGCAGTGTCCTTTTTTATTGTCTCTTACTGTAGGTCTGTAGATGCCTTTCTTTCCCTGGTCAATAAAACAAGAAACAAAAAACAAACAAACAAAAAATCTGCATCAGTGAGAACTTTCATTTTCATCCTTATAGTATCATGATCACCAGGGAAAAGAAAATTCACATGCTGCCTGGAGTGTCTGCTGAAACATCAAAGGAATAACACAGAGTGGCCCAATTTGTCCCTAAATCAGATGTGACATCACAGTTGATGGAGAATGAGTCACAGACACTGGAGCTCATGAAGATTTGTGATCCTGAGGAGAAAACAGCAGGTGTGTGGAAGCTACTTCTAAAGTTATAACAAGGATGTGCTGGGCTGAGCTGTGTCTTCCTCAAAATTCATATGTTGAAGTCCTCAAACCCTTACCTCCACCCAATACCTCACAAGAAAACCATACTTGGAGATAGTTTTGTGGGTACAGTGGCACCTCACCACTGAACTACATCCCCAGTCCTTTATTAAATTTTATTTTGGGACAGGACCTCTCTAAGTTACTGAGGCTCACCTCAAATCCTCCTGCTTCAGCCTCTGAGTCACTGGGATTTCAGCTATGTGCCACCATGCCCAGAAGGAGATAGGGTTTTTAGAAAGGTAATTAATTTAAGGAGAGGTCATTTGGTTGGCCTTTAATCCAACATATGTGGCTGGTGTCTTTATAAGAAAATTAGGACATGGACCTGTGCATGTAAACAAGAAAGACCACATGCAAACATAGGGAGAAGACGGCCATCTACAAACCAGTAGAAGAGGTCTCAGTAGGGAACAGGCCTGAACACACCTTGATTTCAAATTCCCAGTCTCCAGAATGGTGAGACATAAATTTCTGTCTGGAATACCTTCTTAGGGTTGCCCTAACAAACTAAAACAGTCATTCAGAGAAGGCACTCTGCCTCTGTTAAAATCAACCCATCTTCTTTTATGATTGCAAATGCCAACAGCAATCCCAAAATATGCTTCATGAGACTTTTCAATCGCTATACGTCCAGAAGAAGGAATGGATGATTATAGGAGCTTTCCCTTTGATCTTACTCCTTGCTCTCAGGAATCACAGCACTGGTTCCACTAAACAGTCTCTGATAGGTCTTCCTTCTCTATTCTCTCCACTGTTTCATATTACTTATTTTCTGTTCATTTTTTTACTAGTAAAATGCTTAATGTGTTCAGTGCAAATTATTACTAATAATTTGGTAAAATAATAATAATAATAATAATAATATAGTGGCTCAGTCTGACTCTAAGGAAAGTTACTGATAGTTTTTCTTCACACCATTTGAAACTTTTCAACCACTTTGCTCATTTAAACTATCTACTATAAAATGTAATATTTGTAATATTTGTTTTTCCACATTCAAATAAAAAACAAAATGGAATATATGTACATGTATAAGTTATGTATTACTGAAGAATAAATATAGGATACATTTTAAAATTCAGACTCTCCTCAACATGGCTAAGGCCAAAGTTGAATAATATGGTTAGTATGGAAAATTTTTAAAATCACATTAGAGCAAAAGAAAATGCACAATACACATTTTGCCTAGTGATGCCAAAGAAGATGTTGGTTGCACTCAATAAAAATTAATTTCAAAGGCACAAAATGAAAAGCAGTTTCTTTTTCTGTTGTTGCTATCATTAGTCTATCTGTATTACGTTCATCCCTCTGTCTTTGTGGATTCCTCATCCATGAATTCAAAATACTGAAAAGGAAATACTTGGAAAAAAAATACTTGGGAAAAAAAGGTACTGAAAAAGTGCATTTTTTTCCTAGTTCATTTCTAGTCTTAAAAAATACAGTATAACAACCATTTATATAGCATTTGCATTTACATTCCCATACAGACATCAGAATCTCCAAAAGCTGATGTAAATACTAAATTGGTAAGAAGGAAACAATATATTTCAAGTGGCATGTAGAGCAACAAGTATTTCATTCAAAACATGTTTAAGAATTTTAGTGAAATTAATTTCTACTGAACACGTTTCTCATAAACAAGTTGGTTATGCCATGTTTATGTGATTTTCTGTTATACTGAGATATAATCTGGAGAAGATTGAATACAATAAAGACATACAGAAGAATGAGATATTTTTCTGCTGAGTTTTTATATGTGTTAATATATTTGCATATACTTGATTTGATCTTTATATTCTAATAACTTCTCAAAAGGAATTCTTGGTGTTGGAAATCATGTTTTCCTGCTTTTAAGATAAACGTAACACATGCAAAATTAGTTATCTTATATTTTTGATAAACATTTTAATATATAAGAAATCATTTTAAATAATTACATAACTTCTAAAATGTGATAAAATTTAGTGAGAGAATACAAAATATTATTCTCAGTTTGTACAAAATATCCATACTGCTATCATTTTAAATACTGAAGATTTGTTCATTGTTCCTCAGGTGGGCCAATAGCATCTTCAGTGGGAAAAAAAATAAATAAAAGGATATTTCTGATACACCGTGCATCTGTGGTAGTATCATTTTATCTGGCTAAATTTTTTTCTTTCCATTTTTAAAATCTGGCACAAGGACATCATGAGCCAGGTTGATGGATTTTGTTTTGAAAGCCAGAAAGCACCTAAAGGAAAATTATTGATCATACCTTGGAGACAAAATAGAACAGAAAAGCTTTGTGTCATCCTTTTCAGAAGCCATTGAATATTAGAATCTACATCAGTCTGCCCCTAGACAGAATAGGAAAGACAAATTAAATCAGTATTTTAAGCCCAAATTTGATCTAATCTATTTTTGTAGATAAAACTTCAAAGTTCCATCAAGGCAATATACAATCCTAAACAATTTGTTTCCTTATCATCTTTTTGACATTTTATTCTGTGACAGACCAAGAAACAACACTGATTTCCCTTGGAGAATTAATTCACATCTGGTATCTTTTAGAACACTTTCCTGACAGAAATAGCAATTATAGTATGAAGTCATTCACTTTTAAAAAGCATCTGTAAATACCAAATAATTTACTAGCACACAAATTAAAGTTCTGATAGGAACATGTCAAATTCACTTGGATATGGATAAGTTCAATCTCTGGAAAAGAAATCTGCCCAATCTGACACACATTCACAACTTTGTTTACAGCATGTGGACATGCACCTAATTGCCTCTGGGAAATGTGCAATACAAAGTTTAGGTGAACTTTTTCACAAGGCACCATTAAACAATAAGGGCTTACTGGAGGAAATTCCTCTGGGAAATTTTGGAAAGATTGAACACAGTGAGGAATATCTAGTTTATTCCATGCACTTCCCATTTCTTCTGTAAAATATCTTCGTGGTAGCAGAAAATATATTTTTGTTTCATTTTAGTGATTATGACAAATATTCATTATTATGTGGGTAGTAGGGTCCAGTGTCTATGTTCACATATTCCCCCAAATTTCAGGAAACCCTTTCTAAGGAATCCTTAAAACTCCTGCATCAAGTGCCAATCTGTGACCATTACATTAGAAAGTCATGTGCATCTGAAACAGCCAGCTGCAGAGGTTATGAGGACAGACTTGTCATAAGTTAGAGGAGACATTTTTGAAGCCCATTTCACTTAGCAAGAATTAAGGAGGATATGCCCACCACTACCCTACTACCCCTTATTTGAGAAGATAGCAAATTGATAATCCTCACCATGTAGCTGAGGATTTAAGTGTAGTCTATTTCTAACAAATGATTAAAATGAATAGGTATCTCTTTTGCCTATGTACATATTCTATTTTTACAATGGAAACTGGAATAGTAGACAGGCTAAACTTTTAGTCATGAATTCTTCATATTCTGTATGACTTTAAGCAAGTCTCTAAATCTTTCTGTACCTCAGTATATGCTAAAATATGAACTCCCTTCACAGATTTGCTTTGGAATATGACTTGACATGTAGGTTATTAGAATAGTCTCTAGCTCATACTAAAATATCACTTGAAGTTAGTTGTCAGAATTTGTACTAAATACTCTGATTATTAATTTGTATAGTCTAAAGCTATAGTCTACATGTGGGAATTTGGGATGATATTTTTATGAGATCTCTGCTAGAGAAAATGTAAGGGAGTACTCCTAATTCCAAAGCAGTGATCAGGTAGGCATAATAAATTGGACAAGGGTAGGACAAGAACCACAATATAAAAACAATTCCTATGCAAGGCCACCCTGTTAGCCAGCTGAACCAGGATACAATAGGCTATCGGCCAGGTAAAATTAATATCCCCTGGAAGGAACACTATGAACACTCACATCCAGATTGCTTTTATTTGCAGAATCCTATAATTTTCTATACACAAATAGTATCTATTTTAGATAAATATTTCATGTCTTAATGGGCTTTGGGGAAAGGATTGTGACTATAGTCCTTCAATTCAGTGGTTTGAGCTTTAAAACACATTATTTCTTCTACCCATTACTGAGAAGCTTTTCTAAAAATTATTACCAAGCAAGAATTTTAAAATCAATGAAGTAAACCAAAACTCAATCGGAGATTTCTTATCCTTGTTTCAGCTGCATCTAAAATATTCCCAAATTCTCTTGTGATATTTTAAAAGCTAACTTTCTCTGCACTCTATCCGTTTTTGAACACACACCCATACACACACACACACACACACACACACACACATGCTGATTCTAAACTACTTTTCATTTCATCTCACATGATCCTCTATCCTTTATCTCATCTTGCCCTCAACTCCACCTGCTATAGTCTCAAGCACAGAAAATATTCTTTCTACTGACTTCCTGCTTCTCTTCACAGACCAAGATGGATTCTATAACATAGACTTCAAAAATAGATTAGAACCTAAAATCACCTCAAGAATCTTATCCTCATTATTTTCATTCTTCTTTCTCTAATAGCACAGGATACCAGAATGTTTCATGCTGTGGTTATTTATTGAGAGGAGTCACCTAGGACACAGCACTTGCAAACACCTCTTTCCTACTTCCAGACTGAGAAAAAGAATTATATGATTTTTCCACGTTTATATTCCTCTATGACGTTTTCACTACTAAAAAGCACATGGTTCCCAAAAATCAATGTCTTGTCTTCGATCAATTTGAGTGTATGCCCACTGAGTAACATAAAGTTCTTATGTCCATGAAATACATAACAGTTCTGTGAATCATAGGGCAGTGTCTCATAACACTTTTGGTTGTTCTTAATGTGCATAATGCTTTCACATTTTGGAAGTTTATGTAAAGTTGCCTAAATAAAAAATAATAGAATATAATTCATTGATGCTTTAATAATTCTAACTATTCTAGAATATATAAGGATACCTTGGGAGAGTAGCAAAGGCAATATTAAGTTTGTTCAATTGTTTATTAGTTTCCAAAAATTGAGAATTGGCACCAAAGCTAATGGACCTTCTTCTATTAAAACCTAAAAATGAAACATTAGTAAGCATATGATGAACAATGATTAAATAGCCATAATATACTACAGTATCTTCTCAATAGTTTGACCTCAATCTTCCCTTAGGTTGACCTATATCTGGCTAATTTTTCTGACTTTATCTTTGTAGAAGGGTATAATTCTTCTAGACTTCTCCAGGCCTCAAGGTGACAGTACTAAAATATAAGTGGTAAAACAAGAAATGGGGTGGGCTGCGGTGAACTAATGAAAATATATGGGCTAGTTCATAATCAGATGCCAAAAGAATATAAATTAGAATTAACCAGGTCCAATAAACAGCCTCTGAGTATAAATCAAATGTCAGAGCTAAGAGAGGACAATGTGCATCTGAGAGACCCCGCATATGCATTCATAGTCAATCTTTTAGGTGATTCTAAATACGTCTTCAATGTTCAAAGGCACAGTACTCCCATCACTTGAAATAGAATAATAGCATTTAAACTAGAGTTTTGAAGGAGAAAAGGGTGTCAAAGGAATAACTATGTGAGATAATGCATTCGTTAGCTAGATTTAACCTTTCCACAGTGTATATATACTCCAAAGCATCAGGCTGTACAAGATAAAAACATGTTACATTAACTGTCAACTTAACAATAAATAGCTACAAAATTTATTCTGAGACCAGGCTTAAGTAGGGTCTCTCCTTGATACACCAGGAATATTGTCACCCTCCTGAAACTCACATCATCATTTCTTGCATTGCAGACTACTTTATTGGTCAGTTTATAGATTCAGCACCAGAGTCTTCTTTTTCCAAGTCATAATGCATAAAACACACCCCTAACTTCATTGAGTGAAGAATCCTGCTCCAGGCAGTTCTATTCTCAAACATATTCTGAGGAAATCTTCTCCAGCCTACTCTTACCTCAGCCAGGTTACATGACCTGTTATTATGCTCCTTTGGCTATACTTTTCCTGCAGTTCAATAGTGAGTTGCCATGACTCTCTTTTCCATCAAATTCACATAAATTAGTCCACCCACAAAACTCAGTCCAGTGCATGTTAGGTGCTCAAAAATGTTGTTGAGTTGAATACAGAGGCAATATTGCTGTCATAATGTAAGACTAGAAGGACAGATATTTGTGTAGTTTAAAAATTATAGAGGAAAAATTGGGAGAAAGATGTACAAAGGTTACAGATTATTAATTATATTAGATCTTGTAAAATTTGAGACCATAATTTTTCAGATAATACATTAACTAGGACAACCATGATTAATAAAATTATTATTATTATTATTATTATTATTATTATTATTTGTAGTGCTGGGGATTGAACTCCGGGGCCTTCTTGCAAGCACTCTACCAACTGAGCTATCTCCCCAGCCTGATAATAATATATTTAACTATATAATGACAAATTGACTACTCATTTAGTATATTGACATGAACCTCATCTTTACATATGTTTAAAACTTCCCTTTAGGCGTTGACTATATCCTAGTAAAACACAGTCACCTGATCAGTAGTAAGAATGAAGTAGATGCTCCATAATTATATCACTTTACTGAGTCTTTGGTAATATAAATGTTTGATGCAGACAGAAAATCAAATCTATGCCTAGATCAGAATCAGCCTTAATAATGAACTAATTTTATAGTTGAATTTAACTAAAATATAAAAATATCTGGGAAAAGATCACTCTTAAAAATTGAAAATGATAAAACATTTATAAGGTTAAATAAAATAATAAAAATATTGTCATGAATGAATAAAGACACTTAGGTCTTGAGACTGCTGGCACTTAACATTGGAAAGTTGGAGAGAACAAGAGATAGTGTTGATTCCAATTAAATGACTATATTCTATTTTCTAATATTTGAACTAATGTATAATGCCCTCTATAATAACTTTGGTTGCTGAATAGAAAAAAATCATGTCAGAACAAAACCACATATTTTGAAAAATTTCCTACAGGTGATGAGGAAAATGAATGTCTGTCTTGGGAGATTTTATAGCTGTTAACAAGCCAATGGCAATCATTCTTTAGTAAACAACAAATTCAAAGTAAGTACAAAGCATTCTTAGTAAAAAATAATAATAACTTTAGGTCTGCAAGGGAAATGTGAGGTCAATACAATCAGTCAGCTCTTGCTGGTGTGTTTGAGATGGACCAGCCATCATGCTTTACAGAGGAAGCAAATAAAACTGACCCACAATTGAGTCTCATGTGTCTTTCCTATTAATATTGCTGACATTTTACTTTTCCTCCAATATTCACACTCTTGCTTCCTCAATTTTTCCTACACATTTTCCTGTGAATATTTTTTGAAAAAGTATTTTATTTTGAGACATACTGAAAATAGACATTTTGATGCTGTAATGGACAAGCATTATTAACATTCTACACAAGCATTACTAACATTTTAGAGAGTAAGTATAGTTAATTCCACAGGAATCTTCACAGAAATTTTAAATGATAGATTTCATTTTACAGAAACAAAACAGTTATGTGGTACATGTCCAGGAAAATTAAAAAAAAAAAAAAAAAAGCGAGGAACTATCTGGTAGTCAAAATGACTCGAAGACAGGCCACCCAGAACATTCATGTTTCTGTTTCTCTACAGGTAGACTCAGTACTGAACCTTCCTCCAAGTTTGGAACAAATACCTTATCTATTATGCAAACATGAAGTCTGTCTTCCACTACTATAGTTAAATTAATTCATTTTATTTTTCATGTGAGATATTCAATAAATCATTGAAAAGATCAGCTTCCTGTATTTTATTATCATTATGAGGTGAAATTTTTATGTATTTTGGGAAAACATCTTCAAAGTAACCATCTTCTTTTATATGTTTTTCTAGACATGATTTTATAAAAAAATTTTTACCAATAGAAGAAAATATGCTGTGTGTGCATGCCTGCAGCGTTTTTGTCCTCCTCTGAAGTATGTGCTGAAGGTTCATAATACACTAAGAAACTTCCTTCATCCAAATCAAATGAGACTGGATGCAAAATGATGGATTTCTTCATGCATAAAATAATATAATGAAGTCTCTTTGTTGCCCTTGAATCATCTCTAATTCAGGTAGCCACAGAGTTTTGTAATATAAGTACCAAGTAGTAAGAACTCCTCACTAAAAACTCTCACTCAGTTTCATGCAAGGATGATTATCTAGTCACTTAGTAATCTCACTGAACCCTGCTAAGAAACAGTATGATATGCAATATGCACCAATTGACTAATAATAATATTTAAAGATGTGATACGATGTTTGTTTCTGAGTCAATGCCTTTTGCAATTACCAGGTTTCTAAGTGAATTCTTGATCCTGAACTGCCATTCTGCTGTGGAAAAATTGATTTTTATCATTATAATTAGAGATGAGATAGATATGTTGTTTCCTTTTTTTGGTTGTCTTTTGGATATAAAAGTTATGCTGGTCTCCTAAAACAAATTTAGGAGACATATTTCTGTAGTATGAAATTTAAATATCATTGCTATTGATAATATAAATAGTAGATAGAACTTTCTCTGAATCTATTCATTCAAGTGCTTTTCAATTCTGGACCCTTTATCTTTGTCCCATTTTTCTATTTGTTTACTGTTTTTCCCTTTTCCTGGATTAATTTTATGTAGTTCATAAGATACAATAAATTCCCAAAAATTTATTTCCAGAGACACATATATAGATGCTGAAAATGCAAATAATAAATTAAAATTCCAAATGAATACTAGAGTGTGACTTAAACTACAGTAGACTCAAACCATTAAAATTTCATTTTTTAAAATTATCAGAGGAATTGAGGTTATAGCTCAGTGGTAAAACTCTTGATTAATGTGCACAAGGCCATGGGTTCAATATACCTGACACTAAAAAAAAAAAAAGTACATATAAGATTATTACAATGCTACCTGCCATATGGTAAGAGCTCAGTGTATTACTGATCATCATACATATTTTTATTTTGCCTTGATATAGGGAATACACACACACACCTGTATATATCTTTATATATATCTGTATATATACACATTAAATAAGTGTCAAAGAAGTATTATTGAATATGAATGTATTGATTCTAACTATTAATTTATTTTAAAGCTATTATTTTAAAGTCTGGAATTTTGGCTAGAGTATTTATAAAATTATTAAAAGTTTAATCATGTCCATAGATAGTTTTCTTATACTTTCTCCTATTTCTCCGACATTCTAATTTTTCTTGTTTCAACATATGAGTGAACAAAGGCACACATCTCTCTGCTGACTTGTATAATGTAAACCAAACAGTAAGGGGCACACGTGGCACTCTGGCTGCAGGGTCTATGTTGTCAATTAAATGGACATCAAAAGTATGAGAAAATAATAAAATATATCATGGTACAAATGTGGCCAATGTTATAAAATACAAATTTTCCAGAAATTAACATTTGAATCTAATACACTTCCAATTATATGGAATCTACATTCAATATATAATACATGCAATGGTTAATTTGAATTGTCAACTTGATTGGATTAAGAGATGCCAATGACTAAGAGGCTTCTGGGTGTGTCAATGAGGGCCTGTCTAGGAATGATTGGAATGTGGGATAGTGAACTGAAGTAGAGACCCTCCCTAAGAGTGGGCAATACCACCCAATAGGATGGTGTCTTGGATGGAATAAAAATTGGAAGAACAAGGAAGCAGATGCAGATCCAAACTCAACTGTTCTTGAACTGGGCTCTTGATTGATGCTTCAATCCTCTGAAGATATTGAACTCACTTCTTTACTCTTCCAAAGCAGACTCTGCCAGTGATTCTCCAGGGAGTTTCCAGAAGCCTTGGACTCAGACTAGGGTAGCACTGTTGATCCTTCTTGTTTTGGTGCTTCCATCTCTTGGACTGTGCAGCTACTAGTAGGTTCTTCCATCTCTCCAGCTGGCAGATGGCCATTGTGGACTATCCAGCTTCTGGTAGTGTAAGCCAATCTAATAAATCCCCTTTTTATAATCATACTTCCTGCTGATTCTGTTCCTCTAGAAAATTCTGATGAATACAATATATTATGGATTTGGTAGAAGTCAGTCATAGATTAGAATTCTTCCCTTCCACATATTAGTTTAAGTGGCAAAACTCAAATTACCACATATTAATTTAAATGACAAAAATCAAATTACTCAAGCTCTCTGTAACCCAAATATATTTTGGGGAGATTAAATTCAATAGGATACAAAAAAGATGTTTGTAATTTCTTATATAAATAAATGTTGAATAAATGGTAGCTATTATTTTTAATAAGCCTCGGAAAAATCAATAGTATAGTTATTACCTATCTCAAAAGCTTTAACAAGTACAGAAGGCTATAAAAAAGAGTATTATAGCCATAATGAATTTTCTCAAATGAGTTTTCTTCTGTTACAAAACTCTCGGTTTGGTAAAAATTGTATTTATAATGTCATTGTATTTATAATAAATCATTTATTAGCAGTAATAATGTGACGAAAATGTGCACACTATTTTCACTCTTCAGATACAACTGAAAGATAAAAACATTTAAAAAAATAAATTTATGAAGGTTCATAATTTTCTAAACTGCCAGTATGTATTTGTAGATACTTTCCTGAGAATGTTACAAATAATATGTCTACTTGCATGCTTTAGGAGGGAAATAATGGCAATAGAAAGCCAGCAAAGACTGGTCCTATTTATAGGCATTTAAGAAGAGTGGAAGAAATAGTTCAGTTTTCTTTGAATGTCATTCTTTATTCAAAGGTTATTTCTCATTTGATGTAATTAGAAAAGTATTATGAATAATGACATCCCTAAGCTCCAATTATGTTCTACAAACTAGAATTAGGTCAAATGTTATGCCAGAAAAACACAGTCTAACAAATGTGCTCAGAAATCTTGAAAATGAAGACAAATTAATTCATTAATTATAACAACATCTGGTTCAAAAAAAGAAAGTCTATTCTTTTAGAGCCAAAATATCTCAAAAGAGAGGATGTCCCATAAGTTTGAACTCTGAATTTAATTGAAAACTAATGCAGTAAATAAACTTTCAGAGCACAATTTAATGTTAAGTATGAATTCTTTAGATACTTCCAGGTAAATTTCCTTAAGTCTAATCATTTTCCCTAGTTTTTACACAGCAATTGACCTGTCATCATCTCAAAGTCCATCTGCTCAAGCCCATCATTTTACTCCAGTGAACTGAGTAAGAAAGCAAAGTAGCATAATCATACTGATCACTTTAAAAGGAGTAAATTTGGCCATTTAGATTTGATTTCTTTTTCCAATTTAAAACTAGGGAAACATTGATGATACTTTGCATCTTAAAATAGTCTGGCATAGGATAAAACAATACCAAAGAGTTTTACAGTCTTGATTAAACAAATGAAAAAAATACATATTTTAATTTATGCAATCCCCAAATGCCCAATTATTTTAATCAAAGTTTAGGTTACCTAAGTGGTGGGGAGAGGGTCAAATCTGAAAGTTAAAATTTTTTTCAGGATAATTTATGTGTGTACACGTTATTTTGAATATGCTATTAATTTATAGTTATAATTTTTAGACTCAAAATTGCAGCAATTTATTTACATCTAATTCTTCAAGTCAGGAATTAGAGCTGGTCTCAGCTGGACTCATTCATGTGCATTTAGTTAGAATCCAGATGACAGGGGGCAAAAGCATATGCGTTTTCCTCAAGCCTAACCTCAGAGGGGCACATCATTTCTACAAAATCAGCATAGATTCAAGTGGCAAGGAAATAGGCTCCATTTCTTGATAAGAAAGCCTATAAGTTAACCAGAATGCAACATGAATTCAAGGAGAGCAATAATCAGAGCCATTTTTGCACGCAGCATTTCACAAATAGATTTTACATACAGAAGTATCACATGTCCATAAGAAAAATTTCAAACCATTTAGAACACTTAAAATATAACGCCCATAGATTTGTTTTTAATTAAAATATAAAAACCTTTAAGAACTGAATCAATAAACAGAAAATTTTGCAGGTACACAGAATAATCACTTGGGTGATGCATATCTAGGACAGATCCAAAGGACATTGGAAAAAATGATTAAGTTAACAATGGAAATGAAGTTCATATAATTGGTCCATCAGAAATTGTGACTGGTAAGTCAACTGTGTTGATTGCCTGCTTAATGTTATACAGTATCCATAGGGTTATAATAAAAAACTAAAAATAACCAGGTTAAAATATACAATTACTTCATGTACAAAGAAACACACATATAAAATACATCACACCAAAATGACACAGATAAGTTATATGATAAGAAATTAGAGTAACTGTCTTAAAAATACTCAAGTAAGTTTTTAACCATTTTTAAAATGGAAAAGTAATCATCAAAGAAACAGAAGATTAAAGAAACAAGTGTAAACTTTAGTTCTGAAAATTTTAATAATTAAAATGATGTTCTCAATGGATGGTTTTAATAACAGAAGACAGATAGCAGAGGAAAGAGTAGTTGAACCCTTGAAGACAGATCAATAAAAAAGTATTCAAAGTAATCACATAGAGAAAATAACATTGAAAAAATGTAAACAGGATTTCAGGAATTGAACATTAATAATCACCCTATAGTCCATGCCATTAGAATCCCAAAAGTCAAGGAGAAATGCTGTGATGATGAAAAGTTTTTGAAAAACTAATGTTAATAACTTCCCAAATGTGGTGAAAACACAAATTTACAAAGACAAAAAGATCTGAAGTACCTAGATTGGAATAATCATCATAATCCAACTGCTACAATCTAAACACAATGAAAAAATTGGAAACGTCCAGAGAAAAAATAGTATTGTAAGCATAAGGAAGAATTCAAATGATTACAGATTTATCGACACAAACCTTGAAGGCTGGAGTCAGGGAAACAGAAAGAAGTAGTCACCAGATTTTGCCTTGGATGTCAAACCTTTGCCATGCCTTGTAAAACCCAGCAATAAGCAGGCCTCCAAAGACTCTGACTCCAGATCAATACCCACAGATTTATGTCCTAAGCTTGCCCTAGAACCAGATCCTGCTTCACCATGCTGGTTCCTATTGCCCTAAGCTTTGAGCCCATCTCAGTGTCAGGTGGCCCCTGTAGCCCTAATCATCAGGCAAACATCAGAGGATCTATCCTATAAGTCAAACCCTGTGGGCACAAAATCCAGACCCATCTTATATCAGTCTAGTCCCTGTGAGTCCAGGTTTCAGGTCAGCCCCAGCAATAGGCAGGAACCAGGGGCACAAGTTTTAGCCTGCCCAAATTCAGGCTGGTTTCTGAAAACCTATAATCCAGTCTTATATCTATAATCTTGTCTTATATCCAGACAAGATTCAACAAGCACAGGGTCCAGGCCTGTTCTTTAGGACCCTTTGGTGGACTGACTAACACAGGTTTCAGAATCACTCTTGAGTAATCAATCTGCAGGCTAGTCCTATGAACCTAAACTCTAGACAAGCAAACACATGCCTAGATTCTGGACCTTCACTAGAGGACAGAGGTTCCAGGAAAGTTCTCATAGCTACAGGTGTCAGGTCAGCCTGAAGGCATCAGGACAACACCCATAATTCTAGACCTCAGATAAGTTCCTTCAGATAAAGGCTCTATGCCAATCTGAGCACCAAGCTTGTACCAGTTGCCATCCAATAACCATGGACCAGGGCTCCAGAGAACTCAGTATTCATGCCTGCTCTGGTAAATTCAAGTTTAAGCTCACTTTCAAAGACCCCATGCCAGGACAGACTCTGGACTGAAGCTTCATGATCACTATTTTAAGCCCAAGCTCCAGGCTACCTCTCATGAATGCACATAGCATACCTTCTCCAATGCCTGGCCATCTCCTTCAGACTAAGATTCAAGACCCATCTTGGCACCAGATCAGCCCCAAAGTGCCAGTTACCAAGGCTACCTACCTGCTGACTAAGGCACCAGACAATCTTGCTCAAAAATTCACATGGCAAGCCTGCTTGAATAGATCCCAGAAAAGAGTTTGCAGAGGGTAGAATAAGACCTTACTCCTTAAAATGCATAGATTTCAATGTAAGGCAGCACAAAAAGGAGACAATGTCACCAAAAATCCCAAACAAGTCCCCAGTAACTCACATTAAAGGACTAAATATATGCAAATTTCCTAAGGACCAAATTCAAAATAAACATCTAAAGGAATCTCAGCAAACATCAAGAAAATAATGTCATCAGGAAAACAATACATGAACAAAATAAGTAATGGAATAGAAATATTTAAATCATATTTTAAAAATCATACTGAAATTTAAGAGATAAAAAAGAATGAATGAAATAAAGAATATAATCAACAAAAATTGACAAAGCAAAAGAAAGATCTATGAATATAAGGTAAAGTTATTTGAAAAAATAAATGTGGTCAGAGGAGGAAAAACAATGAAAAGGAGTAAGGACACTCATAACATTTATGGGACACCAACAAAAGAATAAATGTTTGCGTTATCAAAGTTCAGTACAGGAGTAGGAAGGATAGAAGAACGAATCACACATTATTATACTATGTACATATGTAACTATATGACCAGTGGGGTTCTTCATCATGTACAACCAGAAGAATGAAAAATTATACTCCATTATATATAATGTATCAAAGTGCATTATACTGTCATATATAACTAATTAAAACAAATTTAAAATTTGAAAAAGGAGTGGAAGCCTATATAAAGAAGCAATAGAAAAAACTTGTAAATTTGGATAAAGGTATTAATATCTGGATATAGGAAGATAAAATGTCTCAATCACACCCCATCCAAACAAGATTATACAAAGACATTATAATAAAACTGGCAAAAATAAAGGACAAAAGGAATTCTGAAAGCAACAAATAATATTTAATGGAGTTTCAATATGTCTACTGGTAAATATTTCAGCAGCAATCTTACAGACCAAGAAAGAGTATGATCATTTATTCAGATTTCAGAAAGAAAAAAATAATAATGCCAACCAAGAATATTGTACCCAGAAGAGCTGTACATAAGAAATAATGAAGAGATGAGGACTTTCACAGATACAACAAAGCTCAAGGAATCCACCACCACCAGATCTGTCGCACACACACAAAAAAATGTCAAGCGGATTTCAAGTTGAATAAAAATCATGTAATTTAATAACATTGAAACTAGATCCTATCACCCTTCACGAAAGTCAATTCAAAATGGATCAAAGACCTACAAAATTGACCAGAACCTTTGCAACTACTAGAAGAAAACATAAACTCAACACTTAAAACATATCAGTGCAGTTACCAACTTCTTTAGAAAGACCTCTAAATCTCAAAAAATAAAACCAAGAATCAGTAAGTAGGACAAAATCAAATTAAAAACCTCTGCATAGTCAAGTCAATGATTCATAGCATGAAAAGAGAGCCTATAGAATGGGAGATCTTTACCAGACCTGGGATTAAACTAGAATATACAAATAATTCAAAAATTTAACACTGAAAAATTTACACAATTAAGAAGTGGGCAAAAGACCTAAACAGACACGTCTCAAAAGAAGAAATACAAATGGCCAACAAGTACATGAAGAAAATACTCAACATCCCTAGCAATCAGGAAAATGCAAATGAAAACTAGGCCGAGATTTCATCTCACTTCATTTTTAAAAATTTTTTTTAGCTGTCAATGTATCTTTTATTTTATTTATTTATAGGTGGTGCTGAGTATCAAACCCAGGGCCTCACCCATGTCAAGCAAGTGTTCTACCACTGAGCCACAACCCCAACCCCTTATCTCACTTCATTTTGAATGTCAATTATCAAGAATACAAGCAACAATAAATGTTGACAAGGATATGGGGAATAAAGTACACTTGTACATTGCTGGTGAGACTGAAAATTGGTGCAACCACTATGGAAAGCAGTATGGAGACTCCTCAGAAAACTTGGAATGGAACCACCATTTGATCCAGATATTTGACTCCTAGGTTTACACCCAAAGGACTTAAAATCAGCATACTACAATGATACGGCCACATCAATGTTTATAGCAGCTCAACTCACAACAGCTAAACTATGGAACCAACCTAGGTGTCCTTCACCAGATGAATGCATAAAGAAAATGTGGTCTATATACACAATGGAATATTACCCAGCCTTAAAGAATGAAATTGTGGCATTTGCTGGTAAATGGATGGAGGTGGAGAATATCATGCTAAGTGAGATAAGCCAATCCCAAAAAACCAAAGGCTGAAAGTTTTCTCTGATATGTGGAAGCTAATTCACAATAAGGAGGGGAGCAGTTAGGGAAGAATAGAGTTACTTTGTATTAGGTAGAGGGGAGTGAATGGAGGGGAGAGGTATAGTGGTAGGAAGGACAGTAGAATGAATCTGACATTATTACCCTATGTACATTTATGACTACATGACTGGTGTGATTCTACATCATGTACAACAGAAGAATGAGAAATTATACTTCATTTATGTATGATGTGTCAAAGTGCATTCTACTGTCATGTATAACTAATTAGAACAAATTAAAAAAAAAAAGAAATATCACATTATAAAAGAAAGAAAACATCAAAGCCAAAATTCCAAAGTTGCTTTTACTCACTTCAACATTTAGCATATGCTCTCTAAGAACTATTTTCTCTCCCATTTTGCTGTTATTAAAACTGACCAATGTTTAAAAAAGAATACAAATAATGATAGATGATAGTGAGTATGTGGGGAAAAAGGTAGACTCATACATTGCTGGCAGGACTGCATATTAGTAATAACTATTTGGGAATGCAGTAGGAAGATTCCACAAGAGATGAGAAATGGAAACACTAAATGACTCAGCTACCCCACTCCTTGATATTTATTCTAAAAAACTAAAATCAGCATAGCATAGTGACATGGGCACATTAATGCTTAAAGCAGCACAATTCACAATAGCCAAATTATGGAACCAGCGTAGGTGCCTATCAATGAATGAATGGATGAAGAAGTGAGGTATATATACAGGCTGAAGATTTATTGATTCATAAAGAACAAAATTGTGTCATTTGCTGGTAAATGAATGGAACTGGGGATCATCATATAAAGGGAAAGAAGTCAGACTCAAAAAGTCAAAAGTTGTTTTCTCCCATATGTGGTAGCTAGATCAAAATAAGAAAAAAAATAAATGTGAGAAATTTCATGAAACTCAAAGGGAGATCAGTGAAGTAGAATTGAAGGGGAGGAAGGAGTGATGGGAAAAGGGAGGAACCATGGAATGAAATAGAACAAATTATGCTTTGTACATATATGAATATTCCACAGTGAATTTCACCTCTGTGTATATCAATAATGTACTAAGTTTAAAATCTATGAATAATAGCATTAGAATGTATGAAATAATAAGAATCTCTGGTAAATGTGACTACACAAATCCAAAATAATTCTCTATTCAGAACTCGGCTGAGAATCCGTCTGGTCCTGGGCTTTTTTGGATGGTAGATTTTTAAAGGCTTCTTTTATTTCATTGCTTGATATTGATCTGTTTAAATCGTGTATGTCCTCCTGGTTCAGTTTGGGAGGAGCATATGTCTCTAGAAATTTGTCAATGTCTTCGGTAGTTTCTATTTTGTTGGAATACAGATTTTCAAAGTAGCTTCTCATTATGTTCTGTATCTCAGTGGTGTCGTGATATTTCCTTTTGCATCATGTATTTCAGTAATTTGAGTCTTCTCTCTCCTTCTCTTTGTTAGTGTGGCTAAGGGTTTATCAATTTTGTTTACTATCTCAAAGAACCAAATTTTGTTATGTCAATTTTTGAATAGTTTCTTTTGTTTCAATTTCATTGATTTCAGGTCTGATTTTAATTATTTCCTGTCTTCTACTACTTTTGCTGTTACTCTGTTCTTCTTTTTCTAGGGCTTTGAGCTGTAATGTTAGGTCATTTAATTGTTGACTTTTCATTCTTTTCTGGAATGCGCTCCATGCAATGAATTTTCCTCTTAGTACCGCTTTCATAGTGTCCCAGACATTTTGATATGTTGTATCATCATTCTCATTCACCTCTAAGAATTTTTTAATCTCCTCCCTGATGTTTTTTGTTATCCATATTTCATTCAATAGCATATTATTTAGTCTCCAAGTGTTAGAGTAATTTCCTTTTTTTATTTTGTCATTGATTTCTACTCTCAGTCCATTATGACCTGATAGAACACAAGGCAGTATCTCTATTTTTTTGCATTCCCTAAGGGCTGCTTTGTGGCATAACATATGGTCTATTTTCGAGAGGTTCCATGTGCTGTTCCATGAGAAGAAAGTGTATCTGCTCGTTGATGGATGGAATATTCTATATATGTCTATTAAGTCTAGGTTATTGATTGTGTTATTGAGTTCTATGGTTTCTTTGGTTGGATTTTGTTTGGAAGACCTATCTAGTGGTGACAGCGGTGTGTTAAAGTCGCCCAGAATTATTGTGTTGTGGTCTATGTGATTCTTGAAATTGAGAAGGATTTCTTTGATGTACAGGGATGCACCATTGTTTGAGGCATAAATATTTACTATCGTTATGTCTTCCTGATTTATGGTTCCCTTAAGCAGTATGAAATGTCCTTCTTTATCCCTTCTGACTAACATTGGCTTGAAGTCCACTTTATCTGATATAAGGATGGAAACCCCCGCTTTTTTGCTGGGTCCATGCGTGATAGGTTTTTTCCCATCCTTTCACCTTTAGTCTGTGGATGTCTTTTTCTATGAGATGAGTGTCTTGCAGGCAGCATATTGTTGGGTCTTTCTTTTTAATCCATTCTGCCAACCTATGTCTTTTGATTGATGAGTTTAGGCCATTAACGTTCAGGGTTATTATTGAGAAATGATTTGTATTCCCAGTCATTTGGCTTATTTTTGGTTTTTAAGTTGGCTTGGTTTGTCCTTTGAGTGGTTTTTCTCTAAGGTAGTTCCTCCCTTTGCTGACCTCCATTGTTGTTTTTCATTTCCTCCTCATGGAATATTTTGTTGAGAACATTCTGTAGTGCAGGCTTTCTATTTGTAAATTCTTTTAACTTTTGTTTATCATGGAAAGATTTATTTCATCTTCAAATCTGAAGGTTAGTTTTGCTGGGTATAGGATTCTTGGTTGGCAACCATGTTCTTTCAGAGCTTGAAATATGTTGGTCCAGGCCCTTCTAGCTTTTAGAGTCTGGGTTGAGAAGTTGGCCGCTATCTGTATTGGTCTCCCCCTATATGTAATCTGATGCTTTTCTCTCACGGCCTTCAAAATCCTATCTTTATTTTGAATGTTAGGCATTTTCATTATAATGTGCTTTGGTGTGGATCTGTTGTGATTCTGTGCATTTGGTGTTCTGTAAGCCTCTTGTATTTGATTTTCCATTTCATTCTTCAGGTTTGGGAAATTTTCTGCTATTATTTCATTGAATAGGTTGTTCATTCCTTTGGTTTGTATCTCTGTGCCTTCCTCAATCCCAATAATTCTTAAATTTGGTCTTTTCATGATGTCCCAGAGTTCTTGGAGTTTCTGTTCATGATTTCTTACCATCTTCTCTGTTTGGGCGACTTTATTTTCAATATTAAATACTTTGTCTTCATTGTCTGAAGTTCTGTCTTCCAAGTGGTCTAGTCTGTTGGTGATGCTTTCCATTGAGTTTTTTATATGGTTTATTGTTTCCTTCATTTCAAGGATTTCCGTTTGGTTTTTTTTTTTTTTTTTTTTTTTTGAGAATCTCTCTCTCTTTGTTGAAATGATCTTTTGCTTCCTGCGGGTGCTCTTTCAGCTTATTGGTATTATCATTCATTGCCTGCATTTGCTCTCTTATCTCATCCTTTGCTTCGCAAATCATCTTAATCATGTATAATCTGAAGTCCTTTTCTGACATTTCTTCTAACATACTGTCATTGGATTCTATTACTATAGAATCTAGATTTGTTTGGATCATTTTCTTCCCTTGTTTTTTCATGTTGTTCATGTATCTTCACCTCTAGTGCTGCAGATCTGGGGTATTGCAGATTTCCCCCTATAGGCGTATAGTGGCCCTATAGGTTTCCAAAACCCTTTCTTTAAGGGGAGATCAATATTAGCAGTGCCCAAACCAGACACTATGCAATCCTAGACCAAATAGCCCCTATGTGGACAATAACATCATTTAAATAAGGGAGAAAGCAACTCTGAGGGAACAGGTAAACAGAAGGAAAAGAAAGCAAGAAACGTAAAGAAATAAAAACTTAAATATTTTTTTAAAAAAGGAGAAAAAAGAAAATCTACTGTATAATAGTCATATTGTAATGAAACCTCCCAGTGTTCAGTAGCCTGATGTATGAGAGGTACCTGAGAATGAGCTTCAAGCCTCCAGCTGGGGTCACAGGATGGGATTTGCCCCATCTGAAGATTGGAGCTATGGCTTCCAGGATTATCCAAGATGGCCGCTCTGGCTTCCAAATGTGTTTGCAAATGGGGAGCTGCAGCTCAGGGATGGACGTGGTCAGCTGGAGGTCCTGGAGACAGGATGCAGTTGGTCCGGCAGGGGTCCTGGCCGTTGGGTGTGTTTGGTGTGGTTGTGGGATCCTGGAGGCCGGGTGCAATCAGTCGGTCTGGGGTCCTGGTGTAGGGTGCAGTCAGTTGGTCTGGGGGTCCTGGTGGCAGGGAGCAGTCAGTTGATGTGAGGGCCCCAGAAGCAGGGAGTGATTGGTCGGGCTGAGGGATCCTGGAGACGGGACTCGGTCAGTCCGGCCAGGAGTCCTACAGGGCCTGGCTGTTGTCTCAGAATGGCAGCAGCCACGTGTAATCAAACCTGCAGTTACTGTAACAGTGAACTTCCAGGCAGCAAGTAGGCAGCTGGTTCTCCACTGGCGGTCTGCAGTCAATCTGCTGGCAGCTGTCGGACGATTGGGAGGTGAACCTCGAGTGTTGGTTGATGGATAGGGGTAAGGCAGGCGATGGACAGGAGAGAGGCAGGCAAATGGCGAATGATAGACCCCTGACAGTGAGCAATCTGCTCTCAAAAAAGGCGTCGATATGCTGGCAGACTACAGGTCATCGCAGCAGGCAAATGGGGTAAAGAGCAGGAGATCGATAAGCAGCAAAAACTGCCTCACTGAGAAACAGATATCCTCTGCTTGAATCCGGTGTTGCGGAGCGACAAGGAATGCAGCCTCCCTTAGACCACCATCTTGGATCTCCCAAGATTTAATTTTTATATCAAATTTCTATTTTTACATTGTGTACCTCTGAACAAAATATTATATCTATATCCCTGAACAAAGTATTATAGATCTTATGATTTTTAATATTTTTTCTTTTGATTGAATACCGAGTTCTATAAGACCTTCAAAGAAGAACTCATTACAATACTTCTCAAAGTATTCCAGGAAATAGAAAAGGAGGGTATCCTACTGAACTCATTCTATGAAGCTAATATCACCCTCATACCCAAACCAGGAAAAGACACATCAAGGAAAGAAAATTTTAGACCAATATCCTTGATGAATACAGATGCTAAGATCCTTGACAAAATATTGGCAAACCATATCCAAAAACATATTAAGAAAATTGTGCACCATAATCAAGTGGTAATCTATCATGTCAATAGACTTAAGAATAAGAATCATATGGTTATTTCAAAAGCATTTGACAATATACAACACCCCTTCATGCTCAAAACACTATAAAAAATAGGGATAGTAGGAACATACCTGAACATTGTAAACGCTATTTATGCTAAGCCCATGGCCAACATTATTCTTAATGGAGAAAAACTGAAACCATTCCCTTTAAAAACAGGAACAAGACAGGGATGTCTTCTTTCACCACTTCTATTCAACATTGTCCTCGAAACTCTAGTCAGAGCAATTAGGCAGACTAAAAAATTAAAGGGATATGAATAGGAAAAGAGGAACTTAAACTGTCACTATTTGCAGATGACATGATTCTATATTTAGAGGATCCAAAAACCTCCTCCAGAAAACTTCTAGACCTCATCAATGAATTCAGCAAAATAGCAGGCTATAAAATCAACACACATAAATCTACAGCATTTTTATACGCAAGCGATGAAAACAGCTGAAAGGGAAATGAGGAAAACAACTCCATTTGCAATAGCCTCAAAAATACTTGAGTATCAATCTAACCAAAGAGTAAAATACTTGGGTATCAATCTAACCAAAGAGGTAAAAGATCTCTACAAGGAAAACTATAAAACACTGAAGAAAAAAATTAAGGAAGACCTTAGAGGATGGAAAGATCCCCCATGTTCTTGGATAGGCAGAATTAATATTGTCAAAATGGCCATACTACCAAAAGTGCTATACGGATTCAATGCAATTCCAATTAAAATCCCAATGACATACCTCACAGAAATAGAGCAAGCAATCAGGAAATTCATCTGGAAGAATAAGAAACCCAGAATAGCTAAAGCAATCCTTAGCAGGAAGAATGAAACAGGGGGTATCGCAATACCAGAACTTCAACTCTACTACAAAGCAATAGTAACAAAAACGGCATGGTATTGGCACCAAAATAGACAGGTAGATCAATGGTACAGAATAGAGGACACGGACACAAACCCAAATAAATACAATTTCTCATACTAGACAAAGGGGCCAAAAATATGCAATGGAGAAAAGATAGCCTCTTCAACAAATGGTGCTGGGAGAACTGGAAATTCATATGCAACAGAATGAAACTAAACCCATATCTCTCACCCTGCACAAAACCCAACTCACAATGGATCAAGGACCTTGAAATCAGACCAGAGACCCTGCATCTTATAGAGGAAAAACTAGGTCCAAATCTTCACCTTGTTGGCTTAGGATCAGACTTCCTTAACAGGACTCCCATAGCACAAGAGATAAAAGCAAGAATCAATAACTGGGACAGATTCAAACTAAATAGCTTTCTCTCAGCAAAGGAAACTATCAGCAATGGGAAGAGAGAGCCTACAGAGTGGGAGAATATCTTTGCCACTCATACTTCAGATAGAGCACTAATTTCCAGAATCTATAAAGAACTCAAAAAACTCTACACCAAGAATACAAATAACCCAATCAACAAATGGGCTAAGGAAATGAACAGACACTTCGCAGAAGAAGATGTACAAGCAATCAACAGATATATGAAAAAATGTTCAACATCTTTAGTAATAAGAGAAATGCAAATCAAAACTACACTAAGATTCCATCTCACCCCAATTAGAATGGGGATTATCAAGAACACAAGCAACAATAGGTGTTGGCGAGGATGTGGGGAAAAAGGTACACTCATACATTGCTGAAAATTAGTGCAGCCACTCTGGAAAGCAGTGTGGAGATTCCTTAGAAAACTTGGAATGGACCTAAAATTTGACCCAGTTATCCCACTCCTCGGCCTATACCCAAAGGACTTAAAATCAGCACACTACAGAGATACAGCCACATCAATGTTCATAGTGGCTCAATTTACAATAGCCACCAGACTATGGAACCAACCTAGATGCCCTTTAATTGATGAATGGATAAAGAAACTGTGGTATGTATATATACAATGGAATATTACTCAGCTATAAAGAATAATAAAATTATGGCATTTGCAGGCAAATGGATGAAATTGGAGAATATCATGTTAAGTGAGATAAGCCAATCTCAAAAATCCAAAAGAGGAATGATCTCAGTGATAAGTGGATGATGACACTTAATGGGGGGTGGGAGTGGGACAAGAATGGAGGATGGAGGGACTTTATAGAGGGAAAAGAGAGGGGGGAGAGGTGGGGGGGAAGGAAAAAAATAATGGAATGAATCCAACATCAATACTCTTTGTAAATTTATTAATATGCAAATGGTATGCTATTACTCCATGTACAAACAGAAACAACATGTATCCCATTTGTTTACAATAAAAAAAAAAAGAATGTCATCTTACTAGCAGAACCTAAGCCACAGCTAGAATCATTGCTGAGAAAGGTCTCCACTGTTAGCTGCCCAATATCTTGACACACTAGGAGAAGGTAAAATATGTTTTGAAGTGTCCAAACCACCTCATCAAGAGTCCTAAAAATTCCTCACCCTTTGACCTGATAATTGCCTTCTATAAATCCATCTAAAGAAAATAGAGATAAAAGTGAACATTCATGCATAAAAGGGAGGGATGGGAGGGAGGAAGACAAAACTAATGAACAGAGGCCTGGTTAAATAAATTTTGAAACATTCAGATGAAAAGAATTTTTTTGGCCAATAAAATGAAGTTTCAAAAATTATTCAAAACTTCTTATCTTTTAATTTTTAATTTTGAAATAATCAAAAAATTTCAAAATTTGCAATGATACGATATTAAGTGGAAGTGACCAAAAACTCAAACTACCTGCACAGGTGAATCCCAATATCATGCAGAGCCTGATATTGAAGGACACACCCACAGGTGTATATCTCAGTTTGATTGGATGGGATTTCTTAATTTGCTTTACACACTGTTCTGTAGCATCTAAGCGTTCTACCAAAAAAAAAAAAAAAATTAAATAGAATGGTGGTGACAATGTACAAGTTTTTCTTTTATGCGCTCAACATTAAGTTATCAATTTAAATCACTTATAACTAGGAGATGTTTTTGTAAGTTTTAACATAACTACAGAGCATAAACCTAGAGTAGATACAGAAAAGATAAAAAGTAAGGATTCAAAGTATACCACTAGAGTAAACTCACTTGATAAAAATAAATATAGAAAGAACAAAGGTTCTATAAAATAAAGTAAAAATCTAACAAAATGACAATTTTAAGTCCTTGTCTTTTAATAATTACATTGAATGTAAATGAATTAAATTATTTCATCAAACACATGGAGCGATCTTGTACTTAGCTGAATAAAACTCAACTATCTGGTGTCCATAAGAGTTTGACTTTACCTATAATAACACACACAGACTAAAAATGAAAGGATAGAAAATTATATCCAAGCAAATGAAAATAAAGAAAAGGAGAAGAAACAGATATACATTATGTTAAATAGTCTTAAAGTTATAAGCTACAGAAAAAAAAACAAAGAAGGTAACCATATATAATAGAATGGTTAATTCATCAATAGGATAAAACAACTATAAATATTTATGTACCCAATATTAGAACTCATAAATATATGA
Organism: Sciurus vulgaris; assembly: GCF_902686455.1. Lineage (NCBI taxonomy): Eukaryota > Metazoa > Chordata > Mammalia > Rodentia > Sciuridae > Sciurus > Sciurus vulgaris. The sequence goes on from NC_136466.1 coordinate 51,606,475, forward strand.
AGCAAATATTAATTAAAATGAAGGGATAGATAGACTACAGTGTAATGATTACAAGGAATTTTAGTACCCCCAGTTTTGGCAATGCATAACTCACCCAGTGAGGAAATCAATAAGCTAATGGTGAACTAGAGACTGGAACAACACTTTATACCAAACAAACCTAAAAGACATATACAGACTTTTCCCAAGTGATGATTGTTTGATATATGATTTTTTTTGACATTATGATGCTGTCAAAGTGATATATTCAGTGAAAGTCATACTTCTAATTTTGAAGTCTTATTTTTTCTTGGGCTAGTGGTATGTGCTCTGGTTGTTTTTTGAGGATGCTGCACAGCTCCAGGAAGTTGCAACTCAGTCAGCCACACTATCACAAATGTAAATAACCAATATTCTACAATGGACTGTGTTCCTAAGATATAATGTTTGGTAAGTTAGGTGTATTAGGTATCCCCTAAAAGCTCATGTATATGAAACAAAGAAAGAAACCTTAGAGATTAAATGATTGGATTTTGAGAGGCCTTTTGATCACAGCAACAAAAAGCAGTATATTAAATGTATTTTTAGTTTATGATGTTTTCAAATTACAATGGGTATACCCAGATATAATGATATCATAGGTTGAGGAGCATGTATATAGAACATCCAACACAAGCAGGATACACATTCTTATTAAGCACACACAGAACATGCTTCTGAATAGGTATTATAGGTCACAAGATCAATCTTAACAAATTTTAGAAGATTGGAATTATATCAAGCATCATTTGGGTGGCAAAGTTTACCAGGGATTGAACTCAGGAGCACTCAACTTCTGAGTCACATCCACAGTCCTTTTTTGTATTTTATTTAGAGACAGAGCCTTACTGATTTGCTTAGCTCCTTGCTGTTGGAGAGGCTGGCTTTGAACTTTTCGATCCTCTTTCCTCAGCTTCCCAGGCCTCTGGGACTACAGATATATGTCACCATGTCTGACTCAAGCATTATTTTTGAATAAAATTTTATGAAACTTGAAGTCAATAACAAAAGGATTATTCAGAAATTTACAAGTATATGGAAATTAGACAATATTATCCTGAACAAGAAAAGGGTCAATTAAATAATTACTCCATTTCATATGTAAGAGAAAATATGCAATTTATGTCTTTCTGAGTTTGGTTTATTACACTTAGCATAATAACCTCCAGTTCCATCCGTTTTCCTGTAAATGACATGATTTTATTCTTTTCTTTTTAAATTTTATTTGTTCTAATTAGTTGTACATAACAGTAGAATGCATTTATACATTTTGCTAGATCATACATAAATGGAATATAATCTCTCTTTTTTCTGATTATACATATTATAGGATCAAGAATAACACTCTATTGAGTATATGTTCCACATTTATGTCCATACATATCCATTTATCCTCTGAGCATCTAGGCTGATTCTGTAACTTGAGTATTGTGACTAGCATCATAATGAACATGGGTATGTTGGTGTCTCTATTGTATGATTCTGATTTCTCTAAGGGGACATCAGAGGAGGATAAGTAGAGTCATAAGGAGAAAGGATACGATTAAAGAATGCTATATGGTTATCTTTATAATATGCACCAATAATTATTGTTATAAAAACATACATTTTCAGGTTCTATAAAGTTTCAAATCAGGATTTAGATTTTAACAAAATCTCTAGGTTATTTGTATGTACATGAAAGTTTGAGAAATAGTCATTTAGATGATATTTTAAGTTAGGCAATTCTATATTCACTCCAGGCATATAGGTAGCTTTTATGCTGTAGAATTATTGATCCACTGTCATTTAGCCCTTACCTTTCAAAATAGTTTTCTTTTTAAAGAAAAGATCCAACTTAAAAAAAAGAAATTAAAAGGTATGTTAAAAACAATGTTAAGACAAACAAAATTGAAAAAAAAGGTATGTAGCAAAAGCAATTCAGAAGAAGTAAGTTTACAGCAATAAATACCTACTTAAAAATAGAGATCTCAAACTAGAACCTAATGTTTCACCTGAAGAAATTAGATAAATAAGAACAAACTAAACCCAAAGAAAGAAAATAATAAAAATATTAGAAACAAATAGAATAAATTCTAGAAAAACAGCAGAAAAGGTCCATAAAACAAAGTTATTTTTTAAAAAGAGAAATAAAATCAAATCTCATGTAGAGTAAGAAAAAATATTCAAAAAATAAAATCAGAAGTAAATGAGGAAACACTACAACTTTTACTAAGAAGGAAAATATTATAAAAAAGCACTATAAATACTTACAAAAACATGGATACATAGAAGAATTGGATGAATTCCTAGACACATACAACCTAACAAGTCAGAATCTAACAAGAATTAGAAAATCTGTGTGAACCAGTATGAGTAGGGAGATTGAATTAGTAAAATCTACCATCAAAGAAAATCCTAGAACTTGATTGCTTACTGCTGAATTCTAGCAAACATATAAACATGAATTAATAACAGTCCTTCTCAAGCTGTTCCAAATAATTAATGAAGAGCAAATATTTCCAAATTCATTTTCCAATGCCAGCATGACTGTAATACTGATGTCAAACCAGGACACTACCAGAAAACACAATTAAAGGTCTTTATCCTTGCTGAATACAGATGTGGATGAGCTCACCAACATACTAGAAAAGTGAATTTGACAGTGCATTAAAATAATTATACACCACAATCAAGTGGAATTTATCAAAGGAATGCAAAGATGGTTTCATATATAAAAATCTGTAAACGTGATGCACTACATTAATAGAACAAAGGATATAAACCATATTATCATCTCATCAGATGCAGAGAAAACATTTGACATTATTCAGCATGGTTTCACAATAAAAACCTTCAACAAATTATGTGTAGAAAGAATGTTTTACCAGTCATGATTTGGATATGGTTTGTTCCCCAAAGGTTCATGACACAAAAAAAGAAACACGTTTAATAGACCATAATAGAAGCCCCCCCCCCCCAGATAAATATACACCTTATCATCAATTGCTTTTCAAAATAATTACCAAGAACACACAATGAGGAAAGGATAGTCTCTTCAATTAACAGTGCTGGGACAACTGAATCAATGTTTGAAGAATAAAATTAGACTCATCTCATACCATATGCAAAAATCAACTTAAAATAGTTAATGACTTAAAATGTGAGTCTTGAAAGTGTTAAAACTCTTCAATGAAAACCTAAGGAAAAACTCTATGACGTTCTGAAAAATGACTTCTTGGATATCCATCTACAGGTAACAATGACAAAATTAGATAAAAGAGATTATATAAATTAAAATGAAGGGACAACCTAAGGGATGTGAGAAACTACTGGCTAAAAGTAAATCTGATAAGTGGTTCAAATTCAAAACATACAAGAAACTGGAAGCTCTCAATAGTGAGAAAACTAATTATCCAATAAAAAACTAGGCAAAGAACCTGAACAGGCATTCTTCAAAAGAATATACACAAATGACCAATAGATACATGAAAAATTCTACATCACTATTCATCAGAGAAATGTGAATTAAAATCAAAATGAAATACTATATCTCACATTTGTTAGGATCTCTATTAGCAAAAAAGATGAAAGAAGAGTTGTAGAAAATATGGAGAAAAAGAATACTTGTAAATTGTTGGTGAGAATGTAAATTAATACAACAATATAGAAAACAATATGGAGATTCCTCAGAAATTGAAAATAGAAGTATCAAATGACTAGCAATCTCATTACCATAAAAAAAATTCAAAGGAAATTATAATAATATGTGGAGATATCTCTGCTCCTGTATTCATTGTAGCATTATTTGCAATAGCCAATATTTGAAATAAATATAACTATCTATTAACAGATAAGTGGAACAAGAAAATACGTATATATACACATGGGAACACTATTCAGCCTTTAAAAAGATATCTTGTGATTCAACAAGATGGGTGAAGCTGAAATACATTATCGTAACTGAAATAAGTCAGACACAGAAAGACAAATAATGCATGAAATCAAATATATAAAATCTAAAACTCACAGAAGCAGAGAGTTGAATGGGGGCTAGGATTTCTGGCACTGTTTCTTATAAAAGTGATGAAAATGGCATCTGTTATTATTTTATTCTTGGTACCTGCTAAGAGAACTGTTCTACGTGTTTTTTAACCATAAAAATGTAGTATGTGAAGTAATATATATGTTAATGAGTTTCTTTTAGAGCTTTCACAATGGATACATATTCAAAAACAATGTGTTGTAAATGCTAAATATATGCAAATTTTCTTTGACATTTCAAAAACATTATCTAATTAATTAAACATGGAAAAACCTTGGTAGAATTCTAAGGGATAATCTGTAAGAACATTTTAACTATAGATAAAAGTAATTGATTATGGTCTTATTAGTCTAATAATTATTAAACCAAAATTTAGTACTAAAACTAGATCTTAGGCATGTAGCAAATTTCTAAGTTTTAAAGTCTCACAATTCATTAATACATTATAAGTAATTTGAGCTACTGAAGATTTATAAATAACCTGCTACACAGGAACTAATAAAGTCTCAGAAATTAGTTTATTAATTCTACATTTTCTAAATATAGTTTATCAGGAGATAAGATTAAACAACATTGCTCTATGTAAATTTATGATTACACAAATGGTATGCCTTTATGCCATGTACAAACAGAGAAACAACATGTATCCCATTTGTTTACAATAAAAAAAAAAAAAAGATTAAAAGGCAAATTAAACTTGTCTCATTATACTTATTGTGATGATATTTGCCTTGTCATAAAGCACACCTATAGGGTCTCAGGAGTATCAAAATATATTTAAAAAGCTAATATGTACATGCCTTTGAAAATGCTAAGATTCACTTTACTTCTTCTAATACATCAATATTTTATGTATTAAAAACCATGCCTTTAAATTAAAAATATCCTGGTTTGAGAAAAATTTCACTATGCATTTATTATTCCAGGATGTTCTTTTAGAAATCCAATCCAAATGAACAATGGGAATAGTGCTGTCCTTCATGAGTTTGTACTCTAGTGGTTAAAAGTATGAAAATTATTTTAAAAGACTGCTAAAATGTTGAACTTAATAAATCAATAGATAAATAAATAAATAAATCAAAATTTTATGTAAATTTAAAAGAGAGAAAAAGTGATAAAAGTCACAGTAAAGATTTTCCACTTATCAGAAAAGAATTTAATTAATGGTTAGTTCTCTAAATTAATCTTTTTTTTATTAAACTACAGCAATAGCTGATACTATGTTAAATCTACCAATGACAATAAGCATGTGAGTTCACACAGTACTTCTTAAATTTGATGACCAGTTCATGCAAAGCATTAATTTTATTATTATAGAAATAATTAAATTTCAGACTTTAATTTGATGTTCAAGAGAATGCTGTATCTCATTAAATCAAGAAGATCTGAACAGGCACCCATTTCTAAATGTAAACCTACATCAGGCCTTTCATACATTATGCACAAAGTATGGCTGATATTTCAGGACACACTAAAAAAAAAATAACAGATTTTAGGTGAGCATAGTGGCGCACACTTTTAATCCCATCAGCCTGAAAGGCTGAGGCAGGAGGATAGTGGGTTCAAAGACAGCCTCAGCAACTTAACAAGGCCCTGAGCAACTTAGGAAGAACCTATGTCTAAATAAAATATAAAAGAGCGCTGGGATCAAGAAAACAAACAAAAAAAAAATCCTTTTTTTTTTTTTTTTCATTATTTACGCAGATATGTTAGGTGCTGATGTCTATGTAAATAATGAAAAAAATTTTTTTCCTTTTTTTGTCCCTCTCTCATACTATGGTTCATTCTATTTAGTAAAGTATAGGAAATTTTCCTTTAGATATTGCTGTTTTAAGCATTCCCCCACACAATTTTTAGTATGATTTCAAATTTTCAGGTTTTTTTAAAAATCAGAAAAGGGTACATGCAGAAGATACCAAAATTATTAGTATTGAATGCCACTGCATTTAGCAAGTGTCTTTAGGAAATTATTTAATAAAATGTGTAGAAAATTTAGTTTTGTAGGAGTTTAGCAAAGCATAAGAATTTGAACATCAATGTTTAGTAAAAATAACTCATGTGTTAAAAAGTGTGTATTATATATATATACATATATATACATATAATACCTCTAAATTATAATTCTAAATTATTTCTGACATAAATATGAACTATATAGAGAAAGGCATTTTTAATGGGCAAGAAAACTCAAAAGTTACTGAGAGTCATCTAAAGTTCAATAAATTCTTACAAAAATTCCATCAGACATTTTAAAATAGTTGATAAGTAGCTTCATAACATGTAGATATATTAAATTTAGGTAGACAAATATTTGTAAATGTGGAAATCATCATAATATATTAAAGAGCCATCAATGATAAATATTAATGGTAAAATAGAAATAGGAAAAAATTACTTCAGTCTTATAAAACCTGCTAAAGGCATCCACTTAACATAACGTGGAAGGGTGACTATTTTCCTCATAAATCTGAGAAAGAAAGGCAAGAATTCTCACCATATTTACTTAACATTTCATTATATTAGTTTGATAAAGTAAAAGAAAAAATACATAAATTTGGAAGGAAAATTTTTTTCTCACATGATTACATAGAAAATCATTGTTTATAAAAATCTATTAAAACTCAATGGAAAATAATTAAGTGGGACTAAGAAGCGAATTTAGCAAATTTGGAAGTTTAGCAATTTTTAAAAAGTCAATTACAATTCTTTATCAAACCATGAAGAATTAAAAAATAAAAATTTTAAAAGATAGCTATACCATAAAATAAAACTTGTCTCAGAATAAATTAAGTAAAAGACATATGAGACCTGTATAATCATAATTCTAAAATATTTCTGAGATAGATATGAACTAATCAGAGAAAGGCACTGTTACTGGGTGAGTATACTCAAAAGCATATCCTATTGGTCTGAAATTCAACAAATTCTTACAAAATTTCCATCAGGCATTTAAAAGTAATTTATAAGTGGCTTCTAAAGAGCATATAGAGTATAAAAGATCTGTAATATGCAATATGAGTACTTAGAATATAACAAAATTGAGAATATTTTGAATATCTATGTCTGTGTGATAAACTATGTCAATACTACATGCCTAAACAATATTACCTCTCAAGTTCTGTGGATTGACAGGGCTATTGGAGCAATTCTCATACTTGGAGTATCTTTCATAAATTTGTTCATAGATAATGACTTGGGATGTAGTAATCTTAAGACTCAATCTAAGATGGCTCATTTACTCCCAAACTTGGCAGTTCAGTTGACATGCCTGGGTGACATCAGGATTGACATCTGGATTGTTGGACCATTTGTCTATACATGACTTCTCCATGTGCCTAGTTTTAACTTCCTCTGTTCATAAACATCTGTGCTTAGACTTTCATGAAAGCTCACTTTTTCCAAAGAAAGTAACCCAAAAGACTGAGGTGGAAATTGCAAATATTTTAAAACCTAGCCTTGATATTTCACAGCATTATTTTGCCATTCTTTACAAAAAGTAGTTCAGAGGAAAAACTGAAAGCATTTTCTCTGAAATCAGGACCAAGACAAGAATGTTCACTTTCACCACCACTGTTCAATACAGTACTTAGAATTTTAGCCAAAGCAATTAGGAAAAATTAAAAAACATTAAAAAATAAAAGGGATATGAATAAGAAAGGAAGAAATCAAATTATGATTTTGCAGATAAAATGATCCTATACTTGACCAAAAAACTCCACCAAACTCCACCAGAAGACTTCTAGAGATGAAAAATTCAGCAAAGTAGCAGTATACAAAATCAGCATAAAAAATCAATAGCTTTTATATATACCAATAACAAATCCACTGGAAAAAAAATCAAGAAAACAATTCTATTACAATATCTTCAAAAAAATCCCTCAGAATAAATCTAAAAAAGGAGATGAAAGATTTCTATGATAAAAATTATAGAACACTGAAGAAGGAAATTGTTAAAGAAATTAGGAGATGGAATTTCTCCCATGTTCCTGGATAGGCAGAATTAATTTTATTAAACTGGCTATATTTCCAAATGTGATATTCAGATTCAATGAAATACCCAGAGGATACCAATGAGAATCTTGACAGAAGAAGAAGAAATAGTTTTAAAATTCATAAGGGAGAATAAAAGACTGAGAAGAAACAAAGAAATCTGGAGCAATAAGAGTGATGTTGGAAGGATCACAATCCCTGACTTCAAGTTGTGCTACACAGCTATAGTAACTAAAACTGCACAGTACTGGCAGGAAAACAGTATGTTAGATATGTGGAATAGAATAGATGACTCAGAGAAAAACTTACACAGTCTGATTCTTGACAAAGTTGACAAAACATAAGTTGGAGAAAAGGTAACCATTTTAGCAAACAGTACTGGGAAAACAGTATATCTACATGTAGAAGAATTGAACCAGATCTGTATCTCCCAGACTGCACCAAAGTCAACTCGATCTGGATCTGTCAACTAAGATTTAGATCAGAAAATCTGAAACTGCTAGGTGAAGACATAAGGTCAACATTCCAGCATATAATTAGAGGCATTAACTGCCTCAATGAAACTCTAAAACCCCAGAAAATAAAACCAAGAATTAATAAATGGGATGACATCAAATTAAAAAGCACCTACCTGGCAAAGGAGACAGTTAAGAGTGTAAAGAGAGAGTCCATGGAATGGGAGAAAATCCTTGCTAACTAATCTTTGGACAGAAGATTAATATCTGGAGTGTATAAAGAACTCAAAGCACTAAACACCAAGAAAAATAAACTTATCAATAAATGGGCAAATTAACTAGACATTTCTCCAAAAAATAAATACTAATGGCCAACGAATACATGAAAAAAATATTCAACAACTTTAGCTATCAGAGAAATTAAAATAAAACTACACTGAGATTTTATTGCAATTATAATGGCAATCAAGAAGAATTCAAAAAGAGCTGGGCAAAATGACCCAGATATTATATTCCCTGGCTTTTATCTAAAAAAGACCTAAAAGCAGCATGCTATAGTGATACCTACTGTTATGGTTGGATGTGAGTCTTCTCCCAAAAGCTCATGTGTGAGACAATGCATAAAGGTTTAGAAGAGAAATGATTGGGTTACGAGAGCCTTAACTCATCAGTGAATTAATCCCCTGTTGGAGATTAATTGAGTGGTAACTGAAGGCAGGTAGGGTGTGATTGGAGGAGGTGGGAATTGGGGGCATGCCTTTGGGGCATATATTTTATATCTAGCAAATGAAGTCTCTCTCTGCCTCTGATCATCATGTGAGCTGCTTCCCTTTGCCGCACTCTTCAGCCTGGATGTTCTGCCTTACCTTGAGCCTGGAGGAATGGGGCTGCGTATCTTTGGACTGAGACCTCTGAAACTGTGAGCCCCTAAATAAACTTTTCCACCCCCAAATTGTTCTTGTCTAAACTTTTAGTAACAGCAGTGGAAAAAGCTGACTGAAGTGCATGCATTCCAATATTGATAGTAGTAAAATTTACCATAGCCAAGTAATGGAACCAGTCTAAGTGCCTATCAACAGACGAATGGATAAAAAAAATTGTGTTATATGTAAACAATGGAGTTCTCCTCAGCCACAAAGAAGAATGAAATTATGTAATTTCCTGGAAAATGACTGTAACTAGATAACATCATGTTAAGTTATGTAACCAGACTAGGAAAGTCAAGGGTTGAATGTTTTCTCTCATAGGAGGAAGCTAAAGAGAAAAAAATGAAAACTTATGAAAAAGGGGGCTGTCTAATGAAAATAGAAGGAAGAACAGTAGAACAGAGAAAAGGGATTGGAGAGGGAGAAAAGGCAGGTATTTAGCAATGAAATCGAAAATATGCTATGTGCATATATGAATATATCACAATGAATTCCAATTTTTTATATAAATATAATGAACCGATTAAAAATAAATAAATAAATAGAATAAATACCAGTAAAGGAAGGGAATTGGGAGTAGGGAGGAAGGTAGGGAAAGAGGAAATACAGGGAAACAAAATGGAGCAAATTTCTGTTATGTGCATGTATGAATATTTCACAATAAACCCTACTATTAGCTTAATTATATTGTGCTAATAAAACCATAATAAAAAAGAATACAAAATATAATAAATCTTGGTGAGAATATGGGCTAAAGGAACACTAATACACTACTGATGGGATTGTACATTAGTACAATCACGGTGAACATCAGTATGAATGGAGTTCTTCAAAGACTAGGACTAGAACATATGACCCAGCTACACTCCTTGGTATTAATCCTAAAGAATTAACGTCAGCATGCTACAGTGATACATGCATATACCTGTTTGTAGCAGCACAATTCACAATAGCCAAGTCATGGAACTAATTTAAGTGTCTGTCAACAGATGAATGAACAAAGAAAATGTGTGTTTGTGTGTATGTGTGTGTGTGCATGTGTGTACATATATATAATAGAGCTTTATTTATTCATAAAAAGAGTGAAATTATGTCATTTGCAGGAAAATGGATAGAACTGGAGAACATTATGCAAAGTGAGATGTCACACTCTTTAAAGTCTAAAATCATATATTTTCTTTCATATGCCAAAACTAGAGAGAAAAAGAATTAAAAATGAATCTCTAAAAATAGAAAAGAGGTTAACAAGGGAAGAAAAGATGTAAAGGGAAGGTACAGGAGAATCATACAGACCAATTTTGCTATGTTCATGTACAAGTATATCACAATGAATACAAGTATTCTAAACACTTATCATACTCCAATAACGTTTTTAAAAAATGTTAAATAATTTTCTGAAGAAAAAAATATTAGGTGGAAATGACTATATTTGGCTTTGAATGCCAGGGAATGAGGTTCTCTTAGAGCAACTTGAAATCTAGATACTAAAATCTCTATTCCTCCGAATAAGGCATACCCCTTTCACATTTAAAACACAGACCTCCTCCCAGCCAAATCTCCAAAAGCTCTTACAACATTCTTTTCAGTTTTGAATTACAAGGTAGTTTTGATGTGAATGAGTTTCTCAGGGGTGTTTTCCAGGTGGATACATCTCTTTCAAACTGAAAATTTATGAATCAAAGGAACAGATTATTTTCCCCCTGACACTCAACTTCCAAGGTCAAGACAGGGAGAGAAAATTTAAAAAAAAAAAAAAAACAGTAACACTGCCTTTCAAAATAAAAGAGTATATGGAGGCATAAAGCAGCCACCAGTTCAGAGCAATTCTGAAATCCAACCAAGCACTTGCTCCTAGTTCCATGATTAGGGTCTTTCCTTAGAAGTAATTTGCTATAGATCGTCATTCTTCCCTCTGTGCTGTTGACTTCATACAAGAAGCCATCCTTTATTTTCAGTCACAAAATGGCCTGTGATTACAACTGTGTTTCTTTCCCAGCTTCAACTCTACTTCAGTTCTACTCAGTGAAATTCAGAAGACTTTTCAGTTTGAACTGTGTCGTAAGTGGGCTGTGGTTCTACCAAAACAATTCCACTACAACTTTGTGTTTTGTAAATGACTTATTGAAAATCACTCCACTACAGTAAAGTAAAATTCACAAATCTCTTTTAAATAGACAGACTCTCTTTATAAAAATCTATTTATTTATTTATTTATTTATTTATTTATTTATTTGTTTGTTTGTTTTTGGTACCAGGGATTGAAACCAGGGGTGTTTAACCACTAAGCCACATCCTCAGAAACTGCCCTTTCTTTTTGCGGGACAGATCTCACTAAATCGCTTGAGATTTAGTTGCTGAATCTGGCTTTGAACTTGTGATCCCTCTGCCTCAACCTCCTGAGCCTTAGGATTCCAGGGGTACACCACCACACCCAGGAAATTCTCTTTATCTTGAGTTGAGTGATGGAGTCTATGCATAAAAGCCTTTAACATCTTAATAAAATCTTTTGCAGCAGAAGGTATATAAAAGTCATACTCTTAATATTCTTTCCACATTATTTTACATCTATGATGAATTTCTAGTTGCTTCAGGAGCAAACTAATACTTTTCACATTCAGGTTTTTGGAAATGTTATTATCACTATTCTGAAAACTCTTTACCACTTTCTATATTACCCTAAAATATCTTATGATTTCATCTCCTGAAATCTTCATGTAGCTTCATAAATGTTCTTAGGTATCCTTCCAATGTGCTCAGAAAAAAATCTCTGCACTTTTTATGTCATCACACATTTTTATGATTTGCTTGTTGGTCTCACCTTGTTTAAACATTATTGTACACCAACAACATCACATACTATCTCCTAATGGAGTGGGTGAAGTGTGTGCAGAAGGACTGTACACCCAGTAGATTGTATTTTCAACTTCAAAGTACTTTGTGTAATTTCAGCATGCATTCTGTTACTTGATAAATACGTAATGATTATAGTATATGTATATTTAATAGATTCACAGATTTCTGAAATTTTTCTTGGCCCTTGAAGTTTTAAATGCTTTTCTTTTTTTCTACTTCATCCTATGACACTATGGTTTTTAGCATACTTTTCAGTAGTTTTACAATTTCTGTTATATTTTCCATAGATATTTCTCCAAGAAAGCACACAGAATTAAGGCAATAATTTTTGCTTTTATATTATATGAAACGCATAAAATCACCAAGTGAGTTTTAAACCTCAGGAAAAAATAATTAAGAAAAGTATTAAAACCTAAAATAAATCAATGGATTTTCTGCTGATAAATTTCCATCTTTCCACATCAGCCATTCATGGGGCATTATTGGAATCACACTGTTGTTTGGTAGACTTTTTCAGTATTCATGTATATCTACAGTCATGGTCACTGAAGGTAGTAATGGGAAATATAGCTGAGATTAGTTCACACTTTAAAGATCTTTTTAATCTGTTTCCATCATTCTTTACTACAATATTTGGCACATTCTAAGTCCTTCTTCCTTGTTTATGCCTCTGATTAGTCTTTGAAAGCAATTATCTTATTCCTCATTTCATCCCTTGACACAGTATACATATTGAACACTTTCATCTTGCCACATAAATCAATTCTCAAGGTTCTTTAATCATTTCACTCTAAATCTTCACTCAATTTTCTCCAGTTAGCTCATGAATTTTTGATTGTGCACTACTCAAATTTAAATGCAAAACTGAAAACAGAGTTTTATAAAAATACTGATTACTATAGTTTTGGTAAGGACCATTCAAAATCAGTATCTTAAAAGGCTCTCAAAATACAAAGGCTTCTGGGAAACAAAAAAATTCAACAAATCTTGTTTCTTTTATTCTTATTGGCAAATTTATCATGTCATATCTTGTCCAGATAGCTATTTTTATTTTCCCCTATAACTTGATTTTCAATAACACAAAACGAATTTAATTTATTGGAACATAGTTTGATTTATAAGTTCTCTAATTTGATTAGCAGAAAAATAGTATAGTTCAAATTCATATTCAAAGAAGTTATGTCTATAGAGATGATAACTCTAAATTGCCTATTGTTTTCTCTATATAATATTTTTATATCTCTTCTGAACCAGGCTTGCAGGGATGATGAATGGGACTCCTGTGTCCCCTGAATTCTAACCAGAGAAGATCTCTGGAAGATCATATGACTTTATGACTCAGTGTCATAAAGTTGTGACTTCAGTTTGGACAAAGAAGAGAATACATGCATATATAAAATAAAATCCTGGAGACCTCGGTAACTATGGTGAGATTTGAAAAATGTCCTTATATTCCTGGGAACCTAAAGACTGTGACCATGTGCAAGCCAATGTACATGCCAGGAAGACTTGAGAAAAAAAGCAAAGGTGAAATTCAGCATAAGGAAAAAGTGAAAGCTAAGACTGTATCTTATAAACTACCTAAAGTTCAAGGCCATGTCTTTTCATTCCAGCTGTCTTTTAAACACATACAGACAATGAAAATAAATGAAATCAACCTGCCCAATCATCAACTCTCCACTAAATAATACTGATTAAGTCCTGGCACCTGAAATGTCAATTTTAAAATAATTTTTTAAAGTATTAGTATGCACTGCAAGAATATAAAGAAACTCTTCCAGAAAGTATGCTTAATTACTAATCAGTGACATTTTTAAAAAGGAAAACAACCAAGCAACAAACAACAACAAAACCAAAACCAGCAATAAAACAGATCTTCATTGTGGGTTGAGAACTCCAATATACATATGTTGAACACATTATATAAAATGTTTAGTTTTTTTAAATAATTTTTTTATTTAGCTTTTAATTTTTTACAGGCTGCATTTTGATTCATTGTACACAAACGGAGTACATCATTTCATTTCTATGGTTGTACACAATGTAAATTCATACCATTCGTGTAATCATACATGTACACAGGGTAATGATGTCTATCTCATTCCACCATTTTTCATACACCCCCCCTCTCTCATTTCCTCCTACATATTCTAAAGTTCCCCCATTCTTCTCTCATTCCCCACTCCCTGACCCCCATTATATATCATTCTCCAATTATCAGGGAAAACATTCGGCCTTTCGTTTTTTGGGCTTCACTTATTTCACTTAGCATGATATTCTCCAATTCCAGCCATTTATTTGCAAATGCCATAATATAATAAATATATGAAAAAGTGTTCAACATCTCTAGTAATTAGAGAAATGCAAATTAAAACAACTCTAAGATTTCATCTTACTCCAATTAGAATGGCTATTATCAAGAACACAAACAATAATAGATGTTGGCATGGATGTGGGGAAAAAGGCACACTTTTACATTGCTGGTGGAGTTGCAAATTGGTGCAGCCACTCTGGAAAGCAGTGTGGAGAATCCTCAGAAAATTTGGAATGGACCCACCTTTTGACCCAGTTATCCCATTCCTCGGTTTATACCCAAAGGACCTAAAATCAACAAACTACAGTAACACAGTCACATCAATGTTTATAGCAGCTCAGTTCACAAATGTTTAGTTTTAAACAACAACAACAACAAAAATATGTGAAATTCAAGTAAATAGGACAGTATGCCACTTATAAAGAAAGGAAAAACATTAGTCATTGTAGTTGACCATGAGGGTCTATTGGATTTGGGCTTAACAAACAAAAATTTAAAACATGCTATTATAAATATTTTCAAAGAATTAAGGGAACATTTCTAAAGAATTAAAGGGAGGTATGAAAATGTCTCATCAAATAAGCAACATCAATAAAATTTTAATTATATAAAAAATATGGTTCTGAAAAATGCAAATTTAAATGAAAAATTTATTAGAGAAAGTCAACTGATTTGGCCTGAGAGAAAAAAGATTCCATGAACTTGAAGACAGGTCAGTAAAATTATTCAGTCTAAGGAAGACAAAGAAAAAAACCATGAAAAAAAAAAAAAAAGAACAGATCTTTAAAGACCTGTGTAATACCACTAAGTATATCATGAATTACATAAGTCATATGAGTTTTAAAAGCAAGACTTATATTGGAAGGGTGTTTAAAATAAATTTGAAGGAATTGTGTCATAACCTTTCCAATTTCATGAAAAATATTAATGCACATATATAAGAGCTTGATGAACTCCAAGAAAAAGATTAGCAGACACAAATGAATCGTCAATAATATTTACAACTGGTTTTCCATCAGAAACTGTATAAGCCAGAAGACAATGAAATTTTTTCCAGAAAAGAACTGAACGAAAAAAGGCTGTCAGCCGAGAATTCTATGTCCAGCTGAACTTTAAGTACAGAATTTCAGATTTTTCAAGATAAACTATGACTAGCAGAACTGCATCCAAAAAAAAAAATATATTACAGGAAATTACTCAGGCTGAAATGAAAGGACACAGGAAAATAGTTTGAGTCCACACACAGTAAAGCACACCAATAAAGATAACTACATGGGTATTATGAAACATAGCATGGTTATTTTTTTGTAATGCTTTTCTTCTCATATGTTTTAAAAGGCATTACATAAATCAATAATTATAAAATTGTGTTGCTTGCCTATTACATGTAAAAATATAATTCTTATGACAGCAATATTACAGAAAAGCAGTAAAATAATGAAGGCAAAATTTTATATACTATAAACATTCGTAAAATTGAACTGAACTACATTGTTTTAAGCTGTTAATTATGATTCCAAGGAAAGCCAATATAAAATAAATTTAGAACATGTATTAAAATAAATAACAAGGAAATTAAAAGGCATACTAGAAAATGTCTACTTAAAGCTAAAATCAAGGAACAGATAAACAAATAAGACATGTTGATATAAAAGCAAACAGTAAAATAACATAGAGCCTATGTTGTCAGCAATCAAAATAAATGTAAGTGGATAAACACAACAAAGAGATTATCATAACTAATTTAACAAAAGCATCCTCTATACATGAATCCAAAGATCAAATAGGTTTAAAGAGAAAGGTGGAAAATGCTACATAGCATAGAGACAGTAAGCCAAAGAAAGCTGGAATTGTTATACTAACATCAGACAAAATTTATTTTAACTGAAAATTAACTAATATATCAAAATTTGGAACTAGGTTAGTGGCTATCAGCGATAAACAAAATGCAATGTGTGCATATAAAATGGAATATTTTGACAATAAAGCAATATGAAGTACTAATACATGCTAACACACAAATGAAATTTGAACACATTATGCTAAGTAAAAAAAGCCAATCATAAAGAAACATTATGGTGTATTTTACTATAGTTATGATCTGTACTTACTAATAACCAGCAGTGTTGAAAAATCATGTGTTGACTGATCATTTGTATATGCTATTTGAAAAAATATTTATTAAAACCTACGTACATTTATAATTGAGTTATTTATCTTTTACTGCTGAGTTATAAGAATTTTTGTATTTTCTGGATATAAGACAGTTGGAAGATATGATCATATTTTTATATTCAAGGAAAAGCACTCAAATATTCTTTAGTATGTGCGATGTTATTTGTGGGTTATTCACTAATACTCCTTATCATACTGAGGAGATTTTATCTTATTCCTTTTATTTGTTTAATTTTTTTTTATCATGAAAGGATGTGGGTATGCAACTATTAAGATAATCAGGTGCTTGTTTTCCTTTGTGCTATTTATATAGTATATTTCATTGATTGGATAAGATTCTATTGTCTCACATTCATTACTTGGGAGTAAGTTCTACTGATTTTCTTCCCCTGTTTCCCCACTAAGAACATATGTATATTTTGGTGTCACATGAGATTCAGAGAAAATTGTATTGATACATAATTAAAATTTCAATCTGAATATTATTGTTAGTGTAGGCAATTTAAAGAATGAAACAAAGATATACTAACATTAACAATAAATACATATAACATAAGCAGTAAATAAATAGAGGGAAACTGATTTTTCAGAAGAGGAATATGGGAACTTTACAGGATTCAACAATAACTGCCAACATCCAGAGAGAGCACATTCACATCTCTTCTAAAATCAAATATACCTCTTATGTGGCTACTACATTATTTGTCCTATCTGGAACTTAAATGGCAAACCAGGACCAATATTAATTGTCCACTGAGTTATTGACCATTCAAAGCACATGACTTTCAACACCCTTAACTGACCTTGTCTCTTTATAAGGAGTAAAGGTGGATAAAACTGAAGTGGGATAAAACTTTTCTTGATGAATTAAACAGTAACTCATGGAACATATTCCTGTACACAACAATCCCAATCACTGCAAATAGAATATCTAAGAGGATTATCAAACATTTGCTTCTCATTTGGGCTAACATAGTTAATAAAAAGCCCCAATGTTTGAAATCATATAAGTTATGCAAACAAGTAACTTTATATTTCTTAACTAAAGCAGTTATAAACCAGTATAAGAACTTTGGGTTTCCTTGGTCATCAGGGAATATCTGCTTTACTAATACTTCACACCATGCCTGGATTAACACTGGGTATGGGGGAATTTTCCCATTTGTGTACTAAACAAAGATTCAGCTTGGCTAATTTCTTGCGATTTGTGTATTGCTTGGATTAGACCTTAGTTCTTAAAAGTCTTCAATATACTTCTTATAACATTTTTAGTTATACTTAGTTCATGATCATTCAATCATGTTGTTCAGAGTTCTAGATGCTTTTTTTGTATTCTCTGTTCTGACAGGTGAAACAACGAATTTTTCATGTTATTCTACATTCAAACTACAAATGAGGCCTACTGCAGTGAACTTTATCTTCAAGGAATTCACCAAGAATGATGAAGATCTGACAGTACTTGAAAGGCCTTCCTGCACTTTACTGTTGAAAATGAAAAGAAGTTCCCACACTTTCAGGGAGATAGCTAATGATTTTATAGCCACGGAAAAAAATCAGTCATAGAACTAGTTTTGACCTAATTAATCAGTAAATTACAGCTTTGTATGATCATGGGAAAAAATAAGCATGAGAAGTAGATTGTAACAGCTTACCTTTCCCGTGAATAAACCACAGACATTTCCTAGCAATGATAGAATCTTGCCTCCAATTATCGGCAGACAAAAACAAAACAACCTCATTAATAGCAGGGCAAGCTTCATGAGCATATGCCCAGTATTGTTACAAAGGACTCTGCAAAATGAAGGGATTTATCACTTGGCATTTAATACTCTGTGGTCGTTATCCTGTAATTCTTAATTTTATCTTTAAATCTGTGTTTTGTGAATATGTCTGATAAAAGTGAGGCATAAGTCAGAGCTTAGATGCTTGGCTTATTCCTGGTCCGGCTACCCTCTGGGTTGGTTCTCAAGTTGCCCTCTCCCTTCTTCCTATTCAGTGACCACTGACACCTTCTGCCTCTAAGGGAGAGGGGAGGAAGCACTCGCGTGAGGAAAGATGAGGTAACCGGCCTTCAGCTCCTATAATGCTCTCCATTTACTCGTCTCACTAAGATATGTAGCAAACTAAAAACACTATGACATGGTGGGAGAGAGACCATGGGAGAAAGGAAAAAGATATATGCCTGCTTTTATTAAAAAAGACGCCAGGCTTAAATTTTGCATTTTACCTTTCAAATAATATAGCTAGTCCTGTTCCAATGAACACACTTCTTAGTGTCAATCAATCAACAGCCTCATGTTTCTATAGTGACATCAACTAACTGAGACCCATGAAGGCTGGTCAAGTCCTGATCTCTACACTCCCTGAAATCCACATATAAAACCTCATAGATGAAATACTCTATATATGTTCATTAAATCTATATCATTGATTGTATTATTTCATTCTGTAGTTTCTTTATTCAGTTTTTGTTTGGAAGATCTACCCAGTGGTGAGAGCAGTGTGTTAAAGTCACCCACTATTATTGTGTTTTGGTCTATTTGACTCTTAAAATTGAGAAGAGTTTGTTTGATATACATAGATGCTCCATTATTTGGGGCATAAATATTTAAAATTGTTATGTCTTACTGACTTATGGTTCCCTGAAGCAGTATAAAATGTCCTCCTTTATTCCTTCTGACTAACTTAAGTTTGAAGTCCACTTTATCTGTTATGAGGATGGAAGCCCCTGCTTTTTTACTGAGTTCATGTGCATGGTATGTTTTTCCCCATTCTTTCACTTTTAGTCTGTGGATGTCTTTTTCTATGCGATGAGTCTCTTGAAGGCAGCTTATTGTTGAATCTTTATATCCAATCTTCCAGTCTATATCTTTTGATTAATGAATTTGGGCCATTAATATTCAGGGTTATTATTGTGATATTTGTATTCTTTGTTATTTTGGCTTACTTTTGGTTTTTAACTTGACTTGATTTCTTCTTTGATTGGCTTTACCTTTAGGGTAGTTCCTTCCTTTGCTGACTCATATTGTTGTTTTCACTTCCTCCTCACGAAATATTTTGCTGAGAATGTTCAATAGTGCAGGATTTCTATTTGTAAATTCTTTTTAACTTTTGTTTATCATGGAAAGATTTTATTTCATCATCAAATCTGAAGGTTAATTTTGCTGGGTATAAGATTTTGAGTTGGCATCCATGTTCTTTCAGAGTTTGAAATATGTTGTTCCAGGTCCTTCTAACTTTTAGGGTCTAGGCTGAGAAATCTGCTGATATCCATATTGGCTTCCCCTTACGTGTAATCTGACACTTTTCTCTTGCAGCCTTTAAAACTCTATCTTTATTTTGTATGTGAGATATTTTCATTATAATGTGCCTTGATGTGAATCTGTTGTAATTTTGTGCATTTAGTGTTCTGTAAGCCTCTTGTATTTGATTTTCTATTTCAGTCTTCAGGTTTGGGAAATTTTCTGATATTATTTTGTTGAACAGGTCGTTCATTCCTTTGGTTTATATCTCTGTGCCTTTCTCAATCCCGAAAATTCTTAAATTTGGTCTTTTCATGATATCTCATAATTCTTGGAGATTATGTTCATGATTTCTTGTCATCTTCTCAGTTTGGTCAACTTTATTTTCAAGATTAAATATTTTGTCTTCATTGTCTGAGATTCTATTTCTCACAAGATCTACGCTGTTGGTGATGCTTTCCATTGAGTTTTTAATTTGGTTTATTGTTTCTTTCATTTCAAGTATTTGTTTTTTTTTTTTCTTTTTCAGAATCACTCTCTCTTTATTGAAGTGCTCTTTTGCTTCCTGAATTTATCTTTTAACTGTTTATTGGAGTGTTCATGCATCTCCTGCCTTTGCTCTCTTATCTCATTCTTTGCTTCATGAATCATTTTAATTATGTGTATTCTGACTTCTGGGCTCAATAAAGATTGAATTGAAGAATGAACTTAATTCAAAAGTATATTAATACATAACTAAATGCTCTCTCTCAACTGTTAGCTGAAACCACATTTTAAAAAAGGAAAAAATAAAATGCAAAGTCTAGGACAGGTGTTTTGGTCAGTTTTTTCACCACTGTGACTGAAAGAACTGACAACAACAATTTTAGAGGAGGAAATGCTTGTTTGGCATTCATGGTTTCAGAAGCCTCAGTCCTTTGAGTGCCAATTTCATTGCTCTGTGCCCGAGTGTGGCAGAATATCATGGCGGAAAGATATGAAAAAGGAAAGTAGCTCAGAACATGACAATCAGGAAGTAGAGAGAGCTCCCCTCACCATGGACAAAATATAAACCCCAAAGGCATGCCCACAGTGACTCAGTTCTCCACCCTACCTGTCTACAGCTACCATCCAGGTAATCCCTATCAGTGGATTAAAGCCTTGATTAGGTTAAGGCAGTATTTCACCTCTAAACTTTTTAGGAACACCTCATATTTAAACCAAAAAAGAAGTAAAATTTTAAATCATAAAATGAAAAACAATTGCAAAGTACAAAGAAATTATGAAGTGCTAAGAAAATATTTGGTCTTCCTAAATATGTAGTTGAGATATTAATCAAATAAGTGGTTTCATAAAATTTCACATACAGAAGATTGGGAGACAAATGGCACTCATTAGGTATAGAAGGCAAGGACAAGAAGGAATATGACTGTGTTCAAAACATAATTTCTATTTAGTTTTATTTTCTTATACTTACAATCTAAATGTCTGAAAAATATCTAGAAATTCCTTTTGGCATCTCTGCCATGTATTTGTAATGCCTTATATATACTGGTTTGGAGAAATATCAAAAATAATAAAGTCATCATTTAAGTGATTTTATACAGAAAATCAACTCATTTACCTATTATCTGCTCATATCACATGAAAGCAAGTAAATTGTTAATAAATGTTAAAATTTGTTTTGCCCCACTATTAATATAAAAAAGTTGAAATATTTTTATACCCAGAATAATATGAGAATTCAGTACTCTTCATGTTCATCATTTTATTTAAAAACCCTACCTTTTATATAAGATTAAAGAGTCTTTCTGTAATAAAACCTGCCAGAATGGTATTAATAATCCTGTGGAGGTGTTTTATTGCTACTTCTTAGGCAATATTTTCAATAATGAACCTGTGAATACAGTCTCTGGGTATATCAGGTTTAGAGTCACCTTTATTTATTTTTCCTAGTAGAAGATACATTTTGATACAGCATAAAGTACAAATAAATGAAGTGATAGAAATGAATTATAACTCTTCTATTGTTTTACACTTCTTTGCTTTACTTAGAATTCTCTTACACATTCATTTTATGATTTGATGAAATAAATAGTAGAAAAAAGTGTTGAGGAAGGGAACTGTCACATGCAATAGCTACAAGGTCTGAGACAGGCATCCCCTGGGCACCAGCTGCAATTTTGCTGTGAACTGTGTGGTTGATGTGGCACTTCATTACTCTCCTCATTGTGTTTGGAATTTCAGAAAGTACAGCTTTACATTATTGATTACATAGTAGAATCATTTTATTCTAACATGTACATAAGTAGAGTTCTATCTTTATGAATATAGGTTAAATTTTTCTATGAAAATTAATACTAAGAAGAAATTTATAGCTATTAGTAATGAAGGATTTTTAAAAGATGATTTTTTTTACAATAAGACCTACACTTTTTAAACAAGGTAATATCAATATAAATAGAACAACTTAGAAATGAATGAAGAGGAAAATGACTGATAAGAGATGATGAAAAGCAGACTTAGGGAAAATTAAAAGCAATATGAAAATATACTTAAACATTTTTTTGCCAGAAAAAAATGGAAATATTTCTACTGTAAGCAATAAATGCATAGTACTTAAAACATTATTCTGTATCCACTATATCTCTTGTATTCTAAGGCATAATGTTGGTTTGTCTAAAGCAAACAAGGAACACTTTTCTTTTGCCTCCATGAAATCATGCAAAATATCCAATTGAGTGCAGTTCTGCCTGATGAAAAAGAAAATACTTTCTATGATATCTGTCCCATGCAGCATGGCAAATGTAGAAACTTTGGACTTTACAATTAAAATTTTTCAATATTTACAAATCTTAATTTATTTCTAAATGGAAAAGCATATGAGACAGGAAGTTTTCCTTGAAAATAAGCAATATATTTACTAATAAACTGCAGGTCAAAGAAAACTCAGAATGCAAAATATAAAATAATCTTAAATGAATGGAAAATCTGCACATAAAAATGTGTGACATGAAGCTAAATTTGAACTTAAAGAACAATGCAAATATTCTAAATGAAATAAAGTATAAACATCAACATGTAAGTGTCAATATGAAGAGGTAAAAACAGACTCACAAAATAAAATTTAACAAAAGTGGAAGAATGGGAACAAAGATAAAAGGTAAACATTTTGACTTTGAAAGCATAAAGGTAATAGAAAAGATCAGTAGAATCTAAATTGGGCATTTTGGAAAACTGTTGATAACAACAAAATGGAACACAAAAATAGAAAAAAAACAAATTTGTCATTAAAAGTGAAAAAAGACTGCAAAATTTTTAGAATTGAATGATCATAAGAGGATATTATAATCATGTTTATGGCAATATTTTCTAAAAACATAGATAAGATGAACAAATTCCCAGAAAAAATCCACAAAAGAAGAAATAGAAATTCTATATAGCATTATAAAGAAAACAAATCAATGAATAAAATACTTTAGAAAATCGCATCACACAAATGAATTCTATCAAATTGTTCATAAGAACATGCAAAATTTTAACAGATTTTGAAATCAGTGCATGTTTTACATTCCCAAATTACTTTCATACTGCAAAGTCCAACTGTATACAGTTCTTTTATCAGTTTGTGATTGTTGAACCCATACATGTCACAGTCCATAGAGGAACAATGAATAGTTAAGCTTAAGTAAAGTTCTAGTTAGAACAACTTGTCTAATCTGTGTAATTATGAATATTAAGTCAGCTGAGCTGATATTTTGTGTTTCTTTTACAGATGCTAGCAACCCACTATATTCTCTCAGTGCACTTACACTTTCCAAGATTAGTATTTCATTTTTCAGCCCCCAAAGTATTCAAATGATCTTTTGATAAGGCAAAATCTCTGATGGCTACCAGAATACTAAATTAACCAACATGTAGCATTGACCTCCTCTTAGATAGATAGTAGGAGAAAAATTAGGTCAGTAGTGCCTCTGGTTGACTGCATACAAAGCTTGGCAGTTGAATAAAAGTTGAAATTTCTGTATGGAAAAAACTTGTAGGAAACAGAGAAAAGGGTATTGATATACCTATTATTAATTCTAATCACAATAGCAGTTAAGGATACATGATATTCTAAAAACTCAATAATCTGAATAAACTCAATTCAGAGTATACTAATTAGCTTTATTAGTCTATTATTATTAAATCAAGGAAATGACAATATTCTAAATTTCTCCCTAACTTTCTTCTCAAACTCACTATCAACCTCCCTTCTAATTTTTACAGCATGACTGCTGCTACTAATAATTATAGCAAGTCAAATCACTTAGCCATTGAACCTCTTTTCTGAAAAAACTTTACATTCTCATTCTCATGTCTTTACAGTCATTTTTAATTATGGCCTTTTCTGCTATGGAACTTATTGCATTGTATATTATTTCTGAAACTATGTTAATTACAAAGTTTTCTTTATAATAATTTTAAAATATGTCTCCTTAATGTGTCAGCTCCAGAGTTATTTTAAAAAGAAATTTATGAAAAAATTTTAAAGGTATAATATGCTACTCACTAACTGATAATGTGTTCAGAAATTGTTTTCTTGTTTTTCAGTTATACTAAGAATATTTAGAAATAACTATGAATAGCAGTAAGGTAAAAGTAAAGGTCCTATTGCAATATTTAAAACAACTGAGTTCTTTCTACTGGATGAGAATAAAATCGTATATACAGTAGCACTTTTCTGCCTAGCCGTGGTTGTCAAACAATTGATCCAGATCAAGGAAGACTTTAAAAATTCTAGAGAAAAAAACTTCAAAAACCAAATATTACAACTGAAAAAGTAAAATAATTACCTTTAGCTTAAAGAAAAAGTGTCTTTCAAACATGCTAGTGAGGATATTAGTTTTTATTTAAAAGCAGTTGTAAAAACATAGCACTATAATTGCATATTATTTGTAGATGAGAAATAACACTAGTATATAAGCCCCCTAGCCTATTTTCATAAAGAAAAAAAAAATGCTTCTCTGTAAGTGCAAAATAAGAACAAACAAAAATTTCTTCAGATCCCATGTCTTTGAGTACCTTTACAAAATCATCTAGCAGATAAAATTTGAAGAGACAAATTATAGAGATATACAGACTTCCCCCTGAGCTTTCTATCCTGCCTTGACACTAAAGAAACATTTCTGTTAAGCTATGAATACACTTCAGCAGGACGAATTGACCTGTCTGACAACTGCAAGCCTAAAAGTGAATACTTGGGGTCAGCGATAAATGCTAAGGGAGGCTGCTCCAATTCTGGTAAACCAGAATTACCTGTGCTGTGGACTATAGCTCCTTGGAGAGCACCGGATGTCACTTCCCAGCAATGACGTGCTAGAAGAATAGAGAGAGTAGATTGTGGGAGCAGGGCAGCATGGCATGTTACTGATAAGCAAGGGAGTTTTTCATATTAGCAATGTATTTCTGTGCTATCACAGTCAAAAGGGAGTACCAGAGGCTGTCATAAGAAAGTACATCTTTCCAACTATCTTGAGTAATTGCCCAGAAATCTAAACAAATTCAAAACTCTATTATTTTAGACATATAAAGTTAAAAAAAAAAAAAAAAAAAAAAAAACAGGAGATTTACAGAATTCTCAGGAGGAGGCAAAAAGATTCTCAGAAAAAAATCTTCAAAATGAAGGAAAAGAAAGAGACATAAATAAAATTGGTATATCCTAATGGTCAAGATCAGAAAAACTGCTAAGAAGTAATGGAGTGCTTGTCTTTCCATTTGCCTTTCCATATTTATGTTCTGGTCCTTACTTCACAACTCTACTGCATGTTCCTCTCCCTGTGATTCTTAATGTTATATGATTCTGTTCAACTCTTCATCCTCCCCTACTCTTCTCTAATATCCTTTCCTTTCTGTCCTTCCTTCCTTCCTGTCTTCCTTTCTTCCTTTATTTTTCCTGTGAGGAGATTGGGGAACCTGGAAAACTACCTGAGTTCCCTCAGCAGAGTTATATAGACTTGTATTTCCTACAGCAATGAACCCCAAGAAGGGAGGATGCCATGGACAACTGTGGGAGATTGTGGACTTTCAGATCCCTCAGGAACCTGATCTGATCTGCTATACCCACTGACTCATTTAGAAGGACCCAAAAGCCACAGAAAGATAAATAATAAAAAACCAAAATACTATAGTCAGTAAAACAGAGTACCTGAGGAAGCACCTAACAATTTACAATCTTAAAAGAATATCAGGGCAAAATAGTAGATATTAGATAATGGATCAAAAAGAAAGAGAGTCATTTTTCAGTTATCAAGATCATATCTAGAATGAAGAATTACTTGGACATTGTTGAAAAGTGATTTAATGGTTGAAAAGACTATTCTAATATCGTATTTACAGTGTAAAGAAATGGAAATAATAAGAAAATTAAGAGAAGAGAGAATGTTAAACTATGAAAACTAACATGAATCTATAAGAAGAACCCATAATGTGAAGAGATTCCATGCTGTGTGAAAAGATTATCCATTTAGGACTCTTCCAGGGTGGGAAAATAGAAGCTGAGAGGAGCAAGGGGGACATCCACATGGGAGGGCTTCCTAGTGTGGGTACCATAGGCTGGTACATGGTGTCGGAAACCAAGCAGGGTGAGGAGGGAGTCACAGTGGAGCTCAGCCCAGAATGGGGTTTTCAATCCAAGCAAGGAAGAAGGAAGTCCATCCAGTGCAGAGTGTGGAAGCCTTAGCACAACAAGAAAGGCATTCATGAAGGTGGCTCCTGGTGTGAAGTATTAGAAACTGAAAGAGATAGAGTCTGTCCTTGTGCATGAGTTATGGGGTCCTATGTGGGATAGCAAAGTCTGAATTAGGAGTTGAACAGAGTGTCTAATCAGAATAGAAGCTCAATGCAAGGTTTTCAAACCTGAGCCAGGTGTGAAAGTCATCTGTGAGTGAAAGGGAGTGGGGTGAGTAACCTGTGTTGTTGGTTGAAGGTGTCATAGAGAATGAGGGGCAAGGTTTCAGAATGGGGATGTGATGATTCAGGGACAGTGTGGCAGCATTGATAGGAGACTGCTACATTCAGGCATTAATATTAAAGATAATTAAAGTCAAGTTTCTCAGTATACGAGCGGTCAAAAATATGGAGAAAGCTAGATTGAACATGGTGGCATTGCATCGTAAGCATTCGTATGTAGTCATCAATTTTTTTAAAAAAAGATAAATGTATAAATAATGCTAAGCATAAAGTGTGTATATATAAATACCTACGCATGCTTTTTTATATGCAAACATAACTTCCTAAATTTGGTCCATTGAGAGAGTCTGGTAGTAGAACATTCCAAGAACAAGCACTAAATATAATAAATACTTCTTTGGCATAAAAACCTGTTGGGGCTAATGACATGTTAACTAACTCAGGCTTGCCCTATAGTCCTATGGGACTCTCCCTGTGTGAAACCCCCGCCCCCCCCATGCCTTGCTGACCTTTAAGCTGATTGGTTCCCGCCTAGCCTTCACCCTACATAAAAGCTGTGTGACTTCCTCAATAAACCAGTTCCTGCTGTGACTTGTCTCCCTGACGTGTCTGATTGTCCTCCACCTGGAGGCCTGGGTGCAGGCGGTCAGTCGCCCTACCTTTCACAGTCTGGCCTTGTTGGGGAGTGTTCCCCTTCCCTTGTCAATGGTCGAGAAGAACAGGGGGCTAAAGACCCCAACAAATACCTATCACCCAGTTATTGGTTTCTTCTACAGTTTAGATATGAGGTAGCCCCACAAAGCTCCTGTGTCAATGCAGTAAGATAAATGATTAGAATATGAAAACCATAACTCTAATCAGTGGATTAATTCACTTGATAGATTAATAATTTGAATGGATTAAAGGGTGGTAATTGTAAGCATGTGGGGCATGTTTGGAGGAGGTGGGTCACTGGAAGGCATGCTCTTGGGGATTATATCTTGTCCCCTGGCTTCTTCTCTCTCCCTTTGCTTCCCAGTCACCACAGCTCAATAACTTTCCTCCACCATGTCCTTCTGCTATGATTTTCTGCCTCATTTCAGCTCCAGAGCAATGGAGTCAGCTGATCAGCTAAACCTCTGAAATAATCGACACTCATCTTGGAGATCAGGAATGGGTCCTTGTTCCTAAGTGTTAAAGATTAAACACCTGAGAAGTGTCAAGGCAAGGACAGAAAGCAAGTTTTATTTAGGAAAGTGATGGTGACAGACTTCTCTGAAGAGAAGGGAGACCAGAGATGAGTTTCAAGGGAGTATGTCTTGATCTTTCATAGACTCCAGAACCTCTCTTTTATTTATTGGCTTCTCTTTCCTCTCCATGTTCATGCCTAAGAGCAGGGACATGGAGGTTAATTGTTAGCAACCCAGAGTGCCCAGGAACAGGATCACATAGGTTATCAACCCAGTGTCCTCCCTGTTTGATAACCAGTGATAACCAGTCATCATCCTTTCTCAACTTCTCATCCATTACCTATACTGACTGCCTGGTCTTTTCCCCTGCCTAGGCAAGATGGGGCTACAGGCAGATTGATTTTTGGCAAAGAAAGCATGTGTCTGTGCGTCGGTGGGGGGAGGGTTAGCACAGTGAATTCATTTAATGGAATTATTCTCTTAACCTCATGTTTCTAACATTCTTATCTATCTATCCCCTGACACCATGAGCCCAGAATAGACTTTTATAAATTGTTCTTGTTGAGTATTTTCATCACAGAGATGAAAAGTTGACCAACATAGCTTCTAAATGCCACTTTTTTAAAAAAATAACCAGAAATGGATTCCAAACATGGACTAGGTGACAAATGCCACATTGTTCCACAGCTTGCCTCCAATTCTGCATACCAAGCTATAAAATACCTATAAGGAAATCCAGGAAAGGTTTTAGTTTTTCCACAAATGATTACATTGTTGCTTTCATGGGGTGTGAAAAAAAAAAAATAGTCAAAAAGGAAAGTGTGCCTTATTTTGTTGAAGCACTACTCAAACACTTGGCCTGAGCACTAGATAATTCATCTCCTGGCTATGGGTTAGTATGTCATCTCATTCCTCAGTTTGTATAACTCAGTATGTCCCTAAGTTGATCTTAAGTACACTGTTTTTGTCCTCTATTAGCCTGTACTAGGAAGACTTCAGGAAGGTTTTTTTGTGACAAGAGTGAAGGGAGCTAGGAACCGAGATGCCATTAAGTCAAGAACAACAGAAGGTCTAGTGTTATGGTTTGGATCTGGGATTGCAGCCAGAACTGAGGACAGGCAGTTAATGTAGAATAGGAAATTGGGTCAACAGAGAAAATGGAGGCTATGAAAGCCATCTTCATCTGAGAAGTTAGAGACCACCCCTGGGAGATTGGAATATCAGTGTCCCCAGTACCCTGTTGGTCACCAAAGTTATCTGCCTGTATTACACCTCCCAAAAAGCTGCAGGCAGGGAATTGCTAATTAATGCCCTCTGGGTCCCTATCTGCCTAAATCACTCCATCTGGCCCTTCTCCCCTGCCCATCTGCTTCTCACCTTTTTGCCATCCTACCTGCATCTCCTGCACCTAGTCACACAAGCAGGAAGGAAAGAGATAAGGGGAAGGAACAGGAGAACAAAACCTATAAAAAGGGCAAAATTTGCTCATCCAGTGGATTCTTCTTTTGGGTCCCCTTCTTCCACTCGGAAGAAGTCTGTTTTTGCTTTTCCTTTAATAAAGCTTCTTACTTTCTACTCTACACTTGCCTCTGCGTGCTTCTCTGGTGTTATACTTCAACATCTGAGAAAGCAGGACTCGTCAAGGTACCTGGTGGTATTAGAATGTACCCAGTGTTCATGGATTGGTCCCTATTTCAGCAGGGCTCAGTGGTATGGCTTTTAAGCAATGACTTCATTATGTAGACTCTGACCTAATCAGTGTAATGGCTTAATCCATTAATAGCTGAATGAACTACTAGGAGGTGGGATCTAGTTGGAAGAAGTATGTCATTATGGGTGTTCCCTGCAAGGGTTTTACTTCTCCGGAACCCTTTCTTATGTTTTTCTTTCTGCTTCCCAGCCACCAAGAGTTGAGAAACTTTCCTCCACCATGTTCTTCTGCCATGATGTTTCTGCCTTGGAGTCAGCTGACTGTGAACTGCAGTCTCTGAAACCATGAGTCAAAATAAATCTTTTCATCCTCTAAGTTGTTCTTGTCAGGTATTTTGGTCATAGAGACACAGATATGACTATCACATCTAGCAAAGAATAAAATGTAGACACAAAATTTCTGGTTATCCTCCTCATGATAATATTGATTGGTGAAACAAATCACATGTAAGCGATGACATGAATTAGGGGGTTAGTGATGCATAGTAAAGAAGATTTGAATGTGGATATAGATGAAATTACAGTGATTTGACCAAAAGTGATAACTCTTCTAAAATGTGCTGGTTTCAACTCAGGGGATGTTCCATGTCCTGTGGATCTGTGTCTC
Source organism: Sciurus vulgaris (assembly GCF_902686455.1). Lineage (NCBI taxonomy): Eukaryota > Metazoa > Chordata > Mammalia > Rodentia > Sciuridae > Sciurus > Sciurus vulgaris. Next base: position 51,636,888 of record NC_136466.1, read on the forward strand.
CAATGTGATATGATCAGTGCACACACTCCAGATAGGAAGGCATGAGTTGACTTCACTTGTTCTACCTAGAGCCATTGCTGTGTGAGCAGAAGCCTCCAGTCTGAATAACAGCAAAGCACATTCTCCAGAGAACTGTTGGGGATTGTCTTGACCTGTTAATTACTGCGGCTGCATTGCATTGATGCATTGATTGACTTTATTTTTCTCCCCTGCCACTAAGAAAGACTGAGCCCTCTCAAAGACTCCAGGATTTGTAAAGGCCTGATAATGATGATGGCAATAATGATGATGGTGGTGATAGAGGTAGGTTTTAATAGCTACAACAACCAGAACGAAGTTGTTTCAACTGTATTGAACATGTCATACAGATTGTTTTACATAGTCCTCAAAACATATGGTATCTGTGCTATCTACATTCCCTTAGAAAATGGATAAACTGATATTAAGCGATGGTGAAGTATTTAAATCACAGAGCTAGTAATTAATGAGAGATTAAAAATAATCAATCAAAATGTGTGAGTTTTAAAAATTTAATTAGTTAATTATGGAAAATTCTATATAATATGATGTCAGGAAGAAAGACATTTATATTCCTCAAAACATGAATCTGAAGATAGTTGTCATTTGTGCAACTCTTGCTGATTTTCCCTAAGCCTGTTCTGAAGTCAGTGCAGCATGTAATGGTGAGTCAGAAAAAAAAAAAGGTTTTCTCCACAGGTACCAGAAAATAATATGCTTAGATTTCTTGCAAATAATCCACTATGTCTGAATCAAAAGTTTGAAATCGTCTCATACTGGCACATGCCAAGCTGTGCCTTGACAACACAGAATTGGCCTCAGGTTTTCAAGTGCTGCCTGTCGTTGAAACACCCTTCATCTATCTCAGAATGCTCCTGCTAATGTTTTTATAGTGCACATAAACAAACACCAGACCATCTGTTTGGCTTATCATTTACTAATCCCAGGAAATTAACAGTTTGGAAATGTGACCAATAGAAGCTTAGAATCATGGAGAGAAATATTGGCCCAGATTGAGCTCTATTCTCAGCACAAAAGTAGTTAGGGGGAATATTAGAATTTGATTTACAAGCACCAGTATTATGGGTACTTTAATCAGTGTGCAAGAAAAATGAGTGATCACCAAAGAAATATCTGGCATTTTACAAAGTATGCTTTCTTGGCATTTTCAAAAATTTAATGGGGCTCATATTTACTGCATTAGATAATTCCATAGTTAAAAGTTATCATCTTAGGAATACTTTAGGCAGTATTCTTGTGTGTCTACTAAAGGAATTCAACTATATAGGGATTTAAACAAACCACAAACAAGACACTCTGCTTGCTGTATTTTCAGTTGTTTTCATCTGAGCTTCCAATTATAGTGCCTAGAGGATATTCCCAGATTGGTTGAGTTTAAAGATTGAAACACGTCAGAAAATAGTTCAGAATTTATTTAAACGCAGGCTTTTCCTACTATCCCTGATTTGTTCCTTCAGAGAACTGACTCCTTCAAAGCAGAAAACATGAATCCCTCATTATGCCCATAATCTGGGAAACAAAGAAAGTTTTATTTTTGTGTTCATTTTTTATGATGTATGCATGAAACTCTATACATGAAATATATAAACAGTTTTCATGGATGGAAAGAACTGTTCTCTCACATAATATTGCTTCTATAAAAAAGTTCTGAGGGAATTGAGTTGAAATTAACATTTTAAACACAAGCATGGACCCAGTTAGGTCATCCACCTTATGTCTCTGAAACCATGATGGGGTCTCATAGAGTCTTATTTTACCAATCAGTTGACTGGGGAACCTAGGGAAATATGTGAAGAAAATAGTCCAACCTGAAGCAGACATTAATAAAAGTATAAGTGAGTCCAGAAAACTGAATCCAACATACATTGTAAAAATAAAAATTCCTTCTAAACAGACCTAGTCACACAGTAATATGACCGGCCTCAAATGTCAAAAGAGCCAAGTAAGAGAAAATAATAAAGGGTAAAAGAGAAAAGAAGTAGAAAAGCAATGACTTTTCTTAAAACAAAATCATAGGCAGAATTTTGCACTTCTGTATATGAAAAGAGATTTAAGAAGACCTGCAGCTTTGAAGTGCCTCATAGCATGACTGACAGAAGAATAACACATAATCCAGGAAGACTAGCATTGCACAAGGAGGAAAGGGTGGCTAAACAAGTTAGATGTAGATGTGCTATGGTTTGGATGTGCCTTCTGAAGTTCAGGTGACAAAAACTTGATCCCCAGTGTAGCGTGTGTGTAATTGGTGCCTAGTAGGAGGCATTTAGGTCACAGACACTGTAACTATGAGTGGACTAGTACTGTCACTGTGTAGTGGGATTTTGTTACAACACAGTGCATTTGGTTTCCTCTTGTTCTTTCTCTCTTACATTATATTTGTCCTATTGCCCTGGGATGATGCAACAAGAAGATCCTTGCCAGATTTCACCCCTTCCAAACCTCCAGAACCACGAGGCAACACATTCATGTTCAGTATAATTGCCTAGTCTATGGAATTCTGTTACAGCAGCATGGAATGAAATAAGATAGGATGTGTGTTGTTGCAGTCAATTGGGATGTGTTTTCATTAACTAAAAAATATTATATAGTAAGTTATTATTATAGCTCTACCTCTCAGGACCTTTGTTTCAAATATCTAAGTTAGAGAAACTCATACTTATGTTACTTAAGCATTGACTATTTCATCATGTTCATATCATGTCCAAGCAGAAAACACTTCTGATTATCATTAGTGGCCCATGAACTAAAATGATTCTCAGGAATTGTTCTAGGTCTAGATCCACTCATATGCAAGATAAGTCATATATACTTTATATTCATTTCACAGTCACAAAGACACTTTATAATGCTACTAGTGCTAAGTGGAAAGAGGGGCAAAAGCAGAGAGCATAGCAATAAGTTGTAGATTCCTCATTAACACTTCATCTATGTTATCTACTTCTATTGTTGGTTAATACTAATTATAATTTTCATTCTAAAATGCACTTGAAGGACAGGAGGGACACTGGGCTATCGATTGCCCTTGAGCACATAGTGGCTCTAGGCCATCTGGCCTCCCTAATCCTTTATTTCAACTTTTAGGACTGGTCACAGAGGAGGACTAATGAGGCCCAGGATCCCTACACCTGACAACTGCCATCACACAATGAGAACATTGGGTAACTCTCCGAGTTGTGGGTAGGCCTATCTTTTTGCTTTTGAATCCTGGGGTCACGTACTCAGTCCTTACAGAATGTTGGGGACCTACCTCTTGTTCAATGTCCTTTATTGTGGGGACAGAGGGCAAACCCTCACAATTTTACAAACACCTGCCCTTATCTGCACCTTTAGGTCGTAAATTTTTACCCACTCTTTTCTGGTGATCCCAAAGTGCCCTGTTCCCCTTATGGGTAGGATAGCCTTTTCAAATTGGGGGCTACAATTTCCTTTGCCTCCAGCATGGGTTCCCTTCCAGACTCGCCTGTGGCACCTCTAATCCTAGCTCTCACCACTAGTCCCTCTTCACCAACCCCCACTCGCTCCTTCCCTTTACCTCCCTCAGAGGTTGATCTCATTGTATGGGATATCCCAAGTCCTTCCCTTACCCAACACCATAACTCTATACAAATCCATCTCAAGGACCCCTGCTGCTTCCCAGCACAACCCCAATATCCAGTTTCCCAACAAAAAATACTGGATATACTGCCCATTGTCCAAGATCTCTTACAAAAGGGCTTTCTTAGACCTACCAATTTTCCATTTAATACCCTAATTTTAGCTGTAAAGAAACCAAATTACTCGTATGGCTTAGTTTAAGACCTTTAATTTAGCTGTTATATCCATTCGCCCCGCAGTCACCAATCCCTACACCCTCTTATCCTCCATCCCCTCAGGCCCCACTCACTCCACAGTACTTGACTTTAAGGATACATTTCTCTCCACTCCTTTCCACCCTAACTCTCAAGACACCTTTGCTTCTACATGGACAGTTCCTCCTCCCATACCTCTTCTCAACTAACCGGGACTCCTCCCACAAGGATTTCAGGACAGTCCCCACCTTTTCCGAGAGGCCAAGGACTTAGCTCCCGTGCATTGTGACAAGTCTAGTTTTGCAGTCTGCTGATGACCTCCTCCTCTGCAGTCCCTCTTATGGGGACAGTTATGAGGACACTTGCAAGCTTCGTGATTTTTTGTCTTCCTGCAGCTATAGAGTGTCTCCCTCCAAGGCCAGTTGTCCTCAGCAATGGTCACTTATTTAGGCCTCCTCTTAACACCAACTCATAAGGTCATTACTCTTGATTGGAAGGACCTTATTGCTAACCAATCAATTTCCTTCTCTTAAGTATAAATTCTCTCTTTCTTGGGAATGGCAGGATTCCTCCATGCCTAGGTCCCCAACTATTCCATACTAGCCAAGCCCTTATATGACACAACCCAGGGCTCACTCTCGGAACCCCTACTGCAACCCATCACCACACGCTGTACTAAGCTCTAGCAATCCCTCCGTAATGCACCTGCCCTCCACTTGCCTGATCTCTCATGCCCTTTCCTACTTTATGTAAGTGAAAAAAAGGCATTTGCCCTTGGAGTTTTAGGACACGGGTTAAGACCGACTTTTGCCCCTGTGACATGTCCATCAAAATCCCTTCCCACCACTAAAGGCTGGACCTCTTGCCTGCAGACACTGGCTGCTGCCTCTTTATTAATCAATAAATCCAAGAAGCTTATCTTTGGGGCCCCATTAATAGTCCTAACCCATACCACCTTAGAGAGCTTCTCACTTACAAAGGACTACATTCCCTACCCCTTGCCGCATCCTGTCTCTGCAGGGGTCCCTAATGGAGGACACCAGCCTCACCTTTCTCGCCTGCCCCCCATTGAGTCCTGCTACACTTCTTCCTGTCCCTCAGGTTCCTCTTCCCATTCATTCCTGTATCAAAATCCTGGAAGAGCTTCTCTCACATCCTATTCATTTACGTGAAGGATCCCTGCCCTGAGCAACTCATACTTGGTTCACCGATGGCTCTTCCTTCTTAGTTGAAGGAACCTGCCTAGCAGGATATGCCATAGTTTCCTTAACATCAGTTATAGAGGCTTCCTTATTTCCCAACAACATATCCGATCAGCAGGCTGAACTTACTGGTCTCACCAGGGCTTTTACTTTAGCCCAAGGGGTCCTCCCTCAACATTTATGCTGACTCTAAATATACCTTACATATACTTCTCTCTCATTCAGGCATCTGGAAGGAGTGTGGATTTCTTACCAGCAAGGCACCTCTATTGTCAGTGCCACCTACATCACGGATCTGCTCCAAGCCTCACACCTCCCCATTGCCACTGGCATCCCTCACTGAAGGTCTCACCAAACTGATGCCTCCTTTGTCTCCATAGGCAACGACAAGGCAGACATTGAGGCTAGAGCAGCTGCCCTCCAGCAGGCTGCAAAACACCCCCATCTCCTTCCCCTACTCTCCCCTCTTATAACTCTCTCACCACAACATCCTTCACTTAACACACAGCCAACAAACCAACAGATAATTACTTACCTCCATAAACTTCACAAAGCTTTACTAGGAAAAGCCCACCACAGGGCTTCACGTAGACAGCTCATGCAAGCCTACACAAACAGCCCTATAAAATACTCCAGAGTTAGATTTTCCCTGCCCTCTCTCACCCTTTTGAGTGATGGCCTTTGTCAGACTCTGACTGGCAAATGAACTTTCTGTCTGTGGATCTCTTTTCCTGGTTTCTGAGTTGCTCAACTGCATTTCACTTTCCTTTCAAAGGGTGTGTTTTATTTTGTGATATAAAGAAAGTATAAATTAGGATGGAATTAAAAAAGAAAGAGTACAGACTGAGAAATCTACTCTTGGGATTATGCATTTATGAAGAAAACATGAGAGTTTTGTTCAAGTTGTATTTCTCTTTTTAACCACCAAGCTATATAATGAAAAGATATAAAATTGTTCAGGCCAATGGACTCATTAGAAATATTTGCTGAATATTGGTCTTTAGCTTGCTGCTGTGGAAATGAAACTGTCTTGGTTTTAAGATATGAAAATAATTAAAGAATTATTTGTCTACCCCATCACCCCACAAAAATGAGCTCTGGGGTTACAAGAAATTTTTAAATTTCAAAACATAAAGAATTAGAATTAAACTTTCCTATTCACTTATTAAATTGTTAATAATTCTATAACCAATTATTAAAAAGAACAAGTAAAAAAATAATACCAATGTCACTGTTCAAAAACACACTGAGTAGTAAAGTTTACAATGCTCATAAGAACACATATGAAACAATTATGTGACTAAATAAATAAGCATATAGATAAAAAGTTTTAAAAAAACTCTGCATCTTTCAATACTGTTATGGTTTAGATATGAGGAGTCCCCAAAAAGCTCTTGTATGAGACAATATAAGAAAATTTAAAGATGGAATGATTGGGTTACGGAGTTTTAAGTTAATCAGTGCATTAATCCCCCCCTTTGTAAAATTAGAAGACACAGATGAGGTGCTATAGTTGATGTGCAGTAGACTGTTAACTAATCTTTTTTCCTTCTCTTCAGTCCTATCTAATGGTGGTGGTTTTGTTTGTATCGCTATGCCTACCTCAAGACATGGTGGTAAGATATATGGCATTCTTCTGGAACAATATGTCATCTTATTTTCCGAAATATCCATGTTTCCTTGATGTTCTTGCAGATAGAATATATCCTTTTTTTATATTTGGTCTTTTTTTTTCTTTTTACTTTTACAGAATGAATTTTGATGCATTGTGCACAAATGGGGTATAAATTTTCATTTCTATGGTTGTATACACTGTAGATTCACACCATTCATGTAATCATACATGTACATAGAATAATGATATTTGTTTCATTCCACTATCTTTCCTTCCTCCTCCCTCTCCCCTCCCCTCATTTCCCTCTGCACAATCCAATGCTTCTCCATTCTTCCCTTCTCCCCTTCCCCCACCCCCATTATGTATCAGCATCCACTTATCAGAGAAAACATTTGACCTTTGGTTTTTTAGGATTGGCTTATTTCACTTAGCATGATATTCTCCAACTCCATCCACATACCTGCAAATGCCATCATTTTATTCTTCTTTATGGCTGAATAATATTCCACTGTGTCTATATACCACAGTCTTTATCCATTCATCTGCTGAAGGGATTGGTTCCACAATCTAGCTATTGTGAATTGAGCAGCTATAAACATTGATGTGGCTGTGTCACCATAGTATACTGATTTTAAGCCTTTGGGTATAAACTGAGGAGTGGGATAACTTCACTCCCAGTTGAATTCGTCTCCTGCATCTCATTCTTCCTCATAAATCCTTATACTCACATGTTGTTCTGTGTTTCCCAACCTATGTATGACAACATAAACATAAACTGACAAAACTGCCAGGTGAAATAGAGTCTTACAAAACTATAGTAAAATATTTTAACATTTTCAATAACTGAATGAATAATAAAATACAAAGTCGATATAGATATAGAAGACTTAAAAACAATATTAATTAACTTGATATAATTGACATTTATAGTACATTCAGTTTAACAACAGAATATATACTTCATTGAACACAAAGGACAAATGCATGATAAAACATATATCAAAAGTATCCCAGTCATTTGACATGTCTTCTGACCGTAATAGGGTTACATAGGGTGTTGGAAACCCTATATAAATTATGGATTTGTTTGAGCCAACATAAAAGGCAGGGATTCTGCTTTCCTGGGAACTCCTCTGTGAAATTTCCATGTTTGAAAAAGCCCAGATCATGCTGGTGCCCTGCCTTAGCTCAGAGCCCTAGGATCAAGCACAGCTGCCCAGAGAGGGGTGTAACCTGCCAAGCACCAAACAACCTGTTTACCTCAAGAACCCTGCCACACTGAAACCTTTGATGTACTTCCCCTTAAATAAAGGATTAGGGCCTTTTTCAGATTCTCAGTTCCAATTCCTATCAGGGCTGGCAGACCCACCAGGTGCCGCCACCTTTTAATCTAATTTCTGGCTTTGTCTTTTATTCCTTGCTGATTATTTCAGACTTATTTTCTCAGAAGGCTCACACTTTCAAGCAGGAATCTGTTCTACCAGGGTGCTGGTAATCCTGGCAATCAGGAATTATAGAATAATATCTGAAAAAAATTGTAGAAGATATGAAATAAAAAACTCACTTCTAAATAACTCATCTCAAAAGGAAAACTAACAAATATTTTGACCTAAATGAAAAGGGTACCATAATATATTAAAAAATTTGAATGACATCATCAAAGCAGTGCTTAGAAGGAAAATTATGGCACTAAATGCCTATTAGAAAAGAAGACAGGTCTCAAATTGTTATCCATCTGTAATGGTTTATTTGAATTGTCAACTTGATTGGATTAAGAGATGCTGATGATTAGAAAGCCTCTGGGTGTGTTAATGAGGGCATATCTAGGAATGTTTGGTATGTGGGATAGGAACTGAAGTGGAGCCCCCTCCCTAAGCATGGGTAGCACCCCCCACTAGGATGGAAAAAAAGCTGGAAGAACAAGGAAACAAATGCAAATGCAAGCTCCGGTCTTCTTGAACGGGTTCTTGATCACTGTTTCAATCATATGAGGATATTGGACTCTCACTTCTTCACTCTTTCAAAGCAGACTCTGCCAGTGATTCTCCAGAAAGTTTCCAGAAGCCTTGGTCTCAGGCCTGGGTAGCACTGTTGATCGCTCTTATTCTGGGGCTTCTGCATCTTGGATTGCACAGCTGCTGATACTTCCAGCTCTCCAGCTGCAGACAGCCATTGTGAACTATCCAGCTTCCATTTGTGTAAGTCAATCTAATAAATCCCCTTTTTACAATCATACTTCCTGTTGATTCTGTCCCTCTAGAGAACCTTAATATACAGCCATAAAAATATAACTTAAGAAAGCAAATTGAATACAAAGTAAACAAAGTAAAATAAACAGAGAGAAAAGACTGGAATACAAAACAGAAAACAAACAAAATAAATCAATAAATCCAAAAGGTAATTCTTTAGGAAAAATAAAAAGTGATAGATATCAGGAATGAGAGAGGTAGCATTATTACATATGCTATAGACAGTGTAAGAATGATAACAATATTATGAACATGTGTACATCAAAAAATTGACAATTTAGGTAAAACTGAACAATTACTTGAGTACAAATAAGCAAAGTTCACTCATAATTAAACGTGTAAGTAGTTAGAAACTTCTCCCACTCACCCCTAATCTCTCCCTCTCAAAAACATAAACAATAACATCCTGGCCCTGATGACTTACTGATATTCTGTCAAATGAGTTAGGAGTAAATCATACCAATTCTAGGTAAACACACACAAAAATTCATGGGAAGGTAATAATTCCCAGTTCATTCTAGGAAGTCAGCATTTCAATACACCATATGATCCATCCATGTCTACACAGGCGTCTGTAAAATTGTTCATGGTAGCTTTAAGTTTAGTACACAAAACTGGAAACACCCATCTGTCCTCCAACAAATGAATGAATACACAATTATAAAATATTCATACAATAGATTAGTAGTAAGGAATCAAAGCTGTAAAGAGCATGGCTGAATCTCAAATTCATGGAATTTATGAAGTCAGCTAAAAAGTATTTCATAGTGTGTGATTCCACTTATGTAAAATCCCAGGAAGTAAAAACATACAGTGACAGAATGCAAATCAGTGGATGGCTGGACATAAAGGAGGAAGGCAAAGGCAGAAGGAGGGAAGGGCTACAAAAGGAGAAAAAGAAAACTCTTGGGGATGATAGATATTCTCATTATCTCAGTCACAGTGATGGCTCCATGGGTGTATACTTATGTCAAAACTTATCATACAGCACACTTTAACTAGGAGAGGTCTAGATAGTGTAAGGAATCCCACGGAAACCACGCCGGACACGGGAAATCACGTAAGGGAGTTCATTAAGCAAACAAAGTGTCTCCCTGAAGGGTAAGAGAGAAAATGAGAGGAAAAGAAAGGGAACAAGAAAGGCACACGCAAGAAAGCGTGAAAGCCAGGAGGATAGAGAAAGCGAGTAGGAAAGAGAGAAAGATGAGGAGAGATGTAGGGGTAGCTACAGTAAAGCTGTTGAATTCCACTGGGCTAACAGGGGGCCAATATCGGAGAAGGATATGTGCAAGCTGACAGATGAACCAATAACTAGCTAGGATGTTCACAGATTGACAAGTGGTTGGGAGGCAAGGAAAATGTCTGCAACAAAGAGGGCGGGGGAGCAGCTTTATACATTACATTCCCCGGTTTCTGTTTTTGTAAGAAAATCTTTTGCTCTCCAGTTCTTTCCGAAGACTTCTCTCTCCTTCCTGCCTAAGTGACTGGGGCTGGTTTTGCAGGTGAGATGTAAAAAGTCCATTCTCCTTCCATACTTCCAAAGGCAGGTGGTTTTCATAGACTTCATTTCCTCGATTTGTCTGATCCCCCATCTCTACACTAACTGCTTGTCCCCAATTCTGGCTTCATTTACCCCTCTAATTTTAGGAACTCCTTTGCTATAGGGAAAGGGGGTCAATGACCACTCTGGCTTCTTCGAGCTGAAAGAGGGTAGCATGGGGCAAGCAGTTTGGAGTTACCTTTTTAGAAATCGGGTCAATTGAGGGGTCCAGGGTAGAAGTCAGGTTGGAGAAAAGCAGGTTGTAAAGGCATCTGGGGATGGGTGCTTCTGTGAGAGAAGAACAAAAAGACATGAGTACTGAAATGAGATTGATACAATATAAATGTTGCAGAATCTGGAACATGCCAATGCATATCATAAAGATGACAGAAGTCAATAATTCCTCACCAGGGGGTGGAAGAACTGAGAAGTTGTTTCCATAACAAGGCCTAGCAAAAGCTGGAGAGGATAAGGCCTTTATTTGGGAACTTTAAAATTGTCCAGGTTATCAGGAATTTAAACACAACATTTAGTAGAGATCTCTATACTTCTGTTACTAGCAAACATAGGTTAAACCTATCTGTGTCTGTAGGCTTTAAACTTACTAAAACTTCTGACTCTGGCAGTTTCTCTTGATAGTTATCAGGCACATTTGCCTAAGAATCTCTTTTGTAGCTTTTAGTCTTTATTCTAGTGGGCTAACACAAGTGTACATCTGAATTTACATTTAAGTATTATTTTTTTTAAATGCCCAAGAATGGCTATATTTTGGTTTTAACTGTTTTGCTAGGTGTTTAAGTTCAAGTTGGTCAAAGTGACCTTATCATGTCTGTTAAAGAGTCAGCTGAGTTTCCACAGGGGTCACTCATAGAGAACTTAAGAGCAGCTTCTTAGCTCCATTAGTGCCATTGGTTAGGCAGAGTCTTCTTGATGAGGTGGCTTTCCTTGAAAGCACCAGGGATGTCTCCTTTTTTCCTTGACCCTCCTCTGCAGCAGGTGCACTGAGTGGCTTTTCCTCTAGTGGTCTCATCAACCTCCTTGCTCAGGAGGTTGTGTGACTCAGAGTTGCAAACCTCCTTAGAGAAGTCCTCTTGTTCCCTGGGTTCAGGCTGACTTTGAGGTCAAGACCCAAATATGGACTTTTCTTGACCTCTGTATTTAATCTCAATCTGTAAGTTTGAGCTTAACCATCAAGCAAGTCAGTCTCACCAGTCATAAAGTAAGAGTACTGGGCTTTAGCTTCAATGTCTATAACTTTACAATTATTTACCCCCTTTTACCTAATTGGGGTCTACATTATCTGTCCTATAGGTGATGGCTTTTCAAGTTAATCTACAGTGTACTTCTGCAAAATATTAATCAGGCAACAGTTAGTGTTTACAAGGAAAATACAAAATGGAATCACCAACAGTAAAACATTCAGTTTGTGCAATAGCTTTCTTGAATTTTGGCTGAGTTATATCCCGTTTGAGATCACAGTAATCTTTACAACAAACATCAAACTTTTGAACACAAAAATAAATAAGTTAAATAAGTTAAAGACTTTAAATAAGTTAAAGTCTGGCTTACTTTGGAGCCATTCTAATGTGTAGCAGGGTTGTGAGGCAGAGCCTTATTTCAGGTAAGGTGGGGCTTTTCAGTGAGGGGCAAAGGAGTATTAGAAAATAAAGGTTTATAAACACAGGTTTTGAAGATTAAGCTGAGATCAGATGAAGCTGTGTTCTCTGATGGAAATGCAGATCTAAGAGTTATATCAGCAATCTTTATATATGTATGTAAGCATTATTCTTTGTTTTCAGGAAAGTTACAGAGACTAGGACATTAACATAACTTTTTTCAGAGCTGCAAGTGCAATGTTAGGAGCTCTGTGTAGCTCTTAAGGAAGTCCACTGTTCAAAGTTACTGTAGGTGGGCAGGAACCAGAGAAGGTAGCTAATGAAACACTGGTTATCTAGCAAAAGAATTCCTTCCTGCCCAAGTGCTGTGTGCCTGAGATCAATGTACTGGACAGCTGTTAGGCATCTTGTGCCCCTGCACAGGGGCACTCCCAGGCATCAGGCATGCCACAGCCATGAGGTCATCAGAGACCCCAATCTCAGTCACTGTTGTCCCATTTTTGCTACTGTGCATTACACTCTTTCTTAAATGTTATTTTAAGAAGTTTACATATATTGACTCCTGAGTCTACATAAAAATTAGTTAACACAATTTAACATTATATCTAAAACATGAATTAAAGAAAGGCTGAGAGAGCTTTTAAGTTTCCTTTTGTGTGGCAAAGAGGCAAAATGCTTTCATGTTTAACCTTTAAATAAATCAGGCTTTCAGAAACTTTTAGAAATACATTTAACAAATTTTACATATACCCTATTGATGACAGGTCCTATAATAGAACATTAAATGGTAGGTTTACCATTACAGACAAGATTCATTTGGAGAATAGCAGCTTGATAAATTTTCTGCTTTAAAGGCTTGTATACCTGGGAAATATGAACACATTTAATATACAAAGAATAATGTTTTTAAGTATGTTACTCCATGGAATAACTTTTTATTTGTTTGTTTGTCTCTAACAAACACGTTTGAGTAATCCCATACATGTCAACTCTAATTCACTCATCTTCTTGTAAAAAAACCAAGATATCAGACAAGTGTAAAAAAACAAGATGTCAGACAAGTGTGAACAGTATTTGCCATCTCTTTCCTGTTGAAGAAAAGTCCTAGAAAAATTGATGTTAGACATTTTATAAACATCAACATTTTATTAGTGTGACCACCTAGAGACTTGTGAGTTAATTTTAAAGACATTTTACTTCTATTAGTTTACCCAATTTAAATTGAACCTCTTTAAATCACGTGAATTAAAAATATTTGGATCCATTTTTAAAATTTTAATTTTTATGCACACTTATATTTAACACAAAAGTAAAGGCCTTATAATATTTATCTCCATTGCAATGTAACAGATGTTCAAAAATAACTCTAAAGTTGGATAAAAAGAACTGATCAAAAATCATTAACCTAGGTATGTAGGTTCAAAATTGTGAGCTCAAAAATATAGCATTTAAGAAAAACAAAAGTCGTAGAAGAAAAATGATAATGGTCATTAATTAAACATGAGAAAATGAGAAGGAGAGAAAAGGTGAAAGGGAGAAAAGTATTCTGAGTTGTAGTCCAGGAGAAATTTAAAATGGACACTTATTTTTCCTTGGGTTTGAGACTGGTCTCCCACTGCGCCTTCCTCCATTTACATTTCAGTGTAAGCCTTGACTGAGAACTGAATCTGAAAGGGGCTAAAATGTTCTAGCAGAAACTTGATGCTTAGGTCCTTTTAACCCTTTTCCCTGGTAGTAATTAATTTAGGTTTGGATGCAGAAAATTGTCAAACAATTATCTCCCACTACTTGTGGAGAATGGGGCTGCTTATATTACAGGGGGAAGCAGGGGAAGATGGAGGAGCAGGGTCTGGAGGCACTTGAGCCTGCTGGAAGAGCCAAGAAGCAAGAAAGAAGAGACTTGAAGATAAGAAATCCCTTTCCATCTGCCTGCTCACTCATGGAAGCTGTGTGCCATTACGCAAATGAATTTTGATGGCTTTAAGTCGGGGGTTGGGCAAAGGGTTCCCAGGGTTGAATCTGCCAGATTGGAGGACCCAGATTCCATGGTGGGGACTGATACAGCTGAGTCTGTGCCCTGGCGTCCCGAGGCCACAGAGTAGTTGACTGGAGACAAGAAGATGGCACATAGATGGTGTCGTCACACAAACATCAATGTGGGGCCAGGCAAAAGCCGAGAAGAGTTGAGGACCTGATATCAGGGTTTTCGGTTGGGAGTGTGCAAGCGTGAGATGAGCCTCAACCCTGAGAGAGAATCTCCACCATAAAATCAGGAATCCACCTGGCAGATAAGACCGACTATAGGGGCCAGCTGTAACCATAAAAGTTATGGCTGGGGTACCCCCACCCCTCAGCCCCCTTGAGGGTCCCGGATAAATCAGCCTAGGGGAACCGGCCTAGAGGACTCATCAACCTGAAGTCCGGTGATGAATGCAGAGCAGAGCATCCAGGCAGGATGGAAGGAGGTGGGGCCATGTCCGGGGGCACTGGGGCATCGGATGGGGTTCCACTCAATTAAAAGACAGTGGAAGATCCCATCCGAGTCACAGCATCCACGCCAGACACGGGAAATCATGTAAGGGAGTTTATTAAGCAAACAGAGTGTCTCCCTGCAGGGTAAGAGAGAAAATGAGAGGAAAAGAAAGGGAACGAGAAAGGGCACGCTCAAGAAAGTGTGAAAGCCAGGAGGATAGAGAAAGTGAGTAGGAAAGAGAGAAAGATGAGGAGAGATGGCGGGGTAGCTACAGTAAAGCCGTTGAATTCTGCTGTGCTAACAGGGGGCTGATATCGGAGAAGGATACTTGCAAGCTGACAGATGAACCAATAACTAGCTAGGATGTTCACAGATTGACAAGTGGTTGGGAGGAGGGGAAAATGTCTGCAGCAGACAGGGCAGGGGAGCAGCTTTACACATTACAGATAGTGTGTTTGTATTCTATCTCAATAAATTTGTACATATATATAATATATATATCTATATCTATATATATATATAATTTTAAAATTGTTTTCTTTGATTCCAAATCCAATGATCACATTTAGACCTTCATTTTATTTGGCAAATCATGAGCTTTTGACGGACATGATTATTCTCTCCTACTTGAACATCTTACCTCATGTTTTTCTCTCCTGCCTTTCCCCTGCTGTCTGACCTCTTTTACCAGACATTTTTGGGAGTTGTTTTATCTCTACTTAGACTATCTAGCTCTCTCCTTCTGTATTGAGTCGCTCATGGCAGCTCATCTTATTTAGTTCAGTCGCTAATCCTATTTTAGCTAACGACTTAAACATTCCTCTCAGTGCTCACTACACCAGAATCACGTCTCCAGGATCAATTCCTTCAAAAAGTTCCAGATGAGTATACTACTAATTAGACATTGATACCAGGCTTTAAGATACATCCACAACAGAACCAATTAAACTGACTCCTAAAATTTTCTTTCCTCAGTTCTCGCTATTTCATAAATGGCACCACCCACTGGCTCTTCTGCGTAAAGATAAAAATCTTAGTTATTATCCTTATTTTTGTCCTTTACTGTCCAGTTTCTATCCAATCTGACAGGAAGTATGATTGGCTCCATCTTCAATGTACAAATATTGTTGTTGTTTTACTGTTTTGTGAGAGTTGAGGATCTTACTCTATTGCCCAGGCTGGTCAGGAACTCCTCCAAGGCTCAAGTGATCCTTGAGCCCCAGCCTACCCAGTGCTGGGACTATAACTTGCACTTCCACATCCAGCTCTTCAACATATGAATGAACAAATCACGTCTCACCACTTTTATCATTACAGTCCTTGTCCAAGTTATTTTCGCCTCTTACACGAACTATTTCAATAGTTCTCTTATAATTGATTTGCCTCATATAATTGATTTGCCACACAGCAGTGATACTTTAAAATCATTAGTGAGATTTTATCACTAGTCTACTTCAAATCCACCTATGCATTCTCATCCCTCTTGTAATAAATTCCCAATTTTTTATAGCCTAAAAGGCTGCATGTGATCTCAGCTTCATCTTTTCATTCTATCTCTTATCTCCTGAAATCCAGGCACTCTTATTTACCTTCACTGCCTGAAGACTTTATAAAGGCTAGAATTAGGATTCATTGGAAAAGGACCAAGAAATAGAGGTCAAGTACTTGACTTTGAATCTTGGCTTTGTCAATTACTTTTTGTGTCCTTGTGATTAGGACTCAGTCGAATAGCAGTTTGTAACTAAAAGACAGTCTTAGAAATGTGGTGTATGTGCCTAGAAACAAGAAACACAGATAAGAATTAGCTGTCCTTTGGTCCTTTTCAAAATTCTAGTCCCATCGATAACACATCCCCAAAGGACTGTGAAGATTTAAAGTAGCATAACCCTCTGAATGTTAATTTTACTAGAATTAAAAAAGTTTAGTATCTTTGACTAAATTTATAATAGAATTGCAATACAATTTTCAATTGCCTTTGAGTTTCTGCTCTGACTTTTTCCAACTCCCAGAAAAATCACTTAAGTAATCTGAGTCTGAGACATGTGGTCCTGTGATGTTGCAAATCCGAATGATGAGGAGTAGTCATGTCAACTTGACAACGACCACGAAACATGAGAAACTAAACACTTGTAAGCAAAATTAGCAGTGCTGTGCAGACTAGAATTGCCTTGCTTAAGGCAGAAATAAATTCAGCATTCAACTCTTTCCAAGAAGTAATTAGCTCTCAACTTCCTCAAGCAGAATTAGCTGATGACTTTTTCATTTAGAATTCCGTAAAACTTGGTAATGGACCTCTTTAAGCTATTCATCAATTAAACAAATATAAGGTATTTATTTTAGTATGACTCTGGTCATAGACGCTGAGTTACTCAAAAATGGGGACCTTATGTTCTCCAGAACAAAGGGCAACTGCTTTTTAACTGCCCATGACTTCACTTGTGCCGTTAGCTATTTTTAAATTTATTTTTAATTAACAAATAAAAGTATGCATATATATATATATATATACATATATAGTGTACAGCATGTTATTTTGAAATGTATGTGCATCGTGAAATGGCTAAATGAAGTTAATTAGCATACCAATAATTTCATATACTTATCGTTTTTTGTGGTAAGAAAACTTAAATTTATGTCTCAGTGATGTTCAAGAATGCAATTCATTGTTAGTAACTAGAGTCACTATGCTACAGAATAGATCTCCTGAATTTATTCCTTCTATCTAACATTTTATATTCTTTTTACCAGTGACTTCACAATCTTCCCTTCTCCCAGCCCCTGGTGACCACCATTCTACTTTCCACTTATTATGTGGTTTGTAAAGTGCCTCAATTTTTAAGAATATGTGACTAGATGTTATTAAATATTTTAGTTTATTCTCTGGCATCAGAATTTTATCTAAGATATCTAAAAATACAACTTCTGCTATCTTAAAATAATCTAGATATCATAGAAAGTGTTTTGGCAGCATATCACAGGGATTCAAAATCTGTATAACCACACATTCTTAAATGCCTAAATTCATCTCCTGGAGCCTATTTCACAAATAATTAGTAGAATAATTATCCTAAAGTAGTTTCATTATGCATTTTCACTGCAACTATTTTCAGTCTTTTTGCCTCTTATATCCCAACTCTTTCCTCAAATATTTCCATCATTTTGTTCTCTTTAGAATCAATTTTCTCCATAATAATAGACCAAGCCTTCCTTCCCAGAACATCTTATTACGTATAGGACCATAACTTTTATTATGATACTATTATAAAGTAACAATCAGTCCAAGTTCAAGAGGCTTACCTCAGATAATTCATGATTTCAATAACCAGAAATCTAAAGGCTGCATGGACAATTGATTAATATAGTGATTTAATATTTTCATTAAAAACTCTAGTGCCTTCCATTTTGTCCAGTTTGTCATTGTGAGCATCTTTTCATTAGGTGATCTTTACTCATGGCCCCAGACAGTAATTCCAATTTAATGTATCACATCCCAACATGTCAAAAGACAAGTTGCAAAAAGGACTGTTTAAAACAAGAAATTTTACAAAATTCAAGTAAACCCTTCCCAGAGCTTTCTGATAGGTTACTGCCCTCATTCAACTTGTCTAAAACTGCACCCCAAGCTTTACCCCTCTACAGGCTAAACCAAGTTCACCCAGAGGACTGGAGAGGATCCTGTTCTGCATAACATGAACTATGGAGAATTTTGCTACTCAGACTTTCATTGATGTGATCAAAATACTTGTCAAAAAAAAAAAAAAGAACTTAGAAGATAAAAATGTATTATGTCTTAGATATCAGAGATGTAAGCTATGGTTGACTGAGTCCATTACTGTGGGCAAGGCAGAGGGAAGCTGCTCAGAACAGAAGCAGGGAAGCAGAGGGAGGGTAAGAGGAATCAGGAAGATGATTCCTTCTGGGCACAACCACAGAGACCCACCTCCTCTAACCAGGCCCTCCCTACCCACAGTTACCATCCAGCCATGCAGACTCAGCACTTTGGGCCTCCAGCAGGAGGGCCACATGCAATGTGAGCATGCGGCAGGTGGATGGTCATGACATGGAGAAGGGGCTACGGTCCACAGCCTTGCATGGGGCAGGCTTCCCACCACCTGAGGCCCCTCCAATAGACGACACCCCTGAAGGTTCTGGGACTTCCCAGAGCACTAACCTGGGAATCATGCTTTAACACATAGATCACTGGGAGAGAGTCAACATCCGAATTATAGCAACTATGAAACAACTCAATCTAGTAAATATTTAAACACTTCAATTAACAATCTCAAGGATTCGAAATCTATATAACCACATATTCTTCTTAAAATTCATCTCCTGTATTCTATTCTATAAACAATTAGTAGAATAATCATTCTAAAATATTATTTTTATCAAGTGTTTTCACTGCTACTATTTTTGGTCAATAAAGGAATACATTTTTCAGCCAGTTGTGGTGGCACACACCTGTAATCCCAGCAACTCTGGAGGCTGAAGCAAGAGGATTGAAAGTTTGAGGATAACCTCAGCAATTTATCAAAGCCATAAGCAACTTAACAAAACCCTGTCTCAAAATAAACATAAAAAAGGGGCTAGGGATATAGCTCAGTGCCACTGGGTTCAATCCCCAGTACCAAAGCAACAAGAACAAAACACATTTTCTTTCAAGTACACAGCAACATTCACAGAGATAGACCATATTCTGGGCTATGGAACAATTCTATGTTCCCTTATAAATATAGGAAAAAAGAGAAAGCAATAGCAGAAAGATATCTTGAAATGTATAAAATATTTAGAAGCTAAAGAACATATTAAATGGCCTATGAATCGAAGAAGGAATCACAAGAGATATTAGAAAATATGTTGAAAATGAAAACACAGCATAGATACTTCTTTACATATAATGGGATTACTTCACTATGAACCCATCAAAAGCTAAAAATACTATAACTTGAAAATGCATTAATATACTTTGCCCACTGAACAACATAACTGAACCTAGACTACCTTAAATATTCTCAGAACACTTTTATTTGCCTATATTAATTGGGGAAAATCATCTAACAAAAAGCACTAAAGAACTTTATGCTAAGTATTTCTTTTTCTAGTGCAGGTTGCCATTCACCAGTTTTCATGTATCTTTCATCTCCTATATATGGAAGAGTACTTTTGTTTTTCTTGTTTTTCATGACCTTGATGTTTTTGAAGTGCTATCCATTTATTTTATTGACTTTCACTCCAACTGGGTTTGCCTGATATTTCCTCATGAATAGATTCATGTTACAAAAATTTTTAAAGAATGTTAAAGGAAAGATATGTTCTTTAATGTACCATATTATAATAAGTAAATAATACCCATTTTATTCTTTTACAGATTATTTTAAATTTGGTCACTTATTTTACATAATGTTTGCCAGATGTAAAGTTAATATTTTTCGTATTATATTTAATAAGTAACTTACAGGGAAATACTTTGAGGTAATATAAATACCATGCTTTTAATTAAATCTTCTTTGCCCACTATTTTTAACACTTACTGATTATTACCTGAAATTACTATAATATAATGATTACTAAATAATGATTTTTAAAGAAATTTTAGAAGTCTTTTTATAGCTTTTAATTTGAAATCTACACAAACTGGTTGATTGGTCCTTAAAATTATTGGAGTAGTTGGAGATCACAAATTCATTTTTCTAGGACTTATATCCTTTAATGTTAACTGAAATAAATATTAAAGCCAATTTTCACATTTATCCAATCAAGATTCACTGTTTTGTCACAAAATAAATTTAAAATGTGAGGATAGCTCATTTTGAAGTACAGCTCAATTATATCTATAAGCAGCAGGATAGAATAAGATTAAAGGTAAATAAGTACATTGAAATAGTATGTTACCTTAAACCAATAAACTAACTTCACTTGTTTCCTACAGCATTTAACAGTGTATCATTTGATACCTACAGTAATTTATATACAGTATTTATATAACCAGATTGAGTGAACTACCAGAAAACAGTGTTATTAGCATTTTCATTTTTCTATAAAATAAAAGCAATTATCTGGCATTGGCTCACATAATAGGACTTTATTTAATGTATATGATTTTTCTATAAACTCATTTTTGAAGTAATAGGAGAAAAAAGAATTGTAAGAGGAATATACTAAAAACCAGAAATATGACTATAAGTAAAAAGAGGAATAACCTTAGAGAAACTGTGCTAAACTTGTACATGACAAGAAAAGCATGACACAATGTGCTCAAAGAGCACATTTATGTAACACTGACCAACTAAAGACCATTGGCCTTTTTCCAGTAGTCAGGTTATCAAGGTAGAAGATGATTGAACCAAGTTTTGGAATGAAGAGACAATTTAAACTATACTACAGTATAACTCATTCAAAATGGTGCCCTGTCATGACCCTCTGCCAAGTGTTCTCAGGAAGTGCTTATTCTTTCTAACACTGAGGAGGAAGATGTCCTCGCATCTGTTATCCTAGCTAGGCATTCACAAAGTTGACAATCATCCCCGGTTTTCTAAAGGACTTTGTGGAGGGAGAGACAGGTGGAGCAATAGGTTTTCAAAAATGGTTTCTCTCAACTTTTAGCAGTGGAAAACATTATCTGAATACTTGTAAGGGTATTAACATGGATCTCCCCTGTCCTTTTGCTGACTTTAATTCATCTTTCATTTTACAGAGATTATTTCAAATAAAAACGTCTTAAAATAGAGTTCCAACGTTTTCCTATTACTACATGTCAAAAAATCTGGATTCCTTAATATAAAATTCTCAGATCTTAATAAGGTGGTTGATGAGTCTATAAACATTCTCTTCCTTTTATGTCTAATTTTGCTATTACTGATTATTCTTCAGATTTTTAGTTTGCATATCAATTTCACATCTAGAGTAATTAATTATTAAAAAAGAAATCAAATTTTAGTTTAAGTAATATGACTGGAAGAAAATGTTATAATTTGTGTGACTATATTTTGTTTACTTGAATCTTACATTTACAATCAGCATGGCTTATTCTACTCCTTGGAAACATCCAGATATTTATATTATGCACATTTATATTTAACTACTACACCTTTGTGTACATTAATAGAGAATAAAAAGTCACATTGTCAGTATTGTTGTGAATAATTATCCAGGAAAAAGAACACATTTATAATCCTATACACAAAATAGTACTTTGAATTCTGCTGAATAAACTAGAATAAAAGGAGGACATAGGTGGAACAACTATGATTACATGAGTTCACACTACATGTGTATATACTACTATATACATATTTGAACATTAATTTTCAATTCAGTTTTATGAGATCGTTATTATCATTCCAAATTTACAGATGTGCAACCTTCAGTGTGAGGTAAGCCCATCACTTTTCAAAGATAATTTAATCAGTGGGGAGAATGGAAATTGGATACACTCTTATTTAACCAAAACCTGTGGCTTGTCCATTCCATGATGTGATATGCGGCCCTTTATTCAATAATCACTTGTTGCCGGGCACAGTGCTGCACACCCGTAATACAGCGACTTGGGAGCCTGAGACAGGGAGATCATAAGTGCAGGGCCAGCCTGGGGAACTTGGTGAGACCCTGTCTCAATATAAACAATGGAAACAAGGGATGTAGTTCTAGGTAGATTTCTCCTAGTTTCAATTCTCAGCACCATGAATAAATAAATAAGCTATATGTTACTTTTCATTTGTTTCATGTGATTTTTGTGACTTTCCCTTGATTTTACACTAAAGAAATATAATATGTACTACGGTAATTTTATATTATGTCACTGGTAGATGGTATGGTAGGGCTGGAGATGTAACTCAGCGGCAGACCACTTTCCTAGCACACACTGAGTCCTGGATTTCAATCCTAGCATGGGGAGGGAAAAAAAATGAAAATCACACCACAGAATCAGTGGGTTTCATTATAGTGAATGAAAAAAAGGGCTTCATGCTGGATCATAATATGCTCCAAAATGTCAAAATGAAGTTTGAAGATTAAAATTTGTACAGCCAAAAGAGAAAATAGCTATACATGATAGAGAACATGTTAGAAATTTAAAAAACTATGTAAATGGCAAACATAATGATATGTATTAGTCTTAAGTCAATTAAGTTAAATTATGAATTCATCAAGATAGAAATTAAAAACCAAAATTAATTTTCTCTGTGAGAGAAGTTTGCCACAAATATTTTTGACAGAATATGTTCCTCGTCCTGCCTCAATTTTTCATGGGACAAATCCCCTTAGAAATCTGTTTTTTTAACTTTCTTCTATTTAAATGGATTTTATAAAATTAAATTATACAAAATGAATCAAATTTTATTCAAATAGCAAAGTCAAAATCAAAGCATATGAAATAAATTATTTTAAAGAAGACACAATGTTCTGTAACTTTTCTAAAATAATTTGTTCAATTATATATCAAAAATTTGGATACACACACACACACACACACACACATACACAACATTGTGCTAATAGTGATATTTTTGTTCCTGTGACAAAATACCTGAGAAAAACAAATTAGAGCAGAAAATATTTATTTTGGCTCATGGTTTGGAGGTTTCATTCATGGTCATTTGCCTTGATTGTTTCTGGGCCCTTGGGGAGGTAGGATATCATGGCAGAAGGATAGGATATCATCCAGGTAGGATATCATCTTCCTCCTGGAAGAGGGGAAGCAAAGAGAGGGAGAGCAAGGAAGGTGGCCAGGGACAATAAACACCATTCCAAGACACTCTCCAATGGCACTTCTTCCAATGAGGCCCCATCTATTATAATTTCCATCACCTCCAATTAATGCCATCAGCTATAAAACCATCAATGAATTAAACCATATTAAGTTACATCTAGAGGAATGTTAAAAAAAAGTTTTGACTATTACAAATATTTTAAAATGCAGCATGATTTTATTTTAAATTCCATTCCATTTAGTTTATTAGGCATTATCACTAATTTATCATCACTAATTATGCTTATCAAAGATGGGAAAGACCTATACATTGCAAACTACACAATGTTGCTACGACACACTGAAGAAGACCTAAAGAGATTCAGAAATATACCAAGTTCTTGGGTTGAACAACTCAGTAAGGTTAAGATGTAATTTTTTTTCCAAAACTGATCGTTAGAGTTAATGCAATCACAATGGAAGTCCAAATAGACATTTTAGTAAGGAACTGACAAATATATTAAATTCTATACAAGACAAAACAATCTAGAAATTAAAAAAAAAAAAAAAACACTGATAAAAGAGAATAAATTTGGTGGATTTTTACATTACTTGATTTTAAGACTTGGTTTAAAACAACAATAAAGTTAGTATTGGCACCAAGACATATAACATGACAAAAAACAAAGTCTAGAATGAATGGACACATTTGTGGCTAATTGATTTCCAACAAAAGTGCAGAATTAATTTATTGGAAAAAAGATATTTTTACATTGTTACTGGAAAAATTCAATATCCATATTAAAAAACAATATATATCTCCCACCACATAAACCAATTAACAGAAAAAGAATCATAGACCTAAATATAAACCTTGAACAATAAAATTTCTTGAAGAAAGCATAAGTGAAAATCTTTGTGACTTTGGATCAGGTAAAGATTTCTTAGATATAACAACAAAAGCATGATTAATTTTAACATTGATAGGACTTCATAAAAATTAAAAATACCTACTTTTTGAAAGATTCTATTAAGGCAATAAAAACAAAAGTCAGACACAGTTATAAGTCACATGTCTGAACAGGTGCTTATATCTAGAACATAGTAAAAAAAAAAATACAAGCATAAACAAACCAATAAAAATGGGCAATACATTTGGACACACACTTCACCAAAATAGATACACTAATCACCAACAACCACATAAGAAGATGCTCAACATTAGTGAAATAGAAGTTAAAACTGCACTGGCATGCCAGTATACACATTTTAGAATGCCTACAATTATTAAGACAGCATACCAAGTACTGATGAGAATGTCTAGTAACTGAAACACTCCAAAAGTGCTACTAGGAATTAAATGGTCACTTTGAAAGGGTTGGTATATTTTTTTAGAAAAGAAAAAAGTTAAACATATAGCTGGAACATAACTTAGACATTCTATTCTTAACTATAGATCTAAGAATAAATAAAAGCATATCTTCATACAAAGAATTATATAGAAATGTTCATAGCATCCTATTTGTTTCCTATTTCATCCTATTTCTTTCCAAACTGGAAAGAATCCAAATGTTCATCAATGAGTAAATCAACAAATTATAGCATGTACATAAAAGGGAATACTATGCAACTATACACAGGACAAATTAATAATGATGCTCACAGTAACATGGGTAACTCTCAAAATATTAATCCTGACTGAAAAGGAGGATATAACAGTTTACATACTATAGGATGCTTATAAAATCATGCATAGTATAAACTAATCAATAATATAACCACTATTGCTGATCAGAGATTTTCTTGGCTTGAGTCCAGTGGGTGGAAGAAATTACACAGAAGCATAAGGAAACTGCAGTGACTGTGATAATTACTGTGATGTCCTCATGCGCATGTAACTATATAAAAACCTACCAAATTTTATAGTCTAAATATAAGCAGTTTCCTTGTCAATCATATATCAATAAAATTTTTAAAATTACTCATGAACAGGAGAATCATCTTTGTACTAATTTGTATATAATCCTGGTGGAGTATATACTCCTTGTGTACAAAAGGGATAAAATATGCAAAATTACCAACTCATCAGACATTCCACTCAACTAAATAAATAAAAATAAGCACTACCTACACTACTTTTCAACTTCTGCTGCTCATCTGGTATCAAAGATCTCAGACAAAAAGAAATGATAAATTCCACATTACAGGATAGAATAAACTCTCAAGAAAGAATTTGTTTTCTTACTTCCCTCTCCCTTTCTAAACAAGATGATACAAGAATTTTAAGTAAAACTTCTTGTTCCCATGAAATTAAAGTTCTAATCCAAAATGAAAAATAAAAAAGGTGGCCCCTTAAAATGCTGCAGACCACATCTGTAAACAAAGCATAACTAGAACTTGTGAACTGTAGCCTAGGATGTCTATTCCACAAGACTGTTAAGTTTGAAAAACGGACACAAACTGTATAATAAAATTCTTTCACTTACTAAGTATCATGGTTTAAAGCTTTCTTCTTTACTGAAAATACAAAGTAATTTTATGGACAGGTTTCTGGAGGGGAGGCTGGAGTGCTGGACAGGTAAACCGCAGGATATTATAGCATCAGCTTCCATATTTGCAAAGTTGTTTTATTTGTCATAAACTCCCTCAAGGAAATTTATTTTAAAAGATGAAATTTGCTTTTTTTTTAAACAAAGCATCCATAGTATTGATTTACATTGTTAATATGCTTTAACGCTGCAACTATAGATATTCTGTATTAGTAAAGCAACACATGCATGGAATTTCATTTCAGCAATAAAATCTCCCTAAGGCAATAGAGTTCTGAAATAAGGACAGTTAAGAGAAAGTTCATTCTTCTCTTTTCCATTGGCTGGATTTCTCTCCTAAGCAACTCAGCCATTCCTTGAAGTAAGAAAAGCAATAGAAATTTATAAACTGAGCACAGCATCATAGAGATAAAACAAATAGCAGGAAAACATGTAGCTAGAACAGTGTGTCCTGACCTTTTCCACATCAAAGCACAAATAGGAAAAGATAATATTTTGTGAGGCACAATGCAGTAAGTTGAGAAAGATTATAGCTAGAGGGAATTCTATAAATTCCAGCCTCCTCAGACCCTGGCAGACCATGTCAAAGGGATTGAAATCTCAGACATACCCATCACTCATGTGTAGCACACACTGTGTTCTCTGATACTGGGAAGCTCTGTCTGCCTCCTCAGACCCTGGCAGACCATGTCCAAGGCTACAGGGATTGAAAATCTCAGACGTACCCATCACTCATGTGTGGCACACACTGTGCACTCTGATGCTGGGAAGCTCTGATCAGATCATAATCCAGGTGAAAGGTATTATAAGTGCAGAGGATTTTTAGGTTGATACAACACTGGGAAAATTAATTTTGAAAATAATACTGAATTTTTTATGCCTAACATTCTAGGATAAGTAACATGTTGCCTGAAGGATTTCCCAGTACTTGTGATCCATATGATAGAATTTCTTCCCACACACGTCACATTTTTAAAGAATTCTATTCCCAGAAAATGTGTACTATGTGTAAAAAAAATTCTAATTCAAATATTTATTTTTACTATATATATGTTTACCAGAGACTTTTGTGTTCTGTGACACCAGTCAAGATCTCTAATAATTCAGTGTAATTACCAGTGTAAATCAATTAAAGTGATTGTAAATCAATTAAACAAAGCAGCACATAACTGATCATGAAATCAGATATTACATGCATGTAACTCTATAATTCCTCTTATTTTCAATATTATAAATCAGATAGGGCTTCTGCTTTATCCAAAAAGAGTAACAGTGATCAGATATACCTTTTTTGCCTGAAACAACCAAAAAAAGGGGGAAAAAGTGTGTGTGTGCATATAGATGATAGGTAGGTAGATGATAGATAGATAGATAGATAGATAGATAGATAGATAGATAGATAGATAGATAGATAGATAGGAGCTAGCAGGAATCCAAAGAGAAGTTAAGGTTTATGGAAGAAAAACTTAGGTTTTAGAACTGACCCTATTCAGGCAGACTTTCTCCCATTGGAACACTTTTCTGGAAATGCCTTAACAAATCATGGGTGTTAATTTTTCTAAAGGTAGGTTATTTCTAGAAATGTTCATGATCAGTTTCCTATATAAATGTCATTATTATAAGTCCAACATGTTTTTCTTATCTTGACTTCCTTCAGCAAAACTCATTTTTATCCTTCCTACTCTGTAATTATAACCAACGATTGTGATCAGATCATCATCAAGGTGAAAGATATTATAAGTGCACAGTGGCGGTGAGGTAACGTAGAACCTGAGGGAGTTATGAAGATCTTCATTAAGTGCACCAGGAACGAGGTCATCGGGTTTACCTCCAGCTTAGAAATTGTGATTATGGTGTGAGATATTAAGTATGCTAGAAGCAATTCATCCTACTTAGTTTTGCAGTTTAGATATTGTTTGAATATATTTTCCAACAGATTTTCATGGGCTAGAAGCTTGGTCCTGAGTGTGTCAGGGTTGAAGTGGACAACCTTTCAGAGGTGAGACCAAGTTGAAGGTCACAGAGGTACCACCCTCAGAAGGAGTTAATACTGGTCTTTGGATTGGATTCTTTTTCATGAAAATGTTTTTTTCCTAAGCCAGTTCAGTTGTCTTGGCTCTCTATCTTGCTTCCTTTGTTACCATGAGATCTCTTTCTTCAGGAGTTCTCAACACGGTGATGCCATCCACCATGAGGCCTCCACCAGAATTGAGTAGATGCCTGCAGTCTACTTGTGGAACTCCATAACTGTGACCTAAATAAACCTCTTTTCTTTATAAGTGTCCCAACCCCAGGTGTTTTTTCATAGCAACACAAAACCAATACACTTGTGTATTATCTGTATTCGTGAAAAAGTTTTATTTGGGGATCTGAAATCTGAATGGGATCTGACTAAGAGAAAGATGGCAAAAGAAGGGTCGGCACTTGGAAGACTGTATGCAGACTTAAAATGAGGAGGGACCCATGTTGCCCTGAGGTTATCTTCATGCACAGTCCCAAGATAAGGAGTCCAATACAGTAAGCAAAACCAAAGGCAATGGCTAGTAAGTTGGTTCAACTGTGGCATGATATTTGGGTACCTCTTCAACTTTATACTGAGACTTTAGTCTGCAGATGTGGTCCTGGCTCCTCCTGTCCTGGTTCGGAATGTTTGATATTGTTTTTAAGCAACTGATTGTAATCTGCCACCATTCTCAGTGTTCTGAAGTTCACCCTCTGCGTTGGATTTGATTCTTACTTCTGGCCTCTTTGAGGTTTCCCCTGTAACATCTGATTCCTTGTTATCAGTTGTTTTCTCTGGCAAGCAGATAAAATGTGACAACCATTGAAATGACATATTCATGCGCCCATGAAGGCCTGGCTGACCAGTGTCACTGCAGCAGAACTGAACTTTACTAATTAACAATTACTTTATGGATGAAGATGACAATTTGTCACTTTTAAAATGTCTACATAATACCTTTATTACCATAATAAAATAAAATAGCCTTTCAAATAAATATACAACTAAGATTTAATATTTAGATTCTCACTTCTTTCTCCTGGGATATATAGTGAAACTAAGCATGAAGTACCTGAAAAAGCTTTTAAAAATTCAAAACAATGTGACGTAATGCAGTCTATGAAAACATCAATGGACAAATCTTGTTTAAGAGAGAAATAAAATTAAAACAAAAGTGAAAGTGAAACCTAAATATTCCCAGTTAAGAAATATGGGAAAAGAAACATATTTTAAACTAAATTTTCATATATATATATATATGGAAAAAACATGTATTTAAAACCATCCTGTTTAAACCATCCTGTTTATACTTTGATACAGGTTATAAATTAAAAGTCATTTAGTGACATAATAAGAATACTAAGTTCACAACTTTTTACATTATAAAAATTCAGCATAACATTTCAGCTTGCCTCAGTATTCTAATGAAAGTTCGATCTAGGTATGCACTTATTCATCAGTGATCCAACAGATAGTACAGCTGTATAAAACTAATTTTCTGTGTCCTGACATAACATGACCTCCTCTGGTTTCTAGATAGAATAGTAAATTATTATTATATGAATTACAAAGTTAGTGATTTTTCATTTTCATTTTCATTTTCAGTAAACATTAATGTCATACAACTTCCAGACACACTAGCATGTTACTTGACTGGCAATTGCAAACATCTAGGACAGATCTGTGTTAGTTTGATAAAGTGGACATGACCTTCCTGGCAAACTACCAGTCATCCCTGTCTCTTCAGCCATGTAAGTGCTAGATCCCTGCAAATGAGTCAATTTCAGGTCAAATAGCAAGACAGGAATCTTTGTGACGTGTTTGCTAGTATAGTAAAGGCTTAGAGGTAAAGATATTCCTGGATTCAAAACACTACATTTAACACCACAGTACTGTCATGATAAAAGTGTGAACTCTGACAAATGTCTGCAAAAATCAATTTTTAGACTAGAGATAAACTTAACATTCATTGTTTTTCCCTCTGCTATATTGCTACTTCTACAGTCAATCCTCCTGGCATAATAAACTATGTCCTCATTTAGCTCTTTGTTTACTTTATTTATTTCTACAGACTGTATTTTGATTCATTGTACACAAATGGGGTACATCATTTTGTTTTTATGGTTGTGCATGATGTAGATTCATACCATTGGTGTATTTGCCCACGGGTTCCTCCTTACCATTATATTTGTGGTGGAATTCCCTTAGAATTTGCATAAATTTCCACATGGTTACACTCAAGCTTATTACACGCATTTAAAGCTAATCTAAGTCTGTCATTAATGACCTTGAACCACTTCATGTGTAGCATGAATGCCTTATAACAGAGCCTTTCCAATTTCTCCCTCTGTCTCTCATGACAATGTTGTCATTCATTTTGTCTATCCATATGTTCTAATCACATACATTGCTACCATGATTACTTTAAAAATAAACTTATCTTTTAAATAAATTAAGAATAAAAGTGATAAACTACTTACTTTGTCTTCATGAATTCTTGAAACTTCATGGTTAGTATCAAGATTTCCTCCATTGTCTTTAAATTTTCAACAGCCTGAAGATGATTCTGGATTTCTCATTATTTATCTTGCTTCATTTTCCTTGAGCTTCCTGCATCTTGAGTTTGGTTTCTGTTATTAATTTTGGAAAATTCTCAGCCAATGTTATAACGAATACATCCTCTGATCCATTTTCAAGATAGAGGGGAAGGGGTGTAAATTTTCTCCCATAGAATATAGAAATTGTGTTCTTTTGTACTGAAAGCACCCAGAAACCAGCCTGGATGTGGGAGCTCACACAAGAGATTTTATTAAGTGGACAGGCAGAGTGTCTCCCTGCAGGGTGAGAGAGAGAAAATGAGAGAAAGAGAGAGAGAGAGCACGCATGCACAAGAGAGAGTGAAAGTCAGGAGGAGAGAGCATGAAAGCGACGGGGAGAGAGAGAGAAAATGGCGGGGGAGCTATTCTTAAGTAGTGGAATTTCTTAAGCTACATTTAACTATTGTTTCTTCTTTTTAATGCCCAAGAATGGCTATGTTTTGATTTTAAGTGTTTTGCTAGGCATTCAAGAACAAGCTGGTCAAATTGACTTTGTTCTTAATCTGTTGTTAAGGGTCAGCGGAGGGGTTACTCATGGAGAACTTGAGAGCAGCTTCTTAGCTCCTTTAGTGCCATTTGCTAGGAAGGGTCTCCTTGATGAGGTGACTTCCTTCGGGAGCATCAGGGAGCTTTCCCTTTTTCAATGACCATCCTCTTTGCAGCAGGTGCACTGATTGGCTTTTCCACCTCTAGTGGTCTCATTATCTCCCTGATCGGGAGGTCATGTGGCCCAGAGCTGCAAAGCTCCTTAAAGAAGCTCTCCCATTCCCTAGGTTCAGGATGACTCAGAGGGCAAGAACCAAATATTGGTTTTCCTGGCCCCTGTATTTTAATTTAAACATCCAGCAAACCAGTCTCATCAGTCATAAGGTAAGAGTAACGGGCTTTAACTTTAATGTTTATGACTTTACAGTTATTTGGACACAAAGAGGGGCAAGAGTGAGGAGAAGAGAAGGTTTGAACATAGGGAATCTCTACTGGCTTCCTGCTATGTTGACTGAAGTTATATAAGTCCCATTCTTTGGCCAAGAGGAGTCATTATCTAACTTATATTGGGGTCAGAATGTGTTGCAGTAGAATATGAGCCTGTGAGTTTTGAGATCTGGAGTCAAATGGAGAGTCCAAATGTTTCTGAGGAAAGGGTCAAGGGGATGGGAGTTGCAGAGAATTTTAGATTGGGCAGAGCCCATGGCTAAGAATTCTCAGGAGCCTGAAGAAGGAAAACAGGAGAGGAAGGGGTGTCCCCACAACATCTCCGATTTCCCACATAGGAGCAGATCATCAGTGTGGGTTGTTACTGTCCCTAACAGGTCTAAGGCCAAAGCTGAGGGAAACCCTGACTCAGCGCTGGGGTTTTCCTAGAGAGAGAGGGGGAGGGAGGGACAGAAAGAGAGAGAGAGAGTTGGTTCAGGGCCACTGTAGAAGAGTTCTGAGGACTCACCACCAGTAGAGGGAAGACTGTCCAGAGTCTAATTCTGTTGTGGGCGAGGAGGTCGGCAACGGCATAAGGCAGAAGCACACCATGGTGGATCAGGGAGGAGGGGGGCACAGTAAAGGTGGCTCGGATCCTCATGAGGGGAGAGCCAGCAGGCAATGACCATGGATCCCAACCCAGGTTTCATCACAGAAAGACTTTCCTTCCCAGAAACATTTTCCTCTCCCTTCTATTAAATATATTTCCATACCTAGAACCTTTTATAACCTTGTTTTTAGTGATGACACAAAGCAATTTCTTAAGGAGTTAAACACATTTGAGTAATTCCATACATGTCAACTCTACTGATTTTACTGTAAAAATCAAGATATCAGACAAATGTATTGAATAGTATCTGCCATCTCTTTCCTGTGGAAGAAAAGTCCTAGAAACAATTGATATTAGACATTTTATAGATAAACATTTTATTAATTTTACCACCTGGAAACTCGTGAGGTAAATAGTTTCAAAGAAATTTTGTTTTAATTACCCAATTTAACTTGAACCTTTTAAATCACGTGAATTAAAGGTATCTGAATTCGTTTTTTAAATTTTAATTTTATGAGCATTATATTTGGATGCACATATATAGACAGACAACACGATATCAGACAACAGGATATACACATAACACAAAAGCAAAGGCCTTGTAGCTTTTATCTCCATTGTAATGTAACAGGTATTCAAAAATAACTCCAGTGTTGAATAAAAATAGAACTGATCAAAAAATCATTAACCTAGGTATGTAGGATCAAAATTGTGAGCTCAAAAAAATATAGTATTTAAGAAAAACAAAACAGGAGTCCTAGAAGATAAAATGATAATGGCCATTAATTATAGCATGATAGAAGGAGAGAGAGAAAGGTAGAGAGAGGGAGAGAGAAGAAGAGAGAGAGAAAGTTCTGGTTTGCAGGAAGAGCAAAGATAATGTAGAGAAATCTCTTTCCATTTCCCTGAGGGCTCTCAGAAATTAAAAAGATCCCTAAAAATGTTGGGATCTAAAGTGCCATTTGGTTTGAGGTCCGGGGTGAGGCAGAGGGACTCTTAAATTAACTAAGAGGCAACCCAGGAGGGTATGGGTGGGGACTGAGAGCGAGCAGCCCATTTCAAGAGAGGAATTGGTGAATGCAGAGGCGAGTTGTCCCTCAGTACCCAGGGAATCACCTGAGGGAAGGACGAGTTATCCAGGGAGTTGTCACTACCACTAGATAAGCGTCAAAGCTAAGCTTGTTGGGGTACCTGGGTGCGCAGCACCGGGGCTTTTGTAGAGATGAAATGTGCTAGAGAGAACCCAGGACTGGAGTAGGTCTCCAAAGAGGAAGTCCTCTCGGGAAACAGTCCTGGTCAGTCTGGAGGCTTCCCACCTCTCAGGGAAGAGTCCCCTGTAGCCCGGAGCTCTCCTCCAGCAGTAGTACAGGGATCCAGCTGTCTGGGGGTTCCCCCACCCGTGGAGAGTCTGGAGGGGCAGTGCCAGACGTCCAATGGTCACTTCCCAGGTAACTAAAAGCCAGGGGGAGAAGTCACTTACGAAATGAGGCCGGTGGGTGTCTGGATGTGGAGGAGAGCATCCAGGCCAATGGAAGGTGAGACCAGCATCTGGGGTCTGGGGCGACAGATGGGATTCCACCCACCTAATGGTGGCAGAAAAGCCCATCCAAGTCATGGCACCAATGAAAGCACCCAGAAACCACCCCAGACGCTGGAACTCACACAAGAGATTTTATTAAGTGGACAGGCAGAGTGTCTTTCTGCAAGGTGAGAGAGAGAAAATGAGAGAAAGAGAGAGACAGAGAGCCAGGAGGAGAGGGCATGAAAGCAAGAGAGAAAATGGCGGGGGAGCTATTCTTAAGCAATGGAATTTGTGGGCTAATAACGATGGACCAATGGCTGGCGAGGAAGTTTGTGGGCCAACAATCTGGGTTGTAAAGTGGTATGGGGGAGGGAGAATAATGGCTGCAGCAAAATAGCAGATCTGATGCCAACATGTACAATGTGTGTATTTTGGAACAATTTTACAAAAATTCTAACAGAAAATATTGGTGAACTATATATGAGAATATAGGAAAAAATTTGTCCAAGAACAGAAATACCATTAATATAGCTTACCCCATTTTACATTAAAGGAGAAAAAGTAATGCTCTCTAAATATTGATTTTAAAACACTGAGAAGTAGCATCTGACTCCATTTTAAATGAAATTCTTAATGTATCATAATTTTAAAGAAATTCATTTAATCTAGTAAAGACTAACAATAAAAGTTCTTAGAACACCATAATACATGATGATGAAGAAAATGAAAGCCTTTCCTTTTAACAAAGTATAGAACAAATTTATTTTTTTCTATAACTGCTGTTCAATATTGTACCAGAAATACTAACCCATGTAAAAAAGTTAACTAAAGGTAATTAAATATATAAGGATTAAAATTAAAAGTCATACCCATTTGCAGAAAACATATTCTACATGGGAAAGAGAAGAAAATCCACATATAAATAAATTAATGTATATATAAGGAAGCTAAACAAATTTACCAAATACAATACTTCAACTTCTTGTGTATATACCTGCAGGAGATAAGAGAGGAACTTTAAAAATACTATTTGCAATGGTAACTAACATATATATGTAGTATGTAGGAGTAAATCAAATTAAAGATATATAAAACCTTCAAGGAGAAAGTGAAGAACATTTATTACACATTATAAGAAAGATCTAAGAAGTGAAGCAATAATATCTTGCCCTGGATAGTAACACTACATATAATGAAAATGTCAAAATCTCCCCCAGTTTATTGACGTGCACTTTGAGGGGTGAGCTGTGGGAACTAATTCCAAAATTTCCATGGAAGAGCAAAGAACAAAAAGAGACAAAAGCTACTACTGAACAAGATGTCTTATTAATAAGTTTATCCTTCTGTTGTCTTAAAGTCTAAATTTATCCTACCCCAAATTCTATGTGGTACAGAAATAATCCCCCATTTAACACTCATGTGCTAATGCCAAATTGTTATAATTATTATTGCACTGTGATATGTAAGTGTTTTATGTGTTGTTCAGAATTTCTTAGCTCTTATTTGGAATATTTCTCCAGATAAAATCCAGGATATTTTGGCAATTCAAAAAGAAAACCTATTTCTGTGTAATTGTGTAATGATGAGTTTATGGATGTATCTATGGATAATGACATTTTTATAATGCCCAAAGAATTACCTCCTAGATATAAAATATTAGTTCTAATTCATTCAAAATATTTCTTGGCTTCTGCTAGTCAGTTTTAAATATTTATTCATGTATATTTATTCATTCTTATGATGGAACTTTAGTTATGTTTTTTCTTTTCAGTTTTTTTTTTCCCTCTAGATAGAAGTGGTTGGGAATATTCATTTTTTCCCCATCACATTACTGAACAGTTTTGTTTTCTGATCTTTTATTCAACAACTCACTGTGTGTGTGTGTGTGTGTGTTTATATATGCATTATGGAGGATTTTTTGAGCATTTTCTTAGTGCTATATTTGCAGTTTTATAATTTTCTTTATCTGACCTAATGTACTGTTTAATTCATTGAATGCTTAATTTTTATTAACTATATATTTATTTCAAGAAGCTATATTTCAGTTAATTACATACTTGCCTGAGGTGTCTTTTCTTTAAATTGGTTATTTAATTTGACTTGATTAATTCAAACCTGCCCTGCCTTTATTTTAATTATCTTAAGTCTCTTATCTTAGGTTCTTACGTTTTTCCATAGCTCCTAAGTGCTAATTCTCTATTTGTAGGAATTTAATGACTTTCACAATTATAAATTTTCACATATATTTTAATTTTTAATTATGACCCTCTTTTTGGTAGACAGTTTTTCTCTTATTAGAGTTCAAGGTCCTCAGTGTTTTAACAATATCCCCACAGCATTTAAACAATTGTTCCTGCCCTGCTGATTGATATCAACTACATTGGAAGCATTTCACTTTCATTTTATTGGCTTATAGTTTAAGCATGATGTCAGCCTACTTTGTTTTTGTTTTTTATGGGGAGTAGATTTAAATGGGTACCAATTCCAGAATTTCAAGTGATCCCAATGTTTCAGTCACCTCACCAAGATATATATAATTTTTGTTACCAGTCTTTCCCTTTTATAAATATATATATATATATATTTATATTTATATTTAGAAAAGTTTTAAAAGTTCTATACTTTGAGACTTTCTTCTTTGCTAGAAACCAATTTCTTGTGTTATACTCTTTCCCCTAAGAACTTTAATATCCTATTCCACACACACAAAAAAATGTTGTTGGCTTTTCCCCTAGAATTTTTATTTACATAGTAATTATTCAGTTTTTCTGAATCGTAACTTTATTCTTTTAGTCTTCAGATTTAGACAGCATTAACTATATGTGTGTGTGTGTGTGTGTGTGTGTATCCATATATATTAATATCTTTATCTATAGGAGATAGAATTTGAATTGCTTTTCTATTTTGTTATTTTTGTTTCTTTGTCAAGATTATTATAATAATGGTTATTATAATAATGATTGCCTTTAACTTCTACAGCTTTAAGTTTTTTTAAAAAGTATTTACTTTTTTCATTTAATTTTGATATACTTTCTTACTCTTCACTTTATGTCTTCTCTATGTCTTTGGCAGTGTGTTTCATGGTTTGTACTGATTCTACTGTGACTTTAAACATTATAGTAGTTTTATTTTCTCCTTCATTATACTTTTGAGGGATGCTAGTTCACTCTTTGTCTGCTTATATTGTATTATCAACATTCTTTGATTCCTTCTATTTCCTTGGAGATTTTTTCCCCACAAAGACCATATACTTTTTTCAATTTTGTTCAATATTTTAAAATATTATGAAAAGTTCTCTTCTGTTTTGTACTATAATCCTTCTAATGCACATTCATCTATCATATTTATTATGTTCCTCCCTCACTCTCTCATCCTTCAACATTTATAAAACTATCCTAGTTAGTTGAATGTTCTTTCCTTGATAAACTTTGAAAAAGTACCATCATTTTTTCTAAAAGGAAGTTAGGAAGGGGTTGAAAAAGAAGGTTGATTATTTTCTCACTTATTCTCTGATATATTGTATGATGAGAGTATGTCTCTAATTTATAGGATACAAATCTTTACCTGGCACAAAATGAGACATTGAAATTTATAGGTTATTCAAATATTACTCTTATATTTACCGTTGCCAAAGTCACCAAGATAGAGAACTTCATATGTGACTACTGACCAATATTTCTCTTCTGTTCCTACTTGTGAAAGGACCAGTTAGTGAAACATCTCATAGATTCTGGTTCTGTTGCTCCATATTGTTTAGAAATGCAGGAATAGCACCCTACCTACATCATGCTCAGGACTTCTCTCTACATAGGAAAGTGATTCCCAGACTGAGATTTCCCTCTCAGACTGCACACATAATTTTAGAGGAAACTATGTTGACCACTAAAACCTGATTACACAAAGACCAGCAGGAATAAACCTATAGTGTCAAAATAAGATGTATTGGCATAATTCTACCAGGGACAACACTCTAGAATAAACAACAAATTTCTACTTGACAAGAGAGAGGAGAGAGATCCCTTTTGTAAGACGTTAGCTTATTCTGAATAATTCGGGAGAAAGATCTAAAAGAACTAGGGATTAGTCTTGAATTGGTTACTATTTCCAAATTGAGATTAGGGGATGTGGAGATAACCTAGAGACCAAGGATTATCAGTGGGGTGGTTTAGCATTGAATATCCTCAATAATAGATGGATACAGAAAAGCTGATCAGGGAGCATCATTGATAATAAAGCAGTAATCAGTGAAAAGAGGATCATCTTAACATTTTCTAATTGCAACACAACTCGCGTTTGGGAAAAATAATGTTTCCTTCTAACTTTGAAGTTGTCTGTTTCCGTATCTGTTCTCCCAGACTGATTAATTGTAGGACTGCATTCCATGTTCTCAGCCCATGTTTATTTTTCTCTTTCATTCCACAGATACTTACAGATTTTCATAACTAATATTTAACATAGTATTTAACATAGTATTTAACATAGTATGGATCATGTCCAAGTATCCTAAAGTTGTCCAAGGATCACTGCATTGGTCAGTTTCTTCATAGATAATGTTTCTTTAAAGTGTGTTTTCATAGAAGCATTTTTTAAAAATCTGTTCTGCCTTTAGTTGTTTTTTGTTGGCTTTGGAAAGGTTAGTGAGTTAAGAAATGGTATGCATCACTCAAGTGAAGAAATTATTCTAAGTCAGAACAACTGTATGAAGTGGGATCTTAGTAAACATTTATTCACCACAGGATGACTTTGATCATATGCAACATTCTGTATCAGTTAACAAGAGAGGTTAAAAAAAAAAACTACGGAATGAAAATCCTATGTACTTTGTCAATATATGATTTCTGACTAACACAAGATTATGTCTACATGCAAAACTTGTTTGAAAAATAATGAATAGTAATTTTTACATGAACTGTGTTTTCTCACAAGTTGGCACATGAGTGTCAGTGTACACAGTGCCTTGTCTAAGAAGATCCTCCTCATTTAAAACTCAAATGTTAAACAAAAGCAAATATTAAGAGCTATCAGTAGCCAGGTACAGTTGTGCCTGCCTATAATCCCAGTGACTCGGGATGCTGAGACATGAAGATTGCAGGTTCAAAGCCAGTCTCAGCAATTTAGTGAGGCACTAAGCAACTTAGTGAGACTGTCTCAAAATAAAAAAATAAAAAGAGCTGGGGATATAGTTCAGTGGTTAAGCACCCCGGGGTTCAATCCCTGGTACCAAAAAAAAAAAAAAAAAGTTCTCAGTTATAGGAGTATGCAAGGAGATGGACACAGATTATTTTTAGGGTTATTGTGGTTCATACACATATAAAATAGAATTTGAATTTATATAGTACAGTTTAATGAGAAGGCAGTATAAACACTTCATTGCGGACTTGAAACGACAGCAATTTAATTAAAAAAGCATATTAAATATTGGTTGTAATAGTGAATGTTTATTAAAAAATCAAAAAATCTAATAAATAAAAAGGAAATGATAGTTCTATAACTTTAGCCATAGAAATTCCCTGAGATACATTAAGTTAAAAAACAAGTTGCATGCTATTTAAGGGTAAGAGAAAATTCTGGGGGTTGGTTGTATACCACCATAAATATACTATTGGTCTATATACTTAAAAATAGTTTGGTGGTAATTTGGTTTTGTGTGTATTTTATTTTAAAAACTACAGTAAATTGCAGAATGAAAGAATTGAATAATTTTAGTGGACATAAAGAAAAGTCATATAACCTTAAACGTGTAATAAAACTGCCAGTTTTATTGAAAACACTTCTTATCACTCATAATAGTCACCTTCTAGTACCTGAGTAAAACAAACATTTTCCTAAATATACTACCAACTTCTTTGAGCTGACTTCTTGTTTCTGAGAAATGCTGTGGTTGTCACACGTATTTGTCACAGAAGCAGTTACCGTGAATGCATTTTCAAGTAATATTAAAAGGTAGTTAGTCAAATCACAGTGTGTATGTTCATTTGCATAGAATCAGAACATTAGTAGTAACCAGCAAAATGATCTTGTGAGAAAACAAAATTAAGGTCAATATGGGGAAGATGTTTTTTGAAGAAACATAAAAACAGAACTCTCCTCCCCTGCCTTAAAAAATAAAATAATAGAAGTCCATCACTTGAAAAGATTTGAGCTAAACATCTAGAAGAGAGGGACTGCCCAGAAGGTGGATGAGGACAGCAATAGAAAGGACTTTTTAAAACTGTGAATTACCAGGAGAACATATGACTTGCATCTGATGTTGGATTTGTGATTGCATCACCATAAAGATTTTCAAGCAAAGTTCTAAACTAAGTTTTGATGAGAAAATTTGCTTATATCAGCATGTAAGTTCAAGTAGAATCCACTGCTGTAGTTAAAAGGAAGTTAAAAATCCCTAAAGAATGTGGAAAATTCTAAGAATTTGAAAAGCACTAGATAGTATAAATCTGATAAAATATAGTTTATCAAAATATCTTTTAAATCAGTTTGAGAACAAAATTAATTTCCAGTTGTAAAGTTCAATTACATTTTACAAATATTTAAAACAATCAAGTATGACTATTATAGACAAAATTGGTATGTATTAGAAGAAAATTAGGAAGGTCACATTATACCACTTGTGGTCAGCAAAATACTGTTACCTTTGTATTCCCTATCTTGAAAAATACTAAGCTTTCAATGTTTAAAACAAAACACCAAAATTATTTTTCTTTTTCCTTTACCTTTTTTTTTTTTTTTTTTTTTTTTTTTTTCGGTACTGGAGATTAAACTCGGTGGCACTTTACCACTGAGCTACCTGCCCAGCCCCTTGTACTTTTTATTTTGTTTTTATTTTGAGACAGGATCTCATTAAGTTGTCCACACTGGCCTCACACTTGTGGTCCTCCTGCCTCAGCCTCACAAATAACTGAAATTACAGTGCTGCTGCTCTTTTGTTATTTTTATAGTTTATGTTTTATGTATTTTCAGTGAGAGGACTTTTCTAGAAACTACAAAGTTGAATACAAAGTATGTATAGGACTAGAAATTACAGATTTCTAGTCCTGGTTAAAAAAAGTTTAGAATTCTAGGTATTTAAAAATATTAATTGAAGAGTGCTATAATTTTTCCTTCCATGGAATGAAAAACTACTCAGGATTTCTAAATTAAAAGCAAAATAGAGGAAATCCAATATTTATTTTTCCCGGGCCACTAGAATGTCTCACTTTTATCAGACTTTGAGGAACTTCCTGTCAGACAAGAGAATCCAGGAGAGGTGGATGGATTTTAGTAATTTTTTTTTTTCAATTTTCAGAGAACATCTTTAGGGTGAAGATAGATGTTGATGCCTATAGTTAGGTGATTGCGGCAGATAGGATTACCTGAAAACAGTCCACAGGTGCATGATTTAGTTGAAATCATTTTAGACAAATTCCTCTTTATATTGTTTGCAACTTATCAATTACTCTTTATAGTCATTTTCACTTTTGTGAACTATAGACTATACTTGTTTGGAGAATTCTGGATCTATTAATCTTGGTCGACTTCAAGAATTTTTCATAGTATCTAAGATTTTACTTGAATAACAAAATTTGCCAGTAAATGTAAAGGTTTTTCCTGAGTTCCACGGATCTTTCTAGTGATTCATTGAACTTGAGGGTAGAATTGAGAATCTCTTGAACTTCAGTGGAACTACTATCCATCAATGACTTCCATCTTGGTGGATGTATCATGTGCATTTGAAAAGTATATTTTCTGTAGTTATTGGATGAAATATTCTATAAATGTCAGGTCAATTCAATCCATACTGCTGTCAAAGTCTTTTTTACTCTTTCAGCTTTTCTGAGTACTTCTTGATTACTGAAAGAGGATTGTTGATATCTCCAAGCATAATCATAAATGTATCTATTTCTTTTTTTCAATTTCATCATTTTTTGCTTTATATTCTTTGAAGTTCCGTTTTTAGGTGAGAATACAATCAATTAGATCCTAATAAATTTTGGTCTTTATAAAATGTTCCTATTTATAACCGATAATATCCTTTGCTCTGAATTCTATTATGAATGTAAACATGTTAAATATTTTTATGTCCTTTTACTTTTAACCAAAGCCATGGTCAGTGAAAAACTTAATCTCTTTAAAGATAGAAAATCTGAGAATTATCAGGTAGAATTTGGGGGTTTCTATTCTAAACTGGCATATAATCACAGAGCTTTAGGCAGTGCTCACAGTTCACAAGATGAACTGCATGTTGTATTTTTCATTTAATGCAGTAAGGAGCTCTGAATTCAGTCATACCCAGTAGTCAACCTGTACCCTCGATGCAAAAGAATCTTCACTGGGGAAAAACAGTTACAAGATCTGACGCCTTTAAAAAGAAAACTAAAATTCCATTCATACCTTTACTGTTTCCTTCAAATATTCCAGATCTCAAAGTCAACCATTCTTGAAAATATCTCAGACAATGAAATGATGGCACAGAGACAATCAATGACATAACTGAGCTGATAAACCAGACACCAGAGTAAATAGTGACTTCTTGCTCTTGGTTCAGGGAACTGTTTTCCAAGGCCATTATCTTTCTTCTCTATCTTACCCATCCACCAAAAAAATGTTTGGAACACACACACACACACACACACACACACACACGTATTCTTGCTAGGCATAAAACAATAAAAGTGTAGCCTTCTAAGTTACTCCAGATGCCAACATCACTCTTAGTTAAATTAATCTCCATTCTTTGCTTTGGTCACGTGTACTTGAGGATGCAGAAATTTAGCTTTCAGTTTTCTTGAAGGTTTAACAATAGAAATCCAGTGCTCAAAATTCTTATCTCAGATGTCCTCGTGAGAGAGAAGTGATTGTCTTTAAATGAACTGGTAAGTAGATGTGAATATACTTCTAAATTGACTTATTTTTATCATTCTAGGGAAAGAGGAACTTATTAGTGCAGAAAATACAAAATTAACAATACCTGTTTCTGCATTCAAAGTGTATAACTGTCAATATTGACATTAGGGTAGCACAAATATATAAATAACTACAACTAAAAGCAGAAGGCAAAGTCTTCCAAAAATAGGTTCAAAGGAAAGCAATGTCAGAGCATAAAGAATAGCTTCAGAAAGAGTCTTCATTGGACACTTTTCTCCACATGGTAATATCAGAGGACACAGAAGGGAGGTGACTATTAATCCCATTTTGTAAATGAGGGCACTAGAGCTCAGACTATCCAGTTGCATAGTTCCGAAATGGCATGAATTTCCTAATTCAAGCCATCAAAATTCAAATGCAGAGGAAATTCAGTATTCTGCTTTAGAGCACCTCCTTCTATTTCAAACTAGCTAACTGAATAAGTCATTTTTAAAATATCTTATGGTCATTGCATCCCCTGGTTAAAAGGAAAATTTTTAAACCGATGATCCTATGTCAATTATCAAATCTGTTCAAGCTGCAACATTTGTCAGACACAAAAACAATTTTAAAAGTTTCCATTTGTAAACTACACAAGAATTGTACCTTCTATAAAGAAAATATAAAACCCTATTACCTAGGCAATCTGTGAGTCAGATAATCATATTCAAATATATCATTTTAGAAGACTGACACTAGGTAAATAATAGCCAGTGTGGGAAGGAATGTAATAGCAGGCAAATGACCATGTGACATTTTCCCCTTTTTCTTCTTTTGATATTGTACTTTTTTTGGAACCCTTTATTCCAGTTGTAATAAGAAGAACCTAGTTCTTCTGCTTCATTCCTCATCATGTGTGGGCGATTACGGGGGAGGATAGCTGTCTGTCAAAAGCAGAAGATGCCCACAGAATGTCTGAAAATATTAAATTGCTTGTTGCAAATTGATTGCTTGGATTTATCTGTCATGCACAGACTGCCTGGTCGATAGTTAACAAAACTTGAATGAGATAGTTCTGTTGAAATGTATAATTGAAAGCAAGACTTTAATTTTTAATTAATTGTATTAAGTGAATATTCTTAATTCTCAAAAGTAGGCACATGAAAGTTCACTATTAATTATATAATACTGATTATAGCCAACATTATCCCATTATTAGTAAAAAAAAAGCACTTATTATTTACTGTGCTAATTTAAATATCACAATGCAACATTTGTGTTTTATGTGATGTTTAAATTCTAGAATGTTAGTACTTCCTTTCATTATTCATTTATATATGCAGATGTTATTTACATTAGAAAAAGAAAGTGTAGTCATAGTACACTATCATTGTTATGCTAAAGATATGTGCATTCACAAAAATTCTGAAATAATTGATCATATGCAAATTTTATACTTGTACAAGGAAATGAATGAATGTGATAAATATATTATCTGACTAAAATCCCTGCAGGATTTTCTTTGTGATTCAAATAGTATATGAAATGAATAGACAAGTATGAAGTTATTAGTAATGAACATTCTCTCCTTTTAAAAATAGAATTTTTAGAAAGGTTAATAAAAATAGCAAGTCAAAAATTATTCTGTGGGTGCTTAGATGCCATT
This sequence comes from Sciurus vulgaris, assembly GCF_902686455.1. Lineage (NCBI taxonomy): Eukaryota > Metazoa > Chordata > Mammalia > Rodentia > Sciuridae > Sciurus > Sciurus vulgaris. The sequence continues at coordinate 51,680,777 of NC_136466.1, forward strand.
AATCTATGCTAAACTTTTTTATTCCCTATTCTTTTCTATAAATCTCATATTTGAAATTAATATTTGGGGGAAATTCTCATGGAGAAGTTAATTTTTTTCACTTATAGAAATATGGAGGATTAAAGTCTAATTAATACATAGCAGCTACTGAAGTTATTTTCTTGACAGAAAGAATTTTTAAATAATTGAATTCTCCCATCATCTACTAGTATTCTAAAATGACTAATAAAATAATATCAGCAAAGACAGGTGTAAAGATATGTGTTAATTATTAAGTGTTCAATCACTGAAAAATTTACAGAATTAAAAGTTTATACTAAGGGAAAAGCTTTATTACAAGTACAACATCAGTAAGAGAAGAATATGCATTGAAAGGTGTCCAACTTCACAGGTCTAGGAGTCTCAGTCAGCCACAGGTAGGTCTTATAGGACATATTTTGTCCTCTGTATAGAAACATCACCGATAAGACTGAAAAAGTCAAAGGAACGAAGGAAGAGAAAGAAAGAAGAAAGGAAGGAAGGAAGAAGGAAGACAGAGAGAGAGAAAGAAAGAATGAGCAAGGGAGGGAGAGAAGGAAAGGGAGGGAGGGAAAAGAAAAATCAACTAATATTAGGAAGAGTAAAATCTGCTTGTTATGGGGAGAGGAATGGGTCTCTTACAGTAAGCTGACCCTGTAGGCAAAATCTAGGCCCAGTCCACCTATATTACTATCAATAATGTTTTTTCCAACATTGACAACAGTTCTCAGACAGTAACTGGGTGTTGAACAATTCAATTCTGACACTATTCAAAGGTAGTGAAGACCCCCAAGGGTTAAGGACACAATCCCTCAAATCTGCCCTTAAACACCAGCTACAAGTTGCATTTCCATTTCCCACACTTTTGCCAAGTTGTTTAAAATCAGGGGTTTCCCACACCATTCATGTTCAATAATTTGCAATAATGACTCACAAAACTATATACTTCCTATGCAAACTCATTGGAAAGATACAAATCAGATACAGCCAAGTGGAGCAGATGCACAGTTCAAGGTGGAGAGCAGCGGGAGGGTGCAGTTTCCACACCTCATCAGGCACTCCACCTTCCCAGCATGTTGGGGTGTTCACTAACCTGGAAACTCTCCAAATTTCATTGTTCAGAAGGTTTTGTTACTTAGTGTCCAGCCTCTCTCCCCTTTGTGGAGGTGGGGTCTGAAAGTTCCAACTCTTTAATCATACATTAGGATATTATATGACTAGCCTCCATTCTGAAATTACCTAGGGTCCCATCAACCGAGAGTCATATCCTTAACTCACAAAAGCAACTCTTACTATTCAGAAAATGTCAAAAGATTTTTGAAGGTCTACATCAGGAATACAGGGCAAAGACTAAAAAAATATTTTTCGTGCACACTGTCTTTAGTCATTTAAACCTTGACATGAAAACCAGGTAGAAATCATAAGCTCAATTATTACTAAACAGTGATGACAAGCTGTATGTTTGACTCTGGAAATAACTCACATACCCAAAGATAAAACATTATATATATTTAGTTCATTTATTTCATAACATTGCTTAATCATATTCCAGGTAATTTTGGAAATAAGAATATGGTCAATCCAGATGGTCTCAGATTATCCTGTACTATATAGAATCTATAATAAGAAGTCTAAAACAAAGATGCATTTATTCAAAATCCATAAATTGAATATCTTCGGGTAATATAAAAAAGTTGCCATCTTTCTTTTATAATGTAGAAACTGAATTCAACAGACCAATGCTTTAAAAATACAACTTCCAATCAATGTCTGTGATAAAGAATCATAATCCAATTAAAATGTGTATTTTTCCTGACCTGTCACTTGGTCAAGGAAATGAGAACTCCAGAACTCTCTTGAGATGTGAGCTGGCAAAAGATGCTATGCTAAGCATTTTACATATAAAGAAATTTTTATGTCTCCCACATAACTTGAACATAAATACATCCACACAGATGAGAATTCAGCATATGCTGATTGTGATGAAAGGTCCAAAGAAAGGTGAGCACAAAGAGAAGTTGTGTATATCTGTGTATATATATATTCTCTAGTCATATTCACACAATAGCTATAAGGAAGAGCATTAGATTATCTTAATACCTATTTAACCTCAGCAAACCACTTAATCTTATCAAAAGCACTGATTTTACAAATGAAAACATTTACTTCTTTTGTGCTAAGAGTAAGCTGTGCTACATATGGTGTTAAACAAAATAAGGGACTGTAAATTTTTTGCAGAAAACCAGGAGGGGTCCAATACCCAAAGTATCTTTGCCCTCTGCCTGAGGCTGTAAAATTTCTACTGAAGTTCTTCTGCTTCTCCTCCTCCTACTTCTCCTTTTACTTCTTCTTCTTTTGTCTGACTAATATTGAATATAGCTTCATAAATGCAGATGCAGAATATAAAAGAGAAGGTCAAAATCACAAAATATTAGAGCCAAAACTCTAGATGGCAGGAAAGTTAAGGGAAAAAAACGTGTAGATGTTGAATATCAACTTTATCCACTTCATTTTGTCATTCAAAGACACATTGGGCATCTGAAAAATATCCTTTCTAAATTGAAGTATAATTAAATGTGAAGAGCTCTCCCATGCCAAGATAAATTGTTGGTTGACTTTCAGGCTTTCAGTATTCCTATGTAGGAGATACTTCCAGTTGGCTGGTTAGACATACATGTTCCCTCTTCTTCCTTTCAAAGCTATGTTTTTTTTTTTGTTTTTTTTTGTTTTTTTTTTTCATGTGTATCCTATCTTCCTGACATTTCCAGTAAATTTTAAATGCTCTTCAGCTTTGGGGAGTAGGCTCTACATTTTATAAATCAGTCTCAGTTATTAGTAACCTTGGAAATTGGTCTAAGCATAAATATACTTTGCAATTCTGGCCAGTGCAACCTGAGTGTTTAAGACAACTTAGAGATCCTGAATACCACATTCTCATAGAACTAAAGATGTCTCTTTTCTTTGTCACTGTCATTTCTAGCAAAAATGCTTAGAAGTTTTGTAGTCTGGACTCTGGCCTAAGGACAAAGCCTTTATGGCAAATAATGTAGAGAGGAAAAGTCATTATTTCATTGTGCCATTGTCTTAACCAAACTTAGAGCCATTTTGACTACCCCTCTTACTATGTTGAAGAATAAATTTCTTTTTATGACACTTAGGGCTGATTTTCTGTTACCTGAAACCAATATATTCTATATTGTCAAATTTCAGATACACATAAGTTCTACTCTTATCTTATAGCACCTTTAACACATAACCTATTTCCTCTTTATTGGAATGTTGGAAATTACAGTCTCATTTGCTTTATCGTTGTTCAGCATGAGACACCCTTCTAGAGCTCCTATTACAATCACTAAAATTTAAAGTTTCTCAGCGTTTAGATTTTGTACCTCTTTTCTTTTTTCCTACACTCCCATACTTAACCTTATCTTTTCCTCTACTTTTTATTTTTAGATTTTTTTTATTTCTTCTAATTTGTTGTATATGACAATAGAATACATTTATACATTTTGATAGATCATACATAAATGGAGTGTAATCTCTCATTTTTCTGATTATACATATTGTAGGATCACATCAGTCATGCAGTCATATATGTATATAAGGTAATGATGTCTGTTTCACTCTACTGTCATTCCTATCTCCATATCCTCTCTTCACTGCCCTCTATCTAATATAAGTTAACTCTGTTCTTCCCTATCCCCCCCAAATGTGAATTAGCATCCGCATATCAGAGAAAACATTCAGACTTTGGTTTTGGATTTGGCTTATTTCACCTTAGCATGATATTCTCTAACTCCATCCACTTACCAGCAAATGCCAGAATTTCATTCTTCTTTAAAGCTAAGTAATATTCCATCATATATAGCACAATATATATATGTACATATATGTACATATATGTATCATATTTTCTTTATCCATTCACCTGTTGAAGGGTATCTAGGTTGGTTCCATAGTTTAACTATTGTGACTTGAGCAGTTATAAACATTGATGTGGCTATGTCACTCTTCCCTGTACTTTTATATACCAACTATATGCTGAGTGTCCTCAATTATAATTCTCTAGTACAGATTTGATCTTGGAGTTTCAGGTACATATTTATGACAGCCTCATTGAGATGTCTACTATGGTATTCCATAGGTTCTTAAAACTGAAAAAGTCCAAATTGAGCAACTGATGGTTACTACTAAGTTTTGTCTTCTCTACAGAAGTTTCGAATACACTTAAATGGCACTAAAAATTATCAGTTTGTCAATTAAAAAATGTAAGATTCATTCTTGGCTTATGTCACACATTCGGATGTCTTAAATCCATCTACCTCTCTCCATTACTGTTCCTGCCTCCTCGGTTGAGGGCCGCAGTACCATTGACCTACTCAGTACAATAACCTCCTAATTTCTGGCCCCCTACAGTCCATCTTCCATTCAGCAGTCGGAGAATTTTTTTTCCTCAGTACACGGAATTGAACCCCAGGATGCTCTACCATTGAATCACATTTCCAGCCCTTTCTAATTTTGATTTTGAGACAGAATCTTGCGAAATTACCAGGGCTAGCCCCAAACCTATGATCCTCCTGCCTCCCAAATTGCTAGAATTACAAGCATGGGCCACCATTCACAAAGTGTTCTTTTATAGATGCAAGTAGATCCCCTACTACTAGCCTTTGTCTTCAGTGCTAATTCACTATACTTCGAACTAAATCCAAGATATTTAAAGGAGCTGAGTTGATCACAAAATCTGGATCAACTAAGTCCTCCAGTATCATCTTATGTGATTTTCTGGTCCGTTCACTATGCCGTAGATACACCAGTCTTCTTTCCTACCTTTGGAGGTGTGCATACATACGTGTATATGTGTGTGTGTGTGTGTATGTATATATATTATATATATATAATTGTACATGTACTTATATAAATAAATATATATATATATATATACACACACACACACACATTGTTGATTTATTTGTCTGTGTATCTCCCTAGAAAGTAAACTCCAGGTGACAGGCAATGCTTGTTTTGTCTATCTAGCATCTAATACAGAACTTGAAACCCAACCAAGAAGAGGTTCAGTTTTTAAAAAGTTTGGGCAATTAAAAGGCTGTTCACAGGCAGGAAAAAAAGGTCAACACAAGTAGGCTTGCAATATCTGAGACTAGTACAATGGTACTAGTAATCAGAACTGGCCTATACTGATGCTAAAGAAGAGACAAACAGCTTTGAGATTTCCACGGTGCCTGTTATTCCTTAGTCTTTAGTTGTGGTTAGATACAGAACTCATTAGGTATTCCCAAGCAGGATAGAATAAATAACATTCATCTCATGTGGGAAACTTCTTAGTTTTAAAGCCGCCACAAAAACATTATAATTAAATGCATTATTATTAAATATTTATTTACTGGGCGTTAAATAAAATAACTGATTCCTACAGATTTTTGGAATGATCCTACTGGGAAGAAACAAAGTAAAGTGGAACTATCACAACTCTTGCTGCTTGTCAGAGCTAAATTTGAAACCCAGTTCTGAAAATTACTAGTTACAAATTCAGGAGAATGTTATCCAATGTTTTGCATTTTTTTTTCTTGTTTATAAATATAGGAATGCATTTCCTCCTGATATTTTATGGGGTTTATAAAAGAATGTATGTAATAGTATATTTATCAGGTCCTCAAATTATGTGCAAGTATGAACATATCACAATGAATCCCACTATCTTATATAATCATAATGCATCAATTAAAAAAAAAAAAAAACACTAAGTAGAAGAGTAGTTAGCGAGAGAACAAACACAGGAAAACTAGCAACATGTTCTGCCTTCAAGAGCCAAGAAGACCAAGCATTACGAAAAGGAACTATTCACAACAGCCAAATGTGGAATCAGGTATGTGTCTATCGAGGGACAAATGAATATGTTATGGTTTGGATCTTTAATGTCCCCCCAAAACCTCAAGTGTTAAGTCATTCAGGAATATTTAGAGGTGAGATAATTAGATTATGAGAGCTGCAACTTCATTGGTAGATTCATTGAGTTGATGGATTAGTAATTTGAATGGACTGCTGGGTGGTAATTGTAGGTAGGTGGGGCATAGCAGAAGTAAGTAGGTCACTGGGGGTGAGCCTTTGAACTTTATCTTTATCCTTTATTGTTTTCTCTGCTTCCTGGCTGCCAGGAGATAAGCAACTTTATTCTGACACACCCTTCCCCTCCATGTTCTGCCTCACTCAAGAGGCCCAGAGCAAAGGAATCATCTGACCATGGACTGAAACCATAATAAGTTTATTTTGAGCTCAAAATAAACTTTACCTCCTCTAAGATTTATTAACAGGTAATTTGGTCACAGTGGTGAATAACTGACGAGCACAAAAATTTTAAAATGTGCTATATATACACAGTGGAACATGAGCCATACGTAAGAAAACCATCCTGTCATTTGGGACAACATGGAACTAGAGAGCAGTAGGTTAAGGGAAATGAGCCAGATACAGAAAGACAAAATACTGCATGTTTTCACTCATAAGTGGAAACTTGAAAAATTAATTTCAAAGTGAAAAAGAGTAGAATATTGATTACTCAAGACTGGAAGCTCTAGTGTTTCTACTACAGCAGAGTAGGATAACTATAATTACAATATACTATTATATATTTTGTGAGGAACTAGAAGAGAGGTGCTCAAGTTGGAAATGGTAATTATCCTGACCTGATGGCTATAGGCTGTATATACATGTTGAAATATCACACCGTACCCCACAAATGTATGCTTATTATTTGTTAATTAAAAAGAAAATAAAGTTGAAAAAAGGGAGAAAAACAAGTGCTAATCAGGTACTGGCATAGAATCAGGAGCTATAATGCTATAGAGGATCAAAAACTAGTGCTGTAATTTTATTGTATTTTTAAATTTGATTTGTGAGTGAAGAAGTCAGTTTATGAAATATCTTCAAGAGACGGCAAGAAAGCGGTATTGACTTACAAGTCATTCATGTGGGCATGAAATTCAAACTAAGAGAAACCAAGAGAATAAAATAGAGAATTCAGTGGCTCATGGCTAACTTACTTTCAAATATGTTTCTATTGATTCGCCTTTTGAAAAAAAAGAATTATTATCACGCACGTTTATAAAAGTCAATGAATATATCGATAGTTTTTCCAAGTTTATATTATATTATATCGTTACTTTTTATGCTGCAATATATATATAAAATAATGTTTTGCTTCTATTTCTAAGGTCTAATGAGCCATTTAGATGCTAAGTCATGCTCAAATCTATTGGCAAGTTGCTTTACTACCCCCAAATCATGCTATAACTCACCCTTGCATAAACAAGAATCACAGTGCCCTGAAAAGTTGAGTCTAAAGGACTGCAATTGAACAGCAAAGACTTTGTTTCACATTGATGGGTCACATGAAAAGTTATTTCCTCTTATTGAAGTCCTTGTTCTGTCTTTGGCGTTGAGCCTCAGTAATTTATGCTTCAATATTCCCGATAAATAATTTAATAATGACACCAAAATTTTCAGTAGAAGGAATGCCACCTAAATACCTATGCAAAGGGAATTATGAGAGTTGAATACACCCTGTCGTTTTCCTACTGATCCTTCACTGCACCAGCCGTGCATGGGCAACACTGATGTCTCAAATGGATTAAGACAAAGGAAAACAAGCTAAATACTTCCCACTCTTTACCTGCCTTGCTGTCCAACCTTCAACTCCAAAACTCAAAACCTGTTCCAAATAATCTTAATTTGTATCAACCTCGCTCACTCAAAGTTCCCCCCACTCCACGTTCCACCCTCCCAATAAGACTCTCTAAAAAGCAACACTTGAAAAATTCTGGCAATATGGTTGGTCTGCTTGCTTCTTTATGAATTCTTAGCCATAGAAAGTAAATCTTTATTCTGGTAACCATAGAAAATCTAAGGTAAATCCCACTGATCATAAATGGAAATTAACTTATCTTTTTTATTATTGCTGTTTTGGTTTGGTTTGGATTCTGTGTGTGTGTGTGTAATATTTTCTTTTGTGCTTTTTATCCAGGGTTGTGTCATTTTGAGCTTATTTTTTTCCCACTGGTGAATTCACTTCTTTTTTGGATTCTGAGTTTAAATTACCTATATTTTTATGTTTTGTCTGATTGAGGCTTTTAATTTTCTCTATTTATCTGAGGTTATTTTGTTTCTTTATGGGTTTTTTTTGTTTTTTTTTTTATTGTACACAAATGTGATACATGTTGTTTCTCTGTTTGTACATGGCGTAAAGGCATACCATTTGTGTAATCATAAATTTACATAGGGTAATGTTGTTTGATTCATTCTGTTATTTTTTCCCTTCCCCCCACCCCTCCCACCCCTCCCACCCCTCTTTTCCCTCTATACAATCCTTCCTTCCTCCATTCTTGCCCCCCTCCCTAACCCTAACTCTAACCCTAACACTAACCCCTCCCTCCCCCCATTATATGTCATCATCCACTTATTAGCGATATCATTCATCCTTTCGTTTTTTGAGATTGGCTTATCTCACTTAGCATGATATTCTCCAATTTCATCCATTTGCCTGCAAATGCCATAATTTTATCATTCTTTATGGCTGAGTAATATTCCATTGTGTATATATACCACAGTTTCTTTATCCATTCATCAACTGAAGGGCATCTAGGTTATTTCGACAATCTGGCTATTGTGAATTGAGCAACTATGAACATTGATGTGGCTGTATTTCTGTAGTGTGCTGATTTTAAGTCCTTTGGGTATAGGCCAAGGAGTGGGATAGCTAGGTCAAATGGTGGTTCCATTCCAAGTTTTCCAAGGAATCTCCACACTGCTTTCCAGAGTGGCTGCACTAATTTGCAGTCCCACCAGCAATGTATGAGTGTACCTTTCTCCCCACATCCTCGCCAACACCTGTTGTTGCTTGTATTCTTGATAATTGCCATTCTAATTGGGGTGAGATGGAATCTTAGGGTGGTTTTGATTTGCATTTCTCTTATTACTAGAGATGTTGAACATTTTTTCATATGTTTGTTGACTGCTTGTAAATATTCACGCCTTATTAATGGGGTGGCCGGTACTGCCGCAGGGTAGATTCCTACTCACAAGGTGCAAGCCACCTCACAAAATAAAAGGTCTGAAATAATTGGTAAGAAATACGACAAAAGACAAAGACTAGATTTAAAAAGGAGAGTGCCTGATGGGTCTTCTAGTCCTGATAGCAGCTGGAACTGAACAACTGAAACAGGACCCAATTCTTCATTTAAAGGCAGGGATAAGGTTGCAGCGGAAGGAGTTTTTGTTTCCATGCTTCTTTCTTGGTGTGGCAGGGATCTTGCAGTAAGCAGGCTGATTGGCGGTTGGCAGGCTCTCCCCAACTCCTGAGTCTGTGCCTGAACTTGAGCAGTGAGCTGGGACAGAGCTGCACATAAATGGGGTGTTCTTGAACCAGTGGACTCCAATTGGAAGTTCCTAAAACCAGACTTCCTTGCTTAATGACTGGAACGTTGCTCAGTTCCCACATATGGCTCATGGATGGCTTCCCACATGTTATAATGATTCATAATGGTGACATAGTTACATATGCACATAACTCAATTTGTTCCAAACATTTTCTAGTAATTCCTTTTGCCTCCCATACATCTTTCCCTATCTCCCCTTCCTCTCCTCTTATGGTACTTCTTCTATTTATTTATTGTATATGTATTTTTCCATTGCTACATTAAAATTTTACAAAAATGTGGAATTTCCTGTTGCATTGTACAGTTTGATTGATTTTATTGCCATTCTTCCCTTTCCCCTCCCTTTGTTCATCCTCTTTATGCCCTGCCTCTACCCTATTGATTTCCATTCTATCTTAATGAGATATTTTTTTAAAAAATTCTATCTGGCTTTCAAAAATGAGAGAAAACATTCAACTCTTGACTTTCTGAGTCTAGATTATTTCACTTAGCATGATGTTCTCCCGTTCCATCCATTTACTGGCAAATGAAATAACTTCATTCTTCTTTATGATCAAGTAATATTCCTTTGTGTATATATACTACATTTTCCTTGTCCTGTCATCTGTTGATGGATACATAGGCTGGTTCCACAACTTGGCTTTTGTGAATTATGCATGCAGTGGGTCCATTCCTAATTTTTTGAGGAAACTTCATACTGATCTCCACAGTAGTTATACTAATTTGCAGACCCACCAAGAATGTACAAGCATAGTTTTTTTCCCAAAATTCTTAGCAGCATTTATTTTTATTTATATTTTTGATGCCATTGTGAATGGGGTTAGTTGAAATCCAGTGTCGTTTTGATTTGCATTTCCATGATTGCTAATAATGTTGAACAGAAAACAATATAAGGAAATTTAACATTTATGCAGTGAAAACATACAGACAAAGAAGTTGTACTTAATAAATATTTAGCTTAAAAATATTCGAGGTAAATATTTTATGTAAATCTTATGGTTAGAAAAAGTTCTTATTCCTAAAAATCAGGATTACATAATTATACATATAACTTTACTATGCTAATTTAACAAGTTACTATAAACTTTATTGCTTCTGCTACCAATGATATCATACTCTTAATATTTGCCTTTCTTAAACATAATTTTAATTCTATCTCTCTTTATCCCTTTCTCTTTCTCTGTTGAGATTAATCACATTGTTCAAATTGTTTTTCTTCTTTGGGGGAGGGATGGTAATAGAGTATTGGAAATATAAAAGTAGAAAGAAGTCCCAAGTAAGATAATAACTAAATGATATTAGGAGCAAAAGTAAATAAAAATATGCTACCTCTCCTCGACAAATATTTTCACAAAGCCATACAATAATTTACACATATCACGTTCAAAGCTCAATTGGCTGTAAGTAGGAGTTAGCCACAGCTCACCAAACACTTCATCACATTATCTGATTGCATTTAAATTGTTTTTAGGTAATTTAAGGAACAGATTATTTTCAGGGGTTCTGGGAATAACAACACATGCTCTCAACAAGAAGTCAGGTTCCTGGTTCATCTGTTTTTAAGGTTAAATCCCTTTCATCCCCAGTGTGAAATTTTTTAACAAAGCTTATTTGCTGTTAAAGATTTTGCACATTGCCACATAATTCCACCTAACCTAACACTCGAACCAGGATCAAGACCTGAATGTTAATCTCAACTCCACCACCAATAGCTCTATTGCTGGCAGTGCACTTGTGAATTTTAGATGCAAAAGTAATTTCATAAATTCTCTCCTCCAGTCTTTTAAAGTAGTATTTTACAATTATGGAAATTATAATTATTTATTATGTTTGTCATTAGAGCTAGATAACTTCACTAAAGTAAGTTGGAAAATATCTCAGGAATAGCTTTCCTCCTTCTATTAGACGATGTGAAGTGCATATTAAGTTATCATCAGTAAAGCCCTTACAGAAAATCTAGGTGAAATCTGTCTTTGTTGTTTCATTAAACACTCTTTGTTCAATGATTAAAACCCTTTAAAGTGAGTCAAGTTCTCTCAATGTGCTCAGTAAGATATAAAACTCAGCTGAAAGTAATAGATACTACAAGAAAAATAGACAAGAGGTAGTCAAATGAATTTGGGACACCCTAGGAAATCTGAGTTAAGTAAAATTGAATAGTTTAATTAAAAGACTTATCAAAGATTTCAGTATATTAATTTGAATCATGAACCCCCCCCCACCCCATGAATGAGAGGATACATGTGAAGTTCCCTAAACCTAATGAGGAGTTTCTGCAAAAGGTCGTGCAGTAAGACAGGCTTAGACACAGAACCAGATTAATCTGGTGGAGTAGTGAAAATCTACCTGAGCTTTAGTTTCCTCTCTTCCATTTGATGCAGTAGAGAAGAGATGGTTTTGAGAGACAGACTCACCAGTTTTCAGATTCCAGACTGTTGCTTATTTACTGTGAGGTCTTAGGAAAGTTACTATAAGCTCTAGTATAGAGATAAAGAGGATTACAGTAATATCTGCTTTCAAATTCATTATAAGGATTTAATTGCTTAGTAGTTTATTGTGTCTAAAATTAAAGGCACTCTGTATGATTTTTCTCTCCCTCCATCACTTCAATCTCACCCTCAGCTACTCAGAAACCATGTGCACCCCCTGGTTACATTATTTATTCAGATTTTGCTTTACTTCATGGCATTAGATCACAACTTAAGTATTTTACCTTCCAATTCAATTTGCACAGTTCCCTGAATTTTCTACTTTAACTGATCAACAACTAATATTTAGATAAACTAAACCCTATAATAGTTTATAAACTCTGCATATTCACCCCCCAAGTGCATATGTCATCTAAAGAGCAGAAGATGTAAGAAATTCCAAATCCACACTAGCCAACGGAATAAATGATACCCTCCAGCAAACTACTGTGCTGTGAGGCTGACCTTGCCCTTCAACTTCTCCTCTCACATTGTTCTTCCCTCTCGGAGTTGGTGAATTGCATAGAACTGGGTTGTAAGAGCAAAATGTAATGGAATGAGAGTAAAATATGTGGCTTCTGTTCTTTTTTCTTCTTCCTCGTTTTGTGGTTCTGGAAACTGAACCCAGAGTCATTCAATGAATGCTCTATCATTCTACTCCCAGCTCTTCTTTAGATTTTATGGGGAGATAGAGTAGTACTAAGTTGAAAAGGCTGCCTTCAAACATAAAATCCTCCTACCTCAGCATCCCAAATAGCTAGAATTATGGTGTGCACCACTAAACCCAGCAGGATTTAACTCGTATTTCAGTCAAAGAGAAAAGTAAAACTATGGTCTTTCTTATATCTCAAGTTTAATAAATATCTATGTATGTTGTATGGAGTGAAACAAGAAGATTCTATTTTGGATCCTATAAAATTTTAGACAGATTTGATAAAATGCATCACATCAATTTTAAATTTTCTGAAATCTAGCTTCCACATCTCAGGATCTACTTTTGCCCTTCTCATCAGGATTTTCCTTCAAAAGTCAAATATGAAGTTTTAGCTGTTTGCTTCTTGACCTCTTAAAAATTTATGAGAGTTGTTGTTTATTGCTGCCAAGAGCTATTCTCTTCTTTAATATGTATACTACGTTATTGTCTCAAAATTCCTTTTATTCTTCAAGTCATTCGTCCTCAGTCTTTCACACCACAGTCTCTTGATTTAATTTCCTATTCTTTGAAGTTGTATCTCTGAATATCTCTAGGCATTCCACATACTATCTCTTGGTCATTTTGCCTGTACCAGAAATTAGAACATTGGTACATAGATTCCTTAATTAATCACATGTTACTTCAGTGTCTACCTATAATCTAATACCCATGAGAAGCACAGGAAACAGTACAGGGAAAGGAATACAGATATGGTATGGGCAAATCACATACAAAAACATATTAAAAAGGTAGTTCACCATGATCAACTGGGGTTCATCCCAGGGATGCAAGGTTGGTTCAACGCACAGAAACCAACAAACATAATTCATCACACCAATAGATTTAAAGACAAGAATCATATGATTATCTCAATAGATGCAAAGAAAGCATTTGACAAAATACAGCACCTCTTCATGTTCAAAACACTAGAAAAACTAGGGATGGTAAGAACTTATCTCAACATTGTAAAAGTCATATATGCTAAATACAAGACAAACAGCGTTTTAGATGGAGAAAAGATGAAACATTACCTATAAAAGTTGTAACAACATAGCAATCACTTCTTTCACCACTTCTATTCAATACAGTCCTTGAAACCTTAGCCAGAGCAATAAGACAAAAGAAAGAAATTAAAGAAATAATTCAAGAGAGAAGAACTCAAACTATTCCCATTTGCCGACATGATTCTATATTTCAAAGAAGCAATAAACTTCACCAGAAAGCTTCTAGAACTCATAAATGATTCAACAAAGTAATGGGATATAAAATTAACACCCAGAAATCAATTGCATTCCTACATACCAATGATGAGTAAGCTGAAAGAGAAATTACTAAAACAATCCCATTCACAATAGACTCAAAAAAAAAAAAAAAAAGAAAGAAAGAAAGAAAGAAAGAAAAAAGAAAACTTTGGAATCAATCTATCAAAAGAGGTGAAATGAATCTCCATACTGCTTTCTAGGGTAGTTTTATCATTTTTCAGTCCCATCAGCAATGTATAAGAGTACCTTTTCAGCCCGCCAACCCCCAAACCCAGGTCGGACGCCTTTGCTCAGCCAAACTGCCTGACCCCCTACTGCTGAGGGACACTGCACTTGCCTCTGTTCTGACTCATCACACCCTTGCTGAGGCACCCCAGCTTCTTTGAAGACTGGTGCAGGCATATTGAATTATTCCTGAGGGAGTGGCCATCAGCATTGGAAGGGCGGCACCCTTTCTGAGACACCCACAGGAGACCGGAGGCCCTTTGACAGGACTCAGGATTCAAGAAGAGAAGGTATTGAGAGATTCGGGAACAACTCAGAGCCGCCAGGTGAGTCTCTCCCACCGGGCGAGGCTCCCTGGATGGGTCAGTAGTCCTGGAATGCAGGGAACTTCATGAAGTAGAGTTGCCCAGTGAGACTCCCCCGCTGGAGCTGTGAACTCAGATAACCGGGAGCATTGCAGAGAAGGGCTGCACACCAAGAAGCTTTGGCGTAGAGTGAGGGTCCCAGTCCTGGGCAGTAGGTCCAGTCCCCAGGGAACATCATAGAGGAGGGCCACTCAGAAAGAGTCCTTTGCAGGGCCAGGCCTCCCAGCCCAGGCTGTAGTTCCGGACTACCAACAATGAAAAGTCCAGGACCAGATGTGTTCTCAGCTGAGTTCTACAAAACCTTTAAAGAAGAGCTCATTCCAATACTCCTCAAAGTATTCCATGAAATAGAAGAGGAGGGAACCCTCCCAAACTCATTCTACAAAGCCAATATCGCCCTGATACCTAAACCAGACAGAGACACATGGAGGAGAGAAAATTTCAGACCAATATCCTTAATGAACATTGACGCAAAAATTCTCAACAAAATTTTAGCACACCGCACCCAAAAATACATTAAAAAGATAGTGCACCACGATCAAGTGGGTTTTATCCCAGGGATGCAAGGTTGGTTCAACATCCAGAAATCAATAAATGTCATTCACCATATCAACAGACTTAAAGTTAAGAATCACATGATTATTTCGATAGATGCAGAAAAAGCATTCGATAAAATACAGCATCCCTTCATGCTCAAAACACTAGAAAAAATAGGGATAGTGGGAATATTCCTTAACATTGTAAAGACCATCTATGCTAAGCCCATGGCCAATATGATTCTAAATGGTGAAAAACTGAAAGCTTTCCCCCTAAACCTGGAACAAGGCAGGGATGCCCTCTTTCACACTTATATTCAAAATTATCCTTGAAACTTTAGCCAGAGCAACTAGACAGACCAAGGAAATTAAAGATATACAAATAGGAAAAGAAGAAATCGAACTATTTCTATTTGCTGATAACATGATTATATATTTAGAGAAACCAGGAAATTCCAGCAGAAAACTTTTAGAACTCATAAGTGAATTCAATAAAGTAGCAGGATATAAGATCAATGCTCATAAACCTAATGCATTTTTATACATAAGTGATGAATCTTCAGAAAGAGAAGTTAGGAAAACCACCCCATTTAAAATAGCCTTGAAAAAAATAAAAGACATAGGAATCAATCTCACAAAAGAGGTGAAAGACCTCTACAATGAGAACTACAGAACATTGAAAAAAGAAAAGAAGACGGAAAGCTCTCCCATGTTCTTGGATAGGCAGAATTAATATTGTCAAAATGGCCATATTACCAAAAGTGCTATACAGATTCAATGCAATTTCAATTAAAATCCCAATGATGTACCTTACAGAAATAGAGCAAACAATCATGAAATTCATCTGGAAGAATAAGAAACCCAGAAAAGCTAAAGCAATCCTTAGCAGGAAGAGTGAAGCAGGGGGTATCGCAATACCAGAACTTCAACTCTACTACAAAGCAATAGTAACAAAAACGGCATAGTATTGGTACCAAAATAGACAGGAAGAGCAATGGTACAGAATAGAAGACATGGACACAAACCCAAATAAATACAATTTTCTCATACTAGACAAAGGTGCCAAAAATATGCAATGGAGAAAAGAGAGCCTCTTCAACAAATGGTGCTGGGAAAACTGGAAATCCATATGCAACAGAATGAAACTAAAACCCTATCTCTCACCCTGCACAAAACTCAAAATGGGTCAAGAACCTTGGAATCAGACCAGAGATCCTTCGTCTTATAGAAGAAAAAGTAGGTCCAAATCTTCAACATGTCAGCTTAGGATCAGACTTCCTTAACAGGACTCCCATAGGACAAGAAATAAAAGCAAGAATCAACAACTGGGATAGATTCAAACTAAATAGCTTTCTCTCAGCAAAGGAAACTATCAGCAATGTGAAGAGAGAGCCTACATAGTGGGAGAAAATCTTTGCCACTCATACTTCAGATAGAACACTAATTTCCAGAATATATAAAGAACTCAAAAAACTCTACACCGAGAATACAGATAACCCAGTCAACAAATGGGCTAAGGAAATGAACAGACACTTCCAGAAGAAGATCTACAAGCAATTAACAGATACATGAAAAAATGTTCAACATCTCTAGTAATAAGAGAAATGCAAATCAAAACTACCTTAAGATTCCATCTCACTCCAATTAGAATGGCGATTACCAAGAACACAAGCAACAATAGGTGTTGGAGAGGATGTGGGGGAAAAGGTACACTCATACATTGCTGGTGGGGTTGCAAATTAGTGCAGCCACTCTGGAAAGCAGTATGGAGATTCCTCAGAAAACTTGGAATGGAACCATGATTTGACCCAGCTATCCCACTCCTTGGCCTATACACAAAGACTTAAAATCAGCATATTACAGAGATACAGACACATCAATGTTCATACCTGCTCAATTCACAATAGCCAGATTGTGGAACCAACCTAGATGTGCTTCAATTGATGAATGGATAAAGAAACTGTGATTGATATATATATATATACACTCACACACACACACACACACACACACACACTCTCACACAATGGAATATTACTCAGCCATAAAGAATGATAAAATTATGGCATTTGCAGGCAAATGGATGAAATTGGAGAATATCATGCTAAGTGAGATAAGCCAATCTCAAAAAACCAAAGGACGAATGATCTCGCTTATAAGCGGATGATGACATATAATGAGGGATGGAGGGGCAAGAATGGAGGAAGGAGGGACTGTACAGAGGGAGAGGAGGGGTTGGAGGGGTGGGGGGAAGAAAAAAAAAACAGAATGAATCAAACACTATTACCCTATGTAAATGTATGATTACACAAATGGTATGCCTCTACTTCATGTACAGAGAAACCAGATGTATCCCATTTGTTTACAGTTAAAAAAAAATACAAATAAAAGAGTACCTTTATCTCCTCATTCTAGCCAACATTTATTGTTACTTGTGTTCTTTATAATTGCCATGGTGAAGTGAGATGGAATCTGAGTAGTTTTAATTTGCCTTTCTCTAAATGCTAGAGATGTTGAACAGTTTTTCATATATTTGTGAGTGATCATATTTCTTCCATGAAGTGCCTGTTCAATTCTGTTGCCATTTATTGATTAGGTTATTTCTTATTTTGGTGTTAAGTTTCTGAGTTCTTTATGCAGCCTGGAGATTAATGCTCTACCTGAGGTACAGGTGGCAAAGATTTTATCTCATTCTCTATGTTCTCTGTTTAAGTTCTTGATTATTTCCTCTGCTTTTCGTCTGCTACCATCCCATTTATTTATTTTTGATTTTGCTTCTTATGCTTTAGGAGTTGTTGAGGAAGTTGGTTCCTAAGCTGACTTGACAGAGAGTAGGGCCTACTTTTACTTCCTGTAGGCACAAAGTCTCTGATCTAATGCCTATGTCCTTGTACACTTTGAGTTGAGTTTTGTGCAAAGTGAGAGATAGGGATTTAATTTCATTTTGGTACTTATGGATTTCCTGTTTTCCTAGCACCATTTGTTGAAAAGGCTATCTTTTCTTCAATGTATGTTTATGGTGCCTTTGTCTATAGTATGATATAATTGTATTTACATGGGTTTTTCTCTGTGTCTTTTATTCAGTACCATTGGTCTTCAATGTCTATTTTGGTGCCAGTACCATGCCATTTTTGTTACTATAGCTCCATAGTATAATTTAAGATCTGTTATTGTGAGGCCTCCTGTTTTGCTTTTCTCCCTTTGGATTGCTTTGGTGATTATGGGCCTCTTATTTTTCCAAGTGAATTTCATGACTGCTTTTTTTATTTTTATGAATAATGCCATCAGAACCTAAATAGGAGTTCCATTAAATCCATACAGCATTTTTGGTAGTATGGCCATTTTGAAAATATTAATTCTGCCTATCTAAGAACATGGGAGAACTCTCCATCTTTTAAGGTCTTCAATTTCTTTTAGTGTTCTGTAGTTTTCAATAACCCAATCAATAAATGGGCTACAGAACTGAACAGACACTTCATGGAAGAAATATGATCACTCACAAATATATGAAAAACTTTTCAACATCTCTAGCATTTAGAGAAATGCAAATTAAAACTACTCAGATTCCATCTCACAATTATAGCAATTATAAAGAACAATTATAGCAATTATAAAGAACACAGTAACAATAAATGTTGACTAGAATGTGGAGGGAAAGGTACTCTTATACATTGCTGATGGGACTGCAAATTGGTAATACTATTCTGGAAAGCAATATGGAGAAAACTTGGAATGGAACAACGTTGGGACTAATGACACGTTAACTAACTCAAGCTGACTCCTTACTCCCTGGCGAGGGAGCAAGATCAAGGCCTCAAAGGTAGTTTCAAAAGTTAATAAATCGGACCACCGTCAGGGATTGGTTAACAACTGTTCCGTGAACGTGATCAGCTGGAGCTTGCCATATAGTCCTATGGGATTCTCACCTGCGTGAACCCCCCATGCCTTGCTGACCTTTAAGCTGATTGGCTCCCGCCTAGCCCCCCCCTTACATAAAAACTGTGTGATTTCCTCAATAAACGAGATTCCTGCTGTGCCTTGTGCGCTGACAGACCTCCCAGCTTTGGTGTGCTTCCTTTGCTGCAGACACTCATCATCCTGCTCGGCCTGTATTCTCCTCAGGCGGGCCCTGAGGAGGCACATCGGACCTTGTTGCCTGACAGGGAGCAACAGAACAACATTTAACCCAGTTATCCCACTCTTTGGCATATACTTCAAGGATTTAAATTCAGCATATTACATTGACACAGTCACATCAATGTTTATAGCAGCTCAATTCACAACAGCAAAGCTATGGAACTAACCTAGGTGTCCCTCAACAGATGAACGGATAAAGAAAATGCTTATACAGGTACTGAAAAGATAATGAGTGTATTATGAACAACTTGAAGAGAGAAGCTTGAAATTATGGATGAAATGGAAAAATTCCTAGAATTCAAAAAAGTTCAAAATAGAATAAAAAATATTCCAAGTAAATATTTATTTAAATATATCAAATCATAGTTTACCCCCATTCACAAGTCATAACATACGTATGTCCATAAATACTGCAAGCTCAGATGACTTCACTGGAAATTCCTCTGAATATTTAAAAGATACAAAAATCTCTTCCAGAAGACAAACAAAAAGGACATTTTTTTTAATGTTTAATGAGGACAAAATAACCTCTATGTCAAAATTTAAGATGTCAGAATAAAGGAAAATTATAGGACAATTCTATTCTTGAACATAGTCACTATTGTAAAATTTATGAGTAAACCAAATACAGTGATTTATAATGTTACTTAGTTGAATATATTTCAGAAGACATTTTACATTTTAATTTTTAATATGATTTACTACATGTATATGCTATCACTGAAATAAATGATAAAAGTATTTGACAAACTTCAATATCCAATGATAATAAAACCTATAATGAACTAGAAATGAGACTATATTAATCTGAATTAAGATTTCTACTAAAATTTAGTATGAATATCAATCAAGAATTAATTCCTAGTTATAGGAAAGAAGGAAGGAAGGAAGGAAAGGAAGAAAGAAATTGCACCATATGAAGATTGAAAATTAAGAAACAAAATAATTATTTGAAGAGGACACACAGAAAATCCAAAATATATCTACAGAAAAATTATAAGAGCTAAGTAACTCAGCGAGCTTTATGGATATAAAATCAATATAAACATAATTTAGATTTCTTTTTATTAGCAACAAAATCTTGAAAATAAAACTTTTAGAATAATACCACTTATAATATCAGAAAACATAAAATACTAAAGAATAGATCTAACAAAAGATATGAAAAACCCTTGAACCCAGAAAATGTAAGACTTACTGGGATAAGTGAAAGTCTCTCTAATGGAAGGAAGGAAAATATAATGCTCATGGATTAAAGACTTTCCAAACTGATGTATAGATTCAATGGTATACCAATGAAATACTGGTGAGTACCATCAGTATAAGTATTTAAGCAGGAAGAACAGAACATGTTAATTCTAATATTAATAGATTTCTAAAGGCTAAAAATAGTTCTAAAAAGTAGGAACCTTTACCATACTAAGAATTGTTATAAACTCACAGTAATTAAGACAGTGTGGCATTGGTCCAATAAGAGACAAATGTGTCAGCTGGACTGAACAGAGTCCATAGCTAGAACCTGACTGAAATAGACACCCAAATTTGATAATAGCCATTATACAGCACTGTTGAAAGACAAAAATCTTTTCTATGAATGGTGCTGGGATGTTGAATACCTTATACCAAAAATAAATAAACAAAAAATTATAATCATGACCTCCACTTAACAACATACATGACTATTAATTCCAAGAAGTCACATAAGTAAAAGATAAAAAGATTAAAATTCTAGACTCTAATATAAATACCTTCATGACTTTGTAGTAGAGGGTGATTTGTTAATCAGGAAAACTGATCTGACATTAAGAAAAAGTAAGTTAGACTATATTTATATTAATAAATTATTTTATCAAAAGATTCAAAAAGAATGAAAAGGCAAGTCCAAAACTCAATGTTATATATACAATTCCTGTAACTAACAAAATACGTCCTATCAAGGAAATAATAAACACGTTCATGAGCTGAAAAAGAAGTAAAGACAAAGTAATGTTTTTAAATGGGCAAAAAATTTGAAGAGGCATTTTACAAAGGAGGAGAGTCAAGGTTGTTCAACATTGTTCTTGATCAAAGAAATACAAAATTAAAACTGCCATAGAATACCATTATATAACACATGCATGTATTTCATGTACATATATATATACACACATAAACAATGAACTTTATAAATTGTATTTATCCATATTGAGTAATAAGATATTTTCTAATACCTAACGAAAAAATGATGATTCCATTAACAACCATATAGATCTACTTATGAGAGGATAGAAAGTAGATTATATGAACTAGAAAAAGTTGCCCTTACTATCAATGATTGCACAGTGTAAATTTAATGCATATGTCAATTATAATCTTTGTTAGGCTTTATCTCTCCAGCCCTTTTTTCGTCAATACAGGTGATGAATATGCATAAGCAAGATGACTTTATTTTCTGCTTACAATGGAAGCTATGTTTTTAAACCAATTGATGGAAAATTTAATTCAATAACAGTTATTGAGTGCATACTATGTCTAACTGAAGCTCCTGAGAATATCATAGTTCTGGTTACAAAAGCACTAATGCTCTTTCTATTTCTCCCTCCCTCTTTCTTCTCGTGTGTCACTGTGTATATGCATAGATCATGTTATACATACATACACCCATATGTAACATCTATCATAGACATACATATGCCCAAAGGAAAGGAAAGCTAACTGGCCTTGTTTGGGTCACAGTCACAATTTGGGCACCTCTGATTAGATAACCAGGATGAGTTAGTTTAAAGCAAAGTTTTTGTGGGCCTCCTCCAATCCTGTTAGTCTACAGGGTTTCAGGTTACCTAACATAGAAAATGAAAAGCTGAAAGTCTAAACAAAAATGTCAGTAAAGATCTATTAAGTCAACTACAAAAGTTATTTTAAGTAAAGCAGAGTCTACATGCTTATGAATATTAGTGTTAATACTCAACAATGATTAGTAATCCAAAAGAATAGTAAATTATATACCACATGATATGTGTCTGTTCTAAAAACGGAACATTCTCTGCGTTATATCATCTCACTGATGGTCTTTGGGTGGGGACCAACTCAGGAAGATTCTCAATCTCAAATAATGTTTTTCTCACTGTCCTAAAAAGGAATTAAATAACAATTATAAAGTAAAGCATGTATTTTTAAATCTGTAAGATTTTTAACTCACTGTTGTCATATCCAATTTAATTTAAAGGAACTGTGTTTTTTCTTAAAGTCATAACAATTTCTGTAATACCTTAGAAGTTCAACAATTAGTCTGTTTCATTTTCATTTGTTTTTGTGAAATATATATATAGTTATTTTAGACTATACTAAAATGTTTGCATTATTCAAAAGGTAGTAAAAAGACAGAAAAAAATGAACCAAAGTAGGAACCAAACAAATAGATAATTGTGACAGAAACAGTGTGTTGTGGTTTGGATATGAGGTGACCGCAAAAGCTCACATGTGAGATGAGGCAGGAAGGTTCAGAGGAGAAATGACTGAGTTGTGAGAATCTTCACCCAATCAGTGAATTAACGTCTGATGGGATTAACTGAGTGGTAACTGGAGGCAGGTGGGGTGTGGCTGGAAGGAGTGGTACATTGGAGGCTTTGCTTTGAGGTACAAATTTTGTATCTGGAGACTCTCTCTCTGCTTCCTGATGATCAGCCGCTTCCCTCTGCCACACTATTTCATCATGCTTTTCTGCTTCACCTCCAGTGAGCCCTGAGGAATGGAGCCAGTCTTCTATGGACTAAGACCCCTGAAACCATGAGCCCTCAAATAAACCTTTCCTCCTCTGTAATTGTGCTGCTCAGATCATTTAGTCACAGCAATGAAATAACTAATTAAGGCATAGTGATAACAGACAACTTAAAAATTGAAAATAGATATCAATACCAATATTTTAATACATAACACCAACTTGGCTAAAAACTATTAGACAAATTTGTCCTACAAATTCACCCTACAAATTGAAGAATCTTTTATTTATATTCCTAATAAATTTTACATTCTTTATGTTAATAAACATCAAACATTTATGCAGACATTCACCAGTTTGATTGCCTGTGTAGAATAAATTAAACACATGAATAGACTTTTTAAAAAAGAAGACTTGTAAATGCAATGAGAGGACTTGTGGTGACTTATCTTAGGGTGATGTTTTAACATTTACTGATCACAGAGTGGCACAAAGTCCAGAAGAGTCAAAATATTAAGAAAAATTGTCTTATTTGGGGAAATTTGAGTTTTAAGTGTATATTATAATAAGAAATTTTGATTTTTATATCAATTAAACAAAATCACTCAGTTAATTTTAAAAAAAATTGAATAATTTTTGGGCACAATGGTGCATGCCTATAATTCTAGTGGCTCTGGAAGCTGAGGCAGGAGGATGTGAAGTTCAAAGCCAGCTTCAGCAGAATCAAGGCACTAAGCAACTCAGTGAGACCCTGTCTCTAAATAAAATGCAAAATGGGCCTGGGAATGTGGCTCAGTGGTCGAGTGCCCCGGAGTTCAGTCACTGGTGTCAAAAAAAAAAAAATAATTTCACAGCTCTGCCTTTTTTCATGTATATTTGCGTGTACTTAACATACATGTGCATATGTAATGAGAAGGAATATTTTTATATATTTAACTTCATAGATAATCAGATAATGCTTACAGATGCCAAATCTCTATGGGATACTAAGGGACATATTTCAACTCAAAGAAATAATTAGAAATATTGAATGTAAAAGAATTTTAGCTCTAAAACTCTTTTTAAATCATCTCCAATAAAAAAAGCAGGGTTGATTAAGAAAAGCTCTTTGACAAAGCAGACTACATCTCTTGCCTGTTATGGTTTTTAAAATCTATATTCAGTTGTTTGATACCTAATATACCTAAGAAACTCAGGTCTTAATTATACTTAATTTTAGTTCATTTAAATTCAAACTGCCAATTGTGGCTAGTTATGTAGATACAGCATTAAATAGCGTAAGGTTATCTAGATTCTGCTTAATAGCACACTCCCTAAATATCTTGCAATATTCTGTCTGAAATAATACCATAATATGTCCAGAAAAATGTCCAGATATAGCTTTTTGCCTCCTTTCCAATGTTAGATCTCTTTTTTTTTATTGTAAACAAATGGGAAACATGTTTTTTCTCTGTTTGTACATGGAGTAAAAACATACCATTTGGATAATCATAAATTTACATAGGGTAATGTTGTTTGATTCATTCTGCTATTTTTTCCCTCCCCCCACCCTTCTCACCCCTCTTTTCCCTCTATACAGTCATTCCTTCCTCCATTCTTGCCCCCCTTCATAACCCTAACCGTAACACTAACCCCTCCCACCCCCCATTATGTCATCATCCACTTATCAGCAAGATCATTCGTCCTTTGGTTTTTTTGATATTGGCTTATCTCACTTAGCATGATATTCTCCAATTTCATCCATTTGCCTGCAAATGCCATAATTTTATCATTCTTTATGGCTGAGTAATATTCCATTTTATATATATATATATATATATATCTCAATCACAGTTTCTTTATCCATTCATCAATTGAAGCACATCTAGGTTGTTTCCACAATCTGGCTATTGTGAATTGAGCAGCTATGAACATTGATGTGGCTGTATCTCTGTAGTATGCTGATTTTAAGTCCTTTGGGTATAGGCCAAGGAGTGGGATAGCTGGGTCAAATGGTGCTTCCATTCCAAGTTTTCTAAGGAATCTCCACACTGCTTTCCAGAGTGGCTGCACTAATTTGCAGCCCCACCAGCAATGTATGAGTGTACCTTTTTCCCCACATCCTCACCAACAACTATTCTTGCTTGTGTTCTTGATAATCGCCATTCTAATTGGCGTGAGATGGAATCTTAGGGTAGTTTTGATTTGTGCATTTCTCTTATTACTAGAGATGTGGAACATTTTTTCATATATCTGTTGATTGCTTGTACATCTTCTTCCGTGAAGTGTCTGTTCATTTCATTAGCCTATTTGTGGATTGGGTTATTTGTATTCTCGGTGTAGTTTTTTGAGTTCTTTATATATTCTGGAAATTAGTGCTCTATTTGAAGTATGAGTGGCAAAGATATTTTCCCACTCTGTAGGCTCTCTCTTCACATTGCTGATAGTTTCTTTTGCTAAGAGAAAGCTTTTTAGTTTGAATCTATCCCAGTTATTGATTCTTGCTTTAATTTATGGGAGTCCTGTTAAGGTAGTCTGATCCTAAGCTGACATGTTGAAAATTTGGACCTACTTTTTCTTCTATAAGATGAAGGATGTCTGGTCTGATTCCAAGGTCCTTGATCCATTTTGAGTTGAGTTTTGTGCAGGGTGAGAGATAGGGGTTTAATTTCATTCTGTTGCATATGGATTTCCAGTTTTCCCAGCACCATTTGTTGAAGAGGTTATCTTTTCTCCATTGCATATTTTTGGCACATTTGTCAAATATGAAAAAATTGTATTTATTTGGGTTTGTGCCCATGTCCTCTATTCTGTACCATCTATTTAATTGCTTGAAATTGATTTATTTAAGTTGTGTATGTCCTCCTGGTTCAGTTTAGGTAATTCATATGGCTCTAGAAACTTGTCAATGTCTTCAAGGTTTTCTGTTTTGTTGGAGTATAAATTTTCAAAATAGCTTCTAATTATGTTTTGTATTTCACTCATGTCTGTAGTGATATTTCCTTGTTTATTCCGATTTTTAGTAATTTGAGTTTTCTCTCTCTTTTTCTTTGTTAGCGTGGCTAAGGGTTTATAAATTTGGTTTATTTTTTCAGAGAACCAACTCTTTATTTTGTTAATTTTTTCGATTGTTTCTTTTGTTTCAATTTCATTGATTTCAGCTCTGATTTTAACTATTTCCTGTCTTCTACTAATTTTGGTGTTGGTCCACTCTTCTTTTTCTAGGGCTTTGAGCTGTAATGTTAAGTTGTTTATTTGTTAATTTTTTTCTTTTGTTGAATGTGCTCCATGAAATAAATCTTCCTCTAAGTACTGCTTTCATAGTGTCCTAGAGATTTTGATATGATGTGTCTTTGTTCTCGTTTAATTCTAAGAATTTTTTTATCTCCCTTCTGATGTCTTCTGTTATGCATTCATCATATAATAGTGTATTATTTAATCTCCAGGTGTTGGAGAAGTTTTTGTTTTTTATTGTGTCATTTATTTCTAATTTCAATTCATTATGATCTGATAGAATACACGGTAATATCTCTATCTTCTTATATTTGCTAACAGCTTTGTGGCAAAAAATATGGTCTATTTTAGAGAAGGATCCATGTGCTGCTGAGAAGAAAGTGTATTTGTTCTTTGTTGGATGGTGTATTCTATATATGTCTGTCAAGTCTAAACTGTTGATTATGTAATTGAGATCTATGGTTTCTTATTCAACTTTTGTTTGGATGATCTATCCAGTGGTGAGAGAGGTGTGTTAAAATTACCTAGTATTATTGTGTTTGGTCTATTTGATTTCTGGAATTGAGAAGGATTTGTTTGACGTACATGGATGAGCCAATGTTCGTTCCGGGCATAGATATTTATGATTCTTATGTCTTGCTGATTTATGCTTCCCTTAAGCAGTATGTAATGTCCTTCTTTATCCCTTCTGACTAGTTTTGGCTTGAAGTCCACATTATCTGAAATGAGGATGGATACTCCAGCTTTTTTGCTGTGTCCGTGTGCATGGTATGTTTTTGCCCATCCTTTCACCTTTAGTCTGTGGTATCTTTTTCTATGAGATGAGTCTCTTGCAGGCAGCATATTGTTGAATTTTTCTTTTGAATCCAATCTGCTAGTCTATGTCCTTTAAATTTCTGTCTTTATTTTGTATATTATGATTTTCATAATAATGTGCCTTGGTGTGCGTCTGTTGTAATTTTGTATATTTGGAGCCCTATTAGCCTCTTGTACCTGGTTTTCCATTTCATTTTTCAGATTTTGGAAATTTTCTGATATTATTTCATTGAATAGATTGTTCATTCCTTTGATTTGTTTCTCTAAGCCTTCCTCAATCCCAATAATTCTTAAATTTTTCCCTTTGCATGATATCCCATAATTCTTGTAGATTCTGTTCATGATTTCTTACCATCTTCTCTGTTTGGCCAATTTTGTTTTCAAGATTAAATATTTTGTCTTTAATGTCTGAGGTTCTGTCTTCCAGGTGTTCTATCCTACTGGTTATGCTTTCTATGGAAATTTTAACTTGGTTTATTATTTCCTTCATTTCAAGGATTTCTGTTTGTTTGTTTGTTTTTTTCAGTATCTCTAACTCTTTATTGAAACGATCTCTTGCTTCCTGTATTTGCTCTTTTAACTGTTGATTTGTGCGATCATTTAATGCCTGCATTTGCTCTTTCATCTCCTCGTTTGCTTCCCTGATTGTTTTAATAATATATATTCTGAACTCCTGTTCTGACATATCTTCTGCTGTGCTGTCATTGGGTTTTATTGATATAGTATCTAGGTTTGTTTGGGACATTTTCTTCCCTTGTTTTCTCATATTGGTCAGATATCAGTGGGACTCTG
Source organism: Sciurus vulgaris (assembly GCF_902686455.1). Taxonomy (NCBI): domain Eukaryota; kingdom Metazoa; phylum Chordata; class Mammalia; order Rodentia; family Sciuridae; genus Sciurus; species Sciurus vulgaris. The sequence goes on from NC_136466.1 coordinate 51,708,449, forward strand.
AGATATTGCAGATTTCCTCTATTGGCTTATAGTGTCCCTGTAGATTTCCAGTATATCACCTCCTAGCCTTCAGTAGCCTGAAGTCTTGGAGGAACTTGATAATGCAGTGCTTCTGAAAAAAAGCTGCCCCTAGCCCACTACTGGGTCCAGGGCTGGGGGCTGGTTCTGTGTGGAAATCCTCTCACTGGGTGGTCCTGCTCCTAGAAGCTGGCTGTAGACAGGGCCTGCCGCCACTGGAGGGAGCCGGGCTGCTCAGGGAAATCCTCTCACTGTCCTGCGTTGGTCCCAGAAGCTGCCTGCGGGCCTGGGCCCACCGCTGGGTTCAGGGCTTGGGGTTGGCTCTGTGTGGAAATCCTCTCACTGGGCAGGCCTGCTCCTAGAAGCTCGCTGTGGATTGCGCCTGCCGCCGGAGAGAGCAGGGCTGCTTGGGAAAGACTCTCACTGCCCTGCCCTGTTCTAAGAAACTGCCCACTGTGCGGGCCTGCCTCCCGGGCTGAGCTTCACCTGGTGGGAGAGACTTGCCCCACATCTCTATGTTGGTCCTAGTCTCAATACCTCCCCTTCTTGAATCCTGAGTTCTGGAGCCACGGGAGATGCAGTCACCCTCTAGTCTGCCATCTTGGATCTCCTAGATCTCTTTCTTAAGCTGTTATTTTCTTTCCTTGGCATTATTCTTTAATGAAAAACAATGAATTATGTATATAAATTTATAGCAGCTTAAATGAAAGGAGAAGTTATTTAAAACATGTGCCCATGCTTCCTGAAATGGTTTCTAACCTTTACATTTAGAGAACAAGCTAAAAGATGGCATTTACAAAGACTTCTTGCGATGTTATTAGCATTAACTACTTAAGATATGCTCTATGAAGTATTTTTTTAAAGTCACTTTTCTCCCATTTGCATCAAGCAAAAATCTGTCTTGTTACATAAATCAAAAAGCAGGCCTCAAGTCTGTGTCCTCTGATCTCACTCTCAAAAATAAACATTTGTCAATATCCCTCGTATGGAGTCTCTCTCTTACCGGACCCTACCTGGTACTCTGAGCTAGAGTGAGCCACGCTGACTCCTCTTACAGGTTGCTTAGTCTAATACTAAGGAGGAGAAGTTGTTGCCACAGAGGCCAGCATGGAGAAAAATACTGCCATTTAATCTTTGTGTTCTGAATTTGCATTTCTACCACAGCAACTTCTTTTTTATCAGCTACGTTTTTCCACTGTTCCCAGCTCCAAGAGTCACCAGAAAAACTATCTGGGGAAGGAGAGAACTGAAATACCCAAAGAGCATGGAAACAAGATGAATCTCACGGACAGCTGTACCCTCTGCACTCACCTTGTTTTTGGCATTCAGAAGGCAATGAGCCACACGGTTCTTCACTGCCCAGGCCGTGGAGTCAGACAGAAGTGGCCTGGGGTCTCAGCTTATGTTTACTATGCCGTTGGGTAAGTTATTTAAACTCTGTTTGCCTAAGTTTTTTCATCTGCAAAATGAGAACATTGAAAGATGCCTCAGGAGATGGTTATTAGGACTATTTGAATAACACATAGGAATTTGTCACCAAGTTGCTGGCATAGAGTCTCCAAGTGACAGTTGTTGCAATTTTTTAAAGGACAAAATGAATAAATAAAAGTGTCACTTAAATAACAATGATTTTAGGAATATTCATCATCCAGTTGTGTGTCCCTGCCTAACTTACTGTGTTGAACTCTGTTCTTTATTAAATTTACATACCATTTTGAGGTGTATTTAACATGTCAGCTATTTGAATTTGAAAAATAGATATCACTCTTACAAAATTACACAAAAATTTGCATTGTATTACTTAGTCCAGAGATTGTGTACTTAGAATGTCTTGATCAAATATATCAAGATGGAGGCTGGGGGAACTTCATGTATAATATCTAATTATGAGAGTTTTTTTATAAATAGAAACTGTGTATTTACCATCCATAAAGTATACAACCTGATGTTTTTATATATGATGTGTACAGGTAAAATGATCACCTTAATGTATCTAGCTAACATATCCATCACCACAAAGACTTATAGTTTTCTTGTCTTCATTTTCCTGTATGGGAAGGAAAACCCTAAGATTTATTTTCTTAGCAAATTTTAGGTATACTGTGAGCTATAGTTAACTGTACTCACCATGCAGTACATAAAATCTCCAGAACTCATTAATCTTGCATAACTATTGAGTGATTATCTGAAAGCAAAAGATAACAAGTACTGATAAAGATGTGTAGAAAAAGAAATGTTTTCACATTGTTGATGAGAATGTAAATTGGTTCAGAGATTATGGAAAACAGTATGAAGATTCCTCAAAATATCAAAATAGAAATAGAAACACCATATGGTCCAGAAAATCCTCTTCTGGGTATATATCCAAAAGCAATGAAATCTGGATCTCAGGATAATCTACACTCCCATTTTTATCACAGTGTATTGACAGCAGCCAAGACATGGAAACCTCCTAAATGTCTACTAATATGTAATGAATAAAGAAAATTGTATGTGTGACTGTTATATAGTTGAATATTATCCAGCCTTAAGAAGGAATGAAATCCTGATATTGGCAATTAGATAGTGCAATCTTGAATCTTGAGGGTATTATGTTCAGTGAAATAAGCCTTATCCAGAAAGACAAACATTACATAATCTTACTTACTTACAGAACAGAAAATTGTTAAACTCACAGAAGCAGAGGATTTCCAAAGGTAGGAGGGAGGAGGAAACGTGAAGATGTAGGTCAAAGAATGCCACATTTCAATTATGTAGATATGCCATTATTTTTTTGCACTGGAAAAATATTATGTGTCTTTTTAAATTATATTTTTTTATTTTTACACACTGCACTTTGATTCATTGTACACAAGTGGGGCACATATTTTCATTTCTATGGTTGTGCACGACGTAGATTCACACCATTTGTGTAATCATACATGAACATAGGGTAATGATGTCTGTCTCATTCCACCATTTTTTATATCCCCCTCATTTCCCTCTACATAATCTAAAGTTCCTCCATTCTTCTCTCACTCCTATTCCCCCACCCCCATTATATATCATCATCCACTTATGATGGGAAAACATTCAAACTTTTTTTTTAGGGATTGGCTTATTTCACTTAGCATGATATTCTCCAGTTCCAATCATTTGTCTGCAAATGCCATAATATTCTTCTTCTTTATGGCTGAATAATATTTCATTGTGTATATATACCACAGTTTCTTTGTCCATTCATCTGTTGAAGGGCATCTAGGTTGGCTCCACAATCTAGCTATTGTGAATTGAGTTGCTATAAACATTGATATGGTCGAGTTACTGTAGTATGCTAATTTTAAGTCCTTTGGGTATAAACCAAGAAGTGGGATAACTGAGTCAAAAGGTGGGTCCATTCCAAGTTTTCTGAGGATTCTCCATACTGCTTTCCAGAAGGACTGCACCAATTTGCAACTCCTCCAGCAATGTAAAAGTGCGCCTTTTTCCCCACACCCACACCAACATCTATTATTATTTTTGTTCTTGATAATAGTCATTCTAATTGGAGTAAGATGAAATCTTGGAGTTGTTTTAATTTGCATTTCTCTAATGACTAGAGATGTTGAACCCTTTTTCATATATTTATTAATCACCTGTATATCTTCTTCTGTAAAGTGGCCACTTCCTTGGCCCATTTATTGATTGAGTTCTTGCTATTTTTGGTGTAAAGTTTTGTAAGTTTTTTTTTATGAATTTTGGAGATAAGTGTTCTGTCTGAAGTGCATGTGAAAAAGATTTTCTCCCACTCTGTAGGCTCTCTTTTCACATTATTGATTATATCATTTGCTGAGAAAAAGCTTTTTAGTTTGAATCCATCTCATTTGTTGATTCTTGCTTTGATTTCTTTTGCTTTGGGAGTTTTGTTAAGGAAGCCTGATCCTAAGTTAACATGATAAAGATTCAGGCCTACTTTGTCTTCTATTTGATGCAGGGTCTTTGGTCTAATTCCTTACTCCTTGATTCATTTTGGGTTGAGTTTTGTGCAGGATGAGAGATCGAGGTTTAATTTCATTTTATTGCATATGGATTTCCAGCTTTCCCAGCACCATTTGTTCAATAGACTATCTTTTCTCCATTGTATGTTTTTGGTTCCTTTGTCTTTATGTATTTATGTATTTATTTAATGTATTTATGTGGGTTTGTCTCTGTGTCTTCTATTCTGTACCACTGGTCTGCCCATTTTGGTGCCAATACCATGCTGTTTTTGTTACTATTGTTCTGTAGTATAGTTTAAGGTCTGGTATTGTGATACCTCCTGCTTCACCTTTTCTACTCAGGATAGTTTTGGCTTTTTGAGTCTCTTGTTCTTCCAGATGGAGTTCATGATTGCTTTCTCTATTTCTATGAGTAATGTCATTGGAATTTTAATTGGAATTGCATTGAATCTGTACAGCACCTTTGGTAGAATAGTCATTTTGACAATATTAATTCTGTCTATCCAAGAACATGGGAGATCTTTCCTTCTTCTAAGGTTTTCTTTAATTTCTTTCTTTAGTGTTCTGTAGTTATAATTGTAGAGGTCTTTCACCTCTTTTGTTACATTGATTCCCAAGTATTTTATTGTTTTCAAGGCTATTGTGAATGGGGTAGCTTTCCTAACTTCTCTTTCAGAGGATTCCTCACTTATGAATAGAAATGCATTACATTTATGTATATTGATTTTATATCCTGCTACATTGCTGAATTCATTTATTAGCTCTAGAAGTTTTCTGGCAGAGTATTTTCAATGATTCTAAATACAGAATCATGTCATCCACAAATAGTGACAGTTTTGAGTTCTTCTTTTCCTATTTGTATCCCTTTAATTTCTTTGGTCTGTCTAGTGTTTCAAGGATGATGTTGAACCGAAGCAGTAAAAGCGGGCATCCCTGTCTTGTTCCAGTTTTTAGAGGGAATACTTTCAGTTTTTCTCCATTTAGAATGATGTTGTCTGTAGTCTTAGCATAGATAGCCTTTGCAATGTTGAGATATGTTCCTATTATTGCTATTGCTATTTTTCTAGTGTTAAGCATGAAGGGGTGCTGTATTTTATCAAATGCTTTCTCAGCATCTATTGAAATAATCATATGATTCTTAAATTTAAATCTACCGATGTGATGAATTACATTTATTGATTTCCAGATGTTTAATGAACTTGAATCTCCAGAATGAACCCCACTTGAGCATGGTGCACTATCTTTTAAATATATTTTTGGATGTGGTTTGCCAGAATTTTGTTAAGGATTTTTGCATCTATGCTCATCAGGGATATTGTCCTAAAGTTTTCTTTCTTTGATGTATCTTTGTCTGGTTTTGGTATCAGAGTGATACTAGCTTCATAGAATGAGTTTGAAAGGGTTTCTTCCTTTTCTACTTCCTGGAATACTTTGAGGAGTATTGGTATTAATTCTTCTTTAAATGTCTTATAGAATTTGGCTGAGAATCCATCTGGTCCTGGGCTTTTCTTGGTTGTAGGCTTTTGATGGCTTCTTTTAGTTCTTGAAATTGATCTGTTTAAGTTTTGTATGTCTTCCTGATTCAGTTTGGGATGATGGTATATCTCTGGAAATTTGTCAATGTCTTTGATATTTCTATTTTGTTGGAGTATAGATTTTCAAAGTAGCTTCTGAGTATATTATGTATTTCAATGGTGTCTTTCATGATCTTTCCTTTTTCATCATGAATTCTAATAATTTGAGATTTCTCTCTCCTCTTCATTGGTAAGGGTTTATCAATTTTGTTTACTTTTTCAAAGAACCAGCTTTTTGTTTTGTCACTTTTTTGAATTGTTTCTCTTGTTTCAATTTCATTGATTTCAGCTCTGATTTTAATTATTTCCTATCTTCTACTATTTTGGTGTTGATCTGTCCTTATTTGTTGTTTTTAGATATACATGACAGAAGGGTGCATTTTGACATATTATAAATACATGGAGTACAACCCATTCCAATTTGGATTCCATTCTTGTGGTTGTATATTGTGTGGAGTTACACTGGTTGTGTATGTGTACATGACATACATGAGCATAAGAAACTTACGTTTGTGTCGTACTACTGTCTTTCCTATTTCCATTTTCCCTCCCTTCCCTTCATTCCTCTTTGTCTAAGCCAATAAACTTCTGTACTGCACCTCCCTAACCTCTTCTCTTATGGGTTAGCATCCACATATCAGAGATAACATTCGGCCTTTGGCTTTTTGGGGACTGGCTTATTTCACTTAGCATGCTAGTCTCTAGTTCCATCCATTTGCCAGCAAATGCCATAATTTCATTCTTTTATATGGCTGAGTATTATTCCATTGTGTATACAGACTACAGTTTCTTTATCCATTCATCTGTTGAAGGACACCTAGGTTGGTACCATAGCTTTGTTATTGTGAATTGAGCTGCTACAAACATTGATGTGACTACCTCACTGTAGTATGCTGATTTTAATTCCATTGGGTATATGCCCAGGTGTGGGATAACTGGGCAAATAATAGTTCTATTCCAGGTTTTCTAAGGAATCACCATACCTAAGTCATTGTTAAATATAAATGAATGTGAGTGTTGGTGGAATGAATATAATCCACCCATTTCATACTCATGGTTTGTGGCATGCTATATACAATTAATGTGAAAGATTAGAAGTGGCAGGCAAGTCTATCAATCGCTTTGGCAGATGTGAAGACATGCCAAAAGTCTCTGCATATCCTTCTGTTAATTGTGTCCTTTGGTGGTGCAGCCCTAGGAGGTTCCTTCAGGATAATTAAGTGCAACATCAGCACTCCTGGTTCTCTGAATCTTAGAAGCAGCTACTTTGACCTCTGCTTTCCTCAGATTTCTGTTATGTAAATCTCTAACCCCTTACATTAATTTACTGTCTGCTTGAGATAGTTACTATACTTTGTCTTCAAGACTGAATCCTGATTTAAGCAAGAACTAAGCTTAACATTATTACATGTACTGGTTCTTTTTCTTTCCAATGTACCCCTACTTGCAGGATTTCATTTACTAATGAAGCATTGGTCTTTACTGGTTATTAGAGTAATCTTTCACTCCTCCCTGTTTTGAAATCATTGTCCAAAAAAATATAAATTCCACAACATTGGCATGACTTAAACAAATATCTCATTTCTCTTCTCATAACTGCTTCCTTAATAAGAAATGTTAGTATCTCTCACTAATGTTAATTCTTATGGTATCTTAAGAGGCCCTGCTTTGTCTCCATTTACAACCCCTTCAACAGCACACTACTTTCCTTTTTGTCTCCTCTAATCTTTTGTGTTTAAGTATTGCCAGTGTTTGAGTGAGGTTATTTTTTATGCCAACCAAAGTAAGGTTGTTTTCTCTGAGCTGGGTTGGGGGTGTAGCTCAGCAGCTGAGTATCCATCCCATAAACCCAAATTGCCACACTATATCCCCAGCACATCACAGAAGTGGGGTGGTAAACAACAGTCACAACAGCAGTAAAGATACATAGCATTCAAATAGATAACAGGTGTAAAACATGGTATCCATGACACTATGATCAACAAAAACAGGGTGTGGGCTCAAAAGTTAACAATAGCCACAACAAAGAGCTTTGAACAATATAGCATTAAAGTACACACCAGGTGTCAACTATGACATCCACAGTACTAATAGACACAGCAACATAAATGTTAGGGACAGAATTACACAAAGTAAATAGTTTCAAAAGATGATGAAAGTGCAGTTCATTAAGAGGAAAGAAAATGGGAAAGGAAGGCAAAATAAATGTTGAAATATTTAAAAGGTGAAAAGCCAGAAAGCAGATAAGAGGTAGAAAGAGCAGATGATAAAGGAGGAAAATAATTTTTTCAAAATGAAAAAAAAAAAAAAAAAAATACTGGCTGGGAGATGGGAGAGAGAATTTGACTCAAATGGGGCGAATGAAGAAGAAAAAGTAACAAAAAATGAACAAAACCCCATTAACCCTCAAAAAACAATAAAAAGAAAAAAGATAAAAAAGAAAAAATAAATACATATTAATATGCATACATATGTTTATATATATATATACATATGTATGTATGAAGTAGTCACCAAATACAAGAAGAACTACAAAATATGCTTAATGAAAAATGTAAGAATTGTCTCCGTTTAGGTGGTCAAAACTGTAGACAAGAATGGAATACTCACTACCTCAGCCAGAATGAGCCTCTTTCCCTTTTTTCTTAGGATATGTCCTCTTAGAGAGAGCAAGGGCTGAGGGTTATTAGATACTTCCTCTTTTTGTACTGCTTGCTAAGTTTTTAGCTGGAATGGCTGTGACCAAAACTGGTTGAAATGGTCTGAGTTTCCTGTTCACCAGTATAAGTTAGAATGGAATAGCAAATACCATCTACTGGAGTTTTGTCCAACAGACTAGATCAATGCACTCCCACAGTGGGGCTAATGCAGAGTTTTAAGTGACATTTAAGGGAAGTTCTGGTGGCTGGAGTCTAGCTCCCACTTGAACTTTAGCCTGTGGAAAGATTTGGTGAACACACCCCTAAGACTGGGCAAATGCTTATATCTCCTAGGTGTCTGGATCTTGGCTGCCTCCCAGTAATTCTAGTAGTAGGGCAAAATAACCAATCACTTTGGTTGGAGGGGGCACATCATGTGCCATGCACTCCAGCACCCATGACTATGACCTTCCAAGCTTAGTTCCTGCATGTAATCATGTCTACCTGTTCAGTTTCCCAACCCTCTTTATCTGATTTGTAACCCATTAGACTCAAGGAAGCAAGTGAATTGCACTTCTTTCCATATCTCTGACCTGAAACCCCTAGATACAGTCTTCTCTGTGCTTCTATCAGTTGCATTCTGCTAGGTGGACCCTAGGTTACACAGTAGGCATGATCCATGATACTGTGGCAATAATTTGCCATGATCTTCACTGTTCCCACAGCAGTAGGCTTCAGCATGGCCTCCACAAGATGGCTCCCTATCTAAGCTCTCCATTTACAAGTTGAGAAACTTGGAGCACTTTTGAAACACCAGCTCACAGTGCAACCTCTGAGTCAACAAAGATCAGATTGGCTTTTTGTTGTCCTGGTGTTTATTATATTTATCTCCCTTTCCTTATCTGTTACCCCCCGCTCTGTGATGACCCAGCACTGCTGTCACCACCAGCTTGGCACTGATGAATTCCTTCTTGTTCTCTATGAAACACCAGAAATTTCTGGGTCTCTCTGAGTCGCTGGTTGTCCAATATTGAATCTTAGTGAATTTCCTTAGTCACCCAACTGGCTGAGAAGTAGTAGTCCCTCTGCTTCACTTGAGTCCCAGAGAAATGATGCCGTGCAGCCTTCCTCTGCTGTGCCATCCTTCTCTCCCACCTTCAACAGCACTATTTTATGTAGCATTAAGTGCTACACTAGGAAGGAGAAATAACTCAAGCTGTACAAACCTTGTCATGGTGGTGAACATGTCTTAGACCTTCAAGCAAAAGCATTTCAGCTCATCACTGTTCTTTCTTGATTTTTGCTGAAGAAACTAGGTACACCCACTCTCTGAAGCACCCTTGGGAAATGGTTACAGGTCAACATGGAACTTTGATGTGTGCCAGTGATGCAATTATAAAACAAGTTTCTATGGAAAACCCTTCCTACCCTTTCAGTTTGAATACCCTTCTTTCACAGCATACATAATTCTTTTGTTTACAAATCATCTAAAAAATATCATATGCCAAAAATACTCAGATGTATTGTTATTTTGTTTCCTTAATGAACTATACTTTGCTTTTCCTATTAATTGAGAGTCACAGTTTGGAAAATAAATTCTAAAGGAAAACAACTTCCTAAGATAGAATGGTAAATACTAACTTCAATGTATGACTGTCTGACACAGTTAATTCCCATTGGGAATTTCTTCCTTAATGAATTGTTTCTAAGCCAATGAAGAGTAGAATTTTTGAACTAGGAATAGTGGAAAACTCTTGGCCTGTTTAACAACCTATTTTTCAAAACTAACTACTAGCTAACCAATTATCTTCAAGTTATAAATATTTGTGTTTGTTTATACATATATATATATACACACATACATATATATGTTTATTGTATATGTATATCATTTTAAAATTTTTTCTCTGTAGAATAAATTAGTGAAATTCTGATTATCTTGTTCTCTGAAAGTAACTCAAAAGAACAATACAAATTTATTTGATAATTTAATATCATAGATGGTTGCTTAACATTTTTAGGTTTGGCTAACATTATTAGGATTGCCCTGGACTTTTAAGAACTTTGGTTGAGTAAATCAAAATTGGTATTTTGATTAAGTATGAAAACAGTCATCATTAATTAGCCTGTGTTGATACAGGATCATCTTAAATGTCCAATATAGACAAGCACTTTCTACAATAACCTTGAATAATTACAATGACAGCAGTCTAATTTGTATTTGTTTTGTTCCTTATGTTCTCATGTGACAATGGAGTGGATAATTGCTCTGCAAAGTAGCCTGTTACATCCACAGTTAATTAACTGCAGTCATTATCTACAGGATTTTTCTAAACAATTCAGGTATCACAAATGAAATTTGCTTCATCATTTCAAGAGTGCAAGCATATTATATTCAGTAAATATGCACAATGATTTATGTTAAGTCCACTCTATTATGATTATCTTCTGGCATCATAGGCACAAGATAGTAATTCTTTCTGGAACACTTTACTTAAATTTGTTTTGTATGGAGAGTCACATTAATCTTATTTTTTTTTCTTTTGAAGGTGGTATATACTTTCAAGCAACAATATTAAACTCAGAGTGAGTACCCAGAATAGGCTTGAACAGGCAGTAAAATCAAAATTCAGCCATCTCCCTTTTCATCTCTAAAGAATACTGGAAGGCATCAAGTATGTTTGGAGCAATGCCCCACTGCCTCCAGAGCCCCTCTATCTATCTGTCATCTATCTATCTATATCTATGCAAAAGTCCATTTCCAAAGCTGGGATTTTTTTGTCCCATCAAATTTGGGTCACAGTAATGTTCCAGCAAAATGAGGTTTTCATTACTAACTAATTATAGGCAAATATCTTATACTCTAATTTGTTGAAGTTTTCATAAAGAAGAAAAGCTTCTAGAGAGATAATGAAGGTCACAGAAGAAGACAAGGAGGCCGTTGGTCTTTCTGAGCAGAGTATCAATGTCCATAAGTAGGCAGAACTGCTGCCAGCTAAGGTGATAGAGATGTGAAAGAGTGTAACAGAACAGAAAGGAGAGAACAAGGGTGGGGAATCCAAAGATAAACATGTGCTATTGATACCACCGTTTACCGGTGACGAGTTCTGCTCCTTCTAATGTTGAAGATTGAACACTAGAGAAGCACGCCAAGGCAAGCATATTAAGCAGGTTTTATTTAAAGGTAATAATACAGACTTCTCCCGGCAGGAAGAAGGGGGCCATGGCTGATGTTCTAAAGTCCCAAGAAGTGAGTGCACCCTACATCTTTTATAGGTTAAATTCTCTTTTGTTCTCCAGTTCTCTCCCCCCCTTATCTCTCCTTCCTGCCTAAGTGACTAGGCTTGGTTTTGCATTAAGTGAGAAGCCATGGGCAGGGGGAGGGACAAGGTGATTCAGGCAGGCAAGGGCCCAGGGGGCATTAATTAGCAGCTTCTTGCTTGCAGTTCTTGATAAAGGCAGGTAAATTTGGTAATCAATGGGCTCCGGAGATCCTTGACATTCCATTCTTCCAGGGGCAGTTTCCAACTTCCAGAGGCAGATGATTTTATGGCCTCCATTTCCTCGATTTGACCCGATCCCCTATTTCTACACTAACTACCTGTTCCCAATTCTGGCTTCATTCCCCCCTCTAATCTTAGGAACTCCATGCTGCTGGGGAAGGAGGTCGATGACCGCTCTGACTTCTTCGAGCTGGAAGTGGGTGGCGTGGGGCAAGCAGCTTGGAGTTCCTTTTCTAAAAATCGGGTCAATCAAGGGGTCCAAGGTAGAAGTCTGGTTGGGGAAGAGCAGGTTGTAAAGTCATCTGGGGGTGGGTGCTTCTATGATAGAAGAACAAAAAGACATGAGTACTGAAATGAGAGTAGTACAAAGTAAATGTTGCAGCATCTGAAACATGCCACTGAGTATTATGAAAATGGCAGAAGTCAATCTCTTACCAGAAGGTGGAAGAACTGAGAAATTGTTCCCATAACTAGGCCTAGCAAAGGCTGGAGAGGACAAGGCCTTTATTTGGGGACTTTAACATTGTCCAGGTTGTCAGGAATGTAAACACGACATTTAACTCTTAATGTCATTGATGTCCCCAGAAAATATAGTTAAGCTACTTAATGTCACCTGATTTTGTAAAATATCTCTTTATTGGTGTAACCTGTGTTTACTAGAGATCTCTATACTTCTGTTACTTAGGGTTAGATATTCATACCTGTGTAGCTTAGAAAGGTCTTAAACTGACTAAAACTTCTGACTCTGACGGTTTCTCTTGATAGTTATCAGGCACATTTACTGAAGAATCTTTCTTTCATTTGTAGCTTCCAGTCTTTATTCTAGTGGGCTAATACAAGTGTACATCTTAAGTTACATTTAACTATTATTTCCTTTAAATGCCCAAGAATGGCTATATTTTGGTTTTAACTGTTTTGCTGGGTATCTAAGATCAAGCTGGTCAAATTGACCTGGTTCCTGTCTTGTTAAAGAGTCAGCTGAGTTCCCACAGGGGTCACTTGTAGAGAACTTAAGAGCGGCTTCCCGGTTCCACCAGTGACTTTGGTTAGGCAGGGTCTCTTGATGAAGTGACTTCCTTTGGAAGCATTAAGGGATGTTTCCCTTTTTCCATGACCCTCCTCTGCAGCAGATGCACTGGGTGATTTTTCATCCTCTAGTCTCAACAATCTCCTTGATCAGAAGGTTGTGTGACCCAGAGTTGCAATGCTCCTTAGAGAAGTTCTCTTATTCCCTGGGTTCAGGCTGACGTTGAGGGCAAGACCCAAATATGGACTTTTCTTGACCTCTGTATTTAACTCCAATCTCTAAGTTTGATCTTAATTATCCAGCAAGCCAGTCTCACCAGTCATAAAGTAAGAGTACTGGGCTTTAACTTCAATGTCTATAACTTTACAGTTATTTACCCTTTTATGTAACTGGAGTCTGTATTAGTACTGTAAGTTACCACTATCTGTTCTATAGGTGATGGCTTATTATCACAAGTTACCTAGGTTGTGTGTTCTTGAAGCAGCTACTTCTGCAAAACATTAACAGGTAACAGTTTTACAAAATGAAATTAGCAAGAGTAAAAATATATTCTGCTTGTATAATAGCTATCTTGAATTTTGACTGAGAACCACATTATATCCCCTATTTGAGATCACAGTACTTTTACAACAAAAACCAATCTTTTGACTATAACTTTAAATAAGCTGAAGTCTGGCTTATTTTGGAGCTATTCTACACACAGTGAGGTGGGAGGCAGAGCCTTATCTCAGGCAAGGCGTGGCTCTTTATAGATCTTAAGTGTTCTAATTCTGATGCTGATCTTTCCTTCTTTCTTAAATGTCATTTTAAGAAGTTTACATATATTGTTTCCTGAGTCTATATGAACACTAGTTAAAACAATTTAACATTATATCTAAAACATGAATTAAAGAAAGCCTGAGAGAGCTTTTAACTTAAGTGGCAAAATGTTTTCATGTTTCACAATATTAACCTTTAAACGAGTCAGGCTCTAACATTTATAAACACATTTATATTTGAAATTTTTTATCTCAGTGTAAAAAGTAACAAATTTTACATATACCCTATTGATAACAGGTCCTATAATAAAACATTAAATGATAGAAATAAATCCCCAATAAAATTTACTCCTTGTAAGTTTAAGATTACCATTACAGACAAGTTTAATCTGGAGAATAGCAGCTTTATAAATTCCCTGCTTTAAAAACTTGTGTACCTGAAAAATATGAACACATTTAATATACAACTAGTGACCATTTCACAATTACCTTGACATTTTTATCTTACCAAATTTAGTTTTTAAAGAAAAATGTAGACTCTGTAACATAATACAATAATCTAACAGTTGTTTAACCATAATTGTATACACTCCAAATTTTAAGACTAATTGTTCTAAAGAATAAAACTTAATAGACATAAAGTTAAGAGTAAATTAGTGTTTCTAAGAAATCCTTGTCATTTTACCATATAGATTAAACTTTGGTTTATATCAGAACATTAATATTTCACCTTAGGAAAACCTTAATAGCTTTAGGTGTCTCACACACATACAACCAACTTAGTTACACGCAAACTTGTTTAGACTTGCCCTTTACTTACACACAGACTTTCTGAGCACTTACTTAGACCCTCATGTATTTCATCACACAAGCACTTTCTTACCCAGAAACATTTCCTTTTCCCTTTTACTAAATATATTTCCATACCCAGAACCTTTTATTTTTTCTTTCCTATTTGTTGACCCCTTTTTGTTCACATTCTGAAACAACTCTTATGAAATTTCTGAATTTAGATAAATTACTCTATTTTAATAAAATTAAATATTCTGTTGTTTATAGTACTCTAATTGAAACACAGTTGAAACTTTTGGGACCCTTTGTATATAGAATTGCACTTGTTAGGACATAACTCTTAGTAACCTTGTTTTTAGTTTAGTGATGACACAAAGAAAGTTTAAACCCTTTTATTTACCAACCTATGAAAACACCAATAATGTTTAAGTATGATACCCCATGGAATTTAAGGAGTTAAAAGTACTCGGTGTTATTTAACAATTAGCATTTTAACTTTGTAAATTAATCAGATGTCTCTACAAACACATTTGAGTAATCCCATACAGGTTAACTCTAATTCACTTATTCTGTAAAAACCAAGATATCAGACAAGTGTCCTGAACAGTATTTGCTGTCTCTTCCCTGTTGAAGAAAAGTCCTAGAAACAATTGATATTAGACACTTTATTAACATCAATATTTTATTAGCTTGACCACCTAGAGACTTGTGAGTTATTTTCAAAGACATTTACTTTTATTATTTTACCCAATTTGAACCTTTTTAAATCATGTGAATTGAGAGTATCTGGATCCATTTTTTTTAATTTTAAATTTTAGGAGCGCTCATTTTTGATACAGACAAAACATGACATCAGATGGCACAACATACAAATAACACAAAATCAAAGGCCTTGTAACTTTATAGGTGAATCTCCATTGCAGTGTAACAGATGTTCAAAAACTCTAGTTGAATAAAAAATAGAACTGATCAAAAAATCATGAGCTCAAGAAAACATATAATTAAAAAAACAAGAGTCCTGGAAAAATGATACGGCCGTTAATTACTTTAGTGAAGTACCATAAAATTTACATTTTCTGGAGTTTAGATAAGGCTCTTTTTATCTTTTTTTTTTTTTTTCCCCCTTGGGTTCGAGACCGGTCTCCTACTGAGCCTTTAGGCTTCCTTTATTAACAGAAACCTTGTGCCTAGGGCATTTTAGCCATCTCATCAGGACAGGTTGGATGTCAAAGAAAATTATGAGACCTTATTTTTCATTACTTTTGAGAATGAAGCAACTTTGCCAAGTTCTTCACTGAGATATGCCATTGGTTATTGAGCTGCCTATGGCTGCTTATCCGGGATTTATTTTCCCCTTTGTGACTAACAGGTTAAATCTTGCTTCATAGGTAAGCTGAGGACAGGAGCTCGAAGTAAGGCCCCTTCTTGATATTCCTGGGGCAGAACATTGTCCTATAGTGTCTACTTTCTGTAGTATTGAACCTGTTGATGACATAATTAAGCTTTATTTTTTGAGATCTTATAATTCCTATTAGCTAAGAAGTTTAGGAACTCTAAAATGGCCTTTTGATATTCCTCCTGGGTGGAGGCACATAGAGGATGTCATTTACATACTGGAGAACAATTACAGATGTTTTATCTCTGAATTTTGTTAAGTCCTTAGCTAAGGTTTGTCTGGAACAGGTGAGGGCCATCTCTAAATCCTGAGGCAACACTGTCTAGGTTAGTTGAGATACAGTATCTGGTTCCTCAAAGGCAAACAGAAATTGCCATTCAGAGTCTAGCATAGACAGGAAAAGTCATCTTTTAAATCTAACTTAGTAAACCAAGCAGCAGTTGGAATCCAAGATGAAAGTGTATGGATTAAGAACTACAGGGTGGGGGAAATTACTGCTTCATTATTCTAAGGTTTTGGAATAGGCAGTTTGCTTTTTAACTCCTAAAAATGGACAAATTGCATGGACTATTGCAAGGCATTAAAAGTTTCTATCAGTTTGAATGATCTTTAATAAGTCCTTTTCCTTGCCTATTATGTTCCCTTTTTTTTTTTTTCCTTTTGATGTCTACTAAAAAGCAGAAGATGCAAGCTGGAGAAGATCATCTGAGGATTGATCAGGGCCATGTGCCAATTTTTGTAATTTCCTCTAAATATTTGGGGCTGACTAAATGATAAATTTATACTTTAAAAGTAGGTGGCCCCTTATGGATTCAGGATTCAGAGTGGTGTGTTTTCTTATTGCTTTCCTAAGTCTCTCTATGAAAATAGCAGGACTTTCCTGAAGGCTGCATAATAGTTTTTTAGGCATCCTACTCATTATTCAAATCCCGGTTAGGATGGTTTCTGGGAACTGCCTGTGCTCTAGATGGTCAATAGCATAATTTTCCAGGTGAAGTCATACCTGGCATAAGTTTTGAAACATCTCAATATTTATTAGGATCCTCCAAAAGCCTCCTTAAATTTATTTTTGTCTGTCTTAAGTTGGGAGGGTCCCCTCGATTTTCCTCCCTTAGAGGGCGATTCCTCAAGGCTTTCTCCTCTCATGGTAGATTATTGATGTCAAGCATGGTAACATATGAAAGGCGCTTTTCTTGATCATTTGCAATTTAGCAGTATGCAGGCTAGTGGTGAACCTGGCAATACTGTTGAGAGAGAAGCTCCCTTCTGAGTTAGAAATATTAGGGACGTCTCCCTAACTTTGACCTTCCCTACGGTCCAGAAAATCCGTCTCTCACTACCTGGCTTTGCCAAAGTTATTTCTGGCCTTCTTCGGCAAAGTGTTAGGGTCCTAGTTTGCCCTGTGCTAGGGACCCTGGGAGGATTCAGACTTAAGGGCATTACTGCTTTCCTCCTGCCACTATAAATTCCTAATTATGAAAAACGATGACAAAAGTAAAAAGTGTGCCTTTTGCCTATCTTTTTGCCCTGTAGACTAAAGGAATCTCCGGAGGGTGAGGGAACATCTATTGGTTGTTAGGTATATAACGCCCTTTGCTTGGAGGGTCTCACGGGAGGGGTCTTTAAATGCGTCCCTCTTACAGCTTAAAGAGAACACCGTGAGCACATTTAAGCACAGGAACAGTAATGCGGAGACTCTAGTGTCTAGACTAGTGAAGGCTAACTATGCGAACGAAGGGAACCTGGGCATTTTCATACTAATCATCCCAGGCCTTAATCCTACAGTTTGAATTCCTAATGTCTGACCGGCAAGGGAAGGGGAGCATCCAGGAGGGAGTGGATGTGCGGGAGTGTTGTACACTGTGTGGCCCATACAGAGGCAAAGGTAATTGGCGCTTTCCCTCAGTGCCATTTGTCTACCGATCACTCTGGATACCCCTCAGGGCTGTCGGGAGGGGGAATCCGGAGAAGGAACCTTTGGGGTCCACCCGAGAGTAGCCCGGGCCGAGAACCCCGCAGTTGTTCCAACCCTTCCTCCACCTCCACGCATCCTGGGCAGATCGGGACTAGGGACACTGTGTACTGGCGGCAATTGCGCTCCAGGCCTGGACAGAAAAGTAGGAAACGGCTTCAGCACAGTCCAACATGCCTGCAGAGCAGGTGATTGGAAACTTGCCTGGGCCGGGAAACCTTTCACCCGAGTCTTAAGAATGGCGGCTGCACTAACTGCATTTAAGTAGCCGACGGGTGCCCATTTTGCCCTCCAAAAATAAAGAGACAGAAAGATGCACCTCAAACAGATGTGGGGTGCGTGGAGAGAGAAGCTTACTTACCTTGGCGTAAATCTCGGTGGGACCTCCAAATCTGATACCACCGTTTACCGGTGACGAGTTCTGCTCCTTCTAATGTTGAAGATTGAACACTAGAGAAGCAGCCAAGGCAAGCATATTAAGCAGGTTTTATTTAAAGCTAATAATACAGACTTCTCCCGGCAGGGAGAAGGGGGCCATGGCTGATGTTCTAAAGTCCCAAGAAGTGAGCGCACCCTACATCTTTTATAGGTTAAATTCTCTTTTGTTCTCCAGTTCTCTCCCCCCCTTATCTCTCCTTCCTGCCTAAGTGACTAGGCTTGGTTTTGCATTAAGTGAGAAGCCATGGGCAGGGGGAGGGACAAGGTGATTCAGGCAGGCAAGGGCCCAGGGGGCATTAATTAGCAGCTTCTTGCTTGCAGTTCTAGATATAGGCAGGTAAATTTGGTAATCAATGGGCTCCGGAGATCCTTGACATTCCATCCTTCCAGGGGCAGTTTCCAACTTCCAGAGGCAGATGATTTTATGGCCTCCATTTCCTCGATTTGACCCGATCCCCTATTTCTACACTAACTACCTGTTCCCAATTCTGGCTTCACTATCATGAAATTCTGAAGTTGTCCTCCCAGAATCCCAACTTCTAACTATCCATTACTATACTGAACTCTGTGAAAATTTATTGAAAAATGGGGGTGGGAGTAGGGGGAGAAAGACACTTGAACCTTCTTTTGTTAACAAATAGTTTTCAGGAATATATGTTCTGTTGTCCCTTATTTCATGCCATTTGATGAGCAAACATTTACTACTGAATGGTCCATGAAATTCAGATACAAATGATAGACTAAAAAGTTTATTAAATCACATGAAATGTCTTTTTTCCTGAAATCTTAGTCTAAGCCTAGGAATGATCCTTGGAAAGATACAGGTTGAATTCACTTATGCTGTTCATCAAAAGTATTAGAACCATAGCATGAATTTAAAGTGAGGAGAGCAGGAAGATCCTGTATCCTCTACCTTCAAAGGGAATTCAAAGTAGGAAGATCCTGTATCCTCTACCTCCAATGGGAATTCAAAGTAGGATGATTCTGTATCCTCTGTCTCTAGAAGGAAGACATAGGAGCTTATGTCCTTGAAATCCAAATTTTACTAGGATTTTTAAGTCATTATGTAAATTTATCTTTTTCACCTCCACCAACACTTTACCCTTTTACTTATTTCTAAAACCAAAATGAATAACAAACATTTCAAAAATATATCCTCAAGCTAATGAGCATGACACTGTATTCTTGTTTAGTTTATAGATTGGTGTGTAAGGCCCCCAAAAAGGAAACCCCAACTCTGTCCCATGGATGGACGGCAACCCCAATCAACCGCAGGAGGCGTCACTTGATGCAAACCGCAAGAGGTGTTTATTCCAGCGCGCTGGGACCCAACTCGAGGAGTCGAGTCCCTAGCAGAAAATCTTGTAGGTTTATAAAGGCAGAAACCACACATCGGGAGGGGTCGCACATGAAAGGGAAAAGGGGGACAAAGCTGCCGGGAAATTTCAAAGGGGGTCTGGGTTTGCTGATAACATACAACATGTTTCACAATGTTTTACAACAGGGCGTAGATTCTGGTCAATAGTTTCTGGTAATCCTACTGTTTGAGCACTATCTAGCTATCTGGCTCAATTTACCCTTTTATTCTCTGTTTGGGGCTGTTTCTTGGAACAGCTTTAAGGGCTTTGTTCCCATTCCTGGGAGGGTGACCTTAGGGAGTTGAGATGACTGGGAGGGTGACCTTAGGGAGTTAAGATAACTGGGAGGGTGACCTCAGACAGCTTAAAAAAATGTCCATTCTTTCAGGTGATTACTATTCAATCATAAATCTGATTCAGTTGATAGTGAATTCAATGAAAATTACTAGAATCTTAAGGTTGCTAGATAATAATAAGTAATAATATTGGTTTATGACAAAAATCATAAAACCTTGATGTTAGACCTGCAGGTTAATTAGAAGTAATGCACAAAGTGATTTCCCTACATGCAAATAATTTATACTGAAAGTCAAAGTAAATGGTTAGAAATGGAAATTTAATGTGCAAATTGCCAAGGAGATATGTCTTGAAGATCAGAAAGCATGGATAACAATCTTGCTCCAATATTTACATAATTTGGTAAAATTAACCTAATTATATCATGTGCATCTACAATTATGTAAAAATAAATCCCACTATTAGCATAATTATAATGTGCCAATTAAAACTAAAATAATTTTTAAAAGAATAGGTACCTGTACAAATGCCCAACAAACAAAATATATTCAACAATCTAACATCATTAGACAGTAGGGAAGTGAAAATAAATACAGTAATGAGATATACTTTCTATGCATAAGGATGGCTATAATAAAAAAATTAATGGAAAATAAACATTAATGAATATATATACACACATACATATGTAAATTTACATATATATGACTAATGGGCATGTAAAATGGTTCAGTTATTATGGAAAACAAGTAGATGTTTACTCAAAAGTTAAACATAGAATTATATTTTTCAGCAAGTTTATTCCTAGATACATATCCCAAAAATGTAAAAAAAAAAAAAAAAAAAAAAAAAAGTGTCTGAACAAATCTTTAAAAACAAATGCTCATAGCAGTACTCTTCACAAGACCCATAAGAGGAAACAACTACATTCTTCATCAACTGATAAATACATAAACAAAACGTGATATAGTCAAGCAGTAGAATACATTTAGCCATGGAAAGAATGAAGTAGTAGAACATTCGACGCATGAATGAGGCTTTAAAGCTTTATACCAAGTGAAACAATCTAAACACAAAAGTCATCTATTGTATGTATTGTCATAAGATCTGCTATTTTGTTACCACCATTTTTCTGACTCCCCCACACCACTTTACAACCCAGATGGTTAGCCTGCAAACTTCCTAGCCAGTCATTGGTTCGTTATTATTGGCCAGTGAAATTCCACTACTTAAGAGAGGCTCCCCTGTCGTTTCCTCTCTCTCCCAGCCTTGAGAGCAGACACTCTGGTCCTCTGCCTAATAAAATCTCTTGTGTGAGTTCCCCGCATCTGGAGTGGTTTTCTGGATGCATTCATTGGGGCGGTGACTCAGACCCATCACCCCAGAGTGCTTACTCCCCTGGAGTCAAGGGTCTGAGCTGCATTGGGACCCAAACTGAGCTGCATTTTTCTTAGAGTATAACTACATATAAATGAAACATCCAAAACAAGTGAGTCAATAGAGAAAAAAGGAAATTAACGGTGCATCCACAGAGGAAGAACAGGAAATTACTGCCAAATGTGACCAGGGTTTGGTTTGAAGTGGTGAGAACACTATACGTAGATAGTGGTGATCAGAGTATAACTGTGTGAATTTACTAAATGACACTGAATTACACACTTTAAAGTAATAAATGTTACATATACTACAAAGATATATTAGGAAAAGAAATGAAGTTGAAGAAAACTGTTGGTCTCAGATGAAAATAAATATCTATCCAAAAAATTCCATTTTTTTTTCTTTGCAGTCTATATCACTTGCTAAAAGAACCCTGCCTTGGAAACTTATTGAAGTTTTTCCTGCTAATAAATTCTGCCTTGGAAACCTATGAAGATTCTCTTTACATGGCCCAACATCACACTTCTCAGGGTTTCCTTTCAAACTCCAAAGCAAGTGCTTGAGTGCTAGTCTTGTTTGCTTTGTGATTCCTGACAGAGTGCATTTGTTTTTACACATATCAATGATATGATTTTCATTTAAACTTAGTGATTTAGAAAAGGATAGTTGCTTTGGATTGTGGAAAATTAACATCTCTTTATGATACTTTAAAAATGTCACATATCAACTGTACATTGAGATTGTTCTGTGTCTTATTTCCATACATGTATCCAACATGCATTGATTAAATTCAGCCTTTCTTTACCCACTCTCTCCTCTTGTCCCAACCTCTAGTAATCACAAGTCTATATTCAGGTTGTGTCTGGCTTATTTTACTTAAGATAATATCTTCCAGCTTCATCCATTTTGCTGAAAAGACAAGATTTCTTCTTTGCAACTAAATAATATTTTATGGTGTATATATATTCTTGATCCACTCATCCATTGGTGAGCACCAAGGTTGATTCCAAATCTCAGCTCTTGTGAGACTAGTGCTGCAATAGACAATAGTATCAGGTATCTTTGTTTTATACTGATTTAATTTCCTTTGGACATACACAAAGACATGGGATAACTGATCTTTTGGTAGATCACCTTTTTACTTTTTTGAGGAAACTTCACACTGTTCTCCATAATGTTTGCACTACTTTACATAACCAAGCTACTTTCAAAAGAGAAATGAAAATTGTGATCCCCATAACTTCCTAATCATGATTCCTATCCATCCTCTTTCAGAGACTAAATGTTAACCAATGAGGTTTTACTTATGATTTTGTGACTAGACAATGAGCTCATATATGAGGTTTAATGTTAATCTTGTCCCCTGAGATATTCAGTCATCATCTCATAATAAAAAAGGAAAGAAAAAAGAAGAAAGATATGCTCATCATGCACATTATAAAATTATTATTAAACTCAAAAGAGGAAAACCATTTCATTGATATTTGTGGGTATAGTGGCCAGTTCAAATAAATCCATTTGTGCTAGATAATATGTCTTGTTAGATGCAACCCTGACATACTGCTTGATTTTAGAGGTTGAGATACATCGTAAATTATCACAGAGATCTCCACTTTTGATGTCAGGATGAGTTTCTCCAGAGCAGGTTAACTTTAACCAATCAAAGAAGTTTAGGTTTTAAAAGGAAGGGGAGCCCTGCATGGTATAGCACACCCATAATCCCAGAGGTTGAGGAGGCTGAAGCAGGAGTATCATGAGTTCAAAACCAGCCTCAGCAACTTAGCAAGGCCCTAAGCAACTCAGAGACAGCCTGACTCTAAATAAAATATAAAAAGGACTTAGAATGTGGTTAAGTGTCCCTGGGTTCAATTCCTGGTCCCCCACCACCACCAAAAGGAAGGGAATGTACTCTCTAGTTTTCTGAAACATGCAATTCAGATGGTTTGTACTACATAGGAAACAATGAGGTTTAAAATATGACCTTGTGTAATATATAAGATAGGTAAAATATAGAAAAATGAAGAGCTAATGTGTACAGCTCAAAAAATTTTTGCTACTGTAACAAAATAAGACTGGATAATGTATAAAGAATAGAAAATTTATCTTCTCACCGTTCTGGAGGCTGAGAAGTCCAAGAAGAGCAAAGGTCTAGCAGGTTGAGGGAGGGCTTCCTCTCTGCTTCCAAAACAATGCCTTGCTGCTATGACCTCACCTTGTGGAAGGCTGAAGGCAAAAGGAATGATTGCCTCTGACCTTGTATAAGCTTCCCCTTAGTTCCTTAGATATCCAGGAGGTGTCTGGATGTATGCAAAAGAAAGTATACTGTGATTTTCTTGGAGCCTGCCTACTGTCATAATTATCTGATAGGTTAATAATTTGGTTTAAATATGTACAATAAAAAGATAATTCTAGTGTCAAGGAAACTCATCTGAATGAGTTAACTGTGCAATGATGAAGTCTATCATGGGGGAGGAGGTGTGGAAGTGAAGAAGCACAGATTCAAGAGCTATCTCCAACAAACATTACCACATTCAAAGTGAAAAGAAGAGAAGCAACAGAGGTGTCTAGCTTAGATTCCTCTGATAGGAACAAGTGAGTTGAGAACAGGAGTGATGTTAATTTTGTAAACCTTAGACTTCCAGAAATAGTTGGGTACCTAATCAGATGATACGTCAGGAAAAAGGAAATACTACTTTCACCAGCAACCTCAATTTATTTCAGAGGTAAAACATAATATGTGTGAATGTATTTTCCAAGTTACACAAATATTGAGTATGTATAGAAGATGCCTTCATTGTTATTTCCAGTAGTAACAATTATAATATATAAGGCTGACACTTGGGGAGGCTCAAGTCTAGAGAGACTAGTGACTGTCTCCTTGGAGATTAAAGTTAAAAGAATCCAAGAGTTTACTTGGTAATGTGGCAAGATAAAGAGCAAGAGGTTCAATGTGAAAAGTTCCAAAAAGAATAAATGTTAAGTCTCAATAGGATACTTAGATTTATATACCTCGATAAAGGTTGAGTTTTCCTTGTCATGGAAGTTGAATTTGGTGTTAATAAAATTCAGTATTTAGACATGATAAGTTACCTGATCTATTTAGACTCTTCAGCTATTACTTCTATAATAGTCATAGAATCAGACACAGACCCAAATAAAAAATTGGATGGCCCAATGATGTCATCACATGTAAAGCAGTGATTTTATTATCAGTGACCCTTATGAAACCAAAACAATGATTTTATTAAGAGTTTTTAAGTTTATTTGCTTATTGTTTTCTTAAGCCAGAGTGATATGGGAATGTGTGTGTTTGCAATACAATAGTATCAGATTAGAGAAAATTACTCTGTTGATTTGCCTAGTGAAAGGGTAAAGGAAACTGATTATCCTTAGCTTTGATAAGTAAATTAAAACAGCTAAATACTGTGGAGACTGAGATAATGTCTTGAGTGAATTAATGGCTAAGAAAATCAATAGGCTACAACTTTCTTGTTGGTAACAAGATTTAATTTAAAGCTTACAGAAGAACAAAGTTGTTTTGCATGTAATTCCTCTCTGAAAATGATTGTCTTCCTGAAACACCATTCATTTCAAATTTTCCTTTCTTGTTATTTTGTATTCATAAACCAATATGGTAGTGTCTATTCAAATTACTATAGTTTTTAAAAGTATACTACCAAGTCACAGAAATGAATTTTCTGAAATGTTATCTAGAAATTATTTTGTGTGGCATACAGATAAGAAAAAGTGACCACCTTTTTAGTTTATAATATAGTCAATGATGATGCTATAGGTTGGAAATGGAAATAAATACCATTATTGTCTTGACAAAATAATTCATTCAATTCAAAAATACAGTAGTATTTAGATAAATTAGATAATATATAGTAAGTCAGTGAGATATAATGCTGATATAAAGATAGTGAACATATAAGAAAGAAATTTCTAGGAATATTTTACATACTAAGCAAGATATTATAAAATAAATATAGATTATGATATTTATAAAAACTTAATAATTCTTAATTCTGTTTGTCTTATAAAGAATCATTGTTTTGGGCTGGGAAGATAGCTCAGCTGGTAGAGTGCTTGCCTCACAAGCACAAGGCCCTGAGTTCGATCCCCAGTACCGCAAAAAAAAAAAAAAAAATCATTGTTTTTCTCCTTTTCTTTCTCATTAAATTCCATATGCATGTGTGTTTGTCCTCAGAAAATGTTACTATAATGTAAGATTCCTTTCCTCAACTACCTCAGCTTTCTTTCTCTTCTCTGTCTCTCTCTTTCTGTGTGTGTGTGTGTGTGTGTGTGTGTGTGTGTGTGTGTGTTTGTGTGTGTGTGTGTGTGTGTGTGTGTGTGTGTGTAGGTGTGTGTTGCTAGGGATTGGATCCAAGGTCTCAAGAATGCTAGTTATAGTCCTGAGTTACATTCTCAATCCTAAGTAGCTCAGCAGTCTACTCCATTTAGTACCTCTCAGGATCTGCAAATCATGTCAAGACAGAGTTGAATGTCATAATTGAGAAAGTATTTATTAGGATTAAATGGCCTTATAGAAAAACATCAAGTCATGCTACTTCATTGAAATGGTAAACTCAAATCTATTTATATATATTTATCAACATATTTTCTCAAGGGTACAATGCCTATCCTTTCAAATTATGATTTTACTCATCCTTAAACAATATGCAGTAGAGGTCCTGCTTTGTTTGTGTTATTAATCTCTGGATAAAATGTAAGCCCTCTGAAGTCAGGAGATATTTTTTCTTACTTGTTCTCTATTATAAACTCAGCACTTATAAAGGTGCCTGGTGCTTGGTCAATTAATATTAGTTGAATAAATGTTTATGTTAATACATGTTGAATTTGATAAAACCAAATGATATTTTCTTTAGTTGGGACTGCATTCTAATTTCCTATGCTCTGTTAATATTGTATTTTATCTCTGCCTCCACAGATTGGATTGTATCAAAGAAAAATTATCAATTAATACTAAGAAGTAAAACTAAAAATGAAAATAGAAAGTCACATTTTTATATAAATATTTACTTAAAAAAATTTTTTAAAGATAGCTATTTCTGGAGTTTGCTCTCCTTCCAGAGCTATGGAGAGACACCTTAAAATTACAAAAAAAAGACAAGAAAAAAAAAAGTGATTGCGCTGGATGTGTTAAAAATGACAAGGAAGACTATTTAAGACAGTTGCAATAGACATCAAGAAAGACTATTGCAATAGAAAACTTGAACTCTATGGCTGAACTAAAAGGCAAGAAGAATTTAAATGCTGTGGTGAGCTAACTGAAAAGTACTGAAGACATTAGGGGAGGGAGGTTTGTCAATGTGATGAAGCCATCTGTATTTGCTAATTGCCTCTTACCTTCCACTGAGATTAAAAGACAGAGGCTTTCTATCATTCTGGATGATTTCATTTAAAAGAGAAGGCTCCCAGGTCCTAGATAAAAGCATTCTAGGGTTGTAAAACTGGCAAGAAGCTGGGAGATTTACATCTTCAACAGGCAGACAGAAGATTTACAATTGAAAGTTTTCTTTGGCAAATGCCTTGTGAAAAGGGAAGTTAGAGGCCATAGTCAAGAAACCTGTCTAAAATTTAGTGGAGCTGAGGGGAATATTCACGCTATCTTGGTTAATGCATTTAGAAAGATCAGATTTAGAGTTGTGATGCTAGCGAATAGCTGTGAAATTCAGGAACTACTTCTCTGTGAGAACAAAAATGTCTTCCTCTAAGTTACCTCTAATGCTTAATTTTGCCTTATTATCTTTACTGAAGTTATATCAATAAAATTTATTTAAGTTATCAAGCAATCTTTTAAAATTCAAATTTTTTTTCAAATTAATCATTCAAAATTAGGAAAGTTGCATTGACTTAATATAACGATAAAATAAAAATTAGCTTTCAAAACTCTCGATTGGAGGCAATATTAAGAATGATTAAGAAAAGAATTCGTTATTGTTCAAATTTTGATTCAGCCCTTATGGTTTAGCCACATATTGTCCCCCAAAAGGTCATAAATGAGGCAGTGCAATAAAATTTAGAGGTGAAATGATTGGTTTACGAGAGCTTTAACCTACTCAGTGCATGAATCCACTTGAAGGGATCAACTAGGTGGTAACTGTGGGCAGGTAAGGTGTGGCTGGAGGAAGTAGGTCACTGGCAGTGTGCCTCTGAAGTATATATTTTGTCCCTGGTGAGCAGAGCTCTCTCTGCCTCCTGATTGCCAAGCTATTTCCTCCATACCCCTTCCCCATGATGTTCTGCCTTACCTGGATTCCAAGAAGGGATTTGAACATCTGTGGCAAGAGAATTCTGAAACTGTGAGCTCCAAACAAAATTTGACTTCTCTAAAATTGTTCCTGTCAGGTCTTTTAGTCACAGAAGTGAAAAAGCTGAGTACAACATCCCCTGTTTTATGCAATGCATTCTTTGTTTCCTCATCTTTAGGAAACAGACACAGAAGATTATTAGCATGCTTAAATAAATTAAGTGCTTAGAAGTGTAGCTAGTAAACAGTGTTATTTCAATTCAGTGTTACAGAAGTGACCAAATTTAAACATTGTCTTCCTAAAAATAGATAAATATTTCTGTTGAACTCTGATTCAAAATGATTTGCTCTTTTGCATTTGCTCTTTGGAAACAAGTCCTAACTTCCCTATCATACATTTTCTAAAATGTAAGCAATCAAAAGAAATTCATACTGTACTGTTAATCCTCTTCTTTCTGACATTGATATATAAATATGTATTTCAATGTATTTAACACAGAAGTCCAAAGCATGACTATATGATCATGAACCAAAACATTATTTTTGATCAGTTGAGTTTTTAACAATGTATGGTTAAGATGAAAGTCTATCTTCTCATACTGCCTTTGCCAGAGGAAGTAGTAAATTGGTTTTCAGGCAAATTAATAACATAACACAAAAACACAATAAATCATTGTAAGAGAGGCAAACAACTACAATTAAAAATAACATGCAAACCCATTGCAGAAAATAGTGAAAAGATAGACAATGTAATTACAGCTATAAATAAAACATATAAATTGTATAAATAGAATTACATACCATAATAGGCAGAAAGAAATTGAATATGTTTTTCATTAAACTATTTAATTATAATTTGCTTGGAAAATAGCCTTTTATATTGAGAAAGTTTATGTTTGTATTATACTCTGACTTGAAGACAATTTTGTTTTCTTCTTCCCTGGAATACTATCAAGATTAACTATAAGTAGCATTATCAAGGAACTGTTGTTTTATTTGCTTTTATTTACTTAATTTTAAAGTTTTTATTTATTCATTTTTCTAAGTGTTAAAAGCAGAGATATTCTGATTTTTATTGGACAAGTGTTTTGTATTTTGT
Organism: Sciurus vulgaris; assembly: GCF_902686455.1. NCBI lineage: Eukaryota > Metazoa > Chordata > Mammalia > Rodentia > Sciuridae > Sciurus > Sciurus vulgaris. Next base: position 51,736,927 of record NC_136466.1, read on the forward strand.
TTTGTTTTCCAAAATAGTGCTACTAATGTTCACAAAGGTGGCAGAGTAACATTTTCTTTCTCTGTATCAGAAACACTTATAATTTATAATTACAAATCACAAATACTTCTTCTAATTTTTGATGTAGAGAAATTGATCAAGGCATGTTAATAATGATAATTATGATAATAATACCTAATGTTCATATAGTGAATTATTGTTTTAAAAAGAGCATACTAATATATATCACCTCACATACAACAAACTGCAGTAATGTGAAACATATTTTAAGACCTTCATTTAGTTGATAAAACATAAATGACTTCCCTAAGATTTTGACAATAGTAACTGACTTCAGTAAAAAATCAGAGCATGTACTTTAAGTATTATGTATTCTTTGAAGAAAATAAAAGGTAGCTAACACAAGATTTTTCAAATTCTAAAATTTTTCATGATTCCAAACACCTAAATATACTAGAGAAAATGTTGAAGATGTCTATTTTTAAGTTTAGCTAAAGAAAAAAGAAAATGGGAAATCCCAAGAGATCAGAAGCAAAGAAGATGCAGAAATCATGAAAGAGAGCAATATCCAGGGGCATTTGCTGGTTAGTAACAAGAGCTTTTATTATAAGCAGCTAATGGAAAGTATGAAGAGAGAAACCATAAAGATTGTACCTCATAATAGGTACCCACTCAGTGAAAAAGTAATTCAGGAAAATAATCCACCTCTGTCGAGGGAGATAACAACAAAATTTGCCTTGGTTATGAGTACAGTTGTTACAGGGCTGGGGCCTTCCAGGAAAGGGAGGCAGCACTGATGACCCTTTTCAGACCCTGATTATTGAGATCAGGTCAGACATGTCAGAGTAACAGCCATGAATTTATTAGAAAAGAAGAGAAAGAGAAAAAAGAGGACACTCTCGAGGCAGAGTGGGTCCTCTCAGAGAAGAGAGGGATGATGCACCTCTGCTGCTGTCTGCTTTTATTTGGGTGCCAGGGATGTTTCCAGAGAATCCTGCCCAGGTCCAGCTCTTGACTTTTGACTGACAGCAGGATGATATCAGACTTTCAAGTCCTCGCTGCCGTGAAACTCTATGTCACTTTGTTCCATGCTGATCAGTTTTAATTAGAACCTGTTTTTACAGATTTTATGGTTAGGGGCACTATCATTCTTTCTCTGAGTTCTGGGATCTATGGGTAAGGGTTACAAAAGTTCCTATGTCAGAGTAACTTGTGTTCTTATTGTCAGCATTTCAGAACTGCATTTCTCCTGCCAATAACAGTACTTTGCTAAGGAATGTAACATATTCTGTTGACTAAGCCCAGCAGGGCTGTAGGTAAATTGCTTTTTAAAAGTGAAAACACTTGGGGGTCAGCACAGTTGGGCCCAGTTTATATAATTATTCCCTTCACCTCATGTTCCCACCATTCACTAAATTCTGCACCATATCAGAGTGATACAGAAAGTTAACCCATGAGAATTTGTATCCCATAGTAAGACCACATTGTAGGAATGAGACTTAAATATTTAAGACCAGATGGTTTAAAAGCCCTAAATTATTTAACAAAATTTAAACCAAGTGTCCTGGATTGGGTAAGCACCCAGTCACCTGACAAAGTCCATCTTCTCATCCTAGGCCTCACCAAATTACATCTAACATGCCAATGAAACCTGAAGACCAACAAATACATAAGAGGAAACAAAGCACCATCAGATAAATGACCTTCAAACTCTTCAGATATTATAATTATCAGACACAAGCTATAAAATCCAGCATGCTTAATACTTTTAAAGACATGCATGAGAAAACAATCAACATGAGCAAATAAGGAGATAACACCAAAATGAGTTAAAATATAGAAAATAAAATTTACAGAAACATAAATGCATACAACAAAAGAACTATAACAATGGAACAAGAACCAGTAAAATCTTGAGTTAACTATTTTCTAATAGTTTAGAGGAAATTTCAGAAAGCAAGAGAAGAGCTGGGGAAGAAGGAAGGACAGAAAGAACAGAAGAGAAAAATGAAAGGCAAAGTAAAAGAAACTGAGAGATCTAACCTAGCTCATAGGAGTTTCAGGACAGAAGAGTAGCATGAAGGATAGGTAGTTCAACTAGATAGTGACTGAATTTTCCAAGAACTAAGAAATAAAAGATTGTTCCAGAATCTGAAAATATAACACACCTAGTTCCAGGTAAATAAATAAAACCCACAGTATCTTCAAAAGTTTGAGGAAAATAAGAGTAAACATATACTTGCATACACACGAAACAAATTTTGTAAAACATCCACATTGCATGAATTTGACTCACTGAACAACAACTGAAGAATGCATTTGAAAGAAAAGGAAGGTTATGCCAGAAAGAAGGTCTGAGAAGAAACACATGGTAAGAATAGAAAATGGCAAATGTAGCATTAATCTAAATAAATACAGAATTCATAAAATAAAAAAAATGAAGCTTCTGTTTTCAACTGTACTGGATATCCTGACAATCCAACTGAAAACTATGGAAAATATAAGGAAAAAATAGATTTTATGATCTTGAAAAATATATCAGTGAGTTGTGAAGGATCTCACTGGCTAAAACAAAACAAATAAATACAGAGAGAAGGAGTGAAAGGGGAATGTAGACTCTTGATCAGGAACCTGCAAGCAGTGTGTCCAATAAAACAATGGCCTTCATTGTATATATCAAGGGTCAAGACTACTTTTGTGTGGTTTTAAAGAATTATGAGACAAATCAAGAAACAAAAGAGGTATAGGCAACAGAAACCACGTGCCCTGCAGGTCTGTGATCTGAAAATAAGAAATTATGTATTATGCAGACCTTGAAAGAAAAAGATCACCAATCCTTACCGCCATAGAGTCCAGAACTTAAGTGAAGCCATAAATTTTGCATGCCCTCTGTGGACAGTTGTCCAACTTGATACCCATGACTTGCTTTTACAGAACCTCTCAGAACCTTACAGATGAGAAGACAAGTCCAGATCTTACCCAAATTGTAGTATCTGTTGGGAGAACCCCCAGCCCAAAAGATGATTATATCAGAGTAAGGGAGTCCTAGAAATACAGATGTATACCTACTGTGCTGCAAGGAAAATGATCTGCCTTGAAAACTGTCACTAACCAAAGGAGGAAAAAAACCAAAAATTCCGCCTATGGAATTGAGACATTAAATTGGCTCTCAGGAAAATTCACATCCTGAGTCCACATAATCTGAGAGAAATGAAAAATGGTCCTTATTGAAGAAGACACAGCAATATCCAAGTCAAAGAGACTTAAGATACTAAAATTATCATACAGAATATAAAATAAGTATGCTTGCTATGTTTAAATAAAGGTAGGAAGAAGTTTAAAAGATGATCCAGTATAATTGCAATTGATTGCTGGAAGTACCGCTGGGACTGGTCTCTGCTAAAATATTCTATCCTACTTGCAGAATATGGAGTGATTTTGTGTATACAAATCACCTGTGTATTGCCTATTATTTACTGGACTGATACTGTTGGGTGTGAAAACTCTACTATTTTATTATACCACACATTCCTGTCCAATTGTTTAACAAATTATGTAGCTCTAGTAGTCTGTGGACACAGAAATCATTTATAATTCACTATGGGGAAAAGAAAGAATTCTAGATATAAAAGTAGTAATATATTTATGACAGGAATTGAGATGAAAGCAACAGATTGTCCACAGTTTTTATCCTATAATATTCAGAACCCAGTAAAGGATTTTTTTTTAGTTCTTAGTTTTGAGTCCCCTATGGTGGAATTGGCAACACAATTAACCCTTTTCCTAGCAGAATCCAGCTCAGAAAATGTTATTCCCATAAGACACATGATCTCAATGTTTCTCATGGGCCCTTCAACCCTCCATTGGCATGCTCCCATGTGTAAATCACAAAGTTGGATATACATAAGTGCTTAACGGAACAGAAGAAACTTGACTTAAGTCCCTTTCCTCCCCAGAAAAAAAGATTACTTAGCTTCCCTTCTAGAATTTTATATTACAAGATGTTTATGAATTTGGCACTGACTTCCTCTATAAAAGAAAAGTATACAACTAATAGGTAACTAACACCATTTTTCAATCATAAATGTGAACAATGAAGTAACCATATGTTCAGGAATTCTGCCCTCTGAAGAAATCAACCCATAACTAAATCCTTAAATATCATTTTCTTTTAAATTTCTATTTTAAAAATGGCAATAATATAGGTAGTTATGAATGCCAAGAAATAGATATCTATACAGTTAATAAGAAAAACACCTTTATGTGGTATTGGAAGAGCTGTTTCTGTCAGTTTTCAACAATTGTGGAATTGTAGCTAATAAATAATGTTAAAAATCCATTAAATTTCTTAGTATTTATTTTTCCTCCATATCTAACATAAACAATGGTCATAGTGTGACAAAATCATTCAGTCATGCAATGCCTTGAATATGACACCACAGTAATGTGTTTTTGTTCTTGGGTTTCTTCTTATTTTCTTTTTTTTTTTTTCATATCTATGGAAAATTCAACTCAGCAAAGAAAGAGTTTATATGATGAGAAGTCAAATAATAAAACACTCTTCACTCAGATATGTCAGGCATACCACCTGCCAATCATTGTAATGTGATGGCAATAAAAAGAAGTGTACAAGCTCCTTTCTTGACTTCAAGGGAATGGTAGTCTAGTAGAGACACTGCAATGGGAGTAAACTATTGAAATAGTAAATCAAGTAGATAGCCTTTAATTGCAACACACTCAGAAAAAATGGTTCTACATTCAGGTTTCCAATATTCAAGAACAGGCAGAAATATTGGTACTCTGGTTCAGAGGTATTAGTGGTCCCAAAAGTGATGAGTAACTTCAATGACTCAAAGGAAAAACCTGGAAAAGATATTCAGGCAACATCATTGAAAGAAGTTATCTTAGTTTTCCGTTGTTATATCACTATACCTGAGTCTGTGTAATTTAAACAGGGGAGAAGTTTTTAGCTCACAGTTTCAGAGGCTGGAAGTTCAAGATTAGGCGGCTGTGTCTTATGCTGCATCTTAATGTAATGAAAATGCAGAAGGGCAAGTGATCGAATGTGAAAGAGACAAAATGTGAAGGGTGGTGTCTCTTAATAACAACCTACTCTAGTGGTAAGGATTTCAGCCCCTTGATGAAGGCATTAATTACTCTTAAGGACCTATCTACCTCTTAAAGGTATCACTACCTCTGAATAACATTACATTAGGAATCAAATTTTCATATGAGTTTGAAAAGAGACAAACCAAATTCAAAGCACAGCAGAGGCACTCAGGATTTGTATTTGATTTTCTCCCTGCAACACAGTCTTAATTGATTGCAGGTTTGGTCATAATTACTTCCTGTAGAAGTTTAGTCATAGTGGAATACACAACTCAACCATCAATTCCCTTACACAGTTTCATCTCTGTCTCAATGAGTGAAGGACTGAGAACACATTACCTCATTTCCTTTCATCACAACCAAGACTACCTTATTAAAAGTCTGCTCTTCAATTCTTCCACCTTTTATACTTATTGTGAATAGCAAGTATTAGGAATGCAAGGTTAGGAAGAGCATGTGTGTAATTTTGGGTCCTCTAGATGCAGATGCTGGCAGAGTTAGAATTAATGAGAAGCAGTGCCTGTAAAGAGCAAAGAGGGGAAGGAGTAGGCAGGAGAGCCTACAGACCATAATACTGTGAATCCCCCCTCAGAATGGATGTTTCACAAGGCCAAAATTAGACCCTGACACAGAAAAAGTTTACAATGAACTCTAGCTGTGTCACTGGATGACTGAATTCTTTTCGTGAGGGGGATGAAGTAAACAGAAATAAATTTTAAAAGAAAGTAACAATTGGCTTTCATGCTGTCATAGTGCTTGATAAATTGACTGGAGTAAAATTCCTTAACGGACTTCCCCAAAGACAAATCTTCCAAGGGGGACTAATGAGGCTTTTGTAAAATCTCCAGTTGCTTCTCTTGTTGTCATTTTGACTATGTCTTTTCTCTTTATAAAAGACTGTGCAGCCTGGAATTTAAGCTTAATTAGAGTTTTATAAGAGGGGAATACAGTATATCCATACATGCTTCTGCCACGGTGCTTACCAACCAAAATCCATTAGTGTCTCTGTTATAATTTCCTGAACTAAGACAAAGTTAGTAGATTGCACAAGAAATCTTTCCCAACACAGAGGCTGAGAACTTCAATGATGCCTTTGGAGATTAAAGTTATGCTTCTCCATTTTTGATGAGTATAGAGTAAGCACCAGCTAATAATCATTTGTTGACTGTACTGTGTAAATGAAAGATCTGATCATATAATAGAAGTAAGAGAGTTATAAGGATTCCAGGAAACTAGGGGAAATAGTTGTTTTAGTCAGCTTTTCTGCTGTTGTGACTAAACGGATCTGACCAGCACAATTATAGAGGAGGAAAGGTTTATTTGAGGGCTCATGTTTTCGGAGGTCTTAGTCCATAGACAACTGGCTCCATTCCTTGGGGCTTGAGGCAGAACACATGACGGAAGAGTGTGGCCAAGGGAAGCATCTCTCATTAACAGGCAGAGAGAGAGAGTCTCCACTCTACAGATGCAAAAATATATACCCCAAAGCCACAGCCCAATTTCAGTCTCCTCCAGCCACACCCTACCACTTCAATTAATCCAACCAGGGATTAATTCTCTGATTGGGTTAAGACTCTTACAACTCAATCATTTCTCCTCTGAACCTTCCTGCATTGTCCCACATGTGAGCTTTTTTGGGGATACCTCACATCCAAACCATTACAATAGTCATAATCCAGTGCTCCAGTTATTTTTTGCTTTGCAGCAATCAACCAAAATTAGTATATAACATGATAACCATAATGATGTTCATGGATGCTGAGTCAGGGATTCAGAAAGAACACAATGAAAATGCTTGCCTTTTCTCCATAACATACTGAGCTTCAGCCTGGTATTATTATGAAGGCAACACTAAGGTTAGAATACCTATTTATTTGCCTCTGTGCCTCGTGATATTCTTTTCAAAATAACCATTTGGCCTATAAAATTGTAAAGTCTATTACTCATTAACTTTTCACTATGCTTTGAGATAACAATTTCTTTCATTGTTCAGGGTCATTTTAAGCAACTATCTGCCTTTGACATGAATAAAATTAATTTCTCATTCTAAGAAATCTGTAATCAGAATTTAGAAAGGTTTAGCAAAATGCCAAGCAGAAGGGGCATCAATAATTACCGAAGCAGATTAAGTATTTTCAACATGAAATGTCAATATAGTTTAAGTCCCTACAATACCTTCCATTTTCATTTTTCCAATTATCTCAGCTGATTATATAGTTTTCCTCCAGAAGTTGTATTAGTTTAGTTATCCCAAGTCCTCTGTTCTAAATACATGTAAAAAGAAGATGTACTCCTGCTTAGAATTCTGTCAAGAATACTCTGGTATTCCTTATAAAAAATTGAACTGACAAAGCAAAACTTTATTTTCGTAGTCATATTTAATTCTCTTCTGCTTTTTTTATTACAGTTTTGGAATCTAGTTACCTTTTAGATTTGTCCTTATTAATTTAACTTAAACACTCCATCTTCAGAAGTTGGGATGTTTCATTTGGTTGTGATTCTCTTGTGCCAGACCATAACATGTATGAAGATATTCATGTGGGGAATTAGGAGAAGTTTCTGGTTCTCTAGGTTTATAATGAAAATATGTAGGACTAGCTAGAATGCGATTCAACTTATACAAAATTTGAAAGGACAAAAAAATATATAAGAGATTATTTTTCCAGGAGGTTGTGTAATGCCCAAGTCAACGAGTCGACCAGTCCCCCAAAGACCACCAGGGAGCCAGAGCCCGAGGCAAGCACAAAAGGACCAGTTTATTCAAGCAGCTGCTCGGGCACTCCGCACAGACCAGCTTAGCAGTCCATGCCGAGTACCCCGAGCAGAAATTTACAAAATGTTTTATACACTTCAGACAGAGGGACTCAATTTCTCTTTTACAATTGGAGGGTTTGTGTCCTTGTTTGCATATCAGGATACGTTTTGGCTGCCAAGCTTTAGTCATCATAGTAACCACTGGTCTATATGAGGTCAGCGGTGAGGTCAGCTTGACCACAGTCGCGGGGATCCCCCATTACCCCTAGCAATAGCCTAAATTAGCTACCAAAGTCATCCTGTTATCTAGCTAGGCTGACTTCAGCTCGTCTGCAGCTTTTCATTTTTAACCCCTTTTTAGCATCAGCAGCTCTGGCAATTTTTTAAGGTAACTCATTGGGGCCTTACAGTTGGACGGATGCCACGTCCTTTCTTTCACAGAGCTTACACTATATTTCTCTGCTTCTTTGTCCTTAGGAGAATCAAAATTGATTTTTATTTAAATCTTATTAGATATCATTTTCTTCATTTTAATTGACCCCATTTTCCCCTGCCACAGCTTCAGTAGAAAGAGAAAAGTACTGTGCATTTCCACCATATCAGGCCAGTGGAGACTGGGATTGGGTTTGTTTGTTTTCCAGGAAGTAGAAGAATGAACACTGTCAACCCAGAGACAAACATAGTCTTATTTTAATTAAGGAAGTTTTACTTAAGGAAGCAATAGAGAACAGACTCCGCCAGTGAAGTGGGGACCTCAGAGCTGAAAGCCCATGGGAGGGGGTGCTCTCTTATAGCCCTCAGAACTTCTTTCTTTCCATAATTGTTGTTTTCCCTTTCTTCACTTTATATGTGTCTATGAGCAAAAGCGCAGAGGTTGACCCTTAGCAAACATTGATTCTCTCTTTAATAAATAGTCATCACCCTCTGTCCCTTATCATTCTTGCCTTCACAGACTGCCTGACTTTTCCCTACATCTTTCCCCCACCTGATTAAGAGAACACTTACTGGTAGAAGGGAAATGGGTGATGACCACTCTGGCTTCTTCATGTTGAGAGAGGGGACGATGTGGGGCAAACAGTTTGGGTTTCCCTTTTAGGAATGTTCTCATCGGTGGAGGGGTTTGTGGTAAAAGCCTGGTTTAGTAAAAACAGGTCGCAAAGGCATCTGGCAGGCAGGTGCCTTATAAGGAAAGCAAGAAGAGGGAGTCCTGGCGTGAGATTGATACAGCAACAGATACTGCAGCATCCAAACGTGCTAATGAATGTGAGGACGGCTATAGAGACCAGCAATTTTTTCCACCAGGAGGTGTTAGAAAACCACGACCTAAAAAAGTTGTTCCCATGACAAGGCCAGTGAGGACATGGCATCTAGTTGGAAATGTAAAACTTTAAGGATTTTAGTCCCATTTCCAGAGTTGTCAGGAATTCAGTTTGGATGATGGCACAAGTGCCACCCTGAGCTGCAGTGAGGGCATCCAAGGCCCACGGGTTCTGTGAGACAGCCTTTCCCAGGAGTGCCGCCTCCGTGTCAAGGAGAGGAATACCTTCTCAGCATCATCGAGAGCATTTGGGGTATAAATGGTTAGAGCCTCCATGTGCCATTTACATCCTTTAAGCCAATTTGTGGGATTAAACATTGAAGCCAAGTAATCAAACCAATGAAAACAGATGGTCCCCATCCTTGTTTGGGGAGATTTGCAGGTCGTCCTATATTTTGTGTCCATCTCCCTTGCATCCAGGGGTTCCCAATTGGACATCTTCCCATCCAGACTGGGGGAAGCCAGGGACATATGTTGGTCCACATATCCACTAGGTCCCATTGGGTGCTGGCTATCTAATTCCAGGCCTAAAGAACCAGTTAGTCCCAAATCAGTCATTGGCCTATAAAACCCACAATGTGTTGACATTATGATTCTGGGATCTGTCTAATTCTCAAAAGGCATTAGGTCATTTGTCATAGGTGTGGTCATGTTTTTCCCAAGAGACTGAGATTTTTGATTTAGTTGCACAGTGGTGCAATATAAGCTGCCTTGTTATCTCTCTGGAAACTGTGAACCAGTTGAAATTTTGGGAATGATGTCCTGTAACTGGGCCTTTTCCACCTCTCCTGCTTATTCATTTCAGCAGGGTTGTTATGGTTTGCATGTGAGGTGTCCCCCAAAAACTCACATGTGAGACAATGAATGCAAGGTTTGAAGGAGAATGATTGGATCAGAACCTTAACATGATCAGTGAATTATTTTCTGATGGGATTAACTAAGTGGTAACTGAAGGCAGGTGGGGTGTGGCTGGAGGAAGTGGTTCATTGGGGGCGTGGCTATGGGATATATATTTTGTATCTGAAGAGGAGGTCTCTCTCGATGTGCTTCCTAATGACCGTGTGAGCTGTTTCCCTCTGCCACGCTCTTTCTTGATGTTTTCATGATGTTCTTCTGCCTCACCTCGAGCCCTGAGGATTGGAGCCTGCTGTCTATGAGTTGACACCTCTGAAACCGTGAGCCCCAGAAAAACATTTCCTCTTCTACAGTTGTTCTGGTCAGGTTTTTGAGTCACAGCAGTGAAATAGCTGACTAAACCGAGGCGTAAGCCTCAGTCCATCCAGTAAATATATCTACCACAACCAATAAGTATCGGAACCTGCTGCTTTTAGAGATGTGTGTAAAATCTAGTTGCCAGTCCTCCCCAGGGAATTGTCCTGTCCTTTGTAGTCCTGGAGGCCTTTTGGTGGAGTTAAGTGGGTTATTTATCTGGCATAGTTCACAGGCTTTGACTATTTGATAGACCATTTTTGGTATAATTTCCCCCCTCCCAAGTGGAATGATTGGTTTAGCATCTGTAGGATATTCCATTGAGAGTTAGTAGGTAAGTAGAGCTTATTATTTTCCATCTGGTCCAACCAGAAGATAAGAGACTGTTCCCCCGATAAGGTCTGTTGTGTTTCTTCTTGAGGGTATTGAGGTTTTATCTCTAGGGGAGGTCCTTTCCACAGTAGAGGGGCTAACGTCTTTGGTTGACTTAATGTTCCTTTTGCAGCTTCTCTGGTCTGTCAGTCTGCTCATTTATTACCTTCCAATATCTCATCTATTCCTTTCTGGTGTCCTCAGCAATGAATTACTACCACTCTTTAGGTAAATGAACAGCTTCTAATAGATTTAGGATCTGTTCATAGTTTTTTATTGAAGTTTCCCCAGCTGTTTGAAATCCTCTCTCCAAATTGCTGCATATGCATGCAGAATTAGGTAGGCATGTTTGGAGTCAGTGTAAATATTAACACTCTGTTGTTTTCCCAGTTCAAGTGCTCTTGTTAGGACTATCAATTCTGCAAGTTATGCACTTGTTCCTGGAAGCAAGGACTGTTCCTCTAAGGTGTCATGTAAAGTCATTACTGTATATCCAGCATTGTGATCTCCTTGCTTCATTGAAGAATGAGCTCCCATCTCCCATAGTGAGATCTAGATTAGACAGGGAGAGGCTTTGAAGTTCTCTGGACTGTGTAGTCTATAGCTAAAACTTGTTGGCAGTAATGTTCAGGATTCCCCTCTAATGATTCTGGAAGGAAAGTGGATGGATTTAAATTAGAGCAAGTCCTTATTTGAGTTACGGGTCCTTCTAGAAGTAAATCCTGGCATTTAGAAGGGCATAATCTGAAAACTAAAATCCACCTTTAGTATTTAAAATCCCTGAGAGATTATGAGAGGTATATACAATGTGATCTCTTCCCAAGGTGATCTTGATTACCTCAGGGACTAGCAAGGCAACTGTAACCACTCACAAGCAGCAGGGCCACACTTGAGACATCATGTCAAGCTCCTTGCTGATATATTTTACTGGCTGTTCAGGTGGTCCATTATTTTGTATGACCACTCCTAGGTCTATTCCTCCTCTTTCAGTGATGAACAGGTTGAATTCTTGATTCCTGGGCAACCTGAGAGCAAGGGCTTGAAGTAAGGCCTCCTTTAGTGCGTTAAATGCTTTAACATGCTGTTTCCCATATTAAGGTAATTGTTCCTTGGTGCACAGTTTCTTTAAGGAGGCAGTAAAGAGGCTTAGCTAACTCCATTCCCAGGGATCCAAACCTGTGGTATCCAGTTATCCCAAGGAAACCTCTGATTTATCTTGCAGTTTGGGGTAGAGGATATTGCCCTATAGGGACTATCCTCTCCTAACTTGCAGATTCCCTCAGACAGCCCCAATCCCAGATGTTGAACCTGTCATCCAAGACTTAAATCTGGTCACACTAATCACACTTAAGTGACTCAAGGGTGCCCAGAGTATTCTCCAGAAGCAAAGAGGCAGAAAGATGTAAGGTTATCTCAGTGATGATCCCAGGCAGGCCCACAGCTGATACCAGTCTGGTGAAAATTGGGATCAATGTAGTTAAAGAATGAGCACCAAGAATGTCATGGTAAGCAAGCAAGTTTTATTTAAGAAAACAGTAGAGAACACACTCCTCCGGGAGGAGGGAACCTCAGAGCTGAAAGCCCACTGGGGTAGGGGTATGTGGCTTGCTTTCTAACAGCTCTCAGAACTTCTTTCTTTCATTATTCACTTTCTTCCCCATATATGTGCCTAGGAGCACAAGCACAGAGGTTACCTGACGGTTAGCAGCCCTTTGGTCTCTCGTTGATAGACAGTACTCAACCTTTTGACTCTTACCATTTTTGCCTACCCTGACTGCCTGACCTTTTTCCTACCTCACCACTATTCCTTCTTCTGTCTCTACTGGTTTTGAGTCTATTAAAGTCTAAGAGTCTGCCACTTATAAAGCCCCCACCAGTGAAACAGGAGCTCAAAGACTCATTCCTCTTAATTCTGATGTCCTTGTGATATATGTGCCATATAAACCCTGATACATTGGCCACAGATGATTGGATCAGAAGCTGATGCCCCACTAAAGGGCAAAGAAGTCTAGGCTTGAAATGAACAGGAAGACCACAGGTTCTTGCAGTGGATTGGCCAGTAGGCATGTTCTGCATATGAAAGTGAGAAATTGACTAATCTCATTCTTTCTCTTGGGCATCTGACAAAAAGATAATCACTATAAGTACCATTATTTTGTTTCCTTAAATGTCTGTTGCATAGCTTAATATTTGGAAATCTCAGTTCCAGAATAATTAATAACTAAAAAGGATGTGATGGTTTACACTCCTTGGCCCTTCATAGTTTTGTGCAGCTTTGCAATAAACTTAAGTAATCCTTGCTTATATGCTTCCTCACAACCAAGTAGAGCCTAACTAATGTAAAGTATTTATAGATTTATTAACTCCTTATGTCCAAGGTCTCAAAGACCTATTCAGTGAGGATTCATAGGCCTCAGAATGTCCTCATCCTCATCCACTATCAGAGAGATCATTCAGCCTTTGGTTTTTTGGGATTGACTTATCTCACTTAGCATGATATTCTCGAACTACATCCATTTACCTGCAACTGCCATAATTTTGTTCTTCTTTATGGCTGAGTAATATTCCATTGTGTATATATACCACAGTTTCTTTATCCATTCATCAATTGAAGGGCATCTAGTTTGGTTTCACAATCTGGCTATTGTGAATTGAGCAGCTATGAACATTGATGTGGCTGCAACAATGTAGTATGCTGATTTTAAGTCCTTTGGGTATAGACCAAGGAGTAGGATAACTGGGTCAAGTGGTGGTTCCTTTCCAAGTTTTCTAAGGAACCTCCACACTGCTTTCCAGAGTGGCTGCACTAATTTGCAATCCCAACAGCAATGTATGAGTGTACCTTTTTCCCACATCCTTGCCAACACCTATTGTTGCTACTATTCTTTCTTTTTTTGGGGGGGGGGCGGGGTGGTACTGGGGATCGGACCCAGGGCCTTGTGCTTACAAGGCAAGCATTCTACCGACTGAGCTATCTCCACAGCCCATTGCTACTATTCTTGATAATTGCCATTCTAATTGGGGTGAGATGGAATATTAGGGTAGTTTTGATTTGCATTTCTCTTATTACTAGAGATGTTGAACATTTTTTCATATATCTGTTGATTGCTTGTAGATCTTCTGTGAAGCATCTGTTCATATCCTTAGATCATTTATTGATTGGGTTATTTGTATTCTTGGTGTAGAGTTTTTTGAGTTCTTTATAGATTCTGAAAATTAGTGCTCTATCTCAAGTATGAGTGGCAAAGATTTTCTCCCACTCTGTAGGCTCTCTCTTCACATTGTTGATAGTTTCCTTTGTTGAGAAAAAGCTTTTTAGTTCGAATCTATTCCAATTATTGATTCTTGCTTTTATTTCTTGTGCTATGGGAGTCCTGTTAAGGAAGTCTGATCCTAAGCCAACATGATGAAGATTTGGATCTACTTTTTCTTCTATAGGATGCAGGGTCTCTGGTCTGATTCTGAGGTCTTTGATTCATTTTGAGTTGAATTTTATGCAGGGTGAGAGATACCACCCATGCAGTTTGTATCATTTTTAAGACAATAAATATAATGCTACCTGAACAACTGCCAGAGCTTCTATCATTTTCTAAGTAAAGAGAAAATTATTTGCAAAGGGTGATTCTTAAATGTATATTTTAGCCTACCCCTTGGTTTAGAAGATGAAGCAAACCTATGACAATTAATCCCTCCCAGTTCTAACTAAATTTTGCTAACTAAATTTTGATTTATACCTTTGACTTCTTCAACTTATTAACCAACACACTCTCCTACATGTTATCTATTCTATCCTTTAAAACATGTGCCCAGGAAGAGCACATATAAGCATTACAAAGAGTCCTAATTTTGTAAATGGATTCTTAACCTGTTGATAATGACTAATGGCCTTCACTGACACCCAAAAAAGAGAAAAAAACTGATATATACTCTTGTATACTCTTTTAGTCAGCTTTTTTACTGCTGTGACTAAAAGATCTGACAAGAATAATTTTAAATAATGAAAAGTTTATTTGTGGCCAATAGTTTCAGAGGTCTCAGTCCATAGACAATCAGATCCATTCCTTAGGGCACCCAGTGAGGCAGAACATCATGGTGGAAGAATGTGGTGGAGGGAAGTGGCTCAAGACATCACACCAAGAAGACCAGAGAGCTGTACCACATCAATCTGCCTGCAGTTACCAACCAGTTAATCCCACCAGGGAATTAATTCATTGATTGGGTTAAGACTCCCATAACCCAATCATTTCACTTCTAAGCCTTCTTGCATTGTCTTGCACATGAGATTTGGGGGATATCTCACATCAAAATCATGACATATACCATCCTAGAACATCAAATATATTCCCAGAATTTTTAGATCATTGAAGCAAACCAAACCACATGCTGATACAGGGTATCTTTGTAAATAATAACTATAGGTAAGTAGATAATCAGAGTTCTTTTCCACTTTGAAGATTTTAATGAGAACAACAAAATCATGAGGGAACCTAAAGGGTGAATTAAATCCATCTTTGGTAAGTATCTTTACAAAATGAACTGCCACCCAAAGTTACATAACTTGAGCCATTCATGTGGTTATGGAGAAGTTCTATACCCTTCCTTCATTTACCTAACAAAGTTTTCAAGTGTCACATTACAAAACCTGAAATCATATGGAAATAACACATGTGTAATAAATAGAGACCATGACTTTAATCTTTTTCTGAGTAGAAAACTTGAAATTTGGAGCAATATTCATCATTAGTTAAATAATATAAAACTTTGGAAGGGGAAGAAAGAACAAATGATCAACAACTACAAGTATTAATGCTACCAATTGCTTTTCAGTTTGGGGAGCAAGCCAGCTAACATCTTTTTTCTTACAATTCACATTAACACCACCTCCAGAGCTCACATTCTATAGAGGCAAAAAGCACCATTTACATGCTTTGGCCTCACTTTCTAAATCTGTCCCTGGAAAATTCAAGAATCCTCTAGTTTATGCAGTCTGGAAAACAACTCAAAATGATAATATTCACTTTATTAGTCTTTCTCTTCTAGGTCTCTCCATAGAGAAAAATTTCAATTTAGGCTAAAATGTCTCCCCCAATCATTATAGTTAAATTATCTGTTCCCTGTAGAATGTTCCCATTCTTCTCCATCCAAATTAGAAGTGAACCTTCTTTTGCTTATCTTGGACTTCATATCTCTTTTAATCATGGTTGTTTTACACTTTTTAAACTTAAAATCATTATTTTAATAAGACAATGTTGGAATTATACCATTTTTCTTTCATTTTCATAAGCGAATGGTTTAAATGTGTTTGTTTTGTTTCAAGAATGCTTTTAAACCTCTTTAAATTACTCTTCCATGCATTTATGAGGACTTAACTAAAATTTGGCTTTCCCCTTTCAGGCAATGATTAAAGTTACATTGTTCAACACTGTCTTGACTTTCATTTTATGGTACTCTTTCCAATTTGTCTACATCTTGCTTCAATTCTAAATTACTGGAGTTCTCCATAGACATGGTAGATTTCTAGGTGTGTTGCAACATGCTAATCACCATAATGTATCTTCCAGGTGTAATTAAAATATAGAACTACCTTTCTCAGGTAGTTTCTTCCAATTTCTAGTCAAAAAAACTTCTTATTCTGTGAAATCTCCATTTGAAGACTTTTGAAACCCCCTGTTTGGATGCCTAAGACATATGGCATTTCTAATGTGCCTGTTCTCTGTGTAAAAAAAGTTTTATAAAGTTTAGTCAAGCCGAGGGGAGCGGTACAGTCATCTCAGTCACATTAAAGGACAACCTGAATCTAGTGACCATGAATAGAACATGAGATTGATAAGTCCACTTAGGTACTTGTCTTTTACCACAACTCAAAGGTTTGTGAGAGAGTTTTATTTAACTGAAATTGTGATTTTACTGAGTACAACAAAGCAATAGAGAGGCAAGTTAGTTGAGGATGTATGCAAAGAAGGGATTAAAATGAAGATCACAAAATTTAAGAAAGCACAATTTAAGGAGAAAAAGGGAACAGATTTGAAGGTGTGATGGTGTCCAAGGATTATTTAAACAGAGGATGTGAATTCAAAAGGCAGGAGGTAGTCAGTGGTGTGGTAAGTGACTTTGATAAACTAGAGAGGGCACAGGACAGACTGGCTGATGGAGGGTGCAGGGAAAGGTCGTTGTAAGCAAGAAGGTCACAGAACTGAGAGTCTAGGTTTTGAAAGTATCAAATGTTCAGGTGTTTTAATCATCAGGATTAGTGAGGTGGGTGGTACTGAAAAAAAGTGTGACAGTTAAAGAACAAGGAACTTGATCTGGGGACAAGATAGATCACACATTACATTTAAAATAGTAGTAATTATTCTTTTTTTTTTTTATTGTCCAGCAATTCAATAGACAATGAGTGGTGCTATAATGAAATCTTCATACCCTTAGATAATTTTATTGAAAAAAAAAATTTAAGAAAATATGTCACAATATCAGCAATTAATTCTTCAGTAAAAACACCGTGAATGATTTAGATTTTCTTCTTAGTAACTTTATGCATTTTCTCAACTCACTACAAGTGGGAATAAAATAATTTTCTAATTGGGAAATAATAAGCTAGTAAGAGAAAGAAAATAACCAAAAGCTTCTAGTATGCCATTGTGGCTAAATTAAGTTACCTAATGATCACAACTTTAAAAATTACTGTTTCTTCAGTGTTTTAAAAAATTATTTTGGAGATCCAAGATGGCGGACTAGAGGGAGGCTGTGTTCCTTGTCGTTCCGCAACACCGGATTCAAGCAGAGGATATCTGTTTCTCGGTGAGGCAGGTTTTGCTGCTTATCGATCCCCTGCTCTTTACCCCATTTGTCTGCTGTGATAACCTGCAGTCTGCCAGCATATCGACACCTTTTTTGAGAGCAGATTGCTGTCAGGCGTCTATCATCCGCCATTTGCCTGCCTCTCGCCTGTCCATCGCCTGCCTTACTCCTATCCATCACCCAACGCTCGAGGTTCACCTCTCGATCGTCAGACAGCTGCCAGCGGATTGACCGCAGACAGCCAGTGGAAAACCAGCTGCCTGCTGCTGCCTGGAAGTTCACTGTCACAGTACCTGCAGGTTTGATTACATGTGGCTGCTGCCATTTTGAGACAACAGCCAAGCCCTGTAGGACCCCTGGCCAGACTGACTGAGGCCCATCTCCAGGATCCCTCAGCCCGACCAATCACTCCCTGCCTCTGGGGCCCTCACATCAACTGACTGCTTCCTGCTGCCAGGACCCCCAGGCAAACTGACTGCACCCTACACTGGGACCCCAGACCAACTGATTGCACCTGGGCTCCAAACAACCACACCAAACACACTCAACGGCCAGGACCCCTGCCGGACCAACTGCATCCCATCTCCAGGACCTCCAGCTGACCACGTCCACCCCTGAGATGCAGCTCCCCATTTGCAAACACATTTGGAAGCCAGAGCAGCCATCTTGGATAATCCTGGAAGCCATAGCTCCGATCTTCGGGTGGGGCAAATCCCATCCTGCGACGCCTGCTGGAGGCTTGAAGCTCATTCTCAGGTACCTCTCATACATCAGGCTACTGAACACTGGGAGGTTTCATTACAATATAACTATTATACAGTACATTTTTTTTTCTCCCTTTTTTTAAAAAAATAAGTTTTTATTTCTTTACGTTTCTTGCTTTCTTTTCCTTCTGTTTACCTGTTCCCTCAGAGTCACTTTCTCCCTTATTTACTTGATGTCATTGTCCCCATAGGGGCTATTAGGTCTAGGATTGCATAGTGTCTGATTTGGGCACTGCTAATATTGATCTTCCCTTAAAGAAAGGGTTTTGGAAACCTATAGGGCCACTATAAGCCTATAGGGGGAAATCTGCAATACCCCAGATCTGCAGTACTAGAGGGGAAGATACATGAACAACATGAAAAAACAAGGGAAGAAAATGATCCAAACGAATCATCCAAATGAATTCCGTAGTAATAGAATCCAATGACAGTATGTTAGAAGAAATTTCAGAAAAGAACTTCAGATTATACATGATTAAGATGATTCACGAAGCAAAGGATGAGATAAGAGAGCAAATGCAGGCAATGAATGATGATACCAATAAGCTGAAAGAGCACCTGCAGGAAGCAAAAGATCATTTCAACAAAGAGATAGAGATTCTCAAAAAAAAAAAAAAAAAAAAAAAAAAAAAAAAAAAAAAACCCGAACAGAAATTCTTGAAATGAAGGAGACAATAAACCAAATAAAAAACTCAATGGAAAGCATCACCAACAGACTAGACCACTTGGAAGACAGAACCTCAGACAATGAAGACAAAATATTTAATCTTGAAAATAAAGTCGCCCAAACAGAGAAGATGGTAAGAAATCATGAACAGAATCTCCAAGAACTAAGGGATATAATGAAAAGGTCAAATTTAAGAATTATTGGGATTGAGGAAGGCACAGAGATACAAACCAAAGGAATGAACAACCTATTCAATGAAATAATATCAGAAAATTTCCCAAACCTGAAGAATGAAATGGAAAATCAAATACAAGAGGCTTACAGAACACCAAATTCACAGAATCACAACAGATCCACACCAAGGCACATTATAATGAAAATGACTAACATTCAAAACAAAGATAGGATTTTGAAGGCCACGAGAGAAAAGCATCAGATTACATATAGGGGGAGACCAATACCAATAGCACCAGACTTCTCAACATAGACTCTAAAATCTAGAAGGGCCTGGACCAACATATTTCAAGCTCTGAAAGGACATGGTTGCCAACCAAGAATCCTATACCCAGCAAAACTAACCTTCAGATTTGAAGATGAAATAAAATCCTTCCATGATAAACAAAAGTTAAAAGAATTTACAAATAGAAAGCCTGCACTACAGAATGTTCTCAACAAAATATTCCATGAGGAGGAAATGGAAAACAACAATGGAGGTCAGCAAAGGGAGGAACTACCTTAGAGAAAAACCACTCAAAGGACAAATGAAGCTAACTTAAAAACCAAAAATAAGCCAAATGACTGGGAATACAAATCATTTCTGAATAATAACCCTGAACGTTAATGGCCTAAACTCATCAATCAAAAGACATAGACTGGCAGAATGGATTAAAAAGAAAGACCCAACAATATGCTGCCTGCAAGAGACTCATTTCATAGAAAAAGACATCCACAGACTAAAGGTGAAAGGATGGGAAAAAAACCTACCATGCACACGGACCCAGTAAAAAAGCGGGAGTTTCCATCCTTATATCAGATAAAGTGGACTTCAAGCAAAAGTTAGTCAAAAGGGATAAAGAAGGACATTTCATACTGCTTAAGGGAACCATAAATCAGGAAGACATAACAATAGTAAATATTTAAGCCCCAAACAATGGTGCATCCCTATACATCAAACAAATCCTTCTCAATTTCACGAATCACATAGACCACAACACAATAATTCTGGGCGACATTAACACACCGATGTCACCACTAGATAGATTTTCCAAAAAAAATCCAACCAAAGAAACCATAGAACTCAATAACACAATCAATAGCCTAGAATTAACAGACATATATAGAATATTCCATCTATCAACGAGTGGATACACTTTCTTCTCAGCAGCACATGGAACCTTCTCAAAAATAGACCATATGTTTTGCCACAAAGCAGCCCTTAGGAAATGCAAAAAAATAGAGATACTGCCTTGTGTTCTATCAGATCATAATGGACTGAGAGTAGAAATCAATGACAAAGTAAAAAAAAAAAGGAAATTACTCCAACACTTGGAGACTAAATAATATGCTATTGAATGAAACATGGATAACAAAAAACATCAGGGAGGAGATTAAACAATTCTTAGAGGTCAATGAGAATGATGATACAACATATCAAAATCTCTGGGACACTATGAAAGCGGTACTAAGAGGAAAATTCATTGCATGGAGCGCATTTCAGAAAAGAATGAAAAGTCAGCAATTAAATGACCTAACATTACAGCTCAAAGCCCTAGAAAAAGAAGAACAGAATAACACCAAAAGTAGAAGAAGACAGGAAATAATTAAAATCAAAGCTGAAATCAATGAAATTGAAACAAAAGAAACTATTCAAAAAATTGACATAACAAAAAGCTGGTTCTTTGAGAAAGTAAACAAAATAGATAAACCCTTAGCCACACTAACAAAGAGAAGGAGAGAGAAGACTCAAATTACTAAAATACATGATGCAAAAGGAATTATCATGACAGACACCACTGAGATACAGAACATAATGAGAAGTTACTTTGAAAATCTGTATTCCAACAAAATAGAAAGTACCAAAGAAATTCACAAATTTCTAGAGATATATGCTCCTCCCAAACTGAACCAGGAGGACATACACGATTTCAACAGATCAATATCAAGCAACGAAATAGAAGAAGCCATTAAAAATCTACCATCCAAGAAAAGTCAAGGACCAGACAGATTCTCAGCTGAGTTCTACAAGACCTTCAAAGAAGAACTCATTCCAATACTTCTCAAAGTATTCCAGGAAATAGAAAAGGAGGGTACCCTACGAAACTCATTCTATGAAGCTAATATCACCCTCATACCCAAACCAGGAAAAGACACATCAAGGAAAGAAAATTTTAGACCAATATCCTTGATGATTATAGATGCTAAGATCCTTAAGAAAATATTGGCAAACCATATCCAAAAACATATTAAGAAAATTGTGCACCACGAACAAGTGGAGTTCATTCCTGGAATGCAAGGATGGTTTAACATCCATAAATCAATTAACGTAATCCATCATGTCAATAGACTTAAGGATAAGAATCATATGGTTATTTCAATTGATGCAGAAAAAGCATTTGACAATCTACAACACCCCTTCATGCTGAAAACACTAAAAAAATAGGGATAGTAGGAACATACCTGAACATTGTAAAGGCTATTTATGCTAAGCCCATGGCCAACATCATTCTTTTATTTTATTTTTTTTTATTGTAAACAAATGGGATACATGTTGTTTCTCTGTTTGTACATGGCGTAAAGGCATACCATTTGTGTAATCATAAATTTACATAGAGTAATGTTGTTAGATTCATTCTGTTATTTTTTCCCTTCCCCCCACCCCTCCCACCCCTCTTTACCCTCTATACAGTACTTCCTTCCTCCATACTTGCCCCCCTCCCTAACCCTAACTCTAACCCTAACACTAACCCTTCCCTCCCCCCCCATTATGTGTCATCCTCCACTTATTAGCGATATCATTCGTCCTTTGGCTTTTTGAGATTGGCTTATTTCACTTAGCATGATATTCTCCAATTTCATCCATTTGCCTGCATCATTCTTAATGGATAAAAACTGAAACCATTCCCTTTAATAACGGGAACAAGACAGGGATGTCCTCTTTCACCACTTCTATTCAACATTTCCTCAAAACTCTAGCCAGAGCAATTAGGCAGACTAAGGAAATTAAAGGGATACGAATAGGAAAAGTGGAAATTAAGCTGTCACTATTTGCGGATCACATGATTCTACATTTAGAGGATCCAAAACCCTCCTCCAGAAAACTTCTACACCTCATCAATGAATTCAGCAAAATAGCAGGCTATAAAATCAACACGCATAAATCTACAGCATTTTTATACGCAAGCGATGAAACAGCTGAAAGGGAAATGAGGAAAACAACTCCATTTGCAATAGCCTAAAAAAACAAAAATACTTGGGTATCAATCTAACCAAAGAGGTAAAAGATCTCTACAATGAAAACTACAAAACACTAAAGAAGGAAATTAAGGAAGACCTTAGAAGATGGAAAGATCTCCCATGTTCTTGGATAGGCAGAATTAATATTGTCAAAATGGCCATACTACCAAAAGTGCTATACAGATTCAATGCAATTCCAATTAAAATCCCAATGACGTACCTCACAGAAATAGAGCAAGCAGTCATGAAATTCATCTGGAAGAATAAGAAACCCAGAATAGATAAAGCAATCCTTAGCAGGAAGAATGAAACAGGGGGTATTGCAATACCAGAACTTCAACTATACTACAAAGCGATAGTAACAAAAATGGCATGGTATTGGCACCAAAATAGACAGGTAGATCAATGGTACAGAATAGAGGACATGGACACAAACCCAAATAAACACAATTTTCTCATATTAGACAAAGGGGCCAAAAATATGCAATGGAGAAAAGAGAGCCTCTTCAACAAATGGTGCTGGGAAAACTGGAAATCCATATGCAACAGAATGAAACTAAACCCCTGTCTCTCACCCTGCACAAAACTCAACTCACAATGGATCAAGGACCTTGAAATCAGACCAGAGACCCTGCATCTTATAGAAGAAAAAGTAGGTCCAAATCTTCACCTTGTTGGCTTAGGATCAAACTTCCTTAACAGGACTCCCATAGCACAAGAAATAAAAACAAGAATCAATAATGGGGATAGATTCAAACTAAATAGCTTTCTCTCAGCAAAGGAAACTATCAGCAATGCAAAGAGAGAGCCTACAGAGTGGAAGAATATCTTTGCCACTCATACTTCAGATAGAGCACTAATTTCCAGAGAATATAAAGAACTCAAACTACACCAAGAATACAAATAACCCAATCAACAAATGGGCTAAGGAAATGAAGAGACACTTCACAGAAGATGATCTACAAGCAATCAACAGATATATGAAAAAATGTTCAACATCTCTAGTAATAAGAAAAATGCAAATCAAAACTACACTAAGATTCCATCTCACCCCAATTAGAATGGCAATTATCAAGAACACAAGCAACAATAGGTGTTGACGAGGATGTGGGGAAAAAGTTACACTCATACATTGCTAGTGAGACTGCAAATTGGTGCAGCCACTCTGGAAATCAGTGTGGAGATTCGTTAGAAAACTTGGAATGAACCTACAATTTGACCCAGCTATCCCACTCCTCGGCCTATACCCAAAGGACTTAAAATCAGCACACTACAGAGATACAGCCACATCAATGTTCATAGGGGCTCAATTCACAATAGCCAGACTACGGAATCAACCTAGATGCCCTTCAATTGATGAATGGATAAAGAAACTGTGGTATATATATACAATGGAATATTACTCAGCTATAAAGAATAATAAAATAATGGCATTTGCAGGCAAATGGATGAAATTGGAGAATATCATGTTAAGTGAGATAAGCCAGTCTCAAAAATCCAAAAGAGGAATGATCTCACTGATTAGCGGATGATAACACTTAATGGGGGTGGGAGCCGGACAAGAATGGAGGAAGGAGGGACTGTATAGAGGGAAAAGAGAGGTGGGAGGGGTGGGGGGGAAGGAAAAAATAATGGAATGAATCAAACATCATTACTTTATGTAAATTTATGAATATGCAAATTGTTATGCTGTTACTCCATGTACAAACTGAAGCAACATGTATCCCATTTGTTTACAATAAAAATAAATTTAAAAAAAATAACAAATCCATTTATGAATATTTCCATTCATTTTGTTTCAGGATCTCAAGAACAAATTAAACTCAGCACACTCCCAGGATATGGCTTAAGCATGATGTTACATTTCCTGAAAGTCTCGTATAAGTGCTTCTGTGTGCATCAAACTGAGAAAATTCCTTTTTGAGTGTCAGTTGGCCAACACTAACATATATATTTCTATTTCAGTTTTCAGGAATTTTTAATGATAATTAGTGTATGTTGAATGAATCCAAGTCACAGAATCCCAGCTTTCTTGGTCTACTTTTCTGGGTTTTGCAATTATACCTTACATAGTCAACTAAATGCTGCTTTTTAGAATAATCCATAGTCTGGTTTTCTTAAACTATTCTTTAATTTTTTTTGTATTGTAAGTTTCTTTAGGTAAATTACCATTGTGATTCCTAACCAAGAGTTAGAATAATAAACAGTTGGGGACACTTTTAAAATATTTAACTTGAATCTGATAACATAATAAGGGACAGATTTCTAAAGAATGATATAGCAATAGTAAACTTCACGTCTTTGCACTTGTATGGAACTCTCCACCAAAAATAATTAAATGCTTATATGAACACTAAGTGCCAAATATTCTTCAGGGACTTAATTAAAAACTAATTATAAAAAAACCAACATGTTAAACTTTTAACCTAGTAGCATAAAACTGGCAAATTTTCTATAAAAGATTTTCAGATTAGTAAGCAACTCAGCCCTGTCATGTGAGCAATTCTGACCCTATCTCCCCTCCCAGCAAAGTCATCTTTTTAGGATGCTTTACATTTCTTCTCTTTGAATTTGCTAGAGTTCTTTAAAGACTTTTTCAAGCACTCATCCAATGTGTTGGCAAAATTTCTGTAAGGTCAAAGATGGAAAAGGGACTTGAATATCAGGATTTTAGATCTGAAATGTTTCTTGTATACATATCAACATTCATCCATAGAATGTAAAATGGTAGCAAAGTACCCTCTCATAAAGCCATCTTAAATTACCTTCTCTGACAAAAATTCCTCACCTCATCATTGCTACTAATATACAAATCATTTCGGTCTGCAGATGCTTACTTCTCCCAAGTAGCAACTTTCAAATTATCAAGACTTTGAGACTAACCTAAACAATCAAATAATGTGATAGAGTTTTGCAAACAATAACTGAAAGTCTGTAATATGTAAGTGTATGTATGTTTTAAATTTTATTCCAATATGACTTTTAAAATGTCTTCATTGGCTTAATTTTCTTAGATGAAACTGAAACGTGAAACAATAAATTTGGGATGTCTCCTATAGTTCTCATTCATGATTTTCAAATTGAGAACACAAAGGATAACTTAAATAATATGGTAATTAATTTTACATTCTGTGTTAAGCCATAATTATTTATAGCAAAGAAACATTAGTGATTTTTTTTTTAATCTTTCAAGTGGGAAAAATAGATGTTGTATGTTAAACAACAACAAAGACATGGCAACTTCAGAACTTTCAACACTGCTCTTTCCAAGTGGTGAAGATTTCTCATTTCTGGGAAAAATCCAAGTGACAGTAAAAGTATTTGTCTGAGATGGGAGCAAATCTGCAAAAATATGAACTTATTTTGTAGAATAATTTTTTTTATTAAAATTAATACTACTAATTATACAAATTAATGGGTTTCCCTGTGGCATTTTCATGTCTGGTAGTAATAACAGTTGTGAACAACACTAAAACAGGGTAAAGAGAATTGGATGGAAAAGGGAGACATCCTAGAAGGGAATTAGCGTTACCAAGCAGGGTACCTATAATAGTAGCAGCTTCATTCAAGTGCATTGTGGACATTGATATCTTTCAAAGGACCATAGCAGAACAGAATAGGAAGGCTTATGAGTACATGGAAGATTCCTATGGAAACCCTGAAACAACTGGGAGGAATTTGGTGTCCCAGATAATGTACATGAGGGATATAAGCCTCTGAAATTTAAATTATGACTCTTAGCATGACCTCCTGTGTGTCCTGCATTTGCTAAGACTTGGGGATATTTAGACCTTAAAATTAGTGGCCAAAAATGCACACATCATTGTTAAGAAAAATAATGGCAATATGGAGAGCACATCTGAAGATGTAAATTTGGAGTCATAGAAAGTGGGATGAAAATGATGGTGACAGTAGAGCAAAATGAGCAAGGGTCAAAGGCAGTGTCTTCAGGAATGTTGAGATTTAGATGCAGAGGAAGAAAAATTTTTTGAGCGAAAACAAAACAAATAGCAAAAAATTTAAAAAGAGAATTTGAGAAAAGCAAAAGGGTATTCAATAGTGTCGAACTCTTCCAAAAAAAATTTTTTTAGAAGAATTTGTTCAAAGTATATACAGCAACTAAAAGAGAAAAGCATGAGTTAGTATGGAAGAACTGAAGCTAAATTCCATGGTGGTGTTGGGGGAGAAAGAGATGAGAGTGGTAGGAACACAAGGTTAAGAGAATAATTGTATAAATTGGGCCCACTGTGCTGACTCCCACATGCTTTCATTGCCAAAAAGCAATTTGCCTAGAGCACAGCCTGGCCTAAGTGGACAGAATGTCATATTCCTCAGCAAAATGAGGCAGGGGTGAAAGTCAGGCAGTCTGTGTAATGAATGATGGGGCCAGAGAGGATGACTACTGGTTATCAAAGAGAACAATGGGTTTTCACCTCTGTGATTGTGCTCCTAGGCACTCTGGGTTGTGAACAATTAACTTCCATGTTCCTGCCTTTGGTTACATATGTGGGAATAAAGACAAGACTGTAATTAAAAAGACAGTTTCTGGAATCTACAAAAGAACAAATTGCACCCTTCCCATGGACACCCAGCTCTGGGGTCCCTTCTCTTCAGAGAAGTCTTTTTCTATCCCTTTCTTAAATAAAACTTGCTTGCTATGCTTGCCTTAGCATTTCCCAGGTGTTTAATCTTCAATACCAGGGACCAAGGACCCCTTCCTGATCTCCAAGATCAATTATCACCTGGGTGTTCTCCCAGAATCATCACCAAGGTAAGCTCTTCCTCACCGCACATATTTCTGAGATGTGTCTGTCTCTTTCCTTCTGGACGACAATTTTGGGCATCCGTCAACCATTTAAGTGCTTTTTAAGCATGGCTGCCAATCTTAAAGTCTCTGATGAAAGGTTTCACAGCTTTATGTAGTTCCTAATCATCTGCCCGGCATGTTGGGCTCTGCAAAAGCTGTTTCCTACTCTTCTATTCTGGCTTGGAGCATCTCTGGCACTAGTAGACAGTGGCTCCTAATTCTGTTCTTCCTTTGAATTTGAGGAGTAGAGCAAAGGAGGGAAACAGTTGCCAGATTCTTGCCAGGGCCACTCCTCGGTGAATCTTAAAGACTTCTCCACTGACCACCTCTCCCAACAGCCCTTTGGGTATCCTGTGGTGACCAGTTGATTAGGGAGTGCTGAGAAAATGCCCCAGTAACACATAGACCTCCCATGCCCACTACTCCCAAGCACACCCCTTCCCTCACCTATGAGACTCTAGTCATTGAAGGAGGAATAGAATTACATGGAATGATTCATATGGAAAGGCTAAATCTTTCAATTGACCTCTTTCTTGAATTCCTCTGGGAAAACAACATTAAGCATTCAACAACTACTAGATGTCTCCCTGCCCTCTGGAGATTCCTTTGACCCACAGCAAGGATAAACTCTTTATTACAGTTTTTACTCCTAATGACTCTGGCCTTTTACAGACTTCTCAGACCTTACTTAGTAGAAGAAGAATTTTTACTAGACTCACTAATTATATAAACACATGAAGCAGAGGAATACCATAGGCTTCTTTGGATACCAAAATTTGGAAATTTGATAATGGCCAGGGAAATCCAGTAAGAGCCATGGAGTCTGGAGTCAAGTTTTTGGCATGTGTCAGTAAAGACCTCTTGCATCCTCACTGGTAATGCACCAATAATTCCAGTAGGACATGGGAAGGGGAGTTGGGTTTTCTGACTGTCAGAAGCTCATTAGGGAGATATTCCTAGCAAAGTGGGCAGTTTCTCTGGCATGGGTTCCTAAGTTCTATTTCTTCATATTCAAATGGGAGCTTTGATTTCAACAGTTATCTCAGGCTCTTCACTAGCCTGCATACTGAAAAATTGGAGCAAGTTTGATCCACAGATACTCAAGAAGACGTGTCTCATTTTCTTCTGCTGCCAAGGACAGCCTCAATACAAACACTCTAATGGAAGAATCATGGCCATCAGAGGGAAATATAAATTTTAATACCATTCTGCAGCTTAGCATGTTGTGTAAAAAGGAAGGAAAATGGCCTGAATTTCCCGGAAGCCTAACAAAAAAAACCCAAATTTTGCCAAAATTGTAAATTAGATTCAGTTATAAGCCTCCATTCTGAGTGAGGGCCAGTTTTCCTCCCACAAAAATGTATTAACTAATGGTAGGCTCAGCACAGACAGACCAGGATTTATTACATGAAAGGTATCTAAAGGTTTCAAGGTCTCCCAGGGTAACAAGTCACAGGATCAGGGTGGATCTCCCAGAGGTATGTACCTTTTTCATGGCCATCCATGAAAGGGGAGAAGTGATGACCATGTAGGTAAGGCACCAGTGAAATCCAGAGGTCAGGGAAGGTGGACGTAAACTGCTGACTGCTAGAGACTCCAGAATCAGGGAGACATCCCCTAACCCAAGAGACAGCTTCCTTGGTGCAGGTACCCATGTTTTGTTCCCTTTTGTTCATTTTATATTTTTATTCAGAGGGAGCCTCATCCTCAAAAGTTATAATGGTGGAGGACCCTAATTATAGTTGAGAAAAAGGAGATGCCTTATACTTTTCTGCATCCAAACCTGGCTTGATAACCAACTAGATAAATAGAAAAATGGTCTCCAGAGGGAAATATACAACACAACACCACATCTTAAAAAACTGGTTTTACAAAAGGAAGAAAAAAGTATTCAAGTGTGCCTCTCAAGCTCAAAGTAGTACCTTTCCTTACTCTTAGGATTTTGTCAGATCTCTCTCTCTCCAAGGATTTCTTCTGGAATGTAAGCTGCATAGGCAGTTGTCCAAAACTGGTTTGGGACCAGAGGAAAAAGTGTCACTTTTAAATTCAAGCTGTTGTGGAACCTAAATTGCTATCTTATCTGCATTTGTTTGTGACTCTGCTCTCTCAATACGTTCAGGGAGGGAAAATGGAATGATTTCATAGGTCTTCTTTACCTTGAGAAACTTTACCTGAGGATTTCAGGATTCCTGCATTTTTAAATATCTGGACTGACTCTTTTCTGACCTACAAGTGCATTCTGGTCTGATATATATTCCATGTGCTCCTTTATTAGAGTAATTATGGCCTTTTTTTAAAAGAACTATATATTTTAAAATTTCTGTATTTTTTTTTTTTTTTGTGCTCATGATTTTGTGGTAAATTCAGTTTGAAACCTGTGTGCCTAAATTAACATATTTGGTTATGATCAGTTTTGTTTCATCTAACTATCAAGATTTTTTGCACTCTGTTTCTCCTGCAGTCTTTATTTAAAGGTCAATTATTCAAGGAAACTCAAAAATCCTGGTTTCCTGTTTTTGTTTTTTTTTTCTTGAAGCTACAATTGTCCTTTTTATTTATTTTATTGTAAACAAATGGGGTACATCTTGTTTCTCTGTACATGAAGGTTTATATATATATATATATATATATATTTGTGCACACTTGTATATTGTATGTGTGTCTGTCTATATGTGTCTTTGTATGTCATGTACATGGTCCCAAAATTGGCACATAGATAAGTGAGTGCTCATAAATTAAATTAAATGTTTTTAAAAAGGATTCAAATACCTTTTAGTTCATGTAACTTGAACCTTTTTTTTAAAGTTCAGTTTAAATTGGGCACACACATATAAGAGTAAAGATGTCTTTAAAATTACTAAGCCATAATTTTTTCTAGGTGGTCAGGCAATTAATTGAGTGTTAGTTTCTATAAAATATCTAGAGTGTAATATCCATTAATTTTAGAATTTTTCTTCAATAGGGAAATGATGGCTTATACTGTTAATTACACTTGTCTGATCTTGGTTTTTACAGTTAAAATGAGTAAATTAGATTTAACATAAATAGGATTAATCTTCATAAATGTGTTTATTAGAGGAGATATCTGATTAATTTAGAATGTTAAAACATCAACTGCTATAAATCAAGTATTCTCAATTTCTTGAATTTTATAAGGTAATACATATTTAAGCATTAAATTATAAATGAGTAACTGAAAAACAAGTTTATGATTTGTTTCTGAGTCTTACTAAAAGCAAGTTTAGTAAGAGTTAAAATTCTATGAGGTGTAATTCTATATGAAAAAGGACTAGATGTTTTAGTTGTGTTTCATTTAAAGTACTGTGAAAAGCATAAAGTATCTTATTAAAATAGAGTAATTTGTCTAAATTCATGAATTTCATAAGGATTTTTCAGAATATAAATTTTAAAAAGTCAACAACTAGGAAAGAGTTATAAGAAAGTTCTAGAAATAGAAATATATTTTCAAATGGAAATTAGAAGGAAAAGAAATTATTCCAATGAGACTGTCTTTTATATGGTAAACAAATTGTAGTTGTAAGTAAGTTACACAGGGTTTATGGAGGGTAAATCTCAAAAAAGTTTGTGTGTAATTAAGTTGGCTATAATTAGCACACTCAGTTGAAATTATTTCCCCACCCCGAGGTCAAATACTAATTTACTGATATAAACTAAAATTTAATTCTCTACGTGTTAAAGTAACAAGAGTGTCTTAAAACATTAATCTGCTCTTGTCTATCAAGACACTTTCTTGTGTCTGGTTGTTTTATTTAAGGGAACTAGTCTTAAAAGGATTAGGTTTTGTAGCACTCTGGTTAAACAAACAACTGTTACTGAATGCTTTGTATATTAGATATGTTCATGTACTACAAGTAGACAAGTCTTCAAAATATTAAGTTTAGGAGAACATTTTACTAAGTTGGTGTTCTCCAAACTAAAGTTTCTTGTAGAAGTAGTCACTTTAAGACTTATATAGAAATAACAAATTTAGTTAGGAAATTACTTATGTAATTTAATATTTTGTAATTGGATAAAAATAACTTGTAATCAATGTTATTTATAATATTTTGTATTACTCTACACTGGAATAGGAACTTAAATGTATTCTTAGAAGGTAATAAGGAGAGCCCAACTTATTTAAAGTTTGACAATGTGAAATATGAAAGCATTTTGCCATTTTTTTCTACAAGAAAGGGGATTAAAAGCTCTCCTAACTTGTTTGATTCATATTTCAAATGTAATGTTGGGTTGTGTTAACTGATATTCATATAGACTCAGGAAACAATGTATGAGAACTTTGTAAAAAAATATTTAAGAGGCAAAGTTCAACTTCAAAAATATAACTCTTTACCTAAGATTTGTCAAGAGGCCACCTCACCTGAGATTAGGACTCTGTCTCTCACCTTATTCCAAGTTAAGATAACTTCAAAAGTAGGCTAAATTTGAGTTCATTTAAAGTTAAGGTCAAAAGTGTTATAAGGATCACTGTGATCTCAAAAAACACAAGAGATATAGACTAGTATATAACTAAGCAAAGGTTGGGGATTAAAAGAATTGTTTCTGGGTTTATAGCTATTATACAAACTAAATATGTTTTGCTCTTGTTAATTTTATTTTTGTATTTTCCTTGTAAAACTTTATAACGTCTGCTTTGCAGAAGTTCAACATCTAATGTAACAATATGAGTTAATTTGAGATAATAAGTCATCATTTATAGTATAGACAGGACAAAAGGCTGATTTCCAGTACTAATAATGACCTCAATTAAATGGAAGGGGTAAGTAACTGTAAAATTATAGACATTAAAATTAAACACAGAATTCCTACTTCAAGACTAGTGAAATTGGCCTGCTCTGTGTTTAAGAAAACCAAACTTTGGGACTAAAATTAATAAAATAAAAGGGCCAAAAAAGAAAAGAGTCAATATTTGGTTCTTGCCCTTTGAGTTGAGCTCAGACCCAGGGAATTTGGGGACTTCTCTATGGGCTTTGTAACTCTGGGTCACATGTCATCTGAATTGGGATTAAAGGAACCCTAGAGAACAGAAACCCAACCAATGCACATGCTGTGAAGAAGAGAGTCATTGGAGAGAAAAATGTGCCTGATGCTTCCAAGGGAAGCCACACGTTGTTAGCAAGACCCTGACCTATCCTGGTAGATGGCAGTAGAGAAGCCAAGAGGCTTTTTACAAGTTCCCAAGAGTGACACCCTGAGCAATCTCAACTGACTTTTAATAGCAGATAGGAATAAGGTCAATTTGGCCAGGTTGGTCTTAAACACATTGCAGAGAGTTAAAAATAAGGTGTAACCATACCTGGACATTTAAAAGGAAAGGTAGCAGTTCCTTTAATGTAACTTAAGATGTGCACTTGTGTCAGCCCCATCAAAAGTAAGTAATGCTGGAGGCTATGAAGATAAGGGTTCTTAGACAGGAGTACCTGATGACTATGAAAAGAGACTGCCAGAGTCACAAGCTCTTTGAGTCAATTTGAGATTCCCAAATCTTCCTAACCTCCTACATAGGCAGGCTTGATCTGTGTTTGTATGATTATCTAGCTCCAATATTTATCCCTCATATTGGTCTAAAAGATGTAATGTGGCACATAAAAATCCTAACTTTGCCAAGAAAGTCCTAAGTGACAGATAAAGTGATCCCTCATAAACAAAGAGGTAATGCCAATAAGAAGATATTTTATGAAAATCAGGTGGCATTAGATATATTAACTATAACTCATGAGGATATCTGTGACATAAAAACTAGTTGTGTATATGTTTGTAACAACTCTGCTAATGTTTCTAAAGACTTAACTGGCTTCCACTCACAAATTAAGAGCATGTGGATCCCACCTAGATTTACCATCTTCATGATTTTCAGAGACCAGCTAATACTAATTACTTTTATACTAATTATTTGCAAAAAAAAAAAAAAAATGCTTTGCCATCTTATTTATTGTTGTATTAGAATGATCCCTGCTCCCTGTCACCCATCAACTGCCACATGGACCTCTGGACTTCCCTGATGTGAAATACCTTTATTCTCCATGTCCCACCTGAGGGAGAACAAGAACTTCTGGCCACTTTCCCCTTGAAGTTGCCTCCTTTCAGCAGGAAGTAGAACAAGTCACCAATACCCTAAAAAATTTAGGGGTTCAAAATTGAGGGGAGAATGTTAGAGGACAGATAGATGAGAAAGGTGGGAACACAAGGTTTAGAAAATAGTTCTACAAAATGGGCCCACTGTGCTGACTCTCCATATGCTTTCTTTTCCAAAAGCAATTGCCTACAGCCCTGCCTGGCCTAAGGGAACAGAATATGCCACATTTCCTCAGTAAACTGAGGTAGGGGCAGAGGTCCAGCAGTATGTGTAGGTAAGAAGTGAGGGGTCAAGAGAGGACAACTACTAGTTTCCAAAGAAAAAACAGTGGGTTGTTAACCTCTGTGATCAAGCTCCTGGGCATTTTGAGTTGCTATCAATTAACCTTCATGTCCCTGCCCTTGGTCACTTAGGTGGGGAATAAAGACAAGACAATAATTTAAAAGAAAGTTTCTGGGATCTACAAAAGAGCAAGAAGCACCCTTCCCATAGACACCCAGCTCTGGAACACCACTTTTCAGAGAAGTCTCTCTGTCCCTTTCTTAAACAAAACTTACTTGCTATCCTTTCCTTGACATTTCCTGGGTGTTTGATTTTTAACACCAGGGAACAAGGACCCCTTCCTGATCTCCAAGACTGGTATCTGTGTTATAAAGGAATTTAGATGTAGTTTTAGATCAGGTACCTCAGGCTTTAAAACAAACAAAGAAGAATCTAGAATAGTTCTAAAACGTGTACCTACCTTATAGCTGACATTTGAATAGGCACTTCTTAAATCTTAAATAAATTAATTTATGACCTGGAAAATGATTAAGACTTTTGAATGTTTTGGTTTTTTTTTGTTGTTGTTGTTGTTGTTTGATGAGGGAATTCTTTACAATTTTTACAGGCAAAAGGGGAAGAGGAGAATTCCTGAAGAGGAGAATTTATCATGAGGTAGGACATGGAGACACATAAAGAATGCTTAATGTCATCCTCTTCCTTTGAAGCAGCAAGGATAGATAAGTCTCTCTTGAGGTTTCAGGGTGAAGATCAAGTCACATAGTTCAATGCCCCAAGAGAAGCAGGAGCCTTCATGACCAGCAGAAATCACAGGGGAAACGGATCTGGAAATGACTTCATCTTTTTTGCAACTTGGTTATAAAATGTCAGCCTTTGCCCAACAGGAATTTTTCTACTTCAAATCTAGTCTACCTATCCTCTTTAAATTTCTACCTAAAGTTGCCATTGAAAGACTGCAGCTCCAAAAACAAGGAGAGGAACAGTTTTCAGGTTCTGCAATATTATGAGCCTGCTGTTGCAGGAAAAGTACTCTACTCAGCCTACCCCTGCAGGCTTAGGTGCCAATTTTGCTTATTCATGACTTCTTGCTATAAACCTCTGATTCGTTACTCAACTTCGGGTTGTCACCACATAGGTGCCCATAGTATTTCTCAGTCTTTAGTGACTTTTTTACACTCACACAAATGGACCTGTATTACACTGGTTAATGTGCTCAAAGTAATTGTTAAGCCCAATATTATCTGACTGACCTAAAATTATTAATATTCTATTAACAACAAAAAGTCGATGAGTATATCTTAAACACCTGAAACTACTCATAGATTTTAAATTTAAATAACCTCAAATTTCATTTATATCTATCATAATTCCACTATGGGAAAAAAAAAGCCTAATAACCTATATTTTCAATTGTGAAGAAGCAAAATTTATAGATTCTGGAAGGCAAAGGGCATTGGAAAAGATGGCACTCAGGGAACAGATCCCTTACCTTCAAACATATGACTATTAAAAATGAAATCCCAAAGGGATCAAGATAGCCACAAAGAAGAAGCAGG
Source organism: Sciurus vulgaris (assembly GCF_902686455.1). Lineage (NCBI taxonomy): Eukaryota > Metazoa > Chordata > Mammalia > Rodentia > Sciuridae > Sciurus > Sciurus vulgaris. The sequence continues at coordinate 51,772,110 of NC_136466.1, forward strand.
AAATGAGTTATAGAAAGAGCTATTTATGAAGAGCAGGGCTAAAATTTAAAATATATTTTACCATAGAAATGATGCCATTAAGAGACATCTAAGGATTCCTCCAACAGTGCTACTTAGTAAATGATTTTGTAATAAGGTTTTGCAGCCATCATGGGACTGCAACCACAACAGTACACCATTTCTGCACAAAAATAAAAATGTCTTCCTAATCCCAAACACGTATTGACAGCCCACTTTTTTTTTCTGGTACCAGACATTGAACCCAAATGTGCTTAACCACTGAGTCGCATCCTAGCCCAGTTTTAAAAATATTTTATTTTGACACAGGGTCTTGATAAGTTGCTCAGAGTCTTGCTAAGTTGCTGAAGCTGGCTTTGAACTTCCAACGCTCCTGCATCAGTCTACAAAGCTGCTGAGATTACAATTGTGTGCCACCAAACCCAGCTCAACAAGTCAGTTTGTTATAGCCCTTACTTACCCTGTGCAGAGCCAATGTAAGACTCTAAGCTATCTTATAAAATGAAATGACAAATAGGTTTCTTTCCATGTACCAATTTTAATCATTTGGAGTGATAATTAAAGAATACTCTGAAATCAAGTTTTGTTCAGGTAGCAAAAATGTGTTTTTTATTATTTATTTCATGGACATACCCAATAGTAAGATATTAGTTGTTTTAGCAGAAAGAAGAAGAAACCAATATGAATCAAGTTTAAATAGCTAGTAAAAGGAGAAGAAGGAGAACAGATAAGACAAGGTTTTGTTACATCCCATCTTAACTAATTCACATAAGTTAATCTTAAAAAGGAAAGGCACACAAAGGCGTAGCTGAAATATTAAATAGGAGAAATGGAGAAAACTTCCACCTAGTAGTCTCCTTCTAGGCATCTTCTAGGATGATACTTTCAACAAGAAAATGATACCAATGAAGCTAAGCTGCCTCAAGGAGGCAAAGAGAAGTAGCAATCTCCTTTTAATTGGTCCCAAGTCAGTAAAGGAATCAATTCCATACATTTGGGGGATATCACTTAGAATGATCTCTTTTGTAAGGAAAAGCTTCAAGATCAGAATTTCATTGTCACTATAACTAAAGCTGACACAGGATAACTTCCCCTGCCACCATAAGCAATCTTATTTTTTTTTTGTTTTATTATATTATTATTGCCATGTGCTGGAGATTGAATCCAGCAAGCTCTTCACCACTGAGCCAAACCTCCATCCCTATTCTTTAGCATTTTAAACAGTGACTGGCTAATCAAAAAGAAAAAATAAATTTGAATTAATAGAGGTATCACATTTAAGTGTCAGTTAACAAATAATAAAGGGATCCAAAAACCATTAGTTTTAACATGTTGGTTGAGCTTGCACCATCAAAATCAACAACTAATTGCATCTCTTCTTAACAGTTGTTAGTACTAATGGAGGACAACTCTAAATGAGAGAGATTTCTTACCAAAGCAAGATAAAGTAAAACTGTAAATTTTAAGCATATGGACCAGTTAAATAAGTACATCATCTCCATAGGTAAAGGATAGAGCAGGAGGTGTCTCTACATGCATTCATCCTGTGTAGTGACCTGGAACTAGTCTTTAGAGTTAATTCATGATGTTTGATTTAATTTTATTTTCATTGTAAATTACCTTGGAGCTCTGATTTTTCATTGCATTTGACATTCTTTACCTGAATATGTTAAAATGAACTTTTATATTTTTAAGAAAGTATATTAAGAAATCATTCAGAAGGGATTAGATTATTTTTTCAAAATTACATTAGTATCACAACTATAGAAATGAAATGATGTATCTCATTTGTATACAATGAATCAAAATACAGTCTGTAAAAAATTTTAAAAATAAATAATAAAAATAATAAAGAACAAAAAAAATTACAGTAGTATGAAAGTAGTTTTAGAGATGGGATCATTAGTTCTGTAGCCTGTATTTCACACTGATGGCTTGAAAAAAAGTTAAGATTTAAATTATTTGTTTCTGAGTACTGTTCTTTTTCTATTAAAGTAAGATATTTTCTCTTTTCTGATGGCTAGTTTTTCTAAGATTGATCATCTGTATGTATCCTTTTAAAATTATTGATTAATGGCCTAAATTAATATTATAATATGAAATATTTCATAAGTTAATGATATTTTTGTGAATTAAGGAAAATGATATGATTATACATGTTTTATAGAAAAGCCTCAAAATTAATCATCGCTGGCTCTTTTGTGAATTTAAATGAACATTTCAGTTTGCTAAATAACTAATATTTAAAACCAGTGAAAGAACTTGAAAGAAACTGTAGCAGTAATAAATATAAAGCATATTTTATACACTAATTACTCATAATTACAGATGAAAGACAGTTAAAGCAGGCCAAATAAATCTTGCCTGATAGTTGCTGGTAGAATGTATACTTTACTGCAGTTATTTAATTATCATCATTATAGATAGTGGGTTTAATGTACTTGTGGATTTTTTTTAGTTCTGAGATCATCAATTACATGGGGTTTTTTATTGTCTGCAGTTGCAAAATTGGAAAATCATGCCAATTAACTTAATGTTTGCAAATACTTAATGTCCACTCAAACATTACTCTGTAGCTTATCTCTAATGAATCCTTTATCAGATCTTATTGACTACTTTTTAGGAATTACCAACTGGATATCTGAGTATTCTAAACATCAGACAATAGGATCGAAATAACATGCAAAGTAATTCCAAAGTAAACTTGAAAATCTTGTCAAAGCTTACATAAATGTATTATTGGAGAAGGACCTGAATTAAATCAAAACTCTTCACAAATGAAGCTCTAACCAATTTAGACCTGTTGACTGAAAAAAGAAATAAATCCATTAAAGGAAAGATGTTTCCAAAGAGAAAGATTTGAATGTCCATGTATCAGAAGTGGCCTTTAGGAAAATATATAAAACTCTTAATTTTTTTTTTTTTTCTCATTCTGTAAGATCACATATCAAAAGGCAAAAGTACTCTACAGGAATTGCTATTTTTACGTATTTCTCATCAAAATTGCATCAAACTTCATCACAAAAATTAGGGCTAAATTTTGGCATATATACAAAAAATACTAGTTTGCTTTATTTTTCAACATAATCTAAATGTTTTTCATTAGTCACAGTAAAATTTTTTATTTCCATTATTAATAGATTGTGTTGGTGAGTGTAACTACATAATAATTATTCTCAGGATAACAGCAGGGATTTTCTTTATGTCATTTATCTTTATAATTTAAATCAGAATCTCTTTTGGATTATTTTGTTTACTTGAAGGAAGGTACAGCACAATCAGATGATTAGTCTGCCCACATATATTTGTTTAATATGGTCATAGCAAATCTCCCTTAGTTAGCCAGAACTTCTATTCATCAACTTAAATACCTGCTGAACAGGGTAAATTCAAGGTGCTTACAGAAAAAATAGTAAGAATGTCCTTTAGTTTTTTGGGATTGGCTTATCTCACTTAAGCATAATATTCTCCAATTTCATACATTTGCCTGCAAATGACATAATTTTATCATTCTTTATAGCTGAGTAATTTTCCATTATATATACATACCACAGTTTCTTCATCCATTCATCAATTGAAGGACATCTAGGATGGTTCCACAACCTGGCTATTGAGAATTGAGCAGCTATGAACATCGATGTGGCTGCATCACTTTAGTATACTGATTTTAAGTCCTTTGGGTATAGGCCAAGGAGTGGGATAGCTGGGTCAAATCGTGGTTCCATTCCAAGTTTTCTGAGGAATCTCCACACTGCTTTCCAGAGTGGCTGCACTAATTTGCAACCCCACCAGCAATGGATGAGTGTACCTTTTTCACCACACCCTCACCAACACCTATAGTTGATTGTATTCTTGATAATCGCCATTCTAATTGGGGTGAGATGGAATCTTAGGGTAGTCTTGATTTGCATTTCTCTTATTACTAGAGATGTTGACATTTTTTCATATATCTGTTGATTGCTTGTAGATCATCTTCTGTGAAGTTCATTTCCTTAGCCCATTTGTTGATTGGATTATTTGTATTCTTGGTGTAGAGTTTTTTGAGTTCTTTGTGTATGCGGAAATTAGTGCTTTATCTGAAGTATAAGTAGCAAAGATTTTCTCCCACTCTGTAGGTTCTCTTTTCACATTGCTTATAGTTTCCTTTGCTGAGAGAGGCTTTTAGTTTGAATCTATCTCCAGCTATTAATTCTTGCTTTTATTTCTTGTACTATGGGAGTCCTGTTAAGGAAGTCTGATCCGAAGGCAACATGTTGAAGATTAGGACCTACTTTTTCTTCTATAAGATAAAGTGTCTCTGGTCTGATTCTGAGGTCCATGACCCATTTTGAGTTGAGTTTTGTGCAGGGTGAGAGATAGGGGTTTAGTTTCATTCTGTTGCATATGGATTTCCAGTTTTCCCAGCACCATTTGTTGAAGAGGCTATCTTTTCTCCATTGCATAATTTTGGCCCCTTTGTCTAGTATGAGAAAATTGTATTCATTTGGGTTTCTGTCCATTTCCTCTATTCAGCATTGTTGATTTATTGTTTATTTTGGTGCCAATACCATGCTGTTTTTGTTACTATTGCTTTGTAGTTTAGTTGAAGTTCTGGTATTGTGATACCCCCTGTTTCATTCTTCCTGCTAAGGATTGCTTTAGCTAGTTTGGGTTTCTTATTCTTCCAGATGAATTTCATGATTGCTTCCTCTATTTCTGTAAGGTACATCATTGGGATTTTAATTGGAATAGCATTGAATCTGTATAGCACTTTAGGTAGTATGGCCATTTTGACAATTTTAATTCTGCCTATCAAGAACATGGGAGATCTTTCCATTTTCTAAGGTCTACCTCAATTTCTTTCTTCAATGTTTTGTAGTTTTCATTGTAGAGATCTTTTACCTCTTTGGTTAGATTGATTCTCAAGCATTCTATTTTTGAGGCTATTGCCAATGGAGTTGTTTTCCTCATTTCCCTTTTAGATGTTTCATCACTTGTGTATAAAAATGATTTAGATTTATGCATGTTGATTATATAGCCTGCTACTTTGCTGAATTCATTGATGAGGTGTAGAAGTTTTCTGGAGGAGGTTTTTGGATCCTCTAAATATAGAATCATGTCATCAGCAAATAGTGACAGCTTAAGTTCCTCTTTTCCTGTTCGTATCCCTTTAATTTCTTTGGTCTGCCTAATTGCTCTGGCTAGAGTTTTGAGGACAATGTTGAATAGAAGTGGTGAAAGAGGACATCCCTGTCTTGTTCCAATTTTTAAAGGGAATGATTTCAGTTTTTCTCCATTAAGAATAATGTTGGCCCTGGGCTTAGCATAAATAGCCTTTACAATGTTTAGGTATGTTCCTACTATCCCTGATTTTTCTAGTGTTTTGAGCATGAAGGGGTGTTGTATTTTGTAGAACACTTTTTCTGCATCAATTGAAATAACCATATGATTCTTATCCTTAAGTCTATTGACAGGATGGATTATGTTTATTGATTTATGGATGTTAAATCATCCTTGCATTCCAGGGATGAACCCCACTTGATTGTGGTGCACAATTTTCTTAATATGTTTTTAGATATGGTTTGCCTGTATCTTGTTAAGGATCTTTGCATGTATATTCATCAAGGATAGTGGTCTAAAATTTTCTTTCCTTGATGTGTCTTTGCCTGGTTTGGGTATGAGGGTGATATTAGCTTCATTGAATGAGTTTGGTAGGGTACCCTCCTTTCCTATTTCCTGGAATACTTTGAGAAGTATTGGAATGAGTTTTTCTTTGAAGGTCTTGTAGAACTCGGCTAAGAATCCATCTGGTCCTCGGCTTTTCTTGGATGGTGGGTTTTTAATGGCTTCTATTTCATTACTTGTTATTGATCTGTTTAAATTGTCTATGTCCTCCTTGTTCAGTTTGGGAGGAGCATGTGTCTCTAGAAATTTGTCAATGTCTTTGGTAGTTTCTGTTTTGTTGGAATACAGATTTTTGAAGTAGCTTTAGCTTCTCATTATGTTCTGTATCTCAGTGGTGTCTGTCATGATATTTCCTTTTTCATCATGAATTTTAGTAATTTGAGTTTTCTCTCTCCTTCTCTTTGTTAGTGTGGCTAAGGGTTGGTCTATTTTGTTAATTTTTGAAAGAACCAACTTTTTGTTTTGTCAATTTTTTCCATTGTTTCTTTTGTTTCAGTTTCATTGATTTCAGCTCTGATCTTAATTGTTTTCTGTCTTCTACTACTTTTGCTGTTATTCTGTTTGTCTTTTTCTAGGGCTTTGAGCTGTAATGTTAGGTCATTTAGTTATTGACTATTCATTCTTTTCTGGAATGCACTCCATGCAATGAATTTTCCTCTTAGTACTGCTTTCATAGTGTCCCAAAGATTTTGATATGTTGTATCATCATTCTCATTGACCTCTAAGAATTTTTTAATCTCCTCCCTGATGTTTTTTGTTATCCATGTTTCATTCAATAGCATATTATTTAGTCTCCAGGTGTTGGAGAAATTTCTGTTTTTTTATTTTGTCATTGATTTCTTCTCTCAGTCATTATGATCTGATAGAACACAAGGCAGTATCTCTAATTTTTTACATTTCCTAAGGGCTGCTTTGTGGCATAACATATGGTCTATTTTCGAGAAGGTTCCATGTGCTGCTGAGAAGAAAGTGTATCCACTCGCTGATGGATGGAATATTCTATATATGTCTATTAAGTCTAGGTTATTGATTGTGTTATTGAATTCTATGGTTTCTTTGTTTGGTTTTTGTTTGGAAGATGTATCTAGTGGTGATAGTGGTGTGTTAAAGTCACCCAGAATTATTGTGTTGTGGTCTATGTGATTTCTGAAAGTGAGAAGGATTTGTTTGATGTACAGGGATGCGCCATTGTTTGGGGCATAAATATTTACTATCGTTATGTCTTCCTGATTTATGCTTCCCTTAAGCATATGAAATGTATGAAATGTCCTTCTTTATCTCTTCTGACTGACTTTGGCTTGAAGTCCACTTTATCTGATATGAGTTTGGAAAACCCCACTTCTTTACTGAGTCCATGTGCATGGTAGGTTTTTTCCCATCCTTTCTATTTTAGTCTGTGGATGTCTTTTTCTATGAGATGAGTCTCTTGCAGGGAGCATATTATTGGGTCTTTCTTTTTAATCTATTCTGCCAGTCTATGTCTTTTGATTGATTAGTTTAGGCCATTAACATTCAGGGTTATTATTGAAATATGATTTGTATTCTCAGTGATTTGGGTTTATTTTTGGTTTTTAACTTGGCTTAGTTTCCCTTTTGAGTGGTTTTTCTCTAAGGTAGTTCCTCCCTTTGCTGACCTCCATTGTTGTTTTTCATTTCCTCTTCATGGAATATTTTATTGAGAAAATTCTGTAGTGCAGGCTTTCTATTTGTAAATTCTTTTAACTTTTGTTTGTCATGGAAGGATTTTATTTCATCTCCAAATCTGAAGGTTAGTTTTGCTGGATATAGGATTCTTGGTTGGCTACCATGTTCTTCAGAGCTTGAAATATGTTGTTCCATGCCCTTCTATCTTTTAGAGTCTGGGTTGAGAAGTCTGGTGCTATTGGTATTGGTTTCCCCCTATATGTAATCTGATGCTTTTCTATTGCCGCCTTCAAAACCCGATCTTTATTTTGAATGTTAGGCATTTTCATTATAATGTGCCTTGGTGTGGATCTGTTGTGATTCTGTGCATTTGGTGTTCTGTAAGCCTCTTGTATTTGATTTTCCATTTCATTCTTCAGGTTTGCGAAAATTTTCTGATATTATTTCATTGAATAGGTTGTTCATTTGGTTTGTTTCTCTAAGCCTTCCTCAATCCCAATAATTCTTAAATTTGGTCTTTTCATGATGTCCCATAGTTCTTAGAGATTCTGTTCATGATTTCTTATCATCTTCTCTGTTTGGGCAACTTTACTTTCAAGATTAAATATTTTGTCTTCATTGTCTGAGGTTCTGTCTTCCAAGTAGTCTAGCCTTTTGTTGATGCTTTCCATTGAGTTTTTTATTTGGTTTATTTCTCCCTTCATTTCAAGGATTTCCATTTGGGTTCTTTTTGAGAATCTTTATCTCTTTGTTGAAATGATCTTTTGCTTCCTGCAGTTGCTCTTTCAACTGCTTATTAGTATTATAATTCATTGCCTGCATTTGCTCTCTTATCTCATCCTTTGCTTTGCAAATCATCTTAATCATGCATAATCCAAAGTCCTTCTCTCACATTTCTTCTAACATACTGTCATCAGATTCTATTAATATAGAATCTAGATTTGTTTAGATCATTTTTTTCTCTTGTTTTTTTTTTTATGTTCTTCATGTATCTTCCCCTCTAGCACTGCAGATCTGGGGTATTGCAGATTTCCCTGTATAGGCTTATAGTGGCCCTGTAGGTTTCCAGAATCTTTTCTTTAAGTGGAGATCAATATTAGCAGTGCCCAATTCAGACACTATGCAATCCTAGACCAAATAGCCCCTATGAGGATAATAACAAAATTGTCATAATAAACAGAATGAATTCAAATATTAACTTCAGTATAACAAACAGATTTGCAATAAGGTCTGCAGTTTCTAATGGAGGACAAAGAGGATGCAGAGGGATGTAGGATGTAGCTGTTAATGGGATAAGAAAACAATATACAGAAGTTCTAGATAATAGAAAGGGTGAGAGTGTAATGAAAAGAAATTGTATGTTAGTATGCAAAAAGGGAGAAAGAGACTCTGAGGTAACAGGTAAACAAAAGGAAGGAAAAGAGAGCAAAAAAAGTAAATTAATAAAAACTTAAAATTGTTTCATAAGGAGAAAAAAGAAAATCTACATTATGTCAGTCATATAGTATTCAAATCTTCTGGTCGTCAGTAGCCTGATGCATGAGAGGTACCTGACAATGAGCTTCAAGTCTCCAGCAGGCATCTCAGGATGGGATTTGCCCCAACTAAAGATCGGAGCTACAGCTTTCAGGATTATCCAAGATGGCCCCTCTGTCTTCCAAATGTTTTGGCAAATGGGGATCTGCAGCTTGGGGAGTGAAGTGGTCAGCTGGAGGTACTGGAGGCAGAGTGCGGTTGGTCAGGCAGGGGTCCTGGAGGTGGGGTGTGTTTGGTGTGGTTGCGGGATCCTGGAGGCCGGGTGCAATCAGTTGGTGTGGGGTCCCGGTGATAGGATGCAGTCAGTTGGTCTGGGGGTCCAAGAAACAGATATCCTCTGCTTGAAAACAGAGTTACAAAGTGACAAGGAACGCGGCCTCCCTCTAGTCCACCAACTTGAATCCCTACAAGATCATTTTATATTTGATGTAAACTTCTTATTTGGGGTCTTTTTCTAATTTCTCTATTTTTTGTTCACTTACTTCTTGTCCCAGTGCAAGGGGCAGCCATTTTGTCTCATGGACTGTCTTAGAAAAGCCTGAAGGAAAGAGTGTCCACAGGAAAGGGTACTCATCTCTCAAGCTCAGTATCTTTGTTTCCTGAAACAAACTCCTGAAAATCAGCTTTTCGCAGATGTGATTCTTTTTTATTTATTTATTTTTTCTAATTTCAATATCAGGCTATAGGTCTTCTTCAACCCCCATAGGTTGGTGGTTAGGTGGAATTCCTACAACAAAAGGAAAACTATTAAGAGAAAGGCAACTGAAGTTCATTTACATGGATATTCTATATATACATTGAAGACACCTAGAAAATGGAGAGTTCTTAAAGAGGCAACTTTGAATCCAGCTTACAGTGCTTCTTTAATAAAGAACTGGAAATTTTAGAGATGTGACAGGACAAAAACAGCTTCAAGTCAACTAGGGGCAAGAACTTGTGAGAAGTCCAAAAAATGGTAAATAAAGTCTACGTTAGTATGGTTTGTTAGTGTATCTCTCTGATACCATCTCTAGGTCCATAATGGTCTAACCTTTGTTCATTCTGGTAGAACAAGGGCTAGGACTTTTTTTGTCTTTGTGACTATATGTCCTGCTTTTAAGTTTACAGAGGGAAGGCAGAGGGATTTTCTTCATCTGCTTCTACTTAATTGTCTTCAGCTCAGCAATTCTTCACATTTTGATGTGGTAACTTTGGGTCTCTTACCTAGTCAGTAGCAATTTAAGAAAATATAAATAGACCTGGATTCTCTTATTTCCTTCCAATTCAACCAATAGATAAAATTTGTTATAGCCATTGCGCTAAAACTCCTTGCTTTCTCAGTGATTCTAGCAAAACAACTTTCAAAAACTTTTTGTTGGAAAGATGTACTTGAACTTTCTTACATTCAAGGAAAACAAAAGCAGTGAACTGTGAGAGCTTGTGGGTGTGTGTGTTGCTGGGAATGGAAGCCACAGACTAATGCATGCAAGTCAAACCCTCTATCAATGAGTTCCAGCCCCAGTCCCCCCAAAATTGAATTTAATAGGCACTGATTGAACCTGGCTTGACTGGCAAGTGCAAATGTCAGAAGTCTATTTGAAGTAAAAACGTATAGGACAGATGATTTTGTTGTTGTTGTTGTTTAATCATTTAAATGGACAAAAAAAGGATTCATAGAAGGGATGATTGAGAAACTATATTTGAGTTTAGAGAATTATTTTACTTCAAAAATTGCCCTAGTTTTAAAACTTTTTGGTGAAATGTTAAATTAAAAATACCTTTAGTATACTACTTTGATGAATTACATTGGCAGTCTACCAAACTGAGAAAATTCAAGGACCAGGTGGTTATGACAGATAAAAAACAGAATTTCTGACCCTCTGAAGCACAAGAAATAGGGTTTCTGAAAGCAGAATATTTACATTTCATAAATAGTATTTCACTTGCTATAAAAGATGTGCTTATTAATGGTAGAATAAATTTTAATTATGAAAAATGAACTGATGAATTAAAATGAATCTCCTGGATTGTGTACTATGCTTAAAATATAATCCATTCCTCTGGAGCTAATATATCTTAAAAAGGAGACACTCTGGAAGAAAGAGTGCAACACAGTAAATGACAAATACTTCTTGTTTTGATGTGAAAAATTTTTTTTTCTTTAAGTCATAATTGAAATATTTTGGGAAACAATTCCTTGACTGTCTGCACTCACAAAGAAAGGGAAAAAAACATTACAGAAGAGAATCTGAGAATAAAATTGCTCAGATTCTGAAAGTTCATCTTTTGGAACAATGAGGTATTTTTAGGATTTTTTTCAAAGTAAATTCCAAGGTAATAATCATGATTATTATTAAATCTGAGACAATACTGGGCACAGCCACACATCTTCTTCCTGAAATTTGACATGGGGAAAGGCATTTCCTCTGCACCCCATCTCAGGAGACTGCCACTGTGAATGATCAACACAGGCCAGGCTCCCCAGTTCAGGGCTATGTGATAAACGGCCTGTGTAGGAAGCACCCTCTGAATGTTCCACTGGAATATTCCAGAAACATATTTCTTCATCATCCTCTTTGTGAGATTAGTATTGAGGCCACTTTATACAAAGATTCAAGCATGAATAGTGACAGGGAATGAGCTATGAATAAGGAACACAAGACCAGTAAGCAGGAAAACTGTTTACCTTGGCAGAGAAAGCTTTGCTGAAACCTCCGGGTGCTTCAACCCTCCATCGCTTGCCTTGAGGAAGAGAGAATCCATCTCCATGGGCAGTCAATCTCTCACAAAATCTACTTTCTTTCTTAGGTTTGGACATGAGGGCAATAGAGCCTGAATCTGTGGGGGTAAGTTGTGTTTGTCTTTTCTGGAAAGCCTATTTAGACAATAGAAAACTGTCCAGTTTTCTGTGGGGCATAATCCTATTTTGTCACTACTGAATGTTTTGTCCTCTTGGCCTCCTAACTCTTGCCTACATTTTCTCTTTTCCCTTCCTCCTCTTCTCCCTCTTTCTCTTCATTCTGTAAAGATTAGATGATTAGCATTCAACATTTTGGTAAATAAAGACAAAACTTCCTTTGTTTAATAAAAAGGAAGGAGGGAGTTTTTTCCCCAACTTCCCTTCATTAGTGTCTTTTTGGAAATGTGAGAGGCCCAACCTTTGATTTTCGTTATAAAATTCAGAGCCTTTTGGCCTTTGGAGCTATAAACATATACCTATGAGATTAATTTAGTAGCCTCTCAAGAAGAAGAGGGGATAATCACAAAGAGATAAGAGAGACTTCATTTCTCTTCTATTTTACTGTATATATTTATGGGAAATTCTGTCTGGATTTTGCAGTCACTTCTGTGCTACCATATGTGAATAAAAATCTGATAACACTCAATATTAAATTGTGCTCTTTCTCTCTTCTATTTTATTTTCTCAAATATTAGTTCCTGCCTTCTTATGATTGTTCTTCCTTTCTACAAATATCAACTGAGTACAGATTAGCATGGTAATAAGTTAAAAAAGAAAAAAGCTTAGAGCATAAAAACCTAAGCTACAAGGTAAAATCAATATTGTTTACTTCAGTATCCTTAACCTCTGCCACAATATTTTAAAATGTAGGTTTTATTTTCTTGATAAATTACATGTTATCTTTAAATTGTTTTGTCTTACTGCAACCACCGTTTATTGTTTATCCAGGAGAATATCCTTTTCTGCCTGCATAATTGTTAGTTTTGGTTCAAGATTTCTGACAATATGCTGTCATTCCATTGTCTTTGCATGACTCATGGTGTATTGCCGAATATTAATGGTGCACAAGGCTTATAAGTACTTGAAAGGAAAAGAAACAATGCTAAGAAGCTGCACCTTTCGCTACTCTTAACGAAGTGATAAGTCTGTGTGCTCCACTTGAATAAAAGCTTTCTTACTCTTGTTTCTTTTTTATTTTTTTTAAATTTTAACCAAAGCTTACTTTTTAAAGTGAGATAATAGGAATATATTCAAGTGTTTACAGCTCACAAGAGAAATCAGAATATTCATTGCATTCCTGTCATGTTTGAGGTCCAATACACTTGAAACAAACACAAAACTCACAAAATACTGATCAACAATAGGAGTCCTATTGTTCCCCTCAGTTTTATTTGACTTTAGACAGGTTTTTTACCTGACTACAGATCTTTAAGCTCCTTTTTCTTAAGAGCATTTACTTGCAATTATAAATTCTTTCTCTATCACTCTATCACCATTCTTTAAGATATAATCATCAAAAAAGATAGGGTCCCTCTCCCTACCCCCTGCTCACTGTGGGGAGACAGTTGCCTACCTTCCATAAGCACCAGTTAGTAAATCTAAATGGTCTAATCTCAAGGCTCTTTCTCATGAAAGTTCTACAATTCTTACTCACTAACTTATTGTAATGTTTAAAACCTCTTCTCCTTTTGTTTCAACAGAGTTAATAGATAGATGACAGGCAGATTTCATATATGTGTGTGTGTGTGTGTGTGTGTGTGTGTGTATTTGTGTGTATATGTATGAAATATGTTATATATATGTTTTATATTTTATATGACCCATATAATACACATTATATACATTATAATATAATCATGGGTTATATAACATAGGTTAAATAGGTTATACATATATAACATATATATATATATATATAAAGGTTATATAATATATATTATATGTTCCTATCTATCTAGTTTATATATCATTATAATATGTATATATGAAGACTAAATTGAATAACACCAGGATCAAGTACTCTGGTAGAAGCAGATGTAGATTATTTGATTATAAAAATAATGCTATTGGCCCATTCCCCTCTCCCCTCTGGTCCCTTCCTGAGTATTAAACACACACATAGACTAAACCAAGAGCCATTGAGTAAATCTAGAGCATCTGCAGCTTTGGAGTAGAATTACCCAGCAGTCTTTTCTGTCATCTATGAGTAAGGAGAAGATACTCTGATCTTAAGAAGGGTGGGAAGGTCAAAAAACAAAAGGATGAATCACTGTTAATTGATCATCTAACTGACTTTTACTTTTCACTATAGCAAAAGCAGTGGCAATAAGCATGCTGTCTCACTCCCCTCTCCCTCCTGTCAGCTCCTGTCTTCCTCAGACCCTCACAGGCAGACTTGGCAGTGATGGCATCTGCAAAGTCAGCTCTTTCCTACCTCTAGGTGAATTCTTGCTGGATCATATTTAGATCAAGATTCTAAGCACCCCACAGATGAAATGATCTTGCTGTCAACAGGCCTAATACATGCTGTAGTAGAAATGAGCCCAGAGGGCTAGTATGAACTCTGCACTTCAATATATCTTGTTCCCTTCATTACAGGTTGGGAAACTTGATTTCTGCCTCCATCTCCTTCCTAGTATCCTTCTTCACAATGGGACTAGAGCTATGTTCCCAGAACCCCAGTACCTGAAGCTGTTTTACTGGAGATGCGTTGTGAATGAACTGTTTGCCCAGATCATAACTCAATGAGTGACAAGTAATAGTCCCTCTCTGTACTTCTTCATCTACATGTTATGTCAGTCTGATTCCCTACCATACTCACACCTGCTTTGTTAGACTTTATAATGACTTTGTGATATAGTTCATTGGAGATCTTTTCCCCTCACAAAAACTTTGCTAAAGTTATATCACTTCTGTTGTATATGTGGTTCTACTGTTTGTATCCTCTCACTCATACTGATGATAATATAGCTTATTTCAAGTATAACACAAAAATGTAAGGGATACAAATAGATAAGGAAGAAAATATAAATAATTTATTGAGAGTCTATTATAGAATGGGTATTACATATACACTTTTATAATATTAACACCCTTTACCTGAGCCCACGATCCATAAGAATCATGAACAATTAAGGATCACATGCAGTAACTGTAGTAGCTGAAATTCAAATACAAAACTCATTCAGGCAACAGATCTTAAGTTCTCTGTCATATAAGAAGACTCATATTTTCATTGTAATAACTTCTTCACATTAACAAATAGAAGAAATCCAACCCCCAAGGTGGCAGGTATAATAAAAATAGATAAAACACCAGGGATCAGAATGCCTTGAACATTAATGTGTGACCTTGAACAAATCATCTATCTATTCTGTACTAGCAATTTCCCTATTAATTGAGTAAGGAAATAAGATGATAAGTGATCTTATAGATCCTTTATAAATAAAAATATGGTTCCTTCTGAATGCTAATTGTACACTAACATATATCTTAGAACTGTGCATTAGTAAAGAATGTTAACTGACATTTTGAAGGTAACACCTAGAGATATATGACCCAGTGTTGTATAACAATGAAGCTGAGGAACTTGTGAAAATGAATAATAATCTTTTCCATGTGACCTTACCAAAAAAGCTTTAGCATCCTTAAGCCATTCTCCACTCATCTATGTAGGACAGATAAAAAATAATAAATGCTAACAAGTTTTGTGTTAGAGAGGCTGCCTCTTCTTCCTGCCACAGGAAGAAGACTGGGATGAATTTGGGAAGTGACTTTTCTTGCTCTGCAGCCAAGCTAATGTATACTAGATGGTAAAAATAAAATCCATAAACCCAATATCCTGTTCACAATTTACCTTTCATCTGCCTAGATAATAGTTTTCAGATTGAAGAGGGTTTGTGTCCATATTCTCCAGGGCTAAGAGAAGCCATTAAAAGTGACAAAGATTGCTAGAAATAAAGGAAGTGTATAGGATCAATGTGAGTTTGGCAGGCAAAGCCAAACTACTTCAGCTTACAAGTATTAGGAAATCTATTTGCAAAGCTTGTCTTCTATGAAGAGCAGAAGATGAATGAAAATCAGCCAACAGTGGTAGGCAACCGTGCTCATCCAGATATTCCAATAATAATATTAGAAACACTATACTGCTGCATAATTTCAATTCAACTTATACCTACTGAATGCCAGAAGAGTACAAAAGGGTTTTGTAGATGCCAGGAAGACTTAAGTAAATTAAAAAAAAAAAAATCTCACAATAACTTTTTGCTATTCTCTAGCAGCATCGTGTCCAAATAAAATTGCATAATTATTTGACTCCATTACAAAATCAAGAGACATTGTCCGTTTTATCTTTATTAATCACTGAATTACCACTACCAATTAATGTGGTTAGTAATTAACCCACAGACTTTTACAAACCAGTCAAAAGCAGTTTTGAGGATTGAGAAGAGCTCCCCAGTTATCACAAACCAGTCTTTCATCTGTTTCAAATATGGAAGTGTATATATAAGAAACAGAGGTACAAGTCTAGTGATATGAATGCTGTATGAAGATATATTCTTTTAATGGTACAAAAGGAATAGAATACCAGTAATAAGTTTGAAATTCTTATTAGACCAATTTACATGGCCTTCGAGAGGAATAGTTAATTTGTAAGAAAAATATTTTCAACTATAGGATTTAGGAGGGAGTCTTATTGCCAATAGTCTTTTACAAAGTGTGTTTATGAATCTTTAACTGAACTTCAATAAATTCAAATTTCATTCTATTAGCATAAGCTTTAGGATGGCTTTGAATTCTCAGTTTGTAACTTTAATGAAATCAGACTTACTGTTCTGAAATACTTTATTAAATATGATAGAGTTATAATAGAAAAAACTGCAATTCAAACTATACAAAGGATATTAAAGGAACTGCAGAAGTCCGTGCAAACCTTCAAATTAAAAGTACAATACTATTTTTAAAAAGTCAAGGGATGCCAGCACAGTCTCAAGGAAATAGTATAACAGGAATTTAAAATGATGGTTTTCTACACTGGTTTTGGCTGAGGCCCCAAAGACTGTGAACTACAGAGCAGGTGCCAACTGCCCAAACATCTTGCAATAAGATGTTCATTCATCTGTGTAAGAACATGAAAAATGTTTCTTGGATCCTATGAGGTCAGTCACTTTATTTAAATATTAAAAAGGTGAAGACTAAATAGTGACAGGAAGTTTTTCCTTGGAAGCTTGTTAATGAGCTAGTATCACCCATGGAGGCAGGGAAAGAAAATTTCCTCCTACCTTAGTCCAAATAAAGGGGGCTTCTCAGGGGTTCCTTATGTATCCTCTGTAACCTAGTTAACAAAGAGAACTGGAATTAAAAACATACCTCAGTAAAATCAAGAGACTGTCCTATCAGGGTGAACAGTGCAGTTTGTAGAGATGGAGTCAAGAAAGCATATTGTATGATGGTAGAATTAATTTCAAGTATGCCAGCAACTTCGTTAAATGCAAGTGTAATTAAATTCCAATAAAAAAAGACTGTCAGACTTACAAACTTTTTGATAAACTTAAAAACCTAAAGTTTCAGAAAAGTTGAAACTAAAATAATGGAATAATTTGTCATGTAAATACTCATCACAATTATGAATTTAAGATAAATAGGACTTAATAGAATAAAACATTTGCAGTAAAAAGACTCAACTCACCATAATGATATATGACCTTTACATTCTGATAACTGAATAATATGGCCTCAAAATGTAGAAAGCAAAAAATCTAAAAAAAATAAACAAGGAAAACTAAATTCAGAAACTAAAGGTAGATTGAGGCATCTCAGTCAGTAAACTGATCAAACTAAAGTAGACAAGGATGATTTTGAGTCCTCACCAAGAGAATAAAGGTTGACCTTGAATTATTTGCTTCTCTGCACAAGAATTCCTTAAATGAATATTATGATCTCAATCTAGAACTTAGATCTATTTCCTCAGCAACCTTGTAAAGCTTCATGTGAACTGCCCCATCTCAAACTAAATTTAAGACACTAAATGTCCACATTTTCGAAGGATACTCATCTAGATAAACTAATGTGAATATAAATAATATAGATTATCTTATTTTGCTAAAAAGACATCATTTTTGTCAATATTACTGCATGCATGACAAACAAAGAAGCAGTGCAGTAAGCCAAAAAGAGTGACAATGTAGAAAGCAATTTGAGAGAGGAAACTCTCCAAGAAGTAATAGTATTTCTATAACATAGTATATTTATAGGAAATAACACAGGCTGTAGAAGAGAGGATATATGTAATATATTTGTGACACCTTACTAGTGTCAGTGGATGTGTGTAGGGACAAAGGCATTTTCAAGTAGTATTAGAAATGCAAACTTCTTGGAGTAACTGTGGTTATTAAAAATTCCTTACAGTAGATGCATTGCAATTTTTCAACATACAGTTTTCTTTTCTTTAGGAATATTATTCTTTCTTACCCTTTGAAACCAGTAATATGACTTGCTTTGGACAATGAAATAGGAGAAGAAATGATATGTGTTATTTCAGAGTATTAAGGGCCAATGCTAGCTAGAGTCAGTTCTCATTATTCTCCATAGTTACGTTCTATAAAGTCTCCACAAACAATGTAGTAGCAAATACTGTATCATTGATCCCAGGGGAAATACAGCATTAGGTTTTGATAAACCTCAAGTCACATTTTCATTAACCAACCAATACAACAATACACTTGTTTTATATGTTTTCTGTTTAAAGACACCTAATTGGAACTCAGATATAAATATAGATAAAGATAGATAGATATAGACATAGATATAGTTATAGATAGATAAATACAAATAACACTTGTTTTGCATGTTTCTGTTTAAAGACACCTTGTCAGGGATATATAGATATACAGAAATATAGATACATACCACTAACACTTGTTATACATGCATTTATGTTTAAAGACACCTTATTGAAGATACATAGTTACAGATATGTACATATCTTATAATTATATTCAGTGCTTCTATATAATAAAACAGTAATAAGGAAAGTTCAGCATGTTCCTGGCCATGGCATCCTATATGTAATTTGTTTTTAGTCTCTCAACATATTGTCTGCTGTTCTATTTTATTGGTTATCATCTATGGACTCTAGAAAATTAACCATTTTTCCATATTTTACATAGATATAGATGCTACTATATAACTTGGATCCAAACACCATAGATATTGCTTCACCATGTTCTAAAGCGGCTTCACATAAATATTGCCAAAATTCCTTCTCTTTTTCTCTGAATGCACTGCATTATTGATTTATTAACAGTAAACTCATGGCGAACAGTACCATTATGATTCATGCCTGAACAAAGTTTATCTGATGTGTATTTTCTCCACTAAGGCACCTCACCGTCTTCTTGTGCATAGCAACCATAGACAATACTTTAGCCTCCTCACTTTGCATTACTTTTTAAATAACAAAATATTCATCAAAAATGCACAAAGTGTGAAAAAAAAATCATACTAGACTGATGAAAGGATACCTGTGTACAGTAGGATAGATAAAATAAGAAAGCAGAGCATGGTTCTGTGTGACCTCAGCCGGAAATGAGCACTGTGGGGAAACTCAGATTTTCAACATTCTCTGAATAGCTGAAAGTGTCCCTGGAAGTTCTACGAGTATTGATTTGGTAGCTACAAAAACTTTCCTGGATAGGTGAATTCCCACATAGAATCTGTAAAGAATGAAGATAAACTCCTTACATTAATCTTGACCAGCAATGTTCCAGTTACTGGTTGCTTCATTAATCTGGGCAGTGCAGAGACCTCTGCTGAGCTTGGATAAACAAGTAGCATGAGTCAGCATTAAACTTCTATTGTTTTCAGTCTCTTAGACTTTTGAATTGTTGGCTATTGCAGTGGAACCTAACTTTCCCTGACTTCTACACTGCTTAACCTAAAAATTCCATTTGAACAGATATGAAAAAGGATACAGCATATTTGTGGAACAACACATAAGAACCAAGTAACATAACTCTGCTCAAGATTTGGGAACTGAGAATTGAAGTGATACTTTCCATTGAATAACTTTTCAGTTGTTTAGAAATGTACTTATTATTCTTTAAATAGAAAGACAGACAAATTACAAAAATTAAGCTACACTAGCCAAACTGAAAGGATGTTTGGTAACTGAAAGGTTGTTTAGTAACATTGTATATATCTTCATAAAAGAATAATAGCATATTTTGCTATGAGCATAAAATCATCATTATTCCTTTAAATTATCCCTATGTTAATAGAAAAAGCCAATGTGATAAATTATTCTGATCATAAAATTATCCATCTTTATAGATTATTTCCCATTTATTTTGTTAAATTAGAAAAGATCATTTCTAATCCAGGCGGGAAAAGGCTGCCTGATTACTAATAAATAGGAAATCTGATTTCAGTTTGTTTAAATATGCATATTTAAACATAAATACACACGGTGCTCAAAAACTCCGAAGGTATTAGGACATGTCAGAAATTTACCCCTATTTGATTTTGTATCAGGTACTTTGGATTCATTTTAAAAGTATTAGAAAACAAGAAATTTAGTGGCTCAGGTAACTGAAAAATTAAAGTTGTAGCTGCCCCATAGTGTTAATACATTTTCAGTTTTGTTATGATTTTCCACTTTTTGACACAGAATGAATTTCATCTAAACCTAGACATCCTTCTATTTCAGTTACCAGCTTCCACTAGAATTATATGCTTTAATATCCAACATATAGAGAGAATAAAAATATGTTTTCTTCCTGCCACCACCACATAGAATCCTGGACTTTCTTTGGGTCACACAAAGTCAACTCCCTTATCAACTTCTGAGTACTCATTGTGATCAGAGGAATGTGATCCTGATTTGCTTAGGTGTCTGTGTGGCCCCAATCTCACCCACATCACATGGTTGGAAAAATTTTCAGATTTGATTGGTAGAACAGAACAAGATAAATAAGTTCAAGGAAGGCAAACAATATATTCATATTTAAAGCAAATATTTCCATTAAGCATCTTTCCATTTTGCTCCAAGCATTTTTTTTTTTCAAAAAAGGGATAAAAAGTAAGTAGCATTACTTTTTCATTATGTACACATATCTAAAGTTTTTGGGAAAAGGAGGTATAATTACTTGTCTACATTATTAACTCTTTTGTTCAAATATCTTTCTTTTATTCATTTCTTAATTTTACCTAGGTATGGGATCCCATGTGATAATTTTAATACATGCATATAATGTGTAATGATCATGGTAGTTGACATTTCCATTTCCTTAATTTTTAAAAAAATCGACATGTAATTGTATATTTCTGGGGCACAGTATGGTGTGACATTAAATATATACATGCAATATATACTGATCAAGTCAGATGATTAACATTTCAATGTCCTTATCATTACTTTGTGCTACTCTTTTCTGTTGAGTTTCTCCCTTTTGTTTATTCATAAATATAAAACTATAGTTTCTTCACTGTTCTGTAGAATGCCAAAACTTGATACTTCAATATAACTAAGTTTGAGTACTTCTTATCTATCCTCTTACTCTTCTGTCTCCACCACTTCCCAATCTCTAGTAAATACTATTATACATTCCAGTCAAATTTTAAAACATCCACGTATGAGAGAGAACATGAAGAATCTGTCTTTCTGCATCTAATTTCACTTAATGTACTCTAGTTCATTAATTTTGCTGCAAATGATAAAGTAGCATTCTTTTATGGTCAAATAATATTCAATTTTGTATATAGAACACATTTTTTATCAGTTCATCATTTGATGAGCATTCATTTCCATATCTTAGTGCAGCAATAAGTATTGGCATACAGATGTCTCTTTAATATGTTGATATCATTCCTTGGATATATATCCTGAAAGGGGATGGCTGGATCATATGGTAGATTTTTTTAGTTTCTTTTGTTTTTGTGGTGCTGGGGATTGAACCCAGGGCCTGTGCTTGCAAGGCAAGCACTCTACCGACTGAGCTATCTCCCCAGCCCTTTTTTAGTTTCTTAATGAAACTTCATACTGTTTTCCATAGTGGCTATTCTCATTTATATTCTACCACCAGTACATGAGCATTCTTATTGCTTCACATCCTCATCAGCATTTGTTTTTGTTTTTTTTTTAATTTGAATATAGTCATTATAACTGGGGTCAGATGGCATTTTTGACTTGCATTTCCTTGATGGGTAATGAATGAAGTTGAGCACCTTTTATAAGTTTACTGACCATTTGAATTTCTTCTTATTTTTCATTGAATTTTTTTTTATTCATTGTACACAAATGGGGTACAACTTTCATTTCTCTGGTTGTACCTGAAGTAGAGTCACACTGTATAATCATACATGTACATAGGGTAAGGATGTTTGTCTCATTCTGTTATCTTTCCTCCCCACTGCCCCCTCCCCACCCTTCATTTTCCTCTATACAATCCATCCTTCCTCCATTCTTGCCTCCCCCCCATTATATATCATCATCTGCTTATCAGAGAAAACATTTGGCCTTTGGATTTTGGGGATTGGCTTATCTCACTTAGCATGGTATTCTCCAGCTCTATCCATTTACCTGCAAATAATTTTATTATTCTTTATGGCTGAATAATATTCCATTGTGTATATATATCACAGTTTCTTTATCCATTCATCTATTGAAGGGCATCTAGGTTAGTTCCACAATCTAGCTATTGTGAATTGAGCTGCTATAAACATTGATGTAGCTGTATCACTGCAGGATGCTGATTTTAAGAACTTTGGGTATAGGAAAACGAGTGGGATAACTGAGTCAATCTATTCATAACCTTTGTTCATTTGTCAATTCTATCATTTGGAAGTTTTTACTCTTTTTAAAGTTTCTTATATATAGTCTGAATATTAATCCTTTGCCAGATGAATTACTTGCAAAGCTTTTTTCCCCCACTCTCTAGGTTGTCTGTTCACACTCTCATTTTCTTTTCTGTATAGAAGTTTCTTAGTTTGATATAATCCCTTTGGTCAGTTTTTGCTTTTATTACCCTGTGCTTTTGGGATGTTGCTCGAAAAGAATCTTTGCCTGTGCCAGTATCTTGAAATGTTTCACTGTTTTCTTGTGATGGATTTAGACTTTTAGTCTTATGATTAGGTTTCTGGTTTATTTTAAATTGATTTTTTCACAGAGTGAGCAACACAGATTAAGTTTCAATCTTCACATATGACTATCTAATTTTCTCACCACTGTTTATTGAAGACTCTTTCCTTTCTTTAATGTGTTTTGGGGAGACTTTGTCAATAACTAGTTGACTAAAAATGCATGGGGTTATTTCCAGGCACTGTATCCTGTTCCATTGATCTTTGTGTTTGATTTTATGCCAAAACCATGCTGCTTTGATGACTGTAGTTTTGTAATATATTTTGAAATATTTTGAAGTCAGTGTGATACAGCTAGTTTTTTTTTTTTTTCTCTCTCTCTCTAGATTTCTTTGTGTATTTAGGGTTGTTTCTGCTTCCATATAAATTTAGAATTTTTTTCTAATTCTGCAAAGAATGTAATCAGCGTTTTGATGGGGATAATATTGAGTCTGTTAATTGCTTTGGGTAGTATGAACATTTTAACAATATTAAGTGTTCCAATCTATGAACATTAAGAGTTCTACTATTTATTTGACATTTATTGAAAACAGTTAGTTTCACTGAAAAAACAGGGTAATAACACAATAATATCAGAAAATGAAAAAATAAATGAGAATAATTAAAGAGAGAATGGGAGGGTGGTCTCAACTTAGCCATAATGATCAGGAAATACCTGAGAAGGTAACATGGTGTGTGAGGACATTAGTGAAGGATGCAGCTCATGCAGGGAGTAGTAAGTGCAGAGTTACAGGAGGTAAAACCAGTTTTATATGTTACAAAGACAAAAAGAGTTTCAATATGGAGCAGAATGAGTATGGAAAAGGATGGCAGAAGATAAAGTTAGAGAAAGAGACCACAGTCCAATTTGCAAAGTATTATGAATCATCATAAGGCATTTGAAATCTATTCTAATTGCAATGAGAAGACATTATACTATGTTTATTCTGTCTACCTAATATCTTACCATCTTCTACATCGGGAGAGACTTTTACCATCTTATGAACTTAAGAAAAAGAAAAGTCCACACTTCATACTCTAGAAACAGAAACCTTTCCAGATTACATTGAAGCCATAGAAGAGTCAAAGGAAATATAAGAAGTTCTCTTAGATGATGACTGTGGTAGTAGAGAGACATAGTCCTGAGGAAGAGTACCACTGATGGATCAGGGGTAGCAGTGGTCAATCACTGACATCAAAAGCCGTGACAAATCCTCAGTGGGCCAGTTCTTCAGTGTGACTGTGATGTGGCTCCTAGACCAGTAATCCTGAACCTGGAATTTGAAATTTTCTAAACTCCCCTGAAATTCTTTGAATTATCACTATTTTTCTACAAAATGATTTTCTACTTACATTAATATATTTATTACCTATTGTTGCACACAAAAAAATCTCCAACCTCACCAACTAAAACCAAAATAAATTTTAATTATCTCCCATTGGTTTTTCTGTGTCAGGAATTTGAACACATCTTAAATAAGTAGCTTTCACAGTTACACATGAAGTTACATTCATCGGGCAAGCCAGAGGTTTACTCACTTGAAAGCTTGACAGAGGCTGGAATATCTGTCTCCAAGATGCCTGATTGGCATGGCCATCATGAGGCCTAAGTCTCTAACTGGCTTTGGTCAATTCTTTGCCACATAAGGCTGCTTGAAGGTCCTTGTGGCATGAAAATTGTCTCCTTCCAAAGTAAGAGGTCTAAAAAAAGCAGAATAGAAATGTCAACATCTTCTGTGATCTAGCCTCAGAAGTCATATGCCATCAAGTCAATAATCTTGTATTGGTTGTATACATCATCTGAATCCAGAATAGAAGGTGACTGCACAAAGGCATGAGTACCAAGGAATAGGAGATATGAGCACTCTATTCAAGATTGGTGTTGGAATTCGTAAGAACTGGTTTCTACTAATTGAGAACAATGACCCTGACTGATTTTTAGTCATTAGGTGTTTTTAAGCAGTGGTTGATGTGTCCTGTTTAGTATTTTTATTTTCTCTCAGGTTTGTGGCTTTATCTGAAAATACAAGACAAGAGAAAAACTTCCTACAAAATATCTCATTTCAATGATTTCGTTTGTTCACTTCTTCTAACTTCATTAGAATGTTAGCTCCTGCAAATGAGGCCATACTTATCCTGTTCATCATTGCACTTCAGCATCTGGGACAATACAAGGAATGTTTATATTTTTAAAAGATTACTTAAAATTTTATATGGAAATGGAAGAGACCGTGGTGGAAACAAGAAGTTTTTGCTATATTCCAAGGGAGATGGAATGTTATTGATATGGCTGTAATATAGAGAAACCTCTTCAGATTCAAGTCACAGTTGTGAAGAGCTGCTACAGAATTTGCAGATTGGGAAGAGTATTTGAAGGGAATGGATAAAGTAAGGCTGCCTCCCAAAAGTGAGACTCGAAAACCAGATGTAAAACAGAGGCAATCACAGAACTAGAGACAAGAGGAAGAGGAACAGGATGTAAGGGGAAACCTGGAGTTCTCTTTTAAATATAAGCTTGATACATTTATTAGGTACTCAAGTAGAGATATAGCTAAGATTGTTAAATATATGAGTATAGAGTTCAGGGCAGAGGAGCAAAGGCACTACTATAAATTTGCTGTTCTCCAGGAGTAGATTATATTTAAAGCCACTTTCTCCATTAATCTAGTAGGCCCATCATTATAGAACACAACTCAGTACATTAGTGAAATTTTATAACTGGTAATAAAGCAGTTTTGCCATTTCCATGGACTTACAGAATTCTTTTCCTTAAGAAAAGGAAAAGAAAAACATGTGTTTTTAAAAATAGAAGTATAACAGGACACAATATCCTCAGAATAAATTCATCAGACTACTAATTAGCTAACCCAACATTTGATGCCTCAATATTTTCAAGCCAGACACAAAAAAGTGTTGTTTTAAATTTCTTTACTTTTCTTACAAGTCAATTCAGTGCACTTGGAATTCTGAAAATTAAATTGATATTGATGTTTTGGAGAGGATTTTGTTTGGCAGAGGCAAATCACTTCTTAGCATTATATATGACTTAATAAAGAAGGTAACTGAATATCTCCTCATGCTTCAATCCTAAGAAAACTCTTCCAAAAGAATGCCTTTCTCATCCAAGCAATGACTCTTCATCACTCTCTCAGCCTCTCACTAGAGGAGAGCAAATAGGTGCAGTATTATCTTGGGTAATACATAATTATTAAGATAAATCTCAAAACATTGTTTGTCCAAGCCATTTATTGGGGTTATGTTTATTTATTTAGAAAGGTGCATGTGGTTGGTATGTTTTAACTGCTGTACATCTGTCCCCTGCTTTCCTGACTAGCATATATTCTGAAATGCCAGTTGTATTATCACCATATTGATTCACAATAGAGTTATTAAAGTGACCCTACCGACTATAGACCTTTAAATCTCTAGAGCTTGTCAAATGTGTAACAATACTGGCATCTTTGATGCTACCACTATATAAGAATTTAATTATAAATGAATATGCTAATAAATCGATTGCACAATGCACCGTCAGTAACTATTGCCATTTGAGGTAGGTGACATTGTTTTTTCCTAGGTGAAATTTTCACTTCAGTCTAAAATAGCAGAACTAGTGATAAACATTAAAAATTTTTTTAAAAAACTTGTTCTACTGTTTGGGAAGCATGTTGACATCTTTTCTACTTAATTCAGTACAGATAGGTCACTGGCTTTTCTTCAGCTAAACCTCAAAATGTATAAGACTGAATTTATTTTTGCTCAAATCAGCTTACTCTACAGATAAATCTATGTCACTATTATTTGATAATCACTTAGGCTTGAAAATTTGTAATTGCTTTTGATTTTCCCCTGTCTTACACTCCTAATGCTTAATCAATAATAGACTTTTTATATTAACAAGTTATTAAGCACCTATTGTATGCTGTGTACTTGGGGTGAAAAGATGAAGAAGATCACACCTGCACTTTAAGAATTCAAACTACTTGCATTTAACCCTTCTTCTATATTTCTACTGCTACTAAACCAATCTTAACTACCTTTCTTTTCTCCACTCTCTTTCATATTCAATTTATCCTAAGTATCGAGGCTAGATTAATCTCAGTCAAAAAATGCTTTGAATATTTTATATTCTTTCTCAAAAATTTGCAATGATTATGCTTTTCTTCAGAACTGGGTTATATGTCTTTACAGGGTCTTCAAGACATTTGTTCCCTGTTCTGTTTTGAAGCCCTCGGTTCACTCCCGC
Organism: Sciurus vulgaris; assembly: GCF_902686455.1. NCBI lineage: Eukaryota > Metazoa > Chordata > Mammalia > Rodentia > Sciuridae > Sciurus > Sciurus vulgaris. The sequence continues at coordinate 51,799,052 of NC_136466.1, forward strand.
TAAACCCTCTTTTTCATGTAAACTAGTCTACTCTTCATTCACATCATTTCTCTTTCCTGGGATGTATACTTATTTCCACTGAAAGAATCTAAGTTGAATGATATATGTTGAAGAACATCCACTATTTAAAGCATCAGCCACTTATCAAATGCAAGTTATATATTCATTTTTTAAAGTATATATTCTATTTTTCCAAGTAGATTCTACATACCTCAATTTTGAGGTATGTACAATCTAACTGGGGAAATAGAATCTAATTTAGAGTAAGTAGATTTTTTTTTAAAAAATCTCCTTTTCCTGTGTATTCTGTAGAAGTAAATTTAAATATTTCATACAGGACTTCCTCAAATCTTTATGCTCAATTTTATTTTATCATAAACCAGGTAATTTATATTTCACATTCCATTTCTCTTTGTATAATTAAAGATCTTAAACTTTTTATTCAGTTTGCTTATAGTTAATTATGAAGTATAAATGACTACTATGAATTATACCCTTTATTGTCAATCCACCATTATACAGAGAATTGTGGAATTGGGGACCTGAAAGGAACCTAATAAATACACAGATAAAGAAACAGAGATGCAGAGAGTTGTTGGAAGGCACATAGATAGGATTTAAAGTATCATGTCTAGATCCTATCTCTTGACTATCCAAGGCTTTTGCCACAGCATCAAGAATATAAGATACTAACTATATTAACATCTTTATACTGTAAGAAGTGAAATTAAGCAATATTATTCCCTGACTTTCCTCATAATCAACCCAAGACATGTATAGCAATACCCCACCTATTCAAATGATATAAAGGTAATGAATTCTTTCTAAACTTAGTAAGAATTGAAACTTCTTTTTAAACATATATTTTTTAGTTGTAAGTGGACACAATACCTTTATTATATTTTTATGTGGTGCTGGGGATCCAACCCAGTGCCTCACCCCACTAAGTGAGCACTCTACCACTGAGCCACAAACCCCAGCCCAATAATTGAATCTTAATGTTGATTTACATGAAGAAACCTCTGGAAAATTATATTCTTATCTCCATTTTTACTCAGTTACTTTGAAACAAACACTTCGGAAATTAACCTTGAAGTACATTTTGAATGAAAAGAATTAGTACCTAAATTTGTCCAGATAATAACTTTAAATCAAATCAAAAATGATTACAAAATTAATATTAACTAAAATGATATATTAGTTGGTAGAATGCTTACTGGTTTGGCAAAGTTTTCTAAGACCTTTACATGCCTTTATTTGTTAAAATCTTACAAAATTCCTGTAAAGTAGATTCTATTATCAAATCTATTTTACAGATGAGAAATGTAAGGATCCATGGTCAATAAACTTTGTCAAGGACACTCTAACCTTCTAATTGCTTATATCCATTATGTTATCCTACCTGTGGCTTTCTCCAAGTTGTATGTTCCACTTTCAGGGGAGTGTTTGCTATACTCTCCAAACATGAAGAGAAGAGGAAAGAAGTTTATCCTCTTTATTTTTCAATTACCCAAAGTTGTAAGTCTCTGGAGCTAATTAGCCAAAAAAAGATCCTTAATATAAAATTTTATCAGATCTATAAAGTTCACAAAATCAACATTTGGGAATTTCTGTAGTTTTAGTAACACAGAGTATAGGAATGGATTTTCTTGGATGTTTACCTAACAAATGGTGCCTTTTCATTCGCCTCCTTCGGTTGCTATTCTTCTAGTACCATTTACTGTAATTCCTTAGATTTCATTTTCTGTTAGGCCATGATGCATCAAGAGAGCCATTCAAGCCACCAAACAGTCTTCTCTTCATAATATTTCATTTGATAAATGTAAATGGTGCCAGCGTAAAGAAAAAAAATTTCCAGTCAGGAAATTGTTTTTTTGGGTCTTATATGAAAGTGTTTGATAGAAGTGACAGACTATATAACTCATATGATGATTGACTAGCCACCACCTTTTAATTAAAAGAGAAAAATGTCATAAATGGAATTGATAAATCTAAGTCAGTGTAGAGTAACATTCTGACAGTCCTCAAGGCAGCCTTAATTTTTTAAAGCTTGCTCATGATTTATGTTTTAAGAAAGTAGAAATTTCATTAAAAATAATTGATTTTGATGATGTTTCTGCATATACAAAAATTTATGATGGCTATCAGGCTCTTGTTATGGGAAATGCTAGACATAGGATTCTCCAAGAATGACCATCAGCTGCCTCCTCTCAATATTTTAACATTCAACCTTCTCTATCCAAGGAGGTGCCCAGAAGGAGCCCAAAGAAGATGTGGCAGTAAATTGAGACATCCTTTCTTGGTGATAATAACAATAAACAATACTTCTTACTACTTGCTTGTTATGGTTTGGATATGAGGTGTCCCCTGAAAGCTCACAAGAGACAATGCAGAAATTTTCGGAGGTGAGATGATTAGATTATGAGAACTGTAACCTAATCAGAGAATTAATCTGATGGATTAATAATTTTGAAAGTACTACTATACTGAAAGGTACCCTCAGGCAGGTGGAATATGGCTGGAGGAGGGAGGTCACTAGGAGTGTACCTTTGAGGTTTGTATATTTTCCCTGACTCCTACCCACCACTTTCTCTCTCTCTCTCTCTCTCTCCCTCCCTCCCTCCCTCCCTCCCTCCCTCCCTCCCTCTCTCTCTCTCCCTCTCTCTCTCTCTCCCCTTCCTGGCTTCCATAAGGCTACCGAGGAACCCTGGCTTCCTTGCTTTTCCTTTGTCATACCCTCCTATCATGATGCTCCATCTCACCTTGAGCTCAGAGTAATGGAGTTGGCTGACCATGGACTGAACCTCTGATATCAAAATAAACTTTTCCTCCTCTAATTTATTCTGGGCCCATATTTTGATCACAGCAGCAAAAACCTAACACTGTACTATACACAAGAAACTGACTAAAAGCTTCTTATTTAAAATCATTCAATCTTCATACCAACTCCATAAGGCAAGTGCTATTTTTAACTCCATTGCCATAGAGAAAACACACCTAAAGAAGTTATGTCACCTAACAAGGGAGTATTGGAGCTCATACTGTAATGAAGTTATTGTCTCATTCTAGAATCTGTGTTTAATTAACCCAGCTTTAACTCCTGTCCGTCCTTTCACCTTCACAAGGTAGATGCAAACAATCTGTGATCAGTCCTGCATGGGGTTGCTGTATTGTACCTGTCTGTATAATCAGAGCTGAGAGGTTAAACCAAAGACATGAAAGTGAGAAACTGGACTCAAGGAGACTTGGAGAAGGAAGGATTCCACAATGTAGGAAAGGTAGAGATTGGCAGCAAGGAAATCTCTCCTAAGGTTCCAGAGAAACCATTCCAGACCTTCTAACTTACCACTCCCAGTGCACCACTTGCCAAGCTGAAGTCCAGGTTCTCCCCATTCTCCTTCCTATGACCCAATAAATTGCTTGCATTTAACTCTTATATCCCCTGAAAGATAATACAGATAATTTAGTGCCATGTTTCTTAGAATCATCACCAAAAGACTAGTTATGACATCAAAATGTTAGCATGGTACAAATAGATTATAATAAAAACATATCTTTAGAAGAGTACATTTAAATAAAATTGAAAGTGCTACTGTGTTAGCCAAACACAAACAAAAACTCTATTATTGAATTTTGACTGTGCATATGGCTATTCAAGACATACTGAAGAACAATCAAATTGTTTATCACTTATTTTAGAAAACCATATATCAAATAAATAAATAAATCCTCAAGGCTGACATGTGACAGTGGTGCCAAAATGAAAGGCAAATGCAAGAGGTTAGTTGAGAATTTTGAGTCAAATGATCATATTTGATTTCTTCCTTATGCAGGGTGTGATTTTAGCTTTCTGTTATATAAAACTCTTTGCTCAATTTTATGATGCAGTATAACAGTTTGGCGCAATACACAAATTACATTCACTATTTTCTGTATCAGAAATTTCATTTTCCAATACACTCAAAATTGTACAAAAAGTAATTGGTTTTCTGAAATGGGTTATTGTCCTAAAGACCCCCTACACATAGCCAATGCCATGAAGGTCCCATAAAAATAACATCTGCCTCTGATCCTGCAGCTCAAGAGATTTCCTAGCACTGCCTGCCATCCTTATTTACTCTCACTTTGGTCTGGTTTCCATAGTCGCCAACTGTTGCAGCCTATGCTAAATCTGTCAGTCTTTGTACCAGCAACCTGGTTAACTGTCTGCTGTGCTTTGGCTTTAGCATCCTTGACAAGCTTCCAGGACTGCCTTGCTTCGCACACTGCCCATACCAGACAAATCCCTCTCTTCCTTGGTCTGCATTCCCCAGCCTGATTCACCACTCTAGAAGAGGTGAGGCACCCCAACAGTGATGACAAAGTGCTATGGCATAAAAATGGCAATTTCCAAACTTCCTTCAGAGATTTTAGAGAAAATAACAACAAAAAACAAAGAATTTAAAGATTCAGAAACATGATTTTTGTGTAAAAAATGTTTAAAAGAAGATAAGAATCTCTGACCCAAGGGACATAGATATTCGTAAAAGTACGTGATTTAATTGCATATTTAAATACTCTTATAGGAAAAAAAAAGTATTCATGTGCACTTAACCACACTATGCATAAATTATCATGTACAATGACATAAAAGAATTACACTAGTTTCGTTAATGGTATTAGGCCTGAAGCTCTTTTATCATAAATTTTCTTAGGAATATGTATAAATAAAGGAACAAGATGGGAGACACTTAAAGCAGAGTTGTTCAATATAAATAAAATGTGAGTCACAGAAGTAATTTAAATTTTCCTAGCCCCTGCACTTTAAAAAATTTAATAATGTATTTTTACTTGATCCACTATTTCCAAAGTATTATTTCAACAAATAATATAAAATTATTGAGATAATTTATATTCTTTTTTAAACTAAGTCTCTGAAATCAAAATGTATTTTGTAGTCACAGCACATTTCAATTTGGATTACCCACACATTTCAAGTATTTAATAGACCCATGTGGCTTGGGGCTACCTTATTGACAGCACAGCCATAGAAGAAAGGGTAATTTTTATCAATTTCCTGACAAAGAATTATTTCTTTAATACAAATTGAGTTTTAAAAGAAAATAAGATGCAAATTTCATGCTTATTTATATCATCAAATAATTTAAATTATTTAATTTTCATCTCAACCAAATCCTCTTTTACATTCTAAACTACCCAGTGTCACTATGTAATTATAACCTTTAGTTTGAATTCTTATTGCTATTAGATAAAAATTGAGAGAGTCTCATTCTAGGCATCCATCTGATTGGATATCCACATAAAGCTGCCCAGCCCTCACTATGGAAATATAGCCCTGGGATGAGGAATGACAGTTTAATGGAATAGTATATGCAGTGAAAAGAACATATAACAACTAGCCATTAGAAACAGTGTATTTTCAATTCTATGTGCAATTTCAGGCGTGACAAAACATTTCCATGAATTCTTGTTTCCTTAATTAACTTTTTATGATCTCTTCTCTCCTTATCTCTAAGCAACTAAAAATTTAATGAGAATTGATTTCATCATAAGTAGTTTGTAAGCAGAAAAATCCTATTTTTAAAGGTCATTTTACAAAAAAAACTTTTAAATCTATAGGAAGCAATACTAACATTCATTTTAAAAAGATAAAAACTTAATACCAAACATGTTATACAATTTATGAACTACCACACTTATGTATATGTTCATCCATTCATTCACTCAACTGGTATTGAATAGAAAATATATGCCATATGATGTGTGAAACAGAAATTCAACAAAAATATTCCAGAAAATGTTTAAACTTTTACATGGGAAGAGACAGAACCATACACTGCCTATACTCAGAAGTTTTCGAGATGCTTCAAGTAAAGAGTTCCTAGGTCTCTCTCTTTTGTTTTTATTTGTTGTTTTCAGATAGACATGACAGTTTCTTGAAGAAGCATTGAGAAAACACCCAACCATGTTTAAGTCATCTCTGAAAGTAAACTGAACTTTGAAAGTTAAGTCATAATTTCAAGTTCCAAGTAAGGGAAGCAAGGAAAAACAAGCAGTACTACTTAAAAGAACTCTAGTTCAAATAAAGCAGTCTTTCATTTTTATGGAGACTTACCAGAGTTTGTGTGGCAAGAAATGAGGCTGGGAAATTATTAACCAGCAGGGGTTAATAAAGCAATCCCGAGTTAGGAGTTATGGGGCAGTTTTATGTAGGAAAGTGATTTACTATAGTATGCACATTTTCTCAAGGATATAACAAAATACCTGTAGCTGGGTACTCTATGAAGAATAAAAGGAGTATTTGGTTCATACTGTTGGAGGCTCAAAACTCCAACAGTATGGTGCTAGTTCTGGGGTGGGGGATTATAGCTGCATCATACCATGGCACATGATATCATGGCAAAAATGCATGTAAGAAGAAGAGCCAAAGAGAGACCAGGGAGGGGGAAGAATTGCTCTTTTATAACAATCTTCCAATGATAACTAATAAGGGTCTCACAAGAACTACATCAAATCCTCCGGAGGGCTCTGAACCCAATGACCACCATTACCTTACACTAGGCTACACATCTTACTGGTTCCATATCACCTCCCAACACTGGGAACAGGAGCTTCTAACACATGAACATATGGTTGGACAAACCACTTCCAAACCATTGCATGTATTGCATGTATTATAAAAGTATTCTGCCTTCTTTGTGGCTACTACATGGCTGGGAAGAAATGTTGGAGTAAGGAAAACTCACTGAGAGAATGGTACATTTTAATAATTGGCAACTGCCTCGGCAAGGAACATCTGATCATGATTCTCAACTATCTTGCTCTGTAACAAATGTGTGCTAGTACCATTCATTAAAGCAAAGGATTATAAGAATAAATCCTAAATTAAGCACTTACTCTGTGGCAGGTATTATACTTGTTTTCTGTATTAAGCAGTTTAATCTTCACAATAATCATAAAAAGTAAATATCCTGACTATCTCAACTAACTGTTGCAGACACAAGACAAAGTTAAGTATCTTGCCCAAGATCAACCAACTAAGTATTGAAACTTAGATTTCAACACAAGCATCTATCTCCAGAGATACCAGTCTTGGATAGGATATTGAACTGGGAATACAGGAATCATGTGTAATCAACTTTCCAGCACTTTGAATTGTCCCACGAAGCTCTCAAAGAATGTTATATCATTGCCCAAATTTTTGAACAATTTCTGATAAAAGACATATACCCAAAGGAATTTATTTAAGAAACTTTATCCTGTCCTACTAGAACATTACCAGCATCACCTGAGTCACTGCTTGATTAGCTAAGATGATTTTTAAAAGATTTATAGCATAAAATAATTTTAAAAATGTCCATCCATAAATAATTTTAACATGAAAACAATTGGACATGCAATTCTGACTCATAATTACGAATTGGTTATTGTTAGAATGACCATAGTCCCAATTTGCCTAATAGATATTTTTTTCTGCCTGCTCTCAACCTGTAATTAGCAGTTCCTTGTTCAACTGTCAAAGATATAATGGTTTAGGACAAAATGTGGTCATTCTATGAGTTTGGCACGCTAAATAAGAGTATGCCTACAATCTTGAAACTGTGTGTGTGTAAAGTCTTTCTTAATACTGATCATGAAATTCCTTTTTAAATCTAGGGCCCTGTACTTCCTCCTCCCCATCCTCTTCATTATGGATAGCTGCAATCAACAATAAAATAAAAATGAGGACTATAAGAAGCTTCTACTACAAAGTTCAAAAAATGTAATCCAAATGTGGAATTGAAAGACTCAGAATGACAAAGAACAAATTTTCCATCTTCCTGATTTAGGGTTCCAGATTTTTAAAAGATGTCAAAGATACACACAAAAAAAGTAAGAAAGCAAAAGACAGAAATTAGAATCAGCACCAACCAGATCCAAACAGAATTCATGCTGTATTATTTCATACATTACTTTCTGGGTGGTCCCACTACCAACAGTAGTGCATGGTTCATCAATTGAGTGGATTGATGGGACTCTGATAGGTTTTTTAACATACTCTCTCAGATCCACCTCAGTGCATGCAATGTACCATTCAGAGAGGCAAGATGCTTGTAACTGAAGGTGTATCGTTTGCACTTTGGGAAGGGAGAGGATTATATGGAATAAAACTTTCCCTCACTGAAATTATATACAAATGTTATAAAACATTAGAATTAATTGTGTTGTACAGCAAGGTTGTTTTATTTCATCTCCCAGCATTTTTCAAGAAAAAATAAAATTACATAGTACTTTGACTTCACGTGTCCCTCTACCTCTGAATGGGATGAGCACTCTGTGATAGCAGTGAGAATAAGAGCACTTAACAACTGACTGTGGATGCCACCATAAATTTCCATCCTATGGCTTCTACAGGAGAGCTAGCACTTATGTTTTCACAGACCTCTTTTCCTTTTAGGCAGATTGACACATGTATTTTCATTCAGTATCAATGGACACAATTAATGAAAGATCCATCCTCTTATTTCACAAATATTTATTGAGCACAAGAGACACTGATATAGACACAAGATATATTAGTGAATTAAACCACAGCAAATTGTATTTTCCAATATTACTGCACTTACATATTTTATCCCACCTGTCTTTTTGCAAAGTGATGTTGATCTTCTCCATCAAGAGTTCAGGGGCTCTTATTACAGCAGAAGAGATTCTGTGTGAAGTTGGGGATTACATTATAAAAGGCAATTTAGCTTCTGACTTATTTTCTCTCTCTTGGAATACACACCAACAGGGGTGAACTTGTTGGTTATGCAGCAACAAGAGGTAAGGATTACTGACTTGTAGCATTTACTGATTTCTGTGGAATGAATACTTCTTCAATCACTGATTTCCATCTATCGGTAGATTAACAACTGGCTCACAAAATTCTATATCATCAGCTCATGCAACCAGTGGAAGCCTACTCCAGTATAACACTGCCTGTCCTTGTGGAGCTTACATTCTAACAAGAAAAGAACTATTTCAACATGCATAACTTTATCAGTATAATTTGCTAAAAAAGACTAAAAGTAAAATATAATCATCCTAATAGATTTAGAAAAATATTTGATAATACTCAAGATCTGTTCACAATAAAAATTCTTAGCAAACTAAGAATCAAGAATCAAAGGTCAATTTCTCCAAAATCCTATAATTTAAAGTTTATTCATGCTTTCTCCCATAGGTCAGGAACACAAAAAGGATATCCATTTTCTTTATTTCTATGCAATGTCATTATGGAATACTAGCAAGTCCAATGAAGACATGAAAAGAAATAAAAGGCATATGGATTGGGAGGCGGGGAGACTCTCCCCCAACAGTCACACATGGTTGCTTATGTAAAAAAATCTCAGGGTTGTGAAGGATTTTACTAGAACTAATTATTGAATTTAGAAAGTTGGCAAATACAAAGCCAACATATAAAAATCACTTATAGTTCTGTAAGTTATAAATGATCAATTGGAAATGGATATGTAAAAGTCCAGAAAACACTACAGACTAATTTATAAATCTAGCAACAAAAATTATGTGCAAACATCACACAGTAAAAACTATAATAGTTGATAGAAGAAATGCAAAAAGAACTAAAGAAATGTATTATAAGGGCATGTATTTTGAGTTCCTGACTTACAAGTCTTAATATTATTAAGCTGTTACTTCTCTTGAAATTTTCATAAATTTAATAATTCTAATTGAAATCTCAGCAGCATTTTTGTAAAAAACAATTGATATGCTAGTTTGAAAAATGTATGAAAAGACAAAAGAAATAGAAGAGCCAAAAGAATTTTGAAGAAGAAAAACACAGGATGTGGCCTTATACCTCTGAATTTTAAGACTTAACACAGAGCTACAGTAATAGTAAATTATGCTACAGAAGAAATACATGGACACATGGATGATGGAGTAGCATATAGAGTCCAGAATGAACCCCTGCATATGCTGTGAATTTAGTTTTGACAAGGTGCAGTTTAAAGGAGAAAGGATATTATTTTTAAGGAATGAAGCTGCACCATTGGACATCTACACAGAAACAAAATTCACTTTGGTCCTTACCTTGAGATATCTTAAAAAATTGTCTCAAAAAGACATCACCCATAGAATTAAATGTAGGACTTATATATGTATGGAAAGATATCATCTAGATTTAAACCTCTAAATGAAAAATTAGAAAATCTCTGTGACTTAAGTTAGGAAAAGCATTCTCAGATAAGACATCAAAAGCACAATCCATAGAACTTTAAAAGGATGATTTTCATTCTAAATGATTACTCTGCATATTCATTTATTAATACTGTAACTTTGAATAACTGAATATTATATGGAAAATGTCTATATTACTTTTATAGAAAGGAAAAATAAAATACCAGATGTTAGGTTCTTACTGTTAATTTCTCCTTCTCTGTTTCTAGTGGGACTCCTCTGTGACATTCTCTGTTCTACTGCCAACGTGATTATTCTTCAAAAAAAGCTTGCTGCTATTTTTTTGTGCTAACAACCTTTAATATCCTTTAGAAAACCTGAAGGATAAAGTCCAGATTTGTTTAAATTCTTCATTCAAGGTTTATCCTCTTCTCCAGCCTAATGTTCTGTTACTTCTCAAAATTTTCTCTCTATATACCAACAACACATAGGATCTATGTCATTCAATGTCTTCAAAAATGCTATATCCTCCATCTATAATAATAGCATATAGCCATTTTATGCTATGTGTCTAATAATAGCAGTGTGAGTGAACTAACCATAAGAATGCATTTACCAGGAAAATTTGTCTTTGAAAGGGGTTAATTAACCCTGCTAAATGAGAACTTTATGACCTCACTTGATGAGAAAATTGTTCTATCACTATCAGAAATAGAGCACCAGACAAAACTTTTGGCTGCTATAAGGGTGTCTATATTCACCAATTCTTTCTAAAGTTTTATGTAAATTCTACTCACTGAATTAAAGCAGGGAACAAAAAGAACCAATCCCAGAGAAATTGAAACTAAAAAATAAAAATACTGCTATTTGTAGATGACAGATTTGTTTACATAGAAAATCCTAAATAATCTACAAGACAAAACTCTCACCTCTTACTGTGTTTAACAGTGTTTCAGAATTCAAGATCCACTCACACACACACACACAAAAATAGGACTTTTTTCTGCTTAGCAGCCAACAAGTTGAAAATAAATATAAAAAAAGCAGTTCCAATATGATCAAAGTAAATATATGCATGAAAATGTCACATAGAAATCCATTATTTTGTGTGATTAATATGTACTAATCATTATTTAAAAGCAGTTCCAAATATATAAAAATAAATTTAATTAAAAACATAATCACTAACAATTATGCACCATTGCTTAGCGAAGTAAGAGGGCATAACTAAATAAACAGATATACCATATTCATGGATGGGAAGACTTAATATTACTACACTGTCATTCTTCCACAATGGGCCAGATATTCAACACAATCCCAATCACAATCCCACAGACTTTCTCATAAGAATTCACTAGAAATTTTTAAAATTTATGCAAAAAACAAAGGAACATAATATTTGTAGTAATCATGAACATTAAGAAGAAAATATAAAGAATATATATCACTTAATATCAAGACAAATTTAATAAAGATCATATAATTCTGACAAGAAGATAAATAATTGATTAATGAAACAGCTTAGAGAGCACAAAATTAAATCCACCTTTATGTTGTTATTTAATTTTTTCCCAAAGTTGCCAAAGCAATTCCATTGGGAAATGAAAGTCTTCTGAATAGACAATGTTCAAATAAGTAGTTATTCTTACTCAGAAAGAAATAAACTTGAGTAGTACACTATACCTTATCCCCAAATTCATTCAAAATGTATTATAATCTTTAATGTAAAAGTTATAGCCATAAAGCTTTTAGAAGTACACATGAGAAAATATCCTAATGAATTGGGTTTATAAATAATTCTCAAACATGAAAAGTAGTAACATAAAAGAAAAAAGAATAAATTACTCATCACAAAAACTGACAACTTCTGCTCATCAAAAATACCATTGACAAAATAAATAGGCAAGCCAGAGCCTGAAAGAAAATATTTCCAAGATAAACCTGACTAAAAAGTTCCTGTGCCTCATTAATAAAAAAAAAAAAAAAAAAAAAAATTGTCAATAAATAAAAGTGGAAGTATTTGAACACCTGGAAAAAAATTTGTAAGTAGCCAATAAGCACATCAAGAACTGTTTAAAATCATCAGAGAACCAAATCTAAACAAGAAAACTAATAATACTAGATGTTAGCAGGATATAAAGTAGCCAGAACTTTCATACACTGTTGATGGGAATGTAATATGACACAGCCACTTTGAAAAAGTATGTGACAGTTATTTATATAAACTAAACATACACCTATCCAATGACCCATGAATCCACTTCTAGGTATTTATCCAGGAAACATGAAACTCTGTGTTCACAAAAATACTTTGCAAAAATGTCATTAATAGATATTATTAATAATTGTAAGAATCCAAAGCTGGAAAGATCCCAGGTATCTATCAACAGTAAAATTGATGAAAAAGTTGTGATATAGTCATACAAAAGATAAACATTTGGTAATAAAAATAACTTTCGATAAACATGTCAACATAGTTGAATCTCAAAAAAAAGTCAATAAAAAGAAATCTTTTACAAAAGATGCATGTTTATATGATTCCATTTATATGAAGTTCTGAAATAGGCAAATTAATCTATTATGAGAAAAATTCAGAACAAATTGCTATTTCTGTGAGTGTGAAGGAGTGTGGGGTAACTTTTGGGATAATGATATCCCATATCTTGATAGAGGTTTGAGGTTCACAAGTGTGTGCATTTGTTAAAACTCATCAAATGGTATGCTTAGATTTCACATTTCATTTTATATTAAATTTACCAAAAACTAGGAATGATAAACGAATATCTAAGTCCAGTTCTTGGCATATGTGCTTAAAGCTTAAATGTTAAGAAGTCTTAAATTTACTAAAAAGTTAAAATTGAGACCATATATGTAATCTTGCAACTAATAAAAGTTCTTAAAGTCTGTAAGATAAACACATACAACTCTATTCAAAAATGAATGAAATTCATAAGCATTCACAAAAAGAAAAGATGAATTTCAATAAATATATACAAAAGATGGCCAATGTCATTATTAAACAGGCTAGTACAAATAATAGAATATCATTTCAGAGATATTAGAGAAATAATTACTACAATCAAATGTGAAAATAGAGATGAACAATTCAACATGCATGGAGTATGCAGTGATGAAACCTCTATGGAAAGCAATATTTAATAAATTTGAATATTTGTATATATTAGATTCTCAGGTATACACTTTGGAGAATCTCTTGGGCATGTTTGTAAGATGGCAAAAATAGAATACATGTTAAGACATTCATTAGTAGGAAAAGGGATAAAATTCTAGACAAGAAAACTGAACTAAATCTGCATTGAAATGCATAGATTTTAAAAATGAAATGTTGAGTCAATAAGTCAAACTGCAAAAACAAATGTATAGTGCAGATCACTAATGTATTTTTGTGAAATATAGAATGATATAAATATTTTATAGATCGACATTTTATCACAGAAGTTACATGATTAATAGAACTATACCAACAAAGACCAATGACACAAGTTCATTTGATGGAATAACAGATAAAAGAGCACATGTGTAATCCCAGTGACTGGGGAGGCTGAGGCAGGAGGATTGAAATTTCAAGGTCAGCCTCAGCAACATAGCAAGACCCTGTCTCAAAATAAAAAATAAAAAGGGGTGGGTAAGTAACTCAGTGATAAAATACCCGTAGGTTCTATAAACAGTATTAAAAAATGAAATAAAATGAAAGAACATACTTCTTGAAAATTGCTGTAAAAACCAGTAGGCTTATCTGTAATCTTCCTGTGATCTCCTATCCTTCTAGTTGCTATGAAATCTGTTTTCAATAAAATCACCTGAGTGGGCTGAAACTACACTAGATAGTCAAGAAACCTCATAATGATTTACATGAGAGTTTTTATAACTTCTTGGCTCTATGTGACCTTTTCTGGAAAATTTGGTTACGTGCTTACCTAAGAGGCACAAGCAATAACCGCAGTATATTTCTGGGGGCTACTTTTACTTTCGGGTGATCACAATCTCAATTGCCATTCCCATCAGATACAGGCTAGAGGTACCTCAAATGTTTTCCATGCACATATATATCTAGGAAGTTAAAAAGAATGAAAACACTGTCGACCATCCTCAGAATAGTGGTTAGAACAAGGAAGGAAGAGTTGTGAGGTATGGGACATTGATTCTACCATTATCGTTTAATTCTCTTTCAATGGCAGAGAGAAAGATGGTTCAGGGAAGATGGATAGCAGATGTCATAATCTTTTAGACTCTGAATTCCCATAAAAAAATTGGTCAATGTAACTAGATACAACATTAAAAATTCACAAAATATCATTTGCAGTAAAATTAGGTGACTAATAATCCTCACACATTCTAATGTTCAAGAGGGTGCAGATCAGTCACAACATGTAGAAGAACTGCATGATGCTGGCATTTGCAGGTGAAAAGGGAGAGAAGCAATGTCAATTCTGACTGGATATAGGTAACAGATCAGAAAGAGCTGCAACCAGTTTGAAATTTGCATCTGAACTGCTATGGTTTCGTTCACTCATTAATGAGTGAGTAGAAGAGACTCAGTGAGAAAAAAAAAGGAACTTAAGAAGTCTACCCACAGGAAAGCTCAAACCTGACCAGAAAAGACTCCTTTCCGGGACCCAATAATCAGAATGAATTCAAAACTGCAGCAAGAAGCTCTTAATTTCATGCTGACATGAATTGGCATCTCCACCAACCCCCAAAATGACCAAACATTTGTAAGCAAGATTAGTTAGAAATACATGAAAGGCAATTTACATATTTTTTGTGTCCAGAAAGGAATTTGCATGAAGCTATGAGAAGCATTTTTAATATTATTACAATGATGGTTCTGCCAAACATATTCCTTAACTTTCTCATGAAAGTTCACAGTCAAATATGGAAGACCTGATAAACAAAAGAGTTCAATTTCGTTCCTTGCTTTATCTCTTTCTTCAAAAAGAATTTTGAAAGTTGTCAATGGTGTAAACCACTTATCTGTGTGTCAGAGTTCTGAGAATCCTCATTAACAGCAACATCAAAGAATTTTCATCATTCTTTGGCTCTCAGACGGGGATTGATCTAAACTAGAAGAAATTGTTCATTTCAAAGTCACTGGGACTGTACAACAAGAAAGTGCATATATTTTAAATTGAAATTATCTAAAATTCTTTTTGTAGATTATAGTTCTATCTGCACCACAATTGCACATGTATTCATAAAGTCTGGGATTCAAATGATACTCAAAAATAGTATTATTTTTCTAATCTAATATATAATGTATTTCTGAATTAGAATTATTGCTCTGAGTTTCCAAATTGTATTGGTTAGCAAGTTCTCTTGAAATTTTTTGCAAAAGTTGCATATGAGATAACATAGTATATAAATTCTTACATTTCCTACATATCAGGTATATGCTTTGGAGAAACTTGGCCATGCTGAAACATGAACAAATGTTCCTACCATTATTCTATAAACAATAGCATATAGCAATTATTTACAAAGCACTTACATTGTGTTAGCTATTATAAATAACCTAATACACAGGAGGATATGCATAGATTGTATGCTAATGCCATGCAATTTTAAATACAAGACTTGAGCATTCCTGGATTTGGGTATCCTCACAGGGAGGAGTTTCCAGAACCTCTTCCCCACAGATACTAAGGGATGACTGTACTCATGTCTATTTAGAGCCCTCACATTATTCTTCATAAATATAAGTATGTACAGAGTGTCATTTGTTTTAACTATTCTTACCTCCTGGAGGAACTTGCACCCAGTCCTATGATTAAAGCTGAAAAATAAAAATTTGAATTAAAATAGATACACTTTATATTCCAAAATAGATTTCTTCATTGCATTATTGAAGGATTGGTTTTAAAAAGAGAGAGGGAACAAGAAGAAAGAAAAGAAAGATAACAAATAAAAAGAATGTCATTTTCAGCAAATACAAGTAAAACCCAAAGTTCAAGTCATTCAAATTCTAGGATCTCTTTTTCTAGCAATCTCTTTTCTGGGATAAATGATTATTTGGTTCGACTGTCAAAAGTTTTCGAATTTCAGGGGAAAGTGATGTCTTTCAGTTATGTTGAATCTGATAGTTAATTGTGTCAGTGTGAATAGGCTAAGGGATGCCCACATATCTAGTAAACCATTATTTCTGGTGTGCCTATGGGGTATCTCAGGAAGAGATTATTTAAATCAATAGAGTAAGATCTGCCCTTGCTTAGTTAGGTAGGTATCACCCAATCCTCTGAGGGCCTGCTATAACAAAAGTCAGAAAAAGGAAAATTCATTCTCCTTCAATCTCTTCGCTCTCTCTTTCCCTCCCAATTCTGTCTCTGTCTATCTTTGTCACTTTCCTTCTTTCTCTCTTCCCTCTGCCCATCCCCCTGACCCCTAGGGACCCTTAAGCTGAGATATCCATCTTTTACTGTTTGACTTCAGAGCTCCCAGTTCTCTGCCTTCAGACTCAGAATTATTCCTGATTCCTCAACTTTTGGGAAACATGGTATGAAACTTTACTTTCATAATCACATGACCTAAGCCCCTGTACACACACACACACACACCATTAGGGCATATATAAATATACATACCGTTAGGGGATATATAGACACATATGTCACTAGGGGATATATTTACCTATCCAATAATGATCCTGTTTCACTAGAGAGTTCTAAATAATGCATTTAGTAAACAGGAATAATAGTTTTAGTAGTGTTTAAATTCATACTTCTTCATAAATGTTTTCTAGTTTCTGGCTCTTTGGTGCCAAAGTTTCTGCTCAGTCATAGTAACCAAAGTTGTGCTCAGCAGGAAAGTCTCTTCAAAAATATATCTATTTGATAAGAGCAATCATGATATTCCAGTCTTCTCTCTGGCCATATTGCCATTTGATTTGAGTTGACATTTGCATATCTGGATGTGCCCACATATTCGTTTCAGAATGTGGGCATCAGAACCTAACAACATGAAGGAGTGCCTGTTGACTAAATCGGAAACAAAGTGATACAAAGACCAGATGAGCAAAATGCCCTCCATTTGTAACTGGAGGTGTACTATTTGGGGGAAAAATGAACTATTAGTCCTTTAAAAGCAAAACTTACATCATTTTATTTTGTTAAGGCCAATGTTTATTTCAGTGCCTGGCACTTAGTGGGTACTAAATAAAGTGTATATCAACATTCAGGGATAAAAGTCCTCTTGTCTTCATACTAGAAAAACATTTTGATTCATAATTGTTATGCAGCAAATATTTGAAACAAAAAGTTTCTGGGACATACAACATTTCTTATAATGTTGTAATTTTTATCTACCTTAATAGTATACACATGACTAATATTTATAGATTGCTTTCTAGTGTTCGTACAGATATTTTATATAGTTACTTTCAAATTTCATATTTGTTGCTTTGTCTTTTAATTTAACATTTTAATATTGCAATTTTTTCCACATTCATGAACAGTTTGAATAATTATTATTTTCATGATTTCTTAGCATTTTATTGTGAATGACAAAATAAAATTAACATATTTCCTATTATTACCTTTTAAAGAAAATACATTATATTCATCTGTTCTCTACAGAACATAATTTTAAATATTTAAAAACATGTTTGGATACAAAATTTCTTTTTTAGCAGAAAAATCACCTTTGGTATTTAACAAAAAAATGCAAAGAATCGAACACTTTAGGAATGCTCATTGGTTTGATTATTTCATATCTAGTCAGCAAGACTCATTTATCTATCTCAGATTGAAATGTCAGTTTCTCATTTGAAAGCCCAGGGATATTTTCCTGCCTACTCTATTTCACTTGACCCTGAGGAAATGGTAAACTACCCGACTCAAGTCTCTAGCTGCTGGCTGCATTCATGGCTTAAGTACACAGATACATCCTGTGTGGACTTTGGCTTTGATTTTTAAAATATTACAAAATTCATCCTTTTCCTTGGGTTTACCAAATCTAAACGTGGGAGTTCATCAACTTCCATCACACTTCACCAAAAGATTCGTAATAGAAGTTCATCTCTCACAGACATTTTCCAATTTATTTTTAAAAATTCAAGCTTTCCTTTCCTAGAAATTCTCTATTTAAAATTGCTTGCTTCTCAGAGAAAACAAAAAAGCCAGGAATCTATTTGATATAAAGTTTCATTGGCTTTAAAATCTCAAATTATTGACATGAGAATAAAATTATTAGAGCTAATATTTACTGAAGCTTACTGTTATTCAAGCACAATGAAAAGTATGTTTTGTATATTTTAATCACTGCAAAAATATTAGGAGGTAAGTACTGTTATTAACTTCATTTGAAAGAGAAGGAAATTGAATCATTAATTACGAATAACTTGCCCACAATTTCAGTGTGTAAATGTTAGTGTTGAGACAAGCTTGATATTTAATGTTATTCAACTTGGAAATCAAAAATGGAAAATGCAAGAATCTAATACCAGCGATGCTCAGAGAAGATAGGAAAACTAGAACTTTTTATTATATAAAAATAAACTAAATAATATATTCCAAAATACATTTCTGTGCAATATGCCTCCTCTTATCTCCCAAGCCATGCAAGATAGGAAAGCCTATATAAGGTCATCATTTCTAGAGGAAATTTCAGAGTCTTCCTCAAGACAGTGGTCTAGGTAGCCACCACCAACCAACTGAGGTAGGCTCAAGAGAAGAAACACACTACCATCCTAGGAGACAGATCCAGGACAACTCACTGGACACTTCCTTCAGAAAGGTAAATGTAGTGTGGGTACTAAATAAAAATAGGTGTATAACAGTATCAGCTGCTTCATATAAATGAAAGAAGGATTAAGTTAAGCAAAACAAAGTTCCAGACAATTTTAGTTTGATAAATATTCATTGCATGCACACACATGTGCACACCCATCCATTCATCCTCACACAGACACATTATAATGAGCCATGGAATTCATTAGTGAGTGAACAAAACAGGCAAAAATTCACCAGCTTTTAAAAAATCTGTGGTGTACAAAAATTCTGCATCTCCATTTAAGAATTTATTCATTCATATATTTATGCATCCATTTATTTCAACAATTTGATTATCCGCTATATATGTGTCTAGTACTGTTCTTTGAAGAATATAAATAATGCAACCTCTGCTTTCAAAGAATACAAGCTCTTAATCAGGAGAGACAGAAATAAAAACCATTAACTATTAGAAAATGTGAGCAGCATCTCAATACAGCTGACTATAAAGAGCCACAAAACTACAAGCAATAAAACATCTTAAAAACACACCTGTTTGTAATTCCAGCAACCTGGGAGGCTGAGGCCAGAGGATTGCAAATTTAAGACCAGCCTCAGCAACTTAGAAAGGTTCTAAGCAACTTAGTGAGATTCTGTCTCAAAATTAAAAAATAAAAAGGATTGTGAATGGGGCTCAGTGTTAAAAAGTGTTTCTGGGTTCAATCTTCAGTGAAAAAAAAAAGTGACCTAAAATATAAATATGGTGTAAGTATTTATCTACTTATTGAAGTCTTAATAGATCTGAGGATTGTTTGTTTGTTTATACTAGGGATTGAACCCAAGGGCATTTTACCCCTGTGCTATTTCCTCAGTCCTTTTTATTTCTTTATTTTGAAACACAGTCCTGCTAAGTTGCTGAGGCTATCCTTATAATTGCCATCCTCTTGCCTCAGTCTCCTGAGTCCCTGGGTTTACCAGCCTGTGCTACTATACCCAGTGTCTATAATTTTTAAAGGTCACTGTCTTTTTTGCTTAGGTTTTAACAGAACTTGGATTTCCCTCATTTTTCTTGGCTTTTTATAAAGGAAAATGCACTGCAGAATCCACCCTATATTTGAATATATGCAGAATATATATTAAGCACCAGTGGTGACTCAGTGCATACAATTATCACTTGTCAGCCTGATATTCTCCGAAGGAAGGTTGTAATTCAGAGGTGTGCCAGGAATGCCTCACAGGTTTAATTTAATTAGTACAGTTCTGACCTTTTTATAGTATTAACATATAATCTTTTGTCCCTATGGACTGGTCTATTCATTATGTTTTCCGCCTGAAGCTGAGAGCACATTGATTACCAATTACCAGTTTATAAAACTGCCAAGTCATCTCTGTCAAACGATTGTTTTCACCCATGAAGTTTAAAAATTCTACAAGTCAGCTAGAGTAACTGAAGGATTAATTAAAATGTGCCAACGGTAAGGAAGGACCCAGGAGATAGGGAAGCACCGTTTAGGATTGAACAGAGAGCAAGGATACAGGAAAGCCATGACAAAAATGATCTGTCACTCTAACTAATTGCATATTCTGGCCAGATTTCCATAGTGAAAAACTTCAGATTTTTATGATTAGTAAAAAAAAATTCTCTATAAGATGTAAGATACTTAGATAAATGAGATTATTTCATAAAAAGTTTAAGTTTACTGAGAAAATGACCTATCTGGTAATCTTTAATTAAAGGCCTTGGGTGAGAATTCAGGCATTTATCTATTAATAAACGTAATGCTGTTAGGATTAGAAGCATCTAAGAGCAACAGAGATCTAAAATAAAATTGGTTAAAGAAAACTAATTTTATTTTTTACACTCCAAAGAGAGAGAGCAGCTCTAGCTTATGAGGTCTAAGCAAACAAGATCCATTCCAGCCCTTTTCTTCACCATCTATAGGGTATAGTCTTCCTCTTTATGAAGAAAAAAAAAAAAAAAAAAAGGAAGCAAAAGCAAGGTGTTTATACCGGGATTCCCAGAAGCTGTCACAGGCTTATGTTCTCTTGTGCCAGATTTAGTCACATGATCACTTCTGGATCAATGACGACAGAAAGTTCCTTTTACTGTGGCAGCCATCTGCTTCTGCTGAAACAGGCATTTTATGGCTGGGGAGCAAGAGGACAATGGATGTCAGAAGGTCTCCTACTGATCTCTGCTACATCTTTGATTACTGGGTCATTTAAAACTACCTTGTAGTATAAAAAAAAATAAAAGATACATCATTTACAGACAAGTAAGGAAACAGTAATGCAAAAAGGCCAGATTGAGAAATAATAAACAATTAAAAGCAACCTTCCTACTGTTAGAATGGGGGAGGAGAAAATAATACACTGCTTATTAGATATGAGTAAATATAGGAAAGGAAAAGGGATATGTGATGCTTTACCAGCAAGTGTTAACAAGCAAATAAAGCAGATAAAGAAATACAATCCAATTAAAAATCAGATAAGCAGATAGAATCCAGTTAAACAGAAAAGTTATGACCCTTTCTCAAAATAAAAATTAAAAAGGCTGGGCACTTATCTCAGTGGTATTTACCTAACATAAGAGAGGCCCTGTGTTCAATTCCAAGTACAGAAAAATAAATACAGAAAACATAAATTTACCTATACATGTATGAGAGCAATTGTTACTTAAAATTTCTGAAACAGTTACTTTAAATTTAAACTTAGCAGCTCTTTCCATATTAGAAGCAATTATTTGAAGTATTTTATCTTCAGTCTCCATGCAAATAAATGAAGAAAAAGCAAAGTTATGCAAGCAAAGGAATGCAATCCCCAAACTCCGGCATTCCAATTTTATGTTGCATAGTGTAGGCCAAAAATATCTGGTGCTCAACAGGCCAAAGAAAATAAAATTTTATTGGAACACTTTCATGCACATTCATTTATGTATTGTGTATGGCTGCTTTTGCACTAAAATGACAGAATTGAGTAGTTGTGACTGATATCATACAGTCTACAAAGCCAAAAAAGGAAAGAGGATTGATTCGGTAGCTCTGGGGTGTTAAAACCCTGTACATTCCAAGGAAATATCTGGCCTTTGACCAACTCCTTAGAGCAACCTCTAAGTCCTTGGAATACCCTGTTTGGTAAGAGGATTTTCATTTGCCTTAGAGATTTGAACCATGCCAGAGAGTTTGTGCTAACAGTGTGATTTATGGAGGGATCCTTAGACTACACAGTTTCATTGTGATAGCTGGAGGGCCTGAAACAAAATCTCTGAAAACCAAGGCTTGGGTGCCTGTGGGTTCACATACGTCATCCACACAAATGGCTGTCCCACACCTTTGCTGGGAGAAGACAATGCTGAGCACATACATGCCCCTGGGAGAAGACAATTGGAAGCCTGTACTGGATTTCTCCTGGACTCTCTCCTATACATACTTGACCTTTGTTGATTTTAATAGGTGTTTTTTGTTCATTCGTTTGTTTGTTTTATTTGTAGATGAACACATTCCTTTATCTTATTTATTTTTTTATGTGCTGCTGAGGATCAAACCCAGTGCTTCACACATGCTAGGCAAGTGGTCTATCACCGAGCCACAACTCCAGCCCCAATAAATGTTCTTTTTGTGTAATAGAATGTAAACATAGTATTAATAGGTTTTCTGAGTACTGAGGGTCATTACGTGAATCAGTAAAACTGAGAGTCATCTTCAGAACCCCTGATCTTATTGACTCTTCACAGAGAACTTTTTCTATCCTCTGTCTGGGCCATTTTTGAAGTGTAAAATGACAAAAATGACCATATTCAAATGTTGAATATATTCAACATTTTTCAGAGTTCACATTGTTTTTCTACTTACTAGTTAACTTTCAATAATATTTGACCTTTTCAGCAAATTTTAATCTATAAAACAATATCATCCCATCAGTAATCAATATTGATTTTTCTTACCTGCACAAGTTCTCAGTTATGAATATTTTCAATATATAATATTTTTAGGAATAATCACAAGAATAAACATTAGTATGTGCATTAAAAAGTAAATGCATTCTCTTCAGTAGACAGACATACCTGCCAAGATTTGAGCTTGTCAAAAATAGGATAAAGCTAACCTACACATTGAGGGGCCATTTCTTATTTTTTACTACATACAGAAGTCAAGAAAGATTATAGGAAATTAAGTGCACACTTGCATTACTAAGTTCATGCATTGTTTTTTTCTGTCCTGGGGTTAATATTAAAATAAATTTGTCATTATAAGTTTGTAAAATGAAAAGCAAATTCACACTTGGCTACAGAGAGACTTTACTCAAAAGGAATTTTTTTTTTTTTATTTTATTGTAAACAAATGGGATACATGTTGCCTCTCTGTTTGTACATGGCGCAAAGGCATACCATTTGTGTGATCATAAATCCACATACAGTAATGTTGTTTGATTCATTCTGTTATTTTTCCCCTTCCCCCCACCCCTCCCACCCCTCTTTACCCTCTATACATTACTTTCTTCCTCCATACTTGCCCCCCTCCCTAACCCTAACTCTAACCCTAACACTAACCCTTCCCTCCCCCCCATTATGTGTCATCCTCCACTTATTAGCGATATCATTCGTCCCTTGTCTTTTTGAGATTGGCTTATCTCACTTAGCATGATATTCTCCAATTTCATCCATTTGCCTGCAAATGCCATAATTTTGTCATTCTTTATGGCTGAGTAATATTCCATTGTGTATATATACCACAGTTTCTTTATCCACTCGTCAATTGAAGGGCATCTAGGTTGGTTCCATAGTCTGGCTATTGTGAATTGAGCAGCTATGAACATTGATGTGGCTGTTATCTCTGTAGTATGCTGATTTTAGATCCTTTGGGTATAGGCCAAGGAGTGGGATAGCTGGGTCAAATGGAGGGTCCATTCCAAGTTTTCTAAGGAATCTCCACACTGCTTTCCAGAGTGGCTGCACTAATTTGCAGCCCCACCAGCAATGTATGAGTGTACCTTTCTCCCCACATCCTCGCCAACACCTGTTGCTTGTATTTTTGATAATCGCCATTCTAATTGGGGTGAGATGGAATCTTAGGGTGGTTTTGATTTGCATTTCTCT
Source organism: Sciurus vulgaris (assembly GCF_902686455.1). NCBI lineage: Eukaryota > Metazoa > Chordata > Mammalia > Rodentia > Sciuridae > Sciurus > Sciurus vulgaris. The sequence goes on from NC_136466.1 coordinate 51,823,034, forward strand.
TATTACTAGAGATGTTGAACATTTTTTCATATGTTTATTGATTGCTTGTACATCTTCTTCTGTGAAGTGTCTGTTCATTTCCTTAGCCCATTTGTCGAATGGATTATTTGTATTCTTGGTGTAGAGTTTTTTGAGTTCTTTATAGATTCTGGAGATTAGTGCTCTATCTGAAGTATGATTGGCAAAGATATTCTCCCACTCTGTAGGCTCTTTCTTCACATTACTGATAGTTTCCTTTGCTGAGAGAAAGCTTTTTAGTTTGAATCTATCCCAGTTATTGATTCTTGCTTTTATTTCTTGTGCTATGGGAGTCCTGTTGAGGAAGTCTGGTCCTAGGCCGACATGTTGAAGATCGGGACCTACTTTTTCTTCTATAATCTGCAGAGTCTCTGGTCTGATTCCAAGGTCCTTAATCCATTTTGAGTTGAGTTTTGTGCAGGGTGAGAGATATGGGTTTAGTTTCATTCTGTTGCATATGGATTTCCAATTCTCCCAGCACCATTTGTTGAAGAGGCTATCTTTTCTCCATTGCATATTTTTGGCGCCTTTGTATAGTATTAGAAAGTTGTATTTATTTGGGTTTGTGTCCGTGTCCTCTATTCTGTACCATTGATCTACCTGTCTATTTTGGTACCAGTACCATGCCGTCTTTGTTACTATTGCTTTGTAATAAAGTTGAAGTTCGGGTATTGCGATACCCCCTGCTTCATTTTTCCTGCGAAGGATTGCTTTAGCTATTCTGGGTTTCTTATTCTTCCAGATGAATTTCATGATTGCTTGCTCTATTTCTGTAAGGTACGTCATTGGGATTTTAATTGGGATTGCATTGAATCAGTATAGCAGTTTTGGTAGTATGGCCATTGTGACAATATTAATTCGGCCTATCCAAGAACATGGGAGATCTTTCCATCTTCTAAGGTTTTCTTCGATTTCTTTCTTTAGTGTTCTGTAGTTTTCATTGTAGAGGTCTTTTACCTCTTTTGTGAGATTGATTCCCAAGTATTTTATTTTTTTCGATGCTATGGTGAATGAGGTAGTTTTCATAATTTCTCTTTCTGAGGATTCCTCACTTATGTATAAAAATGCATTGGATTTATGAGCATTGATCTTGTAACCTGCCACTTTACTGAATTCACTTATGAGTTCTAACAGTTTTCTGGTGGAATTTCCTGGTTCCTCTAAGTATATAATCATATCATCCGCAAATAGGGATAGTTTGAGTTCTTCTTTTCCTAATCGTATTCCTTTAATTTCCTTGGTCTGTCTAATTGCTCTGGCTAGAGTCTCAAGAACGATATTGAATAGGAGTGGTGAAAGAGGGCATCCCTGTCTTGTTCCAGTTTTTAGGGGGAATGCTTTCAGTTTTTCACCGTTTAGAATGATATTAGCCATGGGCTTAGCATAGATGGCCTTTACAATGTTAAGGAATGTTCCCACTATCCCTATTTTTTCTAGTGTTTTGAGCATGAAGGGGTGTTGTATTTTATCAAATGCTTTTTCTGCATCTATTGAAATAATCATGTGGTTCTTGACTTTAAGTCTATTGATATGGTGAATTACATTTATTGATTTCCGGATGTTGAACCAACCTTGCATCCCTGGGATAAAACCCACTTGATCGTGGTGCACTTTTTAATATATTTTTGTATGCGATTTGCTAAAATTTTATTGAGAATTTTTGCGTCAATGTTCATTAATGATATCGGTCTGAAATTTTCTTTCCTCGATTTATCTCTGTCTGGCTTGGGTATCAGGGTAATATTGGTTTCATAGAATGAGTTTGGGAGGGTACCCTCCTCTTCTATTTCATGGAATACTTTGAGAAGTATTGGAATGAGCTCTTCTTTAAAGATTTTGTAGAACTCGGCTGAGAACCCATCTGGTCCTGGACTTTTCTTTGTTGGTAGGCTTTTGATGACCTCTTCTACTTCATTACTTGAAATTGTTCTATTTAAATTTTGTATGTCCTCCTCGTTCAATTTAGGCAATTCATATGTCTCTAGAAACCTGTTGATGTCTTCGAAATTTTCTATTTGGTTATAATATAGATTTTCAAAATGGCTTCTAATTATGTTTTGTATTTCAATCGTGTCTGTTGTGATATTTCCTTGTTCATTCCGAATTTTGGTGATTTGGGTTTTCTCTCATCTTCTCTTTGTTAGAGTGGCTAAGGGTTTATCAATTTTGTTTATTTTTTCGAAGAACCAACTATTTATTTTGTCAATTTTTTGTATAGTTTCTTTTGTTTCAATTTCGTTGATTTCAGCTCTGAGTTTAACTATTCCCTGTCTTCTACTACTTTTGGTGTTGGTCTGTTCTTCTTTTTCTAGGGCTTTGAGCTGAAGTGTTAGGTTGTTTATTTGTTGATTTTTACTTCTTTTATTGAATGCACTCCATGAAATAAATTTTCCTCTAAGTACTGCTTTCATAGTGTCCCAAAGATTTTGATATGATGTTTCTTTGTTCTCATTTACCTCTAGGAATTTTTTAATTTCCTTCCTAATATCTTCTGTTATCCATTCATCATGTAATAGCATATTGTTTAATCTCCAGGTCTTGGAGTAGCTTCTGTTTTTTACTCTTTCATTTATTTCTAACTTCAAACCATTATAATCTGATAGAATACAAGGTAGTGTCTCTATCTTCTTGTATTTGCTTACATTAGCTTTGTGGCATAATATATGGTCTATTTTAGAGAAGGATCCATGTGCTGCTGAGAAGAAAGTGTATTCGCTCTTGGTTGGATGGTATATTCTATAAATGTCCGTTAAGTCTAAATTATTGATTGTGTTATTGAGATCTATGGTTTCTTTGTTCAATTTTTGTTTGGAAGATCTGTCCAGTGGTGAGAGAGGCGTGTTAAAATCACCTAGTATTATTGTGTTATGGTCTATTTGGTTTCTGAAATTGAGAAGGATTTGTTTGACATACATGGATGAGCCACTGTTTGGGGCATAGATGTTTATGATTGTTATGTCTTGCTGATTTATGGTTCCCTTAAGCAGTATGTAATGTCCTTCTTTATCCCTTTTGACTAGTTTTGACTTGAAGACCACCTTATCTGAAATGAGGATGGATACCCCAGCTTTTTTGCTGAGTCCATGTGCATGATATGTTTTCCCCCATCCTTTCACCTTTAGTCTATGTGTATCTCTTTCTACGAGGTGAGTCTCTTGCAGGCAACATATTGTTGGATCTTTCTTTTTGATCCAATCTGCCAGTCTATGTCTTTTGATTGATGAGTTCAGGCCATTAATATTCAGGGTTATTATTGAGATATGATTAGTATTCCCGGTCATTTGGTTCATTTTATTTATTTATTTATTTATTTATTTATTTATTTATTTTGAGAACAACTTGGTTCTTCCTTTATTTGACAATTCCTTTAGGATTGTTCCTCCCATTGCTGATTTGTTTCTTTGTTTTTCATCTCTTCCTCGTGGAATATTTTGCTGAGAATGTTCTGTAATGCTGGCTTTCTTTTTGTAAATTCTTTTAGCTTTTGTTTATCATGGAAGGATTTTATTTCATCATCAAATTTGAAGGTAAGTTTTGCTGGGTATAAGATTCTTGGTTGGCATCCATTTTCTTTCAGGGCTTGAAAAATGTTGTTCCAGGCCCTTCTAGCTTTCAGGGTCTGGATTGAAAAATCTGCTGATATCCGTATCGGTTTCCCCCTGAATGTAATTTGATTCCTCTCTCTTGCGGCCTTTAAAATTCTGTCTTTATTTTGTATGTTGGGCATTTTCATTATAATGTGCTTTGGTGTGGGTCTGTTGTAATTTTGTATATTTGGAGTCCTATAAGCCTCTTGTACTTGATCTTCCATTTCATTCTTCAGATTTGGGAAATTTTCTGATAGTATTTCATTGAATAGATTGTTCATTCCTTTGGTCTGTTTCTCTAAGCCTTCCTCAATTCCAATAATTCTTAAATTTGGCCTCTTCATGATATCCCATAGTTCTTGGAGATTCTGTTCATGATTTCTTACCATCTTCTCTGTTTGTTCAACTTTGTTTTCAAGGTTAAATATTTTATCTTCAATGTCTGATGTTCTGTCTTCCAGGTGTTCTATTCTATTGGTTATGCTTTCTATGGAGTTCTTAATTTGGTTTATTGTTTCCTTCATTTCAAGGATTTCTGTTTGGTTTTTTTTTCAATATCTCTAACTCTTTATTGAAGTGATCTTTTGCTTCCTGTATTTGCTCTTTTAACTGTCGATTGGTGCGATCATTCAGTGCCTGCATTTGCTCTTGCATCTCGTCATTTGCTTCCCTGAGCATTTTAATTATGTACATTCTGAACTCCCTTTCTGTCATTTCTTCTGCCATGCTGTCGTTGGGTTTCATTGATGTAACATCTAGATTTGTTTGCAGCATTTTCTTTCCTTGTTTTCTCATATTGTTCAGGTATCAGTTGACCGCTGTGATATTGCAGATTTCCTCTATTGTCTTATAATATCCCTGAAGATTTCTATTATATCCCCTCTTAGTCTTCAGTAGCCTGAAATCTTGGAGGAAGTTGATAATGCAGTGCTCCACAAGGGAGCTGACTCCCTAGGGGTGGTGGCCTTCTGGTGGGGTATATTCCCTGCTAGTGGGCAGAGGTACCTTCACTTGCTGATGAATGGTCATCCAGAAGGGAAGTAGGTTGTGGGCTGATGCAAGACCAGTTTGGGCCTGTGTCTCTGATTTTATGGTCCTTTTGGGAGAACCTCACCCAACAGGGAGGAGTCACCCGGTGGGGAGGTCTCGCTGGTTGGTTTTCCTCCCAGAGGTTCCGTTCAATTCACAACTACCGCCTGGGCTGGGCAGCCTTCTTCTGCAATGTTCCCAGGGACCCAGACCTACCTCCTGGGCCTGGAAGCCTCACCCTTCGCAAACGAATCTCCTTAGGCTGCCTCTCCTCAGAGAAGCTGCCTGCAGTCCTGGAGCCTTCGCTCCGCCCCTCAGTTTGTCTGTGGGGCCCTTCCACCAAGAAGCCGTCTAGGACCCTGCTCTGCACTTTTCGCCTGGCTATGCGGCCCCTCCTCTGAGCATCCACCTGGAGCCCCTTACAATCGCTCCGAGTCCCAGTGACCCGCCACACGCCTTTTCCTCCGGCAGCCACCTGTTGTTCCGTGCAGTCGCTCTAAGACCAAGTGACCCACCACGCAGCACTTTCTCCACCAGGCAGTCACCCAGAGATCTGGTGCGTCACGAGTCCCAAGAACTCACTGTGCACCTTCTTGTCCCGACTGCCTCCCGTAGCCCTGGTGCAGTCACTTCGAGCCCAAGCACCCCGCCGCGCTCCTCCTCCTTCTCCAGACAACCCCCCTATGTTCAGGAGCGGATGCTCTGGGACCAAACCACTCACCACGCTGTTCCACCGGATAGCCGCCCAGAGCCCTGGCGCAGCTGCTCCAATTCCAAGCGACGTGCCGAGCCCGTATTTCTCCTTCTCCTCTGGGCAGCCCCCTGTGTTCAGGGGTGGTCACTTTCAGTCCAAACAGCTCACCAAGCACCTTCTCCTTTGGGCAGCCTCCCAGAGCGTGGGTGGGTTGCGCCGAGTCCAAGCGCTGTGGTGAACAGCCACCTCTCCAATGCTCCCAGCTGTCTGCGATCACTGCTCCGGCGGGGGGAGGGGTGCCTCGCCGGCAGTTCTACTTTGCCAAGATCCCTGCTTTCGGGACTCCTGCCCCGTCTGGGACGCTTGCCCAGTGGGAGACTCTCGTCCGGCTGCTTTGAGTTGGTCCCAAGGCTCTCTATATCTCCTCTTCTTGAGTCCTGAGTCCTGGAGCAACACGAAACGCAGCCAGCCTCTAGTTCGCCATCTTGAATCCCCCCTCAAAAGGAATTTTGCAGTAAGAGGAGGGAGATGATTGCAATGGGAAGAAAGTCTTACCTAAGATCTGCAAACATCTCAAAAGTTAGGCAGAAAGAGTCTTTCTTTTATAAGAAGGAATAAACAAGCCTGGAAAGAGTCAGGCGTAGTGAAGTGGAATGCAGGAGAGGAGCATGATCATGATGTTACAGTAGGTCTGAGAACATTTACCCTGGAGGTCAGCCTATTTTCAGGAGGAGGCTGTTGAGTTTTATATTAACTCAGGCTTGGAGTAGATCCAAGTTCAGCATCCTAGGGAAAGGAGAAAAACTTCACCAAAGTTTCATTAACAAGCATTTTGTTCCAGTGACCAGTGTGGTCAAAATTGTTGAGCCAATCATTTTCTGGTCTTGTCATAGGAAAACAGAAGCAACTATGAGTCTTATTTAAATGAAATCAGGAATGAATTTTTTTTATAGTAAGCCATTACTGATAATATAAAGTGATGGGCTATTTCTTAATTCCTGCTGTGTTCCAGGAATATAAGACTCAAGTAAATTTCAACATTGTCAGAGCATACAACTCACAGCGACAATGCCAAATCATTTAGGTAACATTGTGATGCTCAGGAATATAATCTAATGTTACAACTTAATGGGATATAATGTAGCACAGGAATTTCAGTTAATGACAGTGAAGAGGTAATTTTTAGAATTTGGGGAAAATTGTATATTGTATTCTCCTTAAGTAATTCAGTTAAAAATTGGAGATTATTGACCTATGTTGTGATCCAGGTGCTAGTCTAGGTGGTGGTGTATGTATATGAAACTAGGTAGGTAAAGCCCTGACTTCATGGTGCTTCATACTCAGAGGGGAAGAAAGATAAAAAGAAGTAATAAACAAGGGGACCAAATTATCATGATAGCTGTTTTGACTGAATTGAATTTCTCCAAAATTCATATGTTGGAGTCTTAACCCCCAAAACCCCAGAATATGAATTTTGGAGATAAAGTCTTTATGAGATAATTACATTAAAGTGAGGTTCTTAGAGTGATTTTTAAACCAATATAACCAGCATTCATATAAGAAGAGAAGATTAGGACACAGACACATATTCAAGGAAGACCTTGTAAAGGCCCAAGGAGAAGATGGTCATTTCCAGGCCAAGGAGCAAGAACTCAGAAGAAACCAACCCTGAAAAATACCTTAATCTTTGACTTCTGGCCTGAAGAAATGGAAGAAAATCGGGCTGTTTTAAAAGCCACCAGTCTATGGTACTTAGTGATGGCAATTCTAGCTGCCATTAGTGTTACGTGGAAATAAAAAGCACAATGTAATCAAGGAATAATTGGTGGGTAGAGGGTTGGGATTGTGGTGTGGTAGACTGGTTAGCAAAGCCAGAGGAGACGTGTTTGAAGAGATTCATTTCTACTTGAACAAATCATGGGGAAACCTAAGTAGGCAATTCCTGACACAGAAGACTGAGTGGCAAAAAGCCCAACGAAGACAAAGGTGTCCAATGTGACTGAAAAGTATACAACTTCTAAAAGTTATAGATATACAATATATAACAGGAGAGGAGACTGTGACGACTTTGGAGAGGCCAGATTTGTTTGTTTCCTTGATTTTTCATATCTCTAACACATGAGAATATGCAAAGGCCTAGAGACTGTGTTTCTAATCCTTTCTCACTTTGGAATCCAGAAGATTCCAAATTTTGAGAATGCTAACTTCAGAAATGAGGCAAAAACTTAACTGAGAGCTGAGGACCTACACTTATTCTCAGAGTGTAAATGATAATAAAAACCACATCGAGAATTTGGCAGACTTCATCCTCCAAATATATCTGTTATCCATTGTAACTTGATGACCTTTGAAGGAGATAGAAAATAGATTGCCATATGGAAGAAGCACAGAATAAAAATTGATTTGAGGAAGTACAGGAGCAAAGTCATATCAACACTGAATTAAGTAATTCATGCTGAAAGTCATGTTTCCAAAATTGTGTTTATGATCACAAATAAAATAAGAGACTTCAATGGTTAGAAAAGAAGAAAAACTTGACATAAAGAAATGCCCTCCCATATCTCAACTAACATACAGAAAGGATTAGACATATTATAAAAGTCAGCCCAACTGCATGCCCAGGACTCCTTTAGAAAAATATTTTTCAGAATAGGTATATAAAATTCCTTAAGGTTACCAGGAGAAATGAAATTTGGACTAAAATTATATATTAAAAAAAAGACAATTATTCTTCCTCTGCCTTGTTCATTTCTGAAATTAATGAGAACTGTCACCAATCACTCCTGACCCTCTAATGGCCTATCAAAATTGTTTCAGTGGGTATGTCCTCAACCATTGTAAGGAGGATAATTCTGTTTTAATTATTCAACTGCTTTTCTCTTCTGTATCTATCCATGTGACATATCTTCTAGTCACTCCAAGTCTTGTGTCTACTTAAATGAACAAAAGAGAAATAATAAGTAGCAATAATATAAAGAGAAAAAAGGAATAATCTACTCTCTCTCTCTACAATAAGACAACAGACTTGAAAGTCCAGCTTTGATAGAGGAAAATAATGTCTAAGTCCACTTATTCACCATTCTGAAATTAAAAGGTTGACTTAATGACTTTGATAAAGAAATTTTATGTTAGAGATTCTGGCCAAATAGCAGTTTCAAGATGGTAAGATTTCAATCCTGATAGTAGCCGATACTCAAATACATGCCTTGATATCTTTTATCATTGCCTAAATCCCAGAAAGGAGAACTATGTTAGAAAATCTGAGGAAAATTGGAAATTATACAACTCAGTTGTCTTACAGACTATACTCAAGCAAACCTAGAAGCAGCCACATCAACATATCTTAAGTGGTATAAACAGATAAAGATCAAACCTTCTTTGGTTGACATGTGGCATATTAAACAGAAATCCAGAGGTTTCCACAGGCCTTTGGGGTATGTGGAAGATAGCTGACCTGAGAGTCTGTACACCTTCTTTTGGGGATTTTCTGTAGCAAAACAGAGGAAAACACCTGAGCAAAAACTAAGAGGCCAAGTGACTTGGTGAGGGAGTTGATTGTGCTACCAGGATCCAAGGTCATCTGGGAAATACCTTGACACAATAAAGAAAGGGACTAGCTGTCAGCTCTCAGATGTAACCTGACTACCTACATTCAGCAGAAATCAGAAAGATGCCAGAAGATGCCGACATAAATCTGAATTCCTTTCTGCATTTCAACATCAAGAGGACACATGTCATACCCTCCCCCACATGATCCATTTGTTTTAGGGAAGAAGGTAGAACTCTATTATTTCATTTTATATTACATGGAATTACCAGTTTGGAGTCAAATCTGTGGTTGTCATTACTCAACACTATAGAGTTTTATGGGGAAAATTCAGCCAATTAATGTTTTTTAAAAGGCTATGGTTTTTCTGCCATCTCAATATAAACACATTTGTGAACCTACTAAATGATAGACGAAATATTCAAGTTCGTGGAACCAGTCATGTTCTTGGACCATGCTAAAGTGAGTGCTGAAAATGTTTGTCTCTTGTGTTCTTTACACTAGATATATTTAACTGATTTGTCTTCAAAACCCCTACAGTTTGATAGGTTCCATCTGTAAAAGGTCAGTTCAGACAGGTTATACCAGGACTTGCCAACTTGAAAGACATGTAACTCTTTTTAGGTGTTGTTTTCCAAACATATATGGTGCTGATTAAATTTTAACTAGAAACCTAATCTACTTTCATTTCAAAAAGTTCTTCAGTGCTTGTTGACGATGGGTGGAAAGGGAAAAGATATTTCCAAATCTACATCAAAATTTCTCATGTAAAATTCTTTTGCTAAATCAAATTAGATTTATTTACAAAGGTAACCTACAAAGCATACTTTGGGTAATAAACATTAACTATATGGACTGGTTATGGGTTCACCAAAGTGCTTTAAAAACTTTCTCTTGGGGCTGGGGAGATAGCTCAGTCGGTAGGGTGTTTGCCTTGTAAGCACAAAGCCCTGTGTTCAATCCCCACACGCCCCCCCCCCAAAAAAAAAAAAAAACTTTCTCTTTAAAGTTTTCTCTTTCTATCTCTTTCCTACCTCCCTCTCTTTCTCTGACATATATTTTACTCTCAATCTTTTTCTAACTGGATTCCCTGATTTTATCTGGTAGACAGAAGAAACTTCCCATGCATAGACAGGTTTCACTTTGACTTCCATTTCTTTTATCTCCATTTTCAAAAGAGGCTCTTCATGATGAGGAAAGACAACTACATGTACTTTTATGTAGAGCCATGCATTCCTAAGATTCTGAAGATAAATGGCATCGTTTAATATTATGAAAATATGTGCTCTGCTCAGATAGTTTTGGTTTCTCTGGACAGTGCCATTCTTATAAATATATTTCATACTGGTAATCCTTGTGGATTAGTAATAGAACTTACTAAGGGAAAAAACAAAAACTAAGTATTTCTTTGTTTCTTCAAAGTAACGAAACCTTTTGAAGTTATACTCTGAATGCATGAACGAATAAATACATTCAAGATGAGAAGTGACATGCAGAAGCACTTTTAAAACATTTGCTTAGTATATTTTCTACTTTAGAAAGGGTGCTATGCTATAATTTCATTAGTATTATACATATATAACTTGTAAATAGTAGTTATTTTATTATCAATTTATCTTCACTATATAATATCAGATTTATCATTTTATTGATACAATTTTTAAAAACTTTATGGAACAATTTTCAAAAATCAGTCACTTAAATTAATACATAATTTCTTGATCACTCAATTTAATGAACTAAAAATAGCAACAGACCAAGATGCTGCATTTCTGGCCAATGGCTTCCTCATCTGTCAGAAGGGCACATGGGGTTTACTCCCTTTCCCCATCTACAAATGACAACTGATTTTTCCAGACTGTCAAATATTGTGGAAAATTTAGTTATAATAAAAGTGCAAAGAAATGGGAACTTTTCTCATTAAATTTCTAAGTTTGAAGCTATACTTTTTAAAAATTCTGTCTAGTGTCCTGGGCTAATTTCAGGGCCTAGAAAATGTATTGAGATCCTTATCTAAAAACGGTGAGAGTTATCTTTTTTCCATTATTTCTTATTTGTTCATAGTAGTTATACATAACACCAGCATTTTGACATAATTTTAAATTCATGGAATGTAATTTGCTCTAATTTGATCCCTAGTACTTATCTTTAACCTCCTTCTTCTCCCTCCCCCATTCCCTTTACTCTATTCTACTGATATTTCTATTTTTATTTTTTTTAAATTAATGTCTTGTAGATATACATACTGGTGAGTTTTCACTGTAGTATATTCATATATATACTTTGGAAACTTAGTTCAGGTTCATTCCACTGTTTCTCCCTTATCCCGCACTTCCCCCTCCAATCCCTTTCTTCTATCCCTGATTTTTCTTAATTGGGATTCCACCCCTTTCTTTTTTTCTTTTGATCTCTTTTTCTCCCTTATTTTAGGCTAACTTCCCCAGATAAGAGAAAAAATTTGACCTTCGCCTTTCTGGGTCTGACTTATTTCACTTAGCATCTTATTTGGAAAAAGAGACTCTATAGTATTGATTGAAATAAGAATCTTAAGGAGAAGTTTATCCTGGACTATCAGGATGGGCCCTAAATGCAATCACATGTATTGGGCATTGTAATGCACAGAGAAGGCAAAGAAAAGAGGAGGAGGCAATGTTAACTACATAAGTGAAGTTTAGTCACATGGCCACAGCCCAGGCACTCCTGGAGCCATGAGAAGATGGAAGATGGAAGGAATGTTTTCTCCCCTAGAGCCTTGGGAGAGAGTGAAATATTGTTCATACCTTGATTCAAACCTGGACTTTAGAACTGCAAAAGAATAAGTTGCAACCCAGTATTTGGTGGTTTGTTATAGCAATCCCATGTTATTAATGTAGATTGGCTAATATTTATGTATTGGCAGGGCAGCCAGTGCTGAAGATCTTGTCCTTGTTTGACCTCTCATTTCCCTGCAAAGGGTTCTTCCCACAAGTCCAAGTAGTTCCTATCTTAGTCTTCTAGTCTATAAGTCTTAGGGCCCTTTATTTCTGCCCTTTAGTTCAGTCTCTATTTGCATCCCAAAGAGCAGCAATTGCTCACTATTTTCAGTAGTTTATCATATGATAGAATTTGAAAAGGTAAATGGCAATAGTCTCCAGCTTTCTTATAGTTTCAAAAAATTAGTGATTTTGTGTTATTATATGTAACAATTGCTATTATGTGGACTTTGAAGGCTCAAAATAGAGTATCACCCGTTTTTAAAATTTTTTCTTAAAAACATTCCAACATTACTTCTATAAACCCCCAACTAACTTCTGTGCACTCACCTTTCCCCACTCATAACCCCTATGAAAGGACAATTATAGTAATTAGTCTTAAATAACAGGATTAGAACTTCTAATTTGGTCTTCTCATGAGTCGTCTTTTTTTTTTTACCTGAACACTAATTGTATTTGCATCATAGACCTTGTCGATTAAAATATAGGGAAATAGAATGTAAAATATAAAATTAGTTTTTCCCAGGAGGACCCATATAAAGTGATTTAGACAAAAACACAGTGGTCTTTCTAAGAAGAAAGAACAACACAAGCAAAAGCATCCAAATGGAAAAGTACACAGAGAAAGTTGTATCTGAGAAAGAGACTAACAACTGCATCAATTACTCATTTCTAGAAGTTGTTAAACGCAAGTTTTTTTCCACTAATAAACCCAATGATTCATCTCTGGATAGCTACACTCACTCACTTCATCATCAGGGAGTTTTTCTAAGTGTGTCCAATGTAGTGTACATTTTGAAAGTGTACATTATGAACTTTCTTTCTTCTTGGAATAAAATATTTGGAACACATCAGATATGATATGCTTTTTGATTAGTTTGGTTATAGTTGCTCTGGGTTTGGAAGAACAGAGCAATTTTCACCAATCTAATCTCATTAATCTCCATGTTATCTATCTGAGAAAGAAATGCTACATAGCAGGCTATTTATTTTCTGTTCAATGAATTCTTGTGTCATTCTCCTTGCAGTTTAATGAACAGTTTCTCCAAATTCTCAGAGCAGTTGAAGTGTTTATTTCAGCAAATAATATGTTCACAGAGGCACACATCATTATAGTAGTCTTCCCTGGGAAACTTCCCTTCTGATATATTGTCACTTCTTGTTCTGCTGCACAATGGAAGGTCATGATGAAGTACAGTTATACTTTGTCCAATGCCACAGTCCTTCACTAATAATAAATTTCTAGAATCTAGAAAAACATTTATATCCTTTAATTTAAAGGACTTTAAAAGTGCTAGTTTATTTCCAGGTGATTTTGATTCATTTCTTCTTGTTGAAGAATAATGTACATATTTTTAAGATATACATGATGCACAGACCAATGAATTTTCACAAATTGCATACCATTTACTACCATCAAGAAGGTTGCCAGCACCCCAGAAAATGGCCTCAGGCCTCCAAGACCCCTTCTAATCACTACTTCTAAGCTCACCACTATTCTGAGTTCTATCACCATAAATAAATTTGTTGTATTTGTACTTCAAAAAAATAGGATACATATATTTTTGTGTCCAACCTCTTTCATTCAACATTTTATTTATCAGAGTCTTCTATAATGTTGTGTGTTATTTTAAATCATCCATTCTCATTCTACATAATATTGTACCATCTTGTGAGTAGATGATTATTTATACACTATATTATCAATGAACATTTGAGAAGTTTCAAGTTTGGTACCAATGAAAGTGATGCTTTGATGAACATTCTTATATATGGTTTGATGAAAATAAGCATTTGGATATTTGCCTAGGGGTGGAACTACTGGACCAGGGTATATTTACATGTTCAAACTTAGTGGAAAACACCACATTTACAAATGAGTCGTGCCAACATTCATTCTCAACAATACTAGACTGTTCCTTACTATACATGTTCAACATTTGTCTTTCATGCTAGACATCTTGATAGATATGTGGTGGTATGGCTTTATGCTTTCTTTGTGCTTTCATTGGTATATTTCTTTAATGATTGAGTTAGGAATGGCTTTTTATATGTCAATTGGATATACATAAATATTTTTGCTAAAGTATGGCACCTACTTTTCTACTGGGTTAGAACATTCTATCCAACTGCTACTGAATACACATTCTTGTCATCAACACATGGAACATTCTTCTGGATAAATCATATCATAGGCCATAAAACAAGGCTCAACAAATTTTTAAAAAGTTGAAATCCTTTTAGGTGTCTTTTCTATCTACAAAGCAATAAAATTAGAAATAAATAATGAAAATAACCTTCTTTTTCAATTTTCAAGAGTTCTCTGTAAGTACTTTAATTGAGAAATGTATTGTAAATGTCTTTTCCTGCTATGGGGGTTTCCCTTTCACTCCTGCATAGGAATGAAGAGTTTTGCTCTACCCTAGGAGAGTTCAATTACAAGGTCTAGAAAATAAACTGATAACAGGCAGATTAGCAGGAGAAAAGGTATGCATATGACTTACAGTGTTACAAGGGTAGCACAGGAAAGAAAAGTGAATGCATCAAAATTCAGCAAGAAAACCTCCATTGTGTATATATACCATATTTTCTTTATCCATTCATCTGTTGAAAGGCACCTAAGCAGGTTGCATGGCTTGGCTATTGTGAACTGTGCTGCTGTAAACGTTCATATATCTGTATCACTATAGATACTGATTATAGTTCTCTTGGATATATACGGAGGAGTGGGATAGCTGGGTAATATGTTGGTTTCATTTTTAGTTTTTTGAGGAATCTCCAGACTGTTTTCCACAGTAGTTGCAATAATTTGTAGTCCCACCAGCAATGTATCAATGTAAATCAACCCTTTCCTCACATCCTTGCCAACATTTATTATTATTTGTATTTTTGATCATTGCCACTCTGACTGAAGTGAGATAAACTCTCTGTGTAGTTTTTATTTGCATTTCCCTGAATGCTAGAGATACTGAACATTTCTTCATATACTCATTGGCCATTTGCATTTCTTTTTTTGTGAAGTGTCTCTTTAGTTCTTTTTCCCATTTATAAATAAGGCTAATTTTTGGTGGTTTTTGTTTGTTTGTTTGTTTTTTAGTTCTTTTTATATTCTCAATATCAGTCCCCTATCTAAGGAGCCAGTGACAAAGAACTTTTTCCCTTTCTGTAGTCTCTCTTCATGCTCTTAATTGTTTCCTTTGCTGTGCAGAAGATTTTAATTATGCCATCCCACTTATTGATACTTGGTTTTATTTGTTGCACTTTAGGTGTCTTGTCAAGGAAGTTGATGCCTATGCTAATATGTTGGAATATTGAGCTTACATTATCTTCAAGCAGCTACAGATGTCCTTGCCTAATTAATATGTGATTAATCCACTTTGAATTGAGAAGGATAAAATTACGGCATTGCTGGTAAATGGATGGAACTGGAGATCATCATATTAAGGGAAATAAGTCAGACTGAAAAAGTCAAGAATTGAAGATTTTTCTCTCACATGAGGAAACAAAACCAGAATAAAGGTGGAAACAAAAGAAAAGAATAAACAGGGGAAATCCTAAGAAAATAGACAAAAGATCAGTGGAGAAGTGGTAGGGGATTGAGAGGGAAGGAGGAGGAATGGGAAAAGCAAGAAATGGTGAGATAAATGTGACCAAACTTTCCTATACACATATATGAACATACTACAGTGAAATTCAGAATCATGCATATCCATAAGGCATTAATTAAAAAATATAAGTAAATAGAAGAAAGGCCAGTAGAGGAAGGAGAACAGGTGGAGGTAAAAGGGAAAGTACTGAGGACTGATTTGGAGCAAGTTATGTTCCATGCTTGTATAATATGCCAAAATTAACCCCACTATTAAGTGTAATTAAAATAAACAAATTTTTAAAAACCACAGTGAGTTCCAGAAGCTCATATACTCTCTTCATAGGAGAGAAAGGATGGTAGATGTAGGTGACTTAGGGGAAGTTGTATGATTTAGGGACAAAATGATGTGGGCCTTAGATTAGGTAACAATCTGTGACAAACCTGTCAGGGTACAGCATCAACCTCCATTTCCTCTCCCATATATGAATATAAATTACCCTTCCCTGGTTGATGGAAATCTTGGGGAGGTGATAGGTGATGAAATGACAACTGTGATCCTTTTAGAGGGAACACAAGATAATGTGTCCCTAAGAGGATAAAGGAAACCCACCAAACAAACAAATACCTCTCCTGACATCTGTTGTCCCAGGTAGTCTCATTTTGAGGTAATTAATATAACATATGGCATATTTTCGGGTGATATTTCCCAAATTCCTTCACTCCCTTATTGCTGTATTTTTGTAAATAGAAAAATAATATAAATAGTTCTTTTATTTTTCTATAGGTCAATTTATAAATATTCACTTCTATGGCAAACATGTCTTTGTATACTTGGCCTATAAAGGATAATGAGGATGCTCTCCTACGTATGTTTTTAATCTCCAGTGGCTTACTGTTTGCATTTAAATGAAAATCCATTTGATTTTTTTCATGTGGTTATAAGATGTGAATAATGATACTCTTTTCCCATATGGATATGCAATTCATCCAGAACCATATATCGGAAATACATCCTTTTTCTAAGACATCACTTCATAAAAATGAACCATATGTTCATCTAGGATATTTTTTAAATTGTCTGTATTCACAACTAAAAAGTCTTAATTTGAAAAAATGTAAATTGACTAGTACACACAAATGATACTTGTGAAGTATCAAGTATCAGGACTAGAAACAGAATTTTAAAATGATTGTGGAGAAATAATTGTTTTCTATTTGATGTTTTGTTTTTTATAATATAGCATTGATTTTAAAAAATTAATGTTAATAATATTTTCCCATTTAAAAGGAGTTCCAGTCTATGCAGAGATTGCCACAAAACCAGGCATTTGCATAGGTACCACCAAAGGATGCATGAGGACCTTGTCACTTCAACAGGAAACGTTTTCTTGCTTCCTCTCTCACTTCGTCTATTCAAGTTTTCACTTATTTCCAATGTATTAATATTTACCTTTTTGCATGAACTTCGGCAAACTTTCTCTAAGCCCACAAAGTCAGAATTCAGATAAAATTTACTAAACATTTATTATGTTCTGGGTAGTGAGGAAGTTTTCTCTCAAAATTGTATTTCTGGTACTTAGATTCAAACATTTCAAAAAGGAAATAATTTCTCAATTGTACAAATTTAATAATTATTAGTATGCTAATGAAGTCAAGGATTCTCTCAAATTCTGATGAAATGTTTAGTTTTACTTCCAGAAAATATTCATATTTATAATATTATACAATGAAATAATTGTACATATATAATTATGCATATATACAATTATATAATAGACATACCATTATGCATATATAATTATGCAAGTATAGGAGTTTTCAGGCTACTACTCACCATCTGCTTAGAACTATTCCACTAGAAAAATTCATAAGTTAATTATTATTCTATGCTCTGAGGATGATTTTCCTTGAGCATCTTTGATTATTAAATATAACAGCAGCTACAACCTACTATTTTATTGAGGATAATTTTATGGTCACTCTTCAGACTCAAGAAATGATTCTATTATAAAAACATATTAAACTGGATATATTAGCTACTTACTTTTTAATTCTACATGAATTTACAATATCACATTTTTTGTAAAATGAAATATATGAAAATCCCCCTTTAAAAAAGCAGATAATCAGGAATAGACATTTATTTCAACTATATAATGAAACACTTAGTAGCTGCCTCTTTCTCTCACTTCTAAACCATTACTTAGAAGAAACACAGACTGTCATATTACCAGCTTTTTTCAAATAAAGAACAAAACAATTGTTTGCATTATTCTAAGAACACAGAAACAGCAGTTGATCCTTTCTTTAAAGAATCAAAAATTATTTAACCAACTGTGTTAAAATATATCAATATGTTATGACATTCAGAAATTCCATATGGAGAACTCTGCAGAGCCATACGGAGCAGACACACACAAAGTCCCCCACATCTGAACACTAGACTGAAACACAAAACTCACATGTGAGGTCATAAATCCAGCTGTGTTACAACTTCAGACCCTAATCCTAAAACATGCTCTAATCCAAAATTCCACTGTTTTTATTTTCTTACTGTTCTACAGATGTTAAGGATTTCAGGCCTGAGTTTCATCTAGTAGGAGCATTCTTTGCTTCACCAAAAGAAAATCAAACTGCAGGAAACAACACCCAGCTTAGATGTGACAACACAGAACCTGGAGCTGATTGTTTCTTCCACATGTTTGAGTCACCCTTGTGTCTCAATTTAATAAATTATTCACTCACTAAGAAAATTTTACACTTGATAGTTTCTAAAATTAGTCTCATGAAACATCTCTACAATTTTTATCTCTATTAAATAAGGCAATCTTTATTACCTGAATGACCGACTTTATCAGCATGTTTTAGAAGCTGGGTCTACTGGAAAATAGGCTGTTGACTTCTTGACATTAAATATTGGGTAATAAGACCAGTAATCACTTTTGTTTCCTGAAGACACGGCAGAAGGAAAGACAGTAGACGTCATAAAGTAATTCGTAATGTTCTGGGAAAATAAAAATTACATAGAGTCAAGACGTAAATAGATAATTAAAAGCAGACATATTCAATAAAAAGTAAATTAAAACACTGAATGACAATTCAACTATCATCATCTCTTTACGCTCTGATAATACTTGCCATCATTTTATTTTGTGTCCCCCAAAACCACCCACGATTTTGAATGTCTGCCTTGGTATCTGATTCATTATTATTATTAAACAATGATTATGTACATGACACCAGAAAATTTTGGTGTATAATTCTAAAACATTTGTCAAAATCATGTCCAACAGAAGAAACTTCCACAATTTTTACACAAATCTAAAAATTAAAAATATATAAAATAGGCAATCAAAGATGGTGAACTAGAGGGTGACTGCATCTCCTGTCACTCCAGAACCCAGGATTCAAGAAGGGGAGGCATCGAGAGACTCAGACTAACATAGAGCAACGGGGTCGGTCTCCCTCACTTGGTGAAGCTCAGACCGGGCAGCAGGCCCGGACAGGGGTGGCTTCTCAGAGCAGGGCAGGGCAGCTAGAGTCTTCTCCAGGCAGCCCTGCTCCCTCAGGCGGCGGGCGCCTTCCACGGCCAGCTTCTCGGAGCAGTCCACACAGTGAGAGCCTTTTTGCACAGAGCCAGCTCCAAGTCCTGGAGCCAACAGCATGCTCTGGCCCACAGACAGCCTCTGGGACCAGGGCAGGGCAGCCAGAGACTTCCCCAAGCAGCCCTTGTCCCACCGGTGGCAGGCTCCTTCATGGCCAGCTTCTCGGATCAGACAGCCCAGTGAGAGCCTTCCCACACAGAGCAACCTTCAAGCCCTGGAACCAGTAGTGGGCTAGGGGCAGCTTTCTTCGGAAGCACTGCATTATCAAGTTCCTCCAAGACTTCAGGCTACTGAAGGCTGGGAGGTGATACACTGGAAATCTACAGGGACACTATAAGCCAATAGAGGAAATCTGCAATATCTCAGAGTCCCTCTGATATCTGACCAATATGAGAAAACAAGGGAAGAAAATGTCCCGAACAAACCTAGATACTATATCAATAAAGCCCAATGACAGCACAACAGAAGAAATGTCAGAAAGGGAGTTCAGAATGTACATAATTAAAACAATCAGGGAGGCAAACAGGGAGATCAAAGAGCAAATGCAGGCATTAAATGATTGCACCAATCCACAGTTAAAAAAGCAAATGCAGGAAGCAAAAGATCATTTCAATAAAGATTTAGAGATACAGAAAGAAAAAGAAATCCTTGAAATGAAGGAAACAATAAACCAAGTTAAAAACTCCATAGAAAGCATAACCAATAGGATAGAACACCTGGAAGACAGAACCTCGGACATTGAAGACAAATATTTAATCTTGAAAACAAAGTTGAACAAATAGAGAAGATGGTAAGAAATCATGAAAAGAATCTACAAGAATTATGGGATATCATGAAAAGGCAAAATTTAAGAATTATTGGGATTGAGGAAGGCTTAGAGAAACAAACCAAAGGAATGAACAATCTACTCAATGAAATAATATCAGAAAATTTCCCAGATCTAAAGAATGAAATGGAAAACCAAGAACAAAAGGCTAATAGGACTCCAAATATACAAAATTACAACAGACCCACACCAAAGCACATAATAATGAAAATACCTAACATACAAAATAAAGACAGAATTTTAAAGGCCGCAAGAGAAAAGAATCAAATTACATTCAGGGGGAAAACAATAAGAATATCAGCAGATTTTTCAATCCAGACCCTAAAAGCTAGAAGGACTTGGAACAATATTTACAAAGCACAGAAAGAAAACGGATGCCAACCAAGAATCTTATACCCAGCAAAACTTACTTTCAGATTTGATGACAAGATAAGATCCTTCCATGATAAAAAAAAAAGCTAAAGGAATTTACAAAAAGAAAGCCGGCATTACAGAACATTCTCAGCAAAATATTCCATGAGGAAGAGTTGAAAAACAACGATGCAAATCAGCAACGGGAGGAACTAGCCTAAAGGAAAAGCCAAATAAAGGAGAAACCAAATCATGTCAAAAAACAAAAATGAGTCAAATGACTGGGAATACAAATCATATCACAATAATAAACCTGAATATTAATGGCCTGAACTCATCAATCAAAAGACATAGACTGGCAGATGGGATTAAAAAGAAAAATCCAACAATATGATGCCTGCAAGAGACTCATCTCATAGAAAGAGGTACAAATAGACTAAAGGTGAAAGGATGGGAAAAAACATACCATGCACATGGACACAGCAGAAAGTTGGAGTATCCATCCTCATTTCAGATAATGTGGACTTCAAGCCAAAACTAGTCAGAAGGGATAAAGAAGGACATTACATACTGCGTAAGGGAAACATAAATCAGCAAGACATAATAATCATAAATATCTATGCCCCGAACATTGGCTCATCCATGTACATCAAACAAATCCTTCTCAATTCCAGAAATCAAATAGACCACAACACAATAATACTAGGCAATTTTAACACAAGTGTCTCACCGCTGGATAGATCTTCCAAACAAAAATTGAATAAAGAAACCATAGATCTCAATAACACAGTCAACAATTTAGACTTGACATATATAGAATATACCATCCAACAAAGAACAAATACACTTTCTTCTCAGCAGCACATGGATCCTTCTCTAAAATAGACCATATTTTATGCCACAAAGCTACTGTTAGCAAATACAAGAAGATAGAGATACATCCTTGTATTCTATCAGATCATAATGGATTGAAATTAGAAATGACAGAATAAAAAACAGAAACTTCTCCAATACCTGGAGATTAAATAATATGCTATGATATGATGAATGGATAACAGAAGACATCAGGAGGGAAATTAAAAAAATTCTTAGAAGTAAACGAGAACAAAGACATAATATATCAAAAATCTCTGGGACACTATGAAAGTACTGCTTAGAGGAAGATTTATTTCATGGGGTGCATTCAACAAAAGAAGTAGAAATCAACAAATAAATGACTTAACACTACAGCTCAAAGCCCTAGAAAAGAAGAGCAGACCAACACCAAAAGTAGTAGAAGACAGGAAATAGTTAAAATCAGAGCCGAAATCAATGAAATTGAAACGAAAGAAACAATCAAAAAAATTAAACAAAATTAATAGTTGGTTATTTTAAAAAATAAACAAAATTGATAAACCCTTAGCCACACTAACAAAGAGAAAGAGGGAGAAAACTGAAATTACTAAAATCCACAATGAACAAGGTAATATCACAACACACACGAGTGATGTGATATTAGAAGCTATTTTGAAAATCTATATTCCAACAAAACAGAAACCTCAAAGACATCAACAAGTTTTCTAGAGACATATGAATTACCTAAACTGAACCAGGAGGACATACACAACTTAAATAAATCAATTTCAAGCAATGAAATAGATGAGTTCATCAAAAGCCTACCAACAAAGAAAAGTCCAGGACCAGATGGGTTCTCAGCCGAGTTCTACAAAACCTTTAAAGAAGAGCTCATTCCAATACTCCTCAAAGTACTCCATGAAAAAGAAAAGAAGGGAAACCCTCCCAAACTCATTCTATGAAGCCAATATCACCCTGATACCTAAACCAGACAGAGACTCATCAGGAAAGAAAATTTCAGACCAATATCCTTAATGAACATCGACGCCAAAATTCTCAACAAAATTTTATCAAATCGCATACAAAAGTATATTAAAAAGATAGTGTACCACGAGCAAGTGGGTTTTATCCCAGGAATGCAAGGTTGGTTCAACATCCGGAAGTCAATAAATGTCATTCACCATATCAACAGACGTAAAATTAAGAATCACATGATTATTTTGATAGATGCAGAAAAAGCATTCGATAAAATAAAGCATCCCTTCATGCTCAAAACACTAGAAAAACTAGGGATAGTGGGAACATTCCTTAGCATTGTAAAGGCCATCTACACTAAGCCCATGGCTAATATCATTCTAAATGGTGAAAAACTGAAAGCATTCCCCCTAAAAATGGAACAAGGCAGTCATGCCCTCTTTCACCACTTCTATTCAATATCATCCTTGAAACTCAAGCCAGATCAATTAGACAAACCAAAGAAATTAAAGGGATATGAATTGGAAAAGAAGAACTCAAACTATCCCTGTTCGCTGATGACATGATTATATGTTTAGAGGAACCAGGAAATTCCACCAGAAAACTCTTAGAACTCATAAGTGAATTCAATAAAGTAGCCGGTTACAAGATCAATGCTCATAAATCCAATGCATTTTTATGCATAATTAATGAATCTTCAGAAAGAGAAGTTTGGAAAACTACCCCATTCACAATAGCATCGAAAAAAATAAAATACTTGGGAATCAATCTAACAAAAGAGATGAAAGACCTCTACAATGAGAACTACAGAACACTAAAGAAAGAAATTAAAGAAAACCTTGGAAGATGGAAAGATCCTCCATGTTCTTGTATAGGAAGAATTAATATTGTCAAAATGGCCATACTACCAAAAGTGCTATACGGATTCAATGCAATTCCAATTAAAATCCCAATTGATGTATCTCACAGAATAGAGCAAGCAATTATGAAATTCATCTGAAAGAACAAGAAATGCAGAATAGCTAAAGCAATCCTCAGTAGAAAGAGCGAAGCAGGGGTATTGCAATACCAGATCTTCAACTCTACTACAAAGCAATAGTAACAAAAACGGCATGGTACTGGTACCAAAATAGACAGGTAGATCAATGGTACAGAATAGAGGACATGAACACAAACCCAAATAAATACAATTTTCTCATATTAGACAAAGGTGCCAAAAATATGCATGAAGAAAGATAGCCTCTTCAACAAATGGTGGTGGGGAAAACTGGAACTCCATATGCAACAGAATGAAACAAATCCCCTCTCGCCCTGCACAAAACTCAACTCAAAATGGGATCAAGGACCCTCAAAATCAGACCAGAGACCCTTCATCTTATAGAAGAAAAATGTAGGTCCAAATCTTCAACTTGTTGGCTTAGGATCAGACTTCCTTACAGGACTCCCATAGCACAAGAAATTAAAGTAAGAATCAACAACTGGGATAGATTCAAACTAAAAGCTTTCTCTCAGCAAAGGAAACTATCAGTAATGTGAAGAGAAAGCCTACAGAGAGGGAGAATATCTTTGCTACTCATACGTCAGATAGAGCGCTAATTTCCAGAATCTATAAAGAACTCAAAAAACTCTATACCAAGAATACAAAATAATCCAATCAGCAAATGGGCTAAGGAAATGAACAGACACTTCACAGAAGAAGATATACAAGCATCAACAGATATATGAAAAAATGTTCAACATCTCTAGTAATAAGAGACATGCAAATCAAAACTACCCTAAGAGTTCATCTCACCCCCAATTAGAATGGCAATTATTAAGAACACAAGCAAACAATAGGTGTTTGGTGAGGATGTGGGGAAAAAGGTATCACTCATAACATTGCTGGTGGGGTTGCAAATCAGTGCAGCCACTCTGGAAAGCAGTGTGGAGATTCCTCAGAAAGCTTAGAATGGAACCACCATTTGACCCAGCTATCCAACTCCTTGGCCTGTACCCAAAGGACTTAAAATCAGCATACTACAGAGATACAGCCACATCAATGTTCATAGCTGCTCAATTCACCATAGCCAGATTGTGGAACCAACCTAGATGTGCTTCAAATTGATGAATGGATAAAGAAAACTGCCCTATATATATATATATTATATATATATATATATATGTATATATATATACACACACACACACCACACACACACCACCACACACACACACACCGAATGGAATATTACTCAGCCATAAAGAATGATAAAATTATGGCATTTGCAGGCAACTGAATGAAATTGGAGAATATCATGCTAAGTGAGATAATCCAATCTCAAAAATCCAAAGGACGAATGATCTCGCTGATAGTCAGATTTTGACATATAATGGGTGGGGGGAGGGGTTAGTGTTAGGGTTAGGTTAGGGTTAAGGAGGGGCCAAAGAATGGAGGAGGAAGGACTGTATAGAGGGAAAAGAGGTGTGGGAGGGTTGGGGGGGAAGGAGAAAAAACTAACGGAATGATCAAATGACATTACCCTATGTAAATTTATGATTACACAAATGGTATGCCTGGACTCCATGTACAAACAGAGAAGAAGAAAACAACATGTATCCCCATTTGTTTACAATAAAAAAATAAATAAATAAATGGAAAAAATAATATATAAAATATTAATTAATGTAATATATTGAGCTCAAAAACCCATAAATGGTGGCATAATCCACATATTAAAAACTATGAGGTCATGTACATTAAAATAAAATTTAAATGACCTC
This sequence comes from Sciurus vulgaris, assembly GCF_902686455.1. NCBI lineage: Eukaryota > Metazoa > Chordata > Mammalia > Rodentia > Sciuridae > Sciurus > Sciurus vulgaris. The sequence goes on from NC_136466.1 coordinate 51,847,821, forward strand.
GGAAACATCAAATTTTCCATCCTCCCTTTAACCTGTGCCTGTTTTTTAAAGCTTAAGTGGTCAGGTATCTACATAAATGGTTATACTTTTCTTTTTTTCTGCAAATGGAAGGGATTTTAAGTATATTATTAAGCAAACTCTCTTCTCAAAACCCTGGATTATTTAATCTGGGATTACATTTATGAGGAAACAAATTTCTGTCTTGTTGAAATCAATCATATTTTGTGGTATCTGTTCCAGCAGTTCAGTTTCGCCTGATTCATCACAAATACACATTCATGATTGAAAAAAAAAAAAAAAAATAAGGGGCCCGAGGAAGAGAAGAACAGAGAAGAGAAAAATCAAGGAAATAAAAAAAGGAATGAAAGAAATGTAGAATTCATGGGATTTAAACTAACACCTTTACAATTTATAATAACAAATAACTAAGGAAACAATATAATTAGCAGGAAGCACATATTCCTTATAAACCAACAGATGAAACAATAGGAAAAGGGAATTCAGAATGTTAGGTCGGAATTTAGGCGACTGTAGCGGGCAGAGCAGAGCAGCTGAGACAAAAGCCAGCCCACCAAAGGTGACCTGATCCAGTGGGCTAGAAAATTTCACTGACCCTTCATATCCACCTGTCACTCAGCAGGACACCCTCCCATCTGGCCTATAAAAACCCTGGGCAGTCAGGGCCAAGTGTGATTTTCTCCTAGTCCCTACTTGAGCTGTACCCCAGGGGTCTGGGAATTTTGCCCAAGAGCCAAATTCCAATAAGGCTTGCTTCGGCCACTTTCTGTCTGATTTTGTTTGGCAGCTAACCGTGTCCCCAAACTTACACAGAAGATATTTAGTCTAAAACAGAAAACACACTTTGCAAAGTGTCTTTGCAAAGTTTCCATTGATCCCATCACTTTTTAACTTCATTCTCTCCATGGGTCTCACTTTACCCAAGTAGATTTCCAATGTCCATCATTCTATTCCCTTTCTCATTCACCTTCAACTTTCCTAACCTTCTTTATGTTTCAAACTCACCTAGATACAGCCCACTTAATATTAAATCCAGTTGCCTAATTAACTTGAACCTGTTCCTGAAAAGCAGGCTATAGCTAGCAGATAACTACCTCGCCATGCTGACCTTGATGACCATTAAGCTCAAGTATTCGCTTCACACTGCCCTGCCACCCTGCAGTAGTATTTCCCCAGCAATCCTCACCATCCTCTCTGAATGGGTCATTTCCTACCTTCTCCTACCTTTTATATCTTCCAAATCTTCCTCCCTCTTAGCAGATGACATTTATTAATATTGCAATGAAAACTATAAACCAAAAAAAAAAACAAAAAAACTTTATATCCTTCTAACTCTAATACTTCTAACTTCACAGCAACTACATTCACATACTTGGTCCTGACTTTTATCACAGTGGTTGAAAGGCAACCTCTCCAGTGTTCACGATGGGTCCAACCTTTGTCTTTTCAAGGATTTCACTTTTGTGTATGATTACATTCCCCTGTAAATTGTCTTTTCCTCTTCACAGGATTATCCCACCACCATTCAAATGTACTTGTTCACCTAAAAAAAATAAGTAAACATTCTTAATCCTTTATCACCTCCTACCAGCTCCTTCTTCTTTACGCTTTCTTTCTGTACAGCAAAACTCTTCTAAGGTTTAACAACTGCTTCTTACATTTCCTTTTCTCTCAATATTCAAAGTAGGTCTTCATCATCTCCACCTCCCTAAAGGCATGTGTAAAATTAACCACTGATATCCATCTTGCAAAATCATAATTATTTATCTGTGCTCACCATTTTTCTTCACCTTGCAGTGCTTTTGGCAAAGTTAATCATTTCTCTTTCTTGAAATAACTTTTTCAAACAACTGTGTAGACATCACAGTTTCCTGATTCCCTGCCTTCCTTAGTAGCTATTTCTTTGTGGTCTCCTTGACAACATCAGGATTTACCTCCTACCCTCATCACTCATTCTCTCTTTCTTACATTTAGTCCCTTTGTGATCTCATTCATCTCTGTATTTGTTAAATACAATTAATACATCGGTAACCTATTTATTTTTATCTCTCACCCCAATCTCTCCCCTGAGTTTTGTTCTTGTGTACCCCCAAATGGTAATCTTGTATCTCCTCTTTGATGTCTAATAGTCATTCCAAATCTGACAAACAAAATATAGTCTTTATTTCCTCTCAAAGCTTATTCCATATCTTCTCTATTTTGGAAAATGGCACTAATATTCACCCAGGTAACCAGGTTACATATTCCAATTCCATCCTTGACTTCTCCCTTTCTTTCATACCAAATACAATCCAGAAGTATCCAAAACTGAATCAAGTCTCATCTTCTTTACTAACATTACATCATTCCAAGTCCCTATTAGTTTTCACATGGAGTACTTAAATAGTCTCTTACTCTTTTAACTTATGATCACAATGAAGGCAGAATGGATTATTTTAAAACGAAGTAAGATCATATCATTTTGATGTACAAAACTTTCCAACAGCTTCCCTCACACTTAAAATTCAAACTCTTAAACTTATAGTCCATGGATATCCCTTTAATCTGTGTTCTTACTCTTGCTCTTCGTCTTCTAATCAGCATCTATTCCAAGAACTCAACAAACATATTTACTCAGGGCTTTTGCCCTGGCTTTTCTCTCTGCCCGGAATGTTCTTCTCCCAAATACCTACATAGATCACTTTTCCAATTCTCTCAGGTTCCTATTGCCCCTCCCCACTAAAACAATTACTTCCCACCCCACCTGAAGTTACAAATCTGTCACCTTTTATCATTTTCAGGTTTTTTTATAACATCTATTATACAATATTATTTCACAGGATTATTTTACCTGTTTATAATATAAACATCAAAATGGTAAGTACTATGTTGGTGTTGTTTATTTTTATGCTTTCAGAGTCTGTAACAGTGCTTGGTACATAGGAGACACTCAGTAAGCGTTTTTAAAGGCATAAATACTTTATGAATCCTACCAAGTGGCAAATTTGCTAATTTTTATTCAGAGCCAAGTCTTTATGAATAAGATCATGAACAGTCTAGTAGTTCAATAATTTAACAGGTTTTTTTTTTTTTGTAAATGAAACACATACAATAAAAATGGATAAAAAGTAGTATTAAAATGTAAGGAAGCAAACTGCATTCATGATAATTAATTCATTTTAAATACAGAAAAGACATAGTGGAATAGTAAATGCCTTCAAAAGTAATTGTTGTCATTCTGCAGTCATTTTCCCAAAATAATTCCTTCCTCTGAAAGCACATGATAGAAACTTATTTCCAAAATTGAATAATATTACCAAAATATATATAATAATTATTTTATTAAAAATTAAATTTATCCCTATTAAGAGCTCGTTACTTAAATAGAGTAGATTTCCATCATCTCCCAGCTGGTTCCATAGCCAGTACTATGATGTGGTATACACATCCACTCAGTGCATTTCATGTGAAAATTGGATAACATGGCCAGGGTTTCAGTCTGACTTATGCTGATGGTTTTCATAATGGTCTCACTTATTGTCTTATAACTTATTGTCTTATAATCTAATAGTATCCTATGATTAATTTTAGCATTTCAATTCATTCACATAATAATAACATGCATTTTAAATGTGTCTTGGCATTTTCCCCCACACTAGAATCTCAAGATAAAAATCAATTAACAGTGTTTCAGAATTCAAGATCCACTCACACACACACACAAAAATAGGACTTTTTTCTGCTTAGCAGCCAACAAGTTGAAAATAAATATAAAAAAAGCAGTTCCAATATGATCAAAGTAATATATGCATGAAAATGTCACATAGAAATCCATTATTTTGTGTGATTAATATGTACTAATCATTATTTAAAAGCAGTTCCAAATATATAAAAATAAATTTAATTAAAAACATAATCACTAACAATTATGCACCATTGCTTCGAAGTAAGAGGGCATAACTAAATAAACAGATATACCATATTCATGGATGGGAAGACTTAATATTACTACACTGTCATTCTTCCACAATGGGCCAGATATTCAACACAATCCCAATCACAATCCCACAGACTTTCTCATAAGAATTCACTAGAAATTTTTAAAATTTATGCAAAAAACAAAGGAACATAATATTTGTAGTAATCATGAACATTAAGAAGAAAATATAAAGAATATATATCACTTAATATCAAGACAAATTTAATAAAGATCATATAATTCTGACAAGAAGATAAATAATTGATTAATGAAACAGCTTAGAGAGCACAAATTAAATCCACCTTTATGTTGTTATTTAATTTTTTCCCAAAGTTGCCAAAGCAATTCCATTGGGAAATGAAAGTCTTCTGAATAGACAATGTTCAAATAAGTAGTTATTCTTACTCAGAAAGAAATAAACTTGAGTAGTACACTATACCTTATCCCCAAATTCATTCAAAATGTATTATAATCTTTAATGTAAAAGTTATAGCCATAAAGCTTTTAGAAGTACACATGAGAAAATATCCTAATGAATTGGGTTTATAAATAATTCTCAAACATGAAAAGTAGTAACATAAAAGAAAAAAGAATAAATTACTCATCACAAAAACTGACAACTTCTGCTCATCAAAAATACCATTGACAAAAAATAGGCAAGCCAGAGCCTGAAAGAAAATATTTCCAAGATAAACCTGACTAAAAAGTTCCTGTGCCTCATTAATAAAAAAAAAAAAAAAAAAAAATTGTCAATAAATAAAAGTGGAAGTATTTGAACACCTGGAAAAAAATTTGTAAGTAGCCAATAAGCACATCAAGAACTGTTTAAAATCATCAGAGAACCAAATCTAAACAAGAAAACTAATAATACTAGATGTTAGCAGGATATAAAGTAGCCAGAACTTTCATACACTGTTGATGGGAATGTAATATGACACAGCCACTTTGAAAAAGTATGTGACAGTTATTTATATAAACTAAACATACACCTATCCAATGACCCATGAATCCACTTCTAGGTATTTATCCAGGAAACATGAAACTCTGTGTTCACAAAAATACTTTGCAAAAATGTCATTAATAGATATTATTAATAATTGTAAGAATCCAAAGCTGGAAAGATCCCAGGTATCTATCAACAGTAAAATTGATGAAAAAGTTGTGATATAGTCATACAAAAGATAAACATTTGGTAATAAAAATAACTTTCGATAAACATGTCAACATAGTTGAATCTCAAAAAAAAGTCAATAAAAAGAAATCTTTTACAAAAGATGCATGTTTATATGATTCCATTTATATGAAGTTCTGAAATAGGCAAATTAATCTATTATGAGAAAAATTCAGAACAAATTGCTATTTCTGTGAGTGTGAAGGAGTGTGGGGTAACTTTTGGGATAATGATATCCCATATCTTGATAGAGGTTTGAGGTTCACAAGTGTGTGCATTTGTTAAAACTCATCAAATGGTATGCTTAGATTTCACATTTCATTTTATATTAAATTTACCAAAAACTAGGAATGATAAACGAATATCTAAGTCCAGTTCTTGGCATATGTGCTTAAAGCTTAAATGTTAAGAAGTCTTAAATTTACTAAAAAGTTAAAATTGAGACCATATATGTAATCTTGCAACTAATAAAAGTTCTTAAAGTCTGTAAGATAAACACATACAACTCTATTCAAAAATGAATGAAATTCATAAGCATTCACAAAAAGAAAAGATGAATTTCAATAAATATATACAAAAGATGGCCAATGTCATTATTAAACAGGCTAGTACAAATAATAGAATATCATTTCAGAGATATTAGAGAAATAATTACTACAATCAAATGTGAAAATAGAGATGAACAATTCAACATGCATGGAGTATGCAGTGATGAAACCTCTATGGAAAGCAATATTTAATAAATTTGAATATTTGTATATATTAGATTCTCAGGTATACACTTTGGAGAATCTCTTGGGCATGTTTGTAAGATGGCAAAAATAGAATACATGTTAAGACATTCATTAGTAGGAAAAGGGATAAAATTCTAGACAAGAAAACTGAACTAAATCTGCATTGAAATGCATAGATTTTAAAAATGAAATGTTGAGTCAATAAGTCAAACTGCAAAAACAAATGTATAGTGCAGATCACTAATGTATTTTTGTGAAATATAGAATGATATAAATATTTTATAGATCGACATTTTATCACAGAAGTTACATGATTAATAGAACTATACCAACAAAGACCAATGACACAAGTTCATTTGATGGAATAACAGATAAAAGAGCACATGTGTAATCCCAGTGACTGGGGAGGCTGAGGCAGGAGGATTGAAATTTCAAGGTCAGCCTCAGCAACATAGCAAGACCCTGTCTCAAATAAAAAATAAAAAGGGGTGGGTAAGTAACTCAGTGATAAAATACCCGTAGGTTCTATAAACAGTATTAAAAAATGAAATAAAATGAAAGAACATACTTCTTGAAAATTGCTGTAAAAACCAGTAGGCTTATCTGTAATCTTCCTGTGATCTCCTATCCTTCTAGTTGCTATGAAATCTGTTTTCAATAAAATCACCTGAGTGGGCTGAAACTACACTAGATAGTCAAGAAACCTCATAATGATTTACATGAGAGTTTTTATAACTTCTTGGCTCTATGTGACCTTTTCTGGAAAATTTGGTTACGTGCTTACCTAAGAGGCACAAGCAATAACCGCAGTATATTTCTGGGGGCTACTTTTACTTTCGGGTGATCACAATCTCAATTGCCATTCCCATCAGATACAGGCTAGAGGTACCTCAAATGTTTTCCATGCACATATATATCTAGGAAGTTAAAAAGAATGAAAACACTGTCGACCATCCTCAGAATAGTGGTTAGAACAAGGAAGGAAGAGTTGTGAGGTATGGGACATTGATTCTACCATTATCGTTTAATTCTCTTTCAATGGCAGAGAGAAAGATGGTTCAGGGAAGATGGATAGCAGATGTCATAATCTTTTAGACTCTGAATTCCCATAAAAAAATTGGTCAATGTAACTAGATACAACATTAAAAATTCACAAAATATCATTTGCAGTAAAATTAGGTGACTAATAATCCTCACACATTCTAATGTTCAAGAGGGTGCAGATCAGTCACAACATGTAGAAGAACTGCATGATGCTGGCATTTGCAGGTGAAAAGGGAGAGAAGCAATGTCAATTCTGACTGGATATAGGTAACAGATCAGAAAGAGCTGCAACCAGTTTGAAATTTGCATCTGAACTGCTATGGTTTCGTTCATCATTAATGAGTGAGTAGAAGAGACTCAGTGAGAAAAAAAAGGAACTTAAGAAGTCCTACCCACAGGAAAGCTCAAACCTGACCAGAAAAGACCTCCTTTCCGGGACCCAATAATCAGAATGAATTCAAAACTGCAGCAAGAAGCTCTTAATTTCATGCTGACATTGAATTGGCATCTCCACCAACCCCCAAATGACCAAACATTTGTAAGCAAGATTAGTTAGAAATACATGAAAGGGCAATTTACATATTTTTTGTGTCCAGAAAGGAATTTGCATGAGCTATGAGAAGCATTTTTAATATTATTACAATGATGGTTCTGCCAAACATATTCCTTAACTTTCTCATGAAAGTTCACAGTCAATATGGAAGACCTGATAAACAAAAGAGTTCAATTTCGTTCCTTGCTTTATCTCTTTCTTCAAAAAGAATCTTTGAAAGTTGTCAATGGTGTAAACCACTTATCTGTGTGTCAGAGTTCTGAGAATCCTCATTAACAGCAACATCAAAGAATTTTCATCATTCTTTGCTCTCAGACGGGGATGATTCTAAACTAGAAGAAATTGGTTCATTTCAAAGTCACTGGGACTGTACAACAAGAAAGTGCATATATTTAAATTGAAATTATCTAAAATTCTTTTTGTAGATTATAGTTCTATCTGCACCACAATTGCACATGTATCATAAAGTCTGGGATTCAAATGATACTCAAAAATAGTATTATTTTTCTAATCTAATATATAATGTATTTCTGAATTAGAATTATTGCTCTGAGTTTTCCAAATTGTATTGGTTAGCAAGTCTCTTGAATTTTTTGCAAAAGATTTGCATATGAGATAACATAGTATATAAAATTCTTACATTTCCTACATATCAGGTATATGCTTTGGAGAAACTTGGCCATGCTGAAACATGAACAAATGTTCCTACCATTATTCTATAAACAATAGCATATAGCAATTATTTACAAAGCACTTACATTGTGTTAGCTATTATAAATAACCTAATACACAGGAGGGATATGCATAGATTGTATGCTAATGCCATGCAATTTTAAATACAAGACTTGAGCATTCCTGGAGTTGGGGTATCCTCACAGGGAGGAGTTTCCAGAACCTCTTCCCCACAGATACTAAGGGATGACTGTACTCATGTCTATTTAGAGCCCTCACATTATTCTTCATAAATATAAGTATGTACAGAGTGTCATTTGTTTTAACTATTCTTACCTCCTGGAGGAACTTGCACCCAGTCCTATGATTTAAAGCTGAAAAATAAAAATTTGAATTAAAATAGATACACTTTATATTCCAAAATAATTTCTTCATTGCATTATTGAAGGATTGGTTTTAAAAAGAGAGAGGGAACAAGAAGAAAGAAAAGAAAGATAACAAATAAAAAGAAATGTCATTTTCAGCAAATACAAGTAAAAACCCAAAGTTCAAGTCATTCAAATTCTAGGATCTCTTTTTCTAGCAATCTCTTTTCTGGGATAAAATGATTATTTGGTTCGACTGTCAAAAGTTTTCGAATTCAGGGGAAAGTGATGTCTTCAGTTATGTTGAATCTGATAGTTATTGTGTCAGTGTGAATAGGCTAAGGGATGCCCAACATATCTAGTAAACCATTATTTCTGGTGGTGCCTATGGGGTATCTCAGGAAGAGATTATTTAAAATCAATAGAGTAAGATCTGCCCTTGCTTAGTTAGGTAGGTATCACCCAATCCTCTGAGGGCCTGCTATAACAAAAGTCAGAAAAGGAAAATTCATTCTCCTTCAATCTCTTCGCTCTCTCTTTCCCTCCCAATTCTGTCCTCTGTCTATCTTGTCACTTCCTTCTGTCTCTCTTCCCTCTGCCCCATCCCCCCTGACCCCTAGGGACCCTTAAGCTGAGATATCCATCTTTTACTGTTTGACTTCAGAGCTCCCAGTTCTCTGCCTTCAGACTCAGAATTATTCCTGATTCCTCAACTTTTGGGAAACATGGTATGAAACTTTACTTTCATAATCACATGACCTAAGCCCCTGTACACACACACACACACACCATTAGGGCATATATAAATATACATACCGTTAGGGGATATATAGACACATATGTCACTAGGGGATATATTTACCTATCCAATAATGATCCTGTTTCACTAGGAGATTTCTAAATAATGCATTAGTAAACAGGAATAATAGTTTGAGTAGTGTTTAATTCATACTTCTTCATAAATGTTTTTCTAGTTTCTGGCTCTTTGGTGCCAAAGTTTCTGCTCAGTCATAGTAACCAAAGTTGTGCTCAGCAGGAAAGTCTCTTCAAAAATATATCTATTTGATAAGAGCAATCATGATATTCCAGTCTTCTCTCTGGCCAGTATTGCCATTTGATTTGAGTTGAACATTTGCATATCTGGATGTGCCCACATATTCGTTTTCAGAATGTGGGCATCAGAACCTAACAACATGAAGGAGTGCCTGTTGACTAAATCGGAAACAAAGTGATACAAAGACCAGATGAGCAAAATGCCCTCCATTTGTAACTGGAGGTGTACTATTTTGGGGGAAAAATGAACTATTAGTCCTTTAAAAGCAAAAACTACATCATTTTATTTTGTTAAGAGCAATGTGTATTTCAGTGCCTGGCACTTAGTGGGTACTAAATAAAGTGTATATCAACATTCAGGGATAAAAGTCCTCTTGTCTTCATACTAGAAAAACATTTTGATTCATAATTGTTATGCAGCAAATATTTGAAACAAAAAGTTTTCTGGGACATACAACATTTCTTATAATGTTGTAATTTTTATCTACCTTAATAGTATACACATGACTAATATTTATAGATTGCTTTCTAGTGTTCGTACAGATATTTTATATAGTTACTTTCAAATTTCATATTTGTTGCTTTGTCTTTTAATTTAACATTTTAATATTGCAATTTTTTCCACATTCATGAACAGTTTGAATAATTATTATTTTCATGATTTCTTAGCATTTTATTGTGAATGACAAAATAAAATTAACATATTTCCTATTATTACCTTTTAAAGAAAATACATTATATTCATCTGTTCTCTACAGAACATAATTTTAAATATTTAAAAACATGTTTGGATACAAAATTCTTTTTTAGCAGAAAAATCACCTTTGGTATTTAACAAAAAAAAATGCCAAAGAATCGAACACTTTAAGGAATGCTCATGGTTTGATTATTTCATATCTAGTCAGCAGACTCATTTATCTATCTCAGATTGAAATGTCAGTTTCTCATTTGAAAGCCCAGGGATATTTTCCTGCCTACTCTATTTCACTTGACCCTGAGGAAATGGTAAACTACCCGACCTCAAGTCTCTAGCTGCTGGCTGCATTCATGGCTTAAGTACACAGATACATCCTGTGTGGACTTTGGCTTTGATTTTTAAATATTACAAAATTCATCCTTTTCCTTGGGTTTACCAAATCTAAACGTGGGAGTTCATCAACTTCCATCACACTTCACCAAAAGATTCGTAATAGAAGTCATCTCTCACAGACATTTTCCAATTATTTTTAAAAATTCAAGCTTTGCCTTTCCTAGAAATTCTCTATTTAAAATTGCTTGCTTCTCAGAGAAAACAAAAAAGCCAGGAATCTATTTGATATAAAGTTTCATTGGCTTTAAAATCTCAAATTATTGACATGAGAATAAAATTATTAGAGCTAATATTACTGAAGCTTACTGTTATTCAAGCACAATGAAAAGTATGTTTTGTATATTTTAATCACTGCAAAAATATTAGGAGGTAAGTACTGTTATTAACTTCATTTGAAAGAGAAGGAATTGAATCATTAATTACGAATAACTTGCCCACAATTTCAGTGTGTAAATGTTAGTGTTGAGACAAGCTTGATATTTAATGTTATTCAACTTGGAAATCAAAAATGGAAAATGCAAGATCTAATACCAGCGATGCTCAGAGAAGATAGGAAAACTAGAACTTTTTATTATATAAAAATAAACTAAATAATATATTCCAAAATACATTCTGTGCAATATGCCTCCTCTTATCTCCCAAGCCATGCAAGATAGGAAAGCCTATATAAGGTCATCATTTCTAGAGGAAATTTCAGAGTCTTCCTCAAGACAGTGGTCTAGGTAGCCACCACCAACCAACTGAGGTAGGCTCAAGAGAAGAAAACACACTACCATCCTAGGAGACAGATCCAGGACAACTCACTGGACACTTCTTCAGAAAGGTAAATGTAGTGTGGGGTATAAATAAAAATAGGTGTATAACAGTATCAGCTGCTTCATATAAATGAAAGAAGGATTAAGTTAAGCAAAACAAAGTTCCAGACAATTTTAGTTTGATAAATATCATTGCATGCACACACATGTGCACACCCATCCATTCATCCTCACACAGACACATTATAATGAGCCATGGAATTCATTAGTGAGTGAACAAAACAGCAAAAAATTCACCAGCTTTTAAAAAATCTGTGGTGTACAAAATTCTGCATCTCCCATTTAAGAATTTATTCATTCATATATTTATGCATCCATTATTTCACAATTTGATTATCGCCTATATATGTGTCCTAGTACTGTTGTCTTTGAAGAATATAAATAATGCAACCTCTGCTTTCAAAGAATACAAGCTCTTAATCAGGAGAGACAGAAATAAAAACCATTAACTATTAGAAAATGTGAGCAGCATCTCAATACAGCTGACTATAAGAGCCACAAAACTACAAGCAATAAAACATCTTAAAAACACACCTGTTTGTAATTCCAGCAACCTGGGAGGCTGAGGCCAGAGGATTGCAAATTTAAGACCAGCCTCAGCAACTTAGAAAGGTTCTAAGCAACTTAGTGAGATTCTGTCTCAAAATTAAAAAATAAAAAGGATTGTGAATGGGGCTCAGTGTTTAAAAAGTGTTTCTGGGTTCAATCTTCAGTGAAAAAAAAAAGTGACCTAAAATATAAATATGGTGTAAGTATTTATCTACTTATTGAAGTCTTAATAGATCTGAGGATTGTTTGTTTGTTTATACTAGGGATTGAACCCAAGGGCATTTTACCCCTGTGCTATTTCCTCAGTCCTTTTATTTCTTTATTTTGAAACACAGTCCTGCTAAGTTGCTGAGGCTATCCTTATAATTGCCATCCTCTTGCCTCAGTCTCCTGAGTCCCTGGGTTTACCAGCCTGTGCTACTATACCCAGTGTCTATAATTTTTAAAGGTCACTGTCTTTTTTGCTTAGGTTTTAACAGAACTTGGATTTCCCTCATTTTTCTTGGCTTTTTATAAAGGAAAAATGCACTGCAGAATCCACCCTATATTTGAATATATGCAGAATATATATTAAGCACCAGTGGTGACTCAGTGCATACAATTATCACTTGTCAGCCTGATATTCTCCGAAGGAAGGTTGTAATTCAGAGGTGTGCCAGGAATGCCTCACAGGTTTAATTTAATTAGTACAGTTCTGACCTTTTTATAGTATTAACATATAATCTTTTGTCCCTATGGACTGGTCTATTCATTATGTTTTCCGCCTGAAGCTGAGAGCACATTGATTACCAATTACCAGTTTATAAAACTGCCAAGTCATCTCTGTCAAACGATTGTTTTCACCCATGAAGTTTAAAAATTCTACAAGTCAGCTAGAGTAACTGAAGGATTAATTAAAATGTGCCAACGGTAAGGAAGGACCCAGGAGATAGGGAAGCACCGTTTAGGATTGAACAGAGAGCAAGGATACAGGAAAGCCATGACAAAAATGATCTGTCACTCTAACTAATTGCATATTCTGGCCAGATTTCCATAGTGAAAAACTTCAGATTTTTATGATTAGTAAAAAAAAATTCTCTATAAGATGTAAGATACTTAGATAAATGAGATTATTTCATAAAAAGTTTAAGTTTACTGAGAAAATGACCTATCTGGTAATCTTTAATTAAAGGCCTTGGGTGAGAATTCAGGCATTTATCTATTAATAAACGTAATGCTGTTAGGATTAGAAGCATCTAAGAGCAACAGAGATCTAAATAAAATTGGTTAAAGAAAACTAATTTTATTTTTTACACTCCAAAGAGAGAGAGCAGCTCTAGCTTATGAGGTCTAAGCAAACAAGATCCATTCCAGCCCTTTTCTTCACCATCTATAGGGTATAGTCTTCCTCTTTATGAAGAAAAAAAAAAAAAAAAAAAAGGAAGCAAAAGCAAGGTGTTTATACCGGGATTCCCAGAAGCTGTCACAGGCTTATGTTCTCTTGTGCCAGATTTAGTCACATGATCACTTCTGGATCAATGACGACAGAAAGTTCCTTTTACTGTGGCAGCCATCTGCTTCTGCTGAAACAGGCATTTTATGGCTGGGGAGCAAGAGGACAATGGATGTCAGAAGGTCTCCTACTGATCTCTGCTACATCTTTGATTACTGGGTCATTTAAAACTACCTTGTAGTATAAAAAAAAATAAAAGATACATCATTTACAGACAAGTAAGGAAACAGTAATGCAAAAAGGCCAGATTGAGAAATAATAAACAATTAAAAGCAACCTTCCTACTGTTAGAATGGGGGAGGAGAAAATAATACACTGCTTATTAGATATGAGTAAATATAGGAAAGGAAAAGGGATATGTGATGCTTTACCAGCAAGTGTTAACAAGCAAATAAAGCAGATAAAGAAATACAATCCAATTAAAAATCAGATAAGCAGATAGAATCCAGTTAAACAGAAAAGTTATGACCCTTTCTCAAAATAAAAATTAAAAAGGCTGGGCACTTATCTCAGTGGTATTTACCTAACATAAGAGAGGCCCTGTGTTCAATTCCAAGTACAGAAAAATAAATACAGAAAACATAAATTTACCTATACATGTATGAGAGCAATTGTTACTTAAAATTTCTGAAACAGTTACTTTAAATTTAAACTTAGCAGCTCTTTCCATATTAGAAGCAATTATTTGAAGTATTTTATCTTCAGTCTCCATGCAAATAAATGAAGAAAAAGCAAAGTTATGCAAGCAAAGGAATGCAATCCCCAAACTCCGGCATTCCAATTTTATGTTGCATAGTGTAGGCCAAAAATATCTGGTGCTCAACAGGCCAAAGAAAATAAAATTTTATTGGAACACTTTCATGCACATTCATTTATGTATTGTGTATGGCTGCTTTTGCACTAAAATGACAGAATTGAGTAGTTGTGACTGATATCATACAGTCTACAAAGCCAAAAAAGGAAAGAGGATTGATTCGGTAGCTCTGGGGTGTTAAACCCTGTACATTCCAAGGAAATATCTGGCCTTTGACCAACTCCTTAGAGCAACCTCTAAGTCCTTGGAATACCCTGTTTGGTAAGAGGATTTTCATTTGCCTTAGAGATTTGAACCATGCCAGAGAGTTTGTGCTAACAGTGTGATTTATGGAGGGATCCTTAGACTACACAGTTTCATTGTGATAGCTGGAGGGCCTGAAACAAAATCTCTGAAAACCAAGGCTTGGGTGCCTGTGGGTTCACATACGTCATCCACACAAATGGCTGTCCCACACCTTTGCTGGGAGAAGACAATGCTGAGCACATACATGCCCCTGGGAGAAGACAATTGGAAGCCTGTACTGGATTTCTCCTGGACTCTCTCCTATACATACTTGACCTTTGTTGATTTTAATAGGTGTTTTTTGTTCATTCGTTTGTTTGTTTTATTTGTAGATGAACACATTCCTTTATCTTATTTATTTTTTTATGTGCTGCTGAGGATCAAACCCAGTGCTTCACACATGCTAGGCAAGTGGTCTATCACCGAGCCACAACTCCAGCCCCAATAAATGTTCTTTTTGTGTAATAGAATGTAAACATAGTATTAATAGGTTTTCTGAGTACTGAGGGTCATTACGTGAATCAGTAAAAACTGAGAGTCATCTTCAGAACCCCTGATCTTATTGACTCTTCACAGAGAACTTTTTCTATCCTCTGTCTGGGCCATTTTTGAAGTGTAAAATGACAAAAATGACCATATTCAAATGTTGAATATATTCAACATTTTTCAGAGTTCACATTGTTTTTCTACTTACTAGTTAACTTTCAATAATATTTGACCTTTTCAGCAAATTTTAATCTATAAAACAATATCATCCCATCAGTAATCAATATTGATTTTTCTTACCTGCACAAGTTCTCAGTTATGAATATTTTCAATATATAATATTTTTAGGAATAATCACAAGAATAAACATTAGTATGTGCATTAAAAAGTAAATGCATTCTCTTCAGTAGACAGACATACCTGCCAAGATTTGAGCTTGTCAAAAATAGGATAAAGCTAACCTACACATTGAGGGGCCATTTCTTATTTTTTACTACATACAGAAGTCAAGAAAGATTATAGGAAATTAAGTGCACACTTGCATTACTAAGTTCATGCATTGTTTTTTTCTGTCCTGGGGTTAATATTAAAATAAATTTGTCATTATAAGTTTGTAAAATGAAAAGCAAATTCACACTTGGCTACAGAGAGACTTTACTCAAAAGGAATTTTTTTTTTTTTATTTTTATTGTAAACAAATGGGATACATGTTGCCTCTCTGTTTGTACATGGCGCAAAGGCATACCATTTGTGTGATCATAAATCCACATACAGTAATGTTGTTTGATTCATTCTGTTATTTTTCCCCTCCCCCCCACCCCTCCCCACCCCTCTTTACCCTCTATACATTACTTTCTTCCTCCATACTTGCCCCCCTCCCTAACCCTAACTCTAACCCTAACACTAACCCTTCCCTCCCCCCCATTATGTGTCATCCTCCACTTATTAGCGATATCATTCGTCCCTTGTCTTTTTGAGATTGGCTTATCTCACTTAGCATGATATTCTCCAATTTCATCCATTTGCCTGCAAATGCCATAATTTTGTCATTCTTTATGGCTGAGTAATATTCCATTGTGTATATATACCACAGTTTCTTTATCCACTCGTCAATTGAAGGGCATCTAGGTTGGTTCCATAGTCTGGCTATTGTGAATTGAGCAGCTATGAACATTGATGTGGCTGTTATCTCTGTAGTATGCTGATTTTAGATCCTTTGGGTATAGGCCAAGGAGTGGGATAGCTGGGTCAAATGGAGGGTCCATTCCAAGTTTTCTAAGGAATCTCCACACTGCTTTCCAGAGTGGCTGCACTAATTTGCAGCCCCACCAGCAATGTATGAGTGTACCTTTCTCCCCACATCCTCGCCAACACCTGTTGCTTGTATTTTTGATAATCGCCATTCTAATTGGGGTGAGATGGAATCTTAGGGTGGTTTTGATTTGCATTTCTCTTATTACTAGAGATGTTGAACATTTTTTCATATGTTTATTGATTGCTTGTACATCTTCTTCTGTGAAGTGTCTGTTCATTTCCTTAGCCCATTTGTCGAATGGATTATTTGTATTCTTGGTGTAGAGTTTTTTGAGTTCTTTATAGATTCTGGAGATTAGTGCTCTATCTGAAGTATGATTGGCAAAGATATTCTCCCACTCTGTAGGCTCTTTCTTCACATTACTGATAGTTTCCTTTGCTGAGAGAAAGCTTTTTAGTTTGAATCTATCCCAGTTATTGATTCTTGCTTTTATTTCTTGTGCTATGGGAGTCCTGTTGAGGAAGTCTGGTCCTAGGCCGACATGTTGAAGATCGGGACCTACTTTTTCTTCTATAATCTGCAGAGTCTCTGGTCTGATTCCAAGGTCCTTAATCCATTTTGAGTTGAGTTTTGTGCAGGGTGAGAGTATGGGTTTAGTTTCATTCTGTTGCATATGGATTTCCAATTCTCCCAGCACCATTTGTTGAAAGAGGCTATCTTTCTCCATTGCATATTTTTGGCGCCTTTGTATAGTATTAGAAAGTTGTATTTATTTGGGTTTGTGTCCGTGTCCTCTATTCTGTACCATGATCTACCTGTCTATTTTGGTACCAGTACCATGCCGTCTTTGTTACTATTGCTTTTGTAATAAAGTTGAAGTTCGGGTATTGCGATACCCCCTGCTTCATTTTTCCTGCGAAGGATTGCTTTAGCTATTCTGGGTTTCTTATTCTTCCAGATGAATTTCATGAGTGCTTGCTCTATTTCTGTAAGGTACGTCATTGGGATTTAATTGGGATTGCAATTGAATCAGTATAGCAGTTTTGGTAGTATGGCCATTGGACAATATTAATTCGGCCTATCCAGAACATGGGAGATCTTTCCATCTTCTAAGGTTTTCTTCGATTTCTTTCTTTAGTGTTCTGTAGTTTCATTGTAGAGGTCTTTTACCTCTTTTGTGAGATTGATTCCCAGTATTTTATTTTTTCGATGCTATGGTGAATGAGGTAGTAGTTTTCATAATTTCTCTTTCTGAGGATTCCTCACTTATGTATAAAAATGCATTGGATTTATGAGCATTGATCTTGTAACCTGCCACTTTACTGAATTCACTTATGAGTTCTAACAGTTTTCTGGTGGAATTTCCTGGTTCCTCTAAGTATATAATCATATCATCCGCAAATAGGGATAGTTTGAGTTCTTCTTTTCCTAATCGTATTCCTTTAATTTCCTTGGTCTGTCTAATTGCTCTGGCTAGAGTCTCAAGAACGATATTGAATAGGAGTGGTGAAAGAGGGCATCCCTGTCTTGTTCCAGTTTTTAGGGGGAATGCTTTCAGTTTTTCACCGTTTAGAATGATATTAGCCATGGGCTTAGCATAGATGGCCTTTACAATGTTAAGGAATGTTCCCACTATCCCTATTTTTTCTAGTGTTTGAGCATGAAGGGGTGTTGTATTTTATCAAATGCTTTTTCTGCATCTATTGAACTAATCATGTGGTTCTTGACTTTAAGTCTATTGATATGGTGAATTACATTTATTGATTTCCGGATGTTGAACCAACCTTGCATCCCTGGGATAAAACCCACTTGATCGTGGTGCACTTTTTAATATATTTTGTATGCGATTGCTAAAATTTATTGAGAATTTTTGCGTCAATGTTCATTAATGATATCGTTCTGAAATTTTCTTTCCTCGATTTATCTCTGTCTGGCTTGGGTATCAGGGTAATATTGGTTTCATAGAATGAGTTTGGGAGGGTACCCTCCTCTTCTATTTCATGGAATACTTTGAGAAGTATTGGAATGAGCTCTTCTTTAAAAGATTTTGTAGAACTCGGCTGAGAACCCATCGGGTCCTGGACTTTTCTTTGTTGGTAGGCTTTTGATGACCTCTTCTACTTCATTACTTGAAATTGTTCTATTTAAATTTGTATGTCCTCCTCGTTCAATTTAGGCAATTTCATATGTCTCTAGAAACCTGTTGATGTTCTTCGAAATTTTCTATTTGGTTATAATATAGATTTTCAAAATGGCTTCTAATTATGTTTTGTATTTCATCGTGTCTGTTGTGATATTTCCTTGTTCATTCCGAATTTTGGTGATTTGGGTTTTCTCTCATCTTCTCTTTGTTAGAGTGGCTAAGGGTTTATCAATTTTGTTTATTTTTTCGAAGAACCAACTATTTATTTTGTCAATTTTTGTATAGTTTTCTTTTGTTTCAATTTCGTTGATTTCAGCTCTGAGTTTTAACTATTCCCTGTCTTCTACTACTTTTGGTGTTGGTCTGTTCTTCTTTTTCTAGGGCTTTGAGCTGAAGTGTTAGGTTGTTTATTTGTTGATTTTTACTTCTTTTATTGAATGCACTCCATGAAATAAATTTTCCTCTAAGTACTGCTTTCATAGTGTCCCAAAGATTTTGATATGATGTTTCTTTGTTCTCATTTACCTCTAGGAATTTTTAATTTCCTTCCTAATATCTTCTGTTATCCATTCATCATATAATAGCATATTTTTTAATCTCCAGGTGTTGGAGTAGTTTCTGTTTTTTACTCTTTCATTTATTTCTAACTTCAACCCATTATAATCTGATAGAATACAAGGTAGTGTCTGTATCTTCTTGTATTTGCTTACATTCGCTTCGTGGCATAATATATGGTCTATTTTAGAGAAGGATCCATGTGCTGCTGAGAAGAAAGTGTATTCCCTCTTGGTTGGATGGTATATTCTATAAATGTCCGTTAAGTCTAAATTATTGATTGTGTTATTGAGATCTATGGTTTCTTTGTTCAATTTTTGTTTGGAAGATCTGTCCAGTGGTGAGAGAGGCGTGTTAAAATCACCTAGTATTATTGTGTTATGGTCTATTTGGTTTCTGAAATTGAGAAGGATTTGTTTGACATACATGGATGAGCCACTGTTTGGGGCATAGATGTTTATGATTGTTATGTCTTGCTGATTTATGGTTCCCTTAAGCAGTATGTAATGTCCTTCTTTATCCCTTTTGACTAGTTTTGACTTGAAGACCACCTTATCTGAAATGAGGATGGATACCCCAGCTTTTTTGCTGAGTCCATGTGCATGATATGTTTTCCCCCATCCTTTCACCTTTAGTCTATGTGTATCTCTTTCTACGAGGTGAGTCTCTTGCAGGCAACATATTGTTGGATCTTTCTTTTTGATCCAATCTGCCAGTCTATGTCTTTTGATTGATGAGTTCAGGCCATTAATATTCAGGGTTATTATTGAGATATGATTAGTATTCCCGGTCATTTGGTTCATTTTATTTATTTATTTATTTATTTATTTATTTATTTATTTTGAGAACAACTTGGTTCTTCCTTTATTTGACAATTCCTTTAGGATTGTTCCTCCCATTGCTGATTTGTTTCTTTGTTTTTCATCTCTTCCTCGTGGAATATTTTGCTGAGAATGTTCTGTAATGCTGGCTTTCTTTTTGTAAATTCTTTTAGCTTTTGTTTATCATGGAAGGATTTTATTTCATCATCAAATTTGAAGGTAAGTTTTGCTGGGTATAAGATTCTTGGTTGGCATCCATTTTCTTTCAGGGCTTGAAAAATGTTGTTCCAGGCCCTTCTAGCTTTCAGGGTCTGGATTGAAAAATCTGCTGATATCCGTATCGGTTTCCCCCTGAATGTAATTTGATTCCTCTCTCTTGCGGCCTTTAAAATTCTGTCTTTATTTTGTATGTTGGGCATTTTCATTATAATGTGCTTTGGTGTGGGTCTGTTGTAATTTTGTATATTTGGAGTCCTATAAGCCTCTTGTACTTGATCTTCCATTTCATTCTTCAGATTTGGGAAATTTTCTGATAGTATTTCATTGAATAGATTGTTCATTCCTTTGGTCTGTTTCTCTAAGCCTTCCTCAATTCCAATAATTCTTAAATTTGGCCTCTTCATGATATCCCATAGTTCTTGGAGATTCTGTTCATGATTTCTTACCATCTTCTCTGTTTGTTCAACTTTGTTTTCAAGGTTAAATATTTTATCTTCAATGTCTGATGTTCTGTCTTCCAGGTGTTCTATTCTATTGGTTATGCTTTCTATGGAGTTCTTAATTTGGTTTATTGTTTCCTTCATTTCAAGGATTTCTGTTTGGTTTTTTTTCAATATCTCTAACTCTTTATTGAAGTGATCTTTTGCTTCCTGTATTTGCTCTTTTAACTGTCGATTGGTGCGATCATTCAGTGCCTGCATTTGCTCTTGCATCTCGTCATTTGCTTCCCTGAGCATTTTAATTATGTACATTCTGAACTCCCTTTCTGTCATTTCTTCTGCCATGCTGTCGTTGGGTTCATTGATGTAACATCTAGATTTGTTTGCAGCATTTTCTTTCCTTGTTTTCTCATATTGTTCAGGTATCAGTTGACCGCTGTGATATTGCAGATTTCCTCTATTGTCTTATAATATCCCTGAAGATTTCTATTATATTCCCTCTTAGTCTTCAGTAGCCTGAAATCTTGGAGGAAGTTGATAATGCAGTGCTCCACAAGGGAGCTGACTCCCTAGGGGTGGTGGCCTTCTGGTGGGGTATATTCCCTGCTAGTGGGCAGAGGTACCTTCACTTGCTGATGAATGGTCATCCAGAAGGGAAGTAGGTTGTGGGCTGATGCAAGACCAGTTTGGGCCTGTGTCTCTGATTTTATGGTCCTTTTGGGAGAACCTCACCCAACAGGGAGGAGTCACCCGGTGGGGAGGTCTCGCTGGTCGGTTTTCCTCCCAGAGGTTCCGTTCAATTCACAACTACCGCCTGGGCTGGGCAGCCTTCTTCTGCAATGTTCCCAGGGACCCAGACCTACCTCCTGGGCCTGGAAGCCTCACCCTTCGCAAACGAATCTCCTTAGGCTGCCTCTCCTCAGAGAAGCTGCCTGCAGTCCTGGAGCCTTCGCTCCGCCCCTCAGTTTGTCTGTGGGGCCCTTCCACCAAGAAGCCGTCTAGGACCCTGCTCTGCACTTTTCGCCTGGCTATGCGGCCCCTCCTCTGAGCATCCACCTGGAGCCCCTTACAATCGCTCCGAGTCCCAGTGACCCGCCACACGCCTTTTCCTCCGGCAGCCACCTGTTGTTCCGTGCAGTCGCTCTAAGACCAAGTGACCCACCACGCAGCACTTTCTCCACCAGGCAGTCACCCAGAGATCTGGTGCGTCACGAGTCCCAAGAACTCACTGTGCACCTTCTTGTCCCGACTGCCTCCCGTAGCCCTGGTGCAGTCACTTCGAGCCCAAGCACCCCGCCGCGCTCCTCCTCCTTCTCCAGACAACCCCCCTATGTTCAGGAGCGGATGCTCTGGGACCAAACCACTCACCACGCTGTTCCACCGGATAGCCGCCCAGAGCCCTGGCGCAGCTGCTCCAATTCCAAGCGACGTGCCGAGCCCGTATTTCTCCTTCTCCTCTGGGCAGCCCCCTGTGTTCAGGGGTGGTCACTTTCAGTCCAAACAGCTCACCAAGCACCTTCTCCTTTGGGCAGCCTCCCAGAGCGTGGGTGGGTTGCGCCGAGTCCAAGCGCTGTGGTGAACAGCCACCTCTCCAATGCTCCCAGCTGTCTGCGATCACTGCTCCGGCGGGGGAGGGGTGCCTCGCCGGCAGTTCTACTTTGCCAAGATCCCTGCTTTCGGGACTCCTGCCCCGTCTGGGACGCTTGCCCAGTGGGAGACTCTCGTCCGGCTGCTTTGAGTTGGTCCCAAGGCTCTCTATATCTCCTCTTCTTGAGTCCTGAGTCCTGGAGCAACACGAAACGCAGCCAGCCTCTAGTTCGCCATCTTGAATCCCCCCTCAAAAGGAATTTTGCAGTAAGAGGAGGGAGATGATTGCAATGGGAAGAAAGTCTTACCTAAGATCTGCAAACATCTCAAAAGTTAGGCAGAAAGAGTCTTTCTTTTATAAGGAAGGAATAAACAAGCCTGGAAAGAGTCAGGCGTAGTGAAGTGGAATGCAGGAGAGGAGCATGATCATGATGTTACAGTAGGTCTGAGAACATTTACCCTGGAGGTCAGCCTATTTTCAGGAGGAGGCTGTTGAGTTTTATATTAACTCAGGCTTGGAGTAGATCCAAGTTCAGCATCCTAGGGAAAGGAGAAAAACTTCACCAAAGTTTCATTAACAAGCATTTTGTTCCAGTGACCAGTGTGGTCAAAATTGTTGAGCCAATCATTTTCTGGTCTTGTCATAGGAAAACAGAAGCAACTATGAGTCTTATTTAAATGAAATCAGGAATGAATTTTTTTTATAGTAAGCCATTACTGATAATATAAAGTGATGGGCTATTTCTTAATTCCTGCTGTGTTCCAGGAATATAAGACTCAAGTAAATTTCAACATTGTCAGAGCATACAACTCACAGCGACAATGCCAAATCATTTAGGTAACATTGTGATGCTCAGGAATATAATCTAATGTTACAACTTAATGGGATATAATGTAGCACAGGAATTTCAGTTAATGACAGTGAAGAGGTAATTTTTAGAATTTGGGGAAAATTGTATATTGTATTCTCCTTAAGTAATTCAGTTAAAAATTGGAGATTATTGACCTATGTTGTGATCCAGGTGCTAGTCTAGGTGGTGGTGTATGTATATGAAACTAGGTAGGTAAAGCCCTGACTTCATGGTGCTTCATACTCAGAGGGGAAGAAAGATAAAAAGAAGTAATAAACAAGGGGACCAAATTATCATGATAGCTGTTTTGACTGAATTGAATTTCTCCAAAATTCATATGTTGGAGTCTTAACCCCCAAAACCCCAGAATATGAATATTTGGAGATAAAGTCTTTATGAGATAATTACATTAAAGTGAGGTTCTTAGAGTGATTTTTAAACCAATATAACCAGCATTCATATAAGAAGAGAAGATTAGGACACAGACACATATTCAAGGAAGACCTTGTAAAGGCCCAAGGAGAAGATGGTCATTTCCAGGCCAAGGAGCAAGAACTCAGAAGAAACCAACCCTGAAAAATACCTTAATCTTTGACTTCTGGCCTGAAGAAATGGAAGAAAATCGGGCTGTTTTAAAAGCCACCAGTCTATGGTACTTAGTGATGGCAATTCTAGCTGCCATTAGTGTTACGTGGAAATAAAAAGCACAATGTAATCAAGGAATAATTGGTGGGTAGAGGGTTGGGATTGTGGTGTGGTAGACTGGTTAGCAAAGCCAGAGGAGACGTGTTTGAAGAGATTCATTTCTACTTGAACAAATCATGGGGAAACCTAAGTAGGCAATTCCTGACACAGAAGACTGAGTGGCAAAAAGCCCAACGAAGACAAAGGTGTCCAATGTGACTGAAAAGTATACAACTTCTAAAAGTTATAGATATACAATATATAACAGGAGAGGAGACTGTGACGACTTTGGAGAGGCCAGATTTGTTTGTTTCCTTGATTTTTCATATCTCTAACACATGAGAATATGCAAAGGCCTAGAGACTGTGTTTCTAATCCTTTCTCACTTTGGAATCCAGAAGATTCCAAATTTTGAGAATGCTAACTTCAGAAATGAGGCAAAAACTTAACTGAGAGCTGAGGACCTACACTTATTCTCAGAGTGTAAATGATAATAAAAACCACATCGAGAATTTGGCAGACTTCATCCTCCAAATATATCTGTTATCCATTGTAACTTGATGACCTTTGAAGGAGATAGAAAATAGATTGCCATATGGAAGAAGCACAGAATAAAAATTGATTTGAGGAAGTACAGGAGCAAAGTCATATCAACACTGAATTAAGTAATTCATGCTGAAAGTCATGTTTCCAAAATTGTGTTTATGATCACAAATAAAATAAGAGACTTCAATGGTTAGAAAAGAAGAAAAACTTGACATAAAGAAATGCCCTCCCATATCTCAACTAACATACAGAAAGGATTAGACATATTATAAAAGTCAGCCCAACTGCATGCCCAGGACTCCTTTAGAAAAATATTTTTCAGAATAGGTATATAAAATTCCTTAAGGTTACCAGGAGAAATGAAATTTGGACTAAAATTATATATTAAAAAAAAAGACAATTATTCTTCCTCTGCCTTGTTCATTTCTGAAATTAATGAGAACTGTCACCAATCACTCCTGACCCTCTAATGGCCTATCAAAATTGTTTCAGTGGGTATGTCCTCAACCATTGTAAGGAGGATAATTCTGTTTTAATTATTCAACTGCTTTTCTCTTCTGTATCTATCCATGTGACATATCTTCTAGTCACTCCAAGTCTTGTGTCTACTTAAATGAACAAAAGAGAAATAATAAGTAGCAATAATATAAAGAGAAAAAAGGAATAATCTACTCTCTCTCTCTACAATAAGACAACAGACTTGAAAGTCCAGCTTTGATAGAGGAAAATAATGTCTAAGTCCACTTATTCACCATTCTGAAATTAAAAGGTTGACTTAATGACTTTGATAAAGAAATTTTATGTTAGAGATTCTGGCCAAATAGCAGTTTCAAGATGGTAAGATTTCAATCCTGATAGTAGCCGATACTCAAATACATGCCTTGATATCTTTTATCATTGCCTAAATCCCAGAAAGGAGAACTATGTTAGAAAATCTGAGGAAAATTGGAAATTATACAACTCAGTTGTCTTACAGACTATACTCAAGCAAACCTAGAAGCAGCCACATCAACATATCTTAAGTGGTATAAACAGATAAAGATCAAACCTTCTTTGGTTGACATGTGGCATATTAAACAGAAATCCAGAGGTTTCCACAGGCCTTTGGGGTATGTGGAAGATAGCTGACCTGAGAGTCTGTACACCTTCTTTTGGGGATTTTCTGTAGCAAAACAGAGGAAAACACCTGAGCAAAACTAAGAGGCCAAGTGACTTGGTGAGGGAGTTGATTGTGCTACCAGGATCCAAGGTCATCTGGGAAATACCTTGACACAATAAAGAAAGGGACTAGCTGTCAGCTCTCAGATGTAACCTGACTACCTACATTCAGCAGAAATCAGAAAGATGCCAGAAGATGCCGACATAAATCTGAATTCCTTTCTGCATTTCAACATCAAGAGGACACATGTCATACCCTCCCCCACATGATCCATTTGTTTTAGGGAAGAAGGTAGAACTCTATTATTTCATTTTATATTACATGGAATTACCAGTTTGGAGTCAAATCTGTGGTTGTCATTACTCAACACTATAGAGTTTTATGGGGAAAATTCAGCCAATTAATGTTTTTTAAAAGGCTATGGTTTTTCTGCCATCTCAATATAAACACATTTGTGAACCTACTAAATGATAGACGAAATATTCAAGTTCGTGGAACCAGTCATGTTCTTGGACCATGCTAAAGTGAGTGCTGAAAATGTTTGTCTCTTGTGTTCTTTACACTAGATATATTTAACTGATTTGTCTTCAAAACCCCTACAGTTTGATAGGTTCCATCTGTAAAAGGTCAGTTCAGACAGGTTATACCAGGACTTGCCAACTTGAAAGACATGTAACTCTTTTTAGGTGTTGTTTCCAAACATATATGGTGCTGATTAAATTTTAACTAGAAACCTAATCTACTTTCATTTCAAAAAGTTCTTCAGTGCTTGTTGACGATGGGTGGAAAGGGAAAAGATATTTCCAAATCTACATCAAAATTTCTCATGTAAAATTCTTTTGCTAAATCAAATTAGATTTATTTACAAAGGTAACCTACAAAGCATACTTTGGGTAATAAACATTAACTATATGGACTGGTTATGGGTTCACCAAAGTGCTTTAAAAACTTTCTCTTGGGGCTGGGGAGATAGCTCAGTCGGTAGGGTGTTTGCCTTGTAAGCACAAAGCCCTGTGTTCAATCCCCACACGCCCCCCCCCAAAAAAAAAAAAAAACTTTCTCTTTAAAGTTTTCTCTTTCTATCTCTTTCCTACCTCCCTCTCTTTCTCTGACATATATTTTACTCTCAATCTTTTTCTAACTGGATTCCCTGATTTTATCTGGTAGACAGAAGAAACTTCCCATGCATAGACAGGTTTCACTTTGACTTCCATTTCTTTTATCTCCATTTTCAAAAGAGGCTCTTCATGATGAGGAAAGACAACTACATGTACTTTTATGTAGAGCCATGCATTCCTAAGATTCTGAAGATAAATGGCATCGTTTAATATTATGAAAATATGTGCTCTGCTCAGATAGTTTTGGTTTCTCTGGACAGTGCCATTCTTATAAATATATTTCATACTGGTAATCCTTGTGGATTAGTAATAGAACTTACTAAGGGAAAAAACAAAAACTAAGTATTTCTTTGTTTCTTCAAAGTAACGAAACCTTTTGAAGTTATACTCTGAATGCATGAACGAATAAATACATTCAAGATGAGAAGTGACATGCAGAAGCACTTTTAAAACATTTGCTTAGTATATTTTCTACTTTAGAAAGGGTGCTATGCTATAATTTCATTAGTATTATACATATATAACTTGTAAATAGTAGTTATTTTATTATCAATTTATCTTCACTATATAATATCAGATTTATCATTTTATTGATACAATTTTTAAAAACTTTATGGAACAATTTTCAAAAATCAGTCACTTAAATTAATACATAATTTCTTGATCACTCAATTTAATGAACTAAAAATAGCAACAGACCAAGATGCTGCATTTCTGGCCAATGGCTTCCTCATCTGTCAGAAGGGCACATGGGGTTTACTCCCTTTCCCCATCTACAAATGACAACTGATTTTTCCAGACTGTCAAATATTGTGGAAAATTTAGTTATAATAAAAGTGCAAAGAAATGGGAACTTTTCTCATTAAATTTCTAAGTTTGAAGCTATACTTTTTAAAAATTCTGTCTAGTGTCCTGGGCTAATTTCAGGGCCTAGAAAATGTATTGAGATCCTTATCTAAAAACGGTGAGAGTTATCTTTTTTCCATTATTTCTTATTTGTTCATAGTAGTTATACATAACACCAGCATTTTGACATAATTTTAAATTCATGGAATGTAATTTGCTCTAATTTGATCCCTAGTACTTATCTTTAACCTCCTTCTTCTCCCTCCCCCATTCCCTTTACTCTATTCTACTGATATTTCTATTTTTATTTTTTTTAAATTAATGTCTTGTAGATATACATACTGGTGAGTTTTCACTGTAGTATATTCATATATATACTTTGGAACTTAGTTCAGGTTCATTCCACTGTTTCTCCCTTATCCCGCACTTCCCCCTCCAATCCCTTTCTTCTATCCCTGATTTTTCTTAATTGGGATTCCACCCCTTTCTTTTTTTCTTTTGATCTCTTTTTCTCCCTTATTTTAGGCTAACTTCCCCAGATAAGAGAAAAAATTTGACCTTCGCCTTTCTGGGTCTGACTTATTTCACTTAGCATCTTATTTGGAAAAAGAGACTCTATAGTATTGATTGAAATAAGAATCTTAAGGAGAAGTTTATCCTGGACTATCAGGATGGGCCCTAAATGCAATCACATGTATTGGGCATTGTAATGCACAGAGAAGGCAAAGAAAAGAGGAGGAGGCAATGTTAACTACATAAGTGAAGTTTAGTCACATGGCCACAGCCCAGGCACTCCTGGAGCCATGAGAAGATGGAAGATGGAAGGAATGTTTTCTCCCCTAGAGCCTTGGGAGAGAGTGAAATATTGTTCATACCTTGATTCAAACCTGGACTTTAGAACTGCAAAAGAATAAGTTGCAACCCAGTATTTGGTGGTTTGTTATAGCAATCCCATGTTATTAATGTAGATTGGCTAATATTTATGTATTGGCAGGGCAGCCAGTGCTGAAGATCTTGTCCTTGTTTGACCTCTCATTTCCCTGCAAAGGGTTCTTCCCACAAGTCCAAGTAGTTCCTATCTTAGTCTTCTAGTCTATAAGTCTTAGGGCCCTTTATTTCTGCCCTTTAGTTCAGTCTCTATTTGCATCCCAAAGAGCAGCAATTGCTCACTATTTTCAGTAGTTTATCATATGATAGAATTTGAAAAGGTAAATGGCAATAGTCTCCAGCTTTCTTATAGTTTCAAAAAATTAGTGATTTTGTGTTATTATATGTAACAATTGCTATTATGTGGACTTTGAAGGCTCAAAATAGAGTATCACCCGTTTTTAAAATTTTTTCTTAAAAACATTCCAACATTACTTCTATAAACCCCCAACTAACTTCTGTGCACTCACCTTTCCCCACTCATAACCCCTATGAAAGGACAATTATAGTAATTAGTCTTAAATAACAGGATTAGAACTTCTAATTTGGTCTTCTCATGAGTCGTCTTTTTTTTTTTACCTGAACACTAATTGTATTTGCATCATAGACCTTGTCGATTAAAATATAGGGAAATAGAATGTAAAATATAAAATTAGTTTTTCCCAGGAGGACCCATATAAAGTGATTTAGACAAAAACACAGTGGTCTTTCTAAGAAGAAAGAACAACACAAGCAAAAGCATCCAAATGGAAAAGTACACAGAGAAAGTTGTATCTGAGAAAGAGACTAACAACTGCATCAATTACTCATTTCTAGAAGTTGTTAAACGCAAGTTTTTTTCCACTAATAAACCCAATGATTCATCTCTGGATAGCTACACTCACTCACTTCATCATCAGGGAGTTTTTCTAAGTGTGTCCAATGTAGTGTACATTTTGAAAGTGTACATTATGAACTTTCTTTCTTCTTGGAATAAAATATTTGGAACACATCAGATATGATATGCTTTTTGATTAGTTTGGTTATAGTTGCTCTGGGTTTGGAAGAACAGAGCAATTTTCACCAATCTAATCTCATTAATCTCCATGTTATCTATCTGAGAAAGAAATGCTACATAGCAGGCTATTTATTTTCTGTTCAATGAATTCTTGTGTCATTCTCCTTGCAGTTTAATGAACAGTTTCTCCAAATTCTCAGAGCAGTTGAAGTGTTTATTTCAGCAAATAATATGTTCACAGAGGCACACATCATTATAGTAGTCTTCCCTGGGAAACTTCCCTTCTGATATATTGTCACTTCTTGTTCTGCTGCACAATGGAAGGTCATGATGAAGTACAGTTATACTTTGTCCAATGCCACAGTCCTTCACTAATAATAAATTTCTAGAATCTAGAAAAACATTTATATCCTTTAATTTAAAGGACTTTAAAAGTGCTAGTTTATTTCCAGGTGATTTTGATTCATTTCTTCTTGTTGAAGAATAATGTACATATTTTTAAGATATACATGATGCACAGACCAATGAATTTTCACAAATTGCATACCATTTACTACCATCAAGAAGGTTGCCAGCACCCCAGAAAATGGCCTCAGGCCTCCAAGACCCCTTCTAATCACTACTTCTAAGCTCACCACTATTCTGAGTTCTATCACCATAAATAAATTTGTTGTATTTGTACTTCAAAAAAATAGGATACATATATTTTTGTGTCCAACCTCTTTCATTCAACATTTTATTTATCAGAGTCTTCTATAATGTTGTGTGTTATTTTAAATCATCCATTCTCATTCTACATAATATTGTACCATCTTGTGAGTAGATGATTATTTATACACTATATTATCAATGAACATTTGAGAAGTTTCAAGTTTGGTACCAATGAAAGTGATGCTTTGATGAACATTCTTATATATGGTTTGATGAAAATAAGCATTTGGATATTTGCCTAGGGGTGGAACTACTGGACCAGGGTATATTTACATGTTCAAACTTAGTGGAAAACACCACATTTACAAATGAGTCGTGCCAACATTCATTCTCAACAATACTAGACTGTTCCTTACTATACATGTTCAACATTTGTCTTTCATGCTAGACATCTTGATAGATATGTGGTGGTATGGCTTTATGCTTTCTTTGTGCTTTCATTGGTATATTTCTTTAATGATTGAGTTAGGAATGGCTTTTTATATGTCAATTGGATATACATAAATATTTTTGCTAAAGTATGGCACCTACTTTTCTACTGGGTTAGAACATTCTATCCAACTGCTACTGAATACACATTCTTGTCATCAACACATGGAACATTCTTCTGGATAAATCATATCATAGGCCATAAAACAAGGCTCAACAAATTTTTAAAAAGTTGAAATCCTTTTAGGTGTCTTTTCTATCTACAAAGCAATAAAATTAGAAATAAATAATGAAAATAACCTTCTTTTTCAATTTTCAAGAGTTCTCTGTAAGTACTTTAATTGAGAAATGTATTGTAAATGTCTTTTCCTGCTATGGGGGTTTCCCTTTCACTCCTGCATAGGAATGAAGAGTTTTGCTCTACCCTAGGAGAGTTCAATTACAAGGTCTAGAAAATAAACTGATAACAGGCAGATTAGCAGGAGAAAAGGTATGCATATGACTTACAGTGTTACAAGGGTAGCACAGGAAAGAAAAGTGAATGCATCAAAATTCAGCAAGAAAACCTCCATTGTGTATATATACCATATTTTCTTTATCCATTCATCTGTTGAAAGGCACCTAAGCAGGTTGCATGGCTTGGCTATTGTGAACTGTGCTGCTGTAAACGTTCATATATCTGTATCACTATAGATACTGATTATAGTTCTCTTGGATATATACGGAGGAGTGGGATAGCTGGGTAATATGTTGGTTTCATTTTTAGTTTTTTGAGGAATCTCCAGACTGTTTTCCACAGTAGTTGCAATAATTTGTAGTCCCACCAGCAATGTATCAATGTAAATCAACCCTTTCCTCACATCCTTGCCAACATTTATTATTATTTGTATTTTTGATCATTGCCACTCTGACTGAAGTGAGATAAACTCTCTGTGTAGTTTTTATTTGCATTTCCCTGAATGCTAGAGATACTGAACATTTCTTCATATACTCATTGGCCATTTGCATTTCTTTTTTGTGAAGTGTCTCTTTAGTTCTTTTTCCCATTTATAAATAAGGCTAATTTTTGGTGGTTTTTGTTTGTTTGTTTGTTTTTTAGTTCTTTTTATATTCTCAATATCAGTCCCCTATCTAAGGAGCCAGTGACAAAGAACTTTTTCCCTTTCTGTAGTCTCTCTTCATGCTCTTAATTGTTTCCTTTGCTGTGCAGAAGATTTTAATTATGCCATCCCACTTATTGATACTTGGTTTTATTTGTTGCACTTTAGGTGTCTTGTCAAGGAAGTTGATGCCTATGCTAATATGTTGGAATATTGAGCTTACATTATCTTCAAGCAGCTACAGATGTCCTTGCCTAATTAATATGTGATTAATCCACTTTGAATTGAGAAGGATAAAATTACGGCATTGCTGGTAAATGGATGGAACTGGAGATCATCATATTAAGGGAAATAAGTCAGACTGAAAAAGTCAAGAATTGAAGATTTTTCTCTCACATGAGGAAACAAAACCAGAATAAAGGTGGAAACAAAAGAAAAGAATAAACAGGGGAAATCCTAAGAAAATAGACAAAAGATCAGTGGAGAAGTGGTAGGGGATTGAGAGGGAAGGAGGAGGAATGGGAAAAGCAAGAAATGGTGAGATAAATGTGACCAAACTTTCCTATACACATATATGAACATACTACAGTGAAATTCAGAATCATGCATATCCATAAGGCATTAATTAAAAAAATATAAGTAAATAGAAGAAAGGCCAGTAGAGGAAGGAGAACAGGTGGAGGTAAAAGGGAAAGTACTGAGGACTGATTTGGAGCAAGTTATGTTCCATGCTTGTATAATATGCCAAAATTAACCCCACTATTAAGTGTAATTAAAATAAACAAATTTTTAAAAACCACAGTGAGTTCCAGAAGCTCATATACTCTCTTCATAGGAGAGAAAGGATGGTAGATGTAGGTGACTTAGGGGAAGTTGTATGATTTAGGGACAAAATGATGTGGGCCTTAGATTAGGTAACAATCTGTGACAAACCTGTCAGGGTACAGCATCAACCTCCATTTCCTCTCCCATATATGAATATAAATTACCCTTCCCTGGTTGATGGAAATCTTGGGGAGGTGATAGGTGATGAAATGACAACTGTGATCCTTTTAGAGGGAACACAAGATAATGTGTCCCTAAGAGGATAAAGGAAACCCACCAAACAAACAAATACCTCTCCTGACATCTGTTGTCCCAGGTAGTCTCATTTTGAGGTAATTAATATAACATATGGCATATTTTCGGGTGATATTTCCCAAATTCCTTCACTCCCTTATTGCTGTATTTTTGTAAATAGAAAAATAATATAAATAGTTCTTTTATTTTTCTATAGGTCAATTTATAAATATTCACTTCTATGGCAAACATGTCTTTGTATACTTGGCCTATAAAGGATAATGAGGATGCTCTCCTACGTATGTTTTTAATCTCCAGTGGCTTACTGTTTGCATTTAAATGAAAATCCATTTGATTTTTTTCATGTGGTTATAAGATGTGAATAATGATACTCTTTTCCCATATGGATATGCAATTCATCCAGAACCATATATCGGAAATACATCCTTTTTCTAAGACATCACTTCATAAAAATGAACCATATGTTCATCTAGGATATTTTTTAAATTGTCTGTATTCACAACTAAAAAGTCTTAATTTGAAAAAATGTAAATTGACTAGTACACACAAATGATACTTGTGAAGTATCAAGTATCAGGACTAGAAACAGAATTTTAAAATGATTGTGGAGAAATAATTGTTTTCTATTTGATGTTTTGTTTTTATAATATAGCATTGATTTTAAAAAATTAATGTTAATAATATTTTCCCATTTAAAAGGAGTTCCAGTCTATGCAGAGATTGCCACAAAACCAGGCATTTGCATAGGTACCACCAAAGGATGCATGAGGACCTTGTCACTTCAACAGGAAACGTTTTCTTGCTTCCTCTCTCACTTCGTCTATTCAAGTTTTCACTTATTTCCAATGTATTAATATTTACCTTTTTGCATGAACTTCGGCAAACTTTCTCTAAGCCCACAAAGTCAGAATTCAGATAAAATTTACTAAACATTTATTATGTTCTGGGTAGTGAGGAAGTTTTCTCTCAAAATTGTATTTCTGGTACTTAGATTCAAACATTTCAAAAAGGAAATAATTTCTCAATTGTACAAATTTAATAATTATTAGTATGCTAATGAAGTCAAGGATTCTCTCAAATTCTGATGAAATGTTTAGTTTTACTTCCAGAAAATATTCATATTTATAATATTATACAATGAAATAATTGTACATATATAATTATGCATATATACAATTATATAATAGACATACCATTATGCATATATAATTATGCAAGTATAGGAGTTTTCAGGCTACTACTCACCATCTGCTTAGAACTATTCCACTAGAAAAATTCATAAGTTAATTATTATTCTATGCTCTGAGGATGATTTTCCTTGAGCATCTTTGATTATTAAATATAACAGCAGCTACAACCTACTATTTTATTGAGGATAATTTTATGGTCACTCTTCAGACTCAAGAAATGATTCTATTATAAAAACATATTAAACTGGATATATTAGCTACTTACTTTTTAATTCTACATGAATTTACAATATCACATTTTTTGTAAAATGAAATATATGAAAATCCCCCTTTAAAAAAGCAGATAATCAGGAATAGACATTTATTTCAACTATATAATGAAACACTTAGTAGCTGCCTCTTTCTCTCACTTCTAAACCATTACTTAGAAGAAACACAGACTGTCATATTACCAGCTTTTTTCAAATAAAGAACAAAACAATTGTTTGCATTATTCTAAGAACACAGAAACAGCAGTTGATCCTTTCTTTAAAGAATCAAAAATTATTTAACCAACTGTGTTAAAAATATATCAATATGTTATGACATTCAGAAATTCCATATGGAGAACTCTGCAGAGCCATACGGAGCAGACACACACAAAGTCCCCCACATCTGAACACTAGACTGAAACACAAAACTCACATGTGAGGTCATAAATCCAGCTGTGTTACAACTTCAGACCCTAATCCTAAAACATGCTCTAATCCAAAATTCCACTGTTTTTATTTTTCTTACTGTTCTACAGATGTTAAGGATTTCAGGCCTGAGTTTCATCTAGTAGGAGCATTCTTTGCTTCACCAAAAGAAAATCAAACTGCAGGAAACAACACCCAGCTTAGATGTGACAACACAGAACCTGGAGCTGATTGTTTCTTCCACATGTTTGAGTCACCCTTGTGTCTCAATTTAATAAATTATTCACTCACTAAGAAAATTTTACACTTGATAGTTTCTAAAATTAGTCTCATGAAACATCTCTACAATTTTTATCTCTATTAAATAAGGCAATCTTTATTACCTGAATGACCGACTTTATCAGCATGTTTTAGAAGCTGGGTCTACTGGAAAATAGGCTGTTGACTTCTTGACATTAAATATTGGGTAATAAGACCAGTAATCACTTTTGTTTCCTGAAGACACGGCAGAAGGAAAGACAGTAGACGTCATAAAGTAATTCGTAATGTTCTGGGAAAATAAAAATTACATAGAGTCAAGACGTAAATAGATAATTAAAAGCAGACATATTCAATAAAAAGTAAATTAAAACACTGAATGACAATTCAACTATCATCATCTCTTTACGCTCTGATAATACTTGCCATCATTTTATTTTGTGTCCCCCAAAACCACCCACGATTTTGAATGTCTGCCTTTGGTATCTGATTCATTATTATTATTAAACAATGATTATGTACATGACACCAGAAAATTTTGGTGTATAATTCTAAAACATTTGTCAAAATCATGTCCAACAGAAGAAACTTCCACAATTTTTACACAAATCTAAAAATTAAAAATATATAAAATAGGCAATCAAAGATGGTGAACTAGAGGGTGACTGCATCTCCTGTCACTCCAGAACCCAGGATTCAAGAAGGGGAGGCATCGAGAGACTCAGACTAACATAGAGCAACGGGGTCGGTCTCCCTCACTTGGTGAAGCTCAGACCGGGCAGCAGGCCCGGACAGGGGTGGCTTCTCAGAGCAGGGCAGGGCAGCTAGAGTCTTCTCCAGGCAGCCCTGCTCCCTCAGGCGGCGGGCGCCTTCCACGGCCAGCTTCTCGGAGCAGTCCACACAGTGAGAGCCTTTTTGCACAGAGCCAGCTCCAAGTCCTGGAGCCAACAGCATGCTCTGGCCCACAGACAGCCTCTGGGACCAGGGCAGGGCAGCCAGAGACTTCCCCAAGCAGCCCTTGTCCCACCGGTGGCAGGCTCCTTCATGGCCAGCTTCTCGGATCAGACAGCCCAGTGAGAGCCTTCCCACACAGAGCAACCTTCAAGCCCTGGAACCAGTAGTGGGCTAGGGGCAGCTTTCTTCGGAAGCACTGCATTATCAAGTTCCTCCAAGACTTCAGGCTACTGAAGGCTGGGAGGTGATACACTGGAAATCTACAGGGACACTATAAGCCAATAGAGGAAATCTGCAATATCTCAGAGTCCCTCTGATATCTGACCAATATGAGAAAACAAGGGAAGAAAATGTCCCGAACAAACCTAGATACTATATCAATAAAGCCCAATGACAGCACAACAGAAGAAATGTCAGAAAGGGAGTTCAGAATGTACATAATTAAAACAATCAGGGAGGCAAACAGGGAGATGAAAGAGCAAATTCAGGCATTAAATGATCGCACCAATCAACAGTTAAAAAAGCAAATGCAGGAAGCAAAAGATCATTTCAATAAAGAATTAGAGATACTGAAAAAAACCAAACAGAAATCCTTGAAATGAAGGAAACAATAAACCAAGTTAAAAACTCCATAGAAAGCATAACCAATAGGATAGAACACCTGGAAGACAGAACCTCGGACATTGAAGACAAATATTTAACCTTGAAAACAAAGTTGAACAAATAGAGAAGATGGTAAGAAATCATGAAAAGAATCTACAAGAATTATGGGATATCATGAAAAGGCAAAATTTAAGAATTATTGGGATTGAGGAAGGCTTAGAGAAACAAACCAAAGGAATGAACAATCTACTCAATGAAATAATATCAGAAAATTTCCCAGATCTAAAGAATGAAATGGAAAACCAAGAACAAAAGGCTAATAGGACTCCAAATATACAAAATTACAACAGACCCACACCAAAGCACATAATAATGAAAATACCTAACATACAAAATAAAGACAGAATTTTAAAGGCCGCAAGAGAAAAGAATCAAATTACATTCAGGGGGAAAACAATAAGAATATCAGCAGATTTTTCAATCCAGACCCTAAAAGCTAGAAGGACTTGGAACAATATTTACAAAGCACAGAAAGAAAACGGATGCCAACCAAGAATCTTATACCCAGCAAAACTTACTTTCAGATTTGATGACAAGATAAGATCCTTCCATGATAAAAAAAAAAGCTAAAGGAATTTACAAAAAGAAAGCCGGCATTACAGAACATTCTCAGCAAAATATTCCATGAGGAAGAGTTGAAAAACAACGATGCAAATCAGCAACGGGAGGAACTAGCCTAAAGGAAAAGCCAAATAAAGGAGAAACCAAATCATGTCAAAAAACAAAAATGAGTCAAATGACTGGGAATACAAATCATATCACAATAATAAACCTGAATATTAATGGCCTGAACTCATCAATCAAAAGACATAGACTGGCAGATGGGATTAAAAAGAAAAATCCAACAATATGATGCCTGCAAGAGACTCATCTCATAGAAAGAGGTACAAATAGACTAAAGGTGAAAGGATGGGAAAAAACATACCATGCACATGGACACAGCAGAAAAGTTGGAGTATCCATCCTCATTTCAGATAATGTGGACTTCAAGCCAAAACTAGTCAGAAGGGATAAAGAAGGACATTACATACTGCGTAAGGGAAACATAAATCAGCAAGACATAATAATCATAAATATCTATGCCCCGAACATTGGCTCATCCATGTACATCAAACAAATCCTTCTCAATTCCAGAAATCAAATAGACCACAACACAATAATACTAGGCAATTTTAACACAAGTGTCTCACCGCTGGATAGATCTTCCAAACAAAAATTGAATAAAGAAACCATAGATCTCAATAACACAGTCAACAATTTAGACTTGACATATATAGAATATACCATCCAACAAAGAACAAATACACTTTCTTCTCAGCAGCACATGGATCCTTCTCTAAAATAGACCATATTTTATGCCACAAAGCTACTGTTAGCAAATACAAGAAGATAGAGATACATCCTTGTATTCTATCAGATCATAATGGATTGAAATTAGAAATGACAGAATAAAAAACAGAAACTTCTCCAATACCTGGAGATTAAATAATATGCTATGATATGATGAATGGATAACAGAAGACATCAGGAGGGAAATTAAAAAATTCTTAGAAGTAAACGAGAACAAAGACATAATATATCAAAAATCTCTGGGACACTATGAAAGCACTACTTAGAGGAAGATTTATTTCATGGGGTGCATTCAACAAAAGAAGTAGAAATCAACAAATAAATGACTTAACACTACAGCTCAAAGCCCTAGAAAAGAAGAGCAGACCAACACCAAAAGTAGTAGAAGACAGGAAATAGTTAAAATCAGAGCCGAAATCAATGAAATTGAAACGAAAGAAACAATCAAAAAAATTAACAAAATTAATAGTTGGTTATTTTAAAAAATAAACAAAATTGATAAACCCTTAGCCACACTAACAAAGAGAAAGAGGGAGAAAACTGAAATTACTAAAATCCACAATGAACAAGGTAATATCACAACACACACGAGTGATGTGATATTAGAAGCTATTTTGAAAATCTATATTCCAACAAAACAGAAAACCTCAAAGACATCAACAAGTTTCTAGAGACATATGAATTACCTAAACTGAACCAGGAGGACATACACAACTTAAATAAATCAATTTCAAGCAATGAAATAGATGAGTTCATCAAAAGCCTACCAACAAAGAAAAGTCCAGGACCAGATGGGTTCTCAGCCGAGTTCTACAAAACCTTTAAAGAAGAGCTCATTCCAATACTCCTCAAAGTACTCCATGAAAAAGAAAAGAAGGGAACCCTCCCAAACTCATTCTATGAAGCCAATATCACCCTGATACCTAAACCAGACAGAGACTCATCAAGGAAAGAAAATTTCAGACCAATATCCTTAATGAACATCGACGCCAAAATTCTCAACAAAATTTTATCAAATCGCATACAAAAGTATATTAAAAAGATAGTGTACCACGAGCAAGTGGGTTTTATCCCAGGAATGCAAGGTTGGTTCAACATCCGGAAGTCAATAAATGTCATTCACCATATCAACAGACGTAAAATTAAGAATCACATGATTATTTTGATAGATGCAGAAAAAGCATTCGATAAAATAAAGCATCCCTTCATGCTCAAAACACTAGAAAAACTAGGGATAGTGGGAACATTCCTTAGCATTGTAAAGGCCATCTACACTAAGCCCATGGCTAATATCATTCTAAATGGTGAAAAACTGAAAGCATTCCCCCTAAAAATGGAACAAGGCAGTCATGCCCTCTTTCACCACTTCTATTCAATATCATCCTTGAAACTCAAGCCAGATCAATTAGACAAACCAAAGAAATTAAAGGGATATGAATTGGAAAAGAAGAACTCAAACTATCCCTGTTCGCTGATGACATGATTATATGTTTAGAGGAACCAGGAAATTCCACCAGAAAACTCTTAGAACTCATTAGTGAATTCAATAAAGTAGCCGGTTACAAGATCAATGCTCATAAATCCAATGCATTTTTATGCATAATTAATGAATCTTCAGAAAGAGAAGTTTGGAAAACTACCCCATTCACAATAGCATCGAAAAAAATAAAATACTTGGGAATCAATCTAACAAAAGAGATGAAAGACCTCTACAATGAGAACTACAGAACACTAAAGAAAGAAATTAAAGAAAACCTTGGAAGATGGAAAGATCCTCCATGTTCTTGTATAGGAAGAATTAATATTGTCAAAATGGCCATACTACCAAAAGTGCTATACGGATTCAATGCAATTCCAATTAAAATCCCAATGATGTATCTCACAGAAATAGAGCAAGCAATTATGAAATTCATCTGAAAGAACAAGAAATGCAGAATAGCTAAAGCAATCCTCAGTAGAAAGAGCGAAGCAGGGGTATTGCAATACCAGATCTTCAACTCTACTACAAAGCAATAGTAACAAAAACGGCATGGTACTGGTACCAAAATAGACAGGTAGATCAATGGTACAGAATAGAGGACATGAACACAAACCCAAATAAATACAATTTTCTCATATTAGACAAAGGTGCCAAAAATATGCAATGAAGAAAGATAGCCTCTTCAACAAATGGTGGTGGGAAAACTGGAACTCCATATGCAACAGAATGAAACAAATCCCCTCTCGCCCTGCACAAAACTCAACTCAAAATGGATCAAGGACCTCAAAATCAGACCAGAGACCCTTCATCTTATAGAAGAAAATGTAGGTCCAAATCTTCAACTTGTTGGCTTAGGATCAGACTTCCTTAACAGGACTCCCATAGCACAAGAAATTAAAGTAAGAATCAACAACTGGGATAGATTCAAACTAAAAGCTTTCTCTCAGCAAAGGAAACTATCAGTAATGTGAAGAGAAAGCCTACAGAGAGGGAGAATATCTTTGCTACTCATACTTCAGATAGAGCGCTAATTTCCAGAATCTATAAAGAACTCAAAAAACTCTATACCAAGAATACAAATAATCCAATCAGCAAATGGGCTAAGGAAATGAACAGACACTTCACAGAAGAAGATATACAAGCAATCAACAGATATATGAAAAAATGTTCAACATCTCTAGTAATAAGAGACATGCAAATCAAAACTACCCTAAGAGTTCATCTCACCCCAATTAGAATGGCAATTATTAAGAACACAAGCAACAATAGGTGTTGGTGAGGATGTGGGGAAAAAGGTACACTCATACATTGCTGGTGGGGTTGCAAATCAGTGCAGCCACTCTGGAAAGCAGTGTGGAGATTCCTCAGAAAGCTTAGAATGGAACCACCATTTGACCCAGCTATCCAACTCCTTGGCCTGTACCCAAAGGACTTAAAATCAGCATACTACAGAGATACAGCCACATCAATGTTCATAGCTGCTCAATTCACCATAGCCAGATTGTGGAACCAACCTAGATGTGCTTCAATTGATGAATGGATAAAGAAACTGCCATATATATATATATATATATATATATATATATATATGTATATATATATACACACACACACACACACACACACACACACACACACACACACAGAATGGAATATTACTCAGCCATAAAGAATGATAAAATTATGGCATTTGCAGGCAAATGAATGAAATTGGAGAATATCATGCTAAGTGAGATAATCCAATCTCAAAAATCCAAAGGACGAATGATCTCGCTGATAGTCAGATTTTGACATATAATGGGTGGGGGGAGGGGTTAGTGTTAGGGTTAGGGTTAGGGTTAAGGAGGGGCCAAGAATGGAGGAAGGAAGGACTGTATAGAGGGAAAAGAGGTGTGGGAGGGTTGGGGGGGAAGGAGAAAAAATAACGGAATGAATCAAATGACATTACCCTATGTAAATTTATGATTACACAAATGGTATGCCTGGACTCCATGTACAAACAGAGAAACAACATGTATCCCATTTGTTTACAATAAAAAAATAAATAAATAAAATGGAAAAAATATATATAAAATATAATAATGTAATATATTGAGCTCAAAACCCATAAATGTGGCATAATCCACATATTAAAAACTATGAGGTCATGTAACATTAAAATAAAATTTTAAATGACCTCTGAAAACATCAAATTTTCCATCCTCCCTTTAACCTGTGCCTGTTTTTTAAAGCTTAAGTGGTCAGGTATCTACATAAATGGTTATACTTTTCTTTTTCTGCAAATGGAAGGGATTTTAAGTATATTATTAAGCAAACTTCTCTCAAAACCCTGGATTATTTAATCTGGGATTATCATTTATGAGGAAACAAATTTCTGTCTTGTTGAAATCATCATATTTTGTGGTATCTGTTCCAGCAGTTCAGTTTCGCCTGATTCATCACAAATACACATTCATGATTGAAAAAAAAAAAAAAATAAGGGGCCCGAGGAAGAGAAAGAACAGAGAAGAGAAAAATCAAGGAAATAAAAAAAGGAATGAAAGAAATGTAGAATTCATTGGGATTTAACTAACACCTTTACAATTTATAATAACAAAATAACTAAGGAAAACAATATAATTAGCAGGAAGCACATATTCCTTATAAACCAACAGATGAAACAATAGGAAAAGGGAATTCAGAATGTTAGGTCGGAATTTAGGCGACTGTAGCGGGCAGAGCAGAGCAGCTGAGACAAAAGCCAGCCCACCAAAGGTGACCTGATCCAGTGGGCTAGAAAATTTCACTGACCCTTCATATCCACCTGTCACTCAGCAGGACACCCTCCCATCTGGCCTATAAAAACCCTGGGCAGTCAGGGCCAAGTGTGATTTTCTCCTAGTCCCTACTTGAGCTGTACCCCAGGGGTCTGGGAATTTTGCCCAAGAGCCAAATTCCAATAAGGCTTGCTTCGGCCACTTTCTGTCTGATTTTGTTTGGCAGCTAACCGTGTCCCCAAACTTACACAGAAGATATTTAGTCTAAAACAGAAAACACACTTTGCAAAGTGTCTTTGCAAAGTTTCCATTGATCCCATCACTTTTTAACTTCATTCTCTCCATGGGTCTCACTTTACCCAAGTAGATTTCCAATGTCCATCATTCTATTCCCTTTCTCATTCACCTTCAACTTTCCTAACCTTCTTT
Source organism: Sciurus vulgaris (assembly GCF_902686455.1). Classification (NCBI taxonomy): domain Eukaryota; kingdom Metazoa; phylum Chordata; class Mammalia; order Rodentia; family Sciuridae; genus Sciurus; species Sciurus vulgaris. The sequence continues at coordinate 51,890,145 of NC_136466.1, forward strand.
ATGTTTCAAACTCACCTAGATACAGCCCACTTAATATTAAATCCAGTTGCCTAATTAACTTGAACCTGTTCCTGAAAAGCAGGCTATAGCTAGCAGATAACTACCTCGCCATGCTGACCTTGATGACCATTAAGCTCAAGTATTCGCTTCACACTGCCCTGCCACCCTGCAGTAGTATTTCCCCAGCAATCCTCACCATCCTCTCTGAATGGGTCATTTCCTACCTTCTCCTACCTTTTATATCTTCCAAATCTTCCTCCCTCTTAGCAGATGACATTTATTAATATTGCAATGAAAACTATAAACCAAAAAAAAAAAACAAAAAAACTTTATATCCTTCTAACTCTAATACTTCTAACTTCACAGCAACTACATTCACATACTTGGTCCTGACTTTTATCACAGTGGTTGAAAGGCAACCTCTCCAGTGTTCACGATGGGTCCAACCTTTGTCTTTTCAAGGATTTCACTTTTGTGTATGATTACATTCCCCTGTAAATTGTCTTTTCCTCTTCACAGGATTATCCCACCACCATTCAAATGTACTTGTTCACCTAAAAAAAATAAGTAAACATTCTTAATCCTTTATCACCTCCTACCAGCTCCTTCTTCTTTACGCTTTCTTTCTGTACAGCAAAACTCTTCTAAGGTTTAACAACTGCTTCTTACATTTCCTTTTCTCTCAATATTCAAAGTAGGTCTTCATCATCTCCACCTCCCTAAAGGCATGTGTAAAATTAACCACTGATATCCATCTTGCAAAATCATAATTATTTATCTGTGCTCACCATTTTTCTTCACCTTGCAGTGCTTTTGGCAAAGTTAATCATTTCTCTTTCTTGAAATAACTTTTTCAAACAACTGTGTAGACATCACAGTTTCCTGATTCCCTGCCTTCCTTAGTAGCTATTTCTTTGTGGTCTCCTTGACAACATCAGGATTTACCTCCTACCCTCATCACTCATCTCTTCTCTTTCTTACATTTAGTCCCTTTGTGATCTCATTCATCTCTGTATTTGTTAAATACAATTAATACATCGGTAACCTATTTATTTTTATCTCTCACCCCAATCTCTCCCCTGAGTTTTGTTCTTGTGTACCCCCAAATGGTAATCTTGTATCTCCTCTTTGATGTCTAATAGTCATTCCAAATCTGACAAACAAAATATAGTCTTTATTTCCTCTCAAAGCTTATTCCATATCTTCTCTATTTTGGAAAATGGCACTAATATTCACCCAGGTAACCAGGTTACATATTCCAATTCCATCCTTGACTTCTCCCTTTCTTTCATACCAACATACAATCCAGAAGTATCCAAAACTGAATCAAGTCTCATCTTCTTTACTAACATTACATCATTCCAAGTCCCTATTAGTTTTCACATGGAGTACTTAAATAGTCTCTTACTCTTTTAACTTATGATCACAATGAAGGCAGAATGGATTATTTTAAAACGAAGTAAGATCATATCATTTTGATGTACAAAACTTTCCAACAGCTTCCCTCACACTTAAAATTCAAACTCTTAAACTTATAGTCCATGGATATCCCTTTAATCTGTGTTCTTACTCTTGCTCTTCGTCTTCTAATCAGCATCTATTCCAAGAACTCAACAAACATATTTACTCAGGGCTTTTGCCCTGGCTTTTCTCTCTGCCCGGAATGTTCTTCTCCCAAATACCTACATAGATCACTTTTCCAATTCTCTCAGGTTCCTATTGCCCCTCCCCACTAAAACAATTACTTCCCACCCCACCTGAAGTTACAAATCTGTCACCTTTTATCATTTTCAGGTTTTTTTTATAACATCTATTATACAATATTATTTCACAGGATTATTTTACCTGTGTTTATAATATAAACATCAAAATGGTAAGTACTATGTTGGTGTTGTTTATTTTTATGCTTTCAGAGTCTGTAACAGTGCTTGGTACATAGGAGACACTCAGTAAGCGTTTTTAAAGGCATAAATACTTTATGAATCCTACCAAGTGGCAAATTTGCTAATTTTTATTCAGAGCCAAGTCTTTATGAATAAGATCATGAACAGTCTAGTAGTTCAATAATTTAACAGGTTTTTTTTTTTTTTGTAAATGAAACACATACAATAAAAATGGATAAAAAGTAGTATTAAAATGTAAGGAAGCAAACTGCATTCATGATAATTAATTCATTTTAAATACAGAAAAGACATAGTGGAATAGTAAATGCCTTCAAAAGTAATTGTTGTCATTCTGCAGTCATTTTCCCAAAATAATTCCTTCCTCTGAAAGCACATGATAGAAACTTATTTCCAAAATTGAATAATATTACCAAAATATATATAATAATTATTTTATTAAAAATTAAATTTATCCCTATTAAGAGCTCGTTACTTAAATAGAGTAGATTTCCATCATCTCCCAGCTGGTTCCATAGCCAGTACTATGATGTGGTATACACATCCACTCAGTGCATTTCATGTGAAAATTGGATAACATGGCCAGGGTTTCAGTCTGACTTATGCTGATGGTTTTCATAATGGTCTCACTTATTGTCTTATAACTTATTGTCTTATAATCTAATAGTATCCTATGATTAATTTTAGCATTTCAATTCATTCACATAATAATAACATGCATTTTAAATGTGTCTTGGCATTTTTCCCCCACACTAGAATCTCAAGTATTAAAAATCAAGATTAGAGTAAGACGGTGTCAAGTATTAATTGATTTTATAATATTTGTTGTTATCCTTTGTAAATCATTGCTATCTATTATGGCCACATGCACTTTTAACCATTAATACTCCCAAGCATGAAAAGCAATGAATTTATATTTGGTGTTAGTTATTGATAGCCTCAAAAATAAGAATAATACTACAAGAGTAGTATTACTTTAATAATAACTTTACTTGAAAACAAGTATTTTTAGCTCCCCCTTTTTTCATTTTTAGTGCATTGAAGTTATACATATTAGGGTTAATTTAGACATATTAGGGTTAATTTAGACATATTCCAAAATGCATAAATGCAATGTTTTTCTCCATTTCAATCCCCAGTGCTACCTTCTTCCCTCCCTTCCTCTCTTGCCCTGTACTCTATTGGATGTGCTTCTTTATTTATTGGTGCCTTAGACTTATATACAAAATTGGAATGCATATATTCATACATGCAAGTAGCATAATTTGGTCAAATTCATTCCCCAGTTTTTCCCCTGTTCTTCCCCTCCTCCCTCCCTTTCCCTGCTTATGCTCTACGGTTCTCCCTTTTATTTTCATGATATTTTCTTTTTTATTTCTTTTTTCTCTCCTGCTTCTGCATATGAGACAAAACATTTGATCCTTGATTTTATGAGTCTAGCTTATTTCACTTAGCATGATGCTCTCCAGTTTCATCCATTTATCAGTAAATAACATCATTTCATTCTTTTTTATGGCTGATTAAAACTTCATTGTGTATATATACCACATTTTCTTTGTTAATTTGTTATTGATGTGCACCTAGGCTGGCTCCATAACTTGGCTATTGTAGATTGGGCTGCTATAAACATTGGTGTGCATGTATCACTATAGTGTGCTGATTTTAATTCTTTTGGACAAATACCAAGGATTATATGGCAGTTCAATTTTGAGACTTTTGAGGAATCTCCAACAACATTGAAGTGTATATTATTGCACACATCCTCACCAGAAACCTTCATTATTTGTCTTCATAATTATTACCATTCTAACCAGGATGAAATGAAAATCTCATTGTAGTTTTGATTTGCTTCTTCCTGATTGATAAAGACATTGCACATTTTCTTATATAGCCATTTGTATTTCTTCTTTTGAGAAATGCCTCTTTAGGTCATTTGCCTATTTATTTAGCTTTTTTGGTGTTAAACTTTTGGTCTCAAGTTTTTCTAAATTCTTTATATATTCTGTAATTCCCTGTTGGCAAAAATTTTCTCCCACTTTGTAGGCTCACTCTTCATGCTCTTTATTGTTTTTCTAGCTGTGCAGAAGCTTTGTGATTTGATTGCATCCCACTTATTGATTCTCTGTTTTATTTCTTGAGCTTTGAGGGTCTTGTTAAGGAAGTCAGTGCCTGTACCAATATGGTTGAGTCTTGCCCCTGTTTTCTTCTATCAGTTTCACTGTTTCTGGTATGGTTTTTCAATCTTTGATCCACTTTGAGTTGATATTTGTGTAGGGTGAGAAGTAAGGATCTAATGTCATTATTCTCCATATGACTATCCAGTTTATCCAGCACCATTTGTTAAAGACACTATGTTTTCTCCGATGCTTATGCTTTTTGTTTTTTATTGTCAAGGACAAAATTACTTTATGTATGTGGATTTCTCTCTGTTTCTTCTTTCTATTCCATTGTTCTTCATGTCTGTTTTGATGCCAATACCACGTTGTTTTTTTGACCTACAGCTCTACAGTATAATTTGAGTTCTGGTATTTTGATGCTTCCAGCCTCATTCTCTTTGCACAAGATTGCTTTGGTTGTTCTGGAACTTTTATTCTTCCCTATAATTTTTAGGGCTTCTTTTCTTAAGGAGTGGGACAATTGTAGATGATAAAACCCCCAGTTTTACTGAGTGCTGTGGAGAAAATTGGGAAAATAAAAGCAGATCTCTATGGTGGTACAGATATTTACAAATGAGAAAAGAATCAAAGATGCTAGAGACAAAAATCTTAAGAAAAAAAAAGAGGAAATAGGAGTCAGATAAAATGGGCCTTGCATGGAAAATGAAGAGTGAAAACTATCAAAGATGGCATAGCAGAGAAGAGAAGAATATTCTTTTCAGTAGTTTACTCTTGACTTATGTGATAAACAGTGACACCTGCATGGGCTGATTCCTTAGGAAAACTGGAAGGACTTACCAGCATCCATATGGATATGGGGTTAACAAATAATAATCCATGAACACACAGTTTGAGATGAGAAATTGCTGATATCTGGATTAGACACACTTTGTGATTCACCCTATCTCCAAAATTCAGACAACCACTCTCTGCTTCCAACAAAGGGCTGTTGTTCCACAGCAAAGCGATTTCGGAACAGTTATAATATCATGCTTAGAAAACTCACTTATGGAAGTAAACATTAATAACAGTCTTTCTCTTGGGGAATCATGCCCACATGGCAATTTCATAATCTACTAAATTGAAACAACGTTATCTTAAAATACTTTTTAGTACAGAGACAATAATTATATCTATAGGGGGTAAATTCTCAGTCACTTTCTACTCTGTTAGGATAATAAATTAATTTCATGCCAGAAAGTCCTAGAAATATGAAAAGATGATGTGTACTTCTCTTCCCTCTTACTCACTTTTATCAAGACACTGCCCCTCTAATAAAATCATGTCAAAGCTGCATCCCCAGGGAGAATTTTGTGACTCAGAAGGAAATATACTCTCCTGCCCAACAATTAATTAAAGATGCTTTATTTCAGGCAAAATAACTTAAAATTAAATGGACAAGTCATTTGCCTGACCTTAGGTTTCTTCTGTTCTTCCAATAACAGAATGTCCCAAATCTACCTTAATTCAAATGAAAAAGGCATACTATTCAGCGAATCACCTCAATCACCTTAATATAAGCAGGCTTTTCATAAGTGGGAAAAGTCACAGAGAGTCCACAGTGTTATGAATAGAAAACACATACAGAAGCATAATCATCTCAGTTTATGCTTTCTGAAAGTGAGATTCATCAGGCACAAGTGCAGCTACTGAAAACTATCAGGGCAGACGGATATAGGAAAAGCTCAAAGTCAAACCTTTGTCTTCCCATCTAAAATAAGGAAGACTGTCCTTCAGCCATACTGCTTAAAATAGTTTTTAGAGGTATTTATTTGAGGAGGGTGGGGAGGAAAGACAATTTAAGGAAACTACAATAGTTATTTAAATAATCTATGCAACAGAGAATGAGTTTAGGCTAATGAAATACAAGTAAGTATAGAAACTAAGGGTAAGGAAAAGTAACTAATGACAAAAGGGAATTTTATAGTCATCAGCATTGTTATGTGGGAAGAAATCATCCTTCTGAAGTTATATTTGTCTCACATTTTCAAAATCATTTCACTTTTTAATTCAGCAATTGCCATGGTATTTAAATATTCCATGGTTATCACCATGATGTGATAGCTCTCCCTTTTTTGCTTTCATTTTTCCCCAAACAATTCCAAATCATAAATGAAGAAAACCAAAGTACTTTGTCATTTGATATTACTCTTGTTAGCAATGTAAAACAAAATTTCTTAGCTTAAATACATATGAATGTGACCATTATCCTTACCACTAATAATCAATCTATTTTCACATTTTGACATAGGAGAATACTTCTGTTACATACATAAAATTTATCAAGGGCAACTGTTATGTTTTATAAGAACCAGAATTCATAGCTGTTACAGGAAAGATGTGAAGAAGAAGAATAAAATTGTAGGTAAATAATTTATTTCTCTTCCTCCAATGGTAAGGAATATTACTCAGAACTTTTCATAGATTATTGTATAGTCAACTTCTAATATCACATTTATAAGACAATATTTTACTCATGCCAGTAAATAAATACAGACTTTAAAAGCCCACAGCAGCTTGTCCCCAGGCATGTTTCACAAAATTATTCTGTGATATGTTAGTAGGCATCCCCCGCCCCATAAAAAAAGGAATCTTTGTGAGAGAAACAGATAACAGATTTTTTTTTAACTTCAAGAGTTCTCAGAACATTTGATGTGCTTAAGCTTTCAGTGAATTTAAAATTCTATGCAGAGTGTCACATTTTCTTTGATCTGGACACCAATGCACTGATCATGGATCTTGTGAAATTAAAATGTATAAAATATGCTTTAGTAAATGTTATTTTACTTATTTATGAAATCAATAAATATAGAAGAGGCAAATGTACTATGATAACCTCCACACTATTTATTCTTAGAATGCTGTGTGTCAGACTTCTTGAAATATATCAGCTCTGATCTTTAAAGTATTTAATAAAATGAGAGGTATTTGCTCCACCCATATGGAAATGGAATTATTCTTGGAAAACCAATTTAAAAAAAATGACTTGATGCAGATTATTTCAGCTAAAACTTACATTTCACCCAACAGTTTCTTTAGACAAATATGGAAATGTTCTTGTACACTTTAACCCATATGTCTGTAAAAACAGAAATCTTCAAAGAATGAAGAAGAATTTGGGATTATAACATTGTGTTTTTGGTCACATTGTTATTTAAAGTGAAGGCTTATTTGGGAAAATGCAGTCCAATACAGTTTAATGATTATTGTAAAATAACTTAATGTTATAAAATGAGACTCAGGCATTAAGCCAATAACCACCTTTGATAAATAAATTTTGGTTAACATTCAAAGTTTCCTATAAACTATTTTTTTAAGTTGTGTTGAAAAGGTTTTTTTTTTATATTTTTTTATTGTAAACAAATCGTATACATGTTGTTTCTCTGGTTGTATATGAAGTAAAGGCATACCATTTGTGTAATCATACATTTATATAGGGTAATGGTGTTTGATTCATTCTGTTATTCCTCTAAACTATTTATAAGGTTTGTTTCCATAGGCATTCTTTTAGACAATCCTAAAAAAAAAAAAAAAAAAAAATAGGCTAAAGTAAGTTATTCAGATAAATACAATCTATCTTTGTGCATTAGGCTTCCACTTAAGTTTCTCACAAGTAGAATTCAAACAAATCAACATACACAAAGTATTTAATGCAATTCTTAGGGTAGAGCAATGCTATCCCTGTGCTTTAGACAGCATTGTCATTTATATGTGCTAAGCACTATACTAGCTACTGGGATGCACACAGCAGTGCTCAAGACAGGCAAACTCTCTGACCACAGGAAGCTAGCAGTCCACTGAGAGAGAAATGTAAACACCTCGAAAAACAAATGCAAGTATAAATGCTGCAATGTGAAAATCATACTCCCATCCAAACGATTATCGAAATCCTACTGCCTGGGTTAGTTACAAACATCTCAGAAGAAACTATTTCAACTAACGTTTGAAGAAAAAATAGGTATCAACCATGAGGAGAATGTGGGAAAGCACATTTTAGATAGTGTCCAAGAGGATGAGATTGGGCGATGGCTGACAAAACCCAGAAGAAGAGAGGCATGTGGATTAGACCACTTTGAGCAGCCAATGGGTAGAATCAGCCAGAGGAAGCTCAGTGTGTGGTGTGCCTTGTTCTCTTTCAGGTCTCCTAAGGCAACCCAAGGAGGCAGAGGACAAAGAAAATTAGCACTGTTATATTGTCCATAAAGGTTTCCGAGATCAGAGACCATGTTGGAGAAAAGGGAGAGGAAAACTGGGAAAAAATGGAACATATCCAGTACTATGAGTGAAAATAATTGAAAGAAATTTAGTATGAATAAAATACAGCAATTGAGGGGAGCAGTGCTACACATGAGGGTGGTTAGACAGAGAAGAATTACTCGGAAGCACAAAAGGGATTTAGATCTTATTCTAAATGTTCTGAAAGTCACTGGAGGGTTTTTGAGAAAAGAATGATGTGGAACATTTTGTGCTTTAACAGACTGCTCTGCCTAGTAAGTGAAGAATAGGTTGGAATGGCTTGAATGGAAACACAGACACCCAGATGGAAGTTGTGGGAAAATTCTGGACGAAAAGTTTGATGGCATCCTGGATTGGGATGAGAACAGTAGAGATGAAGAAAAGCAGGCATGTTCAAGTTCAGGGTAGAACTGACAGTTCCCTCTCATGGTTTTTGATGTCAGGGTAACAGAAAGGGAGAGATAGATCTCCAGGTTGGAGGATGTGCTGAATATTGCTCTGTTTGGGTAAGACCGTTCAGGAACAGATTGGGAAGATAAGGAACTCAATCTTAGATATGACTCTATGACATCAGGCTAAGATGTGAAGTAAACAATAAAATACTAAACCTTTTGTGAAAGAAAATTACTGGAAACAGAGTCCTTAGAATATGGTGACAATTAATACCATGCCAAGAAAATTGATGAGATCACCCAGAGTACTGTGTGGTGAGGGATTATCTCTGATTTATTTAGACCATTTTCAAATAAATCAATTGGATTTAAAATACAAACACTTATGTTTTCCGCCATAGACCTCTTTGGTGGTCTGATGCAATATGAACCCCATCTCATAATAATATTTCTTAACACATAAATTAAAATACATAAGATAACAAAATAAACCAGTTATTTCAAAGTGCACATATGAAAATATAAAAATTTATATCTGAGAGTCAGAGGCTTATTTATTTTTAATGCATTAAAGAACAATAAGTAAGTCTAGTAACTACCATAATTTCAAAGTAGTATTGAGCTCAAAAGATGTTTTGTGATACCTCTGAAAACTGTCATTTTTGTCAAATATATTCTGAGTATATTAAGTGTATTTCTACACTACAATTGAAGGAAATATACATAAGTAATGAAGATGTTTTACCCACAAGAAGACCAGAGTCTTAGCTTGGCACAGTGGCACACACCTGTGATCTCAAGGACTTGGGAGGCTGAAGCAAGAGGATTGCCAGGTTCAAGGCCAGTTTAGGAAACTTAGGAAGACTTTGTCTCAGAACAAAAAATAAAAGGATTGCCGATATAAGTCAGTGGTAAAGCACCCCTGGGTTCAATCCCTACTATAAAAACAAGAAAGAAAAGAAAGAAAGAGCACCACAGTATTGATAGACTCTGTAGTATTGGTAGAGCAAGTGTGTGGAGAAGACTAAACCATTAGACTATTTCACTGTGGTGGGAAGACATTTGTTGAAAAGGATCTTCACTGAGTGCTGAGTGGTGAGACTTTCAAAGATGTCAGGTGTGTTTTTGGCATGTCAAACAAATAGTAACATGAGAATGTATATGAAACCTGAAATAGTAATGAAAAACAATAACAACAGTTACTCAGTGCACTGTATTTATCTTCTGCATTATTTTTTTCTCAGAAAAGCAGAGAAATTTCAGATATCTTTAAACTTCTAATTTTTTTCCACTCAGCATCCTGAATTGACAATAGAAGCAGGTTTAAATTATCCTTTGAATTTCCTACTCATTCCATTAAAAGCCTACTTCCCTGGACTGATGCACAGGTTGACTCTTCATTTCATTCAAGTCTCTGCTCAAATTCACCTTACCAATGAGTCCTTCAGTCACTGCCCAACATATAATAGCCATTCCCTCCATCACTGTCTACCCACTTTTTTTTTTTTTTCATAGCACTTAACCACTACCTGAAATTAAATTCTGAGGCAAGGATACTAGTTTCCTGTCAAACTACACCATCACAAGGTAAACCTCATAAACCCTGTGGCTTTGTCTTGTTCAAAACTGTTTCCACAGTTTATGAGTGATTGTGACACAGTAAGAATAATATTCATTAAGTAAATTAGTTAATCTATTATGCAATAAGGATTTGTTTGTCCTTGCAGTTGTAGCCATGATATGCAACCTTGACTCACCTCTATGTCCCTCAATATCCTTGTTTTTCATGTGACATATATCCTTTGTCCTTGTATATGCTACAGAAAATATCCCTTGCCGCTACCTTATCCTACTCCATTTCTATCTTCTTGAAGAGTTCTGCCTTTATTCACTGAAAAGTTAACAGTAAGAAGTAGAAATTACCTTTAATTATCACACTCTGGCATAATATCCTGCATTTCCATGAGATTGTGATGTCATCACACTCTCCCCCCCCCCCCCACCAGTTCACAGTGTAACACTGTCTTACCATGCTACTGACAATGTGCCTGAAGAGTCATTTGGAGACACTAACACAGGGCCTCACAATACCACCAGATCCCTGTCCTCTGTTTCTGTTTTTGCTCACAACTGATTCCTTCTTTCTCCTTCAATCATATCTTCCTTCTCTGGGGTCTAACATTTAAATTCCTTTATCTTTTTCACTTTGGAATTTCTGTGAATAGTTTATATAAGTAAGAATTCCAAGGTCATGACAACTGATGTATGAATTGAGTATGAATTCCAAAAAATATTTAGGAGGTGAGATAACAGCAAATCAAAGGTTTCTGATTGAGAAAGAAAAAAAGAAAAGAAAATAGGGTGTGGAATTTGTGGCACAGGAAAATTAGAATACAGACAGCAGGGTATTGAACAGGGAACTCTAAACCGTTGACAGTAGAGTTATGATTTTTTTTTTTGTTATGACATTTCAGTTTTGTGTAATAGAGTGAATGATCTCTGGAGAAGAAAAGGAAAAAATGAAGTTGATTTAGGATGGTTACCATTATTATTTTTACCCTCAAGGTTGTTTCTGTAAAATAGTATGCCTACTGAAGGGGTATAGCACCTTTTTTAAAAAGTCACTAATGGAAGAAATGACTACATAAAAAGGGCTGGGAACTACCAAGGCAAACTGTGCCTCCGTCGAATGAGTATTTTGACATCAATATTTGTGTTATGTTCTATTCTGGTTAACCTCTTTAAAATATTTTCAGCATTTGTTCTGGATCATCTCTAAATTCACCAGCCTTAGCCTTGAAAGAAAGTATCTATAAAACACATTTATCAATTTTTGATTAAACAACCCCTTTTGAATTGTGGATTTATTACCAAAATCCTTTTGCAGCTTTAGGTTTTCATTTTCTAACTTCGTGGTGCTTTTTAACCTTAAACTAACTTAAGAGGTGAATTGTTGAATAAAGAAATGAGTTTAGTTAGTAAAAGAATTAATATGACCTGACAAGAACATAATTTAGTATTATTACTAAACAGTTTTAATCAGTTAGTTTAAACTTGTAGAAAAGCTAATAAAAATAAAATTCTTACATAGAATACATTCTGTCCATCATTAAAAGCTGCGGAGAGTTTATTGCTATTATTATAATTAATACTTATATTACTCTTGAGAAATGTGTAAGCATATAGATCAATTCTCTTCTATGCAACAAGCTACTCAAGACAACCAAAGATTCAGTTCAATTTCCTAAACTATAAATAGAATCCAACACTTGACCACACTGCCTGTCTCTGGAAAAGGCTATAACAAGGTCCAATGAGTATAATGACAGGAGAGTTTCTATGAATTTGAACCATTTACAGAAATCTTTATGATGGAAGCTTGCATTTGTGCTTCTAATTACCATACATTTGGCAGCCATATTCAGGCAAATATTTCTGGCATTCTATTTATGGGAAATGCTAATTTGCACTAACACAATTTGTTCTTTTAATTAACGAACTAATTGGTTTTTATTATAATGCTTTAAAGATTTTCCTGGGAATTCAGCTAGTAATTTGGGAGTTCTCTATAGTTTATGTATTCACAGCAAAACTTGTAAAGTTGCAATCTGAAAGATGAAAATTCGTAAATGAGAGAGGAAGGATACACCAACCTTTGACTGAAGATGAGAGAGTTTATTAAAACTCCCAATTAGAAGGTGCTTCTTAGGGAACATGCCTGGGACAATTGGTCGAGGGTGTAGTTCAAGAAAAAGAGCACTAAAATGCATGTTTATAACAGGCCCTTGCTACCCATTGACAATAAGGACCTCCACTTGTAACAGATGAGCACTATAGCCCCTGGCACAAGGGACAATCCAACTGTTAAAATTTTTACCAGCAGTAAACAGGAAGGTTATGCAAGTGAAAGGAAGCACTTTAGTTGATGCACTGTGACAAGCATCTTTAAAATAAGAGACAAATAGCAACTGTAAGGGTCATGCAATTACTAAGAACAATTGATGGCCTAAGAAAATACAAAGCAAATCTCAGAGCCATTAGTCACCCACTGAGAGTTAAACCTGAAAGCCTGAAGCCTCTCTGTTAGCTCACAAAGAGTTGCTAATTCTTTCATAGGAAAAGAAAGATAAGCATCAGGTCCAAGACTGAGTAGTTAGTGTATCTAACTCCTAGATGGTTAAACCCTTAACCAAGGCAGTTCCACTTGGTTAAGATAGGAGAAATGTTTGTGAGAGAATGAGGCCATAAGCTTTTATGAACTCAGAGCAGGAAGGACCTCACTGCAAACAGAAGATGCAAGATAAGCAACTCAGTTCCTTAAGCAAACAACTGGCAAATGCAAGCTGTAAGAGGCTATAGTGATGGAAAAGATGGTAGGTCCAATTTTTGAAAAACCATAATGGGAGAATCACAGTGCAAACTGGAGGCCTTTAGCAATGTGGAGACACTTGTAGCTTAAATTATATACCTTCTGAAATGCACCACCGGGTATGGTGCCAAGAAAGCCCACCCATCGGTCACTAAGTGATCATGTGGTCATATCTACCCACCATGACTTGGATATTTTCAGGTCCATAAAGTCATTTGAATAGTCTAAGAAAAATCTATCCTGAGATGGGAATGGTAACTCCAGGATGCAGCACAAGCAGAACTAGAGATCATAAGCCACCAAGCATGTAGCCCACATATCATTGTCATTCGTGTCACACCAGTAATTTTCCCTCAGCTAATACCTGGCCATGTGAGAATCTTCTTACAACTTGCTGACCAAGGAAGAAAAGCCTAATCTTGGTTCGGAGCCAGCTTAGCTTGGTGTAGAGATGCAAGTCAAAAGTGGACAGCAGTTTTCCTGTCTGCACTCAGGGAGACTTGCAAGACAGTGGTGAGGGAAACCTTCCATTGTGCAAACTTTTGCATTGCATTCAGTTATTCGCTTTGTGTGAAAACAAAAGTGGCCTGAGAGAAAATTTAAATAAGCCCCCCCAAGCAACATTGAATCACATGCTTTGATTAAGTCAAATTAGCATATTCCCTCTGTTTTTATAATTAGAGATATGTGATAAATCATGTCTTCAATCTGGTGAGGAGGGACCCTAAGAACTTAGAGCTAAATTTAAAGACCTATTGTGACATCTTTCCTGGGTTATATGGTTAGCATAATTGTGTTGTTTAAATAGGATCTTGATTTTCTACAAATACATGCTTTATGCTTTTCTTTGGTTCTAATTCCCTATTTAGATTTCTTTTAAAATTTAATGCTTTATTTTGTCTTTCCAGTACGCTTTATTGAAAAGCAACTAGATAACTGATCTTCGATAAATCGACAGACAGGTATTAACATTTTATTTATTTATTTTTTATTTTATTTGTTCTAATTAGTAGTACATGACAGTAGAATGCATTTATACATTTTGATAGATCATACATAGAGTATAATATTTCATTTTTCTGATTATATATATTGCAGGGTCACATTGGTCATGCAGTAACACATGTATATGAGGTGCTAATGTCTGTTTCGCTCTACTATCATTTCTTCCCTCATACCCCTAACACAAACCCTAAGGTACAACTACAAATTGGGATAACATCTCTCTGGGCGATCTCCTAGATTCAGAACAGTCTCATCTCTGCTTTTCTTTTCCATCTCCACCTGAGAGTCTTTCTTATTTTTTTGTCATGAAATTATGGATTCAGTCAACGCTCAGCAAAGATGCTCATCAATAATGCCTTAGGAGTTACTCTTTCCTGGATCGATTTCATTTTAGTAGAAAAATTTAAAGACGAACAGGCTTAAAGCCCCCAGGAATGTTTTCACGTGATTGAATTTAACATATGCAGAGGAATATTTAGTCACCTTATCTCAATTGTATCATCCTCTGTATTTGGAGGATGATGATTATGTCATGTAAAAAAAATCAAAATTGCTTTGTCTAACTGACATATCTTGACAAATTTTGTTTTATTAAGCCCAAGAAGACACAGCAGAAGAGGCAAATATTTTGTAATTACATTATCATTTCCCTCCTCCATTAAAATAATTAGTTTGTTTTTCTCCTGTAATTTTTTTTAATGACATCAAATAATATTTTGAGTAAAAGAAAGTAACTGTATAGGTCACTACATGAACACAACAATTTTCACTTTCAAAATTTTTACTTGCGCATTTGCATAATTGAAAATATGTTGCATAGCTCTCATCTCAGTTGCAAACACTTTTTTCATCTGTTGCTTTTTGCTACTTTTAAAATACAGTTCCCCATGCTTTGATATGGTTTTCATGGCTATTCACCTTAATAACTGAATAACTTTTCATTAAGTTAAGGTAATACCATTTTTTTTTCCCCCCCTGAGGGTACTTCTAACATTTAAATCTTTTTAAAGATTGCATTTTGATTCATTGTACACAAATGGGGTACAACTTTTCATTTCTGTCGTTGTACCTGATGTAGAGTCACACCATTCGTGTAATCATACGTGTACACAGGGTAATGATGTCTGTCTCAGTCCACCATCTTTTAGACCCCTGCCCCGTCCCTGCTCCCATTTCCCTCTATGTAATCCAAAGTTCCTCCATTCTTCTCGTACCCCGCACCCAGTCAAGGTTCTTCCAATGTGTTATTTTTTTCTCTTGCATATAGCACTTTAATGAGCATTAACACAGTTTTATACTATTATTGAATCATTTCTGCAAAGTTAAATATCAGAAGTAGGTATTTTAGTCCAGAAGTGATTATGTGTTTCTTTATTGATTATAATTATTATCTTTTTATATGTACTCTCTAAAATATTTATATTAATTATAAAATAAGTCATTTTAACAGATCATTATGTCATTAAGAAATGAAATAACTTTCCAAAAGCATAGTATTGGTAACACAGCAGGTATTAAAATGCTGTCTCTTGACTTTCTGACTATTAATTACCTAGTTGTGCATCCAATAAAAAAAAAAAAAAAAATGAGTTTAGTTTGCCAACAAAATGTATATAGATTTCACTGAATTCCAAGGATAATAGGAACTTCATTTGATGATGTTGTCTGAGCATTATTACTTTTTTCTGAATTCTTTCCTTAGAATTTTTTTTTTTTTTTTTTTTTAATACTCAGGATTGAATTCAGCGGCACTCAACCACTAAGCCACATTTCCAGGCCTGTTTTGTATTTTCTCTAGAGACAGCATTTCACTGAGTTGCTTAGTACCTCTTTGTTGCTGAGGCTGGCTTTGAATTTGAGATTCTCCTGCCTCAGCCTCTCAAGCCATTGGGATTACAGGTGTGTGCCACCACATGAAATTTCTGCTCATTTTTCTTTAAAACAACTTAAATTTTACTTTAAGAAGTCTTTCCTCATTTCCAGATAATATTAGGTTTCCTATTAAACATTGTCATTATTCCAAATATACATTTCTTTTGGAATCTATTATAACTATAATTAAATCATTAATATTTAATTTAAGCAGGACTAAATTACACTCATTGAAAATACTATTATCTCTGTTTTATCTAGGAGCGTACAAATAAATTTCCAGTTCAAGATCATGAATGTTCCTATACAGTTTCCAAAAATCACAGTAGAATGATAGTAAAGTACACTGTAAATAATATAATGCAACAACTTTGAAAATAGAAAATGTGACATTAAGGAGGAAAAATTTAGAGGATGAAAGAATGTATATGAGAGTGTAATGGCAGACAAATTAGACTAGAGGAAATTCACAACTCAAAGGCTAATTCAGGGGCAGGACCTTTCCACCTGTCCATATCCAGCGAAAGTTTCAAGTTTGGAGCCAGCAACATAGAAAATACAAATATGGTGCAGAGAAGGCATTGGGTATTAATTGTATGATCACTGATAGAATACCTGGATATGGTAACAGCTAGGTCCATAAAGGAGAAATAGACTTGAAAATATTTACCATTCAGATTGAAAAAACAATTATCTTTGGAAAAGCAACCATTATAAGAATTAGAGAGGGCTCATATATGCTAAGCACTAGCATAGTGTTTGGCATGTACCTGATGTACAATTTTTAGGAGCTAGAATTTTATATTATAATTGTGTCTAATACTTAATATGAAAAGGTGTTAAGATATCAATAAGCTACTCTGATTCTTAAAGTGAGTTCATTCAAAAGGTTCTGGGAATGTGCTCTATGCAAGACAATGTGTTCAATGCTATGTAAGGAAAGAATAAAGGGTGACTTGTGCCTCCAACCTGTTGTAAATGTGGTATTGAATAGGGACAGAGGAAGACTTTGCTATAACTAACACTACATGAATTTGGTTGTGACTTTTGTGACTGAATGAATAAAAAGGAAAGTCCTGTGCATTCTGGATGTGTTGGCATGTGTGAGGCAAGTAGCAAACTTTTTCTGTAGTTTTTAAAATTTTTTCAATCATAGAAGGTATAATATAAAGGAAAATATATCTAGGATCTTTGTCCCCTCCTGACATAGAGTTCCTGAATTCCTTATTATTTTCTGAGTTATGAGGGTGGTAAGAACATTTTTGTTCTATTGAGGTGACTCTTGTTGAGGCTCTAAATAGTTTCAGACAGGGGTTAGTCACCAGAAAGACCAATAAATGATTATATTGCTGAAACTTTCAATCTTCCAACCTAGGGTCAATGATTCAATAATCGCACCAACAGTAATGCTCTCTCCCTAAAATTCAGGGCTGAGGGTGTTTCTGGGTAGGTGAATACATGGAAGTGTTAGAAAAGTGGCAACTCCATACCCCTACCTCTGCCCTTTCCCTGCGTATCTTTCCACTTTTCTTTTGCTGAGTTCTCCTTTTTATAAGAAACCATGTTATTAAGTAAAGATTTTTCTGAAGACCTGTTAATCACATTCTTCTCACAAGGTTCAAACCTGAGGCAAAGGTTAGTAGAACTCCCAACTATAGTTAGTAAGACTACAGGTAGAAATTGGGCACTTAGAAATAATGTCTGAAGTTGGGAGGAACTTTGGAGGTTAAGGAATTGAGTCCTTTACCTGGGAGGTTTGTGTTATTTCTGAGTAATTAGTGTAGAAATTAATTGAATACTAAGACATCCAATTATTGTTCAGAGAGTGAGTTGGAGACTTAGTTGATGTGGGAGTAAACCTCCACACAGCTTATATCAGGACCATTGACAGGAAAGGAGTTAGACCGTGACTCGTGTGTGTGTGTGTGTGTGTGTGTGTGTGTGTGTGTGTGTGTGTGTGTCTGTCCGTCTGTCTTGAGGGAGACTACTGGGCAGATATTTCAGGTGATTTCTAATACTTTAAAAGAAAAGAAATACTGCAGAGACAATAGAATTCCAAAACAATTTGGCAAACAGAGCAGAAAATGATGCTTTTCAAATGACTTGTTTAGTCAAGGAAGTTCAATGTGCTTTCAAGTCTCAAAAGGGTTTAGGTGTAGGGAGAGATGTTACTCATGTAAATCTTAGAGTTTTGAGATGAGACTAGATTCACCAATTTCCTTCTTCATTCTTAAAAATTGAAGAATGCAATTCACAGACAATAAAGAAAGGGAAGAGTGAATGGAATACGATTTATTTAAGTGAGAATAGAGGAAACTCCTGCCATGTGCGAGGGGGTCTGATTGCAGAAAAACCCATTTTAGTGTGATAGTTTAGGTTCTGGATAGAACACAGCAAAATCTATGTTAAATAGGTGTTGAAAAAGGCTGTATCCTTTAGCCCAAGTTTTAATCTTTCCTCCAACTACCATCTGGGTTCACTCCCACCTTCCATTGTTCCCTATCTCCTTGAGACAAAGGAGTTGCTGAAGTGTTCCCAGAGGTGAACCTTGGTCCTTTACGTTTGAAATAGGTCTTGATGGTGCCCATTAATATTTTACAGGTTATCCTCCTGGTGTAGTTTCTGCATTTGAACAGGACACCCACTGGGGTCCATCACTTGGATTGATGACCCTTGACTATTGATCCACAAAGACAAAGGATACCAGTGAAAGAATGGACATTTTTTTAAGCTGTCTGTTTTATCTCAACTCCCTAAGGTTTCCCTCCCAGTAATGGGAACAAAGCCCTTAAAGCTGTTCTCTGTTCCCAAACAGAGAGTAAAAGAGTAAATTGAGCCTGATAGCCAGATAGTGCTCAAACAGTAGGATTACCAGAAACTATTGACCAGAATCTACAGCCTGTTGTAAAACATTGTGAAACATGTTGTCAGCAAACCCAGACCCCCTTTGAAATTTCCTTTGTTCCCCCTTTTCCCCCTTTCATGTGTGACCCCTCCCGATGTGTGGTTTCTGCCTTTATAAACCTACAAGATTTTCTGCTAGGGACTCGACTCCTGGAGTTGGGTCCCAGCGCGCTGGAATAAACACCTCTTGCGGTTTGCATCAAGTGACGCCTCCTGCGGTTGATTGGGGTTGCCGTCCATCCATGGGACAGAGTTGGGGTTTCCTTTTTGGGGGCCTTACACCAGCTAATGTTTAGACCAAAGAAATGTTGAATTTTTATCTAGGGTTCTGTGTACATTTCAGTCTTGCCCCTTGTAATATAGTTTCAATGTGTACATCTGTATGTATATAATCAGTCTTTAAAAACCACACTGGTTTGTGCTTACCCTAAGCACTGCCAAGAACCTTCAGCCTTTGTAGGACTAGGTGAGCAAAGCTTACTTTGAAAACACTGCAAATGTCACAAGGAGTAATGTGAGGAATAGTAAAAGGGATAGGACTATTTGTCTGGAGAATAAGCATTTGCCTAGTCAGATCTTTAAAAGATTTATTTTAATTTAATAATCATAAAACAACAGACTTTAATTGCATCTGAAATCATTTTAAAGACAAAAAACTTAAGAGATGTCCTCTTATCATTTTGTAGAGAAATTGCACAGGGCTTGAAAAATGTAGAGATTAAACTACTTCTGGTATTTCCTGACACATTCAGGCATTTCACATTTATCTAATTAATACATAAGACATGCCAATACATCAAAACACAGGATACTCCCATTAACTAATCCGTCATATATTACAGTAAGTAGCAGTAGCAAAAGTCTGACCCATAGATAGATCAAAGATTATAGAGCAGTTTTTCAAGGATTTTTTAACACAAGTAGAAGAACAGTAAAGGTGAGTATTCCTAGAAATTCATGGTTTTTTGTCCTGGAATTGGGTCCACTGCAGGATTTCTCAGGCTGTTCAGACATTTGTAGCCCTTGCTGCAGCGGAGTCACGGGTAAGAACCACATCATTGCCCAATTGAGCAAGGAAGTCAAAAAGTGCTTTTGTCCAGGAAGTGATTAATTTTTACATCTGCTCTAAAACCAAGAATATGCAGATAGAAAATGAATTTTACTATGTATTTCCAATATCTAAATCTATAACTTCTAGAAATTTCTTCTTCCATAAGATTACCAGAAGATCAGATTAATTTGAATTTATGAGCCTGAGAGTGCACCTTGATGTGAATCTATGATGGATGGCAAAACCAGTCCCAGTTGTAAAATGTAATTATAAGAACACTGTCATAAATAACTAGTGCCTGGGGAAAGGGTTAGTTCCCCGCCCCTCTGTCAGCCCTTCTTCAGGAAACCTAATTACCCATAGGCCCCTACCTTTTGGATTGTAAATAACTACCCCTAGAGGAGTCTAACCACTCCACTTTGAAGGGTAAACATCCCTGCTGAGCCTCCTGGCACAAAGGCTAGAGATTTATCAGAGGCCTGTGAGAAGAACCAACTTTTCCCCTTATCCCACTCTGCTTCTGTAAACATACTTCCCACTATGCATGGCCTTCTATCATGTAGACTAGAAATTTTACGGGACCAGATAGCCTATAAATGTTGTGAAAAACTGGGTTATGGGCTCAGATTTTAGAGATTGATCTCCTCTGGGTCTGCTGTCATAGAAATAGAGTTCTCCCACTCTAAGTGCTGATGGCCTCTTCTTGACCAGTCTGATTGTGGCAACAAAGCTAGTCATTTGACATCTGTGAGAAGAACTTGGAGGATATGGGTTTTCAGCAATGATTTCTGACATCTATGAAATTACCCTAGGGGATTTCCATGGGATTCAGTATCAGGATGCTACTGTTTCAGTTTGGGAAAGCTGAAGGATCTGTGGACCTTCACTCATGCAGTGCCCTTGAAAGAATGAACATTTTTTTAAGCTGTTTTAAAGAGTGAACATTTCTAAGCTGTAAGCTGTTCTAAAGAATGAACATTTTTTTATCTTAACTCCCTAAGGTCTCCTGCCCATTGTCTTAACTCTCTGATGTCACCCTCCTGGTTATCTTAACTCCCTGAGGTCACTCTCCCAGTTATCTTAACTCCCTGAGGTCACCCTCCCAGTGATGGGAGCAAAAGCCCCTAAAAGCTGTTCCAGGAAATAGCCCCAAACAGAGGGTAAAAGAGTAAATTGGGCTAGATGACTAAATAGTGCTCAAACAGTAGGATTACCAGAAACTATTGACCAGAATCTTACGCCCTGTTGTAAAACATTGTAAAACATGTTGTATGTTATCAGACAACTTAGACCCCCTTTGGAATTTCCCGGCAGCTTTGTTCCCCCATTTTTTCTTTTCTTTTCCCTTTTCTCCCTTTCATGTGCGACCCCTCCCGATGTGTGGTTTTCTGCCTTTATAAGCTTGTAAGATTTTCTGCTAGGGACTCGACCCTTGCACTCCTGCGTGAGTCACGAGTCGGGTCCCAGCGCGCTGGAATAAACACCTCTTGCGGTTTGCATCAAGTGACGCCTCCTGTGGTTGATTGGGGTTGCCGTCGGTCCGAGGGATAGAGTCGGGGTCTCCTTTTTGGAGGTCCTTCACCCTCTAAGACAATTCAACTCTTTCAATGGGATGGCATTTCCTTCTTTCCTGGAAGCTTCATTGGACTATTCCAGTTTAGAAGTTTCCCTCTTCTGAATTCTTAAATTTCACAACTCAAATGACAATTCAAGTGTTATCTTGTAGAACTTCATTTATTGTTGCTTTCAACTTTATATCATTATATTGTTAATTACTTTTCCTGTGTTTGTCATTTAACTATATGCATAAATTCTAAGCAGAAAAGTATCTTTTTGCTCTAATTATTTTTAATTCCTTGAAGTGAGAACATACAATGTAATGGGCTCTCAATCCATATTTGGTAATTTAGTCCCACCCGTACTTTACCAAACTGATTTTTTTTCCAACTGCATAGAACTTTTGAATTGTTCTCAAGTTAAATTTGACAAAATTCTTTACCTTAATTGCTTTTAAAATATTCATTTATAATAAAAAACTCTACCATTTAAAATCACATTTTTCTCAATATGCACTAATAGTATAAGGAAGTAATAAAAGGCAAAATCAAAGTTGCCCAATGATAATTTCAAAGTCCATCTTATAAATCAGTCAACAAAAATCTGTAGTGCAGACCTGTATCCCCAGCCACTCTGGAGGGTGAGACAGATGGATGACAAGATCGAGATTAGTGTCAGCAATTTAGCAAGACTCTGTCTCAAAATAAAAATTGAAAAGGTCTGAGAAGGTAGCTCAGTTATGAAATGCCTCTGGGTTCAATCCCCAGTGACCAAAACTAAAATAAAATACAGCAAAAATTCATGAGGTAAACATCAATTAACTTCTAATGTTGTAGAACAGGACCAGATCATACAGGGAGCCTTGGCTCCAGTAAACTGCTGCAGTTTAGTAGCACGGGGCACTCTACTTCAAAAAGAGGAAAAGAGTTGTATCTCGGCCCCTGAGCCCAAAGAGGTTGCTGGGGGCCAATCATGGAGCCAAGGTGGGCTCAGGGTCCTAACAACTGTCTGTTCTTTGCAAATGCTCAAGGAAACATTTGGAAATTGCATCAATTGGCAAGCATAAGTTTGTTGCTAAGGTAACCTGTCCCAGGAATTGTCCCTCCCTGCAAGGAGTTACAGAAGTTGTTAATTAATGCCTCCTGGGCTGCTACCTACCTGGATCACTCCATTTGGCCCTTCCCCCTGCTCATCTGTTTCTCACCTTTTGGCCATCCCATCAACATCTCCTGGGCCTAGTCACATGCAGGAAGGAGAGATATAAGGGGAAAGAGGACAGGAGAACAAAGAAAATATAAAATAACAGGGGTAGGACACTCCCACTTCTGAGAATACCAGGACACCAGCTATGACCCCATTCTCCCTCCCAGGAGAAGTCTATTGCTATTTTTTACATTAAAACTAGATTTATACACTTGTCTCAGCTGCTTCTCTTATGTTCCAACTTCAACATTTGAAAAAGAACTTGTCACTGATAACCAGCGGTTACACCTGTTACTCCCTCGTTAAGACTGATGAAACTGGCTTGCTGGATGTTTGAGATCAAAACTTGGAGACAAAAAGCAAGGAAGTAAAAGGGCCAAGGAAAAAGCGGCTAATATTTGTCCCTTGCCCTCTAACGTCAGCCAGTACCCAGAGAATGATGTGACCCCTCTAAGGGCTCTGAAACTCTTGTGGGTCTCCTGATCTGCCAATCAGGGAGATTGAGATTGTTAGGAACAGAGAACCAACTGGTGGTGCACATTCTGCAAAAAGGAGGGTCACTGGAGAGTGAAATGCCTGAAACTTCCAAAAGAAGTCACATGTGTGGTCATCAAGACCCTGACCTGACCCATCCTGGCACATGGCACCACTGGAAGAGGAAACCTAAAGGAGCCAGGAGGCCTCCCACATGTCCCTAAGAGGCATCTCAGCTGACTCTTTAGATAGGAACAAGGTCAGTTTTGACCAACTTGGTCTTAAACATCTGGCAGAAGAGTATCGCCTGAGCGCAGTTCTACATGGACATTTTAAAGGAAAAACAATCTTTTTTTAATGTAACTTAAGATGTACACTTTTGTCAGCCCTGCCAAAAGTAAGTAAAGCTGGAGGCTGTAAAGGAAGGGTTCTTGTGGGAGTGCCTGATATTTAACTATCACAAAGGACTGTAGAGACACGAGTTTGTCCTGTTTCAGAAATACTAATTGAAATACTGGTTGAAATACTAATTGCTTTTGTATTAATTGTTCACAAAAGAAAGTAATGCTTTGCTGTCTTGTTTATCGTTGTCCTAGCATGAAATTTGCCTTTTGTATACGTTGTTCAGTCTCCTGCCAAATGACATCAAGGACCTCTGGATTGCTGTGATGTTGAATGCCATTAACTTTTCAAACCCCACCTGACAGAAAACAAGGGCTTTGGGTCATTTCCACTCCCCTTCTTTGCCCTTTCTCAGCAAGAAGCAGCTTGGAAATCTCATCACCCTTTTTTCCATGGAAGTGGAATGCAGAAATTGACAGTGGGGAAATGTAACAGTGGCCCACTTCACCTTTTGCATATAGTTCTCAGGCTTATTTTTTTAAAGGGATCATTTCCTCTTTTCCCTTTCCCTCTTCCTAACCTGAGGGTGGGGAACAAGATTACCCTGAGTTATCTGTGCTTCACAGGAGAGGGATATCTGCCAGAGGATCTAGGAAGTGACTATCTCCCAAAGTAACAAGTGAATGTTAACACACCATCAGGGGCCCTGGCCCCCCCTGTCAGGGCACACCTGGAATGCAGCCTTGGAAGAGCTCCTTTAAAATCTGCCTGACTGGCAGAATCACAGCCTCTGGGACAGGAGTCCCCTCTGTTTTTCCTTTGCTAGCAAAGAAATAAAACAACTTTTTCCTTTTTTTCAAAACCATGTCCTCATTATTAAATTGCCATTAATAGGCATTAGGGACAAGGACCAGGTTTTTGGTTACAAGTTTATTTGCGAAAATAAAAATAAGAGATAATAAGTGTAGAGTATTAAAGATAGACAGGCCTGAACTTCCTCCAGAGAGAACAACTTTTTTTTACAGAGCCCAGGCCTTTTAAAGGGTCTGAAACTAGCTGAATTTGGAAACACTCAGGAGGACACAGATGGGGGCCCCAGGAAGTCTAGCTCCCTTTGATATGATAAGGAAGGCTTCAGAAATTAGGAAGGGACCAAAACTGTAAATTTTGTCTTTCTGAATCCTGAAATCTTTGGTCCACAAAAAAGGTCACACATTTTTCCTGCAGATAACAGTTTGTTTGCTGAGAATGTAGCACATCCAATTTACACAAGGCAGCAGGTAGATGCTTTTCAGAAGAATGCCTGTGGGAGTGCAGGGGTCATCTTTCTCCTAGCTGTGATCAAAAGACCTCGCAAGAACAATTAAAGGAGGAAAAGTTAATTGGGGCTCATAGTTTCAGAGATCTCAGTCCATAGATGGTCGACTCCATATCTCTGGGCCTGAGCTGAGGCAGAACATCACAGAAGGCCCAGGTGGAGGAGAGCAGCACTAGATAGCCACCAGGAAGCAGAGAAAGAGCTCCTCTCACCAGGGACAAAATATAAACCCCAGAGTCATGCCTCCAGTGACCCTCCTCCTCCAAACACTCACCACCTGACTAGGTACCACCCAAGTTAATCCATATTAATGAATGAATCTATTGATTAGGTTACAACTTTGACAATCCAACTGTTCCGCCTCTCAATGATTCTTGCATTGCCTCGCACATGAGCTTCATATCCAAACCATAGCTGGAGTAAACACAATGCACCCAGTCTACAGAATCATCTCCTTAACCCCCTGTTCCCACCACTCATGTCTGTCTATTACCTATTATTGAGAATGCCTTAAAATGTAGAAATGAGAGATTAAATATTTTATATACATGGAAATTGAAGATATATAGTGTTAATGTTTATCCTTCAAAATAATAAACCAATAACGATTTTATTGTTGTGTGCACCAGCTTTTCATTGCTGTGACCAAAATATCTGAAAAGAACAACTTAGAGAAGAAAAAATTAATTTTGGCTCATGATTTCAGAGATTCAGTCATGGTTGATCAACTCTATTGCTCTGACCTCAGGCAGAACATCATGATGGAAGGATGTGGCAGATGAAAATCATCAGTTCATGGCAGCCAGGAAGCAGAGGAGTGGGGAGAGAATGAGTGAGAGGGCAAGAGAGAGAAGTACCAGGGACAAAATATAAACACAATGCCAAAGTCATATCCCCAGTGATCTACTTCCTCCAGTCACAGCCTACAGTTACCACTCAGGTATCCATTCAAATTACTAATCCACAAAATGGATTAATCCACTGACTAGGGTTATAGCTCTCATAGTTTAATCTACACTTCTTAACACCAACACATGCCTAACATGAGCTTTCTGGGGAGACAATTCATATCCAAACCATAACAATTTTTAACTTGTTATAACAAAACAAACAGGAAGAATTTTCTCACACTCATTTAAAGAGTCAAATTCATTATAAATAATATGGTAGGAAAACCTGTGCATATGAGTGAATTAGAAAAATATTTTTGGCACATATTTATTTTGTGTCAAACAAAAGTCTTAACCACAGTTTCTAATTCCAAGGCAAGATGAATCTTCATGTGGAGTGAGGACATCCTTAGGACATGTGGCATATAAGGAGAGCTCATTACTAGTGATTTATATTTCAAAAGCTTCCATTAGTTGAAAGTGACACAGGTAGTAACAGAAGGAAATGATTTCTTTGATTAGATTAATGTAAGGGCACAGGCTCACTATTGGAGATGGTGTTCATATAATTTCATTCACTTGAAAGAATCGTGTGCTGTGATTTTCTCTTCACTGCTCTTCTCTCCCCTTGCCCTTTCCTTTTTTCCTTGTCCCCTTTCTGATTTCAATTTTCCATCTCAAAACATCCCACCTGCTATGTCAATTAAAACACTCCCTTACACAGAACTTCTTTTCAAAATATCCCCACTTCAAAGGGCAATAACAGAAATAAGACTAGGAGAGAGTATGTAATTATTATAGTTGAACAGCACTGCCTGAAAAATATCATCATAATCGTCACTTGTATAAAAGTTGAATATTAAAAAGGAAAACCACTTTAAGCATGTGTAATAAAACCCAATAATCAAAAATGTATGCAATAATAAAAGTAATATATATTTTTGGATAAATAAGAACAAATATTTTATGTACAATAAAAATTGAAATTGTATATGGTAATAGGTTGCTTAAAGATTTTACAAATATGGGTTGGGGTTGTGGCTCCATGGTAGTACACCCACTTAGCATGCTTGAGGCCCTGGATTCGATCCTCAGCACCACTTAAAAATAAAGGTATTGTGTCCACCTACAACTGAAAAACATACTTTAAAAAAAACAAGATTTTACAAATAATTAGGTGTAGTTGTGCACACCTGTAATCCCAGATACTCAGAAGGCTAAGGAGGAAAATCACAAGTTCAAGGTCTGACTGGGCAGTTTAGTGAGGACCGGTCTCAATTTTTAAAAGAAGTGGGTGGGGATGTAGCTCAGAGGTAAAACACTCCTAGTTTCAATTCCCAGTACTGCAAAAGAAGCAAAACAAAACAAAAATTATACAAAGAAAACAAAATTTTGTATTTAGCAAGAATTAATGAGGGTGTATCAAGTATTAAGTCAGCAGAAAAGATGTTAATTTTCATTATAACAAAGGAATAGTTTTCTGTTAAATATTTCAACCAAAAATAGGAGACAATTAATTTGTTAATGGACAGTACTGTATTATTAAGTGGTTTTCTCTAAAAAAAAAAAAAAAAAAAAAAAAGTGCTTTTGTTTCATTGTTTCTACATTCAAAAGAATATACAAAATGTATTTGTTTACCTAGCTCTCAGTTAACCTCAAAGACCCCTGAGTGTAAACAAAACTTCCAAAGGTTGAACACAAGAAATGATTAGATTCTCTCAACTTTATTGCAAGAAGATTTGCGAGTCTGATGTCTACCTCCCTCATAATTATTATGATTGCATCTAAGAATAGTTGAAATAGAGAGATGGGGGAAATACCAGGAATAATAAGAAAAGTAACTCCAGAAGTTGAGTTGTCACTATTTACCGTGAAGATGGCAGTGCTGATTAAAAGTGCTGAGAGTGCCATCAGACCCTGACAGTCAGGCGCATGGATTTTCAAGTCACAGAAACACCACACAGGCATTACATTTGAAGAGTGCATGTTCCAGTCCCCAGGAAATGTTTTACTAATTTATTTGCCCTGAACTCAATTCAGCTGTTTTTTTTTTTAATTGAAAAGCCATGATTTCAGGATATCTTTTACAAGAAAATGTATTATCATAGTAGTTTTACACTGAAGATCTGGGCAGTGAACCATGCATGGTGGTGCACACCTGTAATCCCAGCAGCTCAGGAGCTGAGGCAGGAGGATCGCAAGTTCAAAGCCAGCCTCATAAGCTTAGTGAGACCCAAAGCAACTTAGGGAGACTCTATCTCTAAATATAAAGGTCTGGGTATGTGACTCAGTGGGTAAGCGCCCCGGGTTCAATTCCCAGTACCTAAAAACAAACAAAACAAACAAACAAATAAATGAATTGGAACCTTCTAAGTAGCAGCATATGGTGGTTAAGTCTAAAATATGTAATAAAACCTAGTTTCAATTCACATACTGATATCACCTTTTAGCAGTGACGAGTTCTGCTCCCTCTAATGTTGAAGATTGAACACTAGAGAAGCACACCAAGGCAAGCATATTAAGCAGGTTTTATTTAAAGGAAATAATACAGACTTCTCCAGGGAGGAAGAAGGGGACCATGGCTGATGTTCTAAAGTTCCCAGAAGTGAGCACACCCTACATCTTTTATAGGTTAAAGTCTCTTTTGTGGGAGATCCAAGATGGCGGACTAGAAGGAGACTGCGTTCCTTGTTGCTCCATAATGCCGGTTTCAAGCAGAGGATATCTGTTTCTCGGTGAGGCAGTTTTTGCTGCTTATCGATCCCCTGGTGTTTACCCATTTGTCTGCTATGATGACCTGCAGTCTGCCAGCATATAGACGCCTTTTTTGAGAGCAGATTGCTCACTATCAGGTGTCTATCATCCGCCATTTGCCTGCCTCTCGCCTGTCCATTGCCTGCCTTACTCCTATCCATCACCCAACGCTCCATGTTCACCTCCCAATTGTCCGACAACAGTCAGCAAACTGATCGCCAACCGCCAGTGGAGCACCAGCTGCCTACTGCTGCCTGGAAGTTCACTGTTACAGTACCTGCAGGTTTGATTACACAAGGCTGCCACCATTTTGAAACAACAGCCAGGCCCCGTAGGACCCCTGGCCGGAATGACTGAGCCCCATCTCCAGGATCCCTCAGCCCAACCGATCACTCCCTGCCTCTGGGGACCTCACATCAACTGACTGCTCCCTGCCGCCAGGCCCCCCAGACTAACTGACTGCACACTATTACTGGAACCCCAGACCGACTGATTGCACCTGGCCTCCAGGATCCCACAACCACACCAAACACACTGGACCTCCAGGACCCCTGCCGGACCAACCGCATCCCATCTCCAGGACCTCCAGCTGACCACGTCCACCCCTGAGCTGCAGCTCCCCATTTGCCAACACATTTCGAAGCCAGAGTGGCCATCTTGGATAACCCTGTAAGCCGTAGCTCTGATCCTTGGGTGGGGCAAATCCCATCATAAGACGCCTGCTGGAGGCTTGAAGCTCATTGTGAGGTACCTCTCATGCATCAGGCTACTGAACACTGGGAGGTTTCATTAGTATATGACTGTTATACAGTAGATTTTCTTTTTTCTCCTTTTTAAAAAAAATTAAGTTTTTATTTCTTTACTTTTCTTGCTTTCTTTTCCTTTTGTTTATCTGTTCCCTCAGAGTCTCTTTCTCCCTTTTTGCATGCTAACATCCAATTTCTTTTGATTACAGTCTCTTTTGTTCTCCAGTTCTCTCACCCCCCCTTTATCTCTCCTTCCTGCCTATGTGACTTGGCCTGGTTTTACCGTGAGATGTAAAAAGTGAGAAGCGGATGGGCAGGGGGAGGACCAAAGTGATTTAGCCAGGCAAGGGTCCAGGGGGCATTAATTAGCTCCATGCTTGCAGTCCTTGATAAAGGCAGGTAAATTTGGTAATCAATGAGCTCCGGAGATCCTTGACATTCCATTCTTCCAGGGACAGTCTCCAACTTCCAGAGGCAGATGGCTTCATGGCTTCACTTCCTCGATTTGACCCAATCCCCTAATTCTACACTAACTCCCTGTCCTTATTTCTGGCTTCATTCCCCCCTTTTGCTTTAGGAACTCCTTACTGCTGTAAAGAAAAGGGGGCACTGAACGTTCTGCTGCTTCAAAGCTGGAAGTGAGCAGCGAGGGGGCAAGCAGTTTGGAGTTCCCTTTTAAAAATTGGGTCAATTGAAGGGTCCAAGGTAGAAGTCTGGTTGGTGAAGAGCAGGTTGTGAAGTCATCTGGGGGTGGGTGCTTCTATGAGAGAAGAACAAAAATACATGAGTACTGAAAAGAGATTAGTACAAAGTAAATGTTGCAGCATCTGGAACATGTCAGTGAGTATCATGAAGATGACAGAAGTCAATCTCTCACCAGGAGGTGGAAGAACTGAGAAATTGTTCCCATAATAAGGCCTAACAAAGGCTGGAGAGGACAAGGCCTTTATTTGGGGACTTTAACATTGTCCAGGTTGTCAGGAATGTAAACACAACATTTAACTCTTAATGTCATTGATGTCCCCAGAAAATATAGTTAAGCTACTTAATGTCATCTGATTTTTGTAAAATATCGCTTTATTGGTATAACCTGTGTTTAATAGAGCTGTCTATAATTCTGTTACTTAGGGCTAGGTAATCATACTAGCGGCAAACATAATACCTGTGTAAACTGACTAAAAATTTCTGACTCTGGCAGTTTCTCTTGATAGTTATCAGGCACATTTGCCTAAGAGTCTTTCATTTGTAGCTTCCAGTCTTTATTCTAGTGGGATAACACAAGTGTACATCTTAAGTTACATTTAACTATTATTTCTTTTAAATGCCCAAGAATGGCTATATTTTGGTTTTAACTGTTTTGCTGGGTGTCTAAGATCAAGCTGGTCAAATTGACCTGTTCCTGTCTGTTAAAGAGTCAGCTGAGTTCCCACGGGGGTCACTTGTAGAGAATTTAAGAGCAGCTTCTTAGCTCCATTAGTGCCATTGGTTAGGCAGGATCTCCTTGATGAGGTGGCTTCCTTTGGAAGCATCAGGGGTGTCTCCCTTTTCTATGACCCTCCTCTGCAGCAGGTGCAATGATTGGCTTTTCATCCTCTAGTGGCCTCATTAATCTCCTTGATCAGGAGGTTGTGTGACCCACCCAGAGTTGCAAGGCTCCTTAGAGAAGTCCTCTTGTTCCCTGGATTCAGGCTGACTGAGGGAGGGCAAGATTCAAATACTGGTCTATCTTGGCCTCTGTATTTAATATCAATCTCTAAGTTTGATCTTAACCATCAAGCAAGCCAGTCTCACCAGTCATAAGTAAGAGTACTGGGCTTTAACTTCAATGTCTATAACTTTACAGTTATTTACCCTTTTATTTAACTGGAGTCTGTATTAGTACTGGAAGTTATCACTATCTGTTCTATAGGTGATGGCTTATTATCACAAGTTACCTAGGTTGTGTGTTCTTGAAGCAGTTACTTTTACAAAACATTAACAGGTAACAGTTTTACAAAATGAAATTAGCAAGAGTAAAAAAATATTCAAGAATAGGTATCTTGAATTTTGACTGAGCACATTATATCCCCTATTTGAGATCACAGTACTTTTACAACAAGAACCAATCTTTTGACTATAACTTTAAATAAGCTGAAGTCTGACTCATTTTGGAGCCGTTCTAATATGCAGTAAGGTGGGAGGCAGAGTCTTATCTCAGGTAAGGCATGGCTCTTTACAAACCTTAAGTGAAGTGTTCTAATTCTGATATTGATCTTTGCTTCTTTCTTAAATGTCATTTGAAGAAGTTGACATATATTGATTCCTGAATCTATATGAACACTTGTTAACACAATTTAACATTATATCTAAAACATGAATTAAAGAAAGACTGAGAGAGCTTTTAAATTTCCTTTTGTGTGGCAAAGAGGCAAAATGCTTTTATGTTTCACAATATTAACCTTTAAACAAATCAGGCTCTAACATTTAGAAATACATTTACATTTAAAATTTTTTATCTCACTGTAAAAAGTAACAAATTTTACATATACCCTATTGATAACAGGTTCCATAATAGAACATTAAATGATAGAAATAAATCCCCAATAAAATTTACTCTTTATAAGTTTAAAATTACCGTTATAGACAAGTTTAATTTGGAGAATAGCAGCTTGATAAATTCCCTGCTTCAAAAACTTGTATACCTGGAAAATATGAACACATTTAATATACAAAGAGTGACCATTTCACAATTACCTTGACACTATTATATTACCAAATTTAGTTTTTAAAGAAAAATTTAGACTCTGTAACATAGTACAATACTCTAACAGTTGTTTAACCATAATTGTATAAATCCCAATTTTTAAGACTAATTGTTCTAAAGAACAAAACTTAATAAACACAAAGTTAAGAGTAAATTTGTGTTTCTAAGAAATCCTTGTCATTTTATCATATAGATTAAACTTTGGTTTATATCAGAACATTAGAATTTCACCTTAGGAAAAACCTTAAATAGCTTTAACTGTCTCACATACATACAACCATCTTAGTTACATGCAAATGTGTTGAAATTTGCCCTTTACATACACAGACTTTCTTAGCACTTACTTAGACCCTCATGTATCTCATCACATAAACACTTTCTTACCCAGAAAGATTTTGTTCTTCACTAAATATATTTCCATATCTAGAACCTTTTATTTTTCTCTTTCCTATCTGTTGACCCCTTTTTGTTCACATTCTGAAACAACTCTTAAGAAATTTCTGAATTTAGATAAATTACTCCATTTTAATAAGATTAAATATTTTGTTATTTATAGTACTCTAATTGAAACACAGTTGAAACTTTCGGAACCCTTTGTATATAGAATTGTACCTGTTAGGACATAACTCTTAGTAAGCTTGTTTTTAGTTTAGTGATGACACAAAGCAATTTTACACCCTTTTATTTACCAACCTATGAAAACACCAGTAATGTTTAAGTATGTTACCCCATGGAATTTAAGGAGTTAAGAGTACTCAATGTCAATTAATAATTAGCATTTTAACTTTGTAAATTAATCAGATGTCTCTACAAGCACATTTGAGTAATCCCATACATGTCAAATCTAATTTGCTTATTTTCTTAAAAAACACAAGATGTTAGACAAGTGTCCTGAACAGTATTTGCCATCTCTTTCTTGTTGAAGAAAAGTCCCAGAATCAATTGATATTAGACATTTTATTAACATCAACATTTTATTAGTTTGACCACCTAGAGACTTGCGAGTTATTTTCAAAGACATTTTACTTTTATTAGTTTACCCAATTTGAATTGAACCTTTTTACATGAATTAAAAGTATCTGGATCCATTTTTAAATTTTAATTTTAGGAGTGCTCAGTTTTGATACAGACAAAACATAACATCAGATAGCATGACATACAAATAACACAAAATCAAAGGCCTTGTAACTTTATAAGTGAATCTCCATTGCAGTGTAACAGATGTTCAAAAATTCTAGTTGAATAAAAAAAATAGAACTGATCAAAAAGTCATGAGCTCAAAAAAATATAGAATTCAAAAAAAAAGAGTCCTGGAAAAGTGATACGGCCATTAACTACTTTAGTAAAGCACCATAAAATTTACTTTTGCTGGAGTTCAGTTAAGACTTTTTACCTTTTTTTTTCATCCTTGGGTTTGAGACAGGTCTCCTACTGAGCCTTCAGGCTTTCTCTATTTACATTTCAATGTAAGCCTTGCCTGACATCTGAAAGGAGCTAACAGGTTTTAGCAGAAACTTTGTGCCTAGGGCATTTTAGCCATTTCTATCTGGACAGGCTTGAATGTCAAAGAAAATTATGAGACCTTATTTTCCATTACTTTTAAGAATGAAGCTACTATGCTAAGCTCCTCACTGAGATATGCCATTGGTTGTTGAGCTGCCTATGGCTGCCTATCCAGGATTTATTTTCCCCTCTGTGACAAACAGGTTAAATCTTGCTTCATAGTAAGCTGAGGACAGGGGATTAAAGTAAGGCCCCTTTTTGTTATTCCTGGGGCAGAATATTGTCCTATGGTGGCCATTTCCTGTAGTATTGAACCTGTTGATGGCATAATTAAGCTTTATTTTTTGAGATCTTATAATTCCTATCAGCTAAGAAGTTCAGGAGTTCTGCAATGGCCTTTTGATATTCCTCCTGGGTGGAGGCACATAAAGGATGTCATTTACATACTGGAGAACAATTACAGATGTTTTATCTCTGAATTTTGTTAAGTCCTTAGCTAAGGTTTGTTCCAGGTGAGGGCCATCTCTAAATCCTGAGGCAACACTGTCTAGGTTAGTTCAGATACAGTATCTGGTTCCTCAAAGGCAAACAGAAATTGCTATTCAGAGTCTAGCATAAACAGGAAAAGCCATCTTTTAAATCTAACATAGTAAACCAAGCAGCAGCTGGAATATCAGATAACAGAGTAAGAACTACAGGGTGGGGGAAAATTACTGCTTCATTATTCTAAGGTTTTAGACTAGGCAGTTTGCTTTTTAACTCCTAAAATGGGTGAATTGCATGGGTTGCAAGGCATTAAAAGTTTCTATCAATTTGAATGATCTTTAATAAGCCCTTTTTCTTGTCTTTATGCTCCCTTTTCTTTCTTTTTGATGTCTATTAAAAAATGGAAGATGCAAGCTGGAGAAGACCATCTGAGGATTGATCAGGGCCACGTGCCAATTTTTGTAATTTCCTCTAAATGTTTGACTGAATGATAAATTTGTACCTTAAAAGTAGGTGGACCTTTATGGATTTAGGATTCAGGGTGGTGTGTTTTCTTATTGCTTTCCTAAGTCTCTCCATGAAAATAGCAGGGCTTTCCTGAAGGCCTCATAATTGATTTTTTAGGCATCCTACTCATTATTTGAATCCCAGTTAGGATGGTTTCTGGGAACTGCCTGTGCTCTAGATGGTAAATAACATAATTTCCCAGGTGAAGTCAAATACCTGGCATAAGTTTTGAAACATCTCAATATTTATTAGGATCCTCCAAAAACCTCCCTAAATTTATTTTTGTCTGTCTTAAGTTGGGAGGGTCCCCTTGATCTTCCTCCCTTAGTAGGCAATTCCTCAAGCCTTTCTCCTCTCATGGTAGAGATTATTGACGTCAAACATGGTAACATATGAAAGGCACTTTTCTTGATCATTTGCAATTTAGCAGTATGCAGGCTAGTGGTGAACCTGGCAAAACTGTTGAGAGAGAAGCTCCCCTCTGAGTTAGAAGTATTAGGGACATCTCCCTAACTTTGAATTTCATTATAACCCATTTCTCACTACCTGGCTTTGCCAAAGTTATTTCTGGCCTTCTTCAGTAAAGTGCTGGGATCTGAGTTTGCCCTGTGCTAGAGACCCTGGGAGGATTCAGACTTAAGGGCATTACTGCTTTCCTCTCTGCCACTATAAACTCCTAATTATGAAAATAATGACAAAGGTAAAAAGTGTGCCTTTTGCCTATCTTTTTGCCCTGTAGACTAAAGGAATCTCCGGAGGGCGAGGGGACATCTGTTGGTTGTTAGGTGTATAAGGCCCTTTGCTTAGAGGGTCTCATGGGAAAGGTTTTTAAATGCCTCCCTCTTGCAGTTTAAAAAGAACACTGTGAGTACATTTAAGCACAGAAACAGTAATGGGGAGACTCTAGATATCTAGACTAGTGAAGGCTAACTATGCAAACAAAGGGAACCTGGGCATTTTCATACTAATCATCCCAGGCCTTAACCCTACAGTTTGAATTCCTAATGTCTGACCGGCAAGGGAAGGGGAGCATCCAGGAGGGAGTGGATGTGTGGAAGTGTTGTGCAGCTCATAAGGAGGCAAATGTAATTGGCTTGGCGCATTCCCTTAGTGCCATTCGTCTACTGACCACCCTGGATACCCCTTAGGGCGGTCAGGAGGGGTTCCAGAGAAGGAACATTTGGGGTCCACCCGAGAGTTGCCCGGGTCAGAGAACCCCTCAGTTGTTCCAATCTTTCCTCCTCCTCCACACATCCTGGGTAGATCAGAACTAGAGACACTGTGTACTGATGGCAATTGCTCTTCAGGCCTGGAAAGAAAAGTAGGAACCGGCTTCGGCAGAGTCCAACATGCCTGATCTGTACAGAGCAGGTGATTGGAAACTGCCTGGGCCAGGAACCTCTCACCCGAGTCTAGAAAAATGGCAGCTGCACTAACTGCGTTTAAGTAGTTGATGGGTGCCCATTTTGCCCTCCAAAAATAAAGAGACAGAAAGTGTTAGGGTCCCATTCTGACTAATCCCCGGAGAGTCAAAGTGAACACACGGTAATGCAAATCACACAACGAGGTTTTATTAAAGCAAGCTTGAGCCTGGACCTCAACCAGCCCCTCAGATCCATACAATGGCTGGGGGGAGGGAGCAGCCTCAGGTGGCGAGCAAGTGTTCTATTTAAGAGCTTTTTCCAGCATTCATACACAAAGACCTGTACATTATTGGTTAAAATTCACAAATTGGTTAAATACTTGTCCTCTTTTGGTTTGATCCCTCCACTTTATTTGAATCTTATTGGATCCCGCCAAAACTGAATGGTAAGGAGGGAGCAGGGAGGAGGGAAGGAGTGAATTATGAGGGAGAGGGGTCAGGGCTAGGTTCCCCTGTCCTTGATAGATGGGGTCTCCAGCCAGCTGCACATTCCTCAGGTAGATATCTCTGAACAGCCTTGATAAGCCCGGGGCCCAGCACATCCCATTTGACCCTTTATTGGCCCTCGAAGGTGCCGCTGTGGCTGCTGGCATCCTCAGTGCTTGCACGCCCTTTTCCTGGGGGTCCGGTTCACAAAATAGCTTGTTTATACAAGAGGGTTGCATGGATGGCACCCCGTTCTCAACAAAAGATGCACCTCAAACAGATGTGGGGTGCGTGGAGGGAGAAGCTCACTTACCTCGGCGTTAATCTCAGTGGGACCTCCAACTCTGATACCGCCATTTACCGGTGACCAGTTCTGCTCCTTCTAATGTTGAAGATTGAACTCTAGAGAAGCACGCCAAGGCAAGCATATTAAGCAGGTTTTATTTAAAGGTAATAATACAGACTTCTCCCGGGAGGAAGAAGGGGGCCAAGGCTGATGTTCTAAAGTCCCCAGAAGTGAGCGCACCCTATGTGTTTTATAGGTTAAGGGCTCTTTGGTTCTCCAGTTCTCCCCCCCCCCATCTCTCCTTCCTGCTTATGTAACTAGGCCTGGTTTTGCAGGTGAGATGTAAAAAGTGAGAAGCGGATGGGGCAGGGGAGGACCAAAGTGATTTAGCCAGGCAAGGGCCCAGGGGGCATTAATTAGCAGCTCCTTGCTTGCAGTCTTTGATAAAGGCAGGTAAATTTGGTAATCAATGGGCTCTGGAGATCCTTAACATTCTATTCTCCCTGGGGCAGGCTCCAACTTCCAAAGGCGGATGGCTTCATGGCTTCATTTCCTCAATTTGACCGGATCCCCTATTTCTACACTAACTACCTGTCCTTAATTCTGGCTTCGATACCACAAAAAGTTAATTTACTAAAGAAATCTTAGTCAATTATAAATATTAAAAATTATGTGTGCTACTAATGAAACTTTAATATTTTAACTCAGAGCATCATTAACATTGGTTTAACACTGATGAAAAGACCATTATCAAAATGTCATATTTTTTTGAAAAATTTTTTTTGTGAGGCAAGCACTCAACCAACTGAGTTATATCCCCAGACCCTGAATTTTTAAAATTCAAAATAGAATCCAAAGTACTATTACCATACATGATGTTTTTAATTAAGAATTGTGCATACAAAGCAAATATTTTTCACTGGACTCATCATTAGCTTTTATTCAGTGTTACTGTCTCACATAGTTGAAAATTCAGTATTGTGTACCTCAGTTTCTTCCTATAAAACAGATGAAAGAGTACATACTCAATAAGTTTGCTGTGAAGATTAAATGAGCTACTACATATAAAGCAGTCACTCTTGTACCAAGTAAATACTCATATGATAGTGCATATCAACACCCTAATATGGAGAAAAACACCATTTACTGTATACCCTATTATATTCTGGATACATTCCAGTAATTTTTATACATTATCACTAATAATTTAGCAACTAAAGATTGTTATGATATAATATATAGGGGAAGGGGGGACTGTTTCATAGCACCAGAAAAGGATGAGGTGATCCCCATGAATTTGTATCTGTAGCAAGCATGTGAGTGATGCCAATGCTCCTGGTCATAATGACAACCAGACTATATTGTCTCTCAGAAAAGGCAAAATAAATTGGTATGGACTGTACTGCTATTTGGGGAAACTATGCAAATCTGCAGACAAAATGAACAAAGGAGTAGATATGATATTTATAATAAATTCTATCATTCAAATACTTAGGCAAAAACGTTGGGTTTTGCATTGTATCTGGGTAAATTGCATTTCTCCTTAATGATCTGAAAACTGAATCCTCCCTCCAATACCAAAAAAAAAAAAAAAAAGTCTTAAAATCTTAAAATCCAAATCACATTTTCAGAGAAGCCTCTACATAGAAAGATTTTTTTATGGACTCTTATCTTCAAAATTAAATAACAGTACACTATGCAAATAAACACAATATTCGGTATGCTGTTGTGTCCACTACTGACACATAGCACACTCAATATACATAATGATTCAGAGGATCTAAGAAGGATTCATGTTGGATGTTTCTGTGTAAGTAGTTTTACTTAGATAAAGGCATTCATTTATTCTAGTCTTAACTACTTCCAGGAAAAGATTCGGCAAGTTTTCTGAGGGGAGCTGTTAACATTTTGTGCTATTTCTGAATATACTCTTCGACAAAGGAGCAATATAAAGGACTGGCGGTGAAAGGAAAGCATACTGTTGATTAGACAGTCCTTTCTGTGTATCTGAGATGGATGATCGTGTGTCCCCTCCAGTGTTCATGAACCCTTTCTGTGATGGAAAATTCATCAGACTCTGCCTTGTTTTTCAACAATTCCATCTGTCAGGAAGTTTTCTCTTTGGCTCTAGAGGTCCTCATTCTGGATTTCATTGACTTTCCTCCCCTAAACTAGTCCATTTGTGAACCCCAAATCCTAAGCACACATTTACATATTGTGGAAGTGTACATCTACCATCAACCTGGCCATCAACTCATAAGTTTAAGTGCCATCTAATTACCTGAGGTAGACTGCCTCCACACAATCATCCCTTCTCCTGGTGCCACTGGATTTCCTTAAGGCTCAGTAGGGCAGGTGGGAAGCGTGGGGAGGTGGTGTGGCGGTAACGTGTGGGGGAGGCCAGGATGGGATCCAGGAGCTCCCTATCCCTAAACTACACTCCCAGTCCATTTTAATTTTTTTATTTGAAGACAGGGTCTCAATAAGTTGCTGAGGCTGGCCTTAAACTTGTGATCCTCTGCCTCAGTACCACCCACGCTACCAACTCCCCATGCTCCCAGTCCTCCGCCAGGGATAACAGACATTGGCCACCACACTCTGCAATAATTTTATAATCCACAAGTTTGAAAACTTTTGGACATATCAGCTTTTCCATGAATTTGAAAGTCGACATCCAGTCCTCCCCCCAGTTGATGTCTTCTCTTTACTAAACATTTCCAATTGTCTCCACCATTCAAATTTGCTGTGTTCTCTGAGTGCTTGTGGGTTTTCTCTTCTACAGATTTGCTAGATATGTATTTTTGAGGCATATTAATAGCCACAGTGTTTTTATGAAACTCAATTTTACATAACTGATAAAACATTCGGCCTTTGGTTTTTTGGAATTGCCTTATTTCACCTAGCATGATGCTCTCCAGCTCCATCTATTTACCAGCAAACACCATAATTTTATTCTTCTTTATGACTTTATGACCACTGTAGTATGCTGATTTTAAGTCCTTTGGGTATAAAACTGAGGAGTGAGATAGCTGGGTCAAATGGTGGATCCATTCCAAGTTTTCTGAGGAATCTCCATACTGCTTTCCAGAGTGGCTGCACCAATTTGCAACTCCACAAGCAATGTATGAGTGTACCTTTTTCCCCACATTCTCGCCAACAATTATTATTGCTGGTGTTCTTGATAACGGGCATCATTCTAATTGGAGTTAGATGAAATTTAGGGTTGTTTTAATTTGCATTTGTCTAACGACTTGAGATGATGAGTACATTTTCATAAATTTGTTGATCACCTGTATATCTTCTGTGAAGTATCTGCCCAGTTACTTAGCCCATTTTATTGATTGGGTTCTTTGTCATTTTGGTGTAGCTTTTTAAGTTCTTTATAAATTTTGGACATTAGTGCTTTGTCGGAAGTGTGTGTGGGAAAGATTTTCTCCCTCTCTGTAGGCTTTCTTTTCACCTTATTGATTGTTTCCTTTGCTGAGAAAAAAAATTTCTAGTTTGAATCTATCCCATTTATTGATTCTTGCTTTTATTTCTTGCACTATGGGGGTCTTGTTAAGGAAGTCTGGTCCTAAGCCAACATGATGGAGATTCAGACCTACTTTTCTACTCTTTGGTGCAGGGTCTCAGGTCTAATTCCTAGATCCTTGATCCATTTTGAGTTGGGTTTTGTACAGGGTGAGAGATAGGGGTTTAATTTCACTTTACTGCATATGGATATCCAATTTTGCCAGCACCATTTGTTGAACAGGCTATCTTTTCTCCATTGTATATTTTTGGCACCTTTGTCTAGTATGAGATTACTGTACTTATGTGGGTTTGTCTCTGTGTCTTCTATTCTGTACCATTGGTTTGCCTGTCTATTTTGGTGCCAATAACATGATGCTTTTGTTCCTATTGCTCTATAGTAGAGTTTAAGGTCTTGTATTGTAATACCTCATGCATCACTCTAACTGCCCAGGAATGCTTTGACTATTTTGGGTCTTTTGTTCTTCCAGATGAATTTCATGATTGCTTCCTGTATCTCTATGAGAAAGTCATTGGAATTTTAATTGGAATTGCATTTACTCTGTATAGCACGATTGGAAGTATGGCCATTTCGCTATTATTAATTCTGTCTATCCAAGAACAGGAGAGATCTTTCCACCTTCTAATGTCTTCCTCAATTTCTTTCTTTAATGTTGTGTAGTTTTCATTGTAGAGGTCTTTCACCTCTTTTGTTAGATTAATTCCCAAGTATTTTTTGATTTTTTTAGGTTATTGTTAATGGAGTTGTTTTCCTCATTTCTCTTTCAGAGGATTCATCGCCTATGAATAGAAATGCATTAGATTTATGTGTGTTGATTTTATAGCCTGCTATTTTGCTGAATTCACTTATTAGCTCTACAAGTTTTCTGGTGGAGTTTTTGGATCCTCTAAATATAGAATCATGTCATTGACAAATAGTGACAACTTGAGTTCTTTTTTTCCTATTCATATTCCTTTCATTTCTTTGGTCTAATTGCTCTGGATACTACTTCAAGCACAATTTTGACTAGAAGTGGTCAAAGAGGGCATCCCTGTCTTGTTCCAGTTTTTAAAGGGAATGGTTTCAGTTTTTTTTCCATTAAGAATGATGTTGGCCATGGCCTTAGCATAAATATCCTTCGCAATGTTGAGGTATGTTCCTACTATCCCTATTTTTTCTAGTGTTTTGAGAATAAAGGGTTGTTGTGCTTTATCAAACACTTTCCCTGCATCTATTTAAATAATTATGATTCTTAAACTTAAGTCTATTGATGCAATGAATTACATTTATTGATTTCCAGATATTGAACCAAACTTGCACCCCTGGGATGAACCCCACTTGATTGTGGTGCACTATCTTCTTAATATGTTTTTGTATGCAACTTGCCAGAATTTTGTTAAGGACTTTTGTGTCTATATTCATCAGAGATATTGGTCTAAAATTTTCTTTCTTTGATGTGTCTTTGTCTGGTTTTGGTATCAGAGTGATACTAGCTTCACAAAATGAATTTGGAAGGGTTCCATTCTTTTCTATTCCATGAAATACTTTGAGGAGTATTGGTACAAATTCTTCTTTGAATGTCATGTAGAACTCAGCTGAGAATCCACCTGGTCCTGGACTTTTCTTGATTGATAGACTTTTGATGGCTTCTTCTATTTCGTTGCTTGAAATTGATCTGTTTAAGTCATGTATGTTCTCCTGGATCAGTTTGGAAGGATCATATGTCTATAAAATTTGTTCATGTTTTTGGAGATTTTCTATTTTGTTGGAGTATAGATTTTCAAAGTAGTTTCTAATTATGTTATGTATTTCAACGCTGTTTGTTGTGATATTTCCATTTTTTTTTTTTTTTTTTTTTTTACTAATTTTGGTAATTTGAAATTTTGCTCTCTTTCTCTTTGTTAGTGTGGCTAAGGGTTTATCTATTTTGTTTACTTTTTCAAAGAACAAACTTTTTGTTTTGTCAATTTTTTGAATTGTTTCTTATGTTTCAATTTAATTGATTTCAACTCTGATATTAATTATTTCCTCTTTTCTACTATTTTGGGTGATGTTCTATTCTTCTTTTTCTAGGCTTTTGAGATATAATGTTATTTCATTTAGTTGTTGACTTTTTATTCTTTTCTTGAATGCACTCCATGCTATGAATTTTCCCATTAGTACTACTTTCATAGGGTCCCAGAGATTTTGATATGTTGTATCATCATTCTTATTTAGATCTAAGAATTTTTTTACATCCTCCCTGATATTTTCTGTTATCCATGCTTCATTCACTAGCATATTACTTAGTCTCCAGATGTTGGAGTAGTTTCTGTTTTTTATTTTGTCATTTATTTCTAACGTCATTCCATTATGATCTGATAGAATACAATGTAGTATCTCTATTGTTTTGCATTTACAAAGGGCTGCTTTGTGGCATAACATATGGTTGATTTTAGAGAAGGATTCATGTGCGGCTGAGAAGAAAGTGTATTCGCTCATTGATGGAAAGAATATTCTATATATGCCTGTTAAGTCTAAGTTATTTATTATGTTATTGAGTTCTATGGTTTCTTTGTTTAGTTTTTGTTTGGAAGAACTATCCAGTGGTGACAGCGGTGTCTTAAAGTCACCCAGAATTATTGTATTGTGGTCTATTTGATTCCTGGAATTGAAAAGGATTTGTTTGATGTACATGGATGCACCATTGTTTGGGGCATAAATATTTAGGATCATTATGTCTTCCTGATTTATGGTTTCCTTAAGCAGTATGAAATGTCCTTCTTTATCCTATCTGACTAACTTGGCTTGAATTCCACTTTATCTGATATAAGAATGGAAACCCCACTTTTTTACAGAGTCCATGTGTGTGTTAGGGTTTTTCCCATTCTTTCATCTCTAGTCTGTGGATGTCCTTATCTATAAGATGAATCCCTTGAAGGCAGCATATTGTTGGGTATTTCTTTTTATTCAATCTGTCAGACTATGTCTTTTTATTGAAGAGTTTAGGCCTGTAATGTTCAGGGTTATTATTGAGACATTTGTATTCCAGTCATTTTGACTCATTTTTGTTTTTTAACTTGACTTGGTTTCTCCTTTGATTGGCTATTCCTTTAAGATAGTTCCTCCCTTTGCTGACCTACATTGTTGTTTTTCATTTCCTCCTCATGGTATATTTTGCTGAGAATGTTCTGCAGTGTGAGCTTTCTATTTGTAATTTTTTTAAACTTTTGTTTGTCATGGAAGAATTTTATTTTATCTTCAAATCTGAAGGTTAGTTTTGCTGGGTAATATTCTTGGTTGGCAACCTTGTTCTTTCAGAGCTTGAAATATGTTGTTCCATATCCTTCTAGTTTTTTGGGTCTGGGCAGTGAAATCTGCTGATATTCATATTGGTTTGCTCCTATGTGTATTCTGATGCTTTTCTCTCCCAGTCTTTAAAATCCTGTATTTATTTTGTATGTTAAGCATTTTTATTATATGGATCTGTTATAATTTTGTGCACTTGATGTTCTGTAAGTCTCTTGTAAGCCATTTCATTCTTCAGGTTTGGGAAATTTTCTGATATTATTTCATTTATAGGTAGTTCATTCCTTTAGTTTGTATCTCTGTGCCTTCCTCAATCCCAATCATTCTGGAAATTTGGTCTTTTCATGTTATCCTATAGTTCTTGGAGGTTCTGTTCATGATTTATTATCATCTTCTCTATTTGGTCAACTTTATTTTCAAGATTAAATATTTTGTCTTCATGTCTGAGGTTCTGTCTTCCAAGTGATCTAGTCTGTTGGTAATGCTTTCAATTGAGTTTTTTATTTGGTTTATTGCTTCCTTCAATTCAAGAATTTCTATTTGATTTTACTTTTTCAGAATCTCTCTTTCTTGAAATGATCTTTTGTTTCCTGCAGTTGCTCTTTCAACTGCTTATTGGAGGGATCATGCATTGCCTGCATTTTCTCTCTTATCTCATCCTTTGCCTCATGAAATATTTTTATTTATTTATTTATTTTTTTATTGTAAACAAATGGGGTACAACTTTTCTCTGATTGTACATGAAGTAGAGGCAGACCATTTGTGTAATCATACATTGACATAGGGTGATGGTGTTTGATTCAGTCTGTTACTTTTTCTTTCCCCCATACCCTTCCCACCCCTCTTTTCCTTCTACACAGTTCCACCTTCCTCCATTCTTGCCTTCCTCCCACCCCCCATTATGTATCACCATCCACTTATCAGTGAGATCATTCGTCCTTTGGTTTTTTGAGATTGTCTTATTTCAATTAGCATGATATTCTCCAATTTCATCCATTTGCCTGCAAATGCCATAATTTCATTATTCTTTATGGCTGAGTAATATTCCATTATATACATATACCACAGTTTCTTTATCCATTCATCAATTGAAGGGCATCTAGTTTGGTTCCACAATGTGGCTATTGTGAATTGAGCAGCTATGAACATTGATGTGGCTGCATCACTTTAGTATGCTGATTTTAAGTTCTTTGGGTACAGGCCAAGGAGTAGGATAGCTGGGTCAAATGGTGGTTCCATTCCAAGTTTTCTAAGGAACCTCCACACTGCTTTCCAG
Source organism: Sciurus vulgaris (assembly GCF_902686455.1). Taxonomy (NCBI): domain Eukaryota; kingdom Metazoa; phylum Chordata; class Mammalia; order Rodentia; family Sciuridae; genus Sciurus; species Sciurus vulgaris. The sequence goes on from NC_136466.1 coordinate 51,934,765, forward strand.
AGTGGCTACACTAATTTTCAATCCCAACAGCAATGTATGAGTGTACCTTTTTCCTCACATCCTCGCCAACACCTATTGTTGCTTGTGTTCTTGATAATCACCATTCTAATTGGGGTGAGATGGAATATTAGGGTAGTTTTGATTTGCATTTCTCTTATTACTAAAGATGTTGAACATTTTTTCATGTATCTGTTGATTGCTTGTAGATCTTCTGTGAAGTGTCTGTTCATTTCCTTAGCCCATTTGTTGATTGGGTTATTTTTATTCTTGGTGTAAAGTTTTTTGAGTTCTTTATATTCTGGAAATTAGTGCTCTATCTGAAGTACAAGTGGCAAAGATTTTCTCCTACTCTGTAGGCTCTCTCTTCACATTGCTGATAGTTTCCTTTGCTGAGAAAAAGCTGTTTAGTTTGAATCTATCCCAGTTATTGATTCTTGCTTTTATATTTTGTGCTTTGGGTGTCCTGTTAAGGAAATCTGATCCTAAGTTGATATGATGAAGACTTGGACCTAATTTTCTTTAAGGAGCAGGGTCTCTCATCTGATTCTGTGGTCCTTGATCCATTTTCAGTTGAGTTTTGTGCAGGGTGAGAGACAGGGGTTTAGTTTGATTCTGCTGCGTATGGTTTTCCAGTTTTCCCAGCACCATTTGTTGAACAGGCTGTCTTTTCTCCATTTCATATTTTTGGCACCTTTGTCAAGTATGAGAAAACTATTTATTTGGGTTTATCTCTGTGTCCTCTATTCTGTACCATTGATCTAGCTGTCTATTTTGGTGCCAATGCCATGCTGTTTTTGTTACTATTGCTTTGTAATATAGTTGATAGTCTTTACAATGTTGAGGAATGTTCCCACTATCCTTTTTCTTTCCAGTGTTTTGAGCATGAAGGGGTGCTATATTTTATCAAATGCTTTTTCTGCAAATATCAAAATAATCATGTGATTCTTGACTTTAAGTGTATTGATATGGTGAATTACATTTATTGATTTCCTGATGTTGAACCAACCTTGCATCCCTGGGATGAAACCTACTTGATCATGGTGCACTATCCTTTGAATATGTTTTTGAATATGATATTGGCTTCATAGAATGAGTTTGGAAGGGTTCCCATCTCTTCTATTTCATGGAATACTTTGAGGAATATTGGAATCAGCTCTTCTTTAAGATTTTGTAGAACTCGGCTGAGAACCCATCAGGTCCTGGACTTTTCTTTGTTGGTAGACTTTTGATGACTTCTTCTATTTCATTACTAGAAATTGATCTATTTAACTTGTGTATGGCCTCCTGGTTCAGCTTAGGTAATTCATATGTCTCTAGAAATCTGTTGATGTCTTCAAGATTTTCTATTTTGTTGGAGTATTGATTTTTTCAAAATAGTTTCTAATTATGTTTTTTATTTCAATTATGTCTGTTGTGGTATTTCCTTGTTCATTCTGAATTTTAGTAATTAGAATTTTCTCTCTCCTTCTCTTTGTTAGTGTGGCTAAGAGTTTATCAATTTTGTTTAATTTTTCAAAGAACCAACTTTTTATTTTGTCGATTTTTGATTGTTTCTTTTGTTTCAATTTCATTTATTTCAGCTCTGATTTTAATTATTTCATGTCTTCTACTACTTTTAGTAATCATTTTAATTATGTATATTCTGACCTCCTTTTCTGACATTTCTCCCACCCTGCTGTCATTGGATTGTATTACTATAGAATCTTGGTTTATTTGAAACACTTTCTTCCATTGTTTTTTTCTTGTTCACATATCTTCCCCTCTAGGAATGAAGATCTGGAATATTGCAGTGTCCCCCCTAGAGGCTTATAGTGACCCTGAAGGTTTCCAAACCCTTTCTTTAAAGGGGAGATCAAATATTAGCAGCACCCAGTACAGACAATATGTATCCCTAAACCAAATAGCCCCTATGAAGATGTTAACAATATTGTCATAATAAACAGAGAGGATGAGTTTAATTTTTATGTACAGTATAACTAATAGATTTGTAATAAGGTCTGAAGTTTCTAATGGAGGACAAAGAGGATGGGGAGGGGTAGGGAACATATCTATTAATGGGATAAGAAAAGTGTATATAGAAGTTCTAGATCATAGATGAGTGAAATTGTAATCAAAATAAGTTGTTTGTAAGCATAAGAGGCGAGTGAATGAGACTCTGAGGAAACAGGTAAACAAAGGGAAAATAAAGAGCAAGAAAAAGAAAACAATTTTCAAAAAGGAGAAAAAAATTTGCACTATAACAGTCATATACTATTCAAACTTCTCAGTCTTCAGTAACCTGATTCATGAGAGTTACCTACCATGAGCTTCCAGTCTCCAGCAGGCTTCTCAGGATTGGATTTACTCCACGTAATGATGGCAGCTTCCACTTTCAGGATAATCCAGGATGACCACACTGGCTTCCAAACTTTTTGGCAAATAGGGAGCTGCAGCGCAGGGTGTGGGTGCCAAGTTCATGTGGGGTGCTGTTGGTTAGACTGGAGATCCTGGCGGTGGGACACAGTTGGGCCAGGGGGGTCCTGGAGGTGGGGTGTGGTAAGTCAGGCTGCGGGTCCTGCAGGTTCTTAATGTTGTCCCAAAATGTTGGCAGCTATGGTAAACAAACCTGCAGGTACTGTAACAGTGGACCTCCAGGGAACAGCAGGCAGCTGGCGATCTGCTGGTGGTCTGTGGGCAGTCTGCAGGCTACTGGCAGATGATCGGAAGGTGGACCTCAGCAGTAGGTAATCAGTAGGTGAAAGGCAGGCAATGGGCAGGCAAAAGGCAGGCAAACAGGCAAATGGCAGAGGATAGGCGGCAGTCAGTGAGCATTCTGCACTCAAAAATTAGTGGATATGTTGGCAGGTGATTGAGGTGGGCAAATTGGGTAAAGAGCAGGGGATCGATGAGCAGCAAAGAGTTCCTCACAGAAAAACAGATTTTTCTCTGCATGAAACCTGAGTTATGAAGCAATGAGGAACCCAGCCTCCCTCTAGTCTGCCACCTTGGATCTCCTCTACATAATTTTTCTAATTGTAATTCATAACCACTATAAATGGCAATACGATTACAACATGAATTATTGTTCTGCCAATTATTTAAAACAAAAAATAAGTACTGTATTTTAAAAGAAAATTTTGTACATTCTCTGACTTTTCTATTTGGTCTCATGTTAGTTTTATCCTAGAAAACAAAAATCTTCAATTTCATAAGCATATTAGATTTTTCACTTGCTCTATGTTAACATATTTAAATGTCTTTCTTAAAATAAGATAGCCCTACAAAATGGAATAACATAAATTAAATGAGAAAAATGGGAATCCTCAAATAATTGAATTAGGCACTATTTTCCTTAACTGGAAAACTATTTTATATGTACTTTAAATATATTTCTTCCTAACTTGAAGAAACCTGTCAGCCAGCCTTCAGTGGCATTTTTTAAATTGTCTTTTCCGAATTTGCACATTGTGCTCTGAGGTTAGATGCAGTGACATATGTGAAAAAAATGGACTTGAGATGTATGTTTTAAGTACTCACACAACCGAAAGGGAAAAAATGACTCAGAGAACATAGAGGATAGAAAATAAACAAATGGGCTACGTATTGTGCTCTTCAGCTATAGTCATAGTAGCACATTGCTCATTGGGGAATCATCTATAAGACAAGGGAGAATTTGTTGTTTTTAGTATTACTTAAAGGCACTAAAAAATGAAATAAAAATATCTGCATAAAAAAGAAATAAAAGTATCTTAACTTTTCTGGTGCCTAAATATTATATAAAGGCATCAAATACTAGAAAATGTAAATAAAAATATTTTGGTTAACAATGAATCATACTTACCCATTAATACCTTAGCACATATTTCCAATAGCTCACTCCACTTAGTCTCAAAGGGACTTAAAATATGACTGAATTTTGATAGGAGTAAAAATAAAAGAGAGCAAAAATTTGTAAATGAAGATGATGGGTCAGGCTGAGAAACATGACAAGCATTTGACACCCTGAGTCATTGAAATATCCATAATGACATGAATAACAATTTCATTAAATACTATACTTACTGAGCTCTTGCGACGTGCGGATCACTGTGCTCAGTATCTTGAGTGCGTTATCTCATTAACTCCTCATAACCACCATCAGATAGGTCAGGGTTGTCAAGCTGGAACCTGGAGTCAAAGCCAACCTGCTCTCTCATGCATTTACAAATTGTCTATAGCTACTTTCATCCTACAATGACAGCTTAGAATTTGTAGCAGAACTTATATTCTACAAAACCTAAAACAGTAGCTTATCTATTCCATAAGAAAGTTCACCAGTTCCTGAAATAGATGCTGTTAGGCTTATTTTCATTTATTTCAATTGAGGAATCTGAGGTACACAGTCTGCTTTGGTAGGTGATGTTTCACAGTCATGCTTCAATCACAATAAAATCTCATGGAATTAAAGTGCATTCACCCAATGATACTCTCAGTAAGAAAATGTTTAGTCCTTTCTTCTATGACCCAAGTCTATGTAATATTGCAAACCATTAATGTGAATTTTAGAAAGTTTAAAGTAAATTATGTATGAAATTACATTTTCAAATGTGGTACTTGAAACTGATGAGGAAAAATAAGAGGCTTTTATCTTAATTATATGTAGAAAAGAACAAAAAGTTTAAATAGTTCTAAAGAGACAACATTGAGTGAAAAAAACAGTTTATTTATAAAATAAGTGATTCTAAAGCAATTATGGAATTCAAGGAAAATACTTCAATCAATTTTACAGAAAAAAAATGAAAGAGGATCACTAAATTTTAGTATATAATAACATAGTTACATGGAAACACAACTTAAACAGATAAAATAATGAAGAAATAATAAATTGTGAAAGCATGGATTTATTAAAATGAGACTCTTTGTCAATTTTGTTCGTACATAGATCCTGAATAAATAAGTAAAACAAATATGTGAAATTACTTTTTTTTTACACAATACCTTTATTTTATTTAGTTTTTTTAATATGGTGCTGGGGACGAAACCCAGTGCCTCACACAGATCAGGCAAGTGCTCCGACACTAAGCCATAATCCCAGCCCAAATTACATTTTTAAATATAATTTTTGAGACACTAATATAAAATCAGTCCATTTAGTCCAAATATTTCTAAGAGTCAGACTTTATTGAAGTTTAACAACTAGTATACTAAACCAGATAAATAATAATAACCCTGAAATGGAAAAAAATATAGGGTCAAGAGCATAAAATTCTGACTCATTAACTTGAAGCACATTATGCATAGAATGAAAATTACTAATTATGTGGACACAATTATTGAAGTCCCTAGATGAAACCTATAGTGATTTAAGTAAACTTTAATAAAAAAATTTCATAGTTGAAAGAGGGGATTATGCACGAAATACTAAATTATAGTCAATTATATGATTAGATAAGAATTGGATGAAGAAAAAAATCTTTAAATATAAATTTAAAAACCAATTTTTGTCATACTGCTTATGAGTTTAATGATTTTAAGGCACCAAAAAGTATAAGAAGCAGAACAGGCAATAAAAATATTAGAGCTCTGGTATTTTTAATATTCTAATTTTTTAATATTCCATAATAGAGTCATGGAAATTTTAAAAAATTAAAGGATTTCATGATTTAGCTTAAAAGAGTTCAGTTTGGGAATATATTTAAATAATAACAACTATGATAATATGAATCCAAAAGTCAAGTAAATCTCAAAAATATAAAGTAAAAATACATTAGTGATCACTATGCAGAATATTGGGCTATAATCAAAGACAATTTCAAAACCATTAAAATGAATTTAATTTGAAAAGCAAAAGTGGAATTCTCCTTCTGGCTATATGGCTGGATACAAGCAAAGAGGGATTTTTTGTTTCAGAAAAAAAAGAATTCAGAAAATAACACATTAATATAGTATTGTTGATCTCACGATGGTAGAAATATCTATAAGAATATCCATTTTTCAAAAACAAAAAAAATCATAAACCAAGCATCATGAGTTCATAAATTGATATAAATATAAATATTCATTAAATATAAAATATTAGTAATAATGAATAATTTGGTGGCATAACAAGGTGGATGGAAATCTTAATCTAAGTAACACTTGAACATAGTATTATTACAGTATAGATTCAGGGTAAAGTCAAAAAGAACTGCAAATAAACATTGAAATCTAGTTGGTGTGTTTGTTTTTCACAGATAAATGGATTAGAAAATGTGAAATAAGTTCATATACTAAAACTGAGGAGATAAAAAAAATTATTTTGAATAAGTAAGTTCAAGTTTCTCCTTGTTGTGGGAGTTAAAGTATAGAAAGGTGGAAAGCCTGAATTAAATTTCTGGTTTTGATTAGAAGTATCAACATAAACTCATTTTTTAATGTAAGCAAATAGAAATGTGTGTGAGTGTGTGTATCTGTGTGTGTTTGTATGTACATCCATGCATTATCTCTTTCTGCTTGCTGAGACAGCTAAGAAGGAATGAGCACATTTCTTGATTAGTAGAAAGGAGCACATTTGGAATCCAGACCTTGGTTTCTAAATGCCATACTCCATTAAAAAGAACCACTCTTTCTAGAAGAATGGGGTAATTTCAGAATGCACAAGAGTGCAGGTGAACCAGCCAGAAAGTCTCCAATAATGACAAGGATATGTTCAGAGGATACGGAACTCTACTGGAAAGAAGAAAGTAGCTTAGTCAAATATGAGACTTCAAGTTACACAATGATAGTAAATTTAAACTTCAAAATAGATAACACAGAAAAAGAATAATTATGGGTTCTGATATAAAGGAGTGAATGGATATACGATTGGGTGAATGTATGAGAAGGGAAAGCTCTCCTTAATATATTATAAGACATAATAATATTAGAAAATCACCAATTAACAGTCATTACCGTAATAATTGATTCAGGTAAGACATGCGTGGATGTTTAATACTACTGAACAAATATTTGATTAGTGACAGGATGTTTAAAATAGTTCCAAAATACATCCATGATAAAATAATTATAATTTAATCTGGTAAATATAGTAAGTTTATGACTGAAGAACCTGAGAGCCACCACTTCCAACAAGTGAGCCATATTATATCACCATAAATGCAACTTTTATAAAATGTGCTTCCAGATACGATGCACTGAGAACAATACGTCACTTTGATGGCACGCTGGACAATAATGCATAAACAGAATTTACATGAAGAAGCATCATCTGGATTCAAATTGAGGAAGAATCTCCAAAACAAACGCCTATGCTCATCTGAAATGCTATAGCCATGAAGACAACAAACATGCTTAATAAAATGGAGTCAGTCTTGCAAACAATTAGAGGAAAACTGTCTCAGTAAGCAGGGGGAAAAATACTTTCTTAACAGAATATTGCCAATCTTTAGATTTTGATTTTTTCTAGACAAAGATAAAAACCATCTTATTGTCATTCATTATTTCCAGAGCATTTGAGGATCTTTCCTCTTTTCTAGTATTAGGTTTTCTACTATTCTACTTTCTATTAATGTCTATGTCTATTTTATTACCCATTTTTTTACTGATTTATTTCTAAAATTTTTAAAATATTAAATTAAATTAAAGTTAAAAAAGTTAAGTTTTCCATACTCTGTCCCTGCTACCCAGAAGTTTCTACTGACATTGTGAATATATATTTTCTTTTTGAAAGAACTCATCTTGCTGTTTTGACTTCACGTTTCAGTTTAAATGCCACTCCTAAGAAAGTCCATCAGCCCTGACAGCCTTCTCTGAAGAACATCTCCAATCAAATATTAATCTCTTTCTATTGCATCACTGTTTATTTATTTATTAGCATTTTCCACAATATTTAGCTATCTCATTTATTTGCTAACTCGTTTTATGTCTTCTTATGTACATTTATGAATGGTTCCTGAAGACAAGGATGGCATCTGTCTAGTTCATCGCTATATCCCCAGTGCCTAGTACACTAAGTGCTCAAAAATATTTGAAGAATGACAGGAGAAAAGGAGCAGTGGGGAAAGAAGAGAGAGAATATATTATAAATATTAATATTATTTATAATATTATTTAGGAGAAAAAAATTTACCAGAGCAAGAGAATGAACATAGCTATAGAAAATGCTTGTTTCACTCTTCTATTGCTTATTATCTTGTAGAACAGAACAAAACAGAAAGGAATATTCAGAAAAAGATAAAATAAGAGATTCTTAAATAAAAAGTTGAAGAGAAGAATTTATGATGAATAACATCTTTCCTCTGAATGTTGAATGACTTTTCATATAAATAAGCCTCTGATGCATAAATTCTAGGATGAAACTATCTTACATAGTAGGAGAACATAGAATAATATGTTCTAATTTCCATTTGAAGTAAAACTACAATTTCAGGACATTAGTTTTTTAATGGTCTGACAGGAATAAATTTCCATTAAGAGCAACTAAAATGTAACTACTAAAGAGGGTGTTGGTCTAAAACAAAATGAGGAAGAGTAAAATGGTCTAATAAGTCCTGAAATTTTATGAAACTAGGAAAGAGCCCATAAATAAATAGCTGTCCCTAAATCTGAAAGGAGATTATCTTGTTTTCAAAAGTTGTCCAATTACCATTGAGCACTATATCAAACACCTTTTCATCACTGTGACAAAATAACTGAGAAAAACAACTTAAAAGGAGGAAAGATTTAGCCAGGTAGAGTTGTACATGCCTGTAATCCCAGCTACCCAGGAGTCTGAGGTAGAAAAATCACAAGTCAGAAACCAACCTCAGCAAGTTAGAGTTCACCCTCAACAAGGGAGTGAGACTCTGTCTCAAAAATAAAAAAGAAAAAATTAAAGAAAAGGGGCTAGGAATATAGCTTAGTGGTAAAGTACCCACATGTTTAATTACCATTATCACAAAAAGAAAAAGAAAAAAAGGTGGGAATATTTATTTTGGTTCACAGTTTCAGAGATTCTACTCCATAGTCAGCTGCCTCTGTATCTGGGCCTGCGATGAGGCAGTACATCTCAGCAGAAGGGCAGGGCAGAGCAAAGCTGCTCAACTTATGATAGCCAAGAAAGAAGAGAGGGAAACAGAGTGAGAGAGAAAGGGGCCAGGGACAAGATATAGTCCCCAATAGCATGACTCCCAAGGACCCAGTCCTTTCAACTAGATTCCACCTCCTACAGTTTCCACTATCTCCCAAAAGTTCTATCAGCAGATTAATCTATTGATGAGATTAGATCTCTGTGATCCAATAATATCCCCAAAATCCTAGTCTGAACATTGCTGTGTTGGGGACTAAGGCTTCAGCACATGTGTCTTTGGGCGACATCCTACATCCAAACCATAACAGGCATAATGAAAACTCACCATATGGCAGACATTGTCAGACATGGTGATACATCCTTCATTCCAGTGGTTTTGAGTTTCATGAGGAAGGCAGATAAATAAACAGTCTACTTCTGACTATAACGCTAAGAGTCAGTACAGATGCAGAGTTCTAGGAGAGGAAGACCTTGATAAACCTGTGGAAATGAATGAAGACTGCCTAAGTGATAACAAGCAAAGTCTATGAAGCAGAACTTCCTATAGAAAGGGAGTCATTCAAATATTGCTTGTGTCTGGTAGACCCTCAAAGGCAAAAAGAGGAGTGGGAAAGCTTTATAGGAAAAAAATGGGAAGGCATTCAATATGCCCAAATTGGAGGCTGTTGGCATGGGGAAGCTACAGGCAGTTAATGAAGTAGAGTGCCCTTTGTGGTTACGATGAGAAGCATATTTGACTTTCTCCAGTTGTCCTAAGTTGCAAGTAAAGAATAAAAATTTGGAAAGCTGTCAGTTATTAATCAAGTCCTGGCTGTTTTGGACTGAATAAAACCAGGCTTGCTAGTTGACATCCTGTACTGGCAATTGCAGACTAGGGGTCAGGAGTTCTACTTTTATATGTGATCTGTCTATTGTTCCTTGTATATGCACTCTCTCAAATGTCTTGATAATGATGAATATTTTGATTAAAAAACTACCTTCTAGTTTTAACTAATTCTATATTTTGCCTTCCCACATCTCTCCCTTTCTTATGAAATTATTCCAGTTTTAAAAAATGCTTCATATAAAAGGAGTCCTTTGCTAATCAAAGGTGGTTTGATTTCCAAGAAGAATGAATCATAATGTAAGATAATAAGTGCTGCTACAGAGAGAATAATAAATCAATAGTTTGGACAACTCAAAAGCTTATGACTTAAAAACTCATTATAAAAATTCTTAAAAACCTAAATAAACATGATCGTGCACAATGACTATACTGGTAAATCAAACACTTATCTTTCCAATCAAAAAATTATTAAGTACCTTCAGTTAACAAAAGCAGAATCACTATTACCACCCAAAGTGTCAAATAATTACATTCCTCATGTATCACCATTATTCTTATAATTTCCCTTTTAAATTTCTAGTCTGGAAAACATCCTTTCTAGAAGCACAATTCTGTAGTTTTTGGTTTTTATCTTTATCTTCATTCTTGGCAAGATAGCAAGTGTAAGATAAAAAAGAAGAAGAAGAAAATCCTATTCAACCACCTGAACACTACTGAAGTCCAGATGGTGAACTTGTAGAAATATGGGGGGTAATAATTGTATCACACACCCTTTTACTTGCCTCAAGATTATTGAAAATAGATATTTTGCATTTTTGTCATTGAAGACATGTTGCTGAAGGCTGATTTACAAATGACAAAAAGAATGTTCAAAATGCACTCATAATATACTTTCATGCGTGCATCTCCCTTATTGCATTTATTTGCTTTCTTCTGCTCACAGTTTTAAAATGTAAGCTACAATTTAATATAAATTCAATGTCTCATCTCCAATATAGTTTCCAAATATTACATGAATTGTTCCAGCTTTCGCTATCTTGTTTCAAATAGACTCCAGGAAATGAGTGACTTGTTACAGCTCAAGAACTTAAATAAAAGCAAATTATATTTTCTGATTCAAAGTCATACACTGCTCAGATTGCTGTAAACTCAGAGGAGAATGATCTGCTCTGCAATTTAGCAACTTTATAGGTATTTCAGCTTTTGTTAGCAAACTCTTTTTATATGTGTTGGTAAGCAATTCTGTCTCTAGATTGAGGCACTTAGTCTTTGGAAAAGTCTACCAACTACCCCAATATTTGATGAACTGGATGTGTGTTTGGATAACCTTCAGATGACTATAGCAATGCATAGTAGCTATGAATATGCAGCAACCACAAACCTTATTTCCTCAATAATCTCATTTGTTCATGGCTTATGATTCTGTAAAACAATGATTATTAACTTAAAGTTTACAGGTATTCTTCAAGAAGTTCATAAATTCTGAAATTTTATAGGAAGACTTTTTTTCCAGAAAGAGAATGTATATCTGTCAACATTCAAAAAAGGAGTCAGTGATAAAAAATAGAGATATTATCAATCTAAATTATAACTAATCAACTAAACATAAACATTTGTTATTCGCAGTAGATAAACAACCTACAAAAAACGTGTGATAATCTTCAAAGATGAACCATTAAACAGTTTTCTCAAACATCTAGTGGTGGGTCTTTCTTTCTCTCTTTCTTCTTGCCTTACCCAATCCGTGTACATTTCCTTGAGAGTTTTTTTTTTTTCACACATCTGGAATTTTCACATATCTGTGACAGATGGGATTCTTTGTTTCCAACAACAAGATCTCTTCTAAGCAGAAGATGATTTATTAAGGGCATAAGGTAGCTTAAAGAATTTGTGTCAGCCAAAGAATCAAATTGGAATGCTAAATAGCAAGGAAAATTGAAGTCAGAACAGAACTTTGGTACTGTTCCAATGAAACCTCTCCTGTGGCTGCTGTATGCCACCTATTATGCTATGAATTGAAAATTTGCTCTTGTAGATCTACCATATACCATTTCTTACTCTATTCTCTCTGCCATAAGGCTGGTCATCCAGAATCCATTAACTGATTATTGACCCCTATGGCTTCCTTTTGGCTAAATCATGAATACATTGGGAGAAAATGAGAAAAAATGAAAGACAGTGGTATTTGTTCATTTAGGATTCTCCCTCTTCTGTTAAGTTTCTTCAAGCTGGCTGATTCTTCAAGGGAGCTCGCCTTTCAACTTTTTCTCCCTCTTGATCCTACTAATTTTACCCATTTCTCATTCCTTTGGGATAGGGCTAATGGATATCTTTGTTACTTCCAGGCCAGGCAGGCCAGGATTATTGCTGTATTCATTCAGGCCTCCTACATACACCCAGCTGTTTACAATTAGCCCCTTTGCAAAGAGACAGTGTGTCCTTTATTTCCTGTTGGGACTTACATGCATCAAAACTATATAATAACTAGCTCAGAAAATTCAAAAGTCCCACTCAGCTTTATATCCTATAACTTCTTTCCAGTAAATCTGCCTGGTAGACTTCAGGTAACATTAAGAACAAAAATTGCAGGAAGTTAGAAAATTTAACTTTAGAGCTTTTCAACCTCAATATTTCAGGAAATTTATACCAGAAGGAGATCAAAGTGAATACTTCTTAAGCCAGCATACCACCACCACAACTACAAAAACAAGTAAATAATCTTGAAAAGTTGACCCACTGTGAAACGAGTAATAGTATTTCTACAATAACTGTCATGCATATGCTTTGCTGGCCTTTTTGCAGATATTTAAAATACCAACCAAAGGGAGCAACTCAATAATATTCAAAGAATTTAGACATTGATTATTAATAGTACAGTTAATCTTGAAACTTCAAGCAAATATTTGTTATTTTTGCAGTCAGAATATACATTTCCCATACTTAAAATACATATGATTAATGTTTCTCCTAGCAAATATTGTCTCAAAAATGTAGAGGTGAAACAAATTCCACTTTTCCTGTGTATTCCAATTTTTGTATACTAAAAATATTAGACTGCAGACATGGGACTGTAGTAATAAAGAATAGCTCTAGGATATGGTAGATTGTTAAATGAACCACAATTCTGTTTTTCCCATTAAGAAGTCAAGTCTATATCCAAAACCCTTGAATATATTGAGCTGTGTGAATTAGTGGAACCAATAGTATATTACCAAATTATGGCATAAGTAGAGGTTTGAAAGCATTTGCCCATTGGGACTTGTCCACTTTTCAATCTTAGGATGTATTGTGACCATTATAATATGAGTAAGTCTGAGATAACCCTGTATATGATGAAAACCACGTGACCTTGGTAATTTCATCTCCCTGTGAAATAGCAGACAAGTTTGTAAGGCCATTCTGGATCACCCGTCTCCCAAACAACTTACCAATTCACAGAAGAGGCATAAGCTAGCTCAACCAAAATGAGCCAAGCCACCTCAGATCAGAAAATTCACCACTGAGATCAATCCAAATTCCAGACCGACAGTAGTGTGAGCTAAATAAATGGTTGCTTTTCTCAATCCATTAAGATCTGGGGTGGTGGTTTTTTTTTTTTTTTTTTTTTTTTTTTTTTTTAATTAGCAGGTTAATTGATATAAAAATAGGTACCTAGAAATAGTATATTGTTGTTAAGTAACAAAAAATATGTGGCATTGAATATGACCTGCGCAGTAAATTAAAGGCAAAAAGGGAGTAAGGAAACTGCCTATGTTACACACTGGCAGAACAATTGGCGAAGTTGTCAGTACAATAACATGAAAGATAAGAAAAATTATCTTTTAAATGTGTGGACATTGACAAGATGGCTTCCAGGCAACATATTTAAGGTGCAGTTAACCTCTTTTATCCTCTAAGATGAAGTATGTGAAAAGAGAGATAAGCTAAAAAAGGAAAAGCTATGTTTGCAGGAAATATTTAAAGGGATAATAAAAGGGTTAGGACTTATTAAGCTGGAAAATTGTTTCTCATTATCAGTATCTTCAGCTAGTAAATTATTTTCAAAGTAAAGTAAGGACTGAGAACAAATTTCACTGAGAACAAAGATAAAATCAAGGATATGTCTATAAAACTGTTTGTTAAAAATCTCTGATAGATGGGATTGGGGCTGTGGCTCAGTGATAAGAGTGTTTGCCTAGTATCTTTGAGGCACTGGGTTCAAGTCTCAGCATCACATATAAATAAATGAATAAAACAAAGGTCTATCAACAACTAAAAAATATTTTAAAAAGTCTTTGATAGATCCAAGAAAGTGCTAAATGAGCTGTCTAAATGACACACACAGAATCTAAAAGTCATAAGGGCATGGTGTCATAAAAGCCTAATCTCTAAGAAAGCTTCTATTAAGTACAGAGAAAGCAGAAGATTCAAAAGCCATTGAGAGTTTGGATTTCATTGAAAATGGAAAATTGTAATCTGATAAATGGAGAGCCCACAGAATCTTTAAGGAATTTATATTAGGCAAAGGGCTATTAGCTTAGATTAAAAGGAGCTTAGATTGTTAAAATTTTTGAATATCCTCTGTATCTCAATCTCTAATGGCAGAAGCAAGCTGATAAATATACTTAGGACAAACAAAAGCATTTCAGAAAATGAAACCAAGAACCAAAGAGTGAAGTCAATATCCATGGATAATAATGGACTGAGAAACTGCTCCCAACACAGCGTTAGGAATTTTGGACTGGTAGCCACTTCTGTGGAGCAGAAAGGCCAAATCAAGAAATATTCCCTGGTCCCAGAATCAGAAATCCTAATAGTGCTTGTCCTGTGGGATTTCCAAATGTCTATGAGTCAGTGCCTATCTATTCACTTCCTATTCTTTCCTTTTTAAAATGAAAAAGTCAATTTAATTATCCTGTCCTTGTCTCATCATTGCATGTGGAGGGCAGATAATTTGTATTTTTAGTTCATAGTTTCCTTAGTTAATGGGAACAAGAGGAAACTATCCAAAGAGTTATATTCAGACTTTATTTAGATAATAAGACTCAGGACTTCTGGATGAAATCAGGAATTAAATAAGATTTTTGTGAAGTCTTGGAAAGAGAGATTTTAATCTGGAAGTAGTATGAAAGTGTATTAATTATGGTCAGAGCATTATTAAAATGTTCACAATTATGGTCAGAGCATTGTTAAAATGCTCACAAATATCACATCTCCCATGAAAAGCCAAATCTATTTTCCCACTTCTTGAAACCAGGTTGGCAATATAATTTAGCAACATGATACAAGCATAGAAAAGCTCACATTAAAGCTCACATACTTGCTGCTCCTGATAATTCTGCCACAGCCTCCATGTGAATAATCCCTCCATGTGAATAGCCTACTGGTTGATGAGAACCAGGTGGCCCTGTCACATTTATACCCCACCCAAGAGTTGGTCAACTGCCAGACATGTGAATAAAGTCAACCAAGATCAATCACCTTCCAAATGAAGGTCCATGACAGCAGAGGAATGTCCAGCACAAATTGCTAAACTAAACAAAGGTTGTTATTTTCAGACACTATAATTTCTTATGCTGGTTTGTTATGTAGCAAAGGTATATCAATATACAGGACCATGTTTATACATCCATATAAACAGTTGAATATAATACTGAAACAATGACATAAAAGTCTTCTACATCTCTTATTATAAGTCTGGAAACCTACATTGTTGAAGTTTAAATGTTTTCTTTGTTAAGACTTTTCCTTAGAGAAAGTTTAAATTCATTTTAAAAATATAACATTTTACTCTAGACTAGGTGGCAAAATATGGGAAATTAATTATAAAAATATGAACTATAATTATAAAAGTGGCTTAAAGTTGAAAGGTGTTGGTTGGTTTCTTTCCCACTAATCACTAATTACACTGATGACCCAGAATACATAAATCAACTGTTCTATTTCTCTGTTAAAAACCAATAAAAGAAATTGGATAAGATGACATCTGAGTTACTGTTGAGCTCGAAAATATTTTGATTTGATGACATCACTTCAATTTTTAAGGACCAATTTTCAGTCTGACCATTAACTAACAATCTTTCAAATAGTCGAATTTATAACTATATTCTCTGACTTACATAAGTCTGAAAGATTATATTTCAAGAAATAAAATTAAGAAATGCCTAGCTTGCTCACTCTACCTATTGAAAGGGAGAGATTTTTATTTTTTAATATTTTACAATTGAGGGTTTCACTAATTGATCCATTGAAAACTATTGATTAAACAGTTATTACATGTAAAATATCTGTGTTTGACACTTTGTAAATTACAAGAAGCATTAGACCTACATATTGCCCTCAAAGAGTTTGCCATTCATTAGAAAAGAAAGCTGTATACTATTTAAAGGCAAATTAAATGGTAAAAAAAATTACAATACATGACAAGGACCAGAGACCACATGGAGAGGGAAGTAAAATATGGTGGTAAAGTGGGGAGGCTCTAGAGCCAAGTTACTGAAATCCAATCCTGCCTCCACAGTTTACCTTCTGGGCACCTTGGGAAAGTTATTAATCTCTTTGGATCTATTTCCTAATCTATAAAATAGATACACTCATATTCCCTACCTCATATATTATTATAGGCAATTAATATGTAAGAAATGCTAAGAACAGTTTCAATGTCAACATATTTGAACTGCCAAACACACAGTGAGTTACATAAGTGTGATGCATCTAAATGTAGACAGTGGTGTCTAGGAAAAAATAACTATTCAAAATGAACTGCTGAGAAGAGACAAAATAAATAAATCAATAACCAATTTCCTGAAAAAGCCCTCAATCTGTTAATCAGTTTTCAGAATCAAAACAAAATTTGCTGAGACTTTTACTTCCTTAAATTTTAAATAAAATGTTTTCACAGTATCTTACATTACTGATGAACTCTGATAACAGGAAGTACAAAGGGTGATTTTAATCACAACCTTCAAGTTGAGCCTACTTGGCTTTCAAAAGGCTGTTAAACTCAATCTAGCTGTATCAGATACATTGTCATAGAAATACAGATACAAACTTTGTACCTATGTTGTGTTCTGGTGTATCTGTCCCTGGAGACAGGCACACAGAAGATACTCGATGAATATCCTTGGAATAAATGAATATATTAAAAGTAATTTTAGAAGATGTTGAATACTAAAGACTGTATTTTCAATATGCAAAATCATAGACTTTACTATTCAGTCAAGAGTTTCTTGGGTTTACGATTTTAAAAGTTTAGCAGGTAAAAAAAATTAGCAACTTAGATTACTTTCAGAAATTATAGTCATTTAATAATAGATTTAGGTTTCCAGAAATAGTCCTTTTGAATTTATTTGGAGTTCAGAGGTTTATAATGCCATAAAAACCACCTTAGAAATGCTGCTCAGCAAAAGCAAGCAGCAGTAGGTCTTAAAGTGTGGCCTTTGGAAAGCAGCATCAGCATCATCTGGGCACTTATTAAAAATGGGAATTCTCAGGCCCCATTCCTGACCTGTTGAATCAGGAACTCTAGAACTGGGGCCCAACAATCTGTGTATTCTTTAGCTCTGCAGGTGATTCTGAGGCACTGCACAGTCATTTCTAAGAACCCTGGCTTGTAGGAACTTTGTGTTCTCTAATGCCTTTTCTTACAGATTCAAAAGAGTGAAATTGTTTTGGCTTGAAAGAAATAGACTATTTTAGGGTTATTTTAGAAACTAGTCTCAATGTTACAAAAGTAAAAATATAGATGTCAACTCATTCTTCTTTTCTGAAAACAATAGAACAAAACTGTTCTACTAGGGAAATTGTTTCAAACATGTGGATAGCATTTTTTAAAATAACTTTTATC
This sequence comes from Sciurus vulgaris, assembly GCF_902686455.1. Taxonomy (NCBI): domain Eukaryota; kingdom Metazoa; phylum Chordata; class Mammalia; order Rodentia; family Sciuridae; genus Sciurus; species Sciurus vulgaris. Next base: position 51,952,420 of record NC_136466.1, read on the forward strand.
ATGTAATTTATACAAAATTGTGTATTTTTATCTTAGGAGCCGGTCGATTTAAGAAAATGAACAAGAAATGATAAGCATGAGGTAATGTATATGTTGATTATCTCAATACTGTCATTCCATAATGTATACATATCTAAAACAATATGTTGGATGGAGGACATAACTTACTGGTAGAGCACATGACTACCATGTGCCAAGGTCCTGGGTTCAATACCCAACCGTGCAGAAAACACCACCACCAAAGAAGACAAAAAAAAAAAAAAAAAAAACCAAACACTTATTAGGTTGAACATATACAATCTTATTTGTCTTTTAATTTGATGTTTAAGAAAAGACATATCACACAGTACAACCATAACACAGGGGAAAAAAAGAAAACTGAAGGTTGACTCAAAGTCAAACTAAATTTTATTTCAAATATGTAAAGATTTATAAAACCATGAATTTGTCTAATCTAAACAGGTTCTTGTGTAAACTAAAAATAATCGATTCTTAAAATTTGCATGTTGAAAACAAATTGACTTTCCCAAACAAGTCTCTTTTCTTTTTATTTATTTATTTATTTTTTTATTGTAAACAAATGGGATACATGTTGTTTCTCTGTTTGTACATGGCGTAAAGGCATACCATTTGTGTAATCATAAATTTACATAGAGTAATGTTGTTTGATTCATTCTGTTATTTTTTCCCTTCCCCCCACCTCTACCACCCCTCTTTACCCTCTATACAGTACTTCCTTCCTCCATACTTGCCCCCCTCCCTAACCCTAACTCTAACCCTAACACTAACCCTTCCCTGCCACCCATTATGTGTCATCCTCCACTTATTAGCGATATCATTCGTCCTTTGGTTTTTTGAGATTGGCTTTATCTCACTCAGCATGATATTCTCCAATTTCATCCATTTGCCTGCAAATGCCATAATTTTATCATTCTTTATGGCTGAGTAATATTCCATTGTATATATATACCACTGTTTCTTTATCCACTCATCAATTGAAGGGCATCTAGGTTGGTTCCACGGTCTGGCTATTGTGAATTGAGCAGCTATGAACATTGATGTGGCTGTATCTCTGTAGTATGCAGATTTTAAGTCCTTTGGGTATAGGCCAAGGAGTGGGATAGCTGGGTCAAATGGAGGGTCCATTCCAAGTTTTCTAAGGAATCTCCACACTGCTTTCCAGAGTGGCTGCACTAATTTGAAGCCCCACCAGCAATGAATGAGTGTACCTTTCTCCCCACATCCTCGCCAACACCTGTTGTTGCTTGTATTCTTGATAATCGCCATTCTAATTGGGGTGAGATGGAATCTTAGGGTGGTTTTGATTTGCATTTCTCTTATTACTAGAGATGTTGAGCATTTTTCCATATGTTTGTTGATTGCTTGTAGAACTTCTTCTGTGAAGTGTCTATTCATTTCCTTAGCCCATTTGTCGACTGGATTATTTGAATTCTTGGAGTAGAGTTTTTTGAGTTCTTTATAGATTCTGGAGATTAGTGCTCTATCTGAAGTATGATTGGCAAAGATATTCTCCCACTCTGTAGGCTCTTTCTTCGCATTGCTGATAGTTTCCTTTGCTGAGAGAAAGCGTTTTAGTTTGAATCTATCCCAGTGGTTGATTCTAGCTTTTATTTCTTGTGCTATGGGAGTCCTGTTAAGGAAGTCTGATCCTAGACCAACAAGGTGAAGATTTGGACCTACTTTTTCTTCTATAATCTGCAGGGTCTCTGGTCTGATTCCGAGGTCCTTAATCCATTTTGAGTTTAGTTTCGTGCATGGTGAGAGATATGGGTTTAGTTTCATTCTGTTGCATATGGATTTCCAATTCTCCCAGCACCATTTGTTGAAGAGGCTATCTTTTCTCCATTGCATATTTTTGGCCCCTTTGTCTAGTATGAGAAAATTGTATTTACTTGGATTTGTTTCCGTGTCCTCTATTCTGTACCATTGATCTACCTTTCTATTTTGGTACCAATACCATGCCGTTTTTGTTACTATTGCTTTGTAGTAGAGTTGAAGATCTGGTATTGCAATACCCCCTGTTTCACTCTTCCTGCTAAGGATTGCTTTAGCTATTCTGGGTTTCTTATTCTTCCAGATGAATTTCATAATTGCTTGCTCTATTTCTGTAAGGCACGTCATTGGGATTTTAATTGGAATTGCATTGAATTTGTATAGCACTTTAGGTAGTATGGCCATTTTGACAATATTAATTCTTCCTATCCAAGAACATGGAAGCTCTTTCCATCTTCTAAGGTGTTCTTTAATTTCTTTCTTTAGTGTTGTATAGTTCTCATTGTAGAGGTCTTTCACCTCTTTTGTGAGATTGATTCCCAAGTATTTTATTTTTTTCGAGGCTATTGTGAATGGGGTAGTTTTCCTAATTTCTCTTTCTGAAGATTCATCACTTATGTATAAAAATGTGTTGGATTTATGAGCATTGATCTAGTAACCTGCTACTTTACTGAATTCACTTATGAGTTCTAAGAGTTTTCTGGTGGAATTTCCAGGTTCCTCTAAATATATAATCATGTCATCAGCGAACAGTGATAGTTTGAGTTCTTCTTTTCCAATTCATATCCCTTTAATTTCTTTGGTTTGTGTAATTGCTCTGGCCAGAGTCTCAAGAACGATGATGAATAGAAGTGGTGAAAGAGGGCATCCCTGCCTTGTTCCAGTTTTTAGGGGGAATGCTTTCAGTTTTTCACCATTTAGAATGATATTAGCCATGGGCTTAGCATAAATGGCCTTTCCAATGTTAAGGAATGTTTCCACTATCCCTATTTTTTCTAGTGTTTTGAGCATGAAGGGGTGCTGTATTTTATCAAATGCTTTTTCTGCATCTATTGAAATAATCATGTGATTCTTAACTTTAAGTCTATTAATATGGTGAATTACGTTTATTGATTTTCTGATGTTGAACCAACCTTGCATCCCTGTGATGAAACCCACTTGATCATGGTGCACTATCTTTTTAATATGTTTTTGTATGCGATTTGCTAAAATTTTGTTGAGAATTTTTGCGTCGATGTTCATTAAGGATATTGGTCTGAAATTTTCTTTTCTTGATGAGTCTCTGTCTGGTTTAGGTATCAATGTGATATTGGCTTCATAGAATGAGTTTGGGAGGGTTCCCTCCACTTCTATTTTATGGAATACTTTGAGAAGTATTGGAATGAGCTCTTCTTTAAAGGTTTTGTAGAACTCGGCTGAGAACCCATCTGGTCCCGGACTTTTCTTTGTTGGTAGGTTTTTGATGACTTCTTCTATTTCAGTACTTGAAATTGGTCTATTTAAATTGTTTATGTCCTCCTCGTTCAGTTTAGGCAATTCATATGTCTCTAGAAACCTGTTGATGTCTTCGAAATTTTCTATTTTGTTGGAGTATAGATTTTCAAAATAGCTTCTAATTATGTTTTGTATTTTAATCCTGTCTGTTGTGATATTTCCTTGTTCATTCCGAATTTTAGTGATTTGGGTTTTCTCTCGTCTTCTCTTTCTTAGTGTGGCTAAAGGTTTATCAATTTTGTTTATTTTTTCGAAGAACCAACTATTTATTTTGTCAATTTTTTGTATTGTTTCTTTTGTTTCAATTTCATTGATTTCAGCTCTGAGTTTAACTATTTCCTGTCTTCTACTACTTTTGGTGCTGTTCTGTTCTTCTTTTTCTAGGGCTTTGAGCTGTAGTGTTAGGTCGTTTATTTGTTGAGTTTTACTTCTTTTATTAAATGCGCTCCATGAAATAAATTTCCCTCTAAGTACTGCTTTCATAGTGTCCCAGAGATTTTGATATGATGTTTCTTTGTTCTCATTTACCTCTAAGAATCTTTTAATTTCCTTCCTAATATCTTCTGTTATCCATTCATCATATAATAGCATATTGTTTAATCTCCAGATGTTGGAATAGTTTCTGTGTTTTACTCTTTCATTTATTGCTAACCTCAATCCATTATGATCTGATAGAATACATGGTAGTGTCTCTATCTTCTTGTATTTGCTTACATTAGCTTTGTGGCATAATATATGGTCTATTTTAGAGAAAGATCCATGTGCTGCTGAGAAGAAAGTGTATTCACTCTTGGTTGGATGGTATATTCTATAAATGTCCGTTAAGTCTAAATTATTGATTGTGTTATTGAGATCTATGGTTTCTTTGTTCAATTTTTGTTTGGAAGATCTGTCCAGTGGTGAGAGAGGCGTGTTAAAATCACCTAGTATTATTGTGTTATGGTCTATTTGGTTTCTGAAATTGAGAAGGATTTGTTTGACATACATGGATGAGCCACTGTTTGGGGCATAGATGTTTATGATTGTTATATCTTGCTGATTTATGCTTCCCTTAAACAGTATGAAATGACCTTCTTTATCCCTTCTGACTAACTTTGGCTTGAAGTCCACATTATCTGAAATGAGGATGGATACTCCAGCTCTTTTGCTGAGTCCATGTGCATGGTATGTTTTTCCCCATCCTTTCACCTTTAGTCTATGGGTATCTTTTTCTATGAGGTGAGTCTCTTGCAGGCAACATATTGTTGGATCTTTCTTTTTAATCCAGTCTGCCAGTCTATGTCTTTTGATTGATGAATTCAAGCCATTAACATTCAGGGTTATTATAGAGAAATGATTTGGTTTCCCGGTCATTTGGTTCATTTTTAAAATTTTGTTTATTTATTTGTTTGACAGAACTTGTTTCCTCCTTTATTTGACAATTCCTTTAGGATAATTACTCCCTTTGCTGATTTGCTTCTTTGTTTTTCATCTCTTCTTCATGGAATATTTTGCTGAGAATGTTCTGTAATGCTAGCTTTCTTTTTGTAAATTCTTTTAGCTTTTGTTTATCATGGAAGGATTTTATTTCATCGTCAAATTTGAAGGTAAGTTTTGCTGGGTATAAGATTCTTGGTTGGCATCCATTTTCTTTCAGGGCTTGAAAAATGTTGTTCCAGGCCCTCCTAGCTTTTAGGGTCTGGATTGAAAAGTCTGCTGATATCCGTATGGGTTTCCCCCTGAATGTAATTTGGTTCTTTTCTCTCACAGCCTTTAAAATTCTGTCTTTATTTTGTATGTTCGGTATTTTCATTATAATGTGCCTTGGTGTGGGTCTGTTGTAATTTTGTATATTTGGAGTCCTATAAGCCTCTTGAACTTGATTTTCCATTTCATTCTCCATATTTGGGAAATTTTCTGATATTATTTCATTGAATAAATTGTTCATTCCTTTGGCTTGTTTCTCTAGGCCTTCCTCAATCCCAATAATTCTTAAATTTGGCCTTTTCATGATATCCCATAGTTCTTGTAGATTCTGTTCATGATTTCTTACCATCTTCTCTGTTTGTTCAACTTTGTTTTCAAGGTTAAATATTTTGTCTTCAATGTCTGAGGTTCTGTCTTCCAGGTGTTCTGTCCTACTGGATATGCTTTCTATGGAGTTCTTAATTTGGTTTATTGTTTCCTTCATGTCAAGGATTTCTGTTTGGTTTTTTTTCAATATCTCTAACTCTTTATTGAAATGATCTTTTGCTTCCTGTATTTGCTCTTTTAACTGTCAATTGGTGTGATCATTCAATGCTTGCATTTGCTCTTTCATCTCATCGTTTGCTTCTCTGATCATTTTAATTATTGACATTCTGAACTCCTTTTCTGTCATTTCTTCTGCCATGTTGTCATTGGGTTTTATTGATGTAACATGTAGATTTGTTTGCAGCATTTTCTTTCCTTGTTTTCTCATATTGTTCAGGTATCAGTAGACCGCTGAGATATTGCAGATTTCCTCTATTGACTTTCAATGTCCCTGAAGATTTCTATATATATCCCCCCTTAGCCTTCATTAGGCTGAAGTCCTGGAGGAAGTTGATAATGCGGTGCTCCACAAGGAAGCTGCCTCTCTAGGAGTGGTGGCCTTCAGGTGGGGTATAATCCCTGCTAGTGGGCAGAGGTGCCTCTACTTGTCGACCAATGGTCATCCAATGGGGTCCTAGGCTGCGGGCTGAGGCAAGGTCTGTTTGGGCCTGAGTCTCTGGTTTTACTGTCCTTGTGGGGAAACCTCACCCAGCAGGGAAGACTCACCTAGTGGGGAGGTCTCGCTGGTCAGTTCCCTCCTAGAGGTTTCCCTCAATTTACAGCTACCGCCTGGGCTGGGCTGCCTTCCTCTGCAAAGTTCCCAGGGGCCCGGCCCTACCTCCTGGGCCTGGGAGCCTCACCCTTCACAGATGAATCTTCTTAGGCTGCCCCTCCTCAGAGAATCTGCCCGCAGGCCTGGAACCTTCGCTCCGCCCTAAGCCTGTCTCTGTGCGGCTCTTCCACCCAGAAGCCTCCTAGATCCTGGGACCCTGCTCTGCACCTAATCACCTGGCTATGCGGCCCCTCCTCTGAGCAGCCACCTGGGTCCCCGAACAATCACTCTGAGTCCCAGAGACCCGCCACAGGCCTCTTCCTCCAGACAGCCGCCCAGAATTCCGGTGCGGTCACTAGGAGTCCAAGAAACTCACTTCGTGCCTCCTCCTCCCACCAACCACCCGTAGCCCTGGTCAATCAATCACTCCGAGTCGAAGTGGCCCTCCCCGTTCCTCCTCCTTCTCCAGATAACCCCCCGGGTGTTCAGGAGCGGTTGCTCTGAGTGGCTCTGAATCCACGTGACCCGCTGCACGGGTCCTCTGGGCAACCGCCCGGAGCTCTGGTGCGGCCACTCAAGACCAAGCGACCCACCACGCTTCTCCTCCAGGCAGCCCCCCTGTGTTCAGGAGCTGTCACTTTAAGTCCAAACAACTCACCACTCGCCTTCTCCTCTGAGAAGCCGCCTGGAGCGCTATTGCAGTCACTGCGAGTCCAAACGCCCTGCCGCGCTCCTCCTCCTCCTACTACTACTCCTCCGGGCAGGCCCAGGGGTTCAGAAGTGGTCTGAGTCCAAACAGCTTGCCACGCAGCCCCTTCTCTGGCAACCGCCTGTAGCTCTGGTGTAGTCTCCCCGAATCCAAGCGGCCGCGTTCCTCTTCCTCCTCATCGTCCTCAGGGCAGGCCCCGATGTTCAGAAGCAGTCGTTCTGAGTCCAAACAGCTTGCAGCGGAGCTTCTCCTCTGGCATCCGCCTGTAGCTCTGGTGCAGTCATTCCGAATCCAAGTGGCCACACTCCTCCTCCTCCTCCTCAGGGCAGGCCCCGGTGTCCTGAGTCCACACAGCTCTCCTCGCCACTCCTCCCCTGGGCAGTCGCCTGAGCCCCAGTGGTTGCTCCGAGTCCCAGCGCTGTGCCTAGCGGCCTCCTTTACAGCGCTCCCAGTTGTCCGAGTTCACTGCTCCAGCGGGGGGAGGGGTGTCTCGCCAGCAGCTCTACTTCACAACGTTCCCTGCGTTCCGGGACCACCGTCCCATCCGGGACGCCTTCCCAACGGGTGAGAGTCACCCGGCTGCTTTGAGTTGGTCCCAAGTCTCTCAATATCTCCTCTTTTGAATCCTGAGTCCTGGAGCAACATGAAATGCAGCCACCCTCTAGGCCGCCATCTTGAAACCTCAACACTCCAATCAAGTCTCTTGAAAATTAAAAGTAAAAATTACATTTAAAAAAAAGGAGAGAAACAAAGGGAATTAAGAATCACAGTCTAAAATAATGCTAAGTCACTATTTGTGCTACAATTCTTAACAGTTACTGAGCATCTGTCTAAGGAAAAATATTGTTTTAACCACTCGGGATTAGAATTTAGGTGAATATAGTACCCCTTTTCACAGAGATCACAACGTAAGGGAGGAACAGTATACTGACTTTTAAGTGATAGTGAAAAACATAAAGCCCTAGGGAGAAAATAGAAATTTCATTGTAGTAGATACAGTTATAACATTGAGCTCCAAATAACAATTTTATAGCCAGTCTTTTCAGATGGATAACAAAACTAGACCTCCAATGAGGTAAAATGATGTTGGCACAAGCCTAATAAAGTGTCTCAGACATATTAGGCACTCTGCAAATGTTTGTTATTCAACCTTGTGATACATTCCATTATCTTTATTTTCAAAGCAGAATATTGTAACCTTAAATGACTGTTTATTTGCCAATCAGAAGGAGTCAGTGGACAAGAAAAGAAGACACAATTGTCAACTACACTAAAACAAAGTTTCAGAGGTTATGTTATAAGAGGGTTTAAGTGACTCAAGGGGAAAGATCGAGATACTGTGCGTGTACAATAATAGAACTGTTAATACGAATTCTTCGGTCAGGAGAATTCACTGAACTCCAATATTAGGGAAGAAACTCTGGAATATGTAGTAAAGTGTTGTGGGAGGAAACAAAAACTTTATAAAACTAAATTTTTAGCTGCAAACAGGAAGAGAAGATATGGGGAAGAGCTGTATAAGAAGAACTGGTAATTGTCACTTTTATAATAGACAGTGAGGGTTTGTTCAGCTGGATGTAAAGGATAAAATAATTTCCTCCCTTGCTTTCTCCCTTTTCTTTCCTTTTCCACGCTTCCCAAACTAAGTATATTGATGAGTTTATGATGGCAGAGTGGAGGTTATAAGATTAGAAAAATTAACAAAGACAAGATAAAAAAAAAAAAAGTTATCATCTGTAATCTGTTGAAACAATCAAATATGTGGATGGGGGAGGGGAATTAACAATTCTTTTCAAGATATCAATAGTTCATTATAAAAACAAAACTCAAATCTAAAAAATTAATTTAATGGCCACCAAATTTGCTAAAGGAATTGTAGTTGTTTTTATAACTCATTTTCACCTATCCTAAATGGTTTGAAAAAGTGATTTTGCACACATTTTTTCATGAATTTGCACAACAAACATAGGTAGAAAACAGCTGCTTAGAGAAGAGCTTGAGTAAAGTCTAATGGAAGTTGGATGAAATCAGGACTTGAATGTAAATATTTAAAATAGTGCTGTTTGAAAAACCAGCCGTTAAGTAGAGAAAGTTCTGTTGTTCTGAGTAACTATATTTATTAAGCTGCTATGTGACAAATTTTACTAAGAGGTTTGCTGGTCCAGCTGGTGGATCCTGTAACCCACATATTACATGAGGTTCTCTGCTTATGTAGTCAATACAAAACTATTACACCTGTCATTACAAGAACCTCAGGTTAAATTCTCCTGATATAATTAGCCTACTTTTGAGTTTTTTTAGGGAGTTCTAGAAAAAGGGAGAATACTCAAACTTTTCCCACAACCTTTGCATATCTCTACTACCCTACTGTTCACTAGGGTTCTGCTCTTTCTCATTAATGTAGTCCATATACCATATTCTAATATGCCACTGAAGTTCTTAACCACATCTCTGTCAATCATCTCATGCCGAATGCAGTGGCACATGTCTGTAATCTCAGTGACTTGGAAGACTGAGGCTGGAGGATCACAAGTTAGAGGCCAGACTTAGTCACTTAGTAAGACATTGTGTCAAAAGAAAAAAAGGTTAAAAAAAAGGGCCTGGGGGTGCAGCTCAGTGGCAAAACTCCCTAGTTCAATCCCCAGTGCTGCTGCTACTACTACATAATTGACAAATTATGAATCATCATCATCATCATCATCATCATCATCATCATCTCTGATTTCCACTTTGCCCAGAGGCAGTGCCCCACATCACATTACCAACCTCCCATGCCTTTGAGGCAACTTGCTCCATCTACCCACTTCTTGGATGTCAATCGCTCACTCTTTAGCCAATAAATGAAGTTTTGCTCCACCTAGTGAACAGTTTCCTAAAAAAGTTCTCTATGATATATTTGCCAGAGCCCCTCTTAATTATTTTTAAAGCTTCACTACCTAGCTTTCCTTGGTAAGGAGAAGAAAGTCCCCAGCCGTGTGACTTGGACGCTCCTGATGCAGGCTTTCATCCTCACTCGCCCCTGCCCCCACTCACCCAGTCCCCTCACACACAGCTTTTTCTTTCATAGAGAGTATAGGTGACACTAGAGAACAAAGTCATGAGTGTTCCATCTCAGCCGTTTGTAATATGAATTGAGTATATTGACATCTCCACTCACAGGCAGCACTGATTCCGAATTTCATTCCCACAGTGACTCTTCATTTCTCACAGGAGCCTAGTTGACAATCTCTCAGTCCCTCACTTCTGCTTTTCTTCTTCCCTGTCCATCAGACATAACTATGCTGAAACCTAAATGCAAATGGTTTTCAAGTTCTTATGGTCTCCTGCACCTCTAGCAAAAGCAAATCAAGCAGTGTGGCCTCTCACTTCTTTAAATATCCCCAATGTCCTATGAGTACTATTGAAGTTTTATCTTTGCAGAACATAGGCCCTCAGATGCAATGGCTTTCAAATGGGAAGTAACATATGCACCTCAGACACAGATACATGTATCTAAAATAAATATTTTATGAACCTTATCCATGTCCACAGATGTTTGATATTTTCTGCCCTACTTTATTCTTTCTCATTTTTTAATGACAGTCAAATGCACTAAAGTGATCTCATGTGTCACTAATGGGTCATACTCAGTTTAAAAGAGCATTTTCTAGCAGAAAAAAATGGAAAGATACATAACTCCACATTCTCGAGTACTCTCTAATCCCACACAGAAAGAAACTATGATACACATATATTATCTTAATCCTTCTCCAACTCCCTCAAAAAGAGTTGTTGATATGCCTCAATGACAAAGTCCAGGGTCATACAGCCAGTGGATGGTGCTTCCTCTGATCTCATTCAGATTCATCTGAGTTCAGTCCATTCTCCACATGACAACAAATTTTTACTCATGGTTCAAACAACCATAAGGAAGAGTGAAGGATGTGAGGTCCATGTTGCAGGGCTTATAGGATTTAAAATCCAAGCTTTCTGTGAGCTGGGCTTTGTCAATTATGTATATAGTTATTGTTTGGGCCCAATTTACTAGACACTGTTATATAAAGGCAGATTCTATACCCCTTTGTCTCAGAAAACCCAAAATTGTGAGCTGAACTATAATTATGGATGTGATCTATACAGACCGAAAAGATGAGGCATTCAAGTTAATGATATAACCTGAGCAAGGAGAAATAGCAACAAGAACAGTATGCAACAATGAGGGGGGAAAAAAGAAAGGTACAAAAAATACCCTAGTGCAATCGCTAAATGGGATTGAGAGGTAGGCGGAGACCCTGTCAAAGGGCACTGACTGTGTGCATCATGGGGCACTTCATGAGGAAAAAGGACACCCTATAAGACCATATCCTTGACAAAGAAATAGTAAGGAAGAAGAATAAAACAAGGTGCAGCTTTTTGTTTTGTTTTGTTGGCAAGATTAGGAGAGCTGCTTTACTTTCTTTGAGCGTTTGATCAATGTGCCAAATATGGTTGTTTGAAAACATGCCCACAAATTCTTGCATATTCCTCCCAGCAGAAGATAGAATCTAATTTCCTTCCTCTTGAATGAGGATTGCCCTTCATGAGTCACTCCAAGGTTATTTGTAACACAGAGAATGATAAGGAAACAATGCTATGTGACCTTCAAAGATGGGACAGCGATCAGGCCACAGTACTGGTTCTGCTTCTCTATCTTTCTCTCTCAAGACCTTATCTGTCTGCCTATCTATCTATCTATCTATCTATCTATCTATCTATCTATCTATCTATCTATCTATCTATCTATCTATCATCTATCTATCTATCTATCATCTATCTCTACTCAGGCAGAAGGAAAAGCACGGATCATACTATTATCTCTTGAATTCTAATTGTACAAGTAACATATACCCAATGCTAAAAAAAATTAGCAGGAAAGACAGTAGGTGCTGCTAGACGCATGAGATTGTGGTGACTTACAACTGGAAATCAACAGTGCTGTCTCTAGGGAGGAGCCTCCAAAAAGAAACACAAGAATCTCCCCCCACCGTGCAGGTCAAGATGAGGATTTGGATACAAGGAGTATGATATGAAAGTTCTCGTTGGAAGACCAGTGAGGCAAATAGGATTTAAGGTTTCCTGCAAGTGAACTTCAGGGCTGGCCAAAGGGATGACTTGGCTGGGGCACAGGGTCCACTACAGTATCAGAGTGGATCATTGAGTTGTGAGTGAGAGGTAAAGAAATGGAGATAATGATAAAAGCTAATTCTGGAGAAGATTCACTTTGAAGTAAAGGGAGAGATCGGGTAATAGCTAGTGCTTCAAAAGTCTCACACTTAACTCAGAAATTCAGAGCACTTTAGCACTCAGTATTTCAACTGTTATCACACATGAGAAAATTGGACCCAATAGGAGCTAAGTTGTTTGTCCAGAGTTTCACAGCCACTATGGGAATGAGTCTTCTAATCTTTTCTCCGACTTTCTCTTTATGTCACGTACCTCTTCACTAATATTCCTTTTACTCTATAAAGAGGGAGAATGAAAGAGAACAAAAGGGGAAAGATGTGACGATCTGCATCCAGATGGGCATAAGCAGTTCCTGGAAAGTGGATTTACAAGAGAAGTTAAAATACATCCAGCATGAGATGGCCTCTGTTTCTTCAAATGTGTACAAATAAACTTTCCCTGAAAACACACATTTTCTTCATCTTTAGCACTTCTACTCCTCTTGAAGAAGTAACAGAAAATTTTACACTGGATAATTCTTTGTGTTCTATATGTGTGTTAAGGCATATCATATATAATAAATGAGTAAAGTTGAACTTCCCCAGTTTCATAATAGTGAGACTGTTATCAAATGCAATAATGAATCCGTAATCCCCGAATAATAAGCTGGCACATATTCCAGAAGAACAAAATTCTATTCAGTTCAGATACATCCTGGACTTCTAGGAAATGACCTAGAGGGCTTTTAAAAATCAATATTAACACACAGCATTTAATCATTTTGAGGGGGACAATATTCTCAGAACTGTATTTTAGTAGCAGTCTAAAATTAAAACCCCTAATAAAAGAACATGCCTTTAGTCACTGAGAGATACTGTTGGCACAGAGTGATTTATTTAGAAAGTGTAGGAAGGTTTGAGAGATTAAAATCTTACATTTGAAAGGTTATCTTTTCAGCCTGGTCAATAATTATATATGAGGGTAGAAACATGACATGAAATATGAAGACATTGACAAATAAGGCTTCATTATAAGGTCAATGAAATGTTAAAAATAAAGTCAGTTGAAATTTTCATTAAAGATATCTAATGCACTGAATACAGACCTGAGAGAAAATATAAAGTAACTGTAACTGCTTCCATAAGCAATTTTGAAAGTAAAATGCTACAGAAGAATTATTTTAATATTACTTAAGTTTTCTACAGAGCAATGTGAGTTGTGGACATATCATCCAACCATCTCTAAAATCTTCCCCAAATGGTATTCAGTGCCCAAACCTTTCTATTTAAACAACTTCAAAGAATCACATTCAATCTCAGACCACTCATACATTTTTAAAATTTGACTTTTGTCAAACTGATTTATGATTTTGAATTAGATTTATGTCAACTTGATTTATGTTTCTTCTCTTGGCCTATAGTATGTACACTTACCATAATCAGGTTGTCACCAAGAAAAGAGGATCTTCAGGATAGACATGATATAGCTCCCAGAGAGTCATTAACAGGAAATAACAAAGCAAATCTATCCTTTGCTCTCAGTGGCCCATGAGCTCTAAGAAGCATACATCTTGCAGTGCCAGCCACAGATGAGAGTGTGGACTCCCTTATAATAAGCAGACATGTCCTGTGTTTTCCAGGAAGGTGACATCTCCCAATAAAGTCCTTCTGCAACAACTTTTAAAGAGTGGCTGAATTAGGAAACCATTTAAGATTCATCACCCATGACCATTAAGTGATATCACAATTCTGGTCAACTTGTCTTACTGCCAAGAGCCTTGGTAGTTGTCCTAATTTTCCCCACTTAATAGAAACATTTTTCTTGTCCCAAGACAACACAGCTATCAAAGTTTGTTGGGAAAAAAAAAGTAGGAGGCAAGTATTGCATTATCAATATTCACAAAAAATAAAGTTCTTAGCCAACATACTTAAAGATTTGATACCAAATTATCAAGCTTTTGTTTTGCTTTGTTTGTTTGTGTTTCTTTTGTTTAACAGGAGCAAAGTTGTGATTCTACTATTACTAACTGTCAGTCAGGACAGGAGTCCTATTTTCTCCCTTTGTGATCAGTCATACATATTCTTTGAAATATTATTACTGTTAAATGTTATGATTAATTTATTTATTTCTCTTTTATTGTTAGTTCATTAACCAGATTTAGTTTCTATAAATCTAAAACTAAGAGTAAAGACCAAACTGTAAGGGTGTATTTTCTTGGATCATCACCAAATCATTCAATAACAAGGTTTCCAGGTTGATTATTTGCTTATCTTTTCTTTATAGTGTATCAATCAATATGCCTGGTCAACAGACAATATGACATCATCCCTCTGTTTCTGAGGGTATCACATCATCAGATCCAACCAATCATGGATTGAAAATATTCAGAAAAAAAATTGCCTATATTAACATACAGAGACTTTTTTTTCCCTCATCACTATTCTTCAAGCACTAGAGTAAAACAATAATTTACTTAACACTTACATTATTATAGATATTATAAGTAATCTACAGATGGTTTACACTGCACAGGAGGAAGTGTGTAAGTTATATGAAAATACTAATACATTTTATATAAAGGATTTCAGCATCTATAAATTTTGGTATCAAAGGGTAGTCCTAGAAACAATTCCCTGAAGATACCAAGGTACAAATATAACATTATTTCCAAGAGCTGTGTAACTGCTAAAAAACATGCTCTCTAGATAGACTCTGAGCTACAACCTGAGACCATAAATTTTACATTTTCTGTAAACCTAAAGCCATAGTCACCAGCAACTCTCTGGTCATGATCTTCTCTGGTAAGTAACCCTCAATAAGTTATTCAGAGAGTTACGAAAACTTACTCATTAAAGATCATTAATCAAGAAAACATTTTTATCTTTCCTAAGTTTGTGTTCTAGAATTGAAGACAATATTCTAAATCAATCATAAAGGCTTTATCTCTTAGTAGAGTTTTACAGATAAAAGATACTAAGCCACTGAAGATAGTTCTATTGGTTATAGTGGACGTCTGGCAACCTGGACCCCTGACAGTAGCCTTAGTATTCTTTTTTTTTTTAATTGTTTTATTGTAAACAAATGGGATACATGTTGTTTCTCTGCATGTGGAGTAAAGACATACCATTTGTGTAATCATACATTTACATAGGGTAATGTTGTTTGATTCATTCTGTTATTTTTTCCCCTTCTCCCCACCCCTCCCTCCCCTCTTTTCCCTCTGTACAGTCCTTCCTTCCTCCATTCTTGCCTCCCTCCCTAATCCTCACCCTAAACCTAACCCTAACCCTAACACTAAACCCTCGCACCCCCATTATGTGTCATCATCCTCTTATTAGTGAGATCATTCATCCTTTGGTTTCTTGAGATTGGCTTATCTCACTTAGCATGATATTCTCCAATTTCATCTATTTGCCTGCAAATGCCATAATTTTATCATTCTTGGTATGACAGAGTAATATTCCATTGTGTATATATATATATATATATATATATATATATATATATATATCACAGTTTCTTTATCCATTCATCAATTGAAGGGCATCTAGGTTGGTTCCACAATCTGGCTATTGTGAATTGAGCAGCTATGAACATTGATGTGGCTGTATCTCTGTAGTATGCTGATTTTAAGTCCTTTGGGTATAGGCCAAGGAGCAGGATAGCTGGGTCAAATGGTGGTTCCATTCCAAGCTTTCTGAGGAATCTCCATACTGCTTTCCAGAGTGGCTGCACTAATTTGCAACCACACCAGCAATGTATGAGTGTACCTTTTCCCCGCATCCTTGCCAACACCTATTGTTGCTTGTGTTCTTGATAATCGTCATTCTAATTGGGGTGAGATGGACTCTTAGGGTAGTTTTCATTTTCATTTCTTATTACTAGAGATGTTGAACATTTTTTCATATATCTGTTGATTGCTTGTAGATCTTCTGTGAAGTGTCTGTTCATTTCCTTAGCCCATTTGTTGATTGGGTTATTTTTATTCTTGGTGTAGAGTTTTTTGAGTTCTTTATAGATTCTGGAAATTAGTGCTCTATCTGAAGTATGAGTGGCAAAGATTTTCTCCCACTCTGTAGGCTCTCTCTTCACATTACTGATAGTTTCCTTTGCTGAGAGAAAGATTTTTAGTTTGAATCTATCCCAGTTGTTGATTCCTGCTTTTATTTCTTGTGCTATGGGAGTCCTGTTAAGGAAGTCTGATCCTAAGCCGACATGTTGAAGATTTAGACCTACTTTTGCTTCTACAAGATGTAGGGTCTCTGGTCTGATTCCAAGGTCCTTGATCCATTTTGACTTCAGTTTAGTGCAGGGTGAGAGATAGGGTTTAGTTTCATTCTGTTGCATATGGAGTTCTAGTTTTCCCAGCACCATTTGTTGAAGAGGCTATCTTTTCTCCCTTGCATATTTTTTGGCACCTTTGTCTAATATGAGAAAATTGTATTTATTTGGGTTTGTGTCCATGTCATCTATTCTGTACCATTGATCTACCTGTCTATTTTGGTACCAATACCATGCCGTTTTTGTTACTATTGCTTTGTAGTAGAGTTGAAGATCTGGTATCACAATACCCCATTTCACTCTTTCTGCGAAGGATTGCTTTAGCTATTCTGGGTTCCTTATTCTTCCAGATGAATTTCATGATTGCTTGCTCTATTTCTGTAAGGTACATCATTGGGATTTTAGTTGGAATTGCATTGAATCTGTATAGCACTTTTGGTAGTATGGCCATTTTGACAATATTAATTCTACCTATCCAAGAACATGGGAGATTGTTCCATCTTCTAAGGTGTTCTTTAATTTCTTTCTTTAGTGTTCTGTAGTTCTCACTGTAGAGGTCTTTCACCTCTTTTGTGAGATTGATTTCCCAAGTATTTTCCAAAGATTCATCACTTATGTATAAAAATGCATTCGATTTATGTGCATTGATCTTATACCCCACTACTTTACTGAATTCACTTATGAGTTCTAAAAGTTTTCTGGTGGAATTTCCTGGTTCCTCTAAGTATATAATCATATCCTCAGGAAATAGGGATAGTTTGAGTTCTTCTTTTCCAATTCATATCCCTTTAATTTCTTTGCTTTGTCTAATTGCTGTGGATAGAGTTTCAAGACAATGTTGAATAGAAGTGGTGAAAGAGGGCATCCCTGCCTTGTTTCAGTTTTTAGAGGGAATGCTTTCAGTTTTTCACCATTTAGAATGATATTAGCCATGGGCTTAGTGTAGATGGCCTTTACAATGTTAAGGAATGTTCCCACTATCCCTAGTTTTTCTAGTGTTTTGAGCATGAAGGGAGACTCTATTTTTTCAGATGCTTTTTCTGCATCTATTGAAATAATCATGTGCTTCTTAACTTTAAGTCTGTTGATATGTTGAATGGCATTATTGATTTCTGGATGTTGAACCAACCTTGCATCCCTGGGATAAAACCCACTTGATCCTGGTGCACTATCTTTTTCATATATTTTTGTATGCGATTTGATAAAATTTTGTTGAGAATTTTTGCGTCAATGTTCATTAAGGATATTGGTCTGAAATTTTCTTTCCTCGATGTGTCTCTGTCTGTTTTAGGTATCAGTGTGATATTGGCTTCATAGAATGATTTTGGGTGGGTTCCCTCCTTTTCTTTTTCATGGAGTACTTTGAGGAGTATTGGAATGAGCTCTTCTTTAAAGGTTTTGTGGAACTCGGCTGATAACCCATCTGGTCCCGGACTTTTCTTTGTTGGTAGGCTTTTAATGACCTCTTCTACTTCATTGCTTGAAATTGATTTATTTAAGTTGTGTATGTCCTCCTGGTTCAGTTTAGGTAATTCATTGTCTCTGGAAACTTGTTGATGTCTTCGAGGTTTTCTGTTTTGTTGGAATATAGATTTTCAAAATAGCTTCTAATTATGTTTTGTATTTCACTCATGTCTGTTGTGAGATTTCCTTGTTCATTGTGGATTTTAGTAATTTGAGTTTTCTCCCTCTTTCTCTTTGTTAGTGTGGCTAAGGGTTTATCAGTTTTGTTTATTTTTTCAAAGAAACCAACCATTTATTTTGTTAATTGTTTCAATTATTTCTTTTGTTTCAATTTCGTTGATTTCGGCTCTGATTTTAACTATTTCCTGTCTTCTACTACTTTTGGTGTTGGTCTGCTCTTCTTTTTCTAGGGCTTTGAGCTGTTGTGGTAAGTCATTTATTTGTTGATTTCTACTTTTTTTGTTGAATGTGCTCCATGAAATAAATCTTCCTCTAAATACTGCTTTCATAGTGTCCCAAAGATTTTGATATGATGTGTCTTTGGTCTCGTTTACTTCTAAGAATCTTTTTATTTCCCTCCTGATGTCTTCTGTTACCCATTCATCATATAATAGCATATTATTTAATCTCCAGGTATTAGAGAAGTTTCTGTTGTTTATTCTGTCATTTATTTCTAATTTCAATCCATTATGATCTGATAGAATACAAGGTAGTATCTCTATCTTCTTGTATTTGCTAACAGTAGCATTGTGGCATAAGACATGGTCTATTTTAGAGAAGGATCCATGTGCTGCTGAGAAGAAAGTGTATTTGTTCTTTGTTGGGTGGTATATTCTATATAAGTCGGTTAAGTCTAAATTGTTGATTGTGTTATTGAGATCTATGGTTTCTTTATTCAATTTTTGTTTGGAAGATCTATCCAGCGTTGAGAGAGGTATGTTAAAATCGCCTAGTATTATTGTGTTGTGGTCTATTTGATTTCTGGAATTGAGAAGGATTTGTTTGATGTACATGGATGAGCCAATGTTCGGGGCATAGATATTTATGATTGTTATGTCTTGCTGATTTATGCTTCCCTTAAATAGTATGTAATGTCCTTCTTTATCCCTTCTGACTAGTTTTGGCTTGAAGTCCACATTATCTGAAATGAGGTTGGATATGCCAGCTTTTTTGCTGTGTCCATGTGCATAGTATGTTTTTTCCCATCCTTTCACCTTTAGTCTATTTGTATCTCTTTGAATGAGATGAGTCTGTTGCAGGCAGCATATTGTTGGATTTTTCTTTTCAATCCATTCTGCCACTCTATGTCTTTTGATTGATGAGTTCAGGCCATTAATATTCAGGGTTATTATTGTGATAAGATTTGTATTCCCAGTCATTTGACTCATTTTTGTTTTTTGAACTGATTTGGTTTCTCCTTTATTTGGCTATTCCTTTAGGCTAGTTCCTCCCATTACTGATTTGCATCATTGTTTTTCATCTCTTCCTTATGGAATATTTTGCTGAGAATGTTCTGTAATGCCAGCTTTCTTTTTTAAATTCCTTTAGCTTTTGTTTATCATGGAAGGATCTTATTTCATCGTCAAATCTGAAAGTAAGTTTTTCTGGGTATAAGTTTCTTGGTTGGCATCCGTTTTCTTTCAGGTCTTGGTAAAAGTTCCAGGCCCTTCTAGCTTTTAGGGTCTGGATTGAAAAATCTGCTGATATTCTTATTGGTTTCACCCTGAATGTAATTTGATTCTTTTCTCTTGTGGCCTTTAAAATTCTGTCTTTATTTTGTATGTTATGATTTTCATAATTATGTGCCTTGGTGTGGGTCTGTTGTAATTTTGTATATTTGGAGTCTTATAAGCCTCTTGTACCTGGTTTTCCATTTCATTCTTCACATTTGGGTAATTTTCTGACATTATTTCATTGAATAGATTGTTCATTCCTTTGGTTTGTTTCTCTAAGCCTTCCTCAATCCCAATAATTCTTAAATTTGGCCTTTTCATGATATCCCATAGTTCTTGTAGATTCTGTTGCCATCTTCTCTGTTTGGTCAACATTGTTTTCAAGATTAATTTCTTTGCCTTCAATATCTGAGGTTCTGTCTTCCAGGTGTTCTATCCAATTGGTTATGCTTTCTATGGAGTTTTTAACTTGGTTTATTATTTCCTTCATTTCAAGGATTTCTGTTTTTTTTTTTTTTTCAGTATCTCTAACTCTTTATTGAAATTATCTTTTGCTTCCTGTATTTGCTCTTTTAACTGTTGATTGGTGCGTTCATTTAATGCCTGCATTTGTTCTTTCATCTCCTCGTTTGCTTCCCTGATTGTTTTAATTATGTACATTCTGAACTCCCTTTCTGACATTTCTTCTGCTGTGCTGTCATTGTGTTTTATTGATATAATATCTAGGTTTGTTTGGAACATTTTCTTCCCTTGTTTTCTCATATTGGTCAGATATCAGTGGGACTCTGAGATATTGCAGATTTCCTCTTTGGCTTATAGTGTCCCTGTAAATTTCCAGTATATCACCTCCCGGCCTTCAGTAGCCTGAGGTCTTGGAGGAACTTGATAATGCAGTGCTTCCGAAGAAAGCTGCCCCTAGCCCGCTATTGGGTCCAGGGCTGGGGGCTAGTTCTTCGTGGAAATCCACTCACCGGGCAGTCCTGCTCCTAGAAGCTGGCTATAGACAGGGCCTGCCCCCGCCTGGGGGAGCCAGGCTGCTAGGGGAAAGCCTCTCCCTGCCCTGCCCTGGTCCCAGAAGCCACCTGCGGGCCAGGTCCCACAGCTGTTCCGTGGCTTGGGGTTGGTTATGTGCGGAAAAGCTCTCACTGGTCGGCCTGCTCCAAGAAGCTGGCTTAGGTCAAGACTGCTGCCGGAGGGAGCAGGGCTGCTTGGGGAAGTCTCTGTCTACCCTGCCCTGCTCCGAGAAGCTGCCCCTGTCTGGGCCTGCTGCCCAGGCCGATCTTTACCTGGTGGGAGACACTCACCCTGCAGCTCTACATTTGTCCGAGTCTCTCAATACCTCCCCTTCATGAAACCTGGGTTCTGGAGCAATGGGAGATGCAGTCACCCTCTAGTCTGCCATCTTGGATATCCCACCTTTGGTATTCTTAAGGAATTAATCTGAAGAACTTTATTCTTACCCTAACTTATCAGCACGTTAAAAAAATTTTGAAGCACTTCAAAAACAATAATTCTAGCAAGGGTCATTTGGTCTTTTTGAACTTCAGAAATTCAAGATAAGCAAAGCTCATTCAAAACCTAGATGATTCATTTCCCCAGACCAAACCCCTCCAAGGACACTATTCAAATTTATGTTTTGGTAAAACAACAAAATCTGACATATTTTAGATAATATTTTTTAAGCAGTGCCAAAGTTCTGCCTTAATACTTCTCTGGTAAAAATGGCCTGAGTATCTCACTATTATGTTTCAGTAAAATGCACATAATCCAGTGAAATGATACAGGAAAAAAAGGAGCCAATAGCTTTGGAAGAAAGCAAAGATTACAGAGTATTTTAACTATCACATTTAACTTCATGCTACACAGAAGAATTTCAATACTTATTTAGTTGTTTCTTCAAGACAGCTTCCTTGAACCTTTTACAAGTCATGCACTTTACTAAGAGAGAGGAAGAATAAGAATGCATTCAGTTTCTTGCATTATATTGAATAGTGGAGCATTCTCTCATCACTGAAAACCTGATTAGCCTAGTAGGAAAGATGCTTTTCCAAAGGAGTGAAAGTGTTCACACTCTACATGATGTTTTTCCTTTCTCAGTAAGTCTGAAATTTCAGAACTTTGTTGAAAATTAAAAACCCATGATAGCAATGGACTGAGGGCATGAAATTTTACCCAATAAACAACATACAGCAAATAGGGGGAAAAAAGGAAAGGAAAATAAAAAGAAAGGAATGTGTGAATTACTGTTGCATGCTATGTAGCTTATGTCACTTGATGACAAGCAGCACCAGCACTTGAGCCAGTTTTCAAAAGTCATGGGCAACTGCTCAAATACTACATGCTAAACTGGCCTATTCAATGATAATTCAGAGCAGTCTTTCACCAGAAAATGAAGCATATTTGTTTTCTCTATATTTTATTCCAAAGTGGTGTGCATATATTTTAGCCAAAAAAAAATTTTAAATGTACGGATTTAGATTTTTGACATCCATTTTTAAAATACTTTATTTTTATAAATAGTGACCTAACCAGGGAGCACCAATAGCCACTGAAAAACAGAGCAATGGTGTACTAATGTTGGGTAGCTATTAGAACCATCTAAACCATCGTTAGGCTCTATGTCATGGATTTTTTCTAGAAGTTGAGGAGGGAAGGCAGGTATATACTTATACCACTGTATCATTTTTAATTATTTATTTACCTTTTAATTTTTTACAGACTGCATTTAGATTCATTGTACACAAATGTGGTACATCATTTTGTTTCTATGGTTGTACATGATGTAGATTCATACCATTCGTGTAATCATACATGTACATAGGGTAATGATGTCTGTCTCATCCACCATTTTTCATACTCCTCCTCCCTCTCATTTCCTTCTACATAATTTAAAGTTCCTCAATTCTTCTTTCGCTCCCTGTATCTTTTTCATATTGCATTAAACTTTGTTTTATTGATAGAGGTTTTAAATTGGGTGTATTTTCTTAAAGATAATAGTTGTTTTATATGTGACTATATGTTCAGAAATATTACCAATATTCGACTTTCTTTATAATATTTTTAGGGGACAGAATGATCCTATGTGAAATACCTGTTCCTTGTTAAACTAAGATCTTAGTAGAATGTACTTGGAAATATCTGTTTCCTATATTTATCTTTCAAACAATAGGCACAAGTCCATTTAAGCAAATTGTGAGGCCCACAAAAGAAAAATATAATTTAGTATATAAACAACACATACAAGTCAGTAGCTCAGGAAAAAAAACCAAAAACTGACAAATAAGATCACATTAAATTAAAATGTTTGTGTAAAACTAAGGAAAGAATCAACTTAATGAAGAGAAAAATCTACAAAATGGGAGGAAATCACTGGAAAGTAGATTAATATCCAGAATTTTTAAAGAATCAAAAAAACTTTAAAAAAAAATCTTACAACCAAAAATGGGCAAATAATATGAATAGACATTTCTCAAAAAAAGTACAAATGGCTGATAAATATATAAAACAATGTTCAATATCTTTAGCAATCAGGGAAATGCAAATCAAGCTACATTGAAATTCTATCTTATCCCATCTGAATGACTAATATCAAAAAACCAAAACCAAACTAAAACATATGTTTATGCATATGGCAAAAAATAAACACTTATGCACTGTTGGTGGAAATGTAAATTAGTACAGCAACTAAGGAAAACAGTATGGAGATTTCTTGAATGACTAAAAGTAGAACTAAATCTCCTCATCCAGCTATACCACTTCTGGTTATTTAACTGAAAGAAATGAAGTTGGGATGCAGAGAAGACATCTATATACCCATATTTATTGTAGCTGTATTCACAGTAGACAAGATAATGGAATAAACCTAGATGCCCCACAAGAGATGAATGAATTAAGAAAATGTGGTGTATACAGAATGAATTTCCTATTAATTGATGCATTATAATTTTACATAAAAGTGGGATTCGTTATAATAAATTTGTATATTCCTATACATGATTTGGTCAATTATATACCTAGAACCTTCTTTAACCTTCCCATCCTCCCTGCCCCAGATCCACTTCCTTTTCCCTACTGTCCTATTTTCTATTTTAATGAAATCCTTTTTTAAATTACTTCTTTCTCTTTAGCTTTCAGAGAAAAGAGAAAAAATTTAAACCTTGACTTTCTGAGACTGGCTTTTCCTTTTGTCTTTTCATTTAACATGATGTTCTTAAGTTGCATATATTTACAAGCAAATTATATAATTTCATTCTTCTTTATGGTTGAATAAAACTTTATTGTGTAAATACATCACATTTTCTTTATCTGTTTATCTTGCATGGTGGAATTTATTATTTTGTTTTTTTTCCATTTATAAAGAGTGGAATTTTTTTCTGTTTTTTTTTTTTAAATAGTAAATTCATTATTGCTGTATAGAAAGGCTATTGTGTTTTGTACATTGATTTTTTTATCCTGCTACTTTGCTGAATTTGCTTATTAGCTCTAGAATTCTCCTAGTGGAGTTTTCGGCATCTTCTTGTATATAGTCACATGATCTTCAAACAATGACAATTGGACTTCTCCTTTTCCTACTTGTATCCCTTGGATTTTCATGTCTTACCTAATTGTTCTGGGTAAAATATCAAGCATTACTCTGAATAGGAATTGTGAGATTGGACATTCTTGTTTTGTTCCTGACTTGAGAGGAAATATTTTCAGTTTTTCTCCATTCAGTATGATATTGGTTTGGGGTGTGTCATATATGTAGCCTTTATGAAGGTGAGGTAAGTTCCTGCTGTCCCTAGTTTCTTCAGTTGTTTGGTTTTTTTTTAACATGAATGTGTGCTGGATTTTGTTGCAAACTTTTTCTACATCTATTGAGGTGTTTATGTGATATTTGTCCTTAATTCTATTTATATGATGGATTACTTTTATGGATTTGTGTACATTGAACCAACCTTGCATTCCTGGAGAGAAATGAACTTCATTGTGATGTACAGTATTCTTAATGTATTTTTTGATATGGATTGCTAATATGTTTTTAAGGATTTTTGCATCTATGTACATCAGGGATATTGGTCTGTTGTATTCTTTCCTTGATGTGTCTTTATATACTTTTGGTATTATGGTGATACTAAATTTACAGAATAAATTTGACCGCTTTTCTTCCTTTCTATTTTATGAAGTAATCTGAGAAGCATTGGCATTAGCTCTTATACAGGTCTGTTGGAATTGAGCTGAGAAGCTATCAGGTTCTGGGCTTTTCTTGTTGGAAAATTCTACATTGCTGCTTCAATGTTGTTGCTTATTATTGGCCTATTTAGGTTTTATATGTCTTCTTTGTTCAATTTAGATAGGTTGTGCATGTCTAGAAATTCGTCAATATCTTCTAAATTTTCTAATTTATTGAAATTTGTTTACAAAATAGTCCTTAATGATCCTCTGACTTTCTGTGATATCTAAGATGATATTTCCTTTTCCACCTCTAATTTTATTTATTTGAATCTTCCCTCTGTTTCTGCTAGTTAGTTTGGCTAAAGGTTTGTACCTTTACAAGGAACCAACTCTTTGTTACATTGATCCTTTGTTTTGCTTACCATTCTCTATTTTATTAATTTTGTCTCCAATTTTATTTCCTGTCTTCTACTACTTGGAACTTGTTTAAAATCAGAGTGTTTATTTTGGATTTTTGTGGTTTACTTATGTAGATACACAATATATAAACATTACTCTTAGAACCCTCTTCATAGGTTCCCAAAGATCTTGGTATTTTGTGTCATTATTCTCTTTGATTCTTGAAATTTCTAAATATCTCCATTGCTTTTCTGAGAAAGTTTCACAGATTGATTTCAATGAAACTTTCCCTATCATCTCTCCTCCTCATACCCACTTTTCTCCTCAGATGTGGTGGTTCCACCATGCAAGGTGCTTCTGTTATAACAATCTGTTTTGATTTCCAATTCATTTATTCTATGATCCATTCATTTTTCCAAAGTGATTGTTCATTCTCCATGTATTTATATAGTTTCTGAAGTTTTTTTAATGCCAAATTCTAATTTCATCCCATCATTATCCAATGAAATGCAAGGCATTATATTGATTTTTTTGTATTTGCTAGGACTAGCTTTGTGTACTAAAATATGATCTATAGTGAAGAAAGTTTCAGGAGCAGCTGAGAATAAAGTAAAATTGACTGTTTTGGATGAAATATTCTATAGATGTCTGTTAGGTCCTTTTGATTTATAGGATTTTTATGACTAAAATTTATTTATTAATTTGTGACTGGATAGCCTATATATTAGTGAAAAGTATGTTGAAATCACTCAATATGACAGTATTGGGGTTTATCTGAGTCTTTATGTCAAGAAGTATTTGTTGTATGCAATTAGGTAACTGACATTTGGGCAAAAATATTTACTATTATTATATCTTCTTATTGGATTGTTTCATCTAGAGGTATGAAGTGGTCTTCCTTGTCTCTTCTGATTCATTTTTGCTTGAAAAATATATTTTCAGATATGAGAATAGTTACTCCTGCTTATTTGGGAATACCAGTTGCATGGAATATCTTTTTCCATTCTTTAACTTTCAATCTGTGAATGTCTTTGCCTGTGAGATGAGACTCTTGCAAACAGCATAGAATATGGTCTTGTTTTTAATCCACCCTACCAGTTTATGTCATCTAATTTGATTTAGACTATTTAGACATTCCATGTTATTTATAGATAAATGAATGTTATTTCCTGTCAGTTTGATTTGCTTGTTATATTTAATTCTGCCTTCATTCTCACTTGCTTAACTTCCGTTCCAGTGAGTCTGATCTTTTGGGTGGAATTCTTTTGAAAGTTCTATGTGTAGTATTTGTTTAAGTATTTTCGGTTGTGATGACTTGGCAGTCATTACTACTTTTAGTCTTTACTTACCTTGGAAAGTTTTTATTTCTTATTCAATTCTGCAAGATAGCTTTGTTATCTATAGGAATCATCATTGGAAATATTTTTCTTTCAGGACTTGGAATGTGTTGTCCTAACCTTATTGGATTTTAGAGTCTTTTCTGAGATATCTCAAGTTATTCTTACTGGTTTTCCTCTAAGTATAACCTAAGGGTTTTGTTGTTGTTTGTTCTTGGTTTTGTTTTTTCTCTTGGGGCTTCTAAAACTGTCCTGTTCTATGTCTTAGGCCTTTTAATCAAAATGTGCCATGGAGAATTTTAAAATCTTGTCTCATCGAGGTTTCATCTACATCCTATATGTGTTTGTCCATTTCATTCCAAAGGCTTGAACATTTTTCTGCTATTATTTTACTGAAAATGTCATTAAGCCTGTACCTTTTTTTTTAATCTTCCCAAAATTTTATTTCGCAACTTCATTTTCCCCTATACATTTTATGAAAAGGGCTGGAGCACATAAATTTGCTCTGCCCTTTCCTTAAGGGAAGTTCACTGTCAGCATGTACTATGCCTTCTTCAAGAAAACAAAATTTATATACAGCTATAAAAGATGTCTAAAGTAGAAGTTAAAAAAAAAAAAACTCTACAACTAACCCATTTGACATGTCAAAATATTCATCATCATTAAATTATTTTCAACAATCAGATTTCATTTTATTTCCTTCTATTTTAATCCAAGAGTTCTAGAAAAGTTACCTATTGTACCTCACATTTTAGCTATTTTAATAATATACAACATAATCATACAATTTCAGGGAAAACTCTTCCTTAGCTAAGCCTGTATCTTAGTTCCCTCTTTGAATTCCATTTTAAGTTTGGTCTTTTAATGTATAGTTCTCATTTCTTCTGATCATGGATTTATATTTGCTTCATTATTGCTGACTGGGTTGGAATTCAAGTCTGGTAAAATTCCTGGCCAGCTTCTCCCTCTGCTTCATCTGAAACCCAATCTGAAATGAATTCACCTCCATCCTGAGAGTCTCTGTCTGTGTGCTGGGAAGAGGTATGTGGGATGTGTCAGTCTATCCTCTGGCCAATTCTGGGCTTGAGGAAAGTGGCACATGGAGTCTCTGTTTTCTATCTGACCCTTAGTTGTCCCAGCCTAATGTCTCCCTTAACCACACTTTTTATCCCAGAAATAAGAGCATTAATTTCAAATGGAAGTACCCTTTTATCTTCTCTTATCTTCAGACTAATCAACCAGCAATCTAGGTTATCAGATGACTCCCAGTCTCTCTTGTATGCCCAGATTTACTCACAATATGGGTACCTACCAATCCAGTGAAAAATAGTGTAAGTAACTATTTGATTTGGGGTCTTCAACTGACAAATATATAAGAATAATAGAAAAGATATAGAATGAAATCTGAAATACATTGGTAAACTGTATGAATATTTAATTTGTCCATTCAGAAAGTCCAAACAAAATCTCCCTTCAAGCTAGGACCACTATGACCTCTATCCTCCAGCCCCTTCTGAGTCTGGGGAAAGGGGGCAAGAAAGATGACTTCAGTCACTCTTCCTGTGATGTTCTGAGTCTTTCCTCAGCCAAAACTCCAGGATTTTCTCTTGAGTAGGTTAACTTTTCTGAGGTTATTATATGCTCATAGTGTGAATATGTTGGTCACCATCTGCTTTTCTTAAATTCAGTGAAAAATCTTTCCACTCCTCAGAAGGGAGCTCCCTTGCCCCCACAGCACACCTGACACTGGTACCGTTGCTTTTATTAATTCACTTTCTAATCCACAAATTATTATTTTTGGTTTTCATCTGGTTGCTGGCTCACTGTGTTGCCTACTTTTTCCTATCATTTTCCGACCTCAGTTTGCCACTACAGAAGTGATGTTTTAATTCACTCATTCAGGGAGTTGCTATGACACTATGAATTCTTCTGATCTAACATTTTGATTGACCACTCAAAAGGGAGTAATAATAAGCCATAAAGAATAATGAAATCGGGCTGGGGATGTAGCTCCACTTGGTAGAGTGCTTGCCTCACAAGCATAAGGCCCTGGGTTCAATCCCCAGCACCACAAAAAAAAAAAAAAAATGGAATCTTTTCATTTTCAGGAACATATATGAAACTGTAGTACATCATGTTAAGTGAAATCAGACACAACAAAGTACCATGTGTTTTCTCTCATATATGAAAACAAGAAACAAAACAAACAACAAAAAGAAAAAAAGAAAAAGATGATCTGAAACTAGAAGAAAGACTATTAGGAACTGAGAAGAGAGGTAGGGAGAAAATAGAAAAAAGGGAGGGGAGGAAAGAGTAAAAGGGAGGATTGACATGATTGATGCATGGTACATACAAGTAAGCGTAGGGAACATTCCTCAAGCTTATCTGACAGCAGTCACTGACACCGTCTAAGTAAGTCAAATAGTCTGAACAGAGAAACTGAGGTAATGGTAAAGACTCACCATGGAATGAAGGTCTTTGCAGTTTTTGAGGCTGAGTTTGAGCTGAGGGAAGGCCTCACTCTGTCATGAGCTGTGACGTGAGCTCCCAGCGCTGCCTTGCCTCATGCTGTGTGCAGGAGCTTGCCATTCCCCCAGTCCTTTGTCTCAGACCTGTTGCTGGGCAGAATTGCTTAAGCAAACCTGTCTCTGAATGTCTACAAGTAAGAAAATGTCAAACTGAAACCCATTAATTTGTGTAATTAATTTGTGTTAATAATAAAATCTACACAAAATTAATTTTAAATAGATCTATGTCCAAAGATGTTATAGATCAATGGATAGGAGAGTCCTCTAAAATAAATGAATTTAATTTATCATTTTATAATTTTTATTTCTAAATTTCTTACCTGTCTTATCCTGAATGTAAACATTGTCTGAAATTTAGGAATTGAATATGCATTATAAAATATATTACTTTTCTACCTTTTTAAACATATAATTTCTCCCTAAATACAACATATAATATACATAAATTCAAATGCTATCTAGATGTTGTTTTTAATAAGAAACTATTTGAAAATTATAGCCATTAAAATAATTAAATTACTAGTAGTTTAATGAGCTAAAAGTAGTTAATTCATTAACTACATACATTAGTAATATATCATTGCAAACAAAATCAGCAGCTGTTTTGCATCAGGACCTCAGCTGCAGTGTGATTGGTGATTCTGGTTCACAGAGTCTCATGAAATTTTATCCTGTTTCCTGGTGCTGTGTTCGCATAAGACTGGAGAGGAGAAAGATATAGTTTCAAGGTTAATCATCTGGCAATCAGCAGACCTCCAAGGGCCTGAATCTGAGTTCACTCAGCCCTTGGCACAGGTCTGCTTCACAACATAGCAGTGGGATTCCTCCCAGAGTATATCATCTTCAAAAGATCAAGACAGAAAATGGGTACCATAGTTTTATTCACCTCATCTTGAAAGTGACATCCAAAACATTTGCTGTATTCTACTTGTTAGCAAGTCAGTAAGTTCAGATTACATGAGTGTGAATGTCAGAAGGCAGAGATCTAGGGTGAAGGCAGAGGATGCTTTCATATGTTGTGTTGACACATTCTTAGAACCACATGTTAGGTAGGCATCTGCTTAATCAACAGTTATTTCTCATACATCATAATTGATTTACATATTCTATATTAATGTGATATCTGGTATTTCAGTTCTTTGTACCTACTTGACTAATGGCTCTAATAAGGACATTTAAATATAATTTCATATTCTACATAAAGTAAGTTACAACTTCCAAGGTGAGTCATTTTTAACATTGTAAGAAGCCAATTTGATTTTTCTTCATAGTTAGAATCACTTTCAAACATAATTTATAATTAAGTAATTTTAAATGCCATTTTATTGTCTGGAAATGAGATTAAGAAGTCCTCTGGTACAGTATTAATAAATTCAATTTTTTTAAAACATCCAATCTGAAGAATTATTTCTCTTTTAGTTTACCCAAGAATATTTTTATGGTTCAACAGAAGGCAGTTAAATGGTTTAATAGAAACAGACAAAAATTCAAAAGACTTGGAAAACTTGATTTATTCCAGATCTATCATTTACTCAGCTTTTAAAAATAAGAAACAAAACATCAAGCAGAAATAGGCACATTCATATCTGCATTTTAATTATAGCTGCTGTACACATAACTGCTATTTGATGCATTAACCCCCAAAGTAAAACAATTCAAATTTCTGCCTTATTTATATCATTCTTTATATAAACCTCATAAGAATTAAATTTAAATTTCAACCATCAGTCATCACTTCTGTACCTTTACAATTTTTCTAAAGAATTCCTCCTCATACATTTTGTACTGGACCTTTACACTTTTAATTCTCTCTCTTTAGACAGAAATTATGGTTTCAGACCATCAGAATGACATTGTATACCTACCATTTATTATTTTTAATAAGGTAGGGCTAAACCAATTCTGTGACTTGTGAGTATTTAGGTGCACATCATTATTTAAGAACTAAATCCATTCAGAGCTTCTGTCTCCCTGATCTGGTTGGCCCTACATTGAAACGGTTGGATGTGACCAAAACTGGAGACTAATGATCAAGCATGTCTGCAAAAATCACACCTCATAGCAATAAAATTTCAAAGTTTCTCAAAATATCTGGTCTTGGAATGATCCATCACTTTTAAGAATGTCATTTTAAAATATTTCCAGCAATCACAGAAGATTATCCTGAGAATGATTTAAATTAAATAATTATAAATACATAGAAATAAATTTATTTACCTAACTGCTTTCATTAAGTAGAAGATATTATTTCCAATTTAAATGTTATAGAAATTTTGCCTGGTTCTGTTCATTCACACACACACACACACACACACACACACACACACACACACACACACAGTATTTTCAGGCCGACATACTGTGAATAATGAAACAGCTTTTCATCTAAAGTAATGCTGATACATTACTGCCAAAGCATAAGAAGCACTTGTATGAATGTATATACATCAAACTGCCAAGATTTACAATTTAATTTAAATTGGAAGTAATGAGTGCTTAAAAGTAAGTTTCACTAAAAATTTTAAGCTCTCTCTATAGGCCAAAAAATATCTAATTATCAACTAATAAACATAAATCCCTATTTTAGTCCCCAGTAGAAAATAGCTTTTTAACCATTATGTGAAATCACCACTTCTAATTTTTAAATAATATGCCTACTTTTTTCTCTGGAGATACTTTCTTAATGTGAAAACAAAGTCATATTCAAGACCTTTATATAGAGAGAACTTAATTTTCCCTAGCAATGAGATCTGTGATTCTAAAAAGAAGATTTTATTTAAAAGCATTGTTACTAAGCTATAGTGTCTTCATGCAAAAGAACAAATAACCATCCCTTTGACCAACCAATCTGTCTCAGATTAGCACATGACCAGTACTGTTATATTATGAATATCCCTTAATCTAGTGGATAGAATAAGCAGGAAAAATGGGCAATATAGACATTTTAGTTGTGCCCACCTATAAAAAGTACACAAATTGCACAATCATCCATAGAAGTTTTGTTCAAGGGATAGAATTTAGAGTTTTTGAGAAGAAATATGAGTTACTAAATAAACATTCCAACATAATGCAAACTTGTGATGGTTGGAATGTTTGTCCCTCCAAAACAGACATTTAGATGCAATTCCCATTATGATTATATCAGGACATGAGACCTCTAAGAGGTATTTAGGTCATGAAAGCTCAGTCCTCATATGTGTATTAATACCATCACAACATGGGAGTGGCTTTGTCTCCTCTTTCTTACTTTCTTTGTACCCCTTTGACCATGTGATTGATGCCTTCTATTATATTATGACAGAGCAAGAAAGCCATCTCCAAATATTGATACCTTTATCTTGGACTTCCTAGAACTCCAGAATGGTGAGCAAATTAATTTTTTTGTTTATATAAATTACCCAGTCTCAGGTAGTCTATTAAAGCAGCACAAAACAGACATAAATTGGTACCATGAATGGGATCATTGCTGTAGAAAATACCCCCCAAAATAGAGAAGTCATTTTGGAACTGGGTGATGGGTATATATTGACACAATTTCAAATTAAATGCTAGAATGTCTATCTTTCTGTGAATAGGAGTTAAGGTTAATTCTGTTGAAAACTGAGAAGTCAAGGAGTACTGTAGGGAAAGTATGAAATTTTCTAAATTTACACGTCTTCATGATCAGAATGTTGGTAGAAATATGAATAGTAAAGACAATTTTATTGAGGTCTCAGATAGCAATCAGGAACAGAGTATTAGAAACAGGAGTAAAGCTGAACTCAGAAAAGTCATCGAGTGGGACTTAATGATGTTTTGGTGGCCGAACTCTTCGTTGTGTCCAAGAGGTAGGATGTGGAGTCAAGCAAGAGTGTTCTGGAGCTTAATATTTAATTAGTCCCATCCCACTGGGTTTTAAACTTACTTGGGACTAGTTATCTATTTTTTTCTTCAGTATTTTTCTCTTTTAGAAAAAGAATGTCTACCCTATAACTTTCTTACCTTTGAATTTTGATAAAAGATAAATTACTTTGATATTAAAGACTCATAGAGAGGAATATGCCTCAGGATAATTTGTGCCTTGAGTTCAATCCATATCTGATTTAGATTAGATTCAGAACTTTGAAATTAAAGTTGATACTACAGCAAATTGAGTTTCAGGGTATATTAGAACATAATAAATGTACTTCATATGACAGAAGGACAAGAATGCTGGGATCCAGGAGCATAATTCTATGATACTAATGCTTGTCTCCTCCAAAACTCTTATTGAAATTTCATTTAAATCATGATGAGATTAGCAAGTGGGACCTTTAATATGTTTTGAAGTCATGGAGGTCTCTGTTCTCATGAATGAACTAATGCCATTATCATAGGAAGTGTATTCACACACATAGCAACTCCCTCTTTGCCCTTCTGTCACTTGATGATGCAGAGAGACTGCTAAATGTTGGCAAGTTGGTATTGGACTTCCAAGAATCCAGAAGCATAAGTCAGTAAATATCTGTTCATTATAATTACACAGGCTGTGATAGTCTATTATGGCAGACAAAACAGACCAAGACAAACTCTTTCCATCTAAATAGTTAACATGAAAAAATTAAGGTCTAGGATATCTCAAGGAGAAATCAAGTACTCAGAAAGAATAATCCAGCAAAACTCAAAGTCAAAAATATGATTAATTATGAATTCCACAATAAAATTCCAGCAATCTTTGCAACTGGTTTTGTGCCAACGAAATAATTTATCTGCTAGAGGAGGTCAGAAAAATATAACAACTGTAAAATATAGTTTATAGCATGTTGATTCTAGCTGTCTATTTTCTGGATGAGATTTCAAATTTTCTGTGGCTAGAAATGTTAAATTTTGAATACCATGTACTTTATAGATATTTACTAGGGACAAAAGCAATAAAATCTCACTTTATGCAAAAGAGGAAAAAAGAGAAAGCTCTATTTTTAAATATTATTTTGATTAAAAAATGACTAATTTCTATAGTGGTTGAAATAGTTATTGGGTAATAAGGTATTACAATCTCAAAAGTGCTTAGCATACAGTATCCTAAGATATCCATATATTTCAATTATCTCATTGCTTTTCCAGTAGGCATGCATGAGTGCATATCATCAATTTGGTGAGTGAAAAGTTTGATAAAACCGTTTTCCATATCACAAAGATACATTAACCATTTAGCTTTAGGCTTATAATTAAATGAACCACAAAACTCTCATTAATTTAAATTCATTGCATATTTTGGAATGAAATTTATTCATGCTCAAAGGCAGCAAGAAATTATGGTAAATGTTATTAAACTGATACTTGTATTGTTTTAACCCCATAAAAATGTAGATTAGGTAAAATCTATATTCCCTTCACTATACTACAAGTTATTTAGACAGAACAAATTAATAATAGGTTGATAAAAATGTTGTTGGTACTATATGCTGGTAAAAATATGAATAACATTTTTAAAATGTAACTTCATATCAAATCCACTGTAACACCTGTGAACAAACAACAGCCCTGAATTTTAAAAACTCTTAATTATGAATTTTCATTTCCTTTTCTAGTAGGACTCTTGTTTGCACTCTTTCACTTATTCATTTATTTTCTTTCATTGTTGTTGTTTTGTTTTGGTACCAGGGATTGAACCTAGGGGCACTGAACCATTGAACCACATGTCACCATATCTACAGCCCTTTTTAGTTCTTGTTTTGAGACAGGGTCTTGCTAAATTGCTGAGGGTAGCCTCAAACTTGCAATCCTCCTGCCTTACCTTCCTGAATCAATGGAATTACAAGCATGTGCCATCACTCTTGGTTCCTCTATCTTAACTTTCTACTAATATATCTTAAATAAATTGCCAGTTTTCCACTTAATCTCCAGAAATTATTTATTATCACCAACATCACAATTCTTCTACTATGCCTCCATTGCACTACTCTCAACAGATAAAGGACTAAACTTACTAGATCAGTTTTAGAGATTTTGTTCCTGTTCCCTTATTTGTGATTATCTCATAAAGTTTTTATATTTTTAATTTGAAAATTCTGAAAAGGCATAGACAAAGTGAAAGATTTCAAGTAATCATTGAAGCAAAAGAAACCTGAAAGCAAGCAGGATTAGCTATACTCATATCAGACAAAACAGGCTCCGATACAAAAACTGTCACAAGAAGTAAAGAAATTCATTATATTTTGATAAAACAACAATCAAGAAGATATTCCAATTATAAATATATATGAACCAAACAACAAAGCACTTAACCTTTATTTAAAAAAAAAGAAAAGAAAAACACTATTGGAGGTAAATTAATAAATGGAACTGGGCACAATGACACACACCTGTAATCCCAGAGACTCGGAAGACTGAGGCAGGAGGATCACAAATTCAAACCCAACTTTAGCAGTTTAGCAAGGAACTAAGCAACTCAGTGAGACCCTGTCTCTAAAAAATATTTTAAAAAGCTGGGGATGTGACTTGGTGGTTAAGCACCCCTGAATTCAAGACTTGGTACAAAAAAGAAAAAAAAAAAAAAAGAAAAAAGAAATGAGCCCAATACAGTAAGATTGCATGACTTCTTTACCTCACTCTCACCAAGAGATTAAAAAATGCAGACCAAAAAAATCAACCAAAAACAGCAGTGAAATCACACTATTAATCAAATGGACTTAACAGACATTTAACAAGTATTCCATTCAGTAGTGGCAGAATATACATTTTTTTCATCACATATGAAACTCTTTCCAAAATGGGTCATTGATTGAGCCACAGAGAAAGGCCTAACAAATTTTTTAAAATAGAACTAATTTATTGCATGTTATCAGATCACAGAGAATGAAACTATAAATTAACAGCAAGAATAACTACAAAAAACTGCAGATATTGAACAATAAACTTTTGTAGGAACACTGAGTCTTTGAAGAAATCAAAGAGAAAATTTAAAATTCCTATAATCAAAAGGAAATGAGAGGAGATCCAAGATGGTAGACTAGAGGGAGGCTGTGCTCCTTGTCACTCCTTAACTTGGATTTAAAGAAGAGGAAACTCTGTTTTGTTGTAAGGCAGTCTTTGCTATTCATTGGTCCCCTGCTGTTTACCCTACTTTTTCCTGTTGATCGCCCAGTCTGCCAGCATATCGACTACTTTTTGAGAGCAGATTGCCCACTGACTGCTGCCTATCATTTGCCAATTGCTGGTTTGCCTGCCTCTTCCCTGCCCATCACCTGCCTTTCACCTACCCATAAACCACCACCTGAGGTTCACCTACCAATTGTCAGCTGGTAGCCTGCAGACTACCTGAAGAACACCAACAGATTGCTAGCTGCCTGCTGTTGCCTGGAAGTCCACTGTCACAGTACCTGTAGGTTTGGTTACATGTGGCTGCTGCCATTTTGGGCCAACAGCCAGGACCTGCAAGACTCCCAGCCCGACTGACACCACCATGCCTTCAGGACCCTTAAACCTGACCAACAACTGCCTGCATACAGGACCCCCCA
Organism: Sciurus vulgaris; assembly: GCF_902686455.1. Lineage (NCBI taxonomy): Eukaryota > Metazoa > Chordata > Mammalia > Rodentia > Sciuridae > Sciurus > Sciurus vulgaris. The sequence continues at coordinate 51,988,736 of NC_136466.1, forward strand.
TCAAATTGACTGTACCCTGACTCCAGGATCCCCTGGCCTAACTAACCGCACTCCATACAGACTTGGCACCTACACCTGTGTTGCATCTCCCCATTGGCCCACATTTGGAAGCCAATGTGGCTATCTTGGATTATCCTGTAAACAAAAGCAGTGATCATTAGGTGGGGCAAATCCCATCCTGAGACACCTACTAGAGACAGGAAGCTCATTGTCACGCACCTCTCATGCAACAGACTACTGAATACTGGGAGGTTTGAAAAGTATATGACTGTTATAGTGTAGTTTTTTTTTTTTCTCCTTTTTGAAAAATTTTAATTTTTTATGTCTTTATTTTTCTTGCTCTCTATTTTCCTTTTGTTTACCTGTTTCCTCAGAGTCTCATTCTCCATCTTCTCTTGCTTACAACCAACTTATTTTGATTCCACTTTCACCCTTCCTGCAATCTAGAACTTCTATATACACTTTTCTTATCCCATTAACAGGTACATCCTACACCTCTTCTGATACTCTTTGTCCTCCATTAGAAACTGCAGACCTTATTGCAAATCTATTTGTTATACTGTAGATAGTAATTGAACTCATTCTCTCTGTTTATTATGACAATTTTATTAACGTCTTCATAGGAGCTGTTTGGTTTAGTACTGCATATTACCTGTACTGGGTGCTGCTAATATTGATCTCTCCCTTGAAGAAGAGGGTTTGGAAACCTTCAGGGTCACTATAAGCTTCTAGGGGCAAAACTGCAATATTCCAGATCTGCAGTGCTAGAGGGGAAGATACATGAACAACAAGAAAAAACAATGAAAGAAAGTGTCCCAAACAAACCAAGATTCTATAGTAATAGAATCCAGTGACAGCATGGCAGGAGAAATGTCAGAAAAGAAGTTGAGAATACACATAATTAAAGTGACTCATGAAGAAAAGGATGAGATAAGAGAGCAAATGCAGGCAATGCATGATTATTCCAATAAGCAGTTGAAAGAGCAACTGCAGAAAGCAAAAGATCATTTCAACAAAGAGAGATCAAGAAAAAAAAAAAAAAAGAAATCCTTGAAATGAAGGAAACAATAAACAAAATAAAAAGTTCAATGAAAAGCATGACCAACAGACTAGATCACTTGGAAAACAGAACCTCAGACAATGAAGACAGAATATCTAATCTTGAAAATTAAGTTGACCAAACAGAGAAAATGGTACGAAATCATGAACAGAAGCTCCAAGAATTATGGGATATCATGAAAAGACCAAATTTAAGAATCATTGGGATTGAGGAAGGCACAGAGATATAAATCAAATGAATGAACAACTTATTCAATGAAATAATATCAGAAAAATTCCCAAATCTGAAGAATGAGAGGGAAAATCAACTACAAGAGGCTTATAGGACATCACATGCACAATATTACAACAGACCCACATCAAGGTCCATTTTAATGTAAATGCATAATATATAAAATAAAGACAGGATTTTAAAGCTGGAAGAGAAAAGCATCAGATTACACATAGGGGGAAACCAATATGGATATCAGCAGATTTCACTGCCCAGACCCTAAAAGTTAGAAGGACCTGGAACAACATATTTTAAGTTTTGAAAGAACAAGGTTGCCAACCAAGAATCTTATACCCAGCAAAACTAACCTTCAGATTTGAAGATGAAATAAAATCCTTCCATTAAAAACAAAAGTTAAAACAATTTACAAATAGAAATCTTGCACTACAGAACAATCTCAACAAAATATACTATGACAAGGAAATGAAAAACAACAATGTAAGTCAGCAAAGGGGAGGAACTACCTTAAAGGAATAGCCAATCAAAGGAGAAACCAAGTCAAGTTAAAAACCAAAATTGAGTCAAAATTACTGGAATACAAATCATATCTCAATAATAATCCTGAACATTAGCAGTCTAAACTCATCAGTCAAAAGACATAGTCTGCCAGATTGGATCAAAAAGAAAGACCCACCAATATGCTGCGTTCAAGGAACTCATCTCATAGATAAGGACAGCCACAGACTAAAGGTGAAAAGGAAGGGGAAAAACCTACCATGCACATGGACCCAGTAAAATAGAGGGGGATTCCATCTTTATTTCAGATAAAGTGGACTTCAAGCCAAAGTTAGTCAGAAGGGATAAAGAAGGACATTTCATACTACTTAAGGGAACCATAAATCAGAAAGACATAATGATCCTAAATATTTATGCCCCAAACAAGGGCACATTCATATACAAACAAATTCTTCTCAATTCCAGGGAATCAAATAGACCACAACACAATAATTCTGGGTATCTTTAACACCTGCTGTCACCACTGGATATATCTTCCAAACACAAACTAAACAAAGAAACCATAGAACTCAATAACACAATCAATAACTTGGACTTAACAGACATATATAGAATAGTCCATCCATCAATGAGTGAATATGCTTTATTCTCAGCAGCACATGAATCCTTCTTTAAAATAGACCATATGTTATGCCACAAGGCAGCCCTTAGTAAATGCAAAAAAATAGAGATCCACCTTGTGTTCTATCAGATTGTAATGGGCTGGAATTAGAAATCAATGACAAAATAAAAAACAGAAATTACTCCAACATCTGGAGACTAAATAATATGCTATTGAATGAAGCATGCATAACAGAAAACATCAGGGAGGAGACAAAAAAAAATTCTTAGAGGTAAATGCAAATGACCATATAACATATCAAAATCTCTGGAGCACATTCAAGGAAAGAATAAATAGTCAACAACTAAGTGATCTAACATTATATTTCAAAGCCCTAGGAAAAGAAGAACAGAACAACATGGAAAGCAGTAGAAAACAGGAAATAATTAATATCAGAGATGAAATAAATGAAATTGAAACAATTTAAAAAATTGACAAGACAAAAAGTTGATTCTTTGAAAAAGTAAACAAAATAGATAAAACCTTAGCCACGCTAACAAAGGAGAGAGAAAACTCAAATTACTAAAATTCATGATGAAAAAGGAAATATCATGACAAACATCATTGAAATACATAATATAATTAGAAGCTACTCTGAAAATGTATACTCCATCAAAATGGAAAAACTCAAACACATCAACAAATTTCTAGACATATGATCCTCCCAAACTGAACTGAGAGGACATACACAATTTAAATAGATCAATTTCAAGCAATGAATAGAAGAAGCCATCAAAAGCCTACCAACCAAATAAGCCCCAGACCAGACAGATTTCCAGCTGAATTCTACAAGACCTTCAAAGAAGAACTTATACCAAAATTCCTCATAGTATTTCATGAAATAAAAAAGAATAGAGCCCTTCCAAATTCTTTCTATGAAGCTAGTATCACTCTGATACCAAAACCAGACAAAGACACATCAAGGAAAGAAAACTTTAGACCAATACATCTGATGAATATAGAAACAAAAATCCTTACCAAAATTCAGTGGGTTGACGTTATGGCTCAGTGGTAGAGTGCTTGCCTGGCATGTGTGAGGCCCTGGGTTCAATTCTCAGCACCACATAAAATAAAATAAAGGTCCATTGACAATTAAAATTTTTTTTTTTTTGGCAAATTGCATACAAAAACATATTAAGAAGATAGGGTACCACGATCAAGTGGGGTTCATCCCAGGGATGCAAGGTTTGTTCAATATCTGGAAATCAATAAATATAAAATTCATCACATCAATAGAATTAAGGTTAAGAATCATGATTATTTCAATAGATGTAGAGAAAGTGTTAGACAAAATACAACACCCCTTCATGCTCAAAACACTAGAAAAAATAGGGATAGTAGGAACACACCTCAACATTGTAAAGGCTATTTATGCTAAGGCTATGGCCAACATCATTCTTAATGGAAAAAAACTGAAAGCATTCCCTTTAAAAATTGGAACAAAACAGGAATGCGCTCTTTCACCATTTCTAGTCAACATTGCGCTTGAAATACTAGCCAGAGCAGTTAGACAGACCAAAGAAATGAAAGGAATATGAATAGAAAGAGAAAGAACTCAAGCTGTCACTATTTGCCAATGACATGATTCTATATTTAGAGGATCCAAAAACTCCATCAGAAAACTTGTAGACCTAATAAATGAATTCAGCAAAATAGCAGGCTATAAAATCAACACACATAAATCTATTGCATTTCTATTCATAAGCAATGAATCCTCTGAAAGAGAAATGAGGAAAACAACTCCATTAACAATAGCCTAAAAACAAATAAAATAAAATACTTGGGAATCAATCTAACAAAAGAGGTGAAAGACCTCTACAATGAAAACTATGGAACATTAAAGAAAGAAATTGAGGAAGACCTTAGAAGATGGAAAGATCTCCTCATGTTCTTGGATAGGAAAAATTAATATTATCAAAATGTCCATAAATCTAAAGGCACTATAAAATTTTAATACAATTCCAATTAAAATACCAATAATATCCTTCATATAAATAGAGAGTAGAATCATGAAATTCATCTGGAAGAACAAAAAACCCAGAATAGCCAAAGCAATCCTCGGCAGGAAGATTGAAGCAGGAGGTATCATAATCCCAGAACTTTAACTCTACTATAATGCAATAGTAACAAAAATGGCATGGTACTGGCACCAAAATAGACAGGAAGACCAATGGTACAGAATAGAAGACACAGAGACAAACCCACATTAACTACAGTTATCTCATACTAGACAAAGGTGCCAAAAACATACAATGGAGCATTCCACCTTTGGGTCTCCTTCTTCCACCAGGGAGAAGTCTGCTTTTACTTTTCTTTAATAAAGCTTACTTTCTACTCTACACTTGCCTCAATGTGCTTCTCTGGCTTTATACTTCAACACCTGAGGAAGCAGACTCATCATTGGTAAATGGCAGAATCAGATTTGGAGGCGCCCCAGTGAGATCTACGCCGAGATAAGTAAGCTTCTCTCTCCATGCATCCCACATCTGTTTGAGGTGCATCTTTCTGTCTCTTTCTTTCTGGAGGGCAAAATGGGCACCCATTGGCTACTTATATGCAGTTAGTGCTGCCACCATCATTCAAGACTCGGGTGAGAGGTTTCCCAGCCCAGGCAGTTTTCAATCACCTGCTCTGTACACACCAGGCATGTTGGACTCTGCCAAAGCCATTTCCTACTTTTCTGTCCAGGCCCAGAGCACAATTGCCATCAGTACACAGTGTCCCTAGTCCTGATCTACCCAGGATGCATGGAGGCAGCAGAAAGATTGGAACAACTGTGGGGTTCTCTGGCCCGGGCTACTCTTGGGTAGATCCCAGAGGTTTCTTCTCTGGACTCCCCCTCCCAACCACCCTAAGGGATATCCAGGATGATCGATTGACGAGTTGCACTGAGGGAAAGCGCCAATTACCTTTGCCTCCATATGGGCCATACAGCACTGCCCCCATATCCACTCCCTCCTGGATACTCCCCTTCACTCGCTGATCAGACATTAAGCATTCAGATGGTAGAATCAAGAGAAAGACATGGGACAATTAGCAAGAAAGTGCCCAGGTTACCTTTGTTTGCATATTTAGCCTTTGTTCTCCTGACTAGGATCCAAAATGATGAACAGGATGCTTGGAAGATCAGCCACTTCCAAATGTTAGTCCTTGAGACCCTTAAGAGAATCAAACAGAAGCCTATTAAATATTCCAAGGTTTCTGAAATTATACAAGGTCCCCAGGAATACCCTGCTATTTTCATGGAGAAACTCAGGGAGGCAATGAGAAAACACACCACCATAGATCCTGAATCTACAGAGGGCCACTTACTTTTAAAGGACATATTTATCATTCAGTCAGCCACAGACATTCAGAGAAAATTACAGAAATTTGCATATGGCCCTGATCAATCCTTAGATGATATCCTCCGACTTGCAACTTCCATTTTTTATAATCCAAATGAAGAGGAAAAGAAGGAAAGACAGCGTAGATAGAAGAAAAAGGCTGAAGCACTGGTCTTAGCCCTAAGAGGAGTTAGCTTCCCTGGTGAAAAAGGAGGAAAACAGAATGTACCTCAGGCCACAAAAGGGATTTGTTTCCATTGAGAGGAGGGACATTTCAAATGGGAATGATCCCGAGCCAAACGGCCACCTCCAGAACCCTACCCTAAATGTCAAGGCAATCATTGAAAAAGTGACTGTCCTCAGGGGCATAGGTCCTTGAGGCCAGACTTTTCCACACAGGCCTGATGGGGCCCAGGGTCAATTCTAATGGCTCCTGTAACTCCTATCACTACGCGTGAGCCCTGGGTATGCTTTTCTGTAGGGAGCCAAGAGGTCAACTTCCTCTTAGATACTGGCACCAGTTTTTTGGTGCTTACCTCTTATCCTGGACCTCTTTCCTCTAATACTATGATGATGTAAGTGGTGTCTGGACGGCCTATTACCACTGAGTTTACTCCCCCACTGAGTGTGAGTGGGATGAGATGATGTTTTCTTATGCATTCCTGATAGTCCCAGAATGCCCTACCTCTTTATTTGGAAGGGACTTACTTTCAAAACTTCAGACTTCCATTACAATGAATTTGGGACCACAAGGATCATTATGTTTACCTCTATTAGAATGTGATATAAACCCTGAGGTATGGGCCACTGAAGGCAAGATTGAATGGGCAAAAAGTGCAATCCCAATTAAAATAGTCTTAAAGGATCCTTTTCTCTTTCCACATCAGAGACAATACCTGCTATGCCCAGAAGCAAAAAAAAAAAAGAAAAAAAAAAGGGCTTATTAAAGATCATTCAGAACCTCAAACAGCAGAAACTTTTAGTACCTTGTAACAGACCATGCAATCACTGATTTTGGGAGTTCAAAAATCTAATGGGGAATGGTGTTTAGTCCAAGACCTCAGAATAATTAATGAAGCAGTTGTTCCCCTCCACCCAGTAGTTCTTAATCCATATACTCTGTTATCTGAGATTCCAGCAACTGCTGCTTTGTTTACTGTGTTAGATTTAAAAGATGCCTTATTTTACATACATCTGGACTCTCAGTCTCAGTATCTGTTTGCCTTTGAGGAACCAGATAGCGGATCTCAAATAACCTGGACAGTATTTAGAGATAGCCCCCACCTATTCAGACAAACTCTAGCTAAGGACTTAACAAAATTCAGAGATAAGACATCTGCAATTGTTCTCCAATATGTGGATGACATCCTGTTATGCACCTCCACCCAGGAGGAATGTCAAAAGGCTACTACAGAACTCTTAAACTTCTTAGCCAATTGAGGTTATAAAGTCTCAAAAAAGAAAGCCCAATTATGTGAACAACAAGTTCAATATTTAGTATTACAACTGTCTCAAGGAAACTGCAAACTAGGAGAGGAAAGAATAACTCCCATAGGACAATATCCTCTGCCTCAGAGCATAAGGCAACCCAAAGGCTTCCTAGGACCAACTGGATACTGAATACTTTGGATTCCTGGGTATGGAGAATTAGCTAAGCCTCTTTACAGTCTTCTGAAAGAAACTTACACTAAGGAGCAACCACCCTAATATGGGAACCAGAACACATTAAATCCTTTAAGACATTAAAAGGGGCCCTACTCCAAGCCCCTGCCCTTAGTTTACCTACTGAAAAAAATTTAACCTGTTTGTCACTGAAAGAGGTGGAATAGCCCTAGGAGTGGTACAGAAATTTATGGCTTTCACCCACCATTGGGCATCTAAACCAAAAGGCCCCAATCTGTTGGGAAAACATAACCATACCTAGGAAAAATGGCTTACTGGTACTCAAGAATTAGGATGGACTCCAGAGTCACTATGCCAACAAATTGTAATTTGACTAGCCAATGATTGGTTTGGAAATAATTGACTCTCTGGACCTGAAATTAGCTGGTCAGCACCCAAAGGGATGCAAAGGATATGTGGAACTAACTTAAGGCACTGGCTTCCCCCAGGCTGGGTAAGAAGATGTACTATCAAGTAGCCCTGGATGCAAGGGAGATGGACCGCAAATATAGAACAGCCAGCAAATCTCCCCAATCTCAAAAATAGGTGGGGACAATCTCTTTTTTATTGGTATGATCATCTAGCTTCAATGATTTTCATCCCACAAATTGGTTTAGAAGATGTAATGTGGCATGTGGAGACTCTAAACAATTATACCCAAACCTCCTTCCATGACATTGAAGAAAGCATTTCTCTTCTTAACACAGAAGTGACACTCATGAGGAAAGCTGTCTTACAAAACTGGATAGCTTTAGATATCTTCACTGCAGCCCAAGGTAGTACTTGTGCCATTGTTAGAACTGAATGCTGTGTTTACATCCCTAACAATTCTGGCAATGTGCCTGACATCCTTAAAGATTTACACTCTCAGATAGAGGCCATGTCTTCCCCAGACATATCAGGGGAACAAATTTGTAGCTCCTGGCTTACTGGTACCTCCTGGTGGAAAACATTATTAGTCTCTGTCATCACCATCATATTCACTGGTGTGTTCCTATGCTGTGGCATTTACTGTTACATTAATCTTATCCCAATACTTAGAAATTCTTGTTTCTCTTATAGACCACCAATCTCTCAAATGACCCTCCAGTCTATTACTTCTCAACCAGACTTTTACTGTGGACCCCTCAATCAACCTGATTTCTAAAAGGGAACTCCAAACTGCTTGCCCCATGCTGCCCCCTCCAGCTCAAAACAGCCAGAGTTGTCATCATCCCCTTTCCTTACAGCAGTAAGGAGTTCCTAAAACTAGAGTGGGGAATGAAGCCAGAATTGGGGACAGGAAGTTAGTGGAAAAATAGGGAATCGGGTCACATCTAGGAAATGGAGACCATGAAAGCCATTTGCCTCTGGAAGTTGGAGATGCCCTTGGGAGAATGGAATGTCAAGGACCTGTAGAGCCCATTGATTGCCAAATTTACCTGCGCTTGTCACAGACTACAGGCAGGGAGATGCTAATTAATGCCCCCTGGGCCCTTACCTGCCTGAATCACCTTGGCCCTCTCCCTGCCCATCGCTTTTCACTTTATGCAAAACCAGGACTAATCACATAGGCAGGGAGGAAAGAGATAAGGGGGAAAGAATGGGAGAATAAGGATCAGACTTCCTTAACAGGACTCTCATAGCACAAGAAATAAAAGCAAGAATCAATAACTGGGATAGATTCAAACTAAAAAGCTTTCTCTCGGCAAAGGAAACTATCAGTAATGTGAAGAGAGAGCCTACAGAGTGGGAGAAAATATTTGCAACTCATACTTCAGATAGAGCACAAATTTCCAGAATATATAAAGAACTCAAAAAACTCTACACCAAGAATACAAATAACCCAATCAACAAATGGGCTAAGGAAATGAACAGACACTTCACAGAAGAAGATGCACAAGCAATCAACAGATATATGAAAAAATGTTCCACATCTCTAGTAATAAGAGAAATGCAAATGAAAACTACCCTAAGATTGCATCTCACCCCAATTAGAATGGTGATTATCAAGAATACAAGCAACAATAGGTGTTGGCGAGGATGTGGGGAGAAAGGTACACTCATACATTGCTGGTGGGGCTGCAAATTAGTGCAGCCACTCTGGAAAGCAGTGTGGAGATTCCGTAGAAAACTTGGAATGGACCCACCAGTTATCCCACTCCTCGGTCTATACCCAAAGGACTTAAAATCAGCATACTACAGTGATGTAGCCACATCAATGTTCATAGCTGCTCAATTCACAATAGCCAGATTGTGGAATCAACCTATGTCCCGACCCGCAGGACTGCAACAGGAACCTGGAGCAGGGAGCGGGGATTGGGAGAGACAAGAGACACGAGAAATGGAGACAAGACAGAACCCTGATCAAGTCTCATTTATTAGGGGAATAAACCCAGTTAATATCAAGTACAAAAGCCAATCAAGGGAAAGCGCGCAAAGGCAGAACTTGTCTGAGCGCCAGAGCTCGAACAAGGGAGCATAGTAGGCCAGTCATGAAGCACCACACAATCTAGCCTGATACACACCTGGTGTTGTCTGACAGTTACGTGTAAAGGACAGGCACGCCCTGCCAACATCTGGCAGACACCATCTTAGCTCAACATGTGGCGAGGCAGGGGCATGGCCTGCCAGCTCCAGACAGGTCCCCCTTTTTTATTTTATAGAGCTGGAGTGACAATCCCTCGGGAACTGCACCTGTCTTAGGTTGTCCATGACAGAGCAACATCCTTACCAGTCATTGGATAATGAGGCTCTTGCCCTCATTTCCTGTCTTAGGTTGGTATGAGCTCTCACGAATCTTACCTGTCATTGGCTGTCCAATTCAGCTCACAGGGGTGATGGTCTGTTAGGATCTATTATTGATCAAATGTTGCACCATCACAATCCATCATCTCCAGCTGATGGTAATGAACCTGAATAGGTTTTGCCTGTATAGCCTCAATTTGAGCTTTAATAAAAGCCATAATCTTGTTGAATATCACAGGACCTATAGATACTATGAGCAGCAAGCAAAGGAGGGGACCTAAGAGGGGAAGGAGATAGGGAAGGAGTCCACTGAATCTAGTCCATAGTGGATTATCAGCCAGTGCTCGTCGGCGTTTTTCTAGGTCTTCTTGCAGTTGTTTGATCTTGTCCTTAATGATTCCTGACTTGTTGGCAAAGAAACAGAATTACTCCTGTAAAGCCAAGCAAATGCCTCCCTGTTCGGCAGTTAGAAGGTCTAAACCACTTCTGTTTTGTGGGACCACTTCTGCCAAGGAATATACTTGATCTTGAAGATCTTGTATGGTGCTTGAGAGTATCTGTACATCAGAAATCAATTGTCTGGATAATTTAGTATATTGAGTAAGAGAGACCCCCATACCAGCAGTACCTGAGGCCACTACTGTAGTTATTCCAAGTCCTGCAAGTAGAGGAATGAAAGTGACAGCATGTTTAGGTCGCCCTGCAATGTAATCAATTGTTCATATAGGGACAGGCTCATCTCCTGGAATAATGTCTACATCGGGGAGAAAGGCAGCTAAGACACATAGTCCAGTCCAGCTGATTGGCAGTTGAGTAAAAGCCTTATTACCTCCACAAACGAATACAGTGCCATTAGGGGTGCACAATGGCTGTGAAAGACTAAATGTCTCAGAGCAATCACTAAATGTTATAGTCCCTACATCTAAATCCCAGGTATTATTATGGCCACGTGAGAAAAAGCAAGTAGTACTGGAGTACATGAATGGTTGTTCTAGAAAATGGTGGAGTCGGTAAGCAATTTCCACTGTTAAAACTGGACCATGACGCATCAAGATTGGTCATAGTCTTACAAATTATCTTGTGAGGTTGGTAGCAGAGTTATTTCTATAATCAATTGGGATAGCTAGTGGAACAAGATATCCTTGCTACAGGCAAAGCCAACAATCTACAGTCAAGTGAGAGTGAGACCGAATAAGCAAAGCATGAGTGGCCTCAAGGATATCATAAGTGGCAGGGTCTATCTCAGAAGGTCTGTGGTTAGGTAATGCTAGCAGGTGATATAAGAGACTGGGATGCAGTTCCTCGTACATTTGTTGAATTTTTTTGTTTTTTTATTGTAAACAAATGGGATACATATTGTTTCTCTGTACATGGCGTAAAACATACCATTTGTGTAATCATGAATTTACATAGGGTAATGTTGTTTGATTCATTCTGTTATTTTTCCCTTCCCTCCACCCCTCCCACCCCTCTTTTCCCTCTATACAGTCCTTCCTTCCTCCATTCTTGCCCCCCTCCCTAATCCTAACTCTAAACCTAACACTAACCCCTCCCTCCCCCCATTATGTGTCATCATCCACTTATTAGTGATATCATTTGTCCTTTGATTTTTTTGAGGTTGGCTTATCTCACTTAGCATGATGTTCTCCAATTTCATCCATTTGCCTGGAAATGCCATAATTTCAGCATTCTTTATGGCTGAGTAATATTCCATTGTGTATATATACCACAGTTTCTTTATCCATTCATCAATTGAAGCACATCTAGGTTGGTTCCACAATCTGACTATTGTGAATTGAGCAGCTATGAACATTGATGTAGCTGAATCTCTGTAGTATGCTGATTTTAAGTCCTTTGGGTATAGGCCAAGGAGTGGGATACCTGGGTCTAATGGTGGTTCCATTCCAAGTTTTCTAAGGAATCTCCACACTGCTTTCCAGAGCAGCTGCACTAATTTGCAGCCCCACCAGCAATGTATGAGTGTACCTTTCTCCCCACATCCTCGCCAACACCTGTTGTTGCTTGTATTCTTGATAATCGCCATTCTAATTGGGGTGAGATGGAATCTTAGGGTGGTTTTGATTTGCATTTCTCTTATTACTAGAGATGTTGAACATTTTTCCATATGTTTGTTGATTGCTTGTAGATCTTCTTCTGTAAAGTGTCTATTCATTTCCTTAGCCCATTTGTCAATTCAATTATTTGTATTCTTGGTGTAAAGTTTTTTGTGTTCTATATAGAATCTGGAGATTAGTGCTCTATCTGAAGTATGATTGGCAAAGATTTTCTTCCACTCTGTAGGCTCTTTCTTCGCATTACTGATAGTTTCCTTCGCTGAGAGAAAGTTTCTTACTTTGAATCTTTCCCAGTTATTGATTCTTGCTTTTATTTCTTGTGCTGTGGGAGTCCTGTTGAGGAAGTCTGATCCGAAGTCGACATGTTAAAGATCTGGACTGACTTTGTCTTCTATAATCAGCAGGGTCTCTGGTCTGATTTTGAGGTCCTTAATCCATTTTGAGTTTAGTTTCATGCATGGTGAGAGATATGGGTTTAGTTTCATTCTGTTGCATAAGGATTTCCAATTCTCCCAGCACCATTTGTTCAAGAGGCTATCTTTTCTCCATTGCATATTTTTGGCCCCTTTGTCTAGTATGAGAAAATGGTATTTATTGGGGTTTGTGTCTGTGTCCTCTATTCTGTACAGTGTCCTCTATTCTGTACCATTGATCTATCTTTCTATTTTGGTACCAATACCATGCCATTTTTGTTACTATTGCTTTGTAGTAGAGTTGAAGATCTGGTATTGCAATACCCCCCTGCTTCACTCTTCCTGCTAAGGATTGCTTTAGCTATTCTGGGTTTCTTATTCTTCCAGATGAATTTCATAATTGCTTGCTCTATTTCTGTAAGGTACGTCATTGGGATCTTAATTGGAATTGCATTGAATCTATATAGCACTTTTGGTAGTATGGCCATTTTGACAATATTAATTCTTCCTATCCAAGAACATGGGAGATTGTTCCATCTTCTAAAGTTTTCTTCAATTTCTTTCTTTAGTGTTCTGTAGTTCTCATTGTAGAGGTCGTTCACCTCTTTTGTGAGATTGATTCCCAAGTATTTTATTTTTTTCGATGCTATTGTGAATGGGGTAGTTTTCCTAATTATTCTTTCCAAAGATTCATCACTTATGTGATAAAAATGCATTAGATTTATGTGCATTTATCTTATATTCCGCTACTTTACTAAAATCACTTATGAGTTCTAAAAGTTTTCTGGTGGAATTTCCTGGTTCCTCTAAGTATATAATCATATCATCGGCAAAAAGTGATAGTTTGAGTTCTTCTTTTCCTATTTGTATCCCTTTAATTTTTTTGGTCTGTCTAACTGCTCTGGGTAGAATTTCAAGGACGATATTGAATAGAAGTGGTGAAAGGGGACATCCCTGCCTTGTTCCAGTTTTTAGGGGGAATGCTTTCAGTTTTTCACCATTTGGAATGATATTAGCCATGGGCTTAGCGTAGATGGCCTTCACAATGTTAAGGAATGTTCCCACTATCCCTACTTTTTCTAGTGTTTTGAGGATGAAGGGGTGCTGTATTTTATCAAATGCTTTTTCTGCATCTATTGAAATAATCATGTGATTCTTGACTTTAAGTCTATTGATAGGGTGAATTACATTTATTGATTTCCATATGTTGAACCAACCTTGCATCCCTGGGATCAAACCCACTTGATCATGGTTCACTATCTTTTTAATATGTTTTTGTATGTGATTTGCTAAAATTTTGTTGAGAATTTTTGCATCGATGTTCATTAAGGATATTGGTCTGAAATTTTCTTTCCTCGATGTGTCTATGTCTGGTTTATGTATCAGTGTGATATTGGCTTCATAGAATGAGTTTGGGAGGGTTCCCTCCTCTTCTATTTTATAGAATACTTTGAGAAGTATTGGAATGAGCTCTTCTTTAAAGGTTTTGTGGAACTTGGCGGAGAACCCATCTGGTCCCGGACTTTTCTTTGTTAGTAGGCTTTTGATGACTTCTTCTATTTCAGTACTTGAAATTGGTCTATTTAAATTGTGTATGTCCTCTTCGTTCACTTTAGGCAATTCATATGTCTCTAGAAACCTGTTGATGTCTTCGAAATTTTCTATTTTGTTGGAGTATAGATTTTCAAAATAGCTTCTAATTATTTTTTGTATTTCAATCCTGTCTGTTGTGATATTTCCTTGTTCATTCCGAATTTTAGTGATTTGGGTTTTCTCTAATTTTCTCTTTGTTAGTGTGGCTAAAGGTTTATCAATTTTGTATATTTTTTCAAAAAACCAACTATTTATTTTGTCAATTTTTTGTATTGTTTCTTTTGTTTCAGTTTCGTTGATTTCATTTCTGATTTTACTATTTCTTGTCTTCTACTATTTTTGGTGCTGGTCTGTTTTTCTTTTTCTAGGACTTTGAGCTGTAGTGTTAGGTCATTTATTTGTTGAGTTTTACTTCTTTTTTAAAATGTGATCCATGAAATACATTTTCCTCTAAGTACTGCTTTCATAGTGTCCCAGAGATTTTGATATGATATTTCTTTGTTCTCATTTACCTCTAAGAATTTTTTAATTTCCTTCCTAATATCTTCTGTTTTCCATTCATCATATAGTGGCATATTGTTTAATCTCCAGGTGTTGGAGTAGTTTCTGTGTTTTACTCTTTCATTTATTTATAACATCAATCCATTATGATCTGATAGAATACAAGGTAGTGTCTCCATCTTCTTGTATTTGCTAACAGTAGCTTTGTGGCATAGTATATGGTCTATTTTAGAGAAGGATGCATGTGCTGTTGAGAAGAAAGTTTATTTGCTCTTGGTTGGATGGTATATTCTATAAATGTCTGTTAAGTCTAAATTATTGATTGTGTTATTGAGATCTATGGTTTCTTTGTTCAATTTTTGTTTGGAAGATCTGTCCAGTGGTGAGAGAGTCATGTTAAAATCACCTATTATTATTGTGTTATGGCCTATTTGGCTTCTGAAATTGAGAAGGATTTGTTTGACATACATGGGTGAGCCACTGTTTGGGGCATGAAGTTTGTTATATCTTGCTGATTTATGCTTCCCTTAAGCAGTATGAAAAGTCCTTCTTTATCCCTTCCGACTAACTTTGAAGTCCACATTATCTGAAATGAGGATGGATATTCCAGCTTTTTTGCTGAGTCCATGTGCATGGTATGTTTTTCCCCATCCTTTCACCTTTAGTCTATGAGTATCTTTTTCTATGAGTGAGTCTCTTCCAGGTAACATATTGTTGGATCTTTCTTTTTAATCCAATCTGCCAGTCTATGTCTTTTGATTGATGAATTCAGGCCATTAACATTTAGGGTTATTATTGAGATATGATTTGTATTCCCGGTCATTTGGTTCTTTTATTTTATTTTATTTATTTGTTTATTTATTTATTTATTTGACACTACTTGGCTCCTCCTTTATTTGACAATTCCTTTAGAATAATTCCTCCCTTTGCTGATTTGCTTCTTTGTTTTTCATCACTTCCTCATGGAATATTTTACTGAGAATATTCTGTAATGCTGGCTTTCTTTTTGTAAATTCTTTTAGCTTTTGTTTATCATGGAAGGATTTTATTTCATTGTCAAATTTGAAGGTAAGTTTTGCTGAGTATAAGATTCTTGGTTGGCATCCATTTTCTTTCAGGGCTTGAAAAATGTTGTTCCAGGCCCTTCTAGCTTTTAGGGTCTGGACTGAAAAATCTGCTGATATCTGTATTGGTTTTCCCCGAATGTAATTTGGTTCTTTTCTCTCACAGCCTCCAAAATTCTGTCTTTATTTTGTATGTTAGGTATTTTCATTATAATGTTCCTTGGTGTGGGTCTGTTGTAATTTTGTGTATTTGGAGTCCTATAAGCCTCTTGAACTTGATTTTCCATTTCATTCTCCATATTTGGGAAATTTTCTGATATTATTTCATTGACTAGACTGTTCATTCCTTTGATTTGTTTCTCTAAGCCTTCCTCAATCCCAATAATTCTTAAATTGGGCCTTTTCATGATATCCCATAGTTCTTGTAGATTCTGTTCATGATTTCTTACCATCTTCTCTGTTTGTTCAACTTTGTTTTCAAGGTTAAATATTTTGTTTTCAATGTCTGAGGTTCTGTTTTCCAGGTGTTCTATCCTATTGGATATGCTTTCTATGGAGTTCTTAATTTAGTTTATTGTTTCCTTCATTTCAAGGATTTCTGTTTGGTTTTTTTTTCAATATCTCTAACTCTTTATTGAAATGATCTTTTGCTTCCTGTATTTGCTCTTTTAACTGTCGATTGGTGCGATCATTCAATGCCTGAGTTTGCTCTTTCATCTCATCATTCAGTGCCTGCATTTGCTCTTTCATCTCATCATTTGCTTCCCTGATCATTTTAATTATATACATTCTGAACTCCTTTTCTGTCATTTCTTCTGCCATGCTGTCATTGTGTTTTATTGATGTAACATCTAGATTTGTTTGGGGCATTTTCTTCCCTTGTTTTCTCATATTGTTCAGGTATCAGTGGACCGCTGAGATAGTGCAGATTTCCTCTATTGACTTATAATATCCCTGAAGATTTCTAGTATATCCCCTCTTAGGCTTCAGTGGGCTCAAGTCTTGGAGGAAGTTGATAGCGTGGTGCACCACAAGGAAGCTGCCTCTCTAGGGGTGGTGGCCTTCAGGTGGGGTATATTCCCTGCTAGTGGGCAGAGGTGCCTCCACTTGTTGACCAATGGTCTTCCAAAGGGGAACTAGGCTTTGGGCTGAGGCAAGGCCTTTTTGGGCCCGTGTCTCTGGTTTTACCATCCTTGTGGGAAAAACCTCACCTGGCAGGGAAGACTCACCCGGTGGGGAGGTCTCGCTGGTCAGTTCCCCTCCTAGAGTTTCCCCTCAATCTACAACTACCGCCTGGGCTGGGCTGCCTTCCTCTGCAATGTTCCCAGGGGCCTGGACCTACCTCCTGGGTCTGGGAGTCTCACCCTTCGCAGACAAGTCTCCTTAGGCTGCCTCTCCTTAGAGAATCTGCCCACAGTCCTGGAACCTTCGCTCTGCCCCTAAGCATGTCTCTGTGTGGCTCTTCCACCAAGAAGCCTCTGAGGTCCTGGGACCCTGCTCTGAACCTAATCGCCTGGCTATGCGGCCCTTCCTCTGAGCAGCCATCTGGAGCCCTGTAGAATTGCTCTGAGTCCCAGCGACCTGCCACACATCTCTTCCTCCACACAGTCACCCGGTGTTCCAGTGTGGTCACTAGGCATCCAAGCAACTCACTGCGTGCCTCCTCCTCCCGCCAACTGCCCGTAGCCCTGGGCAGTCACTCTGAGTCCAAGTGGCCCGCCCCATTCCTCCTCCTCCTCTGGGCAGCCCCCCGGTGTTCAGGAGTGTTCGCTTTGAGTCCAAACAACTCACCACTTGCCTCCTCCTCTGAGCAGCCCCCTGGAGCTCTGATGCAGTCACTGCGCATCCAAGCGACCCGCCACACTCCTCCTCCTCCTCCTCCAGGCAGCCCCCCGGTGTTCAGAAGCGGTCTCTCTGAGTCCAAACAGCTCACCACACAGCTCCTCCTCTGGAAACTGCCTGTAGCTCTGGTGCAGTCGCTCTGAGTCCAAGCGACCCGCCATGCTCCTCCTCCTCCTCCAGGTAGGCCCTAGTGTTCAGGAGTGGTTGCTCTGAGTCCAAACAGCTCTCCTCACAGCTCCTCCTCTGGACAGCCTCCCAGCACCCCAGTGGTTGCTCAGAGTCCAAGTGCTGTGCTGAGCGGCCTCCTCTATGATGCTCCCAGTTGTCCGAGTTCACTGCTCCAGCGGGGGAGGGGTGTCTCATTGGGCAGCTCTACTTCACAAAGTTCCCTGCATTCTGGGACTGCTGCCCCATCCGGGACGCCTCCCCAATGGGAGAGACTCAGTTGGCTGCTTTAAGTTGGTCCCAAGTCTCTCAATATCTCCTCTTTTCAGTCCTGAGTCCTGGAGCAACATGAAATGCAGCCACCCTCTAGTCCGCCATCTTGAAACACCCCCTCCCCATTGAATTTTTTCATGGACTTGTTTGGCTCTATTAGAGTCTTGGGGACCTCCTCCATCACACACATGTAGGGGGGCCATAGTAGACCAGCAAACTGTTTTCCCCACTAGGTCTGCAGGACATGAGGCAACACTTAATTTTCCAGAGTTATTAGACCAATCCCCTCCAGTTGATCCTGGATGGGACTTTATTAATGTAGTAGTAAAATAGGTTTTGTTCCCTGAAGAACAGGTTTGAGCTGAGTATTAACAAGAGCTATGGAAGGAAGTGTAAAAGGTCCTGAAAGAACAGGTGCAGATTTGCCATTAACTGGGGGATTAATTTGTGGTTTTTCAATACAGCACCACTGAGTACTTCTCTCCCAAAACGCAATATGAGTGCTGCAATCTACTCGTAAGCATTGCGGGTGATTGGGGTCTGCTGGCTTGTTATTTAACATATATCCTCCCTCACACTGACAAGGTTTATTTTTGAGTTTCAGTAAATACTCATGAGCCTTAGCAGGGTCCTCAAACTCTGCATGGCTGTAGGAGCGCAGTGAACAGGCAGCCGTCATCCAGAGAAGCAGTGTTTTGTTCATACCTGTGGAAGGAGAAGAAAAGACTCTCAGGGATGATTTTTATCCCTGGAGGAGGTAACTTCATTAACTTGGTGCACAAGGTGCTCTGGCAGCCATCTGGCTGCATCAGCTTTTTGAGAGAAGATGCAGACTGAGCCTCGACCCCAGATCAAGACTGGGTCTGGGCCATGCCATGAACTATTCAATGGATCTTTCCATTTTACCATGGCAAAATGCTTTTGAGATTCCGGGTGCCAGAAATGATCAGCGACAGATTTTCCATGATCATCCATTTTTTAAAAATTGAGAATGAGTAAAGCATGATTAAGTATATTACAGGAAGAATCCTTGATTGGGTACCATTCCCTCTTTTTTATTTTATCGATAGTAGTTTTAAGAGAGAGATGTGCTCTCTCGACCATCCCTTGGCCTTGAGGATTATAAGGAATTCCAGAGACATGTTGAATTTGTAATTTTTCACAAAATTTTTGGAGGGTTTTGGCTGTATATGCAGGTCTGTTATCTGTTTTAATTTGTTAAGGTATGCCCAAGACTGAGAAGCAATGTAATAGATGGGCAATTATGTGTTTTTTTGCTTCTCCAGCCTGAAGTGTAGCCAATATAAACCCACTAAATGTGTCTATGCAGATATGAATATATTTTAGATTACCAAACTCTAAGAAATGGGTAACATCCATTTACCACACCATGTTAGGAACAAGGCCTTTAGGATTAACTCCTAAATGTGGAACGGGTAGATGAGTAGCACACGTGGTACAGCCTTTTACTATTTGTCTTGAGTGTTCCCTGGTGATTTTATAGAATAAGCTAAGAGAGCGGGCATTTAAATGAGGTAGTTTATGAGTGTCTAGAGCTTGCCTAATATCTGAAAAGGCTACCGCAACCACTTTGGTGGCTGTGTCAGCAATTTTATTGCCCTTGACCAATGGCCCCGGAAGGCCAGAGTGAGCTCTGCTGTGTCCAATAAACAAAGGCTCCCCTCTATTATGGATGAATGTCTGACATTGAAGTAACAGTGATGCTGTTTCAGAAACATGTCTGATCTGAGAGACAGTTTCAAGGAGTGGCACCGAGTGCGCTAAGTAGGCACTGTCTGTGTAGATATTAAGGGGTCGATTGGGAAAGGCAGATAAAGCTGCAATAAAAGCCTGTAATTCAATAAGTTGAGTAGATGTGCATTTTGTCTGGAAAGTGACAGTTCTATCAAGGAAGGTGTAAGCAGCTGTTCCTATGGATGACCCATCAGTAAAGACAACAAGAACGTTGTGTAAGGGTTCCCTTCTAATAATACAAGGGAACACAAAAGGATGTAGTTTGCAAAATTGAACGAATTTATTTGGTGGATAATGATTATCTATATCACCTATGAATGAGGCACAAACTGTAGGCCACGTGTCAGTATTTTGTAACAACCAATTGACCTGAGATCAGGTGTAGGGTTGAATAATCTTATATGGTTCTATTCCAAAATATTTTCTAGAATCTTCCCTCCCCATGATAATCAGATCAGCTACTGCATCATAATAAGGCAATAGCACCTTTTTGGATGAGAAAGGAAGATGAGTACACATAATAGGATTATCTTGCCAGAAAAGCCCCTTTGGAGTGATGGAAGTATTAAGTATAATGAGTATTAAGGGGTGAATAATCTATATTGGTAACAAATTGACCTGCAATAGCATCCTCCACCCTTTTAAGAGCAGCTAATGCATCAGGAGATATAGCCCTGGATGATTGTGGATTAGGGTCTCCTTTTAGTATCTCGAACAATGGTTTTAACTCCGCTGTGGTTAATTTAAGGTATGGTCGAAGCCAATTTATATCACCTAGAAGCTTCTGAAAGTCATTAAGGGTATTTAAACGATATCTCCTGATGGTTGCCTTTTGATTAATAATCCTAGGACCATTGAGCAGGAAACCTAGGTAAGTATAAGGGTCTTGTAGCTGAACTTTTTCTGGAGCAATTTATAATCCTACTGCAGTCAGCTGCTGTTTAAGCTGTGTGAGACATAGTAATACCTGTTCTCCTGATTGTCCTGCTATGAGTATGTCATCCATATAATGATAATATACATTTGTTTCCAAGAATCTCTAATTGGTTGTAAGGCACGAGCGACAAATTTTTGGCATGAGGTTGGACTATCAGCCATCTCTTTTGGCAATACTTTCCACTGATATCTTTTCATGGGTTCTCTAAAATTTATTGATGGTAGACTAAAAGCAAATCTTTTTTGATCATCTACATGTAGAGGGATAGTGAAAAAACAATCTTTGAGGTTAATAACTACCTTAAACTATCCCCGAGGGATGGCTACTGGAGATGGCAGCCCCGGTTGTAGGGCTCCCATGAGCACTATATTGGCATTGACAGCCCTTAAGTCCTATAGTAATCTCCATTTACCAGATTTTTTCTTAATTACAAATATAGGAGTAGTCCAAGGAGAGTTACTCTCTATGATATGTCCAGCTGTTAGCTGTTCCTGCACTAACATTCAAGCAGCTTCAAGTTTTTCAGAAGTTAGCGGCCATTGATCAACCCAGACTGGTTCATTTGATTTCCAAGTTATTGGATCTGCACACAGTTGGGGTGCAGGCATGTCAATGGCTGAAATCAAAAATTTCCCAAGCCTTTTCTGTCTGTCTGTCTGTCCCACATTGGGAATGGAATGTAAAATACCATTTTCGGCCTTTCCTAGCCCTTTGCCTGGTGTATATCCCTGAGACAGCATTTGGGCAGCAACCGTTTCATTGGGGCTGCACATGATTACTTTCATCTGAGATAATAGGTCTCTTCCCCACAAATTAACAGGCAAATGAGGTATGATATAAGGCTTAATGAGACCTGTGTTTTTTTTTTGTCTCTCCAAGTGAGGTATTTAGAACTCTGCTTTGGATTTGTACTTTGACCAATACCCCTAAGATTAGTCATAGTTTCTGTGGTAGGCCAAGAAGAAGGCCAATCCTCTTGTTTAATTATGGTCACATCTGCTCCTGTATCTATTAGACCTGTAAAGGATTTGTCATCTAGCCATAAGGTCAAAGAAGGTTTTTGTTCAGTTATGTGTTGTACCCAATATACATTAGAGGATCCAAAACCTCCATTTCCTCTCCTAGGATTTTGAACTGGGTGTTTGGTTGGAACTAATGGTAATAGTATTAGCTGTGCTATTCTTTCTCCCTGAGTAACAGTAATAATGTTGTTATCTGTTTTAGCCATGATCTTAATTTCTCCCAAGAAATCTTGATCTACAACTCCTGGGAGTACTTGTAAACCTTTCATGGTAGAACTACTTCTTCCTAAAATTAAGCCAAAATAACCTGAGGGCAATGGGCCAAGAATTCCAGTATTCAAGACTTGAGGGCCCATGTCAGGAGTTAATACAACATGGGAGGTGGAACTGAGGTCCAATCCTGCGCTCCCTGGGGTTGCTCAACTGAGGTCTGAAATGGATTGTTGTTGCTGCTGTTGGCTGGGATGAAACTGACTGCCCCACATGCTTGTTTCGGGGCCTGAGGCTGGCCCCTCCTCCCATTTCCCTGATGTGGCGGAAGGGGATTTCCCTGATTGTCTCTTTTGGACTTGTATTCATTAGTCCAATGTTTTCCTCTCTTGCACCTAGGGCAGAGACCAGGTATCTTGGCCTCAAGAGTTTTTTGTAAGTCTGATCTGCAGTCTTTGGCAAAGTGTCTGCCCTTGCCACATTTAAAACAGGCCCTTTTGTTTTTGTCTTTATTATTAAGAAAGTCCCTCACTGTCCACTAAAAGCAGCCGCCATTGCTAAGCCCTGTTGATAAGAAGGTCCTATATCTGAGCACAGACGAATATATCCGGTTAAATCTGTCTTCTTTCTGTATGGTCTTATAGTGGCTTGGCATGTGGGATTGGCATTTTCATAAGCAAGTTGCTTGACATAGTCAAGACCTGCATCCGAACTGCCAAAAATACGGCCAGCCGTTGTTATAAGTCTATGAACAAAGTCAGCAAAGGGCTCATCGGGGCCTTGTTTGATTCCTGTAAGAGACATGCTGATGTCTCCCTTAACAGGCAATTTTCTCCAGGCCTTAGTGGCTGCCACCTGTATCTGAGCATACGCTCCAGGGTCATACTGCATCTGATTGTCTGTGGTTTCATAATCACCTACTCCATTGAGCATATCAAAAGTCCACCCATTTCCCGCTTGTTGATTTCTTTTAGCTGTCTCTTTGCAATTTTCAAAATATTCAGACTTCCAAAGCAAGAAGTCACCTCCAGTCAGGGTGGCTCTGACTAAAGTATTCCAATCCTGTGGTGTTAACCAATTTTCTGCTATGGAGTCTAAAATAGCAAGGGTGTGTGGTGCTGTAGCCCCGTACTGAGAAACAGCAATTTTTAATTCTTTTATGATAGTAAAATCAAAGCCAGTGTGGTGCCTCCAGGGTTGTCCCTGATTATCCCTTGTCTCAGTAACAGGGAAAGCACTTAGAGGAGGGGGTTTAAAATCTCCGTTGATTAAGGGAACTCCTACTCTTGGATACTGTTGTCCAGGTAGAATTTGGGGGCAAATATTCCTTTTAAATCCATCAGGACTGGGCACTGATTCGTTGCCTGTCTTTAGTTTTTGTAACCTGGTAATCAGGGCTTGATATTGTTCTTCTGTTTTATTTGTTCCTCTAAATGTTTAATTTTTTCTTTCAGGTCTTCCTTTGGATCTATCACCACCATTGCCATAGGAGCAGAGGGCGGGCGATAGGGAGGTGGATATGAGAAAACGGACTGTCCTTGTTTAAGGAGCCAGTCAGGATTATGATATTTTGAGGCTTCCTCATTTATGAGGTCCCAATCAACTTGCTCATTATCTATTTTATTCTCGTTTGAAGGGTCTTTAAAACGAGTCAATGAAGGATAAATTTTAGGTGGAGCTTCGTTCTGATGTTGAGTTTTCTTTCTAACATCTGTTCTGCCTGCATCTGGGAAAGGACTTGTAACTACCTCATCTTCACTCTCAAGGTAAATAAGATCTCCCTCCCCCTTATCCTCGGAGGGCTCTCCCTGAAGATCCTGTTTTGATGCTGCTTTTAAAATGTCCTCTGTCTGAGTAACCGCTGCTGCTATATCAGAATCATTTGTTGTATGTTCTAAATCAAACACCAATACCTTATGTAAATGTATGATTACACAAATGGTATTCCTTTATTTCATGTACAAACAGAGAAACAAGATGTATACCATTTGTCTACAATAAAAAAAATTTTTTAAAAAGGACAAGATTTGCTCAACCTGATGAATTTCACCTTTGGGTCCCCTCCTTCCACTTGGGAGATATCTACTTTTTCTTTTCTTTAATAAAGCTTGCTTTCTACTCTTAAAAAATAAAACAAAAACAAAACATACAATGGAGAAAAGATAGCCTGTTCAACAAATGGTGCTGGCAAAACTGGAAATCCATATGCAGTAAAATGAAATTAAATCCCTATCTCTCACCCTGCACATAATTCAACTCAAAATGGATCAAGGATCTAGGAATTAGACCTGAGACCCTTCACCAAATAAAAGAAAAAGTAGACCTGGATCTTCATCATGTTGGCTTAGGACAGACTTCTTCAATATGACCCCCAAGAGCACAAGAACTCAATAAATGGGATGAATCAATAAATGGGATGGATTCAAAGTAAAAAGCTTTTTCTCAGCAAGGGAAACAATCAATAATGTGGAAAGAAAACCTACAGAGAGGGAGAAAATCTTTTCCATACACACTTCAGACAGAGCACTAATCTTCAAAATTTATAAAGAACTTAAAAAATTTTACACCAAAAATACAAAGAACCTAATCAATAAATGGGCTAAGGAACGGGGAAGACATTTTACAAAAGAAGATATTCAGGTGATCAACAAATACATGAAAAAGTGCTCATTATTCCTAATAATTAGAGAAATGCAAATTAAAACCACCCTAAGATTTCATCTAACTTCAATTAGAATGGTGGCTATTATCAAGAACATCAGCAATAATAATTGTTGGCATGGATGTGGGGAAAAAGGCACACTCATATATTGCTGGTGGAGTTGCAAATTGGTGCAGCCACTCTGGAAAGCAGTATGGAAATTCCTCAGAAAACTTGGAATGGATCTTCCATTTGACCCAGCTATCTCACTCCTTGGTTTATACCCGAAGGACTTAAAATCAGCATACTACAGTGGTGCAGCCACATCAATGTTCATACCTGCTCAATTCACAATAGCTAGATTGTGGAACCAACCTAGACATCCTTCATTTGATGAATGGATAAGAAACTGTGGTGTGTATACACAGTGGAATATTATTCAGCCATAAAGAAGAATAAAATTCTGGAATTTGCTGGTAAATGAATAAAGTTGGAGAATATCGTGCTAAGTGAAATAAGTCAAACCCCCAAAAATCAAAGGCCAAATGTTTTCTCTGATAAATGGATGATGATACATAATGAGGGGGTGGTGAGGGGTGGTAAGAGAAGAATGGAGGAACTTTGGATGGTGTAGGGGAAAATGGGGCAAAAGGAGTAGGGGAAGGAAAGATAGTACACGGAGATAGACAGTATTACCCTATGTTTCTGTATGATTACATGAGTGGTATGAATCTACATTGTGTACACCTTAGAAATGAAAAGTTGTACCTCATTTGTGTACAATGAATCAAAATGCAGCCTGTAAAAATAAAAAAAGTCTAAAAAAAGGAAATGAAAACACTATATGCCAGAGTCAATGGGATACACCAAAAGCAGTACTATTCATCCAAATATGAAATCTCTCACACACAAACACACACACACACACAGAGAGAGAGAGAGAGAGAGAGAGAGAGAGAGAGAGAGAGAGAGAGAGAGAGAGACATACTGTGTTTTTTATTGAATACATTTTTTGGAATATTTCCTCATATTAACACACAAAGATAATGCCTTTATTCTATTATAGGGTTGTATGATACTCCATTAGTTGACTCCTATTTTCATCAATGCTCATTGAGAGTTCTTATTTTTGATTTTTATATACAACACTTCCATGAAGTTATCATACATCCTTATGAACTATTTTATATTACAATTTTTAGGTGACAAATTTCTCAAAATGAGATTGCTAAATTACAGTTTTTGTTTGAGATTCTTGAAAATAGGATTGATTCATGCTTTTCACTGTCCTTTGTAGATAATAATAATCAAAGATATATGGGTCAATAAGTGGGCTAGCAGACTCTAGTTAATTGAGTGGTTAACTATTCTAAATTCAGAAGTGAACACTGTAAACAGCCTAAATAGATAGCATTTATTGGTCCTTTCACTTTTTTCCTTTAGCAATAAATTCTACTTGACCATCTCAAGTTTCACTCAGGAAAGCTCTAGTAATAGGCAGTTCCTTATTGAAAAACAAGGTTTTTATTTTTTTATTGTCTAACTGACACAAATGAACACTAGTATTGATTTTACTGTATCTAATATACCAATCATTATTAGAGAAAATCTATCATGCACTGAATATAGTATATTGAAAGACCACTATCCTAAGACAACCCTGTTACTATCAAAATATGCAATCCTGCTTTATTCTCTAATGCAAAGTTTTCCTTATATGTAAATAAGATAACTGAAATAGACAAATTTAATGGTCCTTTCTGGTTCTAAAATTCTATACTACAACTCTTGCCAACAAAGGTACACTGACTTACTACTCAACATTTAAAATATTTCTGCAAAGCAGAATTATTAGAATCATTTCTCTTGGATCTATTCATATTGCAAAACCTGGAGATAATTGTGGGTATGCTTTGCCTAATTTTTTGTTGTTGTTTTGGTTTGATTTTTATTTGTTTTTTGTTTTGTTATCAGGTATTGAACCCAGGGGTGCTTAACCATTAAACCACATCCCCAACCCTTTTTTATTTTTTATTTTTGAAGAGAGTCTCGATAAGTTGCTTAGGTCCTTGCTAGTTGCTGAGGCTAGTTTTGAACTTGAGATCCTCCTGCCTCAGCCTTCTGAGCTGCTGGGATTAAAGGTGTTGCCACCTCATCCAGCTCTCCTTAATTATTAAAAAGTAAAACTGAATATACTGATTCCGACTTCACAATGTTATGAAGATTCAGTAAAAGAATGATCTTAATTAACTTTTTATATTACTTCCCTCATATCAGCACTTAGTAAGTCCCACCTTTTTGCATTATGATCACTGGAAAAGGTTTGAAGGTCATTTTTAAATGTTGCCTCACTCTATCATGTTTCAAAATATTTAAAAAGTACAAAAGAATAAAATCAAATAATTAATAATAATTATCAAAAACTTGGGTGACATAAAATCTATCTTAGCCCTGCAAACAAACAACAACAAAAACTTTCAAGCATACTTACTTATGGGCTGGTATTGAAAGCACTAAGAAATAAGAAGTAGAAGAGATTATAGAGTATATGCTCAAAGTCATCACACACCATCACTTTATCTAGTTCCAATCCATGAACTAAAAGAACCCCGTGCTGTGTAACTTGAATAACAATGACAAACCCCTTCTTTGTGGGAAGAAGCATCTTTGCACAACTCCAGCACTCACAATCCCTATTCCTATATACATACAGGCCAAGCCATATAGTTCTTTTGAATTTCTATATATCATAAAATTTTCAACTGCTACATATTACAGCAAAAAAGAAACATGTAAACTATGAAATTATTTTGGGCTAGAAAGGACACAAAATTCTGGCCCAATCTCAAATTCATTCTCTTCTAAAATGCAACATAGGCTGGGCACAGTGGTACACACCTATAATCCCAGTGACTCCACAGTCTGAGGCCAGAGGATCTCAAGTTCAAAGCCAGCCGCAGCACAAAGTGAGGCACTAAGCAGCTCAGTGAGACCCTGTTTCTAAATAAAATATTTTTAAAAAGGGCTGGGGATGTGGCTCAGTGGTGAAGTGCCTACACCTGGGTTCAATACCTGGTACCAAAATAATAATAATAATAATAGTAATAGTAATAAAATATAATGTATATCTTGTCTATCTTGGATTCAAACACTGCAGAATTTTTGTCTATATTCTTTCTACTCCAAATATAAGTCCATCTTCTCCCCTTTGGGAGTTTCCCATGCTGCTTTAGTTTAGTTTAGTTTTGTTTTTGTTTTTTGTTTGTTCACAGAGTTCTCATCCCCTAACCTCAAGATCCCTGTCAAATCCACACTTCTCTACTAATCAGTCACTAATCATTCCCTGTTCTTGATTTGAGATGTTAGTGAAGATAACTTTCTGTGACTCGATGTGCCTCTGCCACTTTGCCATGAGTCTATAGAGATCCAAAAAATCCAAGTTACTTTTACTCTTTTCAATATAATTTGCTTCTTAATCTTCTAGCATCAGTTATTAAAGATTTTTTTTTGAATTAAAATAATTGAACTGAATTGATTTGAATTAAAGATTACTAGTCAACCTTGAAGAATGTAAGGGACAAAATTAATCTATGGTCCTTGGTCCCCACTGGCAGCAGAGAGAGAGAAAAGCAGTCATCAAGTGACCTATAAATATATCATTAAACAAAATATAGTTCTTTTCAGTTTTATTCCTAAAGTATAATTTGAAAGAAGGAAAGTTTGGGGATTTGAGGGAATTTTAGTCTTCTATTTACATCACTGACAGTATCCTTGACTGCATTGTGTCAGGTAGGAATCATTTAAAATGTTACATATACAAGAAAGATTGACATTCCCTGACAATCATAATTTTACAATTTAGTGGACTAAGAAAATAAAATAATAATTATTCATCAGTGTTATGGAAGTGGAAAGATTTGTGAAATGCCCTGGAGGGAAGTGAAGGCTTCCAATAATCACGTGTGATATAAAGAGTGGGGACAAAGAGGCAAAAGGAGACAGATAGGTAGACACTGTAGCATAGTTGTGGGAAAGCAGGTGCAGTCAGGGAGTTGTTAGAAAATAAATCCATGTTAATTGTTTATTTCCTTCAACAACCACCTAATGGTCTTTTTGCATTCAATAGAACATTCACACCTACAAAACTAACAGCATGCCACTTAGAAGGACATAAGACGGTAACCACAGCTTACTTGCAAGATAGTTTCCAGGATCCCCACTGAATGGGAACTCCTGCAGTGCTTCATACAGAAATTTACGAAGCTGTCCAGAAACAATTCTCTCCCACATGTGGCAACACAGATGCCCAGAGATGAGATCCCCATAAAATGAGTATGGGAGATGTCCTGGCTGAAAAGTTTCATGTCTCACAAAAGACAATTTCTCTTATAATAACTCCATAAATTTCCAAGAATCCCATAAAGGGTATGTGCAGGAGCAAGAGTCACCAAACTTGGAGAAACCCAATGTTAATTTGCCAGTCAAGGGTAATTTTTCCATAAGCAAGATTGTCAAGAAATATGCTCATATCTTGACATACTTAGTCAACCAGTGACCATAGTCTTACATAGAAGGGGAAAGGATTTTGTTAATCCTTTGTCCACACTCACTCCTTGATTAGTTCTGGGTGGAACAGTGCTCCAGGTAGTGGGTGCAACATATAGAAGCCTAGGAAAAGGGAAAGAATGATAGATACATTCCAGCATATAAATCAAGTTCACAATGCCAGCAGCATATTGGGGATTGGGGGACAAGAAAGGATACTGGAACTAACAGAAGAATAACGATGGAGAAGCAAAGTAGAATATATTTTGCAAGAGCATAATTTAGTGTAGATCTATAAAAGGGTCTAAAGTACAAATAGGATTTCATCATATTTACATTTTATATAGTTATCTATGACAGCTTTATGGCTGTCTAACAGAGAGCCTCATATCTTGAGTTCAATCTCACAGATTCACTCTTTAACCTTCCCCACCTGTTGTCTTCCTAAGGGGTTAGTTTGAATGTTTTGCAACCATTGGGTTCCCTACTTTCTAGTCTTGTGCTAGACTCAACCTAATGAGAACCTGAGCAAAAGATCCAAGGAAAAAAGAAGAGCGTAGAGCCAGTATATTTCCTCCACTGTATTCTGCCCTTCGAGGTTTCCTCAAGTTGGCTCTGTCCTTTGACCTGTTATCCCTGCTCTTCTTCATGCCTTCAAAACCAGCACCATTTATGATTACACAAATGGTATGAATCTATATTGTGCACAATCATAGAAATGAAATTATGTACCCCATTTGTGTACAATGAATCAAAATGCAATCTGTAAAATGAAAAAAAGAAAAAGAACCAAAAGGACAATAGCATAATATCTTGTCTGTGGTAACAGTAGCTGAGCTCACTTGGACCATGGGTTCAGTGACCTCTGGGTGCCTGGGCTACTGAGCATGGTGAAATGAAACAACTTCCTAGGTAACACTATGCAATCAGCTCACCCCAATGCTGTCTTCTCAAAACATTCTTTCAAACAAGTTTTCACTTTTACATCCTTAATCTTTGGATGACTTCAAGGCATGCTTCCTACTGTCCTGGTGCAAAGTACTTGTTTCTCTTTAATAATGGTAATCTTTTCATCAACTGCACTTTCTTTGGCCTCAGTTTTATAAGTGTTTTTTTCTGACCAAACTGCAAGTTTTTCAAATCTTTCTGCTCTCCTTCTTCCTCCAGATCCTCACTGTAAACCTGACCAAAAGCATACAACAGTACCCATGTCACAATCTGAAGGCTGTGATTCCTTCAAATTTCCTCCACCAGGTTAATTAGTCTGTCACCTTTAAACTCATCCTCACACAAAGTCTCAGCACATTTACAAAATGTAATCAAGATATTTTGGTTTTGTTTTCCAGAATGTAACATATGCGACCTCTGGTTCAATTCTTAACAGAGTCCTCACTCCCATATGAAACCTCATGAGCACAGTCTACTTTCTGCATTCCTGTTGGGATTCTGATCTTCTGAGCTCACACCAGAACTGCTTGTTAAGTTCTACTTACAACATTCCGGGATTGTTTAGCTTGTATCTGCAAACCTATCCAAACTCCTCCTGCCAACAAATTCCAAAGTCTTCTGTACCACATGGTCAGATATAGTCATAGCAATGATTCCACTCTAGGTATCAATTTTCTGATAGTTTTTCTCTGTGACCAAAGTATCTGACATGACATATTTTGGCTCACAGCTGCAGAAGTGGCAGGCTCCATTGCACAATCATGCAGAGCACCATGGCAGAACACCATGGCAGAAAGGCATGGCAGAAGGAGGCTGCTCAGCTTAGGACAACCAGTAAGAAGAGAGACAGAGCAAAGGGACAGAGACAAGAGCATGCTCATAAAGATCAAATCCTTCAAGGATGTCCTACATCCTACAGTTCCATCACCTCCCAATAATGCCATAAAATTATTTATCTACAGCTGAAGTCAAAATCCTCATGATCCAGAAAAATAAATCCTACTAATCCATTCACCCCAAAATCCTCACCTCTGACCATTGCTGCTTTCGGAACCAAGACTTTAACAAATGACACTATGGGGGACACTTCAGATCCAAACCATAATGAAGTAGTAGGCCCATTACATCTCTTGTTCTGGGTATGATGTCTTTAATAAAAAAGGCCAACTAACTTTATTGTTCATTTGTCACCAGAGGAGGTCCAAAGAGGGCCCCAGAGAGGGGATTTCAACTCAGGATGACAGAGTCCTTGATGTATCTGACAGAAGAGTTTCAGCCTGTATCAGAAGCACAAGTAGAGGTTTATTTAGGAAAGCAAGGATTGTGCATTGGAAAGGAAAGAGAGGTGCAAATTATCTGGAGAGTGAGAAGCAATTGCTTGGTCTGGGGTTCTAATATTCACAGAGAGAAAGTAGCTAGGGAGCTGAAATAGATATTAAGTCAGGGCAGAGACATCCTGTTTCCTGCCAGCTTTCCTTAACTTGTGCATGGCCTCGCATAATGCTACTTTCTACAAGCAAGGAAATGAGCACAAGGATGGGGGCTGACTTGCTCACAAGTTGCTTCTTTTGTATTACAGTGGTTTATGAGCCTTGCCTGAATTCCAGTATTCATGAGCACTTCTCTTTCGAGATTCAGTAGTTTTTATTTCCAAATTCCTATCTCAGTATGTGGATTTTGATCTGCATGCACATAATGTTTTCAACATCCACCCAAAAAGGGCATCTAAGGCAGTTCACATTCCCCTAGGACAGATACCAGTGTACGTTCATAGTCTTGCTTTAGAGATACTCTGATTGGCCTGCTCTCTGTCACAATAAATTCAAAGATTTGTGACTCATTTGATTACATCACAGACCATGATATTTTAAATGAGCTCACTAAGTCAATAGATCTGATGAGCAAAAAAAGATACTCTGGGTAGTTAACTAAAAGAGTGGAGGGTAACAAGTGGTTGAAATATTGGTGCAGTTTTAGGAATCCTGTGGTTTAAGCCATACCAACTTCTCTTACAAGATAAAAAAGGAGTTACTGCACGTTGCACCTCCAGTGCTAGATGAATAACATGACTGAGCAAAACAGATTGCTAGACCTCTTCCAGTTTGAGAGGAAGCATGTATTGTGCTTGAGAATCTGGTTCAGACTTATTTCTCTAGAGACTTAAAAACATTCTCAATTTTGAGTGGATCACAGAATAAACCAAAAAAAGTACTTCAAAGTTTAGTCTAACTATTCCCTTTAGACTTCCAGATTTATTAGTGATAGCACTAGGAATAGCAACATACCCAATTTTACTTTTTCCCCTAGGACAAATAATTCCTTCAAAACCCTCAAATACTTCATTAACGGCAAAATGCATAGTGATCAATGGATTTATCTCCATCTTGGCTTTACCACACAAGCTTCTGACAACAATTTTAGAAGGGGCTAGAATCAGTAATGAAAAATAAGGGTTGCTTATGTGATTGACCATGTTACCTAAACAGAGAAAGAAAAGAAATGAGAAAAGGAGACAAATACCATCATTGCAAATGCAAATATAAAGGAGTGGGATATTTTTCATGTTTTTGTTTCTTTGTTATTTATGACTCTGTTCCCATCCATTAATATAAAAGAATGTTCTTCAAATATTTTCCAAGGTATGTAAGTTCTAAAAAATATTTATGAGTTTAAATCAAATGCTTTAATAAAAATAATGTTGTGATTTATTGAGTAAATCAAAGCATTACTTAATCAAAGCAATTCACCTCCATATGATTCTTTAATTTCTTATTGGCAAAGCATTTTCAAATATATAATACTTACCTAATATATCTGTAAAGGAGAAAAGAGGAAATATTGTTCTTCCTTTAGCTAATGAAACCACCAAAGTACAGAGGTTTTCTGCACAGATTTAAATAATTTATATTAAAATGCAAACATCTTCCAATATGCTTTAAAAAAGTGCATTGGGTCACTTTGGTATGCTATATGAAATTAGACTTTCTATCCCAATTAATCTGAACACTAGAAAAACATTTGTGTTTCTTTCATAATGTGTGTCAAGCACTGTACTAGGCCTAGGAATTTAAAAATGAATAAAATAGTAACCTCAACTCTTAGGAAAACACATATACACATACACACATTTATACACGCACATACACACACACATACAGGAGTTATAACATGATATACTCAATATAAACAATCTACTTTGACACCAAAAATAAATAAATAAAGAGTAAGTAAGTTAGTGGTTAATACTGAGTGATGTTATAAAAGACCTTAGAGAGAAGGTAATCTATTTTATGGAAGTTTAAAAGATGAGAAGGATTTTGTAAGGAAGTAAAAGGACACCGGGAAGAAGCTTTAGTTAGGAAGAGAGCAAAATAAAGAAGCAGAGCTTATACCATAGAAACACAAAGACTTAGGGGGTGACCAAGGAAGGAAAGAAGCCATTAAAACTGAGAACAATTGAGCTGTGAAGAGCAATGGGTGATGATCCAGGTCTATATTTTGTTAAAACAGCATTAATTTTACTGTGAATACTAGAAATCAAAATGCCCATGAGATAAACATAACACTTATCACATCCTATGTTTCTGAAGTCTGCCAAATTATATGACAGATTTTGTAATGGGAAGAAGAGACAATTTTTACTAACATGGGGCACTTAAATGTGTGTTGTGTCATTCTTTTGCATCACATTTCATGCATTGTATTTGTCTCATGCCTATGCATTTTATTACTTTGGGGATAAATATTTCTATGAAGATCATCAGTTCTCTTAAAACACTAGCAATAGCAGTCAGCATTTAATACCACTCTACACAATCAATTTCATAACTTCTCTTCAGGGAGTTACATTCTAGGAATAGCAAAAGTATGGGGAAATAAAAGTACAATGGGTATAGAAAAGTGAAAATTAGTGAGAAATTGCCTAGTGACTATCAATCATTCTTGACTAGCAGAGTTTAAATGCACCTAGATCCTAAGCATGCTTTTTCATTTATGGTACACCTGAAGAAGTTCTTTTAAGGGCAAGAGCTTACTACAATACTACAAATTGTACATTCCTGTATAATCATTTCTGTCTCACTGTATGTCATGGTCTAGATATGAGATGTCACCCAAAAGTCCTTGTGTTAAAGCAGGGATGCTTGGAAGTAAAATAATTAGATTATAAGTGCTGTAACTTAATTGGTTCATCCTAGTTTGAGTGAACTAAGTGAGTGGTGATTGTAGGCAGTGGCTGAAGCAGGTGGGTCACAGGAGGCATGCCTGGAAGGGTTCACCTTCTCTGTGGCACTTTCCCCCTCTCCTCTCTCTGCTTCCCAGCTGTCATGAGGTGAGCAGTGCTTCTCCTCCACGCCCTCCCAAATGTGATATGCTGATTCTTCTTATGCCCAGAGCAATGGGCATGGCCAACCATGGAGTTAACCTCAGGAACCAAGAGCCAAAATAAAATTTATCCTCTGTAAGTTTTTTTTTTTTTTTTTAAATATTTTGGTCACAGCAATGCAAAACTGACTAATACTATTCATACATACATGATAGCAACAATAATAAAGTAACTGGGTTTTGTTGATTTTTTGGGGGGGTAAGCTGTATAGGTCTTTCCATATTTAATAATGGTAATACTTGTTTATGGAATAATATTAAATGATTGATTTTGAAGAATTAAACAGAAATATCCAATAAAATCTATTAAAAAAGATTCTGTGAAGCACCGTAGTAAATGCTTTCTGTATATTCTTCTAATTTTTTCAACTACCTGTGGGAGATAAGTTGTATCTTAAATTTACCACTGATGAAAACAACCTAGAAAGGTAATCTGTTTTGTTTAAGGAAATAAAAGTCATATACAGAAAACATAAAGAAGGATTGAAGTAGTGCTAATATGAAAGACTCAGGTATTAACCATGAAAAAATCAAACAACCATAAGAAAAAAGTCCCAACATGAAAACTGGCAAAAGATGTGAACAGTCACTAAAGATAGATGGTTAGCAAAGAAGCACATAAAAATATGCTGTCATTTAATTATTATCAGAATGTAAAGTTAAAACATTGAAATATCAGTACACACCTAGCAATAGCTAAAATTTTTTTAAAAAATAACAAAATTAAATGACTGATACCAAATATTAGCAAGGATATGAAGGAATTTGGTCTCTTATACACTGCTGATATCAATGTAAACTGTTTCAAGCCCTCTGGAGAACAGTCTGAAAGTTTGCCAAAGGTTAAAAATAGACTTACTCTATATGATCCAGTCACTCCACTATAAGATATTTACCCAAGAGAAAGGAAAGCACACGTCCACACAAAGAGTTGTACAGGAATTTTCATCCCAGCTTTATTTTAATAGTTCCATCCGTAAACAACAAAAATGCCAATCAGTGGGTGGCAGGACAAAGGAATTGTCATAAAACTATAATGTTATACAACTCAACACTAAAAGGAACTATTGGTACAAGCGGCAACATGGATGAATCTCAAAATACTTAGTGAAAGAGACCAGGAATAAAGTTCTATTTATTGCACATTAAATTGTAGAAAATACAAACTAATCTATATAGGGATCAGTGTTGTCTGGGATGGGATGGGACAGGGACAAGTGGAAAATGAAGGATTACAGAGCACAAAGGGCTTGTGAGGAAACTTCTGGGATTGATGAAAATGTTCACTATCTTAAATTTAGGTGATGGTTTCACTTGTGTGTGTGTGTGTGTGTGTGTGTGTGTGTGTGTGTGTGTACAATATATGCTATCAAACTGTAGTAGAGTTTTTATATATGTTAATTCTCTGTAAAGCTGTTTAAAAAGTTTATGTGTACTGTTATGGATATTTTTCATTATTGTCTTAATTTGTGTGAATTATCAATATTTTAGCAATGGTTATCTGTGTAAAGGAGCTGTTTTGAATTTTCTTCTGTGAGTTCATCCTCATTTTCTTTATACCCTACAACATTGTTAAATATCCTTTTAAGACTAAATATTCTAATATTTAATTTTTTTTTTTTTTTTTTTTTTTTTTGGTGGTGCTGGGGATTGAACCCAGGGCTTTATGCTTGCAAGGCAAGCACTCTACCAACTGAACTATATCCCCAGCCCACTCTAATATTTAATTCTTTAAAAAGTGTATCTCTCTCTTGCCAAGTATGGTGGCCAACGTCTGTAATCCTACCTACTGGGGAGGCTAAAGCAGGAAGATGAGAAGTTTGAGGCCAGCCTGGATGAGAGCCTATCACAAAATAACATGTAGCTCAGTGGTATAGGCACTTGCCTAGCATGTGGTAGGTTCTGTGTTTGGTCCCCAGTACTGCAAAAGACACACCTTTCTCTCTCTCTCTCTCTCTCTCTCTCTCTCTCTCTCTCTCTCTCTCTCTCTCTCTCTCTCCCCCCTCCCCCTTTAACAAAAGATGAGAAGGTAAAATCAATTTGTAGCCAGTTGGTACATTCTTCCTACTTTTCCATAGTATCTGATTTTTGTATCTGTACAGTGAAGAAAAAATTATATTTAAAAAAATAAATACGTATTTTGAAGGACCTACTTGAAGCACACACTTGAAAAGTTGTCCACTATATTGGCAATTACTTCCATACATACTAATAATACTACATATTTTAAAATAACAAGGAAATCAATTTTATACACTTGCTTTAAAAATGGGCATTTACACTCAAGATGAATTGATGATGACTGGGTTAACCCTTTCCCTGCATTCCTTCTGCCACCACCATCTTTTCCTCAAGAAAAGATCAGAGCTGCAGGGCAAGGGCAGTTCGGTCCCTTTTTTGCAAGTCACAGTGCCTACTCTTATGACAGTATTTTTAACTTAGGTAAAAATAATAAATTAAAACTCCCAGGAGCAGGAATCTCGCATTGATGATGGGACAAATGCTTGAATAAATGGAGTCCTATAACTGTATCTGTCTGTGTCGTAGACCCCAGGACCAGAATGGTCCAACCACCACAGGTGCAGTGCGTGGTGGAGCCAGAAGCCCTCGCCGTGGAACTCGGCGCCTGTGGAAGGGAAGGGGTGTGTGACGCAGTCCCTGTCACTTAGGCCCGCGTTCTGACTCACACCAGAAGCCCCCTCACCCGACTTCGTCCTGAGCCCGCCGGGTCTCAGTTTCCCCACTTCCAGAAAGGCAGAGCCATGCTGTCCTGTTTCCGTTTCCTCTCCAAGTACATCAGCCCTTCGCTGCTGGCCCTGCGCACCACAGGCTGCAGCATTGTGATTCCGCAGCTCTGGGTCTCCAGGCGCCCCTGGGGCCCTCAGTCGGCCACCCCGCGACTTCTGCTGGCCACAGTGGCCTCCTCCTGGGACCCCTCTGGGCCTTCCCGCGTGCGCCAGAACTTTCACCGCGACTCCGAGGCCGCAGTAAACCACCAAATCAACCTTGAGCTCTATGCGTCCTATGTGTACTTGTCCATGGCCTATTACTTCTCCCGCGATGACGTGGCCTTGTACAACTTCTCCAGGTATTTTCTTCGCCAGTCCCGGGAGGAGAGAGAGCATGCAGAGAAGCTGATGAGGTTTCAGAACCAGCGAGGAGGCCAGATCTGCCTAAAGGACATCAAGAAGCCAGACAAAGACAACTGGGAAAGTGGGCTGCATGCCTTGCAGTGTGCTCTAGTCTTGGAGAAGAATGTGAACCACTCATTGCTGGAATTGCACACCCTGGCCTCAGACAAAGGTGACCCCCATTTATGTGACTTTCTGGAAACCCATTACCTGAATGAACAGGTGAAGTCTATCAAAGAACTAGGTGACCATGTACACAACTTGATTAAGATGGAGTCCCAGGATGCTGGCCTAGCAGAGTACCTTTTTGACAAACATACCCTTGGAAACGAAAAACAGAACTAAACCACAGGCTGCCTTTCCCACAGCCCAGTGGACCCAAGATCTAGAGTCAGCTGACTCCTG
This sequence comes from Sciurus vulgaris, assembly GCF_902686455.1. Taxonomy (NCBI): domain Eukaryota; kingdom Metazoa; phylum Chordata; class Mammalia; order Rodentia; family Sciuridae; genus Sciurus; species Sciurus vulgaris. Next base: position 52,026,801 of record NC_136466.1, read on the forward strand.
CTTTCTTGCCTTTAAAATTCACCTTCATCTTTACATTCTTCTGTTATACTGTTGCTCCAATAAAGTGATTTGTAGAGAATATACTTAGCCCATGTTAACAATGGCTTTCTGCCAGCATCAAGATACTAATCTTTTCACAGCCTGAATGATAGCCCAGGAGAGTAGGGTGTGAAAAGAACTGCAAAAAAAAGTACACAAAGTGGATGCAAACTAATGTTTCCCATTCCAGGTGTTCTTCCTAACAATGAACCTACCCTAAAATTCCATGATTTTCAATTCAACAAGTGCCTGCTGTTTTCAAGATCTTATGCAGAAGACTGAAGCAGGAAAATACATAAGATAAATATACAAATAAGACAAAGTTAAATATATATATATATATATTTCATATATATATCATATATACAAAATTCTTGGACAATGTTTTCTTTTTCAGTGTTTTCCAAGGAATAGTAGTGTCTAGAGATGATTTGTTTTTTAAAAAGTTTTCATAATCAAATAAATTTGGAAAAAAACTATATCAGGCACCAATACTAAACTTGGAAAATCACAGTGTGTATTAGAATTCTAAGAGCCTTGAGAAGTCTCTCAATTAAAAACAAAAAAATCAAATGAAAAGACTTAATTATCATTTTTAGCTTGGTGTTTCCTTACTCTAGGCAATCTCAATTACTTTTTCCTTTTAAAAAATAATAATATAACAAAGCATTTCAGTTTGGTTCCAGACTCTGTGCACTTTGCCAGTTTGTCACATAGCCTCATTTTTAACATATCCTAAAGAGTGAAAATACTGTATAAAACCCCATTCCTGTCATCTTTAGAGTAGAGGAGAAAGAACAACGTATATAAAGGATCCAGAATGAAGGAAACATCCTGCCTGGTAGATGTTTTCTTCAGAGAGGTGAGAAGGGGAGATGAATGGGAGAATATTTGGTGAACAGGCATTAGGCCAGACTAGAGCACAAAAAAAATCATTTTTTGGACAGAAAGGCTGAGAACATTGTGTGTAGGTAAGAAGAGAGTTTGGCCTTATTTTGGTGAGCAGAGGCAATGTTTTCAAGTACTCCTAAAGGAAGAATGCTGTGCTAAAAATTGAGTAATCAGAAGCTTAATCATTTTGTATAAAATAATAATGACATGAATGTCTATGATTATTGTGGGTCATCTGAGAAACAGATGCCAAGATGAGATTAAGCACACAGTATTTTAGAGAAAACTAAAAGCCCTCTGAGAGAAAATGGGAAATGAACTGAGAGAAAAAAAGGAAAACCTATTTGGAGTCCTTGCAAGGTTGGTCCCCAGGGAAGGAAGAAAGGAAAGTTATGCAAGTCTGTTAGTGAGACCTCCAGCCAACATCACTAGTCAGATGAATCCCAAGTCTCCCAGTAATGGGCCCACCTGAGTAAGTTTTCTGTATAAAGTTGCTAACTGGGAGGAACCCATAGTCAGTGAGGACTTACAGTAAACTAATTAATGAATATTAGGCCAGACACACTGTTGCACATGTGTAATCCAAGTGACTTGGGAGACTGAGACAGGAGGATCACAAGTTTAAGACCAGCTTCAGCTATTTAGCCAAACCCTCAGCAACTTTATGAGACCCTGTGTCGAAATAAAAAATAAAAAAAGGACTGGGGATGTAGTTCAGTGGTAAAGCACCCCTGGATTCAATTTCAGAGCACAACAGTAGGGGACCTTAGCATATGAAGTCCCTAAAGTCCAGGATCTGAACAATACATGCCTATAATCACATAAGTTCAATAAAATAGTTTAAATTAAAACACCATACATGGAACAACACTGAGTTGTTGTTAAATATGATTTTGTCAAACACATTATTAGGTAAGCAGAAATTCACAATTTATTATCTTAAAAGCAAGCAATTTTACAAAACAGGGTTATATTTTTATATTTATATATAATTATGTATATAAAACCACAAAGAAATTATATAGCATGTATTTAAAATGGTTGAACATATATGTACATATATATATATATATATATATATCTCAAGAAATTTAGCTAATCTCTTAAATAGTGAAGTTGTGGTTTTTTAAAAATTGTCTTTTTAACAAGCACCCATAATTATCATACTAAGGAAAGAAAAGCAAAATATAGGGTGGAGAGACAAACCGTAAGCCTGAAATATGATGGAAATAATGGAAGTCAAACAGATGCTGGTGAGAGTACATAGTCAGAATCATTAAAATTTTGTGATCGATCAAATGGAGGGAGTTACAAAAATGAGGTATGGGAAGAAAATTAGTATCAAGTCTATATTACCAGAGAATAAAGGATTTAAGAATAAATATGGATCTCAGCAGGAGGACTAAGTGGAGGTGGGGGAGTCATAATGATTTTGGTTTGATTATGCTGATCAGTCTCATTTTACATTCCATCCTTAAATGGGCCTATTTTGCTGCACAGGAATCCTATTACATTGCTTTAGAAATTTTCCTCTTCAATTTTTCTAGATGAGTGTTTTTCAAACAGCACATTGCAACCCATTAGTGTGTCATGAAATTGTTTAGTGAGTCACTTTCTACCTTCTGAATAAAATATAATTGAAGTGCTTTGAAAGAAAGTGAAGTTAGGGTATTAACTACTGAAAACTGTTTCAATTGTGTGTGTGTGTTTGTGTGTGTGTGTGTACATGTGTTCTTATGTATTTACTTCTCGGGTCATGTTTCTTATTCTGTGTTGCTATCAAAAAGGTTCAATAACTACTCTCTTAGGTCATTGTTTCCCAGATTATCCTCTCTCCTCCAACCTCCAAATCTTTTCTCACTCTCACTCCCAAAAGTCAGTTGATAAGCTTCTTACTTCTTGAGAAATTAGAAGTAATTTCAGGAGAATTTCACATTTTTCCTGCACTGAATTAATCAAGCACTTAGATCCATAGTCACATATTATGCTGTTTGTTCTGGTGCAGAGGTTGAAGCACCTATATTGCCTCCTAAAACCATCCTCCTGCAATGTCCTTAATCCTAAATTTCCCCCATACTTAAGAACACAAGTGTACCTACAAATCCCCTCTCTCGAATCAATTTTTCCTTCTTTATTGGTTAATCCCCATGAGAATGTGCAAGCATTGAGTTATTGCTCCTCATTTTTAAAAAAAGTAATGCTAATAGTGGGCTTACATTACTTGCAGCAAATACCAGGCACCCAACAAATCTTTATCCCCATTCCCACTCTTTTTCAACAAAACTTCTTGAAAAGTTGTTTCTCCTTCCTGCCTCCACTCCTTATTCAGCCCTTACTTGATCCCTCCAGTATAAGGCTGTATCAGTCACCACATGAGACTTTTTTTCCCTGTCAAGGTCATCTATGACTTCCATATTAATAAATCCATTTCTCTTATTCAACCAACTAGCAGTACTTGTAAGTTCTCTCTTGAAGCACTCTCTTACTCTCATATGTCTTAGTCACTGTTTCTCATCCCCACTCATCTTCCTGACCTTTAAACCCTGGAATAGTCCTTTCATCTGGATTTTTCTTTATCGGTAGTTGTTTTCCAAAGTTTTCATCCAGGATAGTGACTTCTATTTGCTGAAAGATGACATGTTTATGTAGTTTGCTTAATCTCACCTCTGAACTCCAGGTTTATGTGCAAATCAAGTAACTGACTTTTCTTCAAATACGTAATAAGTATCTTAGATTTAACATGCTTAAAATCGCACTCTTGACTTCATCACTCTCCAATGTCTTCTCATCCTAATCTCTTGCTTCATGATAAATATGGCATCTTCCCACTAGTCTTTCTGGATGACTCTATTTTTATCCACATGGCAATACAGTCCCATAGCAAATTCTTTCAAGTCTTCCTTAGAAATAGATTTTGAATCTTAAACCACTTCTGAAAACACTCATCATTGACATTTTGCTATGAGCTCTCACCCTTTCCTCATTTTACATATTACCTCACACTCTTAAAAGGTCTTACTGCTTCTACACTTGAGAACATACATTCATTCCACAAAGCAGCCGAAGTGTTTCTTTTATCTTATAGGTATAATTCAGATCTTATTACATCTCTGTTCAAAACTCTTTATCAACTTCTTCCCTAATTTGGAGGAAAATTCAAGGGCAAGTTTCTTACCTTGCCCCACAGGCCTTCTGTGATCTGAGTCTCTGATATCTCTTTGAACGGATGTTTTTGTTTTGTTTTATGTGTGTATAAAAGGTGGTAAAATTGTAAGATTTTATATATGAAATATATGAATACATATTCTATATAATATGTATTGCATACAATGAGGTTGAAGAAGTATCAATCTTTTAATGTCAATAGCATCTCTATTGGGGAGGGATGAGGAGAATGTCTTTAGCTCACTATTCTCCAGTAACATTTGCCCCCATTTTTCCCCTATACCTTAAGACCGATTCCTTCTGGTGGAACATTTTGCTCCCAAGCATGTCCTCCAGATTTCTGATTGTCCTTGCATAAAAGGACTTCACTGATTATCCAATTTAAGTTTTTCACTGCATTTCAGTCATTCTCTTCCTCCTAACTTGATTTACTTTTCTCCATGGCACTTACCACCAGTTTCTTACTGGTTTGCTTAGGCATTCTTCTCTCCCTTGAGTGTTTGCATAACTCTAGAGAAGCACCTATTGCCTAGTAAGTTCTCAATGAAAATAAATAAATGAATGATGGAGGAAGTGAATGATGAAAAATATCCTGAAACCAGCTGGAAGTGCTCATCTGAATCTTTCCAGAAGTATCAGAGGCATATCTGGAAGTGACTGTATGGAGATGATAAATAAAACTGAACTCACAAAGAAAACAGGAGAAAAAAAAGAGACAGAGAAGAGGGACCCAAATACAGAAGCTTCAGAAACTGGAGAAGTTCTAGATTTAGATAAAGAACCCTTGAAATGATACAGAAGAAGAACATAAATATATCAAAACAAAAATAAATATAGCACTCATCTTGGAAGTTTAGTAAACTCCACTGCTGCAGAGTTTACTGAAATTGTGGACTGAAAAGCCATCAGAGTTAACATTTAATCATTCACTGATCATTCCAGAATATTGATTGCCTTTAGGAATGGTGAAGACAGAATGGTAGGCATAAGGTAAATGAGGTGAAGAACATAGAACCCTTTTGAGAAGTATGTCTTTTTAGGTAATTGAAGGACAAGAGGGAAGAAGATAGCTACACATGTTGTTAACCAATGAAATAAGCCAGAAAAAAAGGAGACACATGAAACACAAAGGATAGAATGAGTTTCTAGGGGAGGACAGAGATAAATTAAAGGGCCCAGGAAGATCTCGAAAGATGTGTCCTCCCAAACCAGCATGCACAAGAGAGGAAAGAAATAACATAGACTTTAAAATGAAAGGAGGGCTAATTGAAGGTGCTTGTGTTGCCTGAGCTCAAATTCCTAAACAAAGTAGCAAATGAAGTCATTGACTAGGACATGGTTCTCTATATACAGGAATTTAATTAATTTAATTTTTCAGATATTATTACAAAAATAAGTAAACAGAAGTTATTATATAATGGGAAACATGTCTTTACATCATATCTACTATTTAAAACAAAGACTGGCACTTTCACAATTCAAAAAAGCATGCATCTGGAATTGAACCAAATGGAAAGTTGATTTCTAAGCAGAAACCTAGTATACAGAAAAAGATTGCTCTAAATCCTAAATATAATAATGAAATACTCCTGAACACAAACACACAGCTATGTCAAAATCTTAGGCCTTCAGACACACATATATATATAGCATAGTCCCCTAATTTTAGTAACTCTTCAAAATCACCATCGTTCATCCTTCCTTGGATTGTTAATCAGATTTTTTGCAGTTCTTTTAAAAGGGTAGAGGCTCCATGGAGAAGCACTTAATTTATATGCCAAGACCTCCCAGAACAGATATTGCCTGTGTGTGTATGTGTGTGACTTGACTTTTTAAAAACTTGAGCTTCAACCTCCAGTTTTCCACACTCAGATAACAGGTAAGATAAAACATTCAGCAGCTTCACTGTACAAAAAAATGTGAGAGGGATGCATAGTGAGGAATTGGAATAACATAGACGGAATTGATGGGAAGAACAGGACACTCCTCCTTCCACTCCTTCCAAGACTTCACCATGAGATTCTTTCAGAAAATGCACATTAAAAAACACATAATTACTAACCGGAACTGTCAAGTTTATTATCTCTACTTACAACAGACTCTTAAACATAAACTGTCAAGCAGAACTCAATTTATGAAATCAAAAAGGTGCACAGGCTTTGAAGCATGCTGTTAGTTTTCCTAAATGCCACGTTTCAGTTGTGCAAGATTTAGACACAACACAGGTATATTTCTTGATGAATGAATAAAGGAACAAACAGGATGTGTGTGCGCGCGTGCATCTGTGTGTGTGTGTGTGTGTGTGTGTGTGTGTGTGTGTGTGTACATGTAATACAAATGCACTGGGGATTGGATAGAATCCCAATGCCCAACAAGGAAGAAAGACTGGCAATTCCAGAGAATAGACCACAGACATGCATTTAGTCTTGGGCTCCTTCCAAGCAAGTTGGCCAATTTCCTAGTACAGATGGTGGCCAAACATTCTCCTCCTAAGAGAGATGTAATGGTTTGGGAGACACTTTTGTCTCTTTCAAACACCCTAGGCACCACATTTTCATAGGTTAATATAGCAAAAAATTTTTCAGCACCATAAAGCACTAGTAGACTACTTAAATGCTATTGCATGACTATTGCACCCAACCTAGGCAGTATGATCTAACCCACTAAGAACTTACTTTTGGAAAGAAAGACTATCTAGACAATGTATGATCCATATAGTGGATGGGGTTTTGGCAGAAGAAGCTATATTTGCAAAGATTATTTTTCCTCAACTATAATAACCTACCTTGGAGTTTATAGTGAGGATTAAATGAGACTAAATGTATATAAATCTAAGCCTGATGCTACACAGCAGATGCTCAAAGAATATTAGCTGCTTAAAATTTGTATTTTAAAATAGGAGAAAATTCTGTGAATATTTTGTTTATATTGTGTTTATGAATATTTTCATTTGTATATTCACAAACCATCTTGAAGAGGATAGTGTTCATTGCTCTCAATGTAAATAATCTGGTATTTTAGAAAAGGGGCAGTAGTAAGACTTTTTATTTCATAACCTTTTGTAACTTGAAATTTTAACCACTTGAATTTTTGCCCATTCAAAAAATAATAAATTTTAAATATAGCAAACAAATAAAAGATATTGTAGATTTTATTTATCTCTAAACAGTACACATATGCTGCACTTTACTGTAATGTATTCCCACATAAATTAAGAAGTAATTCAGCTACCAAGTTGGAAGAGTCATAGGAAAAAGACTCCTATTTTATTTATATCCAGTCTAGGGAATTTTACATTATTTGTTTGTATATGTGATTTTTAATCTCTCCTTAGCTATTGATTGTACATATAGTCAATTCTTACTTTGCATTATTCCAAGATGAATTTTTTAAACTATAGTTTTATAACAATAATATCCCAACAACATGGTTCAAATTTCAGTTACCACAGTATATTGACTGTGAGTAAATTACATAAAGAATAAATTTCACTGCTAGCTCTTCAGCCCACAATCACTTTATAAAAGCAGATATAGGGACAATCACGTTACTTCTTTCAAGGTCTGTTGATGTCGCTCATTATGCATCTGTAATTCAGTTTACCCCCCATAGTAAACTGGGTAGCTGTGCTGTCTCCTTGTCTTCCAGTAGTAAAGCCAGGTAGCATTTTGTAAAAATGAATAATTCAGAGACTTATTCCCATAGAAGTGAGGCACAATCAGTCCATCAATAAAATGCACATTAAACAAACTCTTGGAGATACTTCAGGACATTGAAAATATAAAATATAAAATTTTAAATGGATTCCACATTTAGAAAGAAGTATGACAATGCACCAAGGTATAAAAATGATATTGGTTTTGTATGCTAAGTTATAATCTAATAAGAAAAAACAAACACTGTTCAAATGAATCTTGATACTATTTTCAAGGAAATAAAAAACTTATTATCATTGTCTCAAATTTACTTAGTGTACTTAGTAAATATTGTTTTTTACTATTTTTGATTCCCCTTTACATTTAAACCTATGGTAAGAATGTTGACAAAAAAATTTTTTATTATTTATTTATTTTAATTAAAAATCATAAATTTACATAGGGCAATATTGTTTGATTCATTCTGTTATTTATTTCCCTCCCCCCCCACCCCACCTACCCCTCTTTTCCCTCTATACAGTCCTTTCTTCCTCCATTCTTACCACCCTCCTTATCCCTAACCCTAAACCTAACCCTAAGCCTAACGCTAACCTCTCCTACCCACCCTTATATGACCTCATCCGCTTATCAGCGAGATCATTTGTCCTTTAGTTTTTTGAGATTGGCTTATCTCACTTAGCATGATATCCTCCAATTTCATCCATTTGCCTGCAAATGCCATAATTTTATCATTCTTCATAGCGGAGTAATATTCCATTGTATATATATGCCACAGTTTCTTTATCTATTCATCAACTGAAGGGCATCTAGTGCACAATCTGGCTATAGTGAATTGAGCAGCTATGAATATTGATGTGGCTGTATCTCTGTAGTATGCTGATTTTAAGGCCTTTGGGTATAGGCCAAGGAGTAGGATAGCTGGGTCAAATGGTGGTTCCATTCCAAGGTTTCTGAGGAATCTCTATACTGCTTTCCAGAGTGGCTGCACTAATTTGCAACCCCACCAGCAATGTATGAGTGTACCTTTTTCCCCACATGCTCGCCAACACCTATTGTTGCTTGTATTCTTGATAATCACCATTCTAATTGGGGTGAGATGAAATCTTAGGGTAGTTTTGATTTGCATTTCTCTTATTACTAGAGATGTTGAACATTTTTTCATATATCTGTTGATTGATTGTACAGCTTCTTCTGTGAAGTGTCTGTTCATTTCCTTAGCCCATTTGTTGATTGGATTATTTGCTTTCTTGGTGTAGAGTTTTTTGAGTTCTATATAGATTCTGGAAATTAGTGCTCTATCTAAGTATGAGTGGCAAAGATATTCTCCCACTCTGTAGGCTCTCTCTTCACATTACTGATAGTTTCCTTTGCTGAGAGAGAGCTTTTTAGTTTGAATCTATCCCAGTAGTTGATTCTAGCTTTTATTTCTTATACTATGGGACTCCTGTGAAGGAAGTCTGATCCTAAGCTGACATGTTGAAGGTTTGGACCTACTTTTTCTTCTATAACTTGCAGGGTCTCTGGTCTGATTCCGAGGTCCTTGATTCATTGTGAGTTGAGTTTTGTGCAGGGTGAGAGATAGGGACTTAGTTTCATTCTGTTGCATATGGATTTCCAGTTTTCCCAGCACCATTTGTTGAAGAGGCTATCTTTTCTCCATTGCATATTTTTGGCACCTTTGTCTAGTATGAGAAAATTGTATATATTTGGGTTTGTGTCCATGTCCTCTATTCTGTACCACTGAACTACCTGTCTATTTTGGTACCAATACCATGCCGTTTTTGTTACTATTGCTTTGTAATAGAGTTGAAGATCTGGTATTGTGATACCCCCTGCTTTGCTCTTTCTACTCAGGATTGCTTTAGCTATTCTGGGTTTCTTATTCTTCCAGATGAATTTCATAATTGCTTGCTCTATTTCTGTAAGTCATTGGGATTTTAATTGGAATTGCATTGAATCTGTACAGCACTTTTGGTAGTATGGCCATTTTGACAATATTAATTCTTCCTATCCAAGAACATGGGAGATCTTTCCATCTTCTCAGGTTTTCTTTAATTTCTTTCTTTAGTGTTTTGTAGTTCTCATTGTAGAGGTCTTTCACCTCTTTTGTGAGATTGATTCCCAAGTATTTTATTTTTTTTTCGATGCTATTGTGAATGGGGTAGTTTTCCTAATTTCTTTTTCTGAAGATTCATCACTTATGTATAAAAATGCATTGGATTTATGAGCATTGATCTTGTAATCTGCTACTTTACTGAATTCACTTATGAGTTCTAAGAGTTTTCTGGTGGAATTTCCAGGTTCCTCTAAATATATACATGTCACAGCGAACAGAGATAGTTTGAGTTCCTCTTTTCCAATTCGAATCCCTTTAATTTCTTTGGTTTGTCTAATTGCTCTGGCTAGAGTCTCAAGAACGAAGTTGAATAGAAGTGGTGAAAGAGGGCATCCCTGCCTTGTTCCAGTTTTTAGGGGGAATGCTTTCAGTTTTTCACCATTTAGAATGATATTGGCCATGGGCTTAGCGTAGATGGCCTTTACAATGTTAAGGAATATTCCCACTACCCCAATTTCCTCTAGTGTTTTGAGCATGAAGGGATGCTGTATTTTATCAAATGCTTTTTCTGCATCTATTGAAATAATCATGTGCTTCTTAACTTTTAGTCTGATGATATGGTGAATGACATTTATTGATTTCCGGATGTTGAACCAACCTTGCATCCCTGGAATAAAACCCACTTGATCGTGGTGCACTATCTTTTTAATATATTTTTGTATGCGATTTGATAAAATTTTGTTGAGAATTTTTGCATCGATGTTCATTAAGGATATTGGTCTGAAATTTAGTTTCCTTGATGTGTCTCTGTCTGGTTTAGGTATCAGGGTGATATTGGCTTCATAGAATGAGTTTGGGAGGGTTCCCTCCTTTTCTTTTTCATGGGGTACTTTGAGGAGTATTGGAATGAGCTCTTCTTTAAAGGTTTTGTGGAACTCGGCTGATAACCCATCTGGTCCCGGACTTTTCTTTGTTGGTAGGCTTTTAATGACCTCTTCTACTTCATTGCTTGAAATTGATTTATTTAAGTTGTGTATGTCCTCCTGGTTCAGTTTAGGTAATTCATTGTCTCTGGAAACTTGTTGATGTCTTCGAGGTTTTCTGTTTTGTTGGAATATAGATTTTCAAAATAGCTTCTAATTATGTTTTGTATTTCACTGGTGTCTGTTGTGATATTTCCTTGTTTACTCTGAATTTTAGTATTTTGAGTTTTCTCCCTCTTTCTCTTTGTTAGTGTAGCTAAGGGTTTATCAATTTTGTTTATTTTTTCAAAGAACCAACTATTTATTTTGTTAATATTTCCGATTGTTTCTTTTGTTTCAATTTCATTGATTTCGGCTCTGATTTTAACTATTTCCTGTCTTCTACTACTTTTGGTGTTGGTCTGCTCTTCTTTTTCTAGGGCTTTGAGCTGTAGTGTTAAGTTGCTTATTTTTTGATTTCTACTTCTTTTGTTGAATGCGCCCCATGAAATAAATCTTCCTCTAAGTACTGCTTTCATAGTGTCCCAGAGATTTTGATATGATGTGTCTTTGTTCTCATTTACTTCTAAAAATTTTTTTACTTCCATCCTGATGTCCTCTGTTATCCATTCATCATATAATAGTGTATTATTTAATCTCCAGGTATTGGAGAAGTTTCTGTTTTTTATTCTGTCATTTATTTCTAATTTCAACCCATTATGATCTGATAGAGTACAAGGTAGTGTCTCTATCTTCCTGTATTTGCTAACAGTAGCTTTGTGGCATAAGACATGGTCTATTTTAGAGAAGGATCCATGTGCTGCTGAGAAGAAAGTGTATTCGTTCTTTGTTGGATGGTATATTCTATATAAGTCGGTTAAGTCTAAATTGTTGATTTTGTTATTGAGATCTATGATTTCTTTATTCAATTTTTGTTTGGACGATCTATCCAGCGGTGAGAGAGGTATGTTAAAATCGCCTAGTATTATTGTGTTGTGGTCTATTTGATTTCTGGAATTGAGAAGGATTTGTTGACGTACATGGATGAGCCAATGTTTGGGGCATAGATATTTATGATTGTTATGTCTTGCTGATTTATGGTTCCCTTAAGCAGTATGAAATGTCCTTCTTTATTCCTTCTGACTAGTTTTGGCTTGAAGAGTACATTATCTGAAATGACGATGGATACTCCAGCTTTTTTGCTGTGTCCATGTGCATGGTATGTTTTTTTCCCATCCTTTCACCTTTAGTCTGTGGGTATCTCTTTCTATGAGATGAGTCTCTTGCAGGCAGCAAATTGTTGGATTCTTCTTTTTAATCCATTCTGCCAGTCTATGTCTTTAGATTGATGAGTTCAGGCCATTAACATTCAGGGTTATTATTGTGATATTATTTGTGTTCCCAGTCATTTGACTCATTTTTGTTTTTTGACATGATTTGGTTTCCCCTTTATTTGGCTATTCCTTTAGGTTAGTTCCTCCCGTTGCTGATTTGCATCGTTGTTTTTCATCTCTTCCTCATGGAATATTTTCCTGAGAATGTTTTGCAATGCTGGCTTTCTTTTTGTAAATTCCTTTAGCTTTTGTTTATCATGGAAGGATCTTATTTCATCGTCAAATCTGAAAGTAAGTTTTTCTGGGTATAAGATTCTTGGTTGGCATCCATTTTCTTTCAGGGCTTGGTAAATGTTGTTCCAGGCCCTTCTAGCTTTTAGGGTCTGGATTGAAAAATCTGCTGATATTCTTATTGGTTTCCCCCTGAATGTAATTTGATTCTTTTCTTTTCTCTCACAGCCTTTAAAATTCTGTCTTTATTTTATATTAGGTATTTTCATTATAATGTGCTTTGGTGTAGGTCTGTTGTAATTTTGTATATTTGGAGTCCTATAAGCCTCTTGTACCTGGTTTTCCATTTCATTCTTCAGATTTGGGAAATGTTCTGATATTATTTCATTGAATAGATTTTTCATTCCTTTGGTTTGTTTCTCTAAGCCTTCCTCAATCCCAATAATTCTTAAATTTGGCCTTTTCATGATATCCCATAATTCTTGTAGATTCTGTTCATGATTTCTTACCATCTTTTCTGTTTGGTCAACTTTGTTTTCAAGATTAAATGTTTTGCCTTCAATATCTGAGGTTCTGTCTTCCAGGTGTTCTATCCAATTGGTTATGCTTTCTACGGAGTTTTTAACTTGGTTTATTATTTCCTTCATGTCAAGGATTTCTACTTGTTTTTTTTTTCAATATCTCTAACTCTTTATTGAAATGATCTCTTGCTTCCCATATTTGCTCCTTTAACTGTTGATTGGTGCGATCATTTAATGCCTGCATTTGCTCTTTCATCTCCTCCTTCAATGACTGCATTTGCTCTTTCATCTCCTCATTTGCTTCCCTGATTGTTTTAATTATGTACATTCTGAACTCCCTTTCTGTCATTTCTTCTGCTCTGCTGTCATTGGGTTTTATTGATATAGTATCTAGGTTTGTTTGGGACATTTTCTTCCCTTGTTTCTCATATTGGTCAGATATCAGTGGGACTTTGTGATATTGCAGAATTGTTCTATTGGCTTATAGTGTCCCTGTAGATTTCCAGTGTACCACCTTCCTGCCTTCAGTACCCTGAAGTCTTGGAGTAACTTGATAATGCAGTGCTTCCAAGGAAAGCTGCCCCTAGCCCTCTACTGGTTCCAGGACTTGGAGCTGGCTCTGTGTGGAAAGGCTCTCACTGGGGGGCCTGCTCTGAGAAGCTAGCCTGGAAAGGCGCTTCCTGCCAGAGGGGGTCGGGCTGTGGGCTGCTGGGGGAAGTCCCTGGCTGCCCTGTCCTGGTCCCTGAAGCAATCTGCAGGCAGAAACTCACCGCCCTGGTTCAGGGACTTGAAGCTTGGTTCTGTGTAGGAAGGCTCTCACTGGGGGGTCTGCTCTGAGATGCTGGAGAATCTGGCCCTGTGGGAGGATCCCACTGCCAGAGTATGCAGGGCTGCCTGGGGAAGACTCTAGTGCCCTACCCTACTCTAATAAGCCACCCAAATCCGGGCCTGCCACCCAGGCAGCGCTTCACCAGGTGGGGGATACTCACCCCATGGCTCTATTTTAGTCTGAGTCTCTCAATGCCTCCTCTTTTTGAATCCTGGGTTCTGGAGTGACTGCAGCCAGAATAATCAGTCTCCCAGACCCAGACCACTGGGAGACTCCAAGGGTGTCTTCTCATGTCTTCTCTGCCCCATCTTGATTCTTCTACTTTCCCAGGCTTCAAGATGTCATCTATAAGAACATGTTCTTGGGCTCTCCTATCCTGTGTTCCCATCCAAGCACTTACTCCTCCAGCTCCCTTCTTTCAGTGTCACTGCAGTTTTGAAGCATACCTCCATAGAAGCAAAGCCTCCTGGAAGGCAGCTCCCTCTGCTTAGCCCTTCTGTGGCCAGAAGCCCCTCTAATTCTTTCTGCATCAGTCCTGGGGTACAAATGTCCAGCTCTTACTCCCTTCCCCTATCTTTGTACATAGACATTTTATTCCACTTTCTTCAAATTATCCTCTTTGCATCATTGTGTTTCTTTCCAGGCTCTCGACTGCAATCTTGCCCCAGCCTCATTTCCAAGGTGACCTAATATTTTTCCCATCTTGCCAATCTCCTCACTTGACAACCTCAACTACAACACACTGAACTACTTACAGTTCACTGAGAGTACCCTTATTGCTTTCATATCTTCTATGTTATTATTCACCTGCCCCAAAATCTATTCCACAATTCGGAAAATTATCTTCTTGGAAACTTCCGTGTCTTTAACTTGCCACCTTCTAGCTTGTGTTGGGTAGTCATCTGAGTTCTCAGTATTCCATCATCTATACCACTCTGCATTGTCATCACTCTGACTACCTCTTTGAGTGTTTATCTATCCTAGGAGTCTCTCAGTCACTGTGTCTTTAGTTTCTAGTACCCAGGGTTCAATAAATTGTACACTATGCATAAGCTGTTCAACAAATGAATCTACATCACTCTTGTAGTTCAGAACCTTTCTATAAGTCATTTAAGTACATCATACTATTAACATACTTATCTATTTACTTCTCCAATTTCTTCAAAAATGTCCTCATAGTGAGAATACATTTACCACAGGGAAAACATTGCAGTAAGTATATAGAATAATGTAACTACATTCACCAGCCATTTATTCCTTCCAAAAATAAAATCTTCATGTTTATGAATACTTAAAATCGGGAATCTTTAAGTTTTTCTTTACTGTGCATTTTATCTCTACAGTACTGTCAAAGAAAATATGTTATATTGAGAAGTAAGAATGACCCCAAAAAATTAGGTCAAGAGAGGTTTCAAAAAGAGATTTTTCCAGGTAAACCATTATGAATTTTTCATAGTATCCCCACTCCCACAGCACTTGCAGTATTGTATACGTTTGCCTCTTGTGTAAATGCTTTTATTATTTGTTTTGTTATACAACTACCTATTTTTTTTTTTCCTTTCCCATTTCAAACACGTTACTTTGCACTCTAATCCTTAGAGGATGCTATGGTGCACCTACTAGATTTCCTTAACTCCTTTCAGAGCTAACAAGCTTATATTGCAGCTGGTAGGAATGTTGACAGTTGATGGCTCACTCCTAAACCCTTCCTTTTGAGGATTACCCTCAGAGGAAGACAGCTGCAGATGCATTCACAGTTTCATATCCAGTGATTGGTTCATGAAGTGTGGGAAAGGGAGGAGAAACAGGAAGTAGGGAGCAAGAAGACAGCCTTCCTCCAGTTTGGAATGACTATACATGGATATGCTCACTCCAGACATCCTCAAAGGAACATCTGAGATCTTTGTTATGACTGCTACACAGCCCAATCCCTCCTTCAACTTAAACTACTTTTCTTAATTTTTCTTCTATGATTGAGTCTAGGTATGGTGTATTCCCATAAAATCTTTGAATACCAATCTCTGTCTCAGAATTTGTTTTCTGGGGAATCTGACTTTGAGAACTGTCAACAAGGATCCCATACTGATAAACCATTGTGAACTCTTCTATGTCTCCTGCCATGACTGTTTAATCAGATACAAAGATATACGGGGATATACATGAACATACATATTGCAAATATGCAAGATTTTTCTGTTGTTTTTAAAAAGGGATCTTATCAATTTTAGTTTTATCTTTCAACAACACAGCATAAATTCCTCAAGACAACTCATATTGGTTAATAGCTTTAAATATGTTTTAATTACTGAATACTGGGTAGTCATCTGAGTTTTATGATGTGGACATATAATAAATTCAATCATTTATCTTTCAATAGGCATTCACCTTCTGTAGAGTTTTTTTTTTTTTTTTTTTTCTTTTTTTTTTCCAATCTGGTCTTCCATGAAAATTGATAGAGTAAACATCCTTGTATAAATGTCCGTATGGACTAGCACTTTCATGAGTTTCCAAGATTGGAACTAGGTTCAATAGTATGTATGTTTTTATTCTGATAGTTACTATTCGAGTTTTTTCCAAAATATTATAAAAATTTTTGTACTATTAGTGCATAAAGTAACTTATAAAGGAATTCTATATATTTCACCTCACTTATTTCTTTCTTGCTCTTTAATATAGCTACTCATTTAATTTTGTTTTGTTTTTCATGATGAAAATATAGAAAGATCTCAAAAACACTCTGCTTAGCAATCAGTTTTAGAAATGACTTCAAAAGCACAGGCAACAAAGCAAAATAAACAAATGAGATAACAGCAATTAAAAAGCTCTATACAGCAAAGTAAACAATTGACAGAAGAAACATTCTGCAAATTGGGAGAAAATAATTGCAAACATGATAAGGGGTTACTATTCAACATGTATATGGATTCATGAGAAAACAACTCATTGGTTCACAAAGGATCTAAATAGACATTTTTTAAATATGACCATATATAAATGGTCATAGGGTTTACAAAAATGTTGCACAACACTAATCATTGATAAATGCAGATTAAAACCACAATGGAATTTCAGCCCATGCCTATTAGAATGGTCATTATCAAAAAGACCAAAGACAAGTGTTGATGAGGGTGTAGAGAAAAGGGAAGTCTTGTGCACTATTGTTGGGAATGTAAAATAGTGCAGCTTACCCAAAACAGTGTGGTGGTTCTTCAAAAAATTAAAAACAGAATTACCATATGATCCAGTAATCCCACTTCTGGATATATGTACACAGCAAATAATATCTGTATGTTTAAAAGATATCTGCCCTCTCATATTCATGGTAGCATTATTCATGACATCTAAGGTGTGAGAATAACCTGACTGTCCATCCATGGATGAACAGATTTTAAAAACATACACATATACACATGTATGTGTATACACACACACACACAATGAAATACTAACAATTCACCCTTTAAAAGAAGAAAGTTCTGTCATTTGTTACACGAGGATAAACCTAGAAGACTTTGTTAAGTGAAATGAGTTTGGTATAGAAAGACAAATACTGCATAATTTCACTTTAATGTTGAGTTCAAAAAGTTCAAACTCTTAGTAGAGAGAAGAAAGTTATCTGAGGCTTCTGGAAGAGATGCTGAGAAATATTGGTCAAAGGACACAAAATTTCAGTTAGGGAGAATAAGTTCAAGAAATCTGATCAAATAACGAGGTGTCTATAGTTAATAAAAATGTATTGTGATCTT
Source organism: Sciurus vulgaris (assembly GCF_902686455.1). NCBI lineage: Eukaryota > Metazoa > Chordata > Mammalia > Rodentia > Sciuridae > Sciurus > Sciurus vulgaris. The sequence goes on from NC_136466.1 coordinate 52,044,231, forward strand.
GAAAATCGCTAAGATAGTAAATTTTGAGTGTTCTCAACATAAAAGAAATAGTTTTTGAGATGGTGAATGATTAATTACCTTGATTTAATCACTCCACAATGTATACATGCAAAAACATCATGTTGTGTATTATAAATATGCATGATATCTATTTATCAGCTAAAAATAAGTAAAAAGTAAAAGAAATTACCATTAAAATTTAATTGTCCTTCATCAAAAACCAAAAACAAAAGCACTCCTTTCAAACAGTTCATGGGCTGGTTGAAATGGAGATAATACAAAAAATGGAAATCTTCTCTATAAAATCAAAAGTACTACTTTCAGTTGTAGGAGATATGGCTTTCTTTTAAATTAGTGTCAAAATGGAGCTAGAGGTTATAACTGATCTATGCAATGTTATCTAAAATGATTTTATTTTTTATTCAGACTCTCTTAAGAACAATAAGATGCATCCAACTTCTTTTCCTGTAAAGATGGATATTATGAAGTTTCTTTATGTTCAACAATCAGCAACAACCAGTAAAACCTTTAAAGCCAGAGATTTCTCAGGATCCTGAAACTAAATACTGGTTTTTGAAAGCAGGAAACAATGAAATTCAATTCAGAAAATGACATTTAACTTTCCATATTCAGATACTAAAGAGTCAGGTACAAGATTAAGTAGTTGTTACCATCTCTGATTTTTTCAACAGTAGATCATTATAGAATTTTTTTTAATTGACAAATATCTTACATTGTTAAGTGTGCTTTTGCTAATGTCATGCAAATTCAGCTATCATGCCATTTAAAAATTTGTTGTGATTTACAAGGAAAACTGTTTTCCTCTCTGTTTTTAGCTAAATTAGAAGTTAATGATCTGAATATTCCACCACAGGATTAACATAAATAAATACAAATCTATAACAAAGAGAGTTAATCAAACTGAGTTGAACAATACATTTTTCCAAGTATCTTTTGCACAAAACTCTAGGCTGAGGAGTAATTATTTTTATGCATAGTCACTTGGCATTTTCAACTTGAAAAACACTTTTGCCAAGATTCCACTTGCAAGATCAGCCTTTTGGTTGTTAATGTTAGGACACCATCTTGTGGATAAGAAATCTAATTGGGAAACCTGTCTATTTGATACCCTTAACATAGTAAAAGGTAAAAAATCTTCTAAGTATCACAGAAATTAATCAATAGCTTCACCTTTATTGTAGTAGTATATTCACACAAGGTTAAATTTAAGGAAAAAAAGAGACTTTATCATAAAAGCCTTTTCTCATTGCACATCTGCTACGGACCAAATGTTGTATTTTAAAGCATGCTAGAAAACCACTTTAATAATAATTTTTTTTCTCCAGAGAATTATTGAAATTCCTGCTGATAAAAATAACCTTCATTTATCATTATAATATAGTGCCCAAAACTTTATATAAACTTTTAAAATGTAGATTGTCTTCATCAAACACAAGCAGATTAGCAGAGCATAGTCCACAATCTTGGAGGACTGAGCTGCCATCCTGTCACTGTGACCAATTCTTGGACAAATCAATTCGCTGATTATGTCTCAGATTTCATAGCTGTCAAAAGAAATAATGGCAATTTATACAGAGAAATATTGCCAATATAAAATACTATGTGTAAAAGTTCTAAATCTACCATAATACAGGGATGAAAAGAAAAACAGATCTAATTTTTATGCCATATCCTTGTTCTAATTCCTGTCCTCTAAAACAACTATATTTCTTTAGCTATTTTTTTTTACAAATTCTGTGACCTCTCCCTATATCATTCCAATGCATTTTTCTTTTATTAGCTGTTATTTGCACTAGATCATCTTAGCTAATATATTAACTATATAACTTTGAAAAAGTGATCACATCTAAGTAATGGAAAAGTGATTAAAAATTCAGGTTTTGATCAAACTGGTCTAAGTTTGAATTCTGACTCCCTCATTTATCAGTTGCATTACCTTTGTAAGTTACTGAGTTTTTTGTATCTTGGTTTTCCCAGTTTTCTCACAGGTTTATGAAGAGTGCTAAATTTTGTAAAGCACTTATCATAGTGATTGAGCAATGACAAATGGGATATGGCAGAAAAAAAATGGTAGATTATTACAGTTATTACAAATGGATAGTTTTTAATCTGATCTTTTCCCAAATGTGAAAATAAATCAGAAAATAAAATATTCATCATTCATAGTATTTGTAAAAGAAATAGTGCTGTTCTACATTGATATCCACAAAATATCTGGGCAGAAAAGTTTTAAATGGTACTTTAATGAAGTCTGAATTGATTTCCTCTGACTGAAGCTTTAAAACAATTTGTAATGTCCCAGCTACACCATAGTACACTGATTGCAATATGTAAAACTCTTCAAAAGATTTGAATCTTCACAGATCATTAATCTGTAATAAAAATAATTTATAAGAATCAATTTTATTTTAAAAGGTAACTTGTCTTCCTTGTATGGATTTCAGTGAATAGGGTAAGTTCACAAGGGTCAGTGTATTATTCAGCTGGTTCATGACAGTGACCAGCTTCTTAGTGAAGAACCTAGGAAAACAGAACAAACAAAAAGATATCCTTTACTCTCTGTCTTCTGAGTTTGTAATACTGTGAAAAGTAAAATAGTGGTTGGCTATTTGGGATATGTGAGAGTATTTTGTTCTCATCCACATATGAGTGCCACATGTTTGATTTATTGCATTCAAAATTCAGTTGACTAAGACAAAAGCATTTCACAAATACACAAAAAGAGTCTTAAGAAATATGTCAACCTCCCTCATCTTACTCATTTTTTTTCTTTATGAATTCAATTCTTATTTTTTCTTTAAGTCATCTCCCAGTGGATCCAGTTGAGTAAGGAGGATTGCAAATTCAAAGTTAGCCTTAGCAATTTAGCAAGATCCTCAGCAGCTTAGCAATTCCCTGTCTCTAAATAAAAAGGGCTGGGGATGTGGCTCAGTGGCTAAACACCCCTGCATTCAATCCTTGGTACCAAAAATAAATAAACAAAGTCATCTCGAGTCTTAACATACCCCTGCATACCCTCCTTATCTACCACCATTTGCTTATGACTGTACTTGGCCATATTATTCTTGATTTTAATCTGTGTGTACAAATTAAGTATAAAAACTAGAATTCCATTAAATTTATAGTCTTTAAATATGAATTTAGCATTTACATTAGAGAGAAAAAACTGAATTGTTTTGTCTAAAAGCATAAAAATCTTTTATCACATTCAAACTAAAGGATTTTTTACATACATAATATTTGAATTGTCTTTCACATTTTTCTCATCAGTCATAACGAAATCACATTATTTGCATTCAACAAGACTGATGATAGGGAATGGGGGTATAACTCAGTGGTAGACTGTGTAGTTAGCATACATAAGGTCTTAGAGTCAACTCCCAGGATCAAAAATAAATAAATAAAATAAAAAATAAAAAAGATTGAATATGACATATAGGATATAGCTCTGAATTTTCTTCCAAATATGTGTAAATTATTTTCCTGACTTTCTTGTGAAGAAAACATTTCCAACCTGTCTACAGTTTTTGTTCTTGCTAGAGTTTTCTTATGTAATATCTTTAATAAGCAATCTCTTGGGAAGCATATAAAAGGGCTTGAACTTCAGATAAAATAGAATACTCTTTTATAGTAAACTGTATTTCTCCATTTATCAATCTCAGAAATTCTGCTACCAGAACTACTGATTTCAGGCAATTGCCAACTGAATTTGTTTTCTGTGCCTGAATATCACTTGTGTAGGTAGGTAATGGGGGGTTCCTTTTATTTTGAAATTTTAGTTGTAAACTACCTCATTAGGAAGTGTGCATGAAGAGTCACATGTTACTTATAAATTAGATACTTTGGTATTTAGTCCCTAAATCTAACTCTACTAAAAATATTACCTCCTGCTCTGCCTTGTACTTTGATCCAGGTCAGGGACTTCAAAGTTTTCAAAACAGCAAGTGGTTGTGGTGAGATTATTACTAGGTGTCATCTACCCAGGAACAGAATACAATCTTCTTAGAACAATTATTTGAAAAATCCATAGAATTTTCTGCTGTTTCCAATTTCTACCCTCAAGAAATCATTATTGTAGCAAGTTAGCACAATGACGAAATACACTAAGCACATAATGTGGAATTTTCTGTTTTTGGAGGGGCTACCAGAACTTGAAACCAGGGTTGTTAACCACTGAGTCACATTCTCAACCCTATTTATTTATTTATTTTAATTTTGAGAAAGGGTCTTGCTAAGTTGCTTAGGGCCTCCCCAGATTGCTGAGGCTGATTTTGAACTTACAATCCTCATGCCTCAGCCTCCCGAGTCGCTGGGATTACAGGCATGGACCACCATGACTGGTTGGAATTTTTGAGCTTCTTAAAGACTTTCTGTAAATCTCTTACTCTCATGCCAATCCTTGATTTCTTCCTGTGAGAACACAACTGTATATTTTTCCCTCTGTCAAAATAAATTATGAGTTTCAAGTAAGCCATATTTTGAAGTAGTAATATATATCTTTCAATAATTTCAAATGTTAACATTTTTACTGCTTTGGAACATTAATATTTTTCCAAAAAAGCATACTTTTTATATTCACAGTCTATTTAATAACTTTTTATTGAAATCAATAGTGCATTCTATCATGAATTGCTTCATTGACAGCAGAGATTTAAGAGAAATGTTCTGCATGTTACAGTATTACTAGATGTTGAATACAGATTGATCCAGTGCATTTGCATTAAGTATTTTTCATTGAAAGCAATGGAGCTGAGCTTCTTCAATTAAGAATGCTCCATTACTTTTAAAGAAGTCCATTTATAAAACTTGTTATATTTAATATCAGTGGCCTCTTTCACCTCCCACCTTTCTACAACTACATGTGCACTGTCCTTAACCCAAGACAACTCAATATAATTACTACTTTCAAGTCTATTTCTGAAATTTATTGCACAGGAAGTTGAGGTCTAGTCAAGTGCACCAACTCATTACTGTTATAAATAGTAGTCAAAAAAGAAGTAAATTGAAATTCTCATTATTGCTGTTGTTTTGTTTTGTTACTTTTTTTCTTCTTATAACCTGACAATTCTTTCTTTTTTTAATATTTTTTGGTTGGAGATGGACACAATGCCTTTATTTTATTTATTTATTTTTATGTGGTGCTGAGGTTCAAATCCAGTACCTCACACATGATAGGCAAGTGTGTTTTACCAGTGAACTACAAACCCCAGCCCCAAAACCTGACAATTCTACCATGTTACTTTTGCATGACCTTACAAGAGCTGAGATAATATTGCAAGGCTATTATTAGAGGGGAGAAAAAGTCATACTAAGCTATTTTTTTCTACAGTTCTGATTATAAGTTATGCTGAATTTGTTCACCCTACCTGCTATTCTCTGACCTTTATGGCAGGGAACACAATTAGAATCAACAAAGCAGTAGAAAGGGACTACGTATTTGGAGAATAATAATACAAGGAGAAATATTATTTTTGCAAAAATGACTGGTTTACATGTTAAAACCAGTCATGTATAGTTCATTGAATTAAGAACTTCCATATGTATAACATTATTTTCAAAAGAAGAAGGAATACCCAAAATAATAAACTGAAGAGTCACAGAATCATTCAATCATTCATTATTTTAACTGAAACGGCTTTAAAATATTATATTTTCCTGCTATTTTAAACACTCAGACTTTGCTCAAGTGAAACCAAAGAACAAATGAATTTCAGGGCCGATGAATTTGAAAAGAATGAAACTGTTTTAGGGAGGATATTTGTTTTAGTCAGCTTTTTCTGGTTTGACTAAAAAGACCCAACCAGCACAATTGTAGAGGAGGAAAGGTTTATTTTGAGGCTTATGGTTTCAGAGGTCTCAGTCCATAGACAGCCAGGTCCATTCCTTTGGGCTCAAGGTGAGGCTAAATATCATGGTGCAATAGTGGGGTGAAGAGAAGCAGCTCACATGGTGATCAGAAGGCAAGGAGAGGGCTGGGGAGATAGCTCAGCTGGTAGAGTGCTTACCTCGCAAGCACAAGGCCTTGAGTTTGATCCCCAGTACCACACAAAAAAAAAAAAAAAAAGAAAGAAAGAAAGCAGGGAGAGGTCTCCATTTGCCAGATACAAATATATACCCCAAAGTCACAGCCCCCAATTCCCACCTCCTCCAGCCACACCCTACCACTTCAGTTACCACTCAGTTAATCCTTTCCAGGGGATTAATTCACTGATTGGTTTAAGATTCTCACAATGCAATCATTTCTCCTCTGAACCTTTTTGCATTGTCTCACATGTGAGCTTTTGGGGACACCTCATATCTAAACCATAACACTCTTAGAAACCCCTTTCCTAATAAGGATTTAATACATTTAAAATGTCACAATGTTAATGTTTAAGAGATAATTTTAAAATATTCATTGACTTTTAAAATAAGTGATAAGCAAAATCAAATCTTATTAAATAATTTGAGGTTATAAAAAAATTAAACCAAAACAGGCAGAGATAAAAATTTGTATTAAAATTACTCTCTTTATTTCTAGGCTACAGTACATAATAACAGAATTAGTTATTCAGTAGTACCTTCTTATTCAGAGAGGACACATTCCAATACCCTCAGTGCATCCTCAAACCACAGATACTATTAAACCCTGCCTATACAGAAGGGCTTCTTTTTTCCTCTGCATACATAACTGTGATAAAGTTTAATTTGTAAATTAATACAATATGAAATTAACAACAATAATAAGATAAAACAATTAGAATATGCTATAATAAAATTTATGTGAATGCAGTCCTTCAAAATACCTTGCACCTTGTAAAAGGAGCTACTGTATTTGTGGTGAACTGCAACTGTAGACGGTGATACCATGAGTAAAATGGGATTACTGTAATTAATTTTAACCTATTCTAGTCTTTCGGGCTTAGGAAATCTTAATGTTGTGTTTAAGGTATTAAGATTTTCAAAATCTGATTGCGGTGGAAGGGGCCTGAGGCGGTGCAAAGGGGGAGCGCGGGCGTCAGGCCATCAAAGAGCTGGAGACAGGTGTTAACTCCCGGGACCAGAGTGCGGTGAGACTGCCTCCCTGTTCCCCACCCCTACCCAGACCCACCTGTCACTTCCCAGCCCCCTCAAGGAGCCCCTGAAGTGCGCGGTGAAACGGGGAGATAAGCAGTGATTGCCTTCGACTCTTTCCTTTTTTTTTTTTTTTTTTTTTGATGAGGCGGGTACCAGGGATCGAACTCGGGGGCACTTGACCACTGAGTCACACCCCCAGTTCTATTTTGTATTTTATTTAGAGACAGGGTCTCACTGTTACTTAGCGCCTCACTCTTTTTGCTGAGACTGACATGTACTCACCATCCTCCTATCTCAGCCTCCCGAGCTGCTGAGATTCCAGGCATGCACCACAGCTCTCAGCTGAGGCTGAGCTATAAGTGGGAGTAAGAATCAAATGCATGATATAGCTTGCTGGTGGCTGCGCTTAGCAATGAAAATACACCCACGTACACTTAGGTATTAAAGGCCCGGGAGTCAGAAGACCCCGTGTGTGTATCTCTGGTTTTGCCGCTTCTTAGTTGATTTGACTTTGTCTGTTTCTTCGTCAGAAAATATAAGGTTTTTTGTTGTTGTTGTTGTTTTCTTTTTTTGTTTAATTCTCTGTCATTCGTTTTTCTTCACTGCAGTTTTAAGAATTATAACAAATTCAGAAGATATGAATGAGTATTTTTGAAAAAGTAAGACTGCATAATTCTCGTTATTCAGATTCTTTTGGGAAAGCAAAATTGCAGATGGAGTAAATGAGATCTTTTTCTAATCATTGTTAATGTCTGTTCTGTGAAGCAGTCAGATTTACAATATTTTGAAACAAAGATGATTCTGACACCACAACATGAAAAGACTTGCCAAGATTTGCAGATGGAGCCAAAGCCAGAAACAGAAAGAACCTCCCAGAAGAGGTCATATTAAAAAAAAAAAAAATTGGAAATTCCAGCATTGTCATAAAGTGGGAGGGGTTAACTTCAACACACATTGAACTCACATAATATGGACCTGTGAGGAAGAAATGATAACTTATACCATAGACAAATACTGAGTATAATCATAAGCATTGATTTTTCTTGCTCAATATTCTTTCCAATTCTTTTTTTGTATGCAACCTTACCATTCTGTTCGGAGGACACCAGCGTTTGTCAGTCTTGGCTATGTCAAGGTTTGGTATGCAAGGAGGTTCTCTCCAGGTAAAAATGTACATTGGAAGCCAAACAAATAATAGGAGCTACACCTTTACATGAGTGGTTGTATGGTTATTATTTACCTAAGCACTCCTTCTAAATAGTAAGTCAGCCAGGAACAAGGATGCTGGGAATTCCCCCACCTATAGGCAAAATATTAGTGATCTCATGACTGACATTCAGTATAAGAATCAAGCCTGAATCCAGGCTAACACCATAGATTCCAGACTCTTCCTGTTGCAAGGACAGAAGTTGTTAATAAAACTTTTACTACGATCAGGAAAGATCCAACTCATCTTCCAGCTAGGAGTGGGTGACTAATTAGGGTTGGAAGAAGCCAAAAGCCAGACATAATGGAGTAAGAGTGAGAAAAGTGCTGGGCACAGTGGATCACACCTGTAATCCCAGCAGCTTGGGAGGGTGAGGTAGGAGGAGTTCAAAGCCAGCCTCAGCAAAAGCAAGTTGCTGAGCAACTCAGTGAGACCCTGTCTCTAAATAAAATACAAAATAGGGCTGGGGATGTGGCTCAGTGGTAGAGTACCCCTGAGTTCAATTCTGTGTCCACTGCCAAAAAACACTTGTTCAATGAATGGATACCAAGTTCACAACAGAAGTAGCACCTTTTCTGGCTGAAGTGACTTATGCCTCTGTAATGTTTTAAGTTTCACAGAAAATGTTTCAGCTGGTGCCAGGCGTGGGGCCACACCCTGTAATCTGCAGTCCATGAAGGACCATTCTAGCTTTTTTCAAATTGCTCATTATTTCAGATCAAAAGAAAGATATTTTCTCTTCTCTGATACCTAAAATTCCAACTTTCAATACCCACCATCATCCGTTATCTTCTTAGGAAAGAATTCTTCCTGATACAGAACAATGAATAGTTAGTAATGTACATGCCTGAAAGGTACCACATTTGAAACTGCTTCTATTTAAGTAAAAAGACTTTTTAAAGTATTGATTTTTTTTAAAAAAAATTTTAATCAGGATACAGATTTACCCACATGTAAAGGGATTTAATAATGCAATTTTAAAGCAAATATAATGGTCTATTTTATATTTACAAGTTCAAGAAACAATACAATAGTCAAGAGAAAATTCATTTCATTACATTTCAGGTAAGTTTTCAGTAATTAGGATTTATGAAGCATATCTATGTATAAACTACATTGGTGCATCTTCTGAAGCAGTGACCTTTGGGGAAAAAAATCAGACCATTCTTTTCTCAAAGATAATCAGGAATATGTCCAAACATTGTTTTTAATAGGCATATGAACTTTCAGAAGGTTAGCATCTCTAATCCTGTTTCTTTGTGGAATCTTTCTGTATGTTTAACAAGCTCAGTACAAGTTGCACCCATCAAATGAATTGGCAGTTTACAAGATAACTATACTTGCAAGAATTAGACCTACATTTTCAGTTATCTTAATGGAATTTGAAATTATAAAACAGTAACTTGATTTTTTCTATCAAATCATGCTATCAGTTTATTATAAGACACTTGATTTCAAAATCATAGAAATTCAAAGAATTTCCTTTTTCAAATGCCAAGTCCTCAAAGCAACCATGGCACATGAGAACTTGTGCAGTAACAGAGCAAACTTCCTGTATAAATTGCTTTCTTTTAACGAAGACGTTGATTAATAATTTCACATGAAGTACCAAGGAATGTTTCTTTCCAAAAGGTCATATCTAAAATCTAACTCAAATGACATGACTTTTTTGAAGAAAAGAAGGCTCCTAATTAGCAGAGGGCCATACTAATGATGTAGTGACATTTTGGTATGATTTGTTGCTTAGATTTTGATAGTGTCTTTTCAGAAATGCAAAATGACCATAAATTTTCAGGCAGCACCAAACTCCATGGAGACATATGAAATTAATGAAAACTCCCACTTAACACCTAAAAGGAGAGAACAGAACAAGATTTTCTGTAAAGTGAAAATGCTCTCCAAAACTCTCTCCTCAGAAATCTCCTCCTGTCTCTCCCACATTTTTTTTTTTTTTTTTTTCTCATTAGTCTCCAAAACTAGTATTCCTTCATTAGCGCTTGATAAAAATGGAGGCTCTGGTCTGGCTGTCTCTATGGCAATGAGCATGCCCAATCCATTGATGGAATACGGTAGTATGAAAAGAAGTTTGTTATTTCCATGGTATTCCCATGCAAAATGCTTCCTTTCTCCAAAAAGTTTTTAAATGCTATCAAATTCCTAATCACTCTTTGAAGTTATGTCCTTTTCTTGCAGCTAGATAAGAGCATGATCTCTAGCCATCCTGGAGCTGGAACAGCTAGTCATTCTCAATTTTGAGAATGGTGAGAAATGGGTTCAGCAGGAAGATCCTTGCTCTTCTGCTTAAACCATTGAAGCCATGACCAGATATCATCAATTTCACTCTTTTATTTTGCTTCCCACCATTCCAAAACACCTTCCAAGGGAAAACAGTGAGCAAAAGAAGCAAAATAATGATGGGAAGAAGAAGCAAATGATGATGGCTGGATCAAGAGGGCCTTTCAACATCTTTGATGAATAGGGCAGTGGAATCCCAAGAATTCTTTGAACAGATAGTGTAAGAGGCGTAAAAGAACAACAAATGTGAGTCTGACAAGTAGTGGGAGCCTGCTTTGGAGCCTGCTAGGCTGTTGTACTTGCTCTGAAGTCACAAGGATCATCTATTACTTGTTCAATAGGACACAATTAATTGTCCAAATCATCTGAAAACAATCTAATTCTATCCTTGACTTCTATTTTTTCAGATGAGATCAAAATTAAAATTATAAAAATAAAATTATCAAAGCTTTTTTTTATAACCTTGTTTGGTTAATCATGTTTTCCATATGGCAGTTTACACAGGAAAAACTATATTTATAAACTTTTTGGTCAAAAGGAAAACTATAGTTATCAGTTTCTGTCATTTGCAAACAAGTCACAAAGTAAAGGGAGATCAAGTTTTCTTTTCTACATGGTTAGCACAAATGGACATGATGCAGGGGAAGTCTACCACCTGTCTGGAGTTTACCCCAAAGTTCTTGGGTATACCCTCTTCCCATGGCTCGTCCTCCTCTCACCCTCAGATATTCCAAATTCAGTGCTTTCAGCTTTCATGAAGGTACTGAATCATTTCATTGTAAAGGTTGCTCTTTGAGGCTTTCTGGTGTTGAAAATTATATTTATTATTGTGATTGTTAAATATGCGTAAATACAAAGCTAAGTATAAACTCCTAACACTTAGGGTTTGTTTAGAGCTTTAATTCTACAAAACAAAGCTAACTATATATACAAAAGAAATAACATTCAAATTAGCAACATTTAGTGTGAGACACCATGATGTTATATTACAGCTAATGTAATATGACAGTTTTTTCAGCACAGGTTTGTTATCTTGGTTCAGAATGTTTATGTTCTCCAATGACAACAAATGAATCAAATGTTCCAAGATTTTTCCCATTAAAACTACTGTAAAACTTTTGATTGTGCAATGTACTGTGATGTAATTTGCTATTCACCTGATATGAAAGGCATCATTTATTTATTAAGTTCACCCTCTATTTTTTTCATTTTATCCCGTGTTCAAAATACCACTTAGTTTAAGCACTTCCCTAGACACCAGTGCACAGATGTTTTCCATTGGGGAAATTTTGCTCTTTAGGGAACACTGCAATACTGGGAGACATTTTTATTGCCACATCTAGAAGGTAGAATTCTTGTATTCTGATCAATATCCAACAATGCAAAGCATAGATAAAAATCACCTGGTTCAATATTTTTAGGCCTTACCTGGGCCTTACCTGGGCCTAGAATTTCTGATTCTTGACCTAAATATTTTAAAAATTTACTCCAAAAATGTGCTGGTATGTATACATTTGTAGACTGATTCTACATTGAATCAGAAGGCATTTCCTAGCCAATTAATTGACTGCAATACACTAAAAATGAAGCATAAAATTTACTTCAGAATTCCTGCTATAATACAGCCTAAGACCTGGATATACATTCTCACAAAGAGGTGATGGGATGAAAAAATTTGTTGACTAGAATTATAGATTGATATAACACAATATAATAATTAAGAATCCTAATGCTATCTTCATTCTCTCAAAAACAAAATGATTACCAGAGACCAGGAAAGGTGAAGGGAGAGGAGCATGGAGAAAGGATATTTAACCAGTACAGGGGTGCAGTTGGATAGGAAGAATAACTTCTGATGTTCAGTAATGCACAGTTGGGTTACTGTGGTTGACAACAATTAATTGTATATTTCAACATAGGTACAAGAGATGGGTTGTCAATTAACCTGATCATTACTCATGGTATACATGTATTAAAATATCACACTATAATAAATACGTATAATTGTTACGTATTTATTAAAATTTTTAGGTAAAATTTTTAAAATGAAATGTACTTACTGAACATCCAATAAGTAGTAGGATCTTTATAAATTTCTAGCTCAGGTCAAGTACAATGTTTGCTCTCCCTACCTGTATACATGGGCTTAGTTTCAGGTGCCGAGGTTGTAGCTCAATAATAGAGAGCTGGCATAGCACATGGGAGGCACTGGATTCAATTCTCAGCACCACATAAAAATAAATAAATAAAATAAAGGTATTGTGTCCATTAAAAAAAAAAACTTAGGTTTAAAATAGTTTGCATTTCAGTTCTTTTTCAACATCTTCTCAGTTGCTACATATTGTGACTCATCATTAATATGTTCACTTGTACATTTACCCTTCCCAAAGAGGCCACCTAGAATCAAGTCTTCTTCATTTTTCTCCTGATTGCCCTGGCAACTCGCTGTGTCACCCTAAGCAAGTTATCCACCCTCCCTATAGCTCAGATATTCATTTGTATAATAGAGATGACAATAATGGTTCTATTAGCCTTTTGAAGGCCATGTGAGGTAATGTGGGTAGTACAGAACAATATGTGGCATTTGATGAGCTCTCAGTAAGTGTTTGCTCTAATTATTTCTGTATTTGAGCTGTTATATGAGGAATAATTAAAGGATTACAGAAACAGCAACGATTATAAAAAAAACTTATTTTTAAAGCAGAGCTGGATATTTAAGTGGACAGAATTATTCTGCCTAGAGTAAACCATTTTCTTAATTCTCTCTAAACATTATTTCCACTGAAAATGTGCCTATTTACTATTTTTTAATTCAAGTATTATATTTCCATGAACTTAAGCAAATAAACATTTACCTCTTATGTTCCAGAGCAGATGTAGTTCAGTGTGGAGATGCAAAGATGAATACAGCAGGGATTCTGCCTTTGGGAAGTTAATGACCTAAAGGTAAATTGATATTGTCACAGAGCCAAATGACAAAAATAAAAAAAAAAATTACTTTAGCCAAGTGCCCGATTCACATACTTACCTAAAAATATGTTGGCAGTGTTCATGACCAGTGATTATGCAGAGAAAATAAAGAGCAAAGAATTATAGTTTCCATGCTTCTGTGAATTGAGAAATCTCTTTATGAAGTGAGGTGGTGATTACAGAAATAATTCCAAACTTCTCATTTAAGTTTACAATACACACACACACACACACACGTGCACACACACACACACACACACAATATTCTGCATCTAAAGCAAACACAGTGTTTTTCTTTTAACCTCATATAATCCTCAATAAATTACTCAGCAAAGGTTCACTTTAAGACTTCCAGGGAAACAGACAGTGGGAATCAGCCTTAGTACAGGAGAGGCAGAACAGAAAACTGAAATTACGAGTGTTGTAATCAGAACACTCATGCCATTTGCTTGATTCCCCATAGGCTTCTGAATGAGGCTGCTCCTAAAAATACACTGAATTAATAGCCCTGTCTCACTTCTGCAACATGCCCAGGCTTTGTCTGTTAAGAGCCTCTAAAGCATGTTGAAAAGGTGAAGGTAATAAAGTAGGGCTATGTGTGGCAGGTTAGAGTTAGAAGCAGGGGGTGTTTAAAATGAAGTAGGAAAATAACAACACATTAAATTAACTTTCCTATTATAATAAAATTCCTTGGGTGATCTTTCTACCTGCAGTATTCAAGTCACCATCCTTGTTTTTGTCCCTTCTATAATAATAACAAGGATGAAGATAACAATAATGAAGTTATGTTACCCTTGGAAAAAAAGAAATAATTAGTTATCATACCACTGATGTATGATTAGTGAGGGTCCATGTCTTAATGTCATTTGTTTCTTTAAGAGGAAATCAATTCTAAACTCTGTAATTTGTCAATAAAAGTGTCTGACGCTTGTAACCTACTAACAAACAAACACAGGAAAGTCAACATAATTTGAGAAAAGAAAAACAAAGTTGGACACTTTACACTTTCGAATTTAAAAATATATTACAAAGTTAAAGTAATCAAAACAATATGATACAGGTGAAACCAGAGTTTTGTGATGAGACCAGATTTCCTGTTTTGCCAGTTTCCTTCTGGGTTCTTGTCTCACAAATTTGAAGAATAAAATCCATTGAGAACAACAAAAGGGAAGAGTAAATGGAATAGGATTTATTTAAATGAAAAGAGAGAGAACTCCTTAGATGTGGTAGGGGCCAGATAGCAGGAAAACACATTTTGGTGTGCTAGTTTAGGGGTTTATATGATTTGGGGGTATAAGCTTTGATTGAAATCTATGTAAAACAGGCACTAAAAAAGTATCAAGGCTATTTGTTGTGTCCTTTAGCCTGAGTTTTTATCCTTCCTATAACTCTCATTTGGGTTCACACCCCCCTTCCATTTTCCCCCCACCTCTCTGGGACACAGGTGTTGTTGGTTGGAGTGTTCCCACAAGTTAGTCTCATATTCTTTTACATTTGAAATAGGACTTGATGCTGTCCATTAATATTTCTACCAATAACCTCCTTGTGTGATCTCTGCCTTTGAATAAAACCCACTGCTTGACCATTTTCTGTTATTACCCACTGATATTAAAATGCATAGACTAATGAGACATAAGAGAGGGTACAGTAATAAACCCACATCTAGATGTCATCTGATCTTAGACAAAGGTGCCAAGAAAACATGATTGGTAAAGGAAAGTATCTTCAATAAATGTTGCTGTGAAAACTGAACATCCACATGAAATTGGATGGTAACCTGTTACCATAAGCTAAAAGTCAATACAAAGTGAATTAAAGACTTCAATTTAAGTTCTGAAAACCATAAAAATACTAGAAGAAAAAATAGAAACAAGTCTTCTTGACCATTGGCCTTGGCAATGATTTCTCAATTATGACAACAAAAGTATAGACAACAAAAGCAAAAATATGTATCGGGAATAAATCTAGATATACACTTATGCATAGCAAAGTAAAGAATCAAGTGGATGGAAAAAAGAACTCATGAAAACATTTGCAAATCATATATCTGATAAGAGGTTAATTTACAAACTACAACTACCAAAGGAACTCAAAACCAAATAACAAAAATATGAATAATGGGCTGGAGATATAGCTCAGTTGGTAGAGTGCCTGCCTCCCAAGCACAAGGCCCTGGGTTCAATCCCCAGCACTGCAAAAAAAAAAAAAAAAAAAAAAAAAGAATAACCCACTTTTTAAAAAGAATTTGAATAGACATTTTTCCAGAGAGGATGTACAAATGGCCAACAGATGATGAAAAGATGTTCCACATTGGTGATCATCAGGGAAAAGCAAATTGAAATCTTCATCAACTATCACCCCACTCTTGTTAGGATGACTGTTGTTTAAAAACAGAGGCAAGAAAGCAAATGAACAGATAACAGAGTTGACAAGGATGTGGAGAAAAGGGAAACTTTTACACTCTTGATAGAAATGTAAAATGGTGCAGCCACTAAAAAGCAATATGAAGTTTCCTTAAAAAGTTAAAAATGGTATTACCATACGATCCAGCAATCTCATTTCTGGGTAGATACCCAAAAGAAATGAGATCAGGATCTTAAAGAGATATTTACAACCCCATGTTCATTGCAGCATTGTTCACAACAGACGAGAGATGAAAACAACCCAAATGTCTATCAACATATGAGCAGATAAGGAATATATGACTCATACATATGACAGAATATTTTTCAACCCTAAAAGAGACAGAAATCCCACTTTTTCATGACAAATTTTTTAAAATAAAAATATAAGAAAAGGGCTGGGATGTGACTCAGTGGTTAAGCACCCCTGGGCTCAATTCCCAGATTAAAAAAAAAAAAAAGTGGTATAGAAATAGACAGCAGAATGATGATTACAAAGATATGAGGGAGGGAGTTGAGGAGTATTATTCAATAGGCTTCATCACAGTGAGACAAGATGAGTATGTTCCAGAGATCTACTATACAGCATAGTGCCAATAATTTACTATAAGGTATTGTGTACTTAAAACTTGTTTAAAAAGTAGACCATGTTTTTTACACTCTTAGATCCAAAAAGGGTAGGAGGTACAGGAAACTTGGAGGTGACTGATGTATCTGTTTCTTGGTTGCAGTAAAATGGGTACACATGTATGCCATTTATATACAGTAACTGAGATAGGAATTGTGGATAAGAAAAATACTGAATCTTAAAGGAAACATCCACAAGCCATTGAGACACAGAAAGCACTACTGTAAATCTTGAGAGACTTGCCCTTGTAAAATGAGGGAAATACACAAATACAAGGGAAAACTGGCACAAATTTATGCACTCCCTTCTCCTGGATCCATCTGCAGTTTAGCCCCTGATGCAGTCCTCCTACAAATACTGCAACCCTTGTCCAAGTCAGGGCTGCTTCTCACTCTTGAGATAGCCCATATTTTCCCTTGAATGTTTATCAACCGTCCTAAATAAACCTCTTCCTTTGCTTTTTTCTGTTTGTGCTAAAATTCTTTTCTGTCATCTATACCAAGAACTCTGCTGGTCCTGAGTTGAGTTCCCCCTCTCCTCTGGGAATGCCGTGGATCCTTCTCCAGAAAATCTCTCTCTTCTCCTGAAAATCTCTTCTCCTATGACATAATTATGTACAGTTCCTTGCATATCATTTATACCTTAATAAATCTGAGAAGGAGGTAACTATTCTGCCATAGTTTCACAGTCACTGGCAAAAAATAATGATACTACTGAGTTAGAGATAAAGGACATTTTTTTACATACACCATAAGTAATAGTTAGAGTGCCATCATTTTTACACCAATTTTCTGAACACAAATATCCATGGGTCATTGTAAAGAAGACCAAGTGACACCTGTGGAGCATATTACAGGAAGGGAACTATGAAAGTAGAAATCCAAATATTTTATTATAATGAATCTTAAAAGAAACGCCATTTTTATTTATTATTTATTGAACACTTTATTATTTATTATAGACTTTTTATTATATTGAACAGTAAACAAATCTTCTCTTTGCTCTGGAGGGAAATACCATCTTCCAAGACGGTTTGCTAAGGCTACAATAAACCTCCTTCAAAGCGTTGAGTTACAAGGTAGCAATGCTTTTGCTCATAAGACATGCAAAACATGAGAAACCCATGGAGACCTGTTAAATGATTGATTTCATAATCACTTAAATATCTCCTGACTCTAAAATAGTGTACAACATATTTGAGGTTTAGAAAAGCTATATATAGCTGCAAAAATAGAAATTAAAAATGTGAAGCATCTGTGTCATCCTTAAAGAAAAGAAGAACAATAAAGTACTGTTTCTCTGATTGCCCCTTTCTGTTCCCAAAAACTTAGTCAAGTTAAGGGAGAATAAAAGAAAATCTGGGCTGTAATATCCAGATATATAATATCTTGAAGGACATTAGCTTTCACTTATATGTGCTGGGAATGAAGGCAAGTTAGTATGAAGAAAATTGCTATCTTGCACGCATTCCAGAATAGCTGCTCCTTGGATGCTGGTCATAAAAGGAACAAACAAAACTAAGCAAATTAATGAAGCCACTGCTTCTAAAACCTTACTTATAAAACCCCTCTTCCTGTGGTAACTGCTGCAAATCAGAGCATCATGGAAAGGGAAGTGCTCATGCAGGTAGAGCTCTCGGACGAAGAGTCCGAGGGCCGGAGGTGTTGCTTTCTGGCTGGGTATCAGGAGCTCTGCATGGAGCCGAGATACCCTTCTCCAGTCCAACAACTGACCCTTCCCCGCCTACATAAGCTTCATAAGCTCAATCAACTTTATATCTCAAATCCAACCTCTGAATGTCTTCCTTTGTCTCTTAGCCACCTATATCACTGCCCAAACACAACTGAACTATAAATATCACAGCATCAAAACCCAAAATGCACTAAGAGATGACTATAGTTTGTGTTCTTTGAGGTTAATTCAACCACTAACCCATGTTGATACTCATTCTATCAATTATTTGAAATCTAGAAAAATATCAAAAGATATTTTCTGAGTTTTTTCCAATAGATACTATTTTGCCTTCTTTATTACCAGGGATATCAGTATTTGATGCAATGCTGTTGAGTTAAATAAAACTTAAATGTTGCTCTGTCAATATTTAAATAATCATGTTGCTATAACTTTCAGTGACTTAAGATATTTAATAAAAATGCTTTTTTTTACCTGGATTGACCGTGGCACAATTGAAATAGATTTCATAAACATTTACTAAATGAGACAAACACAGTAATACTGTAGAGAGGCTGTATTGATCCAAAGATGAGAAATTCAGTCTCTGCCCTTCAAAAATGAACCTTACATCAGGAGACTGGAAAGAATATCATAAGTATGCATAAACATTAGTATTAGAAAAAGAGAATTACAGTAAGATAAATTTTTATATGAGAAATCAATTTTATTCTAAATATACCAAGCTAAATTAGTTAATGTCTGATCTATAGACTATTTGTTACAAATTAATAATTGAGCTTCTACTTCACTATGGCTGACTGAACACAAAAATTAACATATATTCTAAAAACTCACTGAAATAGCAGATAAAATATAAAGCTAAGAATATGTAGCAAGAAACTTATTGCATCAAAATAGAATATAATTTTGATATATTAGTGTTCTTTTTCAAGAGGAACTGCTACTTGGAAAATTCAAGCTATTTCTATTCAAGCAGCACAAGTGAAAACTCACCTTAAATTAGAAAAAAAAAAAAAAACAAAAAACTTGTCTATAAGAAATATTTGAAGGCCTAAAAAAAAAATCAGAAATTTCTCTTCAGCTAACCTTTTTTGTTTGTTTCTTTGTTTTTTACATTGAGTTAGGAATTTCAGGGAACCCAAAGACAGAGAAGAGAAAATCCAAAGATATTTACACCGTGCCTTTATTTCCTTCCCAAGACAACGTCACACAGCCATTATTCATCTTTCTTTCCACGTTGTGAGTTCTCAACCAGAGTGATCCAGGACCCTCCACTCACCTGAAGGCAACCCAGAGAAGTCATAAGGACAACACAATGCTGAACTAGGAGTTATAGTCGAGCTGCTTTAAAAGCAGAAAATATTTCCAAACATTTTTATTATTTCCCCAAGTAGAAATTCGTGATCTTGATGATAATTCAATTACAACACTCTAAATAATTTTAGACAGGTACAATGGTCTTACCTCATTTAGAGCACTGAGGAGGTAAAGACCATCTCAGTTCTCTGAAAAAAATCTTAAGCAGCAAACAAGTGCAATTTCTACACAAGTTCATCTCAAAGACACTTTGTAAACACTACATGCTACATATCCTTTTCTGTTATATGTTTAACAATCCAATCTACGGAAAGATATTCCTATGATTTGGATGTGGCCTGTCCCTGGAAATATTCATGTTGAAATTTAATATAATGTTATTGAGAGGTGATGGGTTCTTTAAGAGATGTTGGATCATGGGGTTCAGTCTTTATGAAGGGATTGCCATAGATCCCATGAGAGTGAGCTATTGTCATGAGGTGGGTTGTTGAACAGTGTCCAGGCCCCTTTCCCCCCTCCTGTCTTCTGTATATACCTGCTGCCCTTCTGCCGTGAGTCTTTTCACCAGAAACCAAGCAGATATTAGTGTCATGCTCTTGTATTTCAAAAATTATAAGCATAAAACAAAATTCTTTTTGTTATAAATAACCCAGTCCCAAGTATTCTGTTATAGCAGTAGAAAACACACTAAGAGACATACACCAAACTTTAGACAGAAAATTTAGTTTGATAATCCATTTGTTTCTGGAGAGAAAGATGAATTAGTATTTCATCTTATTAAAGATCCCACAGTATTTTCTGAAGGTCTTCTATAGTGCTGGGACCGTTATCAACACTTTCAAAACATTTGTTCACTGAAGAACAAAAAAAAAGAAGAATCCATTTTCTCTCTTATTTCAGCCGTCCAGTTCAGACTACATTGTCTCGTGATTGCAAAATCTCAACAGTCTCATAACAAATCTGATGGCCTTCAATTATCCAATACATGATAATCATCTTCTGGTGTGTTATAAATATTTTATTTCTAAAATTGCAACTCTAAAAATATCATACCACCACTTAGATTCTCTGACTGATTCCCATTTCCCAAACAGTGAAATTAAACCTCTTAACAGAGACTTCATCTAGATGACCTAGGTTTGGCCCAGCTCTTGAGTTACATTCCCCATCACTCTTTACCAAGCCCATCAAGTTAAACTCCTTATCCACCCCTGAAAAAAAAAAAAAAAAAAATTCATTCACTTTCAAGTTTTTATGCCAAAGATCATTTATCTATTCACGTGACTTCGTGATATAAAATAATACTAGAACATAAGTACCAGTAAATCTGATGCTGGGGTACCTCCAGGACTAGACAGTGGTGAACCTGGAATACCAGAGGCACTGTGGGTGAGAGAACATGGAGTCTTGTGTAGAAGAGTCTAGGGTAAATACGGAGACAGACAGGATCTGGAAATGGCTGGAAGAGCAGAATAGTAAGGCACTGAAGCAAATGATGTCTTAACTGAGGGAAAAGAGCAGCTTTTGTTAGCAGAAATTGAATTTGAAAAGTTTGGGATCAAAGAAACTGAGAACTTTGAAGCTGGGCTATTCTAGTTGATAAGCTTCAAATGCCAAGTGGAAATTACTAAAAATGAATGGATTCCTAAGGTATTTTTTAATGGAAGAAGGTCAAAGGGACAGAGTCTGGGGTTTTAGAAGGATCATAAAAATCAAATGAGCCAGGTGAAGCCAGTGAAAAGTCATTGTCTTTCCTAACCAAGGAGGGGCTCCTGGAGAAGGTAAAGAGAATAACATTTAAAAGGTGAGGGTTCGGGGTTGTAGCTCAGTGGTAGAGCACTTGCCTAGCACATGTGAAGCACTGGGTTCGATCTTCAGCGCCACATAAAAAAATAATAAAAGGTGAAACAACCATAGATCTTGATGACAAGGACCTCTCTCGGCTCAGTGAAAAACCACACCTAACACCAAACTGGATTACATTTAATTTAAATCCTTGAAATAAAATATAGCTTAAGAGAATTTCATTTGAAGACAATTCCCCTCAAAAATAGCCATGAAGTTGATTTGTATTTTTATAGTTGATTAAAAAATGAGAGATGCATTTTTAAGCATACAGTCACTGCAAATAAATATCTCCAGGACCAAATACACAAGTTAAAGAGAGTTTGAATTCAGTAATAACTATCTAAAATGCCCCCAACTGAAAAGATTGCTCATAATCCATGTTACGATAACTAAGCATTTAATTTTTGGAAAAATTTAAAGTATGGCAATAAAAATAGCTTGGTATATTTCAAAAGAAACAAGAAAAAGAATCCAACTCCTGCTGTTTCAAATTTTTCTCCAGAATCTTTAACAAGAAGCACTGTTGACATGCAGCACTATTTCATGCTATGCTGTGCTCACCCACAAAGACAAGAGTAGATTTTTATTAGAGGTATATTAGATAAACTGAAAATATCCTAGGCTGTCTGTCAAAGGAAAGAAAGGTGTCATAAATCATTACATTACCAAAAAGAAAAACATTATTTCAGTAGACACTTTAAAAATGACTGTAACTTTAAAATTCGCATTAAAGTCTGCATGGGATAATGAGATTTTATTTAAAATACATCTGTATCTTAAAAACCAAATAATAAAAACTAAACAACAAGGAAAGGTATTAATTAGGTAAAGGAATCTAGATATAGCAATGTGTCTTCAAATTCAGAAACAGTATTTAAGTAATTGATTAATGTTTTATATATTATTCCCCATTTATTGAGACATTGTAGATTGTTCAAGATGGAAATTATCAAAAATAACACCCCTTTTAAGTTGAGCTTTCTCAAAAGATAAAGGCAGCAGAAAAATAATTGCCTTACAGAAGCCCTCACTGACAATGTGAAAATGGGGTAATAATCATGTAATCAGCTGGATGCCTTAGAAATGGGGAGAGGTTAGAAAATGGGTACTGAGTTACATGTTTTGGTGTTCTGTTGCCCCATAGGGTGACTATACTTAGTAATGATATGTCGTATATTTTAAAATCGCTAGAAGAGATGATTAAGAGTGTTCTCACACTCATAAGAAAATGACAAATATTTGGGGTAATGAATATACTAACTACTCAAACTTAATAACTGCACATTGTATACAGATTTTTGAAGCATCACATTGTGTTCCACAAATACATACAATCATTAAATATCAATTAAAAATAAACAATATATTTTTTTAAATCTGTTTTTTCTTGAATATGCTAACAATCTAGATGATCATCTCATGTTAGAAAATGTGCTGTTTCTGTTCCCTATCACATATTTATTAATAAGTTACAAAATTATGATACTGGTCATGTCATTTATTCATCAATAAGGAGACTGAGGTATTATGAATGTAGAAGAATGTTTTAAATTATGCAAATAAAGAAATATTGACTTGGTGTTTTTATTTCTTTACTCACCTGCTTCTTATTTTTACTTTAAGTGATGGAGTGGTTATTTTAAATGATTAAGATCCCCTTTGTGCATTTAGGAATTAAAAGCTTCATCTCATTAATAATTCATGATCACCCTAGATATGAGAAATGAGAGATGAGTTCTGGTGTCAAAGGGCATCACAATCAAAAGTCGTGGCTGCACCACTTACAAGCTATGTAATTTAGAACAAGTGTTTAACCTCTCTGTACCTTTGTCACTTTCTTCATAAAGCCTACCTCCTGTTGTTGTTGCAAACAACCAATGAGACAAAACTTTATCACAATGCTTGATTTTGAAAACAATGCCCAGTAAATGGCAGTTTGCATTACTAGTACTACATCAAACCAACAGATGAGAGGGCAGGCAGAAAAGAAGATAAAGTCCAATGAATCCAGACTGTGTCATCGATAAAAGTTGCAAATGCTATAGAAATCCCTAATAAAAGGGCAATCAGGAGCAAGGTCATTCTACCTGAGATGCTGCTGTTGTGTGATTCACTGCAGAAGAAAACTCCAAAGAGACAAGGGGGCTACACCGGGCAGGATGGAAACTAAGGTCCTAGGACTCACACATAACAATACGTTTGGCAGCTACCTCAAGGTGATCAGAGGAGGCTCTTGGAGACGATCTGGGTACTTGAAATTGAAACATAAGGCAGAAATAAGATAGGTGAAGGCTAAAAATATCAGAACAAAGCTTTTGGATATGTTTTACCAATAAGAAATGAAGGAAGGCTTCCCAAACCCAGAATTCTTATAAAGTATATTTATGCCCATTGTTGTTAATACATATTGCCAACAATTACCTCCTGAATTTTCTCCTATTGGATCTTTAGTAATAAGTCAAAACTATGAGATAAAGTTTAATCTATCTGGCTCTTAACATAGCAATAATTGCAGTCCACAAAGTATAGTGCAAGATAGGTATTCAACAAAAGGCTTATAAATTTTTAAAGAAATTGCATTATTGATGATAATGAAACCTAAGACTGTATTATAAATGATCACCTTATAATCTTAGGTATCATATTGTCCAAAAGTTTCACCTTTCCTGACTCAATCAACCAATAAGGAAGAAAAAATTCAATGATTAAATTTCATCTCCTCTTTCTTCTTCTACTGTGTATGCTAATGATCAGGGGAATCGTAATAATTCAAGACTGATGGGGCAAAGGTGAAGTCAGTAAGTGAAAAAAAAATCAAGTCATAAAAGTGAATTATAATTCCCTAAGTTATATAAGTTGATCTTGCACTATTATAAATAATTATTTTTCAGAAGCACTTCAACAATGAAAATCATTTTCATACGGTTACCATTTACATAGTCCTAAGATATATCAGGCACTGTGCTATGAACTTTATAGACATCATTTCTAATCTTCAAGACAATCTTGTAAAATAACTATTTGTCATTTTTAGATTGAATTAAAATCAACAACCCTAAATAGACTATCCAAGCAAGTATAGTTAGTACAGCTAGGTCTGTGGGTGTCAAAGCCCTTTCTTTTGACAATCTTCTCTTTCTTCTCACTTTGTTGTATGACATGAATCTAAGGCATCAGTCAACCATCACAATCTGTATGAGTGTGTCAACAGTATAGATAAAGAGAGATGTTTGCTCCCCAACACATTTAGGGTCTGGGAGTTAGACATGTTTGACCATGGACTACATGAAAAAGGAAGATGTTTAAAATAATTCTCATGTTCCTAGCATGAATAACAAGTTTCTGAGGAAAGAAAAGCATTTGATGAGAAATAATATGAAGTTGAAGATTTTGATGGAAGCACCCATGGGACATTCATTTGGGAAGATACAGTTGACAGGTAGGAATGGAGGTTGGAGCTTAGCAGAGGTAAGACTGCAAAAAGATTTATGCAATATCAAGCAGTGGGCGATATCTGAGAAAAAAAGAGTTTGCACAGGGAAACGTATAAAAGAGTAAGAGAAATAAAAAGAAGAGTTTGGTGAAAGATAATACATTTTTACTACTTGAAAAATCAGAAATTTCAATCCTTGTAATGGTTACTCAGATGTACCAAACTACAAAACTGTCATAACACCTGTTAGTGACAGATATATTTCAGTTCTTGTCTTCATTTTGAGAAGTTAAATGCACCAAAAACAAAGCACTGTCTTTCAAATTTAAGGAACTTTTTATAGAATGCATTGACCATAAAAATCTACGGGAATAAGGCAAAAATTGCAATATTATCCATAGATAAACAATCATTCATACAAAATAAGAGCCTTGAAAAATTACTGGTAAGTTGGAACACAGACTCAGCTCTCCTGATTGGAACTCCAGGAATTATTCAGTGGAGTGACTGCATCTGTTGATACAAACCACATCTGTCCCTCCTTGGGACTGAAAGGAAACCAAATCATTTACACTGTTGTCTTAATAGCTGTAAAATTATAATTGCTATTTAATCACTACTAAATTGGACTTGGCCTTGGTTTCTTGGCAAGTGTTTTTATTTCATTAGTAATATAGTAAATTTCTTTTCTTCCTCCATCTCTGCTGAACATTTCATTCTATAATGACAATGTGCAAAATACCATTTTTATAAAATTATGACTATAATTTAAGGCAAATAATATTATAATTCATCTTCTGTTCACTTACGAGATAATGCTATCATTTAGCATCATAAAAAGGCAATACTAAGTAACAAGTGTAATCCTGGTGAATATCTTTTTCCAAGCACAAATTTCTTTTTGAATGGCAAATCAACTTCACTAATATGTAGCATGAAAGTTGTGAAACTAAAATATATCTCATATTTGTATTTAAATTACATCAGATTTCTCCTTTACAAACTGGTGAGCTACTACCAGCTTCCTTAGAGATCATATCCCTATACCTCATGAGGAGAAAGCACTTCAAAACTGAAAACCAAAAATTTTGAAAATTAGAAATTGTGGTTTAATTGTGCTATTTTGATATCTATTTAGGAATAATCAATGAATGATACATGCATATTAACAAGTAACTTGTCTTAAAATTAAGAGGTATTTTAACATTAAACATTAAAGCCTAAAAGCTGAACTATAACCTTAACTGAATCACTCTAATTTCTGGGACTCAGTATTATCAACTATAAAATGAATTATTTCTCAAAATAATTTTGAAGTTCCTTAATTTTAGGTATTTTAATATGAAGTAAGAGTATCAAGAGGAATATCAAGGGGGTAGTAACAGAGAAGATTTAGACCAAATTTCAAGACCATTCCCAAAATGAACATACCGATGACATAAGAACAGCAGGTCACTATGTATATTCAGCTTAATACCAACCTCACAGCCCACCCTCACCCCAGAAGATTGCTGCCCCCAACCGTCCATGACAGAGACATTCCTGAACAGCTCACTAACTTTATTTTTTCAGCACTAATGGTTTTTACATGTCACTTATAAGGCTTGTGCCAAAACGGGTATTTGCCAATCAATGAACATTATAAGGTACACATTCCTAATTAGAAAAGGCACAGGATTTTTTTTTCCCCTATAATTTAAGAACTGAAAGAAATGTTAAAATGTTTTTCCACTGTGCCCATTTTGATTCTCAGCATTCTTCATTCAAAGACTAAATAGATCCATAGTGTGGC
Organism: Sciurus vulgaris; assembly: GCF_902686455.1. Classification (NCBI taxonomy): domain Eukaryota; kingdom Metazoa; phylum Chordata; class Mammalia; order Rodentia; family Sciuridae; genus Sciurus; species Sciurus vulgaris. The sequence goes on from NC_136466.1 coordinate 52,070,895, forward strand.
TTAGTATTTTACTGTTTCCCATGAGAACACAGGAGTTCTGCTAATAATGTCTTCTTTTCAAGGTCATTGACATATGCCACAGAAGCACTTGGGAGATAATTCTGTGTTTGATTTAAGAGACAGAAGTTGAACCAAAATAATCATACTGAGAAGCACTAGATGCTAAATTATTCGCTCAGGTTCTGCAACTTGAAAACTTGAGTTCACTAATGCCTGGGGCACTGATACATTAAAGTTTTAATATAAAAAGTTCTGCTCATGACTTTGCCCTGATGACTTCGTGTCACTCATGTGCCAAAAAGGGCCATATGAAAAAGCACACTAGGGCATGGGCAATAAGTAATTAAGTGCACCTCACTTAAAATCTTCATCATACAAGCCAGAAACTCTGCTTCCCAATGACATTAACTTACTTAAAATGAATAATGCATGGCAAGGAATGAGTCCCTGAAGTTCAGAAACGGGATTTGACTCTGTTTTAGTGCATTGCGCAGACAAGGCAAGGGCAATTCTCATTAAGGAGTTGAGCAAAAAGTCATAGACTGGTGAGGCACAGAATAATTACACATCCTCCCCAAAGACAAAGAACATTAATAATGTTACCTCACTCATACCTCAAGGATCAGGACTAAAGGAAGTGATTACGACATATAGCAATTGTCTCCAAATGTTCCTGCAAGAGATCTGATTAAATTTTTATGATATGCTGAGGTACTCTTTTCTTTCATATGTTTTGGAAAGACAATAAGTCTAAAACAAATGTATGAGACAATGAAGACAAAGTGGGGAAAAGGAATCTTTATCCTTTTCTAGGTTAAATTGTTCCATTGCATTATTAAACACTAATATGTTTAGTTCATCATTAAAAATCTATATTTATTAAATAGCACCTAAGTGTGTGCTTTTAATGGGCAGCTATTAAAATAAAAATGAATTCTATTTTCTGTCGTATGCTAAATTGAACACTATATTGGAAATTCTTTGAATACTATACAGGAAATTTTAAGTACATCTTAGACAATATTCAGAGTATGGCTATGAGTGTATTCTACAATGCAAACTCTCATATTTTAATATAACTAAGCAGTTAACAAAAGTTGGTAAAAGTTAACTCTATCACTATTGAACAATTATTCAGTAGTTAAAACAGATCACATAAAGTATCCACTCCTCATAACGTCATATTTATTTTTTCATAATACTTAGATTTTTTAATAATTTTTAAATATAAAAGCATGCACATGATGAAATAATAAAAATAAATAATGCATGAGATTGTCTTCCAAAAATATTCAGATATTATTATAATGAAAGTATTTTTAAATACTTCTTGTGTAGTTTTTAAAAATGAATCCTTATTAACATCCAGAATATATAAAGAACTCAAAAAACTTAACACAAAAAAGCAAATAATCCAATTAATAAATGGGTAAACGAATTAAACAGAGACTGCTCAAAAGAAGAAATACAACCTGGTGCAGTCCTGTAATCCTAGCAGCTCAGGAGGCTAAGGCAGAAAGATTCTGAGTTCAAAGCCAGCCTCAGCAATTTAGCGAGGCCCTAAGCAACTTAGTGAGTCCCTGTCTCTAAATAAAATATTTTGTTTTAACAAAGGGCTGAGTATATAAAAAAAAAAGAAAGAAAAGAAATACAAATGGCCAACAAATATATTAAAAATGTTCAATATCTTTAGAAATTAGAGAATGCAAATCAAGACTACACTGATATTTCATCTCACTCCAGTCCCAGTGACAGACATCAAGAATACAAACAATAGCTGGGCATGGTGGCACACACTTGTCATTTCAGAAATTCGGAGGCTGAGACAAGATGATTGCTAGTTTGAGGCCAGTCTCATCAACATAGCAAGACCCTAGGCAACTTAGCAAGACCCTGTCTCGAAAACAAAAAAATATAATGGGGCTGGGATGCAGTTCAGGGGTAAAGAGCCCCTGAATTCAATTCCCTGTGCGCATGCGCGACACACACACACACACACACACACACACACACACACATACACACACACACACACACACACACAAACAATAATAAATGCTGAAGAGGATATCGGGGAAAAGGAACACTTTTACACTGTTTGTGGGATTGCAAATTACTTCAACCATTATGGAAATCATTATGGAGTTTCCCCAAAGACTAAGAATGGAACTACCCTATGACCCCCGTGTATCACTCCAGTATTTATTCTAAAGAATTAATAACCAATAAATAGAGAAATGCATGCAGACCTGTGTTTATAGCGACAGAATTCACATAGTCAAGTTATGGAACCAACCTCAGTGTCCATCAGTGGATGAATGAATAAAATATGATATAATACACATTGCAGTTCTATTTAGTAATAAAGAAGAATGAAATTTTGTCATTTTCAGGAAAATGGATAGAACTTGAGGGCATTATGTTAAACAAAATAAGCCAAACTCTGAAAGTCAAAGGTTGTGTTTTTTCTCATATGTCAAATTTAGAGAGGAAAAAGGGGGGTAAAAGGTAGGCAGGGGCTCTTGCAAAAAAAGAAGAGAGACCAGTAAAGTAACGAAAAGAAACCAGCAGGAGGGAAAAGGGAAGAAAAAGGGGAAATACTGGGGAAAAATGCTTATCAAATTATTTTGCTCTATCATGTGCATGTGTGAATATGTAACAACAAATTCCACATCTTGTATAATTATAATGCAACAATGGTCACATTTTTGAAGACATCACATTTGATTTTCATTACTCATAAAGAGGAAGGAAGTATACTAACTTAAATAAATATATAGATAGAAAACAGTCTTTAGTGAAAAGATCTTATTGGTGCTACATAGTGCCTATGTTAGGCATATGCATGTGTTTGTGTTTCTGCATGTCGTATGTTTTAAAACTAAATTTAAATTAAATCACTTTTATGTTTCCTTTTCCAATACAGAAAACGAAAGCAAAGATTTACTAGACAAAATTCAGAAAACTCTTTTTGGAGCATTCTGTGTGTAAATAGCAGGTCAGGGTATTGATATTCACCAAACCACATCACCTAGCAATCTCTTATTCTCATGAATGTGGTAAACTCAGTACAGTTGTGAAGACTTTCTCAGTCTCATACTAACCAATGCTTCAAGGACAGTTCATGTCAGGCTGTTTATGGATACGGATTAATAGTAAATATAGACAAAATAAATCCATTGTATTGTTTTGTCCTGGAGAATAAGGAGCACAGGATATGAGACATCAAAGAGGGGACCCAAATACTTGAGCATTTAAAAAGACAATTGTTTATTAATGCAACATAGCACCTAGATTAGCAGCTGTGTTAATTCCCCATCATGAAAAAACTATCTTTAGAAATCTAATATCTACCTAGTTATTAGTTTAAAAAACAAAACAGAAAGAATAATTGAACTCTTCTCTTACCAGGCATTTTATTATTTGAGTATAAAAAATATTAAAATATAACACAAGTACCAGTACATGAAAGTGAATGTTGCTCAGTCATGAGGAAGAGATATAGGAAATATCTGTATGTGAGCACATTACCCCATTCTAAACTGGCAGTTTTTTAGTTGAGACTTGGAAATGATAAAAGATAATTGTCTTTCCTTTTGAACAGCTAGACTTCCATCTCTGATAATCATGGCTGAGTTTAGTACCGTTAGTCCATTCATTTCATCTTTATCTGAAAAAAGTAAAAAATAAAAGAAACTTTAATCAACCAAATAAGCAGAGTTTGGGTGCTAAACAATTTCAGTCTTAAACTGGGTCAGTAATATATCTGAAAACATCTTGGTCACATAACCTCAGTTGAATAGATGACTGTAGTAGTGCTGAAATATCTCTTGGCTAGACTTCAGTTAAAGAGACTTCTTTCTGTAGAAAAAGTATATCAGCTGTATGCTTATACAGCTAGAACATTAGGTAAAACCAGTCTGGGGATTATCAGAAAGGAGTTAATCTAAAGAAGTAGTTCTCAAGCTTCAATGACTACGACTTCTGCAGGGAACTGGTTACTAGGATAGTTTCCAGGACTTACCCTAAGAGATTTTGATTCAGTTGGTGTGAGACTGGATCTAAGAATTTGGTTTTAATAAGCACCTAAACCACTAGTAGTATATGGGGTACATTTTGAGGAGCACTTATGTAAAGGCAAAAGCCCAACCCTGAATGATTCCTAGAAAATCAATCTACTTACATTGTTTTCCTAATTGCTTAGATTAAAAGTAGTTGAAAGATATTAAAATGTAGGAAATTTTTGTGGAAAGCATAATAACCTATCCAGTGTTTACTCTCACGGGGGTTAGTTTCTCAGAGCCTTCATACTTTCTTTCCTTTTAGTTGTTCTCCCCCCTTATTTACACACACACACACACACACACACACACACACACACACACACTCACACGATTTATTGTCCCATTTAAAAGTAAAGCAAAGTATAAACATTCACAATTCTTTGTAGGGCTTTACAAAGTAAGAAGTACTGTTTGATGTACTTTTAATGTCAACTGAAAAGACCCAGAAAATCTAAAACGTAAAAATATGCATTGGAAGCCAAGTATATTCACCAAACTCCAAAATGTTTGAAGAGCCATTACTATATAAATGGAAAGATAAAAACAGACTAAAGATTTTATGCCAACAAATAAAGAATTTAGATGAAATGACTAACTTCATAGACACAGAATTCATAAAGATGGACAAGAAAAATAGAAAATCTGAATTATTCTATATGTATGAAATAATCATTCTATATCTATAAAATTATTGGACAGGCAATTAAATGCCTCTCTACAAAAAAGCACAATATTCTTTACCAATGAATTCTGACAAAACATTGAAGAAGAAATTATGTTTAATCACTCTCAGAGCAAGAAATGTGACTACTTTAGTTTGCAGCATTTCCATAACTTTGGTAGCAATCATTGAAGACCATGTTAAGAAAAGAAATACACAAATCTCTTCCAAGAACATAGGTGCACACATCTTAAACAGTGTTTTAGCAAGCTGAATTCAGTAAGATAAAAAAGAAGAAAAATCATGACAATGTTGAGTTTCTTTATACAATGCAAGGTTATTTTGACATTTGGAAGCCATCGTATATCATCATATTAATATTCTAAAAAGAAAAAAATTTCATAATCTTCCCAATTCAATACACATGCCTCCCCAAAACTAATCAAATTAAAAGGAGGGAGATCATTGCTAATACAAAAAGGAGAACATTTTTAAAAACACATACATTGTATTTGAAGGAAAAATACTAAAAATTTTCCCCCATGAAATTCAGATAATGATCATAGCTCTGTTTAGATTATATTGAGGGTTCCAGTGTTCAATAACATAGCAAAAACAAATAGTTGGAAAAGAAAACAGTAGTTATTCACAGGTAGTCCTTAAGTGTAAAATGCAAAAGAAATACAAAAGGTCTTATGTTCTACTCATCAGTTTTTTCCAGGAGGTTCTTTTTCTACTATAAGGCAGCTACAAATGTATTGTTTTCCATAATTAGAAAGTGAGCGACTCTGTGTATATACTGGATCAGTATACTTTCATATACTTCCTTGCTCTGTAATTGAAAGGGCCCAGATGCAACACTCCAGGAAAAGCATCAGACCTACTATCCAGACCTTGGTTTCTAATATCTTTCTCCAATAAAAAATAATCAGGGTTTGTTGGGGAAGGGGGGATGGTTTATTCTAGGACTGGAGCAAGAAATACACAAGAAAAGTCCAGAGTATTTTGTGATGGCAGAAAGCAAAGAAGTTCTCAAAGAAACCCTACAACAATAGGCAGAAGGAGATCAAAGGGACACAGGAGCCAGTTGAAAGAGCTCCAGAGAGCCAAAGCTAAGGTAATTTAAGCAGCAAAATAAATAAAGTAGTATTGTCTTATTACAAGAACATAAAATATATATCCTTGGGTTCATACAGATATAAATACATGATTAAACAATAAATTAATAGTAAAGAATAGACAAATCTCCTATGCATATAAATTCCAGTTGAGTTCTATAGATACTCTGCCATCCAGGACATGAAGTATAGAGCTTCACTTTTTATATGTGGGCTGTGCATAATGACTTGCTTCAAAAGCATACAGTATGAAGAGGAATGGAAACAGTAACTTCTTAGACGAAACAACTGAAAAAGAAACTATTTCAGCAAGGAGATCAAGTTTAATGACTACAGTGATAAAGATGCTAGAAAGTGTCTTTTATATTCTATCATGAGAATAGCGCGTTACCTTTCTGGTTTTCCTACCACAAGCCCATAACTCCAAGCTAATCATGAGGAAAACATGAGGCAATTATCAATCTGGGAATATTCTATAAAATACCTATCCAGTCGTCCAGTAAGCTTCAAAACTGTGAAGGTCATGAAAACAAGAAATTTCTGAGAAACCATCACAGTCTAAAGAAGCCTAAGCCAGCATGAACTTGATATCAAAATCAGACAAGAACATGGCCAAAAAAAAAGAGAGGAACTATGGGCAATAACCCTGATGAACGTGAATATAAAAATTCTCAGCAAATAGTATCAAGTCAAATGCAGCAACACATTAAAAAGATCCCTCACCATGATTGATCAAGTGGGATTCATTCCAAGAATGAAAAGTTAGCTCAGCATAAATCAATAAGTGGAATAGATCACATCAATCTAACAGAAGACAAAACCATGTGATCATTTCAATAGACACAGAAAAAGCATTTGAGAAATTCAACTTCCCTTCCAATAAAATTTCTCAATACCTTACGTACAGAAGAAAAGTACCAGATTATAAAACTAAACACCTAAGATCATACTGAATAGAGAAAAGTTGAAAGCTTTTTCCTATAAGATCTGGAACAAAACAAGGATACCATTTTTACAACTTCTATTCAACATGTTACTGGAGATTGTAGTCAGAGTAATAAAATAAAAGACATCCAATTTGGAAAGGAAAAAGTCAAATTGCTCCTGTTTTTAGGTAACATGATTACAATGTAGAAAGTCCTAATGATTTCACCAGTAATCCTATTAGAATTATAAAATGAATTCAGTAAAGATTCAGGCTATATAATCAACATATGAAAACAAGTAGTGTTTCTATTCATCAGTAGCAAACTGTCTAAAAAAGAATTGGGGGAATCAATCTCATTTATAATAGCTATCAAAAATTGAATAACTAGGAATAAATTTAACCAAGGGGGATAAACATCTCTAAGATTAAAGATATTAAAAAATGAAGAAAGAAATGGAAGAAAAATATATAAGTGGAAAGACATTCTGGGTTCATGGATTGGAAAAATCAATATTACCAAAATGTCCCGAAGGCATCTTTATATTTAATGCAACATTTATCAAAATATCAATGTCATACTCCACTAAAATAGGAAAAATCCTAAAATTCATATGAAATCAGAAAAAAATTGCTAAATTATATTGAGCAAAAAGGATGAAGTTGGAAATATCACACAACCTGTCTTCAAAATATACTACCAATCTATAGTAGCAAAAATAAAAGATACTGTCATAAAATCATACTCATAGATCATTGGAACATAATAAGGAACTCAGAAATAAACTCACACACGGCCACATGAATTTCAAAAAAGGTGTCAAAAAACACATTTAGCCAAAGACCCTCTTTTCAATAAATAGCACTGAGAAAAATGGATATAAATAAGTAAAAGAATGAGGCCAAAGGATTCCAAGATGATGGCTCAGAGAAATTCAGTGTTTTTAGCAGCTTTCCAAGAGTGAATTAAATAAGCAATTTTGCAGCAATAGTAAAGACAAGAAAGTGGAGGAAAAGCAGGGTGATAACTCAGTGAACTACAATTCAGAGGAAAACAAATATATTGCCTTCTAGAATAGAAATTGATCGAATTAATAAAGTCAATGGAGGACGGTGATACTGTCGGGCATGCTGTGGCTCAGTAGGGAGGGGAAGCACTCCTTCCTCAAGAAGAAAGACACTTTCCCAGAAGCTTAAGGAAAACAGGTGCTAATAGACATATCCACAAGTGGAACAGATTATAAATTCAGGAAAGCTAGGCTGTGTTTGCTAGGGAGAAAGCCTAGAGTTCCTAGTTGGAGAGAGAAATGGCCATCCCCAAGAATTCCCTAAATCTTCCTAGAGTGGTGATCATAGCTGGGGAAGCACTAATATCGTTTTTTTTTTTTTTTAATTTATTTTTATTGTAAACAAATGGGATACATGCTGTTTCTGTTTGTACATGGAGTAACAGCATACCATTTGTGTAATCATACATTACGATGTTTGATGTTTGATTCATTCTGTTATTTTTTCCTTCCCCCCACCCCTATTTTCCCTCTGTACAGTCCTTCCTTCCTCCATTCTTGCCCCCCACCCCCCATTATGTGTCATCATGCGCTTCTCAGTGAGATTATTCGTCCTTTGGTTTTTTGAAATTGGCTTATCTCACTTAGCATGATATTCTCCAATTTCATCCATTTGCCTGCAAATGCCATAATTTTATTATTCTTTATAGCTGAGTAATATTCCATTGTGTTTGTGTGTGTGCATATATATATATATATATATATATATATATATATATATATATATATACACACCATAGTTTTCTTTATCCCTTCCTCAACTGAAGGACATCTAGGTTGGTTCCACAATCTGGCTATTGTGAATTGAGTAGCTATGAACATTGCTGTGGCTGCATCACTGTAGTATGCTGATTTTAAGTCCTTTGGGTATAGGCAGAGGAGTGGGATAGCTGGGACAAATGGTGGTTCCATTCCAAGTTTTCTAACGAATCTCCACATTGCTTTCCAGAGTGGCTGCACTAATTTGCAACCCCACCAGCAATGTATGAGTGTACCTTTTTCCCCACATCCTTGCCAACACCTATTGTGGCTTGTATTCTTGATAATCACCATTCTAATTGGGGTGAGAAGGAATCTTTGTGTAGTTTTGATTTGCATTTCTCTTATTACTAAAGATGGTGAACATTTTTTCATATGTTTGTTGATTGCTTGTAGATCTTTTTCTGTGAAGCATCTGTTCATATCCTTAGCCCATTTGTTGATTGGGTTATTTGTATTCTTGGTGTAGAGTTTTTTGAGTTCTTTATAGATTCTGGAAATTAGTGCTTTATCTGAAGTATGAATGGCAAAGATATTCTCCAACTCTGTAGGCTCTCTCTTCCCATTGCTGATAGTTTCCTTTGCTGAGAAAAAGCTGTTTAGTTTGAATCTGTTCCAGTTATTGATTCTTGCTTTTATTTCTTATACTATGGGAGTCCTGTTAAGGAAGTCTGATCCTGGGCCGACATGTTGAAGATTTGGACCTACTTTTTCTTCTATAAGATGCAGGATCTCTGGTCTGATTTCAAGGTCCTTGATCCATTGTGAGTTGATTTTTGTGCAGGGTGAGAGATAGGGGGTTAGTTTCATTCTGTTGCATATGGATTTCCAGTTTTCCTAGCACCATTTGTTGAAGAGGCTATCTTTTCTCCACTGCATATATTTGGCACCTTTGTCTAGTATGAGAAATTTGTATTTATTTGGGTTTGTGTCCATGTCCTCTATTCTGTACCATTGATCTACCTGTAGATTTTGGTGCCATTTTTGTTACTATTGCTTTGTAGTATAGTTGAAGTTCTGGTATTGTGATACCCCCTGTTTCATTCTTCCTGCTAAGGATTGCTTTAGCTATTCTGGGTTTCTTATTCTTCCAGATGAATTTCATGATTGCTTGCTCTATTTCTGTAAGGTACGTCATTGGGATTTTAATTGGAATAAGCACTAACATCTTGAGAAGACTTATTGAGCAAACTTGGAACTCCAGTGGTTTACCACTGTTTATTCATTTTCTTCTTTTTATATTTCTGCATGTTTCCATTTTATTATCTCTTTATTTTTCAGTTGGGTACTTGCTATACTTGCTTTTTAAATATACAAAGTCAAAAAGTCACACAGGCAATAGTTTTCACTGAATTATTGGTGCCCAAACTTAACCCCTTTCTGAGCATAGCACACCCCTCTGGGCACCATAGATTGGGCAAGAGCAAAGGATGCCTCATCTGGAATTGGACAGTTTGATCTGTGAGATAGAGTGTAACTGACAGGGGACAGGAATCTAGGTAGGAGGGGATTAGATGCAATATCCCAAGCCCACCTCTCCCCAGGGACTCTTCTGAACAAAAGACACAATTCGCAATTCAAGCCAGGTCAGTTAACAGAGAAGGAGGGTAAAGGTGTTGGTCAAATGCCCTGACAGACTCCACTCTCATCCCAGGACAAGGCAACAAAGGCATTCTGAAAGAGAAAAACAGCTTACCCCACCTCCAGCCCCTCCCCGCAAAAGAAGACCTGCTCAGGCAAGAGGAGGTGGAAGACTCACCTGAGTCTGGTTGACTTGGAGGAGGAGCTGAAATCAAGAGATTTACATTTTGAAGTCTTCCTTACAGCTGGCAGTTTCTAAAAACCAAAACACCAGATACAAAAGACTATTTTCAAAAACTTCTGCAACAATTAATCTGAACCACTGAGTGATAATTAACATATTGATATTGACTAATAACTAGTCTCTCCTACAACTATTCCACATGGAACCAATTTTCTGCACCCACTTCACTCTTCCCATTTTACCCTCAGTCTCCTCACCGTCCCCCACTGTCTTCTTTGCATTTTTCTTTTATTTTTTCCCTGTCTTTATTTTTTATCCCATTTTCAAATTCAATATAAAATTATTAGTATGTAGCCATTTTTACCTGTGTTAGTCCTCACCACATTCCTCCTCAGTTAAGAGAATGATAGAGATCTTTAGAAATTACATTTATAGTATATGTTGATATGTGATTTATTTTTTAACCACTGCTGTTACTTGCACTCTCTCCTTTTCAAAAGGTGTTGGAGGTTGAAATTAATATTTGGATTTCACTGAGAATGTATTGACACTAAGATGTACTGACAGCACAGGACAAATGGCCCCCTCATAAAAGAGGAAGAGAAATCCATTTCAGCACACGTGCAAGTCTAATACCTCTGAAAACATCAAATAATAGGCAAACAAGCCCACACCTCTCCCACCAAATTTAAAATTCCCCAACAAAGGAACCCATAATTGTTGAAAGGAATGAAATTTCAGAGAGAGATCACAAAAAAATATTGATTTTTAAAATGGTTGCTGAGCAAAAGCAAGAGCTAAGGAAAGAAGTAAGAGAGTAACCACCAGAGATGAAAGATAATTTCAATAAGACATAGAGATTCTGAAAAGAAGTCAGTTAGAACTCCTGGAAATGAAAGACACAATAAATTAAATAAAAATTTTACTTGAAAACATGACAGCAGATTAGTTTATGTAGAAAAACAGATCTTCAGACTCTGAAGACAGGGTAAATGACCTTTAACTCTACGAAAAGTAACTCTTTTCAAACAATAAAGAAAAAAATAGGACCATGATAAAAATATATAAGAACTCAGTGACATTAAGAAACCAAACATAAGTCATTGGAATTGAAGAAGGCATGGAAATGCAGGCTAATCACATTAAGAACTTTTTCAATGAAATAAGAGCAGAAAATTTTCCAAACTTTAAGAATGAGGATAGCCACATAAAGAGGCATATAGAACACCAAATAGACAAGAGCAGAAAATAACCTCTATAAGATATATTATAATCAAAATACCTAACATGGAGAATGAGGATAGAATATTAAAAGCCACAAGAGAAAATCAGGTCATATTTAGAGGAAAACAAATAAGGCTCACTTCTGATCACTCAGCTCAGACTCTAAAATCCAGGAGGGCCTGGAATTAGATAACCCAAGCTATGAAAGAGAACAATTGCCAACCAAGATAGTTATATCCAGCAAAGCTATTATTCAGAATTGAAGAAAAAGAAAATATTTTCAATATAAGGATAAATGAAAAAAAAATCATAACCACTAAGACAACACCACAGAAAATGCTTGAAAAAATGCTATACACAGAACAACCTTAAAACAAACCACAGAATGACCAAATGAATGAAGTTCACTAGAAGAGCAATCAAGGAAATAAAAATTAGGAGCTAATTAAATATATGAAACAAATCAAAATGGAAGGAAATAATAAACATTGCTCCACAATATCTTTGATGGTAAATGGTCTCAAGTCTCCAGTTGAAGTATATAGACTGGCAGATGGATTTTAAGACCTATCTAACTATAGTTGTTCTCAAGAGAATCATAAGCAAAGACATCCACAGTTTGAAAATAAAAGGGTGGAAAAAAAACATTCCTTGCAACTAGTTCTTGAAACAAACAGGAATATTCATATTAAAAAAGAACAAAGCAGAGTTCAAGCAAACAATCAGAGGAGAAAGCAATTTCACTAAATACAGGTAGAGAGAACTCTCCAACAAGAATATATAATGAGAAGTTCTAGAACAAGGAGACCAAGCAGAAGATTCCAGTGGCGCAGGCCTAGAGAGCAGGCCCAACTACACCAGAGACACTAGCTCCATTCTGCTCCAGTCAGTGTCCCTCCTGGGCTGGGCTGGCACACTTGTCTTTCTTTTTCCTCATGGCGCTGCTCTGACACCTGACATTGTCCACTGATTTGGAGAATATTGACACAGCAGTTAATTCTAAAGCTACAAGTCATATACCTGTCAAGTGTGGGATTTTAGAAGAAATTGGAAATAAGAATTGTACAACCATAAGAGAGCAGCATAAGTAGTGAAGAACACACAAAATACCAAAGTGTCAGTTCAGCCCACCCAAGAAACACATGTCAACAACTGAAACCTACCACTTCTATTAACCCAGTACAGATGGAAATGTGGGCTCCAAAGGGTCCTTCTCCCACACCGGAGGATGTCTCCATGAAGGAAGAGAACCTCTGCCAAGTTTTTACTGATGCTTTGCTCTGCAAAATCTAGGACATTGATAATGAGGATTGGGAGAACCCTCAGCTCTGCAGTGACTATGTTAAGGATATCTACCAGTATCTAAGCAGCTTGAGGTTTTGCAATCCATAAACCCACATTTCCTAGATGGAAGAGATAAAAATGGACGTATTCATGCCACCCTGGTGGACTGGCTGGTTCATGTCCACTCAAGTTTAGGCTTTGGTAGGAAACTCTGTACATGGTCCTTGCTGTCATGGATCAATTTTTACAGATTCGGCCAGTCTTCTGTAAGAAATTTCAGTTGATTGGGATTACAGCTCTGCTCTTGGCTTCCAAGTATGAGATGTTTTCTCCAAATATAGAAGACTTCATTTATATCACAGACAATGCTTATACCAGTTCTCAAATTTTCAAAATGGAAACTCTAATTTTGAAAGACCTGAAGTTTGAGCTGGGTCAACCCTTGACCTACACTTCTTAAAGCAAGCATCAAAAGCTAGGGAAGTTGATGTTGAGCAGCACACATTAGTCAAACATTTGATGGAGCTGACGCTCATCAACTATGACATGGTGCATTGCCACCCTTCTAAGGTAGAGCAGCTGCTTCCTGGTTGTCTCAGAAGGTTATAGGTCAAGGAAAATGGAACTTGAAGTAGCAGTATTACACAGGATACCCAGAAAATGAAGTATTGGAAGTATGCAGTACATGACCAAAAATGTGGTGAAAGTAAATTAGAAATTAACTAAATTCATCACCATCAAGAATAAATACGCCTGCAGCAAACTCCTGAAGATCAGAATGATCCCTTAGCTGAACTCCAACTCATCAAAGACCTTGCCTCCCCTCTGATTGGGGAGGTCCTAGGCTGCCTCAGCTTCACCCATGCACTTTTTCTTACTGTGTGAAAATCTTGATTTTATACATAATTTTCTAGTCTATTTCAAGAAACCTCTTCTCAGACTAATTTTCTAAATGTATAGTGAGGAAAAATAAAGCTATTGATTTTTCTTAAGGAAAAAATACACACACACACACACACACACACACACACACACATATATATATAAAATGATAGTAAATATTTATGAACCAAACATTGATGCACCTAATTGCATAAAGCAAACACTCCTGAAGTTTCAGATAAAACCCAATACTATAATACTGGATGATTTCAAAACACTCCTCTCATCAAATGATGGGTCGTTGTGACAAAAACATCAATAAAGACAATTTTAATACCATAAATATTATTATAATACTACAAATTAAGTATACATAGCAGACACTAAAGGACATTTCATCCAACAACCATTGAATTCACTTTCTTCTCAGCAGCTCATGGAATCTTCTCCAAAATAAGCTATGTCTTAGGTCATAAAGCAAGTCTCAACAAACTCAAAAATTTAATACAATTACATTTAAATTTAATACAATCTCTTGCATGTTATCATATCATAATAGAATAATATTAGAAATAAAACCAAGAAATATTAAAGAAACTACATAAAGACATGGTAATTAAATAATACTATTTTCAATAAGGAATTCATAATAGAAGAAATGAGAGGAGAAATTTTTAAATTCCTAGAATCAAATGAGAATAATGATACAATAGAATACAATTTCTGAGACCCTATGAAAGCAATTTTTAAAAAATTTTTAATTATATTTGTTCTATTTAGTTATACATGACAGCAGAATGCATTTTGATTCATTATACATGAATAGAGCCCAACTATTCATTTCTCTGGTTATACATGGTGTAGAGGCAATACCATTCATGCAATCATCCAAGTACCTAGGTTAATGATGTCAACCTCATTTCACAATCTTTCCCACTCCCCTGCCTCCTTTCCTCCCCGTCCTTCCCCTCTGTCCAATGCAAAATTCCTACATCATCCCCTCCCCCATTATGGATCAACAACCACATATCAGAGAAAACATTTGGCCTTTGGTTTTTTTGGAATTGGCTTATTTCACTTAGCATGATATTCTCCAACTCCATCCATTTATCTGCAAATGCCATAATTTCATTCTCTAGGGCTGAGTAATATTCCAGTATGTATATGTGCCACAGTTTATGAAAGCAATCCTAAGAGGAAAGTTAAAACCAATCATTGCCAACTTTAAAACAAAAAAAACAGAAAGATTCCAAATAAGTAATCTAATGATGCATCTCAATGTCATAGAAAAGCAGGCAAAAACTAATGTCAATAACAGTAAAAGATAGTAAATAATTAAGATTAGAGGTCAAGTTAATTAAATAGAGAATAAAATTAACCCAAAGAATTATTGTAACAAAAAGTTGATTCTTTAAAAAATTTATAAACCCTTAGCCAAACTAACCAAAAGAAGGAAAAAGAAGACTCCAATCAGCAGAATTAAAGATGGACAAAGAGATAATATCCCAGACATTTCTAAAATTCAAAGGATCATAAACAATCATTTTGAAAAATTGCATTCCAATAAATTGGGAAGTCTAAATGATACTGACAAATTTCTAGACACTTAGAACCTACCCAAATTGAACCAAGAGAAAATAAAAAACCTAAACAGAACCAATATCAAGCAATGAGATTGAAGCAATAACAAAAAGACTTCCAACAAAGAAAAGCCCAGTACCAGATGGTAGCTCAGCTGAGTTCTACTAGACCTTTAAAAAAGAACTAATGCCAATTCTTCTCAAATTATTCCTTTAAATAAAAAGGAAGGAACACTCCTAAATTCATTCTATGAAGCCAGTATTGCCCTAATACCAAAACCAGACAAAGGCATATCAAAGAAAGAAAACTATAGAAAAGCATCCCTGAGGAACATAGACAAAAAAGAAAATTCCTAATAAAATGTTAGCAATTCACATTCAAAAACACATTAAGAGGACTGTACACCATTACCAAGTTGGCTTCATCTCAGGGATTCAAGGTTGGTCCAGCATGTGCAAATCAATAAATGCAATTCTTCACATAAATAGAATCAAAGACAAAATCACATGATCAGCTCAATATATGCAGCAAATCCTTTGACAAAATTCAGCACCCACCCATATTGAAAACCCTGAAGAAACTAGGGATAGAAAGAGCTTACCTCAACATCATAAAGGCTGTGTACAACAAACGTAAAGCCAACATCATACTGAATAGAGGAAAATCTGGAAGAATTTCCTGTAAGTCAGGAACAACACAAGGATGTCTACTCTCACCAGTACTCTTCAACACAGTTCTTTAAACTCTAGCCACAGCAATCAGGCAAGAGAAGGAAATTAAAGAGTAACAAATAGGAAAAGAAGAATTCATATCATTTCTGTTTGTAGGCAACTTTATCCTATACTTAGGAGACGAAAAATTCTACCAAAAGACTTTTAAAGATGATAAACAAATTCAGCAAAGTAGCAGTAGCAGTAAAAACTTAAACCTATCAGTAGCTTCCCTATACTCCCATATTGAATCTGCTGAGAAAGAAATCAGGACATCAATTCCATTCACGATAGACTGAAACAAATAAAATACCTGCAACTAAGTCTAACCAAGGATGTGAAAGACCTCTATGGTGAAAATCATAGAAGACTGAAGAAAGAAATTGAGGAAAATCTTACAAGAAGACATCACATGTTTTCTTATAAACGATTAATAGTGTCAAAATTGCCATATTATCAAAAGTAATCCACAGATTTAGTGCAATTCCCATCAAAATATCAGTGACATTCTTCACAGAATTAGGAAAACAGTCCTAAAATTCATATGGAAGCAAAAAGGACCCAGAATAGCCCAAGCAATCCTGAACAATACCTGATATCCAACTATACTACAAAACTATAGTAACAAAAACAGCATGGTACTGGCATAAAAACAAATATGCTAGACTTATGAAATAGAAGACTCAGAGAAAAACAAAGATAGAGTGGCCTGATCCTTGAAAAGGGTGCCCAAAATAAGTCAAAGAAAATAGTCTTTTTAACAAATAGTGCTAAGAAAACTAGATAGTCATAAGTAGAAGAATGAAAGTAGATCCCTATCTTTTACCTGCACAAAAATCAATTGAAAGTAGATCAAAGACCTAGGAATTGGACACTGTGACTACTAGAAGAAAACAGGACCAATACTACAACATATTGGCACAGGCACCGATTTCCTTAATAAGACTGCAAAAGGTCAAGATATAAAAGAATCAATAAGGAAGGTGGTGTCAAATTCAAAAACTTTTCACAGCAAAGGAAACAATTAAGAACATGAGAAGAAAGTCTACAAAGTGAGAGAAAGTCTTTGCCAGCTACTCTTCTGACAGGGAGATTGGATGTTTATATCCAGAATATATATATATATCGAAATATATTTTGATATATATATATATATATCAAAAAAAATTTCTGGTGAGGTCATGAGGAAAAGTAAGCTTATATATTTTGGGTGAGACTGTAAATTGGTACAACCATTTTTGAAAGCAGTGTGAAAGTTCCTCAGAAGACTAGGAATAGACCCACCATAGGACTCAGTTCTCCCGCTCCTTGGTATTTATCTAAAAGAATTAAAATCAGCATACCGGGGTGATACATGCATTCCAATGTTATAGCAGCACAATAACCAAGTTATGCGTCCAGCCCAGGTGCACATCCACAGATGAATGGACTAAGAAAATGTGATCTATATATACAATGGAGTTTTAACTAACCACAAGAGGAATAAAATTAGGGCAAATTTGCCAGTAAATGATGGAACTGGAGAACATCATGCTAAGTTAGATAAGTCAGACCCAGAAAGTAAAAGACTACATGTTTTCTCTCATTGTGGAAGTTAGAGGGAAAAAAAAAGAAAAGAAATTTTAAAATGGATCTCACAAAAATAGAAAGGAGATCAATAGAGTAGAAGAAGAGGATCAGGAGGGAGAGAGGGAGGTAGGGCATGAAGAAGTACAGAGGAATGAAAACAACCAAATTATGTTGTCTATATATAAAATATGCCACAATGAATCCTGAGGAAGTTGTATGAATTATCCTACAAATACTGAAATCAATCCGAATAACAGGAGGACTTGCACAGAATAGTTCCTAAACCAGATCCAAAACCCTCACTGTATTTTTGGAGAAAACTGAAAGACAATTACTAACTGTTTAATCAGAAGATGTGATTTTTCACTGGAAAAATATTTTTTAATAGGTCCTGAGAAGCACAGTATAAAATTTATAGAACTTTAGCTTCAGTCCTCAAGGTCAGGAGATGGAGAAGGTCAGGATGAGTTGAACTCTGAGCA
This sequence comes from Sciurus vulgaris, assembly GCF_902686455.1. Classification (NCBI taxonomy): domain Eukaryota; kingdom Metazoa; phylum Chordata; class Mammalia; order Rodentia; family Sciuridae; genus Sciurus; species Sciurus vulgaris. The sequence continues at coordinate 52,088,986 of NC_136466.1, forward strand.
ATACTGGTACTTAAAGAGCTTGGTCTCACAGACCATGGTCTCACAAACCTGTTATCCACGAGTTTGTGATCGTTGGCAAAGTACAAAACCATCTCATTCCCTCATCTAAAAATTGGGAATACTTCCTGTCTCAAAAGTGCCTAGTAAAGATGAAACAAAATAAGTACTGAAACATTGTTGAACTCCTAAGATAATCTCAAAAAATTTTTAGCTACGTTCTCTTTCTCATCTTCTACTTCCCAATTTGTCTGCAGTAGGAGTTTGTTTTGAGACTGGAATCCTATGTAGAAAATTTTAGAGTGTACAATAGGCTGATAATGTATTAATTAGCCTTACCAGTTAAGAAGATTCATATTAGACTTCGTTTATGATTAATGAAGAACTTGCATTAGGTCATAAATTAACCTCTTGTTTTTCTTAGTCCCTCTCATAGGCATTAGGAGAAGGGTGCTGTGAGTCTCAGTGCCATGTACGAAGGATAAGCAAATATCTTTCCAGGGTGCCACTTTGCTAAAAGCCTGCCATATGTCGGTGATGCACTGAAGCATTAACGGCACATCTCATTTTATATCCCCACTTGACAAGCACCAACTTAAAGCAAGAATGAGCTTGCACTAAGTGTGCTTGTCTAATTCCCATTACTGCCAATTATGTGCACGCAGCAGGAAGGCCACGTCTTTTCAAAATAAGACTTACTTTTCAAGAGCCAAACTATAAAAGTCAAAGTAGCAAATGATTTATTACATTTATTAGTATTTATATACCTTCAAATAGAGTATTTTATAACCTTAACTACAATTCAGTTGTGGCCACATACCCTATATGAGCTCTCAAAAAATAAAATTTTTAGCCTAATGCTTAGCAAGATCCAGTGGCAATTTGTCTTCATAAAGAACCCTGGCAATGCTATTTTCTGAATTGAAGAGTAGAAAAATCGTCTCAAGGCTAAGATGTATCAGTGAAAAGAATGAAACACACAAAAGTAAAAACCCTTCTATATCTCTTTGAGTTCTATTAAACTAGAGTGTACCATTTGAAAAGGAGATAAGAAAATTTTCAACCAGTTTTTCAGGTTATTTTCAATTTTAATCTTTCCGATTATAGAAGAAAATGTTCATGAAATGCTTTGGGCATAACAATACAAGAAATTGTAGGGTACACTATATAAATACATTTCTCAGTGCAATTTCCTCAGGACATTTATGATGTAAATAAAAGTTAAAATAGGTACTCCACGGTGAATAACTGAAAAATTTCACTGTGGAGTACCTATTTTTAAGGTTTTTAAGATTATAGAACATCAGAGATTATAGGAATCACATATTATTTTCATAAGATATGAAAACATGATATTGTCCAAGATGCAGAAGTTTACACCATTGCTATAGTAAAGCAAATTGAGATATTCTTTTATTAAAATCTGCCTATGTTTTTATGAGAAATACATTTTCATATGGAATATTCAATAGTAAAAACAAAATTCCTTCTATACCACAATAAAAATAGCAAAATAAGTCAAAATCCAGTGCTTGGAAAGAAACAGAGTTTATACTCGTATCTTCTTTATCCCTAGTTGACAGGATATATATTGTTACTGTTATCCAAGTACAAATTCAACTCACTGTCTCTGAAGATTGCTTGCTGCTATTGTGCCTTTTGCCAAAGGATCTCTCAGCAGATTTCCAACTTGTGAATGTTCTTGAGGTTTCACAGTTTGAATCTTTCCATCTTAAATGTTGTGGTCAGAAGTGATTAAGACATTGTGGAAGGGAAACCCTGTGTCTGCCTTATGTTTTCTTGAGTGGATTTTTATAAACGGATGTCCTCTGTCCAGTGGGGTGTGATCATCATACTCAGTTCACATACAAGTTACAAGTGCCCCAGAGGAGAGAGTGGACCCAGGATTAAGTAAGCTCATGCATGGGAAGAATTAGACCATTTGCCTTCTCAAATTATATACAATTTAATCTGTGTCATCTTCAAAAATGGAAAAAATAGAAAAAACAAAACACAGATTATTGTCCTATTTAGCTGGTTAAGTCTTTTTATTGTTGTAAACATATGAGCCTAAAAATCTCAATTGAAAAGGATCTTTAAGAGTATGAAACTGACCCCCAAATGTCAATTGTAGTAGTTGTACTTTTTCTTTGTAAGATTCAGAAGGTGCATTTCTAAAAGCCTGAGAGAGCAACACATTATTTGACCCCAAGCTTCAAAAGCTCCTCCTAGCTAAACTGACGGCAATTTATGCTTCTAGAGGATAGAGATAAATATGCTGAAAATGACAAAATACCTACTTCTCTGCTTCAAAACAATCACTCTTTTCAGTTCTTAAAAGATCAAAATAAAGTGTATTTTCTAAGCCAGCTTTAGGACTAGTCCTCGAACACTGTCCAGCAAAATGTTACTACTCAATGATGGAATGATATTGGCCAAACTATCCCACATACATATAGAATATACCACAGTGAATGTCACCTTTATGTTTATCTATAAAGCACTAATTTAAAAACAATATTCTAAATAAATAGATGGAAGACCAGTAGGGTAGAGGGAAGGGAATAGAATGAGGGAGGAGAGGAAGGAAAGGAGAAGTATTGATGACTAAATTGGAGCAAATTATATTCCATGTTTGTATAATTATGTAAAAATGAACCCCAAATATCAAGTATAACTATATGCACTAATAAAAATGTTCCCATCCAATAACTGAGAATCAGTTCACTGAACAACTTCCACAACTGAAGATAAGATGGGAATACTGACAGAGTGGCATGCCCACTCTGTTCATGTTAATGGATAAACAAATTAAGACTTCCAAGAACAAGCAAACAAAAGAGCAATTGGGGACTAACAAGGAATTTCATAAGTTAAACAAATGCAAAATAATTTTTAAGAGGCTTGGAATTGGTTCAACCTGGTTGGCTATTCTAGACAGAATTAGGATTTGTTGATTCTTCTTTTTATGTAAATTGGATGAATACTTGGAAGTTGACTGGTGTTACAAACCAAGCTTCTGGAAACAGAATAAATAAGTAGCTATAAAGGTGTGTGGAAGTGCCTTGTTAAAAGGAGAGTGAAGTTACCTGACTGCGAGCCTGGTCCTTTGACTCACAGGAGAGAACCTGAGCCATTGGGCTGCTGGCCAAGGGTCAGGAATCACAACATCAACAGTTGTTTGCTGCATATTTCTTCCTTATCTCTTTAACAACCCTACACTATGAACAGTGAAGAAACAAACACATTAATAAATAAACAGGAAAAAGTTTTAACATGTTATTTCTCAACATAGTTAATTTACAATCCTTTCAAATAAGCACATTTGAAGGAAAACCTAGATTCTTTTCTCTACATATATAGGAAGTTTTCACAGTATTACTCATTATACTGATCAGTGTTATGATTTCCTTTAAAAATAAACATTTATTAGATGAAATTTACAAATCACATTCACATGACTAGAGGCAAAACACTTTTCATGTGTTCCTTAATTCGGACACAAAACCAAACAAATCCTCATTCAAAGCCTCAGATCCGCTTAAGCCAATGCATTCATCCTAACCAGTAGGCCTGATCCTCCTTTCACATTCTCAAGGGAGTAAGCTTCACAAGTCCTGCTGCCTCTGTTCAGAAGGCTCCAACAGTTCCCAAAGACCACAAAATAAAGTCCAGGTACCATGGGAAGAATAAGAGGAAGACTTTCAAGTCCATGTTCTGATCTGGCCTCGGCTTCTGACATAATCTTTCCCATCGCTCCTCTTCAACTTGTGTTAAGCTCCAAACAATTAGATTCCCACCTTGGATGGTACTGCAAGTCCTTCTTCCCTTGAAGCCTGTGTGGTATTCACTTTCCCTTTTTTTTTTAATTACTTATTTATTTTTAAAATTTTTTACAGACTGCATTTTGGTTCATTGTACACAAATGGGGTACATCATTTCATTTCTATGGTTGTACATGATGCAGATTCATTACCATTCGTGTAATCATATGTGTACATAGGGTAATGATGTCGGTCTCATTCCACCATCTTTCATATAGCTCCTCTTATTTCCCTCTACATAAATGTCCTCCATTCTTCTCTCACTCCCCACTCCCCCTCCACCATTATATATCATCATCCACTTATCAGGGAAAACATTCGACCTTTGGTTTTGGGGGAGGATTGGCTTATCTCACTTAGCATGATATTCTCCAATTCCATCTATTTGCAAATGCCATAATATTATTCTTCTTTATGGCTGAATAATATTCCATTGTGTATATATACCACAGTTTCTTTATCCATTCTTCTGTTGAAGGGAATCTAGGTTGGTTCCACAATCTAGCTATTGTGAATTGAGCTGCTATAAACACTGATGTGGCTGAGTTACTGTAGTATGCTAATTTTAATTCCTTTGGGCATAAACTGAGGAGTGGAATAACTGAGTCAAAAGATGGGTCCGTTCCAAGTTTTCTGAGGATTCTCCACACTGCTTTCCAGAGTGACTGCACCAATTTGCAACTCCACTAGCAATGTAAAAGTGTAACTTTTCTCCCACATCCAGGCCAGCATCTATTATTGTTTGTATTCACTTTCTAAGGTACTTCTTTCTCTTTGTCAGCCTCCTCAACTCTTCCATGAATTACTTACCTGCCAATTCTGCCTTGCCTTCTTCAGATTTTCTACTCAGATTCCATCTCCTCAGGAAATGGAGAAACTCCATCACTGAAAGTTCAGAACAAAGACCTCTGTTTCCTCACTCTCCGGGAATCTGTGCTTCTCTTTATAGTGCTCTTGGCACTGTTGACTAATAAAATATCTGCACAATTATTTGTCTATTCCCCTTCTGCCTCAAGGCAGCAAGCATCCTAAGGGGAAAGACTGAATTCATTTGTATCCTGTATTCCTAATGCTTGGGAAGGCAGTAACCCTTCCCTCTTCTTGACTTCTCTGCAGTTTCTCAGTTCCTACCTGAGAGTGGTTCTCAGATGTACATGGTGTCACTATGATGTGTGTAGGTGTCTTACCAGTACCATTCATGTTTTATTCACCTGCTATCCCTGGCCGCACATTGCACAAATATGTGTAGTTAGTGTTGTGTCAATGCTTGTATAATCAAGTTGAGTGAAAAAAAGCATTAAATGACTACTTTTTCATGCTGAAAATTCACATCTAAAAACCAATCTTTTTCAGAATTGGGATTATTAGCTCTGACTTCAGATAATTAGTATGAATTCCTATCCAAGAGATATTAAATGAAGCAATCTTTTTATACCATTTCACTACAGTGAAGGTCTTAAACCCCGAACTTCTCTATTGATTCTAAATAAATACATTTTATTGTGGTGTTTGCCTTATACTTACTTCTCATTTATATAGTTCAAATTCCTTTCAAAATCTAAACTTTCTTTTTTATCTATATGTTATAGATGACTTCAAACAGAAATATATCAATATGCTAAAAGTCATTTTTTTTCCAAAATAATATTTGCTATATCTTTGGTTCTCCTTCTTTGTCAATGCATCCAACCAACTTTTGCTGAGGGTTAACAATGTGCCACTAGTTCCTGAATTTCCATAGCAGCTCCAGAATTACTACATGGAAATATAGTAATATGCTTAGTTATAACTCAGGGATGTGTATAATTTCACAGTAAATATGCTATTTTTACGTAGACTCTATGTCGATTTGGAGGGGCATAGGCCAAAGTTGATAGAAATTATGGGGAACATACTTTCCCATCACCATCAGTTGAAGACACCACTAGCAAGATCAAGAAAATCCTAGCATTACTATAATACTAGAGACAAGTTTTCCTCTTGTTCAAAAAGTAAAAAAATAGGCAACCATTTTTTATTTTTCTCTGTCAACAACCTTATAAAGGAGGTAGTATATTTACTAATAAGGAACTGAGTATTCTATTGTTCTGAGTCAAAATGATAAATTATACAAAGTCCAACTTTAAAAGTTAAGTGCTAATTTTATTAGCACTTAATTGAGTAGCATCCAAGTATGTGAAACAAGATCTACTGCAGGTAAAATCCACAACTATCTTCACTTATAAATGAAGAAAAGTCTACTTCATTTATCAGGAGAGGCAACCCTTCCTTACCTGGCTCAATAAATACTACACAGTAAATAATTTATAAAATACATGCTTTCTCTCATTCTTGCTCACCAAATAAAAACATTTGAAAGAGAAAAAGGTTATATTAATCCATTCAGAGAGAGACGAGCTGTGCAGAGCTGTCTGTAGCACATGTCCTGTCCATAGAGATTATCTTCTGTCCTTCACCTACTTCTCCAATCAGATTCCCCAAAGCAGTGCTTTTAAATCAGGGCATTTTACTACTAGCCAAAACATACATATTTTTAATTTCATGTGTAGTTTTAAATATTATAAAATATTACACATAAGTGAATATATTCTGAATATCCCTCTCATATGTGAATGCTGCTCATCATTTCAGAACCTGTCAAATTTTTATTTTCTACCATATTGAGACTCCATAGTTCACTGTAATTGTTGAGGCTAATGACAAATGCACAGATGTGAACTTAAGCCATTAAGTTCTATTGTCCCAGATTTGGGGACACCTACACAAACTTAAATTGAGCAACAAATAATGCCACTTATAGTAAGCTTTGAAATATATATTGTATCTTTAGAGTTCTATTCTTTTGAAGAATAATTAGAGGATTTCAAAAATATATAAACATATATATATGTATATATGAAAAAATATATAAAGGGTTTATAAACTCTAGCTTATAATTTCCAACCTATTTTAATGAACTTGTATCAATTTTGTTGAGATATTTTCAGAATTGAAAACTTGGGATTTAATGGATTGATACATCAATAATATTTTCATGTCAATTAAGGTTAGATGGATGTCAATGAGCTGATCACTTTTTAAACAATGGTTAAAAAGCTGTTTCAGTGAAGAAATATGGAGGACATTTTGAGTTATCCCTGAACATATGGTGGAACAGGCATGCCAAACTTAAAAGAACCTGCCTTGTAACAGTTGGTTTCATATTTATATTTTGAGCAATGATTCAGTTTCAGCAAACAACATCATCTGTCACAGAAAACCAATGTTTTTAAATAAAATTTTATTTTCTCCCTTAGTTTGGGTTGCATTTTATTTATAAAGATGGTTTTGGAGGTTATGGAAGGGGTAGAAATTATGGGGACCTACACCCCATCCCTAGCTATCAGTTGGCAGGACACTACAGAAACACAGTGCTACTGTTTTAGGTGTAATTTTTCATGTGGTTTTAAACAAAGTAATGAAAAGTGATACCACAGTTTTTAATTCTTCCACATTCAGGAGTCTTATAATAAGGGATAGTATATTTGTAAATCAGCAAAGAAAGCTTCCACATTTTAAAATATTGACAATAATAGATAAAAATAATTTAAAACGTCATTAAGAAGGACTGTGCCATTTCTTCTTCAATTATTAGAGGACACACATGTCTGAATTTTGATAAACATTGCACTCACTTGCTCAGTATTTTCCCTCATGCTTTCAGGAATAGCATCCCACTCTTCTCTTGAAAAACTGCTCCCCTATTCTATGTGGTTCTAACAGAACTACATATCATGATGTTGCTACTTACCTTACCCAAGGTATAAGCACGTGACTCACATTAGAGCAGATTCTTTCTCTCAAAAATGTAAATATTGAGTGGAGACACATAAAAGTATAGGGCAGATGAAAAAGAGTTATTTCCAAAGAAAATGACTAAGTTCTCACTACTGAGATCCCCGGAGCTACAGTGGGTTTCTGTTCCTTCCTAATCTCTGTTTATTCTGTCATTTTATAAGTAATGCACTATCCTTCCTATGAATCGGGTCGTCTTTTGCTTAATTTAATCAAAGTCAGTTTCTGTTGGTTGCCACCAAGAATCCTAATCCACATACTGATCTAAACAAAATAACCCAAACTCACACAAAGTTCAAAGAAGGTCAAAAATACTCAAGAGCTCATGAAAGAATGAGGAAACCATAGCAAGAATGCATAACATTTCCATCCTGTCTCTGACTAATATAAGTTTTGGATTCACACACTAATACATTTTAAAACTAGCATTCAGCTCTACATAGTACCACACCCGACTGAACATTTCTTGAAAACAGGAAATAGTTCGTATTCAGGTAGCATCTCTAACTTTTCACAGATCACTCAGCACAGATGGTCAATGAATACACTTCAAACTAAAAAGTTTCATCTCCAAGGTTCACAGTTAAAACTATGCAAAAAAAACAAAAGGTTTTAAAACTTCATGGAATTTATAAAACAAGTGAATTTTCAAGTTCTTGAATCTATTGTTCCTACGGTTTTAGTCAGTTTAATTACAGTGTAGGCATTTACATAAGCACAATTATGCTATTTGTAGTCAACCCACTGTTGAAGTTTTATTTTAATGATTGTAGAAGTTAAAAAAATGAGCATCATTACCATCACAGCAGTTATAATTGTTTTGAATAATGAGTGAAAATATTCTTTAAGAGAAGTTTCTCATCTGTATTTTTTCTCTTGATATGTATTAATACCCATTGGCTTATTGCTTTAAAATGATGTAAAATATTACATAAAAGAAATGTCAATACTAACAATATCACTGAACTTAATTTTAAAATGTTTTGATAGAATTCTATTTCAAGTGTTATTTACTCTCAGTGCAGCAAAATCATGAATATGTTATTTGAAACCTAGAAAGAAACCACATATCAGGAAGATTTTGTTATTATTTGGAACTTTGCACCACCACAAATACAGAAGAAACACCATTCCTGTTGATGTTTGTTTATTTTTATCATTTCTCTATATTTTATTTTCTAATTGGAAAAGAACATGTTTTGTGGTCTAAGCCAGATATGCACCCTTTCCAATATTTTGAAGATGCATATGTGTGGAAACCAATAGTGTGTCATGCCTGTAATCTCAGCGGCTCAGGAGGCTGAGACAGGAGGATTGCAAATTCCAGGCCAGCCTCAGCAATTTAGCAAGCCCTATGCAACTGAGTGAGACCCTATTTCAAAATAAAAACATAAAAAGGGCTGGGGTTGATGTTCAATTTTCAGTACAAAGCCAGGGGGGTGCGGCTTGTTTTTGACAGTGATTATAAATAGAAGAAAAAGAAGAACTGAGAATTTGAGAATTTCTAAATTTGTTCTTCTTTATCAAAGTAGTTAATATTGTGATGAGCAATGTTCTAAAAGTTAGGTAGAATTTACAAATTCCTTTTAAAAAAAAGTAAAGTATATAGAAGAAAAAAAGTACATGGTACAAAAACCAAAAGGTTTACTTTTTACAATCAGTCATGACAGTTTCTCTAGAGCAGCTAAATAGTAACATATCCGCAACCATGTGGAAAACCTCTAAAAGGCAATATGTAAAGAAGTCTTCAATTACTACTATTTCTTTGTCTTGTAGACTATACATATTTGTGCTTATTTATTTTCATTATTTTATATCTGTTTACTTAAATTTGTCAGTATGGAATTAGAAATTAAATATAATTTTCTTCTAGAGTTGTAACAACTCAAGGTAACCATAAATTTAAGAAGAAGTAAGGTGGTGACAAATCTGAATCTACGTATTATATAAAAAGTTCAAGAATTAACAATTAAGGATAAAGAGAATCATCACCTTACGGCACAACTTAGTTGACCAAGGCAGCACAAAATATTACTGGTTGTGACCTAATGAAACTGAGGGTATCCATCTGAAAATAAAAGACCCATTTTACTTCTTTTTCTGACAGATTGTCAAGGATGTTGATAAATTATGGAAATTATAAAATCTCTTGCTTTTCTAGTTACTTGGGTTGCAGTGGAAGGTTGCTTATTTGAAATAATTACTTTTTAATGTAATCACTTATTGCTATATACTTCCCTCTTCGTATTGCTTTTGCTGTATCTCATACATTTTGATATGTCATATTTTCATTTTCATTTGTTTTAAGAAATTTCTAATTTGCCTTTTTATTTTTCCATTGACTCACTAGTTGTTCAAAAGAGTATTGTTTAATCCCCATGTATTTATAAAACTTTTAATAGTTCTCTTGTTATTGATTCCCCATTTTAATCATTTGTGGTCAGTGCAATATGTACTATAATTTTGATTTTTTTTTTAATTTGTTGAGATTTGCCTGTGGCCAAATATATCTGAGGAGGATGTTCCACAAGTTTTGAGAAAACAGTATATTCTGTAGCTGTAGGATGAAATGTTCCTTAAATATCTCTTATGTCCATTTGGTCTACAACATAGTTTAACTCCAATGCCTCTGTTAACTTCTTGTCTGGATGAACTAACCATTAATGAAAGTGGGGTATTCAGTTCCTCAACTATTATTGTTAGAGTCTATCTCCTTGTTTAGAGATAATAACCTTTGCTTTATATAACTGGATGCTCCAAGTTTGAGTGCGTAAATATTTACGATTATTTCTTCTTTTTGAATTGATCCTTTCAGCATTATATAGTGATCTTATTTGTATCCTTTTACAGTTTTTAACATATAGTCTATTTTGTGGTCTAAGTATCACTATACCTGATTATTTTTAGCCTGTATTTGGTATAATTTTTTCTGTCCCTTCTCTTTCAGTATACATGTGTCTTTGCTGATAAAGCAAGTTTTTTATAAGCAGTGTAAAATTTCTCTTTTTTTAAATCTATCAACAAGTCTATATCTTTTAATTAGGAGAATTAACCATTTGTATTCAATGTTGTTATTGATGAATAATGATATACCCCTATTGTTTCAGTAATATTTTCTTAGTTACTTTGTTTATCCTTAGTTCCTTTCTTCCACTCTTGCTCATCTTTGTAGTTTGGTGGTTTTCTGTGTTGCTTATATTTGATTTAGCTACATCAAAGAATAAAACCATATAATTCGTAGCAAAATGGATGTGACTGGAAGACATTATGTCAATGGAAATAAGCCAGGAACAGAAAGACAAATGCATATTCTCAACTACCGTGGAAGCTGAAACCTGATCTCACAGAAGCAGAGAATAACAGTGGTTATCAGAACCCCAGATGGCTAGAGAGGAGTGGGACTGGAGGAATAGAGGTAGAGTTGAATAGGAGGGATACTTTCAATATAGCAGAGTACGACAGCTATAGCTAACAGCAATTAACTGAAATTTTCAAAACACCTAGTAGAAAGGATTGGAATATTCCCAACTCAAAGAAATGATTCTTGTCTGAGGCGATACATATGCTAAATACCCTAATATGATCACTCCACATTTGTACACACATATTGAAATGCCAGACTGTCCCTCACAAATTATGTACAATTACTGTGTATTATTTAAAAATAAAATACATTTTTAAAAATATTACTTCAAATGGCTTAGATAAACCTTTTTTATTTTAATGGTAATGCATTCATTAAATATATAGTCAAACATATCACTAATAATGAAAATTGTGATGTCATTGTTTAAATAAGACTAAAATATTGTTTAGATTTTTGTTATGTTTTTCTTGAGTATGTTTAACAATGTATGAAGATTGGTATATGTACAAGGAAAAGCTTAGAAATATTCTACAAAAATGTTCTGCTTGAAAAAGTGATACAATTGAAAAAATAATTTAAAGTTAACATCTCAAAAAAATAATCAAAATTATATCCTAAATTGCTGTACCTAATTCTTATCTATTATTAAAGGGGAAAAAAGGAATAATTTGGTTCCATATTAAAGGACATTTTAAGTCATATCTTGACAGTAACATTTTATTAAATTTAACGTTGTGAGCATTAACTTTTAAAGCTGAACCAAGAAGTAAAATGTGCTGCATTTTAAATAATGTATAGTACTTACAGATTTTTCTCCCACTTAAATATGTGCTTTACTCTACAAGGACAATAAATATCAAGGCCTACGAAGATTTGTAAATGGTTCTTTAAAAGCCTTTCTAGAAATTTATTTTAGCCAGAAATATTAAGAATCAAGTAACATAAAGTAAAACTTAAACAGAACCTGAATCTAATCTTAATGCTGCATCAAAATAAAACCATGAGAAAATCAGGTTCCATGGAGCTGTTGCAAAAGGGAAAGTGGTCAAATTTCTGTTGGTCACCTTGGGGGAAGTTTTGGGCTTTGTCCTCTGCAATCATGAATCTGTGACTTGATTATTCAGGGAGTGGAGTGAAAGCATCTAAATTAAAGGTAAAATATTTATTTTGTTTAAATTATGAGAAAAGGCTACTACTAGGAGCTATTATTTTCAGACAGATACATAATTATAAGTACTATAAATACAACTCAGGCTATCCTAGAATATTATGATGCAGCTGTTCAATATGAAAGGTCAATAGTATAATAACTCAAAAGCAAATAACACATTTATGATTCTAAACTTAAAAGTTGTGCAATTTGCTATATATAAATGATATCTCAATAAAAACTACTTGGGGGAGGCAACATAGGAAGACCTATGTAGTAAAACTAAGAGGAGAATTACAGAATTAGTCAACTCCTGGTAATAGTGAGTACTGCCTGAAAATTATTCCATGGAAGTATTCAAAGATAGAAAATTATATTTTAAATGGTTTGTTATAAACATCATGATAGACAGCAGCTGGGGTGGTATAAATTAGAGAGCTGAGATTCAGGCATTCTAGCCTGCTTACAAGAAATCAAATGCAAGTCCAGTGAGACCACAACATACAGAGCTCCAGTACAGTACAGTACATGGACTCTGCATCACGGACTAACACGTGAAGCACGTGTACCCACAAGTACTCACGATCATGTAGCCATCATGTGGATCTTCACCTTCACTATCCATCCAGGGGAGAGGAAATGGTAGGGACTGAAAACAAAAAGTCTGTCTGCTTTAAATTATGAATGTAAAATTTGAAGTCAGTCCTCTTTCTTATCACTTTAATATTTTACTTACAAGTGCTTATTCCTCCTTCTAACATGGTTCTTTCAATCTACCTTTCCCTGCTTTTCATTCTTCTTTTGTCTCCTTCTCAATTTATTTTTGATGAAATTCAATTGTTTAATTATTGTTCAAGCTGCCATGATAATCACCAGACTTTTCCAGGTCTCTGCCGTTTTATTTTTCTTATTATATCTTCATCAATTGTTTTCAACCTTGTTCATTTAATCTTTTCAATGGAAATTCCAAGGTGTTTAGTGGCATACAGATTTATATGTAAATATGTGTAAAACATAGTAATGTTATATGTGATCATAACATATAATTTAAAACGATGTTGTTCAATAAATCCTGTTGCTTATTCTTTCAATTCAAATTGTGTTTCTTGGTATTTCCGTTGCTATGCAGAATCAAGTTTATTCCTTCTGTCCTCTGTAAAGTAAGCACATGGCTCATTTACTTATCCAATAACTCTAGCAGAATGGACATCTATATATAAGTCTTATTACATATTTGTAAGAATGTGTCTCAGGAATAGATATCCAACAACAAAATGACCATGCCATACAGTATTTTCATACTTCTCTGCTTAATGCCACAGCACTGTAACTCTCAGATATGCACATACAAATGGAAACTTCTAAGAGTTACATATGAGGAGTCCACTTACTTCTGCGTTTTAACCTGTCCTTGATTTTATTTCTTTTTAATTTTGCCAATCACACAGAACTATAGTGATAAATTATTTTAAATTTGCATTTCCTCATTATTATTGATGGTGAAATACTCATTAGCCATTTGTTTATTAACCTAAAACAATTGTGTCTTTAAATCTCTGCCCATTTTTTGAATTTAATTTTCTGAAATCTTACTGATGGAAGTGGTTCCATGTGCATTCAAGATATTAATCCACCTTGAACATTAACCTCTATATCACCTTTGGCAAGTTTAATTTTGTCTCCAACTGAACAAAAGATTTAATTATGTTGTAAATAATGCTTTTTGTGTTGGAAATAATTTCCCAACCCCCAAATTTTCTGTAGCATTTCTTTCTAGTAGTATCATAACTTTACATTTTTAATTTAGAAATATAATCCCCAAAATTATTTTTGTAACTTTGTAGAGATCCAACTCAACTTTTCTTCATATAATTTACCAATGGTCCCTATGTTTCTTTATTATAGTAACCTATCCTTTCACATTAATTGATAATGCTATAGATAATTTTTATTCAGACTCATATTGTTATTTCAATTTTCATAAAATTTAAATTTCCTATATAAAATTTATGTTACTTTGCTATATTAATTTCTGAAAGTGTGTAATTTTTTTTCTATGCTCTATGGATGTTACTAATAGCCTTATAGTTGTCTTATAACATTTTTTAAAAAACTCATTTATTCCAATTGTACTTTGATTCTCTTGATTTTTTTCAATATTAATAATAGTGTATTATTTGAAAATTAAGTGTATCTTACTTTCAAACCCTGTATTTATTGGGTTTTAGTTTGTTTTCTTGTCATTGTTTTGTAGTTCATGAAGAAAATGCAGTTACATCTCTCCACTAATGTTTATTGTAGATTTTTGGTGCATAGCTTTTATTATTTTCTAATCATGACTTTCCAAAAGCTTTTAACATATATAGACTTCAAACTCTTATTATGTGATTTTATTCATCTATAGAGTTGACCAGAAGTTAGTCCTTTTATGGTAAATTGCACTGATAATCTTTAGATTTTTTTAAATTTTATGATTATAACAAACACACAGAATTAAAAAGTTATATAATCAAATTTTAAAAGGAAAATTGTTACACATAATCTCACCACTTAGAGAAATTGTCTTAATATGTTGGTATATTTTGCTTTGGGTTTTTTAGATCATATATATGTTTATATATATGTATACATATATGTGTATATATATGTGTGTGTGTGTGTGTGGGTGTGTGTGTACATACTTAAGTACCAGAGCCCTGGGAAGCTTCAAATCCAACTTTGCTCAGTTAATATTATACCATAGACATTTTTCAAAATAATTGCTCTATAGTATAACCATATGGTTTAAAACAAATATTTTTCAACAACTTCACATATTAAATATTTAGGTGGTTTTCGATTGATGAAATTCTTAATATATGTTTATTTACCTGTTTGTTCTTCAAAAATCTTCCATTTCTGGGGAGCATATTCATTGAGACTTTGTCAGAATATGAATTTTCAAGAAGTTCTTAGAAATACTGCCAATTTGTTTTCAAAATATAAAAGAACAGCTAATGCCACCAATATACAGACTTGCTCATATCATCATAGTGGTCAAATTTAAGTTAAAAAAAATACCACTAGACAATTACTAACCAAACTTTTTACTGTGTCCTATCCATAAATGTGGTAGTATTAAAATTTTAGAAGAATTTAAAAAATACATAAATATGGAAATAAAGTTCACAGTTAAATAGCTGAGATAATTTAATATTTCAAAAAATATTACCATACTTCTAGCAGGAGCAAAATAATGTATCAGCAATAGTAATTAATACAGTACCACTTGCATTTAGTATAGCATAACCTGATTCTCTACTCCAAACTCTGCGTAATCTGAATTTTGTCCCACAATTCATAGGTATCATCTTTCACTTTTGTCTTCATTAGTACTATTTGTTAATTGTTCAAATAACTAATTTGGGCTGCATTATTTCTCTTTCCTTTCTGCTATTTCCTATTATATCAATTTCTGCATTTCTTATTAGTTTCTTCCATCTACTTCATTGACTTTATTCTGTGATTCTTTTTTCCTTGAAAAATTTAGCTTATCATTTTATCATCCATCCTAATGTAGATATTTAAAAGTATAGATACACTTCTTAATACTACATGAATAGCAACCTGCCAAAAATATTCATGTAGTAGTTTTAGTACTTTTTTTTTATGTGTTTAGAATTTTTTTTTTTAGATTTTTTTTTTATTGTAAACAAATGGGATACATGTTGTTTCTCTGTTTGTACATGGCGTAAAGGCATACCATTTCTGTAATCATAGATTTACATAGGGTAATGTTGTTTGATTCATTCTGTTATTTTTTCCCTTCCCCCCACCCCTCCCACCCCTCTTTTCCCTCTTCACACTCCTTCCTTCCTCCTTCTTGCCCCCTCCCTAACCCTAACTCTAAACCTAACACTAACCCCTCCCTCCTCCCATTATGTGTCCTCATCCACTTATTAGCGATATCATTTGACCTTTGGTTTTTTGAGATTGGATTATCTCACTTAGCATGATATTCTCCAATTTCATCCATTTGCCTGCAAATGTCATAATTTTATCATTCTTTATGGCTGAGTAATATTCCATTGTATATATATACCACTGTTTCTTTATCCATTCATCAATTGAAGGACATCTAGGTTGGTTCCACAATCTGGCTATTGTGAATTGAGCAGCTATGAACATTGATGTGGCTGTGTCTCTTTAGTATGTTGATTTTAAGTTCTTTGGGTACAGGCCAAGGAGTGGGATAGCTGGGTCAAATGGTGGTTCCATTCCAAGTTTTTGAAGGAACCTCCACACTGCTTTCCAGAGTGGCTGCACTAATTTGCAGCCCCACCAGCAATGTATGAGTGTACCTTTCTCCCCACATCCTCGCCAACATCTGTTGTTGCTCGTATTCTTGATAATTGCCATTCTAATTGGGGTGAGATGGAATCTTAGGGTGGTTTTGATTTGCATTTCTCTTATTACTAGAGATGTTGAACATTTTTCCATATGTTTGTTGTAGATCTTCTTCTGTGAAGTGTCTGTTCATTTCCTTAGCCCATTTGTCGATTGGATGATTTGTATTCTTGGTGTAGAGTTTTTTGAGTTCTTTATAGATTCTGGAGGTTAGTGCTCTATCTGAAGTATGATTGGCAAAGATTTTCTCCCACTGTGTAGGCTCTTTCTTCTCATTGCTGATGGTTTCCTTTGCTGAGAGAAATCTTTTTAGTTTGAATGTATCCCAGTTATTGATTCTTGCTTTTATTTCTTGTGCTATGGGAGTCCTGTTGAGGAAGTCTGGTCCTAAGCCGACATGTTGAAGATCTAGACATACTTTTTCTTTTATAAGATGCAGGGTCTCTAGTCTGATTCCGAGGTCCATTTATGCTAAGCCCATGGCTAATATCATTCTAAATGGTGAAAAACTGAAAGCATTCCCCCTAAAAACTGGAATAAGGCAGGGATGCCCTCTTTCACCACTTCTATTCAATATTGTCCTTGAAACTCTACCCAGAGCAATTAGACAGACCAAAGAAATTAAAGGGATACGAATAGGAAAAGAAGAACTCAAACTATCCCTATTTGCTGATGATATGATTATATACTTAGAGGAACCAGGAAATTCCACCAGAAAACTTTTAGAACTCATAAGTGAATTCAGTAAAGTAGCAGGATATAAGATCAATGCACATAAATCTAATGCATATTTATACATAAGTGATGAATCTTTGGAAAGAATAATCAGGAAAACTACCCCATTCACAATAGCCTCGAAAAAAATAGAATACTTGGGAATCAATCTCACAAAAGAGGTGAAAGACCTCTACAATGAGAACTACAGAACACTAAAGAAAGAAATTAAAGAAAAATAAGTGATGAATCTTCAGAAAGAGAAGTTAGGAAAACTACCCCATTCACAATAGCGTCAAAAAATAAAATAAAATACCTAGGAATAAATCTAAGAAAAGAGGTGAAAGACCTCTACAATGAGAACTACAGAACACTAAGGAAACAAATTAAAGAAAACCTTAGAAGATGGAAAGATCTCCCATGTTCTTGGATAGGAAGAATGAATATTGTCAAAATGGCCATACTACCTAAAGTGCTATACAGATTCAATGCAATTTCAATTAAAATCCCAATGATGTACCTTACAGAAATAGAGCAAGCAATTATGAAATTCATCTGGAAGAATAAGAAACCCAGAATAGCTAAAGCAATCCTTAGCAGGAAGAGTGAAACAGGGGGTATTGCAATACCAGATCTTCAACTCTACTACAAAGCAATAGTAACAAAAACGGCATGGTATTGGTACCAAAATAGAAAGGTAGATCAATGGTACAGAATAGAGGACAGGGACACAAACCCAAATAAATACAATTTTCTCATACTAGACAAAGGTGCCAAAAATATGCAATGGAGAAAAGATAGCCTCTTCAACAAATGGTGCTGGGAGAATTGGAAATCCATATGCAACAGAATGAAACTAAACCCATATCTCTCACCATGCACGAAACTAAACTCAAAATGGATCAAGGACCTCGGAATCAGACCAGAGACCCTGCAGATTATAGAACAAAAGTAGGTCCAGATCTTCAACATGTCGGATTAGGACCAGACTTCCTCAACAGGACTCTCATAGTTTTAGTACTTTTTTAAAGTTATAGTTAGATAGAAACAAGAAGTTCTGGTGTGCTATTGCACAGCGAAGTGACTGTAAATAATAATAATGTACCACATATTTCAAAAAGCTGGAAGAAAGGATGTGACATTTTTATCAAAAAGAAATAATAAATGTTTGGGGAGATGGATATATTTAAATGATTTGAACATTATGTAATACATACATGTATCTAAACATTACAGGGTACCCCATTGATATGTTAAAAAAAAAAGAAAAGAAAAGTTGGCTCTTCCTTTTGTATCAACTTCAAAACTGAATTTCTGACTGTAAACACACACTCACATAATAGGGATTAAATGCAGGAGTACGTTAGCACTGAACTACAGCTCTACTCCTTTTTATTTTTTACTTTGAGATGGGGCCTTAGTAAGTTGCTGAGGGTCTTACTAAATTGCTGAGGTTTGTGTTGAACTTGAGATCCTCCTGCTTCAGTCTCCTAAGTCTCTGAGGTTGTAGGCAAGTCTTTGTCGTCTTTATTACTAAAAATATTTTAGTTTATAGTAAAGGCTAGGTGCTATAAAAGGTTGAAAATTTAATTAGTTTTTATGTTCTATTTGAAACATGAAATATTTCAATAAATTTTGTTCATATTCTTGGAAAGAGTATACACTCTGTAATTCTTGGAATTAAAATCAAGTTTAATAAGTATGCTTTTCTAATTGTCTAATTTTTATTATCTAGAATTATCTAATTTTATTGTATAACAGTTTGAACAATTATTGAGATTTTTGAAAATATTATGACAGTAGATATATCCCTAAGTTCTTATGATTTTATACATATTTCTTTTGTGTGTTTTGATACCAAACTTTTCAGTTTGTACAAGTTTAGGATTATCTCAACTTTTTGTCATTATTAGTGGTTTTCATCACATATTTACATATATCTGATCTTTATCCATGTATCATCTATCTATCTATTTATCTATCATTTATCTATCTATACACAGAGAATTTTAGATAGGTCTCTTATGTAAAACTTAAAAAATTATTCTTAATCCTATTTGATAATGTTTTTTACTTTCATCATTTTACATTTACTGTAACTTGTGATTTGTTTTTATTAATTACTACATTTATGTTGCAGCATCAGTCTTAGTTTTATAATTTGTTCTGTGTTTCTACCTACTTTCAGTTAGAGAGATTTTGCTTTGTATTTCATTCCATTTTCTTTCTTCAAGTTAATTAAGTATACTTTCTAAAATTTTTCTTGTAATTGTCTAAGGTTTCTTAACCTGCACATTTAACAACAACTAAATTTAATCATCTTTTTTTTTTCTAAAAACAAATGGATGTATTTTCAATGATTTAACTCTGTTAATTCTTTGCCAATTTATGTCAGTTTTGCTCATTATTTTAGTTTCAATTAAATACCACAAATTAGACATTATCATTACTTTTTAAGGCCATTGCCAATTTGAATATCTATTCATTTTTCTACATCTTTGTTCCTTTATTACCTTTTTTTTGCCCAGCATAGATTACTGTCTTTTGTACCAGCCTACTGATGAATTTAAAACATGTTTAATATTAAATATAGCATTTTTAGTTATCTTAATAGGAGTCTTCCAGAATAATTAGTAGTCTGTTATTTTCTCTGATGACCTTTCTTATCTTCCATTATTCAGATAAATATTAGTGAAAACACATAATTTTAATATATTCTTTGATTCAATTAGCTAATATATTATCAAAGATTTTGTATCTATGTTTATAAATGGAATTGGCCTATAATTTACTACAACCATATCTAGTTTTGTCACCGATTTTACTAGCCTCAAAATATACTGTCTTCATGTCCTGCTTGAATTTAACTATTATTTGATTGACTTATGAGAAACTATACAAACCTAAAATTTGAAGCCAAGTGAAGGATAGATGGAAACTTCAGTGGGGCAGGGGTGATGATTGGCAGTCTAAATAATGGTATGACACAGAAAGGAACCATTATTTGTAAGAAGAAATTCAGTCATTCTCAGTTTAGGGTTTCTATCTTAACAAATGTGACCTTCACTATATGCCAACTTTGTAGAAATACTAATAATCAGTAGTAGATACATTTGTTATTGAACAAATGAGGAAAGAACATTGAAAGTTCTCTTTGTCTACATCTG
Source organism: Sciurus vulgaris (assembly GCF_902686455.1). Lineage (NCBI taxonomy): Eukaryota > Metazoa > Chordata > Mammalia > Rodentia > Sciuridae > Sciurus > Sciurus vulgaris. Next base: position 52,109,425 of record NC_136466.1, read on the forward strand.
TCTGAATGGAAATATAAATTATAGAAAATAGATACTACATAGTATTTCCATTTCTTAAATATCAAAATAACTCTTAGAAGAGTTCTAAAACATCCAAGTGATACTCATAAAGGTATGATTTAGCACAGTATTTTCTTTTCCTGGGTTTAGCACAATATCTACAAATGGCAGTATGATCATTCAAATATATTTATTAGTGTGTATCTCTTCCTTTCTCCTTAGTTTTAGGATTCTGGTCAAGAAACCAATGTTTCTTGGGTAGAAATATATTGTTTGCTCTCATTTTTAATCTCCTGAGATAAAATTTATTTCATTTGTTTTCAATACTTCTTGTTTTATAATGTGTTTGCCATACAGGTTTTGAGCATTCTGCTATAGCCACAATTAGAAGTTTTGATGAATGACAGAAGCACTGTTTGGTTAAATTATGAACAGTTTATATTTACCATTTTAATTTCCTTTTGAACATAAAGGGCCTAATGATGCCTTTTTTCTAGTGGTATAATTTTTAGACTATTGACATATCACATTGTAAATAGAAAATGTTTTCCTTCAGGTAAACAATTTTTGATATTTGTTGAGACTTATTCCAAGGTCTAAGCAAACAATTTTGAGGAATACATTTTATGTTTTTATGTACCCTCTGTTGGTAGAAAACAGAATTCATACAATTCTATTAGATCTGGTATTTAAGGATATAATATTAATCAATTTAATCTATCCTGTCTGAGAGATAACTATTCAAATTTCCTTCTATGATTACACATTTTACATTGAGGCATTTATAAGCATTTTATAGTTTGTGATCCTTTTAACAAAAGGATGAGCATAAATGAGATATAATTTGTTTTTAAACCAGTCCCTTACTAAGTAAAAATCTGCCCTGTTTTTGACACTTTGAAAACAAGGGCAGTGTACAGTGAATTACCTTAACATATTTAAATATATATGTGTGTGCACACTTATAAAGCGTACCCAGTAACAAAACTGTTCTTGAAATAAAAGTGATGAGACAAAGGTATAACATTGCACATTTTAATACATAACACTAAGGCTCTCTGAAAAATTATTAGAATACTACAGTATTACACCTTTACCAAAAGTCCTGGACCTCTGCCCTCATTGTCACCAACAATGAATCAAACAATAAAAATTATCTAAATGCTGATTTTAAGTTTTGATAAATATTCCAATAGAAATACTCAGTCTTTCCTTAGAACAGGTGAAAAAAGCAAAACAGTAAAAGAAGTAAAAATGTTGACAGATGCCAATAATAATAAGAATTAAGGATATCTTCTAATTATAGACTAAATTTTAATCTATCTGAAACCAGGTCTGCTATACACTGACTCACCAGTTTAGATTTTGCTATTTTTCCTCAAAGATCAGTGACATCATATATTTCACAAATGAAGTAAGGATTCTACTGATGTATTTTTTTTTTCATTTGAATAGAAAGAAATGATTCAGTAGCAATAAAATTATAGTGAACTTATAAAACTAAATTGAAAACCACCACTTACCTGGGTCCTTCAAACCCTCATTTAATTAGTATGCATTTTTAATGGTAACAGTTACATGCCTACTGAGAAAGTTTAATTAAGAAATGTAATGATGAAATTAGTAAAGGTATTAAAGGAAGCCATCTGGACATTTAGTTTCTCAATTCATAGACTATTTCTATTCACTTTATGTTTTTAAAATGCATGTAGAACAATTTGAGGAGCCAATATAGCAATACCAGATGTACTTTGCAAGCTGATTATGAAACAGATGGTTTTATGATCACATTTGTGTTTTAAGAGGTGTTATTTTATTATATAAGTTTCCCATTTATGACACATGCTTCTTGTTTAGAATGGTGTCATCCCATCAAAGCATCTCACACATTTTTCTTTCAATGCATCTGTTCGGTAAGTACACTGACTGATTATCTCAGCAGGAGGGATAAGCCATCCAATTACATTGCTGGAAGAATGGTGTATAATGCAGTCCTAATCTTCTTATTAACATGATGACATCTGCACCACTTATACTATAGGTAACCAAGGGGAAATTAACACAGTTATCTAAAAACCAAGTTGGGTCACATCATTTTATTGAATATCTGATCCATGTAACCTAGCAGGATTTGATGTGAACATTTTATTCTTGGTGGTATCTTTCTGCAATATACAATATTTTTTCTTTAATTGAACTCAAAGGTGCAACATGATCTAAAAGTAATTCTGTACTGAGACTGTAACCAAGATTATTCTCAGCATGCTAAATTAATAACAATATATAGCTAATGATATTATGTACTTAACCATAACAGAATATGAATGTGACTACAAAAATAGGTTTTGTTTTTCTAAAGAAACAATTAAGTATTATGCCTTTTGCTTCTGTAGGAAATTTCAATTTTTTTTCACTTCCCTTGGGAATATAAGAAATGTGCTCAGGAAAAGTCTGCTGTGTTAATAAATTTGGCCTAATTGTGTTGACATCCTGGCACTCACTATCCCCTGCCTGATTTGCAAAAGAAATTTAACTTTGGATTTGAGTGATATAGTGAGAATGATTCTATAATCTGAATTAACTAGACTACTGTGACTATGAGAAAATGCCCTCATTCATTCAGTTAGCATTTATTTACCACCTACTAAATGCTCTTTGGCTCGTCACTGGGGGTACAAATATAAGTGGATCATTCTATAAGTCTTCAAGGTCCAGTGGTAAAGTAGTCATGCAGATAATAATATAAGCATATGTATATATATGCAGGTATGCATATCTCAGAATACATATTACATCTTTAGTATACACATAAATGTATAAATATTATACATAATAATTAAAAGCCTATAATGCTATAGTAATGTAAAATATATATAACTATACAAATAAATTACAATTATTAGAAATAAATATTAAGATGTAGTTTATGATATTCATTCTGAGATATAAAGGAGGAAGTTTTCTGGTACCAGCAATCTACTTTGAAATGCACTCAAAATAAAATGGATTGATCAGGGACAGAGGGACAGATGGATAGTAGATTGATATATACATAGATGGATAGAGTAAGTAGGTTGGTATATATGGTAGTAAATAGATGTAACAAAATATCAGTGATAGAATAAACATAGTGGGTACATATATACATATATATATATATATATATATATATATATATATATATATATATGTGCTTACCTGTAAAACTTTTAAAACTTTACTGGTATCTTGGAAAAGATTGTAAAATAAAATGGCAAAGAAAAGAGAGTATGGTGCTTGAGAATAGTTAGAAATTAAGAAACCAGGGCAAGGAAATATAAGGCTCATTTATTAAAATTCACATGAATATTAAAACCATCAAATTTTATGTCTGTTGAACAAGAGATAGTAATAGTGAGTGGTATTTAAATATTCAAGAGTTGAGGGAATGACCAGAATACAACTGAAAGAAACAATGATAGGAAGTCACAGAGTCTGGTGTCCAAAGTTTCAACGCTGGAGGTTTTTAGAAGGAGAGAGGGAGAATGTTGACACAATAGAGAAACAAAAAGGGCACTTATGTCATTTTTAGGCTCAGGAACTAAAAGCTATGGGAGAAAATAAATAATAACTTTCTGAAAAAGCAACATGAAAAAGAGTATGATAAGGGTACATCTAATTTTGGGCTAGAACACAAAAGTAATGGAAACATTTTTTAAATGTCTGAATATATAAATAAAGTACACATCACAAATTTCAGAGAGCATGCTCAAAGAGTTTAGGGAATGAGACTGAGCACAAAGGTGGAATAGAAAGTGGTAAAGAAATTAAGAAAAATAGCATGGAGTTTCCTCAGAAAATTAAAAAAAGAACTATCATATGATCCAGCAATTCCATTTCTGGGTGTAAATCTAAGTAACTGAAATCATATCATGAAGAAGTGACCACTTTCCCAAATTTATAATAGCATCCTATATCCAAGATATAGAATCAACCTAAGTGTCCATCTGTGGAGAAAGAACATGGCACATATCACTGGAATACTATTCTGTTTAAGAACTAAGGAAATCCTCTCATATGAAACAACACGGATGAACCTGTAAAATATGCTAATTGAAATAATCTGTACATGAGACAAATATTACAATACCACTTCTAATGAATTTAAAATAGTTTAACTTACATAAGCCAGGACGAAATAGTGGTTTCTTGGGACTGAGGGGAGGTAGAAATTGAAAGGTGTTAGTCAAAAAATGTAAGGTTTTGGTTATACAAGATAAATATGTCCTAGAGATACACTGTACAATATAATGACTATAATTAACAATAGTTTATTGCATACTCAAAATACATTGAGGGTAGATCTTTTAAGTGTTCTTAGCACAAAAATCATTATGATGAGTAAAAAGGTAGGAGAAAACTTCTGGAAGTAATGAAAAGGTATATGGATAGATCACAGTCAGATTCCCAGGTATAAACCTAACTTCCCAAATCACCATGTGATATACACTTATGTATGGCTTTTTGTCTGCCAATCATAAAATTTTAACACAACCTAGGATGTTTTCCAGCTGCATATCACAAAACGTAAGCATTATTTTAAGGACAGACACAATTTAAATATCTAGGGAAAAGAAAAAGTATGCATGTATACTCCGAAGATTTTAAGACTGTCTTCCATGAGATGATAGGGGAGAAGCACCCAGTTGAAGTGTTTGTGACTTTAATATTAATTATATTTCAAATATCCAGGCATTTATGTTATGGACACTCTGAGCTTCAAAATTACTGTGTTCTCCCTCTATCTTAGCACTTTAATCTTAGAGTTTAACCCATTAACTCCTTCCTAAGAACTCGTGTCAACCATTTTTTATTATCAACTTTTCTTCTGGCTTCATTTAACTTTTCTGCCTTCTTTTCCCCTTTTGTCTCATTTTCTTTCTACGCTTATCTTATAACTCATTGTTTAGATTTTGTCAACCACAAAATGGTTCCACCCCATGTGTGATTTCAAACTGTTTTCATTTGTCCTATATTGAATAGATGCAAGGTTTTCCTTCACATTAAAAATCAAATCTCACTATTCGAGTGCCTCCCTATGAAACTGGTCTTGAAAATCAGGAATGGGTTCCTGTTCCATGTTGATGATTAAACACATGAGAAACTCCAAGGCAAGAAAACAAGTTTTATTTTAAAAATAGAACAGAAAGGAGGGGATCCAGAGTTAGTGCCCAAAGGAGTGGGGGGTATCTTGCCCCTTTATAGATTTTAGTTTTCCTTTTTTCTCATATCCACTCCTCCTCTTATCTTGCCTATATGACCAAAAGTGACTACAAGGGCAGTAAGAGATCGGTCCAAGGAGTGATTGCTTGTGTTGGAAAGTGTGATCCTTCCCCTCCCCCAGAAGCTGTTAGTAACCAGGTGATGAGGAGTGTTATTGACCCATTTCCTTTTCTTTGAATCAGCTACCTGTCCTTTGCCCTGGTCTTGCCTGTCCCTTTGTGGAGACTTACAATTGTCTTGCACCATCAGAGAAACTTTAAAGGGATGCATTTGTATGACTGATAAACAATCAAGTTCTAATCGAAACCCAACACTCAATAAATAAGACCTGACTTTTGGCAATCAAGAGTTTTCTGAACATTTAACAGAGGTACTTAGTTTCTTTATGACACTTTCTTTGGTCCATGGTGCTCTGAACTCCTTGCCTCAGCCAATACCCTATCAAGTTTATCCAAAGAAGAAATTTTAACATTTTTCTCTGTGTTCTAAGACGTCTGAATTCTGCTTTGCTAGAGACTGTTTTGTTTCCTTCCTCTGCCATGTGTGTCCTTAGTATTTCCTGTAGCCTTTATCTATACTTTTCTCTGAATAATTTTTTCCCTTTATTTCTGGAGAAAGGAATAGCCTCTCAGAGTCCAGATGAAAAGCATTAGGTGGGATGGGAAAGGGAGGAAGATATTTTCATTTCTATATTGTAGAAGTTGGATGTTTTACCATATTATCCCACCAAACTTCATTAAGACTTTTTTGGGTAGGGAAGTCTCTAGAAATTTTAAAAGATAGGTTGATAGATGATAGATATGGATTACATTATCATTATATCAGAAAATTAGATTGACCAGGATGTTTTGATGTGTGTGTGTGGAGGCAGGGAGTGGTTGTTACTGTTCTACACAAGGAAAAGTCCAGACTTTTTGATATGACAGTTAAAAGAATCAATCAGGAACCCAAGTTCCTTTCAAATTTTGACTTTGCCATTTTAATATGTAGTCTTTATCTAAATATTGTTTAAATACTGCTGAAGTTACTGCCACTGTATCAACATTTCTTTCAGCAGCAAGGAGGAAGTGCAGCAAGCATTTTGACTACAATCTAAATTGTACCCACCTCTTTATTTACATGCTTTTAAAGAGTCTGAAATTAGTAAGGAAAGCAATCTATTTGTGTAGCAGGCTAAACTTCAGTTTTTATTCTGGGCAACTGAATAAGAAAGAATGGAAGAATGGAAGAAACTATCAACTGTTGTTATGGTCATTATAGAATCATCAATCTAGGGTTTTGTACACTGAAGGTAAGTCTCCGCATCGAAAGTTATATAACCACTACCTCAGAGGATTTACAAAAAAAATAAACAGAACAAACTAGAAGTCATATCTGGAAAAAGACAATAGTAACTAAAATTTTGGTGCCCCAGAATCCAGTGCATGCTGAACCCTCAAGGATCTGTATTCATGTTTCAACGGGCCACTTTAATCTTTAAATCAGGAGAAGCAGAAATGGTAGGAACACCTTGAACTGTTCTTGAACAATTTTTCTTTTATATTAAATAGAACATATTGATAGTGAGTGGGAACTGATCACTTCTTTTAAGGAGATAGGCTGAGAAATCACCTTCAATTTGTCAAAGAGAAATCTAAAGTACGCTTCTAACATGTTTCTCGTGGGCAAGGGCTGCCATACTTTTACCTCATATAATTAAATTGTTCATGTAGAGGATCCACATACTATCCCAGTTTTACAGGTGATGATTGTGAGGCTCAAAAGAATGAAGTGACAGTCCCAGGAAAACAGGACTAATAATTTTTAATATTTGTGTTTGATATAGAAGCATTTTGATTCATAGCCCATGACACTTAATTTTTCTTAAAATGTCTCTCAGCAGCATCAAATTTTGACTTTCTTAATTTTGGAAAGGTGTTGGCAATTAGGGTTTTTATTTCTTTGTGGTGCCAGGGATTGAACCCAGGGCCTCATGTGTGCAAGGTAAACACTCTACCAACTGAGCTATATCCCCAGCCCATGGGATTTTTATGTTCAGATCTATGTAACTTTGAGTCAAAAACCTGGTTTAACATAGTCACTTAATAATTATCTAAATTATGAATTTTTATGAGGAATTCAATTAAACTATTGCTCAACCTGCCTTAATGCTCATAAGAATGTGACTTTTCATTCATCTGCTGGCTACTGGCAACAGTCTTGAATATTAACAAAGTCTGATTTTGCTATTTCCTATTCATAATATTCTTAATCTAACAGGTACTTGATCCCACTCCATCCATCACATGACTCTAAAGAACAAAATTCACATAGAAATTTATGTTACCAGTCTGAATATTCTACAAAATCCTGGGGAAAATATGGAGAGCAGAATTAAAAATGGTTCCTGCTGACACTGAACTTAGAGTTTAGTGGAGGACAGATATGTAACAAGTAGACTAATGTCACATAATTTTTAATCTTCAGGGAAATGACATAACTTAATGAAAGCACACAGTACTTTCAACAAATATTTTTTGAATGAATTATTTGTTATAATCATGTATAGGCACTGGTGGAATTGTTAAGAAGTGGGATGATCATTTTAAAATTCACAGAATGGTTAAGGGTATGAAGTGGCAGGCTAGGACTTCAGGTTTTTTTAGTATAAAATATATAAATAAATGGAAACATTAGAGATATAAAATGGAGAGGGAGCATGATAGTATTTTTGCTTTGGGAGGAAAGGTTTGATAATATTGAGAAATTAGCATGTTGAGTATAAAACTACAATCAGGAAAATCAATTTGATGGTAATAATAACAGTCCAGGCAAGAGATAATGAGGATTTTAACACAAATAGTAAGATGGATGAATTTGAAAGATATTTTATTGCATTCTGAAAGCACTCATTAGAGTGGTGATTAGACCTCTGCTTCATTGGATTCTCTCCAAAATTACTCAAACAAAACCCAAATCCTGTAAGTTCTTTTTAATTCCCTCTTACTGGGAGACTTCATGTTTTCCCTGTAGTACACACTCTAATTCACTGAAACGAAATAAACCCAAAGTGTTTAACTGCAGCTGTACCTCTAGTCATCTTTGGCTTGAGGCCACTTGCAATGTGCCCAATACTGGATGGCGTAAACTTGAAGTGCTTCTGAGAATATAAAAGACAGTTGGTGCAGAGTATATTGGCAGACACCTATAATCTCAACAATTCAGGAGCCTGAGAAGAAGGATTGTAAACTCAATGTCAGTCTCAGCAGTTTAGCAAGACCCTTAGCAAGGCCCTATATCAAATAAAAATAGATAAATAAAAAGGGCTGTGTATGTACTTCAGTGGTAAAGTGAGCCTGGGTTCAATGTCAAAGAAAAACTTAAGTTCAGTTTGATATGAAAGGAGGAAACAACTTCTTAAAAACATTAATAGGGTATCATTGGAACTGAGATTTTAGACGAAATTGTATTCTCTGCTTCTGCAGTTAGATGTGGTCTGAGTAAGCTGCAGGCCTCTGCAACCAAGAAAGCCCATTTTAGTGTTAGCAGCTAATTATAGCAGGGGATTCCTGCCAATGTCAATTCCAAAGTCAAAGCCAACAACTCCGAGGGTGGTGGGTTGGAACTCTTAATGGTGGGCTATGCCTTCCAGTGGCAGAATACCCCAGCAGCTCATCAAGAATTTCTTTCTGGTTTCTAATCTCAAAAATTTGAAGAATGAGATCTGTAGATGATAACAGAAGGCAAGAGTAAAAGAATAGGATTTATTTATGTGATGAGGAAAGAGAAATCTTTCAGGGTAACAGGGGCGCACTATAGCATGTTGCTGCTTGAGTGTGTTAGTCTACGGGTTTTATAGATATTGGGACAACACTACTGCTCCAAATTTAGCTAACTGGGTTTGGGAAAAGTACCAACACTATTGGTAGAATTTTATGCTAATCAGATTTTGGAAAAGTACCAATATTATTAGTCTAAATTTATGATGATTGGTATTTGGAAAAGTACCAACTCTATTGGTTAGCCCTTGACTAACTTTTCCTCAGTTTTGATTTCTCCCCTCTCATCTGGCCCTGGCCTGGCCACCATAGGGCAACGCATCTGTGTGCCCTGGCTCACCAGGCCTCAGACCCACACCAGCATAGTGAGTCCACGGGCTGCAGCCCGTGCTCACCACCTGTGTGTTCCACTTCTTGGCAGGGATTAGTGGGCTGACTGCCAGTTTCCACAGCTGGGGAGCCATGTCCCCATGTAATGTTTGGATACACACATATGTTATATAATGTTCAAATCAGTTTAAATATATCTATCTCCTCAAATGTTTATCATTTCTTATGGTGAAAACTTCCAAAATTCCTTCTTCCATCTTTTTGAAATACACAGTATATTACTTATATTCATTTCACTGGGCAAGAGCACACCAGAGCTTCTTGCTTCTAACTAACCATAACTTAACGCCCATTGAGCAATCTTTTCCTTTCTCCCCCAGCCCATGGGTACTCCCTGGCCTCTGGTGACCACCATTCTACTCTAGATTTCTATGAAATCAACTATCCGAGATTACATGTATGAGTGAGATCATACAGTATTTTCTAGGACTAGCTTTATCTAATTTTCCTACATTTATGACAATATTTCCCTAACTAGTATATGTAGTTTCAATAGATTTAATGTTGCATGATATGATTTGAGCTCAATGAGATTCAAAAGGACAGTTTAAGATCATTGAAAGATTACTTTGGAAACATCATAGGATTTTTTTTTTAAATTTATTTTTATTGTAAATAAATGGGATACATCTTGTTTCTCTGTTTGTACATGAAGTAGAGGCATACCATTTGTGTAATCATACATTTACCTAAGGTAATAGTTTTTGATTCATTCTGTTATTTTTTCCCTTCCCCCCACCCCTCCCACCCCTCTTTTCCCTCTATACAGTCCCTCCTTCCTCCATTCTTGCCCCCCTCCCACCCCCCATTATGTGTCATCATCCGCTTATCAGTGAGATCATTCGTCCTTTGGTTTTTTGAGATTGGCTTATCTCACTTAACATGATATTCTCCAATTTCATACACTGGCCTGCAAATGCCATAATTTTATTATTCTTTATGGCTGAGTAATAGCATCATAGGATTTAATGTTACTTGACATTATGAATTCTACAGAAACGTCTAAATATATGTGATTGTAGAATCATTTTTTTAGTCAGATCCCTGAAGCATATTGCACAGAACCTAATTTGGGAAATAAATGCTTTAAAAGGAAGATGAAAATTAGGAGTAGATGAGATTCCTCTAAACATAGAAAACTAAGAAAACAGCAAGAACAGAGTCTGTTATTAAATGCAGCCATTATTAAAAATTAATACAAGCTTTCAGTTAAATAAATTAAATTATATTAGAAACAAAAGTGAAAACCAGAATGCATTCCTTCAAATGTGTTTTACTGCATCATAATATTATGTGTGTACTTAACATTACATCTGTTAGATCCACATGGAAAATTCTACAAAACTGTGCCAACAAAGCTCAGTCCCCACTCTATGATATCTCTGATATCTTGAGTTAGGAAATAGTGAGAATGTTTCTACTATGAATAATAGCAAATGGCACAAATTGGGGATTGATTTTTTTGTTTTATTGACTGACTTCAGACTTGTAGCAGGAAATGAGGGTCAGGACACCAAGATCTGGAAGTAACTCTTTATTAGGGGCACCACAGCCCAGAGGAATAATGCCCAAAGTCTGAGCCCCTAGGATAGCTTACTTTTATATAAAGTAAGTTTGGGATTCATCGAGACAAAAGAGTTGGTGCAATTCTATTAGACGATGTATTTTACATTCCTCATATGAGTACAAGCTTGTCAACAACCTAGGTTCTCTTAGCTCATACAGCTTAGGTTTTCCTGCCACTAAACCTAAAGGGGAATTATTCTGTCCCTGCTACATTGTTTCCCGCTTCTGTTACTGCAGTTATGTTATAGGGACCCGTTAGCCACTGCAAGCCTTTTAGTTAAATGTCCGTAAGCAGAGCTGCTGTGTGTCAGTGTGCAGAACCACAGCCTGTCAGCTCCTAAACTGCTAAAGTTTCATTATGTTCTACCACAGACTTATGTCAGTAATGAATAAAATTTTAAATAGTGCATAGTAACTTTAAAAGTTTGTTTTGTCTGTAGTTATTCATTGTAAATATACTATTCTTTCAGTATTTAAAAACTACTCTCCCATTCAGCAAAAATGTTTCTCAAATCATTTAGGAACAAAAAAGTTTCAACATGTCTTTATAATTTTCACTTTTTTACTTATTAGTATAAGTGCATACCAACTAATATTCATTTCACAGCTATAATCATTCATCAATTAAAACCGTAGTTTTCCCAGGGATACAAAAAATAGTCTCAAGAAGACCCATAAGTAAACATGTATGAGAATATTCAACACTGTGTTGTATATCGTGGCAGTGACATTAATCAATAGCAGGGTACACAATATAATGTAATCATATAATGTAAACTAGATACTATACAATGTGACAATTAGAAGCATGAGAGTGCAATATACAGTAATATAACCTCTAAAACAATACTTTGTGAAATTTTTAAATAATTTAATTAAATATGTCTTGCAAAAACCTGCTCACGCAAAATAAATAAATGAAAGAGATATCTATTAAATACAATAGAATGCTTACTTACCAGATAGGAGGGTTGGAAATAAGAGTTCATAGAGGAAAAACATAAATAAAAGAGGAATTTTGCACTGACCAATGATAAAAATGTGCTACAAATTAGGGAATATCACTAACTCAACTTGAGATTACCAACTTCTGGGAGATAAAATGGCATCTGAATTAAGTTATATAGGCCTAGCATATAACAAACATTTAGTTGATGCACTTGTGGGCACAGATGAGGACTGGAGAGTTAGTTTCAGGTCAAAAACCCTTATCTATAAGAGGAACTGCAAAGATCTCAGTGTGTTTATAAAGTCTTGGAAGTAATTCAAACTTGGAGGTGTCAATAGGGACAGCTTAGAGGAGGGGCCGCATAGCCAGGTGATTAGGTGCAGAGCAGGGTCCCAGGATCTAGGAGGCTTCTTGGTGGAAGAGCCCCACGGAGTCACACTTAGGGACGGAGCGAAGGTTCCAGGCCTGCGGGCAGATTGTCTGAGGAGGGGCAGCCTAAGGAGATTCATCTGCGAAGGGTGAGGCTCCCAGGCCCAGGAGGTGGGGCCGGGCCCCTGGGAACTATGCAGAGGAAGGCAGCCCAGCCCAGGCGGTAGCTGTAAATTGAGACGAACCTCTAGGAGGGAACTGACCAGCGAGACCTCCCCACCGGGTGAGTCTTCCCTGCCAGGTGAGGTTTCCCCACAAGGACGGTAAAACCAGAGACTCAGGCCCAAACAGGCCTTGCCTCAGCCCGCAGCCTAGTTCCCCTTTGGATGACCATTGGTCAACAAGTGGAGGCACCTCTGCCAACTAGCAGAGAATGAAGGCCACCTGAAGGCCACCTAAAGGCCACAACTCCTAGAGAGGCAGCTTCCTTGTGGAGCACCGCATTATCAACTTCCTCCAGGACTTCAGCCTACTGAAGGCTAAGGGGGATATATAGAGAAATCTTCAGGGACATTGTAAGTCAATAGAGGAAATCTGCAATATCTCAGAGGTCCACTGATACCTGAACAATATGAGAAAACAAGGAAAGAAAATGCTGCAAACAAATCTACATGTTACATCAATAAAACCCAATGACAGCATGGCAGAAGAAATGACAGAAAAGGAGTTCAGAATGTACATAATTAAAATGATCAGAGAAGCGAACGATGAGATGAAGAGCAAATGCACGCACTGAATGATGAGATGAAAGAACAAATGCAGGCATTGAATGATCGCAACAATTGACAATTAAAAGAGCAAATACAGGAAGCAAAAGATCATTTCAATAAAGAGTTAGAGATATTGAAAAAAAACCAAACAGAAATCCTTGACATAAAGGAAACAATGAACCAAATTAACAACTCCATAGAAAGCATATCCAATAGGATAGAACACCCGGAAGACAGAACCTCAGACATTGAAGACAAAATATTTAACCTTGAAAACAAAGTTGAACAAACAGAGAAGATGGTAAGAAAACATGAACAGAATCTACAAGAACTATGGGATATCATGAAAAGGCCAAATTTAAGAATTATTGGGATTGAGGAAGGCCTAGAGAAACAAGCCAAAGGAATGAACAATTTATTCAATGAAATAATATCAGAAAATTTCCCAAATCTGAAGAATGAAATGGAAAATCAAGTTCAAGAGGCTTATAGGACTCCAAATACACAAAATTACAACAGACCCACACCAAGGCACATTATAATGAAAATACCTAACATACAAAATAAAGAGAGAATTTTGGAGGCTGTGAGAGAAAAGAACCAAATTAAATTTGAGGGAAACCAATACGGATATCTGGATTTTTCAATCCAGACCCTAAAAGCTAGAAGGGCCTGGAACAACATTTTTCAAGCCCTGAAAGAAAATGGATGCCAACCAAGAATCTTATACCCAGCAAAACTTACCTACAAATTTGACGATGAAATAAAATCCTTCCATGATAAACAAAAGCTAAAAGAATTTACAAAAAGAAAGCCAGCATTACAGAACATTCTCAGCAAAATATTCCATGAGGAAGAGATGAAAAACAAAGAAGCAAATCAGCAAAGGGAGGAATTATCCTAAAGGAATTGTCAAATAAAGGACGAAACAAGTTGTGTCAAACAAATAAATAAATAAAATTTTAAAAATGAACCAAATGACCAGGAAACCAAATCATATCTCTATAATAACCCTGAATGTTAATGGCCTGAATTCATCAATCAAAAGACATAGACTGGCAGATTGGATTAAAAAGAAAGATCCAACAATATGTTGCCTGCAAGAGACTCACCTCATAGAAAAAGATACCCATAGACTAAAGGTGAAAGGATGGGGAAAAACATACCATGCACGTGGACTCAGCAAAAAAGCTGGAGTATCCATCCTCATTTCCGATAATGTGGACTTCAAGCCAAAGTTAGTCAGAAGGGATAAAGAAGGTCATTTCATACTACTTAAGGGAAGCATAAATCAGCAATATATAACAATCATCAACATCTATGCCCCAAACAGTGGCTCATTCATGTATGTCAAACAAATCCTTCTCAATTTCAGAAACCAAATAGACCATAACACAATAATACTAGGTGATTTTAACACGCCTCTCTCACTACTGGACAGATCTTTCAGACAAAAATTGAACAAAGAAACCATACATCTCAATAACACAATCAATAATTTAGACTTAACAGACATTTATAGAATATACCATCCAACCAAGAGCGAATACACTTTCTTCTCAGCAGCACATGGATCTTTCTCTAAAATAGACCATATATTATGCCACAAACCTAATGTTAGCAAATACAAGAAGATAGAGACACTACCATGTATTCTATCAAATCATAATGGATTGAAGTTAGAAATAAATGAAAGAGTAAAACACAGAAACTATTCCAACATCTGGAGATTAAACAATATGCTATTATATGATGAATGGATAACAGAAGATATTAGGAAGGAAATTAAAAAATTCTTAGAGGTAAATGAGAACAAAGAAACATCATATCAAAATCTCTGGGACACTATGAAAGCAGTACTTAGAGGGAAATTTATTTCATGGAGCACATTTAATAAAAGAAGTAAAACTCAACAAATAAACGACCTAACACTACAGCTCAAAGCCCTAGAAAAAGAAGAACAGAACAGCACCAAAAGTAGTAGAAGACAGGAAATAGTTAAACTCAGAGTTGAAATCAATGAAATTGAAACAAAAGAAACAATACAAAAAATTGACAAAATAAATAGTTGGTTCTTCGAAAAAATAAACAAAATTGATAAACCTTTAGCCACACTAACAAAGAGAAGACGAGAGAAAACCCAAATCACTAAAATTCGGAATGAACAAGGAAATATCACAACAGACAGGATTGAAACACAAAACATAATTAGAAGCTATTTTGAAAATCTATACTCCAACAAAATAGAAAATTTCGAAGACATCAACAGGTTTCTAGAGACATATGAATTGCCTAAACTGAAGGAGGAGGACATACACAATTCAAATAGACCAATTTCAAATACTGAAATAGAAGAAGTCATCAAAAGCCTACCAACAAAGAAAAGTCCGGGACCAGATGGGTTCTCAGCCGAGTTCCACAAAACCTTTAAAGAAGAGCTCATACCAATACTCCTCAAAGTATTCTATAAAATAGAACAGGACGGAACACTCCCAAACTCATTCTATGAAGCCAATATCACACTGATACCTAAACCAGACAGAGACTCATCAAGGAAAGAAAATTTCAGACCAATATCCTTAATGAACATCAAGGCAAAAATTCTCTACAAAATTTTAGCAAATTGCATACAAAAACATATTAAAAAGATAGTGCACCATGATCAAGTGGGTTTCATCCCAGGGATGCAAGGTTGGTTCAACATCAGGAAATCAATAAACGTAATTCACCATATTAATAGACTTAAAGTCAAGAATCACATGATTATTTCAATAGATGCAGAAAAAGCATTTGATAAAATACAGCACCCCTTCATGCTCAAAACACTAGAAAAAATAGGGATAGTGGGAACATTCCTTAACATTGTAAAGGGCATTTATGCTAAGCCCATGGCTAATATCATTCCAAATGGTGAAAAATGAAAGCATTCCCCCTAAAAACTGGAACAAGGCAGGGATGCCCTCTTTCACCACTTCTATTCAACATCGTTCTTGAGACTCTGGCCAGAGCAATTAGACAGACCAAAGAAATTAAAGGGATACGAATTGGAAAAGAAGAACTCAAACTATCCCTGTTCGCTGATGACATGATTATATATTTAGAGGATCCTGGAAATTCCACCAGAAAACTCTTAGAACTCATAAGTGAATTCAGTAAAGTAGCAGGTTACAAGATCAATGCCCATAAATCCAATGCATTTTTATACATAAGTGATGAATCTTCAGAAAGAGAAATTAGGAAAACTACCCCATTCACAATAGCCTCGAAAAAAATAAAATACTTGGGAATCAATCTCACAAAAGAGGTGAAAGACCTCTACAATGAGAACTATACAACACTAAAGAAAGAAATTAAAGAACACCTTAGAAGATGGAAAGATCTTCGATGTTCTTGAATAGAAAGAATTAATATTGTCAAAATGGCCATACTACCTAACGTGCTATACAAATTCAATGCAATTCCAATTAAAATCCCAATGGTGTACCTTACAGAAATAGAGCAAGCAATTATGAAATTCATCTGGAAGAATAAGAAACCCAGAATAGCTAAAGCAATCCTTAGCAGGAAGAGTGAAACAGGGGGTATTGCAATACCAGATCTTCAACTCTACTACAAAGCCATAGTAACAAAAACGGCATGGTATTGGTACCAAAATAGAAAGGTAGATCAATGGTACAGAATAAAGGACATGGACACAAACCCAAATAAATACAATTTTCTCATACTAGACAAAGGTGCCAAAAATATGCAATGGAGAAAAGATAGCCTCTTCAACAAATGGTGCTGGGAGAATTGGAAATCCATATGCAACAGAATGAAACTAAACCCATATGTCTCACCATGCACGAAACTAAACTCAAAATGGATTAAGGACCTCGGAATCAGACCAGAGACCCTGCAGATTATAGAACAAAAGTAGGTCCAGATCTTCAACATGTCGGCTTAGGACCACACTTCCTTAACAGGACTCCCATAGCACAAGAAATAAAAGCAACAATCAATAACTGGGATAGATTCAAACTAAAAAGCTTTCTCTCAGCAAAGGAAACTATCAGCAATGTGAAGAAAGAGCCTACAGAGTGGGAGAAAATCTTTGCCAATCATACTTCAGATAGAGCACTAATCTCCAGAATCTATAAAGAACTCAAAAAACTCTACTCCAAGAATTCAAATAATCCAGTCGACAAATGGGCTAAGGAAATGAATACACTTCACAGAAGAAGATCTACAAGCAATCAACAAACATATGGAGAAATGCTCAACATCTCTAGTAATAAGAGAAATGCAAATCAAAACCACCCTAAGATTCCATCTCACCCCAATTAGAATGGCAATTATCAAGAATATGAGCAACAACAGATGTTGGCGAGGATGTGGGGAGAAAGGTACACTCATTCATTGCTGGTGGGGCTGCAAATTAGTGCAGCCACTCTGGAAAGCAGTGTGGAGGTTCCTTAGAAAACTTGGAATGGACCCTCCATTTGACCCACCTATCCCACTCCTTGGCCTATACCCAAAGGACTTAAAATCAGCATACTACAGAGATACAGCCACATCAATGTTCATAGCTGCTTAATTCACAATAGCCAGACTGTGGAACCAACCTAGATGCCCTTCAATTGATGAGTGGATAAAGAAACAGTGGTATATATATACAATGGAATATTACTCAACCATAAAGAATGATAAAATTATGGCATTTGCAGGCAAATGGATGAAATTGGAGAATATCATGCTAAGTGAGATAAGCCAATCTCAAAAAGCCAAAGGACGAATGATATCACTAATAAGTGGAGGATGACACATAATGGGGGGGAGGGAAGGGTTAGTGTTAGGGTTAGAGTTAGGGTTAGGGAGGGGGGCAAGTATGGAGGAAGGAAGTACTGTATAGAGGGAAAAGAGGGATGGGAGGGGTGGGGGGAAGGGAAAAAATAACAGAATGAATCAAACAACATTGTTCTATGTAAATTTATGATTACACAAATGGTATGCCTTTACGCCATGTACAGAGAAACAACATGTATCCCATTTGTTTACAATAAAAATAAATAAATAAATAAAAAGAAAGAAACTGTGGTATATATTCACAATGGAATATTACTCATCCATAAAGAAGAATTAAATTATGGCATTTGCAGGTAAATGGATGGAATTGGAGAATATCGTGCTAAGTGAAATAAGCCAATCCCAAAATATCAAAGACTGAATGTTTCTCTCACAAATGGATGATGATAAATGGGACTGGGGGGAAGAGAAGAATAGAGGAACTTTGGATAATATAGAGGGAAATGGGGGGATGGGAGTAGGAAGATGGGGGAATGAGACAGACATCATTACCCTATGTACATGTACGATTATACGAATGGTGTGAATCTACGTCATGTACAACCATAGAAACAAAAATCTGTACCCCATTTGTGTACAATGAATCAATATGCAGTCTGCAAAAATAAAAAAAATTAAAACCTGAATATTTTCACTAAATAATACAATACAAAAAATTGAAAAAAGGATTGGACCAGAATCTTGTATTATATTAATATGTTCTTTAATGATTGGGGGGAAAGCATCCTTCATATCAGTTCATACCCAAGAGATAAATAGAAGCATATTGACAATAAACATGTAATATATCAGAAATGCTTGGAATTTGGACGTTGAATTTAAAAATGCACAAGAACAAGAAAATGCTGACATAGGCCTTCAGGAAAAGCAGAACTAAGAAAAGCTTTAAGAGAAAAAGAAAAAACAGATTATTGCAACGAACTATGGGAGAAACTAATGTGGAAAGAAAGATCAAGGATAAAAGTTTTAAGTGTAACCAGTTCTAATACCAAAAGCCTTAGAGTTCAGTTCATCAGAGATTCTTCATCAGGATGATGAAACGTCAGCTTCACCCCCTTAGCAGACAGTGACATGGATGAAACGCCTCCAGTTCATCATCTTCTGCCTCCTCCACAAATTCTTTCTCCCCCGATTCAGACTCAGCCTCCAGCTCTTCCAATAGCAGCAGTACTGGCACACACAGGAGCTCCGAGGATGAGCCAACGAAGAGGAAAATGAGGTAGAATGTTAACTAGTCAAAATTTCTAAATGGTTTTATATTTTAAGAACAAGAGGGCAGTAATAATAATGTATTAGGCAGAAAGACCTTTATTTTGAGGTTAAACGTAATTTTTTCCTTTTTATCATTAAAATTTGTTTCTCGCCAACTGTGAAGGTTCATGCCTATAATTATTCCCAGCTACTGGGGAGGCTGAGTCAAAAGGATTACAAGTTTGAGGCCAACCTCAGCAATTTAGTGTTACCTTGTTTCAAAATAAAAAGTGGAAAGGTTTGGGGATGTAACTCTGTGATAGAGAGCCCCTGGGTTCAATCCCCAACACCACACACACACATATAAAAAATATTTCTAGAACTTAATGTTGAAATCCAGTAAAGTCACTTTTGTCACAAAACTTATCTTTTCTCACAATAAAATAAATGCCACACTTTGGTATAAATTAATAGTGTGTGTCATACTGAGATAATGCATCAGAATATGAAGTTCTTTAGACTGTGTATTATGTAAGATTTTTATATGTTGTTACCATAAGTTTAAGAGCTTTCTTAGTATTTTTCCTCTTATTTTGTTTTGCTTTGTTTTATTTTTTTAATTTATTTTTATTGTAAACAAATGGTATACATCTTGTTTCTCTGTATATGAAATAGAGGCATACCATTTGTGTAATCATACATTTACATAGGGTAATGGTGTTTGATTCATTCTGTTGTTTTTCCTTCCCCCCACCCCTTCCACCCCTCTTTTCCCTCTATACAGTCCCTCCTTCCTCCATTCTTGCCCCCTCCCACCCCCCACTATATGTCATCATCCACTTATCAGCGAGATCATTCGTCCTTTGGTTTTGTGAGATTGGCTTATCTCACTTAGCATGATATTCTCCAATTTCATCCATTTGCCTGCAAATGCCATAATTTTATTATTTTTATGGCTGAGTAATATTCCATTGTTTATATATACCACAGTTTCTTTATCCATTCATCAATTGGAGGGCATCTAGGTTGGTTCCACAATTTAGCTATTGTGAATTGAGCAGCAATGAACATTGATGTGGCTGCATCACTGTAGTATGCTAATTTTAAGTCCTTTGGGTATAGACCAAGGAGTGGGATAGCTGGGTCAAATGGTGGTTCCATTCCAAGCTTTCTGAGGAATCCCCACACTGCTTTCCGGAGTGGCTGCACTAATTTGCAGCCACCAACAATGTATGAGTGTACCTTTTTCCCCACATCCTCGCCAACACCTGTTGTTGCTTGTATTCTTGATAATTGCCATTCTAATTGGGGTGAGATGGAATCTTAGGGTGGTTTTGATTTGCATTTCTCTTATTATTAGAGATGTTGAACATTTTTTCATATATCTGTTGATTGCTTGTACATCTTCTTCTGTGAAGCGTCTGTTCATATCCTTAGCCCATTTGTTGATTGGGTTATTTGTATTCCTGGTGTAGAGTTTTTTGAGTTCTTTATATATTCTGGAAATTAGTGCTCTATCTGAAGTATGAGTGGCAAAGATATTCTCCCACTCTGTAGGCTCTCTCTTCACATTGCTGATAGTTTCCTTTGCTGAGAGAAAGCTGTTTAGTTTGAATCTATCCCAGTAGACTCTTTTTTTATGATTCTGATCAGAAAGTTATAGAATTCTTGTCCTAAATATAACATTCAAAGAACCTATTAATGTATGTAAACCTTTTTCCAGGCATAGGGGCTCATGTCTATAAATGTAGCTTCTCAGGAAGCAGAGAAGCAGGAGGATCTCAAGTTCAAGGCCAGCCTCAGGAACTTAGCAAGATCCTGTGTCAAAATAAAAAATAAAAAGCCTGATAATGTAAATCAGTGGTAAAGCACCCTTGGGTTCACTCACTAGTACCAAAAAAAGAAAAAGAGAAAAGAAATGTGTATATCATTTGAATCCTACAAGTTTTAGGTTGCTGTGTTGTGCCACTCATTTTCTTCTGATCCTTAAGTTCTTCAAGTTGCCTTTTACTAAAGAAAACAGAGAGGAAATCATAATGGGACATAGAAATTTGAAACTGCCTAGAAATCTAATCTTTATATTTTTGATAAATTCAGTATATCAGAAAAGAAAGCAGCCATGTAAAAGACTAACTTAAGCAAAAGGGATATAAAATCATCTTATAGTTACATACTATAAAATGTGACATTCTAAAAGAGAAATAAGGGGGAAAAGAAACAATTTTTACAGAAAATTAAACTTCTGGAAAGAGATATATATTTTTGTAGAAAAATATTGATTTGTTTAAATAATAATTTTTAAATGTATGAATGTTAGGTTTTTTGTATTTTCACAAGAATGTATTTGAAAATTTCTTTGAAAATATAAGTTACTTTAAAAATGTTGAAATATGTATTATGTGAGTTTAAGGAACTTCTAATTTCTTGTGAGTTTTACAAAATTGTCTGCTTTCCATAAATGGAAATAAACTCTCAAAAGATCACTTTAAAGACTCTGTACATCTTATAAACCACTATTCAAACACAAAAAAGTTAGGGACTTTTTCTACATATTGTTACATCATAGTACATAATAATAACATTACTATTTTTGTGTTCTCCAAACTTCTAGAAATTTGCAAAAATTGATTATCTTTCTGTTTGCATGTTTATTAGACAGTATAGCCAGATTTTCCAATTTCTCTTAACTTACAATTGATTGAAAAACGCTTTTCACGAATTTCAATGTTAATTTATTTTTCACACAAAATAATGTATTTATAACTAGAGACAAAAAGTTTAAATGTAAGAATAAATTTTGCAGATATTTATTACAATCCCATTCAAAATAAATTCCTAAAACTGTGTTTCTATCCATGTCTTTGTTCCTTCAAGATGTATACTAGTTTTTTGAATGACCATAGTCAAAAATAATTTCCATTAAGGTATTTTCATCAGAAAATTCATATATTTCTACCAAATCAATTATACAAGAAAAAATGTTCTTGTTTGGCAAGAAGAGAAAGAAAAGTGACTGAGTGATTGCATTTGTGGACATCACTCAATTAATTTCTTTAAGTACATATCCATCCTTGTATACCACTTTTGACAATATGGCCATTTTGACAATATTAATTCTGCTTATCCAGGAGCATGGAAGGTCTTTCCATCTTCTAGCTTCTTCTTCAAGTTCTTTCTTTCATGTTCTGTAGTTTTCATTGTAAAGGTCTTTCACCTCTTTTGTTAGGTTGATTTCCAAGTTTTTTTTTTTTTTTTTTTTGAGGCTTGAATGGATAGTTTTCTTTATTATTTCTCTTTCAGTAGATTAATTACTAATATATAGGAATGTGTTTGATTTATGGATATTGATTTTATATTCTGCTACTGAACTGAATTATTTTATTAGTTCTAGAAAATTTTTGGTGAAACTTTTTGGATCTTCTAAATATAGAATCATGTCATTGGCAAATAATGATAAATTGAGTTCTTCTTTACCTATTTGTATACTTTAATTTATTTTTTCTGCCTAATTGCTCTGACTAGAGTTTCAAGGACCATGTTGAATAAGAGTGGTGAAAGAGGACATCCTTGTCTTGTTTCAGTTTTTAAATGGGATACTTTCAATTTTTCTCCATTTAGAATTATGTTGACCTTGGGTTTAGCATATATGGTTTTTTACAATTTTGAGGTATATTCCTACTATCCCTAGTTTTTCTAATATTGTCAAAATGGTCATATTACCAAAATGGTCATATTCCAAACTTCATGCAATTCCTGTTAAAATTTCAATTACATTCTTCATAAAACTAGAAAAAACAAAGATGAAATTCATTTGGAAAAATAAGGTACCCAGAATAAACCAAAGCAGTCCTTAGCAAGAAAAGTGAAGAAGGAGGCATCACAATGCCAGACCTCAAACTATACTACAGAGCTACAGTAATAAAACCAGCATGATATTGACATCATAACAGACACATAGGCAGTAGTTCAAAATAGAAGACACAAAGACAAACCAACATAAATACAATTATCTCATACTAGACAAAGGAGTCAAAAACATTCAATGGAAAAAAGATAGCCTATTTGCTAAATGGTACTGGGAAAATTGGAAATCCACATGTAACAAAATGCATTTAAACCCCTATCTCTCACCCTGCACAAACTCAACTACTTTGATCAAGTAGATCAAAGATTGAGACACTAGATCAGAGATTCTGTGCCTAATAGAAAAAAAGTAGGCCCAAATCTTCACCTTGTAAGCCTACGATCTAACTTCCTTAACAAAACTTCTAAAGCACAAGAAGTAAAATCAATATTCAATAAATGGGACAGGTTCATACCAAAAAACTTCTTCTCAGCAAAAGAGTTAATAATGTGAAGAGAGAGCACCTATCGATTGGGAGAAAATCTTTACCACATGCACCTCAGTTAAAGCATTAATCTCTGCGATATAGAAAGACTCAAAAAACATACACAAAAAAACCAAATAACCCAATCAACAAATAGACTAAGGAACTGAACAGACACTTCACAGAAGATATACAATCAATAAACAAATATATGACAACATCTTTATTAATTAGAGAAATGCAAATCAAAACCACTCTAAGATTTCATCTCACTCTAGTCAGAATGGCAGTTATTAAGAATACAAGCAACAATAAGTGTTGGCAAGGATGTGGGGGAAAAGGTACACTCATACATTGTTGGTGGGACTGAAAATTGGTGCAACCACTTTGGAAAGCAGTATGGAGATTCATCAGAAAACTTGGAATGGAACCACCATTTGACCCAGCTATTCCACTCCTTAGTTTATACCCAAAGGACTTAAAATCACCGTACTACAGAGACACAGCCACATCAATGTTTATAGCAGCTCAACCCACAATAGCTAAACTATGGAACCAACCTAAGTGCCCTTCAACAGATGAATGGATAAAGAAAATGTTGTACACATACACAATGGAATACTACACAGCTTTAAAGAAGAATGAAAATATGGTATTTGCTGGTAAATGGATGGAGTTGGAGAATATCATGTTAAGCAAAATAAGCCAAAACCAAAACACCAAAGGCCAAATATTTTCTCTAATATGTGAATGCTAATTCACAATAAGGGATGGGAAGATAGGGAAGAATAGAGTTACTTTATATTAGGTAGAGAGGAATGAAGGGAGGGGAAGGCGTATGGGGTAGGAAGGATAGTAGAATGAAACAGACATTACCTCATGGATATATATGACTGCATGACCAGTGTGATCCTACAATATGTACTATTAGAAAAATGAGAAATTATACTCCATTTATATGATCTATCAAAATGTATAAATGCAGTCTACTGTCATGTACAACTAATTAGAACAAATAAAAGAGTTTAAAAAAATTTCCAACATTATGAAAGAAAAAAGGATGTATCCATTCTTAGTGACAGCAACTGAGGCATTCAAATGTTGCTCTTTAAACTTTTTATGGCAATGAACTATTTGTATCTCCTGTTCTTTCTCCTAGCATTCTGCTTTGAAATTTGATTCTTCCATCCATGTGAATATATATTTTCTTGTATTTTGGCTGTTGGTATGCATGGTGGATGAATTTCTCCACATTTTCTGTATACCTGTGTTCAACAAGTGATAGATAGTCTTAATGCCTCATTTCGCAATATACAAGGATGATTCCAGATGTTTGCAAATATTTTGGGGTCTTATAAACCTCATCTAAAAACTTGCACTAGGGGAAACAATGTAACTAAAATAAACTGTATATAACTTTCATAGAGTTTGTTTTTTCAAATCCAAGAATATAGGAATGCAGTAGTATTTCCTTTCAGGGGCTGGTAATTAGCTGAATTTGTCATTGTTTGCAATTAATTTAGTAATTGCAAACAATGACAAACTTGCTATTGAATAGATGTAGTTGAGTCCATACAGGTCAGTGGCTTCTGTATAACTGGTATACTGGTATTCTCAAAATCTATTTTATATACAATATAATGTTTATTAAAGATTAAAAGTGCTGTATTTAAAGCTTACAACTGTATTACTAAAATTTAACAGTGAAATTGTGATAATGGATTAGAAACAAACCTTCTACCAGTTTATTACAATTTATGAATTTTATTTTTGCCTCAAAGGATTGACTTCATTTTTGAAAAATTTAAATAACTTAGAACTATTATTTTCAGAAGGAGTGTGTGAAAGAAATATATTCAAGAAACTTAAAAATTCATTAGTATGCCTATGATGCTTTGGGAAACTTTAGAAGGATATAAAAAGTCTTTTAGAATCTTTATTCTGCTTATGAAATAGAATGTATTTTACTACCTGTTTTTATTTAATTAATTTCCTCTGTTGGTTATTTTTTCTTTATCTTCTCTTGCTATGGAAGTGCTATCCTTCCTTCAAAAATGAACTCAAATCAAGCCTCCTCTAGGAAGGCTTATAATCCAATTGTTCTTTCACTCCCCATAATACTCCATTAGTACTTTATGCTACTCCAGAACTCAGTGCAATATGTCTTGGTATTAGAATTACTGAACAATGTCTTTATTACTGTTGTATCTCCTCCTGAACTTAGCATAATGTTTTGCAAAATAGAGCTAAAAAATGTGTACTGAAATGAATCAAAGTTGATCACAATGTGGAAAAATGAATCTGAACCCAGTTTAAACATTTTCTGAACTAAAGTTTCAAAGTATTATAGGCTTCGTTGTAATAATTTTGAGCCAATCTTAGGCTAAATGGCAAATAATTAAGATAAATCATATATGAAAGTAATTATAGTTTATAAAGTGAATTAACTCATTAATTGTTGAACAATCAATAAATAATTAGTTAAATGGGAAATAATGGTGTGGTGGTTACAAATTATTAATGTAATTTATGTATTCATAGAATAGAGCTGTTAAAAAACTTCCACTGATGATTTTTATGTCATGAGATCTGAGCTGCCCTTGTATTTTCTTTATGAACTTAGGCATATTTGTTATCCTTAAGATGTAAGTCCCTCCTATATACCATGCCTAATTCATAAAGTTACTATTAAGATTGAATACAATGAGAATAAAAATAGCTTAAATCTCTTAAGCGGTAAATTAATCAAGGAGTATGTGCTAATGTTTTCATTTAATCATCACAAAATGATAGATTAATACTCTGATCTTTATAAATAAAGAAATCTTGTCACAGAGAATCTATATAGTCTTAAAGGCATATGTCTATTAAGAGGTAGAAATGGAATTCAGTGTCATATAGTATGATTCTAGAGCCAAAGTGCTTAAGCAAAATGCTAAATTGCTTAAGTGTTAACTCCCTCAGTCTAAATTTTATAAAATTTGAATATGACATTAATAAGCTATTTCAAAATACTAAGATCTAAAATTCCTAGAATAGAACTTAAGAGAACTTTAAAATTTTTCCTAATGGTATACAATAATAACTATAATCAAACACTCCATAAAAATTCAAAGAAAATTTAGGGGGAAAATGCTAGAGGATTGATTTAATAAAGTTATGAAAATAGTGACTTGATAATTACCTCTCCCCTATCCAGTAGCTAGTTGTATTCTCTAGTATATTTCATGTAAAAAAAAATGAATCCAATAGTGGTTCACTTAGAGGGCTTATTATCATTCTGTAACTCACTTAAAATCAAAACTTGAAACTTTAAGCATTAAAGACTTATAAGACCTGGAAGATCCATCTACTTTCCTTCTATTTCAGAAAATGATATCACTCACATGCCATCATTTGGAATGCTTTCTTCAATTTTGCAATTTCCAGGGAAATGTGTGATTCAGAAAAGAACACCGCCACCCAGGGGATAGAGAATTGAAAGTGCACAGCCAGAATACCTGAAAAATTAACTGCATTTTTAAATTTTTGGGAAATAATTTTAACCCATTCTATTCAAAATATCATTTCAATGGGTGTCTGATATAAAAATTATCAAGAAATATGTCACATTCTGTTTTTTTTTTTCCTTTAAAATTCAGTGCACATTTTACACTTACAGTACATCTCAATTCAGACTAGTCATATTTCAGGTGCTGACTGACTACATGGGATAGATTACTGCATTACAGCATGCAAGTATAGATTTAGCATGCAGCTGTGTGTTACTAGATCTGTAAGTAGGGAATACCCTTAAACAACAGCTAGCACATGCTGCATGTTTACACCATGATGCCAGGCACTATACTGATGATGTATGTCTCATTTAATCTTTATGACATCCCTCTTAGGAAGGTGCTTTTATAATTCCCCTTCCAATTTTAGTATATTGCTACAAAAGAAAACCCATCTCTGCATTGATTCTGTATTATAAATGAAACACTCTTTTATGTTGCAATGTGCTGTAGGTTAAATTTGTACTAATTGTTCAATTACTTTGTTTTTTGTTTTTTTTTCTGTGGTCTTGGGAATTGAACTCAGGGCCTTGTGCATGCTAGGCAAGCACTCTACCAACTGAGCTATATTCCCAGCCCCTAATTGTTCAATTACTAAAGGCCCTAAAGTACATGCTTATGAAAAATGACAGGATTCTCAATAATAACTTCTCTTGTACTCGACTCATTTAAGTATAAGAGAAAGTTGTGGAGGTACAACCACCTACTTGGCAAGTCCATGACTTTTTAACAGTTACAATAGAATTAGAACATCTATAAGAAAATGATATATGAGCTAGAGATACATGCTAATACTGTTATTACTTACTGGAAGTTCTAACAAAACTAATAAATAGAATAGATGTGATAAAGACTGAAAGAGGGGGATAATTATCGTTCTCATACAACTTCTTTCTGTGCACTTAAAAAATTCCTTCCTCTCAAAGAAAAATACTTGAAAAAGGTAACAAATTATCAATGTACCCCAAAATCATAGTTTTGTCTATACTGTCAATAAATAATTAAAATAGAACATATTCCATTCACAGTGACAACAAACACCATGAGACTATATTTTCAGTTTTAATTTAAAAGTTAACATTAACACGTGAATCAAAACTCAAAAGTATACAAGAAAACATTGAAGGTTTTACACATGTGCCTCAGTGGCTGATTTACCTTTTAAAGAAAACTGTAAAAAAAAGTAAATATGGCGTGTGTTCACATATTCCTTCACCAAGCACACATGAACAATAGCATGTTCTAGTATAGATCCATTTGATTTATTCATTATACAATATATTATCAAAAGCTTCCATTCCAGAAAGCAGAGAGCTGATTATTCTTCTTAACAAGTCCTTAATTTAATCATTTATTAATCATGGGTAGATTCCATATAATCTTTTATTATTACATACAAGTAATAAATATTACTATAATTGGAACAGTTTTCTAAAAGTATAAATACTAACTTAACAATAATATTTATTTAACAGTTTTAGTGAGGGATATCCACCCAAAACTGATGTTTTGACATATATATGCACTGGACCAAAAGAAAGATGAAAAATATATTAATCCTCCCCCTACACTATCTCAAAATCCATGACTTTTCACCTTCCATCCTTCAACCCCTTTACTACTATTTCCTCAAGCAACCATTGATCTATTTTTTCCACTATACATTAGTTTGCATTGCATTCTTAGAGTTATGTACACATGGAATTTTATACAAATAGAAAAGGTAGGCATTTTTTGTCTGTAATCTCTCCCTCAATACAATTATTTTGAAACTTATCCATGTTGTAGTAGTTATTACCTGAAGATTGCAGTGAAATGTGGGAGACCTCAATGTTATCTTGTTATGTCCAGAATTCTCTATCCCTGGGAGTTGGTGCCTGAGGTCAAGGTCCAGACTGATATAGCTCTGTGCCTTTGCACAGAGCCTCCTCAGGTGGGTGTCACCATAGCAACAGTAGCAGTTGAGCCATCTTGACCTGCACCTATGCACAGGAAGTTCCCAGTGCAAACACAGCCATGAGGCAATTACAATCACCCCTCTCCACATGAGCCTCTGAGGGCCATGCCCTTGTTAGGGCTGTCACACCTGGGTCAGAGCTCTAAGTTCCATACCTGACCAAGTGGCCAATGGACTGAGTGACCTACCATGGAGGGAGACACATGCAGAGCTATCATAGCCAGATGAATCCTGCCCCATGTCCTCCTCAGGGTCACAGACCCACACCAGTCTCCTGCTCCCTCTCTCCAGCAGTCTCACACATCCAGGACATGGGGGGAAAGCCTGCTTTCTCTAGGTAGTGGTTTGAGTAAAGAGGAGCTGTCATTCAGCCTTCTCAGTCCCTGGGTCATGATGGGTAATGTCCATCTCTGCAGGTGAACTTCTGCCTTCACTTAGGCTGGTCTGCAGGTCAGGGTGTCCACACTGTCTAAATAGGTGCCCCCTTGCTCAGGGACATGTGTGCATGTGTGGGAGGGTGGATGAGATAAGGATATTTGTGAAAACCCACCCTCACTCACAGGGCTGGTGTGTATAACAGGCATGCCTATATAAGGCCACTAAGTCTGCCCAAGTACACAGTGTGCACCAGGCCTCACGTGGACATCGAAGCCCTGCTTGCTCTGGCTTCTGCCTATCCTGAGAGCCCCACTCCTTCCCACTGCCTTTCTCTTTTTCTCTCCCACCCCAAACCCCAAAATCCACAAGCACTCTCTGCTTCAGCCCTCTTGAATTCCTTTTGTTTCTTAGAACCCGCCCTGCCTAGAGTCGTTCCCAAAGGCTGTTCCCTCTGACTGGGACACTCTTGCTCACCAGGATAACTTACAGTCATCTTTCAGGTTTCACCTAAAGGGCTTTCTTCCAGGATACTTTCCTCAGTCCCACAAATGGCCCCTTCTCCCTCCAAGCTTTTGCCCCAAAGTGCTCATCCCAAGCAGGATTGCTAATCCCCCTGCCTCTGTGTTTGGACTGTTGGCACTAGGAGAGCAGGCAAGGCTGGTCCATCGGCCTCGAGAAGTTGGGTCCACATAACTAAGTATTGAATAAGAAAGCAGATGAATGAATGAATGAATGAATGAAGTGCATTCATACAAGAGCATACATACACTCAAATGGGCAGCTAGACATGCAAACACAGCTGTGCACCACTAGAACTGTTCATATGTGTAAGATTTGTGCATTATGTATCACTTCTAAGATGTATGCACTGTACAGCAGGCATATGTGTTCAGGTATTGTTCTTGCACATATTTCCAGAAAGGTGTACTGAAATGACATGCTTACAGACATGCACTATGACACTTGACACATATGCACAAAAATTGGCATGTATTATATGTACACATGTATGAGGATTTATACACAAGCCTGGGAATTGGGTATGCTTATGTACATGGCTTCTAAACATATCTTCTTGAGTTTACACACACAGACGAGCATCAAGCTTGCTTGAGTACATGCTAACAGACATATACTCTATTTGTGTATCTGTGTATTAGGCATTCTACAGCAAAAAGTTATAAATCTATACATAGAGAGTTTGCACCTTTGTCCTGGGATCAGGGCTGCTCAAGGTCAGGGCTTAAAACATACACTTTACATTCTCTATGTAGAAGCAGACAGTGCTACTCAAAACCATGATTTAAACACTTGTGCTTGTACACATGCACACTCTATGTGTTGTATATGGTGCAGAGGAACACACTCTGATGGATTTCACAATGCTCCTGTGTACATATGGGTATGCTGACTTGGCCTGCTGGAGGGTCATGGGCTCAGTTCCCAAGTACCTAAGGGTCAAGGTGGGGGTGAGCTGGGGAGACTAATAATGTGGCACCAAGGTAACCGCTACACACTCTGGCACAGCGGGTTGTGCAGCATGCAGCCTTCAGACAGTGGCTGAGCCACGTGCTGCAGTTGCAGCGTGCTCACCACCTCGTACTCCTGCTTCTCCACCCAATATGTCACATTAGTCTCCAACTGGCTTCCATCTTCGTAACTGTTTCCCAGCGGTGTGGGTGGAAGCTCTCGTGGACACCTATCAAGAGTGACAAGGATCAAATTGCAGCCTCACTCTTCTATAGAGGGGGAGAGGGAGGGCAAAAGCAGACACCACCGCACAGTGGAGCAGCGTATGTCCAGTTCCTGTTGACAGTCCTGCCTGGTCTATAGCTGGCTCCTCCTGTGATTCCCTAGATTTATCAGCAGGTGGCGCCCACATTCCAGAACAAATAACCCTGGATGGCAAAATCCACATCTGGTTTTGACCACTAAGGTCACATACAGTGTGATGAGGCGGGGTCAGAAACTAAACTCAACCCTGCCTCTACTCACCACACCACAATCAGCCGTAGTCAGAGGAACAGAACATCTACTGGATGGGTGAGGTCTCTCTGGGCACAGGCACTACTCTGTGCGGGGCAGATGATAGCCCAGGGGTCAAGATAAGGAAGAGGGATAATATAGGTCATGCAGAGCATCTCGAAGGAGGTGATAGATTGGCCCTCTACAATGTGGCTTTAGTTTGGGCCAATGTACAGAGGAAAGGGTGGACTAGGTAACTTCCTTCTAGACTGCAGTGGTACCCTAGAAGACTATAGTCCAAGATCTGCTCAAATTTCGATGTCGCTGCAGGTAGACCAGATGACATTTGTCTGGGCATGCCCCAATGTGACAGCAGAACCTCTGCTCCCCATTGGCAGAGTGACTCTGGCTCAGCTCCAGCACAGGGACAGATTGCATGGGGCAAAATCCAGGATCAGGAGGAAGGTGGGGAGGTGAAAGTAGACCCTCAACAGAAGAGGCCTTCAGGGAAACCTGGCCCAGAGCCTCCATCAGGGTGAGGACTGCACACCTCAGGTGAACACAAATACCAGGAATCCATTGGGAAAGTGGATGGATTTTCCCCTGGCTACTTCAAAGGGAAAATCTCAGTAGGCTGCTAGTCTGTCCTAAACACATCTCTAAGACTTGCTAAACTTCCTTCTTAACAAAAAGAGAACAGGCCTCAAGCTCAGAGCCCTGGGCAGCCCAATTCATGAAACTGGAATTAAATAGCATATGTCTTGTTTTCTTGGAGTTGATTTTACTGGTTTGCTTTATATTTATGACATGTGATGCTGATTTTCCATTTACAATTGAGAAGTCCAATTTTGTCCTTCAAAACATATTTATGATTAGAAAGCTAACTGACCACACATGAAGTTCCTCAAGTTCCTGCAATGACTTTTTGTTTCAGTCACAGTAGAAGCCAAACTGTTATCAAACCCACAAGCACCTATGCATCTGCCCTCTCCTCGCCCCAACCCCATCTCTGCTCTGACCTCATCCCCAGACACTCTTCCTCTCTCCCTCTTCTGGTCACAGGCCTTTCTGCCATTGTTCTGGGCTTTCCATTGCCAGCACTGCTGTCTCCCCAAATAGTCACTTAGCTGATGCCCTCTTCTTCCTCAAGTCTTCACACAAATGTCACTTACTCAATCTGGCCAAACCAAACAAGGTCAACCCTGTTCACCATTATTTAAAATTGTACCTCACCAGCCCTCCGTGCCCAGCACTCTCAATCTTCCCTACCCTGCCCATTTTTTTGGCCTTCCCACAGTGGTTATTTCCTCCTAACATTTATCATTTGCTTGGGTTTCCTCCCCTACTGTTAAATGTTTGTCTCTCCCCCAAAGGCAAGGCATTAAGAACTTCAAAGAAAGTGGCACATTGTAGTTGCTCAATGAAGATCTATGGAATTAGCAGAACTGTAGAAAATGGACTATGAGAAGGAAAAACTCATGCCATTGGTACATGGATGCTAAGGTTTTGTGAAACACCAGTCTAGCCTGATGGCCGCCCTTTACAGCTGGGGAAACTGAAGGACATGGCAGGTCAATGGCCAAGGACCCAGTCTTCTTAGCTCTAGATCCCTCCAGCTCCTCCTGTGGGTGGGAGGACATTACAGGAAAAGGGAATGTGGACAGGGAAGAAGAAGGAAAGAGGGCAGGAAGGTAATCATCACCATTGACCTGCAGCTGAAGGAGAGCTAGGCCTCGGCATCCTCATGAAAGGGCACATGGTGTAGTAGCCAGCCTCTGCCACCTTCACCTGCACCAGTGTCAATTCCATTACACACCTAGGAAATGGGACAGGCCAGGAAACGAAGGTGTCAGAGCTGGATGAACTCCCCCACCTCCTGCCTCCTTTGTACAACAGCAAAAACAAAGCCCAGGGAGGGGAAGGGCTTGCCAAGGTCACACTGTGTCAGCAGCAGAGCCAGAACTCAACCCTAATCTTCTGAGTCCTCACTGATAAGCAGTTCCACTAAGCCAAGAAGAAGGGTTGGGAGGGACTGGGAAGTGTATATGTTGGGCTTGCGGGGGGGGGGGGGCATAATTTCCTTCCCCTCCACAGAAGGGACCTTACATGTTTCATTCTAATTTATCACTTCACTGTCAGTTTGCTAATCTCCAGCCTTGGGGACATCAAAGTGGCAGTGAGGGGCCCTCCTGGCACTCTCTTCCCAATAATCCTGCCTTTTTCTTTGCTTGCTGGCTCCACACATCATGAAAAGAACATCTGAGCAATCATATAACCAGTGCCTGTTTCCCCCACTGACTCAGAAACCTGGACACAGTGAAATTCTACTCCAGTCTCTGCAGTATCCCAGGACCTGGCACTGATCCTGGCACTTAGCAAACTCTCAGGAAAGGTGGACCTAGGTTTGTCGGGTGTCTGTCAGCTGCTTGGTAGCTACAAAGCTTCAAAAAAAAAAAAAAAAAAAAAAAAAAAAAAATGGAGTGGTTGGCAGATGCTCACCAGGTCTCGGACACCTTGCCTGTGGACAGGGTGATCTTGTGGGTGCTAGAATAGCTCAGGGTACAGTTTAAATTTTTTTTTTTTTTTTTAGAAACATGAAAGAACAAGAATCTCCAAAACAATTTTGGAAGGGAAGAACAAAATTGAAAGATTGATATTATTAGGTTGCAGATTCATAGAAAGTTGCTGTACGGTCCTGGAGAAAGGATACACATGTATAGCAATGGAGCAGAAGAGAGTCCAGGAATAGACCCAAATGTATGTGGTCAGTTGATACTTGCTGGAGGTATAAAGAGAATCCAATGAAGAAAAGATACTCTTCCCCCCCCCCAAAAAAAAAAAAGAGTGTGGGAACAATTGAATATCTACATATAAAAAGAAAAGAAAAGAAAGAAAGAAAGGAAAAAATCCACATTAAACCCTATTCAAAATTATCACAAAATGTATTTATGACCTAAAATGAAAAATTATACAACTATTACAAGAGAGAAAACCATTGCTACCTTGTGACATTGAGGGTTAGGGTAAGAGTTCTTAAACACATACTAAAGAAGATCCTTATGACTATGGTTTCTGATAATCATGTGAGCTACTTCCTCCACCACACTCTTCTGCCATGATGTCCTGCCTCGAATGGAGCCCCTAGGAATGGACTCAGCTGACTATGAACTGAAACCTCCGGAAACCAGCTTCTAATGAGAAATCAGAGGTGAACCAAAGGGCGAAATTATCATTAAACCCTTCCTCTCTCTCAACACCATAGGTGTTAAGAATGTGCTCCACAATGTCCTAGGGAACAGAGCATTTTGTTATAGTATCACTATGTGAGTGAGATGATTCCTTACTTTTACACCAATTATTTGTAAGACAAAGTAATTGAATACCTCAAGTGTAGATATGATGAGATCTTCAAAAGACCAAACTTATTAAAAAATATTTAGACTTTAACAAACAAGTCCATTGAATTACTATACAAATTTTAATTTTTAAATAAGAAAATATCAATCTCCATAACACACTGAAGCAAAACAAGTCAATATAAACCATATCCCATGCTATGAAGCAAAGTTACCCAATTCAAAAGAACTGAAATTGTATTCAGTGTGTTCTTTCACCACAAAGGACTCAAACTAGAAAATAGCAAGATAAAAGAAAATCTTCAAAAACTTGAAAAATAAGTACAATTCTAAATAATCTATGAGTTAAGAAAGTTCAAAGGGAAATAAAACAATGAATCCAATGAAAACAACATTTAAAATTTTGTAAAATACATCTAAAGCAGTACTTTGAAATTGATACCACTAAAAACACATTGGAAATGAGGAATAGTCACAAATTAATAAACATTTTTACCACCTGAGAAATCTTGGGAGTTGGGGTGGGGGTGGCTGAGAAGCAAATAAAGCAAAGTGAAGCAGAAGAAACAGTGAATGAACATCAGAGCAGAGATTAATTATATTGAAAATAGAGATAATAGAAGTCAGTGAACTAAAGAGCTGCTTGCTTGAAATGATTAATTCACAAATTTTAATAACGTCAATGAAGGAAAGAATAGACAAACTTTCATTATCGAGTATTAAATAAAATATTAAGAAGCGACCCTGAACATTAACATTTTAATGAGAAAAAAGTGTCCCACTATCCCCTCCAGTGGGTTCCTGTGTCGTCACCTCGGTCCTCGGTGTGGTGATATTGGCCTGTCGACTCTTTAAGAGGTGGACCAAGGGAAAGTTCATTGGGTCACTGGGCATCAGGAATTTGAAAGACCTTACACACTAAAGATATGCACTTCACTGATAAATCCAGGAAGTTGTATGATTGTATAGATTGATGGAGAAATGGCATAGGACAAAATTCGAACCTATGGATAACTCTTAGAAAAATAAAAATAGAGCATGTTATGGTTTAAAATATATATATATCTCAGAGCATTTGTATAGGTTCTAATCCCACACCTTGGAAGAAGGCCTTTTTTTCGGAAATGGCAATATTATGATGTAATTGCCTGAGATGCCTTATGAAAGGGAGTAGGGCAAACTGCTGTTTCCGTATGAATTGCATCCTTATAAAGAGAGGAGGGCAGGCTGCTGGTTCAATGTGACTTGTGCCCTTATAAGGAAATCAGGGTGGGCTGCTCTTTTAGTGGGTCTTGTGTCCTTAAAGGAGAGCAGGTGAGCTCCTGATTCACAGAGCCTTGTGCCCATTAATGATTATCTTCTCCCCTAATTAAATTTTTACTTGGAATATTTGAATGTCCATCCCTTTGATTTTAGGGATGTCCTACAGGTATATCTGTGCAGTTCCCCTGGGCATTCCCTTTAACAGAAGATGGACAAACAACTCTGGTGGGAACCCACAGCAGCATAGCTTCAGTATGATGGCAAAACCAGACCTATTTCTGAAATGAAATCATAGAAATGCAATGGTAGGAAACCAATGCGTGGGGAAGGGGTCCGTTTCCTCCCTTCTCTCAGGCATTTTCCAGGAAGCCTGAATGACCCTGGGTCCCTACCCTTTAGATTGCAGATAACTTCCCCTGGGAGTCTGACTAGGCCCTTTTGAGTGTCAAGGCACCTGTGGAGGCTCTGGGTCCAAGGCTACAGATGATTGATCAAAGGCCTTGTAGGTGGAGCCAGTTCTTCCCCTTATCACACTCTGCTTCTGTAAACATGTTACCACTCCACTGGTGATGGGGCATGCAGGTGGAGCCAGCTCTTGGACCACGTCCTGCAGGGTGGCATGCAGGAGGAAGAGGCACTCAGACTGTTCCATCACCTAGTGTGTGCTATGGCCTACCGCCATGACAGGGGCACCGTGCACCAAGACCTCAAACCAGAGAAGATCATGGTGGATGTCACAGGCCACATCAAGCTCATCGACTTTGGTTTCACTACCAGGGTCACATGTGGCCAGAAACTGAACAAGTTCAGGGGCACCCTCTCACACTTTGCCCCGGAAATTATCCTGAGGCAAGCGTATGAGGGCCCCCCAGTGGAAATCTGAAGCCTGGGCGTCATTCTATTTCATGTTAACAGGGAGGTATCCATTTATAGGACACACCCCTAAGGACATGCTGAGGCACATCGTGCTGGGAACCTACCGCGACCCTCCCCAGGTTTCTCTGGCAGCAAGAATCCTGGCCCACCACATGCCGACCCTGGACCCCAGGAAGAGGCCCACAGCCAAGCAGATCCTCCTGCACCCATGGCTGAGGAAGGGTGAGCAGTATTCACCACACTATCATCCTGGGGCACTCCCCAAACACCCAGACCCACAAATACTGAGCATAATGTTTGATACAGATTATGATCTACACAAGACCTGGGTGTCCCTGGCCAAGAGGAAGTTCAATGTCCCCATGGCTAACCACCTCCTGCTCCAGCACCAAAAAAGCCAGGGGGTGGGCTCCTTCTTCCATGGGAAGCCTGTGCCTCCCAGGGGTAAGCCTCTCCCACGCCCCATGGATCTTCCTCATTCCCCTGTCTTCCCCAAGAGGAGCCCCAGTGAGCCTGTCCTTTGCACCTTCCCCTTGCCCTGTGAGCCTTCACTGCCTGAGAAGGCCAAACAGACAGGGCAGAAGCACCTCAGGAGGACCAGCCAGCCTCCCATCCATCTCTGCTTTCCATCTGGAAGGACCTGCACACCTGGTTTACCCTCCCAGCCTGACTCTGGGCAACTCCATGCTAACACAAAGCTCTGGAAGAGGGTAACAAGGAGGATTGCAACCTGTGTGGGACAAATATGCAGCTGCATTCCACGTGCAAGCAATAAGGTGGCTCAAATGTAAGAGGGCAGAAGCCTGCCAGATGCCTCAACTGTGACTCCAATGAAGGGGAGAGCTGACCAGACAAAACCGGGGGACAGCCAGACGACCCTGTGTTCCTTGGATCCTGACACCTAGCCTGGGCATCAGTCATGTGGACTCTGAACAGCTGCAGGAGTAAGATGTGCCACCTACCTCAGGTTCTCTACCTGGGTTCCAGTTGAGAGCACTTCTGCATCCACCAGGACATTAGAGTCTCCTCTGCCCCCACTGCAGAAGACATCAGAGACTGCTCCTCTGGGACTCTTCCTCTGCCTGCTCCTCTGCCCTTTCTCCCATTCTCCTGAATTGTTTTTCAATAATTTTTTTTCTAACAAGTTGTGTAATAAAATTATTATCCAACATAAGATCCTTATAATGTATAAAAAACATGAACAGATTTTGATAAATTAGACAATTAAAATTTAATTTTTCTATGCCTGGAAATAGATGATTTAAAGTTAAACCACAGAGCAGTAATAAATACTATCAAGTATCTTATAAAGCACTTATAGCCAGAGTATGTAGAGAATTTTCAAAATTAAAAAAATTCAATAAAAATGGGGAAAGCTTTTGAATGAAGAGGATATACAATGGCAAATATGTACATCATAAGATTTTCAATATCATGCTTGGTGCTGTGATATATGCCTGTAACCTCAGCCTCTTGGGAGGCTGAGGCAGGAGGATCAAGAGTTCAAAGTCAAAAAAAAAAAAAAAAAAAAAAGAGTTCAAAGCCAGCCTCAGCAACAGGGAGGTGCTAAGCTACTCAGTGAGACCCTGTCTCAAGTTAAATACAAAATAGGGCTTGGAATGTAGCTGAGTGGTTGAGTGACTCTGAGTTTAATCCGTGGTTAAAAAAAAATGTTCAATGTTAATATTTTTTAGGAAAAAAATCACTTTGGAATACCACTACATACCACTATATAGTTAGAAAACAATAATTTAAAAAATGACAATTTCAAGTGTCTAGAATTTCTAGAACTCTATGTATGGCAAATGGAGTGTCTAGAATTTCTAGAACTCTATATATGGCAAATGGAGATGTATAATGGAGCAACCAATTTGGAATCAATTTGGCAATTTCTTAGAAAATTGGAAAACACATAATCCAGTGATCTTATTCCTAGGAATCCCTTGTGAAATGGAAATTCATATTTATACAAACTCTTCTACATAAATGTTTATAGTTGCTTTATTATCACCTCAAACTGAAACAATTCAAATGTCCCTTAGCTGTCAAATGGGTAAGAAAAGCATAGTATATCCATTCTGTAAAATGCTTCTCACCAATATAATGGAACAAACTTCTAGTGTAAACAAAAACATGGATAGAAATCAAATGCTTTATGCTAAAGAAAATCAGCCAGATTCAAAAGGCTTCATAGTACATGATTCCATTCATAGGGCATTCTTGAAAAACATCAGAAAACAGACCATTTGTTGCCAGCAGCTGGAGGTAGAGAGACAGGAGTGGACTCAAGAGAATCACAGGGGAATTGTTTCTTTGCAGTGCTGGCACTTTGACCCCAGGCAGTTGTGCATGCTATGGTTTCTGGATTTTTTTTTTATTTGTTCTTTTCAGTTATACAGAACAGTAGAATGTATTTTGACATGTCATGAATACATGGAGTATAACTTCGCATTTTTTGTGGTTGTACATGATATATAGTTACACTAGTCATGTATTTTTATAAGAACCCAGGAATGTCATGTCCAATTCATTCTGTTTCTCCTATCTCCACCCCACTCCTTTCCCTTCATTCCCCTATGTCTAATCCAGTGAACTACTCTTCTTCCTCCCCACCCCTCATCTGAGCTTATTATTAGTTAGCATCCACATATTAGAACATTTGGCCTTTGGTTTTGGGGATTGGCTTATCTCACCATGATAGTCACTGGTTCCATCTATTTACTGGCAAAAGCCATAATTATTGCTGAATAATATTCCATTGTAGGTATGTACCACATTTTCTTTATCCGTTCATCTGCTTAAGGATATTTAGGTTGTCTCCATAGCTTAGCTATTATGAACTGAGCTGCTGTAAACATTGATGTGGCTGTGTCACAGTAGTATGCTGATTTTAAGTCCTTTGGGTATATGACAAAGTATAGGATAACTGAGTCAAATGGTGGTTCCATTGCAAGTTTTCTGAGGGATCTTCATGCAACTTTCCAGAGTCGTTGCAGCAACTTGCAGTCTTGACAGCAATGTAAGAATTTACCATTTCCCCCACAGCCTCCCCATCAACTGTTACTTGCAATCTTGATAATTGTTAGACTTGATGCTGTAGACCACAGGTTCTTGGTGATATGAGAACTCTAGAGGGGTGTTTCTCCAAGAACAATCCAGGGACCCCAGCCACAAATTTGAAGGAGGGCCTGCAGATTCCAGGACCATCCAGGCCTGCTGAATTTGGAGATGGGCAGCTGCACAGTAACAAACTTCCTGGGGAATTCTGATGCTCACTCATGGCTGAGGCCACTGGCCCAAAAATCCCCTGGGTGACTATAAGAAAATGTGGTAACCCCTAACTTGTGAGCAGTTTGAGTCTGATCTTGAGCTGCCCAGCTTTGATGCAGTTCTCACAAGGGCCCTGACCCAAGATGGCAGAGACTTATTTCTGGTGGTGTGTGTTTGGATGAAGGAGGGCCAAGGAGTAGAGGCCACCTCTGCAGGACCCACATCTTCCCTGAGATCAGTAGGTGCTACTTATGCCAGTTAACTCCTATGGCTCCTTGAGACTCTACCTCTGGGAAGCCTCCCTGTCCCTGCCCTTTGAGCAGGTGTCTTCCCCATGCATACTAGGCCTCCTGGACCCATCTCCTTTCCCACACTTTGCCTGTGGCAGGCCCTAAAGTCTTATGAGGCCCTCACTGGGTGTCAGTGTGTCAAGTGCACTTTGGAATCTTCTCATCAAATCCTCAACTCTAGAGGTAGGTGTGGTTGTTATTACTGTTTTATTGAAGAGGAAACTGAGGTTCTGAGAAGTTCCGTAATTTTCTCAAGATCACACAGCCTCCTGTGCCTGTTGTACTTGATCCTCCTGATGCACCAAATTTAGAAGTATGAGGAATGAATGAGTCAATGAATGAATGCTATATCCCAAAGCCCTTGAGCAGGAAGGTGTTCTGCCCTCTCGGTATAAGGGCATTTGGAGATCTAACTCACATTCTATCCAGTATAATTAAGTCCAATTGTAGGAACGGGGTAATATGTTTATCTGAAAAACCTCACAGCATGTGTGTATCTTTAGTAAATACTGGAATGATTTTCCAGGCCACAACCAGAGATACTAGAGGTGGATCTGGGAAATAAGACCAATTAGTCTCCCCAGTAGACCTGCTTACCTGACAGCTCACTAATGTCAGCATAGCCACAAACATGGTGGCTGGAGATTCAGTATTTCCCTACTGTTTGACTCTGTTCAACCTCATACATCAGGTTCGTCAGTTGTTTCAACCACAGGTCAAGATCTTCTGTAGTGATAAGGAATAGCATGCTCAGGTACCCAGGTAGGAAGAGCTGTACTTTTTGGAAAGACACAAGCATGGCCTCTATCCCACATTATCATCAGATATGATTCATTCCATTGTCCTGTTGGTAAGTCTTTCCACCAGACTAAGCCTGATGGGAACCTATCTACTGCAATGGGAACCATGTGTCAATCAGCAACAGCGGGACCCTCAGCATCACAATTCAAAAAATTTAAAGCAAAAAAAGCCTGATTTAAATAATTTTGCGGGGTTGTATCTCTCCCTTTCTGTTTTTGTAACTGTAACTTAAGGGACAAGTGAGTCCATTCTACAATGAATTATAAGGGATACCAGTTTGGTGATCAATTTATTGATCATAAAACTGTTGAAAAAGGAGAACTGGTAATGCAGAAGCATTATTAGTTTTAATTTGTAGAGGACAGTCCAGCACTGTAAAAGCAGCCAAACAGTGGGAAATGACTTGATGAGTATTTTGTATTTGGACAGGAAAATTAGGAAAGCCACCTGTCAAGTATACGAGGATTTTTAAAATCAATGTTGTTGGACTGAAAGGTGTACTGCAGTGAAAGAAGGCTCAGCTGCCACCAATTTGAGTCAACTTTTGTCTTTAATAATAAGCTGAGCAATGAGATTATGAAATGGGGTTAAAGATTTAGGAGGAAAGTGAGCAAGGTGGAGTCATTTAATTACTCCTGAAAACTGCCATATGGCCCCTGTAGGTATACGAGAAGTAGGAAATATTAACACGTGTATGGGCTCCTGTAAATTAATTTTACTAGGCTGTGCAGTTTATGGGCAGTTTTAACTTTTAACTAATGTAGCCCTTGTTTTAAAGTGAGCTCTTGAGGAGAGGACAAAGAGAGATCTCCACATCTCAAATAAAGAGCTTAAATTTGTAGTGGATAATTGTAGGCTAGGCCACAACCAATTAATATCTCCCAGTAACTTTTGAAAATCCTTGAGAGTATG
This sequence comes from Sciurus vulgaris, assembly GCF_902686455.1. Lineage (NCBI taxonomy): Eukaryota > Metazoa > Chordata > Mammalia > Rodentia > Sciuridae > Sciurus > Sciurus vulgaris. The sequence continues at coordinate 52,151,475 of NC_136466.1, forward strand.
TAATGCATCAGTTCTAATTTTTAAGTTTTATGGATGAATTATGTATCCTTTAATTAAACTGCCCAAATACTGAAGAGGCTTTTTGTACTTCTGTAAGGCACTAACATACAACAGTTATAAAGTTTACGAGAAAAACACAAAATGAAATTTAACAAGAGTAAAAACATATTGAGTTTGAATAATAGCTATGAACAAGAAATCGAATTTTTATAATCCCAAATCTTTACTTCAAACTTCAGTTTGAAGAATACCAGCTTGGTAAAATGTTCTTCTAAATCTTATATTTTATTCCTTTTGAATGAAGGGCCTAGATTTTCATTTTACATGAGCCTCCACAAACTTCGTAGCAGTATCATGTCTTAAAGCAGCGGATATGTAACAGAGGTCCACTTTATATGGCCCTTGCTGCTTATTTTAAAAGAGACATGTTTTTCTTTTCCTCTTCTCCCTTCCTAACCTGGTGGTGGGAAACAAGATTACCTTGAGTTACCTGTTATTCCACAGGAAGGAGATGTCACTACAAGATCTGGGAAGTGGCTCTCAATTTAATGGAGGAATTTCAACACACCTTCAGGGCACACCTGGAATGTAACCTTTGAACAGCTTCTTTAAAAGCCCTCTGTTTTCCCTGATGGGCAGAATCACAGCCTTTGGGACAGGAGTCCCCTGTGTTTATCCTTTGCTAGCAAAGCAATAAAACTTATTTTTCCTTTTTCTCAAAACTATGCCCTCATTATGAAATTAGCATGCATTGGCATCCAGGACAAGGACTGAGCTTTCAGTAACAGTAGTAGTCCCAGCAGGTGACTCTGAGCAAGATATATGGCTCCTTTAAAGTCTGTTTCCATATCTGGAAAATAAGAACACCAGTTCCTATCTCATTGGATATCTCTGAAGAGCTAATTCATATAATGAGTTTGACTCAACACTTGGCTCATTTTAACTATCAGTACTAAAATATTAATTAATAATCAATCTAATTCATACTTAAATCTCAGTTGTGTCCTCTGCCTACAGGACCGATACTTCAAAGCAGCCTTTCTCACAGACTGTAGCAAATGCACATTCTGATTTTGCTTCATATGTTCAATTTACTTCTATTTAAAACTTTCGAGAATGTGTGAAGCAAGATAGCCACACCTGAGGCATAAAAAAACAAAAAGCTGTGAAGTTTCCATAAGACATGATTGTTAAAAGCACAGAAATTTTCACAAGCGCTAGATGAAAAATGGGGAGCCAAAAATGGGTCACACAAGTACCCGACCCTTTCTCAAAAGCTTTTAACCCGTTAGGAAACAAAAACGAAGGCCATTACAACACCAGTGGAACATACTCAAATCAACCTCAAGAAAACATAACAATGGAGGAATAGCATCTACTCCACTGCCTCAAGCTAACGCCAGACCCTGTTTCCCTAGGAACGAGCAATTGTGCTGTCACCCTCAGCGAACAAAGTTGCTCCTCTCAGTTCCGCTCTTGTCTCCTCAACCCCGAGGACCTTAACTTTTATCAAAACTCGGCCTCCCTGGGAGGCAGAACAGTTTAAGGCTGGAGAGGCTGAGGCTCAAGGTAGCTGTGGTGTGGCCAACGGAGTTCACATGCAGTTGGCGGCTGAACCTCCATCTGCATCTAAGGTGGTGCAGCCAGACTGAGCCTCAACAATGAGGTGAGCCTGAGGCTGAGAACCAGTGGGCACAATATTGGTGATCTGAAAACCAGCTAGCGTGTCTTTCCAAAGGGTGAGTAATCAGGACCTGGCACGGGTGAAGGATGAGCCTCCAAGATCCTCCTGATGGACCCATGTGCATTTGCGGGAACTGGGAATATGGCTGTAAGGAAAGCTTGGTTCTTGTCCCCAATGCCAATTCAATAACAAGGACATGGTTTTGAGAAAAAGAAAAAAGTTGTTTTCTTGCTTTGCTAGCAAAGAAGAAACACAGGGGACTCCTGTCCTAGAGACTGTGATTCTGCCCATCAGGAGGGACAAGGGGATTTTAAAGGAGCTCTTCAAAGCTACATTCCAGGTGAACAGGGTGTCCCAGGGCAACCTAATGTGTGTTAACATTCACTTGTTAATTTGGGAGAGATTCATTTCCTAGATCCTCTGGCAGATAACTCTAGGTTATCTTGTTCCACACTCTAAGGTTAGGGATGGAGAGGGGGAAGAGGAAAAGGAAAATATGTCCCTTTTAAAAATAACCTCAGAGCTATATTCTAAAGATGATGTGACCACTGTTACAGGACCACCAGTAACTCCCCTTCACAGCTTGTGGAAGTATTTGTAGAGTTCCTGATCCTTAATCAACTCTCAGTACTCATTACCTGTCTTTGTTGGTCAAACATGGAGGGGAGGGATTAAAAACAATAGCTTGTCCTAAGAAAGTGTCAATCCTTAATGAGATCATTTATGCCTAGTACCTCATATCTGCCTCCATTTTCTGCCTCATTCCTCTGGTTCCATTTACTGCCAGACTTCAAGAAAGAGCTGCCTATACTTAATATCCCCAATCACCCTTCCCTGGTTCATTCTTCAGTCCAATCTCATCCAACATTTGTTCTCACTACCACCTCCACCATGATGTGTTAACGTCACTGAGCTACCACATTCTCCACTTACCCCTTCCCAATATGTGTTTCTAATCAAAGAAGTGGTAAGTTATCTGAAGTCTTAAGAAGTAAGTTCAGAAAGCAAGGAACAAATGAGAGTCTCAAAGCTGCATACAGCAAGAGAAGTTACCCTGTTTATTGTGTGGATGTGTCTCTTATGAGCAAGTCGCTGTTCAGATTGCAGAGTTTTGTGAGATATACTTTATGTTTTCTAGTAACCTTTGCAGTCTGCTGATTATGAGGACAGTTATGAGGACACTTGCAAGCTTCTTAGTTCCTTGTCCTCCTTCAGCTACAGAGTGCCTTCCTCCAAGGCCCAATTATCCTCAGCAACAATCAATTATTTAGGCCTCCTCACACCAACTCATAAAGCCATTACTGTTGATAGGATGGGCCTTATTGCTAACCAGTCAATTCCTTCGACCAAGGAAGAAATTCTCTCTTTCTTGGGAATGGCAGGATTCCTCCATGCTTGGATCCCCAACTATTCCGTACTAGCCAAACCCTTATATGATGCAGCCTGGAGCTAACTCTCGGAACCCCTACTGCAACTCATTACCACACACTTTACTAAGCTCCAGCAATCCCTCCTTAATGCACCTGCCCTTCGTTTGCCTGATCTCTCATGCCCCTTTCTACTTTGTATAAGTGAAAGACAAGGATTCGCCCTTGGAGTTCTAGAACACATGCTGGGACCAATTTTTGCCCATGTCCTATCTATCAAAATCCCTTGATCCTACCACTAAAGGCTGGGCCCCTTGCCTGTGGACACTAGCTGCTGCCTCTTTACTGATCAATGAATCCAAAAAGCTAACCTTCAGCCCCATTGACAATGCTAACCCCACATCACCTTAAAGGGCTTCTTAGCTACAAGGGACTACATTCCCTACCCCTTTGCCACACCCTGTCCCTGCAGGTGTCTCTAATGGAGGACACCAGCCTCACCTTTCTCACCTGCCCCCCTGAACCCAGCTACTCTTCTTCCTGTCCCTCAGGTTCCTCTTCCCATTCACTCTTGTATTGAAACTCTGGAAGAGCTTCTTCCACATCCCACTCACATACATTAAGGACCCCAGCCCCAAGCAGCTCATACTTGGTTCTCTGATGGCTCTTCCTTGTTACATGAAGGAAACGGCTTTCAGGATATGCCAGTTTCCTTAACATCTTAACTGATGTTATGAGGGGAGCTTCCTCGCTTCCCAGCAACACATCCAATCAGCAGGCTGAACTTATGCTGTCACCAGGGCTTTCACTTTAGCCAGGGGGTCCTCCCTCAAATTTACACTGACTCCAAATATGCCTTCCATATATTCCACTCTCACTCAGCCATCTGGAAAGAACATGGATTCCTCACTGTTAGGTCGGGACTTAAGTGACTGCATGGGAGGGAGCAGAACAACTAAGGAAGCGGGCAGCGTGCCAAAGAGCGACCAATCAAACGTGGACAAATAAACCTCACTGACCCTTTTGTCTGCCTATCACTCAGCAGGACCCCCACCTATTCCGGTCTATGAAGACCCTGGGCAGCCGGGGCCACATGCGATTTTCTCCAGCTCTCCACACTGACCTATACCCGGGAGGGCTGGGGATTCCGCCCAGAGTCAAATTCCAATAAAGCTTTGCTATGGCCGCTTCTGTCCGCTTTTGTTTGGCCACCAGTCCTTGCACTCGAGCTTACCTCACCCCTAAGGGCACCTCTATTGTCAGTGCCACCTACATCATGGATCTGCTCCAAGCCTCACACCTCCCCACTGCCATTGGCATCTCTCACTGAAGGTCTCACCAAACTGACTCCTCCTTTGTCTCCATAGGCAACGACAAGGCAGACGTTGAGGCTAGAGCAGCTGCCCTCCAGCAGGCTGCAAAACACCCCCATCTCCTTCCCCTACTCTCCCCTCCTACAACTGTCTCACCACAACATCCTTCACTTAACACACAGCCAACAGCCCAACAGATAATTACTTACCTCCATCAGCTCTTCCACCCCAATACTGCCTCTTCACGGCACTTCATTTCTTCCCAACTCAAACTTTCTCCTGAAGACTCTCAATGCCTTTCTAACCTTTTCTCCTCCTGCAACATTTGTCAAAAAACCAATCCTACCTCCAGCCTCCAACCCCCTGCTTTCCCTTCGCATCAGGCGAGCGGTCATCTCCCAGGTTCTGATGGGCAATTGTACTTCACTCACATGCCTTTTGCAAAGTGACACAGATATCTTCTAGTCCTTGCTGACACTTTCACAGGGCGGTTGAAGCCTTCCTCACCAACAAACGTGCTTCCATGGTGGTCACTACTCTTATTACACACAAAATTCCTCCATTTGGCCTCCCTACGTCTCTTCAGTCTGACATTGGTCCTGAGTTTACTTCTCATATTTCACAGCTATTAGCCAAAGCCCTCAACATCTCCTGGCAGTTCCACATTCCCTACCATCCACAACTGTCTGGAAAGGTAGAATGCCCCAACCATACTTTGGTAAAAATTACCCTCACCAAACTATCCCTTGAATTACACCTAGACTGGATAAAAATCCTTCCTCCGACCCTCCTCAGGCTCCACACTCTTCCAAAGAAACCCCTTGACATCTCCCCATTTGAGCTCATGCCACCTTATGCAAGCCGTCCAAACTGCCCCATAGAATACGCCACGACTGTTTTTCCTGCCTCTCTCGCTTTTCCCCAGTGATGGCCTTTGTCACACGTGTGGATCTCCTCACCTGGTTTCTGCATTGCATTTTCCTTTCAGAGCTATAATTCTTTTTTGTGTTTCTTATAGCTTTTGTATCTGTTCTTTTTAGTTATACATGATATTTGAATTTTTTTGGCATATTATATATACATGGAGTTAAAAAAAAAAAACAAAACTATAATTCAATAGTAAGTTATTCATCCAAAGGGCAAATTATAGTTCTCTTCCTAAAACTATAACTAAATGTGTTAACTATCAAATACTTTAAACAGGTAGAATATAATATAACAAACGCCCTTGTAATCTACTTGATATATTTAGTAGTTATCAGTGTTTTGTCATATTATAATATTTAATTCCACTCATCTTTTTTGCCTGAGAGGTAATTATTACTATCTTGATGTGTTTTTTACACCTATGTATGTCATAATTTTGTAACATGTTATCTATACCCACTGTATAGTATTGTATACTTTTAAATTTTGCATGTATAACATTATACTATATAAATGTGGTATACAAATCATTCTATAAGTTACATTTTTCACAAAACAAACTTTATTTTTCAGGTTTATCCAGGATAATACATTTTATTTAAAATACTATATTGCTATATATTTTATATATGTTTTATTTCTTAAGCAACATTTTTAAAGAGTGCTACAATGAAAAATTGCATAACCTTTTTCAATTGTTGGAAGTGTATCTTCTAGATAAATTCCTAAAAGTAGGATATTTTTAGGTATTGCCAATTTTTCCTTTCAAAGGTGAATACAGTTTGCCTTTCTACTAGCAATACATGACAGTGCCTGATTCCTCACAGACTCATAATCAGTAGCATTGTCTTTTTATTATTATTATTATTATTTGTATCTGCCAGTGAGTAATGAGGAACTGGAAGCATTGTTTCATCAGCAGAAGCTTGCTGGTTGACTCACTAGCAGGTAGCCAGCCACAAGTCAGTGCAAACAACAAGCTTTGCATATGGACCAAAGTCTGCTGTCATCTTTGTATATTAGACAATTTCTATCCTTGTTACCCCAAAAGTATAGGAGATTTTGTAACTGATAAAGCTAGAATATTAAGAAATATATCTAATATAGATAGTAATATATAGTAAAACATATTATTTTTCTGTTTTGGGGTTATCATCAGCTGTTTGGAATATAGAACTACAGAAGAGGATTTTGGTCCACAATTCATTGTTGATCCATGATGCATCTGTCCTCCTAATAGAGTTACTACAACAGACTGGGATTTCCTTGAGTTGGCTGATTGCTTTTGCCTCTTTGTTCCATCTTCGAATTGATTTTTTTTTTTTTTTTTAATCTGCTGACATGGGGTTATTTCCCAACAGGTATATTAGGCTTCTGCTTTATTTATGATCATATTTTTGTATTCTAACAAAGAAGAGATCAGGTTGTCTCGAGTGAAGACAACCTGAAGGCATCTGTATGCCTAAATTCCAGCTGATGTGTCACTGTCAGCACATGAGCATTCTGTGGTGTGTTTTAAGTCTTTTTCTTCTGATATTAGAGATTATCTAAAATGCATTCTCTTGCTAGCTGGAATTCTTCAGTGCAGCTCATCAGTCTTGATGATAGCAGCAAATTTTTCCTTCATTGTCTCTTTTCAAACACTTTTCTCCCACATTTCTTGAATTGTAACATATTTCATTTCCATTGCTATGCCCCTATTGTTTATCCTTGCTCCTTTCTTTCCCTCCCAAACAGTACCATACCCTTCACAATTCTAACGCTGGTAGAATGTTTTCATAATTTTAACACCAGTTACACAATTTCCCAGTGTGTTGCCCCTAGCCATGTGTTAGCCTCTTGGCAGTTTTGGGTGTTTTAGGCCTCTCTGTTGATTTCTGGGTTGTCTGTCAACCGACATTTAATTCTTGGTGACAAATGAATTAGCAAGCATTAAAAACCTAACCAAAAGGTTACTACTCATAAGTTATGTCATTTATTTGGGAAAATTAAAGCTGCATTTGGAGTGGGCAGTTGTGAGAAAAATAAAATTTTTACTTTATTTTTAAATAAAGCGAATATACTTATTTTTTATGTACTCAAAAACTTCCAATTTTCTATTGTTCTCACACAAAATTCTGAGGAAGTTTAGTTAGAAAGGCATTTTTTTATATTGGCATGAAAGTACACATTTTAAGCATTCCCTTTGCATTTACCAATTTTCTTATCTAGTAATGACAAACATAGTATTTCTTAAATTGGAATTTTAAAATTAGAGATTACCTTTCCCATGTTTGGAATGTAACCAAGGACCAATTTCAAAACTGCAATTTATTAACTATGTTTGGTTAACAATTGGTATTAAATGGCATATTATCATTTTGACCACCTGCAAAATTCAGCAGTTAGAAACATTTTCTACTATGATTTAATGCATAATTATCACATATTATTAATGTATTTTGAGTGTCCTAATTTTCAAAAAAATCACAAACCCTCTATTATGATTCTGCTTATGAAATGAAGGAATTGTTTTCACTCAATCCTTGTCTTGAGACTTTTCATATATGCGAAGTATGAATATTTTTCCCTAGATAGATCTAACTTTCGAAGAAATTCCAAAGATGTTAATAAATCTAGTGGGAAAAAAAACCCTGATTAATTTTTGTTCTTTTAATATATTATGCATTTGAAATAGTAAATGAAAAAAATGTGTATAACTATATTTCTGGTCGTTTATTTAACAAACATTTATTGAACACATATTGTATGTCATGTGCTCTTTTAGATGTTAACATGCAAATTGAATTAGACCAGAAACTTGACTTTCATGGATTTTATAACCTATAGGGGGAAGACATATTGAATACAATAAAATTAAAAGTAAAATATTAATACTCATCAGATGTTTTAGAAGTCTGGGTACTCTTAATTTCTTATAGTGGGGAATTTGTAACCCTCTCAGGGAAGCCAGAAAAATGTTCTCAGAAATGACATTTTAGCAAAAATCAGGACAAATAAATATTAACAAACTAATATGAAAGGCAAATCTTTCATCTCTTTGAGGTAAGGGCACATTGAAAGGTTTTGTGATTATGTGAGCATGGTAAAGACAAGGGAACGAAAAGAATATCCTGATGGCTGTCCTAAGAGCAATTAGAACCTACTGAAGAGAAAAAAGATGTGATATCGTATCTATGTTACAAAATGTTGTGTGTGTAAGTGGAGAGGGGCAAGAATAAGTATACAGAATCCAGGTAACGGTGACTCAGCTAAGATTGCTAAGAGGCCAAATATGGGGGGGGGGTACAATTTGAAAGATAACTAGGAGCTAAAATTAACAGGGTCATTGTGAGACATTTAGAAAAGATACCTAAAATAAACACTAGGTTTATCATAAAAGGTTTTTCATCTTCAAAATGTGAAATATCAAAAGAAAATCTAGGTAGGGGTAAAGAACATGGGTTCCATTATGAATTTGAGGTGATTTTGAGTACACTCAAAGAGGAATTTCGAGCAGGCTACTGGCACATTTAGGGTTGCGCTAAAAGGAGATTTGCAGTTGAAAATAAAAATTTTGAAGTCACCTTTATGCAGCAAATTAAACTGATATCCACATATAATAACACTTCAGATTAAAAGACAATGTCATGAAAAGAAGAACTGGACTAAGATTGTCCCTTGAATTCCTTAGCATTTCATAGCTGGGTAGAGGTAGTCTTTTTTGAAGATGGCAGGGCTAGAGAGAAAGAAGGAAAATCAGAAGAGATTTTTGTCATAGAAACTAAGAGGAGAATGTTCAAAGAAGGAGAAAGTGGTCAACAATATCAAATACTGCTGAGATTTCAAATGAAATGAAATCTAAAGAATTCCCATTAGATTTTAGAACTTTTGGAAGTCATCAATGACCTAAGCCACAACTTGTAGTGGACCGATAAGAATAGAAAGCAAAGTGGAACTGTGTAGTATGCAGAAATGGAGATGATGAGTTTGGACAACTCCTCAAATTATCACTCTAGAGGTGGTTGAAGAGAGGGTGCTCTAAGTGAACGAGGCACTGAGAATGTTTTGCTTGTCTTATTCAAGGGACAGTCCTGCATCAATTCATCTGTAATGAAAATATTGCAGGCATGTTAAAAAATCGGTAGAGAATAAATCCACTGAAGCAGAGGAGAATGGCAATGATGGAGTCCAGGGGTAATCCCTAGTAACGATTCTAGGAAAGAAGAGGAGGATGGGCTCCAAAAGCATTGTTAAAAATTTAACCTCTGTCTGTGGGGTGTAGCTCAGTTCATAGAGTGCTTGGCTGTCAAGCCCAAGGCCCTGGGTTCAATCCCCAGCACTGCACAAAAAAACAAGATGGTGAGGTGAACAAGTGTATTTTCATTTTAATAGAAAGATGATTCCCAAATTATTTTTATTCTCTCCATAAAATTGAAGGTTTTAAGGGAAATGTTTTTTTAAAAAGAAAAATGTTTAAAATCATTATTGTTGGGTGAATTGAAGAGAAAAAAAATGTGATGGAATTGCTAGGAAGTTAGAGGTCCATTTAAGATTAGTTGTGATAAATTTATAGTAGATAGAATATTACAATTTTCAGTTATTAGGGTGAGGTCATGAAGACCTCAGAATGTTGTTTTCATTCAAGATTAAAGTTTTATTAACCAAAGGGTCAGAAGTTTAAGGTATTGACAAATGTTGATCATGTACCTAAATGGATCATGTATGAATAATAAAAAGAAGGGTATTAATAATGAAGAGAAAGTGTAAGGGTTCAGTGGACCAGTGGTCCTAACAAATTAAAAGATAGTGGTGGCAGGTGGAATTGTACAAGCAAAATAATAGAAGACATTGTGATCATATTGTGGAATGTTTGAATTAGTGATTTTAGAAGTGGAGTGTTTATGAGTGATGACCAGGTTTATAGGGTGACTATAAAATGGGTGGCTGTGGTGGAATAGATTAGGTTATTAGGGGGAGAAAGGCATAAAATGAGCACCTCCTGCCTTAGCTCACAGCCCCAGGTTCAAACTCAGTCAACAGGAGAGGGGTGTAACCTGCCAAGTCGCAAACAACCTATTTTCCTCAAGAAGCTCCTTAATGATTCCCTTTGGTGTGTACCACTATAGATAAAGAATTCGGGGCCTTTTTCCCTTGTTAGAATCAGACTAACCAAGTCTATTGACCTATCGGGACCCTGCTTCAATTAATTTCCTGAACTTTTTTTTGTTCTTTCTTAATATTACCTTTCTAGCTTTTATTTCCAGTCGCCTCACACCTCCAAAGGTTACCCACTCCCTCCCCACACAGGACATGGGCAGAAATATAATAATGACTGTTATCATTATATAACAGTGGGATTGTTATGCCATATTCCTGAATGTACTAATATGATCAATCTCATTCCCCAGAACCTTCTTTCCCTCCTCTGCTAATTTGCCATGATCCATTTGTTTTACTCTGCTGATCTCCCTTCTATGATTATTACTATTATCAGTGTGTTACAATGTTATGTTTAAGCAGGATTCATTGTGGTGCACTCATACATGTATACAGCACGATTCAGTAGATTTCCTTCCTTAGTACTTCCCTAAGCTTTCCTCTCCTCCCTTCCTCTGGGTCCCTTTCTCTACTCTTTTAGAGTCCCTTCTATTTTCATGAGATTCTCCCTTTTCATTTAATTCCCGGCTCCAGCTTCCACATATGAGAGAAAACAGTCCTAACTCTTGACTTTCTGAGTCTGACTCAGCATGATTTTCTCCAGTTTTGTTTTAAAACACAAGAATATAAAGATGGTGAATATGACAGTCTCTGATCTAAGAGAACTCATGTTTCATTATCTTCTAAGCCCAAGAATATATGAGCATAACATTAAAATAGTAATTTCTTAGAATGCTGTGAGTTTTAAAAAATCATAGCTTGTTTCTCTTAAGCCCTCTGACACATTTGGAGACTATTGATTTATTCCTTCATGGTTATGGAAGACATTTGATTTAATCAAATTATGGATATTAAGCAAAAATTTGTAAAAGTGGTTAACTAAGTGATTAATATTAAGACTTGAAATGAAGTATATTCTGGAGTTAAATATCTTTTTAAGTTTTGCTGAATTCCTCATAGGCTGTGAAAATGAGAACTCGAGAAGAGAATTCAAGTTTTGGTAATCTGAAAATTTGTAAGGAGTGTTGGCTGACTGAAGTCAAAAGTTTTATTTGAAATGGTGATCCTGTGCCTAATAAAATGTCAAAAATTGTTTTTATTTAATATTTATAAAATTTGATAGTAGGACCTAGAGGAATACTTAAAAACCTTATCTTATAGGTACAGGCCTATAATCCCAGTGGCTCTAAATAAAATACAAAATAGGGCTGGGGATGATGTGGCTCAGTGGTTGAGTGACCCTGAGTTCAATCCCCAGTTTCCCCCACCAAAAAAATTAAAAAAAAAAAATCTTATCCATCACTTTGTTTTATACTTAGAGATGTTCTCAGAAAAAATGTGCTGTATCAGAATGTCTGTCTATAGTTTTGACTTATTTGCCTAAGACACTGGATGGATTCCTCTGATTCTTTTTTAACTCTCCTTTTGGTCTTTTCAGAATGAAATTCATTTAGGGTTTTTTATGTGCTTTATATACTATTAGAAGTTATTTTTAGATGTGGAAAACAACTTTAAGATCTAGTAGTACCTTTATCATTTTTTCTGGAATATCATTAAGTAATTTGAAAAAGAGAATATTTTGTATTTTCAGTATCAATAGGGTTGATGGAGTAATATTTTATAGTTCTCATGGTTAAAGGATGTATACCTAGAAAGCTCAAATGTGTTTTGTTTCTGATTAATTTTCTGTTCTTTCATAAATGTTCCCTTTCATAAATTTTAGCCCTCCTTGCTGATAATCAGATATTTGACATGTTTTTTGTTATTTAATTGTAAAGAACAAATCTTCATTTAACAAAATTATATCTAGTTTTTAAATGTAGCTTATGAAGCTTATATTACAGTAAATAAAACTTGGTACTTGTTAATTAACAAGTATTACTGACCTTAACCATTAAATGAGTAGGGAAACAAGTTATCAATCATCCAAGTAACAGCAGGACAATGATCATTATGCCAGTTTCAAACATTTGGATTTGATTATGAAATTCGAGTGTATTTGGGGTATGGGGAAAGAAGGGGCAATAAAAGATGGAGTAGTTGTCATTTAAAAACTTACTGTGCTTAAAGAACAAAAAAGTTTTTCATTATTTTATCACTCTAAAAGTAATGGTTCCCCTCATTATATATTATATTTTTGCAGGGGTACTGAAGATGTGCTGTTAAAAAGACCAAACATGAACATACAATTGCTTGAAAAAGTTCATGTCATGAAAGTCAGGATTTGTGTGGGTATTTTTGTGTCTCCTGTCAGTCCACATTTTGTGTATGGGTGGTATTACTTATTTGAATATTTCTGAAAGTTGCTCAAGGCTAATTGTATGGGTCTGTTTGTGAAGAACATAGCACATTTAAGAAAATTGTAATATGTTTAAGTTTGCATTTCTCATGCTTTTTAATGAATTTATTAAAAATGCTAGACTAATTTGAGTCAAAATTACCAAAGTAACTCATATGTGTTTAAATAATTTCTCTGGAGTGTAGTTTTTCTTTTTACTGTAATTTTAGGCTATAGTCTAAATCAAGTTCTAGAATTAAAGTGTTCATGTTATTTGGGAATGTGGATGATATTAGTGGCTAAGTTCATGCTTTGCCAATTGCCAACTCAATACATTGTAATGTGATGGTGTCAGCATTTTATTCAGTTTTATAGTAACATAAAAATTAGTATCTTGAAATAAAATTAGTAAAACATGATTCATATTTTGATTTTTTTTCAGCCTAACTTTTTCACTGGCATAATTTTGGGATCGTCTCACTGCTTTTACATTATAGAAACTTCCATTTACCAAATGATATACCATTAAATGTCGAGACTTACATTGCAGAACTTAAAAACATTTGCTACCAGCAATTATCTTAATTGTGAAGAACACAGCACATTAAGAAAATTGTAAATATGTTTAAGCTTGTGTTTCTCATGCTTTTTAATGAATTTATTAAAAATGCTAGACTAATTTGAGTCAAAATTACCAAACTAACTCATATGTGTAATTTTGCATGTATGTTTCACTCTTAAATTTGGTGTCATTTCCAAGTTTTGAGTTAGATAAAAGAAGAGAATTCTGTAACAGTATTGTAATTGAAACAGATTACCAAAGCCTTTCTTCTTTCTTCCTATGAAAAGGTTTGTAAAGTATTGAATAGGATAATGTTATTCCAGTCAATCTGAATGAAAACTGGTTTAAGAAAGGACTCTTCAATATGAGTTGTACTTCTTTCTTTTATTTGGCCTTTCCTCCTGTACAGGAAGTTTATAGAATCCATTTGATACATCTTTTCTTTCTCGAAGTAATAATCCTTTTTTTTCTTTTGATACTGGGAGTTGAACCCAGGGGCGCTTAATCACTGAGCCACATCCCCAATACTTTTTATTGTTTTTTTTATTTTGAGACAAGGTCTCACCAATTCGCTTACGGCCTAAGTTGCTGAGGCTGACTTTGAACTTGGTATCTTTCTGCCTCGGCCTGGGAGTACAGGCTAATAATCCCCTTTTAATTCAGTCATTTAGAAAAACAAAAACAAAAACAAAAAATGTGTACTTGACTCTTTATTATTACTTGTGTCTCTTTGCTTTGCCTGCTTTTTTGCCTACCTTTTGTTTTCATGATATTCCTATGAAAAAAATCTTAGATTTTTATTGTGAGGATACTATTAAGACGGGAAGTGATAAATTATGTTCTTTTATTTTCTCTTAACCAAATTTCTACTAACTCAACATTGTCTCCTTAAATTTTTTGCTGATTTACTGAATAGTTGTTTTGGTAGTCTTAAATTATTCACAGGTTATGAGCTAATATGTAATTGCTGATTACATTTTGCCATTGAAAGAATACATTATATGTAACCAGTTTATGTGCAAGGTATGAAGAGTTTAAGAACAAAAGATACTCAGTAATCATTAGAATACTTCCCTCTTATGAGTAATTTGATTTAGTTAATTAGAAGGAACATTGTCATATTTAATCTTAAAGTTTGCTTTCCGTTATTCTTAAATCTCATCAGCAGAGGGAAGTGAGATCCAGTGATAAAATTCTTATGTTTACAAGGTTGCTATATCACTATCGTTTCTTATCTGTTTATCCCCATTATTATAAGACTGCTGTAGACTTGTTGGCCTTGTGGAAAGTCAAAATTCAGAGCTTCTATAGTCCTTGAATGCATATAATACTTGGTATGCATATTCGTTAAGTTTGTGGCAGGGGTTGGGGTGGTTTGGTTTGGATTAAATTTAAATGTAAAAACTAAAAACAAAAAGAGTGTTGGAAAGACTATAGTTTTGCTTTACCTTAATTATCAAATTTCATTCTTATAGTACATTAACAAAATGAGTCTCTTCTAAAACAAATACATTTAATAACATTTTTCTTAATCAAAAGTTCATAATTATTTAAGGAAGTGTTCAACATATGAGTATCAAAGATAGTCCCAAAACAGTAAATTTATACTCTCAATTAAATTTCTAGGAAAACCTCTACTTACTCGTTTTTCCAAAGGAAATTTTCCCTTGGCTTATCTACCACTAGATTTTTATACTCTTATTCATGACATGCTGTCATATACTGGTTTTTTATGATATTAGGGTATTTTGTTACAACATGATAGCCTCGTGAAGCAAACCCAAGATATTTCTGGAAATGGGAGTTTGGTATTTTTTTTTTTTTTTGGTAAAAAAAAAAAAAAATTGCCCTGATCTTTATACTATAAAATCATAGGTTCTAAATTTTATAGACTGTAATATAAGAATCCTAAGTCTTTGATACCTTTTCTAATGATATTCATACTTATAATGTTGCAATTGTAAATACTGACATTTGTAACAGATTTTTTTTCTTTTGAGAGCCACAGTAATTTATCAACACTTAACAGTTTTCTAAATTATTTAGCTGAAAAAGCAGATGATAACATTAAAATATAATGACATTGCTCAAATTGTGCAAGAAATCTCTTACTCGATCATAAAGGTAATAACTAGCGTTCACTGAGCATTTACTATGTTTTTGACACTACATTGTGTTTTACATTTACTATCTCATGAGTTTGATTTCATTATTAATCCTTGTCTTACGGATAAGAAACTGAAGCTTAGATAAATTGAACAACTTTACCCAAGGTCAAGTGATTGGTAATTGTTAGACTCTAGAACTGATTGTGAAGCTTATGGTGTTAGCCATTTTACTATACTGCTTCAGTAAGATGGGAACTTCCTGAAAAAATTCTGGACCCATTCTCCTAACAATTGGATGAGACAATTTAATAACATGATACCTTCTAGGAAAAAAAGACCCAAAGATGTGCACCCTGTTTCAGATCCATTAATTCCTCACAGCTAAGCATACACAGTTACCTATATCTTTGTTCTTTCTCTTTTAACTTCTGAGACTATTACTCCTCCCTATGTTGAGTATTCTTGTATAATGAAAACTTGCATATTCTTCTGTGAGACTATTCTGCCTGCTACCTGACTTTTCTATTTTAAAACTTTTTGACCATTTGTTTTATTCTTCCTTATTTTTATGTGTTCAATTTGATTATTAAAACCGTTCTTTGCGCTGGGGAGATAGCTCACTTGGTAGAGTGCTTGCCTTGCAAGGACAAGAAGGCCCTGAATTCAACCCCCAACAGTGCAAAAAAACAGAACAAAATCATTCTTTGAGCTTCCATGAGCACTTAGGATCAACTGATCTTATGCTTCATTGTAGCCTGTTTCTAACAGTTATCTTTAGTAGATCACAAAAGGGGAAAACAGTGTAGGTTATGATCTGTAAAGGTTTTATGTAAAATCAAGTAAAATAATATTTCAAAATATTATGATGGTTAAATAATATGACAATATCATAACATTTGAACCTAACCACAACACTGTAGATCAAATCCCGTTTCAAAGGTTTCAAAGGACATATCCAGAAGTATTCTGGGTCACATACTCTCCTTGAATATGCCTTCAATTCAATATATATGTTATGTTAACATATATATTAATATATTATTTAGAATTTTCTGGTTTTCAGATTATTTTTTAAATTTATTATTTTTTCTTTATGTACTTTCACATACCTTTTTTCCCTATGAATGTTTAAAAGGAAATTCTCCATAGGGAAAAAGATGCATCATGTTTCATAAACATTTTGTGCTGATTATATGTATCACATTACCATTTAGTTTCATATTAAAAGTTTTAGTAATCTTAGACTATGATTATTTTGATAGTTTTATCTCATTTTTGAACTAATGAAAAGAATCATATTATCAAATCTGACTTGCTTGTTAAAGATCTTACCTGAAATTCAGCTTTGCTAATATCGTTTCAAGGACATAAGCAACCAGAAGGTTCAAGTGAAACTCGGAGAGAGCTGGGCTGTGGTGTATCGCTTCATACCTGCATCATGCCAAATGAGTTTGGACTCCACACCAGACACTGCCTGCTTTCATTTACTTTTCAGTACCTTCAGATGAGTTGTTTTTTTTTTTTTTTTAATTTCAGTATGTCCAAGTTTTATGGTTGTTTTCAGAGTTAGCAGTGACAAGTAGTCATGTTATCTGTTAGTCTCTTAGTCTGAGAGATTAGAAGCCTAAAATTTCAAACCCAAGAGTATAGTGTCTAGGAAACCAAGTAAAGAACCTGTTTCAAGGAGGAAGTGATGAACTACGTATGTTTTCAAACGTAATATTATTTTATTCAAAACATTAATGTACTTATACAAATGTAGCAATTGATAAGCTTGTCAAGATGAATCTTCTCTCTGGTCTAGGCTGCTTTACAGAACTGGTTTTTGTACTTGCTCATATCCAGCATACCTTTCTTTCTCTTATGACCCAAATCCTTTTTGTTATCTGTAAAAATATTTTTCATTAAACCTTTAAAAAGTCTGCAGTTGATTTCAGAATCATATTTTCTTCCTTCAGGTCTGTAATCTGGAAACTTCAACTAGTTGTCAGAAGACAGAAGAGGCATAGCGTTTCTCTGCTTTTCATTTACTTGCCGTACTCCTCAAGCACACCCACGTCATGGCCTTTTCTGGTCACCGATCTACAACAATCAGTAATATCATCCCTAAGTCTCTTTTATAATTCTGCCCTTTTTACTGGGATCATTTTTCTCTAATTCGTTGTGGAACCAAGTAATAAATAATTTGAAACCTACTGGTCACTTCTCGAAGAGGTGAGGCCGTACAGGATCCTATGAGAACGGTTCCAACTACACGATTCTCTTTTCCTTTCATTCTCCACCTCCAATCACATTTTTCTAACTTCCCTTTTCTGTTTTTTTTTTTTTTTTTTTTCTCTTATTACATCTCTTTTATGATGGACACTTACTAAATTGTTAACTCAGATGGTGGATCACTTGGTAGACAGAACACCATGAAATTTCACGGCTGTTTTGCTGATGTGAATCAGAAGAATATCTATTGTTGGAGAGAATGGGGGTGCATGGACAGGCAGTCTTATTCACTTTTGCTGGACTTTAAAACAAATGTTGGCCAGGATATGGAGGAAAGGGAACACTTGTACATTACTGGTGTGACTGCAAATTGGTGCAACCACTCTGGAAAGCAGTGTGGAGATTCCTCAGAAACTTGGAATGGACCCACCTTTTGACCCAGTTATCCCACTACTCAGCATATAGGCAAAGGATTTAAAATCAGCATACTAAAGTGACATAACCATATCAATGTTAATGGCAGCACAATTCACAATAGCTAAGCCATGGAAACAACCTAGATATCTATCAACAGATGATTGGATAAAGGAATTCTGATATATATCTATATCTATCTATCTATATATATACATATATATATATATAATGGAGCATTACTCAGACATTAAGAGGAATGACTTTATGACATTTGCCAATAAATGGATGGACCTGTAGACTATCATGCTAAGTAAAATAAGCCTATCTTTAAAATCCAAAGTTTGAATGTTTTCACTGATATGTGGAAGCTAAACCAAAATAAAGGTGGGGAGAGGAAGAACAGAAGTTCAGTAGATTAGACAAAGGGAAACTAAAGGCAGGGAGGAGGGATAGGAATAAGAAAGACAGTGGAATGAGTCTGATATAATTTTCCTGTGTACACATATGAAAATACCTAAATGAACCCCACCACCATGCCCACCTATGAGAATTAGATATAATTAGAATAAGATATATTCTATGCTTGTATAATTTAATCAAAATGGATTCTATCAAGTATAACTAAGAACCAATAAAACAAAAATTTTTAAAAAGCAAACCCATAGTTTTCTTTCACTCTTTCTTATTATGCTTTCATTTATTATTTTTTTTCTTTTTATTTGTTCTTTTTAGATACAAATGGCAGTAGAATATATTTTGGCATATTATGCATACATGAAGTATAACTTACTCTAATTAGAATCATATCCTTGTGGTTGTACATGATACAGAGTTACCCTGCTCATGTATTCAAATACAAGCATACAAAAATTATGTCCAATTAATTCTACTGTTCTTCCTGTTCCCCTCCACCCTCCCTTCCCTTCATTCCCCTTTGTCTAATCCAGTGGACTTCTATTCTTCCCCTCCCCAACCTCCTATGTTGTGTGTTAGCATCAACATATCAGAGAGAACATTCAGGCTTTGTTTTTGGGGGACTGGTTTCTTTCATCTAGCATGATAATCTCTAATTCCATCCATTTGTCAGCAGTTGCCATAATTTCATTCTTTTTTAAGGCTGAGTAATATTCCATTGTGTATATACCACATTTTCTTTGTCCATTCATCTGTTGAAGGGCGCCTATGTTGGTTCCATAGTTTAGCTATTGTGAGTTGAGATGCTATAAACATTGATGTGGTTGTGTCACTGTAATGTGCTGATTTTAAGTCCTTTGGGTATAAACTGATGAGTGGGATAACTGGGTCAAATGGTGGTTCCATTCCAAGTTTTCTGAGGAATCTCCATACTGCTTTCCATAGTGGTTGCACCAATTTGCAGTCCCACATAAATGTATGAGGGTGCCTTTTCCCCCACATCCTCACCAACATTTATTATCACTTTGTATTCTTAATAATTGCCATTCTGAGTAGAGTGAGATGAAATCTCAGTGTAGTTTTAGTTTACATTTATCTAATTGCTAGAGATGTTGAACATTTTTTCATATTTTTTGACCATTTTTATTTCTTCTACGAAGTGCTTGTTCAGTTCCTTTGCCCATCTATTGATTAGGTTTTTTTTTTTTTTTTTTTTTTTGATGTTTTTTGAGTTCTTTATATGCCATTGAGGTTAATGCTTTATCTGAGGTGCAGGTAGTAAAGATTTTCTCCCATTCTTTATGCTGTCTGCTCACATTATTGATTATTTCCTTTGCTAAGAAGAAGTTTTTAGTTGCCCATTTATTGATTCTTATTTTACTTCTTGCTCTTTAGAAGTCTTATTGAGGAAGTTGGTTCCTAAGCTGACATGGTAGAGAATTATGCCTCCTTTTTCTTCCACCAGAAAGCTTCTAGAACTCATGAATGGATTCAAAAAAGTAGCAGGGTATGAAATCAACACCCATAAATCAATTTCATCTCTATACACCAAAGATATATCAGCTGAAAGAGAAATCAGAAAACCTATCCCACTCACAATACCTTCAAAAAAATAAAAATAAAATACTTGGAAATCAATCTAACAAAAGAGGTGAAAGACCTCTCCAATGAGAACTACAGAACACTAAACAAAGAAATTGAAGAAGACCTCAGGAAACAGAAAGATCTCCCATGTGCTTGGATAGGCAGACTTAATATTGTCAAAATGGCCATACTACCAAAAGAACCATACAGATTTAATGCAATTCCTATTAAGGTTCTGATAATGTTCTTTATAGAAATAGAAAAAGCAGCCATGAAATTCATTTGGAAAAATAAGAGACCCAAGCCAAAGAATCCTTAGCAAGAAAAGTGATTCAGGAGGCATCACAATACCAGAAATGAAATTATACTACAGAGCTATAATAACAAAAATGGCATGGTATTGGCACAAAAACAAACATGAAGACCAATGGAACAGAAGATACAGAGACATACTCACATAAATACACTTATATCACACTAGACAAATGCACCATGAACATACATTGAAGAAAAGATAGCTTCTTCAATGAATGGTGTTGATAAAAGTGGAAATTCATATGTAGTGTAATGAAATTGAACCACTGTCTCTCACTCTGTACAAAACTCAACTCAAAGTGAATCAAGGACCTAGGCATTAGACCAGAGACTCTGTGCTTACAACACCTAGTTCTTAATATTACTAGTTTTAGGAAACCTTCCCTAGCATCACCACTCTGACCCCAGAAGAATCATGAACCATATACTCTATATAGCCCATTATAGTTCTGCTATTGCATTTTATAACAGTCTACTTTCATGCCATTCCTGCAACTTAGAACTTAAGATAACAGACTGTTTTATTCAATTCATTTTCCTAGTACCTGATAATATGTCTGACACATAGCGGATGTTATCTGATTTCTGATGAACCTCACTATATTATATTAAAATAGAATTTGTTAGGTTTGGGTTATATTTGATAACAGTCTCAGTTTATTAGTGATCATATATCTTCACTTTAGTCATCAAATTTGCAAGCAGAAATATAGAAAATTCATGTGAAAGAGAGAAGGAATTTCCAGAGCATCTGTTTTTAATTCTATCTTATGTACTCATGTTTGCTACATTTTAACTTAAGGCCTACTATGTTGATGAGTAGATTTCCCTTTCTTCTGTCAAAGCATATACTCTTGTTATTTTGAAAACAAGTATGAGCCTTTTTGAAGTATATACTATGTTGAAACCTAGAAAAGGGATCAGTTGACTTAATTTGATTTCTTACATGATTTGGAGAGACTTCAAAGAGTGGGCAGAACTATTAATTTGAGGAATAAATATGAATTGCATAGGAATGGAGACTCTAGTTAAGTAGAACACATCATAAACAATGCATATAGATCCGTAAGTACATGGCATGATCTGCAGGGACCATGCAGTACTCTATATTTCTATTACATTACATAGTACACTTAAATTTAATTCCCTTAAAAACTTACCTCCTTTTCTTTCAAAATAGGGTAGTATCATTCTGTCTCAGTGCTTAACGTACTAATTGTAACCTAAAGCATTTCTTCAGTGAATTAGAGGTGTAGCCAGCATACAGAGTGCAGACAAGGTTGAAGTAATAATGCTCAAAATAGTAGATGAGAATATATATTCAAAAGCCTTTTAGAAAATATGGATACCAAGAATTTTAAGTAATCAGGCATTTTTCTTGAAAGGTAAAGCTGAAGACATAGGGGAGAATTGGTTAAAAGGAATAGAGACTGGAGTCAAGACCACTAGAGGAGGCCATGGCCTGTAGATTCACCTTACTGTCTTTACTTTTTACATACATCAAGCAGCCATTTAGTAAATCTTGTGTCATGTGATTCATTGTTTCTACTCTGCAAAAGCCCTCAGTATCATAGAAGGGAACTGATTTGCACAGCTTTAAGTCAAGATAAGTTATTATAGGTGCTCTGAAATTTTTAAAAGAGGAAGAGATTGTTTCTACTAGTAATCAAAGAAGACCTCCATGGAAAAGGTGACAGATCAACTACAAATATTAATGTTCCTGCTTGGTGCAGTTGATATAATTTCCTTGATATTCTTCAATTGAATTCCAGTTTGATAGCAAGGATACTGTTTTATGAAACATACTTCACATTTCAGAATTCCATATTATTTATTGTACTAGGAGGCTCAATCTCATATCTAAGAGCATCACTCATAATTAACATGATAAGTTATTACTGAGCCTCTTCTCTGGGCCAGACTTTGATATAGCCTGCATATATTAACTCAATTTTCATTGTAGTTCTTCTGAATTCCTCTTTCCATTTTATTGATGTGGAAACTGGATATTTAAAGGTTATTTTCTTTGCCTGAAGTACACTATTAGAGGATGGCAAAGTAAAAATAGAGTACAAATGAAAGAAATAAGGAATTTCCAGAATATCTGTTATAAATTCTACATTATATATTCAGGTTTGGTACATTTTAATTTAAAACCTACAGTATTGATAAATAGAAACTTACTGTGTTGAAGATTTCTTTCTTCTGTCAAAGCATATACAGAATCCAGTCCTAACCTATTTAATTCTACTAACCCAACCTCCCTTACTTTAAGCATTGACTGCACAATTTTATTGAGAAAAATTAGGTATTATACACATGTTGATGTGCTTTTGCATTTTATTTTTAAGGATCTCTATTAATTCAAAAGTGATAATAATATATCTTCAGTGCCAAGATTTATTTATAATTTGACATATTTAGGATAGTTGGACCTTCTTACAGTACCTGATTAAGAAAAGTTTTTGTGTATGCATGTGACATTTACAAGTAATAATATCTGAAAGTTAAGTACAAAAATAATCAGTTCCCTTTGGGTCCAAGAATTAGTAGCACTAATTAGATTTCACAAAAAGGTAATTCCTTGACAAATTTGGCAGTATATTTTTAAAATCTTGAGAGTAACTTGGTGCTAAATTACTTGATATAGGTTCCCTTAACCATTAACATATGAGAATATAATTAAGAAAAGGCTGTAGTTTCAATTAATCATAAATGTCCTTGAAAAGTTTTCTGGAAACTTAAAGATTCTAGAGAAATATTTTGAAGGAATTAGAACTTTTAATGACAAATAGATTGAGTTCCTATAGACTTGACTTATTCTTTCACTTATAGACCACTTCCTTTAAATAATCTCTGTATCCCCTTTAATACATCCCTGCATTTTAGCCATGATTTCAAATTATGGGGAAAGATTACCTAAGGTTATGTCCCTATACAGCCTTTCGATGAATTTTCTAGGTGATTTGCTGAGGAGAGGAAAAGTGTTCTGTGGGTTTATGTAATTGTTTATTAACTTTGTTTTCTGGTATTTTTGTTTGTTTGTTTGCTTGCTTTTTACTTAACTTTGAAACTGGGTGAGGAACACTCAATTTGCAAATTTATAGTTAAAGCCTCTTAGGAGCAAAATAACTAATATTGTATGTTCACATCAAGCTGTTATTTTACCCTCTTTCATTTGATATACATAATAAATAATGCATAATAATCCATATTTACCTCTCACAACCATTAATTATTTTTATTCTTAACATATTATCCTGAAGAGACTCATGAAAATAAAGTGGTTTCAAGAATTTTATTGATTCTCTGTAATTTTGCCACAAAATTATGCCCTTTTAAAACTGTTTTAATTCCATTTCAAAAACAAACTTTCACCTCAATGCCAGCCATTTAGAAGGTAAGCTTCAGGTTGGAAAAAAAAAAAAAAAAAAAGCTGTGAGTTTTTTTTAACCTATTCCTTAGAATGCACAGATGTTCTTGTTAAATCTTTAGACTGATATGATGACTGGACCTCATTCTCTGCCTACTTCTAGAGAAATGAGTAATTTTATGTGCCATGAACAGTTTAGATGTTTTAATTTGGCTTTTCAAAAATTGTGATATGTTTAATCATTTGCATTAGAAAGTTATTTTGCCCTGGTTTTTAAAAGGCATTATTTCTACTATTGAGGACTATATAGCGAAAAGAATGTTTTGGAGATTGATTTGATTAAATTATTTGCTATGTTTATGCTTAATAGCTATTTTTAATAAAATGCAAATCTTTGGACTATTAAATCATAATATTATTTCTTTAGCTTTTCCCCACCAAAATAGTAATTATTTTTATGAACCAATAAAATAAATTGTAGAAAAATTCTTTAGTTTAGTTTTTAGAATATAAAGATTAAACTTTTGACATGAAATTTAACTTGGAAGTAAAGTGAGACAACGCTATTTGTAGACATTTAGTAATTCTTTTACTGGCTGCCAGCAAAAACCTGACACCAATAAAATTTCTTAGTAGGAAACTCGCTTTGTTTTATTATTTCACTCTCCTGTTCAAGAACATAAATTTGCTTCATTTTCTTTGCCAGACTGGGTCTCATTCTTCATGAGTATTAACAGCTTTTTCATCAGTTGACCCCTCTCATCCGGACCAACTTTATCAGTCACCCTCATTTCTGTTGTTGTCCACATTATATTCCTTACCCATACTTTGTGGATTCTTATTTTTAAGTTTGTGTAGTTTTATCTGAGAACAAGAGAGAATTTACCACCATCTTACATATACTCTTGCAAAAACCAGATCGAGACATCATCCTAGTTTTTACCAATCTCTAAAAATAATTCTAGTTGAGCAGTATGGGGGATACATGCATGAGGATTCATGCGTAGGAGCATTTATCATAATGGATGAAAATTCTGTGCAATTTAAGAAAGCTCACCGAGTAAATTGGACATCTTTAATTGTTCTTACCATTGCCAACTAAACAGAAAACAGCACACTGAACAGAAATTACCCTACTTAGTTCATAGTTAGATAATACTTTGGTAATTAGTTTTTAAATCTATTACATTTCTTCTTTTGTATTACTATGTCAAGTTATTCGCACGTTGTTTCAGAAATGACACTCTACCTTATTTTGGTTCTCTGCAGTGACATGTTATGCACCGAGAAGGCTCTCAATATCATGTTTCAAATATTGATGTGTACATTTATAACTAGATATTAAAGCGTTTATAGGAAAGTGCCATTTAATCAAAATAAAGATAAATCTCATTCTATGTTGTCAGTGAATTTTTTAGATTCTTTTTCTTACCCTCCATCTAATTATAATGCTTGAGACTTTGTTTTTTCATTTCAGATTTAAGATTTTGAATCTCAAATATCAGTTTTATTAAAGTAACATTCAGCAATATGTTGATAACTTTTAAGATGTAGAAGGATATCATTACAAAAACAAAGAATAATAAAGTTACTTATGTCATATTTCCTGAAGTTTTCAACAAGTTGTACTGATACTGCTTTTGTAAAGTTAATTTATTGTGTACCCTTGAGTCTGTTTCTTCTTTTTAAAACTGGAAATTTCTGTTTGATTTCTTTGCCATGGTGATAAAACAAAATATGTAATTTCAGTGGTCTTAGCATAGCACTGTGAAAAGTTTTTGTAAGAGTGATAATTTCTGTGGTCTATGCTACATTTAAATAGCAATGGCATAGATGAAATATTAAGAAAGCCACTGCCTGTAATCCCAGCAGATCGGGAGGCTAAAGCAGAAGGATCACAAGTTCAAGCCATCTCAGCAATGGTGAAACACTAAGTAACTCAGTGAGACCATCTATAAATAAAATACAAAATAGGGCTGGGGATGTGGCTCAGTGGTCAAGTTCCCCTGAGTTCAGTCCCTGGTACCCACGCCCCCAAAAAAGAAGGTCACTGTTCTCAATGCCATTATGAAAAGTCATTACAAAACCATTCAATGACACAGAGATTCAGAAGAGAGTTCTGTTGGAGATAAACTGTATCATATAATCCATCCTCATTAGCCAAATTGTAATTGTGACTTTAGACCAGAAACTCAGATAGTTATTACTATTTTCGTTTGTAGTGTAGACTTCAGAAAATGCAAGTTTAACCTGATATTATTTTGTCTTGCACTTTGCCTAAAGAGTTCATTTATTTTCATCATCTCAGAGCCATCCTCTTGACCAGAGCAACTTATTTCAGCTCAAGAAATATTTAGGTCTACTTTGCATGCTGGAGTGTATGGCACCTGAAAGTCAAGTTAAGAAAGTATAATGAGGATAAAGGAGAAATTAACTTAAGAGAACTTGATGATGGGCCAGGAAGGGGAAAATAAGATGCTGCTGTGTCAAGTAAGAGGAATACTGATACCTGTTCCTTAGATTAGCAATGTGGAGTTGTCTGTTGACTTTAATGGGATCTGGAGGAACAATTGGGGTTAAAGCCAGAAGAGTAGGTTTAAGAGAAAATAAAGAGCATCCAGAGACAGCAGATGCTCCAATTCCCTGGTTCACCATTTGTTCCAGTGTATTTAGTGTTAATGTCTCATCTTACTCTTATGTGGGTCCTGGTTGAACAACCAGTTTTACGTTGTCATGGTTGATTTCATGATGTCATTATTCCTTTTGACACCCAAATTCTTCTCATTGAAGCCCCTTTAAGCTGAATTTTAATACTTTTTAGACCCCATTCTGGACCCCATAGTTCCTTCCTTTTTGGACATAAGAAATTAATTGCAGAGCTATGCTTTTCCTGCTTCATATCAATAATGAACCATTTCTCAAAAAAGTCCTTCATTTTAGTAGTCCATATAAGCCAAGAATTGAAAGATGGGTAAATTTTGCCTGGAGGGAGGGGGAGTGAGAAGGGTTGGTAGCCAGTTAATGGAAGACATTCTGAAAACAGAAAACAAATTTGAAGTCAACAGTTTACAAAAGATTTTGAGATAGGAGAACACAAAATGTATTCAAGAAATTCAGTATAAAAGATTGAATGAATAGAGTTCAAGACTCACTGAAATGAATTACAACATTAGAGAAGAAAGATATGTTAGGTCAATAATGAAAAATTTTGAATGTCAATCTGAAGTTCTTTGACTTCTTTCAAGTTACTGGTTCTAGAGACAGATAAACCAGTTAGGGTATTATAATCCACAAAATCCATAATGATGTCTGAAATTTAGGGGTAGGATAAAGTTCATGTAAAGGAAGAAACAAATTCAACAATACAGAATATAAAGCAGAAAGGACAATGGGAGCATCACAAAATCATGACAGAGACATCACAGTGGCAGATGACTCTCAGTACCAGAGGGGAGAAATGACTATAGTAGAGAGCACAGGAACAGAGGTAGGAGGAAGATATATTTTATTTGGAAAACTTCCTTGGTGATATGATGGTAGAGTATAACTTTATTCAAGTTTCATCTAGTAGAGTTATTTTAAGAAAGAGTAGAACAGTATGTAGAAAATAAACTTTTTGTTGTCACCTTAATGAGATTTCCATCTGTAGAAAAGAATAAGGATTGGAATGTCCTTGGAATAGATACATAGGCACAAGTTTTTTCAGATTCTTTAAGAAAATTGCATTATTTGACTCACTTCCAAATATATCAAAAATCTACACTCATGCTTTTCTTGGCATTTTCAGATTTCTTGTGTTAGAGATTAATGTCTCATAATCTAAACATCACATTCCAGCTCTAAACACAGAAATCTTTTGTATTTTATTAAGTGAAAAGCTGGATCCTAATGAGATTCTCTTGAAATAAAAAATGTCAACAGGATTACTATCTCTATGAGATCAACTGTTTTACCTTTTCACATATATGAGTAAGGACAGGCAGCATTTGACTTTTTATATTTGTCTTATTTCACATAACGTAAGGACTTGCCATTTCCAACCATGTTGCCACAAATGATAAGACTGCATAACATTTCATTGTGTTTGTATTTCAGCTTCTTTATCTATTCATCTGTAGATGGGCATGTTGGTTGACTTCATATATTGGCCATTGTGAATAGTGTTGTCATAAACATGGGTGTGCAGGTCTCTCTTCCATATACTGATTAATTTCCTTTGAATGTCCGCAGTAGTGGGATTACTGAATCATATGGTAATTATGCTTGCAGTTTTTTGAGGCACCTCCATACTGTTTTACATAATAGTTATACTAATTTACATTACTACCAACATCCTGTAAGAGTTCTCATTTCTCCACTTCCTCACCAGCATTTTGTGTCTTTGATAGACCTAACTGGTGTGAGAGTGATATTATACTTTTGATTTGCATCTCCCTGATGATCAGTGACATTTTTCTTACACTTTTTTACCCTTCATTATCTCTTGCTTTTAGAAATGTCTATTTAGATCATTTGTTTATCCTTTAATCAGGTTATTTGGCTCTTTAAATACAGTTTCTGTGAATGTTCCATGTGTACTTCAGAAGATATTATTATATTATTAAGATATACTCTGGTTGGGCTCAGTGGTGTACACCCATAATCCCAGTGATTTGGGAGGCTGAGGCAGGAGGATCACATGTTCCAAGCCAGCATTAGCAATTTAACTAAGCCCTAAGCAACTTAGTAAGATTAGTCATAAATCTTTTGTTCTTTGTCTTGTTTAGGGTTTTCTTTGCCTAAATTCTTTGGTATAATTTCTTGGTACCTGCTTCCTAATTGTTCTTATTTGCACAATATATTTTTTATCCCTTTACTCGCAATCTTTTTTCAATAACTGTTCTTCCTGTCTCTAGTTAGTTTTGGCTTTGTGATCCAAATTGAAGATCATTTTTTAATAATGGGTACATTAAACTAATTCACATGCAGTATAATCCTGATATTTGCTCTCAACTCTGTCATATTTCATAATGTTTTTACTAAGTATTCTATGTTATATTCGCTGTTTATTTGTCCACTGATTTTGTATTCATTGCAACTTCTAAAATAATCCCTTTTGTAGTCAGAGAAGTTATTTTTGGTGTATATTACTATTGTGTTTATGCTCCTACTTTGTTCTCTTTTCTATTGTCTAGTCCATTTTAAATGGTATCATTTGACTCCCACTTGTTTACTTAACCCACCTATTTAACTAACCTTGAAACTAGTCAGTGATCTTATTCTAACTTCTTCTGACTCCTCTACTTCTTATTTGTAGATTTTTCTCTACTTACTCAAAACATAGAGTTTATATATTACATGATCTTTTGTATTGCTAAGCTTATTTTAGTCCTAACTCTACAAATACATACCATTAGTCTTTTTATCAAAGTTCTCTCTTGTCAGTTGAAGTTCCTCTTCCTAGAAGATTCCTTGAAATAGACACATATGCACACTTGCAAGCTGAAACTCTTTTTCTGTAGACTTGATAGTTAAAGAGTTGCTTGACTAGGTATTAAATCCTTCGGTTACAGTTGACTGTACTGAATTCCTTTAAAATACTGCTTTGTATTTGGTTTGTATATGGTTTTTAGAAAAATTAGCTCTTAAACTTCTTTTATGGTAACTTGCTAGCATGATAATTTCTTATTTTGGTAGGAGTTATTCCTTTCTGAAAAATATGATTTAATGAATATCAAGTTTCTTAAAGTAAAACATGAAAAGGAATAAAATCATAATAATGACAGTCTAAAATTAGACTTAAAACTAAATTTTTTGTGTTTTATTTTTTGCAGGAATTGAACCTAATATAGTAACTAAATCTGCTCTTGGTGATGATATTGACTAAAAAAAAATCTGCCAAAAAGAATTCTGTCATAGATTGTATTTGTTTTATGAAAAGTTCCTTATTTGCATTGCTTACTTTTTTGTCACCATTTTCATTGAAGAGAAGACTTATCAATTATTAGTGCGTTATGACTTTTCCTCACCGTGTTTCAATATCACCACTGTAAAATATTTTTATGATAATCTATGAGTTTTACTTTGCTATGATATCACACTTGCAAAGTCCTTAATGGTATTTTGGACTTATTAATGTTTGTAAAACAATTAGTCTGTTGACCTTACTACTTAGAATCAAGAATCTGTTATTATGCTTTCCAAATCATTTTCTTAAATATCTCGTGTAATTTCTTTATTCACCTTCTGAAAAGCTTATTTTTAACTCCTTTTTGCAAATGAGGAAAATGGAGCTCAAAAATGAATTAAATGAGCTGATTAAGGCTATAGTACTATCGTGTGGCACAGTCAGTGCTTTTATCCAGAGCTTCTGCTGTTTGGATTTATAACTCTTGCTTTGGCCTCCTATTTCCCTTTTTAAATTTCTACCCACTTTTTGCTAATGCCTGCACAAGATGGTTCAACTTGAGAACAGATTCTGTATTAATTGATTTTCTCTATACTTTTCTGTTTTTACTCTCATTGATTTTGCTCTAATTTACATTTCTTTATCCTGCCATTGTTTTATTATAAAATAATTAATTATAGCATATTGTTTTGGATAAGCACCATGTACAATAAATAATGCCAGGATTTAAATGTTTACCTTAATACTAAGTAAAATCTAGATGCATTTGGATGGTTTAAATATACCATATAACACTACTCGTACATAGGTAATTTACACCAGTTCATTTATTGCCTTGGTTTTATGTACAATCATATATGTAATTAAAATGGAATAATATCCTCTAAGATATGGTCCATTTAATTATTAGTCTTTTCCATTATTAGTAGTATATTTATCCCTTCCCATGTTATCTACCTACTTTGATATTTTGATACTATGTATTTTATATTTTTGATCTCTTAAATCCATTTTGACACTGGAAGGTATAAAATAAACTGATAAAGTTGTAGAGTTTTCAGACTCACAAGAAGTACTCCATTCTCTCTTCAGGTGACTGGATAGATGGATAGATGGATTGATGCATAGGATCACAAACGGTTAAAATGACTGTGCTTGTGTAGGTGCCTCCCCTAGTTGGATGTGGATGACCATGATCCTGATGGGATTGCCTTACCCATTCCTTGTTCTTTTACTGTTCTTTCAAGCAAGTAAAACTGATCTACAATAATGGCAATGATCATTCTCATAATTTCTCAAGGTGAGATATATTGAACAAAATGTGTCTTTGGAACTTTGGCTTTCTCCACATCCTTCACCTTTTCTGTTTTTTAATTCTGAAAAATAGGGGCTAATGTGGGGCACCTCATTGTGCTCCTCTTCTGCTTATCTGTTTTCTCTTGACATTCAACTCCAGGCTCCTCTCCAGCTCCCCTTCCTGCTGTCACTGCCACCAATACCAAATTAAAATATTCAAATATTCACAAAATAGTGGTACATATCATAAGAGCAATTCAGTTAAATAGTGTCATGTCACAATTTTAAAAATATTATCCTTGATTTTTTTAGTGTTGATTTCTTCCTGTCATCTTGACTCCCTATAGTTGTTAAAAGTGTGTGTGTGTTTTTTAAAAACTCCTTTTCTTATTAAAGAAAGTTCATCTGAGCCTCTGCTTGCCTAGAATTCATTGTAAGTACATGGAGTGCAGCATCATTTTCAATTTTTCTTTGTTGTTCTACTTCGTTTTTTGGTGATTGTCTTAATTAGGTGACTATAGAACATACATTCTATGTTATGGAACTAATAAATTAAGGGAGTGATTCACTCCAGGAAACAGGAAGGTGTGATTATTAACTGAAGATAAGTAGCACCATTCCCTAAAAGCAGATCTGATGACATAGGGGAATTAGAGCATTGATGGGGTGTTCCCTTCTGTAAAGTTGAAAAGAAATAATAATTGTTGAAAATGCCCATTCCACAAAGCTATTATTTTCTCCAGTTGATTGAGAAATGGTTAGCTTGAATGATTATAGCTTCTGTTAACACTGAAATCATTGGTTTTATCATTATGGTTATTTACCTTGCTCCAGAGTAATGTTCACTTATAACATTTTATGTGTGTATCTAATTAAATTTGTAAGTCTTATTTAATTTCTACACAAAACTGTATTCATATATGCCCAATGTTTAGTATTTCATCTAACATATGAACATTCAGTAGACATAGGAATATTCTTGAGATAGAATATAGGAAAGTATAGTTCTTCTTCCCTCCTGTGAAAAATACTTCATTTTTCTTTCTATGTAAAAATGTTATATGACTTTATATGTGATGATATAATTGAGACTTAAAAACATTTATTATCTCCAAAATATCCATGTAATGAGTTTTCCACAATCATTCTGATTCAAATAGACTTTCCAATTATTTTGCTGAGTTTTTAATATGCACATATTAATTTGTGGCTTAATGACAGCTGACCTCCATATTGCAAATGAGCAGTGCTTTGCCAAATCATAAGGATGAAAAAACTATAATTGCTTACTAGCTTGAATGAATTATATACCTACAGAAATGAAAACAGAACATTTTATCATTTTTAATTTTACTGGTTCTTTTCTGTTTGTCTTGGCCTTCCCCAATATCATGACCGTGTTTTATTTCTTAATGTCATTGTAAATAACATAGCACATTAGGACATACTCAGTAAACATCTACTTAAAAGTTAGAAAGCATGTGTCCCAAAACTAACTGCTCATACGTAATGTTTCAATTTCAACAGGTCCTTATTGAACTTCATTTTTACATTGTGAAGTATTTCTTCAAGAAAAACAAAATTTCTTCCTTTAATAATTGGATTGATGAAGATGCAATCTATTTCTTCTGTAAGCTATTCAGATATAATTAGTTTCTATTATTTTTGCTTTCTCTTCCCATAATTTCCAGAAAATGAACCTTACATGTATCAGTTTTAAGAGAACGAACAAAGAAGACTTGAAAGTACAAAACACAATCACACGTGTCTCTTTGTCCTGCATGGAAAGCAAACAGGAGGAAAAAACTAGCAATCTAAAACTGCTATGTTTCAGAGGAAATTATATTTTGAGGATTTATTAGTGAAAAGTTATTTATTTTTACTAGATTGTTATTTAATCTTCTGAAATAAATCGCTTTAGAGGACTGGAGGAGTGTTTTTGTCTTTTTTTAATTGAGTTTGATTTATATTTACTTACACCTTTCATAAATCAAGTACATTATTAAATTCATTTTTATTTATTTATTTATTTTTGAAATTGACACACTAATCCTAAGACTTATGTGGAAATCCTAAAGATAAGAAAAATCAAAATAAATTTGTAAGAAAACAAGATGGAGAATTAATTATTCTTTATTTTAACTTATGTAAAATACAGTACACAGGACAGTGTGGTGGTAGTTTGAGAATAACCAATAGAAAAAAAAAATGAGGAACTAAAATTACCTTTATGGTCAATTTAATTTTTCCCCTCTTTACTTATTTTTCTTTTTAGATATATATGACAGTAGAGTATTTTTTATTTTTTATTTTTAAATTTTAATTGTTCTAATTACTGTACACGCCCCTTTGTTTTGTGGAATTGGCTTATTTCACTTAGCATGATAGTCTCCGGTTCCCTCAATTTACCAGCAAATGCCATAATTTCATTATTTTTGTAGCTGAGAATATTCCATTATATATACATATATATCCATTATATATATTTTTATTATATATATTATATATATTTACAATATATTATATATATTTACATATATTTATATATAAATATTCCATTATATATATATATATATATATATTTCACATATTCCTTATCCATTCACCTGTTGAAGGACAGCTAGGTTGATTCTATAGCTTAGCTATTATGAATTGAGCTGCTCTAAACATTGATAAGGCTGTGTCACTGTAGTATGCTGATTTTAAGTCCCATGGGTTTAGACCAAGGAGTGGGCTAACTGGATCAAATGGTGGTTCCATTCCAAGTTTTCTGAGGAATCTCCATAGAGCTTTCCAGGGTGGTTGCAACAATTTTAATCCCACCATGAATGTATGGGTGTACCTTTTTCCCCACATCCTCCCTAACATTTATTGTCACTTGTATTCTTCATAATTGACATTCTGACTGGAGTAAGATGGAATCTCAGTGTAGTTTTAATTTGCATTTCTCTAATTCCTAGAGATGTTGAACATTTTTTCAAAAATTTTTGACCATTCATATTTCTTGCTGTGAAGTACTTGTTCAGTTCCTTTGCCCATTTATTGATTGGATTGTTTGTTTTTTTCATGTTAAGTTTTTTGAGTTCTTTATATATCCTGGAAATTATCTGAGGTACAGTTGGCAAAAATTTTCCCCCATTCTTTAAGCTCTCTGTTCACATTATTGATTGTTTCCTTTGCAGTGAAGAAGCTTTTTAAACCAAAGACACACCAAGGAAAGAAAACTACCAACCAATGTCCATGATGAACACAGAAGCAAAAATCCATAGTAAAATATTAGCAAACCATACTCAAAAATACATTAAGAAGATAATACGCTTTGATCAAGTGGGCTTCTTAGATAGGTTGGCTCAACATATGCAAATCAATAAGTGTAATTGGCTATATAAGTAAAGTTAAGGACATGAAACATGATCATCTCAATAGGAGCTGAAAAAGCCTATCACAAAATCCAGGACCCATTCATGTGTAAAATGCAGGAGTACCTAGAAATAGAAGGAACTTACCTCTACACTGTAAAGGATATATATGACAAATCTGAAGCCAATATACTGGATCGCTAAAAACCTGAAAGCATTTCCTCTAAAGTCAGGGACAAGATTAAGGATGTGTACTTTTACCACTCCTATTCAATACAGTTCTTTAAATTCCATTTAGAAAAATCATCAGGCAAGAGAATGAAATTAAAGAATTACAAATAGAAAAAGAAGACAAATTTTCTACTTTCTGGTGACATGATCTTATATCTGAAAGTCCCACAATCTCCATCAGAAGACTTTAGAGCTGATACATTCAGCAAAGCAGCAGGATACAAGATCAACATTCATAAATCAATGACTACACTCCATTAATAAATTATTTCTGCTGAGAAAGAAATAATAAAATTGTCCCATTCAAATATCAAGGGGAAGCAAGTCTACTAGAGTGGAGGGAGGAGACGGGGATATGAGGGGAGCATGGGAGGGAAAACAGAATCATGATCTGAAATTGACTTCCTTATGACTGATGATATTAACCCAACCACTATCACCATTCCGCTGTAATTTTTTAAAAATTGTCCCATTCATAATACCCTCAAAAAACTTCATAGACGAAAAGTTCTCCCTTGTTCTTGGACAAGCATATTTAATATTATCCAAAAGGCCATATTACCAAAAACATTTTACACATTCCATGCAATCCGCATCAAAAATATCAATGACATTTTTTTTCACAGAACTAGGAAAAAAGTTCCTACAATTCAATTAGAGACATAGAAGACAGAGTAGCCAAAACAATACTGAGCAAAAAGCAATGTTGGAGGCACCACAATACCTGAATTCAAATTATACTACAGAGATATAGTAACAAAAGCAGCATAGTATTGGCATCAAAACAGACTTAAAGAGGAATGGAGTACAGTAGTAGACACAGAAACAAACCCACATACATAGTCATCTGATTCTCAACAAAGGTGCCTAAAATATATGTTGGAGAAAAGATAGCCATTTCAACAAATAGTTCTGGGAAAACTAGATATCCAAATGTAAAGAACAAAACTAGATTCCTTTCTCTCATCCTGCAGAAAAGTCAAATCAAAGTGAATCAAATAGCCAGGAATCAAATAGCCAACAATCCATCCAATTACTAGTAGAAAGCATAGGCTCAACACTCCAACATATAGGCACTGGCTTCCTCAACAAGGTGCTTAAAGTTCAAGAAATAAAACCAAGAATCAATAAGTTGGACAGCAAAGGAAAAAGAGCTTGGAGAGAGAGAGCCTACAGAATTGGAGAAAATCTTTGCCAATTATTCCTCTGATGGGGTTAGTATCTAGAATATATAAAGGACTCAGAACACACACACACACACACACACACACAAACTCCCACACCAAATACCCCAATCAATAAATGAGCAGATGAAGTAAACATAAACAGATACTTCTCAAAAGAAGAAATACAAATGACTGACATATATCTTTAAAATATTCAACATCCCTGAAAAACAGGGAAATGCAAATCAAAACTACTTTTAGATTTTATCTCACTCCAGTTAGAATGGCAGTCATAAAGAATACAAATAATAAAAAATGCTGTTGAAGATGTGGAGGAAACAGTATACTCATACATTGTTGGTGGGACTGTACATAAATACAACCACTTTGGAAAGCAGTATGAAGATTCTTCAAAGGGCTAGAAATGGAATGACCATATTACTCAGCTATCCTAATCCTTGGTATTTATCCAAAATAACTAAAATCAGCATACTGCAGTGATATAGGAGTCAATGTTTACAGCTATGTAATTCATAATAGTCAAGTTAGGGAACCAGCCCAGGGGCCTATCAACAGGTGAATGGATAAAGAAAATATGATACATTTACTGAGCCATAAAGAATAATGGAATTATGGCATTTGGTGGTAAATGGAGGGAACTGGAGAACATTATGCTAAGTGAAATAAGCCAAACTCAACGTCAAGTGTCAAATGCTCTCTTTTTTATTTAGAAGCTGGACCAAATTAAGAAATATGACCTGGGGGTGGTGGGGAAATTCTATGAAAATAGAAGGGAGATCACTGAAGTGAAGGAAGGGGATTGAGGGCAGGGGGAGGAGGGATGGAAAAAGGCAGGAACTATGCATGGAATGAAATCGAGCAAATTATGCTGGGAACATATAGTGAAGTGAATTGCACCTTTAGGGACATCTATAATGCACCAAATAATTAAAATAATAAGAGAGTAGAGGAAAGGAATCAGGAGGAGGAGGAGAAGCAAGGAGAGCATAATGGGGATTGAAATGGAGCAAATTATATTCCCTGCATGCCTGATATGTCACATCCAAGCCATAACATTTATGCTGTTTATTTTTCTATCATATAGTTTATTTATGTCATTTATTGTAGGTAGTTTTTCATTTTTACAAGTGGATTGAGCATAATTAGGCTATCTTTCCCTAGGATGGCTTGCTTGCTGCTTATCTTAGTACTGCTACCTCACTTATTTTTTTGTAGATAATGTTTTATTTCTTAAGATGGAAATTTGTATAAATTTTCATTCCCTTTTGTATGCCTTAAAATTTTTCATAGGTTATGCTTTAGAAATCTACTTAAAGTTAAATGACAATGGAGAATATGTTTTTAAGTATAAAATAGCTAATACCAGCTGGGCACGGTGGTCCATGACTCTAATCCACTGACAGGTGAGGTCAAGGCAGGAGGATTGCAAGTTAGAGGCCAGCCTCAGTAATTTAGCAAGCCCTGCCCCCCCCCCCAAAAAAAAAGAGCCGGGGGTGTAGCTCAGTGATAAAGCACCCCGGGTCCAAATCCCCCCCCCAAAAAAGGGGGGGGTCTACCAAATATTTTTATGTATGTAATGGATTTGCGTATGTGACTGAGAGTCTATTTGTATAAAAAATAGAAGAAAACCCAAATTTCCATTTATCTGGAATATCTTTAATGATCCCTGTTTTGTTCATCTGTTTGTTTTGTTTTGTTTGTTTGTTTTTAATCCTTTCTGGAATCATTCTATCTTAGGCAAGTATATGGTTGGATCTTCATAAGCCAAATTGAAAATCCTTTCCACTCAATAAGTGAATTAAGTGCTTTTTCATTTGTAGGAAATACGTGTTTTCTTTCAGTTCTGTCAGATTTTCTTATGCTGAAGTTATATTTATTGTATTTAGTCTGTTTCTCTTCCTAATATGTTTGTTGTACTCTTTTTGAAAAGTTTATCTTAAATTTTGGTATTTTGCAAGGTTTATATTTCTGTTTTAGTGGTTATTTTTTGCTTTTACCTTTCTTAATGTCCTGAGTCCCCTGTTTTTCTTTGTTTAATTTTTTTTTAGGATTTGTATTATCCATCTTTAATGACATCCTTTAATTTTCATTAGTTGCTTAAATATGAGTTTACTCTGCTTTTCTCTGAACACCACCTTCTTCCTCCTATTTTTAGTTGCATTTGTTTTACTTCATTAGTAATGACAGAGCATTTATCATATATTATTCTATCCTGTCCCCACTTTAATTTAAATCTTAGATTTGCTATTAAGTATGTTAAATACTAAATTTCTAAAGTTTCTTTGGTCATCTTTTGTTCTGATAAAGTTCATTTTCTAACAGACCCCTCAAAAAAGAACTCAGGTAAAGAACTTTTTGAACTCTTGATATTTAAAATGTTTTCCATGGTTTTGATACATATAGAATTGTGGCTAGATCATGGGATCATGGCTTGCTTAGTGATCCTGCCCCTCTTCCTTGTGGCAGCTAAACCCCTCATGAGTCTTTTTTTGGGAGGGCTTCTTGTCTCCCTCCCATTTAGGAGACTTACCTGGTAGTCTGAACACAAATGGCTTCCTGCCCCTTCCTGGGAGACCAGCTTTGTTTGTTTTTCTTTTATCCTTCCTCAAGTCACTGGGAGTCTTCACCTCCTTCCTGGCTGACAGTTTTTACTTTCTTCCTGAGACATAAGGGTCCCCCCAAACCCCACAGGGAAGAAGGGTACTGTGGGTATTTGGATCTTTCTTGCAGCAGACCCCTCCTCTTTCAGGTCTACAGAGTCAAGGAAAGTTTTCTCAGATCAGTAAAATAATTTCTCCCTGTGGGTCAAATTTTAGATTTTTGTTGTGGTAGATACTACCCGTCGACCAGTTATTGGTTATTTGGAATATGCTGGCACCATTCTGCCCAAACTTTGTTCCATATTTTCGAAATGCATTGTTCAGGGTAGTTCTATCATATCCTCCAATCCATGGGCTGCGGATAATATTCAGTTTCACTTTGTTTTTTTAACATGCTCTGGTTAACCATGATTATCCCAACTTCCATTTTGTATCACTTCTTGACAGACATACCACAAAACATCAATTCTTATTAAAACAAAGTCAAGTAAGTGCAAGACCATGAGAAGAGTTTGTTGCAATATATTGAACTCACATTTGGCTATTGATGTGGTGTGAGGTATACATTTTGTCTTTGTATATACTTTTAGACATATCCCATATATCCCAACCCATTGTAATATCTAGGCTATTTTTCTCTTTTCTTATCGTTTTTATTTATTTATTTTTTTATTGTAAACAAATGGGATACATGTTGTTTGTCTGTTCGTACATGGGTTAAAGGCATACCATTTGTATAATCATAAATTTACATATGGTAATGTTGTTTGATTCATTCTATTATTTTTTTCCCTTCCCCCCCACCCCTCCCACCCTTCTTTTCCCTCTAAACAGTCCTTTCTTCCTCCATTCTTGCCCCGCTCCCTAACCCTAACCCTAACCCTAACCCTAACACTAACTCCTCCCACCCTCCCCCTTATGTGTCATCATCCACTTATCAGCAATATCATCCGTCCTTTAGTTTTTTGAGATTGGCTTATCTCACTTAGCATGATGGTCTCCAATTTCATCCATTTGCCTGCAAATGCCATAATTTTATCATTCTTTATGGCAGAGTAATATTCCATTGTATATATATACCACAGTTTCTTTATCCACTCATCAATTGAAGGACATCTAGGTTGGTTCCACAATCTGGCTATTGTAAATTGAGCAGCTATGAACATTGATGTGGCTGTATCTCTGCAGTATGTTGATTTTAAGTCCTTTGGGTATAAACCAAGGAGTGGGATAGCTGGGTCAAATGGTGGTTCCATTCCAAGTTTTCTAAGGAATCTCCACACTGCTTTCCAGAGTGGCTGCACTAATTTGCAGCCCCACCAGCAATTTATGAGTGTACCTTTCTCCCCACATCCTCGCCAACACCTGTTGCTTGTATTTTTGATAATCGCCATTCTAATTGGGGTGAGATGGAATCTTAGGGTGGTTTTGATTTGCATTTCTCTTATTACTAGAGATGTTGAACATTTTTTCATATGTTTATTGATTGCTTGTACATCTTCTTCTGTGAAGTGTCTGTTCATTTCCTTAGCCCATTTGTCGATTGGATTATTTGTATTGTTGGTGTAGAGTTTTTTGAGTTCTTTATACTTTCTGGAGATTAGTGCTCTATCTGAAGTATGATTGGCAAAGATATTCTCCCACTCTGTAGGCTCTTTCTTCACATTGCTGATAGTTTCCTTTGCTGAGAGAAAGAAAGCTTTTTAGTTTGAATCTATCCCAGTTATTGATTCTTGCTTTTATTTCTTGTGCTATGGGACTCCTGTTGAGGAAGTCTGGTCCTAGACCTACTTTTTCTTCTATAATCTGCAGAGTCTCTGGTCTGATTCCAAGGTCCTTAATCCATTGTGCGTTGAGCTTTGTGCAGGGTGAGAGATATGGGTTTAGTTTCATTCTGTTGCATATGGATTTCCAATTTTCCCAGCACCATTTGTTGAAGAGGCTATCTTTTCTCCATTGCATATTTTTGGCACCTTTGTCTAGTATGAGAAAATTGTATTTATTTGGGTTTGTGTCCATGTCCTCTATTCTGTACCATTGATCTACCTGTCTATTTTGGTACCAATACCATGCCGTCTTTGTTACTATTGCTTTGTAATAAAGTTGAAGTTCGGGTATTGTGATACCCCCTGCTTCATTTTTCCTGCGAAGGATTGCTTTAGCTATTCTGGGTTTCTTATTCTTCCAGATGAATTTCATGATTGCTTAATCTATTTCTGTAAGGTACATCATTGGGATTTTAATTGGAATTGCATTGAATCTGTATAGCACTTTTGGTAGTATGGCCATTTTGACAATATTAATTCGGCCTATCCAAGAACATGGGAGATCTTTCCATCTTCTAAGGTTTTCTTTAATTTCTTTCTTTAGTGTTCTGTACTTAAAGTCAAGAATCACATGATTATTTCAATAGATGCAGAAAAAGCATTTGATAAAATACAGCACCCCTTCAGCTCAAAACACTAGAAAAAATAGGGATAGTGGGAACATTCCTTAACATTATAAAGGCCATCTATGCTAAGTCCATGGGTAATATCATTCTAAATGGTGTAAAACTGAAAGCATTCCCCCTAAAAACTGGAACAAGGCAGGGATGCCCTCTTTCACCACTTCTATTCAACATCGTACTTGAAACGCTAGCCAGAGCAATTAGACCAAAGAAATTAAAGGAATACGAATAGGAAAAGAAGAACTCAAATTATCCCTATTTGCGGATGATATGATTATATACTTAGAGGAACCAGGAAATTCCACCAGAAAACTTTTAGAACTCATAAGTGAAATCAGTAAAGTAGCAGGTTACAAGATCAATGCTCATAAATCCAACGCATTTTTATACATAAGTGATGAATCCTCAGAAAGAGAAATTATGAAAACTACCCCATTCACGATAGCATCGAAAAAAATAAAATACTTGGGAATCAATCTCACAAAAGAGGTGAAAGACCTCTTCAATGAGAACTACAGAACACTAAAGAAAGTAATTAAAGAAAACCTTAGAAGATGGAAAGATCATTTTTAAATAACACTTCAAATGGTTTTCCAATTATCCTTTTCTGTTGTTTTAATATCATTTGATAATTGCCTTTTAAATTATAAAATCTAATATAATTTGTGATTTTACAAGCCTATCAAACAATACATTCATCAATGTTTTTATCATGTGTTTATTTGCATTTGTGTCAAATATTTTAATTCTGCTTTTAGTTTTAACTTCCAATTAGACATTATCATAATGACCTAATAGTCAATGTCTATATAGATCTATTCATATGTTTACCAATTTCTTTTTTCATCAATTTTTATCTCCAGATTTCTTGTGTCATTTTCTGACTTTCTAGAGTGCATAATTTTTAATATAATGACAATTTGTTAATGTTACACCTCTTAGTTTCTGTGTGTCAGAAAATCTTGTTTTAGTCTCGTCTCTAAATGATAGTCTTTGTAGGATAACTAATCTTGCTTAATAATAATTTTCTTCCAATACTATGAAATACATCAATGTTTTTTCCTTTATTTCTATTAAAGAGTCCTTCATCAGTCACGTTGGTTTTTTTTTTTTTTTAATTTTCTTTATTGATTGATGTGGTGCTTCGGATTAAACCCAGAGATACCATTTACCACAGAGCTACAACTCTAGCTCTATATATTTATTTAATTATTTATTTATTTTGAACAGGGTCTTTCGAAGTTGCTAGAGGGTCTTGATAAATTATTGAGGCTGGCCTCCAACTTGCAGCCCTCCTGCCTCAGTGTCCAGAGTAACTGGTATTACAGGCATGTGCCACCATGCCCAACCACATTGTCATTCATTTTTAGGCACTATTTGTCTGATTCTTTTATCATATGGAATAATTTTATTTCTTAATAGAAAATATCTTTATAGTTGTAATTTTGTACACTGTAATTGTTCTTATTGTTTTAGAACAAGCATCAGGAAACTTTTTCTGTAAGGGATGACATAGTAAACATTCTAGGTTTTTCAGGTCAGAAGGTTTCTGTGACAACTACTCTACTCTGATATTACAGCAAATAGTAGCTGTAGATAATACGTAAACAAGTGAGTGTGGTTGTGTTGCGATAAATTTTATCTATAGAAACAGGTGGAGGACCTGATTTTTGACCTGCATTCCTTATTTGTCAACCTCTTCTTTAGATAGTACCTATGTACTGCCTTTTCTGAGTAATGAATAAATTAACATGTTTCTTCCTTTCCACTCCCTTTCCTTCATGACTGAATATTAGTAATATTCCTTCTTCAATTTTCATCTTTATATTGATTTATGTATAGGCATATGGGTATATTTATTGTTTTAAGTTATGTATTTTGATACAAAATACAAAAATAATAAAAAATAGCATATTTAACTTTTCCTTTCTGTCATATTTGTTGGTTATTGCATTTCAGTCTTATAAAGACTTATATCTTCCACCTTCTGTTCTATCACCCTAAACAAAAGGTCACATAGCTGGTAATTGGTAAAGCTAGGATGTGGAACTTACACAGCCTGAGTTGTTAACAATTATGCTGTCTGAGCCTGTTCAGGTGTTGTAACAAAATTCCATAGATGGGGTAGCATATAAATAGCATTCATTTCTCATAGTACTGGAGGCTGGATAGTATAATATCAAGGTACCTGCAGATGCAAAGTCTGATGATGGCCTGTTCCTCATAGATTGTGCCTTATTGTGGAATCCTCACATGATAAGAAAATCCAACAAGCTCCTTTGATCCTCTTTTATAAGGGCACTATTTATATCTGTGGGGGCTCCATAATCATGATCTCATCACCCCCCCCCAAATTTCCCACCTTTTGATACCACCATATTGGAGGTTACGATTTCAATATACAAATTTGGGGAGATACACATTCAGATCATAGCAGTCATATTTTTCTGAAACTAGGATAGGTCTAGTACTAAAACCTAACAAACTGTGGAAATGGGAGGAGACTACTCACTTATGAATATAGGTGTGAAAATGAAAATGCAGTAAAACAAAGTCTATATGTTATTAAAAGTTATCCAGCAGTACCACTGGGTTAAATTTCAGAAAGTGAATTTGATTAAATATATCATTTCAGTAAAACCAATTTTTAATCCCAATTCAAATTTTGAGATATTTACTAAAGTCTACCCATTTCTAAGAAAAGAATTTAAAATCTAGTTTTAAAAAGGGTGATTTGGATAATTTCTCAACATTAAAATGGATATCTTAGACTAATAGCCCATATCGTATTTAATGGGGAAATATTGGAAGTGAAAAATATAACAAGGATGACTCTTACTATATCCCCTTAACATTATTCTAAAAGTTGAAACCAGTGCAGTTAGAAATAAAAGAACTATTATACGTATAGCTAACTGAAAAGGAAGAAATAACATTAACGTGGAGTCTATTACTGTCTCATTTGTAGGGGAATTTCTATTCAGTTTCAGTTTAGGCAAAGAATAAAGGTTTTGTTTTATTCTGTTCATGCTCTCATCGTCATATAAGGTATCCAATCCTCTTCCCCTTTCTTCATGTGAACTCAGATTATTGGGACTTTCTAATGACAGGCTATCCACAAATGAAAAATCAGAGAAACCCACCCTGCCTCCAAAACCTCTGAAAATCATTTTCCTTTATCTTTTTGTCCATTGTACCTTCCTAGTGTGACTTTCCATTCAAACTTCTGTCTTTCCTTTTTCCCTTTTGTACAAGTCTAGTGTTATTTGTACTTTTGAAAGCAGAAAAAAAATATCCACATAAGAACTTGTTTGGCAATTTAGAGCTAAGGTTTTTGTTTTTGTTTAATCTGTGTTCTTGAATAAATATGAACTGAGGTAGAAAAATGTTCAACAGAAACAAGAAACAATGGAAAAAATGGGAAAACAATGGAAAAATACCAAAAAAACAACAAAATAAGTACTCAGACCCAAAACTGCCAAATTTGCAACCAGGACCCTATACAGAGTAT
Organism: Sciurus vulgaris; assembly: GCF_902686455.1. Taxonomy (NCBI): domain Eukaryota; kingdom Metazoa; phylum Chordata; class Mammalia; order Rodentia; family Sciuridae; genus Sciurus; species Sciurus vulgaris. The sequence continues at coordinate 52,195,690 of NC_136466.1, forward strand.
AAAGGGTTCTTGAGTGAGCACACAGGAAATATTAGCTACTAATTCTTGAGAAACTCATCTGTCTGCCAATTAATCATTTCTACCATTTTCAATCTTTCACTTACTTTGGGTATAATTAAAACTTTATTGGTACCATCATTCAGTTTATCTAGCTTAGGACATAGAGCTACCTATTGCTTGGTGTTGGACAGTATGATTAACAATTCCATATGGGTGGACATACTTTCTCAAAAGGAAATTAGGGTATAAATTTCTTTTTGTAAAATCATAGGAAGACTTGGGAGGCAAAGGCAGGAGAATCACAAGATCAAGACCAGCCTCAGCAATTTCCCTCAGCAACTTAGTGAGATCTTGTCTCAAAATAAAAAATAAAATGTCCTGGAGATGTAGCTCAGTGGTAAAGCACCACTGAGTTCAATTGCCAATACCAAAAAAAATTTAAAAATTAAAAAAAAAATAAAAATCACTCTAATAATGAATGACTCTGCTATCTTCTATAGAGCAATGATGTAACTCACTAGTTTGCAAAGACTGATTGGTAATATTGTCTACAAATTTGGTTGGCTCAAGATTTATGCATTAGTTTGGTAAAAACATGCAAAATCAAGGCCCAACTGTATTTGAGTCATTAATTTAAAAAGGAGTTTTAACTTATCAGCCTTTATCATTACACTTGTCTCCTGTCCCCATTATTTACTTCAGTGTTGTGAATGCTGGTTTGTCTCAGTATGTAAAAGAAAATAGGAATCAGCAATATTCTGTTTCTACCAAGGTGCAGGCATATTCTTAGTCACTGTATCATAGTTCACTTTTTGGTTTTATGGCTTTATTTTTTTCTCTCATAAGCTGGTGCCTTTCCCATAGTTAAACAAATCATTTTCAACATATTATAAGTACCCTAGTATTCCTTATCTGTGGGAGATACATTCTAAGATCCCCAGTGGATGCCAGAAATCTTGTATATTACCAATTCCTATGTATAATATGTTTTTCTATATGCACATACCTATGATAAAGTTTAATTTATAAATTAGTTACAGTAAGATATTTAACAATATCAACTAATAATAAAATAGGACAGTCACAACAATATGCTGCAAAAGAAATGTTCCTTTCACCTGTTCAACGAAAGGAGGCACTTTATGATTTCTCTTTGGCATATATAAATTGTCAATATCACTACTCTTGTACTTCTGGATCATTTTTCAGGTAAACTTAAGGTTACCTGAATACAAGCACTGTGATAATGTGATAGTCCAAAAATACTAAATGATAATCAATTCTATAACTGAGATAATTACTGGGTGACTAAGAGGGTAGCATATAAAGTATGAATATGCTGGAGAAAATGTTGATGCACATCCTGATCAGGAAGGAGCAGAAAAGCCTGAGATTTCATGATGCTACTTAGAAAGGTACCCAATTTAAAACACATGAATTGTTTATCTCTGGAATTTTTCATTTAGTATTTTTGGATCATGGTGGACCTCAGGAACTAAAACCACAGAAAGTAAAACTGTAGCTACACATGCATTCACTTTTCCAAGTCATTCATTCCAAGCCTGTTTTTTCCTCCCTCCTCTGAAAAGCAATAAAATTTTTCTCAGTGGTGGAAATTTCCCATAAATATGACCTTATTTATTAAAGATTCTCATAAACCCTGCAAAACCAATCTGAGACACACTGAGTAACAAAGATGAAGTGGTTTCTTTACCATGGAAAAAGAGTGGCACGTTCACCAAGCAGCCGTCTTGGTGCCTCATCGTCTTGCATTTGTCCTACTTCAGCATGGTTTTGGATGTAGAATGATGCATTTTCAAGCAGAGACTGAGCCAAGGACAATTGATCAAATTTTTTGGTATGAACATGCTTATCATGGATCCCCATGGAAGTAAGAAAGAATGCACTTAAATCCCAAATATAAAATATCAAATTCTAAACATTAAGTTCTGTGTGAAGAAAAGAACTTAATCATGATATTTTAGAAGTGAAAGGGGCCTTAGAGTCACGTGGACCATGTATTTAGTTTTCAATGAATAAAATGAGAGAGAGGATACATTAGTGGCACCCACCACTTATTGGATGGTTTTCACATACCAACAGAATGCTCTCAAATCTTATTGGCAGGAAAATGAACCAGTGAACTTATAATGATATATCATTAAATTAATACAAAATAAGTACAATAATTCCAGCATGGGGATCATACACACATAGCTGACAGACTGACCACATTGCTTAATGCAAGTGCCACCCCTTGCTCAAAAACTTCAAAGATTTTTCATGGCCTTCAGAATGAAGTTCAAACTTCTTAGCTTGCTCTTAATGTTCCCTTTGATCTTGTCTCAACAGATGTTTCCATGTGTGTGGGAAGCCATCCTTATCTAGCAGAATCAGACAAGGTTAAGCCACAGGGTACAGAGGCCTGACTTCTAGGAACTGGCAGCCATGGAGGTCTGTCCCAGATTGCCTTAAGTATGTGGCACTGTGTGGGAGTGGTTCCCTGTCTAGTTCTGTGATAGTTTCCCTGAGAAAATGCCTCCCCCAACTCCACCCCTTCCTGTTCATCACAGAAGAAGTTCCTCCCGGTCTTGGCCCCCTTTACCTATGCGACCATAAATGAAGGAGTGGTGGGCTACTCCATCTTGTTAGAAGTCATATCTGGTATGGCCCAATCTGTCACGCCCCCTCCCATTTAAAAAGAGTTTTGGCGCTTGTGTGTTAGATAAGTGTATGGGTAACTGATTGATTTATAGCCAACATTGTCTTCCAGCAGTTAACCCTTTTCTCATCCATGTGCAATTGGGCAGAAACCCCCACACATGTTTTGCCCAACTCTTGACTCCATGAAACATATGCTCAGCCAAACTAGAAGACTAAATGGAGAGAATAAACTCCAGGTCCCTTGTACATGCCATAGGACTTGGAGATCACTAATGAAAAGGAAATCTCTATATGGACACAAGTAGAATATGTGGGAAGGTTGCATCTCCCTTTGCTTAAAGAATAAATACTACACACACATGTGTGTACACACACACACACATGTCTAATTTAACTTTCTCTCCCTCCAAGTGCCCTGATGGTTTAAATTCAAAAAAAGAAGAAATGGTAACATTTAGGTCACCAGGAAGCTTCCTGCCACAGACCTGTAATTTGCTTTCCAAGTTGCCAGCTACTGATCCCTTTGTGTCCTGGATTATGTGCATTTAATGCACCTTGCCAAGATTTGGGCTGGAGTAAAATTATAATATCCCTTTATAAATTAGGGTTTCATATGGAAATACGGACATGGTTTTTAAGTGATGCATATTTTCCAAGTATAAGACATACAAACTGCTTAGTTCAGCAGTATTTTCAAAAAGTAGCCAAAGGACAGCTGATATCAATTACACTATAGGCTTAAGTACATGTGTGTGGAGAAAGAAATGTGTCCTTGTATTCTTATTTACATTATTAAAAGAGACAAAGTTTAAAGTGCTTTCTTGGAAACTTATTTTCTCTCCATTTGCTAGCTTCAATCACTATTATGTTTAAAATAATCAATAAATAATATCTTTACAGGGAGCAAAGAGGTATATTTTCAACAGTTTATAGTCAATGAAAGGATAGAGAATGAGTGCAGATGCTGTGAACCATTCAGATATTCACAGAGAGAAAACTTCCACTTTTCATTATATGAACATAACATTGACCTCCTGTGTTCATGAGCTGGGACCACATGTAAAGCTGGAAACACTTTAAACTAATTTAGATCATCAACTTATCACTTGCCTTTTCTCAATTATTTTCCATCTTAACAAGATTAAATAATTCATAAAATGAGTGAAATAATTCATAAAAGAGAGGTGGAAGGAAAGATAATAGTACACTAATTTGTTTATGCTCTAAAGCCTATGGGTCCCTGATTTGTAGTACATGCAAACTTTCTGTGATAAACATAGTCACAGGATGTGTCCCTGGGATCAGAACTTGATTTGTGAACTTCAGCTATTCTCCTCTGTGTGCTGGCATCAAGCAGGTGAATTCATATGTGCTGTGGTAATGTCCAATGTCCCACACAACAAAGAGACAGTGGTCAGTTGCATACAGAGAAGACAGAGGATAGCAATTTGTTGCCTCACAAATTTGTGTTCACATCACAAGTGAGGTCAAGTTTATCTTTAGAGAGATTAATGCTAAATACCCCACCCCCAAGACAGGAACACAGATCTATCAAAATTGTTAGCTTTTAATTTTGCCACTAGTACAAAGGACTTGCTTTGAGTACTTAGCTTTTCCTTTATACCCTGTTTTATCTTAGAATACTAAACATAAAGAGACAATTATCTGTGCTTAAGTTAAACTTGCCAGTTACACACAGATAATTTTCTATACTTAAAATATTGTCTAATATATTTCTCTTGGCTACCACTGCTGATGCTTCGTTCCACAAATGAAGGAGCACATGACTCTTGAGATGTTTTTATGAGATTTTTAAAAATAGAATTCTCACATATTTAAAATCATTATTAAAATACAATGGGGGAGTAATGACATGTTTTATCCACCACTATTATTTAAACTGTATAAGTTTTTACTTAGAAATGAAATATTTCTATTTTATCTGTGAATTAGAAGGCTTGGGTCTACTTTTCTCATTTCATTAGATGGAAGCTTCTGAACTGTTCATATTCTCATATAAAGAAAAATCACTGAGAAATGACTTGGATTTCAGAAAGTTTAAGGCCAAACATCAGGATGTCTAGCAGTTAAAAACAACTGGGTGAGTCACAAGGTCAATGACGGCACTACCTTATGTGAAAATCCTTAAATTCAGCAGGGATCAGGAATGTACTCTGAACTGATACAGATCTTTTGAAAGATGGAAGAAATGGCTTTCAGCACATGGAGTGTTTCATCTAGATCTTTCTTCGAGAATGACATGGCCTTTATTAGATGTTCTTTAATGCTAACTAACTGTAGATGATTTGGGCTGTAATAGACATTTTTTAGAAATCCTACCTATAATATGTTGGAATAAACTTTACTGAAGTTAATTGCTGTGCCTTCTCAATAGTCTTGATAAGCTGTACTTAATGTTTTCAGTTCAAAAGATAATGGGATCAGTGGTTAATGAATCATCTTAAAGACTCATTTGATTGTGTCAAATGACATAGAAAAAATTATAAATGCAAATCATAACAAATTTCTCCCTTTGGTAAGGCATAAGCTTTGTATTTGTTCACATTGATAATCACCTGAAAAATGAAAGAGCAACTCAAAAGTCAGGAAGCCCACGCGCTTATTGGTGACAAACATTCCCGGGAATATCTCGGACAACTTGGTAAGAAATCAATGTTCCTTGATTTTTCATTCTTTGGGGAAATCTTAGTTGTATCCTGATCATAATCCCTGTCATCTTCCCTGTAGGCTGAACTGTGATTTTGAAAAAAAAAAAATATGTATTATCTCTCTCTTGCTGTTCTCTCCCCCTGACTCACTTTCTTTCTCCTCCTCACTTTCCACTCTCTCTAGCACACGCCCTTTCTCTTTCCTTTCTCTTTTCCTCTCATTTTCTCTCTTACCCTGCAGGGAGACACTCTGTTTGCTTAATAAACTCCCTTATGTGATTTCCCGTGTCCGGTGTGGTTTTCGTGGGATTCTTTACATTGGTGTTGTGACTCGGGATGAGTCCTTCCACTGTTTCTTAAGCAAGTGGAAACCCATCTGACGCCCCAGTGACCCCAGTACTACACAGCCCCACTTTCCATTTGCCCAGACGCTCAGCTTTTTGCATGCAACACCAGACTTCATATTGGTGAGTTCCCTTAGAAAGCCATCAAAACTTAATGATATTTGGCTACAGTAATCAATCCAAAATGTCCACGTAATGGCACACAACTTCCGTGAGCTAGTGCGCAGATGGAAAGGGATTCCTTATCTTCAAGTCTCTTCTTTCTTGTGCTTCTATGCTCTCCTGCCTCCTTCTTTCCCCCTCTTTAATCCCTCCTCCTCCTCCTCCAACTTGGACTCAGCTGTTTCTGCTTCCATTCCCCAGCCCAGCCCACCTAGTCCTCCTGCCAGGAGGTCCCACATATGCCAGTGTGGAGGGAGTAACCAGCCCAACCATGAGTGGCATGTCCCTAAGGAGTATGATATAAGCAGCCCCATTCCCCACAAGTAGTGGGAGATAATGTTTCACAATTTTCTGCATCCAAACCTGAATTGATTACTAACCAGGAAAAAGAGTTAAAATGTCCTAGGCATCAAGTTTCTGCTAGAACCTGTTAGCTCCTTTCAGATCCAGATCTCAGCCAAGGCTTACATTGAAATGTAGATGGAGGAAGGCTAAATGGGAGACCAGTCTCAAACCCAAGGAAAAAAAAGTGTCCATTTTAAATGTCTCCTGGACTGCAACTCAGAATACCTTTTCTCTCCCTTTCACCTCTTCTCTCTTCCTCATTTTCCCATGCTATAATTAATGGCCATTATCATTTTTCTTCTAGGACTCTTGTTTTTCTTAAATGCTAGCTCACGATTTTGATCCTACATACCTAGGTTAATGATTTTTGATCAGTTCTTTTTATCCAACTCTAGAGTTATTTTTGAACATCTGTTACATTGCAGTGGAGATAAACATTACAAGGCCTTTACTTTTGTGTTAAATATAAGCAAGCATAAAAATTAAAATTTAAAAAAATGGATCCAAATACTTTTAATTCACGTTATTTAAAAGGTTCAATTTAAATTGGGTAAAATAATAGAAGCAAAATGTCTTTAAAATTAACTCACAAGTCTCTAGGTTATCAAACTCATTGAAAGTTGATGTTTATAAAATGTCTAACATCAAATTTTCTAGGACTTTTCTTCCACAGGAAGATGGCAAATACTTTCTAAAAGTTGAGAGCCAATTTATTTAAAGGTTAAACATGAAAGCATTTTGCCACTCTGCCACACAAAAGGACAGTTAAAAGCTCTCTCAGCTTTTCTTTAATTCATATTTTCGATATAATGTTAAATTGTGTTAACTAATATTCATATAGACTCAGGAGTCAAAATATGTAAACTTCTTAAAATGACATTTAAGAAAGAGGGTACTGCACAGTAGCAAAAATGGAACAATAGTGATTGAGACTGGGGTCTCTGAGCTCATGACTTTGGACAGTGGACTTCCTTGAGAGCTACACAGAGCTCCTAACATTGCACTTTGCAGCTCTGAAAAAAGTTATGTTAATGTCCTAGTCTCTGTAACTTTCCTGAAAAAAAAAATAATGCTTACATACATATATAAAGGTGGCTGACATAACTCTTTAGATCTCCATTTCCATCAAAGAACAGAGTTCCTTCTGATCTCAGCTTAATCTGCAAAATCTGTGGGTTTTTTTTTTACTTTTTTTTATTAAAAATCATAAATTTACATAGGGCAATCTTGTTTGATTCATTCTGTTATTTTTCCCTTCCCCCCACCCCTCCCACCCCTCCCACCCCTCTTTTCCCTCTATACAACCTTCCTTCCTCCATTCTTACCACCCTCCTTATCCCTGTCCCTAAACCTAACCCTAACCCTAATGCTAACACCTCCTACCCCCCATTATATGTCCTCATCTGCTTATCAGCGAGATCATTCATCTTTTAGTTTTTTGAGATTGGCTGATCTCACTTAGCATGATATTCTCCAATTTCATCCATTAGCCTGCAAATGCCATAATTTTATCATTCTTCATGGCGGAGTAATATTCCATTGTATATATATGCCACAGTTTCTTTATTCATTCATCAACTAAAGGGCATCTAGGTTGGTTCCACAATCTGGCTATAATGAATTGAGCAGCTATGAACATTGATGTGGCTTTATCTCTGTAGTATGCTGATTTTAAGTCCTTTGGGTATAGGCCAAGGAGTGGAATACCTGGGTCAAATGGTGGGTCCATTCCAAGCGTTCTGAGGAATCTCCACACTGCTTTCCAGAGTGGCTGCACTAATTTGCAGCCCCACCAGCAATGTATGAGTGTACCTTTTTCCCCACATCCTTGCCAACACCTATTGTTACTTGTGTTCTTGATAATCACCATTCTAATTGTGGTGAGATGAAATCTTAGGGTAGTTTTGATTTGCATTTCTCATATTACTAGAGAAGTTGAACATTTTTTAATGTATCTGTTGATTGCTTGTACATCTTCTTCTTGAAGTGTCTGTTCATTTCCTTAGCCCATTTGTTGATTGGATTATTTGTATTCTTGGTGTAGAGTTTTTTGAGTTCTTTATAGATTCTGGAAATTAGCACTCTATCTGAAGTATGAGTGGCAAAGATATTCTCGCACTCTGTAGGCTCTCTCTTCACATTACTGATAGTTTCCTTTGCTGATAGAAAGCTTTTTGTTTGAATTTATCCCAGTTGTTGATTCTTGCTTTTATTTCTTGTGCTATGGGAGTCCTGTTAAGGAAGTCTGATCCTAAGACAACAAGTTGAAGGTTTGGACCTACTTTTTCTTCTATAAGATGCAGGGTCTCTGGCCTGATTCCAAGGTCCTTGGTCCATTTTGAGTTGAGTTTTGTGCAGGGTGAGAGAAAGGTGTTTAATTTCATTCTGTTGCATATGGTTTTCCAGTTTTCCCAGTACCATTTGTTGAAGAGGCTATCTTTTCTCCATTGCATATTTTTGGCACCTTTGTCTAGTATGAGAAAATTGTATTTATTTGGGTTTGTGTCCATGTCCTCTATTCTGTACCATTGATCTACCTGTCTATTTTGGTACCAATACCATGCCGTTTTTGTTACTATTGCTTTGTAATAGAGTTGAAGATCCGGTATTGCGATACCCCCTGCTTCGCTCTTTCTACTGAGGATTGCTTTATCTATTCTGGGTTTCTTATTCTTCCAGATGAATTTCATGATTGCTTGCTCTATTTCTGTAAGGTACACCATTGGGATTTTAATTGGAATTGCATTGAATCTGTATAGCACTTTTGGTAGTATGGCCATTTTGACAATATTAATTCTGCTTATCCAAGAACATGGGAGATCTTTCCATCTTCTAAGGTTTTCTTTAATTTCTTTCTTTAGTGTTCTGTAGTTCTCATTGTAGAGGTCTTTCACCTCTTTGGTGAGATTGATTCCCAAGTATTTTATTTTTTTCGATGCTATTGTGAATGGGGTTGTTTTCCTAATTTCTCTTTCTGAAGATTCATCACTTATGTATAAAAATGCATTGGATTTATGAGCATTGATCTTGTAACCTGCTACTTTACTGAATTCACTTATGAGTTCTAAGAGTTTTCTGGTGGAATTTCCAGGTTCCTCTAAATACATAATCATGTCATCAGCGAACAGGGATAGTTTGAGTTCTTGTTTTCCAATTCGTATCCCTTTAATTTCTTTGGTTTGTCTAATTGCTCTGGCTAGAGTCTCAAGAACAATGTTGGTAGAATTGGTGAAAGAGGGCATCCCTGCCTTGTTCCAGTTTTTAGGGGGAATGCTTTCAGTTTTTCACCATTTAGAATGATATTGGCCATGGGCTTAGTGTAGATGGCCTTTACAATGCTAAGGAATGATCCCACTACCCCAGTTTTTTCTAGTGCTTTGAGCATGAAGGGATTCTGTACTTTATCGAATGTTTTTTTCTGCATCTATTGAAATAATCATGTGATTCTTAACTTTTAGTGTGTTGATATGATGAATGACATTTATTGATTTCTGGATGTTGAACCAACCTTGCATCCCTGAGATAAAACCCACTTGATCCGTGGAGCACTATCTTTTTAATATATTTTTGTATGTGATTTGCTAAAATTTTGTTGAGAATTTTTGCATCGATGTTCATTAAGGATATTGGTCTGAAATTTTCTTTCCTCGATGTGTCTCTGTCTGCTTTAGGAATCAGGGTGATATTGGTTTCATAGAATGAGTTTGGGAGTGTTCCCTCCTCTTCTATTTTATGGAATACTTTGAGAAGTATTGGAATGAGCTCTTCTTTAAAGGTTTTGTAGAACTCGGCTGAGAACCCATCTGGTCCCGGACTTTTCTTTGTTGGTAGGCTTTTGATGACCTCTTCTATTTCATTGCTTGAAATTGATTTATTTAAGTTGTGTATGTCCTCCTCGTTCAGTTTAGGTAATTCATATGTCTCTAGAAACTTGTTGATGTCTTCGAGGTTTTCTGTTTTGTTGGAATATAGATTTTCAAAATAGCTTCTAATTATGTTTTGTATTTCACTCGTGTCTGTTGTGATATTTCCTTGTTCATTCTGAATTTTAGTAATTTGAGTTTTCTCCCTCTTTCTCTTTGTTAGTGTGGCTAAGGGTTTATCAATTTTGTTTATTTTTTCAAAGAACCAACTATTTATTTTGTTAATTTTTCCAATTGTTTCTTTTGTTTCAATTTCGTTGATTTCGGCTCTGATTTTAACTATTTCCTTTCTTCTACTACTTTTGGTGTTGGTCTGCTCTTCTTTTTCTAGGGCTTTGAGCTGTAGTGTTAAGTTGTTTATTTGTTGATTTCTACTTCTTTTGTTGAATGCGCCCCATGAAAAAAATCTTCCTCTAAGTACTGCTTTCATAGTGTCCCAGAGGATTTTGATATGATGTTTCTTTGTTCTCATTTACCTCTAAGAATTTTTAAATTTCCTTCCTAATATCTTCTGTTATCCATTCATCATATAGTAGCATATTGTTTCATCTCCAGGTGTTGGAGTAGTTTCTGTTTTTTACTCTTTCATTCATTTCTAACTTCAATCCATTATGATCTGATAGAATACAAGGTAGTGTCTCTATCTTCTTGTATTTGCTAACAGTAGCTTTGTGGCATAGTATATGGTCTATTTTAGAGAAGGATCCATGTGCTACTAAGAAGAAAGTGTATTCGTTCTTTGTTGCATGGTATATTCTATATAAGTCGGTTAAGTCTAAATTGTTGATTGTGTTATTGAGATCTATGGTTTCTCTATTCAATTTTTGTTTCGACGATCTATCCAGCAGTGAGAGAGGTGTGTTAAAATCGCCTAGTATTATTGTGTTGTGGTCTATTTGATTTCTGGAATTGAGAAGGATTTGTTTGACGTACATGGATGGGCCAATGTTCGGGGCATAGATATTTATGATTGTTATGTCTTGCTGATTTATGCTTCCCTTAAGCAGTATGTAATGTCCTTCTTTATCCCTTCTGACTAGTTTTGTCTTGAAGTCCACATTATCTGAAATGAGGATGGATACTCCAGCTTTTTTGCTGTGTCCGTGTGCATGGTATGTTTTTCCCATCCCTTCACCTTTAGTCTATGGGTATCTCTTTCTATGAGAAGAGTCTCTTGCAGGCAGCATGTTGTTGGATTTTTCTTTTTAATCCAATCTGCCAGTCTATGTCTTTTGGTTGATGAGTTCAGGCCATTAACATTCAGGGTTATTATTGTGATATGATTTGTATTCACAGTCATTTGACTCATTTTTGTTTTTTTGACATGATTTGGTTTCTCCTTTATTTGGTTATTCCTTTAGGCTAGTTCCTCCCGTTGCTGATTTGCATTGTTGTTTTTCATCTCTTCCTCATGGAATATTTTGCTGAGAATGTTCTGTAATGCTGGCTTTTTTTTTGTAAATTCCTTTAGCTTTTGTTTATTATGGAAGTATCTTATTTTGTCGTCAATCTGAAAGTAAGTTTTGCTGGGTATAAGATTCTTGGTTGGCATCAGTTTTCTTTCAGGGCTTGGTAAATGTTGTTCCAGCCCCTTCTAGCTTTTAGGGTCTGGATTGAAAAATCTGTTGATATCTGTATTGGTTTCCCCTGAATGTAATTTGATTCTTTTCTCTCGCAGCCTTTAAACTTCTGTGTTTATTTTGTATGTTAGGTATTTTCATAATAATGCACCTTGGTGTGGGTCTGTTGTAATTTTGTATATTTGTAGTCCTATAAGCCTCTTGTACTTGGTTTTCCATTTCATTCTTCAGATTTGGGAAATGTTCTGATGTATTTCATTGAATAGATTGTTCATTCCTTTGGTTTGTTTCTCTAAGCCTTCCTCAATCCCATTAATTCTTAAATTTGGCCTTTTCATGATATCCCATAATTCTTGTAGATTCTGTTCATGATTTGTTACCATCTTCTCTGTTTGGTCAACTTTGTTTTCAAGATTAAATATTTTGTCTTCAATATCTGAGGTTCTGTCTTCCAGGTGTTCTATCCTATTGATTATGCTTTCTATGGAGTTTTTAACTGGGTTTATCGTTCCCTTCATTTCAAGGATTTCTGTTTGTTTGTTTTTTTCAGTATCTCTAACTCTTTATTGAAATCATCTCTTGCTTCCCGTATTTGCTCTTTTAACTGTTGATTGGTTCGATCATTTAATGCCTTCATTTGCTCTTTCATCTCCTCCTTCAATGCCTGCATTTGCTCTTTCATCTCCTTGTTTGCTTCTCTGATTGTTTTAATTATGTACATTCTGAACTCCCTTTCTGACATTTCTTCTGCTGTGCTGTCATTGGGTTTTATTGATATAGTATCTAGGTTTGTTTGTGACATTTTCTTCACTTGTTTTTGCATATTGGTCAGATGTCAGTGGGACTCTGTGATATTGCAGATTTCCTCTATTGGCTTATAATGTCCCTGTAGTATGCCAGTGTGTCACCTCCCAGCCTTTAGTAGCCTGAAGTCTTGGAGTAACTTGATAATGCAGTGCTTCCAAAGAAAGCTGTCCCTAGCCCACTACTGGTTCCAGGGCTTGGAGCTGGCTCTGTGTGGAAAGGCTCTCACTGGGGGGCCTGCTCCGAGAAGCTGGCCGTGTGGGAGGAACCCACCGCTGGAGTGCCCAGGGCTGCCTGGAGAAGACTCTAGCTGCCCTGCCCTACTCTAATAAGCCGCCCGAATCCGGGCCTGTCCCGAGTGGGGGAGACTCACCCCGTGGTTCTATTTTAGTCCGAGTCTCTCAATGCCTCCCCTTCTTGAATCCTGGGTTCTGGAGTGAGTGGAGTTGCAGTCACCCTCTAGTCTGCCATCTTGGATAGCCCCATGGAAAAAGCCTACGGCCAGAGGTGGGCAGGGCCTCCTGGAGAGGTCTCTGGCTACCTTGTTCTGGTCCCAGAGGCTGCTTGCGGGTCGGAGGTCTCTGCTGGCTTGGGGACTTGTGGCTGACTCTGTGTAGAAAGGCTCTCACTGGGCGGTCTGCTCTGAGAAGCTAGCCTAGAAAGGCGCTTCCCGCTAGAGGGAGCCGGGCTGCTTGGGGAAGTCCCTGGCTGCCCTGTCCTGGTCTCTGAAGCAACCTGTGGGCGGGCTGAAGCTTGCCATGCGCTGGCTTAGGGACTTGGAGCTGGTTGTGTGCAGCAAGGCTCTCACTAGGGGGCCTGCTCTGAGAAGCTGGAGAATCTGACCCTGTGGGAGGAGCCCACCGCTGGAGTGCTCAGGGCTGCCTGGGGGAGACTCTAGCTGCCCTGCCCTACTCTAATAAGCCGCCCGAATCCGGGCCTGCTGCCCGGGCTGGGCTTCAAAATCTGTGTTTATAAACCTTTATTTTCTAATATTCCTTCGCCCCTCACTGAACTTGAGAATTTGGTCAAGCTGGTCATGGCAAAAGAGGAAAACATTAGCTTCAAGAAAAGTTCCACCTTACCTGAGATAAGGCTCTGCCTCACAACCCTGCTGCACGTTACAATGGCCCTAAAGTAAGCCAGACTTTAACTCATTTAAAGTTGTGTTCAAAAGTTTGATGTTTGTTGTAAAGATTACTGTGATCTCAAATAGGGGATATAATGAATAACTCAGCCAAAATTCAAGATAGCTATTGCACAAACTGAATGTTTTACTCTTGGTGATTCCATTTTGTATTTTCCTTGTAAACTCTGTTGCCTGATATTTTGCAGAAGTACACTATAGATTAACTTGAAAAGCCATCACCTATAGGACAGATAATGTAGACCCCAATTAGATAAAAGGGGGTAAATAACTGTAAAGTTATAGACATTGAAGTTAAAGCCCAGTATTCTTACTTTATGACTGGTGAGACTGGCTTGCTTGATGGTTAAGATCAAACTTAGAGATTGAGATTAAATACAGAAGTCAAGAAAAGTACATATTTGGGTCTTACCCTCAAAGTCAGGGAATAAGAGGACTTCTCTAAGGAGCTTTGCAACTCTGGGTGAGTCACACAACCTCCTGATCAAGAAGATTGATGAGGCCACTAGAGAATGAAAAGACACTCAGTGCACCTGATGCAGAGGAGGGTCATGGAAAAAGGGAGACACCACTAATGCTTCTGAGAAGCCACCTCATGGAGGAGACTCTGCCTAACCAATGGCACTAATGTAGCTAAGAAGCTGCTCTTAAGTTCTCTATGAGTGACCCCTGTGGGAACTCAGCTGACTCTTTAAGAGACAGGAACAGGTCACTTTGACCAGCTTGATTTTAAACACCTAGCAAAATAGTTTAAACCAAAAATATAGTCATTCTTGGGCATTTAAAACAAATAATAGTTAAATATAACTTAAGATGTACACTTCTCTGTGTTAGCCCACTAGAATAAAAACTGCCAGAGTCAGAAGTTTTAGTCAGTTTAAGGCCTACAAACACAGGTAGGCTTAATCTATGTTTGCTAGTATCTCTACTAAATGTTGTGTTTACATTCCCAACTAACCTAGACAATGTTAAAGTTCCCAAATAAAGGCCTTGTCCTCTCCAGCCTTTGCTAGGCCTTGTTATGGGAACAACTCAGTTCTTCCACCCCTGGTGAGGAACTATTGACTTCTGTCATCTTTATGATATTCATTGGCAGGTTCCAGATTCTGCAACATTTATATTGTATTAGTCTCATTTCAGTATTCATGTCTTTTTGTTCTTCTCTCATAGAAGCACCCATCCCCAGACGCCTTTACAACCTACTCTTCCCCAACAAGACTTCTACCATGGACCCCTCGATTAACTCAATTTCTAAAAAGGGAACTCCAAACTGCTTGCCCCACGCTGCCCCCTCCCAGCTCGAAGAAGCCAGAACGGTCATCGCCCCCTTTCCCTATAGCAGTAAAGGAGTTAAGCCAGAATTAGGTATAGGCAGTTAGTGTAGAAATCAGGGATCAGTCAAATTGAGGATATGAAGTCCTTGAAAACCATCTGCCTCTGGAAGTCTGGAAGACTGCCCCTGGGAGAATGGACTTTTCACATCTCACCTGCAAAACCAGCCCTAGTCACTTAGGCAGGAAGGAGAGAGAAGGCAGGAAAAACTGGAGAACAAAAGATTTTCTTATAAAAACAGAAACGGGGGAATGTAATGTACAAAGCTGCTCTCCCCATCCTTTCTGCTGCAGCTATTTCCCTGCTTCCCAACTACTGTCAGTATGTGAACATCCTAGCTAGCTATTGGTTCATTGGTCAGCTTGCAAGTATCCTTCTCTGTTATTGGTCCCCTGTTAGCCTGGTGGGATTCTTAAAGATAGCTTCACTGCCATCTTTTCTCTCTTGCTTTTCTCTCCCCCAACTCACTTTCTTTCTCTTCCTCACTTTCCACTCTCTCTAGCATGCACCCTTTCTCTTTCCTTTCTCTTTTCCTCTCTTACCCTACAGGGAGACACTCTGTTTGCTTAATAAACTCTCTTATGTGAAATATATATATATATATATATATATATATGATATTCACAGAATTATAACAAAAGACAAAACCACAAACAAAATCTCTCCATCATATAGTAATGACATCTTCCATTCCCCAAGGACACTATAAGCTCCAAGAGGCCAGGGTGTTTTATTTAGTTTATTGCACCAAGAAAGTCCTGGGGTAATCAACTCAATGAAAATTTCATGAATGAGTGAATGAATGAAATTCATAACAGTGAATATCCAGAGTTCAAAACTTAAAACATAATAAAATTTACAATAAAAATGTGCATGTGAGATTCAAGCTTTGTATCTTAAATCAATTCAAGTTTGAACATATGAATGAATAAAACTAGGTAGAAATTATCACAAATAAAAAACGATCAATAGATATTTGTTAAGAACTTTGAATTTCATAACATATTTCCTCTTAAATGGGTAACTAAAATGTGGGAATGACTATAAAGGAACACGCCCAAATTTAAATGATTTGTTAACTTCACATCTTCAAAACAAAGAAACTATTGTAATGACATCATCAGGAAGATAATGGTGTGACACAAGACTCAGGATGAAAATGAGGTTGAATTCTTCTCTTCCCTTAGCTTGACAATTGTAAAGGGTCAACATGGAAGTAATCATCACTGGGCTCCTACTAACATATTTCGTGTATGTTCCAATACTATTCCTGCCCTTCTTTTACATTTAATATATTTATTAGACCCATCAAAACCTCTTTTGCTCACTCTGCTGGTTCCCAGCTGCAAACTCAGAGAACTAATTCCAGAATAGCTATTTTATTTTAGAAATAAAGACAAAACAAAGCTGTTCATGGTCTGATTCAGACTGAAGTAACATCAAACCTACTCAGTTAATCATGATCTGAACCAAAAAGGAAAACTTCAAGTTTGCCAATGAGGTTGCCACAGTGGAAATTTTATCTCCAATCTGTGGGGTTTTTGTTGTTGTTGTTGTTAATTTTATTGAATTTTTTGTTTGTTCTAATTGGTTATACATAACAGTAGAATGTATTTTGACACATTGTACATGAATGGAATGTAACTTCTCATTCCTCCGTATGTGGTGCTGATTCACACAAGCAGTATAATCATACATGTATATAGAGTAATAATGTCTGTCTTATCTTACCATCCTTCCCATCCCCACTGCCCCATCCTTCCCCCTCACTCTATCTGCACAATCAAAAGATCCTTCATTCTTCCCTACCCTGCCTCCCCATCATGGATTAGCATTCAGTTATCAGAGAAAATATCTGACCTTTGGTTTTGGGGGATTGACTTATTTCACTTAGCATGATATTCTCTAGTTCCATTCATTTACCTGCAAATGCTATATTTTCATCTTCTTTAAGTCTAACATTCCATTGTATATGTACCACATTTTCTTTATCCATTCATCTGTTGAAGGGCATCTAGGTTGGTTCCATAGTTTAGCAATTGTGGGTTTAGCCTCTATAAACATTGATATGGCTGCATGAATGTAGTATGCTGATTTTAAGTCCTTTGGGTATAAACCAAGGAGTGGGATAGCTGGGTCAAATGGTGGTTCCATTCCAAGTTTTCTAAGGAATCTTCATGCTGCTTTCCAGAATGGTTGCACCAATTTGCAGTCCCACTAGCAATGTATGAGTGTACGTTCTTCCCCACATCCTCGACATTTACTATTGCTTATATTCTTGATAATTGCCATTCTGACTGGAGTTAGATGAAAACTTAGAGTCATTTTGATTTGCATTTCTCTAATTGCTAGAGATGATAAACATTTTTTCATGTTTATTGATTGACTGTATTTCTTCTGCAAAGTGTCTGTTCAGTTCCTTAGCTCATTTATTGATTGGGTTTTTTGGGTTTTTTTGTGTTAAGTTTTTTGAGTTCTTTATATATCATGGAGATTAATCCTTTATCTGAGGTACATGTGGTAAAGATTTTCTCCCATTCTGTAGGCTCTTTTCATATTATTGTTTCCTTTGCTGAGAAGAAGCTTTTTAGTTTGAATCCATTCCACTATTGATTCTTAATTTTACTTCTTGGGCTCTTGGAGTCTTATTAAGGTAGTCAGGTCCTAAGCTGATGTGAAGAAGATTTGTATCTACTTTTTTTTCTTTTAGGAACAGGGTCTCTGGTCTAGTGCCTAAGTCTTTGATCTACTTTGAGTTGATTTTTATGCAGCGTGAGAAAGAGAGGTTTAATTTCGTTTTGCTACATATGGATTTCCAGTTTTCCCAGCACCATTTGTTGAATAACCTATCTTTTCTGCAATGTATGTTTTTGGTGCCTTTTTCTAGTATGTTACCTCTAATCTTTGAAGGGAATAGTGACAAGCCTCCATTTATAATATTTTTTTCTATAATGCTGATAGATGTTTCATAAAAAGCAGGAATTTCCTGGTCCTGTTTTCACCATCTGCCTGCAGCACTATTTCCTGTTTTATCATATGGGGAGGTGGGAGTAGTTTTGGAACTTGTGTTTTTAAAAAAATAGAGAATTTTACAGATAGTATATTCAATTTGATCTTTCCCAAACACACTGAACAAGGTGCAGGAGATGTAGAAATTGACAGTAGAAAAATGTAAGAGTGGTGCACATCACCTTTTTAATATAGCTCTGAGGCTTATTTTTAAAAGGGACGTTTTCCTTTTCCTCTTCTCCCTCTCCCCCTCCCTAACCTGGGGTTAGGGAACAAGATTACCTTGAGTTATCTGTGCTGCACAGGAAGTAAATGTCTGCCAGAGGATCTAGGAAGTGAATATCTCTCAAATTAACAAGTAAATGTTAACGCAGGATCAGGGTGCCCTGGCAACCCCTGTCAGAGCATACCTGGAATGCAGCCTTGGAAGAGCTCCTTTAAAATCCCCCTGTCCTGCTGATGGGCAGAATCACAGTCTCTGGGACAGGAGTCCCCTGTGCTTCTCCCTTGCTAGCAAAGCAATAAACTTTCTTTTTCCTTTCTCTCAAAACCACGTCCTCATTATTGAATTGGCATCAGGGACAAGGACCGAACTTGTGGCAACAAATTTGGTGCCCCAGATGGGAATCGAGAGCAGCCCCTGTGCTGATTTTCTTGGGCAGGCCTGGCACTCCAAGCAACCACACTTCCATGTTGAGGATGTAAAGTGAACTTTTTGAGAGCTGACTGCTGGAAAGTTAGGAGACGGGTGAATGTGCCTCAGGTTGAACCAAAGGAGCTCCCTGTAGTAAAGGGAAGGACTAAGGGACTCCCAGCAGCCCCCTTTTCTTCAGGGTACTCCTGCTTTCCATCCCGGCACTGTAAGGATTGTTCCATCTTGGTTTGGGGATCCTCTGTCTCTGTCTCTCTGTGTTTTTTGTTTGCATTTGTTTCTGGTCCCTTAAGACATGGGCAATGCTGTATTGATCCTATAGATTGTTTCTGGGGAAAGATCTATAGGGTCACTTATAGATACAAATCTGTCTAAGAAAAAGGTGATGTAACAATCTGGTCTTTGAATGGTTTTCTGAATTATTGTATAGTCTTGCAGTTGGGAGTTGGTCTGTCAGAGATTTTAAAAAAGTGAAAGATTCTTTATGTACAGGAACGTATGCAATTACATAATGAGTCTTAACAGGTAAAAACTAAGTTGGATGCAAAAAGGTGCTCCATCTAATGTGTGACTATAGCAATTTAGCAAAGGAGGATTTAATTTTCTTTTTTTTTTTTTCTTTCCTCTTTTGAACCTGGTGCTGACACTCTGAGTATTACTTCTCAGCCTGGCCCCAGGAAGCTGCAAATCGTCCTGCTGTGGGTAGGGACACCAATTCTGAGATAAAGGAGAAAAAAAAAAAAGTCCCAGGAAAGCTGCCTAGTCTGTAGAGAAATGGGCAAAGAGAATCTGGCCTCTACCTTGCTTCGCTTTTCAGCCACTCTTTGCCCATGGGAATAAAGTTGGAGTTTGAGAACAGGGTCCAGTTTGCCACTTCTGCAGATAAATAAAATCTATGTGAGCCATAAGCCTCATTGATTTTCTTTCTGGGTTCTTGTCTCATGGGTTCAAAAGTGAAATCCATGGATGGTGTGACAGGGGAGGAAAACAAAAGAAAAAAAATTAGTTTTAAATGAGAGGAACAAAAGGTAATGTGACGAGCTGGCAGATTTGGCTCCATGGAAATGTTATAGGCCAGGCTGTGTGGGCAGTGACTAAACAGACTCCATTTTGCTCTAAGACTCCATGTTACATAGGAAATGCTTCTTCCATAGGAACACCCCATCTACCAGTCATCGGTTACTTAGCGTGACTTGGTTGGCAATACAAAATGACAAAATGGCAATTCTTGTATAATGAAAAATTGTTCTTTTGATTCATATTTTTCTAAGCACTGTATCATTGTCAACAGTGATGTCAACAGTGATTGTCTAGGTGTTAGTAAACATTCTTTAGTTTGTACCAAAGTAAGGTCATTTTGACCCACTTCCCCCTCTGCTAATGATTTCAGATCTCATGATGTTAGTTTGTAATTTTGAATCATAGCAACAGACACTTATAATCGATGTGCTGATTTATGGTATAAAAATCCCTGCAACCCTATGGTTGGGGCTGTTCTCCCTGTAGCCATTTTTGAGGCATTGTGTGAGACAGTCAACTGACCAGCTTATAAAGATTCTCAAATTTGGACTTCTCAGTGGTGATCAGTTTGTTCTTAAGTTGCACCCCATAACACTTTTAGTCCTTAAGTCTGAATTTCTTGTAACCTCCCTTTGGGTCCACTCCCATTTCCATTTCCCCCCCCCCACCACCACCACTTTGGGTCAAAGGAGTGGACTGAAATGCTTAACCTCACAGGGTTGCCTTTATATTTGAAAGGCAAATGTAAAGGGGCCCATTACACTCATTGTCTGATGATTAATTAGCCTATCTTAATGGGGGTGGAAGATGAAAGCTGCCAATCACAAGGAATGGAGAAATGGGTTTCATTATTTTTACATTATAACCTGGGTACAAAATAGTCTCCCCTTTTTAAGATCTGCTCTATTTGGCCAGGGGATACTTCTGGGTGCAGACCTGCCTGTGGCCCCAGAGCTAGAACACAAAGCCTCCCTGAGACCCCATGAACTCAAGCACTTGTGTCTTGCCTCTGCTGATTTCTGAAGAGAGGTCCCTAACAAGCTCTATGTGATCAATGTGACCTTCATTGAATGCCCTAGATACATAAGTATATAAAGAGAGTCTCTGGACAGTGGGGAACTCACTTAAAGTTGATGGTATTATGATGATGGTAAGGGAGACTGGTCAAAGAACAATAACCTGTGTTCCAACCCCTTGAGTGCAAACTGGAAGAAAAAAGATTTCAGGCACAGGTTTTCGTAAATATGCCAGACTGTCTGATCCCTCTCCTGGGATAAAATTTATTGTGTAAATTAAATGTACAGGTAACATACTCACCCCAAAATTAACAACTTAATTTGCAAGTGCCTTCCAGGAAAAGAAAACAAACTGCTCTGCTGGAGGTCTGCTAGAAGTGAGTAAGGCCTCAGGCCAAAGGGACCATGAGAAAGGTGATCAATGTTATCTTAACCAACACTGTTTTAGGAGGAAATAACTTGTCCCAGAGTGTGTGTGGGGGTGGGGGTGGGGATAACACTTAAGAAAGAGTCATTCATTCTCTCTGGACAATTATTTAAATTGTACAATGAGTCCGCTTTGCCAGATATCCTACTCTGTCTCTGCTGCCTTTAATAAACCTCACACTGATGAGTACCAATTTGTGCAAGACTTGAGAGCTATAAAATATTAAAATGTGATGTCCATTGCTTTTATGATTTTTCTTTGTCAGAGAAAAAGACGACTTAAGATCTTGACAAAGTTTGATTTTCGTATAAATCTAAATATACTTGACTAGAGATATGTTTACTCGAAACTAAATATGTTTGAGCCTTATTTAAATGTCTGCAAAAGTTTATAAAATGAAAGTTCATTTTAGTTTAAGCAATAAGTGCTATCTTTTATTCATTGCATCTGGCACAAAAGGACAACACTGCAATTTATCAAAAACTAACATATCTGTCTGCTTTGACTTAGTCTAATTCTGATTATTAACATTGTTCCCTAAGAGTTTTAAGGTTATCCTCGATTTTTGCTAGTACTGTTAAACTCTGCAAGCCTGTAAATATCTGTGAATTCTTAATTTTACTATGAGAATTAAACCTAGTTAATAAAAGGACATCTGTGTAAAAGTGAAACTATTAGTTTTTTGTATATTAAGTATACTCATGTTCTTTTATTATACAAGTTTTTTTTTTAATTGTAAACAAATTTGGTATAACTTGTTTCTCTGGTTGTACATGAAGTAGAGGCATACCATTTGTGTAATGATACATTTACATAGGGTAATGATGTTTGATTCATTCTGTTATTTTTCCCTTTCCCCACCCCTCCCACCCTTCTTTTCCCTCTATACAGTCCCTCCTTCCATTCTTGCCTCCCTCCCACTCCCATTATGTATCATCATCCGCTTATGAGTGAGATCATTTCTCCTTTGGTGTTTTGGAATTGGCATATCTCACTTAGCATGATGTTCTGCAACTTCATCCATTTGCCTGCAAATGCCATAATTTTATTATTCTTTATGGCTGAGTAATATTCATATATATTATATATATAATATCATATATTATATCATATATCACATAATATCATATATATCATCATATATCACATAATATCATATATATTATATATATATATATATATCACAATTTCTTTATCCATTCATCTATTGAAGGGCATCTAGGTCTGTTCCACAATCTGGCTATTGCGAATTGAGCAGCTATAAACATTGATGTGACTGCATCACTGTAATATGCTGATTTTAAGTCCTTTGGGTATAGGCCAAGGAGTGGGATAGCTTGGTCAAATGGTGGTTCCATTCCAAGTTTTCTAAGGAATCTCCATACTGCTTTCCAGAGTGGCTGCACTAATTTGCAACCCCACCAACAATGTATGAGTGTATCTTTTTCCCAATATCCTCGACAACACCTATCGTTGCTAGTATTGTTGGTAATAGCCATTCTAATTGGAGTGACATGGAATCTTAGGGTAGTTTTGATTTGCATTTCTCTTATTACTAGAGATGTTGAACACTTTTTCAAATATCTGTTGATTGCTTGTAGATCTTCTGTGAAGTATCTGTTCATTTCCTTAGCCCATTTGTTGATTGGGTTATTTGTATTCTTGGTGTAAAGTTTTTTGAGTTCTTTATAGATTCTGGAAATTAGTGCTCTATCTGAAGTACAAGTGGTAAAGATTTTCTCCCATTCTGTAGGTTCTCTCCTCACATTGCTGATAGTTTTCTTTGTTGAGAAAAAGCTTTTTAGTTTGAATCAATCCCAGTTATTGATTCTTGCTTTTATTTCTTGTGCTTTGGGAGTCATGTTAAGGAAGTCTGATCCTTAGCCAACATGATGAAGATTTGAACCTACTTTTTCATCTATAGGTGCAGTGTCTCTGGTCTGATTTCAAGGTCCTTGATCCATTTTGAGTTGAGTTTTGTGCAGGATGAGAGACAGGGTTTTAGTTTCATTAGCTGCATATGAATTTCCAGTTTTCCCAGCACCATTTGTTGAACAGGCTGTCTTTTCTCCATTGCATGTTTTTGGCACCTTAGTCTAGTATGAGAAAACTGTATTTATTTGGGTCTGACTCTGTGTCCTCTATTCTGTACCACTGCTCTACCTGTCTATTTTGGTGCCAGTATCATGCCATTTTTGTCACTATTTCTTTGTAGTATAGTTGAAGTTCTGGATATTGCAATACACCCTGCTTCACTCTTCCTCCTAAGGATTGCTTTAGCTATTCTAGGACTCTTAGTTTTCCAAATAAATTTCATGATTGTTTGCTCTATTTCTGTGAGGTACGTCATTGGGATTTTGATTGGAATTGCATTGAATCTGTATAGCACTTTTGGTAGTATGGTCATTTTGACAATATTAATTCTGCCTATCTAAGAACATGGGAGATCTTTCCATTTTCTAAGGTTTTCTTTAATTTCTTTTTTTAGTGTTCTATAGTTCTCATTGTAAAGGTCTTCCACCTCTTTTCTTAGATTGATTCCCAAGTTTTTTTATTTATTTATTTATTTTTTTTTCAAGGCTACTGTGAATGGGGTAGTTTTCCTAAATTCTCTTTCTGAGGATTCATCACTTATGAATAAAAATGCATTAAATTTATGAGCACTGATTTTATATCCTGACACTTTACTGAATTCATTTATGCATTCTAGAAGTTTTCTTGTGGAATTTCCCAGCTCCTCTAAATATAGAATCATGTCATCAGCAAATAGGGATAGTTTGAGTTCTTCTTTTCCTATTTGTATCCCTTTAATTTCTTTCGTCTTTCTAATTGCTCTGGCTAGAATTTCAAGGAAAATGTTGAATAGAAGTGGTGAAAGAGGGTATCCCTGCGTTGTTCCAGTTTTTAGGGGGAATGCTTTCAGTTTTTCACCATTTAGAATGATATTGGCCATGAGCTTAGCATATATGGCCTTCCATTGTTGAGGAATGTTCCTACTATCCCTATTTTTTCTACTGTTTTGAGCATGAAGGGATTCTATATTTATCCAATGCTTTTTCTGCATCTATTGAAATAATCATGTGATTCTTAACTTTAAGTCTGTTGATATGGTGAATTACATTTATTGATTTCCAAATGTTGAACCAACCCTGCATCCCTGGGATAAAACCCACTTGATCGCAGTGCACTATCTTTTTAATATGTTTTTATATGTGATTTGCTAAAATTTTGTTGAGA
This sequence comes from Sciurus vulgaris, assembly GCF_902686455.1. Lineage (NCBI taxonomy): Eukaryota > Metazoa > Chordata > Mammalia > Rodentia > Sciuridae > Sciurus > Sciurus vulgaris. The sequence continues at coordinate 52,220,018 of NC_136466.1, forward strand.
ATTTTTGCATCAATGTTCATTAGGGATATTGGTCTGAAATTTTCTTTCTTCAATGTGTCTCTGTCTGGTTTAGATATCAGGGTGACATTGGCTTTGTAGAATGAGTTTGAAAAGGTTCCCTCCTCTTCTATTTCATAGAATACTTTGAGGAGTCTTGGAATGAGCTCTTCTTTAAAGATTTTGTAGAACTCTACTGAGAACCCATCTGGTCCCGGGCTTTTCTTTGTTGGTAGGCTTTTGATGACTTCTTCTATTTCATTACTTTAAATTGATCTATTTAAATTGTGTATGTCTTCCTGATTCGGTTTGGGTGAATCATATGTCTCTAGAAACTTGTTGATGTCTTTGACTTTCTATTTTGTTGGAGTATAGATTTTTCAAAGTGGCTTCTAATTATGTTTTGTATTTCATTAGTGTCTGTCATGATATTTCCTTTTAAACCCGAATTTTTAGTAATTTGTGTTTTCTCTCTCCTTCTTTTTGTTACTGTGGCTAAAGGTATATCAATTTTGTTTATTATTTCAAAGAACCAACTATTTTGTCAATTTTTTTCAATTGTCTCTTTTGTTTCAATTTCATTTATTTCAGCTCTGATTTTAACTATTCCCTGTCTTCTACTACTTTTGGTGTTGATCTCTTCTTTTTCTAGGGGCTTTGAGTTGCAGTGTAACATTGTTTATCTGTTGATTTTTTTTCTTCTTTTATTGAATGTGATCCATGAAATAAATTTTGCTCTATGTACTGCTTTCATAGTGTCCCAAAGATTTTGATATGTTGTATCTTTGTTCTCATTTACCTCTAAGAATTATATCTCCCCCCGATGTCTTCTATTATCCATTCATCATTCAATAGTGTATTATTTTATCTCCAGGTATTGGAGTAGTTTCTGTTTTTAATTCTGTCATTTATTTCTAATTTCAATACATTATGATCTGATAGAATACAAGGTAGTATCTCTATCCTTTTGTATTTGCTAACAGTAGCTTTGTGGCATAATATGTGGTCTATTTTAGAGAAGAATCCATGTGCTGCTGAGAAGAAAATGTATTTGCTCTTTGTTGGATGGGATATTCTATAAATGTCCGCTAAGTCTAAATTATCGATTGTGTTATTGAGATCTATGGTTTCTTTGTTCAATTTTTGTTTGGAAGAGCTGTCCAGTGGTGAGAGAGGTGTGTTAAAGTCACCTAGAATTATTGTGTTGTGGTCTATTTGGTTCCTGGAACTGAGAAGAATTTGTTTGACTTACATGGATGAGCCAATGTTTGGAGCATAGATATTTATGATTGTTAGGTCTTGCTGACTTATGCTTCCCTTAAGCAGTGTGAAATGTCCTTCTTTATCCATTCTGGCTAACTTTGGCTTGAAGTCCACATTATCTGAAATGAGGATGGATACTCCAGCTTTTTTGCTGAGTCCATGTGTATGGTATTTTTTTCCCCCATCCTTTTTCCTTTAGTCTGTGGATGTCTTTTCTATGAAATGAGTCTCTTGAAGGCAGCATATTGTTGGGTCTTTCATTTTAATCCAATTCACCAGTCTATGTCTTTTGATTGATGAGTTCAGGCCATTAACATTCAGGGTTATTATTGAGATATGATTTGCATTCCCAGTCATTTGACTCAGTTTTGTTTTTTAACATGACTTGGTTTCTCCTTTATTTGGCTATTTCTTTAGGCTAGTTCCTCCCTTTCCTGATTTACATCATTGTTTTCCATCTCCTCCTCATGGAACATTTTGGTGAGAATGTTCTGTAGTGCCAGCTTTCTTTTTGCAAATTCTTTTAGCTTTTGTTTATCTGGAAGGATTTTATTTCATCATCAAATCTGAAGGTAAGTTTTGCTGGTTATTAGATTCTTGGTTGGCATCCATTTTCTTTCAGAGCTTGAAAAATGTTGTTCCAGTCCCTTCTCACTTTTAGGGTCTAGATTGAAAAATCTGCTGATATCCATATTGGTTTCCCCCAAATGTAATTTGATTCTTTTCTCCCGCGGCCTTTAAAATTCTGTCTTTATTTTGTATGTTAGGTGTTTTCATTGTAATGTGCCTTGGTGTGGATCTGCTGTAATTTTGTACATTTGGAGTCCTATAAGCCTCTTGTACTTGATTTTTTCATTTCATTCTTCAGATTTGGGAAATTTTCTGATATTATTTCATTGAATAGATTGTTCATTCCTTTGGTTTGTTTCTCTAAGCCTTCCTCATTCCCAATAATTCTTAAATTTGGCTTTTTCATGATATCCCATAATTCTTATAGATTCTGTTCATGATTTGTTACCATCTTCTCTGTTTGGTCAACTTTGTTTTCAAGATTCAATATTTTGTCTTCAATGTCTGAGGTTCTGTCTTCCAGGTGTTCTATCCTATTGGTTATGCTTTCTATGGAATTTTTAATTTGGTTTATTGTTTCCTTCATTTCAAGGATTTCTGTTTGTTTTTTTTTCCAAAATCTCTTTCTCTTTATTGAAATGATCTTTTGTTTCCCATATTTGCTCTCTTAACTGTTGAGTGGTGTGATCATTCAATGCCTGAATTTGTTCTCTCATCTCATCATTTGCTTCTCTGATCATTTTAATTATGTACATTCTAAACTCTCTTTCTGACATTTCTTCCACCATGCTGTCATTGGATTTTATTGATGTAGCATTTAGGTTATTTGAGGACATTTCCTTTCCTTGTTTTCCCATATTGCTCACATATCTTCCCCTCTAGTAGTGAAAATCTGAGATATTGCAGTTTTCCCCCCATTGACTTATAGTGTCCCTGTAGGTTTCCAATAACTCACCTCCTAGCCTTCAGTGGCCTGAAGTCTTGGAGGAACTTGATAATGCAGTGATCCACAAAGGAAGCTGACCCTCTAGGGGTGCTGGCCTCCAGGTGGGGTATGTTCCCTGCTAGTGGGCAGAGGTACCTCCACTTGTTGGTGGATGGTCACCCAAAGGGGCACAAGACTGCGGGCTGGGGCATGGCTGGTCTGGGCCTGGGTCTCTGGTTCTACCTTCTTGGTGGGGAAGCCTCACCGGGCAGCTCAGCTTCTTGAAGTTCCCTGCCATCCAGATCTACCATCCCAGCAGGGAAGTCTCACCAGGCAGGGAAGTCTTGCTGGACAGTTCTGCCAGTATACAAGTTTTAAAATGTAAAGCTTGGAAGAGCACTTTACCAAGTTGGTGTTCTCCAAACTAAAGTTGTTTAAAAGGGTAATTTTAAATCTTATAGAAATAATAAATTAAATTGGAAATTTTTATCATTTAAAGTTCTATAGTTGGACCTGTTATCAATAAGAGGTATGTAAAATTTTTTGTTACTTTTTATACTGGGGTAGAAATTTAAATGTATTTTTAAAAGATAATGATAGCCTGATCTGTTTAAAAGTGGGTATTGTAAAACATGCAAACATTTTGCCACTTTCCCACAAAAAAAGGATTAAAAGCTCTCTTAGCTTTTGCTTTGATTCTTCATGTTTCAGATATAATGTTGTATTGTTATTTGTAAAGAGTCTCACCTTACCTGAGATAAGGCTCTGCTTCCTCCTACCTTATTTCATGTTAAAATGTCTCCAAAATAGGCTAGACTTTAGCTCATTTAAAGTTGTGTTCAAAAGATTGATTTTTGTTGTAAAGATTACTCTGATCTCCAAAAAAAAAAAAAAAAAAAAAAAAAAAACCAGGAGATATAAATGAGTAAGTTTTGGGATTTTAAAAAATATTGTTTTTTGAGCCATAGCTATTATACAAACTGGATGTGCTTTTGCTATTGTTAATTTCATTTTGTATTTTCCTTGTGAACTTTAATAAACATCTATTAGTGCCTTACAGAAATGTAACTTCTAATTTAAAAACTTGAGTTAATAAAAGTTAATAATGAGTGATAATAGGCCATGATATACAGAGGACAGATAGGATGTAAGGTTAACTTCCAGTACTAATACAGACCCCAATTAAATAGAAGGAATAAATGACTGTGGAATTATAAATCTTGAAGTTATAATCTGTTACTCCCTCTTCAAGACTGGTGAAACTGGCTTGCTAGGTGTTTAAAATTAAAAACTTGGAGACCAAAGTCAAGGAAGTAAAGAGCCAAGGAAAAAGCAGCCAGCATTTGGCCCTTTCCCTCTATGGTCAGTGAGTACCCAGAGAAAGACAGAAGGGACCCCTACAAGGACTCTGAAGTCACCTGAGTCAGTGAGTCACCTGATCTGCCAATCAGGGAGACTGAATGGACACTAGAGAACAGGAAGCCAACCGGTCATGCACATTCTGCAAAGAGGAGGGTCATTGGAAATTGAAATGCTTTATGCTTCAAAGAGAAGCCATATGTGCTCATCAAGACCCTGACCTGACCCATCCTGGCACATGGCACCACTGGCAGAGGAAACCTAAAGAACCCAGCAGGCTTTGCACATGTCCCCAAGAGTGATCTCTAAGGCATCTCAGCTGACTCTTGAGAATAGATAGGAATGAAGTCAGTTCTGACCAGTTTGGTCTTAAACATCTGGCAAGAGAGTATAGCCTGAGCACAGTCCTACATGGACGACTAAAAGGGGGAACAATTTTTTTTAAAAAAACATAACTTAAGATGTACACTTTTGTCAGTCTTTCCAAAAGTAAGTAAAGCTGGAGGCTGTAAAGGAAGTGTTCTTATGGGAGTGCCTGATATTTAACTACCACAAAGGACTGTAGAGACATGAGTTTGTCTGTTTCGGAAACTGGCTGAAATACTAATTGCTTTTGTATTAATTGTTCACAAAAATGTTGTTTATTGTTGTCCCAGCATGACCTATGTATACCTTCTTCAATCACCCGCCAACTGCAACCATGGACCTCTAGATTGCTATGATGCTAAAACCCCCTAACTGTCCATGCCCCACTTGACAGAAAACAAGGATTTTGGGTCACTTTCTCTCTCAGCAGGAAGCAGTTTGGAGATATCAGCATCCATTTTTCCATAGAAATGGAATGTAGAAATTGACAGTGGGGAAAATGTAACAGTGATCCTCTTCACCTTTTGAATATAGCTCTGGGGCTTATTTTTAAAAGGAACAAAACTTTTTTTTTAATCTCTTCTCCCTCTCCCCTTCCCTAACCAGAGTTATTTGGGCTCCACAAGAAGGAGATATCTGCCAGTTGATCTAGGAAGTAAATATCTCCCAAATTAAAAAGTGAATGTTAACACACCATCAGGGCTTCCTGGCATCCTCTCTCAGGGAATACCTGGAATGTAGCCTTGGAAGAGCTCCTTTAAAATCCCCCTGTCCTGCTGATGGGGAGAATCACAGTCTCTGGGACAGGAGTCCCCTATGCTTTTCCTTTGCTAGCAAAGCAATAAACTTTCTTTTTCCTTTCTCTCAAAACTGTGTACTCATTTTTGAATTGGCATCCGGGATCAGGACCAAGTTTTCTGCAACATTATCAGTGTGAAGCATATTTAATGTACTGAGGGAAATTTATTTACACACATATGGAAAAGAAAAGTCAATAAAAGAACATGTCCATGAAGGAAGTTTATGTGAAATAACATGTATTTTGAGTGAAAAACATATGAGTTATAAGCATAGATCATTCAACAATCAAGTCTTCAAGAACTGGGCACGGAGGCTTTCTGAAAACAGATCACTATAGCAAGCACTGGGAACCTTCTTAAGATGAACTCTGAGTCATCACTCAGTGCTGTGTAAGTACTGCTGCTCAGTGAGTTACTCACATGACAAATCTGGACAGTAGGGACAGTAATCAGAAAGAGAAGGGGTAGTGGATCATGTCAGAGCAACTGATATAGACAGCCCAAGTGTGTGTAGAGGAGCCTCAACAAATAAGAGAGCAACATGCAAATATTTGAAGGAACAGCTTGTCTCAGGAAACATAAACTCATTTTCTGAGGTGCCCATGGGCTGAGCCACCTAAAGAGAATCACTCTGAGGTCCTGGAAGCCAATAACTATACTAAACCTGTGTGAGAAAGTGTTAAAACATAGAGCAATTGATCTCTTGGGTGGTGACACTATAAAGGTTCTAAGTTCCAAACGGTATTTAGAGGCAGTTGCCTATGAGACTGTACTCCATCCAGATACATAGATAGCTCCTCCTTGTGGGTGCAGCCTCTCATAGCTGCCTTGTACATTTGGAAACATCCTCTGCAAACACTGTACATTAGATTTGTTTAAACTAAATGTGAATAAAAGGATGAGTTATGAGTTTAGATCATCGGTCTGTTCAATATTCACTCATTCACTCATTACTTATTGAGCATTGTGCTGAATCAGTAGTATGAAGGCAAAAATGAATGAGCTAGTCACCTTCCTCAAGAGCTCAAAAGGACCAGCATGGGGTATGAATTGAGAAAGAGTAGTAAAAACTAGTACTGTCTTTATAGGGTTAATGTGAGAATCGAGTGAGCTAATACATGGAAAGATTTAACACGTTGAAAGCATTTCTGAAGGGCTTACATATTGTTTGTTATTTTTTCTATCATTAAGTTGGAAGAACACTACAATAACAACTCTAGTCAGAATCTTTACTGACAGAGGCTCTCAAAACATCTTAAATGGAGAATTCTGAATCCAGCATGTAAGCCTGGACGTTTATGTTGTCACATATCTTTATGTAATGCAGCTGCAAAACAAGCTGCATTGGTACACATAATTTCTTCCTCACAGCAAAGCACAAAAGCACCAAATTCTAAGTGCAGTGCCAGAATCCACCAGCTTCATAATTACTCCTTTTTTTCATTTTGACATGGTAGATATTGTTCAGTTGCTTGGCTGAGATTTTCTGGCTTTACACAGTGGAAAAAAACTATTACCAAACCGTCCAGGCTATAACTTATGATCTGATTCAGCAGTGGAGCGATCCTGCCAACTACAGGCTGAACCATCCCTTCCCTCATTCCACTCATGTACTTTAGACAGTCTCAGACGAGACTACCAAACCAAAGTGGAAAGGTTTCAAAGTTATCTGCTAAGTGTTTGAAGTGAATCATTAGATTGTGTTTCACTTATTCAGAGCATGAAGTTCATTCTGGAAGGAAACCATCTACATTCTATGTTTGGCATTAAATAGCATAAAGTAAAAGATTCAGATCTCAAATTCTGATCTGATGATACCATGGAATAAAATTCATGGTTCTGACTGTTTCTAAAAATAAGTCCACTCTATTTAGAAATAGAATCTTGTGTTACAATTTCTAGCACTCTGACCTGAAAAGTCAGAACTTTTGAGCAGGGCACTTTTATTATATTCCTAAGTAGAGGAAGAGATGGACGACACAGTGGCTAACAGTGTAATTGAATGGTCAGGACATGAGTTAAAGGTTAGAGAGTTAATGAAAATATGGAGAAAATTTGTGAACAAACCTTTAAAATTGTACCTGAACTTGAATGTATCTCTGTGAATGCTTACCAAAGAACTGCTAAAGAAGACAGAGCATCTTAACAACTGAAAGGAGTGAGATAATCTACTTTGTATTTGTTATCCTTTATCATCATACCATAGTTTAATCGATGGTTCCAAAAAAAAATAGCAGTAGTGACAAGGAAGTGAAATATGCATGGGCACAATGACAAACTTCCTTCAGCAAAATTAATCATTCAGTCTTTACTGATTCTATTACTACTGCAGGAATCCTGTTTGGCAGCTGAATTCATGTTTTCAGTAATTCAACCATCCTTGAGACTCCTTTATGTTAACATACAGTAAAGCAGGCAGCTTGCCACTTATTGGAAGTCAATTAAGTCCCTTTCATCTTGAAGTAAAGCAGTAAATTTTTCCTTGCCTGATTAAATTCTTATTATGAATTTACTTCTGTCAGTCACTTATGAACTTACTAAATTTCATATATTCCATCATCATCTCACAGAATGTTTCATAGATTTTTTCTACTCTGGACTTTAGAAGACTAGAAGTTCAGTTACTAAGAGAAAGAATATTTTTCACCAAGTGTGTTCTACATTTTAGGTCCACTCAATATTCATCTGAACCACTTCTTAGTGTATAAGATGAAATAATAAAACTACTGGTTCTACTCTCTCCTGCAGCTAAAGTTCAGTACATGATCACAATTCAGCTAATCAGACGTGCACATACAAGACTCTAACTCAAAAATAGGTTTTGTGAAAATGGATTGTGTATTTTGTGGGTTGTATTTTAGCAGACTCAGAATGCTCTTGGTTCCAGCAGATTTTCTATAGCTTGCTGGTATTGTAGTATCCTGATTAGGGCAGAATGAGAGTCTCATTTCTTGAAGTACAAATAAGGTTATTGCTTTATCTCTGCCAATAAATTGGAAAAGCTATCCAAATTCCTTACTATATGTAACTTTATACTCAAACTAGCCAAAACAAAATCTTCTATTTTTAACTAATAACTAGAAGTGATAATGATGGAAACTGAAATTTCCACTTGACAATTTTGGATTATTAATGTCATTATGGATCAGGCAGAAAAAAATATTGTAGGCATTAATACCTCTTGAATATCAAAGGAAAATAAATTTGCTAGTAAATACTTTAGGAATATTATTACAATTATCTTTTTAGGAAGAGATGTAAAGTCCTTATACCTCACAAAAATTAAAACCCAAGCCATTCTATTTGTCATAGTATCTACAAGTACTGGCAAAATACCTGAGTAAAGGCAAAGGGAAAGGATAGTGGTATAGCAAGATAACAAGAACCAGCTACTGCACTGCTGCAGGTGATAAGTTGCATTAATGAGGTCCTGCATCATGTAGGGTGGCCTGTATTCAGATAGCAGGAGAGAATTCATCTTCCTTACAATATTTCAACTGTGTCTCATCTCCTAGCAAACACATTCCTATTGATGATCACAGTAAGGGAGATGCAAGGGTGGAATCTGAGCTTGGACAGGAGGTAAAACTGAACTGCTAGTCCAGCCCTTTACTCACTTCACTATTCTTTTGAATAGTGAAAGGGATTCAAGGCATAAGGACCAAACCTGAGGCCTCTTGGGAGGAGCAAATAGAAAATGTGCCTTCAAAATAGGACAAAGTTTCTCAGGACAAACCTGCACACAAACACTGGGGTAGTGGTGGGTGAGACAGTAAACAGTGCAAGATGTGTATGGGAATTTGATCACAGCTTCCTTTTCAGAGTCACAAATCATGTCACACACACACACACACACACACACACACACACACACACAGGTTTTATTCCTTTATACTAAGTATGGTACCATTTATTCCTTTTACTTTTTCTCCCATACAATCATTTCTTCTTTCCAATCCCTCTTAGCAATACATAGATACTCCCTCACACCCTCAGTCCTACACACAATCATTCTGAGATTTATCACTTCGAACATTAACTTCATAAATACTTCTCACTCCCTCATACAGATGACCTATTGTAACACTCTAATACTAGACCAAATTCTAGAAAATCTGTTCTGAAAATAAAGCACTTCCATATAGTGACATGCTTTCAGTCCTTCATAGAACTGAGTCTGTTCACATGTACTACATATTGTCAAATCAGGAAACACAAAAAGACATCACACATAAACACATACACATCTACACACAACACACGCTCATCAATATACCGTTTTACCAGTACCAGAAACCTTAATCAGATATATACCAGAATACACATATAATTCCAAAAGACCTATCACAATCTCATTTTCCACATCAGTGTTTCAAGGAAATCCCTCAGATGACACATACCACATGAAGAATTCTGAAACATCACAGAAACATGCACTTCCATTTCTCACAAAAACACACATGGACATTCTCATGGCTATCTTATCATTATATTTGAATATTTTCACACAGAAATTAATAAATTTCATCAATATGAGCCATGTACTTTACTATCTGAGATGCCTCTAGTGCAGAATTTGGAGGTATTACAGACTTCCTTTCCACATGTCAAATTTCAAATACACTTGGACAATAAGCCCTATGTATCCTCATGCATATAAAGTCATAAAAGTTTAGTACATGTATATTTTAAAGAAAAGGAGAAAACTGGGCATAGTGGTGCATATCTGTAATCCCAGTGGCTCAGGAGGCTGAGGCAGAAGGATTGCAAATTCAAAGCCAGCCTCAGCAACCTACGGAGGACCTAAGCAATCATCAAGATCCTTTCTCTAAATAAAATACAAAAAGGGCTGGGGATGTTGCTCAGATGTTAAGCAACCTTGGGTTCAATCCCCAGTACAAAAAAGAAAAAAGGAAAAAAAAAAGAAAAGAAGAATATGAGAATGGCTGTCTTATGGAAAACAAATTAGAAGGAAAGACCCCTCCCCCCCAAGGCAAGAATGCAAACAATTGCCTTCCCTACAGAGATATCCTCTGTCATATGTCTATAAAAAAATTTCTGATCATGAGTTCAGCTTGGACAGATAAGCCAAGAGGAAAAGGAGTAGTCCAACAGCACACCAGAATTTCTGACTTTTGAGGGTCAGAACCCCTATATAAATGGTGGCCCTGAAAATATAGATGCTAGATGATGATGATAGTCAACATGAATAGTTCTTAAAATTCATACCCTGTATACTTTACAAGCACAATTTCATGTGCATATAATTTCTAAATTTCATGAGGAAATTTAGCCAATAATACTCAACTTTTATTGATTACACATCATATTTTACTTATGGTTTAGTTTCCAATATTTTGTATGCATTTCCAAAATACCACATATAATTTATTCAACCCCATGATATCCACCACAGATACAATTTTAATAACTTGTTATTAAATAATATAGTGTGAGAAGAAGTTTTATGGATGGTAACAATCCTGATACATTGTGCATCCTCAACATATATGTTTTTGAATAACACAGAGTTCAGAGCTTGGGCAGGAAGTACAGCTGAGCAGGTAGTCCAATCCTTAGTGTTTGTGGTTATTTCAATTTCTAGGATTGCAGAATTTTCAGAAAGTTGTTCCTAAGCCCTATATGCTGAATCCAGTCAGGAATCAGGCATCAGGAGAGAATTCATCTCCCTAAGAATATTTCATCTGTGTCTCCTCTATCAGAAAACTCACTCCTACTGATGAGCATGACAAGGCAGGCACAACAGTAGAATCAACTCAGGTAGGAGATACAGCTGAGTTGCTAGTTCAGTCCTTTCTCACTTCACAATTTTTGAAATACAAGAGAGGGATTCAGAGCAGAAGCACTAACACTGAGTCCTCTTGGGAAAGACAAATGGAGAATATGCCTTCAAAATAGGATAATATTCTTCAATACAAAGCTGCATGTGAACAATGGGGCAGCTTGGGGGAGACAGGGGTTAGTGCTGAGATGTATGTTGGAATTTGATCAGAAACTTCCCCCTCAGTAGGCACAACAAAGTTTACACACTCACATGTTATACTTCATCATACTAAGTATAGCACAATTTCCCCTTCCTTTTTCTTAGTCTCTCATACAATAATCTCTTCTTTATCCATCTTTCTCATTCTCTATTAGTATTACATGTGCACTCCCTTTCACCCTCATTTCTACATACAAACATTCTCAGTTTCACTACTTTACATTTAATCTATTAAATACTTCACATATTCTCAGATAACCTGTTTAACTCTATAATGCTAGAACAATATCTTGGAAGCTCATTTGTCATGAAAATAAAGCACTTTCATATACAGACTTTCTCATGCTTTCGACCTTTCAGAAACTTGTACCTTCCCTTATATACAATATACTGTCATTAAAAACACACACAAATCACAAACACACACTTATCACCATCCCCTTTTGCCAGCACCAACAATGATCACCAGGTCTTTAACAGAATATAATAAAATTCCACAAGCCCTTCCACAGTCTCATTTTCCACACAGGTGTACAAAGTACATACTTAATTGAAACATACCACATAGAGAATTCTGAAACATCCCAGACACGTGCACATGCATTTCACATGCCCACACACAGGGACATTTTTGTAGTCATATTATTTTCTTTAATTTGGATTTTTTCCTAGAAATCAAAGAATTATATCCATGTATTCCATGTCCTGTATCATCTGGCATGCATGTAGTATGCAATTCAGAAGAATTGGAGTGTTCTTCACACTTTGAATATGCCCAATTATCAATTCACTTGGCCAATAATCCCAGTACATCTTCAGAGCATATGAAAAGGGAAGGAGTAATGAAAGTGTACTCTACACATATCAGAATGAAAAGGAGTATGGCTGTCTTAGGGGACACAGAAGGTGAAGGGCAGCTCCCTCCCCAAAAGACAAGAATGCAAACCATTGCATTTCCTGAGACCATCCATACAAAAGAGAATCTCTCTATCATATTCACAAAAGAACTACTATCTGAGAGTGTTCTCAGCTTTAGTGATACAGAAGAAGATGACAGCCCAACAGACAAGTTCCAGAGCCAAAACAACAGAATGGTTCATGACCCATGACAGTGGCAACAGATGCATGGGCTGCTGCTGCGTTTGTCCCCCTTGAAGATCCTACAGGACTTTGTGCAGAATTGAACACATGACCAGGGTAACTCAACATTATGTACAACCACAAGAATAGGATCCTAATTAGAATAAGTTATACTCCATGTATGTATAATGTGTGAAAATACATTCTATCATGTATATCTACAAGGAACAAATAAAATAAAAAGAGGACTTTAGCTGCAATGATTTTCATCTAGACTTGGACTGGCTTAGAAGCAGAAAGAAGAGAAAAGGAAGTAAGAGTAGGAAGAGGATAAAAAGAAAGGCAAAGAGACATGGACAAAAAGTAAAGAACAATCCAACACGACAACATTCTCGTGCACATAAGAGACTTCTTTCAGAACCACCATCAATAGCACCATCACCAACACCACCACAACTATAAACAGCACCAGCACCACCACCACTACCACCCACAACAATACAACCACTGTGACTACCACAACCATTGTCACTGTCAAGAGCACCACCATCAACAGTACCAACACTACCACCATAACTACCACCATAACCAACACAACCATCACCATTATGAAGAGTACTACTACCAGAATCACAACCATCACCATCATCAACAGCACAACTGTCAACAGCACTACCACCTACACCATCACCAGCACAACCAACACCACTGTCAACAGCACCAGCTACAGCACCACCATCACCAGCACCATAATTTTTTTTTTTCATTTAGCCTTTGAATGGCTTAGAAGCAAGAAGAATGGAAAAGGGGAGAGGAAGAGCAGGCAGAAGAGGAAATCAAAGTCAAAGAGAACTGAATGAAAAAAGAAAAATTGATCCAATATGACAACATCCTTGTGCCCATAGACTTCTTTCAGAACCACCACCATCACCACCACCATGACCAGCACCATCACCACCAACAGCACCACCACCACAATCATTGCCACTGTCAGTAGCATTCATCAACACCAACACTGTGATCATTAGCACCATGACCACCACAACCATTACTATATCAAGTGCATCACCACCACAACCAAAACCATCAACACCATCCACACCACCACCACCATCACCAAAACTGACAGTACCACCATCTACAGCACTGCCATCACCATAATCATAGACACTATCAATATCATCATCAACAGCACCAGCACCACCACCATCACTACCACCATGACCACCACAACCACCAACAGTGGCACCACCATCAATAGCACCATTATCAACAGCAACACTATCAAGAGTACCACCATCTATAGCACCACCATCACCATGACCAGCACCACAACCACCATAACTAGTGCCACTGTCAATAGTATCATTATCAACAATACCAGCATCACCACCATTATAACAATCATAACCAACACAGCCACCAACCTCAGCACCACCACAACCAAAACCACAACAACAGCACTGCTATCAATAGCACCACCATTAACACCACCATTTTCAGTACCACCAGCACTACTGTCAATAGAACCACCACATATAGTACTATCATCACCACTATCACCATTCCAACACCACTAGCACCACCATCAATGGCACCACAATCAACAGCAGCAGTTACACCACCAGTAGGATTAGAGAATCCCTTTTAGTAAAATTCCCCAGAAGGAAAGAGAAGATGATTGACCAAACCAAGCAGAAAAGCAAAAAAAAATAAAATAAAATAAAATAAAGAGCAATGAAAACTTGCTTCATCTTCAACATGAGGAGACTCATTTGAAGTAGAAACTGCTGTGGCCTGAAGAGGAGAGGTTCTCAGGGGTAGGTAAGTCCCCTGAATTTTGGGATCATGGTTCTAAGAAAAAGGTGGGAGCTATCAGAAAACTTCATGAGAAATAATTCCTAAGGGTGAAGAATTTCCTTAAAAAGAAATTATATGTGAAGTGAACACTTGGTTGATGACAAACTAAGGAGAATATGTCCCACCCATAACTTGTGACAGGATAGGAACAATGATTTGTCTAGTAGTTCAGAAGAACAGAGGAGGCTGGGCCCAAGTCTAGGTTTGTTCCTGGTCTGGCTTCCTTCTAAGAGGCACAGGTCAAGGAAAAGACTGTCTTTATTCCTGAGGAAGTTTTGATGCCCAAGCCTGACATGGTTGTGATTGAGATTCCCAGTCTCCTTTTTATTGCCAGTGAGGAGACTATACAGGAGTTTCAACCCCTCAAAGGGCCAGCAATGAATTGAATTGCTTTTCCCCCTAGAAAAAGTTCTTCATTGTATGTACTAGAAACCAGGAATAAAGGCTATTACCTCAAAGGCGTCTGGGGTCTTCTGGAAAGAAGAACAGAGATTCTTTCATAGAACATTTCTGACAACTTTGCATATAGCTTTCTTCCTCAAGGTCCTTCATATTCTGTAACGAAACTGCATAGTTCTCACATTTTGTTGTTTCTTTTTTGTTCAAGTGTCAAGAGTCTGGTTATAAGTGACCAGCAAAGAGGAGATAAACATGGATGAAGTTAAAAAGACTATCGTAGTTGACACTGCAATAACTGAGAGCATGTAATTTTTGGTCAATGGACAAATAAAAGACTTGTCTAAAACATTTCAAAAATCACAGAATAAAAACAGAAATTTTCCTAATCTGCAGGAAATTCTGAGATTAGTTGAAGACTTGTCTCCACAGTAAGAAATGCCTTCCTCGCTGCACAGTTTCTTCAGTATTTTGCTTGTCACAGCAACTGATCACATAGTTTATTCAAGGAAGAAGTTTCTCTCTTCACCAGGTTGTCAGCATTTAAGAATAACTCAGAGAAAACAAGAATGTATAATTTTCTATCAATCTAGTTTATAGTACAGTATATGAACCTTGCTTTACTAAAATATATTAGGGCAATTTTTAATAACATAAATTATAATATTAAAGTAGAACTATTTGTTATTGAATGTACCCATGTCTGATATCCCCTTCATTTCAAAGTCAAACTCAGAAATATAGAAGGACATTCCAATATGAAAATCCCATGTTCTTACATTCTCCACTTATATAGGAAAGCAAGTTTTCAGATAACAGGTAAATTGTTCTGCAGTAAAAATTACCATGGTAACTTCTGTAGTAGTTACAAATAATACACCATTGCCATAGCAATCAGGGACTGATTACTCATTCTGGGGTAAGATAGGGAAAAAGGAACAATAGATTCTAAACCCATTCCCTTTCTTTATTCTTTTAGCATTGTTGTTTTTATGCTTAATAAAGGCAGTATTCTTGAATGTAACTGTACTAATTGCTCTAATGTTTCTCAAGTAAAATTTTGTAAACATTAAACAAAGAATGCAGTCAACCTCAACATTACCCTCACCCCAGAAGCTGTAGTCATTTTATCCATGGGAAAGAGATTGATTACAATTTCAGGAAGAAAGATAAAGTAGCATAATGGATAGTCCCTTAAACAATTGAAGGGCAGATAGATTCTGCTCTCTAAAGGGTAGAATGTAAGAATGAAAAAATAAGGGCAAGGAGGGTAAAAAGGTCAGATATCAGTGTTCCTGGTTCCTCTACCTTTACATGTTGAAAGGTGAATGTGTGTGATTTAGTTATCCAGAAGTGCATAGAAGAAACTAATATATTGGTTCTTTTACATAAGGGTAAATGAGACTGAGATTTAGGATTTAAAAGAGGTTACTGAAACTTCTCAAGATTCCAGGTAGCTCTGTCCTCCAACAGATTATATGAATAAATTTGCATGATTTTAGCCAAGAGAGGTGTATTTTAGCCAAGAGAAGTGTAATTATCCACCTTGATTCACTTACTTATTGATATCCCAAATCCTTTTATATTTAAAAATTTAAACAAACTTGTGCGTATGTTATCTCTTATTCAGTAATGTATATTTTCATGTTACCATCCTGGAAGGTCATATACATAAGTATTTCTCTGACTTTATTGTATATGGCCAATTTGTCATCTTAAGAAGTTATACTGTTAGGCATTTCCACCAGTGATATATGAAATAACTATGAAACTTACCAGTCTCATAAATTGAAAACATTGTCAAATTTAGATTTTTGCCATCACAGATGTGATGATAAATCTATAGTTTTAATTTGTTAAAACTATTTGTGAGATAGAATATACTTTGCTGTATTCCAAGACCATTTGCATTTGCTTTTTCATAACCTGCGTCTTTTACACAATATTCTCAGGTTTGTTCCTAAGTTGTTTGGCTTGCATATCAATTTTGATTACAGTTATTTTTCTCTAACAGAAAAGAATCAATCTCACAAAGCTGACATTATGAATCTTATTGATTTTCTGACTTTTAAGTCATAATTAAAAAGATTCTGTTCCTGGTTATAAAGTAATATATCTTTTTATATAGTTGCTATTTCTATTTCCCCTTCTCTTCTTCTTCCTCTTCCTCCTCCTCCTCCCCCTCACTCCTCCTCCTCTTCCTCTTCCTTCTTCTTTTTCCTCTCTCCCTCTCTCCCTCTCTCTCCCTCCCCCTCTCTCTCTCCCTTCTCACCCTCTTATTTAAAGCAGATGGTGGTCCAACATTCTTCCCATTTTATTTCTTTTTCAGAATGGCTCTCCATTCAGAAATTGTCTTAATTCATTTAAAATATCCATCTTTTCTTCAGTGACTTAACCATTCTCCCAGCATCAATGTGCCATCTTCGTCATGTACTAAATTTGATATGTACTTAGGTAGAATTCTAGATATTCTGTGCAATGATATTTTGTTGTCGCCATCTCTGTCTCTGTATGAGACTTACAACACTGTCTTGTATATACAAGTTTTGCAGTATGTTTAAAATTTTCATATTATTCTTTTTTATTTTTTTTATTTTTCTTCTCCCCATCGCATGCCCATCCAGTTTTCTCTTGACTATTGTTGCTTATGAATATTCCCACATACACTTTAGAATTAATTTGTTTAGCTACAGGAAAACAAAACAAAAGAAAAGAAAGAAAAGCAAAAATAGATATTGGTATTTATACTGAGATTTCCTTACCTTTTTGTGTTTTATGTTGGGAGGAAACTTGTGGCTTTATGATATTCATTTGAATCATTTGATTCATCATTTGAAGTTGTAACATAAGGTCTATACATTTCTTAATAAATTTAGTTATAGATATTTTAGTGGGCATTGTAAATGGAATTTCTTTAGAGTTTTCATCTGATTAATGGGTTTTGGTAATAAGTGTAGAATTATTTTTAATGGTGGTTGTAGAAATACTTCCATGTACTCGAAACTAAGTTTCCTCTGGACATTTTTATTTCACCTTTCTCTTTTTCATAAGAGTACTCTGGATGACCCCTATTTTGCTCTGAAGAAATGCTTGCGTTTTCATTGCACATCATGCTAATATTGCATTGTTGTGACATGAAAAATAGATTTTATTTTTTTCCTTACAAATATTTTTTTCTATAACCATGGACATTGCTTATCATTTTTGCAAACTTTGACTTTTTATGAAATGTTTAATGTCCTGAAATGAAACTCGCGAATTCTTCAGTTTTGAACATTTCAGTAGTCTTTCTCAGTTGAGAATTATCAGCAGAAATACTATTTCTTAACAAAATTAGACCAAGTAGTTTGGGAAATCATCTTGAGTTAAAATCTGATGTATGTCAACCACCAAATTTGGTTTTTGTATTCACTAAAGAGACTGTTGTTAATTTCACAGGTTTCTTGCTGTGCATCAGCAGAATGATTTACAAGTCATTCACCATGGGTATTATTGCCCTTCATGGTAAAGAAGTTTAGACTCAGGCTTTCTAAGTATTTTAAAGCTACTACTCAGTTGTCATCTGCCTTGCTCTGTTGCCTACGACAAAATTGCTTTCATCTTTACCCTTATTCCTCTGCTCAGGTCACATTTTCCCCTCTGGTCATAATTTTTCTATTTATCACTAGAGGTACACAATTTGATTATGTTATGTCTTATGTAATTATCTTCATATAGCTTGTGATTGGAGTATGCTTAGCTTCCTGTACTCACACATTTATAGAAATGTCTGTCATCATTTCTTCAAATATGTTTTGTCACTTGAGCACTACCTTTTTTTTTCCATTGGTGCATTATAATTGTACATACCAATGAGGTCCACTGACAAAACTAAACAAATTATTTGATATATTATGTGCATGTACAGATAAGTACTATTTAATACATAAATTTGGCAATTGGAATTTATTTATTTTTGGTCTTCCATCTTTGCATTTCATTATATATTAACTCTATTGCTATGTCTTCTACTTTACTAATCTTTTCTTCCACTATGTTTCATCTGTTGTTATTCTCCTCCCATGTATTTTTTAACTTTTCTCTATAAAAGTAGAATTTCTGTGCTTTTAGAAATATCTTCCAAGTTTCTACTTAACATTTGCAACATTTTATTTAATTTCTTAAACATAAAAAATATAATCCTGATATTTTAACATCCCTGTGTACTAATTCTATTACCTGTCTGGTTAATTAATTCTATTATCTATATGGTTAATATATGCTATATTTTCTTTCTTCTCTATGTATTGTAATTTTTATATAGAGTTTTGAGTTATTGTGTTTTACTTTATTAGATGTTGGATTTTTAAATTACTATGATACACATTATAGAAACCTTTTATGGTATACGATGAAGTTACCTAGAAGCAATTTGATCCTTTTGATCTAGCCTTTAAAACTTTGTTGGGTGGGATTAACACCACTTTTGTTCTAAGATTCTGTGATTAAACTCCCCCCTTCCTCCATTTTAGCCAACTAATTCTTAGGACTCTAATCAATGCTCAATCATTTATGAGCTTTCTTCTATGAAAATCAGGTACAGGTATTTTTATAGTCTTTGTCAGACACAGACACTGTTGCTTCTATTTATTCCAGGACCATAGTTTTGTCCTAGTGTGCATTAATTTCCTCATATATATTCTATTTATAGGATTCAACAAAATGTCTGATAAGACCTTCTACAGATCTTCAGATTGCAGAGATTGAGAACTTACATTTTCTGCTCTTTTCAAGGCTTGAGTCAATAAGAATTCTTTGCTTATTAATAACAATATTATTATTATTTTGCTTATTATGCTTTTCTGTCCCTAAAAATGTGTATGTGACTCTGTTTTCTTGTCACTGTATCTTCCAAATCCAAGTTTTTTTAGATTCTTTAGATTCCCAACTCTGTCTCCTCAATTTAGGGAGCCTTGCCATCTCCATCTGGGTTTTCCCTACCTTTGCCTTAGTCTTGAAAGCTTCTCCAGGCAAGAGGACGGGGCCATTTTAGAACTTATTACATTTGACTTTTGTCTCTCAAGGATCACTAGTTTCACTGACTGGTGTTTTAAGACATATTGTTTTACATATTTTCCCTCTCACATATTTTCTTGATTATTTCTGCCTAGAGGGTGTTCTGGTCGCTGTTATTCCCTACTTTTACTATAAATTTTATATTCATCAAAGTAAATCATAATTCAATAAGTGTTTATACAATTAAAATAATATTGTAAAATATTTAATCTTAAAAAAATTTATTTTCCAATCTTTTAGTTTTTTGACAGTGCCACATGTCTTAATATTATATTTTTGTAGCTCTTTATTGATTTTTTGATATTATGGAGGATGAGGACTTATTCTCCAAACACTCCATGACAATATTTTCATATATAATTTGAATGTACATTTGTCTAGACAAATAAACATATATTTTTCCTTCATTTTGTTCACTTACATTCTCTAATCATTTGAAATCTTGATTAGAATCAATCTGGATTATTCACTTATTATGAACCTATCATTTTCCTTCCCTAAAAATCATGTCATTATGTTTGTGTCTAGATAACCTAATATTGGCGGTATTGTGATGCCTCCAGCATTGCTCTTTCTGCTCAGAATTGCTTTGGCAATTCTGTGTCTCTTTCATTCCCTATGAATTTCACAACTGTTTTTTCTAGATCTCTGGAGAATGCCATTGATATTTTGATGAGATTTCATTGAATTGTAGATCACTTTTGTTAATATCGCTGTTTTAACAATATTTATTTCACCTATCCAAGAACATGGAAGGTCTTTCCATCTCCTGGTATCTTCCCTATTTCATTTTTTACTTTTCTGTAACTTCATTATGGAAATCTTTCACCTCTGGTTTGATTTATTCCTATATTTCTATTATTTTTAAGATTATAGTGAATGAAATTGTTTTCCTGATTTGTTTTCAGCAGAATAATTATTGGTGTATATAAAATCAATTGATTTTTGTATGCTGATTTTGTATCCTGCTATTTCACTGAATTCGTCAGCTCCAGAAGTCTTTGAAAAGAACTTCAAGAATCTTCTGAATATTAGGATTATATCATCTGCATTTGACCTCTTCCTTTTCTATTGTGTCTCTTTCATTTCCTTCTCTTAAATTTCTGTAAAACTGCAAGAATTATGTTGAATAGGAGTGGTAAGAGTGGGTATCCTTGACTTATTCTGAATTTAGGGGGAATTCTTTCACTTTTCCCTCAGAATGATCAACTTTGCTTTTGGATATATATCCTACATGATATTGAGGGAAATTCCTTCTATTTTAGATTCTTCTAGGTTTTTATCACAAATGGGTGCTAAACTTTTTTAGAGAACTCAAACAATTTTATACAAATAACCCAATAAATTAATGGGAAAATTAACTAAAAAACATTTCTCAAAAGAAGAAAACACAAGGCTGCACCTCCCCCACCCCTCACCACTGCCCCTGCCACACTGACTGCTGGCATCCATACCTCAGGGTTACTGATTTATTCTTGAGACCCTTCTACTCTCATCTGTCTTAATGGATGAATTTTAGGATGTCCAACTCACAGAGATCAAGCCACTTCTAAATGATAAGAATGGTACATGGAATTTCAAGGACTTCAACTGTCAGAAACACAATATAGAAACAACTCATGATATGGTCCACATCATTATAAGAGGTTTACCAAAAGGAAATGGACCAGTCATCCTGACATATCATGACTTGGGATAAACGATAAATGCTGTTTCAACATGTTCTTTAACTTTGAAGATATGTAAGAGATCACCCAGCACTTTGTTGTCCCTCATGTGGATACTCCAGGCCAGCAGGAAGGTGTACCCTCTTTCCCAACAGGGTACTAGTATCCCACAATGGATGAGCTGGCTGAAATGCTGCTTCCTGTTCTTACCCACTTAAGTCTGAAAAGCATCATTGGGATTGGACTTACATCCTCAACAGGTTTGCACTCCATCATTCCAGAGTTAGTGGAAGGCCTTGTGCTCATTAACATTGACCTGTGTACTAGAGACTGGATTATAGGCAGCTTCCAAATTCTCAGGCTTGACAACCAATACTGTGTGCATTATTTCAGCTCATCACTTTGGACAGGAAAAGTTACAGGCCAACCTAGACTTGATTCAAACATACAGACTACATATAGCCCAAGATATCAACCAAGAAAACCTACAGTTAGTTCTTCCTGTGTTCCTAGAGATTGAAAGACCCATACTGGGTCAAAATGGTAACAGATAAGAAACATTAAAGTGCTCTACTCTATTGATGGTAGGAGACAATTCAACTACTATTGAGGCTGTGGTTGAATGCAATTCTCTTCTCAAACCTATAAATGCATGCTAAACATGGCAGACTGTGGGGGACTGCCCCAAGTAGTTTAGACCAGGAAGCTCACCAAGGCCTTCAAATACTTTTTGCAGGGAATAGACTACATGCATCTGCCAGCATGACCTGGCTCGAGGGATCCCAGACCCACTGAACCTCAAGTAGCATTGACTCTGAAGAAAGTCCCTTCAGCAGGTCTGTCACCAGCAATCAATCAGATGGAACTCAAGAATCCTGTGTGTTCCTTGATGCCCTAGATAGTCACCAGACCATGGAGGTGTCCTGCTAAGCAGACACTCCTCCCTGGACCACGCAAGTCTACCCTTCTTTAGACAACATTCCATAATATTTCATCCCATAAACTGGCATCCTTTATCTTTAACTCATGCGTGGTCACTGAACTCTCCTTGTAGCCTGGATTTATCATTCTCTCTATCCACCTATCCTTTTTTTCAAATCTTCCAAGAACCATATCCATACCATTACTGTAACATTCCAGCATCTTTAGCTGATCTTATCTCCACATCTTCTCTTGCCAGCTTTTTCCTATGTTCCACTACTGATGTGTCTAAGATTCTTTGATCCCAACTCCATGTGTGTGCAAGCACATGTGTCTGTTTGTGTGTGCATAGTCCTGTGATTTTGGACATGCTTCCTTGTGTCACTTCTGCCAAAACATAAAAAGGGACCTTTTCTTTTTCTTTTCCTTCCTTTCTTTCCTTCTTTTTTTCCTTTCTTTCTCTCCCTTCCTTCCTTTCTTTCTTTCTTTCCTTCTTTTTTATGCATTCCCAATGGTATTTTTAAGACAAATGTGCAGAATGGATATCTAAGTGGGATGAGCCACTAGATTCTCTTCTGGTTCCAAATTGGTCAATAAGAGTTGCAGAATGATTTCTGAAGATAGCAGCTCTGAGGAATGTGGAAAAGCATAATTACTCTTTAGACCAGTGATTGATTGTGACCAACAGCAGAAGTGTTGCCTATCACATAGAGAGGTAGGCAGAGTGGCCAGCCACTGCATTTGTCCAAGAGGATTCACATATGCATCCTATAAAGAAAATGGAGGGTTATATCCTTCTGGGAGCCCATGAACAATGAGGTTCTGGAAAAATAGGGAGTTTACTCCAAAAGAGTGGCTTAATTGCTAAACTCTTACCACAAAAAGGTGGGGAAAAAAATGTCAGGCCTCTGCTCAGCAGAGCAAAACTGCTGTCTCTGAACATCTGTTACCACTTATCAGATGTCTACACATCTATAAGAAGTACCTCCCAAGTCTATTGTGGAGAATAGTTCTCCATTCCTCAGTCCCAAGAAAAAGGAAAGGTATGGCCTAAAAATCATGTCAAAGGTGAGAACACAAATGGCGGAAGAGCAACAGCCATTAACACAATTTCACGTTGAGTAATTGTAACCTTGATTTCGGCAAACTCATGGAAGCCAAACTAAACAGATACACAACCCACTTCTGAGAAAGATTCTGAATCTTATGAACTCCCTTTTGTAGACAGGAAGGGGCCAGTCTTAAGGGCAGCACATCCAGGTAAGATTGTAGCCTTCAGTCTGCTATCAGCAATGAGGTCACCCCAGGGAGGAGGGTAAGGTAACTGTGGAGATCCTTGCCACAAGCAGGAGCCCAGCTCTCAGAAGCATGAGATGCAAGTTCAGAGTTACACAGTTCCAAATCTTCTTTATTTTTTTATTGTAAACAAATGGGATAAATGTTGTTTCTCTGTTTGTACATGGCATAAGGCATACCATTTGTGTAATCATAAATTCACATAGGGTAATGTTATTTGATTTGTTATTTTTTTCCCTTCCCCCCACCCCTCCCATCTCTCTTTTCCCTCTATACAGTCCTTCCTTCCTCCATTCTTGTCCCCCTCCCTAACCCTAACACTAACCCCTCCCTCCCCCCATTATGTGTCATCATCCACTTATTAGCGATATCATCTGTCCTTTGGTTTTTTGAGATTGGCTTATCTCACTTAGCATGATATTCTCCAATTTCGACCATTTGCCTGCAAATGCCATAATTTTATCATTCTTTATGGCTGAGTAATATTCCATTGTATATATATACCACAGTTTCTTTATCCATTCATCACCTGAAGGACATCTAGGTTGGTTCCACAATCTGCCTATTGTGAATTGAGCAGCTATGAACATTGATGTGGCTGTATCTCTGTAGTATGCTGATGTTAAGTTGTTAAAGGCCAAGGAGTGGGATAGCTGGGTCAAATGGTGGTTCCATTCCAAGTTTTCTAAGGAATCTCCACACTGCTTTCCAGAGTGGCTGCACTAATTTGCAGCCCCACCAGCAATTTATGAGTAGACCTTTCTCCCCATATCCTCGCCAACACCTGTTGTTGCTTGTATTCTTGATAATCGGCATTCTAATTGGGGTGAGATGGAATCTTAGGGTGGTTTTGATTTGCATTTCTCTTATTACTAGAGATGTTGAACATTTTTCCATATGTTTGTTGATTGCTTGTAGATCTTCTTCTGTGAAGTGTCTATTCATTTCCTTAGCCCATTTGTCGACTGGATTATTTGAATTCTTGGAGTAGAGTTTTTTGAGTTCTTTATAGATTC
Organism: Sciurus vulgaris; assembly: GCF_902686455.1. Taxonomy (NCBI): domain Eukaryota; kingdom Metazoa; phylum Chordata; class Mammalia; order Rodentia; family Sciuridae; genus Sciurus; species Sciurus vulgaris. Next base: position 52,244,593 of record NC_136466.1, read on the forward strand.
TGGAGATTAGTGCTCTATCTGAAGTATGATTGGCAAAGATATTCTCCCACTCTGTAGGCTCTTTCTTTGCATTGCTGATAGTTTCCTTTGCTGAGAGAAAGCTTTTTAGTTTGAATCTATCCCAGTGGTTGATTCTAGCTTTTATTTCTTGTGCTATGGGAGTCCTGTTAAGGAAGTCTGGTCCTAGACCAACAAGGTGAAGATTTGGACCTACTTTTTCTTCTATAATCTGCAGGGTCTCTGGTCTGATTCCGAGGTCCTTAATCCATTTTGAGTTTAGTTTCGTGCATGGTGAGAGATATGGGTTTAGTTTCATTCTGTTGCATATGAATTTCCAATTCTCCCAGCACCATTTGTTGAAGAGGCTATCTTTTCTCCATTGCATATTTTTGGCACCTTTGTCTAGTATGAGAAAATTGTATTTATTTGGGTTTGTGTCCATGTCCTCTATTCTGGACCATTGATCTATCTTTCTATTTTGGTACCAATACCATTCCGTTTTTGTTACTATTGCTTTGTAGTAGAGTTGAAGATCTGGTATTGTGATACCCCCTGTTTCACTCTTCCTGCTAAGGATTGCTTTAGCTATTCTGGGTTTCTTATTATTCCAGATGAATTTCACAATTGCTTGCTCTATTTCTGTAAGGTACATCATTGGGATTTTAATTGGAATTGCATTGAATTTGTATAGCACTTTAGGTAGTATGCCATTTTGACAATATTAATTCTTCCTATCCAAGAACATAAAAGATCTTTCAATCTTCTAAGGTGTTCTTTAATTTCTTTCTTTAGTGTTCTGTAGTTCTCATTGTAGAGGTCTTTCACCTCTTTTGTGAGATTGATTCCCAAGTATTTTATTTTTTTCGAGGCTATTGTGAATGGGGTAGTTTTCCTAATTTCTCTTTCTGAAGATTCATCACTTATGTATAAAAATGCATTGGATTTATGGGCATTGATCTTGTAACCTGCTACTTTACTGAAATCACTTATGAGTTCTAAGAGTTTTCTGGTGGAATTTCCAGGTTCCTCTAAATATATAATCATGTCATCAGCGAACAGGGATAGTTTGAGTTCTTCTTTTCCAATTTGTATCCCTTTAATTTCTTTGGTTTGTCTAATTGCTCTGGCCAGAGTCTCAAGAACGAAGTTGAATAGAAGTGGTGAAAGAGGGCATCTCTGCCTTGTTCCAGTTTTTAGGGGGAATGCTTTCAGTTTTTCACCATTTAGAATGATATTAGCCATGGGCTTAGCATAAATGGCCTTTACAATGTTAAGGAATGTTCCCACTATCCCTATTTTTTCTAGTGTTTTGAGCATGAAGGGGTGCTGTATTTTATCGAATGCTTTTTCTGCATCTATTGAAATAATCATGTGATTCTTGACTTTAAGTCTATTAATATGGTGAATTACGTTTATTGATTTCCTGATGTTGAACCAACCTTGCATCCCTGGGATGAAACCCACTTGATCGTGGTGCACTATCTTTTTAATATGTTTTTGTATGCGATTTGCTAAAATTTTGTTGAGAATTTTTGCGTCGATGTTCATTAAGGATATTGGTCTGAAATTTTCTTTCCTTGATGAGTCTCTGTCTGGTTTAGGTATCAGTGTGATATTGCCTTCATAGAATGAGTTTGGGAGGGTTCCCTCCTCTTCTATTTTATGGAATACTTTGAGAAGTATTGGAATGAGCTCTTCTTTAAAGGTTTTGTAGAACTCGGCTGAGAACCCATCTGGTCCCGGACTTTTCTTTGTTGGTAGGCTTTTGATGACTTCTTCTATTTCAGTACTTGAAATTGGTCTATTTAAATTGTTTATGTCCTCCTCGTTCAGTTTAGGCAATTCATATGTCTCTAGAAACCTGTTGATGTCTTCAAAATTTTCTATTTTGTTGGAGTATAGATTTTCAAAATAGCTTCTAATTATGTTTTGTATTTCCATCCTGTCTGTTGTGATATTTCCTTGTTCATTCTGAATTTTAGTGATTTGGGTTTTCTCTCGTCTTCTCTTTGTTAGTGTGGCTAAAGGTTTATCAATTTTGTTTATTTTTTCGAAGAACCAACTATTTATTTTGTCAATTTTTTGTATTGTTTCTTTTGTTTCAATTTCATTGATTTCAGCTCTGAGTTTAACTATTTCCTGTCTTCTACTACTTTTGGTGCTGTTCTGTTCTTCTTTTTCTAGGGCTTTGAGCTGTAGTGTTAGGTCGTTTATTTGTTGAGTTTTATTTCTTTTATTAAATGTGCTCCATGAAATAAATTTCCCTCTAAGTACTGCTTTCATAGTGTCCCAGAGATTTTGATATGATATTTCTTTGTTCTCATTTACCTCTAAGAATTTTTTAATTTCCTTCCTAATATCTTCTGTTATCCATTCATCATATAATAGCATATTGTTTAATCTCCAGATGTTGGAATAGTTTCTGTGTTTTACTCTTTCATTTATTTCTAACTTCAATCCATTATGATCTGATAGAATACATGGTAGTGTCTGTATCTTCTTGTATTTGCTAACATTAGCTTTGTGGCATAATATATGGTTTATTTTAGAGAAGGATCCATGTGCTGCTGAGAAGAAAGTGTATTCACTCTTGGTTGGATGGTATATTCTAGAAATGTCCGTTAAGTCTAAATTATTGATTGTGTTATTGCGATCTATGATTTTTTTGTTCAATTTTTGTCTGGAAGATCTGTCCAGTGGTGAGAGAGGCGTGTTAAAATCACCTAGTATTATTGTGTTATGGTCTATTTGGTTTCTGAAATTGAGAAGAATTTGTTTGACATACATGGATGATCCACTGTTTGGGGCATAGATGTTTATGATTGTTATATCTTGCTGATTTATGCTTCCCTTAAGCAGTATGAAATGATCTTCTTTATCCCTTCTGACTAACTTTGGCTTGAAGTCCACATTATCGGAAATGAGGATGGATACTCCAGCTTTTTTGCTGAGTCCATGTGCATGGTATGTTTTTCCCCATCCTTTCACCTTTAGTCTATGGGTATCTTTTTCTATGAGGTGAGTCTCTTGCAGGCAACATATTGTTGGATCTTTCTTTTTAATCCAATCTGCCAGTCTATGTCTTTTGATTGATGAATTCAGGCCATTAACATTCAGGGTTATTATAGAGATATGATTTGGTTTCCCGGTCATTTGGTTCATTTTTTAAATTTTATTTATTTATTTGTTTGACACAACTTGTTTCCTCCTTTATTTGACAATTCCTTTAGGATAATTCCTCCCTTTGCTGATTTGCTTCTTTGTTTTTCATCTCTTCCTCATGGAATATTTTGCTGAGAATGTTCTGTAATTCTGGCTTTCTTTTTGTAAATTCTTTTAGCTTTTGTTTATCATGGAAGGATTTTATTTCTTCATCAAATTTGAAGGTAAGTTTTGCTGGGTATAAGATTCTTGGTTGGCATCCATTTTCTTTCAGGGCTTGAAAAATGTTGTTCCAGGCCCTTCTAGCTTTTAGGGTCTGGATTGAAAAATCCAGATATCCGTATTGGTTTCCCTCGAATTTAATTTGGTTCTTTTCTCTCACAGCCTCCAAAATTCTCTCTTTATTTTGTATGTTAGGTATTTTCATTATAATGTGCCTTGGTGTGGGTCTGTTGTAATTTTGTGTATTTGGAGTCCTATAAGCTTCTTGAACTTGACTTTCCATTTCATTCTTCAGATTTGGGGAATTTTCTGATATTATTTCATTGAATAAATTGTTCATTCCTTTGGCTTGTTTCTCTAGGCCTTCCTCAATCCCAATAATTCTTAAATTTGGCCTTTTCATGATATCCCATAGTTCTTGTAGATTCTGTTCATGATTTCTTACCATCTTCTCTGTTTGTTCAACTTTGTTTTCAAGGTTAAATATTTTGTCTTCAATGTCTGAGGTTCTGTCTTCCGGGTGTTCTATCCTATTGGATATGCTTTCTATGGAGTTCTTAATTTGGTTTATTGTTTCCTTCATGTCAAGGATTTCTGTTTAGTTTTTTTTTCAATATCTCTAACTCTTTATTGAAATGATCTTTTGCTTCCTGTATTTGCTCTTTTAACTGTCGATTGGTGCGATCAATCAATGCTTGCATTTGCTCTTTCATCTCATCATTCAGTGCGTGCATTTGCTCTTTCATCTCATCGTTTGCTTCTCTGATCATTTTAATTATGTACATTCTGAACTCCTTTTCTGTCATTTCTTCTGCCATGCTGTCACTGGGTTTTATTGATGTAACATCTAGATTTGTTTGCAGCATTTTCTTTCCTTGTTTTCTCATATTGTTCAGGTATCAGTGAACCGCTGAGATATTGCAGATTTCCTCTATTGACTTACAATGTCCCTGAAGATTTCTATATATATTGCCCCTTAGCCTTCAGTAGGCTGTAGTCTTGGAGGATGTTGATAATGCGGTGTTCCACAAGGAAGCTGCCTCTCTAGGAGTGGTGGCCTTCAGGTGGGGTATAATCCCTGCTAGTGGGCAGAGGTGCCTCCACTTGTTGACCAGTGGTCATCCAAAGGGGACCTAGGCTGCGGGCTGAGGCAAGGCCTGTTTGGGCCTGTGTCTCTGGTTTTACCGTCCTTGTGGGGAAACCTCACCCGGCAGGGAAGACTCACCCGGTGGGGAGGTCTCGCTGGTCAGTTCCCTCCTAGAGGTTCCCCTCAATTTACAGCTACCGCCTGGGCTGGGCTGCCTTCCTCCTACAAAACTTTTGAAACCATCACTTTCTACCTATTCAAATATACCAGGTAATCTGGAAATCTGTCACTTCTATTTTTTTTTTCCTTTGAGATATTACATCTATAGTTCTCCATTTTGTGAAACAATTCGGAATAGTTATGTGCTGTGTGTTTTGCTCAAATATAATCATACTCCATTCTCTTGCATAGTTATAATGTCTCTTTACCTTCCTTTCAAATTCTGCTGACCTTCTTGCAAGTATTCTTAGGTTTACGTAAAGGATCCACCATAACATCCAGAATAATATCTTCACAAGATGCTTCATTTAATAACATTTTTTAAAGTCCTCTTGACCATACCAGGTAACATTGACAGGTTTCAGGGATTAAAATATGAATATGGGGGGTGCATCATGGAACCTCTAGAACTATCATGAAATAATTTAAACACAGTAACATATGTAGTCAGGTAATAAATATTAAAATATAATGATTTCACCTATGTGGCAGCATAGTAAGAAGATATACACACTGCAACCAGCTCCATAAAGAAAGCACAAACACTTTGTTAAGGCACAAATATCTGGGAATAATTAAAAATTAATTAAATACTTTATTTTAAAATAAATCGTAATCTCTATGAGTCTCTACACATAGTGAGCAATCAATGATGACTCAGTGGATGCAATATTGTATATATTTCTTTAATGTCTATTCAATTTAACAGAAATCATGAGAATGTAAAACAGTCATACACATCCTGGTCATATACCCCATAAATAAGAGAACCTATCTTAAGTTCAAAATATTTGTTGTTATTGTTGTTTACAATAGAAGCCAATATAAATAAGATTCTATTAATAAAAACTGAAAACTGAAGTTTGAAAACTGAAGAAGCACAGAAACCAAGTAAATACATTTATATTTAAAATGTTACATTAATCTTGGATATTGGGTGTTATCACACCACATTCTATTGCCAAAGAAATGAAAATATGTAAAGTAGATAGCTTTAAGAATAAAATTACTTTAGTAGGTTTTTTATTGGTTCTTTTTAGTTATACATGACAGTAGAATCCATTTTGACATAATTATAAAAGCATGGAATATATCTTGTTCTAATTCAGACCCTAGTACCTCTCCTTTCCCTTCCCTCTTCCTACTCCCTACTCCCTTCCCTCCTTTGAACTTTCTGCCATTTACCCATAGTTATTTTTAAATTAATTTCTGTGGACAACAAGATGGTGAGATTCACTGTGGTATATTCATATATGTACATAGGAAAGTTATATTAAATTCATTTCACTGTCTTTCCTTTTCCCAGCCCCTCCCTTCCCTTCATTCCCTTTTGTCTACTTCACTGAACTTCTCTTCTCCCCCCATCTCCTTATTTTGGGTTAGCTTCCACATATCAGGGAAAACATTTGACCTTTGGTTTTTTGGGACTGGCTTATTTCACTTAGCATGATAGTCTCCAGCACTTACCAGCAAATTTCATAAGGTCTTTCTTCTTTATGACTGAGTAATTTCTTTATCCTTTCATCTGTTGAAGGACTCTGAGGTTGGATCCATAGCTTAACTACTATGAATTGTACTGCTGTAAACATTGATGTGGCTGAGTTAGTGTAGTAAGCTGGTTTTAAATCCTTTGAATATATACGAGGAGTGAGATAACTGGATCAAATGGTGATTCCATTCCTAGTTGTCTGAGGAATCTTACACTGTTTTCCAGAGTGATTGTACCAATTTGCAGTTCCACCAACAATATATGAATGTACCCTTTTCCCCACATTCTAACCCTCATTTATTGTTACTTGTATTCTTGATAATTGCCATTCTTGCTGGAGTGAGATGAAATCTTAGTGTAGTTTTAATCTGAATTTCTCTGAATGCTAAAGATGTTGAACATGTTTTCATATATTTGTTAACAATTTGTGTTTCTTCTTTCAAGAAGTGTCTGTTTCTTTGTCCATTTATTGATTTTTTTTTTTTTTTTTTGGTGTTCAGTTTTTGAGTTCTTTATATATTCTGGATATTAATGCCCTGTCTGAGGTGCAGGTGGCAAAGATTTTCTCCCATTCTGTAGGCTGTATCTTCATATTTAATTGCTTCCTTTGCTGTGAAGAAGCTTTTTAATTTGATGCCATCCCATTTATTGATTTTTATTTTACCTCTTGTGCTTTAGGAGTCTTGTTAGGGAAGGCAATTCCTGAGCTGACATATTGGAGTGTTGGGTCTACATTTGTCAAGTATGAGATAACTGTATTTTTGTGGGTTGGTCTCTGTGTCTTCTGTTCCACTGGTCTTCATGCCTTTCTCTTCTTTCCACTTTGAGACCAAGAATACTTATAAAGTGAAATGTTTAAACTAGGTATGAGGATAGAGAGTGAGAAGTGAGATACATATGTGGCTAAGAGATCTGACATCTCTGTGCACAACAGTAGATGCAAGATAAAGCAGATATATACCAAGATCAAATCACAGTAAGAACACTATGTCTTCTATTTTTCCTTTGGAACATGCTTGCTGCATCTACATAAAACAAAGCCTTAAGATTTAAGGAAAATCTAGAAAAGGCAAAGTGTCCACCAGTGCAAGGATTTGAACAGGGCTATATTTGAAAAGAATAAGAACTAAAGAAATGATAGTCTTGTCACATATACAATGTAAGACCCTCTAAGTCTGAACGCGAGGAGTTGAACTCTACTGGTACTTGTGAGAAGGTATCTGGCTATTAGAAAGGTACAGACTGAAGATCCTGCTTTTGCCATCCAGAGGGAAAGGGTGAAGTTCCTTACTAATGTCCCCTCATGGGTGAGAAAGAAGCAGAAATTTAAAGGAGTCCTCAAATTCTGATGATTCATAACCACCCCATAAATAAACATGAAGTTTTTCTTCTTCTCATTCAACTAGTCTTAGCATGATAGGCTCTCAGGTTTATCTCTGTAAACTCTCATCCCTTCATTACTCCATTTCCTTATATATCCTCACACACACATAAACTCATACCCTCACTTATTAAACCTTCATATTCTCATTCCACAGTGCAGGCATTCCTCAAATCTGCATTTTTCTAACCTCATTCTTTGAATGACACAATCTTAACCTTCAGAAATAATCCTACTTATAGTAGAATGCTGTACTTCAATCAATAATACATGAAATTATCACAATCATTTAAACCCTTTCATACTCCTGTTTCAAATTCCTTAGTCCCTTTACATAGTCCACATCTAAAATCTCACATAATCTCCCTCTTATATGTTTGACACACAGTCTTTATTGAACATTTTCATTGCCTTTACAGATCTTACAAAATCACTGAGCTCACACTGTCTCATATAAACCAAATAGTCACTATATAAGTGTTTGTGCTTCAACAGCACAGGACTGCAGATTACACATTTCATGAAAGAGGAAATACATATACCAAACTATGCTGCAGGGTCACCCGGACATATCATATTCACACTATCCTTACACACAAGGAAACCTCAGCCCTACACTCACTCATCAATATGCCAAAAATCATAGATATACACAGAGACAAACATATGCCAGAAGATACTCACCAACATGGCATATTTCCTATAAAAATTTTACCCCACACACTAAATTTTACCATCTCTAAGCAAAATTACACACTAGACATAATCCAGTGATACAAAATACAACTGGTAGTATTCTTGGAGTAAAAAATTTCTTAGGGAATTATAAATTTTTAAACAAATGAAAAAATGTGGTTTATTTCATCAAGAATTAGAATTGTGTATTTTATAAAGCTTGTGAATTCAAAGGTATGGTCCTTCCCATTGGAAATACAGAAGAGGGAATGAGAAAAAGTAGGAATTTTAATAATATATTTTAAATCATTAAGTTGATTTAAAAGAACACAAAGCACGCTAGGAAAAAAATGTAACCACTCAGAAAGTAGTGTCCCCCTCGCCTCAGTTCTGGGGATCGAACCCAGGGCCTCATGCATGCTAGGCAAGCACTCTACTACCAAGGCACTTCCCTTAGAATGTGCTCTTAATTTGGGAATGTTAAAATGATAGGCTCTGATTATAATGAGTACAGATGAAAAATTTAGAACTCCATGTGGCAGGGGACACTGTTTGATTCCGATATAACCACTGATCAGGTAAAGAGATAGCTATGCCAGTTGAGTATATGTAGGCACCCCAGAGGGAAGCTCCAAACAATGTCATAGGTGTAGTCTGGAGCCTTGCAGAGACCCCAATGTAGTCTCCTATTCAAGCTTAGAACCCACCACTACTCACAAGGCTCTGATGCTGCAGAGCTCTGGCAACAGGAGTCATAACAGCAGATGTCTGAAAGACATTGAAATGAGCAAGAAGTGGAAGTCACTGGATTCTTTCCTGTAAATTCCAACTCTTTGAAGAACATGCAGAACTTTTATATGGTAATTAATAGGTGAAAAGCTAAAGAATTTTACCTGTACACCTATACCAAGTTTATTCTCCATATTAGCAAAAATAGTCATAACAAATTATATGGGTACCTTCCCATGTGTCAGGAAACATTTTGAGTCTCTGATACACTGAAAAAAAAAAACAAGCTATTTCTGGGTCATGGAGCCTCACCAAGATACATTATGTGAACAAATATACTTATATGCCTAGATTTTGAAAAGAAGTTAGAATATAATCATCATGTAGACACATACCATATGTGTTATACTTTACATGGTATTTTTGAAAAATTGCTTAAGACAAAATAATATCACATCTTTGATTATCCCTCTTATTTTCTAGAAACTTAGATTAATTCACTCCACAGTGTGTACCTACTAATCTGTCCCAAGGTCACAGATATACAGCAGAAGACTCAGACTTAGAGAACATCTTCTGTGCCTTCTGTTCAGAAAATCTCATTCACAGAGATATGGGATAGAGGAGAGGTAGAGCTGAATAATCAATAGCACCTTGTAGAGTTTCTAGAGAACTCTCAAAGAATGCTTATCTTTATTAGCTAGAAATCATCTATCCATACTTACATCTACATAATCTGTTCCTCTTTCTCTCTCTCTCTCTCTCCAAATCTACATATATGTGTCTACATATAGAGACACATTCACACATAGATGTATCATGTGCATATATGTGCACATATGATACATCTATGTGTGCATATATACATGTATGTGTATATATGTATATGTGTATATATATGTATATATGTATTTGCATATATATGAAGCCTTCCAAAAAGAAGTAAAGGATAGAAATAATTGTCTTTCCTGAAAAGATCTATGCAAAGTTAAACCTCTCTCATGTGTGTACTAAAGAGCTCCCAACTGATGGTGAAATCAGCAGCATGGACAACATAGCCCAAGAAGAAAGGGAGCAAGAATGAGAGGTAAGCAGAGCTTCAGCCTCTGAAGGGGAGTTACAGGTACAAAATACCTGAATGACTTGTGGTGATGCAATCTGGCTTCAGGTGCAAGGGTTGCTACCAAGTCTTCTGTAGCTTGGAGATCCTTCAGGATCATGTGGAGCATGGGGTGAAAGAGGACTTTAGTTGCCGTGTTTCCATTTTGACTCTGTCTTCCTGAGAAGCAAAAGGGAAGAGGAAAGGAATTAAGGAGAGGTTGTAGAAAAGGAAAATCAGAGTAATGACATCTGAATTCAATAAGAAAATCTATTTAGACATAAGGACATCCTCATGTGAATAAACAGACTGCTTTTGGTTCCTTTAAAAGAGAAAGTAAGTCAGGCTGTACTCCACTAAAATAACATAAATTTATCTAAGCTGACATTGTACCCGTGTTTGTTCACAAAAACCTACCACCCTCACCACTACAACCACAACCACCATAACATCACCATACCACCAGTAGGAGTAAAGAACTCTTTTAGTAAAAATCTGCAGAAGAAAAGAGTAGACTATACTAAGCAAAAGGGTAAAAGTGTTCTCAGGCAAACTAAAGAGCAATGAAAACCAGTGTATCATCTTCACCGGTGGAGCTGAGAAAAGGAGATTCATTTGAAGTGGAAACTTCTGTAGTCTGACCTTCAGAATAGAAGAGGTCCCCAGGGATAGTTTCATACCCCTAAAGATTTGGAGTTGTGAGAAAAGGTAGGACTCATAGCAGGAAACTTTTCCAGAAATACCTAAGGTGAAGAATGTTCCTCTCAAGCATATATACAATAAGTGCATAATTTACTGAGGACAAAGTAAGGTTAAGGTGTCCTAAACATGACTTCCGTGGGGACAGAAGCAAAGATCTGTCTAGTAGTTCAGCAAGAGAACAGGCTGGGTCTACCATCCCTAGATAACCAAGGCTCATGAGAGTCAGAGCCTTTCTAGGTTTGTTCGTTCGTCTGGCTTCCTTCCGAGAGGCACAGGACAAGGAAGATACAGTCTTTGTCCCTAAGGAAGTTTGATGGGCAGGCCTATCATGGTTTTGATTGAGGTTCCTGGTCTCTTTTTGCTGATTTTCATGCCTGGGAGGAGATTGTATAGGAGTTTCAAACACTCAAAGGATTGCAATAAGTAGAATTGTGATTTTTATCCCCCTGCACCCTGGAAGTTTTCCACCGTGTGTAGTAGAAACCAGAAATAAAGGCTGTTACTTCAAAAGTGTCAAGCACCAATGGGAAAAGTGAGTATTAGAGACTGCCATCTGCCATCGACTCTTTCTGACAACTTTTCTCATGGTTTGCTTCCCAGGGGTCCTTCATACCCTTTTATGAAACTTTGTAATTCTCACGGATTATTCTTTCTTTTTGTTCCAGCATGGAGTGTCTCATCCTAAGTGACCAGAAGAAATGAAGTAAACATGGAAAAAGCTGCAAAGACTTTGCAAAGTCATGTTCACCTTACAGTAAGTGAGAATACTCCTTTTTTAGTTAGTGGACATATGAAAAAATTGTCTTCAATATTTTAAAAGTCAGAGATAGAATGCAAAGTGGAAATTCTCCAGAGTTTTGTAATCTGGCATGAAATTTGGAAATTGGCCAAGGAAAGCTGCCTTCCTCACTGAATGGATTCCCTTCTATGTTTAGCTTTTCTCACAGCAGCATAGGATTACTGGCCTGAAGATCTCAAATGATCACATCCTGCACCCTACAGTCTGAGCAGAGGACAGCAAAACTTACATGTTCCATGGCAGCAAGAGAAGGCTGGTCTGAAGACAAATGTATCAGATCTTCGGCAAGATGCTGGAGCCTAACATAAATGAAATATAAAACCTTGACAGAATTCAAACTCAAAATGAGAAATGAAACTAGATTATCCTTCAAAATCCTCTTTCATCAGCCCTTCCTTTAAACCCCTGCCAACCTCGTCAATCTTCTATTCTACTGCTCACAGATCTAGGCATGAAAAGTTAGCTTCCAATAGTACTAACACCCCTCTACCTATAATCTACAAGGCAATCATAGAGCTATTTTAGTGACTCCTGAAACCCTGAGGGGGCCTAACATCAGCAGAAGGTTTTTCCACAGGGTGATATTTCTCTAGTGTTCCTGGGGCTCCTTATGATTATCATGGATATTTTCTTAAGAACTGGGTACCACTTTATTACTAGGGCAATTGGAAAGATGTGCTATATATATGTATACACATATACATATATATATGTGCACATATATGTATATATATATAATATTCAAATGATATTCTCCATAATTGTAGATATTTTTCTTTCTAAAATAAAAATTACTAAAGTTGAAACTGAATAATAGCGTTTGGAATGCCAATATGTACATACCTATATGTACATATTATTTATCTTGAAATATATGTATATATTTATCTTGAAATATATTCAGTTATTTAGTATTCTGTCCTTCTCCACAGATATATTTGAGGAAGAGCATATGTTTCTCTGTGTTCACAAGCTCAAAGGGGCCAAGAAGTGAATTGTAGTTGCTTTTGTTTTCATCTGCCTTGTACTTCTTTCACTGATAAGAGTCTCTATTTTCCCACCACATCAGTGGGCAAGAAATTCAGATAACCAAGTGAGATTCATACTTCACTACCTGACTTTTAGGACTGAACTAGTGGTTAACATATATGTGTGTTGGACAATCTTTACTTATAGCTTGGAAATTTATAATGGAAGTGATAAAGAGGGTGACAGTGGGGAGTTGTTTCATCCACAATTCTAAGGTCTATGGGCCACTGAAGCTGGTCTTGCTTTCATTTCTGTCTTTTGAAATACCTGATTGCTATAACTCTTTTAATTTGATTCACCGAACTTCTCTACTAAAATTTCAATGACGTTTTCTTTTGCCACAATTAGTCTATCAGTTACTCTTTTTTGTCACCTAATTTACCTTGATTTTACTAACCATGAATTCCCAAAATTTGCCATAACAATCCAGAAACCTTCCATGTATCCATTATTTTGCTACCTCCAATAAAATTATAGTGCATTATCAAACAAGGGGTTGATGAGAACAATAAAATAAACTAAAATATAGCTTTTCCTAGTTCTCATTATTTTTACATGCTTTGTATATATGTGTATGTCATTGTTCATAATCCAGGATACAATGTCTCTAGGATAAATGAGTTTTATAATTTGTTTATATAGTAGAATATATTTAACTTCTTAAAAACATTGAGGTTGATTCCTGTAATGGCCTTATCATTCATTCCACTGAGAAATCATTTTATTGTCACTTCACTAAAATTTGAAGGAACACATATTTATTTACATTTTTAGCCATTTTCATGGGCATGCAGTAGTAGCTCATGATTTTAAATTTCATTTTACTAATCTTTTCATGTGCTTATTATTTGAGTATCATCTTTTATGAAGTATGTATTTTCCATCTTTTGTACATCTTAAAATTACATTATTTTCTGATTGTTTATAAGTCCTTTATGTGTTCTGGGTATAAATCACTTATTAGAAATGTGATGTGCAAATATTTTCCCCCAAATGGTTAATCACCTTTTCATCATATTAACAAGGTCTTGGGCAAAGAAAATGTTGGTTGATTTCTCTTATAGATGGTGTATTTTAGTGTCATATCTAAGAAATTATTACCTAATTTTAGGTCCAAAGATTTCATCACATGTCACTTGTAACAGTTACATGTCTTTATATTTTCATTTATCTCTGTCATACATTTTAATTTTTGCACAAGTTGTTTATGAGTTTATTTATAGCCACGTAGGTTCAATTGTTCCCCAGCACCATTGATTTCTTCATTGAATTTCTTTTGTAAACTCATTAAAAATTCAACTGGGTACATTTGTATACTTCTATTTCTGGGTTCCCTATTTTCTCTACTGACCTCTGTATTCACTCCTCTTTGATTCCAGGCTGCACTGACTATTGTACATATTTAGTAAGTCTAAAATGTGGGTACTGTGATTTCTCCAACTGGATGTTTCATTTTCAATATTGCTTTATCTATGCTAATTCCTTAATATTTTCAGAAAATTTTTATTTTTTTTGCTTTTTAAAGCTTTTATTAGTACAGTACATTATACGTAATAGTTGGATTCATTTTGACAATCATGGAATTTATTTTTGTTCCATTTCATTCCCCAGCACTTCTTCTTTCCCTTACCTCCTCCTTCTCAATTTCCTTTCCTTTCCTCTGTTGGTTTTTCTTCTATTTATTTATTTTTTAAATTGGTTCTTCACACACACACACATAAAGATACAATTCTCTGTGGCATATTCATGTATGTACACAGCACAATTAAGTCATTCTCACTCTGTAGTTCCTCCCTTTTTCCATTCCTTCTCCCTCCCCCTCTATTTCCTTCCTGTATTTCACAGATCTCTCTTCTGTATTTGTGGGATCTACCCATGTGCTGCTGTTTGCCCCCTTATTTTGCTCTGGCTTCTACATAAGAGATAAAAGATTTGACCCTTGACATTCTGAGTCTGGTTTATTTCACTTAGTGTGATGTTCTCCAGTTCATTCATTTACAAGAAAATGCCTTAATTTCATTCTTCTTTATGACTGATTAGACTCTATCATGTGTATACATACCACATTTTCTTTATTCACTCATCTGTTGATGAGTACCTAGACTGGATCCATAACTTGGCTGTTATGAATTGTGCTGCTATGAATGTTAATGTGCCTGTACAACTACAGTATGCTGATTTTTATTTCTTTTGGATAAACATTAAAAAGTAGGACAACTGGGTTATATGGTAGTTCCATTATGTCTTTTGAGGAATCTCCATACAGCTGTCCCAAGTGTTTATACTAATTTGCAGTCCCACCAACAATGTATGAGTGTATTTTCCCCACATCCTTGCCTGCATTCATTATTATTATTTATATTCTTAATGACTAACCTTCTAACTGGGGTGAAAAAAATTTCCATGTACTTTTGATTTGCATTTACCTGATTGTTAGGGATCTTGAACACATTTTAACATGTTTGTTCACCATTTGTTTCCCTTCTTTTGAGAAATGTCTGTTTAGTTCTTTATCCCATTTATTGCTTGATTTGTTTTTTTGGTGTTAAGTTTTTTAGTTCTTTATAATCTGGATATTACTTCCTTGTCAATAGAGTAACAAGTGGAAATTGTTCTTCATTCTATAGGCTCTCTCTTCATCCTTCTATTTTCTTTGCTATGCAGAAGGTTTTTAGTTTGATTCTGTCCTTTTTATTGATTATTGGTTCTATTTCTTAATCTTTAGGGGTGTCATTAAGGAATCGGTGCCTGTGCCAATATGTTAAATCTCTGTTTTCTTCTAGCAGCTGCAAATATTTCAGTTTCATCCTAGATCTTCGATCAACTTTTTGACTTTCATGCAGAGAAAAAAATAGGATTCATGTTTTATTTCTTTGCATATGGCTATCGGGTTTTCACAGCACCATTTGTTTAAAAAGGGGTATTTTCACCAACACATGTTTTTGGCAGTTTTATGAAGTGCCATGTAACTGTATTTATGTGAATTTTTCTGTTTCTTCTAATCTATTTCATTATTTATGTCCGTTTTAATGTCAATGCCATGCAGTTTTTGTTATTGTAGCTCTGTAGTATAACTTGAGATCAGGTATTGTGTTGGCTTCAGCATTGTTTTTCTTTCTCAACATTGCTTTTTCTATTCTGGGTCTTTTACTCTTTGAAATAAAATGAATTTTAGGAATTTCTTTTCTAGTTCTATGAAGAATGTCATTGGCATTTTGATGGAGATTGCACTAAATCTGTATAACGCTCTTGGTAGTCTGTATGGTCATTTTGACAATATTAACTGTGCCTTTCCATCTTCCAACATCCTTTGCTTGAGTCAAAGCATCCCTTTGATTCACAACTTGCTCCAATACACCAGTTAACACAATCTTTTCGTAATGTTCCACATTTACATCTTCCAGCTGAACTAAGGCACACCAAATTTTTCCCCACTAAAATTCTCAATTCTTGTCAAAAACAAAAAAAGGAGTATGAGATGGAAATTCAAATACAAGGGACTCCAAACATACAAAATCATAATAGTCCACCCCAAGACACATTATCATGAAAATGCCTAATATTCAGATAAGGATAGAATTTTAAAAGCTGCAAGAGGGCTAGAGTTGTGGCTCAGTGGTAGAATGCTTACTTAGCATGTATGAGGCACTGAGTTTGATTCTCAGCACTGTATATATATATATAAAATAAAGATCAATTGACAACTTAAAAATATATTTTAAAAAAACCGCAAGAGAAAATGGTTAGTCACATTTAGAGGTAATCCATTGCAGATTTCAACTGATTTCTCAACTCACATCCTAAAAGCCAGGAGGGCTTAGAATAATATATGACAAACTCTGAAAGAAAATTGATGCCAACCAAGAATACCACAACCAGGAAAATTAGGCTTCAGAATTGAAGATGAAATTAAAAACCTTCTATGATAAGCAGAAATGGAAGGAATTCATAACTAGAAAGCCTGCACTACAAGATAAGCTGGGTACAGTGGCACAGACCTATAATCCCAGCTGCTCAGCAGGCTGAGGCAGGAGGATTGCAAGTTCAAACTCATCCTAAGCAACTTAGCAAGGCCCTAAGCAACTTAGAGAGATCCTGTCTCTAAATAAAATATTTTAAAAGGCTGGGGATGTGGGTCAATGCCTATGTGCCCCTGGGTTTAATTCTGAGTACCAAAAACAAATAAATCATACTCAATAAAATTTTCATGAAGAAGAAATGAAGAATAAAAATGAAAACCAGCATAGGGAGGATTACACTGGAAGAACAGTCAATGAAAAGAGAATCAAATCCAATTTAAATATTTAAAATAACTCAAAATATCAGGGAATACAAATCATCTCTCAGTGATAATGTTGAATGTAAATTTAAACTGTTCAATCAAAAGATATAGATTAGCATATTGAATTAAAAAACAAGATCCAACAGTATGTTGTCTACAAGAGGCTTACCTCACAGGAAAAGACATCCACAATCTGAAAGTGAAAGGATGGGAAAAATTATGCCATTCAAATTGGTCTCCTGAACAAGCAGGGATAGCAATTCTCATGTCAGATAAAGTGAACTTACACCAAAATTAATCAGAAGTGACAAAGAAGTTCATTTCAAACTGCTTAAAGGAATCAGACATCAACAAGATGTTAACAATAATAAATATTCATGTCCCAAACAATGGAGGATCTACGCAAATCAGACGAACCCTTCTCAAGATCTAAAGTAGACTACAATACAGAAATACTGAGTGACTTTAAAACACCTTTCTCATCACTGGAGAGATTTCCCAATAAAAATGAAAGATTCTACAGAACTAAAAATTACAATTAATAATTTGATTCCAACAGACATTTATAGAGTGTTTCATCCATCAGTGATTGAATTCACTTTCTTCTCAACAGTACATGAAACATTTCCTAAAGTGAACCATATTTGAGGTCACAATACAAATCCTCGCATATAAAAATAAAATAGTGATAATACCTTGCATTCTATCAGATGGTAATTGAATGAAATTAGAAATAAATGATAAGATAAAAATAGAAAACACTCTGACACTAAATTAAATAATACACTTTGGAATGATGAATATAGAGCAGAAGAAATCAGGAGAGAAATAAAAAAATTCTTATAAGTAAATGAGAATAGTGATACAACATATCAAAATCTATGAGATAGACTGAAGGCAGTTCTAAGAGGAAAGTTAATAGCATTGAGCTCATACATTAATAGAAAGATACCAAATAAATAATCTAAAATTACATCTCAAGACCCTACAAAAAGAAGAACAAACCAACATCAAAATCTTCAGAATAAAGGAAATAATTAAAATCAGATATGAAATTGAGATTTTTTTTAAAAAAAACAATACAAAAGATCACCAAAACAAAGAGCTGGGTTTTTGTAAGAATAAACAAATTTGATAAACCCATTGCCAAACTGACCAAAAGAAAGAGGGAAAAAACCTCAAATTATCAAAGTACAAAATGAAAAAGGAAATATCACTACAGACATTCCTGAAATTGAGAAAATCATCAGAAACCATTTTGGAATTTTATACTCCAATAAGTTAGAACATCTGGAAAACATGGACAAACTCCTAGAGACATATGACCTACCCAAATAGAACCAGGATGATATAGAAAACTTAAACAGATCAATTTCAAGTAATGATATTGAAGCAATTATCAAAAGACTTCCAACAAAGAAAAGCATGGGATAAATTCTCAGTCAAGTTCTACCAGACCTTTAAAGAAGAATTAATATGAATCCTCCTCAAATTATTTCATGAAATAGAAAAGGAGGGAACACTGCCAAACTCATTCTACAAACCCAGTATCACCCTGATACAAAACCAGGCAAAGACACATATCAGTGAAAGAAAACTTCAGACCAATATCTTTGATGTATACAGATGCAAAAATTCTTAATAAAACACCACATACAAAACCCATTAAAAAGATAGTACACCATGATAAAGTGGTTTCATCCCAGGAATACAAGACTGATTCGTCATATGAAAATCAAAAAATGTAATTCATCACATAAATAGATTTAAAGACAAGAATCACATGATTATCTTAAGACAAGAGAGGTAGAAAAAGCACTTGACAAAGTACAGCACCTACTGATGTTTAATACTAGAAAAATTAGGAACATAAGAAACTTACCTCAACATTTTAAAGGTTATATGACATACTCGAGGACAACATTATATTGAATGGAGAAAAACTGAAGGCATTTTCTTTAAAACCAGGAACAAGACAAGGGTGCCCACTTCCACCACTCATGTTCAACAAAGTCCTAGAAAATCTAGCCAGAACAATCAGGGAAGGGATGGAAATTAAAGGATAAAATTGATAAAGAAGGCTGGGCACAGTGGCGCACACCTGTAATCTCAGCAGGGTGGGAGCCTGAGACAGGAGGATCACGAATTCAAAGACAGCTTCAGTAGCTTACGCCCTACACAACTCAGTGTGATGATTTCTCAAAAGACTAGGCATGGAACCACCATTTGACTAGCTATCCCCTTCCTTTGTATATATGTAAATAAAGTATAAAAAAGGGTTGGGGATGTTGCTCAGTGGTTAAGCACCCCTGGGTTCAATTCCCATTGCCAAAAAGAAAAAGAAAGAAAGAAAGAAAGAAAGAAAGAAAGAAGAACTCAGATCAAAGAGCTGATCCTATATTTAGAAGACCTAATAAAACTCCACAAGTAGACTTCTAGAGCTTATAAATTAATTCAGCACAGTAGCAGGACAGAATAACAACACTCATAAATCAATCATACTCCTATATTGCAATGATGAATCAGCTGAAAAAGAAAACTGAAACTTCATTTCATGGAATACGAAATAGAAAAACTATCCAATTCACAGTATTAAAAATAAAAAAAAATTAAAATTAAAAAAAAAAAAAACTCTTGGGAGTCAATCTAACAAAAGAAGTGGTGAAGGACCTCTGCAACAAAAACTATAGAACACTAAAGGTAAAAATTGAAGAAGACCTTAGAGACTTCCATGTCCTTGGAAAGGCAGAACTAATATTGTCAGAATGGCCAACCTCCATGTCCTTGGAAAGGCAGAATTAATATTGTCAGAATGGCCATTCTACCAAAAGCACTGTACAGATTCAATGCAATTCCCATAAAAATTCCAATAACATTTTTCACAGAACTAGAAAAGTCATGAAATTCATTTGGAAAAAATAAGAGACCCCAAATAGCCAAAGCAGTCCTTAGCAAGAAAAGCAAAGCAAGAGGCATCACAATACCAGACCTTAAATTATACTACAGAGCTGTAGTAACATCTACAGCATGGTACTGGCACCAAAATGGGCATGAAGACCAAGGTAGTAGTATAGAAGACACAGAGTCAATTCCACATAAATACAGTTATCTGGTAGTAGACAAAGGTGCAAAAAATTTATGTTGAAAGATAGATAGCCTTTTTAACAAATGATGTTGAGAAAACAAGGAATAAATAATGTAGTAGAATAAAATTTAATCCCTACCTCTCAAGTTGCACAAAACTCAACTCAAAGTGTATCCAAGACCTAGGAATTAGATCAGAAACTCTGCACCTGGTAGAAGAAAATATAGGCCCAACAATCCAATATGTTGGCTCAGGAACTCCCTTCCCTAACAAGACTCCTAAAGCACAAGAAATAAAATTAAAAAAAGAAAAGAAAGAAAAAGAAAAAGAATGCAATGGGATCAAATTGAAAAGCTTTTTCACAGTGATAGAAACAAAAGCCTGAAGAGAGAGTCAACATAATGGGACAAAATCTTTGCCACCTGCTCCTCAGATAAAGCATTAATATCCAGGATATACAAAGAACTCAAAGAACTTAACAATGAAAAAACCAAATAACCCAATCATTGAATAGGCAAAAGGACTAACTAAACAAACACTTCTCAAAATAAGAAATACAAATAGTCAACAAATATATGAAAAAACGTTCAACATCTCTAGCATTTAGAGAAATGCAGATTAAAACCATACTAAGATTCCATCTTACTCCAAGCCAAATGGTAATTCTTAAAAATACAAGTGACAATAAATATTGGTGAGGACATGGGGGAAAACATACACTCATATATTATTGGTGGGAATGCAAATTGGTGCAACCACTCTGGGAGGCAGTGTGATAATTCCTCAAAAGTCTAGGAATGGAACCACCATTTGACTCAGCTATCCTCCTCCTTGGTCTATATCCAAAGGATTTAAAATCAGTACACTACAGTGGAAGAGTCACATCAATGATTATAGCAACACAATTCACAATAGCCAAGCTATGGAGCCAACCTAAGTGCCCTTTAACAAATGAATGGATAAAGAGAATTTGGCATATATACACAATGGAGTATTACATGGGGACCAGCCATAATGAAAAATGACTTTATGGCATTTGCCAGTAAATGGATGGAACCAGAGACAATCATGCCAAGGCTGTCCCCAGAAGTCAAAGATCAGCTGTTTTCTCTGATAATGTGGAAGCTAATCCAAAATAAGGGGGTTAGGAATAAGGAAAATTTTTAATAGAATGAAGATCAGTGGAGTAAACAAATGGGAATGAAGGGAAGGGAGAAGAAATTAATCTGACCTAACTCTCCTATGTACATATATGAGTATACCACAGTGAATGTCACTGTCATGTACACCCTAAGACACTAATTGAAAAAGAAAAAAAAAACTGTAAGTAAAGTAGCAGAAAGATCAGCAGAGCAAAGGGAAGGAAATATGGTGAGGGTGAAGTGGAGGGGCAGGGGAAGTAGTGGGGATGGAATTAGAACAAATTATATTCCATGCTTTTATCATTATGTCAAAATGAATCCTATTGTCATGTGTAACAAAAAAAATCCAAGTAAAACAAAGTGTTTTCTCTGAGCAGACTTTGACACTATTAGCTTTAGTCTCTCCCAAATTTCTATTTTTATGATGCTATAAAATGCAGCAAAATTTCATTAGTAGTTACTCCATCACTTAAAAATCCATAAATTTCCAGATATTTTGAAACACATTTATACTTGTTTAGAAATCATTATTTGTTCCTATAAATATTTGCTTTACTTTTCAAATGTTTCAATAACAAGTGAAATATTAATTTTATTACCAGTGTCTGAGAGAAATAAATTCAAGGAATTTTTATAAATTCATTCATTAGGTATACAAAATTCATTTGTATACCTAAGGATGTTTTGAGAGATTTTAGTATGAGTTTATAAAAAATTAGATTCTTTATTCTATTTCTGATATAGTATCTTTTACTACTTGTTTTTATTTGACTAATTTCCTCTGCTGGTAATTTTCTCCTTATTCCAAAGCTTGTTATAGAAGTGCTATCTTTATTTCAAAATTGAACTTAAGTCCAGTTTCATATAGGAAGGCTTCTAGTCAAGTTGCTCTTTCACTCCCTTCTCTGTTTAGTACTCAATACTATTCTAGCATTTAATACAGTTTTTCTTTGTAACAGAGTTATTAACAATGTATTTAATTGTTGTATCTCCTAGTGAACGTAGCATAATGTTTTGCAAAATAGATGCTAAATAATGTGTACAGAAATAAATCAATCACAATGTTGAAAATAAATTTAAATATTTTCTGAATTTAGCTTCATTGTAGAATTTGTTCTAATAATTTTGAGCCTATCTTAGACTAATTGGCAAATAATTAAAAATAAATTATCTGTGAGTGGAACTAATTTATAAAGTAAATTACCATATTAATTGTTGATTAATCAATAAACAACTAGGTGAATGGGAAAGAATGGCATGGTGGGCACAAATTATTAACATAATTTATCCATTCATATCATAGAGCTGTTATTAAACTGCCACCAATTACTTTATGACAAGACACCTGGATTGGCCCCTTATTATCTTTATGAACTTAGGCATACTTTTAATTCATAAGGCATAATGTATGAATCTTTCACATGTTCCATGCATATCTCACAAAGTCACTATTAAGATCAAATAAAATAATGAAAATAATAAGTTTAGAATATTGAAAGGTAAACATTAATCAAAAATATGCACTATGTATTCATTTAATCATCACAAAATGATGGCATATTATTCCCATTTTTATAAATAAAAAAATCTCGGCACAGAGACAACAGGATTGCCTTAAGGACAGCTATTAAGAGGTAGAATTTAAATTTGATATCAGATATTCTGATTTCAGAGTTATCACTCTTAGGCAAAATGCTAAATTGCTAGATGTTATTTCTCTCACTTTCAATTTTATAAAACTTGGATAAATGGCATTAAATAAGTATTTCTAAATATTAAGATCTTGATTTCTAGACTAGATATATGTAATAGAACTATTTTAAAATTTCCTAATTGTATAAAACAATAAATCTAATCACACTTTCCATAAAAATTCAAATGAAATTCAGGAGAAAAAAACTGCTAGAGAATTGGTTTAGTAAAGTTTTTAGCTTAAACCTTTGATTTTTAGACTAGACATACATAATAGAACTGTTTTTAAATTCCCTAATTGTATACAAAAATAAATATAATCAACCTTTCCATAAAAATTCAAATGAAATTTATGAGAAACAAACTGCTAGAGGATTGGTTTACTAAAGTTTTTAACTTAGTGACTTGCTAATTATCTGTCTCTGGTACAGTAGCTACTTATATTCTTCATTACATGTATTAAAAAAACTGAATCTTTAAAATATCCAGTAGTGTTTCAGAGGGTTTATTATCCTGTGACTTGCTTAAAATCAAAACTTGAAGCTTTAAGCATTAAGTAAATATAAGACCAGGAAGATCTACCTATTTTCCTTCAGAAAATGATATTGCTTGCATGCCATTATTTAGGTTGCTTTCCTCAGCACATGCAATTTCCATGGTAATGTGCAATTCAGAAAACAACACTGCCACCCAGGAGATAATAGATTGAAAGTACATGGTCAGAATGCCTGAAAAATTCACTGTACTGGGATTTGGGGATTTTTTAAATTTTAGTAAATAATCATAACCCATTGTAATCAAAACATGGTCATTTCAATAGGTGTCTCACATGTTAAATTTCAAGAGATATGTCATATTCTTTTGTCTTCTTTAAAACACTGCACTTTACACTTACATCTCGATTCAGACTAGCCACATTCCAGGTACTAAATGGCTACATGGGATTGTTGAACTACATGATAGCATTCAAGTGTAGAGTTAGCAGACAGCTATATATTACTATATCTGAAAATACAGAAGACCCTTACATAAAAGCTAGCACATGTTGAATGTTTACAACATGATTCTAGACACTATAATGAAGATGTATATCTCATTTAATCTTTTTGACAGACCTTTTAGGAAGGTACTTTTCTAATTCCTATTTTACAGAGGGGAAAACTGAGATTTAAGGAAGTAGCAGATAGTAAGTAGCAGAGCTAGAATTTGAATTTACCTATGTTCTGTTCCTGAGTTTGTACTCTCAAAACATGGAACACTTCTTGAATTTCCATGTGATCTTTATGCAGGGGCCATGATAATCTTCTCTGTATCATTTCAGTTTTAATATATGTGCTACCAAAGCAAGCACATCACTACATTAGTTCTGACTTGGGAATACAACATTCTGTTGTATTATAATCTGCTGAAGGTTGAATTAGTAGTAATTGTTCAGTTACCAAATGCTCTAAAAAACATACTTAAGAAAACTGACAGAATTCCCAATAATAACTTCTCTTTCTCACATTCTGTAGGCGCTCCCTTCACATTCTGGATTGTTTCCTTTGCTGTGAAGAAACTTTTTAGTTTGATTCCATCCCATTTATTGATTCTTGATTTTACATCTTGAGCTTCAGGAATCTTGTTATGGAAGTCAGTTCCTATGCTGAAATGATGGAGATTTGGGCCTACTTTTTCATTTTTTAGGCACAGGATCTCTGTTCTGATGCCTAAGTCCTTAATCCACTCTGAGTTTTGTGCAGAGTGAGATTGAGGTTTAATTTCATTTTGCTACATATGGCTTTCCAGTTTTCCCAGCACAATTTGTTGAAAGAGGCTATCTTTTCTCCAATAAATGTTTTCGGTGCCTTTGTCTAGTTATGAGAAAACTGTATTTACGTGGGTTTGTGTCTGTGTATCCTCTTCTGTACCATTGGTCTATGTTTGTGTCTTGGTGCCAATACCATGCC
This sequence comes from Sciurus vulgaris, assembly GCF_902686455.1. Lineage (NCBI taxonomy): Eukaryota > Metazoa > Chordata > Mammalia > Rodentia > Sciuridae > Sciurus > Sciurus vulgaris. The sequence goes on from NC_136466.1 coordinate 52,269,336, forward strand.
ATTTTTGTTACTGTAGCTTTGTAGTATAATTTAAGTTCTGGTATTGTGATGTCTCCTACTTCACTTTTCTTGCTAAGGATAGCTTTGGCTATTCTGGGTCTTGTATTTTTCCAAATGAATTTCATGACTGCTTTTTCTACTTCCATGAAGAACATCACTGGGATTTTAATAGGAACTGCATCAAATCTGTATAATGATTTTGGTAGTATGGCCATTTTGACAATATTAATTCTGCCTATCCAAGAGTATGGGAGATCTTTCTGTCTTCTAAGGTCTTTGATTTCTTTCTTTAGTGTTCTGCAGTTTTCATAGTAGAGGTCTTTAACCTCTTTTGTTAGATTAATTCACAAATATTTTTTGAGGCTATTGTGAATGGGGTAGTTTTCCTAATTTCTCTTTCAATACCAATGTATAGGAACAGAATTGATTTATGGGTGTTAATTTTATATCCTGCTACTTTGCTGAATTCATTTATTCTAGAAGTTTTCTGGTGGAATATTCTGGATCTTCTAAATATAGAATCATGTCATCAGCAAATAGGGATTGAGTTCTTATTTTCCTATTCCTATAATTTTATTCTGTCTAATTGCTCTGACTAGAGCTTCAAGGACAATGTTGAATAAGAGTGGTGATAGAGGACATCCTTGTCCTGTTCCAGTTCTTAAGAGGGAATGCTTTCAATTTTTCTCCATTTAGAATGATGTTGGCCTTAGGTTTAGCACGTATAGCTTTTCAATGTTGAGGTATGGTCCTACCATCCCTAGTTTTTATAGTGTTTTGAACATGAATGGGGTGCTAAGTTTTATCAAATGCTTTTTTCTGTATCTATTGAGATACTCATATGATTCTTGTTTTTAAGTCTATTGATGTGATGAATTACATTTATTGATTTCTTTGTATTGAACCAACCTTGCATCTCCGGGATGAATCCCAGTTGATGATGGTACACTATCATCTTAATATGTTTGTGGATGTGATTTGTCAGAATTTTATTGATAATCTTTGCATCTATTTTCATCAGGGATATTGATCAGAAGTTTTCATTTCTTGATGTGTCTTTGTCTGGCTTTGATATCAGGGTGATACTAGCTTCGTAGAATGAGTTTGAAAGGATTCCCTCCTTTTCAATTTCATGGAATACTTTGAGGAGTATTGGTGTTAATCCTTTGAAGGTCTTGTAGAACTTGGCCAAGATTCCATCTGGTCCTGGGCTTTTCTTAGTTGGTAGGTTTTTTTGGCATCTTCTATTTCATTGTTTGATATTGATCTGTTTAAATTGTGTATGTCCTCCTGATTCAGTTTGGGTAGGTCATATGTCTCTAGAAATTTGTGGATGTTTTCAAGGTTTTCTATTTTATAGAGCATTAATCTCTAGGTTATATAAAGAACTCAAAAAACAACACCAAAAGAACAAATAACCCAATCAATAAATGGGTTAAGAAACTGAACACATACTTCACAGAAGAAATACAATTGATCAACACATATATGAAAAAAAATGTTCAACTTCTCTAGCAATTAGAAATGTGAATTGAAAGTATACTGAGATTTCATCTCGCTCCAGTGAGAATGGCAATTGTCAAAAATACAAGCAACAATAAATGTTGGCAAGGATGTGGGGGAAAAGGCACACTCATACATTGCTGGTGGGACGCAAATTGGTGCAACCACTATGGAAATCAGATACAAATTCCTCAGAAACTTGGAATGGAACCACTCTTTGATCCAGTTATCCCACTCCTCAGTTTATACTCAAAGGACTTAAAATAAGCATGCTACAGTGATGCAGTCACATCAATGTTTATAGTAGCTCAATTCACAATAGCCAAACTATGGAACCAACCTACATGTCCTTCACCGGATGAATGGTTATAGAAAATGTTGTATATATATACATGGAATATTTCTTAGCTTTAGAGAATGAAATTCTGGCATTTGCAGGTAAATGGATGAGGCTAGGAGAATTTCACGCTAAGCAAAATAAGCCAATTCCAAAGAACCAAAGGACAAATGTCTCTGATATGTGGAAGCTAATTCACAATAAGGGGAAGTGTGGGGGCTAGGAAAAAATAGGGGTACTTTGGATTAGACAGAGGGAAGTGGAGGAAGGAGATCAGATTTGGGCATAGGAAAGATAGTAGAAGGAATTAGACATAATTACCCTATGTGCATATATGATTACACAACTGGTGTAATTCTACATCATGTATAACTAGAAGAATGAGAAGTTATATTCCATTTATGTATGATGTCTCAAAATACATTCTACTGTCATATACAACTAATAAGAACAAATAAAAAAAACTTCTCTTTTTCTCAACTTAAAGAAAAAGGGGGTGGAGTTACAATCAGTTTCTTGGTAAAGGTCGATTATTTTATAACATCTCCAATATAAGTGCATCTGTGGGAAAAATGCCTTAAAGGGAAAAAATAATATCATCAAAGTAATCAAAACTAAAAAGATAAATGAAAAAACTCATCAACCATTTCTACTTAATAAAATAATACTATCTTAATTAAACTATTCATTATAACAAATATCAACTATTATTTCAAATGGTGAGGTTTTATATCACTTCACTGCAAAATCAGGAACACAGTAGAGCTACACGGCTATTATTAGAAATTCTAGCAAAATAATAGCACAATAGACTAAAATGTTATAAAGATATAAATACTTAAAAGGAGGGTGAATTACCTTTTTTGTAAAATTCCCTTCTCCATGCTAAAAAAAAAATTGCTTCTTCACAAAGAAAAATACTTGAAAATGGGACTGGATAAAAAAAAATCCTACTTTTTGTCTATGCTGGCAGGAAACAAATAAAATAGAACATATACCATTCACAGTGGCAGCAAAAACCAAGAGAATATATTTTCAATTTTTATTTAAAGTTAATATTAACACATTGACACAAAAATACACAAGGAAACATACTAGGAAATTTACACAAATAAGCCTCAGTCACTGATTTCCTTCTAAAAACAAAGATGTTGCAAAACAAGTAAATGTGTGTACACATATTTTCACCAAGAATATACAAATAATAGTGTATTGAGTACAGTTCTACTTGATTTGTTATACAAAATATCATCAAAATCCTCTATTTCAATAAGTAAAGAGTCAATCTTTTTCATAAGTCATAATTTAATCACTTATGTATGAAAGAACAGATTCCTCTTATCTTTTATTACAACAAACACATAATAAATAGCTTTAAACATGCATGGTTTATTTGTAAACTATAATTAGCATTTTTGGGGGGGAATGTTCATGTAATAATATTAATTTCACAGCCTTAAGGAGGGGTAATTGATCCATGATAACAGCACAAAACTGGTATGTTTTGACATGTATACACTGTATCAAAATCAAGATGATGAACATATAAATTCCAAAACATTTCCTCAGGATCCTTTGACATTTCTCCATTCCATCCTTCTACCCCCATCTCCACTTTTTACTCAATCAATCATTGATCTATTTTTGCCCTTATACATTAGAGGGCATTTCCTAGAATTTTAAATAAATAAAAAGTTTATATAAATGGAAATATTTTTGTACAGAATCTCTCAGCATAATCTTTTTGAAATTCATTCATATGTATCATTCCTTGCTAATGATGAGTCAGTGTTCAATTTGTGTGTGTGTGTGTGTGTGTGTGTGTGTGTGTGCGCGCGTGTGTGTGCCCGACAGTATATTCCTGTTTAATGGAATTTTAGATTGTTTTTATGGCTACATGCTTCTATTTCTGTATTGACTAAGGAAAAGAAATCCTATATTATATTGCTGGTAGATGTACAAATTCTTAAGAAACTCTGAGACTTTTCCAGAATAGTTGTAGCATTTTATATTATCACCAGTGATATTTAAGGATTTCAGGTGCTCATCTTAGCTAGCACTAGGTATGATAAGACTTAATTTTACCACTCTAATAACTCTATGACACTGCAGGTTTAATTTCCATTTACCTTATAACTAACAGTATTAAATGTATTTTCAAGTAGTCATTTGCTAATCACATCTCTTTTAAGTGAAGTATCTCAAGATATTTTCCCTATTTTTTATTGGGCTCTTTGTTTACTTATTGAATCTGGAAAAAATCCTTTTTATAATGTATAATTTATAAAATTTTTTTTTCCCTGTGAGGTTTCTCTTTTTGCTCGAAGAGTGGTGTCTTTTGTGAGGTAGATTTTTTTATTACTCATTCAGTAGCATTTGTCAATATATTTTATATGGATTCTGCTTTTGGTTTGAAATCTTTGGTTAACCAAAGTTCACAAAGTTTTTGTCTTACATTATTATCTAGAAGTTTTAGGTTTTTTGAGTATAAACCATCTGTGTTGTTTTTTATGGGGTGTATGAATCAAAGTCGATTCCTAGTTGTTTTTAATATTAGATATTCCATTGTCCTGGCAAAATTTGTTGAAATGGCTGCCTTTCCACCACTGATTTGCCTTCACAATTTTGTCAAAAAATCATTTTTTCATAAATGTGTTTTTATTCTATTCTGATTACTAAGCATCCATGTTCAGCAGTGATACAGATGTATTACCATTATGTATTAAAAGCAAAAATTAAACAGCAGCAATAAGTCATTAAAATGAGAAAAATATTACTTTGAGGGAACATGGATGGATTCTTAAAGAAAGTGGGCATTATGGACTGAAATGTCCCCCCCCCCTCAAATTCTTATGCTGAAGCCCTTCACCCATTGTGATGCAATTTAGAGTGAGTCATTAGCAAGGTTTTCAGGTTAAATAAACCCATAATTATGGACCCTAATTCAATAGGATTGGTGTCTTTAGAAGAGGAGGAAAAGATACTAAAAGTTTCTCTTCCACATGTGCAGAGTCGGAAGAGCTATGTGAGCATATAACCACAATGAGAAGGCAGCCATTTGCAAGTTAAGAAGAGATCCTTAACCAGAAACTAACCTTTAAGGCAACTTAATCTTCGACTTCTAGCCTCCAGAACTATAAGAAAATAATTTTCTGCAATGTAAAATATACATTCCATGGTGTTTTGTTACAACAGTCCAAACAGAGGGATTTGAAAAACTCATGAAGAACTTGAAATAGAAAAAATTGAATCTCTAGGTGAATGTGTTTGTGGGCCCTTGGCTCTACTAATTGGAGGACTGTACTAAAGAAGAAAAAGGTCTCAAACTAGTTTCTTTTAATGACAATTAAAAGTATAATTCATTCACAATTCATTTCATATACCTGACAGAATTTAATTGGTCCAGGTTACATTTTCAGGAATTAAACGGAAAGGATATTTGATGTGTTGCTCTCTACTAAAATTTATAGTTTGATTAACACAAATACGTTATTATTACTAGTAGAGGATATGTACATAACTTAATGAGAGAAGGTTAGTAGAATGATCTTTGTAACACAAAATAATTTTCAGATTGTAACATCAAAAGAAGGTGGATTGACTTTAAGGTGCTATATCTGGAACAAATAATTTCACATCAATATTGTGAAAATAGAGAAATACCAGTCCAAAAATGAGGCTCTAAGGTTGAAGTATCTTTAACTACTTGATATGTAAAAGAACTGAAAGTATACAATGAATTTCAAATTAGAGTAGATGATGATAAATATTTGCAGTATGTACTGACAGTGAGAAAAATTAGCTTTGACTGGGGCATTCGATGGAATTCCTAAAGGAAAGAATGGAGTTTTACCTGGTCTTGAAAAAGAAGATATATGGGGTTGGGTGAGTGTCATAGGCAAAATAGAAAGCATGGGTTTAGAAAAAGACAAAAAGTAAGCACCGAGCCTCAGGAGGCTGTGGTAGCTAGAGAACTGAGGTGATGGGCAAGAGAAAATGCTGCAAAGACTCTACAATTTATAGACAAATATTATATTAATAACATATCTTCTGAAGCACTAAGGGATCATACATCTTTACCACAAATTAAAAGAAAGATTTTCCCTAAAGCTCTACATTTATCCTCATTATCTGACATTTGTCCTATTTATTTATAAACGGAGTTTCTACTACCCATCCAGAACTGAAAAAGCTCCTACACTTCAGGAACTCAGTTTTAATGAGGAAAGGAAGACAATGAAGACAATAATAATTTCAGTGTATGACACTGTAGTACTAAAATCACCCTCACACAAACAGGAATTTAGCAGTTAATTCATTTGTAACCAAATCGCATACCAAACAGAAAGAATAATAAAATCCAAATACAAGTATGAGCTATTTTAAGTGTAGCTGGGAGTATGAACAGGGTGAGCCTGAGTTAAATGTCCTTTAATCTGTTTTGAAACTAATAATCATCTTTGTTTTTCAGTTTTGTAAGTGAAATTCAGTGAAACAATGCCACATGTGCCAAGGGCTTTCAGTCTCTGGTCATGTGCTGTCCTGTCCCAATCAACATCTAGCTCCCAGGTCCCCATACAGCTACTGCTGCCATCCTGCTCCAGCACATGTGCCCCTCCCTGCCTGAGTCTTGAAGCAGGGATCTCATTTTTGAGGATCTCCTCTCATACCTCACTAGCCTTGCTTTTGAGGGTCCTACAGTAAATAGTATGTAAACAACATGACAAGTCTAGGTACTGTGAAAGATTTTCATGCTTTTGAATGAAGCCCTTGTATTCTCACTTTGCACTGGACCCCAAAAACTATGTATTAGTACCGGAAAACTTGAAGCAAAGGACATTCCCAGTAGGTGTCTCTGAGTAACACAGTTGGCTCTTTTTGAGGTCAGTTTCCATATCTGTAAAATAAGGACACCAGTTCCTATTTCATTGGATTTCTCTGAAGATTTCAGAGTTAATTCATGAAAAGCATTTGACCCAGCACTGGACTCATTTTAACAATCAATATTAAATGTTAATGAATAATTAATATGTTATCTAACTCAGACGTAAATCTCAATTACATTTTATCCATTCTCACGGGCTGCAGCAATGTTCATCCTGATTTTGCTTCAAATGTTCTATTTACTTCTGGTTAAGCCTTTCTAAAATGTGTAGAACAAGATACCCGCGCTTCAGCTATAGGGAAACCAAAAGCTGTGAGGTTCTCATAAGACCTGATTGTTAAAAAAAAAAAAAACAACGCAGAAATCTCCACATGCTCTACATAAAAATCTGTCACTCAAACACTACCCTTTCACAAAAAATTTCAACCCCATTAGGAAAGAAAAACGAAGGCCATTACAAGGCCAGGCTGTTTACAAGGGAACACAATCAAATCGACGTCAAGTAAAAGTAAACATTTCGGGGAACAACACTACTCCGCTGTCAGGTTAACTGCCAGCGCACCGTTTCCTTAGGAACGAGCAAGTCCCTCCGCCACCGTCGGCGCTGGAAGTTGTTCTCCTTCACTTCCGCTCTACCCCCGCCCCCGCCCCTGCGTCGGTCGCTTTTATCTCGCGTCAGTTCGGGGGAAGCCGAACAGGTTAGGGCGGAAGAGGCTGAGGCTGAGGGGCGTGGCCACGCAGCCGCGATGCGGCAGGCAGACAGCCGGGATTCCCCACTCGCACTACCCTGCGATATCCACGAACTCTGAATCTCAACAGAGATGAGCGCTGAGGTCTGAAACACCTGGGTCCCATCATGGTGCTCTCAAAACCAGCCACTCTGCGTCTTTCCACCGGGCGAGTAATCGGGACGAGGCAGGGGAGAAGGATGCGGCTCCAGGAGCCTCTTGAAGGACTCATTCGGGTTTCCAGGAACTGGGATCATGACCACCGGTAACTGCAATTCACGGTTTCTGAAAATGTTTGTGCGGGGTCTGATCCTTAATAAACCTCAGTACTCATTACCTATTTTTTATTATTGGTCGAACATGAAGGGGAGGGATTAGGAACTATAGCTTGTGGTAAGAAAGTGTTGGTATTTAATGAGATTGTGTAGGCCTTCTTCCTCATTTCTTCCTTCGTTTACAGCCCCATTCCTCCGGTTCCATTTGCAGCCAGACCTCAAGAAAGAGCTGCTTATACTTGATATACCCGATTACCCTTTCCTGGGTCATTCTTCAGTCCACTCTCATCCAACATTTACCCTCAGTACTGAAGCAGGCCAGAGAACCCCCATGCCCAGAAGACCCCCACCATAATTAAGCAGAAACCCCCACTGTATTTGTAACATATAAGTTCCCCTTCTTCAGAAAACTTTCTATCAACAAAAACTGCATGCAGGAATATTGTGGTTGGTAGTTTCCCCTTTTTATAAATGCCAGGCTTTTGCAAGAAAAAAACTTGTAAAAACTGTCTGGTCTAGGGGATGGGACATAGAATACTTGTCTGGTCAACCTCCAAGCCCCGCCCCACCTCCACACTGGGTACAAAGTTCAAAGCATTTCCGAAGTCTTTGTTCAGAGGAAGATTTCTTAGGCATGAGCCACCTCTGAACCCTGCAATTAACCTGCTTTCTGAAAATTTCCTCAGGTGTCCCGCCTCTTCTGTCCCATTTCACTTTCACCTCCACTATAATGTGTTAATATCACCAGGTTACCATGTTCTTCTACTTACCCCTTTCCCGCATGTTCTTCTATTCAACGAAGTAGTAAGTTATCTGGAGTCCTAAAGTAAGATCAAACAGCATGGAACAAATTAGGACCTCACAGCTGCATACAGCAAAATAAATTATCCTGGTTATTCTGTGGATATGTATCTGTTATGAACAAATCCTTGCTCAGATTACAGAATTGTGTGAGATAAACTTGTTTTCTAGAACCTATAGCCAGACAGAAACATTTATGAAACATCCAAGTATGATACGGAATGTAGGGACTCAGTCCCCCAAAGATAGTAGTACAGAAAAGTCAAATAGTGATGTTTGTCCTTGATGTTTGAGGATCTTACACAGGAATTATAGTCAAGTACAGTGGGGAAAGCATTCTAGGCAGAGGGACCTGGTTAAGATGGAAAGGGGTGATAGTAAGAAATCCTTTGGGTGGTATGGGAATAGAAAAGTCTTCACCGAGAGGAACTTGTGGAATGAAGTAGAAAATAAAACTAGAATATATTATAGCATTAGTGCCAGGTTAAATCTGCACTTCAACAGGCAGTGGATTACGGAATATATTGAAGAGAAACGGAAGGCATTTATAAAAATTTTTTTCATAAACATACATTAGTATGCAATAAATCAGGCTTCTGAGATGGTACAGCTGATAACCAGATCATGTCACACAGTATTGTTCTGCACTCTCCTCCACATATTTATCTTCCCAGACAATTAAGGAAGAAACAACCCACATGCTTGACGGATGAGATCATCAAAGCCACAAGGCTCATATGTGGCAGAACCTGGACCAAAATCTGAGCCTCCTGACTCTTTATTCACCTTTCATTCTATCACACCTGTACTGCATCAGAGATATGGGTAACATACCATTTATTGTCTGTGTCTAAATTTCAAGGTCTGGGATAAGCAGGAATATTTAGCTAAGACCAACCTGGGAACCATGCTAAGTGGAATACACTCATCTAGTTAAATTATTTTTAAGCTTCCCCACCCCATCACCTACTACATTCTCTTTCTTTCATTGCTGTGTGCAAGACTGCTTTTGATAGTTTAAAAGAATAAAGCCACATCATGTCCATCCAATATGTAGATACAGATGGCATTGCATGGGACATCATCCTTTTCTACAAATGACAAGAAGTGCAAAAATAAACCCTCACAGATAGCAGACTCTGTTGCACAATGATAAACATGCCAGACAGTAATTTTTCATTTTAGCAATTTCAACTGTCAAGCCCTATCCATTTATCATATTTCCATTATGAACTGTATTCTAACATATATTACCAAGCTCCTATGTAACACAATGAATGTTATTATTTAGTACTTAAAGGGCTGTTTAAGAATACAAAGTACTCTGTCAATCATGAATTCTTTGCTCATAATACTTTCTCTTTGGAAGTAAATGCCAATAAATCATTCTTTCACTTTTACAGTTGGGGAATTAACACAAAATCAGACTAAGTTAATGACAAGAGTAAGACCTGTTTTTAGCAACAAACTAAGTTAGAATAAAATTTGTATTTTGCAAGTTTTGTCCAGGCTACCATAAAGGCCTTTTATCCGTTCACAGATTAGCTCTTTTTGAAACTCTCATTTGTGCTAATACAAGCCACATTGATGCATTAGTCCAAATATGTGTATATAAAAACAGTGCAATGAATAGGAATCAGTTGTCCTGAATGCCAGGAATCCAACATGTTCAACTGGGAAAATGCTCCATATAAAACAAGTTGAAGACCCCAAAGCCCACTTCAAATTAAATATAACCCAATACTGAGTAAAAATTCCAATTAAAAAGGTTATTAACTCTCTTTAGTCAAAGTTTCTGATTGAACAACATAAAATAAAAATTGGAATTCACCTGACAACTTCAGTCTAAATTAATTTCCTCCTGCTCTAACTCAAATACTATAGGATAAAACTTTGGTGCCTGTTGAAAGACTGATAATTCAACAGCCATCAGTAGCTTAAAATTGATAATATTTTCTTCTAAAATTTTAAAGTCTGCCAGGTAATGTGTAGATGCTACTACATTCAACTGTACGAAATGAAAGGAACTGGCAATAGAGAAACCCACAATGAGGAGCCTTCTCAGTCATTCCTCCTTACATCTCACCTTGAGGAAAAAAGCCTCAGCAACCCAGCGGACTTTCCAGCATGCAGCTGCACCCAACGGAGACATTTCAGCAGCCCTAAATGACTTGCCCGCCACCTTCTGGTAGTCTCAACTCATCTTTTTCTCCTTTTGTAATATGGCTGGGAATAGTCCCACAGATGGACAAAGACAACAGAAACGAAGAGGAAAATCTGGCCTATAGATGTATGATGTCACCATTGAGGGCCCATGGTGCTTATAACTGTCTGTTCAAGTGTTTACAAGCTGAGTACAAGAAACAAAACATGAGTGAATGTACTACACAAGGATTTACTGTGCTACTGCATTTTGCTAGCTAATTAGAAATTCACTATTTAGATGCACAAATAACATAAGACAGGGATATTTCATCTAAATCAATGGTTTATTTTTGAGAAAGCTAATCCCATCAATATGTATTTTCAACTTTACAAATTTAGTTCAATAACCAAATTATTACACACAGCCCCCCACTCAAGTTAGTGGTCATACAGAAAAAGAATACAGCAATAAATATTTCAATTCAACGATAACCCTAGTACTTCTCATGGTATTACAATTTAGCTTATTTCATGGAAGCATCTACATATTTAACATATTCAGTGGTTGATAAATTGGACTTTAATGAAACTATAATGTTGTCCAATGCTTTAAAACCTAAAATGATCCCTGTATATGGGGTAAACATCTAAACTGAAAATATAAAGTCTTTGTGGAGGGAGTATCCAAATAAAGATCTATTAAGTAAAGACAGATTTTATAAGTTTATTCAGAGTATTTTGGAAAAGCCTGAAGCCTACAAATAACCTGATGATACAGAGAGAGGCTGACACCATTGCTCTGAAGCCTTTCCTTCCTATTGTAATTTCTAAAGCATCTGAGGCTTCACAGGTTGTTGCATGTCTGAATGAAGCACCAAATGCACTTATTTGTAGATGTTCTGAGACGGGTTTGCTGAGGGTAAGGACGTCTATGCCTACTCTTACCCAGCGCACTTACCCAGGCATTGGGGATCGAGCTCTGAAGGCACGGATCTAATTTTATTTAGGGTTGCACAGGACATATATAGACACATTATCCAATCAGGTTAACATGCTTGTTAAAGTATGACAGAGTCAGCCATAGGTGAACTATACGTCGAGGGTCCAGGTAGTGTAAACAAACCAAGCATGCCTAAGCAATTCTGCCCAGCAACAGGTCTGAGACAGAGGACTGGGGGAATGGCAAGCTCCAGCACACAGCATGAGGCAAAGCACACGGGCAAGCTCACATCACAGCTTTCTGTGATGCATGTCAGAACGAGGCCTCCCCTCAGTTCAAACTCAGCCTCAACAGCTACAACAACCTTCGTTCCATGGCGAGTCTTTACCATTACCTCAGTTTCTCTGTTCAGACTGTTTGGCTTACTTAGACCATGGTGTCAGTGACTGCTGTCAGATAAGCTTGAGGAATGTTCCCTACACTTATTATACCATGTTACACCAGACGTCTGTGAGGAGGGGAATAGGCATTAGGTCTGCCCACTGTCTTTTATTATTACAGATGAAATTTGTGTTCAGTTGCACATAAAAGAAAACCCAAACGACACTGCTGACAGTACACATAACATGATCAAATTTTAAGCATCACAGGGGTGATGTGACAACTAGAAGGAGTCTCGAATAACTCCTCCAGAGGCCACCTGTCTCAGTGCATGATTTTCATCATCCTGGTCTCAAGATGAAAGCTGTATCTCTGGGCCTTATGGCTCTATTCCAGATAGAGGAAAAGACAGAAAAGGAAGGAAAAGGGAAAAAGGCATGTGCAGCCATGTCTGCTCCCTTTAAAACCTTTCCTCAAGCTCTCCCAGTGACTTACGCTGAGAGAGCACTGGCCTGATTGTGCCACATTTAGTAAAGGCACTGAGCAGTACAGTTATTTAGTAGGTGAATGAGCACCTCAAACCAAGGTTGGATTCTGATCCAAAGTGAGAAGGAGGGGACAAATAATGATTAGGCAACCAGTAGAATCCGCCACTGTTATCAATGCTCTGCTTTGCTGTCCAGTGGTCAAACCCAACAAGTGATAGCTTTGAAAGCGTCTGTAAAAGAGAAACAGTTTATACTGATTCTTTCATCAGAAAATAACCGCTGTCCCAAAGATGTCCAAGCTCATACTGACACTCTAAGGTGACCTTCAAAAATGGTTAACTGGCTTGCCTTTTCCCTTGTAGTTGTTAGGGGAAAAAAAATCATACTTGTAATTAAAAAGTTAAATCAATCAAACAATTACAATAATGACCAAAACACTGGAATATACTCCTGTGGCAGTTCTTGCCTGCTTGCCAGGGGACCAAAGTGATCCTGACCTGTAGCTGAACTGAAACTCGACTTGAGAGACCCAGGGTGGGTACTGTGAGGAAAGGATGCACTGGGTTTTGTCCAAGCACTGGTGAAAAAGGAGATTGCTATCTCTATAGCAATGGAGATGCAGGAAACACATGAAACTAATTGACAGATGAGAGGAAAGGCCTCCTTTCCAGTCCAGGCTGCCACTGACCTTATTCATGAATAGCTCTGGAAAGCAGCAGCTGAGCATTGGCTGTGCCCATTGACCTCTGAGTTTCCCTTCTTTTCCCCGATTCCTAAAATACACTTATGTACTTTGAAATTTTTCAGTTTAATTTTTATTTCACTGTGAAAAGTGGAAAATGATAGACGAAGTGATGAATGGAAATGGGAAGGGGTATTTTAAAAGTAGGTTGAGTGAAGGAAATAAGTAAATGTAAAGAAAGATCCAGATAATGAATGGCATTTTTTAAAGATAACAGATAAGATATGAACAATACAATAAAGTCATGATGTTTAATAGATGAGCATAAGGAAAGAAAAAGGATGATAGAGAAAGCAATATTAAGTAACACTGAATATGAAAGAAGAGCCAGGATAGTAGTTCTCAACAGGTGACTTCCCCACCTCTAGGGGTCCGTGGTAGTGTCTAGGAATATTTCGAGTCCTCATACTGCCATCTAGTATAGAGACCTGGGAAGGTGCTAACCATCCTACAACACACAGGAAAGGCCTCCACAATAAAGAGTTAGCCACATAAAATCAATAGTGCTGAGATTGAGAAATACTGATCTAGAGATTAAAAATTAAAAAGGAAGGAATGGAAGTAGATCAGATCCAACTATGCTCAAGACCCTACAAAGTTTGTACTTTGAGTCAAAATCCTTAGAAATGTCCTCCATGCCCATCTGACTATCACTACTACTCTCTCCCCCACTCATCCTTCCTGCACATTGTTCTTCTTGTTTTCTGCAAACACATGGAATGCTTCCTTTCCTACTATGGGCCCTCCAACTACTGTTCCCTCTCCTAGGACTTGAAGTGCTGTCCTATATTTCCAAATGGCACACTCCTTCACCACCAAGCTTTTCCTCCAATGCTGTCATGTTACTCTCTCAGCAAGGATTATTCTGGACCACCATATTTAAAATTGAACCTCCTATCTATCTGTATTCCATTATCATCTTTTCTTTTCATAGGACTTGTCATCTTCTAATATGTGGTATGATTTAGCACTTATTAAATTGGCCTGTCTTCTGCAAGCCCTTTCCACTGACTGTGTAAGTTTCATGAATTTTGTCTGTTTTGTTCAGCACTAAAACCCCAGCAACTAGAATAATGCCTGATGTACAGTAGGTCCTAAACAGCTATATGTTGAATAAACAAATAAAAGAGCTCAGACAAATTAAAATAAGAATAATAACAAGTACATATGGAGGGCTTACTGTGTTCATGTGAACTGCTCTAAGTGCTTTATATATAATTCATTTAATTTCCAATTTTGAGTCTATTTTGTAGGCAACATTATCATTATTGCCATGTAAAGGAGGAAATGAAAGTGAAGAACCTATAAATAATGTGCCAAATATTGTACAACAGCAATGTGAACTGAATCAACCTGGCTTCAGAATCTGAGATCTTAACCTTCCATACAATTCTAACTTACTGAGCATCATAGCCTCAAAATTTCTTCTATTCTTAAAAAAAAATAATCAATTCCAAACATTTATCAAAAAAATTGATCTGGGCAATAAAGAGATAATCACATATTCTATGTATAATTCAAAAGTCATAAAATATATTTGATATTTGGGCTTTAAAATCAGTTATTCTTTAATTTATTACAATTGAGCTAGAGTTATCATTATTATAGAAATTAAAATGACCCACTTAATTTTTTTCATGCTGTCATAATTTTTCAGATATTCAAATTGAAATATAGAAATATTATACATATAAAAGATTGATTATTGCAATGTGTATAAATCAATGGTTTAACAAATTTTAAAAGAACAAAAATTGCCAATTTTTTCTAATTCATTCTCATTCTTTGAGCAGAAATTCTCACAGGGAGAGATATGCTTCATAAAAGTAAGTTGTAGAGAGCTACACAAGCCCTTCAGAAAGAACATCAAATTGCCATGTGCCCCAGATGCTGGACCTGGAGCTATAGGACTTGTTTGCCCAGCTGGATTTTGGTCTTTCTTTGGTCCCATCTCTTCTTTCTATTTCCCTTTTTCTACCTTGTTGAATGGAAATGCTTACTCTGTGCTTTTATGTACTAGATTTATGTATAGGTATATTCTCATGCTAAGAATTTGCCTTGAGTCTTGGTGGAGACTTCAAGTTTGAACATTTGGCAATCCTGGAACCGTTGAGACCATGGGATTCTTGGAAATAAGGCAAATGTATTTTACTTTGTGATATTGGCATGATCTTTTTGAGACCAGGGATGGAATGTTATAGTTTAGATATTAGGTGTCCCCCAAAAGCTCATGTGTGAGACAATGCAAGAATGTTCAGAGGTGAAACAATTGTGTTATGAGAGCCTTAATCTATTAAGTGCATTAATCCACTAACAGGGACTAACTGGGTGATAACTGTAAGCAGGTTGGATGTGACGAGAGGAGGCAGGTCACTTGGGGTGTGCCTTTGGGGTTTTTATTTTGTCTGTGGTAAGGAGAGCATTCTCTCTACTTCCTAGTTGCCAGATCCTAGACTGCCTTTCTCTGCCACACCCCTTCTCCATGATATTCTGCCTCGTTCTGGCACAGAGCAATGAGGTTGGCCTTCTGTGGACTGAGACCTCGAAAACCATGAGGCCCAAATAAAGTTTTCCTTCTCCTCCTCCTTAAAGGCAGGAGAAATAGAGTGAGAAAGGAAAGGACACCGAAAAAGAAAGTTCTGGTGTTAGTAACATGTATGAAAATTACATAATATATTAATAGGATTTTTTAATGTGGAATAACAAAGCAACATATGTGTGAGCTTTAAAGGCTTGCATTCATATCCCTAAACAATGATGTATTACAGGAGTTAGTATATATATCATTAAGCTAAGTTTTTAATTCATTAACTCAGAAATCAATTAGAATTCTATATGTGTAGTGCATGTGTAACATAGTATGGTCATTTACACAGTCAATGTGGTTTTAACTCTAAAGCACCCTACCAAAGGTGAAGTTCACTCTAGGAGAGGTGATATTCTTCAAGAGCAGGTCCTTCAAGAGCAGCTTAGTCATGTTTGCCTTTATATAAGGCAAAATTAGTCCTGAGTTGACATGTCACATTTTGAGTGTATTTTGATTTGGACATTAGTGAGATATGTCTTTAGTTTTCATTTCAGATAATATTACTTTCTGGCTCTTGTTCAGAGCTGAAGTACTGCTAACTTTAGATTTCCAGATTCTATGGGAAACCTAAATTTAGAGTCGTTCTTCCTAATGACCTGACTTTCAATATAATGAAAACATTTTTGTTCATTTTACCTTGGAACAGAAACAAACAGGAATGTAGGAAAAGGCATTTTGTGTACCACTTATATGTGGGGGAAGCACTTATATGTGTCTCACAATTGATAAGACAATATAAGAAACTAATTACAAAATGTATAGGTTATCATTAGCCTATTTATTAATTTTGTATCTGGTAAGGAGTTCAACAAGTTTTTTCTAATTCATCAATCATAGTAGAAAGCAAAACCACTGTCAAACCCAAACCATCCTGACAGACCATCAAGGCAATTTGATAACTATAAAAGATACTAATTTCCAAATTATTTGCATTCTACAAAAACACCTATATTCAATGTTAGGTATCAGCAAGCACCCATGATAATTGTTACTTTAGTTTTTAAGAGATAATAGCCAGTCAGAATGGCAATTATCAAGAATACAAACATCAATAAATGTTGGTGAGAATGTTGTGAAAAAAATACACTCAAGCATTGCTGGTGGAACTGCAAACTGGTGCACCCACTATGGAAAGCAGTATGGAGATTCCCCAGAAAACTTGAAATGAAACCACCATTTGACTTAGCTATCCCACTCCTTCATTTATACCCCAAGGACTTAAAATCAGCATACTACAGTGATGCAGCCACATCAATGTTTATAGCAGCTCAATTCATGATAGCCAAACTATGGAACCAACCTAGATGCCCTTCAACAGATTCATGGATAAAGAAAATAAGAAATGTATACACAATAGAATATTACTCAGCCTTAAAGAAGACTGAATTTGCAGGTAAATGGATGGAGCTGGAGAATATTCTCCAAATGTTTTCTCCGATACGCGGATGCTAATTCACAATAAGGGGGAGCGGTGCTAGGGAAGAATAAAGATACTTTAGATTAGGCAGAGGAGAGTGAAGGGATGGAAGGAGGTATGGGAGTAGTAGGAATAATAGAATGAATTGGACATTATCACCCCATGTGCATATATGATTATATGACTGGTTTAATTCCATAGCATGTACAACCGGAAGAATGAGAGGTTATACTCCATTTATGTATGATATGTCAAAAGGCATTCTACTATCATGTTTAACTAATTAGAACAAAATTTAAAAAAACATATGTCAGGATTTCTAGGAAATTTTAATATGTGTGAATAATAATATTTAGAGTTTATGCCTTCATATATAATCCTTCAAATATATAACACAATATGGAAATTATTTTAAGCATATAATATTTATATTAAAAGGAGTTTGGAAAAAAAACTATGCAATGTTCTTGACGTTTTTGTTGAAGATAAAACAGGTTAAATGCAATTCACTGCCCCATCTACTTATTTGCAAAATACAAACTGAATATTCTTGTTTGCTCATTACTAATTTTACCTTAATGCTGGTATTTAAAGTGCATCCCACTAAAATGAGTTACCATGAAGACAATAAACTACACAACAAGCCTTAAAGTAAATGGATTATCAGTTCACTCTGAATTTAGGAAGCAGTGTCCTCACATATACTGCTGCTGGGAGTAAAACTTTGTGAACACTCTCTGAAAGATAGTTTGACAATTATGAATTGAAAAGTACTAAACTTTATATCCTTGAATTATAAGAAAATGAAAAGCAAACAAAAATTAGGAATAGCAATAGATCTTAGAGTTAAATGCCCAGCATTAATACAGTAATATCTGATATTGAAACCTCACTTCAATTACACCATTCAATATGAACAAGTCATCCTGACAAAGTCTTTGGAAGTTGTATTTGGAATATGGAGGAAGAAAGAAAACTGAAGAAAAATAGAATACAGCACAACACTGGAAAATGCTTTGAAAAATTTGAGGAAAAAGAATAAATATGGAAAGTAGATATTGCTAGAAGAGAATTAAATTAAGAAAAAAAAATAGAGCCAGTTTGAAGTAAGCTAATTGGAGAGGAGGAAAGAATTGTTTGGGTAAGTTAAAAAAGCAATATGCCTGACTTCTCTAAGGTAGGGATAATAAGTTTTCTTTAATTTCCTCTATCTCCTCAAGTTTTTTTATAAAGTTGTAATAGTGATACTAATTACATCAGATTTATAAATACTCCCACTTGGAATTCCTGATCACTAGGGATCTTCTTCTTTAATATCTGAAGAAATATTATTGATCAGAAATGGCAGGAACAAATGTGAACTAAAGGAGAAGGCACTGGTCTTCTTTTTTTTTTTATTGTAAACAAATGGGATACACATTGTTTCTCTGTACATGGAGTAAAGGCGTACCATTTGTGTAATCATGAATTTACATAGGGTAATATTGTTTGATCCATTCTGTTATTTTTTCCCTCCCCCCGCCACCCCTCCTGGCACTGGTCTTCTTGACTTGAATTTTTGACTATCAATAGTAAGCAAGTGCGTAAGGAAAACTGGACAACTCTTAAGTATAATGATTTTAGGGAAGCATACTGGAGAAAAGCAAAGAAAATGATGATTTCTTTCACAGAAACAAAATAATCCTCTCAAAATATAAGAATTTTGTATGCTACTCTAAATTTTCTTCACTAAAAATAAAATAAGAAAACCTGTTCTTCCATGATACTCATTGCTAATAATGAACCAAACTGTTCTGGCTCAAAATCAAATCATCACTATTACACTGGAAAACAACACTCACACCCCCTTCCCAATTTACTCTTGAATAATGCCTGTCATCTGTATCTGTATCTATATATAATATCAAGTCCACTGAAAGGGGAAAAGTAAACATTCACTTCCAGGCCTAAACTCAGGATGCTGGTAGTATCCTGGCAGTGGTATCTATGTCTACTGCTATTTTTCCAGTCAATAAAGACTGCTTAAAAGATAGTATTCCTAAATAAATTATTATAAAAAGAGTTAAAACATCAAGGAAGATAGGGTTAGAATGAAAAAGGTACATGACTATAAATCAAATCATTTTCTCCTTATTTTTGTATTACCCTTGTAGAAAAATCTTTCATTTCTTTAGCTCATCATAAGTCAAATTATAAGGACTACATAGTGAAAGTGACACCTACTAAAATTTCTAATGAATTTCTTCATAAACGTATTTATGAACAAATGCTAACTCCAATGAAGACACACCCTAACCTCATCTAAATGGAAGAAATTACTTATTTAATGAAGTGATTAAACACTCCCAATTTTATTCTTTCTGTCTCTTTATTCATCACTTTCTGAGCTTCAGAGCATGAAAAACTGGGCAATTATAGGAGATCATCTACTGGTTGTTTCTTCAATTGCAAACCCCATAGGTATTCTAGAGTGCTGTGTGTGTGTGTGTGTGTGTGTGTGTGTGTGTGTGTGCAGATGTGTGTGTGTTTAAATCCATAAAAATTGATCCTGTCGCACTGTCAAAATGTTTAAATCATAATGAGTACAAAATACCCCCAAAATATTTTCTTCCATTTTTTAATTTGCTATAATTAGTTATACATGATAGTAGAATGCACTTTGACACATCATACTTAAGTGGAGTATAACTTCTTATTCTTCTGGTTGTACATGATGTAGAATCATACTGGTCATGAGTCATATATACACATAGGGTTATAATGTCCGATTCATTCTATTTTCCTTCCTACCCCCATACCCCCTCCACTCCCTTCACTCCCCTCTACCTAATCCAAAGTAACTCTTCTCTTCCCTAGTACCCACTACCCTTATTGTGAGACCCTGTGCCTAATAGAAGAAAAAGTAGATCCAAATCTTCACCATGTTGGTAGGATCTGACTTCCTTAAGAGGACTCCTAAAGCACAAGAAATAAAAAAAGAATAAATAAATGGGATGGATTCAAATCAAAAAACTTCTTCTCAGCAAAGGAAAAAATTAATACTGTGAAGGCAGAGCCTAAAGAATAAGAGAAAATCTTTACCACATGCAACTCAGATAGAGTACTGATCTCCAGGATATATAAAAAACACCAAATAACCAAGTAACCCAATCAATAAATGGAACTGAACAGACGCTTCACAGAAGAAGAAATACAACTGATTAACAAATATATGAAAATATGTTCAACATCTCTAGCAATTAGAGAAATGCAAATCAAAACTAAGATTTCATCTCACTCCATCAGAATGGCAGTTATCAAGAATACAAGCAATAATAAATGTTGATGAGGATGTGGGGAAAAAGGTACGCTCTTCCTTTTTTTTTTTTTTTTAACTATGATTCTTACTGATATACTACCAAAATATTCCTCATCATTTCTGAAGAAAAGAATGATCTGCATGATACAAAATTATCTTAAATAGATAGTCTCTTATTTTTACATGACTTTTTTTTTTTTTTTTTTTTTTTTTTTTTGGTAAGATCCAATAAAGTCATTACAGGTATCTGAAAACATGAAGAATAAAAAAAATTAAAAAGCTTTCTAAAGTGCTATACAAATTCAATGCAATTCCAATTAAAATCTCAATGACATACCTTACAGAAATAGAGCAAGCAATTATGAAATTCATCTGGAAGAATAAGAAACCCAGAATAGCTAAAGCAATCCTTAGCAGGAAGAGTGAAACAGGGGGTATTGCAATACCAGATCTTCAACTCTACTACAAAGCAATAGTAACAAAAACGGCATGGTATTGGTACCAAAATAGAAAGGTAGATCAATGGTACAGAATAGAGGACACAGACACAAACCCAAATAAATACAATTTTCTCATACTAGACAAAGGTGCCAAAAATATGCAATGGAGAAAAGATAGCCTCTTCAACAAATGGTGCTGGGAGAATTGGAAATCCATATGCAACAGAATGAAACTAAACCCATATCTCTCACCATGCACGAAACTAAACTCAAAATGGATTAAGGACCTCGGAATCAGACCAGAGACCCTGCAGATTATAGAAGAAAAAGTAGGTCCAAATCTTCACCTTGTTGGTTTAGGATCAGACTTCCTTAACAGGACTCCCATAGCACAAGAAATAAAAGCTAGAATCAACCACTGGGATAGATTCAAACTAAAAAGCTTTCTCTCAGCAAAGGAAACTATCAGCAATGCGAAGAGAGAGCCTACAGAGTGGGAGAATATCTTTGCCAATCATACTTCAGATAGAGCACTAATCTCCAGAATCTATAAAGAACTCAAAAAACTCTACTCCAAGAATTCAAATAATCCAGTCAACAAATGGGCTAAGGAAATGAATAGACACTTCACAGAAGAAGATCTACAAGCAATCAACAAACATATGGAAAAATGTTCAACATCTCTAGTAATAAGAGAAATGCAAATCAAAACCACCCTAAGATTCCATCTCACCCCAATTAGAATGCCGATTATCAAGAATACGAGCAACAACAGGTGTTGGCGAGGATGTGGGGAGAAAGGTACATTCATACATTGCTGGTGGGGCTGCAAATTAGTGCAGCCACTCTGGAAAGCAGTGTGGAGATTCCTTAGAAAACTTGGAATGGAAGCACCATTTGACCCAGCTATCCCACTCCTTGGCCTATATCCAAAGGACTTAAAATCAGCATACTACAGAGATACAGCCACATCAATGTTCATAGCTGCTTAATTCACAATAGCCAGACTGTGGAACCAACCTAGATACCCTTCGATTGATGAATGGATAAAGAAACAGTGGTATATATATACAATGGAATATTACTCAGCCATAAAGAATGATAAAATTATGGCATTTGCAGGCAAATGGATGAAATTGGAGAATATCATGCTAAGTGAGATAAGCCAATCTCAAAAAGCCAAAGGAAGAATGATATCGCTAATAAGTGGAGGATGACACATAATGGGGGGGAGGGAAGGGTTAGTGTTAGGGTTAGGGAGGGGGGCAAATATGGAGGAAGGAAGTACTGTATAGAGGGTAAAATAGTTTTTGCTTGGTGGTGGGTGTGGGGTAAGTTGGAGAAGAACGTGAAAGTCTGGAAGAGAACACACTGTTGGTGATGCATCTGAGAAAAATTGGATAATTTGCATATGTACATTGACTATTAAATGCATATGTTCAGGCAGTGGTTTTTAAACTCTAGCATCCATCAGAGCTTCCTCAAAAGAGATTGTTGAACCCTGTTCCCAAAGTGTCTGGATCAGTGGGTCTGGGGTTAGGTCTGAAATTTGCATTTTTTTTTTTTTTTGTAGCACAATTCAAGTTTATTCCATTTGTTCTTGCAACACAAAACTGAAACACAGTATTATTTAGCATTCAGATGTACATGAACTAGGATACTTATGAGAAACCCAATTGTGTCAAGAGTATGACATTGTGGAAAAATGAACTCAAATATATCAAAATGCACAAAGCACTAGTCTTCCTCCATTACTGCTTAGAAAGATATGATTGTTTCTCCATTTACAAAATAGAATCAGGACAATTTAAAGTTTTTAAATTTTGCATGCAAACACTGCAATTGCTTATTTATGTAGGAGGGCACTCTTACCAGCTTCTTCTATACACAATTGAGTATACAATATTGCATGGAAGAAAACAGCAGCTCAGTTGAAGTTTCAGGAAAAAAAAAAAACAGGTACATGTAGATTTAAACTCCATTATTAGGGGAAAGAAATCAATGAATAAAGGGCTTTCTCATTTGCAGCTTCCACACACTGCACCTACCTACTACTTCTCTGTGCCCAGCTGGGTTTAGAAAGGTGAGCTGTGCAAAGAACTACTGGGAGACTCAGGTGCTGTGTATAAACTCTAAGTCTATAAACACCAGTCTGCAGCTGCAGGGGGAATTTGTTAGTACCCTACTGTAAACAGGCAAACAACCTGTTTTCACTTGATATAGTGCATACGAAATGACTGATTTAATACAAAACTACTGAACATGCAAGACTTTTTCTGAGATGTTAAAATAGTATTTCAGTGGAGAACGAAACTTACTTAACCTTTTACTAATGCATGTAGTACCAAAAAAAGACATGGTGTTAGCCTTCTTTACTCAAAATATGAACATAAGTGTTGTGAATTTCTCTGCCAAGTGGTTCAGAAATACATTATAAATAACCTAGTTAAAAAAAAAGTGTAAACCATCTTGGTTAGTCTATTCTATTCTATGTTTATATGTTATTTTCTCAAGCAATTGCTTTATAATTATAGGGTTTACAAAATGGCTGAGAAAGAAGAGGGAAGGCGAGATAGCCTCTACTGCATTACAAGGAACATCAGGATAAACTGTACAAAAAGCCCATGACAACTGCAGAAAGCAGACCAAATTTAGGAATGATAGGATAGTGCACTCTCTGCAACACCAACAACAACACAACACTCGGAAATAAAGGTGAAAACTGTGTAAAGGGCAAAATTCAAGCCTTTCAAGTAGCATTATGCCAAGAGGTGAAACCACCCTTTGTATTATGCTGATAGTTATAGACTGACAGAGTGCCCTCCACTTCCAATCAGGACGTCCAACTCTAATAGGCTGCATTAAGATAGCAGAATTTGCCAAATATATCAAAGTATTTTAAACCACCATTTTGTGATTGTTTTCTTGGACATAGGAAAATTACAGGGTGAGGTTAGTTGAAATTTGCATTTTAATAGATTTCTAGACTGCTGGTAGAAAACCACACTTTGAAAATCATTAGTTTCAGAGATTAAAACACATTTCTCTTTAACTAGAGTAATTCTTATTATCACTTAGCTAAATCTGTTTATGTTATAGATTAAAAGAAAACTAATGCCTTGGGAGGGTAAATGGCATAGCTAAGGTTTCATATCTAGAGAACAACAAATTAAGAGTTAGCGCCTCTTGTTGACACACACATTTTGTTGAATTATTTCCATTTGAGTAGAGAATGTTTCATTTTAATGTATTAACTACTTTGGGCATTGTAGCTATACACTATAGGCTCATATTGGCAAAATTTCAATACATGTGATCTAGAAATTGAAATACAAATAGTTATAATATCCTGAGTAAATAAAGTTGTAAGTATTGCAAAGTAGCTTCTCAATAAATACTTGACAATGAAATAAGTGAATGAAAAACATATTTTATCTCTGGGCTTTGAAATTAATTGAACTGAATAAATATTTTTAAATGGTTACCTTGGGCAGAATTTATGCTATGTTGCAAGAACTATGTGTTAAGGCTATGGCATTTTGTTATAGTCAAATGGACTAAAACAACCTTCAGTGTACGTTAGTTGGGAGGCTTTTTAATCCATGTGACAGAAATTGAACTTTTGCTTCACTCAACAAAAAAAGTAAGGATAGAAATATTTTCAGGTAGGTTTGGAGCTAGAAATTCTAGGATCAGTAGAGTACTGTTTTCTCTATGTGTCCCATCCCATTTTTGGGTTTGAATCATTTCCGCACAGTTGAACTCTGGCTGCTGGTAAGTCCAAGCTTATATCTTCACAACTTCACAACTAGAAAAAAAGAGGTCATCACAAAAGGCTGCCAGAAGATTTTGATAAGTCCAGAATGGGTCTTAGACACACACCTCAAACAATCACCATGACTGGGCTGAATTTGCAGGGTGGAAAGTTGCTGTTATAGTTGGCCAATGTTACCATTGAAAAGTCATACATTGATATAACATGGTTTTCCAGCAGGTGGCAGTAAAATGAGTTATTCTACCAAAATCTGTATATTTATGATATTTTTCTGAGAGATGGAAGTAACACAGCTTTAGGAATCAATACCATATTCAATACATCTCAGAGAAAGTAAACATATGAATTAGCAGTGGTCCTGTTTGGTGTGGAAGAATAGTGATTCACCCTACATAGATGAAATTGCCTACCCATGTGAACAATTATTCCCCAAAAGAAGGTATGTGCCCCTGAGAAATAAGAACACTATATATTCATCACACACCCTTTAGATGGGATTATATACCTTAATTTTATCTTACACTTACAGATTGACATCTTAAAATTGTTTTTGCTTCCCCAAGTTGGCTTCACTTGAGTCTTAAGTTTGACATTCAATTCACTCTTGCCTAGAGCCAAAAATCTCTAACCCTTTTTAATCTCAGGGTCAGGTACCTGCTATCAAGATCTTGAGCATCTGCCATTCTGCTGAGTTGCCCATCACATACACAAGCAGTGCTTGCTTATTCTCTTCTGCAAATTTTCAGGAATCACCATTCTTCTTGAAAACCTGAAGCCCATGTCTGAAATGGACATGCCAATCTCATCGTACCTTTCAACTTTGAACTTTTGGAACAGGTGATGAGAGCACCTAGAACATTTAATGCTGAAAGACTCACACAGTTGTGTGTCGCAACCAGCGGGCAAACTCTGGGGTCCAATGAGGGATGAAGGGGGATTGGAAAATAAAGATTGACAAGCACAGATCTTGAAGATAAGGCTGGGATCAGGTGGAGTCTGCCCTCTGATGGAGATGCAGATCTGAAGAATTACGACAGCAATCTTTATATATGTCTCATTATCAGGTTAAAGACGATGCAAACATTATTCTTTGTATTCAGAAACTAGGACATCTATGTAGCTTTTCCACAATAGCAATCCATGGTTGCACAGTGCAATGTTAGGAGTTTTGTGTAGTTCTCAAGAAAGTCCATTGTTAAAAGTTGCTATAAGGCGGGAGAAGTGGAGCTGGTGAAACATTGTGGTTGTCTAGCATAAGAATTCCTTTCTTCCTGGGAGCTGTGTGCCCGAGATCAAGGTTAGAACTGATAGGGCTCTTGCACAGAGCCTCCTCTGTAGCATTACTACAGCAGCTAGGCATCCTGTGCCATTGCACAGAAACATTCCCAGAAGCTGGACATGCCACAGCCATGAGGGCATCAGAGATCCCCGATCTCAGCAACTGCTCTCCCATCCTCTGTCACCGCTCCCAGCA
The DNA here is from genome assembly GCF_902686455.1 of Sciurus vulgaris. Lineage (NCBI taxonomy): Eukaryota > Metazoa > Chordata > Mammalia > Rodentia > Sciuridae > Sciurus > Sciurus vulgaris. Next base: position 52,295,552 of record NC_136466.1, read on the forward strand.
TCTCTTCCATTCTTATACATTAAATGTAAGTGATGGGTTAGGACTTGAAGCCATTGGATTGTTGCTCAGAAGATTTGGCATTGTATTGTTATAACTCAAAAGAGAATTAGAAGCAAACATAAAATTCCAAAAATGTACCATACTGTATGTTTTAGCATATTCCAAGGATTGAAGACATGTAGATCATTAAGTATTTGTTTAGCAAGTCATGCAGGATCTACAGAATCAATTTTGCTTTCTTGAATATCCTGGTTATGATGATGTAACTCCATAAGATCCAGGCTATCATTATTTCTTTGTCAAATACCCATCCAGTGATTTCCTAACTTTCTCCCAATTCATTGAGAAGCATTATACATTGCAGCTGTGACACAAACATATCTATAATTAGCATGGCAGCAGAGTTTTTGTCTAAATTTATGAGCAGCAAGTTCACTTCTAATATTAATAACTGTAACTTCTAAAGCATTTAATTTTTCCTCTAACTTATTATAAATATTTGTCTGATACTGCAAAGCTTTAGAAGTGTTTTGAGCTAAGTCATTAACAAAGTGAGCACTATGAATGCTTTTGGATAAAGTTATAGCAGATGTCATAACAGAAACTAAGACAGATATTAAGGTGACTACTCCAAATAAAACAAGGCCAAGAGCACAACGAAGTCTACCTAACTGGGTATGAATCTGCTGAACAATTTGAACTCCAGTATCGGAATACCAAGGCTCTGAGATATAAGCTGGAGTCATAATAAAAGAAGGTTGTTTTAACACAAGTATTCCTTGTCCTCTATTAAACCTGGTAATACAATTAGTCAAATTACAGTCATAACAAGTTACATGAAACTTCTCTTTTATCCTATTTACTTTTACATTTCTAGTGATTAAGACATAAGGGAATTGTACACAGGCTTGCAAATCATAGCAAGGAGCCACTTTACAATCCTCATTCACAAGATTAGGTAAGGGAGTACCAGTAAAGGTAACGAAATCTTAAGACGACTATCAAACGCCAAAGATCTCTTTGTATGCTACCACAACTGAAGGTTACAATATTACTTACAAATCCTCCAGGGGTCATAGATTTTTGATACAGGTGCTTTTCATCAACTTTATGAGACCAATCCAAAATATATTAATCACTACCATAGATATTATGACGTACTGACCAGTTATTGGCACACTCCATCCATTTAGGAAAAGCACCCAGTTCTGTAATAGTATGATTAGGCCAGTAAGATATTGGTGGATGTTCTGTGGGAGACACGGTTATGTCTCTGGGCAGTCCCATTTTTATAACTGTCTGAATATATGTAGTTACATCCCAAGGGCCAGTGAGTTGGGCTACCTTGGTTCCCCCAAATGCTGTTTTATCTTCTGGGGTCCTTTACACATCCGGTATTGTCATTGTGGGGCCAACGTATAGGTAGACTCCCACTGTATCCAGTATAATTAAGTCCAACTAAATGGAAAGGTGTAATATGTTTGTCTGAAAAGCCTCCCATCATGTGTATATATAGTAAATATTGGAATAAAGTCTCTAGTCCACGTAACAGGTGTACTAAAGGCAAGTCCAGTAAATTTCCCCATGAACTCTACTTACCTGACAACTTAATAAAGCCAGCATAGCCACAAGTATTATGGTAGGAGTTTTAATATTTCCCTGTTGATTTACCATCTGTTTAGTCTGGTAGGTCACATTCATCTATAGTTCCCAGGTTGGCAGATCAGCCTTCTGGGTTCATCAAGTTCTCTTTCTTTTCTTCCCCACTGTCTCATCCTTGTTGGAAACCAGGAACACTTCTGATATGAGCTTCAGTTGTTTGAACTATGGTTGGAGGATGAGCTGTGCTTTCTGGAAAGATACAAACAAGATGTCTACCGCACATAATCACTGGATCTTGCCCATTCCATTGTCCTGTTTGTAAGTCTTTCCACCAGACCAGACCTGTTGAGCCTACTGTTGTATGAGCCATATGTCGCTCAGCTGCAGTGTGACCTTCAGCATCACAGTTCAAATATTTAATAGGAAAAGAGCATGACTTAAACAATTTTGTGGGGTTCTCTTTCCCCCTTTTTGTTTTTGTAATTGTAGCTTTAGAGACAAATGAGCTTGTTCCACAATAACTTGGCCCTGAGGATTACAAGGAATGCCAGTTTGATGCTCAATATGATATTGATCGCAAAATTGTTGAAATGATGAACTAGTATAAGTTGGAGCATTATTGTTAGGTTTAATTTGGAATCAATGGCCCAGCACTGCAAAAGCAGTCAAACAGTGGGAAATAACTTGATGTAAATTTTTTACTGGCCAGGAAAATTAGTAAAACTCACCTGAAAGGCTTGTAGGGATTGTCAAAGTTGATGTTATTGTTAAGCTGAAAAAGTACCATAATGAAAGATGGCTCAGTTTATGTCTTAAACAAAATTATGAAATGGAATTAAAGTTTTTGGAGGAGACTAAACAAGGTGGAGCCATTTAGTAACTTTTGAAGACTGCCATATGGCCCCTATAGGGGTATGAGAAATAGAAAACATCAACACATGTATAGGTTTCTGTAAATTAATTTTAGCAAGTTGTGCAGTCATGATAGCAGTTTAACTTTCATTAAGGCAGCTGTTGCTCTGTAGTAAGCTGTTGAGGAGAGGCCAGAGAGGGATCTCCACATAATATATCAAATAAAGGGCTCAAATCTGTAGTAGACAATTCTAAACTAGGCCTTAACCAGATAAACTCTCCCAAAAACTTATAAAACTCATCAAAAATATGTAAAACATCACTTTTAATTTGTAAGTTTTTTGAATGAGTCAAGTATCCTATAATTAGGCTGCCCAAATATAAAAAAGAAAGGCCTTTTTTACTTCTGTAAGGAACTAATAGACAATAGTTACAAAGGTTACAAGGAAAATACAAAATGAAATTTAACAAGAGTAAAAACATACGAATTGGGCTGAGGAATATAGCTCAGCTGGTAGAGTGCTTGCCTTGCATACACAAGGCCCTGGGTTCAATTCCAGCACCACCACCAAAAAAAAAAAAAAAAAAAAAATGTAGATTGTACAATAGCTTAGTCAAAAAACATGATTTTTTTGTAATCCAAACCTTTATTTAGCTATATGTACTATTTCCTATTTATATTAAGATTACAGTAATTTTTTATAACAAAAATCTACTTTTGAACTGAACTTTAAACTTGAGTGATTATCTTAACATGGAATAAGGTGAGTTGTAACTCACGTGAAGTGGTTCTTGACAAATCTTAGATAAGGTGTTTTATTTGTTAAATTAATCTTTAATCTCTTTCTTAAATATTATTTTATAAAGTCATTATATATAATTTTTGAGTTCATATGAATTGCTTAACATAATTTAACATTGCACCTGAAATATTAATTAAACAAGTTAAGAGAATTTTTAATCCTCTTTTGTGCAAAAATGGCAAAATGTGTTTACATCTCATATTATCAAACTTTAAATAAACAAGGCTCTCCTTATTCCCTTTTAGAAATGTATTTAACTCTCAGTGTAGACAGTAACACGAATTTTTTTAACTTGTGACAGATTATTTTATCTAATTACAAAATATTAAATAACAGAATATAATAAATAAGTTTGTTATTTTTATAATAGACCACTGTTACAGAGAACACCAGCTTTGTAAAATGTTTTTTTAAGCCTTATACATAAAAGACTTTATATGAATACTTTTAGAATACAAAGAAACTAGTTAACAGCACCACAATTACACTGATGTTTTTATATTAACCAAGTTTAGCTTTTGAAAAAAAATTCAGAATCTGGAATATAATTAAATACTTTAATATAATAGTTATTGTTTAACCAGAGTTGGATTTTTTAAAAACTTTATAGACATAAGAAATTTTCTTGATGGAAGCAAGAAATCTTTAAGAAATCTTTATTACTTTAACATATAGAGGATAAAACTTTGGTTCACATCATAACATTAGTATTTTCTTGGTGTCTGGAGAAGGGATTACCTTTATAAACCTTGTATAACAGACACAAATATTTTTGTCACTTATACAAACTTTTTTGTCACATATTTTGACCTTTTTGTCACATGTTTAGACCTTTTATCTCTTTTCCTTTACAAACCTTATATCTATTTTTCTTCACAAGTCTTATTTATATCACTTTTTCTTTATAAGCCTTTTATCACTTTCCTAGCAATTGATCCCATTTTAAATTTACATTTTGAAACAATCCTCATGAAATTTTTGAATTTTTTTCAATCAATCCTCTTGAAACACTTTATATTGTTTATAGTACTTTAATTGAAATACAGCTGCAACTTTTTGAATCTTTTGTATATAGAATCCAAAGTTAAAACTTTAACTCTTACTTTTTTTAATGAAGACCCAGAAGCAAAGTAATCCTAAACCCCTTTTAAAATTCATCCATTTAAGAAAGCACATTTATGAAGATTAATCCCATTTATGTTAAACCTAATTAACTTATTTTAACCATAAAATAACAATATTAGGAGGTTTTCAAAATGGCGGACTAGAGAGTGACTGCATTTCATGTCGCTCCAGAACTCAGGATTCAAGAAGAGGAGGTTTTGAGAGACTTGGTATCAACTTAGAGCCACTGGTGAGTCTCTCCCATTGGGGAGGCGCCCTGGATGGGGCGGTATGACTTGTAGAGGAGGGCCACTGAGCAAGATGCTCGAGCTTGGAGTGAAAGCCCTGGGACCTTAGGCGGCTTCTCAGAGGAGGAGCCCCCCAGCGAGATGCTTGGACTCAGAGCAACTGCCCTGGGACCCTAGGTGGCTGCTTAGAGAAGAGGCCAACCAGTGAGACACTTCAGGGCAGGGGGAGGCTCCTGGGCCCAGGAGGTACGTCCAGGGCCCTGTGAACATTGCAGAGGAGGGCTGACCACCCAGGCGGTAGTTCTGGATCGAGGAAACTTCTAGGAGGGGAGCTGACCAGCAAGACGTCCCCACCAAGTGAGTCTTCCCTCCCAGGCAAGGCTTTCCCACAAGGGTGGTAGAACAAGAGACACAGGCCCAAACAAGTCTTTCCTCAGCCAGCATTCTAGTTCTCCTTTGGCTGACCATCAGTCAACAAATGAAGGCGCCTCTGCCCACCAGCAGGGACTATACCCCACCTGAAGGCCACCACCCCTAGAGGGCAACTTTCTTGTGGAGTATCGCATTATCAAGTTCCTCCAATACTTCAAGCTACTGAAGGCTAGGAGGAGAAACATTGGAAATCTACAGAGACACTATAAGTCAATAGAGGAAATCTGCAATATCTCAGCATTCCACTGATACCTGAACAATATGAGAAACCAAGGGAAGAAAATGTCCCAAACAAACCTAGATGTTACATCAATAGAATCCAATGACAGCATGGCAGAACAAATGTCACAAAGGGAGTTCAAATGTACATAATTAAAATGATCAGGGAAGCAAACGAGGAGATGAAAGAGCAAATGCAGATTTTGAATGATCGCACCAATCAACAGTTATAAGAGCAAATGCAGAAAGCAAAAGATCATTTCAATAAACAGTTAGAGATACTGAAAAAAAAAATCCTTGAAATGAAGGAAACAATAAACCAAATTAAAAACTCCATAGAAAGCATAACCAATAGGATAGAACACCTGGAAGACAGAACCTCAAACATTGAAGAAAAAATATTGAATCTTGAAAACAAAGTTGACCAAACAGAGAAGATGGTAAGAAATCATGAATGGAATCTATAAGAATTATGGGATATCATGAAAAGGTCAAATTTAAGAATTATTAGGATTGAGGAAGGCCAAGAAAAACAAACCAAAGGAATGAACAATCTATTCAATGAAATAATATCAGAAAGTTTCCCAAATCTGAAGAATGAAATGGAAAATCAAGTACAAGAGGCTTATGGGACTTCAAATACACAAAATTACAACAGACCCACACCAAGACATATTATAATGAAAATACCTAACATACAAAATAAAGAAATAATTTTAAAGGCTGCGAGAGAAAAGAATCAAATTACATTCAGGGGGAAACCAATATGGATATCAGCAGATTTTTCAGTCTAGACCCTAAAAGCGAGAAGGGCCTGGAACAACATTTTTCAAGCCCTGAGAGAAAACAGATGCCAACCAAGAATCTTATACCCAGCAAAACTTACCTTCAGATTTGACAACAAAATAAAATCCTTCCATGAAAAACGGAAGGAACCCTCCCAAACTCATTCTATGAAGCTAATATCACCCTGTTACCTAAACCAGACAGAGACACATTGAGGAAAGAAAATTTCAGACCCATATCCTTAATGAACATCAACACAAAAATTCTCAACAAAATTTTAGCAAATCGCATATAAAAATATATTAAAAAGATAGTGCACCATGATCAAGTGGGTTTTATCCCAGGGATGCAAGTTTGGTTCAACATTCAGAAATCAATAAATGTCATTCACCATATCAACAGACTTAAAGTCAAGAATCACATGATTATTGTGATAGATGCTGAAAAAGCATTTGATAAATTATAGCATCCCTTCATGCTCAAATCACTAGAACGAATAGGGATAGTGGGAACATCCTTAATATTGTAAAGGCCATCTAAGCTAAGCCCATGGCCAATATCATTCTAAATAATAGAATTTCAGTGAAAAACTGAAAGCATTCCCCCTAAAAACTGGAACAAGGCAGGGATGCCCTCTTTCACCACTTCTATTCAACATTGTCTTTGAAACTCTAGCCAGAGCAATTAGACAGACAAAAGAAATTAAAGGGATATGAACAGGAAAAGAAGAACTCAAACTATCCCTATTTGCTGGTGACATGATTATATATTTAGAGGAAGCTGGAAATTCCACCAGAAAACTTTTAGAACTCATAAGTGAATTCAGTAAAGGAGCAGGATATAAGATCAATGCTCATAAACCAAATGCATTTTTATAAATAAGTGATGAATCTTCAGAAAGAGAAGTTAGGAAAACTACCCCATTCACAATAGCATCAAAAAATAAAATACCTAGGAATAAATCTAAGAAAAGAGGTGAAAGACCTCTACAATGAGAACTACAGAACACTAAGGAAACAAATTAAAGAAAACCTTAGAAGATGGAAAGATCTCCCATGTTCTTGGATAGGCAGAATTAATATTGTCAAAATGGCCATACTACCAAAAGTGCTATACAGATTCAATGCAATTCCAATTAAAATCCCAATGATGTACCTTACAGAAATAGAGGAAGCAATTATGAAATTCATCTGGAAGAATAGGAAACCCAGAATAGATAAAGCAATCCTTAGCAGAAAGAGCAAAGCAGGGGTATTGCAATACCAGAACTTCAACTATACTACAAAGCAATAGTAACAAAAATGGCATGGTATTGGTACCAAAATAGACAGGTAGATCAATGGTACAGAATAGAGGACATGGACACAAACCCAAATAAATATGATTTTCTCATACTGGACAAAGGAGCCAAAGATATGCAATGGAGAAAAGATAGCCTCTTCAACAAATGGTGCTGGGAAACTGGAAATCCATATGCAACAGAATGAAACTAAACACCTGTCTCTCACCCTGCACAAAAATCAACTCAAAATGGATCATGGACCTTGGCATTGGACCAGAGACCCTTCATCTTATAGAAGAAAAAGTAGGTTCAAATCTTCAACATGTTGGCCCAGGATCAGACTTCCTTAACAGCACTCCCATAGCACAAGAAATAAAAGCAGGAATCAATAACTGGGATAGACTCAAATTAAAAAGCTTTCTCTCAGCAAAGGAAACTATCAGTAATGTGAAGAGAGAGCCTACAGAGTGGGAGAAAATCTTTGCCATTCATACTTCAGATAGAGCAATAATTTCCAGAATATATAAAGAACTCAAAAAACTCTACACCAAGAAAACAAATAACCCAATCAACAAATGGGCTAAGGAAATGGATAGACACTTCACAGAAGAAGATCTACAAGCAATCAACAAACATATGAAAAAATGTTCAATGTTAGTAATAAGAGAAATGCAAATCAAAACTACACTAGAATGGCAATTATCAAGAATACAAGCAACAATAGTTGTTGACAAGGATGTGGGGGAAAAGGTACACTCATACATAGCTGGTGGGGCTGCAAATTAGTGCAGCCACTCTGGAAAGCAGTGTGGAGAGAGAGTCCTTAGAAAACTTGGAATAGAACCACCATTTGACCCAGCTATCCCACTCCTTGGCCTATACCCAAAGCACTTAAAATCAGCATACTACAGAGATGCAGCCACATCAATGTTTATAGCTGCTCAATTCACAAGAGCCAAATTGTTGAACCAACCTAGATGTCCTTCAATTGATGAATGGATAAAGAAACAGTGGTATATATATGCAATGGAATATTACTCAGGCATAAATAATAATAAAATTATGTTATTTGCAGGCAAATGGTTGAAATTGGAGAATATCATGGTAAGTGAGATAAGCCAATCTCAAAAAACCAAAGGATGAATGATCTTGCTGATAAACGGATGATGACACATAGTGGGGGGTGGGAGGGAGGCAATAATGGAGGAAGGAGAGACTGTATAGAGGGAAAAGAGGGGTGGAAGGGATTGAGGGAAGGAAAAAATAACAGAATGAATCAAACACCGCTACCCTATGTAAATGTCTGACTACACAAATGGTATGCCTTTACTTCATGTACAGAGAAACAATATGTATCCCATTTGTGTACAATAAAAATAAATTTTAAAAAAAGGATAAAAATAAAAATAAAACAACAGAAAAATAACACTGTCAAAAAGTGTAGTTAACAATAGCAACCATCTTTTACCTGTTAAGGAAAAATATTAGAAGTAATGTAATGTATTACATTATAGAGTTTTTAGAGAAATCAACCACCTAGAAAAAAATTTGTGAGTTAGAATTTTAAAGATATCTTTATTTTTATCTGATTATTTGATCTGAATTAAGTTATTTGGCTCCATCTCTTTATTTAAATTTTAATTGTTGAGTGCTCATTTGTCTGAATGTCAATTGTGATATCATGCACATAATATATAGACACAATAACACAATACACAGATGTGCACATATACACAGAACATACAGGAAGCAAAGATTTTGTCTTTTGTTAGTGGGGCTCCACAGGTAGGAGGCAATGTTATTGATGTATATTAAAGCCTGTATTAGATTTAATCTATTTGAAATTAAAATAGAGCCCATCAGACTTTTAATATTATAACTTAAATATAGGACAGGTCTATCCAACTGGAAATGTCCGGAATGAAATCCAACAGCCATGATGGACACTGAAATCAAAAGTTTCATGTAGCCAGCTATTTGTCCTTGATGGTTATTCGACATATCCCCAACATCATCATGTCGATGTCCTCCATAGGATTTATTAAAAAGAATTTTTTAATGTACTTAAAAGCTAAATCTGGAGAAATTGGCTTATAAACAAAGAGTGTAAAAACTTGAATAGTTAGATAAAATAATACTCATCAGAAAAAGTACATTAATTCATGTCGAATTTAAAAAAAAAAGTTTTCCAAAACAATCACATGTCTGCAATACTAACATCTTCATCAAGTCAGAGTGTACTTTTAGTTCAGATAAGAGTCATTTCAGATAGCTAAACAATGTGGAAGTCTGTGAAGTCCTTGTGAAAGAAAAAAATAAGAAATTTTAGCAAAAGAAAGTTTGTACATTCAGAATCTTTCACTTTTCTCTTTCTCTGCTATAGCATTAGGGAAGAACTGGTTCAGAACATCAGCTGAAATCAGATAAGATAGCCAGCAAAGCAACTTGAATTTAAAAAGGGGCACTTTTTTTCTTATGTCTTAACTAACTGGTTTTTTTATAGACCTTGTAATCTTGCAGGCTCTGTAATTTACATTTTTAAATATAAGCATAGGAGAGATAGAGATCCAGCAAAAACTAAGAGGTAACGAAAACTGCTGTAAATCAGTGTTTTCTTTTGTAAGACTATTCTCTTAAAGCATGGTGTTGTAGTTTATATTTTCTCTGGAGAGTCTCTTTTTACTCTCTTTTGTTCCTCTAGCTGTGCGCCTAACTTTAAGCAGGGTGTCAGTTGCCTGTGCCTTTACATTTACCACTCTTTCTGTAGGAAACCATGGGCAAGTTTTAGTAAGAAAGTTTATAAATTCTAAGAGCTGTGCTCTTCTAAAAGAACTACCACTCTTCCTAAGCAGATCTCTAAGGACAGACACATAATGATTCCTTTCTTTGGATCCTCTATATCCCATATTTTACAGCTGACTATGACTCACTCCTCTGACCTCCTTACCTTTGAGGATTTTTTTTTTTTTTTTTTTTTTTTTTTTTTTACTTATGTGGTGCGCCTCTGGGAGTGTCCCCTCTTCTAATGGTTGAAGAAAATTCCCGTGTCTGGATCCATACAGGCCACCACTGTTGCAACCAGCAGGCAAACTTTGGGGTCCAACAAGGGGTGAAAGGGGATTGGAAAATAAAGATTGACAAGCACAGATCTTGAAGATAAGGCTGGGATCGGGTGGAGTCTGCCCTCTGATGGAGATGCAGGTCTGAAGAATTATGACAGCAATCTTTATCTATATATGTCTCATTATCAGGTTAAAGACGATGCAAACATTTTCTTTGTATTCAGAATGTTAGAGAAACTAGGACATCTAATTTTTCTGTAGTTGCAATCTACAGTTGCACAGTGCAATGTTAGGAGTTTTGTGTAGCTCTCAAGAAAGTCCATTGTTAAAAGTTGCTATAAGGCGGGAGAAGTGGAGCTGGTGAAACATTGTGGTTGTCTAGCATAAGAATTCCTTTCTTCCTGGGAGCTGTGTGCCCGAGATCAAGGTTAGAACTGATAGGGCTCTTGCACAGAGCCTCCTCATGCAAGGCATTGCTATAGCAGCTAGGCATCCTGTGCCATTGCACAGAAACATTCCCAGAAACCAGGCATGCCACAGCCATGAGGGCATCAGAGACCCCCAATCTCAGTAACTGTTCTCTCACCCTCTGTCACTGTTCCCAACGGCTGTGGCTTAGGTGGTGTTCCTACAACTGGACCAAATGCCACTCTGCACAACTTAACAGCCCCCTTCCCTGGGAAGTGACTCAGTTACAGCCACAGAAATCTGATCATTTAGCAGAACTTAATACACCCTGCACACATCAAGACAATGGAAAGTCTCCTCAGTCATTCATATACCCAGATCATTTTAGCAGATACTTGCAGGTTCCTGTTATTATTAAGTTCCAGGGCCCTTTTTTCTCAAGTAAATGAGTAAGAGTGAACCAGAATAAAGTGAGAGAAGACAGAGAATTTGGAAGAGTCTGCCACCTTTTCTCTGCTTAAGGAATATTCTAGGTTTTAGATATAAAGTCATGTCCTATAAGGTATTAGGTGACCAATAGTTACCCACTGTATATAGCCATAAAATACCCAGTTTAGGTTCTTCATCCAGGAACTGGGATAGAATGCCTAGCCCAGTTCTGAAGTCTGGTGAGTACTAAAGAACATTCTATTAATGCTAAAGTGTAAGTCCTGAGACACCCAACCAATATGAGCTGGTGGATCTTGATATAAGCATTGTATTCCATAATGATGCTACTACTCTATTTACTTGACGTGCTGCTTGAACTTTCTACCGCTTTCTTACCAAAAGCCCATGAGATAAGGTGTATGCTTCACCTAGTCCTCAAAGGTGTAATAGGGGATTGCTAGAGAGTGAATATTTCTACTCCTCCCATCTAAATTCATATGTTTAAGCTCTAATTTGTGAAGTTATGTGATTTTGAGATGGGACATTTGAGAGGCAAGAAGATAGAAACATTTTAGTGGGTTGGGTTCTCAGGTGATTATTGTCTTTATAAGAAGAGAGACTTTCTCTCTTGTGCTTGCTCCCCCCATCACCACCACACTTCTTTCCCCCTCCCTCTCTCCATGTACGTGCTCTGAGAAATGGTCATGCAAGGACCAGTGAAAAGACAGCTGTATGTAAGCCAGAAACTATGAACTATAAAACAAATTATTAACCACCTTGATCTTCAATGTTCCGGTCTCCAAAATTGTGAGAAAATGAATTTCTATTATTTAAGCCACTGAGTCTATATTATTATTTTATGCTAGTCAAAACTGCCTAAAACAGGTGCTGTCCATTCCAGAGGAATTCTAAAATTACATGGAGAGAGAGAGAGAGAGAGAGAGAGAGAGAGAGAGAGAGAGAGAGAGAATATATATATATACATATATATCACACACACACACACACACACACACACACACACACACACACATACACATTTCTTTTTCTTCTCTCCCTCCCTTCCTTCCTTCCTTCTAGGGATTGAACCTACAGGTGCTTTACCACTGAGCCAATTCACAGCCCTTTTTATTTTTTATTTTGAGACAGGGTCTAAGTTGCTCAGGGCCTCACTACATTGCTAAGGCTGATCTCAAACTTGTAATCCTCCTGTCTCAACCTCCCTAGTCACTGGGATCACAGGCATGTGCCACTGCTCCTGACTATCACTATTATTTTTAATTTCTTAAAGTAAATAATGATATTACTCTTCCATATTTTCCCAGGTGTTTACTTCTTGTTCATTCTTGTTTCTTGCATCTCAGACCTTCCTTAATGAATATTTTTTCTTACTTGTGATGTACATCCTTCATTGTTTGTCACTGGCTCTTTGTGGTTCCAAAATCTGTGGATATTTGTCACCGCCTGCAGCAACAACTTGCACGGGTCTTATGGGTGGTGGAGTGGAAACTGAGGCACTTCTATCTTTCTCTTTAGTGCACTGCTTTCTTGCTTGTTTGTTTATAGAGGATAGAGGAAATGAGGTTTACTTGCTTTGAGAGGAGAGAGAGACCCCGCTTATCAGAGAGAAAGAGACTTTGCTTAAGAGAGAAACTTTGAGAGAAAGACAGGCTTTGCTTAGAGCTTAGAGGAAGAGACTTGCTACACCTTAAAGTCCTGCATCCTGTGAACTAAGGGTACGTCCACCTAAGGTGCCCTATTGATGCGTCTCAGTTCTCCGTTCCGCGATCTGCCTTCCACCACTTTTCCCTACTAGCTGCCGTCGCCGTTTCCTAGCTGCTTTTCCCCGCGTGTGTCTTCCTCTACTGCTTTTCTGCTAATGGCTGCTGTGTCTCTGTCTCACTCCGCCTACGCTTATATCACCTCCAGGAGGCAGAGAGCAGGGCCACGCCTCTTACGCAAAGATTAGGTGAGACGCTCCAAGCAGGCAATTAATGCTCGAGAACACATGCACATACATTGTGTGCATGGACGAGAAAATCACCTGAGTCTGCTTATGTCAATTAACCTCCTCACTGTGATCAGGCGCCATCCCGGCACCGCCAACATGGCACAGCCCCCAACAATTGTTTTCCATTATAAGATCTTTTGTTAGTAAGCTGAGTTTCTAACTCTCTGAAACTTCAAAGTTGCAGTATTTCTCTGTAGGGAACAAGGCGCCTTTACTTTCCATTGTAGACAGCCTTGCCATCTGACCATTTGGGCAACTATATTGAACAATGTTTGAAGTGTCTCTGTATGATAATGATGGTACCCAAGTCCCACCAGCCTAGGCTGCAAATGGCTTTACACAATATGGCTGTACTTGTTCTGAATGGACAACTGGTATCTTATAACTCCACCTGGACTTGACCTTGTAGGTCTACAGAGTAGAGAAAACCTTCTGTGAACAGAACATATATCTTTTTGGAAATAAATATACTCTAAAGTATAATTCTTAAGTAAATATAATAGAATCAACCAAATAATGTTTTGACAAGATGGTCAGAAGCTTGGAAGACATAAGAATAGAGAATTGGTAAAAGTTTGGAAAAATTTCTCCTTGGATTGAATCCAGAGTCTAGGAATAACATTTTCTTATGTGAGTGCTCATCCAGCTCTGACTATGTACTCAATAATTAAGGTGACAGAATAAATTAGTATAAGGATATCAATCTGTATTTTCCCCTCAATCACCCCAGAATTCGCTTAATGATTTCATTAACAGAGTGACTGTGGTAGAAGGAATGGAGAAAATACATAGATACAAGTTGGCCATCGTTGAAGCTGACTTTTCTCCACCTATTTTTGCCTGACTCACTGGCAGCAATATCTAGCCTTCCATATGGCTACATAATTGACCAAAAATCATCCTCATGACAGCTGGAATACTTTTTAATAGAGGGGAATTTGTTCCTACTGAAATAAACACCTATTCTGCATATAATTTTGATTTTCTTTCCCATCACACTTCAAAGAGCAGTAGTAACTGTATTCATATCTGATGAAATATTTTATTTAACACCATGCCAGCCTAATAGTTCTCCTGATCAATAAATTCATATTCTTGCTACAGAAATGAAGTCATGGGGTTTGTGTCTCCAACATTCAGTCTTTATCAACTACTTCATCACTTAGAAACTCCCTGAATTATAAACCAGTGGAAAGAAATATCAAAGACAGTTACAGTACCTGTGGGGTGACACACTTTGAGAAGTTTTAGAACTGTCCTTCAGGGAGTAATGTATATTCTGAACCAGCTAATAATATATATATATATATATATTATATATATATAATATATATATATATATAAATATTGCTGTTTTCTTCTTTCCCAAGCCACAATGTATGAATGAAGAAAGTTCTTTAAAGCATCAAAATGAGTGTGACCATTCTCACTATGACACCAAAAACCCATTCACATGTGGAGTGCCCTGTAATTCCTTTCTGGAATTAGTTCTAGCAGGTTCTGTTCTACGCAAGAACCCTGAGAGTTAGAGTTAGTGATACCTATCAGAAGTGTACTGATTAAATGATTTGGAATCTGTGAATGAGAATCTATGAAAACTAAATAAAATAATGCAAGGAGTTCTACAGTCAGGGTAGTTAACTGTCAATTAAGAAGGAAGTTTTATTATTAGACACTGTGAGTGCAAATCTGGGTATGTAAGTGTATGACTTGTCATGATCTTCTTGAACCTTAATTTCTTCATTTTGCTTCAGTTTCCTTAAATAGTTGGGAAAAATGTCAGTTTAGACTATGTTTGTAAAAGAGCTGCATTTTGTAGATGTAAAGATCATGGCTTCCATGTGTAGATACACTCAGCATCTAAGATGATAACTGACACATTGTATCAATAAATGCTTGAAAAATCAAACAAGTTTCTGTACTATATGCATGTTAATTTTTCATATTAATAAGCTCAATGCTTCAAAACACCTTAATAATATTCATTTATGTATTTGTAAAAATATACAAGACTAAAAATTTCTCATGTGCAGCCAATAGTTTTCTTAAGGTAGAGCTCTAGTGAAATTTCTAGGAAGCTGCACATCCCTCGCTGTGGGCCAGCTGGCACTTGAGAGGAGTAAAGCTCTTTCTTGGTGCAACACCAAGAAATTCAGCCCAATAAGGGGGCAGGTAGAGGCAAGCTCTGACTGGAGAAGAAAAGTTGTAGAGGTGGAAACACACAAGTGACAAGTGAGGAAGGAATTTATGGGATGACCGGAATGTCACATGAGATATTTATTAGAGTATTTTTCACCTGGAATTTGTTATTAACCTTTTCTCTCTTTTCTGAATCTGATTCTTTCTTTCTTTACTAAAATCTGTACAATCCCCTAATGATTTCATTTTGGACTTAAATTCAGACATCTATGATGGAAAGCTCAATCCTGCTGTTAAGTTTGGGAAAAACAGTTTAAGAAACGATGCATGCAGTTTTACAGACTGTTAAAACATGATTTAGAAAGGGATGTGCATATCTAATTAATATAGAAATTGAAAGAGTTTATGTTTTATATTCATTGAGTATACAAAAAAGTTTCAGTGTAATTAAAATGTGTATTTTAAAATAATTTCAATAGTTATCATTACTTAAGTACTAATGTGCTCATTCAAATTTGAATATTTATTAGACAATTAACCTAAAGTATATAATTCAAATTTTGTAGTACAATCACAGGATTGTGCAACCATCACCACAATCTAAGTTTATAACATTTCCACCTCCTCTAAATGAAACTCTATATTCATTGCCTTCCCTGAAATCTCTCCACCATAAACCTCTAATCTAATATCTGTCTCTATAGATTTCTCTTCTGGAGATTTCATATAAATGTCATCACTTTAATGTTTTCAAGAATCATCCAGTTGTATCAATGCTTCATTTTTTATTGACCATTAACATTCCATTTTGAGGATATGCTACACATCATGTACCTTTTTTCAGCTGATAAACGTTTGCATTGACTTCACTTTGTGCTAGTTTGAATAGGTCCTATATGGAAGTTTTGTATGGATGAATATGTTCTACACCCTCCCTTGCAGGGAATTATTGATTCATGTGATTTCTCTATATATGAATTTTTAAGAAACTGCTCATTGTTTTCCAAAGTAGCTTCATTGAAGTTACAAATGAAGATTCCAAGATCTCCATATTCTTGCCAAGACATGTTGCCATCTTTTTTAATATAGCCAAGATTGTGTAAATACAATGATACTTCATCATGGTTTTGGATTTCATTTCACTAGTGGCTAATGATGTGAGGCATTTTTTCATATGCTTATTGACCATATGAGTACCTTTTCAGGAAAATATTCGTTTAACTATTTTGCCAATTTCATTTGGTTTATTTGTATTTTTAATAGCAAGTTGTAAGAGACCTTTGTATATTCTAAATTCTGGTCTTTCATCAGATACATGATTTTAAAATATTTTCCCATTCTGTGAGTTATATTTTCATTCTAAGTGTATCATTACAAACTAAAAATAAATAATATTAAATAATATTTTAAATTTTAATTTAAAAATTGATATTCAATTTATTTCTTTTTTGCTTACATTTTTGGTGTCTTATCTAAGAAACTACATGCTAACACATGGTTAAGAAAGTTAACCTTCATATTTTTATCTAAGAAGTTTATAAATTTTAACTCTTATTTAAGGCTAAATTTCAGTTATGTTTTGGTGTATGAGATGAGGCAGGGTTTTAACTCTATTCTTTAGAATATTGGTAGTTTATTGGCAGTGATATTTCTTTGAACAATGTTTTATAGTTTTCAATGTACAAGTGCTATTCTTCTATGGTTAACATTAATGTCTTTTGTTCTTCTTGATGCTATTACAAGTGGAAATATTGCCTTAATTTTAGAATATTCATTGATGGTGCATAGGAATACCTTATATGTATATAGTAATTTTTTATCCTGAAATCCTGCCGAATTCATTTATTACTTGCAAAAGTTTTCAATGAATCTGTTAGGATTCTATATATAAGGTCTTGTCATATACCAATAGAATGAACTTCACTTCTTGTTTTATAATCTGTGTTTTTATTTCTTTTACTTATCTAATTGGTCTAGGTAGAACTTCTAAAAACATTTCAAATATAAGGGGTAAGAGTGGATATTCTTGACTTGTTCCTGATTTTCCATGAAAATCATTCTGTCTTTTAGCATTATGTAGCTATAGGATTTCTCTAGGTGTTCTTCTATTCCTACTTTGTTGCGTGCTTTTATTATGAAAGGCTGTTGGGTTTTGTCAAATGTTTCTCCTAATCATTTGAGATGATCTATCTATTTTGTATTTAATACTTTTAATATGGTATCTTGTTTGATTATTAGATGATAAACCAAGATATTCAATTGCATTTCTGCAAGGAATCCTATTTGTTTTAGAATCCTTTTTAAACACTACTTGATTCCATTTGCTATGTTTTTTTGGTCATTCATCCAACCTAGTAAGGAATGACAAATATCTGCTAGATTCTAGACATAAAATTGGGCTCAAAATCATGCATAACATTTCTTTCATGAGCACATAGTTTGGTTAGGGAGATGTATTATATTCAAATACTCACACACAAATTATCACATTTCACCCCAGTCAGAAAGGCAATTATCAAGAATACAAACAATAGATGTTGGTGAGGATGTGGGGGGAAAGATACACTTATACATTGCTGGTGGGATTGCAAATTGGTGCTAACACTATGGAAATCATTATGCAGATTCCTCAGAAAACTTGGAATAGAGCTACTATTTGACCCAGCTATCTCACTTCTTGGTTTGTAGCCAAGGGACTTAAAATCAGCATATTACAGTGATACAACCACATCAATTTTTATAGCAGTTCAATTCATAATAGTAACACTATGGAACCAACCTAGATACCCTTAAACAGATGAATGGACTAAAAAAAGGTTGTGTGTGTGTGGTGTGTGTGTGTGTATAATTTATATATTTGATGGAATATTACTCAGCCTTGAAGAAGAATGAGATGATGGCATTTGCTGTTAAATGGATGGAGCTGGAAAATAGCATTCCAAGTGAAATAAACCAATCCAAAAAAAAAATAAAAGCAACAAAAACTGAAAATTTCCTCGGATATGCAGGTGCTAATTCACAATGGGGTGGGTAGGAAAGAATAGAGTTACTTTAGATTAGGTAGAGGTGAGTGAAGGGAGCGGAGTAGGTATGGGGGTGGGAAGGATAGTAGAATGAATCAGACATTGTTACCCCATGTACATATATAACTATATGACCAGTGGGTTCTACATCATCTATAGCCAGAAAAATGAGAAATTATGCTCCATTGTATATAATGTATCAAAGTGCATTCTACTGTCATGTATAACTAATTAGAACAAAAAAATTCTAAAACAGCAAATGGAAAAAAAAAACAAGACATGGAAAGTCTTTAAAAGGAAAACACATTTAGCCTCACATATGTCAGGAATGAAATTGTTGTTTTAAATGGCATTATTAGAACAGTTTGTCATCCTCACTGGAAACTGGTATAATAGGATTATTTTGACCAATGAGTTCTGGCAGAAATCAAAAGTGAGAGGGAAAGAGACACTCTGGAAGCTTTGTTTGTTTGTGCCTTTTTTACAGTATCTTATCTAGCTTATTATCTCCAACATACTTGTTGCTATAAAACTGAGATATTCAGAAACATGTTAAACAGGAGAATAAAGATAGTTTCTCAGTTCAGTACAATAAAATCTATTCAACATTTGGTACATATTAACCTTTTTATCTCTGAATGTGAAATTGGTCTGAGGAGAATTTGATTTTTAATAGTAAAAGAAAAAACTTCTCTTTAATAGGTAATAAGTTAAAATGCCTATGGATGACCAAAGAGTTGGCACTTTGCTCAATATGAGAAGAGACAGCTTAAAACTCAACGAGGATCTTTTCAAAAAAATTTTTTATTCTAGTTAGTTGCAAAATTATGGCATTTGCTGGTAAAAGGAAAGTTAGAGAATATCATGCTAAGGGAAATAAGCCACACCCCAAAAATACTAGGATCTTGATCTATATTTTAGCATCATCTATAGTTCCTAAAGGATTTTCCACAAGGGACCATCTTAGGCTACTTTCCTGTGTCCCCTCCTACTATTCTACTGACACTATATATTCTGACAAAATTAGTCTCTTTAATAATTATCAGACAAAATCCCTCTTTTTCTTACTTGATTTATTTGAAGGTTACCCCTGTCACATCTTAACTTCTCTTATCTAAGTTCTTTCCGAACTTTGAGTATAAGCTTTTATAGGCCGTATCATTCTGCTGACCCAGGTACTAATGGAGATGGATTTTTCCTCTCCATCTTCCTATGATATTTATCCTTTTCCTTGGTTATGCCTTAGTAATACAGTTGCTTATATACTTGCCCAGTTTACACACTCTGTGAGATTACAAACTACCTTAAGGCCAATCCCTTCTTAGTTTCAGATTGTAGCTCTGCCTTTGTCTCAGATAGTTCTTGGACAAGTTTTGTCAAAATGAATTACCTTCACAGGTTCAGGCTCATAATGCAGATAAGTGAGTGACTCATGGAATGAATAAATAGGAGAGGAGACTGCTGCTTGAAAGCTTTTAATAGTGCCCTAGGGACCCATTTGGAGAAAGACTTCTACAGCAAACTATCTTAGACTTCAAAAGAAAAAAAAAAAAAGAAAAGTAAGTCCATAAGAGTCAAGAATTTGATGCAGAAAAATAACAATAACAATGAAAATTTAAACAAGAAATACTTAAGTAACACCAAGAATGAGGAAAGAAATGAACCTCTTATAAAGGATCCAAGAAGTGAGGAATAGTTACTTTATTTTCATCGGTCTAGTACTTTTTCAGATGGGAATTTTTCTGCCTTCCCACCTGTTGGATTGAAGCTCACACCCAGGAAAACATTTTCAGGATTCCAGCAGTTGGAAGAAGATGCAAGGTACAGTTGGGACAGAGGTGGACAGCAGGCCTTTATCCAGCCCCTAGCTACATCTTCAGCCCCCAACCAGTTCCATTTAGCACCCTGAGTCTTTTCCATAGAACTTTTTATGCAGACCAGTCAAAGAGGCACATTGCCAACAGGTTACATCAGTGGGTACATGCTCACAAGCAAACGTTTATGACCTTCAATACGAACACTGGATCAGAATGTTTATGGACCTCACTACACGCTAAAAACAGCCTGCAAGAAGAAACCTTAGCAAGAGAGCTTCAATACTGACATTTTGGACCTGCCTCCACACCACCATATCTGTGGGTAACTTAGATCAGACAAATGAGATCCATACTT
The DNA here is from genome assembly GCF_902686455.1 of Sciurus vulgaris. Taxonomy (NCBI): domain Eukaryota; kingdom Metazoa; phylum Chordata; class Mammalia; order Rodentia; family Sciuridae; genus Sciurus; species Sciurus vulgaris. The sequence continues at coordinate 52,316,124 of NC_136466.1, forward strand.
CACTATCTGGCTTTTAGGATTGACCTAATGGTAAGCATACAAGCATGTTGGACAATCTATATTGATAGCTTAGAAAATTAAAATGAAAGAGATGGAACTGATAGTGGTTGTTAATAAGTTATCTTTGTCTGTAATTTCAAATATAATCCATGAGCCTCTGAAGCTGGTCTTGCTTCAATTCCCCTTTTTTGAAATACCTGATGCTATAACTGTTAAGTCACTAAACGTCTCCACTAAAAATTTAATAAAATTTTCTTTTGTTTCAATTAGCCTGAGTCAATTTACTGTTGTCACCTAATATACCTTAATTGATTTAAATTAGCTTTAACAAAGTAAATTTATTCCATATAAATAGACTGAAATCCCAGAAAGTCCTAACACATTATAATCATCAGACTTTATAGTGAAACAGTAGAAGATATACCTAAGTTCAGTGGATACAACGTGTCCTGAATTGATTAGGGAAGTGCATTAAGAATGTTTGGAGTTAAAAACAAAACTATTGGATTTCAGTACCCCCAACTGTGGGTTTAAATTCCTTATAGCCATTTAGCACTTTTCTGTCCTGAGTCAGCTCCCTTGTTTTGAAAAAGGAGACTATAATGCTGTAAATGATAGCATTTGTGAGGGTAATAAAGCACTCATACAATATATGACATAAATGATTTCCCAATGTATTCTTTCACAGATTTTTAAGACTTTTCCTTTGATTTTCAGCAGGTTGACAATGATATGACTATATAACTTTTATAATTTAGTTAATCTTGTTTGAGATTTGTTCAGCTTTCAAAACAAATGTTATTTTTGTAGAAACAATAGACTTTAAAAAGCTGCACAAAAACAATCCAGAGATGTTCCCTGTGTCCATGATCTATCTTCCCCAAATATTTTATATATAATCCTGATTGACAGGAATGGTTATGCAGGCCTATAATCCCAGTGACTCAGGAAGGAGAGGCAGGAGAGAATCACAAGCTTGAGGTCATCCTCAGCAACTTAGGTGGTCCTCAGCAATTTAGTAAAATCTGTCTCAAGATATAAATCGCAGTGGTAAAGCACCATTGGATTTAATCTTCAGCATAAATAAATAACTAAATAAAATAAAATGCCTGAGAAGAACAACTTATAGAAGGAAAAGTTTACTTTAGGTCACGATTTTAGAGTCTTAGTTTATGGTCAGCTGATAAAAGTGTTCTGGGCTGATATCAGCCAGAACATCATCTGAGAATGACATGGGGTGGAGAGCTGCTATACTTTTGGCAGCCAAGAAACCAGAGAAAGAGGAGCCAGGGACGAATTATACTCCAGGGCTATGCCTCCAGTGACCTACTTTCTCCAGTTATGAAGACTTGCCTAAAGGGCCACCCAATAATCCATTGAAATTATTAATACTTCAAATGGATTCATCCACTGATGAGGTTATAGCTCTTTTAACCTAGTGTTTTTACCACTGAACACTGCTACATTATCTTACATACAAGGATTTGGGGAGACATTTTTAGATGTCTAAGCCATAAGATCACCAAAATTATTCAATGTTTCTATACTTCTATTGATCATTTCTTGCTGATATTTATATAAATTATAACCTAGACCATTATAAAAAGCAAGATAAATGTGTTCATTGGGACAATGCTAATTCCTGAGAAAATTGGAACCTTGGGGCACCTATTTTTAAAGTTACTTTCAAAAGGAGGTACTTAACAAAAGAAATGCTAAACCATACAAAAGTTGGAAAATATATTCCCCTGATTTATAGTATTTTCTTTTGATCTTAGCATGACCTATTGTTTTGTATGACTGATACATTTTAAAATAGAAACTCAAATGTTTACTAAAATTATAAATTTAAAAATTACTGCATAGTTTACTACTACTTAAATGTAACCATTCTCAATATCAGTCAGATGTCATTCCAAGGGAATATCACATCTATACCTATATATAAATAGAAGGAAAATTAGGTTAAATCAGAAACATTGGACCAAATTTAAGATTTATCAGAATAGAGGAAGGCATGGAGATACAAATTAAAGGAAAACACACAATCTTTACAATGAAATAATATAAGAAAATTTCCCAAACCTCAAACCCTAGGGGGTTACTAGGGTGGGACATTTGGTCTGTAGGTGGAACTCCTGGAGGTAGGGCATAGAAATTGCCAGTCCCTGTTGGAAGACTGCACCCAGGATTCCCCTTGAGGTCCACTTGTGTGATGTAGGAGCCTGCTCTTAGCCCCTTATGTCATTTGCAGATCCAATAATTCCTGGTCTCTAATTTAGTATCTAAACTGTCTCTCTCCTGCCCCACCCTTTCGACTTCCCAGTCAGGCACCTTTCTCTCCAGAGGTCCTGAGGACTGAGTGCTAGGACCTGTGCACTTGTCATGAGAACCTGTTCTGTATTCAGTGGATTAGGGTCAGGTGTTGAAAGCTGCTGGTCACTCATGTAGCTACAAGCGCTGGGTCAAGTTGGTAGCTAGGGAGGGGTTGGGAGAAAGGATTGGGGAGCTGGAAAGCCCTGTTGATTGCCAATCTGGTGGGATCAGGGGATCAATGGATACCTGGTTGGGGAGGGAGTCAGAGACTGGGCTGCTGTTGGGTCCTAGCAAGCATTGGCCAGAGTTGGCCCTGGAAGCCCAGACTGATTGACTGACCAGCCAAGAGCAAGATGCCCTCACACCCTCTTTCAATCTACTAACCCTGTGCAATGCTCTCTCCTGCCTCTGAGGTAAGATGGTGACTCTTAGCACACCTAGCAGGGAGACCTCAGGTGTAACCAATCCCACAGGCATCTTGATGATGGTATTCCAGGCCCTGGCTAGTGTCCCTTGATGGAAGTGGCTTTGTCCCTAGATGGTGGCAGTTGTGGTGGCAAACCTGTAGGTTCCTTTATGTTGGGCTTCCAGGCCCTGGTTGGTGTTCCAAGATATAGGCTGCCACAACACTAGATAGCAATGGCAGTAGTGGAGGTACCCCAAGACAGTGGTGGAGGTGTCCCAAGATGGAGGCAACCACTTTCAGAAAAGGGGCAGCAAGTGTGGGTGGTAATGCTGGCCAGGGCTGCAGTGTGCAGCTGCCTCCAGGCCCTGGTCTCGTGTCCCAAGGTGGAGGTATACCATGTCAAGGTGGCTATGGTGGTGGCTGCAGTGTCCCAAGATGGAGGTGGCCCCATTGTGAGATAAGGCAACAGCAGCACATGGCTCAGTGATAATGGGCAGCTGTGTTGGTAGACAGGCATCTCTGCACAGCCTCCAATATATATTAACAGTTCATTAATCTATACATTTTACTTCTTTCATAATTCTGGACACTTCTATGATCATAGAAATTTGCCATTTCCTCTACATGTAATAATATATTTTGATAAATTTGAATCATTTTTGTATCTATATTGGCTAAATTTATATAATAATCTTTAATGTACATACAGATACTACCTGAAGAAAATTGTGTTTTCTGCTTTCTTCTCAATAATTATCAAAGACTCTTTTAATTATTTTCATGGGAAATAATATTAGAATTTCTGATGAACTCATCTCTGCTCTTTATTTGCATTTTTAAATTTCTGCTATTTTAAAATAAATTTCAGTTATATATTTCTCCTAATTTGGGTAGAAGTGTATTTTGCTTGCTGTCATTTTTGGTCTACTGAGTCCAAGTTTATTTCATTTGTTTTCAATACTTCTTGTTTTATAATGTATTTGTCATAAACATTGTGAGCATTCTGCTTTAGTCACAACTAGAAGTTTTGATAAATGATGAAAGCACAATTATTCAAATTATGAACACTTTATATTTACCAGTTTTATTTTCTTTTGAACACAAAAGACATTTTTCTAGTTGTAAAACTTTTTTGACTATTGACATATAATCATATTGTGATCAGGAAATGTGTTTTCCTCCAGGTAAATAACTTTGATATTTGTTAAGATTTACTCAAAGGTCTAAACAATTTTGAGAAATACTTTTGTGTTCTTTTATGTATTCTATATTTGAGGAATAGAAAATTCATACAATTCTATTAAAATCTAGTATTTGAGACTATAATAGTAATCTAATCCATCCTGTCTGAGGGATGACTATTAAAATTCCCTGCTATGAATGAAAATTTTTATTTAGGCAATTATAGCATTTGTAGTTTGGGACCCTTTTAAAACAAAAGGAAAATGATCAAAAGAGAAACAATTTTTTAGCATGTCCTTTATTAGGCAAAAAATTATTTACAGTTTTTCACAATTTGTAAACAAATCAGGTATAGAGAGATTATCTCAACATATGTGAATATATATGTGTATGTACACTTAAAATGTGTACCTAGAAACAAAGTTGTTCTTGAAATAAAAGTGCTGAAACACAATGGAATATTACTCAGCCATAAAGAATGATAAAATTATGGCATTTACAGGCAAATGGATGAAATTGGAGAATATTATGCTAAGTGAGATAAGCCAATCTCAAAAAGCCAAAGGACGAATGATATCGCTAATAAGTGGATGATGACACATAATGGGGGGGAGGGAAGGGTTAGTGTTAGGGTTAGAGTTAGGGTTAGGGAGGGGGGCAAGTATGGAGGAAGGAAGCACTGTACAGAGGGAAAAGAAGGGTGGGAGGGGTGGGGGTAAGGGAAAAAGTAACAGAATGAATCAAATAACATTGTTCTATGTAAATTTATGATTACGCAAATGGTATGCCTTTACGCCATGTACAAACAGAGAAACAAACATGTATCCCACTTGTTTACAATAAAAAAGTAAATAAAAAAAAAGAATGATAAAAAAAAGTGCTGAAATAAAAGGTATAACATTGCATATTTAATATGTATCTATCACTAAATTTCTCTAGAAAAATTAGAATACTAGAGTATTATACCTTTACCAAGAGTCCTGGACATCTGCCCATATTGTCAACAACAACCAATAAAACAATAAATACTATATAAATATTGGTGTTAAGTATTGTTAGAAGAGTCCAATGGAAACACTGTCTCTCCTTAAAACAGCAAAAAACAGTATGACTGTAAAAGAAGTAAAATGCTGACAGATGTCCATGACAATAAAAATTAAGAACGTCTTCTAAAGACAGACTAAATTTTTATCTACCTGAAACCAGTGACTGCTATACATCAATTCACCAGTTTAAGTTTTGCCCTTTTCCCTCAAAGAACAGTCACACTGTATCCTTCAAGACTGAAGTAAGCATTCTAACGATGTTCCATTTTCTTTCACTTAACAGAAAGGAGTGATTCAGTAGCAATGCAATTATAGTAAACTTACAAAACCAAATTGAAGACCACCATTTACCTGGGTCCTTCAAACCCTCATTTGATTAACATGCTTTATAATGATAACAGTTTTATGGCTTACTGAGAAAGTTTAAGAAATATAATGATGAAAATGTATTAAAGGAAAGTAAAAGTATTGAAGGAAACCATCTGGACATTTAGTCTCTCAATCCACAGACTAATTATATTCATTTTATGTTTCTAAAATGCATGTATAAACAATTTGGAGAGGCAATATAGCAATACCAGATGTACTTCACAAGCTAATTATGAAACAGATGGCTTAATGATCACATTTCTGTTTAAAAGATGTTATTCTATTATGTTTCCTATTTGTGACACATACTTCTTCTGTAGAATGGTGGTCATTCCATTAAAACATCTCACACATTTTTCTATTTTGCATCTGTTCAGAAAGTACACTGATTATCTCAGCAGAAGGCATAAGACATTCAATTACATCATTGGAAGAATGGTATATTACACAGTTCTCATTTTCTTGTTAACATGATGACACCCATGTTAGCCACCCAAGTACCACTTATACTGTAGGCAGCCATGGGAAAATGAACATAGATGTCTAAAACCTATGTTGGGTCACAACAGTTTATTAAATATCTGATCCATGTAACCTAATAGGATTCAATATGTACATTTTATTCCTTGTTGGTATATTTTTACAATATACAATATAGTTGTTTATCTAAGCGCAAAGGTAAAACATCATCTGAAAGTAATTTTGTATTAAAAGAGTATAACCAAGATTATTCTCAGCATGCAAAAGTAATAATAACAATATACAACATTATAACAGTATTATATATTTTCCATAATAGAAAATAAATATGACTACCAAAATAGGCTTAGCTTTTCAAAGAATCAATTAGGCATTATGTCTTTTGCTGATGTAGGAAATTTCAATTTTTTTTTTACTTCTTTAGAAAATAGTGAAATATAAGAAAAGAGCTCAGGAAAAGACTGCTTTGTCTATAAATTCAATCTAAGTATGTTGATATCCTGGCCCTATTCCCTGCCTGATTTGTGGAAGTAACTTAATTTGGATTTGAGTGATCCAGTGGGAACAATTCTATAATCTGAATTAATTAGATTAGTGCTACTATGAAAAGATTCCCCCGTTCATTCAATTAGTATTATTTACCCCTTACTAGCTCCTGGGCTAGCTACTGGGTATACAAATACAAATGGAGCATTGTACACATCTTCATAGGGATCATACTCCAGTAGTAAAGTAGGCGTGCAAATAGTTATATACATATATATGTATATATATATATGTGTGTGTATTTATACCTCAGAGAGAATGCATCTATGCTATTCATATAATTATATAAACATTATGCATATAAATAAAATCTTATTAAGCTATAATATGAAGTACACATACAAATGTTTTATATATCAGAGAAAATTACTATATGATAAACAAGTATTAACATGTACTTCATTATATTCATTCAGAGATATAAAGGGAAAAGCTTATTGATGCTTGAATCTACTTTGAAATGTACCCAATATAAAATGGATTGATAATAGAAAGAGACAAATAGACAGTGGATAGAAATATAGGTGGTTTGTGAGCAGATAGATAATGTAGTAAAGCAGATATAACAAAATGTTAGAATCCATAGGGTAGGTATACATATGCTTAACTCTAATATTTTACAAATTTTCTGTATGTTGGAAAACAGTGTAAAACAAAATGATGGACAAGAAAAAATATGAAGATTAGTTAGCTGATGGAGAGTGAAAAATCAAGTATATGGAGGAAAGTTAAGGATTTGAGAAAACAAGCCAGGGAACTGTAAGGTTCCTTTACTTAAATCCACATGAATATTAAAATCATCAAATGTTATACTTATTGCATAGAAATAGTAACAATAGTGGCGTTTATATTCCAGGTTGAGAGTCTGACCATGGTGCAATTAAAAGAATCAAGAATAAGATGTGACATAATCTGGTGTCAGACTCTTCAATGTTGGAGACTTTTGGAAGTAGAGAGGAAGATTGTTGACAGAACAGAGAAACAAAATGGGGTTTATTTCAATTTCAGTCTCAGGGACACAAGGGCTATGGAGAAAAAATAATAACTTTCTGAGAAAGCAACATGAAAATGGTGCATAAGGGTACATTCACATTTGGTTAGAGCACAAAGATAATGGGAATGTTTTTATTAAAAAATTTGAAGGTATAGATCAAGTACAAATCACAAATTCCAGAGAGTGTACTTGAAGAGTTTAGTGAATTAAACTGGGCATAAGGTGAAAAATGGAGTTAGATAAGGTTATATACACACTTTATGTGTGTAAGAGTTCTGGAATTCCTGTGAGAAATAAAATAAAGAGAAATAAAATTTATGATGGAAACAGTCCCAAGGGTCTCATAGACCATATGGGGTGATGAAGGTCTGAATGATGAAAGAGGAGTTGTAACTTGACAGAAGCAAGTCAAAGAGTAAATATTTGTCAGACAGGGAAAGAGCTTTCCAAGTAGTAGGTTTTGGACATTAAGGAATTCTAAGGATTATAAGCAGTTGAGCATTTCTAGTAAAGAAAATGCAAGGATGGAGGAAGGATGAGGAAGGGATGATTGATGGATATTAAGTAACAGGAACAAGAAGCTCTGGTGTACTCTTCCACATTAAGGCAACTGTAGATAATAATAATGTACTGTACATTTCAGAAAGCTAGAAGCAAGGATTTTGAAGGTTCTCATGAATCATAAATGATCAGTGCTTAAGGAGATAAATATGTTTAAACTTATTTAAACATTATTCAATGCATACATGTATGTCACCTTACATGGTACCACATTAATAAGTATAACTTTTATGTTTATGTGTATCAGTTAAAAAAAATCAAATAATACAAAACACAAGGGTGGGAATAGATGATGCTACATAGAGAGGCAAGGTGTTACAATGAAGAGGTTTAAAATTTGTCTTGTAAGCAGTGGGAAACCAGTGAAAAAAAATTTTTTTTGGTGGTGCCAGGGATTGAATCCAGGGCCTTGGGCAGCTAGGCAAGCACTCTAGCAACTGAGCTATATATCCCCAGCCCATTGAAGAATTCTTTAAGGAATGTAATATGATCACATGCTCTTGATACAAAGATTACTCTTGAAACAGCATTTGTCTTGGATTTGCTGGTATCATTTTATAAGCAGAAAGGCCAGCCAACAAGATCATCCCAATGGCAAGAAAAAGATGTTGAATGGCTCAGTCAGAAACACAGCAGGAGGTATGGAGTGGCCTGAAGAGATATGAGATATGTTTAGGAAATATGACTAAGTCTTCAGTAATTAATGTGAAAGCTTAGATGAAAGAGAAAATTCATGGTATTATCAGGTTTGTGGATAATCTTGAAGTCAATCATTACAGGAGTAATAGGAATTGAGAAGACTTAGAATAGGGGAGATAATGCAAATTGCCTTTATGACATCAGAAGGAATATCAGTGTAACTTGTCTAGTTAAACTCTAGATTATATTATTGAAGTATTAAATATATTTTAGCAGTTTTAAATATTAAACTAAAATCTGATCATTTCTGCTAGCCCAAACATTACATTAAAATAACGAAAAAGAGCAGGAGAGAAGCATGGAAATCAAGAGAGATAATATCATATATATACTACTTTTTCACTTGAAAAAAAGTAGTACTCAATTCCAGCTGAAATGTAAAAGTAGCTAGGAAAGTGTAGTTTTGATTATTCAGTATTTTTCACTTAGTAATATTTTAAGAGCTATAACACTATAATTATGAAGCTGATTACTATTGTACACAGCCCAGTATTCATGGGATCCAAAATTCTGGAAATGTACTTTTAGCATAACAGAGTTGAGTCCAAACAAAGCTTGAGGTGATTCCAATACCTTTACATGCATGAACCTAGTGACTCACACAGTTCCTTCATTCTACTTGCAGAGGTTAAAATTGTTTCTTTGGCACTAACTATACCATTAAGAAAATATTGATACAAAGCAAAAGAAAAATGGACCAAAAACCCTAGTAAATACAGAAAATATACATGATCATAGGAAACTTTTTCCTTTTTTAAAATTAAGAATTATTTCATAATTACTTTTTATACTTGGTATTATGTTCTATATCTTGAGGTAATAGAACTTCTCTGATTAGTGGATCTATGAAGAGATCATTTTCCACTAAGTGTATTTAACCAAAACATTGTATTAACTCCTACATTTGAAAAGAGTAATAATGAGTTTGCTCCATGTTAAATATGATAATCAGGAAATTAGAAGTTCATATTCTAAAAATTGAAAAATATGTTCCATTTATTTCAACGGGAAAGACCAGGTTTTTTCACATTATTAGGGGAGGTATCTTGTACAAATACCTATTATAAAATGAAGTAAAATTAAAATGTAAAACTCTAGCCTTGAGTTCCTTTTGTTTGACACAAAATTATTATGGATATTAATTCATTATTCTATCTAGTTCATGAGTCAATTTTTTCTACTACTATTTATATACAGAAGTCTAAAATGGGGGACATAAAAATGTTTAGTGGAACACTGTGAAACTTATAATCAAAAAATATTTTAACTACTTCTATCAGTATGTGGTTTTGACAGACTATCTTGCTAGACATAGCATTTTCACAAGCAATGCAATTCTTATAAAACTTTTTTTTTCTTTTTTTTTTTTTTTTTTTGTTCAACAGGTGTGTGTTTATTGAATGCTTCTGTGCACCAGGTATTGGACATACAGAGGTGAACAGTCTTTACAAAGTCCTTGCTCTCACAGTTTACATTCTACTACGGTTAATTTAGTGAAAATCACAACCTTACATTTAAATCACAGAGAAAATGTGGAAGTACGTACAGTAAGATAAGTAATAAAAGATATACATATGGTAAAAGCTGAAGAGAATTTATTTGGAAGTAGGACATAAAAGGTACAATTTTAACATTTACTTAGAATATTAACAAAATTAGAAAGAAACTACAGAAAAGAGGGCAGATACACTTAAGTTAGTTTAATATAAATAAGCAAAACTGAATATTTCATGTGAAGAAGCATGAAGAATATGGGAATGTTTACAGAACAAGCCACAACAAATTATTTTTTAAATTTACATAAGAAACTGTACATAAATGGAAAAATAAATTACGTAATTTACAACAAATGTTTACAGGTTACAGTAGGTTATAGCTTAGTTATTATGCATAAAATTTGTAGCACATCATACATTTTTTACATCACAGATTCAATGTTAAAAGAATTTAGAAAAAAAAATTTAGATATGAAAAAGCTTAGATCTGACAAGAATAATGGAAGAGACAGAATAAGGCAACTGAAGTTGAAATGGCATGTGTAAGTAAAATTAACCCCCAAATTAAAGGTTTCCTACACTAGAGTATAAAAGCATCCCCTATTTTATTTTTTTGGTACCAGGGATTGAATCTGGGTCCTCGTGCATGCTAGGCAAGTGCTCTACTACTGAGCTACATCCCCAGTCCCCAAAACAATCTCTAGATACGATGTGGTAATTAACTGGGCAGAATCGACAAATGCCGTTCATTCAGCTTCAGTTAAAAATGTCAAAATTCACTGTAGTTCAAAAGTAAATGCACACAATGTATAAAAATGATAAAAACCCTCTTAACATTACTTATATCCTAATGCCATTAACCGTATTTGGGACAAGAAAGCATGGATATTGGTGTTAGGTCTATGAAGTTACCTTTTCCTTCTAAATGTTGTAAACTAAAAGGGGCCACTCAGGAAAAAAGTAGCAAACTTCAAAATGGCTTATTATCTGTGGTAACTACTGAGCTACTAGGCTATCTAGATGAAATTCTAACATGATGTAAAGCCAAAAATAATCTCAAACTATTTTACATTATTTGGATATACTTTACAAATCATGTAAAGATAAAATGTTTCCTTTGAAAGCTACTGGAACTTCTTGTACTTTACTGCAATATCCTAGAATTGGATTATTTCTATATTTAAAGCAATTCAAAAAATTCTACTTTTTAACTTTTGTTGAAAAACACATTCCTCATTACTTCTTTTAAAAATTAATGGCAGTTGCAGCAAAATCTAAAGAAAAATAAACTTTGACTACAAAGGAGCTAGAAAGTAAATCGAGATATTTAGATTTCTTATGGGGAAAAAAATCAATTTTTACTCAAACATATCACTCAAAACTAACAGAAGTACCTGAAACTCCAGTATCAGCTCACTACCACCTTAATTCTAAAAGAGTACAAGTAGGAATGTCATGTGCATGTCTATCTGGTCATTCTCAGACAATTCTATGGACAAAGTATTTTAGGTCTTCAATATATTTGCTAGAGATAAGACTGTAATCCATTTCAACCTTATTACAGGCAATCAAAACCTGTTTTATATTTTTGCTGTGAATTGTGCTGGATAAAAGTAATGAATCCAGAAGGGTTCATGTTCATTCACATCTGTTCCCACTGAAGAAAACCAAAACCAACCAAACAACAACTACAAAAAGCTCAAATGTTCATTAAGACAATTCCCAATTATACCTAATATTTTAACATCTGAGTTTAACTGCACAGAAGCCTCCCCACAGTTTGGTACCGGGAAAATGAACCAGGGTCTCACGTGCTAGGCAAGTGCTCTACCATGGGGCTACACCCCCCACCTATGAATATTAATGTATGTCTTTCTTTTCATATAATAAATTATAAATGCCTTTGCAGATTAAGGTGTATACACATACTTTAATATAATACCCTTCATATACTTTAAGGTATATCTACTAAGCTACCACAGGCAGTTACATATTACGAGAATATCATTTCACTGGTTTGGTGAGAATCCAAACCTACTACCTGTTAACACATACCAATAAAATTTAGGTAGCAATTACAAAAATATTATGTAAGCACTAAAAATTAACTCTAAAACATGATACCAAATATTTGAAAATATTTAGTTATCCCCATCCCCAATACTGCCACGAAGGAAGTAACTGTCTTCTCAGGGTCGTGATGATAATGAGGCATTTTCATTGTCAGCAACCCAATTCTCCCATCTGACAAATTCAAAAAGGCCAGACCAGTGACTGGCACAATTCTAAAACAATAACAAAATTATGATCCCACATCCACTAAATACTTAAGACAAATATGCAAAACAACAGGACTACTTTAAGAAGATGCCTGACTTTTAGAAGTAGAAATCATTCTAGGCAGAAAAGTTAGGATGATTCACTTTTCACCCCACCACTATTTGAATGGGCTATCAAAACACTTCAAAGAAAAAAAATTATTCACTTTTTTTGTCTTTACTGATTATTGTTAGACTCAGTAGCGAATTTAATACAATTATTCTCATAAATATTGAAAACTGCAGTAATACAGACTAATATTATCTGATGACAGAAAAGTTGGCTACATTCCTTCAGTGATAGACTAAAACATACTAGAATAAACAAACTTAACTAGAAATAAGACACCATTGACATTTCAGGCCATCACATTATTTAAATAAGGTCAAAAGTATTATTATGGGGCTGGGGATGTAGCTCAGTTGGTAAAGTGCTTGCCTCACAAGCACAAGGCCTTGGGTTCAAATCCCCAGCACCGCAAAAAAAAAAAGTATTATTACAAAAAGGCAATATATTCTAATATTTTGTTTACATACACCACAAGACAGTAAGTTAAATGCAAAAGTATAAACACATTTTCATTATCCTTTTATCAGTTTTTACAATGGCTTAAAGAAAGAATTTCTACATTAAGTTCTCAAAAGCAATACACTAAAAGCATAAAGTGTCTTATAAAACTTTTCATGACTTCTATTTAGTTTTGTTCACCTGTTCAACCCTGCTATTTTCACTGAAATGAAGCTTATTCATTCACTTGCTCCTTTGGCATATAAAGAATTTGCAGGGCTTTTATTATATTTTTGTTTCAGTTTATTCATTAGTATTTTTATAGCAATGCCAGAATATGCTGAAATGCATATAATTATATCTAACTACACACAAGATACTAAAAATCAAGGGCAATTCTAAGATGGAATTCTAGCAGCTTCATTCACTTACTGTTCACTTGCCGCCCTGTACTAATGCTCCTACATTATAATATTGGAGATAAGAAGGAACTTGGTGTCATGAGAAGTGGATACTGTAATCAAAGCAAAATGTTATCCTTCCAGTGAGGATTTCTGACAAGAAAATTATAATTGCTTAAATTATGCACTATTAAATCAAGTCTCTTGTATCATCCAAATAGCAAATATTGTATCAACATCATTTAAAACTGATTTCCATTCTGATAAGAATATAGAGAGCATTTTGCTAGAAAAGAATGTGAAAAAAAAAGAAACACTTTTACCATTGGTGGGACTATAAATTAGTACAACCACTGTGGAAATCAGTATGGAGGCTCCTCAAAAGACTAGGCATGTGACCCAGCTATAGTATTCTTTGGTATTATCCTAAAGAATTAAAGTCAGGACACTATAGCAATACATGCATACCCATGTTATAACAGCACAATTCACAATAGCCAAACTATGGAACCACCTTAGGTGTCATTAGATGAAAGGATAAGAAATGTGGTACATATACACAATGGAATTTTTTTCAGTCCCAAAGAAGAATGAAATTATGTCATCTGCAGGAATATGGATGGAACTTAAGGACATTATGTTAAGCAGCGAAATAAAACAAATTCAGACAGTCAAGGGTTCTATGTTTTCTCTCATATTTGGAAGATGGGGAGAAAAAGAAAAGAAAGGTGGGGGAAGAATAGCATGGAAATCTAATGGAAATAAGTAGAGTACAGAGGGGACAAAGAGGAGGGAGAAGGAAGAAAGAGGAAATACTGGGAATTATAGTGGCCAAATATATGTTTCGTGTGTGCATATAAGAATATACAATGTAAACATGTATTGGAGGGAAGATAGCCTCTTCAACAATGATGCTGGGAAAACTGGAAATCCACATGTAGCAAAATGAAATTAGACCCCTGTTTCTCACCTGCACAAAAACTCAATTCAAAGTGGACTAAGGACCTAGGCATTAGACCAGAGACTCTGCACAGAAGAAAAAACAGACCCAAATCTCCCATTATGCCAGCTTAGGAACCGATTTCCTCAACAAGACTCCTGAAGTGCAAGAAGTAAAATCAAGAATCAATAAATGGAATGGTATCAAATAGAATGCTTCTTCACAGCAAAGGAAACAGTCAAGAACATGGATAGCATACAGAATGGGAGAAAATCTTTGCCACCTGCACCTCAGAGCATTAATCTCCATGATATATAAATAACTCAAAAAACTTAACACCAAAAAACCAAATAACCCAATCAATGAATGGGCAAAGGAACTGAACACACATTTCACAGAAGAAGAAATACAACTGATAACAAATATATGAAAAAATGTTCAATATTAGTAGCAAATAAAGAAATGCACATTCAAACTTCACTGAGATTTCATCTCACTCCAGGCAGAATGGCAATTATCAGAATACAAATAATAATAATAAATGTTGGCCAGGATGCAGGGAAAAGGTATACTCATACATAGTGGTGGTACTTCAAATTGGTGCAACAACTCTGGCAAGCAGTATAGAGATTCTTCAGAAAACTTAGAATTGATCCACCATTTGACCCAGTTATTAACTCCTCCACATATACCCAAAGGACTTAAAATCAGCATAGTATAGTAACATGATCACATCAATATTTACAGTAGCTCAATTCATATTAGCTAAGCTATGGAATCTTTATGCCCTCAATGGATAAATGGATAAAGAAAATGTGGTATATATACACAAAGGAATATTACTCTGCAATAAGAATAATGAAATTATGACATTTGCCAGTAAATGGGTAGAACTGAAGACTATCATGCAAAGTGAAATAAGTCAATTTCAAAATACCAAAGGCCAATGTTCTCTCGGATATGCGGATGCTGACTCACACAGTGGTGGGGGGAGGAATGGAGGTTCACTGGATTGGACAGTAGGGGGATTGGGGAAATAGAGAATGGGAAAGACAGTAGAATGAATCATACATAACATTCCTATGTTCATATATGAATACATGACCAAAGTAACTCCATATAATGTACAAAAATGGGAAGTATACTTCATGTATGCATAGTATGTCAAAATACATTCTACTGTCATGTATAACTAAAAAGAATAAAAAATTTTAAATAATGTGCATCAATGAAACATACCACTATGTGCAACTATAATTAACAATTAAAAATGGAAAAACACAGAGAGAGAATTTTATTTATGTATTTATTTTTTCAGAGATGTTATATACTTTTTTGTTGAGTCAGTAGGACAGTCTCATTATTCAAAATTACAAAAGATAAATAAGGATATATAATAAATAAAATCACTGTTACCCCAGGCATACAGTTCCCTACCCCCAGGTGCTACTTCCATTTCAAATATTTTTAATTTGAAATTTAGTAATCATTTTTACTCAAAGAAAACTTCTAGGAAAATAAACTTCCTGAATTTGACTAAACTCTTCCTTATAACAAATACCAAATATCATTCCAATGGTATAATTTTGAATTATACCATTTACAACAAAATCAACAACAAACATGCAAACACTGTTATTAACATTGTTTGGAAGTTCTAGAAAAAATAAGAATACAAAAGAATAAAATGTCATAAATACTAAAAAAGAGAGGTTGTCTTTGGATAATACTTCTTTCTTGCACATTTAAAAAAGAATCCCTTCCCTCTCAAAAAAAATACTAGAAAAAATTAACAAATATGTCAAAAAAATCATTGTTTGCCCAGGTAATAATCAGCTAAAATAGAACATGTTTCATTCACAGTTGCAACAAAAATCACAATAATATGTTTTAAATTTTGATGAAAAAAATTAGTAGTACTACATGGCACAAAACTCAAAAGTAGACAATAAAACATGGTAGAAGCACTTAACACCTATGGCACAGCCACTGATTTCCCCTCTAAAGAACAAATATGCTACACAACTAAGTAAATGTGGTAGCTGTGTGTACACATATCCTTCTTCCAAACAAAAACAGCAATACTCTAGTATAGTTCCACTTGACCTATTCATTAACTAATATACCCTCTTAAGTCCTCCATTCTAGTAAATAAAGAGTCAATTATTCTTTTCAATAGGTCCTTAAACTGATCATTCTGTACAGATGGATAGGTTTCCTCTAATTTTTTATTATAAACATTAGATAACAGTTTTATATATGCATCATTGATTGTAGCAGTATAAATATAGCTTTTTTTAAAGTAGGTTGCTATTTAATAGTAAGAATATTTAAGTTTTAATGAGGTTGCTGCACAAAACTAATGTTTTCACACACACACACCACACACACACACACACACATATATATTTTTTTAGCAAAACCAAGATATGATGGACATATTAATCCACTCCAAACATTTCTTCAGGATTCTTTGTCATTTCTCCCTTCCACGTGTCCATCCCTTCTCTAATACTTCCTCAAGCAATCATTGATTTTTTCCCCACTACACAGTAGTTTGCATTTCCTAGAATTTTTTAATTGAGTTTTACATAAATAATGTCTGGATTCTTTCACTCAGCATAACTATTTTAAAATTAAATCATATTGTAGTATGCATTCTTTTTGGGGGAAGCCATCCTTATCTAGCAGAATCAGATAAGGTTGAGCCACAGGACACAGAGACCTGACTTCTTGGAACTGGCAGACACAGCAGTTTGTCCCAGATTGCTGGGGAGCATGTGGCACTGTGGGAGTGATTCCCTGTTTGGTTCTATCACAGTTTCCCTGAGAAAACGCTCCCCTATCTCCACCCCATCCTGTTCATCACAGAAGAAGCCCCTCCCATTCTGGGCTCCTTTACCTGTGTGACTATAAATAAAAGAGAGTTGGGCTTCTCCCTGTTGTTAGAAGCCAGATCTGGTATGGCCCAAACCGTCAAGCCTCCTCTCATTTAAAGACAGTTTTGGCTCTTTTGTGTTTAGATAAGTTTATGAGTAATTGATTGATTTATAGCCAACATCATCCTCTAGCAGTTAACCCTTTTCTCATCCATGCGGGACATGACTGAGAAACTTTTTTATTGTCAAGTGGCGTTATATATTTTTTGTGTGTGTACGCATGCATATGTGCCACAGTATACCCCTGTTGAATGGAATTTTAGATTGTTTTTATATTTTGATTACTCCAAATAAAGTTGCTCAGAGCATTAATACACAATTCTTTGAAAGGATATCTAATTCTATTTCTCTATCCATTGAAGAAAAGAAATGCTATATCGTATGGCTGGTGGATGTATACATTCTTTAAAAAACTGCCAGGCTACTTCTAAGATGGTTGTACCATTTTACATTACCACTAATGACAGAAGAGGGTTCCAGTTACTTCATATCCTAGCTAGCACTTGACTTAATTTTACACTCTAATAGATATATAATGGTAAGACACTGTGGTTTTGATTTGCATTTCCCTGATGACTAATGGTTTTGAACATATTTTCATGTGCTTATTTGCTATCCACATACATTTATTTATTTATTTATTTTTATACTGGAGATTAAATCAAGGGGCTCTGAACCCCTGAGCCAAATCTCCAGCCCTTTCTTATTTACTTTTTATTCACTGAGTTGTTTAGGGCTTCACTAAGTTGTTGAGGCTGATCTCAAACTTGTGATCCTCCTGCCTCAGCCTTCCAAGTTGCTAAGAATACAGGCATGTGCCACCACACTCAGCTCTCCAAATATCTTTTTAAGTGTAGTATATACTCATATCTTTTGCTAATTTTTTTATTGGATTATTTACTTATGGACTTTGGAGTTTCTTAATATATTCTAGATAAAAATCTTTTATAAAATATTCAATTTGTAAAATTTTCTCTCCATGTGTGGTTTCTCTTTTTCCTTTCCTAATAATGTCGATTGAGAGGTAGAAGTTTTATTACTGATTCAATGATGTTTGTCAATATATTTTTATATGTATTCTGCTTTTGGTTTGATACTAAAGAAATCTTTGCCTAACCCCAAAGCCAAAGTTTTGTCCTACATTATCTTCTAGAACTTTAGGTTTTAAACCTACGAGTATGATTCATTTTGTGTTGTTTTTATATGTGGTGTGATATATGAGTCAAAGTGATTTTTGTTTGTTTTTCACATAGATACTCAATTGTTCAGTAACAATTTGTTGAAAAAACAATAGTCTCCCCATTGATTTGTCTTCACAATTATGACAAAAATCACTTGTCCAAAAATGAGTCTATTTTTCAATTCTATTCTGATTTATAAACATCCATGTTTACTTGTGATCCAGAAATGAATGACCACTGTTTATGGAAAGCAAAAATGATAGAAATGTCAGCAAGACAACATTAAAATGAGAAAAGATTGCTTTCTTTGAGGAAATCTGGAAGGATTCTCAGAAAAAGTAATATACTGGACTGAATTGTGCCTCCCTAAAATTCATATGTTGAAGTCCTATCTCCCAATGTGATATGATTTGGAGATAGTCTCTAAGGATGTAATTATTTTAAATGAGCAGATAATTATGGGAGCCTAATCCAACAGGATTGGTGCCTTTATAAGAAGAGGAAGACATACGAGAGATTTCTCTCTCCACATGTGGACAGAGGGAAGAATCATGTGCGGATATAATCATCATAAGAGTGCTGCCATCTGCAAGTCAAAAAGAGATTCTTTGCCAGAAATTAACCATTAATCATCAGGAAAATGTAAATTAAAACCACAATATCATACCATTATATACCTATTAGAGTGGCTACTTAATCTTGACTTCTAGACTCCAGAACTTTTAGAAAATAAATCTCTTTTGTGTAAATTACCCAATTTGTGGTATTTTGTTATACTAACCCAAACAGACTAATACAGAGGAAGTTGAGAAGCTCTTGATGAACCTGAAATGGGAAAATTTAAGTCTCTAGTGAATGTGTTTGTACTAAATAATAAAAGGTCTCAAACTAGATTCTTTCAATGATAGGAATTTTGTCATTTCATGTGCCTGATATAATTTAATTGACCCTGGTCATCCTTTCAGGAATAAAAGGGTGAGGTTTGATGTGTTGCTTTCAAGAAAACTTCGTAGTCTCATTAAGTAATTATTATTACTACTACAGGAAATGTGCATAGCATAGCTTTATGAGAGCAGGTTAATAAAATCACCTTTGTAAACAAATCAATTTTTATATGGTTGCATCAAAGCAAGATGTATTGATTTTGAGGTGGTATATATGGAACAAATAATTTCACATTGATATTATGAAAATGGTAAAAGAAAAGTCTCTGTAAAAACTGAGGCTCTAAGTCTGCTGAGCACTTACTTCTAATATTAAAAAAATGATGGTTCACAAGGAATTTCAAATTAAAGTAGATAATTATAAATATTATAAGAACTGATTTTGAGAAAAATTAACTTTTGTTGGGGCCCATGGAAAGAATTCTTAAAGGGACAGAAGGAATTTAGCCTGGTCTCAAAAGTGGTGTTTGAGAAAGTAGGTTGTGGGGAGCATCATAGGCAAATGAGAGATCATGAGCTAAGCAGTGGACGAAAAAGAAGTACCAAGCTCCAGGAAGCTATGATGACTAGAGAAGTGAGGTGTTGAGATGGTCATAGAAACAGATGCAAAGACTTTAAGATCTACAGATGAATTTTATTAAAATATACCTTCTGAAGCATTACAGGATCATAATACATCTTCATCCCCAAATAAAAGACAGTTTTCTTAAAGCTCTACATTTCTCTTCATTACTTTACATTTTCCTATGTATTTAAAAGCAGAGTTTCTACTACCACATGAGAGAGAGAGATATATATATCATATATATCACACACACACACACACACACACACACCCACACACAACACACATACACATTTCTTTTTCTTCTCTCCCTCCCTTCCTTCCTTCCTTCTCTAGGGATTGAACCTACAGGTGCTTTACCACTGAGCCAATTCACAGCCCTTTTTATTTTTTTTTTGAGACAGGGTCTAAGTTGCTCAGGGCCTCACTACATTGCTAAGGCTGATCTCAAACTTGTAATCCTCCTGTCTCAACCTCCCTAGTCACTGGGATCACAGGCATGTGCCACTGCTCCTGACTATCACTATTATTTTTAATTTCTTAAAGTAAATAATGATATTACTCTTCCATATTTTCCCAGGTGTTTACTTCTTGTTCATTCTTGTTTCTTGCATCTCAGACCTTCCTTAATGAATATTTTTTTCTTACTTGTGATGTACATCCTTCATTGTTTGTCACTGGCTCTTTGTGGTTCCAAAATCTGTGGATATTTGTCACCGCCTGCAGCAACAACTTGCACGGGTCTTATGGGTGGTGGAGTGGAAACTGAGGCACTTCTATCTTTCTCTTTAGTGCACTGCTTTCTTGCTTGTTTGTTTATAGAGGATAGAGGAAATGAGGTTTACTTGCTTTGAGAGGAGAGAGAGACCCCGCTTATCAGAGAGAAAGAGACTTTGCTTAAGAGAGAACTTTGAGAGAAGACAGGCTTTGCTTAGAGCTTAGAGGAAGAGACTTGCTACACCTTAAAGTCCTGCATCCTGTGAACTAAGGGTACGTCCACCTAAGGTGCCCTATTGATGCGTCTCAGTTCTCCGTTCCGCGATCTGCCTTCCACCACTTTTCCCTACTAGCTGCCGTCGCCGTTTCCTAGCTGCTTTTCCCCGCGTGTGTCTTCCTCTACTGCTTTTCTGCTAATGGCTGCTGTGTCTCTGTCTCACTCCGCCTACGCTTATATCACCTCCAGGAGGCAGAGAGCAGGGCCACGCCTCTTACGCAAAGATTAGGTGAGACGCTCCAAGCAGGCAATTAATGCTCGAGAACACATGCACATACATTGTGTGCATGGACGAGAAAATCACCTGAGTCTGCTTATGTCAATTAACCTCCTCACTGTGATCAGGCGCCATCCCGGCACCGCCAACATGGCACAGCCCCCAACAATTGTTTTCCATTATAAGATCTTTTGTTAGTAAGCTGAGTTTCTATCTCTCTGAAACTTCAAAGTTGCAGTATTTCTCTGTAGGGAACAAGGCGCCTTTACTTTCCATTGTAGACAGCCTTGCCATCTGACCATTTGGGCAACTATATTGAACAATGTTTGAAGTGTCTCTGTATGATAATGATGGTACCCAAGTCCCACCAGCCTAGGCTGCAAATGGCTTTACACAATATGGCTGTACTTGTTCTGAATGGACAACTGGTATCTTATAACTCCACCTGGACTTGACCTTGTAGGTCTACAGAGTAGAGAAAACCTTCTGTGAACAGAACATATATCTTTTTGGAAATAAATATACTCTAAAGTATAATTCTTAAGTAAATATAATAGAATCAACCAAATAATGTTTTGACAAGATGGTCAGAAGCTTGGAAGACATAAGAATAGAGAATTGGTAAAAGTTTGGAAAAATTTCTCCTTGGATTGAATCCAGAGTCTAGGAATAACATTTTCTTATGTGAGTGCTCATCCAGCTCTGACTATGTACTCAATAATTAAGGTGACAGAATAAATTAGTATAAGGATATCAATCTGTATTTTCCCCTCAATCACCCCAGAATTCGCTTAATGATTTCATTAACAGAGTGACTGTGGTAGAAGGAATGGAGAAAATACATAGATACAAGTTGGCCATCGTTGAAGCTGACTTTTCTCCACCTATTTTTGCCTGACTCACTGGCAGCAATATCTAGCCTTCCATATGGCTACATAATTGACCAAAAATCATCCTCATGACAGCTGGAATACTTTTTAATAGAGGGGAATTTGTTCCTACTGAAATAAACACCTATTCTGCATATAATTTTGATTTTCTTTCCCATCACACTTCAAAGAGCAGTAGTAACTGTATTCATATCTGATGAAATATTTTATTTAACACCATGCCAGCCTAATAGTTCTCCTGATCAATAAATTCATATTCTTGCTACAGAAATGAAGTCATGGGGTTTGTGTCTCCAACATTCAGTCTTTATCAACTACTTCATCACTTAGAAACTCCCTGAATTATAAACCAGTGGAAAGAAATATCAAAGACAGTTACAGTACCTGTGGGGTGACACACTTTGAGAAGTTTTAGAACTGTCCTTCAGGGAGTAATGTATATTCTGAACCAGCTAATAATATATATATATATATATATATATATATATATAATATATATATATATATAAATATTGCTGTTTTCTTCTTTCCCAAGCCACAATGTATGAATGAAGAAAGTTCTTTAAAGCATCAAAATGAGTGTGACCATTCTCACTATGACACCAAAAACCCATTCACATGTGGAGTGCCCTGTAATTCCTTTCTGGAATTAGTTCTAGCAGGTTCTGTTCTACGCAAGAACCCTGAGAGTAGAGTTAGTGATACCTATCAGAAGTGTACTGATTAAATGATTTGGAATTGTGAATGGAATCTATGAAAACTAAATAAAATAATGCAAGGAGTTCTACAGTCAGGGTAGTTAACTGTCAATTAAGAAGGAAGTTTTATTATTAGACACTGTGAGTGCAAATCTGGGTATGTAAGTGTATGACTTGTCATGATCTTCTTGAACCTTAATTTCTTCATTTTGCTTCAGTTTCCTTAAATAGTTGGGAAAAATGTCAGTTTAGACTATGTTTGTAAAAGAGCTGCATTTTGTAGATGTAAAGATCATGGCTTCCATGTGTAGATACACTCAGCATCTAAGATGATAACTGACATTGTATCAATAAATGCTTGAAAAATCAAACAAGTTTCTGTACTATATGCATGTTAATTTTTCATATTAATAAGCTCAATGCTTCAAAACACCTTAATAATATTCATTTATGTATTTGTAAAAATATACAAGACTAAAAATTTCTCATGTGCAGCCAATAGTTTTCTTAAGGTAGAGCTCTAGTGAAATTTCTAGGAAGCTGCACATCCCTCGCTGTGGGCCAGCTGGCACTTGAGAGGAGTAAAGCTCTTTCTTGGTGCAACACCAAGAAATTCAGCCCAATAAGGGGGCAGGTAGAGGCAAGCTCTGACTGGAGAAGAAAAGTTGTAAGGTGGAAACACACAAGTGACAAGTGAGGAAGGAATTTATGGGATGACCGGAATGTCACATGAGATATTTATTAGAGTATTTTTCACCTGGAATTTGTTATAACCTTTTCTCTCTTTTCTGAATCTGATTCTTTCTTTCTTTACTAAAATCTGTACAATCCCCTAATGATTTCATTTTGGACTTAAATTCAGACATCTATGATGGAAAGCTCAATCCTGCTGTTAAGTTTGGGAAAAAACAGTTTAAGAAACGATGCATGCAGTTTTACAGACTGTTAAAACATGATTTAGAAAGGGATGTGCATATCTAATTAATATAGAAATTGAAAGAGTTTATGTTTTATATTCATTGAGTATACAAAAAAGTTTCAGTGTAATTAAAATGTGTATTTTAAAATAATTTCAATAGTTATCATTACTTAAGTACTAATGTGCTCATTCAAATTTGAATATTTATTAGACAATTAACCTAAAGTATATAATTCAAATTTTGTAGTACAATCACAGGATTGTGCAACCATCACCACAATCTAAGTTTATAACATTTTCCACCTCCTCTAAATGAAACTCTATATTCATTGCCTTCCCTGAAATCTCTCCACCATAAACCTCTAATCTAATATCTGTCTCTATAGATTTCTCTTCTGGAGATTTCATATAAATGTCATCACTTTAATGTTTTCAAGAATCATCCAGTTGTATCAATGCTTCATTTTTTATTGACCATTAACATTCCATTTTGAGGATATGCTACACATCATGTACCTTTTTTCAGCTGATAAACGTTTGCATTGACTTCACTTTGTGCTAGTTTGAATAGGTCCTATATGGAAGTTTGTATGGATGAATATGTTCTACACCCTCCCTTGCAGGGAATTATTGATTCATGTGATTTCTCTATATATGAATTTTAGAAACTGCTCATTGTTTCCAAAGTAGCTTCATTGAAGTTACAAATGAAGATTCCAAGATCTCCATATTCTTGCCAAGACATGTTGCCATCTTTTTTAATATAGCCAAGATTGTGTAAATACAATGATACTTCATCATGGTTTTGATTTCATTTCACTAGTGGCTAATGATGTGAGGCATTTTTTCATATGCTTATTGACCATATGAGTACCTTTTCAGGAAAATATTCGTTTAACTATTTTGCCAATTTCATTTGGTTTATTTGTATTTTTAATAGCAAGTTGTAAGAGACCTTTGGTATATTCTAAATTCTGGTCTTTCATCAGATACATGATTTTAAAATATTTTCCCATTCTGTGAGTTATATTTTCATTCTAAGTGTATCATTACAAACTAAAAATAAATAATATTAATAATATTTTAAATTTTAATTTAAAAATTGATATTCAATTTATTTCTTTTTGCTTACATTTTTTGGTGTCTTATCTAAGAAACTACATGCTAACACATGGTTAAGAAAGTTAACCTTCATATTTTTATCTAAGAAGTTTATAAATTTTAACTCTTATTTAAGGCTAAATTTCAGTTATGTTTGGTGTATGAGATGAGGCAGGGTTTTAACTCTATTCTTTAGAATATTGGTAGTTTATTGGCAGTGATATTTCTTGAACAATGTTTATAGTTTTCAATGTACAAGTGCTATTCTTCTATGGTTAACATTAATGTCTTTTGTTCTTCTTGATGCTATTACAAGTGGAAATATTGCCTTAATTTTAGAATATTCATTGATGGTGCATAGGAATACCTTTATGTATATAGTAATTTTTTATCCTGAAATCCTGCCGAATTCATTTATTACTTGCAAAAGTTTCAATGAATCTGTTAGGATTCTATATATAAGGTCTTGTCATATACCAATAGAATGACTTCACTTCTTGTTTTATAATCTGTGTTTTTATTTCTTTTACTTATCTAATTGGTCTAGGTAGAACTTCTAAAAAACATTTCAAATATAAGGGGTAAGAGTGGATATTCTTGACTTGTCCTGATTTTCCATGAAAATCATTCTGTCTTTTAGCATTATGTAGCTATAGGATTTCTCTAGGTGTTCTTCTATTCCTACTTTGTTGCGTGCTTTTATTATGAAAGGCTGTTGGGTTTTGTCAAATGTTTCTCCTAATCATTTGAGATGATCTATCTATTTTGTATTTAATACTTTTAATATGGTATCTTGTTTGATTATTAGATGATAAACCAAGATATTCAATTGCATTTCTGCAAGGAATCCTATTTGTTTTAGAATCCTTTTTAAACACTACTTGATTCCATTTGCTATGTTTTTTTGGTCATTCATCCAACCTAGTAAGGAATGACAAATATCTGCTAGATTCTAGACATAAAATTGGGCTCAAAATCATGCATAACATTTCTTTCATGAGCACATAGTTTGGTTAGGGAGATGTATTATATTCAAATACTCACACACAAATTATCACATTTCACCCCAGTCAGAAAGGCAATTATCAAGAATACAAACAATAGATGTTGGTGAGGATGTGGGGGGAAAGATACACTTATACATTGCTGGTGGGATTGCAAATTGGTGCTAACACTATGGAAATCATTATGCAGATTCCTCAGAAAACTTGGAAATAGAGCTACTATTTGACCCAGCTATCTCACTTCTTGGTTTGTAGCCAAGGGACTTAAAATCAGCATATTACAGTGATACAACCACATCAATTTTTATAGCAGTTCAATTCATATAGTAACACTATGGAACCAACCTAGATAACCCTTAAACAGATGAATGGACTAAAAAAAGGTTGTGTGTGTGTGGTGTGTGTGTGTGTATAATTTATATATTTGATGGAATATTACTCAGCCTTGAAGAAGAATGAGATGATGGCATTTGCTGTTAAATGGATGGAGCTGGAAAATAGCAATTCCAAGTGAAATAAACCAATCCAAAAAAAATAAAAGCAACAAAAACTGAAAATTTCCTCGGATATGCAGGTGCTAATTCACAATGGGGTGGGTAGGAAAGAATAGAGTTACTTTAGATTAGGTAGAGGTGAGTGAAGGGAGCGGAGTAGGTATGGGGGTGGGAAGGATAGTAGAATGAATCAGACATTGTTACCCCATGTACATATATAACTATATGACCAGTGGGTTCTACATCATCTATAGCCAGAAAAATGAGAAATTATGCTCCATTGTATATAATGTATCAAAGTGCATTCTACTGTCATGTATAACTAATTAGAACAAAAAAATTCTAAAACAGCAAATGGAAAAAAAAAACAAGACATGGAAAGTCTTTAAAAGGAAAACACATTTAGCCTCACATATGTCAGGAATGAAATTGTTGTTTTAAATGGCATTATTAGAACAGTTTGTCATCCTCACTGGAAACTGGTATAATAGGATTATTTTGACCAATGAGTTCTGGCAGAAATCAAAAGTGAGAGGGAAAGAGACACTCTGGAAGCTTTGTTTGTTTGTGCCTTTTTTACAGTATCTTATCTAGCTTATTATCTCCAACATACTTGTTGCTATAAAACTGAGATATTCAGAAACATGTTAAACAGGAGAATAAAGATAGTTTCTCAGTTCAGTACAATAAAATCTATTCAACATTTGGTACATATTAACCTTTTATCTCTGAATGTGAAATTGGGTCTGAGGAGAATTTGATTTTTAATAGTAAAAGAAAAAACTTCTCTTTAATAGGTAATAAGTTAAAATGCCTATGGATGACCAAAGAGTTGGCACTTTGCTCAATATGAGAAGAGACAGCTTAAAACTCAACGAGGATCTTTTCAAAAAAATTTTTTATTCTAGTTAGTTGCAAAATTATGGCATTTGCTGGTAAAAGGAAAGTTAGAGAATATCATGCTAGGAAATAAGCCACACCCCAAAAATACTAGGATCTTGATCTATATTTTAGCATCATCTATAGTTCCTAAAGGATTTTCCACAAGGGACCATCTTAGGCTACTTTCCTGTGTCCCCTCCTACTATTCTACTGACACTATATATTCTGACAAAATTAGTCTCTTTAATAATTATCAGACAAAATCCCTCTTTTTCTTACTTGATTATTTGAAGGTTACCCTGTCACATCTTAACTTCTCTTATCTAAGTTCTTTCCGAAACTTTGAGTATAAGCTTTTATAGGCCGTATCATTCTGCTGACCCAGGTACTAATGGAGAATGGATTTTTCCTCTCCATCTTCCTATGATATTTATCCTTTTCCTTGGTTATGCCTTTAGTAATACAGTTGCTTATATACTTGCCCAGTTTACCACACTCTGTGAGATTACAAACTACCTTAAGGCCAATCCCTTCTTAGTTTCAGATTGTAGCTCTGCCTTTGTCTCAGATAGTTCTTGGACAAGTTTTGTCAAAATGAATTACCTTCACAGGTTCAGGCTCATAATGCAGATAAGTGAGTGACTCATGGAATGAATAAATAGGAGAGGAGACTGCTGCTTGAAGCTTTTAATAGTGCCCTAGGGACCCATTTGGAGAAAGACTTCTTACAGCAAACTATCTTAGACTTCAAAAGAAAAAAAAAAAAGAAAAGTAAGTCCATAAGAGTCAAGAATTTTGATGCAGAAAAATAACAATAACAATGAAATTTAAACAAGAAATACTTAAGTAACACCAAGAATGAGGAAAGAATGAACCTCTTATAAGGATCCAAGAGTGAGGAATAGTTACTTTTATTTTCATCGGTCTAGTACTTTTTCAGATGGGAATTTCTGCCTTCCCACCTGTTGGATTGAAGCTCACACCCAGGAAAACATTTTCAGGATTCCAGCAGTTGGAAGAAGATGCAAGGTACAGTTGGGACAGAGGTGACAGCAGCCTTATCCAGCCCCCTAGCTACATCTTCAGCCCCCAACCAGTTCCATTTAGCACCCTGAGTCTTTTCCATAGAACTTTTTTATGCAGACCAGTCAAAGAAGGCCATTGCCAACAGGTTACATCAGTGGGTACATGCTCACAAGCAAACGTTTATGACCTTCAATACGAACACTGGATCAGAATGTTTATGACCTTCCACTACACGCTAAAAACAGCCTGCAAGAAACCTTAGCAAGAGAGCTCAATACTGACATTTGGACCTGCCTCCACACCACCATATCTGTGGGTAACTAGATCAGACAAATGAGATCCATACTTCACTATCTGGCTTTTAGGATTGACCTAATGGTAAGCATACAAGCATGTTGGACAATCTATATTGATAGCTTAGAAAATTAAAATGAAAGAGATGGAACTGATAGTGGTTGTTAATAAGTTATCTTTGTCTGTAATTTCAAATATAATCCATGAGCCTCTGAAGCTGGTCTTGCCTTCAATTCCCCTTTTGAAATACCTGATGCTATAACTGTTAAGTCACCTAAACGTCCTCCACTAAAAATTTAATAAAATTTTCTTTTGTTTCAATTAGCCTGAGTCAATTTACTGTTGTCACCTAATATACCTTAATTGATTTAAATTAGCTTTAACAAAGTAAATTTATTCCATATAAATAGACTGAAATCCCAGAAAGTCCTAACACATTATAATCATCAGACTTTATAGTGAAACAGTAGAAGATATACCTAAGTTCAGTGGATACAACGTGTCCTGAATTGATTAGGGAAGTGCATTAAGAATGTTTGGAGTTAAAAACAAAAACTATTGGATTTCAGTACCCCCAACTGTGGGTTTAAATTCCCTTATAGCCATTTAGCACTTTTCTGTCCTGAGTCAGCTCCCTTGTTTTGAAAAAGGAGACTATAATGCTGTAAATGATAGCATTTGTGAGGGTAATAAAGCACTCATACAATATATGGACATAAATGATTTCCCAATGTATTCTTTCACAGATTTTTAAGACTTTTCCTTTGATTTCAGCAGGTTGACAATGATATGACTATATAACTTTTATAATTTTAGTTAATCTTGTTTGAGATTTGTTCAGCTTTCAAAACAATGTTATTTTTGTAGAAACAATAGACTTTAAAAAGCTGCACAAAAACAATCCAGAGATGTTCCCTGTGTCCATGATCTATCTTCCCCAAATATTTTATATATAATCCTGATTGACAGGAATGGTTATGCAGGCCTATAATCCCAGTGACTCAGGAAGGAGAGGCAGGAGAGAATCACAAGCTTGAGGTCATCCTCAGCAACTTAGGTGGTCCTCAGCAATTTAGTAAAATCTTCTCAAGATATAAATCGCAGTGGTAAAGCACCATTGGATTAATCTTCAGCATAAATAAATAACTAAATAAAATAAAATGCCTGAGAAGAACAACTTATAGAAGGAAAAGTTTACTTTAGGTCACGATTTTAGAGTCTTAGTTTATGGTCAGCTGATAAAAGTGTTTCTGGGCTGATATCAGCCAGAACATCATCTGAGAATGACATGGGTGGAGAGCTGCTATCTTTTGGCAGCCAAGAAACCAGAGAAAGAGGAGCCAGGGACGAATTATACTCCAGGGCTATGCCTCCAGTGACCTACTTTCTCCAGTTATGAAGACTTGCCTAAAGGGCCACCCAATAATCCATTGAAATTATTATACTTCAAATGGATTCATCCACTGATGAGGTTATAGCTCTTTTAACCTAGTGTTTTTACCACTGAACACTGCTACATTATCTTACATACAAGGATTTGGGGAGACATTTTTAGATGTCTAAGCCATAAGATCACCAAAATTATTCAATGTTTCTATACTTCTATTGATCATTTCTTGCTGATATTTATATAAATTATAACCTAGACCATTATAAAAGCAAGATAAATGTGTTCATTGGGACAATGCTAATTCCTGAGAAAATTGGAACCTTGGGGCACCTATTTTTAAAGTTACTTTCAAAGGAGGTACTTAACAAAAGAAATGCTAAACCATACAAAAGTTGGAAAATATATTCCCCTGATTTATAGTATTTTCTTTTGGATCTTAGCATGACCTATTGTTTTGTATGACTGATACATTTTAAAAATAGAAACTCAAATGTTACTAAAAATTATAAATTTAAAAAATTACTGCATAGTTTACTACTACTTAAATGTAACCATTCTCAATATCAGTCAGATGTCATTCCAAGGGAATATCACATCTATACCTATATATAAATAGAAGGAAAATTAGGTTAAATCAGAAACATTGGACCAAATTTAAGATTTATCAGAATAGAGGAAGGCATGGAGATACAAATTAAAGGAAAACACACAATCTTTACAATGAAATAATATAAGAAAATTTCCCAAACCTCAAACCCTAGGGGTTACTAGGGTGGGACATTGGTCTGTAGGTGGAACTCCTGGAGGTAGGGCATAGAAATTGCCAGTCCCTGTTGGAAGACCTGCACCCAGGATTCCCCTTGAGGTCCACTTGTGTGATGTAGGAGCCTGCTCTTAGCCCCTTATGTCATTTGCAGATCCAATAATTCCTGGTCTCTAATTTAGTATCTAAACTGTCTCTCTCCTGCCCACCCCTTTCGACTTCCCAGTCAGGCACCTTTCTCTCCAGCGGTCCTGAGGACTGAGTGCTAGGACCTGTGCACTTGTCATGAGAACCTGTTCTGTATTCAGTGGATTAGGGGTCAGGTGTTGAAAGCTGCTGGGTCACTCATGTGCTACAAGCGCTGGGTCAAGTTGGTAGCTAGGGAGGGGTTGGGAGAAAGGATTGGGGAGCTGGAAAGCCCTGTTGATTGCCAATCTGGTGGGATCAGGGTGATCAATGGATACTGGTTGGGGAGGGATCAGAGACTGGGCTGCTGTTGGGTCCTAGCAAGCATTGGCCAGAGTTGGGCCCTGGAAGCCCAGACTGATTGACTGACCAGCCAAGAGCAAGATGCCCTCACACACCTCTTTCAATCTACTACCCCTGGGCAATGCTCTCTCCTGCCTCTGAGGTAGATGGTGACTCTTAGCACACCTAGCAGGAGACCATCAGGTGTAACCCATCCCAAGGCAATCTTGATGATGGTATTCCAGGCCCTGGCTAGTGTCCCTTGATGGAAGTGGCTTTGTCCCCTAGATGGTGGCAGTTTGTGGTGGCAAACCTGTAGGTTCCTTTATGTTGGGCTTCCAGGCCCTGGTTGGTGTTCCAAGATATAGGCTGCCACAACACTAGATAGCAATGGCAGTAGTGGAGGTACCCCAAGACAGTGGTGGAGGTGTCCCAAGATGGAGGCAACCACTTTCAGAAAAGGGGCAGCAAGGGTGGGTGGTAATGCTGGCCAGGGCTGCAGTGGCAGCTGCCTCCAGGCCCTGTCTCGTGTCCCAAGGTGGAGTATACCATGTCAAGGGGCTATGGTGGTGGCTGCAGTGTCCCAAGATGGAGGTGGCCCCCATTGTGAGATAAGGCAACAGCAGCACATGGCTCAGTGATAATGGGCAGCTGTGTTGGTAGACAGGCATCTCTGCACAGCCTCCAATATATATTAACAGTCATTAATCTATACATTTTACTTCTTTCATAATTCTGGACACTTCTATGATCATAGAAATTTGCCATTTCCTCTACATGTAATAATATATTTTGATAAATTTGAATCATTTTTGTATCTATATTGGCTAAATTTATATAATAATCTTTAATGTACATACAGATACTACCTGAAGAAATTGTGTTTTCTGCTTTCTTCTCAATAATTATCAAAGACTCTTTTAATTATTTTCAGGGAAATAATATTAGAATTTCTGATGAACTCATCTCTGCTCTTTATTTGCATTTTTAAATTTCTGCTATTTTAAAATAAATTTCAGTTATATATTTCTCCTAATTTGGGTAGAAGTGTATTTTGCTTGCTGTCATTTTGGTCTACTGAGTCCAAAGTTTATTTCATTTGTTTTCAATACTTCTTGTTTTATAATGTATTTGTCATAAACATTGTGAGCATTCTGCTTTAGTCACAACTAGAAGTTTTTGATAAATGATTGAAAAGCACAATTATTCAAATTATGAACACTTTATATTTACCAGTTTTATTTTCTTTTGAACACAAAAGACATTTTTCTAGTTGTAAAACTTTTTTGACTATTGACATATAATCATATTGTGATCAGGAAATGTGTTTTCCTCCAGGTAAATAACTTTTGATATTTGTTAAGATTTACTCAAAGGTCTAAACAATTTTGAGAAATACTTTTGTGTTCTTTTATGTATTCTATATTTGAGGAATAGAAAATTCATACAATTCTATTAAAATCTAGTATTTGAGACTATAATAGTAATCTAATCCATCCTGTCTGAGGGATGACTATTAAAATTCCCTGCTATGAATGAAAATTTTTTATTTAGGCAATTATAAGCATTTTGTAGTTTGGGACCCTTTTAACAAAAGAAATGATCAAAAGAGAAACAATTTTTTAGCATGTCCTTTATTAGGCAAAAATTATTTACAGTTTTTCACAATTTGTAAACAAATCAGGTATAAGAGATTATCTCAACATATGTGAATATATATGTGTATGTACACTTAAAATGTGTACCTAGAAACAAAGTTGTTCTTGAAATAAAAGTGCTGAAACACAATGGAATATTACTCAGCCATAAAGAATGATAAAATTATGGCATTTACAGGCAAATGGATGAAATTGGAGAATATTATGCTAAGTGAGATAAGCCAATCTCAAAAAGCCAAAGGACGAATGATATCGCTAATAAGTGGATGATGACACATAATGGGGGGGAGGGAAGGGTTAGTGTTAGGGTTAGAGTTAGGGTTAGGGAGGGGGGCAAGTATGGAGGAAGGAAGCACTGTACAGAGGGAAAAGAAGGGTGGGAGGGGTGGGGGTAAGGGAAAAAGTAACAGAATGAATCAAATAACATTGTTCTATGTAAATTTATGATTACGCAAATGGTATGCCTTTACGCCATGTACAAACAGAGAAACAAACATGTATCCCACTTGTTTACAATAAAAAAAGTAAATAAAAAAAAAGAATGATAAAAAAAAGTGCTGAAATAAAAGGTATAACATTGCATATTTAATATGTATCTATCACTAAATTTCTCTAGAAAAATTAGAATACTAGAGTATTATACCTTTACCAAGAGTCCTGGAACATCTGCCCATATTGTCAACAACAACCAATAAACAATAAATACTATATAAATATTGGTGTTAAGTATTGTTAGAAGAGTCCAATGGAAACACTGTCTCTCCTTAAAACAGCAAAAAACAGTATGACTGTAAAAGAAGTAAAATGCTGACAGATGTCCATGACAATAAAAATTAAGAACGTCTTCTAAAGACAGACTAAATTTTTATCTACCTGAAACCAGTGACTGCTATACATCAATTCACCAGTTTAAGTTTTGCCCTTTTCCCTCAAAGAACAGTCACACTGTATCCTTCAAGACTGAAGTAAGCATTCTAACGATGTTCCATTTTCTTTCACTTTAACAGAAAGGAGTGATTCAGTAGCAATGCAATTATAGTAAACTTACAAAACCAAATTGAAGACCACCATTTACCTGGGTCCTTCAAACCCTCATTTGATTAACATGCTTTATAATGATAACAGTTTTATGCTTACTGAGAAAGTTTAAGAAATATAATGATGAAAATGTATTAAAGGAAAGTAAAAGTATTGAAGGAAACCATCTGGACATTTAGTCTCTCAATCCACAGACTAATTATATTCATTTTATGTTTCTAAAATGCATGTATAAACAATTTGGAGAGGCAATATAGCAATACCAGATGTACTTCACAAGCTAATTATGAAACAGATGGCTTAATGATCACATTTCTGTTTAAAAGATGTTATTCTATTATGTTTCCTATTTGTGACACATACTTCTTCTGTAGAATGGTGTCATTCCATTAAAACATCTCACACATTTTTCTATTTTGCATCTGTTCAGAAAGTACACTGATTATCTCAGCAGAAGGCATAAGACATTCAATTACATCATTGGAAGAATGGTATATTACACAGTTCTCATTTTCTTGTTAACATGATGACACCCATGTTAGCCACCCAAGTACCACTTATACTGTAGGCAGCCATGGGAAAATGAACATAGATGTCTAAAACCTATGTTGGGTCACAACAGTTTATTAAATATCTGATCCATGTAACCTAATAGGATTCAATATGTACATTTTATTCCTTGTTGGTATATTTTTACAATATACAATATAGTTGTTTATCTAAGCGCAAAGGTAAAACATCATCTGAAAGTAATTTTGTATTAAAAGAGTATAACCAAGATTATTCTCAGCATGCAAAAGTAATAATAACAATATACAACATTATAACAGTATTATATATTTTCCATAATAGAAATAAATATGACTACCAAAATAGGCTTAGCTTTTCAAAGAATCAATTAGGCATTATGTCTTTTGCTGATGTAGGAAATTTCAATTTTTTTTTACTTCTTTAGAAAATAGTGAAATATAAGAAAAGAGCTCAGGAAAAGACTGCTTTGTCTATAAATTCAATCTAAGTATGTTGATATCCTGGCCCTATTCCCTGCCTGATTTGTGGAAGTAACTTAATTTTGGATTTGAGTGATCCAGTGGGAACAATTCTATAATCTGAATTAATTAGATTAGTGCTACTATGAAAAGATTCCCCCGTTCATTCAATTAGTATTTATTTACCCCTTACTAGCTCCTGGGCTAGCTACTGGGTATACAAATACAAATGGAGCATTGTACACATCTTCATAGGGATCATACTCCAGTAGTAAAGTAGGCGTGCAAATAGTTATATACATATATATGTATATATATATATGTGTGTGTATTTATACCTCAGAGAGAATGCATCTATGCTATTCATATAATTATATAAACATTATGCATATAAATAAAATCTTATTAAGCTATAATATGAAGTACACATACAAATGTTTTATATATCAGAGAAAATTACTATATGATAAACAAGTATTAACATGTACTTCATTATATTCATTCAGAGATATAAAGGGAAAAGCTTATTGATGCTTGAATCTACTTTGAAATGTACCCAATATAAAATGGATTGATAATAGAAAGAGACAAATAGACAGTGGATAGAAATATAGGTGGTTTGTGAGCAGATAGATAATGTAGTAAAGCAGATATAACAAAATGTTAGAATCCATAGGGTAGGTATACATATGCTTAACTCTAATATTTTACAAATTTTCTGTATGTTGGAAAACAGTGTAAAACAAAATGATGGACAAGAAAAAATATGAAGATTAGTTAGCTGATGGAGAGTGAAAAATCAAGTATATGGAGGAAAGTTAAGGATTTGAGAAAACAAGCCAGGGAACTGTAAGGTTCCTTTACTTAAATCCACATGAATATTAAAATCATCAAATGTTATACTTATTGCATAGAAATAGTAACAATAAGTGGCGTTTATATTCCAGGTTGAGAGTCTGACCATGGTGCAATTAAAAGAATCAAGAATAAGATGTGACATAATCTGGTGTCAGACTCTTCAATGTTGGAGACTTTTGGAAGTAGAGAGGAAGATTGTTGACAGAACAGAGAAACAAAATGGGGTTTATTTCAATTTCAGTCTCAGGGACACAAGGGCTATGGGAGAAAAAATAATAACTTTCTGAGAAAGCAACATGAAAAATGGTGCATAAGGGTACATTCACATTTGGTTAGAGCACAAAGATAATGGGAATGTTTTTATTAAAAAATTTGAAGGTATAGATCAAGTACAAATCACAAATTCCAGAGAGTGTACTTGAAGAGTTTAGTGAATTAAACTGGGCATAAAGGTGAAAAATGGAGTTAGATAAGGTTATATACACACTTTATGTGTGTAAGAGTTCTGGAATTCCTGTGAGAAATAAAATAAAGAGAAATAAAATTTATGATGGAAACAGTCCCAAGGGTCTCATAGACCATATGGGGTGATGAAGGTCTGAATGATGAAAGAGGAGTTGTAACTTGACAGAAGCAAGTCAAAGAGTAAATATTTGTCAGACAGGGAAAGAGCTTTCCAAGTAGTAGGTTTTGGACATTAAGGAATTCTAAGGATTATAAGCAGTTGAGCATTTCTAGTAAAGAAAATGCAAGGATGGAGGAAGGATGAGGAAGGGATGATTGATGGATATTAAGTAACAGGAACAAGAAGCTCTGGTGTACTCTTCCACATTAAGGCAACTGTAGATAATAATAATGTACTGTACATTTCAGAAAGCTAGAAGCAAGGATTTTGAAGGTTCTCATGAATCATAAATGATCAGTGCTTAAGGAGATAAATATGTTTAAACTTATTTAAACATTATTCAATGCATACATGTATGTCACCTTACATGGTACCACATTAATAAGTATAACTTTTATGTTTATGTGTATCAGTTAAAAAAAATCAAATAATACAAAACACAAGGGTGGGAATAGATGATGCTACATAGAGAGGCAAGGTGTTACAATGAAGAGGTTTAAAATTTGTCTTGTAAGCAGTGGGAAACCAGTGAAAAAAAATTTTTTTTGGTGGTGCCAGGGATTGAATCCAGGGCCTTGGGCAGCTAGGCAAGCACTCTAGCAACTGAGCTATATATCCCCAGCCCATTGAAGAATTCTTTAAGGAATGTAATATGATCACATGCTCTTGATACAAAGATTACTCTTGAAACAGCATTTGTCTTGGATTTGCTGGTATCATTTTATAAGCAGAAAGGCCAGCCAACAAGATCATCCCAATGGCAAGAAAAAGATGTTGAATGGCTCAGTCAGAAACACAGCAGGAGGTATGGAGTGGCCTGAAGAGATATGAGATATGTTTAGGAAATATGACTAAGTCTTCAGTAATTAATGTGAAAGCTTAGATGAAAGAGAAAATTCATGGTATTATCAGGTTTGTGGATAATCTTGAAGTCAATCATTACAGGAGTAATAGGAATTGAGAAGACTTAGAATAGGGGAGATAATGCAAATTGCCTTTATGACATCAGAAGGAATATCAGTGTAACTTGTCTAGTTAAACTCTAGATTATATTATTGAAGTATTAAATATATTTTAGCAGTTTTAAATATTAAACTAAAATCTGATCATTTCTGCTAGCCCAAACATTACATTAAAATAACGAAAAAGAGCAGGAGAGAAGCATGGAAATCAAGAGAGATTAATATCATATATATACTACTTTTTCACTTGAAAAAAAGTAGTACTCAATTCCAGCTGAAATGTAAAAGTAGCTAGGAAAGTGTAGTTTTGATTATTCAGTATTTTTCACTTAGTAATATTTTTAAGAGCTATAACACTATAATTATGAAGCTGATTACTATTGTACACAGCCCAGTAATTCATGGGATCCAAAATTCTGGAAATGTAACTTTTAGCATAACAGAGTTGAGTCAAACAAAGCTTGAGGTGATTCCAATACCTTTACATGCATGAACCTAGTGACTCACACAGTTCCTTCATTCTACTTGCAGAGGTAAAATTGTTTCTTTGGCACTAACTATACCATTAAGAAAATATTGATACAAAGCAAAAGAAAAATGGACCAAAACCCTAGTAAATACAGAAAATATACATGATCATAGGAAACTTTTTCCTTTTTTAAAATTAAGAATTATTTCATAATTACATTTTTATACTTGGTATTATGTTCTAATATCTTGAGGTAATAGAACTTCTCTGATTAGTGGATCTATGAAGAGATCATTTTCCACTAAGTGTATTTAACCAAAACATTTGTATTAACTCCTACATTTGAAAAGAGTAATAATGAGTTTGCTCCATGTTAAATATGATAATCAGGAAATTAGAAGTTCATATTCTAAAAATTGAAAAATAATGTTCCATTTATTTCAAAGGGAAAGACCAGGTTTTTTCACATTATTAGGGGAGGTATCTTGTACAAATACCTATTATAAATGAAGTAAAATTAAAATGTAAAACTCTAGCCTTGAGTTCCTTTTGTTTGACACAAAATTATTATGGATATTAATTCATTATTCTATCTAGTTCATGAGTCAATTTTTTCTACTACTATTTATATACAGAAGTCTAAAATGGGTGGACATAAAAATTGTTTAGTGGAACACTGTGAAACTTATAATCAAAAAATATTTTAACTACTTCTATCAGTATGTGGTTTTGACAGACTATCTTTGCTAGACATAGCATTTTCACAAGCAATGCAATTTCTTATAAAACTTTTTTTTTCTTTTTTTTTTTTTTTTTTTTGTTCAACAGGTGTGTGTTTATTGAATGCTTCTGTGCACCAGGTATTGGACATACAGAGGTGAACAAGTCTTTACAAAGTCCTTGCTCTCACAGTTTACATTCTACTACGGTTAATTTTAGTGAAAATCACAACCTTACATTTAATCACAGAGAAAATGTGGAAGTACGTACAGTAAGATAAGTAATAAAAGATATACATATGGTAAAAGCTGAAGAGAATTTATTTGGAAGTAGGACATAAAAGGTACAATTTTAACATTTACTTAGAATATTAACAAAATTAGAAAGAAACTACAGAAAAGAGGGCAGATACACTTAAGTTAGTTTAATATAAATAAGCAAAACTGAATATTTCATGTGAAGAAGCATGAAGAATATGGGAATGTTTACAGAACAAGCCACAACAAATTATTTTTTAAATTTACATAAGAAACTGTACATAAATGGAAAAATAAATTACGTAATTTACAACAAATGTTTTACAGGTTACAGTAGGTTATAGCTTAGTTTATTATGCATAAAATTTGTAGCACATCATACATTTTTTACATCACAGATTCAATGTTAAAAGAATTTAGAAAAAAAATTTAGATATGAAAAAGCTTAGATCTGACAAGAATAATGGAAGAGACAGAATAAGGCAACTGAAGTTGAAATGGCATGTGTAAGTAAAATTAACCCCCAAATTAAAGGTTTCCTACACTAGAGTATAAAAGCATCCCCTATTTTATTTTTTTGGTACCAGGGATTGAATCTGGGTCCTCGTGCATGCTAGGCAAGTGCTCTACTACTGAGCTACATCCCCAGTCCCCAAAACAATCTCTAGATACGATGTGGTAATTAACTGGGCAGAATCGACAAATGCCGTTCATTCAGCTTCAGTTAAAAATGTCAAAATTCACTGTAGTTCAAAAGTAAATGCACACAATGTATAAAAATGATAAAACCCTCTTAACATTACTTATATCCTAATGCCATTAACCGTATTTGGGACAAGAAAGCATGGATATTGGTGTTAGGTCTATGAAGTTACCTTTTCCTTCTAAATGTTGTAAACTAAAAGGGGCCACTCAGGAAAAAAGTAGCAAACTTCAAAATGGCTTATTATCTGTGGTAACTACTGAGCTACTAGGCTATCTAGATGAAATTCTAACATGATGTAAAGCCAAAATAATCTCAAACTATTTTACATTATTTGGATATACTTTACAAATCATGTAAAAGATAAAATGTTTCCTTTGAAAGCTACTGGAACTTCTTGTACTTTACTGCAATATCCTAGAATTGGATTATTTCTATATTTAAGCAATTCAAAAAATTCTACTTTTTAACTTTTGTTGAAAAACACATTCCTCATTACTTCTTTTAAAATTAATGGCAGTTGCAGCAAAATCTAAAGAAAAATAAACTTTGACTACAAAAGGAGCTAGAAAGTAAATCGAGATATTTTAGATTTTCTTATGGGGAAAAAAATCAATTTTTACTCAAACATATCACTCAAAACTAACAGAAGTACCTGAAACTCCAGTATCAGCTCACTACCACCTTAATTCTAAAAGAGTAAAGTAGGAATGTCATGTGCATGTCTATCTGGTCATTCTCAGACAATTCTATGGACAAAGTATTTTAGGTCTTCAATATATTTGCTAGAGATAAGACTGTAATCCATTTCAACCTTATTACAGGCAATCAAAACCTGTTTTATAA
Source organism: Sciurus vulgaris (assembly GCF_902686455.1). Taxonomy (NCBI): domain Eukaryota; kingdom Metazoa; phylum Chordata; class Mammalia; order Rodentia; family Sciuridae; genus Sciurus; species Sciurus vulgaris. Next base: position 52,356,280 of record NC_136466.1, read on the forward strand.
TTTTTGCTGTGAATTGTGCTGGATAAAAGTAATGAATCCAGAAGGGTTCATGTTCATTCACATCTGTTCCCACTGAAGAAAACCAAAACCAACCAAACAACAACTACAAAAAGCTCAAAATGTTCATTAAGACAATTCCCAATTATACCTAATATTTTAACATCTGAGTTTAACTGCACAGAAGCCTCCCCACAGTTTGGTACCGGAAAATGAACCCAGGGTCTCACGTGCTAGGCAAGTGCTCTACCATGGGGCTACACCCCCCACCTATGAATATTAATGGTATGTCTTTCTTTTCATATAATAAATTATAATGCCTTTGCAGATTAAGGTGTATACACATACTTTAATATAATACCCTTCATATACTTTAAGGTATATCTACTAAGCTACCACAGGCAGTTACATATTACGAGAATATCATTTCACTGGTTTGGTGAGAATCCAAAACCTACTACCTGTTAACACATACCAATAAAATTTAGGTAGCAATTACAAAAATATTATGTAAGCACTAAAAATTAACTCTAAAACATGATACCAAATATTTGAAAATATTTAGTTATCCCCATCCCCAATACTGCCACGAAGGAAGTAACTGTCTTCTCAGGGTCGTGATGATAATGAGGCATTTTCCATTGTCAGCAACCCAATTCTCCCATCTGACAAATTCAAAAAGGCCAGACCAGTGACTGGCACAATTTCTAAAACAATAACAAATTATGATCCCACATCCACTAAATACTTAAGACAAATATGCAAAACAACAGGACTACTTTAAGAAGATGCCTGAACTTTTTAGAAGTAGAAATCATTCTAGCAGAAAAGTTAGGATGATTCACTTTTCACCCCACCACTATTTTGAATGGGCTATCAAAACACTTCAAAGAAAAAAATTATTCACTTTTTTTGTCTTTACTGATTATTGTTAGACTCAGTAGCGAATTTAATACAATTATTCTCATAAATATTGAAAACTGGCAGTAATACAGACTAATATTATCTGATGACAGAAAAGTTGGCTACATTCCTTCAGTGATAGACTAAAACATACTAGAATAAACAAACTTAACTAGAAATAAGACACCATTGACATTTCAGGCCATCACATTATTTAAATAAGGTCAAAAAGTATTATTATGGGCTGGGGATGTAGCTCAGTTGGTAAAGTGCTTGCCTCACAAGCACAAGGCCTTGGGTTCAAATCCCCAGCACCGCAAAAAAAAAAGTATTATTACAAAAAGGCAATATATTTCTAATATTTTGTTTACATACACCACAAGACAGTAAGTTAAATGCAAAAGTATAAACACATTTTCATTATCCTTTTATCAGTTTTTACAATGGCTTAAAGAAAGAATTTCTACATTAAGTTCTCAAAAGCAATACACTAAAAGCATAAAGTGTCTTATAAAACTTTTCATGACTTCTATTTAGTTTTGTTTCACCTGTTCAACCCTGCTATTTTCACTGAAATGAAGCTTATTCATTCACTTGCTCCTTTGGCATATAAAGAATTTGCAGGGCTTTTATTATATTTTTGTTTCAGTTTATTCATTAGTATTTTTATAGCAATGCCAGAATATGCTGAAATGCATATAATTATATCTAACTACACACAAGATACTAAAAATCAAGGCAATTCTAAGATGGAATTCTAGCAGCTTCATTCACTTACTGTTCACTTGCCGCCCTGTACTAATGCTCCTACATTATAATATTGGAGATAAAGAAGGAACTTGGTGTCATGAGAAGTGGATACTGTAATCAAGCAAATGTTATCCTTCCAGTGAGGATTTCTGACAAGAAAATTATAATTGCTTAAATTATGCACTATTAAATCAAGTCTCTTGTATCATCCAAATAGCAAATATTGTATCAACATCATTTAAAACTGATTTCCATTCTGATAAGAATATAGAGAGCATTTTGCTAGAAAGAATGTGAAAAAAAAAGAAACACTTTTACCATTGGTGGGACTATAAATTAGTACAACCACTGTGGAAATCAGTATGGAGGCTCCTCAAAAGACTAGGCATGTGACCCAGCTATAGTATTCTTTGGTAATTATCCTAAAGAATTAAAGTCAGGACACTATAGCAATACATGCATACCCATGTTATAACAGCACAATTCACAATAGCCAAACTATGGAACCACCTTAGGTGTCATTAGATGAAAGGATAAAGAAATGTGGTACATATACACAATGGAATTTTTTCAGTCCCAAAGAAGAATGAAATTATGTCATCTGCAGGAATATGGATGGAACTTAAGGACATTATGTTAAGCAGCGAAATAAAACAAATTCAGACAGTCAAGGGTTCTATGTTTTCTCTCATATTTGGAAGATGGGGAGAAAAAAGGAAAAGAAAGGTGGGGGAAGAATAGCATGGAAATCTAATGGAAATAAGTAGAGTACAGAGGGGACAAAGAGGAGGGAGAAGGAAGAAAGAGGAAATACTGGGGAATTATAGTGGCCAAATTATATTGTTTCGTGTGTGCATATAAGAATATACAATGTAAACATGTATTGGAGGGAAGATAGCCTCTTCAACAAATGATGCTGGGAAAACTGGAAATCCACATGTAGCAAAATGAAATTAGACCCCTGTTTCTCACCTGCACAAAACTCAATTCAAAGTGGACTAAGGACCTAGGCATTAGACCAGAGACTCTGCACAGAAGAAAAAACAGACCCAAATCTCCCATTATGCCAGCTTAGGAACCGATTTCCTCAACAAGACTCCTGAAGTGCAAGAAGTAAAATCAAGAATCAATAAATGGAATGGTATCAAATAGAATGCTTCTTCACAGCAAAGGAAACAGTCAAGAACATGGATAGCATACAGAATGGGAGAAAATCTTTGCCACCTGCACCTCAGAGCATTAATCTCCATGATATATAAATAACTCAAAAAACTTAACACCAAAAAACCAAATAACCCAATCAATGAATGGGCAAAGGAACTGAACACACATTTCACAGAAGAAGAAATACAACTGATAAACAAATATATGAAAAAAATGTTCAATATTAGTAGCAAATAAAGAAATGCACATTCAAACTTCACTGAGATTTCATCTCACTCCAGGCAGAATGGCAATTATCAAGAATACAAATAATAATAATAAATGTTGGCCAGGATGCAGGGAAAAAGGTATACTCATACATAGTTGGTGGTACTTCAAATTGGTGCAACAACTCTGGCAAGCAGTATAGAGATTCTTCAGAAAACTTAGAATTGATCCACCATTTGACCCAGTTATTTAACTCCTCCACATATACCCAAAGGACTTAAAATCAGCATAGTATAGTAACATGATCACATCAATATTTACAGTAGCTCAATTCATATTAGCTAAGCTATGGAATCTTTATGCCCTCAATGGATAAATGGATAAAGAAAATGTGGTATATATACACAAAGGAATATTACTCTGCAATAAAGAATAATGAAATTATGACATTTGCCAGTAAATGGGTAGAACTGAAGACTATCATGCAAAGTGAAATAAGTCAATTTCAAAATACCAAAGGCCAAATGTTCTCTCGGATATGCGGATGCTGACTCACAACAGGTGGTGGGGGGAGGAATGGAGGTTCACTGGATTGGACAGTAGGGGATTGGGGAAATAGAGAATGGGAAAGACAGTAGAATGAATCATACATAACATTCCTATGTTCATATATGAATACATGACCAAAGTAACTCCATATAATGTACAAAAATGGGAAGTATACTTCATGTATGCATAGTATGTCAAAATACATTCTACTGTCATGTATAACTAAAAAGAATAAAAAATTTTAAATAATGTGCATCAATGAAACATACCACTATGTGCAACTATAATTAACAATTAAAAATGGAAAAACACAGAGAGAGAATTTTATTTATGTATTTATTTTTTCAGAGATGTTATATACTTTTTTGTTGAGTCAGTAGGACAGTCTCATTATTCAAATTACAAAAGATAAATAAGGATATATAATAAAATAAAATCACTGTTACCCAGGCATACAGTTCCCTACCCCCAGGTGCTACTCCATTTCAAATATTTTTAATTTGAAAATTTAGTAATCATTTTTACTCAAAGAAAACTTCTAGGAAAATAAAACTTCCTGAATTTGACTAAACTCTTCCTTATAACAAATACCAAATATCATTTCCAATGGTATAATTTTGAATTATACATTTACAACAAAATCAACAACAAACATGCAAACACTGTTATTAACATTGTTTTGGAAGTTCTAGAAAAAATAAGAATACAAAAGAATAAAATGTCATAAATACTAAAAAAGAGAGGTTGTCTTTTGGATAATACTTCTTTCTGCACATTTAAAAAAGAATCCCTTCCTCTCAAAAAAAAATACTAGAAAAAATTAACAAATATGTCAAAAAAATCATTGTTTGCCCAGGTAATAATCAGCTAAAATAGAACATGTTTCATTCACAGTTGCAACAAAAATCACAATAATATGTTTTAAATTTTGATGAAAAAATTAGTAGTACTACATGGCACAAAACTCAAAAGTAGACAATAAAACATGGTAGAAGCACTTAACACCTATGGCACAGCCACTGATTTCCCCTCTAAAGAACAAATATGCTACACAACTAAGTAAATGTGGTAGCTGTGTGTACACATATCCTTCTTCCAAACAAAAACAGCATACTCTAGTATAGTTCCACTTGACCTATTCATTAACTAATATACCCTCTTAAGTCCTCCATTCTAGTAAATAAAGAGTCAATTATTCTTTTCAATAGGTCCTTAAACTGATCATTCTGTACAGATGGATAGGTTTCCTCTAATTTTTTATTATAAACATTTAGATAACAGTTTTATATATGCATCATTGATTTGTAGCAGTATAAATATAGCTTTTTTTAAAGTAGGTTGCTAATTTAATAGTAAGAATATTTTAAGTTTTAATGAGGTTGCTGCACAAAACTAATGTTTTCACACACACACACACACACACACACACACATATATATTTTTTTAGCAAAACCAAGATATGATGGACATATTAATCCACTCCAAACATTTCTTCAGGATTCTTTGTCATTTCTCCCTTCCACGTGTCCATCCCTTCTCTAATACTTCCTCAAGCAATCATTGATTTTTTCCCCACTACACAGTAGTTTGCATTTCCTAGAATTTTTTAATTGAGTTTTACATAAATAATGTCTGGATTCTTTCACTCAGCATAACTATTTTAAAATTAAATCATATTGTAGTATGCATCATTCTTTTTTGGGGGAAGCCATCCTTATCTAGCAGAATCAGATAAGGTTGAGCCACAGGACACAGAGACCTGACTTCTTGGAACTGGCAGACACAGCAGTTTGTCCCAGATTGCTGGGGAGCATGTGGCACTGTGGGAGTGATTCCCTGTTTGGTTCTATCACAGTTTCCCTGAGAAAACAGCTCCCCTATCTCCACCCCATCCTGTTCATCACAGAAGAAGCCCCTCCCATTCTGGGCTCCTTTACCTGTGTGACTATAAATAAAAGAGAGTTGGGCTTCTCCCTGTTGTTAGAAGCCAGATCTGGTATGGCCCAAACCGTCAAGCCTCCTCTCATTTAAAGACAGTTTTGGCTCTTTTGTGTTTAGATAAGTTTATGAGTAATTGATTGATTTATAGCCAACATCATCCTCTAGCAGTTAACCCTTTTCTCATCCATGCGGGACATGACTGAGAAACTTTTTTATTGTCAAGTGGCGTTATATATTTTTTGTGTGTGTACGCATGCATATGTGCCACAGTATACCCCTGTTGAATGGAATTTTAGATTGTTTTTATATTTTGATTACTCCAAATAAAGTTGCTCAGAGCATTAATACACAATTCTTTGAAAGGATATCTAATTCTATTTCTCTATCCATTGAAGAAAAGAAATGCTATATCGTATGGCTGGTGGATGTATACATTCTTTAAAAAACTGCCAGGCTACTTCTAAGATGGTTGTACCATTTTACATTACCACTAATGACAGAAGAGGGTTCCAGTTACTTCATATCCTAGCTAGCACTTGACTTAATTTTACACTCTAATAGATATATAATGGTAAGACACTGTGGTTTTGATTTGCATTTCCCTGATGACTAATGGTTTTGAACATATTTTCATGTGCTTATTTGCTATCCACATACATTTATTTATTTATTTATTTATTTATACTGGAGATTAAATCAAGGGGCTCTGAACCCCTGAGCCAAATCTCCAGCCCTTTCTTATTTACTTTTTATTCACTGAGTTGTTTAGGGCTTCACTAAGTTGTTGAGGCTGATCTCAAACTTGTGATCCTCCTGCCTCAGCCTTCCAAGTTGCTAAGAATACAGGCATGTGCCACCACACTCAGCTCTCCAAATATCTTTTTAAGTGTAGTATATACTCATATCTTTTGCTAATTTTTTTATTGGATTATTTACTTATGGACTTTGGAGTTTCTTAATATATTCTAGATAAAAATCTTTTATAAAATATTCAATTTGTAAAATTTTCTCTCCATGTGTGGTTTCTCTTTTTCCTTTCCTAATAATGTCGATTGAGAGGTAGAAGTTTTATTACTGATTCAATGATGTTTGTCAATATATTTTTATATGTATTCTGCTTTTGGTTTGATACTAAAGAAATCTTTGCCTAACCCCAAAGCCAAAAGTTTTGTCCTACATTATCTTCTAGAACTTTAGGTTTTAAACCTACGAGTATGATTCATTTTGTGTTGTTTTTATATGTGGTGTGATATATGAGTCAAAGTGATTTTTGTTTGTTTTTCACAGATACTCAATTGTTCAGTAACAATTTGTTGAAAAAACAATAGTCTCCCCATTGATTTGTCTTCACAATTATGACAAAAATCACTTGTCCAAAAATGAGTCTATTTTTCAATTCTATTCTGATTTATAAACATCCATGTTTACTTGTGATCCAGAAATGAATGACCACTGTTTATGGAAAGCAAAAATGATAGAAATGTCAGCAAGACAACATTAAAATGAGAAAAAGATTGCTTTCTTTGAGGAAATCTGGAAGGATTCTCAGAAAAAGTAAATATACTGGACTGAATTGTGCCTCCACTAAAATTCATATGTTGAAGTCCTATCTCCCAATGTGATATGATTTGGAGATAGTCTCTAAGGATGTAATTATTTTAAATGAGCAGATAATTATGGGAGCCTAATCCAACAGGATTGGTGCCTTTATAAGAAGAGGAAGACATACGAGAGATTTCTCTCTCCACATGTGGACAGAGGGAAGAATCATGTGCGGATATAATCATCATAAGAGTGCTGCCATCTGCAAGTCAAAAAGAGATTCTTTGCCAGAAATTAACCATTAATCATCAGGAAAATGTAAATTAAAACCACAATATCATACCATTATATACCTATTAGAGTGGCTACTTAATCTTGACTTCTAGACTCCAGAACTTTTAGAAAATAAATCTCTTTTGTGTAAATTACCCAATTTGTGGTATTTTGTTATACTAGCCCAAACAGACTAATACAGAGGAAGTTGAGAAGCTCTTGATGAACCTGAAATGGGAAAATTTAAGTCTCTAGTGAATGTGTTTGTACTAAATAATAAAAGGTCTCAAACTAGATTCTTTCAATGATAGGAATTTTGTCATTTCATGTGCCTGATATAATTTAATTGACCCTGGTCATCCTTTCAGGAATAAAAGGGTGAGGTTTGATGTGTTGCTTTCAAGAAAACTTCGTAGTCTCATTAAGTAATTATTATTATTACTACAGGAAATGTGCATAGCATAGCTTTATGAGAGCAGGTTAATAAAATCACCTTTGTAAACAAATCAATTTTTATATGGTTGCATCAAAGCAAGATGTATTGATTTTGAGGTGGTATATATGGAACAAATAATTTCACATTGATATTATGAAAATGGTAAAAGAAAAGTCTCTGTAAAAACTGAGGCTCTAAGTCTGCTGAGCACTTACTTCTAATATTAAAAAAATGATGGTTCACAAGGAATTTCAAATTAAAGTAGATAATTATAAATATTATAAGAACTGATTTTGAGAAAAATTAACTTTTGTTGGGGCCCATGGAAAGAATTCTTAAAGGGACAGAAGGAATTTAGCCTGGTCTCAAAAGTGGTGTTTGAGAAAGTAGGTTGTGGGGAGCATCATAGGCAAATGAGAGATCATGAGCTAAGCAGTGGACGAAAAAGAAGTACCAAGCTCCAGGAAGCTATGATGACTAGAGAAGTGAGGTGTTGAGATGGTCATAGAAACAGATGCAAAGACTTTAAGATCTACAGATGAATTTTATATTAAAATATACCTTCTGAAGCATTACAGGATCATAATACATCTTCATCCCCAAATAAAAGACAGTTTTCTTAAAGCTCTACATTTCTCTTCATTACTTTACATTTTTCCTATGTATTTAAAAGCAGAGTTTCTACTACCCACATGAAGCTGAACATGCTCCTACACACCAGGAATTCAGCTTGAATGAAGAAAATAGACAATCATAATATGATATAGTAAATATGATATCATATATGATATCATAATATGATAAAGTAAAACTACCTTCATGCAACAGGAATTCAGCAGTTAATCATTTGTGCCCAAATCCACATAAAACAATAAGAATAAAAAGTCCAAATACAAGTCTGAGCTATTGCAACGAGACAAAGAAATAATAGGAATTGATATAGCTGTGTATTATGTAGTAATAATAAGTTGTATTTGGTAATTGCCTGGATTTGTAAAACTAAAATAAAGGTGCCTGGTGACAAACTTGCTGTGTGACAGAATGACACTCCTGAACAATGTCAATATTAACCTTTATCTATGATTTGAGTGGTCATTCCCAGTATAGTCGTGTTCTGGTCTTTATCAATGAAGACCAGAACATGACTGGGTTGAAAATCACTGCTTAAACCCCTGGACTTTTGGAGCAAACTGTCAGCAGCACTGTGACCAGAGGACTCCACGTCGCTCTGTCTCTTGACTGCCCCGGCTGCTGTCCACTACATCACTGATTGCTGATTGACTGTTGTCACTGAGGCCAGTCGACTGCCAACCAGCCTCCAGCTTATCGAACACCCAAAGACATCAAAAGACATCCGAGGAACTGAGAGAGTCTACGGCTGAGAAGAATTCCCTGTCTTGCTGACTGACTTCTTGGCTAAGAGATGTTGCATTGAGTAAGTCCATGGGGATTGGACTAAGTGAACAAGGGAGTGAATCTTCAATGTATTTGTGACTTGCTATTATTAGAAATGTTGAATAAAATCCATTGCATTGCATGAATAAAATCCACTTGTTGGAACCAAACTTGATTCCTCTCTTACTGTTCTCCTAATTCAAGAGGAATTAGGAGAATTAACTCTGGACAGCACTCTGTCACATGGACAATGATTGTAAGTAGGCCATGGTTAAATGTGTTTTGGTCATCCTTTCAAAATTAATTATTGCATCTTTGAATTTCAGTGTAGGAAGTGAAATCCAGTGGGAAAAAAGGAACATGTGCCAAGGACTCTCAGTCTTGTGTTATGTGCCGTCCTGTCCCAACCTTCCTGCTCCCAAGTCCCCACATAGCCACAGTTGCCACCTTGCTTGAGCACAAGTGTCCAGGTCTTGGAGCAGGGATCCCAGGCATCTTTGAGGGGCTGCACTGATACCTCACAAGTCCTGCACTCAAGAGTCATATTAAATAATAAACAGCATCACAAGTCTAGCTATTGTGAATGACTGTGCTTCTGAACTAGGGTCCTGTATTTTCATTTTGCACTGGACCCTACACACTAGGCACACTAGTGTGTAGGACCCTACACACTAAGTTATGTAGTCGTAACTTAAGTCTTGTAGCAGTAAACAGTTCCAAATGAGGATTCTGAGCAACACACTTGGCTCCTCTACAGTCAGTTTCCTTCTCTGTAAAATAAGAACACCAGTTCTTATTTCATTGGGTTTCTGTGAAGATTTTGAAGCTAATGTTGCTGAAAGTTCAGTCTTTGCCCCCAATGCCAATTCAATAATGAGAACACGGTTTTTTAGAAAAAGGAAAAAGAAGGTTTATTGCTTTGCTAGCAAAGGAGAAACACAGGGGACTCCTGTCCCAAAGGTCGTGATTCTGCCCATCAGGAGGAACAGGGTGATTTTAAAGAAGCTCTTCAAAGGCTACATTCCAGGTAGCCCTGAAAGTGGGTCCCAGGAGGCCCTAAAAGTGTGTTAACATTCACTTGTTAATTTGGGAAATAGTCATCTACAGAACCTCAGTAGGCATCTCCTTCCTATAGAGCACAGATAGCTCAGGGTAATTTTGTTCCCTGCCCCAGGTTAGGGAGGGGGAGGGGGAGAACAGAAAAAGGAAAACTTGTCCCTTTTTAAAAAATAAGCCTCAAAGCTATATTCAAAAGGGCAAGTGGATCATTGTTACAATAAGTAAAGTGACTTAATTCATTTTAACTGTCAATAACTAATATATTACCTGATTCAGACTTAAATCTCAATTATTTCTCTTTTGCCTGAAGACCAATACTTCAAAACGGACATTCTCACAGGCTGTAGCAAATTGGCATTCTGATTTTGCTTCAAATGTTCACTTCACTTCAACTTGCTTTTATGTAAACCTTCCTGGGCTGTTCATAACATACCATGCCACAGATTTAAGGGAAAGAAAAGCTGTTCAGTTCTCATAATACGTGTTTGTTAAACGCGCAGGAATCTTCACATACCCTGGATAAAAATTTCGAAGCAAAACATTGGTCACACAAGTACTTGACCCTTTCACTAACGCTTTCAGACACACACACACTCACACACACACACACACACTCACACACAGAAACACACACACACCACATACGTCAGGAAACAAAACCCAAGGCCCTTCCAACGCCAGGCTCCGTCCACAAGGGGACATAATCAAACCAGGTCCTGAAAACATCAACACTCCTCGCGAACAAGGTCTAGCAGAATTCTCTGACAGCTCCGTTTCGGTAGGAACACGCAATTCGGCCTCGTCAGCCGGAAGTTGCTCTCCCTCAGTTCCGCTCCTCCCCCCCGCCCTGCGTCGCGTCGCTCTCTCCAGGCGTCAGCTCGCCGAGACGTGGAACGGTTTAGGGCGGAAGAGGCTGAGGCTGAGGGCGTGGCAACGTCCCGCGGTGTGGCCGTCCGGGTTCACGTGCAGATCGCCGTGGATTTCTACCCCGGGACTTACCATGGCGCAGCCGGGATCTCTGAACCTCAACAACGAGGTGAGCGCCGAGGTCTGAGAACCAGTGGGGCCAGTACTGGTGCTTTCACAACCAGCCACTCTGCGAATGTTCGGCGGGCGAGTAGTCGGGACTTGGTGGGAGGTGAAGGATGCGGCCTTTTGATGGACCCATGCGGGTTTCGGAGAATGGCCAACAGTAACTCCCCTTCGGGATTTCTAGAAGTGTCAGCACAATGCCTGATCCGTAATAAATGCTCAGTACCCATTGCCTGCTTTTTATTGACGGTCGAAAATGAAGGGGAAAGATTAAGAATTGTAGCTTCTCGTAAGATATCGCTGATATTTAATGAGACCATGTACGCCTAGTGCCTCATTTCTTCCTCACTTTACGGTCCCATTCCATTTACAGCCAAACCTTAAGGAGGAGTTATTTATACTTGGCTATTCTCCATTAACCTTCTCTTGTTCGTTCTTTAATCTGGTTACCAAGTCTGCCGCTTAAAGCAAGCTCAAAAAGCAAGGATCAAATGAGGACCTCACAGCTAAATACAGCAGAAGTAGTATTTATCCCCTTATTCTGCGGATATGTGTCTGTTACCAGCACTTCATTGCTCAGATTAGAGTTGTGTAAATGTACTTTATATTTTCTGTTAACCTATACCAGGCAGAAATGCTTAAGAAACACTCACCTATGATACAGTTTATAATTAGTGTCCCCCCAAAAAACTAATAGTGTAGATAAGTTTCCAAATAAGTCATATAGTGATGTCTGTATTTAGTGTTTGAGGATCTTATACAGGAATTGCAGGTAGTGAAGGGGGAAAGAATTCCAGGCAGAGGGACCAGTACAAGCTGGGAAGGGATGGTACTAAAAAAACCCTACTGGGATAGAGAAGGCTTCACTGAGGAACTTGTGGGATAAAGTATAAGATAAAACTAAACTATATTTTTGCTTTATTGCCAGATTGAATCTGGATTTCAGTAGGCAGAGTACAGAATATATTGAAGAGGGAAACTGAAACTTGTGATTTGTGTTATTTTTTATTAGGTTGGTGAGCTGTTTTCTGTTGGTTACCTCTGAGATATGAGGATCTTAAATCATTAAGATGTCCTTGGGAATTCACAGGAAATAGAAGTTACCTTCATGTTCAGTTTTAGCTGACAGTCGTAATGATAGGAAATCAGTCCTATGAAGCTCTTTCTTTTTCCATTTGGCTAACTGCCAGGCCTCTTGAAAATAGTTAAAATTTGATCATTAGGAAGCCTTCACTAATTCACCTTAGTCTGGATTGATTTGTGTAATCCTTGTGCAATCATTGTTTTCTATTCTGGAAACATCCCTTTCTGTCTTTGTTTATCTATCTATTCTCTACAACATGTATGTTTTATGATTGAATGAATTTATCAGATCAGGAAGTTTACATGTCCCACACTCATTTTAATGTGTTCCAATATGAAGGGGTTAATAAGGACAGAAAAAAAGTAGAGATGATAATGTTATTTAAAATTAACATTGCTTAATGATAGGAACAGTTCTACAAAATGCCATTAGGTGATTTTGTCCTTTTGTGAATGTAGAGTCACAAACTAAGACAGCTATGCTGTCATTATCAGTAGGTAATATAATTTTATGGCACTACCATCATGTGTATAGCCCATTAAATTTCAGTTATGCAGCACATGACTCTAGATTTATTACATAAAAATTGGAAAACATACCAAAGAAAAGAACAAGGTCAACTAGTTAGGAAAAAAAAAAAAGCAAATATGGCAGATTAAAGATTAATGCTATTTTTCTAAAACAACTCATGGAAATTAAGAGTAACTGTCATAGAAAAATGGGCAAACTTCTCCAAAAAGAAATTATATTTTAATCACAGCCTCTAGTACAGGAGTCCCCTGTGATTCTCCTTCACTAGCAAAGCAATAAACTTTCTTTTTCCTTTTCTCAAAACTGTGTCTTCATTACTGGATTATCATGGGAGACAAGGACTGATCTTTCAGTAACAAATTTGGCACTCCAGGTGGGACCCAAGAGCAGTCCCCATCTAGCTTTCTTGGGCAGGCCTGGCTTCCCGAGGAACCCACTTCCATGCCAAGGACCCAAGTTGGCTGGCAGACTTGTTGAGAGTCAACTGTGGAGAGTTAGGAGACAGGTGAGTTTGCCTTGGGTTGAACCAGAGGAGCTATTCTTGTGAGTAAAGGGAGGGACTGAGGGACCATCCCAGCAGTTCTTGAAGCAAAAAGCAGCTTTAGGGAACTCCCACCTTCTCTCCCTGAATTGTACAGGTTGCTCCATCCTGGTTCATTTTGCGAAAAAGGAAACTGAATTCAGTAAAGTCGTGACATCCTTGGCTATCTGGTAAATCCCTCAGTGTGCATGGGGAGACCCTTAATTCCACACCTCTGGTTTCTCTTTGTGGGGACATCTGTGGCACTACTTGTGTAGGAGTCATGGTTAAGTGGGACTTGAGAATCTAGGGATATTTATTCCTTTCTGGTCTCTTCTAGATTCTCATCTGTTTGTTGGCCTTGGATTTGGGAATTTCTTCTGGTTGACTGTCTCTCTTTTTTTTTTTTTTTTTTGTCTCTTGGGAAAAATCTTGGTCTGTCAATTTAAAGGCTCCAGTCTGTTGTCCATGGTTTGGGGAAGCCTCTTTGGTTGAATGTCTCTGTTTCTTTCTTGTGCAATCTTGCATTTGGAGTTGGTGTCTCAGAGGTAAAGTAAGTTGAAGAAAAGGCCACCTATAGGCATAAGACTGTCTAAGATAATGTTTTACTATAATGATCTAGCTTTCGAATAATTTCTTAATTATTGTACAATCTTGCAGTTGAAGTTGGTCTATCAGAGGTAAAATAAATGGAAGAAATTTTATCTGTCAGCTATGATTTCAGGGATCCCTGCTGGTTGTCTGTCTGTTTCTTTTTTTGTAGCTATTTATTTTTTTTTCTCATTTGAGCGGCCGGGGATTTGAACCGTGGTCCTTGCGCATACTAGGAGAGCACTCTCCAAAAGGAGCTATTTCTTCAGCTCCTGTTTCTTTTTTTGTATCTGCTACTGGCCCTTTAAGACAAGGGACATGCCGGTTTGATCTTAACAGTAGACTCATGAGAAGAGAGATCTTGGCTGAATGGACCACCTACAGGTATAAACCTGTCTAAGGGAAAGAAGTTTTACTGTAACACAATCTGGCTTTTGAATGGTTTTTCTGAATTATTATATAATCTTGCTGATCTGAAGCTGATCTGTCAGGGGTAAAGTATATGGAAGAGATTTTGTATGTACAAGCTTTTGTGCAGTTGCATGATAAGGGGGTCTGAACAATCAGAAACTAAGTTGATGATGACAAAAGGTGTGCAGGATAGCAGGACACCAGAAGAAAGAGTTAAAAAAGATATAACTCTTTTAAACCCAGTGCTGACACTGTCAGTTCTGTTTTTCAGCCCATCCCCAGGCAGATCTGTGACTGCAAATCATCTCATTGTTTGATCAAGAACACTAGCCCAAAGATGGGGGGAAAATATCCCAGAAAAACTGTTAGGGCTGTAGAAAAATGGGCAAAAAATGACCTCTGCCCTGCTATCCAACTCCTTTTGCCCATGGGGAATAGAGGCTGGTGGCTGCAAAAGATGTGACAGTAGGTTCCAGTACTGTTAGTTTATGACCTGGAGACAGGAGTAGTCTTCCCTTTTAAGATCTAACAGATTACCCCATTTGGCTGGGAGATATCCATCACTGGGGTGAAGCAATTCCTTCTATAACAGTATCCCATCAAACAAACAAAAAAAAATTATATTTGAAAAAGCTCAAGTTTACTAATTCTAATCTTTTCATTTTTTTCCATTACTATTGTCCTTTATTCAGATTATGTCTCCAACCAGAACTCCTGTACTATTCCCACAGCTAAATTGACTTTTCTCAAATTTCATCTGATCTCAGTACTACAGCTTGAGTGCTGTCTTCAGACTACATCATCACATCACTCATTTGCTTAAAACTCACTGGGTTGCTTTTGATAAAGACCAATCCAAAGGAGGGTAATCTCTTCACTTTCTCTTCTATACCTCTCCCTTTGAGTATCTGTACTTCACCTGCACAGACGTTTCTGTGCTACCTATTATAGCTCTCTACAGATTCTTTGCAAATGCTGTTATTTTTATCTGAAACTGTTTTTCCTCTCATTAATTCTATTTCATTTATTACTTTTACAGGGAAATTGTTCTTGGCTTTCATTTATCCCTTTTATAATTTGTAGCACCATTTCTTTTCAGTGTTTGAAATACTTTGTGTGTGTGTGTCTATGTGTGTGTGTGTGTGTAAGATTTTATATCCCTTCTACCTGATTTTAAATTCATAGTCATCATCATATCCCTAGTACCTATTTCATTGAATATCTCGTATCTTGATATCTTAATATCTCATGAAAATTTGATGTTGTATTTCCAAGGTTCTATAACTACCTTAAATATGTCCAAATTTGTTGTCTGTATGGGAAAAAGAGTCCATAGGTTTCTTCATATGTTGGAAGGTTTATAAATCTCTTGTCTTTGAGATACTGGTAATTATAGTTGTCATTTTTTTCTAGGAATCCTTGTTTCATATTTTTAATTTATTTTTTCTTTTAAAAAGTTATTTGGCAAACTAATTTTATAATACATTAAATTTCCCAAGGTGTCTTTTGTGTAAAGCCTCCTTGCAAAGGCACTAATTATATTTTAACTTCCAATGTCTTCTATTCTTAATAATTCTATTCTTACAAAAATTTTCCAAGGATAAAAATTTATCTGTACTTTTTTAAAAAAGTAGCATTACTTTTTACTGTATCATATGCTTATTTATTGCATGTTTTGTCGTCCTCAGTACTTTTTGTGGATTTCAAAGAGAGAATATTTAACTGTTTTGTTATAGCAACTTCCCAAACATCTAATATAGGCCTAATCTACAGGTAATATATATTGGAAAAATTAAAATATGCCTTAGCACAAATTTTATAAACTAATGTTCAAATGAGGGAAAAATCTAAATGTTGACTTTTTTTCTCACTTAAGAACTAGAGAAGGAATTACAAGCTAGAATGGAATTACTTCTATTCATCTGTTTCTTTGGCCCACCTCATAATTAGGAGATTAAATGATCTGGTGTAGTACTTAATTCCATAGGACCATGAGTCTTTATAGAAAATTGTCATTATTTTATTCTTTGATAGAAAATTATCAATGTACTCATTAGAAAATTCCTACCCATTTCTTATAGTATATTAATTCCACCTCTATCCATGGTTTTATTTGCTGTGATTTCAGTTGCCTGAGACAACTGCAAGCCTGAAAATATTAAATGTAAAGTTCCTGAAATAAACAATTCCTAAATATTAAGTTGCACACTGTTATGAGTAGAGTGATGAAAATTTGTGCTGAACTGTCTAGAAAGTTAAATTATCCCTTTGTTGAGTGTTTCCACATTATACATGCTTCTAACTCATGGGGCCCTCTTGGTTATTATATTGACTTAGAGTATCACAGTACTTATGTTCAAATAACCCTTATTTTACTTAGTAATAACCATAAAGTCCAGCATTTTTAAATGTTATAATTGTTCTACTTTATTATAGTTATTTTGTTAATCTATTCTGGGTCTGATTTATAAATCAAAATGAATACACATTTATCATAGGTAGCTACATATAGAAGAAAACTTGATACTGTCCACAGTTCCACACATCCTCTGCAGGTCTTGGAACATACATCCCTTTAATGTGGGTGGGGGCATATAAAGATAGGAACTAAAATGCCAAAAAACAAAATGATTTTTCTTTTTCCTTCATGTTTTGTGAAAGATAAGAATGTCAAGAATCCTGTTTGTATGTTTTTATAAAGTTACAAAACTCATATGTTCTAATCAGATGCATAGTACTTTTTAATAATTTATTCAGAAATAGTAGATTAGGGTCTGTCCATAAGAAGAGAATCAGTTTGTGCTTGGTTAAATGATTCTGGTAAATTTGGCTAGGTGGCAGTACATGCTCAATAATGGTCGTTAGAATTACTAAGGAGTCTAGATTTTTTATATTGTTGCTCATCAGAAATAAAAACTATAATTCAACAATAAGTTATAAATCCAAATGGCCAAATTAAACTCCTCTTCATGAAACTATAATAAATTGTGCTAATCATGAAATACTTTAAATGTGAAAAATATTATAACAAACGCCCTGGTAATCCATTTGCTATATTTAGTAGTTATCAGTATTCAGCCATTTTAATGTTTAATTCCACTCACTTTCTATTCTACTTGAGAAATAATATTACTCTCTTGATGTGTTTTTCTGATTTATACATTTCATAATTTTGTAACAGGTATCTGTACTACTATCTGTAACTACTGTACAGTATGATATACTTTTAAACTTTATGTGATATTGTATTACATAAATGTATCATATACATCATTATATATTACTTTTTTCACAAAGAAAACATTTTTATAGTTTATACATTATAATACATGCAGATTTCTAGCATTTATTTAAAATACTATGTTGTTGGATGCTTTTAGATAATATTTTGTCTTTTAGGCCACATTTTTTTAAATGCTGCAATGAAAAATTGTGCTAACCTTTTTCTGTTGTTGGATGTATGTCTTCTAGATAGATTCCTAGAAGTAGGATTTTTGCTAAATATTGCAAAAGTTTCCTTTAGAAGGAAAAACAGTTTGCATTTCTACCAGCAGTACATGACAGTGCCTGTTTTCTCACAGCCTCATAAACAGTATGCCTTGTCATTTTTTAAAAAATTTGCCAGTCTAATACATGAGTAATGGGTAACCAGAAGTTTTAACGTATTTTAATATGTATAGGTATACTTAGATTAAACGTGAGTTTTTGTTACAGGTTAACCAAATACATGATATAGTCAGTATATCACCAAAAGAAGCTTACTAGTTGATTGGCTAGCAAATAACAAGCCAAGAGTCAGTGCAAAAGACTTAATTTTGCCTATGGACCAATCTGCTGTCAACTTTGTATATTAGAAACTCAGTATCATTGTTACCCCAAAATTATAGCTCATTCTCTCAAAAACAAATTCACATTGAACATGAACTTATGAAACTCTATAAATGAGAAATGTAGTTTATTTAAAAAGTACATCTAATGCAGGTAGTTATACATTTTAAAACATGATTTTCCTGTCTACAGAACATCATCAGCTGGTTAAAGTGTAGAACTACAGAAGCGGGTTTTGATGCATAATTCAGTGTTGAGCCAAGATACAACTGTTCTTCTAATTGAGTTACTACATGACAGATTGAATTTTTTAAGTCTCAGAGTTAGAGAATTCTTTCTTTGGAATTTCCTTGAGTTGGGCATTGCCATCTTTTGATTCTTCCTGGTTTCTTGTGTTTCGGTTGGCTTTTTATTTTTAGTTTTACTTTTAGTACTGGGGATTGAATGCAGGGCTTCTGAGTTACATCCCCAGTCCTTTTATTTATTTATTTATTTATTACTTTTTTATGAGACAGAATCTCCCTAAATTGCTGAGGTAGGCTTCAAACTTAGAATTCTAATTCTCCTGCTTTAGCCTCCCAAATCACTGGGATCACAGGCAAGTGCCACCATGCTCGACTTTGAATTGACTTTTTATTCTGCCCACGTGGTCATCTCCCAACAGGTTTATTAAGTTTCCACTTTATTTATGATCATATTTTTATACTGTTTAGTTATCCAGGCTGCCCTATTTTTAGGTTTTACCATATTAGCTCTGAAGGCGTCTGTATGCCTAAGTTCCAGGTAATATCTCACCTTCAGCACATGTACATTCTTTGATGTAAGTTTTAAGTCATTTTCTTCCTATCTTATAGATGAACTAAAACTCATGCTCTTGGTGTTTGACATCCCTCAGTGCAATTTATCACTCTTGCTGATAAATTCCTTCATTGTCTCTAAACACATCCTTTTCACTTTTCTTTCATTTTGTTTTTTCTTTGCAGCATATTTCATTTCCATCACTATGCCTCTATTTTCTTGCTCATTTTATTCCTCTGTCCCTTCCAAACAACATCATAATTTTTTTCACAATTCCAACAGTGATGGGTTTGCTTACTTTTGGTTAGAGAATTTGCCAAGTGTGCTTCCCTTAAGCAGTGTATTGGCCTTTCGGCAATGTTGGGTGTTTTAGGCCTGTTGACTTCTGGGTTCTGTCAACCAACTTCGTAGTTCCTGGGTGATAAATGAATTGGCAAGCTTTAAAAGCCTAACTCAAAGACTGCTAGTATCAGTTTTGCAAAAGTAAAACTGCATTTGGAGTGGGCACTTCTGGGAAAAATAAAAATTTTATTCCATTTTTCACATAAAATAAATATACATACTTTTCATATATTAAACTTTGCAAATTTGTTACTGCTTATACACAAATACTGAGAAAGTGAAGCTTGGAAAGCATTTTTTGGGGGTATTGGCATGAAACTAAGTATATGAAGCATTCTCATTGCATTTAGAATTTCCTTATCTAGAAATAGCAAACATAGTACTTCTTAAATTGGAATTTTAGAATTGGAGACTAGGTTTCCCATGGCTGAAATATAACCAAGGACCAACTCTGCTACTGCAGTTTATTAAGTTTGGTAAACAGTAGTTAGTAAATGACATATTATCATCTTAACCTCCTCCAAAATTTAGCCGTTAGAAACATTTTCTACAGTGTTTTAATACATAATTGTCACTTATTTATTTTATAAATGACTTATTTTTTAAAAGAATATCATAAACCTCTTATAGTTCTACTTATGCATGGAGCATTTCCTTGATTCACTTAAACCTTGTCTAAAAGACTCTTCATTTATGTAAAGTGCGATTTTTTTTTTTTTTTTTTGCCTAAATAGATCTATCTTTGAAAGAAATATGAAAGATGTTAATATGTTTAGTGGGAAAGCAACCCTGATTAATGCTGTGTTCTTTTATTATGTATTTGAAACAATAAATGACAAATGAGTATTGCTACATTTCTGACTGTTTATTTAACAAATATTTATTGAACATACATTGCATGTCATGCACTGTTTGAGGTATTAAGATGCATTGTTCAACTAAACCAGATACTTGACTTTCATGGAATGTGAAACCTATAGTGGGGAAGACACACTACACATAATAAGATTAAAAGTAAAATATTAAAAGTTATGATAAGTTCTAGAGGTCTGGATACTCCTAAGTTCTATAATGGGATGTTTTTGACACTCTCAGGGAAGCCAGAAAAATGTCCTCAAAAATGGCATGTTAAGACAGATCATGATAAACAGATGTTAATCCAATCTGGAAAGAGATCTTTCCTCCTCTAAAGGAAAGGGCAGATGTAGAGGCTTTGTAGTAATGTGAGCATGGTGAGGACAAGGAACTAAAAGAATACCCTTATGGCCATGCTAAAATCAATTGAAAACCATTGAAGAGCGTTTCAGGTATGATATTATATCTATGTTATAAATTTTATTCTGACTACATTGTGTATAATGATTGGAGATGGACAAGAATCAGCTTACATAATCCTATTAACAGTAACTCAGCTAAGATTGCTAAGAGACCAAATATGGAGGGGGTATACAATTTGGAAGATAATTAGGAGATAAAATAAATAGGACTTAGTTGTAGATTCATTGTGAGGAATTTGGGAAGGATACCTGTAATGAACTCTAGGTTAATCATTAAAAAGTCATTTCTCTGAAATATGAAACACCGTGAAAGGATCCAGTTAGGGATAAAGACCGTGGGTTTCATTGAGCATTTCAAGTGATTTAGGGACTATTCAAAAAGAAGTGTCAAGGAAGCCACTTGCTCATTTAGGTCTGGAGCTAAAAAGAGTTTATAACTGAAGGTAAAAATTTTGGAAGCATCTTTGTTTAGGTGCAAATTAAACCAGTATTCACACATAAGATTAATACATTAAAATTAAATGGTATGTCATGAAAAAAAGAATTGGCCTAGAACTGTCCCTTGAAGTCATTAACATTTCATAGCTGGGTAGAACTGGGTGAGTCTTCAAAGAACACCAAGATGGTGTGGCTAGAGAGGAAGGAGGAAAACCAGAAGAGATTTCTGTTATGGAAACCAAGAGAATATTCCAGAGGAGGAGGAAGTGGCCAACAATATCAAATGCTTCTGAGATTTCAAGTGAAACAGAGTCTAAAAAATCCCCCTTGGATTTTAGGACTTTTGGAAGTCACTGGTGATGAGATGTTTTAGGAGAGGGGTTGAAAAAGAAAAAAAAAGTTTAAAATAGTTGTAGAGTGAACTGACCAGGAAAGAAAAATGTGATGAGATTGATAGGAAATGTAAAGGTCAATTTGAGGTTAGTTATGATAAATGTATAGTAGACAGAATGTTACAAGTATCTCCTATTAGGGTGAGGTCATGAAGAACTCAGAATGTTATTTTCATTCAAGAGTAAGCTTTATTTGCAAGAGGAACAGAAGTTTGAAATATTGTCAAATGTAGATCATGTACCTAAACTGGATAAAATGAGGAAAATCTAAAAAGGATTAGTCATTGAAAAGAAAGTTTAAGGATCTGAGGACTAGTGGTCCTAATGAATTCAAAGATGGTTGTGGTAGGTGGAGTTGAACAAGCAAAGTAATAGCAAAAGTTGTGATCACTTTGTGAAATATTTGAGTTAGTGATTTTACAAGTGGCCATGGAAGTGGGTGGATGAAATGGAATAGATTAGGTCATTATAAAAAGAAAGTCAAAAGATGAGGATATAGTACTGATAGATTATTCAAGAAGAAAGGTATATCAACCAGAATAATGGCAAAACAGAATGGAAAAAAAGTTCTAAGTTGGTTGCCAGTATCATAAAAGAAAAGGGTTGGGCCAAAAGTGGGGATGTTATTAATTGGAAGTAAGAGGTGTCATAGCCAAATTCAAGTGCATTGAGGAAACAAGATGATGTTGATATTGTTACTTTTGTAAGAAGAATATGAGGAATTGTATATCTTAGGCACTCTTGCAAGGAGTAGAAAACACTATTTAAATATTGTATCGCAAGGTTTCTGATACCTGGGAGCTCACAGTCTATAGAAAAAAAGACATCTGTCTGAGCAGTTATTGACAGTAGTTTCAGTAACAATTTACAAAGTAAGTAAGGACCCCAGAGATAGAGAGGTTATCTCTTAACTGAAGAAGTCATTGAAGGTGTCACAGCAAAGACTGTACTGGAACTGAATTTTATGTAGTTCTAAAATTAAAAAAAGAGAACATCCCAGGAGAAATTATAAAATGTGTGACTCTTTTTGTTTTTTTGTTTTTTGTTTTTTTTTTAATTTATTTTATTTTATTGTAAACAAATGGGATACATGTTGTTTCTCTGTTTGTACATGGCGTAAAGGCATACCATTTGTGTATTCATAAATTTACATAGAGTAATGTTGTTTGATTCATTCTGTTATTTTTTCCCTTCCCCCCCACCCCTCCCACCCCTCTTTTCCCTCTATACAGTGCTTCCTTCCTCCATACTTGCCCCCCTCCCTAACCCTAACTCTAACCCTAACACTAACCCTTCCCTCCCCCCATTATGTGTCATCATCCACTTATTAGCGATATCATTCGTCCTTTGGCTTTTTGAGATTGGCTTATCTCACTTAGCATGATATTCTCCAATTTCATCCATTTGCCTGCAAATGCCATAATTTTATCATTCTTTATGGCTGAGTAATATTCCATTGTATATATATATACACCACAGTTTCTTTATCCACTCATCAATTGAAGGGCATCTAGGTTGGTTCCACAGTCTGGCTATTGTGAATTGAGCAGCTATCAACATTGATTCTTTTTGTTTTTGGTATCAAGAATTGAACCCAAGGGCACTTAACCTCTGAGCCACATCCCCATCCCTTTTTGTTTTTTTTATTTTTAGACAGGGTCTTGCTAAGTTGCTAGGGCCTCCTTAAGATGTTGAGTTGCCTTTGAACTCCCAGTCCTCTTGCCTCAGCTTCCCAGGCTGCTGGGATATAGGTGTATGCCACCACCCCCAGCTAGATGTGACTCTTAAACATAATAACATGCCACTGTACTATTATAAAACGTTCTTCATGACTAGAATATTTCATGTTCTTGAACTATCATTCTCTTATCATTGTCTAATGGGGTGACTTAAAGTATGTATCTTTGTGTGTATGCATGTGCCTACACAAAATGTGTCTTTGTGTTTACGGGTTTCTTTTAGAATTATGCATGAAACAATTTATTACTAAAGAAAAAGAACAAGAGGTACCTTCTAAATAATAAAATTGCTTTTACATATTTACTTTTGTTAATTCAAAATTATTAAATCAGTTTCCTACCATTATGTTTTTTATGTATTGCATATTTAAAATTTATTTTTACTGGTGCATTGTAATTATACACAGTAGTAGGATTCATTATGCCATATTTGTACATGCACATAATCTAATCAATCTTATTCCCCAGTACTTTCCCTTTCCTTCTCATACTCTCTCCCCCTCATCTCCTTAGTCTACTAATTTCCCTTCTATTTTTCTTATTTTTATCATCATGATTTTAATTTTTAAGTATTAAAATTATGTGTATATAAGCTGGATTCATTGTGATATTTTCATACATGGACATTTCATAATTTAATTGATTTCATTCCCCAGTATTTCCCTCATGTACCCCTCCTCTTTCCCTCTTGATACCTTTCCTCTGTTAATCTTCTCTTTTTTGTGGGATCTCCTTTTATTTCTATTCTTCTTTATAAGAGAAAAATGCAACCCTTCCTTTCTGAGTCTGGCTTATTTCACATAGTGATTTTCTCTAGTTTTACTTTAAACCACAAGAATACAAAGAGGATTAATATTAATACGGTCTCTGATCGCAGAGAACTCATGGTCTGTTATGTTCCAAGTCCAAGAAGATATAAGTATAACATTAAAATAGTAATTTCTGAGAATACTCTGCCTTTTTAATTTTGACTTTCTTTCTCAAAGGTTGTGAAGATGAGAAAAGAAGTGAAGAGAATCCGAGTTTTGGTGATTCGAAAACTTGTCAGAAGTGTTGGCAGACTGAAGTCGAAAAAGTTAGTCATTTGAAGTGATGATCCTGTGCCTCATAAATGTCAAAATTTGTTTTATTTGGTATTTATAAAATTTGAGGGTGAAACCTAGAGAAATAATTAAATATCTTACTCATTTATTACTGTTTTATATGTAGAGATGATATGAGTTAGATAGAATGTGCTGTGTCAGCATGCCGTCCTGAGGTTAGGACCATGTTTGTTTAAGGCATAGAATGAATTCTTCTGATGTTTGTTAAAAATTCTTCTTTTAGTCTTTTCAGAATAAAATTCTTTTAGGGTTATTTATGTGTTTTAAGTTATTAAAAGTCATGTTAAGAAGTTGAAAAAAGTTGAAAGTCTAGAAATATCTTAAAGTGGTTATGAAGATTTTATATCACTTTTCTTGAATGTTAAGTAATTTGACATCTTCAGTTCCTTGTGGAAGTGTTTATTATCTTACTGTGTACCATGTGATTTTTTGAAAAAAGAATATTTTGTATTTTCAATATCACTAGTGTTATTGAAAAAGTATTTTACTGGCAAACTATGAATCATTAATATAACACCAGGACAATGCTTCTTTTGCCAGTTTCAGATACTTGGATTTGTTTATGCTATTGGGGTGTATGTTGGGAGAAAGAAGAGGTAGTAGAATAGAAGGTGGAGTGTTTGTCATTTAGAGATTTAATAGACTTTTCTTAAAGAAATGAAAATACTTTTCATGATGATATATCTCAAAAATTAATGCTTTCCCTCGTTTTGTGTTATATTTTTTGCAGGGGTACTGAAGATGCACTATTAAAAAACCAAAGACGGGCACAACGATTACTTGAAGAAATCCATGCCATGAAGGTCAGGACTGTGGGTGTGAGTGTGGGTGTGTGTTTCTGTGTCTCCTATCAACTCACACTTTCTATATGTATAGTAGTAATTTATTTGAATATTCCTCAGGGCTTATTTGTATGGGTCTGTTTGTGAAGCATGTAACACATTTAGAAAATTATCATATTTTTAATCTTGTATTTTCCATGGTTTTTTACTGAATTTGTTAAAACGCTAGACTAATTTAAGTCAAAACTATCAAACTAATGTATGCTGAATTATGCCTCATGAGTGAGGGCTTTATTTTTACTATCACTTAAGGCATGTAGTCTAAATTAAGTTCTAGAATTAAAATGTTCATGCTCTTTGGGAATGTGGATGGTGATATTGGTGGCTGACATCATACTTTGCCTTTTGCCAACTCAATAAATTTTTATGTGGTACTGTCAGCATTTTATTCAGTTCTGTAGTAACTTAAAATAAAATTACTGTTAGTTCAACATGATTCATTTTTTTTTTCAACCAGACTCTTCACTAGCATAATTTTTAGGTCTTCTCTATGCTCTTACTTTATAGAAACTTTCATTTCCCAAATGACATACCATTAAATGTCTGGGAGACTGTTTTATTGCAGAACTTAAAAACAACATTTGGTACTAGCAATTATCTTAATTGCAGGGTAATTTTGCATGTATGTTTGACTGTTATAATTTGGTATAACTTCCAAGTTTGAGGTAGATAAAAGCAAGAGCATTCTCTAACAGTATTTTAATTGAGGTAGATTATCAAAGCTCCTTACCCTTTCTTCCTTTTAAGAGGGTGGTGAAGTGTTGCATAGGATGAAGTTATCCAGTTAATCTGAATAAAAAGTTTTGGAAAGTACTCTTCAATATGAATATATTTATTTCTATTATTTATTCCTTCCTCTCCATAGGAAATTCATGTAATTCGTTTGATATGTATTTTCTCTCTCAAAGTAATAATCCCCTTTTATGTAGTCATTCGGGGCAGGGGGGACCTTGCAAATCATTTTTCTTTTTTTGTGCACTTTTTTTCTTAATTCTCTTAAAACAAAAAAGTCTAGAGATTTTTACTTTGAGGATAGTGCTAAGGTAGGACGTGATGAACTAGTTCTCACTTCCATTTCTTTTAACCAAGGTGCTACTAAATTATACTGACTACCTAAATTTTTCCCTGTAATATCTTTCATTTTTGTACTCCTAAATTACAGTTTTTGAGCTACTATATAATTGATGTTTTTATTTTGTGATGGAAAGAAAGCCATAAATACAAGTTTATATGTAGGTTGTGAAGAGTTTGAGAACAAAAGATTTCTCATTAATCATTAGAATACTTCCCTTTTTTAACTCTCAGTAATTTAATTTAGCTCATTAGAACGGAAAGTTTTCCTATTTGATCTTCATATAAAGCTTGTTTTCTGTCTCATCAGCAAAGGGAAGTCAGACCCAGTGATAAAAGTTCATTTATTTAGAAGATCGCGATGTCACTATCATAGGTTGTTTTTCTGTTTTTCCCTGGGTATAAGACCACTGTGGACTTGGTGGTCTTGTAGTAAGCTAAAATTCATAGCCAGTATATTTCTTCAAGACATAAAATGTATAGTATGTATACTTCTTGAGTTTGTGGCAGGGATTTGGGTGGTCTGAGTTTGCTAATCTGACTTCAGCTTATTTTGTAATGCTCTTTAAACATTGGATTAAATTTAAATATAAAAAGCAGAATAAAAAGAGCACCAGAAAGACTATAGGTTTGCTTTTCTTGTCGAATTTCCTTCTGTATGGTTCATTCACAAAACTGTTCTTTTCTAAAAGAAACAAATACATTTGGCATTTTTCTTAATTGAAAGTCACTTCTTAATTTTCTAAGGAAAATTATTCATACATATGTGAGTATCAGAGAAATAGTCACAAAACATTAAATTCACAGTCTCAATTAAATTTGGAGGAAAACCTCTACTTAGTCATTTTTCCAGAGAAATTTTTTCCTTGGCTCATACACCACTAGATTTTTATAGTCTTATTCATGACATACTGTCCTATACTTGCTTTCTATGATAACAGGGTATTTTGTTACAAGATGACATCCTCATGAAGAAAACCCAAGATATTTTTAGAAATGGGAGTTTGTTTTTTCTAGCTGAGAAAAAATGACCTGATCTTTATGATGCTATAAAATCATAGGTTCTAATTTTATAGACTGTCATGTATGAATTCCAAGTATGCATACTTTTAACTTTGTTACAAGCATAAAAACTGACATCTGAAACAGTTTCTTTTGTTTGGGAGCTAAAGTTAGCTTATCAACACTTAAAAATCCCTAAGTTATTGAGTTGAAAAAGTAGATGATGAAATTAAAATATAAAGTGGTATTTCAAGCAGTATAAGAAATCACTTAACAATAAGGGTAATAAGTAGTAGTATTCACTGAGGTTTTACTATGTATCTAACACTACACTGTGTTTTACATGGTCTGTTTCATGAGGTAGATATTATTATCCCAGTCTTACAGAACAGAATAAGAATCTGAAGCTTAGAAAAATTAAGCAACTCTCCCAAGGTCAAATGGGAGAACTAAGTTGGGAACTTCCTGAAAAATATCTGGACCCACTGTCCTGAAGTTTGGATGAGATAATTTAATGACATGATACCTTCTTTAAAAAAGATTCAAAGATAGGCATCATGTTTCATATCCTTTAATTCCTAACAACTAAGATTACACAGTTACCTTTATCTATGTTCCTTTTCTTTTTAACCTCTCTCTGAATCTATTACTTCTCCCTGTGTTGAGAATTCTCCTGCATTGAGAATTTGTTTATTCTCCTATGAGACTGTTCTGCTTGCTACCTAACTTCTCTATTTTTAAACTATTTTTCCTTTCGTTTTATTCTTGTCTTATTTTTTATGTGCTCAACTTGATTATTAAAACCACCCTTTACGCTTCCATCAGCTTTTCAGATCAACCTGCCTCATGCTTCTTAGCCTGTTTTTGAGGGGTTGCCATCAGTGGATCACAAATAAGAAAGTTTTATGTAAAATCAATAAAATAATATGATAATTAAATAATATAACTGTCTCATATTATTTGAACCCAACTACAATACTAGAAGTAGACAGAATCCTATTTCAAGGGACATATCCAGAAGTTTTCTGGCTATATACTCGTTGGATTAGGGGTTTATTATCATATATATTCATATATTATTTAGAATTTTTTGTTATTTCAAATTATGCATTTTCTAAAATTTGTGAGCTTTTTTTTTTTTTTTCCCTTTCTATAATTTCACATACTCTTGTTTTTGATGTTTTTTCCTACACTGTGCTTAAAAAGAAATTCTTCATGGGGTAAAAGACACATTATTACTTTCCATAAATTTTTTGTTAATTTTATGTATCAAATTACCCGTTAGTTCACTTTTGCTACTGAAGTGATCGTATTAAAAGAATCAGTAATCTCTTTTAAAAATATTTAGTTGTAGATAGATACAATATCTTTATTTATTCCTTCTTTTTTTAATGTGCTGAGGATTGAACCCAGTCCCTCACACATACAAGGTGAGCATTCTACCACTGAACTACAGCCCCAGCCCAGAATCATTAATCTTAAACTATAATTATTTTGACAGTTTTCTTTTATTTATTAGCCATTATAAAGGATTCTGTTATCAAATCAGACTTGTTAGAAATCTTACTTGGAATTCAACATTACTAAGAGTTTCAAAAATGTAAACAATTAAAAGGTACAAGTGAAGCAAAGAGTGATTGAGATTATATATAGCTTGGTACCTTCTTCATACTAAGTTTGGATTCCTCATCAGTCTGTCTACTTTCATTTATTTTCTAGTGCCTTCACGCAGAGCTTTGTTTTAGTAAGTCCAGGTTTTATGGTTGTTTTCAGGATTATGAGGGTGGGAGTTAACCATATTATCTGTTGGTCTCTTGGTCTGACATAAATTTAAAATTTTATAGTTTGGGAAATGAAGTTGTTTAAGTAAAAAGAAACTGAGAAAGTGTAGCCAGCAAAGGAGAAAGAATCTAAGAGTATGGTATTTAGAAAACCAGTGAGGAAACATTTAGGAAGGGAGTGATGATTAGGTGTGTTTTCCAAAATTAACACTATTATTTTATTCAAAGCATAAACTTCTTATTAGATTGTGGTGATTGTAACTTTGTTAAGTTGAAGCTTCTCTAATGGTCTTGGTTGTTTTACAAAACTGTACTTATATAACCAAAGTGCTTTTGTTCTTGCTCATATGTCCTAAGTAGGTCAGGCATGCTTTTCTTCCTTTAGCCCCTAAATCCTGTTTCTTATCTGTAAAACAATTTAACTAAACCTTTAAAGTCTGAAATTGTTTCCTGAGTCATATTTTCTTCCTTCACGTCTGCAACCTGAAAACTACACACAGTGGTCCAAGTATAGAAGCGATGTAGTGTTTCTCTGCTTTTCATTTACTTCCCATACTCTTCAAGCATACCCACATCATGGCCTTTTCTGGCCACAGGATCTGAAATAATTACTAGTATAACCCTTAAGTCTCTTTCATAATTCTGCCCTTTTTACTTAGATCATTTTCCTCTAATTCATTATAATAATTTCTTGATACCTGTTGGTCACTTTAAAGATCCCAATAAATACTTTCAACTCAGGATAGTGTTTCCTCTGATAGGGTGACAAATAACATACTTCTCCATGAGGTCAGTCAGTACAAGTTCCAGTAAGAATGTCTCCAGTCTGCATGATTATTTAATTTTTTTTATTTATTTATCCTTATCACATTTTCTCTAACTTCCTTTTTCTTCCTTTGCTATTGTCTTGATACAGTTACTGGTAATCTTTTTGAGGGACACTTGCCAAGTAGATAACTTAGATTATGGATAATTTATAAGAATGAATACCATGAAATTTAATGACTTTGTGTTCACGTGAATCAGAATGCCTATTATTGGAACAAATATTGTTGCATGGACAGGCAGTCTTATTCACTGTTGCTGGGCTTTAAAAGTGATGCACCTTTTTCAGACAGAAATTTGTCAACATATGTTAAAATTGTTGACTAAATATTTCCACTTTTTACATTTATTTTTATTGTAAACAAATGGGATACATGTTGTTTCTGTTTGTACATGGAGTTACAGCATACCATTTGTGTAATCATACATTTACATAGGGTAATGATGTTTGATTCATTCCATTATTTTTTCCTTCCCCCCACCCCTCCCACCCCTCTCTTCCCTCTATACAGTCTCTCCTTCCTCCATTCTTGCCCCCTCCCACCTCCCATCACGTGTCATCATCCGCTTATCAGTGAGATCATTCGCCTTTTGGATTTTTGAGATTGACTTATCTCACTTAGCATGATATTCTCCAATTTCATCCATTTGCCTGCAAATGCCATAATTTTATTATTCTTTATAGCTGAGTAATATTCCATTGTATATATATATATATATATATATACACACCACAGTTTCTTTATCCATTCATCAATTGATGGACATCTAGGTTGGTTCCACAGTCTGGCTATTGTGAATTGAGCAGCTATGAACATTGATGTGGCTGTATCTCTGTAGTATGCTGATTTTAAGTCCTTTGGGTATAGGCCAAGGAGTGGGATAGCTGGGTCAAATGGTGGTTCCATTCCAAGTTTTCGAAGGAATCTCCACACTGCTTTCCACTAATTTGCAGCCCCACCAGCAATGTATGAGTTTACCTTTTTCCCCACATCCTCGCCAACACCTTTTGTTGCTTGTATTCTTGATAATTGCCATTCTAATTGGGGTGAGATGGAATTTTAGTATAGTTTTGATTTGCATTTCTCTTCTTACTAAAGATGGTGAACATTTTTTCATGTTTGTTGATTGCTTGTAGATCTTCTTCTGTGAAGCGTCCGTTCATATCCTTAGCCCATTTGTTGATTGGGTTATTTGTATTCTTGGTGTAGAGTTTTTTGAATTCTTTATATATTCTGGAAATTAGTGCTCTATCTGAAGTATGAGTGGCAAAGATATTCTCCCACTCTGTAGGCTCTCTCTTCGCATTGCTGATAGTTTCCTTTGCTGAGAGAAAGCTGTTTAGTTTGAATCTATCTCAGTTGTTGATTCTTGCTTTTATTTCTTGTGCTGTGGGAATCATGTTAAGTCTGATCCTAAGCCAACAAGTGGAAGATTTGGACCTACTTTTTCTTCTATAAGATGCAGTCTCTGGTCTGATTTCAAGGTCCTTCATCCATTTTAAGTTGATTTTTGTGCAGGGTGAGAGATAGGGGTTTCATTTTGTTGCATGTGGATTTCCAGTTTTCCCAGCACCATTTGTTGAAGAGGCTATCTTTTCTCCATTGCATATTTTTGGCACCTTTGTCTAGTATGAGAAAATTGTATTTATTTGGTTTGTGTCCATGTCCTCTGTTCTGTACCATTGATCTACCTGTCTATTTTGTCCACTTTTACAAATATATTCTACAAAATACTTCTTAATTCATGTTCTTACTAGAACTTCCGCCCCTGATCTCACCCCTTCAAATCATGTTCTGTACTAAACCCTGTGATCCTACTTAAAACGCAGATCTAATTGGGGTTCTCCCCCACCTTGCATACAAGACCCTTTGTGATCTCTGCTTAGGCTACCTCTCTACTGCTTCTCTGCCTTCTGCCTACCCTGTACTTTTTGTACCAGCTATATACAATCTCAAACATAGCAATCTATTTCATGCCTCCTTGTCTGTTATCACATTTTATTAACATAATACAATCTTTCTCACCCGAAATAAGACTTACTTTCTTCAATACCTAGTTCTTCACATATTTAGCTCTAGAAAACTTTCCCCAGCACTACCACTCTTTTCCCAGAAGATCTATTCACCACCTTACTCTACATAGCTCATTTTATTTCTGGTATGCAGTCTGCTTTCATGCCATTCCCACAATTTAAAACCTACTAAGATAACAGATTATTTTATTCAGTTCATTGTCCCAGTACGTGGTAATATGTCTGATACTTGGTGGATGCTACATGTCTAGCTGGCTGGGTACTTTTAATGCAAAGTTTTTTACCTGTGTTGGTATGTTTATAATGGAGATGTTATTTTGCATCTCAACTTAAGTAGAATACTATTGAACTGTAACTAATGATATATAAAAAAGGTTTTGTTTTTATATTTTCAATGTTAAGCGTCAGAAACAGAAGACTAAAAGGTCTCTTCATTATACAGTCACCTAAGCCAGTGCCCAAAGGCCATGTAATTTCTAATTTGATTTTTTACAAGACAGACCTTTCCTTGCTTCTTAAAGTAGAGCAGGATGCCCTGGTTTAATAGCCCTCATAGAGCAAGATGCCCGGGTTTAATAGCCCTCTGTACTCCACTTGTGACCTTTGAAAGGATAAACAGGAAATCTTAGTGGTATTTTAAAAGATCAGTATATACTGTTCTCACACTTATGCAACAACATTCAAAAACAGATCATCACATTGAAATTCCGGTTTTCTGTCTAGCATGTGTTTTCTACAGCTTTAAGTCAGTGTTTTGATTAGGTCATATTCCTTAAACCCTTGTGTTGCATTTTTAGTATGTAAGAGTCAGGATTTTCATTGTAGGTCAAGTTTATGTAAAGATAAATCTGTGACAGCCTTAAAATACTTGTCTGTTAATAAAAGCAGATATGGCAGTGATAAATCCTATCCATCCTGTTTTGGAGCCTCCGTACTCATATTTGAAAACAAAGGACAAGTTGTAGGCATTTGTTGGCAGAACTGATGAGAATGCTGTTACCATTTACTGAGTCATAACACACCTAATTTTTGAATAAAGAACTGAATCTTGAATTGCTTCATCTATATAAGCCTAGTTCAAAAACTTCTGAATATGTAAGCGTGGTTTAAGTGTAGGAAATAAGAAATGAGTGTCACATAAGTTTTATTTTTTAATGTTTTAAATTTTTCTGTTGTTTTGATTTGATTTTCTAAATTTTGTAATTCTGGAAATTTGAACTTTCAACCTTGGCAGGATATTTCCTAATAACTGTGAAAGTATCCAAGTCAGTTCTCAACTATTAATTCAAAAATTTTGGACAACCAATAGTACTATCATAATTCCAGTATGAAATAATGTGGTGCTTGAAAAAAGAGGTAAATATTACAACATATTTTGTTGGAAACAATGGGAGACAGGACTCTAGAGAAAAGAAAAGCAGGAATAAGATCAAGTCTTACAAAATGTTCTGGGTTTTGTTGTTGTTTGCCAGCTGGTTATCACCTCAACTCTGGGTTAATTGTAGACAGATTATTTTCAAACATTTACACTCATTAACTTGAACACATCTTACGTTATTACATTTTTATTGTAATGGAAACCATGTATTTTTGTTTCTTCTGTATGTGAGAAATAACGTCAGCATTTTACCTTCTCAAAAAAAATTAACATTTGTGTTAAGAGAAACTCAATGTTCCACTTTTTCTTGAATATGAAGAATTTTTTTCTATTTCTCTGTTTGGCACTAATTATAAAATAAAAATAACTAGAACGAAGACGATTGCTTCCATGATTAATGCTTCATAGCAATTTCCAATAAAATTGTATATATCTCTTATTCTTCCCTTTTCCTCTAAAACTCTTTGCATATTGTATCCATTTTATATATGGGTGGAGTAGGGAGTGAAATCCTCACTTTTTAAATTCCTGATTTCTGTTGATACTCAGTATATTAAAATAGAACTTGGAAGTGTGGGTTGTATTTAATAATAGTTGTTCTGCTCATCACAATCTAAGATAGTGTCACAGTTTATTAATGATCATGTATCTTCTTTTTAGTAATAGAATTTACAAATAGAAAAGTACAAATGAAAGAGATTAGGAATTTGCAGAGCACTTATTATAAATTTCATATTACATACTCAAGTTCAGTACATTTTAATTTAAAACCTACTGTATTGATGAACAGATTTCTGTTTCTTCTTTCAAAGAATATACTGGTGTATTAGAAACGAGCATACAAGTCTTTCTGTGATGTATATTGTGTTGGAATCTAGAGAAGGGATCAGTTGATTTAATTTGATTTCTTACACATGTTTGGGAAGACTTCACAGAGTTGGAGGGCACCAAGTCAGAACTTGAATAAACATGCAGTTCTTAGGAATGTGCTTTCTGATTAAATAAAACACTCCATAAACAAAGCATACAGATCTGTAAGTACATGGCCTGATGTGGAAGAATCATTTGGTACCCTATATTTCTGTTACAGTATATAGCACACTTAACTGTAAGTTTTTAAAACATATCTCCCTTTCTTTCAGGATAGTATGTTGTCTTTTATGTCAATGCTTATTGTACAAATTGTAGCCTGCAGCAAGTGCTGAGCATGTATTTCTTAAGTAAGTTAATGGCACAGCTGGAATATGGAATGAAAGAAATAAAAGGCTGAAGTAGTAACCAAAATACTAGATGGAGTTACATTTTTAAAAGCCTTTAGAGAATGTGGACACATGAAAGAATTTTAAGTAATCATTTAGTGTTACCTCGAAAGACAAAGCTGAAAACAGAGTGGAAGGACTGGTTAATTTTTATTGTGATGGAAAAGAGATTGGAGGTGAGAAAAGTAGAAGAAGCCATAGCCTGTAGAGCCACCTTACTGACTTAAATGTTTTTCATATGTTGAGCAGACATTTTTTAAACCTTTTTGTATAACTGTGTATACTGTGATTCATTACACCTACTGTGCAGAAGCTCACAGTGTAACAGAAGGGAACTGGTTTGCATAATTTTAGACTAGCGTAAGTTGTAATAAGCGCTTCGAAATTTTTAAAAGACCAAGAGATTGTTTCTAATAGTAATCAAGGAAACTTTTATGGAAAAGTTGACAGTTTAACCACAGATATTAATGTTTCTGATTGACCTAGTCAGGAGAACTTCCTTCATCTTTGATTGAATTCCAGTTTGATAGCAAGGATAGGATACTGTTCTATGCAATAGACTTTACATCTCAGGCTTTGCTATTATTTATTGTACTAGGAAACTCAGTCTTATATAGAGCACCACCCATAAATGACATAATTAGAGCTCTAATTTTTAATGATTGAACCTCTTCTCTATGCCAGCTGTTTGGTATACCCCACACCTGTTATCTATTAATTTTCATGGTAGGTTTTCAAGGTTCTTATTAGCCCTATTGTATTGAGATGGAAACTGGGGATTTTTTTTTTTAAGATATATATGACAATGGAGTGTATTCTGACATATTATACATACATGGAGTATAATTTTCCATTCCTGTGGTTGTACATGATGTGGAGCTACAGTGGTCATGTATTCATATGTGAACATAGGAAAGTTATATCTGATTCATTCTACTGTTTTTGCCATTCCCATAATCCCTCTCTTCCCCCCACTCCCCACTGTCCAAATTGGTGGACCTCTACTATTCCCTTGCCCCCACCACCTATTGTGAATCAGCATCCACAAATCAGAGAGAACATTCAACCTTTCATTTTGGGGGATTGGCTCACCTTCACATAGCATGATAGTCTCCAGTTCCATCCATTTACAAGCAAATGCCATAATTTCATTCTTCTTTATGGCTGGGTAATACACCATTGTGTATATGTACCACATTTTCTTTATCCATTCATTTGGTGAAGGGCACTAGGTTGGTTCCATAGCTTAGCCATTGTGAATTGAGCTGCTATGAACATTGATGCGGTTGTATCACTATAGTATGCTGATTTTAAGTCCTTTGGGTATATACTGAGGAGTAAGATATTTGGGTCAAATGGTGGTTCCATTCCATGTTTTCTGAAGAGTATACATACTGCTTTCCAGGTTGGTTGCACCAATTTGCAGTCCTACCAGCAATGGATGAGTGTACCTTTTTCCCCACATTGTGGCCAGCATTTATTGTTGCTTGTATTCTTGATAATTGCCATTCTGACTAAAGTGAGACGAAATCTCAATGTAGTTTTAATTTGAATTTCTGTAATTCCTAGAAGTGTTGAATATTTTTTTATATATTTGTTGACCAATTTTATTTCTTTTGTGAAGTGCCTATTCAATTCCTTTGCCCATTGATTGGGTTATTTGTTTTATTGCTTTTTTTTTTTTTTTTTTTCCTGGTGTTAAGATTTCTGAGTTCTTTGTATGTCCTAGAGATTAATACTCTATCTGAGGTACAGGTGACAAAGATTTTCTCCCATTCTGTAGGCACTCTCTTCATGTTCATGATTTGGAAACTGGGTATTGAAGTGTTAATTGCTTTGTGTGAAGTACACTACTAAAGCATGGCAAAACCAGGATTCAATCCTAATATATGTAGTTCCAAAAATCCCTGTTCTCAATATTTCTACTAATGAACTTCTCTTACTTTAAGCCCTTAAATACACAACATTATCAGTAACAATTAGCTATTATAGAAATATTAATGTGCTTTTACATTGTATTTTTAAGGATCACTTATTTCAAAAGAGAAAGTAGTAATGAAATAATAATGTATCATCATTGCCTCTTGATAAAATTATTTATAATTTGATAAAATTATGATAGAGTACCACACATAAATAACATAATAAGGGTACACCTTCCTAAAGTACCTGGTTAACAAAGGGTCTTATGTGTGCATTTAACATTTAGAAATAATATCTGAAAGTTAAATATCAAAATAATCAGTTCCTGTTGGTGTGGAGAATTAATAGCACAAATTAGATTTCCAAAATTGACATTTCATTTTAAAAATCTTGAATGTAACATGGTGTTGTATGCTGTATTAATTAATATAGATTTCTTGAACTGTTAACCTAAGGTCATATAATTAAGAAAGTATCATATATCTTATTAATTATTCTTGCTCTTGAAAGGGTTTCTAGA
Organism: Sciurus vulgaris; assembly: GCF_902686455.1. Lineage (NCBI taxonomy): Eukaryota > Metazoa > Chordata > Mammalia > Rodentia > Sciuridae > Sciurus > Sciurus vulgaris. Next base: position 52,393,218 of record NC_136466.1, read on the forward strand.
AACTTAGGCTCCTCCCTTGAATGTGTACTTCTTACCTTACTCCCCAAGACATCTCTGTCTCCCTTGAGATAGTCCACATTTTCTCTCAAACGTGTATCTGCTTTTCAAAATAAATCTATCAGTGTCTCTTAAAAAAAAGAAAAAAGAAAAAGAAGCTTAAAGATTCTAAAAAAACTACTTTGAAGGCATTAGAAATATTAATAACAAGTAGACTAAGTTCCTGTGGATTTTGTAAGATTGTCTCTTGTTCTTTCACTTAAAGACCACTTCCTTTTAACACCTTTTTATGTCCCTTTTAGTATACTTCTGCATCTTAGCCTTGAATTCAAAATTATAAAGAAATACTACCTCAGTAACCTAAAGTAATTTCCCTTTAGCCCTTTGATGAGTTTTCTAGATGATTCAGTAAGGAAGGGGAAGTGTGCTATAAGCTTATGTAATTATTTATTAAATTTGAGGTATTGGATTGTTTTCTCTTTTTTATTTAACTCTTTGGGGTTGGACAAGGAAAACTAAACTTGCAAATATGTAGTTAAAAACTTTTAGGAGAAATATGTCTGCTATAATAAGAGTATATCAAGCTATGATTTTACCCTCTGTAGTTGATATAATACATGATACTAAATAATACTTATTTTCTTTTGATCCCTATTATTTTTATTCTTAACATGTTATCCTGAGAAGACACATGAAAATAAAGGGGTTTTAGGTATTTTAATTTACTCTTTATAAGTTTGCCACAGAATTATACCCCTTTAAAACCAATGTTTAGATTCCACTTCAAAAATAATGATGTATTCTCCCCAGTACCAGCCATTTTGTTAGAATGGTATTTCCAGAACAAAAGTCAGGGGTTGGAGGGACTCTGTATGTCATGACTTAGTCTTTAGAATACACAGGTGTTCTTTGTAGAGTCTTCAGACTAATGTAGTGGCCTGGATCTCATTCTCTCTCTCTCTCTCTTTGAAAATGACCATAGAAATGAGCATTTTTCGTGCCAAGAATGGTTTAGATTTTTTTTATTTGACATAAGAAAATGCGAATGTGTTTAAACATTTGGATTAATCAAGTTATTTTCCCATGTTTTCTAAAATCTACTTCTGCTGTTAAGAGATAGAACTATGTAGCAAAAAGGTTTTGGAGCTTGATTTGACAGAATTATTTGCTATGTGTATACTTGATTAATAGACATTTTTAAATGGCATGCAAATCTTTGTACTGTTGAATTATGCCAGTAGTCCTTTAGGTTTGCTCACCAAAATAGTAATTTTCATAAATTAATGAAAATAAATTACACTTAAAATATTCCATGTATGTTAAAGTATAAAGATTTTAGAGTATAAAGATTCAACTTCTGACATGAGATTCAACTTGGAAGTAAAGTGAGACAGTACTGTTTGTAGACATTTAGTAATTCTTTAACTGGCTGCCAGCAAAAACCTAACATTAGTAAAATTTCCTAGTAGTAAACTTACTTTGTTTCATTATATCACTCTCCTGTTCAAGAACCTAAATTAACTTCCTTTTGTTTGCCATCATCGGTCTAGTTCCTCATGAATGCTAATAGTTCTTTCATCAGTTGACTTCTTTCATTCTGTCTTTTTGTCTCATCCTCATTTCTGTCCACCTATGACAGTCAACATACTTTGTACCTTCTTGTTTTTAAATTTCTTTAGTTTTATCTGATAAAAAGGCAACATTTAGCACCCCCTCACACATATTCTTGCAAAACTAGGATGAATCATTGTCATAGTTTTCACCAATCTCTAAACAGTAGTTCTGGTTGAGGAATATGGGGGATGTAGGCATAAAATTCATGCTTAAGGGTATATAATCATAATGGGAAGTTCATGCAATTTAAGAAAACTCATGTAATAAATTGGACTTCTTTTAATTGTTCTCACCATTGAGAACTAAACAGAAACTAGCATGCTAAACAGAAATTACCCTAATTACATTGTACATAGAATTAAAGTTTATTATTAACTTGTGCACGCAAGTGTGTGTGTGTGTGTTTTGTTTTGTTTTGTTTTAGAGACTAAGAATTGAACCCAGTGGTGCTTAACCACTGCCCTTTTTTATTTTTTATTTTGAGACAGTGTCTTGCTAAGTTGTTTAGGGCCGCCCTAAGTTGCTGAGGCTGGCTTTGAACTTGTGATCCTCTTGCCTCAGCCTCCTGAGCCACCAGGATTACAGGTGTGTGCCAACTCTTATTTGATTTCTTTGCTGTGGTAATTAAACAAAATATGGAATGTCAGTATTCCTAGCATTAGCACTCTGAATACATTTTTTCAGAATTTGAATTTCCATAGTCTTTTACTACATTTAAATTTAAATGGCATAGTAAAATATTAAGATGGCCATTGTCCTTAATGCGATTATGAAAAGTTATGCCAAAACTATTCAATGACATAGATCCAGAACAGAGATATTTTGGAGATCCACTATATCATATTGTCCAGATTGCATGGTGACTTTAGACCAGAAGCTGAAATTATATTTTAGTGTTATAGTCTTAAAAAAAACACAAATTTTACCTGATTTTTTTTTAATCTTGTACTTTGCCAGAAATGTTCATACACGTTTAGTCATCTCAGAGCCAAACTCATAACTAGAACACTTTGTTTTGGCTCAAGAAAAAAGTGTTAGGTTTTGTATGCCAGAGTATATGGGTCCTGAAAGTCAAATAAAGAAGGAATATCAAGGAAAAAGTAGAAAATCGCTTTGAGAAGTTGACAGTCTGACTAGGAAGGCAAAGATTCACATGCTACTATTGTGTCAAGTAAGAGGTATATTGAGACCTGTTCCTTAGATTTAGTAATGTGGGGGTCATTGGTCAATTAAGAGAATGAGACTAGAGGGGTAATTGAGGCTAAAGCCAGTAGGGTGGGTTTAAGAGCAAATAAAGAGCATTTGGAGATAGCAGGTATTGACAGGTGTAGTAACCAAATTCCCTGGGACTGGCAGGGTATTCATGACTTGTCTCAGCATATTTATTATTAATGTCTCATTTCATTCTTTGATGAATCCTGTTTAATAGCCATGTATGTGGTCAACAGGGTTATGACTCCTTGTTGTTATTGCTTTTGATACCATTAAACCAACTTATATAACTTTTTTGCAACCTCATTTTGGACCCTATTGGACTCTCCTTTTCTGGTGTAAGAAATTAATTGTGCAGGGCTTATGCTTTTCCTGCTTCAAATCTGTAAAAAGCCATTTTTCTTAGAAGCCCTGCTTCATTTTAGTGGTACATAAAAACCAAGACTGGACATCAAGATTGAAGAGAAAGGGAGGGACTGTGGAAAGGTCAGTTAATGGAAGTCATTCTGAAGACAATTATAAAGGAGAGTTTCTCAAGATGTTGAGATATGAGAATAGAAAAGGTATTCAGGTGATTCTTTGTAAAACTGAATGGATGGAGTACAAGTCTCCTAGAAGAAATATAACATTTTAAAAAGAAAGATACATTAGGCCAGTAATGAAATATTTTGAATGTCAGTCTGAAGATCTTGGACTTATTTTAAGTTACTGGTTCTGGAGACAGAAAACCCAGTTAAACTATTATAATCCATGCAATTCATAATGAAGTCCTGAATGTAGAAGTAGAATAAATTTAATTTGAAGGAAGAAACAAATTCAGCAAAACAGAAAACAGAAAAGAAGATGGGAGTATTACAGAATCATAACAAAGAGGCTTATAGTATCAGATTATTGAGTTGTCTAACCTGAGCTGCAGAGGGTGGTGTGTTACTCTTCTTTTCATCATTGACCAAAACACCTAATAAAAACAGCTTTGAGAAGGAAAAATTTATTTTAGCTTACAGTTTCTGGGGTTCGTTCTATGGTCAGTCAACTCCATTGCACTGGGCCCAAGGTGAGGTAGAACTTCAGAACAAGAGTATGTGGAGGAGGAGCACTATTCTACTCAAGGCTGCCAGGAAGCAAAGAAGGCCAGGGGAAGGGGCCACAGGAACGATGAACCCTTCCTGGACATGATCCCATTGACCTACTTTCTCTTTGGATATAAGGGGACACCTTATATCCAAACCATTACAGGTGGAGATGCCATTTGCTACATGAAATCATATAGAAATAGGGGTAAGAAGAAAACAGATACTTATATGGAAAAATCCCTTGGCAGTATGATAGTACAGTATAAATTTTAAGTTTCATCTACTAGAGCTATATTTAACAAAGAGGAGAACAGTATTAAGTAAATAAGGTTTTTGTTGTCAGTGAAGAGTAACCTTAATGAGATGCCTGTCTTTTGAAAAGCATAAAGATTGGGATGTCAATATCTATCTCAAAAGTTATTTCAGGTTCTTTATTTCAGAAAAATACATTATTTAACTTGTTTCCAAATATACCAATATCGTACAACATATACTTTTCGTAGCATTTTTGTGTGTGTTGGAAATTAACCTCTCATAATCTAAACATCCCATTCAGCTGTTAAACACAAAAATCTTTTGTGTTTTAAGTTAAAAGCCAGACCCTGAAGATCTCTTGAAATTAAAAATGTCAACATGATTACTATCTCCTCATTACTTTTTGTAATGTCCAATATCCCCCACAGCCTAAAAAAAATAAAATAAAATAGTTTTAATTGGAAACATATACTTCCCACTGAACCAAAAAAAGCACTACACTGGTTATATATTTATGAGTCAGTATTTTAGATTGTTCAAACAAATGTCTGTGGACAGAAGAAAGACATGGTTATAACCAAATAACCAAAATTTGGACTACCTAATTTTAATTAAATTGATTGTTTTGTACATTAGCAAAACCATGGCATCTTTTTAGCACATAGAATAGGGAACTGAAATTCTTCTGATGGATCATTATATTAGTGGATGACAATCTTTAGTGTTAGAAACTTGAATAACATTAGATTCATTAGGAAGAAGTTAAAGCAATTTCTGATGATCACTGACAACAGGATATGGCAGAAACAGAATTCTTGTCCTGTTCTTGCTGTGATACCTTGAATGAGTCTTTTCAACTTTTTGGGGTCATTCTTTTCTATAAAATGTGTGGTTTGAGAGTTCACAAGATGACTCTGAGGTTCAGTAATTCTGTAGTAGTATTCAGAGGACTCTTAAGACTCTTGTACAGTTTTATTACTTTGCAAAGGATACAAATTTAAATCAACAAAAGGGGAAAGCACATGAGCAAAGTCCATGAAAAACCAGAGGTTTCTCCCAGTGGACTCTGTGAACATACTCCCAGCGATAATGTCACATGTGTAATATGTTGCCATCATGCCCAGGATTTTTAGGGGGAGCCAATCCCATAAGCATGAATTAATTGCCCATACACTGATCTCAGCTAATCAGACTGCAGCCTCCCCAAACAGAAACATTCACCCTAAAATGCATCGCTAATTAAACACCAATCGGATAGGCCTCCTGTGGCCCATTGACTCAGAGTTCCACAAGCTAGCCAAAGGCTAGTCCTTTCTTAGGTATGTGCAAAGTTTGAGCAACCCAGGACTGCTGAGTAAAGTCTTCCACACAGTGTGTGGAATTATGTGATAGCTAAAGCCTGTTATAGTTTTGTGAGAGGAATAGTAACTCTAAGCATATTAACTTCAAAGAATATAATTGTTTAACTTTTAGGTAATCATTTAAAAACTAACTAATAGAAATAAATTAGACTGATACTAGAAGCCTCTAACTACCATGTCTTTCAGAATCTTTTTTTTTTTTCTTTAATAATTAGGACTTTTTAAGTTTTATCCACAAAACTTGAGATCTTACCTGCTTCCCAATACTTTTGTAGGAAACTCTTCATTTATAATGAAAAAAGTTGATAAATTGTCAGGTAAAGTGCTACAGCCTTAATTCAGAGGAAATTGTCCATCATCCCAGGCATTCTTTTAAAATTGAAAATTATTTCATATCTTGGAAAATCAATTCCCATTTTATCACCTAGAGTTTATATTACTAATCTTGTAGTAGATCCTGGTAAATTTTCCTATAATGACTGACCTTCATTAATAATTTGCAGAACAATTTATATTCTTCTAATGTGAATTAATTAAACTTTCCATCCAAATTATAACCTATTTAAAGCATATCTTCAATCCTAGAATAATGAAGATAGTTGTTTAAAACTTCTCACTTTAAAACTATTTTAGGAAGATGGCAGAGTGATCTCAGCAGCAACTCTTGACTCTTCCACAGCCTGAAGTCAATGCAGTGAAAGAACAGCTCACTAGAGAGGAGGGTTACAGAGTGAATGTCCTAAAACTCTATATTGGACAGCTTGAGACTTTGAGGAACTGGGGATTTGGTTATTGGAACAGAAAATAAGGAAAAGAATTTCTTGACCCCAAAACCCTGATCAGTCTGGAGTTAGGGTGGGTTGAGGGGTAACAAAGGGAGAAGAGGGAGAGGTAGAGAGCACAAGCTTACTTCCTTAACAGCTAGAAAGAAAAGCAAACCCAGTAAGAACAGGACAGCAGCAGCAAAGACAGTGAAGATGATCGCACAGTGTAGCCCAAATTATTGGCAGGAAATTGTGCCAGGCAGGGAAGCCACTTGAGATCACATTTTGCTACCCTTCCTATAAGAAGTTAAATCTGTACAGCTTCTCCCCATCTATAGATTAGCAACAAAGCCATATGGAATGCCTGTGAAATGGGCTGTCCCAGTAGTCTTTATAGAGGGATCTGCTAGCTGAAGTTCAAGAAACCCCCTTGCCATACCATGGACAACAGGAGTGGGATAGAGCTGATATGAGAGCAGGTCACTTCCAGGGAGAGCTGCTGGCTGCCTGAGGAGAGGAAAATAGGCCAACTGACAACCTGCAGTTTTACATGCCAGTATCTGAAATAGCCAGTATGAGGCTTCGGTGCCGCAGTAGTGACCAGACCACCCACAGAGGGCCTGCACAAATAGTCTTCACAGTTGCAGATAGCTGCCAACCATTTAGGCATGGGCTGCTGCCAACTAGACCCAGAAGAAGGAACCTGGTAATCTGTATTTCACAGCAGCCAGCAACAGACATAAACTCTGTGCCCCTACATCCAACAGAAAATGATCAGCAGATACTGTGGCCACTGAGCATGCAGGCTTGGTCATTTGGGCTGGCTAACCACTTCAGTGACTTGCTCAGGAACCTTAGTGACCATGACAGACACCAGCCACCAGTCCAGGTGCCCAGATACAAACCCACCAACCTGTGCACTCCAAATTGGTGCAAGGAGCTCTTCACCTTCCACTGACCATCCAGTGTCACTTTGGCCACACATTTCTGCCTTTGACTACCACACCCCTCACACTATGAAATATACATAGGGAGCTCACACTGAATTTGACAACTCTGGGTTCATGGAGCTTTTCTTCAGAAAGGCACACAGGACTGCAACCCTAACAAGGTGAAACCTGACTCCTAATTTATAGGCAAGTAGGCATGGTCTTCTCTGAACCACCAGAAATCTGGTAGGGGCCTGGACATACCAAAGAATGAATAGGGTGCCTTAAAATGTATCAGAGGAATGCTGGTGTAAAGCTGAGGAGCAGTCAGCATCTTCTAAAGATTCCAAATTCTGATGAAATCCAGACCAGGAAGACCCAGTAAATTTCCCCACTTCAGATAGGTCATCATGGAATATCATAAATAACCTTAATGTCAGTTTTGATCTTAACAGATATTATCTTTCATATGGAACCAGTGTATTTCCTTATTTGATATTGTGATCCTCAACCTGACTGAATATTCTAATGTTTTAAAACATTTATTGAAATCATTCTTTCTTTTCCTAGTCTAGGCTTATACTTGCTCCTTTTGTTTCTCTTTTCCATTCGCATTCCTTACTCCTGTCTCAACTAAAGGCCCCATTTTGTCTTATTTTTATTATTTCAGTTTGCATTGTTCTTTTTTTTTTTTTTTTTTTCTTCTCCCTCTGTCCCCTGCCTCCCCCCACCCCTTTTTGGTCTTTTCCTTCTCTTTTCCTCAACCTATATATAGTGAAGTAGTAATTTTATTAACTTCAATACAAGTATATAACAGAGTTACTTCCATTTTATACTTGGATTAAAGAAATTGTGGAGAACATTATCTCTAAGCTTTTTAAAGGTTTATTAATATTAGACCTTGTTGTAATGTAAATATAGTTCATAGGAATTAATATCATCTCTCAAAGTGGGTGCTAGATGCTGTGCATAGCAGCAGGTACATGTTGAGTGGGATTTTGACACTTAGCTATTTGCCCAGCCTGGGGTACTTAAAGAGAAAGAAGCTCACTAAAAAGTCCCTTGAACAAAAGGAGAGATGATCATCCCAGAAGATGGATATAAACACAAACACTACGGAAAATAAGAGAACAAACCACCCCAGATAGCTCAGACCACTTCAACAACTGACCCTGTTGACACCTCAGTGGAGGAAATTCTGGATGAAGACTTTATAAAGTTGAGATTTGAAATGATCAGTGAACTAAAAGATCATCTTAGGAATGAACCAGAGAAAAGCACAGGAAGTGAAAGAATGAGAAAGTGATAGAGATTCTGAAAAAGAACCAAAGAGAAATACAGGAAATGAAAGACTCAATGAATTGAAAACAACAACAAAAAAACAAACTAAAATCCAACTCAATTGAAAGCATCACCAATATATTAGACATAAAAGACAGAATTTCATGCTTGTAGACAAGATATATAATCTTGTAAACAAAGTCAACAATTTTTAAAAAAGGATAAGAGACCTTAACCAAAATACCCAAAATATTCAAGAAATATGGTATAACATGAAGAGAACAGATCTATGAATCATTGACTTAGAGGAAGTTAGGAAGGTACAAATAAAAGAAATGCATAGTCTTTTCAGTAAAATACCAGAAAATTTTCCAAACCTTGGAAATCAAATGAAAATCTAAATACAGAATTCATGACTACTAATCCAGCACTACAGAAAATACTTAATATTACATGTACAAGTCATGAAAAACAAACATTAGAACCAGTGAATGCATGAATCTCACTAAAAGTGTGGCAAACAAAGGAGAATCAAGTCAGAATTAAACATTAGAAATAAATCAAAATGGCTGGAGATAAAAATCATCTCTACAATAACACTGTATGTAAATGGTCTCAACTATTCAATTAAAAGACATAGATTCACAAAGTGGATTGAAAAACAACATCCAGCCATATGTTGTTCATAAGATACTTAATTTACAAGCAAAGATGTTCACAGACTGAAGGTAAAAGGATGGAAAAATATTACCATACACATGGAGAACAAAAATAAGGAGTAGGTACTCTCATATCTGACAAGGTGGACTTCAAGCCAAAATGAATTAGAAGACACAAGGTCATTTAATACTGGTGAAGGGAGCTACCCAACAAAAAGAAACAGGAATTTTAAGTATACCTACTTATAGAAAACAAACCCTGCTCAGTGTAAAGAGTTAGACCCCAACACAATAATACCAGGTGATTTCAGCACACCTGTCTCACCAACAGATGGGTCATTCAGACATAAACCTAGTAAAGACTTTCCAGACCTAAAAAAAAGTACTATGGACCTTATAGAAATCTATAAACTGTTTTATCCATCAGTCATCAAATTCATATTTGAGCTGCATATGAAACCTTCTCCAAAACAGGCCATTACTTAGAACAAAAGCAAATCTTAGCAAATACATAGAAACATTAAAATTCCTTGCTTTTTCTCAGATCATAATGGAATAAAATTAGAAATCAAGAAGATAGAAAACAGAGATTGAATAATATACTTTCAAATGAGGAATTGTTCATAGAAGGAATCAGAAGAGAAATTTTAAAAATTACTAGAAACAAATGGTAACATAGATACAATATCGAAATCTACAAGACACTATGAATACAGTTCTGAGAGGAAAGTTCATAGCATTGAATGCTTAACAAAAATAAATAAAAGATCCTAAATAACTAATCTAATGTTACATCTCAAAGCCCTAGAGAAATAAGAACAAACTAACTTCAAAACAGTGGAAAACAGGATATAATAATTAAGATCAGAACTAAAATTAATAAACTAGAGAATTAAAAACAATACAAATGATCATTGATTCTTTGAAAAGAATGATAAATCTTTAGCCAAATTAATCAAAAGAAAGAAGACTCAAATCAATAAAATTAGAGGGAGATAATCACCACAGATATTTATGAAATCCAGATGATCACTAGGGACTCTTGAAAACTTACATTCTGCAAATTGAAAAATCTAGAAGATACTGACAAATTTGTAGACAGATGACTTACCCAGATTGAACCTAAAGGATATGGAAAACCTGAACAGACCAATATCAAGCAGTTTTATTGACGCAGTGGTAAAAAGCCTTCCAATAGAGAAAAGCCCAAAACTAGATGGGATCTCATCTGAGTACTACCAGACCTTTATAAAGAACTAATGTCAATCCCCCTGTAATTATTCCATGAAATAAGAGGGAACATTCCTGAATTTATTCCGTGAAGCCATTATCACCCTGATACCAAAACCAGATAAAGATACACCAAAGAAAGATAGCTGCAGACCAAGATACCCAACAAACATAGACACAAAGCTTCCTTAACAAAATGTTAGCAACCTACATTAAAAACACATCAAGGTTGCACGCCATGATCAAATTGATTTTATCCCAGGGATGCCAGGATGGTTCATCAATAAATATGTTTCACTGCATCAGTAGATTTAAGGACAAAAGTCATCTCAATAGACACACAGAAGTCTTGTACAAAATCCTATGCCCATTAATGTAAAAAACACTGAAGAAAGTAGCGATAGAAGGAACTTCCCTCAATATCAAAAGGCAACACACAGCAATCCTGCAAAGCCAGCAGCATACTGAATGAAGAAAAACTGAAAGCATTTCCTCTAAAATTAGAAATGATACAAGGAAGACCACTCATATTCAGTGTAACTCTTGAAACTCTAGACAGGTGATGAAACTCTAGACAGGTGAAAAAAAAAAAAAAAGAAAGGGATGCAAATAGGAAGAGAAGCACTCAAACTATTTCTCTTTGATTATGACATGATCTTACAATATACACACACACATACTTCATCAGCAAACTTCTTGAGTTCATAAATTTAGCCAAGTAGCAAGCCACAAGGTTTACATACAACAATAAATAGCTTTCCGATGCTCCAATAATGAATCTGTTGAGAAGGAAATCAGAAAAAACTATTCCATTCATGTTAATCTCCATTAATTTCATAAAAAAACAAAATGCTTAGGAATAAATCTAGCCAAGGAGGCAAAATAACTACAATAAAAATTATAGAACACTGAAGAAAGAAATTGAAGAAGACCTTAGAAGATGGGAAGACCTACCATGTTCTTGAATAGGCAGAATTAATATTGTCAAAGTGGCCATATTATCAAAAGCAGTCCACATATTCAGTGTAATCCCCATCAAAATACCAAAGGCATTCTTCATGAAACTAGAAGAAGCAGTTCTAAACTTCATACAGAAGAATAAAAGACCCAGGATAGCCTAAGCAATATTGAGCAGAAAAATAGTGATTCTGGTGGCATAACAAATACCTGGTCTCCAATTATACTACAGAGCTATGGTAACAAAAACAGCATGGTATTGGCACCAAAACAGACATGAAGACCAATGGAATAAAAGAAACAGACGAAACCACATATATACAGTCATCTGATACTCTACAAAGGTGCCAAAGGCTTACATTCATGAAAAAATAGTCTTTCTAACAAATGGTGCTGGGAAAAGTGGATATCCATATGTAGAATAATGAAACTAGATTCCTGCCTCACCCTGCCCTAAAGTCAACTCAGAGTGGAACAGAGATTTAGGATTTAGACCAGACACACCTTAACTGAAATAGGGTCAACACACCAACATATTAGCTCAGGCAGTATCCTTCTTAATAAGACCCCTAACACTCAAGAAATCGAAGTATCAATATGTGGAAGGACCTTAAATTAGCAAGTTTCTTCAGAGCGAAGGAAATAAGACTGTGAAGGGAGAACCTACAAAATGGGAGGAAATTCTTATGAGCTACTCTTCTGACATATTAATATCCAGAACTCAAAAAACTTAACACCAAAAAATATTTTTAAAAAAACTACACTGAAATTTTATCTCACTCCAGTTAGAATGATAGTCATGAACAATACAAATATTTTAATAAGTACTGGTGAGGAGGTGGGGAAAGGTTATTCCTTTGCATTGTTTATGGGACTGTCAATTAGTACAGCCACTTTGTAAAGCTTTGTGGGAATTCCTCAGAAGACTAGGAATGAAGCCTGGCCCTGTGGTGCATATTTTTAATCCCAGCAGCTCAGGAGGCTGAGGCAGGATGATCACAAGTTCAAGGCCAGCTTCAGCAATTTAGTGAGGCCCTAAGCAACTTAGAAAGACCCTGTCTCAAAGTAAAAAATTAAAAATGTCTGTGACTCTATGGTTAGGCAACCCTAGGTTCAATCAATCCCTGGTACCGGAAAAAAAAAAAAAAAAAAAAAAAAAGACTAGGAATGGAGTCAGCATATGACTCAGCTATCCCACTCCTTGGTATTTATCCAAAAGAACTAAAATCAGCATACAGTAGTGATAGGCACATCAGTGTAGCAGCACAATTCACAATAGTCAAGATGTAGAACCAGTCAAGGTGCCCAACATCAGACTGTTAAAGAAAATATGGAGTTTTAGTCATACTGAGGAATGAAATTATATCATTTTCTGGTTAATGTATAGAATTGTAATACATCTTGCTAAATGAAATGAGAAAGACTCAAAGAGTCAAAGGTCAAATGTTTTCTGAGATGTGGAAGCTAGAGAGAAAGAATTTAAAAAAGATATCTCATGAAAATAAAAGGGAGAATAGTGGAATAGAGCAGGGCATGGAAGGAGGGGAGAAGGGTTTGGAAAGGGAGGAACTGAGGAATGAAATAGACCAAGTTGTGCTATGTGCATATTTAAATATATTGCAATAAATTCCACGTTATATAATTGTACACACCAATGTTTAATAATTAATAGAAGGAAGACGAATATAGAAAAGGAAAGGAATGGGGGAGGGGAGGAAGACAGGTGGTATTGGGGAGTGAAATAGAGCAAACCATTTATGAGTATGTCAACATCAATCCCACTATTATGTATAACTCTAATGCACTAATAACAACATTAATAAATATATTAGGTATTTTCAAAACCTACATATATCTGATTTTGGTAAAAAATACAATTTATAAGTCCAGGCAATTTAGCACGAACTTCCCAAGTAGACTCCACAGCAGACTTGGGTTGATTCAGAAAGACTGGGTGAAGTTTTTTCTGATGTTTTGAAGAGAATATGAACATATAAGGTGCTATATATCCTTTTGTGATAATACACCAAAAGGAACCTCTTTCTGAAAGGCAGTCTCTGATCTCTTCCTAATAATTATATATTCCTAAATTGCTGCTTTAGTTTTGATTGCATGAATTTAATTTGTTGCATTTAAAGTCTACCATATGTCTGCGGGCTTAGGTTTTTGTGAAAAGGAAAAAGAATGAGATTTTAAAATACACTGATACTCTGGGTCCTACTGTTGCTATGAATACTAAACTGCCTTTTCATTTCTAACCCAGGAATCCGTGTCTTTTACCACCATCCATGATAGTACCAGGATAACATATTAGATTGCAGATATGGCATAGTCTCAGACCCTTCACACGTCTGGTGACATTGTGTATTACTAATAATTAGTCCAACAAATTTATAATTATTTTGTTTTATTAGACATTTGTGGATTACATTATGAATGTGATACATGCATATAACGTTAATGATAAAATGAGGACAGTTAGCATTTCCTTCTTAAAGTTTTATCATTTCTTTGTGTTGGGCCCCTTTGAGCTATTCTCATTATTTCGAAATATAGAATAAATTGTTACAGAGCTTAGTCTGCCTGGTGTGCCATAAAACACTAGAACTAATTTCTCCTGTCTCTAAATGTATTTTGGTACCTGTTATCCAACCTCACTGTATTCTCCCTTCCACTACTAACCTTCTCAGTCTCTAGTAACCACTGTTCTACTGTCTACCTCTATGAGTTCAACTATTTTGACTTACAGGAGTGAGTGAGTATATGCAGCATTTGATTTTTTGTACTGTTCCCAAAAATCTCTGTTGCTACAAATGATAAGATTTCATTTTGATTGCCACATATTAGCCCATAAAGAAAATGCCATATTTTCTATTTGTTCTAATATAGATGAACACCTTAGTTGATTCCATGTCTTGACCATTGTGCATAGTGTTGAAATAAACATGGGTGTACAGGCATCTCTTCAGTGTATTGATTGCATTTCCCGTGGTTATACACAAGTAGTGCGATTACTGGATTACTGGATCATAGTTAGTTCTGTTTGTAGTTTTTTGAGGAATCTCCAAACCATTTTACATATTAGCTGTACTAATTTACATCCCCACCAAGGTTGTATAAGTTTCCCTTTCTCCACATCTTCACCACCATTTATTTTGTTTTTCCTTCGTAATGAGACCTTATTCTATAAGTCAACTTTTTCATTACTATGACCAAAATACCTGACCAGAACAATTATAGAGGAAAAAAAGTTATTTGATGCTTATTTTCAGAGGTCTCAGTCCATAGATGGCCAATTCATTGCTGTGTGCTTTAGGTGAAGTAGAACATCATGGTGAACTATGTGGAGAGGAAAGTAGCTCAGAACATAACAATGAGGAAGAGCAAGAGTTTTGCTCATGAGGAATAAAATATAAATCCCAACGCCATTCTCCCGGTGACCCACTTCTTCCAGCCACTTGCTAATTGCCCACAGTTACTGCCCAGTTAATCCCTATCAGTGGATTAATGTACTGTTTATGTTGAGGCTTTCGTAACCCAGTCATTTCACCTTTAAACTTTCTTGGATTGTCTCACACATGAACTTTTGGGGGACACTTTATATCTAAGTCATAACAGACCTAACTGGGGAGACTATGATATCTCATTGTAGTTTTCATTTGCAAATCCCTGATGATTACTAACATTTTTCTTAAACTTTTTGGCCATTTATCATCTCTTTTTAAAAATGTCTATTCAGATTATTTGTCCATTTTTAACCAGGTTTTTTTTTTAACTGAAAGTTTTGTGAATATTCCATGTGTACTTGAGAAGATTTAATTTGTGTTATTAAAATATATCCTAAATAAATTCATAAGTCAGATCTACTTTATAATGCAGATCTGCCTTATTAATTACAGTCATGTGTCACTTATCTATGAGGATATGTTTCAAGAAGTGTGTCATTAGGAAATTTTGTCATCATGAGAGCATCTTAGAGTGTAACGTACACAAACACACAAAGACAATTATGACACTGCTAAGTAATAAAATCTTTTGGGATAGCTATTATGTGTGCAGTTGTTCGTTGATGGAAACATCATTATGTAACACAACTCAAATTCTTGATAATTTTTTTATATTTTGATCTTTCTTAAACTGCAAGTGATGTATCAAAGTCTCCTTTTAGTAGTGTTTCTATTTCTCCATTGCCTTGTTTCTCCTTTATATAAGTAGTTACTGTGTTTTTCTGATGCTAGATAATATAGTCATAAACCATGTATTCTTTGTCTTGTTTTCTTTGTCTAAATTCTTTGTCTGATGTAACTTCTCAATTGTTCCTAATTGCATGATATATTTATGTTTCCTAATTGTTCCTAATTGCATGATATATTTATGATTTAAATATGAGGTGTCCCTCAAAAGCTCATGTGTGAGACAAAGTAAGAAACTTTAGAGGTAAAATGACTGGGTTAATAAAAGCCTTAACCTAGTCAGCTCATTAATTCGTTTGAATGGTTTAAATGGATAGTAACTCTTGGTAAGCAGGGTATAGCTGGAAGAAGTAGGTCACTGAGGGAATACCTTTAGATATATACTTTGTCCGTGGTAAGCAAAATAACTCTTTCTGCCTTCAGCTGCCTTCCTCTCCCCACACCCTCTGCCATGATGTTCTGCTTAATCTTGAGTGCAGAGCAATGAAATAAACCATGTATGAACTGAGACCTCTGAAACTGTAAGCACCAAATAAACTTTTCCTCCTCTAAAAATTTGATAACTGTTTTGATAACTGTGTTCCTCGTGTGTCTCTGTTATACCCTATCCAATAGTTAGTTAGGTTTTGCTTTGTGATTCAAGTTAAACATCTTTTTTTTTTTGTAATAGGTACATTAAACTAATTCACGTTCAGTTATATTCCTGATGTTTGCTCTCAACTCTTTCGTATTTTATATTCTTACTACTGAGTATTCTATGCTATATTTACTGTTTATTTCTCCACAATATGTCTTTGTTGCAATTTCTCGAAATTCTTTTTCTGACAGTTAGAAAGATATGTATTTTTATTCCATGTTACTGTTGTATTTTTAGCACTTATAGTACCCTTACTTTTCCATCTTCTTCTTGTCTGTCCATTTTGGATGCTATCCTTTAACACTCATCTATTTATTTTTCATAGACACTAGTCAGTGATCTTATTCTAATTTCTTTTGACTCCTGTACTTCTTTTCAGATGCAGTTTTTTTCACTTAAAACATGTAGAATTTATCTACTATTCTTTTTTTTCATACTCCTAAATTTATTTTAGTCCTAGCTCTACAAATACATACCATTACTCCTTTTATTAAAGTTCTCTTGTTGACTGAAGCTCCTTTTTTTGAAAATTCCTCTGGATAGGTACATATGTATAATGTTCCCTGGATTCTTGCAGGTTTAAAACTCTTTCTATAATCTTGGTGAAGAGCTGCTTGACTAGGTATAAAATTTTGGGTTATAGTTGATTGTACTGAGTTCCTTGAAAATTCTACTCTATTTGCGTTGCATATTCTTAGAAAATTTAACTCTTAAAATTCTTTTCTTGTGATTTACTTAGTAGCATGATAATTTCTTATTGTGGTAGGAGTCATTCTTTTCTAAAACTTGAGATTTTAATTAGTGTCAGCTTTATTAAATCAAGATGTGGGAAGGAATTTAAATCATAATAATGATAGTTTAAAGTTAAGCTCCTAACTGAAATTTTTGTTTTTTTTATTCTACAGGAATTAAAACCTGATACAGTAACTAAATCTGCTCTTGGTGATGATATTGACTTTGAAAAAATCTGCAAAAAGGTATATCTGTAGTGGATGGCATTTGTTTATGAAAAACTCCTTATTTTATGCTTACTTTTTTTCATGTCACATTTTCATTAAATAGAAGACCTATCTATTAGTGTATGATGACTTTTCCTCACTGAGTTTCAGTATCACCACTGAAAAGGATTTTTAAGGAATTTAATTGGTTTTACTTTGCCGTGCTATCACACTTTCATTGTCCTTAAGGATATGTTGAACTTAATACAACATTCCATGGTTTTTAGAATTAGTCTATTAACCTTATTAATTAGAAATAAGAATCTGCTTTTTTATTTCTACATAATTTTAATGAATATCTCATGTAATTTCTGCATCCACCTTGTGAAAGGTTTATTCTTACCCTCTTTTTACAAATGAGGAAAGTGGAACTCAAAAATGAATTAAATGAGCTGATTAGGCTATACCTCTGTTACGTGGCACAGTCACTGCTTTTATCCATTTCTTCTGGTGTTTGGCTTTGTCACTCTTGCTTCTTCCTTACTGTTTCCCCCCTTTTATTTCTACACACTTTGCTAATGCCTGCAATAGACAGTTCACCTTGAGAACAGATTTTGTATTTTTTTTTTTTCTCTATGCTTCTCTTTTTACTCTGATTTTTGCTCTAACCTACATTCTTTCTATTCTCCTATCAATTTTACTCTATAAATTAATTATAGTATATTATTTGGATAGACACCATATACAATAAATAATTCCAAGATTTAAATGTTT
Source organism: Sciurus vulgaris (assembly GCF_902686455.1). Classification (NCBI taxonomy): domain Eukaryota; kingdom Metazoa; phylum Chordata; class Mammalia; order Rodentia; family Sciuridae; genus Sciurus; species Sciurus vulgaris. Next base: position 52,411,092 of record NC_136466.1, read on the forward strand.
AACTTAAAACTAAGTAAAATCTAGATGCATTTGAATAGTTTAAACTTTCCTTATAATTCCACTCATTCATCAGTATTTTAGGCCAATTCATTTATTGCCTTAGTTTTAAATACAACCATATGTTTTATTAAAAGGGAACACTATCTCCTAAGACATGATCCATATTATTAGTCTTTTCCATAATTTGTATATTCTTTCTCTTTACCCACTTTTATTTGATATTTTTACTCTATTTTATATTTATGATCTCAAGTTGTTTTTGAGACTGGAAGGTATAAAATAAACCAATAGAAATGTGGTATTTTAAGACTCACAGGAAGTATTCCATTCTCTCTTCAAGTGAATGGATAGATGGATGGATAGATACATGCTTAGTTCATGGGAATGTTTTTGTGTTGGTGACCACAAGTGGTTAAAATGACCATGCTCATGTAAGTGCCTCCCTTTGTTGGATATGGATGACCATGGTTCCTTTGGGATTGCCTTACTCCTTCCTTGTTAATTTTCTGTTCTTTCAGAAAAGTCTAATTTGTCTGCAATAATGGAAATGATAATTTTCATAACTTCCCAAGGATGGATATATTTAGCCAAATTTGTCTTTGGAACTTTTGTTTTCTTGTTCTTCACCTTTTCTGTTTTGATGTGTGATACCTCATCCTGCCCTCTTCTGCTGATCTGTAATCTCCTGGAATTCAACTTGTTGCTCTCTTCTAGCTCCTCTTCACACTGCCACCACTACCAGTACCAAATTATAATATTAAAATACTCATAAAATAGTGATACATATTATAAAAGCTGTTGAGTTAAATTATGTCACATCTGAAATAAATTTTAAATGCTTTCTACCCTTAATTTTCTCTAGCATTCTTTTTTTCTATCATATTATTGTCTCCCTATGGTTATTAAAATGGTCTCTTTTTTTTGTTGTTGTCTAACTCTTTTCTTATTAGGGGAAGGCTCATCTTGACCTCTGCTTATCTAGCATTCTTTACAGGTATATGGAGTTCAACATCATTTTCAAGTTTTTTTTTATAGTTGTTCTCGCTTTTAGGTGATTGTTCCTTTCTAGTTGACTATGGGACATACACATTCTCTGACATGAAATCTTTAAATTTAGAAATCAGTCCATTCCAGGAAATAGGACCCAAGGAAGGTGTAATTAGGATTTAGAACAAGCTTTAATTAAAGGTAAACAACACCATCCCCTAAAAGCAGACCTGATGACTTAGGGGAAAGTAGGACATTAACAGGGTGCTCCCTCTGAAAAGCAGAAAAGAAATAACAATTGCTAAAAATACCAATACCCCAAAGCTGTTACTTTCTCCAGTTGAGACATAGTTTGAATGATTAAAATTTCTGTTAACATTTAAATCATTAGTTTTACCATTATGCTTTTTTACCTTGCCATGCATAGTAATGTTCACATATAACATTTTACAGGTGTATATCAAACTAAATTTGCCATATCTTTTAAAATTTCTGTACAAAAGTGTATTCATATATGCCCAGTTTTCAGTATTTTTTAAATTTCAACTATCATAAGAACATTTAATAGATATAATACCGGAAAAATATAGTTCTTTGTTCTCCAATGGAAAATACTTAATTTATCTCTTTTCACCCTTAATTTGTTGATTTGTATCTTTACAAATCTTTATAAAACTTAAGAATTTAAATACAGCCTTATTATTAAAAGTACTCTCACTAGCATTCTACCTCTGCCAGTTTATCTGCACTTTGTTGTATGCAGTATTCCCAAGGATTAATTTTACACATAGGAGATTTTTTTAGACTATTATTCACATTCAGAGGTGTATTTTCAAAATTGAACACCAAATACTTTTTGTGTTCACAATAAACACTCATCTGCCAAAATAAAATTTTTCCATTAAAAAAATGAGGTGTTTTCCACTTTTTAATTTAATTTATTTGAAATGGAAGAAACAGTGGAGGTGTGTAAAAACCACAGTTTCCTGAGAATTTTTCATAGCAAACATTGTGCCCATTTTAAATAAGGAAAGCAGTGGTTTCTTTCATCCTCCCAATATTATGGAGACTTTTTCTTGCAGGTGTAAAAACTGTTCTTAGAGGCTGCTTAGTAGCCTGTTAAGCTTCAAAACTTTTTTAATTTAAATTTAACATGTAGCACTGTTATTTGTGTTCCTTTCATGTACATTCGTAACATTTTCTCTCTCTCAAATAAAATTTATCATATTCTGCCTTTGGTAAGTCATTTGAGTATTTTTCTTAGCTTTTTAAATTAGAGCAACATTATGGGCCTCAAAAGATGGATTTTATGCCTTCATGTATAACATGATGCCTTCACATAATAAGAGCTCAGTAAAATTTAAAGAGGGAGGGACTGAGTGAGGAAAGAACATGGGTTGCCCTCCTCATTCTTGTGAGTTCTTGGTGGCAAGCAAGATACACACGTTATCTCAATGCAGCAGACACAAAACTGCCAAAAGAAGGAACTTTTATCCACTCACTTCACTAGCATTTTTTATATATTTATATTTCATTTCTTCCCCAAAAGATTGAAGTATGCTTGACACACAAGCTATAGTGTTAAAAAGCATTTAGAGTTGAGTCACAAATGAAAGTTATCATAAATGTTTTAGAAAACAAAATGTTAGGAATATTAGACTGAATTCAGAATCTGAGATTTTGAGTTCTGGATTGTTAGGCTATTGATAGATAAAATGTTTGACCTATATCCCCTTTAGCTCATGTTAAAAATCGAGCTTAAAAAGTTAAATGAAAGATTTTCTAAAAATAGATTCTTTTTTTTTTTTTTTTTTTTTTTTTTGACGGTGCTGGGAATTTGAACCCAGGGCCTTGTGTTTGTGAGGCAAGCATTCTACCAACTGAGCTATATCCCCAACCCCAAAAATAAATTCTTAAGAATAAAATTAAAGAAACAAGTTCAATCCCCAGTGCCCCCCAAATTTAAATTTTACCTTTTTTACTTAGAATAATTCTTATATAAATAATTGATATAATTTATGATATTGACATTTCTAAGACATAAAACAAACATTTTAAGAAGTATATATGCAATATTTTCTTTTTCAAGAATGGAAAATTTAATCATTAGTATTTATGAAACATAACTAATGTTTAAGTAAAGAACTTTTTCCACTTGACTGTTTTTCCCACTAGAATATTTTCCTACTCCCCAAATTGTAAGTAACTCAGATTTGTAAATCAATAACAGGCCATAAAAAAAAATACAAATAAAGCAGTTAAATATACAGAATTTTGAAGGACCATATATATACAGAGGAGATAGATCCTCTAAAATGAATTCTGATGTTTATGAATACCTTGACTAAATAATTTTCAATTCAATGAAAACTTCAATTATTATTATTTTAATTTATTATAGCATTATAATAGTATTACAATTAATACTTGAAAATAATTTGGCCTTTTCCTTCTAGATTGACAACTTAAAAGAACTTTAGAAGCCATTTACTTTCAACCCATTGTTATTTAGCAACATTAATCAACAGTGAAATTTTAGCTATTATTGAGGAATGGGTACTACCTCATAGTGTAAAGTGGCTTATGCATTTATAGACCAGATACATTTTGTGTCTTCTCAAATATAGAATTATTACAAGAAGTCATATGCTAACACCTTTTCCTTTTCCTGAATAAGCCACATTTTCCTCAATTATTACCTCATAAGCTAAGATACATACACCATCAGAATGTTTCATATCCTCCTTAAAAGTAGTCTATCAACAAAGTACTTATTATTCTATTAAGTATTCTATTAATTAGTATGCTATTAATTAATAGAATAATAAGTGCTTTGCAGATATTAACTCTTCTTTTTCTTTGACAACAAAAATTGCATGTAACTATACAACATAAGGTTGTGGTATACAGACTTCCACATAATTGCTCAGTTTCTTATACATACATATGTTGTAGACCCAAAGTTTTTGTTATCCAAAGTCACCACTGCTGCATTTGACTCTGCAGTTCCACTTTGACAACTCCAACATGAGTAGCAGTGTTGGAACTATACAGCACAGTATCCCTTTTCAAATCATTCTTCCTTCATATTAATTTTGATACCTTTCCCCAAATAAGTTTCTCCACAAAGATTACAGCCTGAAAACACAGTTTTAGAGGGAAACATTTATAACAAATTAGAAGAAAATCTTCATTCATTTACATAATTGTATAATTGCAAATATTACTATGAAGACTTTTAAAAATAGAATTTTCTGAAATCATATTACTAAATCACAGTTACCATCTGGGACATCTTCTAGGGCAGAGAAATACATTTGCTGAATAAATTTAATGATAATGTGATTAATAAAATAATGCCCTGAGCTAACTCTGGACATTCAGTTCTAAAGCTTTTATAACCACAATGAAAAGATATGGTTAGCTCTGGAAAGAAGAATATCCAGTTCAGCAAAGATATTAACACTTTGTCAAAGCAGAAATTTGAGAGTAGCAATAGTTTCTGAACAATAATTAAGATTTCTTTAGGATTCTTGGAATCTCTTATCTAAAACATATGAGATTAATTTATATAGTGAGAACAGTTACTTTCTAACTTGTTTTTTGAATACTGATATTCAAATATTACAGATTACCTTTGAAGTGAATTTTCAGTAGCTACAAGGGGGAAATACACTGAAATAATCAGTTAAGGATAAACAGCTTCTCCTGGACTGTCATCTTTTCCCTTGCAATCTGAAGGGTAATTTCCTGGGAAATGTATAACATTTATCAACACTCATTGTTTTTGTTGTCCTTGTTTTTACATTTAAATCTTATGGGATTAATCCTGAGATTAAATTTGCTGCTTCTGCTTTGATTACCAACTTATTTGTATTATGTAAAAATCTCAAATAGTGCTACCATTCTGGATCCACATTTACTTCTCTAACCTGTTGATTGAGTTTGGCAACAAAGATCTATCATGGCAAAGCTTTTATTTTTAATTTTGAAGTATAATGGGTCTATTAAAGTGGTTTTTCTTTTTTCTTCAACCCAAGATTCTACTTGCATAGATTTAGAGCAGCTATCATTTTTCTTATACTATAATCTTATTTTAATTTTCTTTGCAAATATTTTTTCCATTGCGTTTTCAGGTGGACATGAAGTTTGAAGGGACTATTCAGCCTCCTTCAAGGAGACAAACAGCAAGTTGTCCTTGTGTAGGATTTACATAAGTTATTCTTTGATTTAACATTATTCAGATAAATCCTCCAAACAGAGCATAACTTTAAACTGCCATCATACTGCTTTTATTTAGGTATTCATACATTTATATCACTAGGAGAGAAAAGCCAATATATTTGGCTAAAACAGTGAAGGATGACTTTAGAACAAAGACATTTGAAGCTAGTAGCTCTACTTTCATACAATGATGAAATTTAATCACTGGCTTTTTAAAGTGTTTATTGAGTACCTGCTCTTGTAGTCACTGTTTAAATCACCAAATAAGGTATGAATATTCACACCAGCATATAGTGTTAAGTGCTATGAAGTAATGATGGAAAGTGTTTTGCTAGTTGAGATGGTATTTGAACATGAACCTGAATACAGTGAAATGATCAGCCATTTATATATTTGTGAGTAAAACACTGCAGGTGGAGAGGAGTTTGCAATGAAATGACTTAAGCATTGTCTATGAGAGAGCAAAATCCAAAGGAGACCAACCCACCATGGGCTTTTTGCCTTGGTTTCAGATGAGAGACATTGATGATTTTGTCAGTAAGAGTAGAAATATTGGGAAGTGACTGCTTCTGGATATATTTTGCAGATAGAGTCACAGGATTTACTGAGGGTTGTGAGATGCGAGGAAAAAGGAAATATGGTGGAAGAATCCTTAGTTTTAGGCTGAGAAACTATAGAAATGGAACGTTAAATAAGATGACAAAGACTATAGGAGAAGAAAGTTGGAGAAGAAAATCAAAGAGTTTTATCTTGATATGTCAACTAAAGTAGTTAAATATATGAATTTGAGCTCAAGTTAGAGTCGGAGGTAGAAATTTGGAAGTTGTTGGTTCACATAAGGTATTTAAAGCAATTAATCAACAGTATAAATTTTCTAAATTTATAAAATAATAATGTATATATGATCTTTTTCCATTCACTCATCATCAGATTTTTATAAAGGTTGACTTTAAGGTAGGTACTGTGTTAGATCCTAAGAAGACAGCAGTGATTATGACTTTCAAATATGAATATATAATATTAGGTAATTCCTAGATCTCTATTCCTGGGTCTGTATTCCATGAGACTTCAAATATTAAAGTAGTTCTAAATCATCCATATCATCTGAGTTAGCACTAATATATTATTTGCTTCTTTCATTTAATTAGGTGTTCTTAATTAGATATGTCTAAGCTTTGTGAAAGCAGAAACTTTTTGGTTTTTTTTTATATCACACATGAAAACATTGTTTCCAAAATTCACTCAATTGTCATATATTTATCTGGAGTATCTAAATTTTCAGATATTTATCTGAAGTAATCCAGATGTTTCAAAAATATTAATTATAATAAGTAAAGAGTACTTATTAATTGATTACATGATCATTTTAATTGTTCCAAAGAAATAATATTTTGTTAATGTGTACCTTTAGCATAAATAACTTACCTTTTGAGAACATTAGTAAATTGTTTTCTAATATCAAAAGATTTGATCTTATTCACATTCAGTGGTGCCAGTGATTCTATTCCCATATATGTATTTTTTTTCAATTTGCAGCCAGATTCTACTGCAACTGAAAGAGCAGTTGCCAGATTAGCAGTACACCCTCTTCTGAAGAAAAAAATAGACATGCTAAAAGGTATGAATTAAATGAGTTAACTTCCGAGAATATTTTATAACATAAGCATAAATGTCTTTGAAATATTTAAAAATGTGGGAAGGTGTTTACAAATATAAAAAGTGATTCTGAAGAAAAACTGAATCTGTTTTTTCTTAAATTTTAATATAATAACATAATATGTATATGTATATTATATAAAATGCATGTATATATAACATATACATGATCAAGTTGAATATATTTGCTGTTCTGAATACTGATAAAGCTTGTATTACTTTTTGTTTAGCCATTTCACTTATTTATTTATATTCATTATAAAATAGAGAATTAAATGCTTTTGTCACAGGTTAAATGATGTTTACTTTTGAAAGCACAATTGATAACATTTAATGCATTATGACCACAGAAATTAAAGTTGCCATTTTCCGTTATTTGTATTCAGTGACATTTTTAGTGTTATTCAGAACTCCAAGACATGAATAAAGGGTGATTTTCTTTTATTTGGCAACTAGAATAGATGCCTCTGAGCCTGTCATATGAGTTAGATTTTTAAGAAATTAAAAGATTTCTTTGTTAATTCAAACCCATTTTAAATATTTCATTATAAATTCAAGTTGTCCTCTTAAATGTTTCCGAATAATTTAAGAAATCTTGTACTGAAACAGTGATATTTTATATGTTTCAATGCTGAAATAAGTCATACACTATTTTTCTTGCAGCTGCGGTCCAAGCCTTTAAAGATGCAAGACAAAATGCTACCAAAGTTGACTCCTCAAAGAATACTTCAGAAGAAAATCATTATAAAGATACTTTGTGTTCAAATGATGATGCAAGGAAATTACAGCATGAAGAAACTATCACCAGTGAGCAAAAAGTGAAAGAAGCCAAAATACTGGCAAAGAAACCAACGAATAATTCAAAGGAGAAAATAGCCAAGGTGGAACATGGACCCAAAACAGTGAACATGACAGAATCTCTGTCAAAGCCTTTGGGAAAGGATTCTGTAGTTCTTTGTGAACCTGAGCAGACACCTGCTGAAACAAAAATGAAAACATTAAGTCAAACCAAAAAAATGAAAGGGTCTGATAGCTCAGTTGGTGGTAACAGTGATAGTGAAGAAGAATTATATGAAGAGGAAAAGGAGTATTTTGATGACAGCACAGAAGAAAGGTTCTACAAACAGTCTTCTGTGTCTGAGGATAGTGATAGTGGTGATGACTTCTTCATTGGGAAAGCCAGGCGGACTCGAAGGAAGGAAAGTAGTTTCCATTCTTCAGCTAAAGAACAAAAACCCCTCCAAGTGTTATCCAAGGAAGATACACATGAAACCCATTTGAATGTAAGAAATGACAAAAACAAGCAAAGTACAGAAGCCAGGAAGTTAGAATCAGTGTTTTTCTACTCTTTATCTGGATCTAAAAGCTCTAGAAGGTAAGATTATATTTTTATTATGAAATAATTATTAGTTCTTAGTTTTTATTTTTAAATTAGAACTTTATAGTTATACTTAGTAGTTGGGTTCATCATCCTGACAAACTCATACACGCATGGAAATTGATATCAGTTCGTGATCCCCCACTTTTCCCTCCTCTCCTTCCTCCCCTCTCCCATTCTCCTTCCTCTACTCTACTTGACTTCCTTTCACTCATCTATCAATTTGTATTTTATTGGTTCTTTATATTAGCCTATCCTTCCTTCCCCCTTTTCTTTGTTTTACTCTAGCTTTTATTTGAGAAAAACATTCAATATTCAATTTCTGAGTTTGGCTTATTTCGCTTGGCATGATAGTCTCCATTTCTATCCTTCTATCCATTTATCAGTAAATGCCATAATTTCATTCTTTTTGAAGGCTAAGTAGAACTCCATTGTGTGTGTGTGTGTGTGTGTGTGTGTATACATATATCCCAATTTCTTAATCCATTCATCTGTTGATGGGCATTTGGTTTGATTCCATAATTTAGCTATTGTGAATTGTGCATCTATAAACATTGAGGTGACTATATTGCTGTAGTATGCTGACTTTAGATCTTTCAGGAAAATACCAAGAAATGGGATAGTTGGATCTTATGGTGGTTCTAGTCCTAGTTTTTTGAGGAATCTCCAACTGCTTTCCAGAGTGGTTGTACTAATCTGCATCAACAGTGTATAAGCGTACCTTTTTACCTGCAATTTTACCAGCACTTATTATTAAGATCATTGCCATTCTGACTAGAATAACTTGAAATTTTATTAGTTTTGGTTTGTATTTCCCTCATTGCTGTAGATGTTGAACATTTTTTTCACATTTGTTTGCCATTTGTTTTTCTTCCTTTCAGAAGTTTCTGTTTCGTTCTTTTGCCCATTTATTGGTCGAGTTATTTGGTTTTTGAGTTCTTTATAGTCTGGTAATTAATCCCCTATTGGAGGAGTAGCTGGCCAGGATTTTCTCCCATTCCGTAGGCTCTCTTTTCACACTATTTTAATCATTTCCTTTACTGTACAGAATTTTTTTAGATTGTTGGCATCCCACTTATTAATTCTTGGTTTTATTTCTTATATTTTGGGGATCTTAAGGAAGTTAATGCCAGCACCCATATGATGGAGTGTTGATGACCCTACTAGAAGTTGTGAAGTTTCTGGTCTAATTCCTAAGTTTTTCATCCATTTCAATTTGAGTTTTGTTCAAGTTTTTTGGGGGGTGTCTAATTTCATTTTTCTAATACAGCTAACCTCTTTTCCCAGCACCATTCTTTAAAAGACAGCAGATATAAATATATGGATTTGTCTCTCTGTCTTCTATTCTGTTCCATTGCTCTTCATGTCTATTTTAATGCCAATACAGTGCTCGTTTTGTTACTACACTACATAATTTCACCTCAGGTACTGGTGATACTTCCTGCTTTGCTTTTCTTGCTTATTATTACTTTGGCTACTCTGGATCTCTTATTTTTCCAAATGAAATTAAAAATTTTTTCTTCTAATCCTATGAAGATGTCATTGGTGTTTTGATGGGGATTACATTGAATCTGTATATTATTTTGGGTAGTATGGCCTTTTTGACCATACAAAGGCCTTTTTCTGCATCTTTGAAATGATCATGTGATTTTTGTCCTTAAATCTGTTTAAGTGATGAATTGTGTTTATTAATTTGCATATATTGAACCAACCTTGCATCCCTGGAATGAAAGTTATTTGATCATGAGGTGATCTCTCCTTTTTTATCTCTGATCTCGTTGATTTGCTTCTTCTCACCTTCTCACTCTTTTCTTTTGGTTAGTTTGACTAAAGTTTCTCAATCTTATTTATCTTTTCAAAGAATCAACGCATTCTTCATTTTATTGATTTTGGCTGTGGTTTTAATTATTTCTTGTCGTCTCCTGGTTTGGGGATTACTTTCTGCTTCCTTTTCTAAGGCTTTGAAATGGAAAATAAGCTTATTTATTTGGTATCTAATTTTTTAATGTAGGCACTCAGTGCTACCAGTTTTCCTCCTAGAACTGCTTTTATTCTGTCCCAGAGATTTTTGTGTGTTGTATCTGTGTTCTCATTCATTTCTAAGAATTTCTTGATGTCTTGTTTCTTCTTTGATCTGTTCATTTAAATGAGTATTGTTCAATCACCTTGTGCCTATGTAGTTTCTATTATTTTTTCTTGCTGATAATCTGTAGCTTCATTCCATTATGATCTGATAGGATACATAGGATTATGTTTTTGTTTTTATTTTTGTTTTTCCTAAGATTTGCTGTGTGGTCTAGGATATGACCTATTTTGGAAAAAGTTTTACATACAGCTGAAAAGGTGAATTCAGCTGTTTACTCTGTAGGTGTCCATTAGGTCCATTTGATTTATAGTGTTGTTTAGGTTGGAGATATCTTGGTTTTATGTTTTAATAACCTATCTATTGGCGATGGGTATGTTGAAATCACCTAGTATTATTGTATTGGGGTCTTTGTGGATTTAATGTCATGTAATTGGGTATGTTGATATATGGGACATAAATGTTTACTATCTTCTTGTTAGATTATTCCCTTTACTAGGATATAGTAGCCTTCTTTGTCTCTTCTAATTAATATTTGCATGAAATCTGCTTTGTCACCTTTGAGACTAGCTATTTCTGCTTGTTTTCTTGGTCCATATGCATTGAATATATTTTGCCAGCCTATTACCTTCAGTCTGTGGATGTCTTTGCCTATAAGATCAGTCTCTTATAAGCAGCATATTTTTGGACCTTGTTTTTTGATCCATTTTGCTGACCTATGTCTTTTATTTGGGGAGTTGAGATCATTAACATTCAGCATTAGTTATGGATTTGTGTTTGTGGTTTCCTCCCTTTTTTGGTTTTTTGATATATTTTATCCTGTCAATTCTCACTTACTGAATTATTTGTTTATTGAACTTCCTTTGTTTGGGAGCAAGCTTTGGGAATTGTTTTTTAATTCCTCTTTGCGCAGCTTGTCTTTGAGTATTCTTTGTAGTACTGGATTGTTGCTCATGAAGTCTTTTATTCTTGTCATGGAAAGTTTTTATTTCCCCCTCTATTTTGAAACTAATGTTTGTTTGGTATAGTAACTTTGCTGGTGATTGTTTCTTTTTAAGGTTTGGAATATCTCATTCCAGGCCCTCCTTGATTTTAACATCTGAGCAATGAAATCGGAAGTAAACCTTATTGATTTGCCTTTAACTGTGGCCTGGTGTTTCTCCCCTGTGGCTCCTAATATTCTTATTTTCTGTATTAGGCATTTTGATCATGATTCATTTGACTAGGTCTACTTAGGGTACTGTAATTCTCCTACATGTGGATGTTTATCTCATTTGTGATATGGGAAAAGTTTCTGTAACTATCTCATTGCAAATGTTCTTTATGCCTTTGGTTTGTGTTCTCTTCTATCCCAGTGATTCTCAGGTTTGATCTTTATCCCAAAGTTCTTGTGTTTTCTGGTCACATTCTTTAACTTTCCTCCTTTTATTGCCTCCTGTGTACTCAAGACCACACACTCTGTCTTCAATGCTTGAAGTTTTGTCTTCAAGGGCTGAGGTTCAGTTTTCTAATCTGTTAGTGATGCCTTCAATTGAGTGCTTTATTCGATGGATCGTGTCTTTCATTTCTAGAAGTTCTGCTTGGTTTCTTTTCACTATTTCTGTTTCTTTATTAAAATAGTCTTTCATCTCTTGTAACTTGTCTCTTAATTCCTTTCTTAGATCTTCATTTATTCATTGAACATTTTAATAAGCAGCTGTTTATAATCTTCCTCTAGGCTTTTATCCACCTATCAGTGGGATCCTTTGTTGGGGGATTATAGATTTTGTGGGGAGATTTGTTTCCCTGTTTTCCCATGTTTTGGGAGGTCTTAAACTGGTGCATTGCTTGAGGTGACTTCCTTTCCTCTTCCTTTGCACATGTCCTTCTGTGTAATTATCTTATTTGTTCTGGGACTTCTCTGTGTTTTTGATGTATGCATAGATGCCAAGTGGTGGGACCTGAGATTCTTCTCTGGTTGTTCCTTCATTCTCACCCTGTCTTGTGCGGGGAGGGAATAAGTAACTGTAGGAGGTGTGGGCCGGCTGGAAATAAAAGGCTGAAAAGTAGTATCAAGAAATAAAAACAAAAGACACAAGAAATATCTTTCAAGTGAGGGCTTGACTGTTGGAAAAGACTTGATGGGTCTGATCCTAACAAAGGGAGAAAGCCCGCAAATGCTTTATTTATAGTAAAACATGTCAAAGGAATTTATTGTAAGAAAGGGTTCTTCAAGGTAAAGAAGTGAGAGGCTGTGGGGAAGTCGGTCTGATTCAAAACTTATAACTTCTGTAGTAATTCTTCCTCCTTGGCATCTGGCGCCTTGAGACTAGTTGAGCGCACTGGTATCTCTTTGGCATTTGAACCTAGGGCTGTCTGAACCAATAAGTTCCAAAGTATCACAGAATTCTCTTTGAGGAGGATGTTGCCAAGGCAACAAAGCAGTCTCAGATTGGGGAGATTACACCCAGAGTTGTTCTATGGGCAGACACACCCACAATTTATTGCAGCTGCCATAACTCCTTGGGTTTTTGTTGTTGGTTTGGAGCTTTTTGTTTTCTCCTTTGAGTTGAAGTACTGTGAGGGAGTGTTTAGTTCAGCTGCAGAGTCTCTAAACTTGTGAACTTTAAATGTTTCAATAGGTTCCCACCACCTCAGTGTGGGGCAAAATAAACAATAGTAACTACCATTGCAAATAACAAACAATACAATGTTAAATTTGCCATCAATAAGGAGTAATGGTGGGTTCAGCATTTGTCAACAGTAAGAACAACCATGAACTAAAACTGACTTTACAGCAAATAGCAGGGGTATAGACTATATCATCCACAGCAGTAATGATTATATGAGCATTAATGGTGGGGGCAGGAATTATATATACCAATTAGTTCTGAAAGATGGTAAAATCATGTTTATTGAGGGGAAAAGGAAATGCATCAGGAAGTTAGAAAAGACTACATTTTCAAAAAGTGAACAGAATTTAGAAGAAATATGGGAAGTAATGTTTATACTGAAGGAGGGGGAAAACGGAAGCAGCAAGGTATTGGGAAAGAGAGAGAGAGAGCAATAGAATTTGACTGTTAGCAGGAGAAGAAAGAGAAACAAGAGAAATAAACAAATAGAAATAATACAAAATCAAACCAAAATATACAATCCAGTAAACCCAAACCCTCAAAATATAATGCTAGGAAACAAAAAACTGAGAGAAAAAGAAAGAAGTAAGTGTATGCTTATATGTTCCTTAACTGATCCATGCAGCCAGAATTCCACACACACATACTTACACACAGAAAGAATTTTTAAAATAATAAAATAAATTTTAAAAATTTTTATTTATTTTTTAAATATAAAATCTTAGTAAAGAATGAAGGAACTTTGTTAACCTAGATGGTCAAAATAGTAGACCAGAACTTGGGTGGTCACAGCCTACGTCCAATAGTCTTTAATTCTTCTTGAGTTTCGTATTGATAGAGCAAGGGGTAGGGGTTTTAAATCCTTCCTGTTTTTGTGTTGCTCTCTGGGCTGCTAGTTGGAGTGGCCTAAGATTGAAGATGTTTGACACAAGATTCATTTTCCCTTCTTACCTGTTTTAGGTAGGATGGATTAGGAAGTATTAAAACTTGGAGTTTTGTCCATTTGGATTAGTTCAGTGCACTCCCAGGGTACTGCTTCTGCATTTTCTGAAGTGAGTTCCAGCAGGTGGCGCTGAGGTCTCATCAGGCCTCAGGGTTTCTGTTGGGTGGTGCCTGCTTTAGAAAGACTAGATCATCCCACATCCCACTCCTAGGGCTAAAGAGTAGCTGATCTCTTCTGTGGGTCTGGTTCTTAGTAGTCTCCCAAGAATCCACTCATGGGGCACGGGACCAGTGCTTCACTCACTGCTGCCCAGAAACCTAGTGTTCCTGGACTTATTCCTTGAGCTGCTTGCTCAACCAGCCTGCTTCATCTGCTGAGTCTGTTTCTCTCGTGTTCCATTAGACCCAGTCTAGGCCCCTCCCTAGGCACCTGCCAGGATATTGTGGGTCTTTGTTTTGTTTGTTTGTTTGTTTGTTTTTGCCCTGATCTCCCTGGTCCAGTAGTCACCGCAGCCACACTCTCAACCAAGATGGCTTCTGCCTCAGCTCCCCGCGGCCAGTTGAAATACAGAGTGCCTTTTTCAAGGACCAGTGTGCAGTGCTACCTCTAGATCAGCTAAAACTAGGTGGCATTTTTTATCTCAAGTTTCTCGGTACCAAGACTAATGATCTGCCTCCCACTTGTCTTGTGATATCGCCCTGGAGGCTGTTGGGTCATCTTTCTTTGTTTATTGCACCCAAATTTCTGAGTCCCTAAGTGGCTTTGGGTGTCCAATATTAAATTTTAGTGAAATCCCACTTCCACCCACCTTCTAAGAAGCTGTACACCTGCTATCATAGCACAGCTTGGTACATATCTTTCCTTTATTTCACCATCTTCTGGACTCTTAATTCTTACTTTAAAAAGTAATATTAATATGAAATAACAATGAGGGAAGAGACTATCTCCTATGCATAATTTTAGTTTGTTCAATCCATCCTATTTTTAGACTTGATCCTCTCAAATTTTGTAGTGGGGTAACAGACAGATACACTCATGGAAATGCCACATTTGTCCAGCTTCATCATTAAACTTAAATGAGATGTTATAGCCAAATAATATTCCTACCTAACTTCCTTCATTTATCAAAATTTTGAAACTTGGAGTTAGTCTTTCATGAAAAACATTTGAAAATGTTGTACATTTCTCTCTATTTAAGCAGAACTTTCTGAAAAGAATATGGTGGGAGGTTTTTTGAGGGGGGGATTGTTTTTTGCTGTTTTGTTTCATTTTTGGTACTGGGGATTTAACCTGGAAACTTTGCCACTGAGCCATATCCCCTAGCCCTTTTATTTTTTATTTAGAGGCAGGGTCTCAGTTGCTAAGGGCCTCATTAAGTTGCTGAGGCTATACTCAAACTTACAATTCTCCTATTTCAGCCTCCCCAGTCACCAGGATTAGAGGCATGTTCCACCTCACCCATCTTGGTGGTTTATCAGTCTTTGTACTATGTAATGCTCTTGGGGTACATAAAGCTGCTTGCCCTACCAGTTGCTCCGGGCTGCTTTTTGTTTGGTGATGTTGTCATCTTCATCCCTGCTGTACTCCACGCTTTTCACAGCTTTCTGTTAAAAATCAGTAAGTTCATTTATAACCTAATAGAGTATATCTTCACATTTTAGAGTAAAGATAGGTTAGCTTCAGTAACAGCTATTATCTTCAGTAAGCTATTTTTGTATATTCGTGGGTTAGAGATTATTCTTCAATAGATTAGGAAAATGTGATGTAAAAATTTTATGAAGAAGTAAGAACATTGAAAAGACACACTATCATCTTTGGACCCTTGAAAATAATTAAAATATTTACTTACACCTCAGTCTGCCTCAAATATGTACATTTTTTTCTTGTTTGAAACTAACATATCACCATCTCTTCCCACAAAATGTAAATCTTAATTTTTATTTTATGTGTTTTATTTCTCCCTGTAATAAGACTTTCAAAAGTCTTTAGATAGCCCCAAAAGCAGAGACAAGATAAGCAGACTAGAATATTTTTCAGTTATGAACTGAAGGACCTATAAGGATAAGGAGCAGAAAAGTCCCTTATGTATCTGTGTTAATTTTGGACTCTTACAAACCTTTGATGTAGCTAAAACCTGGGCTTTATTGGGTTTGATTGTTGGTAGGATGAGGGAGTATGATAGTCCCATGCATGAGTTTTATTATCCATGTTATTATGTTGTCTTAAGATGAGAGGATTTAAATAAATCCTTTAAGTAAATCTTTTAAAAAGTCATGATGATTCATTTCTTTTTTTAGGGATTATAGAGAACAAGCTCCAAAGAGCAAAACCCCAGGTATGTATCAATGTCTGCTTTACCTCCAAATGCAAATGAGCAGTGCTTTGCCAAAGTTGAAGAATGAAAAATTATAAATGCTTACTGGCTTCAGTGAATTTATGGCACCCACAGAAATTGAAACTGAACGTATTATAATTATCAATATAATTTGTTATTTTATTGGGTTTTTGTTGTTGTTTTAGCCTTCCATGTTAGCAAGACTGTGTTTCTACTTAAATAAGACAGCACAGCATATATGAGGAGGCACTCAATAAAGATCAGTCTACAAGGGTTAGAAAGCATATGTTCTAAAATTAATTGTTCATATGAAAATTTTCAATTCAAATTGGACTGCAGTTTTTAATTTTGAAATATTGTCTTTAAGAACAAAATTGCTCCTTTAATAATTGGTTTGACAAAGGTAAAATCTGTTTCTTCTGTATGCTATTTAAATATAATTTGGTTTTATTATTTTTGCTTTCTTTTCCCAGATTTTCTGGAAAATAAACCTCAGATTGAGAATCAATTTAAAAAGAATGTACAAAAAGGACCTGGAAATACAAAGCAGCAGTTACACCTGCCTCTTCATCCTTCTTGGGAAGCAAGCCGGAGGCGTAAAGAACAGCAATCTAAAATTGCTGTGTTTCAGGGGAAAAAAATTACATTTGATGATTGATTACTTCTTCTTTTTGCTATTTGTGGATTTTTCATCTAAAAGTTATTTTCCTCCCCCTCCCCCTTAGTGGGGGAGATTTTTTTTTCTTTAATTAGACTTATTTTACCTTATATCTGAGTCAGTCTTATTGGAGGGTTTATAGAATGCTACGTGAAAGTTCAAGGTATGTTTACATATGTCTTTCAGAAATCAAGTATATACTCAAATTCATTTAGAATAGTATTCCTTGGATTATTTCTTCCATAAAAGAATTTGGGAATCATAGTAATCTTAGGATTTCTCATTTGCTTGTAGTGTGAAGTATATTTCACTGGTTTAACTTTTGTCATAAAAATAAATGCCAAGGTATATTTAAAATAATAATAGAAAAATTTGAAGAACTCCTTAGTTATTTAAAATATATTACCTTTGTTAGAAGTTATTCTTTGGAACAAAACAAAAGTAGTTACTTTATTATGGGTGTACAGAAGATAAATTATATAAATAAATATTAATTTTTATTACAGTTCTAATTGTGGTCATGTACTGCTTTACTGTTCTAAAGTAGTTTTTCAGAATGATTTGGGATTTTTAAGTTATATTTTAGTTACTTAGGCAAATTGTTTAAATGTAGCAACAAAATCAAAACTCATTTTTATATTTTACTTCGTATAAATATTTCTTAAATCAAGAATGTATACTATTTGAAGAACCATGGATTGTAATTTATAAGAACAAATTCTAGAAGGAAGAGCATTTCTTATGGCTGAGCAGAGGAGACTCACCAAGGAATGGCTTTTCAAAGGAAAACAGCGTTTTAAAAATTGCTTCAGTTGCTTCACTTTTTGCTATTTTGGAAGAAATGAAAGGTTATTTGTTGACTAAACAGTGCTAACTAAATTCCATGTTTCCTGCATGTTAATGCTGTTAATGACAGGAAAAGTCATCTGGTTAGCTGGAATTAGTTGTCTCAAGAGTAATTTCTTCCAATTTTAAGAGCTTAAGAATTTAGGTAACTAGAACAATGGAATTTAAGACATCACGTAAGAAAAAATTTGTTTTACTTTATTGAGTGCAAAAATTATTTCACTTCTTTTAAATTTTTATTTTAATTTTAGAATGACAAAAAAAAAAAGTGAAAGAAAATGTCTCTGTGCCTACTACCTACTTCATCTTTTCCAAACTGTGAGTTTGAGAGTTTATTCTCCAGACTATCAGGTCTGCCAGGTCTGCCCAAAACTTCTTACCCCACTGGCAGGAGCTAAGAATTAGGGTCCAACTAAAGTTGGAGGGAAAAGTTTTACATTTGTTGGCTGCTAGGTTTTGTTATGTGGAAAATACTATTGAACTTTCTTCTGGAATGTGGTAAAGTTACTTCAAATCATATTTGTCCTTTAAGAATAGGTCTAGAACAGCCATTAGGGGACATTTGACAACATCTGGAAATTGTGTTGTCACGGAATGAGGATGCAAGGGAAGGGGCTACATCTAATAGATACAGGCCAGGTATGCTGCTACGCTTTCTACAGTACATAAAAGATAGAATTTTCCAGCTCAAAATGTTAGCAGTGCTGAGGTTGAGAAGCCCTGATCTGGGATACATTTGGCCCCACTTATTTTGGGACATTACCTTTCTAATAATTCTCCCTGGTAATTTGTCTATTAAGAAATCTTTCTGTTGTGGCTAGTACACACAAAACTATTCCTAGCCTTTTGTAAGCTCTTGAGATTGATCTTGCTCATTTCTAATGTTTTTGTTTGTTTGTTTTTGTTTTCCTTTGACTTTGGTGGATTCTTCACATACATTGCACAAATCAGTTTTCTACCACAGACTTGAGGGAACCCTTCTGGATATATCAGGAGCACATTCTCTCTTTACAGCTTCTTCCTCTACAATATACTTTGCCTTCATAAATTTTAATTACATTGTACTACCTGAACTCTGAACTCTCCTTTTCAGTTCAGTGAGGCCATCAAGCTCTTTGGGGGTTCTTTCCTTTTTCTCTGTAGTTGGAAACTCTTCACACAGTAAGCTGGTATACTGTGGCACTGGATTCATTTGTTTTCCTTCTCTCAGAACTTGCTATCTTGTGCTGCTTATTGTTCATTGTCTAAAGAACATTATTGTATATGTTTTGTAGTTTACTAGTTTAACATAGAAGGGCAAATTCAATTTCTTATTCCAAAGTTAATAAGAAATAGAATTCCTTCCTTATTTATTTTGATACTCAAATTTTGCTTAATTTGGCTAATGGGAGTTTTGTCAACTATCACCTGTGTCCTTTTGACATGTAAGTTCTTTCTCTTAACAGTGAGGAAGCTGGCTCTCATTTTCTACAATATATTTACGTATTTGTTCAACCCTAGAATACACAAAAGTCCATCTCAGAATCGCTAACAGATTCCTCTATAAAAGAGAAGCCAACTAGCCAAAGTTCAGTATTTTTTTAGAGTTCTTTTTTTTTTTCTTTAATCTGAAGGCATACTGATGTTATATTTTGTTTTGTTTTGTGGTCTTGGGAAATTGAACCCAGGGCATCGCACATACTAGGCAGTCATTATACCACTGAGCTATATCCCCAGCCATTTTATTTACTTCGAGACAAGATCTCACTAAATTACCCAGACTTGCTTCAAATTTGCAATCCTCCTCCTTCAACCTCCCAAGTAGCTGGTATTACAGGTGTGTACTGCCACATCCAGTTTGATCTTTAAACTCTGACAGTTACCTGGAGTATTACCATCCAGAATAGCAGAATAAGACCATCTAAAAATTCTCTCCTTAAAAGCAATAAGAAAATTGTCTAAACTATTAGATCAGAATTCAGAAGTTAATCCAAGACTTACATCAATCCAAGGAGTATTTATTCAAGAAAAATGTCTGAGTCTCAATAAAAACAATGATTGTTCTGCTATCTTCCCTTGTCACATTCCTATTCCCTACTTTCTTCCATTATGGCCTTGAGAACCAAAAGCCCCAAATAAGTAAAAAACAGCAGACTAGCAAACACCAGAGGGGAAGAAACAGAGCTGGAGTTTCTCCAAAGACATTCTCTAAGAATTATCCTTATTTTGATCTGCTTAGTTGTGTCCTGGAAGACCATCTCTTACAAGGCTGTCTGTTTGATGTAGTCAGAGCTTGCTCAGAGTGATAACTCTTCTCCTTAAGATAGCTTTTCAGAAACAGTTAGAGGCAATTGTGTAACATCATCTCAGTGGATAATTGAGTTAAAACCTAAGTTAATCAAAAAGCTTAAAAGAATATCTGGGGAAATTAACTTAATACCCATTGGGACTTTAACAATTTCTGACATATTCCTTGGAATCAGTGATAATGGCAGATTCATAGGACTGTACACAGACTCAGGAAAGAGCTGAGAAGATGCTGAATTCACAGCTGACTGACTTGAAGATGCTTCACAAGCAACATGTGAAGGCTAAGGGGAGTTGTCACCTTCCTGGCTAAGTGTTGTGCTCCCTTTTTGAAAATTCATCTTTAATTTGATATTTGGAAGGTTCTTATTTCTGTTCTCCTGGTTATTTTTGTACTTATACCTTTTTTAATGACCTTAGTCCCCTGTTTTTTAAATTCAGAATCTGAATTATCCACATTTAATGACATTCTTTTTTTATCAGTTGCCTAAATATTAGTTAATGTATTTACTCTGCTTTCCTTTTAACACCTTTCCTTCTCCGAATTTTAGTTGCATTATTTTTACTTCATTAGAATTATTGAACATGACATAACATCATGTATTATTCTTCTACTGTGGCACCACCTTAGTTTTAATCTTAGATTTGCCATTAAGAGTGTTGAATACTAAATTTCTGAAAAGTTTCCCTGGTGTTTTGTTTGGATGAAGTTCATTTTCTAGCAGATTTCTCAAAAAAGAACTCATGGAAAGAATTTTTTGAGCTCTTGATGCTTAAAACATTTTCAGTGGTTTTGAAACATATAGAATTGTGACTAGATCTTGGGATCATAGCTTTCTCAGTGATTCTGCCCCTTTTCCTTGTGGCAGCTGAACCTCCTATGAATCTCAGGAGTTTTTTACTCCTCTCCCAGATATAGGAGACCTACCTAATACTCTGGGCACAGGCTGGTTTCTGCCTCTTCCTGGGAGACCAGGTTTGTTTGTGTTAGTTTTTCATTTACCCTTCCTCAAGGCACCATGCATCTTCACCTGTCTCCTGGGTGACAGTGTTTGATTTCCTTCCTGTGACATAAGGTTAACTTCAGTGAGTAAGAAGGGTAGAATGCCCAGGGGAATTTGTACATTTCCTACAGCATCCCGCTCCTCTTTCAGGCCTGCACTGTCAAGGGAAGTTTTCTTGGATAAAACTATTATTTTATTGGTTAAACTTATTTGTCCCTGCAGGTCAAATTCTAGTGGTTTTTGTATTACACACTACCCATCAATAAGCTGTTGGTTATTTGGAAATCATTATTAGCACCATTACCCAAATTTTTGCTATTTTACAATTCATGTTTCATTCTGATTTATAGTGTCTTCCAATCCATGGACTGTTGTATAACATTCAGCCTCTCCTTGGTTTTCAGTTTGTTCAGGTTAATTCTAATTATTCCAACTCGACATGCATACTGTTATGGGTGAGATATGCAGTGTCACCAAAAAGATCATGATTAGATTATGAGAGCTGTAACCTATTCAGTGGGTTAATCTATTTGATGAACTAAGAATTTGAAAGGACAACTGTACTGGGTGATAATTCTGGGCAAGTAGGGTATAGCTGGAGCAAGTAGATTATTGGAAGTATGCCTATGGGGTTTAGTCAGTAGCACCTTGCTCCTTCTGCTTCCTAGCTGCCTTGAATTGAGCAGCTTTCCTTCTTCACCCACTTCCACCATGATGTTCTGCCTCACCTTGGGTTCATAGCAATGGAGGCAGCCAACCATGCACTGAATCTCTGAAACCATGAGCCCAAAGTAACATTTTCTTCATAAGTAGTTCTTATTCAAGTATTTTGATTACAGAAATGAAAAGCTGACTGACACACATACCCAAAACATCAAGTCATATTGAACAGATAAAGTGCAGGACTAGGAGAGAAGTTCATTGTGATACATTGGGCTCATATTTGGCTGAATTTATGTGGTATGATCAATTTGGAGTTAATGCTTTCAATTCCCTTTTACTGCATGTACAGAACAATTTCCTCTTAATTAACATGATGTTTGATTTTTGGTTTTAGTATGTTTTAGTAGAAATAGCCAGGGACAGATTCTTCAATGGAACATATCTAAGAGGCAAACTATCCAATGGGTACATTTTCCCTTATCTCTGTTTTGTATGCTTTCTCCTGAGTGCTATAGGTTTATCTCCATTACTTTAGGAGTGAATGTGAAATTTCCTTATTCTTAAACTACCAGGACTTCATAGTCTCAAATTAACTCACACTGAACTGTAGCAATTCATCAAAAAGTTTATAACTGTAGGGCAATTTCATCTTCCTTCTGTGTTCTTTCACAAGTGAGCCAGTTATTACCTTGTCACTTATTGGAAGTATCTGTACTTCATTAGATCTCTGACTGGTTTTTTAGTACCTCATTTCTCTGGGTTCAAGACAAGTTATGATTTTGAAATTTATCCAGTTAAAATTTTTAGAGAGTAATGACCTTTCCAGCTTCCTATATTCCTTGTCTGACGTTCATCTTTATATTATCCTTTATGTTCTAGTAGTGTTTTATGTAATCAAATTAATTCATTTCAGTGTTGCCATCTGGGCTTTGTGTCTTCTTAAGAGAGCCTACCTTTATTGGAAAAGGCAATCTGCCATAGCCTTGAACATCCCTGTGTCCTTCCTAAATATGCCAAGAATGCAAAGCCGTTTGCTCTTCTTCTGGGTTATTTTTCAGGGTTGCATTTGTACTGACCAATCTTAGGGATGAGTAACACTTCCCTAGGACAAAAATCAGTCAAGCTTGGTATTCCTCTTCTACACTGCAATACAACAGATGCAGGTATCCAACAGTGGTCCTTTGTGGTTTCCTCTGTAGGACACCGGAGAATACTGGCATATATGAAAGGGTTAACCCAGCAGGCTTACTTAGTCTTCACATTCCCAAGATTTGCCTACCTTTCAGACTAGCTTTTGTTCTGCCTGGTAAGAATGTTTTTGTATGTATAAGGCCTTGAGCCATCTGATACTAATTTCATGAGATGGTTTATCTGACAATTTATGATAAGTACCTGTCTGTGCAGTGGGAGAGTGGACACTGAGTAGCTGAGGTCAGTTATGCAAGTGATTTATGCCTGTATGATTAGCTCCAATTAAAAAAAAAAAAAATGGACATCAAGACCCAGGTGAGCATCCTACTTGGCAACACTTCTCATAGGTTGTGCCATATCATTGCGGAAAGAATTAAGCACATCCTGAGCAAAGCCTGTTTTAAGGACTGACTTCTGGCCCACTCCTGGTTGACAACCACTAAGCCGATAGACCACAGGATGCCAAATTGATCAAATAGTTAATGCTAATAATGTGATTTCTATTGTTCTGAGAGGCTGAAGTCTGAGTAACTGAAGTCCATCATGTTGGCAATTCATACCTAAGTGATTGACCCCCCTGGGCATCAAGGTTCAGCTAAGCTTCCCAGATCAGCAACATCTCATGCATGTTGTCACATCATTGCTAAGAATGTGTGTATATGACTCCATTGGGAGAGGACACATGGAAACTTGTACCTGCTATTCATTCCATGCACCTTTTCCATATAATGATTTTAATCTATATCCTTTAGCATAGAAGCCATTCTGTAAGTACAATAGCATTTTCTGAGTCCTACGAGTGTTTCTAGTGAATCAGTAAGCCACAGAGTGGTCTCCACCTACCCCATCCAGTAGGGACCCTATCCAATAGGGAACTGGCATAAGCATCACGCTCTGGATATTGCCTTTGCCATAAGTAATAAAATCTCTTGTCTCTGATCCAGGACCTCATGTCTCCTGCCAGCATCCATGGAAACTCTCATGCCCTATAAAATTCATGTCATGCCCAAATAATCCTACTAGATTTTCCTCCAGTGCTATATTTTCCTCTAGGTTTACATTTAAGTCTTTAATCCATGTGGAATTTATCCCTGTGCATTCTGGCAGAGATCAGCAAATGAATAATTAGTACTCAACTAATCTACATTTCCCATTTTCTCTTGAAGTTAGGTTTGGGTCGTGTGACTTAAGAATTGCATAGGTGTTAACTAGAATGTGGGGAGAAATTTAAATAAACCACTTCCGGGTCTAGCCCATAACATCTTTTCTATTCCTCAACGGAGTGCCAACTCCAAGCAAGACAGTAGATGCCACTCCCCACCTTTAAAATGGAGGAATAACAACTCTCAGCCTGAAGAACTGTGAGATGCTTTCCTCCACTTATGCAATTTGGACTTAAGTGACCACTGAAGGAACATCTATTGTGTTAAGCCACTGAGATTTTGAAATTTTAAAAAGCAGCAGAAGTGGAATCATTCTGATGCAGAAATTGTCACTGGAAGAATGATGCTTCTTGGGGGGAAACCTCATATGTAATTTAGAGTCCAAATGGAAGTTAGTATCCAGGGCTAGAAACTGGAGATTCATGTGCTACAGGGACAAAACAAAGGGGTCATTTGTAATTACTTGGAAAGTGAACCACCTACCTCCTAACCCAGGAGCTCTAGGGGACAAGATTAAAAATGGGGTTTTTGGTTGTCATTATTTGCATTTATCAGAGAGATTTTTTTTTTAATTGGAGGTGAACTATGGCAATCATTTGCTTGTTTGCAAGTAAAACAAAAAGCGAAGGGATGGAAACTCTATTGCTTATATTCCCAAGTGATAAGAAATTGTGTGCAAAGTTTCATTAATACTTCCAGCTTCAGTTCTTCCTCCTCTGCTCTTCCTCTCCCTCCTCCTCAATAAATAACTCCCCACCCCCACCCCACTCTCCAAAAAGACTTCCAGAGCCAGCATAGATAGGAGTAAGGGTATAAATTTCCTCATAAACATGATAGCGTTAAGGCGTGGAGGAAAAAGGAAAGAAAGAACACAAGCTTGAGAATTATATTTAGGAAAGAACCTTGGGAGCTGCTACACGTGTATGTGATTGACAGAATACCTCTCAAAAACAATCTGCTTATTTGTAACACCAAAGAAATTGTAAGACTGAACTTCAGAAGCCTTTGAATTTTCCATCATTAAAAATATTTGGGGGCTTCTAAACTTGCTCAAGGAAGAAGTGGGTCATTAAAGGCTCCCAAAGGACATTACTCTCCACATCATTTATTTCAGATGTGACTTAGGGTGATAATGGAGAACCCCAAGAGGATGTATCCAGCACTATGAAGAACAATGAACAAGTAGCTCTTTTCTAATAGCAAACTGAAATCAAAGAAATGTTCTCATTTCCAGTCAAACTGCCTGCCAGACTGATGTCATAACTACTACAGACACAAGCCTTTTCTGTCCACCATGTTCTATTAGATGGCATTTCTTAAAAAATCTCACCCTACTAAGTTGGGCCTAGTACTCTGTTGTTCTCTAATTAGTTGCATTAAAAAAAAAAAAAAATAGTGGGGGGGGGGTCTGCTTCTATGAATGGGCCTAAATTATAGAATTGTAGAACAGATAATACATACAAACACGTTCAGTAGTCTAAGTATGATATCATCTTACAGAAATTAAGTAACCTTAAGTTAGATACTGGAATGTTGTTTGTACTTTGAACATGTGTTTCTCTTCAAGGGAAACTTGTTTTGAAAGAAAGTCATTCTCCATGATGTTTTCAGGATAAAATTAAAAGGATGTTTTCAGTAAAGACGGCCAAAATTTGGAGGGTCAGCGAAAGGAAGAGGGTTATTTGTGTTTATTTTTAAACTAAACATGGTATGAATACTCAATAGTTAGACTAACTATCACACACAGGAGTTCACAGCCTTGACATACACTACCAACAGCCAATTGAGCTCATGTCTGAAATAGGTGTGAATTGTTCTTAAATGTTTTAATCACAGGCACCACCTGTGATAAAAGAAAGGTCATCAGACACTATTAGACATTTAGATTTGTAAGCATTATAATTACATTGTTAATATACTTAGATTTACTTTCTTGAGCATTTGAATTTATGTTCTTCACTTGGATAACTACGAGGCTATCTCCCTCAATCTTGCAGGTGTCTGCCCAAATATCAACTGATTATTCCTTCCTGCTTGCTTTACTTTTCTTCTCTGCTACTCACCTAACATCTATAGATTAATGTGGGTTTTCAGTCTCCTTCATTTAGAACGTAGGTTTTGTGAGTAGAAGGAATTTGTTTTCTTCCCTACCATGTCCCAAATCGGAACCGTGCTTAGTACATAGTAGGTTAAAGGTTTTCTAAAACAACAACAACAAAATCCTATAAATATTTGAATAAATAGTCACGGCTATATGCAAGTGTTTTCAGTTTATCAGTGAATCCAAATGGCTGAATAGCTTCAGCTACCATTTAAGAGGCTTTTAGAATAATTCATAGGAGAGAAGTGGCTTGGACTGGGGTAGTAGGAGTGCAGAATGAGAATAAGAAAGAAGGTGATAGATGTGATTATAGAGGAAAAGATATGAATTAGTCCTCTAGAGAAAGTATGATGGAGTAATTGAAATAATAAGAAAGCAGCATGATTACTGAACAGCATTAACGTACCATTTGAAGTTTTATCATCATTAATTTGAAGTGAAAATAATCAGTATAGCTATTTATTTTTCCTATGACCTACTGTTTTTACTATATTTATTTTGGGCTCTTAATCTGATTTGTTACTGGTTTGTAGTTTTTCTTGCATTAAGAAAGTAGCCCTTTGCCTACCATGATTTTCCCAAAAAATTCCATTTTGCTATTTGTCTTTTTTTTCCAAACAATTTTTTCATGTTATAAATGGGTCTGATCTTTTTTTTCTTCTAACTGGTTGTTGTTGGTATATGTGAAGGCTATAAACGTCTATATGCTGATTTTCGTACTGACCTTACTTCAAACTCTGTTTTTAATATTTACTCGGTTGTTGATTTACAAGTTAAAATCATACTGTCTAAATATAGTAATAGTTTTACCTGTTCCTTTCTAATTTTATAACTTTTTCTTGCCTGATCTGAATAACTAGTAACTCCAGTAAATAAAACAATAGCATTAAAATGAACCTCCTTGTATTTTTCCAACTTTAATGAGAATGTTTCAAAGTGCTTCCACATAACTAGAAATTGACTTTTAGATTTAGATATGTGTATTTTAAGATGTTAAGCTCTATTTCTCTTTCTGAGGTATATTTTTTAAATTCAAAAATGAATGTCAAGTTTTATTAAATGCCTTATAAGCATCTCTGAAGATAACCATATATTCTTCCTCTTCAGTTTTTAAAGATTTCGTGGAACAACAACAAAAAATTGTGCTTGGTTTATTTTGATGTATCCACCATTTTTTCTTTATTAACTTATCTGTTAAATTTTCATCTGAACTCAATTTATATTTTTCTTTAAAACTAATTCATTTCAACTGTTTTAGTTATTTCTGTAAATTTATTTTACTTTCTTCTTATTTTTCAAATTTGTATTTTTTTCTAGATTATTTAACAGTTTGCTTAAGGGAGGTAAACATTTTTTCTTTGTGTTCTTTTATATGTATCCCATAGACTTCAATATATTGTTAATTCTAGGCCACTATTTTTATTTATTTTTACCTTTTCTTTTCCAGTAGCACTTCACATGTTTTTCCAGTTTTCCTTCTTTGCTCCTTTGTAATTAATTTTCTTTTAAATTTTAAAATAATATTATTTTAGAATCTAAATTAATCTCAGTAACTCTACATACATTGACCTCAGAACTCCATCATTTTTTTTATCTTACCTACACTTGCATTTGTGTCAAATATTTTAATTTGACTTTTAATTTCATCTTCAAACTAGACATTGTCATTGTGGCTTTAAGCAGTCAATGCTTATATAGCACCAGTCACATGTTTATCAATTTCTTCATCAATTTTTGTCTTCTGCTTTCTTTCTAATGTTGCTTTTCTACTTTCTAAAGTATGTAATTTTTAATGGTAAGCCCTTTCAGGCTTTATCTGTCAGAACAATGTCTCACTCTCAAATGATAGTCTTGGTTAATAATTATTTGCTTCCAATACTAAAAGATATCTATTTTCTGACTTCCTTTGTTCCTATGGAGAAGTCTGCTGTTACTTATCATTTTGTTCTTTTTGAGCACTTTTTGAGTGATTCTTTTATAATATAAAATATTTTTATTTCTTAAGAGGTTATCTTTATATTTGTTTTTATAGTATGCTTAATAGTACTCATTGTTTTAACAAAGGTGAGAAAACTTTTCCTCTAACAAATGAAATAGTCAATATTCTGTGTTTTTCAGACCAGAAATTATGTGTGGCAACTACTCAACTGTGGTTTTACAAAAAAAGCTTTTACACATTAATAGGTAACCAAATTAGTGTGACATGTTTCAGTAAACTTTATCTACAAAAACAGATGGAAGACCTGATTTAACCTGTGATCCATATTTATCAACCTTTTCTTTAGACAGTATCTACTTACAGCCTTTTCTGATTAATAAATAAATTAACCATTTTTTCTTCCTCGCAGCCCCATTCCTCCATGACTGAATATTAGTTGGTAGTATTATCTTTCTTAGATTTTTATCTTTATTTTTGTTAATTTAAATATAGACAAATGAGTATATTTATGTGCTTTTAACCTCAGCTATAAAAATATGAAGAAATGGTAAACTTAACTTTTTTTTTCCTTCCTTCTAAACATTTGTTAATTATTCCTTTATCTTCCGAGGACTTACAGCGTTTGTATTCTGTTCTATCACCCTAATCTTCGTGGGTTAAGTGCCTTATTAAAGGTCACATAAAGGGTAAGTGGTAAAGTTCAGATGTGAACTTAGCCCGTTGTTAAAAATTATATCATACTGCCATCGTTTTAGCCTCTTCAGGCTGCTATAACAAAATCCCATAGATTGGGTGGCTTCTAAATAACAAATATTTATTTCTCAGGTTGGGTAGCCCAACATCAAGGTACCAACAGGTTCAAAGTCTGACGAGGCCTTTTCCTCTTAGATTATGCCTTCTTGTGGAGTCTTAACATGATGGCAGGAACAAAAACACTCCTTTGTTCCTCTTTTATGAGGGTACTAATTGTATTCATAGGGATTCCACCCTCATGATCTCATCACCTCCTGAAGTCCCCACCTTTTAAGACGTTAGCATTTCAACACATGAATTTTAGGGTTAGGAGATTAGGATTTCAGCATATGAATTTTGGAGAAGACATTCAGACCATATTTTTCTGAACTTGGACAATCCTAATCCTTACACCTAACAAAGATTGTTGGAGTGGGAGAAGCCAAATCATCTATGAATATTGATGTGAAAATAGCAAAAAAAATGAAGTAAACCAGTTTCTATATGTTATTGAAAGTTGACCATCATTACCATAGTTAAATTTTAGGAAGTGAATTTTTTTCTTTTTTTTCTTTGTTCTTTTTAGTTATATATGATAGTAGGATGTATTTTGACATATTATACATACTTGGAGTATAACTTCCCACTCTTGTGGTTGAATATGATGTGGAATTTCACTGCTCATGTGTTCATATATGAACATAGGAAAGTTATGTCAAATTCATTCTATTGTCTTTCCCATTCCCCACTCTTTTCCTCCCATTCCCCCCTGTCCAAATGGGTGAACCTCCACTCCTCCTCACCCCCACCATTGTGAGTCAGCATCTGCATATCAGAGAGAACATTCAGCTTTTGGTTTCTGGGGATTGGTTTATTTCATTTAGGGTAATAGTCTCCAGTTCCATCCATTTACCGGTAAATGCCATAATTTCATTCTTCTTTATGGCTGAATAATATTCCATTATGTATATGTACTACATTTTCTTTATCTAGTCATCTATTGAAGGGCACCTAGATTGGTTCCATTGCTTAGCTATTGTGAATTAAGGTGCTATAAACATTGATATGGCTGCATCACTACAGTATGCTGATTTTAACTCCTTCGGGTATATGCTGAGGAATGGTATAACTGGGTTAAATGGTTGTTCCATTCCAAGTTTTCTGAGGAATCTCCATACTACTTTCCAGAGTGGTTGCACCAATTTGCAGTCCCACCAGCATTGTATGAGTGTGCCTTTTCCCTGCGTCCTTGCCAACATTTATTGTTACTCGTATTCTTGATAATTGCTGTTCTGACTGGAGCAAGATGAATTCGCGATGTAATTTTAATTTGCATTTCTCTCATTGCTAGTGATGTTGAACATTTTTTCATATATTAGTTGACCATTTGTATTTCTTCTGTGAAGGTCTGTTTAGTTCTTTTGCCTATTTATGGATTGGGTTACTTTTTTTGGTGTTAAGATTTTTTTAAAAAAATTTTTTTAGTTGTAGATGGACACCATCCTCTGTTTTATTTATTATTTTTATATGGTGCTGAGGATCAAACCCAGTGCTTCACACATGCTAGGCAAGTGATCACTGAGCTACAATTCCAACCCCAAGATTTTTAAATTCTTTATATATCCTGGAGATTAATGCTCTATATGAGGTGCAACTGGCCAAGGTTTTCTCCCATTCTGTATGCTCTCCATGTTCTTGATTGTTTCATTTGCTGTAAAGAAGCTATTTAGTTTGATACTGTCCCATTTATTGATTCTTGCACTTTAGGAATCTTATTGAGAAATTTGGTTCCTAAGCTGACATGATGGAGATTCGGGCCTACTTTTTCTTCTGTTAGGTGCAAGGTCTCTGGTCTAAGTCCTTGATCCACTTTGAGTTGAGTTTTGTGCAAGGTGAGAGACGGGCATCTAATTTCATTTTATTACATATGGATTTCCAGTTTTAGGAAGTGAATTTATTAAATGCATACTTCAGTAAAACCAATAAAAATCATTTTATTCTAATATAAAAATCAAGAGAGATTTATGAATATTAAAGTCTATCCATTTCTAAGCAAAGCATTTAAAAATCTCGGAAAGGAAAGATGATTTCTCAACATGAAAATGGTTATCTTAGACTAATAATATTCTAATCAATGAATAAATATTGGAAGTTAAAACTATAACAAAGATGGCCCTTACCATTTCATTTGTTCTGAAAGTTGAAATTCATGCAGTTAGAAACAAAAGAAATATGATAGGTATAGCTCACTGGAAAGGAAGAAATCAAATTAACATTGAGTGTTCCACTGCCTCACTGTAGGGAAATTTCCCACTGATTTTATTTAGTTCTCAATTAATCAAGGGTGAAGGATTTGCTGTGTTCTGTTTAATGGCCTCATCTTCATATGAGTACCCAAGTCTCCTTGCCCCTTTCTTCAGGTGGACTCATAGTTTACCAGGACTATTGAACCACAGGCTACTTACAAGTGAAAAACCAGAGAAACTTTCACCTTGCTTCCAGAACCTCCGAAAGTTTTCGTCCTTCCTCTTTCTGCCCAGTCAGTTCAACTTCCCTTTCATACCTCTCTCTCTCTCTCTCATTCTCTGACTCTCCCTTTTGTACAGGTCTAGTTTTATTTGTCCTTTTGCAAGAAGGGAAAAAAAAAAAAAAAAAAAAAAAAAAAAAAACAGCACTATAAGATCTCTACAAGAGTTTGTTCAGCAATTTAAGGCTAAGGTTTTTGTTTTTTCAATCTATATTCTTGAATGACTCTGACCTGGGGTGGAAAAATAACCAAGAGTAAGTGAGAAAGAAGAAAGGACAGAAGATACCCAGAAAACAACAAAATAAGTACTACTAACTAGCTCTGCCACATTTGCAACCAGGATCCTATATAGGGTACAAAGGGTTCTTTGGCAAGCACTCAGGAGATATTAGTTACTAATTCTTAAGAAACTCATTTGGCTGCCAATTAATCATTTCTAACCATTATCAATTTTTTATGACTTTGGGTATGATTAAAATTTTAGAGGCTTCTCATTCAGTTTATCTAGCCTGGGCCTAGAGCTACCTAATGGTTAGCACTGGACACTATGATTAACAATTCTGTGGGAGAGGACATATTTTCCCTAAAGGAAATTGGGTTATGAATGTCTTTTAAAAAATAGGAAGGCAAGGTATTAGCCAAATAATAGCAGCTTTCCACTGTAAATGTAATTAAAAAAATGTATATAAGTGAATCTATAAAAGAAACAAGCACCTTTATAAATAGAGATGTAAAGTCTCTCTGTGCACGAGAGACAACTACTTTTCTCCTAGGGAGTCAATAGATCTAAAGAAAGTGGCTGTCTAGTTTGACTGGAGTAAAGAATGCAAGGTAAGTGACAGGATATGAAAGCGAAGCAAGCAATCAGGGCCAGATAAATGAAGACCTTGAATGTCATTGACAATAGTTTATAGGAAATTGAGAAACCAAATTGAAAATTTAAAAATTTGAAGAAGAAAGTTATGCAAAGCATGTATTATAACCACCTTGCCAAGTGTCCTTAGCTTTCTTGTCTTTCCAGTAACTAAACTCTTTGAAAATGTTCTAGGTCAAAATTTTCCCATGATATTTCAAATCAACAGATCATTTGTTTAAGGTTAAAATTACACTTGACCGTAATAGGGGGAAAGACTCATGCACATGACAAAAACAGCTCCAAAAACAACATTTCAGCTCTTCTTGTGAAAGAGCACAGCACCTTAAATATCTTTGATGAGGTTCCAAAACTGTTTCAAATTCTAAAAGAAAAAAAAAAAAAGGTTTGTTATCAGGTTAAATATTATTTTGTTTAATGAATGAAGTGCATTAATGAAGGAAAGAAATAGTTCCATCGAAATGAAATAACAAACATTACTATTATGTAATTCGCTCAGTACTTTAAAAAAATCACTTACTTTGGTAATGAATGTAGCAGTGATCATTAATGACTTAAAATGAGTAGGTGAAGAATATTTGATTTGGAATTTTGTCGTGGATGGATTAGACAGCGATGGTCCCATTGATCATCGTTTTCTTATTTGTTCTTTTTAGGTATACATGACAGTAGAGTTTTTTTTGATATATTATGCATGCATGGAGTATAGATTATTCTAATTAGGATCCCATTCTTGTGTTTGTTCATGATGTGGAGTTTCACTGGAGGTGTACTCATACATGAACATAGGAAAGTTACGTCTGATTCTTTCTACTGTCTTTCCTTTTCCCATCTCCCCTCCCTTCCCTAAAAAGATAGACAGCTGGATACATGATGGGCATCCATGTATTATACAGTTATGAAGGACACAATATAAATTATGAAGGACACAAATCAAGTCTTCTTGATCCCCCAAATCAAACTAACTTACGTCTGGTTGAGCCTGTAGATATGATGGGTTTTTTAATAGTAAATACAAGAACAGAGGAATATTTTAAATGACTCCACAGTATACCATCAGCAAAATCCACAATGTGGAGAATTATGCAGGACAAAATACCTATTTTTTCTCATACATTAATAACAAGAAAAACTTGTAAAAGTTAAATGTATGTATTTTAGAGACTTAAAGCACATAATAGCCAAATTCAATGTGTGAACCTCATTTAATCCTGATTCACACACACATAGAAAAAAAAAACTTGAAAAAAGTTACTGAGAAAATGGGTGAAATTTAAATACAAGCTAGAAAATGTACTCTACTGTCATGTATAACTAAAAAGAACAAATAAAATAATAAAGAAGTACAACCTAGACATTTGGTAATATTAAGGAAATGCTAATGTTTTAAGTGAGATAATATGGTGGTGTGGTTTGTTGGAATGAATCTAACCTTTTAGTGATACCCACTGATGAATTTAGATAAAATTATACTTGTCCTAAATGTGCTTTGAAATGATAGAATGAGGAAGGGGTTTGAGAAATAGTAGATAAAGGAATAAAAGAAACAATATTGACTATGTGCTGGTGAATGCCCATGCTGGTTGATGTGTACATGGAGAGTCATCAGATGGTTCTGATTTTCTATATGTTTGAAAGCTTCTGTTAGAGAATAATGTAGGCTATCACTAGAGAAAATTCAGAATGTGCAGAAAAGAATAGGAAGGAGAAATGGAATCTTTTATTTTTCAAGGCTTCAGAGTAAACCACTACTAAACTTTTGTTGCACTCTCTCAGCCTCTTTTTTGCGGCAAATGCGTCCAACATAAACATGCATAAACACAATTAATCACTGTCTATATTAGAACAGAGCATTTTGTAACACAAAATTTGAAACACAATCTTAAGTGATGCCACATAATTCTTATAGTAGTATCAAAAATTAACCTTTATGTGGATATTTCTGATGCTTAAAATGCTTTAATAATGCTTCATAAAGCTTTATCTGTGCATTTGATAATTTCAAGATAGGTTCCTCAAAATTTAATAATTGCCCAAATAGAATTATTTAAGCTTTTTAAAAAAAATTGCTGTTGTTGTTATTGTTTTGGGGTACCAGGATTTAAACCAAAAATTCTTAACAACTGAACTACATATCCAGACCTTTTTTTATATTCTCTTTTAAGACAGGGTCTCACTAATTTACTTAGGACGTCACTAAATTACTAAGACAGACCTGGAATTTGTAATCCTCCTGCCTCAGCCTGGGATTACAGGCATGTACCACCACACCTACCTTAAGCTTATATATATTTATGGTCAAGTTACTTTCATGAAAAAAGGCATAAACTTATATATTTAAATATTTTATTAAAATACTAATCTCTGATATCCTTGATAGCATTAAAAGGCAATGTTACTTAATTAAGTGTTTAAATATAATACTCAATCTTCCTATAGAATAATTAGCATGTTTCTGTACTTATTCAACAAATATTTACATTTTCTTCCTATGATCCCTATGTCAAGATTATTCCTAGGTATATTATAAATAGAGACTTTTGGAAATTTTAGCTCCTGATTATTACTAGCATAGGAATTTTTTTGTATCTTTTGCCCAATTAATTTATGAATTTATATCAATTCTAAGGTATTTTTCTTGTTTTTGATTTGGAACCATTGTAACTCTGGCAGTGGCTTAGGTCCTCAAAGCCTCTCATTCATCTGTAAAATGAAGAAAAAGAACTGCTCTTTCGCAGTGTGAGAAAACAATGAGATGATGCATAATCCTGCCTAGAATATAGTAAGGACTCTTTCTCATGAGAGCTAATATACTTCCTCTCAGAAACAGCCATTGTTGTCTTATTTAAGACTGCATTTGCAGAAATTGGGCCTCTCATATTGTAGGAGCATTTGACTTAATATTTTTAGATTAGCCTCAAAGTGGTGGTATGTGATTCAGTAAATTGACCATGAAGCACTTAGGTAGCCGGTTACCCAGGGAAATAAGGATTATTGATGCCAACCATCTGAAAAGATGTCAGTGAAGCCAGGCGGTAAGTATAGATTTTGAGTGAAGATCCAAAATATTTTTGTGGGGCAAATTCAACTCTTTGGTTTTTCTAGAAAACTAAGATAGAAGGAGTGCCTGAGGCTAAAACATTCCCTCTGACCACTTGTTACCAGGGCACTGAAAAAGAATGATCCCTGAGGACTCCCTGTAGCTAAATTGTGAAACTCTACCTGAGGAGAAATAAAGGAGAATTTTGTTTTGTTTTGTTTTCCTCTGTGTCTCTATTACTTAAAACTATTCCGCTGAGAAAATGGTGAGGGACAGGAAGTAATAAGGCTATGGAGTCCTAGCTCCTGAGAAGTTGCCTCAAAGAGCAAAATAACTCCCTGTGGACTAAAAGACATCTCTGGTCAGTCTGGACCTTGGAGAATATCTTGGCTAGGTTGATCATTTTCCAGAGAGCAGTTTGCCTAGTTTAGGGAAGAGGCCACACCATGTGTGTGTTTTCCTTCCCATCCTTCTGCCCTCATCCCCTCAGGTCTGTGATCTGCAAGGCAAATTTAATCCAGATACTGGTATCTTTGGGTGCATTCTGGATTCAGGATGCATTATCACACCTTGTGCCACTCACCCTAGCACCACCACATGTAAAATTTCCTGCACCCAAATTAAAAGGAGTAGTGAGAGGGCTGCAAGAAAACATTGAAAAGGGATAGGTACAGCTGATGACGACTCAACTGCAGGTCCCACAACCCCTGCAGTTCCTCCAGACCATTGTTATTTTGCTTGCTTTTCCCTGGAATTTTCCCTTTCCCCTTATCCTAATAACTGTATTCATTCTACAGCATCTGTGAATATGTTAAGACCATACGGTAACTAACTGGGTGAAATGGTGCATGTCTGTAGTCCAAGATACTTGTGAGGTTGAGGCAGGAGGATCCAAAGTTTGGATCCTTGGCAACTTAGTAAGACCCCCTCTCAAAATAAAATATAGTTCCAGGATGTAGCTCTGTGGTATAGTGCTTGGCTGTCCTGGGTTCCATCTCCAGTACTTCAGGAAGAAAAAAAAAAAAAAAAGAGATCATATTATAACTAATAGAATTAGAGCAATGTACCCTAATGGATCCTTTTTCAGAGGAAGTTTCTCACTGAAAGTCAAAGAAGACCTTTCCTTTTTTCTTTGGATTGATCCTCTTTTATAGGATCAATCCATTGTGACTGGTCAGATAAGAAGGAACTGGGATCTTTCCCTTGTAAGGATGAGCTTCCTTCCTGAGATGCCCTACCAAGACTTTATGAAACAACATGGAGTGGGAGGGAGCAGGCTGTTAGACCGGCCAACAGGGGAAGAAAATAATGTGGAAAAGGAGAGGAAGGTGTTATGACTTCTTTCTGGAGGAAAAATCGGCACTTAGATACTGAGAACAGTGGGGGGTTTCAATAGAAATTAGGTGATGAGCAGTTTGGAAGTAAACATTTAGAATTGGATTATGTAGATGTTTTTTTTTCAACTTTTTTGCAGAACACAAATTAAGTAAATTGCTGGCCCCCAGTAAACTTCTCATTGACAGTATCCCTAATAACTAACCCCCTTTCTGGGGAATCATTTCCCTTTTCCCCACCCTTCCCTTACCCTCTTGTGATTTGGATGGCAGCAGCTCTTCTCTTACTTGACCCCTTCCTCCTTCACTTCACTTCAGAGTCTACAAAATCTCTTAACTCCTTCAGACCAATCATAGAATTCACAAGGACTGGGTCAAAGATTTGCACATGATACACACTGAGCCTAGGAAATGCCTTCCCCCAGACTTTTCAA
This sequence comes from Sciurus vulgaris, assembly GCF_902686455.1. NCBI lineage: Eukaryota > Metazoa > Chordata > Mammalia > Rodentia > Sciuridae > Sciurus > Sciurus vulgaris. The sequence continues at coordinate 52,448,102 of NC_136466.1, forward strand.
ATGACCTAAGTACTAAGGCCATTTTCCTTCTTCAACAAGTTATGTAGATGTTTTCCTAGGTGTTTAGGCAATAAGGATTCAATCCTCGTGGAGAAATGAAACCAAGAAAATGGAGTAGATGCACGGATTCATAAAGAAAAGACAGAAAATGCTCTTGATGTTCCATTTGCTTATTCCATCGGTCCTCCAAAAAACTCCACCTTCACCCTTGCTTGCATGAGTTTACAAATTCCTCTTTTGGTGCTGGGTTTGGTGGTGCACACCTATAATTCTAGGTACCCAGGAGTCTGAGGAAGGAGGATTGCAAGTTAGAGGTCAACCTTGGTAACTTAGCAAGACTCTGGGTGTGGCTGTGGTAGAGTTCCCCTGAATTCAATGCCCAGCACCACAATTTCTCTTGTGACTAAACAAGTTTAACATATAACCCTGTTAACAGAAACCAGAGTCCTAAAGTGAAAGTCAAGTAATCTCAACTGGTTTTCATTCATGAATCACAGTCCCAAGAGCAACCTGACTATAGATTTGTTTTAAAAGACTTTTTTTTTTTTTTTTTTTCCTAATGTCCTCCCTCTAAAAACACAATGGCAACGGTTTAACTCACTAGTTTGTAAAGACTTACTGGTAATATTGACTTCTATCTGCAGGGGATACATTCCAAAACCTGCAGTGGATGCCTGAAATCCTGGATAATAATAAATCCTATGCATAGCTTATTTTTTCTCTCTACATGATACATACCTATGATAAAGTTTAATTTATAATTAGTAAAAGATCTAACAATGGCAACTAATGATAAAATAGGACAATTATAACAATATGCTGTAGTAGAAGTGTTGCTTTTACTTTTTCACTTGAAAGAAGCACTTTATGACTTCTCTAGCATAGCTGAATCACCAATGTCACTCAAAATTTATGCATTAGCTCAGGAAAAAATGTGCATGGTAAAGACCTGACATTATTTCATTTTTAAAAAGGAACTATATATTTTAAGGCTCTATCATAAAACTTGTCTTTGGTCTCTATTATATACAGTTATGGCATGGTGTTTGTATATAAAAAAATAAAAATCAGCAATACTGTATTTCTAACAGAGACACAGGTATATGCCTGGTTATTGTAGTAATGGTTATCTTTTTGGTTTGTGGCTCTATTTTTTTTCTCTCTCCAAAGTTGCTGCCTACTTTCCATAGTTAAACAGCAAACGAATTATTGGCAATAAGTTATAAACACAATAGTCCTCCTTATCAGCAGGGGATACATTCCAAGAACCCCAGTGGCTGCCTAACATCTTGGATAATACAAAATGCTATAGTATGTTGTCTTTTTTCTGAACATACATACCTATGAATAAGTTAGGCACAGTAAAATATTTAGCCACAATGACTAATAATAAAATGGGACAATTATAACAATATGTTGTAATAGAAGTGTTACACCTTTTCACTTAAAGGAGGCGTTTTATGGCTATTCTTTGGCATATTCAAATTATCAACATCACTACTCTTGTATTTCAAGGACGTTTTTCAAATAAGGGTTACCTGAACAAACACTCTGTGATATCATGACAGTTGAACTTATAACTGTGATGGTTCTCAGTGATTAATGAGCAGGTACCACATACAGTATGGATATGCAGGACAAATGAATGACGCATATCCTGACAGGAAGGCTCAGGAATACATGAGATTCCATTTCGCTACTTAGAATGGTACACAATTTAAAACAACTGTTTTTCTCAACCATATTTTGCAACCATGGTGGACTATGGGAACTGAAACCACAGAAAGTAAAACTGTGGATATACATGCATATGCCCTTCTAAATTACTCATTCTGAAACTATTTCTCCCTGCCTCCTGTAAGTAGCACCAAACTTTACTGAAACTTTACTGAAACTTAAATTATGCTTTTATATATAACATGAAAATTTTTGAATATACAAAAAAATTGGGCTACAAGGAACATGATTGGTTCAACCCAAGAGTTATAAAGAACTAAGATTTGAAAAAGAAGAGATTTTAATAAGGTAGACTTAAAAGCATTCAAGTCATTTGACCAATAGGAAAGATCTATCTCCTAAGATAGACAATGGCTTAAAGATGGAAGACTTTCCGTTAAATGCGTCTTATTTTTGACCATGTAGTTTTTAGGAAGCAAGTCAGTCATCAAATTGGAAAGTTAAGGTAACTTTGTGTTCTACAACTCAAATGCTGCCACTATCATATATTTGTTTCAAGTAGTTTGCAAATGATGTTATTTCTATGAATTAGAAATTACTCAATATGGCATATCCCAGAGTTTTCCAAACCAGAAAAAAAAATAAAAAGTTTAACAGGATAAGTACTATTAAAATCAAATCAAACCAAAGACTTAAAACAATTTTGAGTAACACTGAGTAACAAAGACAAAGTGGTTTCTTTACAGCCATACTTTGCAGAATCTTTAATATGCCAATATGTATTGGAAATTCCCACTATAGAGATAACACTTTCTGTACTTAACTTTGTCATGGGTATGGTTCATGGCACCCCAAGGCAATGGTATATCAAAGTTCACTAATTACAGATCATCAAAACAGATATAATACTTTAAAATTCTAGTTCAAAATGCAGTGAAATTTACAAGAATGTGACTCATAGACATGAAATTAACACAGGCTATTGAAAAATATAGCAGTGATAGATTTGCTTGATGCAGGGTTGCCATAAACTTTCAATTTGTAGAAAAAAATGCAGTATCTAAAAAGTGTAATAAAGTGAGGTACAAACAAGGTATGTCTATGTAAGTTACTTGGAGACGATTTAAAGTACATGAAATAAAGGGAATAAGTTGTAAGCAAATACATTGTCATTTTATATAAGGGATTCAGGCATCTTTGGATTTTGGTATTATTGAGGTTCCTGAACCCAATGCCCCAGTTAGTGAGAGACAACTGTAAGTGCTTTAGGAAGTCAATATTTTCCCAGTCTTATTAAGTACGATTTTTCTTATGCAAATTGAAAAAAGAGTATGTTAAAGGGCTTTGTTTAAATTTAAACTTCAAATTACTATAATGAAAGTGATTTATTCAATTTATATGTTAACTCTCTAATAATATATGTGGTAGGGATTGGAAATATAGATAAATAAGTAGCACAAAGGCAGACAAGTTTTTTGTTAAAAAGGAAAAATCTGCCCATCTCTTCCTTTGGTTCATAAGCTAATAATGAACAGTGCTGAAAACACTGAATACTGATGAGATCCAGGAAACCATCATGCATTAGTAACAAAACTAAAATCTGCTCTGCCTTGAGGTCATAGAGGGACAAAGGAACTTAGTGGTTTCAAACATCACTAATGTTCTACAAGTCAGATCTGCAAATTGCCAGCCACAAGTCTACATCTGTTTTACTTGCAAGAGTAAAGGTGAATTGTTTTTGTGGATTCATTTTATAAACTGTTCTCACAGCTTGGGACATATATGCCCTCTCAGGTTACCAGCTTCTGGTGCAGATTTAAAGATTACTATGATAGCAATGTTTCTCTTTACATAAATTATTTGTAGCTAGAGTTGTGAGTCCCTTATGTGAATATTTGCATATTTATATACATTCCTTATCAAAGCAGAGTATGATTGTTTTTGCAATGCCCACTCTGTGTCCTTAAAAGTAGCTGGTAATGGTGACAAACATTAGGACCTATTCATATATGATTCATGTACAATAGAATCTATTTTAAAACATCAGCTAGATTTTTGTTTATCCTAGACTAGCTTCAAGGCATGTAACATTATTAGATAATTTATTAATTCAAGAAGCAGCTAAGCATACCACCAACCACATACATGGCTTTAACCTTTTAACCAAAAATGAAATTCAGATTTTTTTATTTATATGTAACAACAAATGACACCACAGACATTTGAAATCATTTATTCAAGGCATTTTATAGAATATTGCAATTATAGTATAGGCATATAATAAAAGAATATGAGAATGCAAAGGAGAATATAAAGCCAGTGTCTGGGCATTTAAAATAAAAGCTCTTCAAAAAGGTACAAAAGTTTTACAGATAGAATTCCTGAAAAATTTTGGAGAAACTAAATTTCATTAAAAACATTATAATACCAAATGACATGTCACTTAGTTTGCAGCAAGCAGTTCTATATTAATTGTTTATAACCCGTGAGCTAAGACTTAAAAGCATTTTACATTCAAGTTGAAATAAGTCAGCACCATTTTAGCTTGAAGGATAAATGAAATGCTGTTTTCAAAAATGGCCCCCGTATTTTGGGTGGCTGGGAATGAAACCTAAGTTGCTGGTTGCATGTATTGATTGTGAATATGAATTCAAAAAATAAAAAAGATAGGAAAGGGGTACTTTTATCAATATTCTGTTAGTATCAAAAGAAGTTATTTTTAGAAGGAAATATATCCTGACCAGGAAATAAATATTTTCATGTTGTCTCTGAAAGATTAACCCTCAAGTCCCAGGAAAATTTTAGTGAACTGCATTTCCTCTAATATCTAAATATTGGGAATGTTTATAAATGTGATTGTCCTATGAGATTTCAAAAAGCAAGGTAAATGTTATTGCAAATAATGCCTAGTGAATAGATAGAAAATGTAAATAAAATTATAATATAAAAATATAAAGATTTTCTAGAAATAGACAAGTTGAATATTCATATGTTATGGCACTGTTGGGAGACTGACTCTTAGCCTCAAAGGCCAAGACATCTTTAAGACAGATGTGGTCTGAATAATTATGAGGACACTAATAATATATGTCAGATAGTAGACTCACTAAATTACTTTTCATTTTTCTCAGGCTTTATTTGTGTAAAATCTATTCTCTTCTTAGTACTTAACATTCTTTGTATCACTTCTACTTCCTCTTTGTAAAAAATTTATAGTAAGAATAGATTGTTCTTTATTTTTTTAATTGATAGTCTTCACCAGTTAATTATTATCTGTGAGTATTGCTGGTGTTTCAGAGAAAAGACCCCTTGAGGTTCAAAAAAATTGTGTGTTGAATCAAAACTTATGATTTATATGTAAGTGTTGAGGGGTGATGGAAAGGGAGGAATGTTCACATAAGGAATAAGCAAGAATCTTTAGCTTCCTAATTAAATTTTTTTTTTTTTTTCAGAATCAACCAAAGAGTACATGCTGCATTTAAAAGGTAGCCATTTCAGGAATTCAAAATACATTTTAATTATTAGAAATATATAAATGCATGTACTCATTAACTGTTAACTTATTTTTTAAAAAATATGGTCATGAAAAATAATAGTGCCTAAAATTGAAATGTTATAGACATGCACTTTAAGTTGTCAAAAAAATGGAATAAAGTGAACTTAATGGATAATGACATTTTTGGTATTTACGGAGGTTAGGGACAGTATTTTTTATGTACATATGAGTGTCTGGCTTATTAGGCCCTTAAATGGTGAAGGATGGAGAAACGGATAAAGGTTCTCATTGAAATAATTGTAAATGTGATTTCTCTTATATATCCAAAAGTATGATAGTGTTTAATTTTTAATACAGGGGTAACAATCTTAATGAAACAATAGATGTTAAATCTATAGATGCCAGTCTGGCTCAGTATTAATACTGACAGTAGTTTTTTTTTTTTTTTTTTTTTTTTTAAAGCAAGTATGTTAAAATATCTCTATTGGAAAAGATTACAATTGGAAAGGATCATTCTACCATCTTAAGACTAAAAAGCAATTTAAGGAAAAGAGGTACATCAAAGAACCTATCTCATAGCTCAGATACTAGCTGAATGAAAATTCTGTCTGTATTTGCTTTTTGGTAAATGTATGCTCTGACAGACAAGGACCATGCATACCGTTATATCAGTCCCTTGATGACTGTCCACCTCTTGCCTCTTTTACCATGCTGTGTACCCAGTGAGTGCAGAATGATTATTAGTAATTGGTGTTGACTTTACAACTCTGTGACATAGAAGACAGGATGCCAACTCACTTTTAAAATTCTACCTAACATGTTCTGGTACTGGAAAAACCTTACTTGAGATTTTAATACTGGTTAATATAGGAAAACTTCTGCTAAAGCACCATTAACTTAAAAGTCTAATTTGATTTCTTCCTGCACCTTTCGAATTTAAGAAAAAGACAGATTTTCCAAAATTTGTTGTTGCACACAGTTTCACAGTTTAAAATAAAAATCACAGCTGTCTCGTTATGGAACATTCCTTGGTTTTACAGAAAGCACTTTCTTTTCCCTTACCTCAAGTATGTAATGCTATGTGCCTTGTTGATCTGGACTATCTTTAAGACACACAAAAAACACGTATGACCAATTCCTGAAAAACCCAGGATGATTTTCCCATCTTGCACAATACTGTATCATCTGTTCTGGATAATTTTTAAAAAATTTAGCATCGCTTTTTTTAATAGCTGAACATTTAAGACATGCAGAAAAGTTGAAATTCCTAACATGTTTTTCATCATTCTTCTTTTATATTTGAGAGACAGTGTGGTTTTTGAGACTGTATGATTTTCGTATCAGCAAGGAAATTTTAATTTGGCTTACACTTCAATATGCTTAAATGTATATTATGTCTGGGTGTATCCTAGCTATCATCAGAATGGCTTTCCTATTGTGCAGGTGTCCTATATAGATCAGTCCTCAGAATGGTAATTTTAAGAATGCCACTTAACTTGTCTCTGCCCATAGAAAAACTAAGAGTGGAGGGGAGCATCAACAAATAACAGACAGGAATTGGGCAGCTCATTTACCTAGTTCATTCCAAAACAAAAGTCGACTCAAGTCAGAATGAAATTGTGCACTTGACAGAAAGAAAGTTTTCTACTAATTTAAAAAATGTAAACATAATTTTTATATAGGGATGTAACTATCTGGATACATATATTGCCATTCTTCTGCTATATAATAATATTTCTTGACACCAATGGTAATGTTTGTTCCTTCCTCAGCACCGAATGTGTCCATATCTGTTTAAACAGTAGGATCATCATTTCTAAATAAAACTATACTAAGACACATACAAGACTATTAACCATTATGTTTCACTCAAGTTCCAGCACTTTAGAAGATAATCAGTTCAAAGCAATTTTGGCTCATTCTTTAAAATATTACTTTCCCGTTTGTATCAGAATTTCAAAAGAAACATAAGAAATGTGGATTTCTTTGAAAGCCAATTGTGCAACTATGGAATTGAAACATTGTGTTAATTCAGAAGTAATGTGAAGAAGTATTTTAAAACTTTCTAAATAATGCTGACTTAAATGTTCAAAATCCAGTTATTTACTTTGTTGTAAAATAGTCCAAACAAAAATTCCTTTTTTTGTTTTCTGTTCTCCTTTTCAAACTATGTAGACCCTACTGAAGCTAATCTATTTTTTCACACTTCAGAACACCAGGCACTGATTTATCCATTGGGAGTTGAGTTTGCTTTCTAATACCTAGATTAAGAAAACAAAATAGGAGAAGTTATTAACTGGATATAATATTATGAATGAGTACAATAAATAAATGTTAAGTCAACCTTAAAAAAATCTGTGTAGCAATTTCCCTCCACCTAAGCAATAATTATTTTGTGAAATTATCATTAATACATTATTTTAACAATTATTTGATGAAAGCATCTATGTCAAGAGCAGAGAACGTATGACTGATGCCTACAGTCAGATGTCTAAACAACCCCTAAAACAATCAAAAGTGAAACAGAACTCATGAAACCCACACCTGACCAGGCAAGTTCATTCCATGGAACGAGAGTGGCACTCTACCAAGAAGTAGTCATGGCCTCTCATCATTTTGCATTAGTCCTTATCCAGCATGACTTTGGATGCAGAATGATGCATTAACAGGCAGAGACTGGCCAAGGACAGTCGATCAACTATTCTTTTATTGAAATGGTTATCGTACATCACCATTTAAAGAGGTAAAAATGCACTTAACTCCAAGTCATAAACTATTGCTTTCCAAACAGTAAGTCTCGTGAGAAGAGAACTTAATTTAATCACAGTATCTTAGAACCAAAAGGTGTCTCAGAGTCACCTGGTTCATACGTTTTGTTTTTAATGAGAAAACAAGGTGGGGCTGGCTCCCTTAATGGCACATACTCACTTATTGACTATTTTTTACATCAAACAGAATGCCCTCAAGTATGTGCTTGGCGTGAATAACAACCAGTGAACTGATGGTGACATGTAATTAAATTTTTAAAAAACAGTACAATAGTGCCAGCCTGGGAATCACACACACATAGCCACCAGACTTAACCGCATGGCTTCAGCAAATTCTACCTTTTGCTCAAAAAGTTCAAAAATTCCCCAGAATAAAGTTCAAACTTCTTAGCTTGTTCTCAATGTTCCCTTTGATCTGGTTCCAAATGATGTTTCTATCGTTTTTACCCAACTCTTAACTCCATGAACTTATGCTTAGCCAAACAGGAAGACTTGCTTTTGTAAATAAGCCCTTCATTTTCCTACTGCCATGTAGCTGCCTATAACACTGACTCCTCCCAAAATGCTCTTCCTTATCTCCCCTGAGTGCAGTCTTCAGCCTTTAATGCCCAATTTAAATGCAGACCTAAAGCCACTACCGAATCTCAGGCCAAAGAAATCCCTTCTTCCTTTGAACTCTGATCTCTAGCAAAGAAGGCCTGAGATGAAAGTCAAAAGAGAAGAGGCAATATTATTCTGAAGAGGAGGGATTTTTCTCAAGTCAATGCTGCATTTTCCTGACTTCCAAGTACGAGCTTATATTTTACTATGAATCACTAACTACAGGTTATTTCAATTCTTCATATTTTCCTCTGATCAATATTACTCATTAAAATTCCACCTCAACTACTTTCTCTTGCAGTTTAGTTGTAGTCAGAGATCTTTGGTGAATTAAAAATAACTACACAGGTGGCCACAGGAGGAATCCCTCTCAGAGAATCATAATATCGCTAGAGCAATATAGCAGTTTTCATTTGTTTCAGATGTCTGGAAATACTAAACTTGATGGATTCTACTGATTTAAAGCAAAGACATATCCTATTTACTAAGAGTCACCTCTTGGGACCTGTGCCTACTAGAAGGTCAATAGTCATATAAGGCACCAAACTTATTGTGGCAGAAGTCCTTCCTGTCTTGATGCATGTTAATTTACCTTCATGGGACTTTTTTGTATTGCATCTCTAATACATTTTGGTGTGCATTTCTCGCACTTGCTCTATTTAATTATAAAGTCCTTGAGAGACAGGGTTTCATCTGTTCATCATGTATTGAGTGCAAGACTAAAAGGTGGCAGGCATGTCCCAGGCAACAGGTATAGTGCTGGAAAGGCAGTTAGATCCCAGCCTTCATGGAATGGAGCAGAAGACAAATATTAACAAAGAGATTCATAAGCAATGTATTGGAATTCCTGTACTATGTCTACAGGGAACCAGTACCAGGGCTTGGAGTTATATTTATCTTTGCTTTATTCTCTAATATCTGCTTTTAGGAGTATAACAAATACACACAGTGCAATAGTGAAAGAACAAGTAAATGAAAAATGAGTGAATAAATTAAAGAATGATAAAAATTAAGAGGAATTAACTAATCTACCAATTTCACCTTAAATCATTTGAGATTACATTACACTGATACTGTGAGGATTTGGATTATTCTATAACAAACTCTATACATGATAGGCCATAGAACCAGAGTATTCAGAAGAATATATTTGATTATTTTTCAATACCATCCTTTGGCTGTCATGGTCCTGATCTATCTCTAATGATGTGGTTGGTGATACTTGTAAAGTTCAGGTTCTGCTCCTTTATGTAAATAAAGAAAAGCAGCCCCTACAGGGTGTATATAACCCCAAACCATAGTACATGGCTCTGTGGATGGAGCATGGACTGATTTAGGTTCCACTTTCTTCCTGGCCTGAAGCCCAGGTGTAGGGCAAAATTGGCACAAGCAGACTTGGGTTAGGCCTGGGAAAGCCACCAAATTACAGGTTCGTGTGTGGCAATGAACCCAACTTCCATATGAAATCTGGCTGTGCTATATGTTTCTGCATGACTCAAAAATACCAGTGCCACTCCAACATCAAAGAAAAGCAGATGCATGTTCAGTACCACCCTACTGGTCTTGGAAAGTATTAGTAAGGGGGCATATACAGTTGTGATCTATTACCCAGCAACAGTAGAATAGGCTCACTTGAGTGGAATGGGCAGTATGATACAGTGGGACAGGACAGACAGGCCAGCAGACAATCCTGTCCAGCTGTTTCATTATTTTCATCAAAATACCTTCTAGTTAACATTTATAGATGGGATTCCTTTTAAGACTTCATTCAAAGAAGTGTTTCAGCACCAGGAAAACTGTGAAGGAAACTAACCACCCTCTCCTTTTGCAAGTACTAAGGGGATACCTAGTACTTGTAGTTCTAGAAATAAATAAGTGAAATCTAGATTTCTACAGACCAGGAATCTGATCTCTTCATTTGTGCACCTAAAGACAGTGATTTTCAAAATGCACTTTGAAGAACTCTGGGACTTTCTTCAGAGCTCCTTCACGGAGTATAGAGAAGGGATAGAAAACTCAATTGCTGGGGCTCCTTCAATCTCACATGCACTGCATTTTGAATAATTTAACATACTGGACCACACAAACTTTCTGAGTAAAAACTGTGTTCTGTGTGTATGTCTTATTTTTAAAACTAAGCTTTAGGATGATTAAAACCATAGTATCTCCTCCCTTTTTTAGATATATATGATGCTAGGTAGAACTGATCCTATATATGTGATAGCACAGACTCTATGTAACAATTTTGATCTTTGGTTTCTTTACAAGGAAGCTACAGTAGTTGAAAAAGGCACGTGTTGTTGTATAATGCCTGGCAAAAAAAACTAAAACTTTTGTAAAGAAAATTACTTAACTAGACAAATAGGACTTACGGTGAAATTGTACAGCCTGAGGCATAAGCATGATGTCCTGTGTAGCGAATGTCACAGCGCACAACGTTGTTGGTATAGTCAGATTCAGGCACCAGGTAGCTGGGGTTGACACTGACCTAGAAAACACAAACAGCCTCTGTGCTACAGATTTCATCATCATTATGTACTCATTATTTCCCCTCTATTTCTGTAGGGCTACTATGAGGGAATCATTAGCAAAGGATTTAGCTAATGCAAGCTGGGAAGGGAGTTTAAAATAAGCAAATGGTTAAACTCTGAAGACATTATAGAAGGAAATGGTATAATATCCCATGATATTCTTTCAAATAAGAATATTTTTCATATGTCTAGATTACTTAGAAATTTGTCTTAAAGGATGTATAACTACCTCCAAAAACATGATTTTTATCGTTTGAATCCACAGAATGTTGCCTATTAATTTCAATTAAAAATTACATATTTGCCAAGGACTCTACCTTTAGAATGTAGTTTCCAGGTTGTACATCTGTAATGTCAATCCACTGGCAGTCAATGTCTGCAGCGTAGGTATCATAGCAGCCAGGACTCAACCCCTAAAACAAACAAAACGAAATGGAGGTAAATGGTCAGATTGTGCTAAAGAATATGCTATTATTTGCAAATTAAATTTTAAGTTAGTATTTACAAGTGTGTGATACAAAACTATGCTTATATTTCATCTTCCTTGAGAAGTATATATTACCCAGCTTTACACCACTTCTGGCCAAAAAAGATACAGTACTAAAATAAGTAAGAATACCTGGCTTCTTAAGACTGTCACAACTCACTAGTGATAAGTACAATCTTAGGTGATAAAATAGACCTCCACCAAAATTCTGGAATATTACCAGATCAGGAATAAATGTCACTTGGCAATTAACTCAAATGTCTTACTAGCGAAACCCTCTCCCATTCTCCCCTCTTTAGAAATTACCTTCTTGTATTTTGAGTGCCCATATTTTTGTTATGGGTAGTTTTTATATTGTTATCCATTTCTTCTCTGGATTACAATCATACTATGTAAGAATATATCTAACTAGAGGTTATAAGCCCCCTAAGGGTAGAGTCAATGTTGCACCTTTGATTAGCTAACATTTATTATTATTATGTGCCATAAACTATTTTAAACACAGTACATATGTAAATTCAATTCTGATAACTACATGAAGAAGCTGCTATTATTATCTCTATGTTATAAGTAGCAAATAACTGAGCTCATTTAAGTAAACAGGATCCAGAGTACCTGTTCTTAACTACCACACTATACCGTATTTCACATAATCACTGAAATATTTGTTGAATGAACGAATATACACCTACATTGGCAAATGCCACACATTCCACTTGCTAAGATATTCATGTCAAAAATAAATAAGTGTATTGGATGGGCCAGGAGGAGAAAAATATCAAAAATTGGAATCCGTGGATATATTATTTTTATTATTTCTTTTGTTTTTTTGGTGCTGGGGATTGAATCCAGGGCCTTGTGCCTGACAGGCAAGCACTCTACAAACTGAGCTATATTCTCAGCCCCTCTATTAGGTCTTTACAAGAGATGTTAATTCTTGTATTTTTATTTTATAGTAGTCTAAAGTAAATTAAAAATATATGCTACAATCATATTAACTCAATACTGCTATTTAATTTCAGCACCCAAAATTGCTTTGATGCTTAAAATCACTTTGGTAACCACAAACAGATAGCAAAATCACCTTACGGTGCTTCACTAACTGGTTTGGCTGTAGCTGGATTTGGGAAGAGTGTGATGAGGAAATGTACTGTTGTGTAGCATGTGATACTACAGACAGGTCAAACACAAAAGTACCTGAACTGCAGCAGGGAAAACCACGTTCCACAGTTATTGCCTGGAATCCTAAAAAGTATGTTGAGTAGTAAATGCATAAATGCATAACGAAGAACTTTTTTTTTTTTTTTGGTCTGATTCAGTACAAAATCCCGATTCTGCTGCTGCTGCTGTTGCTACTACATTCATGACATTTTAAAGGATTCATTGGATTAGATAGCTATTGAAGACAAATTTAAACAATACTCTTTTAAATGAACAAAATTGCTTTGAAAACAATGGAATTAGCCACATGTGTGGTTGTGTATACCTATAATCCCAGCTACTCAGAAGCTGAGGTAGGAGGATCACATGAGCCCAGGAGTTCCAGACTGGCCTGAGCAACATAGTGAGACCACATCTCAAAAATGATAAATAAATAGACAAACATATACAAATGCTGAAATTGACACTCTAGGATTACTTAGGTAGCAGAATTTTAGTATGAATTCTGGTTTTTTGAATTGGTAAACAAAATTGGAGATAAGACCATTAAGCAAATAGGCATTTCATGTACTCAGCCAAAATAAGTAAAATAGATTTAATATGGAATCTTAGCCCAGGGTATCTAAATTAGTTATTTGGTTTTAGCCAAACACAACTGTTTACTACATTAGGGTAATGAGATTAGTGTGACTATTTTTAGTTTTGTAAATATTTACTATATAGACTTGTGGTCTAAGAACACGGGAATTAGCAAGAGTATAAATATATAGAAGCTATACGTAGTTTTATTCTTGAATACGTTTAAGGAGGATTACAATAAAACTGATCTAAGCCAATGCTTGAGGTTTATGAGAATATATTTTCCTTTAAATGAAGTTCATGGGCAAGAGACACTGATGTAATGAAAAAAACAAATACCTAAATCACTCATAATGCCAGAGCTGGTGCATAATGGTTGAATAGTACATATACAGAGGATGATTAACAAGAAAGCCACCAAATAAAAAGAAGTGGGTCACTCCAAGGAATGGAAGCTCTAGAAATGTTATAAATACCTACAATCCCAGATTCAAATACTTCAGCTCAGAGTGAGCTGTCCAGACTGCTTATTTTTCTAAACAGGGAGAATAAACTTCAGGTCCCCTGCACACCAGGTGCCACGGAACTTGATAAATGAATGAAAATGAAATCTCTATATAAACACATGTAGAATATGTGGGTAGGTTACATCTCCTTTTACTTAAAGAATAAGTACTACCCACCCCACCCCTGCCATATATACACATATGTCTAATTTAACATTCTTCCCCTCCAATTGCTATGATGGTCTAAATTCAAAGAAAGAAGTAATGGTACCATTTAGGTCACCAGAAAGTTTCCTGCCACAGACCTGAAATTTGCTTCCCAAGTTGCCAGCTGCTGATCCCTTTGTGTCCTGGATTATGTGCATTTAATGCTCCTTGCCAAGACTTAGGCTAGAGTAAAATTATAATGTCCTTTTACAAATTAGGGTTTCATATGGAAATACTGGCATGGCTTTTAACTGACACATATTTTCCAATTATAAGACATACAAACTGCTTAGTTCAGCACTTTTTTTAAAAATTCATCCAAAGGACATCTGACATCAATTATACTGTAGGTTTAAATATATGTGTGTGGAGAAAGAAATGTGCCCTCCTGTTCTTATTTGCATTATTAAAAGAGAGTGTTTAAAGTACTTTCTAAGAAACTTATTTCCTTTCCTTTTGTTAACCTCAATCACTATTCTATTTTAAGCATAATAGGTAGAAAAAAGAATGACTTTGCAGGGAGTAGAGTTGTTTATAATCAATTAAAGGACACAGAATTGGTGCAGATGCTATGAACCATTCAGACATTTGCAGAAAGTAAACTGCTTCTCATTGTGGAACATATTATCATGGATACATATTGACCTCCTGTGACAATGGGTAGGGACCATATGCCAAGCTGGAAACACTTTAAAAGTAATTTGCATCAAGCCATCACTTACTTTTTCTCTTATTTTTTATCTTGACAAAATGACTTTACAATGAAGTCATTTATAAAAGAAGGTGGGAGGAAAGAAAATGGTATGCTACTTTGTTCTGCCTCTAAAACCTATGGGTTCTGATTTCAGGGTGCCAGCTTACCTGTGTGTGTGCAGTACATGCAAAGCGTCTGTGGTAGCCATAGTCACAGGATGTGTCCTCAAGACAGAAACTTGCTTTGTGACCTTCAGCCACTCTCCTCTGTGTGTTGGCATCAAGCAGATCATAGTGGCTGAATTCGTCCATGCTGTGGTAATGTCTAGTGTCCCACACAACAAAGAGACAGTGGTCAGTTGCATACAGAGAAAGCAAAGAGGACAGTAATTTGTTGTCTCACAAATTTGGATTCACATAAAAAATGGGGTCAAGTTTATCTTCTTAAAGAGAGATTCATGCTAGATTCCTCCACTTGCCCCTGACAGAAATCTATCAAAATTATTAGCTTTTAACTTTGCTACTAGGATAACAGACTTAGTTTCAGTATTTCGCTTTTCCTTACACCCTGTTTTATCTTTGAGTATTAAATATAAAGGGACAATTATCTTCCCTTAAATAAAAATAACCATTTTTCAATTTTTTTCTCTAATATATTTCTCTTGGCTGCCACTGTTTATACTTCATTCCAAAAAAGAAGCAGCACATGACTCTGGAGAGGTTTTGTGAGATTTTTAAAAATAGATTTCTCACACATTTAAAATCATTATTAAAATGCAATGGGGGAAATAATGGCATATTTTATCTACCACTGTTATTTAAACTGCATAAGGTTTTACTTAGGAATGAAATATTTCTATTTTATCTGCAAATTAGAAGGCTCATATCTACTTTTCTCATTTCATTAGCTAGAAGGCATTGAGCTATTCATATCCTCAAATGAGGAAAAGACACTGAGAAATGGATTGAATTTCAGAAAGTTTAAAGCCAAACATTAGGATTTCCTGGCAGTTAAAAACACCTGGTAAGTCACCAAAGCCAATGATTGCATTACCTTATGTGAAAATCCTTAAATTTAGTATAGATGGGGCATTCAATCTGGGATTGATCCAGTTATTTTGAAAGATGGAAGAAGTTTCAACTATTTTAGTACGTCATCTACATCTTTCTTTGAGGATGGTCTCTGAATCATTTTAATAACAATGTGTGGCCTTTAGTAAATTTTATTTAATGCTAACTGTAGATGATTTGGACTGTAATCGACATTTTTAGAAATCACACATGTACTGGAGTAAATGTTATTGAAGTCAATTGCTATGCCTTCTCAAGCCTTGAAAAGCTGTGATTGAAGTTTCAGTTCAAAAGATAATGATGGCAGTGGCTGATGGATTATCATAAAAAAAGATTTATTTGATATGTCAAATTATTAGAAGAAAATCTAAATGCAAATCTTAACAAATTTCTCTCTTTGGATAGGACATAAGACTTGTATTTTCACATCAATAAACACCTGAGAAATGAAAAAGCAAATCAGAAGTCAGGAAGCCTATTCACTTACTGGTGACAGCTGTGCCATTCCCAGGAATATCTTGGACGACTTGGTAAGAAATCGGATGTTCCTTGGTTTTTTACTCTTTGGGGAAATCTTAGCAGCACTCTGTGATCATAATCTCTTGCTCTGTAGGCTGAACTGTGATTTTGAGAAAAAAGACACATTATTATATTCACAGACTTTTAACTAAAAACAAAACTACAAATAGAAACTCTCCATCCTCTGTGAGTGACACCCTCCCTTCCTCAAGGACCCTATCAGTTCCAAGAGGTTAGGGGGTTCAGTTAATTTTGTTTATTCCTGAATTCCAAGCTCCTAGAACAGTTCTGGAGTACTCAGAACTCAATGAAAATTTCATGACTGAGTGAATGAATGACAACAGTGAAAATTCAGAATTTGAAAGTAAAAACATAATAAAATTTGCACTAAAAATCTATGTGCAACTTTGTATCTTAAATGAATTCAAGTTTGAACATATGAATGGGAAAAACTGAAGTGGAAATTATCCCAAATAAAAAGTGATCAACAGCTGCTTATTAAGAACTTTGAATTTAACAAAATATTTCCTTTTAAAAAGATAGCTAAGATATAAAGTGAAAAATGACTCTAAAGAACACACACAATTTAGTTAAATAATTTTGCAACTTCACATCTTCAAACCACGGGAACTACTGCAATATCATGAGGAACATAATGGTGTAAGTGACATAAGATTTAGGAATGAAAATGAGGTTGAATATCTTCTATTCCCTTAGCCGGACAACTGCAAAGGTACAAGGTGGAATAAATGCACACGTCATCAGCACTGTGCTCTGACTGACATATTTCATGTGAGTGTGTGTTCCAATACTAGTCCTGACCTTATTTTACATGTTT
Source organism: Sciurus vulgaris (assembly GCF_902686455.1). Classification (NCBI taxonomy): domain Eukaryota; kingdom Metazoa; phylum Chordata; class Mammalia; order Rodentia; family Sciuridae; genus Sciurus; species Sciurus vulgaris. Next base: position 52,465,235 of record NC_136466.1, read on the forward strand.
ACATATTTATGGACCCAACAAAACATCTTTTGCGCCCTCTGCTGGTTTCCAGCTGCAAACACTGAGAACCTATGTCTTAATAGCTATTTTATTTTAGGACTAAAGGCAAAACAAAGCTGCTCACGGTCTTATTCTGGCTGAAGTAATATCAAAACAACTCAGTTAACCATGACCTGAAACAAAAAGGGAAAACTTTGGGTTTACCAATGAGGGCGCCGCAATGACAATTTCACCTCCAATCTTTTAAGGGAATACTAACAAGCTCTCCTGTTCCAGTATTTTTTCTTCATTTCTGTACAGTTGGTTTATAAAATGTTATTGGCTCCAAAGTTTAAGAATCATGGGGAAAAAAAAAAAATAGAAGACTACCAGTCTTCAGGATAAGGATTAGGTCCACCACAATCTGAGGTAAATCCATAGAAACTTTAAAAATTTTAACTCTCCATGCAGGTCAACATACCCAGAAGGTCACGTATCACTTTATCTCTTCCCAGCCCTGGTCCCACTTCCTAGCTCTGGTCTGCGCTGAACAGAAGTAATGAGAACCAGCCACTAAGGGAGGAGGGGGGTGGGCTGGGCCACCGAGGTCCCAGCCGGTACCTGGCCAGACAGTTTTCTTCCGCAGCGCATCTCAGGTTGTACATAGACATCTTCTGCACGTACGTGGAAGCCTGGATGTAGTAAGGGTCGGGCACCAGGTCCGGGAGACCTAAATGGCAGCAGGCAACAAGCGCAGCAGTGAGACCAACCGGCGCCTGGTCCCTTCAGATCCCTTTCTTGTCATCCATACTCATCAGGACTGCGGGGCAGGGCTGGGGGAAGCCAGAGAACTTGGGACACCCCCCCATCCCCTCCCCCGGCTGAGAAGCAAAGCGAAAAAGAAGTTGAAGGAGCCAGGCGTGCGGTTTGCACCAGATTCCAGAGCTGGCTCTGCAGGCTTGGGGGGAGGGGTCGGATCAGCAGGGACCAGGGCCCGCCGCGCCCAGGCAGCCACGTCGAGGAGCCACATAGTTGGGGACCTGGTGCATTCTTGCTGCCCTGGGGATTGGGAGTGCTTACCGTACTGGAAATAGCCGGTGCCGTAACCAGGTCGATACCTGCTCCCAGGCCGGGGCCTCTCATACGTATCGTAGTAGTTGTAATAGGGGTTGTCATCAGAGTACTTGTAGGGGTTGTACGGGTCGTCGCCCACCATGCGGTCCACGTGGCTGGGCGGCCGCAGGTTACTGAGCTCCGGGAGCTGTTCTGGCTCCGTCTCGTTACCTGCGCGCGAGGCGCCACCGTCGCGGGTCCCAGATGACGAGTAGCCTGCTTGAAACCAGTGGCGGGCGGCGGGCCTGGGGCGACCCGTGGCGACCCCTGACGGGCTGGCCACCCGCGCCCGTGCTGCGGCAGTGCGATTGTCGCGGAGCAGCAGGATCGGCGTGCGCTGCTGCGGTGCTCCGGCACTGTCTGTTCCAGCGGCGGCGGCGCTGGGGCCCCGGCGGCGCTGGGGCTGGTACTGTGAGCCCAGACTCAGCAAGCTGAACACCTGCCCGTTGTTCTCCCATTGGATCCTTTGGCGCCAGGCTCCTGGAGCCGCCGGTGGCTCGCGCGGTGACTGCTGCTGGCCGGGGGCCTGCGGGGCGCAGCGCAGGAGGGGGCAGAGCTGCAGCGGCCCCAGTAGGAGCATGGTCCAGGCGAAGCGCATCTTTACCGGATTGTCTCCCCTTACGAAAGGTCCTGGCTCGGAAAAAATTAAAACGGGACTCAAATCACGTAAAGGAGGCAGAAATCTTTAAACAGGGAGGCAAGCAGAGCGCCGTTATCTCAGTACCCACAAAGTAGTGCCAACGGTGGGCTGCAGACCCTTCTCCCAGGCAGGGCAGCTGCTCGGACGTGGCACCAGGCTTTCCCCTTTCCCAGTCCTTCTGGAAAGCGACGGGGAGCGGCGCGGCGGTCCCGGCGAGCGGGCAGTGTCTGGAGTGAAGGAAGGAGGAGAGATTTTAAACTTTCTGGCACGTTTGCAAAGTTACACAAGCCGTTCTGGCCCTGCTGCCCCTCCGCTATTTGTTCACGTAATGCGATTGGAAACGTGCAAGGCGGACAGCTCTTCGTCTCTGCCCCTCCCTCCTTTCCCTGTCCTGTCCTCCTCCCCCCAGACACGTTGCACAGGGAGCGTTAAGGGGAAAGAACAAAACGGAACACACATCCTGAGACACACTCGGCTTAATCTGGGGCGAACATGCAGGAATTTCAAAAGACTCAGACAGACGAAGGCAGCCAGGCCATGGGACGACGCCAAAATATGCATGAAGAAAAATGCTATTAGGTCACCAGCCCTGGAGAGGCGGGAAGTCAGGAGGTGGGGAGGTGCTGGGGGCGAAAGTGTGCGTTGGGGGGCGGGGGTTGTGACTAATGCTCATCCATAAAGGAGTTAACCAGACAAATTTCCCAATGCACACTCACTCGATTTATGGGCAGCGCCCTCAGCAAATAAACCCCAGGATATCAAATTTTGTTTTTCTGAGTGTAGGTAATATGAGAAATGGGTTACAAATCTGTTTCCTACAGTGAATATTTTAATAACAAAAAGTGAAATTTTACAGAGAACAAAGCTTGCTAATGCTGAAACGCTGAATAAACCTCTCTTTTTGAAAATGCCGGCCTGGTACCCTGAGTGAAATAAAGAATCATCTTTCATTTCCACCACAGACCAGGGAGCAAATCTGCCTAGGAGAGCACACAGAAGGCATCCTCAAATAAGCATTTTATCTGATTTTTTTCTTTTTCTTTCCTACATCTAATTAGACTTTGGATTTAAGGAATTTAAATCACCACTGTTAAATATTGAAAGTCAATAATGTATACTATGGTGTTTGATTTCTTTTCCAACCCAAACAAAGAGGTTGTAAAAGAAACAACCCTGGAGTTCAAAGTTTGGTAAAAAGGGAGTGGGGAGTGGCCATAAGGAGAACTGGAGGGCAGATTAAACTATGCTGACTGGAAAGAGATGCTTCATAGACCAGCTATTCATGTACCATCCAGAGCTGGGCAGTGCTGGAATCGTTTCAAAGAAAAAATGCTACTACTCACAACCAGATTTTAATGACCTTTTTATTGATCTCATGGTTGGGCTGTCTAGATATATTTGGATATTCACCTGTCTCTTCTGTTGGTCTCTGTCTTTCCATAATAAATCACCATATTTTGATGGTGTGGTGGACATCTGCTGATTGGATCTCTTAACCTCCATTTTCCTTTTCTTTCTGTTAAGAACAACTGTATATTCTTTGGGAATCTTCCCTTTCCCCATGGCATGGTGGGACTGTCTGATTATTTCCCCACTTCAAGCAGTGGTTCAGAGATCCGTTTGGCTAATCAAACCATCTACCTAGAATTTAAATCTCAAGTAGAAAGACACATGGTCAAAATTATTGCTCTTACCATTACAAAAGAAAGTATAAGTTAGGGCTTGAATGCAAATCGCCCTGAACTGTATCTGGGCAGTACATTCCAAGACCTAGTTCTTCAGCTTTTCTTTGTGGCTTAACATAGTCAGACTCAATTTCTGTTGTTTGCCACCTAAGAACTCTGACTGACACTGAGGGGGTTGTGGTTGGTGCTTTCAGCTAATCAAATCATAAAATTCTGAGTCTGGGATGATGGTTTGGCTCTTTTTGAGTCAAATTATATTTGCTTTGCCCATGACCACACATCATCTTTGGTTACAGGGGGATATTAGATGGAAGCTTGCCAATAGGTTGGCAAATCTATTGCTTGTATGATGAAGATAAAAATTCAAATGCAAATCCTCTGATGTCAAGTCAACAGTGAATTCTTTCTGAATAATAGTAAGTGACGTCCCTAGCTGTCATTTTAGAGACTTGCTAGAGTGCTTAAAATTACTCACTTTCTCCAAACCCACTAAGGAAGATGGCCTAAAAAAGAAGAAGAAACAGGTGTATACAATTTAGACAGACAGATGAAATTATAGGAGAAGCAGGAAGGGATAGAATGTAATTATCTCTCAGCTGAAAAGGCTCTGAATATGCCCATGAACAACTTATTCTCCAGAAGAAAAGCCTGAAGCTGGTATTACTTGACCACAGACTCCTAGCGGAAGACCTCTGCTATTTAAGTCATACCGTTAGAGTGGCAGACAGGCAGTTCCTGGCCAGGCACTGGCATACACCTATAATCCCAGTGGCTTGGGAGGCTGAGGCAGGAGGATCACAAGTTCAAAGCTAGTCTTAGTAACTTAATGAGGCCCTAAACAACTTAGTGAGACCTGTTTCAAAATAAAAAAAAAAAACAAACAAAAAAAAAAAAAAAAACTGGGGATATGGCTCAGTGGATAAGTGTCCCTGGGCTCAATCCCTGGTATGGAAAACAAACAAACAAACAAACCCACCACCATCATCACCAACAAAAAATATATATACGATCCCTGTTGGGAGGGTAGAAAACTTACATTGGATCTCTGATAAAATACTTTGTTCCCAATCCTGGTATTCTCATTTAAAAAAAATTTTTTTTTCTATTTTGTATGGCTGATTTTCTAGCTCTGTTTCTTAGTTATTTTGTAAAATTCAAAGATTAACTTAACATTTTTTCCAATGTTATTTTTACTAGTTTAAAAATCCTTGATTTTTGTGAATATCTCAGGTATTGGCATTATTTTCAACTCAGTCACTATAATGTTTCATTTTGATTATTAATATTTAATCAAACAACTCCTTTAGTTGGACTTTAAAATGTCAGGTGTATTTTGTGTGTGTGTGTGTGTGATTTGACCTGCATGCTACAATTTTCATCTTTTACACATTTCCCATCAGTGAAATTCTACATACATTTATTTTAGTAACAAGCATTTATTTGGACACATTTATGCCCAGCAGAAGTGTGGTATACCTTAGTGATGATTTTCATACATGAGCACTAAAAATTGATAACTGAATGGGGTTGATTTTTTTTTTCAAATTTGCTTCAACAGACTTAAAAGATTCTTATCAGAATATAAATAATTGATTAGAACAGTAGTGGTGTACACTACTCGTTTTCTTTTAAAAACATGCACACGTACCCACACATCTTAGGGGAGATGACACAAAAACCCATTGTCACATACTCTAATGAAAAGCTTAGTTCATTTTCTTTCCCTTTCATTTCCTCTAAACTCTCTCTGGCTTACCACTCAGCCAGCTGAAAAACAAACATGTGGCCACCACATTGGGGACAATAGAAAGTGTCTGCAAGCCCTGAGGGAAACAATCTAGCCACATCATGCTTTCTGTTCAATGGCAAAACTATTATTTACAAAATTAGAGAAACCTTTACACTCAACACTGAAATAAGTAAAAATAATAATACTAGTAATAATGATGATGATGATAATTTGTAGATATATAAAAGATACCTTTAGCATTTTAGCAGAATCAAACAGTTGATTCTACTTTTGGTCATGACACTTGTTCTTTTTCAACATTATAAATTTTTTTAAATTATTTTTTATTGGTACAGTATAGTCATGCATAATATTGGAGTTCATTTTGACATAATTATACAAACATGAAGTACGATTTGCTCCAATTCAATCCCCATTGCTTTCTCTTTCCTTCTCCCTGCTCTCTTTCCCTGTTACTTTTTTTCTGTTTTATGGGTGTTTCTTCTCTTTATTTATAGCTTTTTAAATTAGTACAGTATAGATATACATAAAGGAGATATTCACTGTAGTATATTTATTTTGTGGACAATTTTGCAGTGTATACCAACAAAAGACAGATGGAATGATTCTGATTCCCTTTTTTGAGGTTCTAGTTCATCAATATGAATGCTTAACTGCAACATCTGACCTACTAACCAAGAAATAAAAGTCATCAGAATGTTGTGTTCCCAGAATTTGAAACATGAATTTAAATTTGTGGAACAGTTCATATATATATAAAAAATAGAATTAGGCAGAAAGCCCAAACTTAAAGCAGGGCCTTTAAATTTTCAAAGCCAGAATAGTAATGCCGTAGTCAAAAGACTAGGGTTCAAGCATAACTCCTTTTGTTTGGGGCCCAGAAAGCTCACACAAGTCTGGTTTCTCAGTAAAGAAGAAAAATCGTATGTGCTTTGGTGGCACCATGTAGTTTAAAACACACACTGAATAAAATAAAGGAAGTGGAAAGTTAGAGATGTTTAAGGTGAAAACAATTGAGAAAGAGGCAGGTAAAGCATCTTACACATGGGAATTGGTTGAGAATTTATAAGGACATTGTGCACACTTAAAATACTTCAGGAGAGGAACAGGAATAAAGAACCAGCAATTGTTTTTCACTTGAGTGGAATGAAAGAGAAGCTATATTCAAAGTCAGTGGCATGTTTGTATTCCTTCCTCCTTCTCATCCTTGCCTTCTGCCACATACCACTTCCAGTTATTCACTCAAATATAAAAAGTAGACAGTTGGTACACACTTGTCTATGTGTGTCAAGCGTCAACTAAAAAAGAATATCTGTAAACAAAGTGGATAGAAGAATTTCAGAAATAATGAATTTTAAATATATCTGCTTGGATTACCCAATTCTCCTGAGCCACCCAAGGAATAGAAAAATGGAATTTGACTCTGAAGAATGAAAAAGTATTTCATTCTGATGTCTTTAATGCATATTCATATGTGATTAAAGAATGTTAATCACTTCAACAAAATGGAAAAATGAGAAGACATGATACTAAACAGGAGAATGGGTCTTTAAAATGCAGTATATCAGAGTAATTTAGTTATATAAAAATATAACCAAAATATAAAAATAAGGAGCCAGCCTATTGGCAAAACTGCCTATACATGAAGCCCAAGTCATTTGATTGGGCCTGATGGAAAGTGCAGTGATTAAAGGGCTGCTCTTCTTCATGTTGTGTGGCATACTAGAATCATTTCAGTTACTAATCAATAAGAGAATGTGTACAGCTATTATGGTTTAAATATGGGGTGTCCACCAAAAACTCATGTGTGAGACAATGTGAGAATGCTCAGAGGTGAAATGATTAGATCATGAGAGCTATAACCTAATTAGTAGATAAATCCACTGATATTAGTTAATCAGGTGGTAACTGTAGGCAGGTAGGGTGTGATAGAGGAAGTAGATCTCTAGGAGTACACCTTTGGGATTTATATTTTGTCTGTGGTGAGCAGAGCTCTGTCTCTGCTTCCTGGTTGCCATGACCTGAGGTGCTTCCTTCTGTTCCCTTCCATCATGATGTTCTGCCTGACCTCAGGTCCAGAGCTATGGAATCTGTCAACCAAGTATTGAACCTTTGAAAACATGAGCCAAAATAAATTTTTCCTTTTCTAAGTTTTTCATATCAGGACTTTTGCAATGCTAAGCTGACTAAAACAAATACCAAGTCCACATCTTAGCTTATTTGCTGCTCTTCAGCTTTTCATGCCTTCAATTTCACTGACCCAGTGCTATAAAAGTTATTTAATTTAATATAAGCAAGGCATGATCCTCTGAGCTGGTGGGAGATATGTTAAGAGAGCAGGTATGCTTACCTTGGGCATCTTCTTCATCTGCTGGTCACATGCAGGGATTGCAGTCTCACCACTAGAGAGTCATCCCTCTTCTTGAATGTCATCTGATGTATATTACCTTTTCTGCAGGCCCCGGAGGAACAAGATGACAAAAGACTAACAGCTTAAGTGGAATTAAGTGGGGAATTAAGTGGAGTTCAATATTTCTCTCACTTTCTCCTGTAAAATGATAACTCTCAGAACATCTGAACCTGTTTCCTAATGGTGCTTAATTGTGTGTGTAATCTGTTATGATTACAATGCTACTCATTTTGCCATCTTCCTTCTTGATTACATAGCACCTAAGGCAAAGAATAAAAGATTTTTATGTAATGGCTCTTAAAGATATGAGTCTTTTTTCTTTTCTTGCTTTCTCTGCCTGCCTGCCTGCCTGCCTTTCTACTTTCCTTCTTCCTTTCATTCTGGGGATTGAAGCAGGATCTTGTGCATGCTAAACATGGGCTCTACCGATGAGCCACACACCAACCCTATGATAGACTTTTAAAGGAGGCCCTGTTGGATATAACTAGTATTGTAATTAGACTGTAGTAAACATGGCTTTCTCTGGCATCTATGTATTTGCTTGCATTCCAATTATTTCATGGGTCATAGTCATCTCTTTCAGAAGGTACAGAGAAGCAGATGAACTAAAGCACTGTTTCTTAAAATCTGTGTGAACTCTGTCTTCTGTAAGTCACATAATGGCACTGGACAGTTGGATCACTATTCTAGGCTATTTGTGGTAACAAGAAAGGCCCGTCTGTCAGGGATATATACTTTAGTCTCAACGGTTTCTATACAGTTTTGCAAATAGTCAATGCAAAGCATGACATATTGGAAAGTATTAAACACATTGATTAAATGAAAATATTAAATGAATATTAATTTAAAACTTAAATGACTTCATGCAGCCTTAGAATGATCTGTAACTAAGGGATTGCTGATGCCTGAATATTGAGTTGAATGCACAGGGCTTTTTCAAACTTGCTAGATGGATCTCTGGTAGAGAAAGGAAATAATATGAAAATAAGCAATAAAAAGAAAAATAAGAAATTTAATCATGCTTACTTGTAGAACAAAGCTGTCCTTCCATTAATAGCAATCATTTTTATTTCTTGTCATTTACTGTGCTCCTGGCACTATGCAAAGTACTTGAATGCATTACCTCATTTTATCCTCATGACAACTCTGTGAAGTGGTTATTAATACTTTCATTTTATGAAGCTTAGAATTGTTAAGCAAAATACTAAGCTAAAAGTTGACAGAAATCTGGGTGTGGCGATACCTCTCTATAATCCCAGCTGCTTGAGAGGTTGAGGCAGGAGAATCGGAAGTTCAAGGGCAGGCTGTGTAACCTAGGAAGAGCCTGTCTCAAAATAAGATAAAAAGGACTGGTATGTACCTAAGTAGTAGAGCACTTATCTATTATGCCCAAAGTCTTCTGTTTAATCCCTAGTACTCCCACCACAAAAAAATTGCCAGAGCTGGATCTTGAACTAAGGTCTGTGTTGTTACAAACTGCCAGATTAAACTCTTGCCATTTGAAGTAGAAAGAACATAGGTAATTGTTTTTATTTTCTTTCTTTTTTAAAATTGTTGGTAGAAATGAACTGAGTGACTCACTGAAAGTTACACGTCAGTAAGACAGCGGCTGGGCCAGTTAAATGAGTAACAATGGCTATTAACCTAGTGCCTATGGGCCAATGGTTTTGGGATAAATGTGACATACAGGTTAACTGGGACAGTGATAAACAGAAGAACAGGATGATGGAGACAGTCCTTTTATTATTGTCCTCTCTACTATTTATAACAGTGAGTTCTTGAACAAATAAATATTTTGAGAATTGGTTTTCTCCATTCAAAGAAAAGATATTAAGACCTATCTTGCAGGGTTGTTATGAGGATGAAATGTCTATAAGTGTATGGCAGAGATCTATCTTATCTTAAGCACTGAATAGATGGTAAATGTTGTTACTGCTCGGTGCTTGGTACTCAAACATTAGAATTTAAAAGTAGACAAGATTTATTTGTATATAGACAATTATAGAGAAAAGTGCTTCCTCTTGGAGGCACTGCGTTTGATCCTCAGCACCACATTAAATGAATAAATAAATAAATAAATAGACAAATAAATATATTGTGTCCATCTACAACTAAAAAAATAAGAAATAAACAAATCAACATAATTGAGATGTAATTTATATGAAATAACATTCACAACTTTCCTGTGTACAGTTTAATGAATTCTAACAAATATATTCCATTGTAACCAGCACCACAGTCAAGATGTAGACTAATTGGAATTAGTCTACATAATTTCACAAAGTCCCTTGAACTCATTCCATCCCTACCCCAGGTAACCACAGTTCTGTTTTTACTTGATTCATTGTTATCTATTCTTGAACTTAAGATACATGGAAATTATACAGCTTATTCCCTTGTTTGTCTGTTCTTTTGCTCAGGACAATGCCTATCAGACTCATCCCTATATTGTTCAATCAGTGGTTCATTTGTTTTTCTTGAACATAACACAATTTATTTGGTCATTTTTATTGTTGTTGTTTTTCCTGGATTGGCACTATTATGGAAAAAGCTGCTATGAGCTTTCATCTACAAATTATTATCTACATATATGTATGTTTTCATTTCTTCTTGGTAGACACTTCGTGGTAGAATTGCTACATCTTCAGAGTAGATAGACATTTAATTATATAAGAAAATTTCAACTATTTTTATAAGTCGTCTTATTTTACATTCACACCACCACATAGAGTTAATTTGCACTCCTTGTCAATCTTGGTATTTCTGTCTTTAAAATTTTATCCAATGTATCCAAAGTGATATCTCATTGTCACTTTAATTTGTATTTCCTTAATGATTAGGAACTTTGAGCTTTTTTCATATGTTATTTTTTGTGTGCTACATATCTTTGAATTATCCATTCAAATTTTTGGCCAATTTTTTTTTGTGTGTTTTTATCACATTTTATACATCCTTGAATAAAAGACTTATATGAGTCTTATACATTATAAATATTACTGCCAAGTTTGTGGGCTTGCAATTTCATTTTCATAATGATAGTTTTAAAGAACAGAAGTTATAATTTTGAGAAAATCCAGTTTATCACTGTATTTTCTTTTATAGATAGGGCATTTTTGTATCCTATGAAATTTTACTCTAGCTCAATGTCACAAAGATTGTCTTCCATGTTTTCTTCTAGGAGCTTTCCAATTTTAGCTCTATGTTTAGGCATGCAGCTCTTTTCAAAATACTTTTGTGTATGACAAGAGATAGGAAGTGTGGTTTATATTTTCCTGCATGAGTATCCAGTTAATCTAGAATTATTTTTTAAAAACATTATTCTTTCTCTAAGGTGCCTATTACAGTTTGGATGTGAGGTGTCCCCCAAAAGTTCATGTAGGAGACAATGCAAGAAGGTTTAGAGAGGGTTTAGAGAAGAAATGATTGGGAGCATAACCCAATCAATGAATTAATCCTACAATGGGATTAACTGAGTGGAAACTGCAGATGAGTAGAGTATGGCTGGAAGAGGTGAGTCATTGGGGGCATGCCTTTGGGATACATATTTGTATCTGGCCAGTGGAGTATCTGACTCTGCTGCCTGATCATCATGTGGGCTACTTTCCTTCACCACACACTTCCACCATAATATTTGCCTCATCTCAAGTCCCAAGGAATGAAGCCTGCTGTCTATGGACTGAGATCTCTGAAACTGTGAGCACCCAAATATACTTTTCCTCATCTAAAATTGTTCTTGTCAAGTCTTTTAGGCCCAGCAGTGAAAAAGCTGACTAAAATAGTGCCCATTTGCACCTTTGTCAAAAATCAGTTTACCTTATAGGTACAAGTTTATTTCCAGACTTTCTATTCTGTTTTACTGATATATTTATCTTTTCTTATACCAATGCCACCATGGTCTTGATTATTGTTGCTCTACAATAGATCTTGAAGTTAAGTAGTGCCAGTTCTTCAACTTTGTATATTTTTCTAAAATATTCTTACTGTTTTAGGTTCTTTATATTTCCACATACCTTTTAGAAATAGACTATCAATTTCTATTTTTAAAAAAATATGCTGGAATTCTAACTGAAGCTTAATGAAATCTATAGATCAATTTGGAATTTTTACATTTTAACAAGATGAGTGTTTCCCATCCATGAACATAGTATATCACTCCACTTATACAGATCATCTTTAACTTCTCTCAGCCATGTTTTCTAGTGTTCAGTATAGAAAGCTTGCATATCTTTTGTTGAAATTATTCCTAAGCATTTTATGTGTTTAAAAGTTGTCATAAATGAGAATGTTAAAATTTTCTGTGTAGCTAGGTTATGGGAATGCAATTTATATTACATACTGATTTGATAACTTTTTAAGATTTAAGGAAGGGAATAATAGAAGACTGCAAAAGAGAACTAGTGGATATAAATAAGAGAAGAAAATGATCAGGAAATGAAAGAAATGGTGCTATAATTTTTAGAAAGTTGGTTAAAAAAATGCCATGCCAGTTAACTTTTGCTGTGTAGTAAACCATCCCCAAATTTAGTGCCTTAAAATAATACATATACTATTATTCCCAATCCTGTGTATTAGCTGAAGAGTTATTTTGCTATTATCATGCAGACCCAATCATACAACTACATTCAGCTATATGTTTGTCTTAGAAATATATAAAAACATATTTTAGTGTATCTGTGAATATATCAATTTATTGGGGAAAATTACTTTGGTCACAAAAAAATTATTGAATAGAACATGAATAATTTCCCTCATATAACATTATTAAAAATAACTAGATATCTCCCATCCCAAAATATTCACTTGCTGTTTAATATAAAGGATTAATACTTCCCCATAAACCATAGAGACTCATAAAAAAATTCAAAAGGTGGGGCTGTAGCTCAATGGTAGAGCACTTGCCTAGCATGTGTGAGGCACTGGGTTCGATTCTCAGCACCACATATTAATAAGTAAAATAAAAGTTCATTGAAAACTAAAAAATATAATTTTTAAAAAAATTCAAAAGGAAAGAAGAAAGTATAAAGTTTTAAATTTAATTTTTAAATAATTTTATCCTGTTTAGAATCAAAACTGAGGTTCATAGGAGGAGGCAGAAACAGTGTTTTAAGAGATGAAAATATTTTTTACTTATTCATAGATAAAAAAGAAATAATTTTAAATAAATGATATATTTATATTTATAATATAAATGACATATTTATAATTTTTAAATAAATTATATATATATATATGTGAGTGTGTATTCCAAAGCTCTTACTATATCATATAAAATGTCCCAACTGATCCTTTTTCTGCATCAAAAATTTTCCTTTATTGTTCTCTTAATAGCCATTACCCCAGATGACTGTTACAGAATTATCCTTTAGGTCACTTGGTACTTTATATCAACCTCTAATGAATCTCTAAATATGGCCCATTATATCTCCTTTATATTTCTATTCTTTCTCATCTTCATCTCAAAACACTTCTCAAGTCACCACCCACCTCCCTCTTAGGCCATAGCCTCTTAACCAGTCTCTCTAGATTCACTTGTGTCCACCACTCAGATATTCCACGCTATAGCCAAGGTGATCTTGCAAACACAAATTTGACCATACCTTTCATGTCACCATGACAATTTAGGAGAATTCCACTGTCCTTAGAATCAAATTAAAAAATCCATACCATAGTCTAACAAGTCCTGCTCTTGCCTACTTCTGCAAATTCAATACACTGCCACCCTACCTCCCCAGAATCTCAGCTCCTTTGCACTGCCAAAACTCATTACAGTTTCCAGATCAAACTGTCATGTCATCTCTCCCATCAGGGCCGTTATTTTGTCATTTCCTTTGCATAAACCACTGTTTCCTTTACTCTTTTGCCAGCCAACTTTGATTCTTCAAGTTGCAGTTTAAATGTCATTTCTTCCTGGAGACTTTCCCTTAACCCTAAGACAAGGCCAGCTCTTTCTCTTTCACATATGTATATCACATACTGCACTGCTTCAGAAAGCTCACTTCATCTGGAATTATATATTCAATATTTTCCATAAGGATATAAACTTCATCAATAGTATATTCACCCAAGTTGTTTATTTCCATCTGTAGGAATTATGACTTCCTTTATGAATTGTGTATGGGTCAAGTATGATATCTGTTCTTAATACACGTTAATAAGTACTAATCATAAAAATCTTTGATCCAGCTCAACATGGTTTCAACAAACACGTATTACACTCTTGGGATAAGAGTGCCAAATGAAAAGTTGTTTCAACTGTCTCAGCATGGGAATTTAAGTACTAAATCACTTGGGAGAGAAATGGGAATAATTTAACCAGAATAGCAGAGTGGGTTTCTACTCCAAAGAAGTCTTGAGGTAAAGCAATTGAAACCTAAATCTTATTAAAATGACAGGGTCTTGGCCAAAGTGAATGGGGAATCTTGCCCAGTGCTTGACCACACCATTCTGGCTGTAGTCAGGACTTCATATTTACTTGTACCAAAATCTACCTGTTCCTTAATTTTAAAGGGGTTAAGGTAACTTAATTGTAAACAAAGTTCTATAGTAAACAGATTAAGGGTACACCATTTAAATTTCACTTATAAATTCAGTAGTTCATTTAATTTGTTTTTCACATCTTCCTAGGATTCTGGTTATTGGGCGAACTGTATTAAGAATGACGTGTAGTACAAGAATGGGAAGTTATACTCCAGGAATATAGAATATGTCAAAATACTTTCTACTCTCATGTATAACTAAAAAGAACAAAAATTTTAAAAAAGAATGGTGTGTAGGTATACGGACAATGACTGTGTGGTGATCAGTGATGAAACACTTGTGATGATCTAACACTACATTTCAATGTTTGTGAGGCAGAACTCAAGCATGAGCATTAAGATAGGGCTCTTAAAAATTCTGTGACTTGTTCTGGGAGATTACAGAGCCCAGCCAAGCGCAGCACCAGCTGCAAGCCAAATGGTGATATTTTCATATGTGAAGTGCTAAGTGATCATTTAACAACCTTTTGAGCAAACCACAGAGGAAATCCACAAATTACTATAGCAGACTCTGTTTATGTTGACACTTATGCACACAAATAGACATTTTTTCTTAGGTATACCCAGGAAAGCTTTCAAAAAAGAGAAAAATTCCTCCAACAACTAGCTGTAGGAACAAAGACTTGAAAAACAGAAAGCTGCCATTTTATTGATCACAAATTAATTATATAAACAAGCGATTAGTAAAAGGAAAATTGATACACTCATTTCCTTATTGGTAATGGATATTATCAAGTTGATTAGGGAAGTAAACAATATATCCTAATGATACTTCAGGACCATTAAATAAAATACTGTTACCATATATTACACTATATATAAACATCTTTTTTCATTATGGCACCCCAACCTTATATCTTAGAGGTTAGGCCACAATATTTTATGAGAGAATAAAGGAATGTACTAAGTACTTAATGTTTATTTCACATTGGCTAGAGATTGATATTGAGTGTTGTGCCTAAAGAGATTTTTAAAGAAGACTGGTTATGTCTTAAGTATATATGCTCTCTAGTTTGACATTTTTCTTGGAGACAGTAGTTTTTAATTATTAAATTACTCTTAAGGCAATCAACTATTGTTTATTAAGTTGACATACTGCAGGTTTGGTATAGAGCTCAAGTTACATTTGTGTCTACATGTTAGGGACTACACTTTGAGATTTTTGAACCAGAAGTATAATAATCTCTAGAACTAAATATTTACCCCATGCCTACCAGATTTTATCAGAATAGTTTTAAAAAAGGAAATTGTCCCAGTTACAAGCTGTAATGGTTTTTGGAATGATATCAAAGGTCAGTGAAATGTTGTGGAGATACACTGAAGTAAACCTCGATTTGAAGACAGGGTGCTCTATGTAGGCCTACATTTGTGTAGCATGTGTGTGGCTATCTATTAAAGAAATATAAAAAAAAAAAATTCAGCAGGGTTGTTATGAGCTTGGTTTTTTTATCTATTCGCAAAATTTCCAATATTCTGAAAACTTTCTCAATTTCTTTCCTGGGAGGAAAGAAACCCATAATAGACATATTATAAGTCTTATAAGTTTAATGTATCTATTCCCCTTCCCAAAACTCCATGTCCTCAGAACATTGTTTTCACTGGGAGATTTGAAATCAAACTGTTTTTGTATTTATTGATTCAAACTACTTGCTACTAGGAATTTGAGAAATTCATGGGAGGTGCCTGACCAGGAACCCAAGAAGTGGAATTTTAGGTGTGGTTAGTGAATGACATAAAACTGCTTTAGTAGACCTCCTTGCAGACAGAAAAAATGTTCCCTCTAGGTCTAGTGGAATCAAAGCCACAAAATACTTTCCTTCCATAGTGGACTTCCTCAATTTTCTAGGATGAGAGTATGGCAAGATAGAGAGTTGCTGGAATTCATATGTCAAGTTCCTGTGAGTTGGTAAAAGCTTTGGTTGTGTATCCTACAGAGAACTAAATGAGTCATCCTCTAGGGGGCAACAGAGTATGATTCAGTGATTCAGGCTCAGAATTTTGCATGGATCAAGTTCCTGAGGGAAGGATTGAGCATAAGGAGTTATTAAAGTCTCAGACTTGAAAATATTTTTTTTTTTTTTTAAAAAGCAGACTCCCACTTCATCATAGTGCTTCCTGAATTTTTGGCTAACCATGGCTGAGGTGGACTACACATGAACAGATCTGGAACAAACTAGGGTAATAAGTGGTGAGGCAAAGCCAGCGCAGGCTCTTGGAGGGGGAGGCTCTGACATGAGTTTTCTTCCCTTTAGGAGCCCCTTGTCCTGCCAGCGACGTACATTGGGAACCCTGTCCCCAGATTTATCTCTGGTGTGATTTGATGTTTTTAGCTGCTTATTCCCTACATTTTATGGTACCCAAGATTGAAAGAAAACATTTCTGGGCCACATCAGATTCCCCAAAACTTTAGTGGCTTGCCATGTCCTAGCCTGCCTCAGGCTGTGTTTGTGCACAAGCTCTCCCCGTGGTCAATTGGCTGTTTAGTAGAAAGAATTCTACCTCCATCCTTGTTATGGAAATAAAGTCCCTGGGCAGGTAGGGATTAAAAATCTAATGCCAACAGTAGTGCCTTCCTGATTTTCCGGAAAAAAATTAGATGCAGGCATAATGCACTTCCCAAGTACCTGATGGGAACCGTGCCTAACTCAGGTGAAAAAGAAGAAAAGTTAGAATGTGAAGAACATTAGGGTGAGTCAGTTAAACATGGCATTCTCCTCTCCAAAAAGTGGGAAAGGGTAATGGAGGAAAATAATATTAATCTGTAGACATCCATAGATTCTCTCACCTCTTTATTTGTTCTTCCCAAAAAGAAGAGTCTTACTGGCTGGATCTCATTTTCTATGCAGAATTTATATAATGAGATAATTTATGAGAAAAACAGTCAAAGCCTAAGAGAGTAATTTTGGCAGAAGGTTGCACACAGCAGAGAAAGTCATGACAGACAGCTATAGCTATTGGTATAGGTCTGGTCTTAGCAAAAGAATATCTCTGGAAGCAAGAAAACGTGAGAGAAAGGGTAGCAGTGAAAGAACCATTTTAAATGACAAAGTTGAGTATTATAAAGAGATGAGAAATAAGAAAACTATGCAAAAAAAAAAAACATTAAGTCATATGGCTTATATTAACAATACACTGTCTGTTTTCAGGCTTCTTTCCCTCCAAGAAACTTAGTAAAAATTCCAAATGCTTTTATTTACTATTTGAAAATAGGCCATTTGGGGGCAAGAATTCAGTTCTATTTAGATTATAGTTATGTATTATATTGATTTGGAATATGGTTATGCTAGCTTAAATTGCTTCTTTTAGCTCTTTCTTTAACTTTGTGTTTTGAAAATACACCTTCCTAAGTACATATAAATCTGAAAGTATTTTAGAAACTTATTTTCTAAATCAATAAAAAATAAAGTCTTAGCTGGGTATTGCCAGGCCTTTAGCCAAGTACAGTAATTGTTACTTGTGGAATTTTCTTAGAATGGCCAAGGCATTTGACTCAATAACTATAACCATGGAATGAGTATCTGGGTGGAGACACCAGTCTGTTGGAAAGTTGGTGGGCCAGTTCATGCCTATATGCTAGAAGAAGAGGTTTATCAATACATTCACTCAGCAGATCCAAGAAAACCACAGGGTGTTTTGTTCAAACTAAGCATTGAAATTCATTAACCTTTGATGTCTGTTTTCCTTTTCTCCTAACCAAATGCTTTTCTCGTTTTTGCCTACTCATTGCTTTTGTTGTTTTATACATAGTAGTAAATCATTTAGTAAATTACATTCTTTTGAATATATAAATATGAAGACCACACTCAAGTCATGTTAAGGGGGAGTGTAAGTTATTTAAGAACCCACATATGCCGGAAACAACCACAAGGCTGTGAAAACTAGGCAAATTTAGGGACCAGAGGGCTACAGGATCATGGTTCAAACAAGCAACACAGCAGGCGTGGTTCTGAGTCACCATGCCCAGATTTGAACATCAGCATTCCTCTCTCAATGAATTTGAGTTGAAGTTGAATGTCCTTGTATCCAAAGTAGGAATGTGTGGAACAAATACGCAGAAAAACACATTGTAGCATACAATTTGTAGAATGTAGATACATGCAAAAAATTGCAAATAGGATATTCTAAGTCCAAAAGTTATTTTTTAAAATAATACATTAATGAATGGGTTGGTTCATCTCCAAAATGTTAGTTAGGACATGTCCTAATGCGGAGAAAACTTAAAGAAGAAATCGTTTAAGTAAGTTTAACTACTGCATATTTACTAGCTTCCAAAAGTAATTGAATAGCTTTAGTTTTTCCTCCTGTTTTATTTCGATCCATTGAATACATGTGTGCTTAATTCATTTTTGCTTTTTAAATTCAAACCATCAATGTAAATAATTTAAAAGTACGTTTTTTTCTTCCTCTTTGATTAGACCATCACTAACCATCAAATGTGGTTGCAGATCTCATCTGACATTTGCAGGTATGTTGATCCATTTGCAGATGGGCCAGTGACTGTAGAGGAACTTGCGAGTATGTCAGCAATCTCAACCCCTCTGTTTCGCCCTTGCATGTACTAAGACACTTTAATATTCATTATTTTGAAAAATCATGATACCTAATCAGGTTATAATTTTCTGTCTTTGTCATTTAACATAAATAAAAAAGATCAATACATTTTTAAAGAGGCAAACACAGAAAACAAAACAACCTACTGAAGGAGATAATACATTTCTGCGGCACCTATAATAGCTAAAATCAACTTAAGCTGATTTTATACTCAAAACTTAGCCTAATAACATTTTTAAATATGACACATCCAAAATTATATTTATGATGAATCCAAGAAGAAGTGAGGTTATTTATTTCAAGCTTGTTAGGATTTTGCTTTGAAACTTTAGGGAGGAGATGTCCCGTTTGTGTGCCTTCTAAGCTGCAGAGGGGAAGAAATTAAATCTATGCCTCTCAGACTCCCCTGAAGCTAGGATTCAAGAATTAGGTTCTGTAATCAAATGGTATGCACAAAATTTGCAATTGAAGTTTTCCTTCAATTCCTGCTGATTTTGGTGACAAACATAACTGTGAAAGAATTGCAAATTCAGCTTCAGAAGAGGTCTCAGGGTCCATTCAATCCTTTGTAAATCTGGGGTGCAGAAAAGATCCTAGGAGGTACAGAATGGTTCAGGGCCTCTTGGAAGCATCTTCCAGGTCCCTGGATTGCTGTTAAAGTACATGTTATAGGAACAACAGTTCCAGACACAATTTGTAGACTCTCAACTTACCTGTGGGCTGAGTTAGCAGCTCTCTTGGTAAACCAACTTTATAGAATCTTTCAGCAATTATTTCTGGAAGTCAGGTTGCATTCTAATTCTCCATGTCTTCCATTGATTTTGTAAGGACCTATTTAAATTATTAATTTAAATTATTTTCTGCTTAAAATAAAGTATTTTCTGTTTTCCTTAACTGAATCCAGATTGATAACACTGTTTGTGGTAGTAGCTTAGTCTTTGACTTACTTAGGTGTGAAAAAAGTAAGGATCTATTTCCCATTAAGTAATGGGGATAGTAGTAATGTTTGAGAGCTGTTGGAAAAACAGTTTAATTATTACCTCTCTTTACTCAGAATGAAGTGCCTATAGAAAATATAGACTGAGTGACAAGGGCCTTGGTGCAGTGTGACATGATGAATAGGGATAAACTGGATGCTACACACTGCACTGGAGAGATTTTAAAAACAAATTAGTAATTCACACTTTAAATTATCTGCTTAATGTGACTAGGAAAGTAAGAAAAAATTTAGCCTTAAAAGAATCTTTTTTTGTGGCTGTTGGGTGAATGTGGCCAAAAATCAATCACAGAGCCTGACTTTGTGGCTTATTGAATTACAACATAGGTTGAATTCAGACTTGCCAGGTTTATTATATGAAAATTCATTGCTTGGGAAAGAATAAGACTCTTAGAATTGGAGAAGTGATCCTTGGGAGGGTTTGGAAAGATTTGATTGTCTCAAAGCTAAACCTGCTGACCTTTCCATGCCAGCAAATGTAGCCCCCTTCCAACTTTTTCTTTGCTTTAAAAACTTATAATGACTTTTCTGATGGAATTACCTTATCTGTGATGCTAATTTGTATTATATTCCATCCTACCCACATTATTTCCCAAACTCATAAGTAGAAACTGATCCCAGATATCAGAGAGACTCAATTGCAAAGTAACACCTGGAAAAAAAATGCTTTTAACTTCAAAACACTAAAAATTTTGCAAAAAGAAGCAAAGAAATGTACTGATGCCTTACAGATCTCACCATGTAGTTCATTACATGGAAGCAGCTGACCTCCTAGAAGGATAAAAGAGCTCACTGAAGATGGTATTTATGATGCTAGAAGACAACTTTGAAATGAGGTCTCCAAAAGAGATGAAATATTTTAACCAGTGGCCAATATATGAGTCTGGGCAGGAAGAGATGGGAGTAATGCTGTTGGTGATATGTTAAGGATAATCATGCAAAACTCTTACTCTTCCCTATGACCAGAGGATGAAAACTGATCAGTTAGTTCTTGGTTCCATGTCAATGCCCAGTACACTGAGAATTAGGATGATGGTAGTTCTCCAAAGGAATATGTGAATGTGATTGCCAGAAGAAGGGAAAAGAACACTGGGTTGCAAAAACAACTGTCATATCATTTATGAAACCATTAGCTTAAGTATCCCATATACCATCATAATGCCTAAAAATCTACCACAAGCAAATCAGTACTGTTGTTTAAGATTTGCCTTTTTACAGGAGGATCACAAGTTCAAAAGTCAACCTCAGCAACTTAGTGAGGCCCTAAGCAATTTAGTGAGATCCTATCTTAAAATAAAAAATAAAATGGGCTGGGGATGTGGCTCAGTGGTTAAGCATCCTTAGGTTCAATCCCTGGTAACACACACACACACACACACACACACACACACACAGACACACAAGATTTGGCTACAAGTATATATAAATTTAAAATAAAAAATTATGTTTAAAAATAAATATGAAAGCCTAAATATTATGTCTAGAGTCATAGAAATGGGACTTCATAGAGAACTGTTTGATTGCAAAACCATTATTCTTTAAAAAAGAGTAAGTAAATTATGCATATGGGATATAATTCAAAAGGTAAAGGGATATAGTGAAAAATACTTTCCTTTAACCCATCAGCCCCAGATACCAGTTAACCCTGAAAATTTTTATAATAAAAACACAAAAAGAGTTCTGTAACATTGTATTCTATGGCTTTTCCCCTATATCTATCTACTTTCTTGGCAAACATTACATGTTAGTACAAGGGGAGTGTCTTTTTAATTCTGCTAATTCATTCAGTATTCATTATCTGTATGGAGCTTTGTGGGACTAGCCTTAAATTCTTTCCAATCTTTAGCTATTATAAGCAATGCTTCGATGAATATCTGTGCTTATATAACTTTGAGCTCATAGTCATAAAAGCAGGATAAATTCCTAGAAATAGAATTTTTAATAAAAGGATATGCACATTTTAAATTTGCTAGTCACTGCCAAGTTGCCTTCCAAAAGGATTATTTCAGCTTGTACTCACATCAACAGTATATGAAAGCACCTATTTTCTAAATCCTCCCGAACTCAGGCTGTTGCCTCATGTTTTGATCTTTATGGACTTGATAAATGGGATTTTATTATGGATATTTCATTTTTTCTTAAGTGTAATAAAAGAAACTTGTATTTCTATTGCTGAGTGTTCATATCCTTTGTCTTCTGTACTATTAGTCCTTTAAGTTTGATTTGTGATAACTAATCCTGTATGAATGAAAAAAGTTTTTTTTATTGTCCTGTGAGTTGAAATATTGCTATTTGATTCTAGGCATAAATTAAATTTTACTTAACTTTGTGTAAGTGACTTTATTTTTAATTTTTAAAAAATGATCCTTGACTTTTCTGATAGGCTTAAGAAAGTCTTTCCTATTCTGAAAATGCAAAATATTCTTCCATAATTTCTTCTCAATATGTTTATGTATTCCATTGCTGTATTTAAAAGCATGGCATTCTTTTTAGTGTAAAGAAATTGTGATCCCACTTTATTTTACTTTCCAGATGACAAACCCCTCAATTTTAATGACTATGCGATGTTGCCTTCTTGAGAAGATTCTTACCAGTTCTATGTGCCAAATGCCTCTCAGGGTCCAATAATTTAACAGTGCCTTTTGAGCTGCTCCTTCACAGGCAGAATTTGCTTTACTTTTCATTGCAAATTATACATAAGAGACAATGATATCTGCACATGATGCAGAGACATAAAGAACACCAAGAGACATTTTTAGCAAGTCTCATGCTGCTCAGTCTGATGGGGTATGGGGACTACTCATATCTGCAATAATGCTACCTCTCTATAAGGTCATGTAGATTGCCATTTTTGCCCTACTTAATCATATTAACAATAATATTTGGTATGATTTGGACAGAGGTTCCCCCCAAAGGTTCAAGTGCTAGGAGTTTGGTCCCCAGTGTTGAATTGTGGAGCTAGGGGAAACTTTAAAAGGTGGAGCTTGGTGGAAGGTATTGGTCATGGGTACACCACCCTCATGAATGGATTAATGCTGCCTGTCAATAGCAGGTTGTTGCATCTAGACACCACCCCACTCTCTTGGCCCCTTCAGCATGCAGTAATTTCCCTTTCTTCTTCTCTGCCCTTGTGTAACACAGCCAGGGACCTTCACCAGGATGCTTGCCAGTGCCGTTTTTTTTCAACCTTGGGCCTTGTACATACTAGTCAAATGTTCTAACCCCCGAGCTACATGACCAGCACTTATTCTTATTTTATAAATGAGGAAACTCAACCTCTGAGAGGTAAAGTGATTTCCAACATCGTACAACCAGTAAGTGTAGAAATAGGGGTTGATATGATTCTATCATGCTGCCTGACAGGAAGGGTGAAGGCTAGAGGTCTCAGAGGTCATAGGTCTCAGAACTGAGCAGGCTGTAGCAAAGAGGATGAGAGGTACAGGGAACCTCCTCTTGTGGACGATGTGGGATATCCTGCCCGATCTCTCTTGCTCTGCAACCCCCATGTAGAGGACAGTGCTAGAGTAGGAGGCGGTGGGACAAGATATGGCAGATTCCCTCTCTGAAGGCAATAGCAGCGTCGCTCCTTTGAAGAGAAAAAGCAGAGGGACTAATCAGAAAAAAATGCAACATCCCACCTTCCCGCTAGCAAAGCAGCACTTGGACAAGTTCCCAGCTAGAAGGCCAGGAGTCATCCAGATTCACAGGGAACTGCAAAGTCCGGTAGGACACACCTGAGTTCAGCATCTGCCTGGGCACTGTAGTACTCTAACCACACAGCAGCCCCTACACAGACTCCTTCAGACACAAGATGAGGCTGAGGATTCTCTTTTACAGAATGGAGAGAGGGAAAGAGCCAGAGATGGGGAACTAGTCTGAGATGGCTTGGAGTCCCACAAACTCTGTCTTCTATCCGTTCATCTTCTGGATAATTTCCAACAGGTTCAGCTGGTCCTGAACACTTCTGCTAAGAAATGGCTCAGACAACCCATGAACACATGGAAAACTTTGCCTGTTGTTTTGACACTAACAGCTTTCGGGAAGTTGGCAACTATTCAAAAGAATTGTATGTGTTTCTGAGATTTTAAGTACCTAATCTTTTAAAAATAAGCTCTCAAGTATATTGTGTCACTTTGTTTGAACTTGATAAAGTACATGAAAGTCATTTAAAAAAATTGTGTTGGACCCTGACAGATTTTTAGAGAATTTTCTTAAACTCCTGAAATTTTTTATTTCATTACATATATTGCTGTTTCAAGAAGTTAATTATTAGATCACTAGGTGTTGTATTTAAGAACACAATTTTTACTTGAGCTTAAAATGATATAGTTAAGTAAACAGAAAAAAAATACCCTACTCTTTTATTAAATAACAAAATCTTTAGAAAATATATGTTGTAATTTATAGTTATTCTTGTAATCCAGTTGTATCTTTTATAGTAAATAAGAATTCATAGTACTTTCTGGATTCTTACTAAAATATTAATTTTATTTGTGATCCCTTTCTGCTCCAAATTGAAAAATAAAAAAAGTAGGAAAACAGTTATTGTGATTATTAAAATCAAATGGCATTTGTGCTTTAGCCTGGGAAAAGAACTTATGCAATGACAAGATGCCGTCCAGGAGGCAGGGTAGCAAGTGCCAATTCTGATTTTGCCACTAATTGCTCTGTACTTGGGAATAAGTTTCTTAACTTCTCTGAGTTCCCTTAGTCTTTTCTTCTATATAATGGGAATAATAAAACTATATTGGATGACAGTTAAGAGGATAATGGCACAGTCACTTACTAATTGTATAGGGTATGATATTAATGACATTGAAGGTGAATTGTCAGCCAAGAGCAAAATGTATTTCTGTTGAATGGGAAGTACTTAAGTTCCTGGACTGAAGTTAATTCCAGTTGCTATACTGTGAATTAAACCATAACCTATTTGGATTAGAGGGATTTCTTCACAGGAAGATTGGAATTCATAGATGACATCATTGTAAAGCAGTGCCTGGTGAGTAGAAATATTACCTTTGAAGATGAAACATTGGGTATCCTCCAAGTAAGTCCCTTAAGAACTACCCTTGGCCACGGTTTTATTATTTCTAAAATACTGAAGATGGGGAGCCACTTTGAGGCTAAAATTAAAAGACATGATGATTTTGTTTTGGAAAAATCAATTCATCAATATGTTTTTTTTCCATGGCTATAAAAAGTATTTGAAAATGAAACAAAATAAAGTAGTAAAAACTCTCGGTATGTATTTTTCCCTTGAATAATGAGGCACTCATTCAAGTTCTCTTGGAAAAGATTATTTTGTGCTCTGGTCAAAGTGGCCTACTTTCTTTTTGTGTTGAAGGGCTTTGAAATTAGAAGTTATTTGTATTTTCCCAGGGAGTGTCCGCTTTAGGAAGAAAGAAAATTATATGCCTGAAGAATATGGTTGGCCAATTTATTGTTGTTTATGTCTGTGCTACGCCTAAAAGGAAATACATAGAATTTGAGTTTCTTTTTTTTTCTGGGAAATACAGCATTCCATTTTGTTTTATGATACTATAATATTCTTCCCCCTATTTTGGAGTGTTCAAAGACAAATTCTCTGAGCATGGTTTACAAGCTAAACCAAACCACAGTCGTGTGTAAGGAATGAAGGAAAGAGCAAATCAGAAATCTTTCCCTATAAACAGGAAAAAACTTAAAAAATTTATAAAATTGTCTTCAAAAATAAATTCTTCCCTCTGTAATTTCAGAGGGAAATTCATATTCATGTATACTGGCCCTGGCGTCCTATATATAAAAATTGGCATCTAAGCTACCTGTGATATTCTATCACAGGGAATTTTCACGAAGAATAATGTGTAATTTCAGTTATTCTTATATCAAAATGAATTTTCAGTGGACACATAGAATAGATTGGTTTGTAAAGTACAGATAGCAGAATCAAGAGAATTCTTTAAAACATGTTGTTGGTTGAATTATCTCATTCATTTGTGCTAGGTGCCCTCTTCTGGTCATTGTGAGTAATGTTTAGTAACTCATTCTAATTTCTGCTTTACCATGAAACATATGTGTTACTGTACACATATATACATTTACTCTATATTAGGTTTCAGATAGGAGGGAACAAACATAAAATTAAGTGGTGCTTAACTTCATAAGCGTTGGGCTCTTATTTGCCTACCTTACCCCAAACATCACAGATGTCTGGTTAACCCTATGTAGTAGGGGTAATATTTTGTTAATGGGATCTTCCTTTTTTCCTCATGACTTCACTACCAATGCTAGGAGCCTGAGCCCTTCATGCAGCTTATCTGTACTTGACAGAAGTGACGTGTGGAACAGGAAGGCATCCTCAAACTTCAGCAGACTTGGGAGTGAATATCTTCCTCCCCATCCTCACTGTGTAAGCCCCAGGCACATCACACCTCAGAGAAGGAAGCACCCTGAAATATCTATGAAATCATTGCATTTAACTCATTTTTACCTAAGGTTTCTGGTATCAGATAGAATGGAGAGCCCAGAACAAGATGTTCATTACTATTACGTTACTGAAAAACTGAATCTTAATAAATCTGTTGAAAACCTATGATTGAATTAGGGACTTTAATACCAAATGGCTTCACCAGGGAAACACACTTGCAGATCACAGGGCATGGCACTTCAGAGTTGGGAGTGACTGTAGATGTCCTGTAGCCCAGTATGGATACACTTGAACTTTCAATCTCTCCCAGAGACAAGGTAAGTGTGTGCTCCCAAACAAAAACAGCCTTGCTCACTCTTAAAAAAATATCAGTGGATTTCCCAGGTTTTGTAGCTGTGATGCAAATCCATGTGTATATCAGATCCATATAAGCATATTGCATCATGCTAGTGGGACTGCGGGAAGGGAGTAATATGCCGGTTCTCATGCTGTCTGCTGTGCCGTGATCAATAAAGACCTGTGTCAATGTCTTTGGGAGTCTCTCCTCTGCCAGTGAAACACTAACAGACTAATTTATTAGTTTATAAGTAGGGCGAAATCAAAACTCAGACTGGGTCATAGCATCTCACTAAGTTGTATTTTTTCATTGTATTATTCTACATTTTTTTAAACCTTCTTTATATGTGAGATACTAGGCCAACTTCAAAAGTGAATTGATTTATCTTATAGATCTGTCATACTTTGATGCTAAAGTATTTTAGAAATAAATTTTTAAATATTCAGAATATAAAAGTGTGTTGTTCTTATAAATAGCATATTTCTTGTCAGAAAGAAAAATTCACTTATATTTTAATGAGAAATGCTATTTGCATTGATCCTCTAAACAAGAAAATAACTTAAATTTTTTTTAATTGTAATGCTGAGCCTAAAGAAATTTCTCCAGTTCTCATAAAGATGACTGCCATGAGTAAGTTATAAGTAATGGCTGGTAGGCCTTATGAAAAAGGCTCATTATTTTATGATTGATTTTATTTTCATTGTACATACACTGTTCCAAAGACCTTTTATTTTCCAATAAAAAATATGAGGAATGAGTTTATTGAAGGAATAGGAAAAGGGAAATGGGACACCCTCAAGGGAGATAGTAGGTCCTCTTAGAGAAAAGAGGGACAATGTGCTTCTTCTACACTCCAGTTTTAACGGAAATCCCAGAGAAGTGTCCAGAGATTCCATCCAAGTCCGCCTCTTTGCTTTTGACTGACAGCAAGATGATATCAGACTTTCAGTACCCCCTGCCATGGCACTTGAGGTCACCTTGACCATCCTGACCAGTTCTAATTGGATTCTTAATTATACATTCTTATAGATTTTATGCTTAAGAGGAACAAATCTGGTGACAAAGGTCTCCTGGTTTCCTCCCATAGACGTTATCTTGGGTCTGCTTTTCTCCTGCAGTAAACAGGTAGTTTGCTGAGGAATGTGACATGCATTGTCCAATGAGCACAGCCCCCTGCAGGTAAATGCTTCTTGGGAAAAAAAAGCATGTTGGGTTCAGCATAGTGAGTCCACTTTATAGAATTAATCTCTTAACCTCGTGTTACCACCATCGTCATCTGTCTGTTCCCTAATATTCCTACTCTTCTAATCTTTCACCAGATTCTTTGGAAACAAATTCATGATTCCATATTGATTAATCTATAAATACTTGAGTAATAAACAGCTTTGATGAAAAAAAGAAAATTTCATAGAAAAAACAGATGACTTGTATGAATTTAATATTTTCGGTCAAATAGAAATATGACCTGAAATGGCATTTCACACTAAAAATGCATTCTGTCTTTGGTAAAGTCAACTTTAGGCTCAGCTTATGCAGAGGTATTTCAAAGCTCCCTTCTCTAGCTTTGATTTAGCATCACTGAATTTAGAATTAATTGATTTAACTAGATCCAAGCTATTAGTGGAAACATAAAAATATTTCAAGCAAAGTAAAGTTTTCCATCATATGTAAGAATATTTTCCTGTTATCACCACTTTCATAGTGGAATTGTTAATACTTGACTATTAGTGATGGAAAGTCTAAACTCCCAACTATGTTCCCACTGTCTAGGTCACCTGGATCTCTCCATGCCAGACAGGCAACTAAAAGATTAAAATTTAGCATAGCAGAGACTTTGGATGGCCTATTTTTACATTAGGCAGCCTCCAATTTGATCGACAGGTGCTTGTAGTGACATGATCTACAGAGACACAGAACCAATAGAAGAGAGAGACAAAGATGAACAGATTTATTAGCTCATGTGATTATGGAGGCTGAGAAATCTCACAATCTGTCCTATGAAAATTGAAGACCCAGGAGAGTTATGGGTATGTTTTAGTTCAAAGGCCTAAGAGCCAAGAGAACCAACAGTGTAAGCGCTGTTCTGAATACAGGAAAAGATTGATGTCCCAGCTCAGAAGCAGATGGAAAGAGTAAATTCTCCCTTATTCTACTTTTTGTTCCATTCAGACCTCTAATAGATTAGATGAGGCCTACCGACACAGTGAAGGGCAATCTACTTTACTCAGTCTGATCTAAATACAAATCTTATCTGGAAACACTCTCACAAACACACCCAGAAATAATGTTGAACCAAACATCTGGGCACCCACAGCCCAGTTAAGTTGACACATAAAATTATCCATCACAAAACTGCTTACCCAATTGTTAAAATCTTGAAAAACTTCTCAAATTCAAAAGATGGTAAGAACTGATCCAGGGAATAGATCAGAAGGTAAGACAAACCAATGGCAGGAACATAAGAAATAGTCCCAGAAAATCAGGATGGAACTAACTAGAAAGCCTGGCTTAGAGTTCTTAATATCTCTGTTAAAGAAATAGAACTTAGGGCTGGGGATGTAGCTCAGTTGGTAGAGTGCTTGCCTAGCATGCACAAAGCCCTGGGTTCAATCCCCAGCACAAAACAAACAAACAAACAAACAAAAAAAAAAAAAACCCAGAACTTCCTCAGTATCTTAAAGCTAGAAAGCCAGGTAGTAAATAATGTAAATACAATAACCAACATAAGAGGGTCGTGTAAGGAGAGCCTAAACTGAAAACTACAAAGTAAGTACATGAACATGGAGGTGAATTTGTCATCAAAGGATGTTGCTGGTAAATTGTTAAAAAATGCTTTTTTTATACAATATGAATTTGCTGGAAATGGTTTTGTAAGAAACTATTAACTGGTGGCCACTTTGTCAACTTGTTGTTGATGTATTTTCCATTCCAGCACCTTGGTGCCCACAGCTTGCTGAATGTTCAGTTGGCAGCTTTTCTCTGCCGGGCTCCTAAAGTTGAGGTATACGTGGCCAGTACAATGGTCAGTTGTGTTTGTTACCGAACTAGTTTATCTCAATTGTATTTGTAACTTTAAATATATAAGTAAATATTATATAAATCAATGAAATAGAAGTTGAAAAATGTACTGTTTCAACAGTTGAAAACTGAACCTTTTTAGAAAATTTGGCAGAAGTTTTTAAACACCAACCAAGTTGAATTATATTCAACCATTAGTATAAAAACACTGGGGGAGGGAGAACCATCTTTCTCTAGAAAGTTTCTACATTCGAATTACTTTACAAGCGTCTTTAAGATTTCAATACACCCTAAAGAAATAGCATTAGAAATTATAAATAATATATGATGACACAGTTTTTTAAACCAGCATATATTGCATCATTTGACCTATTAATGTTGCATTCAAAGATCATCAAAAGATTAATGAATAAATGTATATTCATCGCTACCGTGGTGAATAATAGTTGAAATAAAAAGTGCAGCTGGACCTGGTGATGCACACCTATAATTCCAGCAGCTCAGGAGGCTGAGGCTGGAGGATTGCAAGTTCAAAATCAGCCACAGCAACGTAACAAGGTCTTAAGCAACTTAGCAAGACCCTGCCTCAAAATGAAAAAGAAAAAGGGCTGAGGATGTGGCTTAGTAGTAGAGCACCTCTGGGTTCAATCCCTGGTACCAAAAAAAAAAAAGTGCAAAGTATGTATAATTTTTTATAACTGATATTTTGATTAATGGCTAACTATTAATCCATATTACATTAAGATTTCTATTGTATGTGATTATTTCAAACCAACTAGAAGGTAAACTTCAAATATTATTTATTATTTTAATAAATATTCTACATAGAACTGTTTATAAGACTAATGGAATGGAATAAGAGACCTGTATAAACCTTCCTATCTCCTTTTCATTTATGCTGTCCATATATGAAGAAGAGTCAGAGCAAGGATCTAATTCTCTTGCCTTCCCTGGGTGAACAGAACCAAGAAAGCGTTATTATCTGCAATTACTTATTCCCAGAGACTCTTGTTCTACACAAGGCAGCAGATCATTTGCTCTGAGAGGGGAGTAGCCATGGTGCTCTAGCTGTGGCTCAGGGACATCAGAGGCATTTGTATGATCCTGAGGGATCAGGCTCTCCCTGGAGAGGTCTGCCTAAGAGATAACTGCTAACACACTGGAATGTGTAGTGCAGTTGGGGAGGGGTTTAAAAGTAGGCATCAATTCAAATCTGCAATAAAATGCAGCTTCTTTATTCCCTAAAATTGATCTCATTTTACCTTAGAACACTGTTCCTGCTGAGGGCAGAAAAAATAATTGCACTTGCCAATTAGAGAGAACTTATTTTCTCAAAGTTTGCATTTCTTATCAGAGCTAATTTTCACTTTCAGTATATATATGCCCTTTCTTTCTGCCCAAATTGTCATCTGGATATAAAGGGAAGCCAAAGCATCTTTATAGCATTTGGGGAAGGCAGTCTCTTCCTTATGTCAACTCTGGTCTTGATCCCTCTCTTTCTGGGAGTTGTGCTGGTGTCCATTGAGTTTGGGCTGGTCTTGCCTGGGCTGGTACTATGGTATGTGTTGGAATTCACAGATCACTGATTATGGATTTCACCACTGCCCTTATGTGCAGTGGTCTCTGTACCACAATCCTCCTTGGTCTGCCAGTCCTTTGCCTCAGTGTCCACCTGGGAAACCCTAGAACTTTTGCCTGCTTTCTCCTCATCTCTTGGCAGGTGCAGGATTGTATGACAGCTCAAGTTCCCCCCAAAATGACTGCTTTTTCACTCCAAGGAGCCCTATTACTCCACTACCATACTGGGCTTTGCTAAGGGGTGTGGGCTCCTTGACTGATTCTATAGACATAGTCTATCAGCTCCAGTGCTCTTGAGTCCCTGTTTCATAGCCACCCTCTTCTGACCACAGAACTTTGACCTCTGGAGAGGAGATAGGAGGCTAGCATATGACCTCTTGTCCACCTCTTACTTCCCCCTGGCTCTGATCAATACCAACTGGTAAATCTTTATTTCTGTTGGATGGATTCTTCTATTACACCATATCTTCCTTTCTTTATTGTGTCTTATAATTATTACTTATGTTCTAACTCTTATATTTTATTCATAATCTATAAAGGGAGGTTTAGAATTTATTTTTTTAAATTCTACTTCAATAAAGTCTGTACTTCAATGCTATTATTTCACAAAGGATTCAAACAAAGTCTGCTTTAAGACTCAAATCTGAACAAAGACATTTTTGATCTAAGGAGTATTTATACACTGCTTTTTTTTGCTAGGACAATAAAACTCTGGATCTATCTTTAATTGCTAAAGGGCAATAGAAGAAAGGAGAAAACCGGATTACTGTGAGGGAAAACAAATCAAGTACTAAAATTGCCCTTAGATATCTTCTTCCCAAGTGAAATACTATCCACTGCTGCCTTCAGGTCTGTTATTTCTATCTGGCTGTCCACATGCCCAAAGTTATGTGATCCAAGGAATAGCAATAAAAGGTCCCCGGAAAACTGGGTTCCCAGGCAAGTTAAAAGGTACTGAAAAAATGTGTAATAAAAACATGAAAAGGTAGGGTCTACTCAATATTTGGTACAGCTGGTAAATTCTAAAAGAGATACCACCCACATAAGCCCTCTTGTTCAAAGGCTAGGAAATCAGGGGAACATGACCCTAGGTTCTCAACACCTCCTTATCCTGATCCATATATCTCTCCCACAGGTCAAACACCAAAGTAGCCCTAATATCCTCTCTTAGTCTCTGTGGCCCACTAAAGAACTGACATAAAGAAAACAGCACCACAGATGGGTGTTTCCTCAAGTAATAGGACAGCCATTCCATGGGGTCTTCTCTGAAGAGAAATTGACAGAAGCACTTTAAGCCCGCATTCCAACTTCAGATGCCCTGAGAAGCCAACAAGCTGATGAGGAACTTTCATATAGCTGGTGCCTTAAGCTAATAGTTATTCCTTTTTAACAGTAATTTTACTTCTCTGTGTTTTCTGTTCATTACTTTATGGTTTTGAATTCTGCCACAACTCTATAGCCCATGACACTGTATATTTACTATTTAAAGATGCTGTTTAATGTAAGAGGCAGGAAGGTTTTCTAATAAGTTAGGATTTGAGTATGTGACCCAAATATATGACTGTACAATGAATATTTAAATAATGAGAAGAAAAGAAAACTCACATGGAAATGTAAATATATGAAATTTCTAAAAGCCTTTCCCTTTTATCTGGCAGCAGCAGGGATTTGAGAACATGTAAGACCTGTGGTTCTGGTGAGAGTGAAGGTACCATCCGTGTTCTGAGGTGACATCAGTAGCAGTTCTCTGAAGTAAATATTGTTCTCATTTCAGCTGACTCCTTTGGCAGGAATATCAAGTGAATGTGAAGCCTTCTCAAAATAATTTAGTTGTAGAGTGTTGAAGAGGGCAAATTCCATTTAAGTGCTTTTATTTGTCAAGTTCAAGAAACAGTATTATGTATTCAGTATACCACAATCCATGGCGCCTCATTTCTCAGCTTAGGGTTATTCACAAATTGCACTCTTTGCTCCTCAAAGGTCATTTCCACTTTCAGGTTCATGGTTATGGACTGAATAGTTCTCGGCTATACCCTTATGCCTGAGGGACATCCAAACTTAATTTCTTAAGATTGTAAATCAATAGCTTTAACATATTAAATAAAGGGGGAAACCTAAAGAAATAGGGTTAGTATGAGAATCAAACTGTGAACATTGAGAGGATGATTAATATGAGAAAACGAGAGACATGCATTTTCACACACACATACACACACACACGCAACTGGAATCCCTGAAGGAAAAAAGAGGGAAGAAAAAAGTATTTAAAGAAACAATGGAAAAACTTTAGATTACGTAGAGGGAAATGAGAGGGAGGAGGGGTATGAAAAATGGTGGAATGAGACAGACATCATTACCCTATGTACATATACGATTTCATGAATGGTATGAATCTACATGTGCACAACCATAGAAATGAAATGATGTACCCCATTTGTGTACAATGAATCAAATGCAGTCTGTAAAAAAGAAAACAAAAGAACAAAATCAAAGAAACAATGGCTGGAAATATTCCAGATTTGGTGATGATGATACATTTTTGAAGGTAAGAAATGTATTATTCCCAACCACAAGAAACATGAAGAATATTACACAATGATTCATCATAATTAAGTTATGCAAAACTTGTGATAAAAAAAAAAAAAACAGAAAAGCTGGGAGTGGGTTGGAGAACATTATAAACGAACAGGTATAAAATTTACATCTGATTTCTCAAACATGCGAGTCAAATGAGAAAACAGTAGAACAAAAAAACAGTAGAAAAAATTGTCAATTTAGAATTCCACACACAAAATAGTTTTCCAAAAAAGAAGGTACAGTAGCACATGTCTGTAATTTCAGCAGCTCAGGAAGCTGAGGCAGAAGGATCATAAGTTCAAACCCAGCCCAAGCAATTTAGTGAGGCCCTATGTAACTTAGTGAGTCCCTGTCTCCCCCAAAATAAAAAAGACTTCCTATAACATAAAAATCTGAATCACCTACAGATCTGAACTGTATAAAATGTTAAATTAAATCCTTCAGAAAGAGAAAAAAAATGGATATATAAAAAGAAAAGCATCAGAAAACATGCAAATATACCAGTGAAATACATACAATTTAAAAAATTATTTTAAAAATATATGTAAAAGATAGTGAACAGTTAAACAAAATGATAACAACGTATTATGAAGTTTGTAACATATATTTGAGAAAATGTATGAAAATAATAATAAAAAGCCAGAGCGGAGAATTGAAGTATACTATTGCAAGATTATTAAACTATACAAGAAATGATAAAATATCACTTGATGATGGACTGTGATCAAGTAAAATGTGTATACTATAAACCTGAAAGAAACTACAAAACAAAAAGTACAACTAATAAATGACAAGGAGACTTAAATTGTAAGCATAAAAAATACTTAATTTAAAGCCAAAGAAGGGGGTAAAACAAAAAATGCATTTATAAAACAAACAATATATGATCAACTCAACAGACACAGGACAAGCATTTGCAAACTCCAAAACTGATTACAAGTGGGAGTGGTACATCTCATAAAGCAGTGCATAATTAATTGTCCAATGAACATTCCAAAAAATTGCTGCCACGGGATATCATAGGTTCAAATTTGGGCTAGTGGGGAAAAAGCTTTTCTTCAATGGGTAGGGCTCAAGTTTGGTCTGGGAGAGTTGTATAACCTGCACCAAATGTTTGGCTAGACCTAGGAAATACACGATTGCTTTTAATAAATCGTGGGCTGATGTTCTGTGTTTAGAGAGTCAATATGTTCAAGGAATGTGCTCTGCCAGTAAAGTCAGTCCCTTTCAACAATTATGCTGACTCCCCTGCCAGTGGGCTCCCTTCTCCCAGGCCAGACACACAGTGGGACTGGAAGTCTCCAGGGGTCAGTCAGAAATAGCCTGCTTGTTGGAACTGGGATATGTTTGTGGAACTCTTGAAGCACCTGTGCCCACCCATGTCTGGACATAGTTATTAGTCCCTCATTTTCCCAAGTGGTAAACTTGTTCACAGATGTTACTGGAGGAAAAGAAAATGTTCAGTGTTTATGCAGTGAATCTGCTCTGAAGAAATCATTATGCACAACTGAGGAAATGCCATAGTTATTTTGGTATTCCTTTAATTTTGGAAGTCTTTATTATTTGCAGGGCTGACCAAAAGTCTTTTTTTAAAAAAATCTACAAATAAACACCAAATTCCTGTTTAATATGGTAGATGTTATTGGTCTTTGAAAAACAAAGGAGCAGTCAGTCACCCAAGAAGCTTAGAGGCCTTTCTGGTATCAACAACTCAGAAATACTGAGACATAAGCTTTGAGCTGGAACATCTATCTCAAAATGTAGATTCTGCAGGAAGGCCTTTTATATTGCAAACATTTCTGAAAGGGCAGCAAAGAGCAGGCAGAGAACAAATAAAGCTTAGAAGTAGCTTCACCACCGTTCTTTCATTGGCAATCAAGAAATTTCCCTTTAATAAAAATTAACTGTAGGTCTCTTAAGTTTAAGCCTTTTCTGACTGGATAAATACAGGAGAATGCATTTGGGTTCTTTACCCCTTCTTAATGCCTAAGGAAATGTTGTCTCTCAAGAAAGACAAAGGAATGGTAATTGATCATTTTGGCATGTATGTGAAACCCATGTCAGTTGAAGAACTGAAGTAATTCCAGAATCAATGGGGGTTACCTTTGTAGTTTAGTAGTTTAGTTACCTTAGTAGTTTAAATAAAAGTTGCTTGAGACATCTTTCTGGGATTTCCTCCTTGTGGCTATTTTGGGGTACTGGAGCCAGCGAGGTGGGAGTCTTTTCCTGGTCATTTGGGATCTTTAATTCTTACTTATATTGAATTTCTCTTCATTTCACATACTAAATATTGTATTTCTTTCCTCAACGGGAGCAGGTTTTTTCCTTCCTACTGGTCATGTCCAGTATGGTCTGTGTCCAGAGGCACAAATCTTAGCCATAAAAAAAAATCCAACTCAATTTAGCTGTTAGTTTTCTATTACCTCAGCCTTATGTTCTTAAATACATTCTTGTAAATGTATGCTTTATACATTTGTGAAATGCAAGTGTCCAAATGTAAATTTGTAGGTCTTGATTCTGCACTGAGGTATTTGACAAATGAGTTTTCAATGTGGTCAAGAAATTTAGTCTAAATTGTGATTTTTAAAATACACAATTTCTATTACTAAGTTTTAGGATGCACTCCAGCATAATTTTTCTTTTGTCAGTCATATTCGAGGAAGTTTCACATTTTATAGCATGGGATTGTAGGCTTGATTTTCTGCTTAATGGCATTTTCTCTCAAACTGAATACATCTGGGCTATTGTGGTATCACACATCTCATTACTATTTCTTTTGGTATATAGAATAAGCTCTAGAGTACTACCATTCTCTCAGGAAATTTTGCATATTCTAAGAGTGCAGATTTTGTTTTACAATATACATTTGCGTTCTACATTCCCTTCTTCAGAATGTTTATTACAAATGTTAATCTTAAACAGATGGGTTTTATTTTTGAGATTGTGTATGCATTTAACAGTTGCTGTGAACATTTCCTCTGACCAAAAGACTGTTTTCTTTGAGCCATGGCCTGACACTGATATTTCCTTTCTGAGACACTCCCTCCCCTATTTAGCTATTTGCATTTCTTCTGTTTGGGCACACAGTCATTTAGGTGTTTTACATCAAAACTTAGCACTTTTATTTACAAAGATCAGAGCAGAATTGCACATGCCTTTCCTGTTGTGCTCAGCATTGCCACCTTCCAGGTGTGCCCTCCTCCCTGCTTGTGAATCACTGTAGCCGTCTGCATCCTGTTAGGCAGAGAGTTCTGCAGAAGAAACATTTGAAATTGGACCAGCAATTTATTTCCTGTTATTTCATCACACTAAGTAAAAATCTCTTTGATCTAGTCAATACTGTTTCTGTTCTTGCAATCTTATCTTTTAAGCTTTCACTTATAGTGGTTGGGCAAGCTTTCATTTTGTTATTCATAGTACATATTAGTTTTAAAGTAACAGGTATCTTTCTTACATATTTGATTTAGAAAGTAATATAACAATAGGAACAAAAATTGGGACTAAGATTACAAAAACAGCCATCCACTGCTTTCCCGCAACCAGAATCTCTTTTTGTGTGCCTGTTTCACATAGTTATGATAACAACATCCACACAACGAGTGTCTTGGTTTGTAAACAGCTTTTTACTTTAAGGTTTTTCTATGTTGTGACACAGTCTCTGTTTTATTCAGTTTTTTTCACTGCTGTGACCAAAAGATCTGACAAGAACAATTGGAAGAGGAAAACTTGATTTGGAATTCACAGTTTCAGAGGTCCTGGTCCAGAGATGGTCGACTCCAATCTTTGGGGCCCCAGGTGGGGTAGACCATTGTGGTGGAAGGGTGTGTTGGAGTTAAGTGGCTCAAAACCTGGCACCAGGAAGCAGAAAGACAGCTCTGTACAACAAGGACAAAATATATACCTCAAAGGCATGCCCCCAATGACCCACCTCCTCCAGCCATGCCCTACCTGTCTGTAGTTACCACCTGGTTAATCCCTATCAGGGAATTAATGCTCTGAGTAGGTTAAGACTCTCATAACCCAATCATTTCACCTCTAAAGTTTCTTGCATTGTCTCACACGTGAGCTTTTGGGGGACAACTCAAAAATCATAACAGTCTCCTTTTCGGTAACCTTTATTTTATTGGTTACAGTTTTTTCTGTCCAGGCATTACACTATAATTAACTTAAACATTCTATTGATGAACATTTGGGATATATCTAATATTCATATTTGATAAACAAGACTCCTAGGAACATCTTTGTTTCTTACGTAATTTGTTTTACCCAATTGTAAGATTCTTCAGCTATTTCTAGAAAGCTTATTTACCAACCAAGGTCTTTATTTAATAGAGTGTATCTTTTTATAACTATTTATCATTGCTTTTCTATAATAGTTAAATTTTGGAACCCTAACATCCAGCAATAGTATAATCAATAAGTATTGGATAAGACCAGTTTCTATAATGTTAAATATATTAATGAATCTATTTTTATATCCTTTTGAGCACTGTGTCAGGTACTGTTTGTTGCCTGACATACTAATTAGGCAATAACGACCAAGAATGTTAGTTTGTTCAGGTTACTGTAACAAAATACTATAGACTGGGTAACTTTAAACCACAGAAATTTATTATTCACAGTTCTACAAACTGGGAAGTCCAAGATCAGGATGCCCTTATGACTGGGTCCTTGTGAGAACCCTCTTCCAAACTGCTGACTTCTCCCTGTTGTCCTCATGTGGTTGAAGGAACAAACTCTCTTTGGTTTATTTTATAAGAGCACGGGTCACATTTATGAGGACTCTGCCTTCCCAAAAGACCCCACCTTGTGTCTCCTAACACCTTGGGTGTTAGCATTTCTGCATATGAATGGGGAAAATGAACATGAAGACCACAGCGCTGAATGGGGCACCACCATCTCTGTCTCAATGACCCTTTCCTTACTGTAGGTGGCACAGATCAGTCTTCAGGGTGACCAGTATTTGACAGGTGAAGTGGAGTTCCTATGTGAAAACATAGAGGGGATGAACCTCTTATCCACAGAGCCTTGAATGACTTTTTGAAGAAAGTAATGTCACATTAAAGCCTAAAGAATGACGAACTTGTCAGCAGAACTCAAGGGTAGGGTAGGGAAAGGGGAATGCATGTATTTCAGAAAGAGCCATGGTGTGTGACAGCTAGAGAGTGGATATGTATATGAGGAACTAAAAGATGGTAGAATGCCTGGAGAGGAGATTGTGAGTAGAAACACTGGAATGTTTCCTTGGCATTTTGTTTAAAATTCATCAGTAATCATATTTAATTCACAGTCCTTGATTTATTGATTGAGCTGACAATCCAAGTTTCCTTTCCCACCAAATTCATAGCATTCCAACACAAGTCAACGTATTGGAGGGTCAGTTAAATTGCATCCTCCCAACATCAGATGGTATAATTTAGGATATTTTAATAGTAGAAGAAGAGTAATAAAGATACATTATTTATGTTTATAACTATCATTTCAAGGCATATGGAATGATTTGAAAAAGACACCCAAGGGAAGCTCCATCCAAAGATATCTCCATAATTCTTTTCATGAAGTCTTAAATACCTATTGTTTCTTCCTTGGCTTAGAATATGGAAAGCCCTTGTTAATTTGTGAATTTATGGGTGAAAATATTATATATTCAGTTCCTTTAATCCATGAACAATGTATAAGTTATTTCTTCATATTCATTCACAAAGAACTGTATCCTTGGAGAATGGCTCACAGTGGAGTTAAGTTTGGGCTATAAATTTTAGAATGTAAATAGTTCCTAATAGGGTTTTTTTTCTTGGAAAGTGAAAACTTGGGTATGGGTATTAGGCCCATGGAAGAGTTGGAAAACTGAGTTAGAGAGTATAACTCCCAAAGTCAATGAATGGCTTCAAATAACAATCTATTCACAATTTTTCCTAATCCCAGTCCTATCCACGATAGTCACTCTAGAGGAAAATGGAAAATAATTTTGAAACGTGCTTTTTTTAAACATAAATGTGAAATCTTTTTGTTACACAGTCCATTTCTTAATGTAACATAGGCTGCAGAATCATGGCCCTCTATACTTCTTGGCTACTAGGTCATGTACTAGTAGGATGCCTTGTATCTGAGGAGGTCACAAAGAGGTGTACCAGGTGGGGGAAGATAGAGATCACTGTAGTTGTTGGCAATATAATTAGGTGGAATAAATTAACTCCTATTTGATTCCAGCAACACTCATAACTAATATTTCCAGTACTATTGAATAAGAATATACAATGGTCTGGCAATGGGTCCCAATTGAGATCTTAGTCAAAGGTAGAGACCACACGAGGAGGCTAACTGGTAGAAATACTATGGCACTATCAAGGCCTTTTTCGTAGGTAAAGACCTGGGAATATTCCAGACAACTCCTTTGTCACAGAGAGGCAGGAAAATGGAAGGTGGAGTGAATCCAGATGGGAGTTATAGGAAGAATTAAGACTCAGGCTAAAGGACACAGCCAATGTCCCTGATTTTTTTTCAATGCCTATTTAACATAGATTTTGATCACTGCTCATACCCCAAAGCATATAAATCCGTAAGCTAGCACACCAAAATGGGTTTTTCTGCTATCAGGTCCCCTCCCGCATGGCGTGAGTTCTCTCTTCTCACCCAAATTAATCCACTTCATTTATTCTTTCCTTCTGTTACTGTTTGTGGATTTTATTCTTTCAATTTGTGAGACAAGAACCCTGAAGGAAATTGGTGAAGTGAGGAATCTAGTCTCATATCAAACTCCTGTTTCACTAACACGTGGCATTTGCAATTCACTAAACACTGTGGCAGTTATTTGGCTCTTTGGAATTATTATGATTCTCCTCCTTCTGGGCATGCGGTCATTGTTGTCATTCCTCACGTTCCTTAAAGTTATGGCTTATTTGGGACAATGAAAAGAAAAGTAGGAAGCATTAGCCAGAGGAACATGGGATCAAATAGGCTTATTCTGAACGATACCCATTCAACTACTAATGGAAAGTATAGAATCATTAGGACTACTAAATAAAGAAGAAATTCTCATAAAAATCATAGCAAGAGGGAAACATGGCAATTCTAAATAAGTATTTCTTTGGCTATGCTCCATATGTTTTGTAGAAAAGCCAATAACCTGCAAATTCTTCCAAAATAGTCCTGAAAGTTCCCAGGAAACTCATGCTGTGTTTTACAGTCAGATCTTTTGACTGTATTATACCATCTGTGATCTTCTCTTTTGCTCCAAATCACTATGGCAATGGTAATGAACAAAGTATTAGCCCTTTTAGTAACATATGCCAGAGGTATCCATGCCACTATACTTTATATTACGGAACCAAAATGGCAATGTCATATGCCAAGGGCAGTGATACCACACTCAAAAGTCCTATCACAGTTTCACAGTTAATGAAAATTTCCCTTCATGTTGCCATGGAAATTTTTAGCACCAATATAGCAGAGGTGTATAACTCAAAAGTCTCATTTTTGTTTTAATTCATTTTCTTTCCTTACAGTCTTTTTTTATTTATTTTATTTTATTTTTTTTTTTTTTTTGTCTCTGAGCTCAAATAAGAGGTCATAATTGCTAGTCCAAAGTGACAGAATGAAATGGGGCCACGCTCAGAGTCATCATTAGCTCCATTCTGTCCCTCAGTACTCAAAATAAACCAATGCATCTAAAAGATTTATTCTTTCCTTCAGATTATTTCTCTTGTACAAGTCTTTTGCATGCAGAAACTTGGACTCAATAAAATTTTTTCAGACTTGTAAGTAACTTAGGGTGATCAGCAGGTAGGCCAAGCTGAATATTCCCCTAGAAATACTTTGGAAAAGTGCTAATTTATTTTTTATTAGTATACTGACCAGACTTTTGTGGATCAGAATCTAAGAAGTTACCAAACTAAATATAATTGAACTAGAGTGAAACAGAGGAAAAAGAATTGAATTTTAATTATAATTCACTGCAGAATTTCTTTACGAAATTAGCAAAAATAGCATAGGATAGGAAAGAAATCATATCGCAATGGAAACTAAACACTTGCAGTTGTTTCTAGAGGACAATAATTGGGTTTTTTGTTTGTTTGTCTTAATCGATATTATGTAAGGATAGCAACAACCCCTTTGAACCAGCTAATGAATGCGTCAGAGACTATGTCCCACCAATATGTTCTTCATTTCTTTAGGAATAAAACTTGAGTTCTACCTGGGCATATGGTCCCTAAAGAGTCACATTACTCCCCATAAGAATGCATTCATTTTATTTCTTCTTTTCCTCTTCGGGATGGTGAAAGCTTAAACAGCCACCATCAATCACTATATGAAAGCCATGTGATGTCGGAACAATAAGGAAAAAGATACCTAAGTACCTGACACCATGAAGCTTCACATCTGCCTTGCACTGTTTACACTCATACTATTGAGGAATAAATAGATTTTTATCTAATCTAAACTACCATTTTTTGTTTTTCACAGCCAACAAGGTTATAACCTAGCTAAAAGAAAATGAGAAAATAGAGATAGAAGAAAGAAAACTACCAAAGTTTTGGGCAGAACTAGAAAGATAAACATCCTTTGGGGGTCAAATATATTTGACATAAAGCAAATAAATTAAAATGCATTGTTTAATTACAATATACATTAGTTACTTTACTGTAATCTGCAGCCTGTACCTTCAATATTAAACGTCAAAAGATACCTTTGGATGCCAACAAATTTCAACAACTTGCATCACTTTCTGAGTTCTACCATGGGAAATTACTTGTTACTCAGAATAATTAGAATAAGAACATGGAAGAAACACTTCAAACTCTTTTGTCTTCATTCTTTTCCCCAAGTTTGTTTTAGAGGTTAACAGAGTACCACAATCCTAAGAATATTTTTTTTTCCAGCAGCACATGAGTGAATGTCCTTTTCTTCTAAAAGACCTGTAGTGATAGAATTGCCATTCCCTAGGCTTGGTGACTCTTTGCAGGTGATGACTGTAAGATGGCCTTTGCCTCTGGGTGATTGATTACAAGCCTAGTTTTGAATGGATCAGCTTAGTTTGTGTTATAGATATGAACTCTTCTGTAGTATGTAACAGAAAATATGACAAATGGTGACTAGAATAATAAACCGTAATGATATTTATTATTTCACTAAAACAAGAATTCTAAAAGTGGGAAGTCCCACGACTACAACTTTAATGACA
The DNA here is from genome assembly GCF_902686455.1 of Sciurus vulgaris. NCBI lineage: Eukaryota > Metazoa > Chordata > Mammalia > Rodentia > Sciuridae > Sciurus > Sciurus vulgaris. Next base: position 52,507,993 of record NC_136466.1, read on the forward strand.
TAATGACATCGTGAAAGACCTAAGTGTTTTCTATTCTTCTACTCTGCTACTCTCAGCACACTGCTTTCTAGCCCTCTTGGGGACAAAATGCTGACACAGCCCCACTCTCATATCCTTCTTCCATCCTTTTCAGAAGATGGAGGCTGGAGGGGAGGACAAGAAACTGCTTTCTCTTTGCATGCTTCTGTCCAGATCAAGGTGGGAAACTATTGCCAAGAGTTCTTGAACACTTTGCTACTCAAATGGTGATCCTGAGATTGCAGCATCACCTATCACCTGAAAACTTATTAAAATGCAGTGTCCCAGGCACTACCCTGATTACTGATTCACATTCTTCAGCATTTTAACAAGATTTCTGGTGACTCTTATGCACATAACATTTGAAAAACCCTGCTCTAATAGATATTTTCCTATGTATTTTTAGCCACAACTTGGTGGCAAGGCTATACCCCAGGTGGATGGAAGATGGCAAAGTAATTTTCTTTCTTAGCTTTTCTAGTGGAAACAGGAAAGGGCAAATGAGGTAGATAATGGCTGTTGGGTGGGTAATTCCCAGAGTCTGCTATGGTATTTTTCCGTGGACTGAGTGGTACCAAACACCATGCTCCCTGAAGTTAGTGTTGCCCACTGTGACTCTCTGAGTTCATGCAGCCTATGAAAGCTGCCCAGAGAATGAAGCCCTGGCTTCGTGAGTAGTATTTTTAACAGCAGGTTGAGACTTTACCCATGTGATTTTGGAAAGGTTTCTTGTTTTTATAATCTTGAGGTTTAAGAGCACCGTCTGACCCAGGGGAATTCAAAGGAAAAACATTAAAGCCAGTATAATTGAAGGGAAGGTGATGATTGTAAAATAACAGGTTTCTTTTTAGTTCTTGTTGGTATGAAACATTTTGTCACTAGAACGGCTAATAAAACATATTCTCGTGTACATTATTTTCCTGTGCTGTGCATTGGTTTTCCGGTCTTATTTAAAAAATTTACTAAGAAGGTTGTTTAAAAGTGCGATATAACTGGCTTAGAGGATTTTACACTAATTTTTAAAATAAGAATTACACTGTTTTAAGGTTGAACCATTAATAAACTAAGTCTTAAGTGTTTCATAAAGTGAAATTGTGACAAGCTTTCCAATCATAGAAAGTAATAAAATACAATGGTAAAATGGCATATAGAAAAAAAAAAAAAAAAACAGCAGTAAAATAAAGGAAAAATGTAGGGCACTTAAACTTGGGACAAAGATCTTGTAAACTCCAATATAAGCTAATATCGTTTTGACTTCCAGGTGATTACGTGACGATTTATGTGTGGTGTTGTAAGCACATCTGCACTTTTACTTAGGAGCCTCCTAATGAGTGATCAGTCCCACTAGTTATTCAAGGGCATTTTAAGAATCAATCTTAGGTTACGTTCTCACCTTTTCTCAACTCAAGCCTTATTTTGTTTCATCCTGGAAAATATGTTTCCAATAAGCCTATCTCATTGCTGCCTTACCAATATGATAGGATACTAATTGTTGCCTGACCAAATGGATGCACCCCCAGAAGAAACTGACATATTTGCAGGGAAAAATCAGAGAAGCTGTTTCAACACAGAAATAGCTGCTTGACTTCAGGAATGCTGCAGACACACTCAATACTGTGTCCTAAGTTGAAGGTGGAGATGCAGTGGTCATATGCAACACAGTAAAATATTAGGAGACAGTCACTCCTTACATCGCTTGGCATGTTTTGGGTGCACATAGTTCTCATTGAATTGGCTGGGAGGGCCCTACAGAGATCTGCTGGCAGACTGTGGCGCCCACTAAAACAACTGTGACTTTCAATAAAAATTCATGCCATGGGTGCCAAAGCAAACTTGTGAAAATTGTCCACTTTCAGGCAACCCGGACAAAAACCGTAGGAGGGCTGGAGTCACTATTTAAAGGGTTCTATAAGAGCCAAGAGAAATGTATTCCTGATTTATTCAAATACTGGTTTTTGCAAATGGCAAAGTTACAATGAGCCAAATTTGTATTTCATACCTGAAACCTGGATTGTGTTCAGCCTAATCTGGCCAGTGAAAACAATGAGGCTCCTTGGCCCCTTTTTCTGAGACACTAAACAGAGATTTCAGAAATTTGGTGAAACTTGATCTTAAATTTAAAGATTTGACGATTAACTGGTGACTTGGGAGGAATCCTGTTTTTAGTTTTTCAGACAGATTGTGTTTGTTGAACTAAAAGAAAAATAATATTCTTAACAAAGCAAAAAACAAGCTTGATTAAGAAACTAGAGACCTTAAGTAAACATATTTTATTTCTTTTTGGTATTTGAATTTCACATTCTTGTCAAATGTGAGTTATATCCATTGGGTTTGGTGATAAATCAGAATGTTACCACTTGACCTTGGCAAAGATACCTGGTAATGAGGATGAAAGGTGCATGGAACAATTTGTGTCTATCTGAGTCACTGAGTTTTCCTTCAACAGCACAAATGTGTCATCTGTTTTGTTAAGTCTCATCTTGAGCAATAGAAGCTATGGTGACCACAAAGAAGGATGAGAAGGGCACCAGCCTGAAGGTCAGTACGTGATATTCACACATAGGTGTGCATCCGAAAATGCATAGATTTTTCTGGAAAGACACACAAGGGACTGGTAAGAGTAGTTGCTGCCGGAGTAGGATTCCAGAATGGGAACCTGGTAAGTACGGAAGAAAAGAGAACTCATTTTTAAATTGTGTGTGTGTGTGTGTGTGTGTGTGTGTGTGTGTGTGTGTGTAGAGGGAGAGAGAGAAGAAAATGGAAAATCATAACAGAAGACAATGAGAAAAAACATTCTCATTGACTCTCAACTGGGTGGATAATTTTCTCCCTTTGGACTTCAGTTGCCTCTTTTCTAAGATAAGGTGGGATAGAGTTTAGACTGTAAACAGAGCTAATATTTCTAAAAAGAGTGACTCTGTAATTGCAGAAATAATTTTTATTTTGGGTTTGATTTTGGAGAAATGATTTATTATTATTATTATCATCATCATCATTATCATCATCATCATCATCATCATCATCAATTGGGGAAGTACCAGGGATTGAACTCAGGACCACTGGACCACTAAGTCCCAACCCCAGGCCTATTTTGTATTTTATTTATAGACAGAGTCTCATTGAGTTGCCTACCACCTCGCCTTTGCTGAGGCTGGCTTTGAACTCGCGATCCTCCTGTCTCAGCCTCCCAAGCCGCTGGGATTACAGTCATGCACCATGGTGCCTGGTGTAATAATATATTATTAATGGTAACAATGTGAATTATGAACTATCTTAATAACTGGAAAGTTAAAATTTTAATGGTGTTTATTCAGTAGCTGTTCTGCAAAGTGTCATTTAGAGGAGTACAAGGGAAAGAAAAACATTTCTTGGGGTAGAAGCTGTGGAAGACAGGAGAGCTGAGTATTCAGGGCCTGGAGGATATAACAAATAAGGTATATGCAAAGACAGAAGCTGCTGAAGTTTTTCTAACTGAGATCATCCCCACACAAGAGCCTCGGTCAGACTTTGCTTTATCAAGGAGCTTCCTGACTATGTGCAACTGCCCTTGACTGGCCTAGCTGACCTTGTCTTCCCATTTTCCTGTAACTTGGTTGTGACCTCACACCTCACAGTCTGCATTGCTCACACATCAGACATTGCCTAGCTTCATTCCTGCCCACTCTAATTCCATTACAGCTGTTGTGGGGAGGACTTGGCCTCAGTTCTGTCCTTGCACTTTCTCTGGTTGACTTTTGTATTGCAAAAGTGATTTTACTTTTACTGAATGTCTGCAGCTCACTTGCTTGAGGCAGGTGATGGGGTGATGTTGAAGTGAGCATGGACCCCCTAAGGTGAGCCAGGCAGGCCCTTTGTTCATATTTAGAGGTATCCTCCTGGATTGGCTGCAGAAATACAAGTAAGCTACATAAGAGACAGTCACACTCTCTGTGCCTGCTGCTTCATTTGCTGTGGATCCCTTTAGTTATGCACCATGAGTTTGGAAAGAGCTTGTTCTTTCATCTTATTCTAGAAAGAAAGCATTCCCACTCATAGCCATTTCACACAGTCCAGACCACAAGGCTCAGCTCTGGTACTATTGGCATCTTGAATCAGATAAACCTTTTCTTACTGGAATGATTTGTGCTTTTTAAGATGTTTACCAGTATCCTTGGCTTCCACCCACAAGAAGCACTGCCCCTTTCCCCATATGTGATAATCAAAAATGTCTCTGTCATCAGCAGATGTCCCTTGAGGCAGAGGAATCACCACAAGTTGAGAACAATAGACCCAGAGGATGAGTTTCCTATAAAGTTTCATTTTTGACTCATACAGAGTCAGACAAGGGTGGGTGTCTGGATAATATTGTCTTTTCCTGGCATCCTCATCTTTTCCCATGTGCCCTCAATTGGGCCTCATTAGACTGTTGGCAAAGGCCAGGGGGACATGGTGCCAGTCTCCACACTAGTCAGCTTAAGGCTTTCAGAGTTCAAGGCGATTTTCTGCAAGCTTTCTCTTACTGAGCTGGACCATCTTTTTGTAAAACATTCACAAGTTATTACTCTAACCTACTTTCTATCTTAGCAAAGATCTTCATGAAATCAAGAAAATTCCATCCCACAGGGAGATCCCAATAGCATATTGCCTGGAACAAGACTGGCATAAAATGATAAAAACTTCTTTTCTTTTTCTCTAGGCCTCAAAGTACAGTGCTCCTTACTAACCAGCTGGAACTCTCCCAAATCACCCGAGGTGGTAACAAGCAGTCTCCACACCAGAACTGTGATTGTGATGACTGGGGACTTATGTTTTGGACACCTTACCTCTTGGATGGATCATATTCATAGTTATTAGGTCTTGAATTCAATCTGAGGAATTTTAGCTCCACCCCCTCAAAATAAATGGGGTGGTTAGTGGAGAAGGGCATTTCTAGTGGGTGGAGGACAATAGTATTAAATAAATCAAAGTTATTGTGTGTTGAAAACTAGGAAGAACTCTTGGATGAAGTGACTGGGAGGTCACTGGTGATATTCTAAGGAGATATTTCAGTGAGAGAAGGGGATACTAACTAGATGATGGGGGAGGGTGGTGGCTAACAATGAAAGGGAATATGAGAGGGAAAGAGCCAGTGGCTTAGACCACCCTTCCTCAAGAAGGCAGTGTGAGAGCTGGAGTTGTGGCTCAGTGGTGGAGCACTTGCCTGGCACGTGTGAGGCCCTTGGTTCAATCCTCAGCATCATATATAAATAAATAAATAAAATAAAAGATTCATTGACATCTAAAAATATTTAATAAAAAAGAGGCAGTGTGAGTGACAGCAAATGCAATTACTTTTTAAAGAGAGAGGACACCTGAGTCTGTTTGAAGGTTAAGAGGAAGAAACCAGTGGAACAGAGAATTTGAAAGTGTTGGAGAGGAGAGGCTAACTGGGAAAGCAAGTCACTAGAGAGAAGACACATCCCTTTCTCTCAGGATGTTAGAAAATAGAAGCATACAAAGGAATTCCCAGATAACATGTTGGGAGAAATCCTAGTTCTTGGCTGGCAGCAGTGAACGTCTCAAGTATGTACGGAAAACTTGCAAGGAGGAGCGTTCCACTTCAGCCACCTTGGAAAGTAAACAACTGTCTCAAGTTGACTCAGTGTTACTAAGGAAATCCGTATAGGAACTGGTAGTCTAATCCCCCGTGGCGCATTGTCATTGGGCAAGAAACCTATAATATGTATAGCTGTTCCCACAATAAATGAGTTTGTGTCTGCTCGCCACAAGCCTGCTTCCACCCAACTCCCAGAGTCTAGGTCTTGACTCCATGCCCTTACCCTGCATATGAGCTAGCCCAGCACAAGAGAAACTACAATAACATACTGTCTTCAATTAAGAAATTGAAATGCCTTCATAAAATGCACGTGAAAATGCAAAATATTAGACTGTTATCAGCCATGAACACTCTAATTTAAACCAGCTTTAGAATTCTTTGGGTAATAAACTAGTCACTAAGTATTTATTAAACATTTGTTGTTTGCATGCCCTAAAGCTTTAGACATATGCCAAATCTCTGAAAAGAGAGGCAATATCATTTCAAAATGTTTATATTACATTATGTAGAAAACATTAAGTGCTAATTTAGCCTTAACATTCTATAACTTTGGTCATCTTCCACCAACTGGTCACCATTATCTCTTTTAACAGAAATGATGGTATTCAGTTCAGTGGACAAATATTAACTGGGCATATACTATAGTCAAGTGTTATGTTCAGTCCTAATGCAGAAGTATTGGGAAAAAAGGTGCAGAACTGTTTCAGAATTGTCATGAGTTTTCTAGACGCACAGCAAATGTTTAAAATCTAGAATCGCACATCTTTGAAATTGGAATTGTCGGGTGTAGTGGCACACACCTGTAATCCCCAGCAGCTCAGGACGCTGAGGCAGGGGGATTGCAAGTTCAAAACCAGACTCAGCAAAAGTGAGGCATTAAGCAACTCACTGAGACCCTTTCTCTAAATAAAATACAAAATAGGACTGAGGATGTGGCTCAGTGGTCGAGTGTCTCTGAGTTCAATCCCTAGTACCCAAAAATAAAAAATAAAACACAGTATATTCAAAATATTTTTGTCTTAGTGGACCACTGAAGAAATATCCCCTGTCCACAAGAAGGGAGATCAAAAGAAAGAACTCCTTCTATCTGATCTGGTAATATTTTAATTATGCAAAAGGAAGGAAGTTCTTTGACAGTTTTTTTTCCTGGAGTCTGAATTTAAATCTGTGCCATGTAAACAAATAGCTTAACACGTCCACTTAACTTTCTCATCAATTTTAAAGTCAAATCAATAATCCCCTTCTTCCTGAAGATAGCTGGCTGGACCAGATGCTATTTTTGAAGTATAATTTGACTTCAAGAGTACTGTAGAACTTCCAAGAGTTGTATCTCTATGATAAAATTGCTCAAATGCATAGAATATATAATACATCTATTTTCCATTTTAAAACAAGTATATTTTCCTTTTAAATACAGTTAAGGAAGAATTTGCTGCATTTTTTGGAATAACTTGGGAAGGGTTACCATGGTTTCTGTGGCCTCTTGTTCACTTTTTCTGTACATCGCCAGAATATGAGATCATCTGAGGCCATCTTTGTCAATTCTTCTGATTTATGTCCCTTGGCATGCATTTTCTATGGGGTGGTATGACATAACCTATAGCCCACTAAAGGGGCATAGGACTTAAGAACATATAAGAATTATCTGTGGTATTAAAATTACATGATAGGGGCAGGAAGATTAGGAAAACAAAACAGAGCAAAACAAAAACCTAAAAAGTTTTGGCAAAGATGGAGATCAATAATCACAAACAAGATTGAGAAACACTGCCTTAGGGCAGAGTCCTTGAGCCCTTAGGATCTATTGGGAAGGAGTCTGATGCATCAAATATAATCATTTTTTAAAACCTTTAAAGGTTTCTATTCAAGGTATATTCTCTTTCTTTCTAATCTACAATAGGACATTTTTGCAATGTTTTAAATTTAGATCTTTTCTAATTCAATGTAGTATGTAAAAATTATTTTATGCAAATTGTGCTTGTGACAAGAAATGGTTTTAGAAAATAATCCTTTCTTTCGAGGCCAGACATTTCTGAATGGCAATCTGGCAGCACGAACTTTCAGGAGACCATGGAAGGAAAACCATTAGGTACCAGAAAGACACATTCCATCTCAGATTTGCTTTGAATTAATCTTGCAATCAGGAGCAAATCCCTTAGTGCCCCAGCCCCCAGTTCCCTCATCTATCAAATGAGGATACTAAAACTTAACTTTGTAAATTTGTTAAAGAATTTGAAATAATAGATGTGGAGTGACTGGTACTCAGTTTCTGAGTTAGGTGATAAGGACTGAGGTAAACAGTAATAATGGACAGAAGAGAACAAGGTACTGGTGGATTTATTTGCCAGACGTCACAAACATCCTGTTTGGGTTCCTACTGCTGCCTCAGAAATTTAGCTCCTGCTAAGGTTAAACAAACTCAAAAGAATTGTCAGTAGCTTGTGGAGTAAGATTCAGGTTTGCATCAATGAAGAGACTTGAGGATGGTGAGAAATGCAAGCAAGGAAAAGTCTTTCTCCTGTTCCATAAAAATCACCATGATTTATTCATTTAATGAAAAAGTCAGAATCGCCATGATTTATTCATTTAATGAAAAAAGTCAGGGGCTTGTGTGGGCACAACAGCTGCGGTTTTATGAAGGGAAAATAAGCCAGAATTCCTTGTGGCAGAACTGCTGCCACAAGGGGTCAGATCTGGATTATTGTAGATGCTGGCATCGGTCCACACTGACACATTCATGATTGGGTATCACATCATTTGAGATAACTTGCAAGTCTTTTAGGTGAGAAAACGTAAGCTACAGCAAACTAGACCAGCTCTGTTTAAGTAAAAGTTTCACCGTCTTTGATCTGAACTTCAATGTTTGGAGCCAGGACAGAAGAAGGAACATGGCTATCTTGAAGTGCATTTGAGTTGGTGGTTGCCCACTCAACAGATGTGAGCAGTTTAGTTGTCACCATAAATCAAGGGCTCCCCCACCCCAGTGTTATAAATAAGGATGGGTAAATATTTTGGATCCATCAGCCTCCAAGTATTCTTCAGATGTTTTGGGTTCAATCAAACAGAACACATCTTGCAAAGCACATTTCCCCTTGATTTTTTAGGACTGTATGTGATTTATGAGAAATAGAATCCATATGTTTCTGCTTCATTTACACTTAAATAATCAAAAGGTTGTGTGTTGTAAGAGCTATCTGATGTCCAAGATGCCTTCTGCGCACGCTTGCTTTTTTTTTTCTCCCCAACAAATAGAAACAGTTTGAAAGCTTTGGTCCTTTTAAAAGACCAAAGCGAAAGAAAGAGAATGGGGGAAGGGAGAGAACCTAGGAAGCTTCGTTTTGCCAAGATGCAATAAATCTGAATACCAGGAAGTTCAATTTAGGCCGAAACTACAAACTCATGAATTTCAAGTGAGTCCAGAATTTGGGAGAAAACAAAGTCTCCCTTCCATCCAGTTTCAAAAGTAGCTCTGATGACTGCAAAAAAGCACCTGGCAACTTGGTAACCATACCAAGAGAAGACGGGCCATGAATGTACCATTAGCTACCCAGAGAACAACTGCTGCAGGCTGTTATTCTTGGGTCTTTTGAGAATAGTTGCTCCAGTCTGGATAAAGAACTCTCTGCCCTATTTTAGCGTGGAGATACCTCCTCTCGCGGTGTTTTCTGGGGTTCTCCTCTTGGGCTAGGCCAGCATTTCCTGTCCTTCTGCCCTCTGGTTCAAATGGTCTACCATTGAACTGACTTACTGTGTGTGCATTTAGAATGGTGTTTATTTATTGAGCAATTTCTTTAGAGAAATGTCTCACTGAGTTCTTAATAGAACCATCAAGCATGCAGTTTGTGTAATGTGAGAAATATGTTAACCAGGGACCCACAGATTAGTAAGATGCTAAACGTAAAGTCAAGTGTTCTTCTCCCCATGTCACTATTTAGTCACTAAAATCACAGAAGCTGTTATGTCATTTTAGGTACATATTATCAACTATGTGATATTTTATGAATGGTTTCAGAAAAGAAATTCAAATAGAAATACTTGAAGTGATAGTATAATTGATTGATGTTTAAATCTCTATAGAGTGTATTTCTATTCATTTTTATAGCATTATAACAACTTAGGATGTGAAACTTCATCATCCAGTGGGATCTTCAGACTCTGTGGCTTGAAATCACTTCAACAGAATTAACAGTCCTGTGAATTACCTACATCTCATAATTCAGTTCTCTAGGGAGCAAAGGACAGAGTTTCGGAATATTAGAGATTAAGGGTTTTATCCCCTAACTCCTAACTATAAAAAAAATAATAATTTGTTATATTCTTTATTCTTGTGACACATAGGTAACCACTGTTAATATTTTGTGTATGTCCTTTGAGTTAAACATGTATGAACATGCACACATGCACATACATGCTTGAACACACCTGGAGTTTCATGAGATGATTTTATTTATTATGTTTTGTAGCTTCTCTAAAGCTATATATCAAGAACATTTTCCCAGATCAATAAACTGTTTTATTTCCTGAGCATTAATGCTTTCAGGGCATTTCAGTGTGGGATTGTACCAAAATTATCTTGCTATCTCAGAGTATTTTTAACATGAAATTTTAAAAAACGATTATTTCAAATGTTTTTAAATATTGACCTTAGTTTTCAAAAATGTTTTTGTACCTTGGGCCATGTTAAATAAATAAACTAAGTGTAGCTTCAACGTCTGTTAGTTCCTTGAATTTTAGACCAAAGCATAGAACAACACCCTTCCAGAGCCTTACAGAATATCCTTGATCCTGTTCTAGAAGAGACTAAGCTCTATTACATAGAAAATAATTTTTTAAAGTCCCTAGAAAAGAAGATCAATAATATAATCAGTCAATGCTTCCCCTCCCCCCATTTCTTAAAAAATGTTGTATTTTTGCCCTATTTCTACACCAAGAAGAACCTTGTGACTTAAACTCATCTGCCTCTGGATGCTCAGTCCATTGCCAAAGTTTCCAGAGTCCACTTCAAAGAAAACTGAGGTCCATACCTATTTCCCCATCTGTTTCTGATTCCTTTGCCCCTTGTTTTGGATTTTCCCGATTGGTTGCTAGAGAACATAGCCCTGTCCCTTTTGTTGACAGGTTGCCAGGATACATCCAGGCGACAAAGGCTGGGGTTCCTGTTAGCCAACAGCCTCACATACTAATGGGAAGTTCCACTAGAGGGGATGTGAACTTTGGAGCTCCCAGCTTTTCTGCTTCTGTTTCTACCAGCCCTCTCCCTGAGTCCTCAGTGGGGCTTGGCCAGCTATTATAAAAGTCAAAATAGAAAGATAAAGAACAAATATTACAAGGTAAGCCTCTCAAAAGGTGTTTTTAATCTTGTCTAGTAGCTCCTAAATCTCAAACTTTTCCTCTCACTTAGTAACTGCTTATTTTAGATATTTTTGGTCTCTTCCCCTTCCTTCCCATCAGTATGCAATAAATGTTTCCTAAGTATAGGAAAGGAAACCAAAGAAAAATAATTAGTCCTTAAATACTCATAAACAAAATGATATCATTTTACTTCTTTAGATAATACTGGCAATGATGAATTAAATATCCTAATGGATAAAGATAATCACATTCCATTTCAAGGGATGATATTTTAAACAATCTTCTTTCAAGGAAATGTAAATATATTTTTAACATTCATTCAGTGTTATATGTTTATTAGTTAGAATATCCATGGAACAAAAGGCATGATAAAGGCTATTGTTACTCAATTGAGTTGGCTGATTTTTTTTAATTAATTAAAATGGAATCTACATGAAGTAAAATAAAATATAATTCTTAAATTCAAGTTCCTGAAAAGCAAGGACTTTAATACATGTATACAACCATGTAACCATCACCTCAATAAGGCATAGGACATTTCTGTTACCCCAGACATTTTCCTCATATTCTTTCTGGTCATCTTCCCTCTACTGTTCTGTTTCCTGTCATCAAAGAACAATTTGACTATTTATGAACTTTATGTGAATAGACTCATACAATAAATATCCTTGTATTTGATGTCTCCGACTACAAAGAATGTTTTTAAGTTTTTTCCATGGCTCAGTTCTTTTTACAGGTGAGTATAATTGCATTATATGATCTTTTCACATTTGTTTATTCTGTTGCTTTGTATTTGGTTTATTTCCAGTGTGGCCCTCTTTCAACGTAACTGCTATAAACATTCTTGCACTAGTATGCTTTTTTTTTTTTTTCACCATCAATTTAATTTAAAAATATTCCAGCTTTATTGCACTTTTATTGACAAAAATTGCATATATTTAGAAAATACAGTGAAACGTTTGGTTTTATTTATGCATTGTGAATTGATTACCACAATCAAGCTGATTAAGGAATCCATCACCTCATAGAGTTACCTTTTTTCCTTTTCCTTTTCTTTCTTTGGCAGTGTGTGCGTGATGACAACATTTGTGATCCACTATCTTAGCACATTTCAAATATATAACACATTATTATTAACCATAGCCACTATGTTACACATTAGATCTTCAGTAATTATTCACCTTGTAGCTGCAAGTATGTACTTTTTGACCAATAATTTACCTTTACCCCCAGCCCCTGGTTACCACCATTTTACTTAAATGACCAACAGGTATCTAAAATATGCTCAACATCACTAATCGTCAAGAAATGCAAATCAGAATCACAATGAGATATCAGTCTTACAACCGTTAAAATGGCAATTATCAAAAGGACAAAAGACAAATGTCAACAAGAATGAGGAGGAAAGGGAACCCTTGCACACCAGTTGGTGGGAATGTAAATTAGAACATCTATTATGGAAAACAATATGGAGTTTTTCAGGAAATTAAAACTACCATGTGATTCACCAATCCCTCTTCTGGTATACATCCAAAGGCAATGAAATCAGTGTGTTGCAGAGATATTTGCACACTCATGTTCCTTGAAGCATTATTCAATAGCCAAGATAAGAAACCCAACTAAGTGTTTATCAATAGATGACTGGATAAAATATTGTAAAGCACACACACACACACACACATAATATAATGTTCTGTTATAATATATATGTATATGTATAGCTTTTGCCATTTTAAATGCTTTGTCTCCTATGCATGTCATCTTTATTGATTTACAATTCACATCTGAAGTATAAAGTTTGATGAGTTTGACAAATGAATAGCTCTATTTAGTTATGAAACATGTCTATAATAAGAGCATGTTCATGGACTGCCATTCAGTTCTCCACCTGCATACCTGCTCATCAAGTAATCACTGGCCTACTTTCTGTCTTTACAGATTCTCTTTGCCTGTTCTACAGTTTAATATAAAGGGAATTGTTCAGTATATACACTTTCGTGTCTGACATTTTCAGCATGATATATCTGGGAGGACCCATGTTTTTGTTTATTTTTTAGTGTGGAGCAACATTTTATGTATGACTATGCAACATTTTAAAAAATCCATTTACCTGTTGATGTATATTTATGTTGTTTCTAACATTTCTCCATTATGAGTAAAGTTGGCATAAACCTTTGTTCTTCAGAGTGGCTGTAACATTTCACATTCCCACCAGAAATGTGTGAGTTCCAGTTTTTCCATGCTCTCAATAACAATTACACTCTTTTTAACTTTAGTTTTTCTAATGTGTATATCTAGTAATATCTCTGCAGTTTTTGTTTACATTTTTCTGATGACTAACAGTAATGTTGAGTATTATTTCATATGCTTATAGATTATATTTTTTTTTCTTTTTTAAGGTACTGGGATTGAACCCAGGGCCTTATTCATGTTAGCCAAGTACTCTACCAGAGCTATACATTTTTTGTTATCAATAATCTACTCAAAGTTTTTGCTTATTTTAAAAATTTTGATTGTTTTATTTTATATACCTTAAAATATATAATATATATATTCCTTTTTAGATATATAGTTTAAAAACTTTCAATCTGTGGCTTGCACTTCAATTTTCTTAATGGTGATTTTTAAAGAGCAGAAGTTTCTAATGTAGAAGAAGTATACTTTATTATATTTTCTTTTATATTTAGTGGTTTTGTGTTTTATCTAAAATAATCTTTGTAAAAATCAAGATCATAAAGATTCTTTTATGCTTTTTTTCTAGACCCTATAGTTTAAGCTTTTGTATGTAGCTCTGTTTTTGTGTGATGAATCTAGGGAGTTGACATTAATTTTCTCCTCAAACGTATTCAGTTGTTTCATTGTTATTTGTTACAAAGATTTCTCTTTCTCCATTGAACTGCCTTTGCATCTTTGTCAAAAAATGAATTAACTACCTATTTGCATTGACAGTATATTTCTAGACTCTCTATTCTGTTCCATGAGTTTCTTTGTCTATCCTTATTGGCATCATTAATTTTAATAAGCTAACATATCTTGGCTTGTAAGTAGTGAAGCAAGTTTTCAAAACAAATGAAGAAGTTGAGTCCTTCCATGACTACTTGCCAGTGAAACCATACACAAAAATTTGAATCAGGTTGAGCATTTTCCTTGCATGTTACCCAAATATTTCCCCAGGCAGTAACCTGATTTTAAGTGATTCTATATTAAGCAAAAGTCAAAAATATATTTATGAATTTATTCAAGAATCATAATCCCAGTAAAAATATGTATTTTTCAAATCCATTTAGGCAAAATGTCTTGAACTTGATTTTCATTTATTTATTTATTCAGTAATTCATTGAGTACCTACTGGAATCCAGACATTGCTCTAGACAGGGAAAAAGAGGAGCAGAATATTTCTTGGTTCAAAATTTCTGCAAGCAAACATTATTTATCATATCCACCCTATGGTCTATTTAATAATATATTTCTTATAATTACAGAGAAAAATCTAAACCTAGTTTTAAAAAGTATCAGATTAAATATTTTCACATATTCCTATCAACTGAAAGAAATGAACACTTGAATGTTTCCTAAGGAAAAATATTTCCCACCTCTTCCAGTTTTGCTATCATTGATATAAAATATCCATTTCTTTTGAGCATGAGAATGTGAATTATCATTTTGATCAATTGCTTTTTCCACCTTATTTAATTTTATTTAATTAATTAACATATTCACTTTTGTACTGTGGACTGAACACAAGGGTGCTTTACCAATGAGCTAAATCCCCAATCCTTTTATTTTATTTTTCGATTTTGAGACAGAGTCTCACTAAGTTGCTTAGAGTCTCGCTAAGTTGCTGAGGCTGGCCTTCAGTCTGCAATCCTCTTGACTCAGCCTCCTGAGTCTCTGGAATTACAGATGTGTGCTACCAAGTCTAATTCCACCTTATTTTAGAATTTGAATTTTATATATTGTTTCTAAGATAAATTTGTTTTTAAACCTTAAGTATGATTCTCCTCTGGGTCTACATAATTTAAATGAATATGTAATATGTCCAAATTATTTTCCTAAAATCTCTGGTAAATAAAACCTTTTGAGGAATATATAAAATTCTAGAATTGAGTTGTAAATGGTGAAGAATGTGTACACCTTCTCTTCCTGAGGGACCACTGGTGATTCCTGTGGAGTCTTAAAACATGAACTCTTAGAGCCATGTTCAG
The DNA here is from genome assembly GCF_902686455.1 of Sciurus vulgaris. NCBI lineage: Eukaryota > Metazoa > Chordata > Mammalia > Rodentia > Sciuridae > Sciurus > Sciurus vulgaris. The sequence continues at coordinate 52,523,143 of NC_136466.1, forward strand.
TTTCCCAGATTTCACATGGGTGGGGGTGGGAGTGTGGGTACCAGGATTTTGTCTGTGGACTGTTGTGTTTGGTTTGGTTTTGGATGCATAAGATTTGGCATTATTTTCCCTCTGACTGTACCTCAAAGGAACATGAAATTGGAAACAAAACCAAATGCAGCGCAGACCGCATGGAAATAAGCTCACTAATAGGACAAGGCTAGTGAGGAAGCCCGCATCCCTGGGTTCTGCTTGGCATTAGATTTGGACCCCAATGGGAACAGGGGAGAGGGAAGACCCCAGTCAGTAACATATATAGAATTTAGCCTCATTTAGCATCTTCAGGAACCAGTGGAGTAGAAAGACTTCCTTGCTAGGATGCGCTGAGTATACTGAATAATTGAGGTCAGAACCTGGGATGGTGATAAATGGTGGGAAATCATGGTCTCTCTACCACCTGAACAGAGTCATTCCGGCTAATGCAGCCAACCTCATCCACCCAGGCTAGGCACCAGCCTGGACTATATGCTTCGTTTCAAAGGAAATGCAAACATAGTCTTTTTTTCTTTCTTTCTTTCTTTTCAATGAGAAGTACTGAAGTGAGAGCAAATTTCTATACAGAACAATTTTTAAAGTGAGGTTAGAGAAGGGCTTCGAACAGACTGGTCGCTATTCACAGCAGTTCTTTAATATACATACGAATTGAAATAAAGACCTCAGCTATTAAAAAAAAAAAAAAACAGACAAACAAAAACACAGAAATTCATTTTCCAAACAGCAATAGGAAAATACCATGTTGGGAACAGCAGAGGAGGAGAATGTAAAGGAGGCTGGTTGTTAATGGATTAAAAGTGACAAAAAACAACAAATAGAGTATCCAGGGTGCAGAGTGCCACTGCAGCTGAGCATTTATTTGAGAAAAGATTAAGAGAAACCTGATGAAGTTGTGTGCAAGAAAAACTTGGTAGGGTTCTGGTTACATTGAGTGTTGTTGTGTTGTTTTAAAATTCACGTTGATTAATAATTAGACATTTCACTGTTGAAGTGGAGCTTCATTTGTATGTTCTAATGCAAGGATGGGAAATTTACAAGTGTACATATATGTATAAATTTATACTTCTAGTAAAAATAATAAATAATTCAGGCCTCATAGGCCATACACTCTGTTATTGTAGGGCAAAAGCAACCAAAGACAAATGTATAAATGAGTAAGCACGACTGTGCTCCAATAATACTTCACTTACTTACACAAATAGGGAAACAGCTGGCCAGTTTTGGTTTATGGTCCATAGTTTGTTTCTTATTCTAATGTTCAAGAAATTCTGATGAAATATCTTACAAAAATCACACATTAATATTTAGAGGCCTCTCCTTCAGAGTACCTAGTGTTGTTGTTTATTTATGGGGGGGTTGTATGTGGGGGGTCTCCAGAAGAAATGGTTTCCAAAGAGAATTAAAACTTTGAAAATTATCAGCACTCAGAATGCATGTGGTCAAGAGAGTTAATATATGGATAAATTCATCTCAGGAAGCCAAACCCTTTGATTCTCCTTTGCTTTCTACCTAATTATGGAGCACCCCTGGTGCATGTGAGTATCTAGTCACACAACCACCTGAAGAATGCCTGTCTAATTTCATTCTCTATGGGAACTCCAGTCATTTATTCTGATTGTTTTTTACTAGCTGAACATCTTTACCAAAGTAATGCTGCTTCATCCAATGCAGTTTTTGGCTATATTCTCATTTATCTTTTATTATGCATCTAAAGCTATACTGTAATTATATTACCAATTCCTTTAGTTGATATTAAGAAGAGACATGAACAAGATTTTAATGTTCAAATATTCCTAAGACTTGAGAAAATACCATGAAGCTTAACTTTTCAATGGTTGTTTAATATTTATTTTATTCCTTTATTTAAATAACACGCTTGATTTTTGTTGAAAATTTTAATATAAAATTAAGTTAATTTCATTCAATGTTCAATGTGTTTGGTAGCACCTACAACGTTCCATTGGTTAGGTGCTGAAGATAAAACTATGTAGAGAGCAAGCAAACTGCTAATGTCTTGGAGTTAATATCCAAGTAAAGAAGACAAATACTACACATGCAGACAAACAAAACAAAAACATGTGGTTAGTGAGTGAAAACCATATGCAAAGCCACTTTCCAGTCCCTCCCACAGCCTACCCCAGAGGCAGAAATAGTTTGACTTGTCTGAGGAAATGAGAGGTGAAATGAATGAAGCACAGTGAAGAAAAAGGTGAGTGAAAGGAGACCAAAGTAGAGATGGGGGGTCAGATTACAGAGGCTCTTCATGGTCCAGAGTTTGGATATTATTTAGACAGTAGTGGGACGACCCTGAAGCATTTAGTCAGAGGAGGTTTTGGTTTTAAGTGCAATTTACGGAGTTAGTGACTGCTCTGCAAAAGATGGATTTACGGGGTCAAAGGCAGAGTGGTTATTTACCTATCATGGCTGACACAGCACATGCATGGTAAAGCACACCTGCCTGGCAGTAGATGTATAAGCACAATCAAACATCCCAAAAGAACAAGTGGTCCCTTCAATACCGAAAGTGGAAATGTTTCTGTATGCGTTCACGCAGTACGATAAAAGGTTATCCAATATCAAATGGGCTGAGTGGAGACAGGAGTGAAAGAATCTTGGAAAGGAGATGAATTAGATTCAAAAAGCAGAGAAAACAAGAAATGAGAAAGGGTACAGAAGGAAAGTAAAATAAGGTGACTACAGTAGGATAAGATATTCTCTTTCCTGTCAAATCATTAGCAGGCAATCACGTAGGGAAGAGAAGCATGATAACTTGTTTTAGAATGTAGTAGCACCTTTTACCTTCCCCTCTTTCCTTTTCCTGACCCTGTATTTTCTATGCAAGCCCACTGCAGGCTGAGCATCTAGTTGGAGAGTTAGAGGGACAGAAAACACCTTCCAAGATCAACCCCATTAGCAGTGTGACTTCTCCCAAGGTAGAAGATGGTCAAAAGGTTGGTTTAGTACTATCTGACCTAGTTACAATCTAGCATATCACTACCAATGAAGTTAGACAGATGAGCATCCTGGTAAGGATTAATTGCTAAATGAAGATGATGATGATCATCAATACATACCCTTTGCCTAGAAGAAATATGAGAGGAAGGTACAGATGTGTGTGTATGCGGGTGTGTATTCATGTGTGTGAGAAATTAAAAGAGCATTCAATGAGATAATAATAAATATAATAAATTTATGTCATATTTTATAATAAACTATTAGTAAGTATATTAAGCTATGTTAACTATTATATTAAACTATATGAACCATATAAACTATTTAATTACATTAAATATAACTATACAACTAACTATAATAAATATAACTAATAAAACTCCGGTTTATTAATAGTCAAGTATACATTTCATTAAAGGATGGAAACATGCATGTTTTGTGAAAGACTATATGATAATTCTTTTAAAATAATAAATACATAATAAAAAGTTAATATTTAAATGACTTACATCAGTTCATAGCATTTTCCCTCAAAATACTGAATGATTATGCAATATTAAAGCAAGCTAAATCTTGGATTCCTTCTCTGTTTATTTTCAAGTGAACCATCTTATATTTGAAACAAATGACATTCAAAAAGCAAAAATGAAAGCCATGCTTTTCTCTTCAGTTAAGCTATTTCCTATTTAAAACACCCTATCAAGTGGAATTAAATTATCTTAACTATTAGGGTATTTGGGGGTGATAAGCAGTTCCCAAATAAAGTTTTCAGCAAAGCTCCCAGGAAAAGCATGGTGATAAGAAATAAATGAATGCTGTTTGCGCTAAAATTACTTAAATGGATACTGTCCATTCCTTGCCTAAATAAAATAGGCTTCATTGTGATTCACTTACAATTTAATAATCTTTAATAACTGGATTTATTTTACTATTTTTATAACTGGAACTTTATAATTAATTTGAAATGAGCAAGATGAGGAGCCATTCTTCCGCACAATATTTATAGGACGGGTCCTGCATGCATTTTCAAATATTGAGTCCATAATGTCTTGAGATAGTTCACCCACATAATCATGGGATTATAAACTCCTGATATTTGAAAAGTTAGGAAACTGGGAACATGATGATGTAAACAAGTAAATTAAAACCAGCTTGCAACTTTTAAAAGCAAGCTAAACTAGACAACTAGAGGAAAGAACAGTGATTGACAAAAGACAAACATTGAGAAATGTCCAAGTCCAGTGAAAGTTAAATGAGGACTTGATTAAGTGTATTTCATCTGCACTTTGGGATGGGAAATCCTGGAGTTAGTTCTCAAGATAGAGAAAGAAAACCCTCTTCGGGCAGCTCAAGAGTTTTCTGCCGTGTTTGTCATTTAGCAGGGTACCCCTGTAGATGTGACTTTAGGGCATGAGTGGTCAGGGAAGGTACAAGAGAATTAAAGAGGAAGTTCAGGATGTCTCGCATTGATGTTCCTAAGACACTTGGCTGATGGAAATCTCTGAAAAGTTCAACTCAGAGCTGGATTACTCACAAGATGTGACAGAAAACTCATAGGTGCACCACTATACTAGACCATAGGACTGAAAATCCTAGGATTGGTCCATCTGCTTTGTATGAAGAGAGTAGGATTACATCATTTAAATAACGTTGTAATGCAGTATGTGCAGACTGAGGGAAAGGCCCAGACCATCACTGTAGTATAGGCATCGTAGAGCTTCTGGCTGCCTCCATACTTCTCACTGATGAAGAAGACAGGCCTCTATTTCTTTATTTGCAGACGCATGCAATCATCACAGATATGGAACCAAATTAACATACTTTAATAATTAGATTGCTAAGAGTGGATGGGTTGAGATTTTGGGAAGTATCTCTAATGAATAAAGTAGTGATGGGGATGGGAACTCAAAAGTTTATGTCCCTAGTCAGGTGTGGTGGTGCACACCTGTAATCTCAGCAGCTCCGGAGGCTGTAGCAGGAGGATTGCCAGTTCAAAGCCAGCCTCAGCAAAAGTGAGGTGCTAAGCAACTCTGTGAGACCCTGTATCTAAATAAAATACAAAATAAGACTGGGGGTGTGGCTCAGTGGTCAAGTACCCAAAATATCCCCAGTATCCCAAGATATCCCCAGTATCCCCAAAAAATATCCCTGGTATCCCAAAATAAAACAAAGAACTTATGTCCCCATATATTGGTTCTGGGCTTCACTATCAAAGGCAGTATTCTGGATAAAATGAATTATTCCACAAATCCAGTTCCAGGCAAGTCCTTCTTTCCTCACTCAAGTGTTCTCAGACAGTGGGGCATTTATTATAAGGATACATGTGCAAAGAAACACAGGGGAATCTAACAACCAGGCCCAAGGAAGCACAGGGACTACCTGTTCTAGGGGGATTCCTAGCCAAACAGTTGAGTAGACTCTGTTCTCTGGTCCAGACACCAAAATAATTAAAAAGTCATTTCTCATAAATGTTTCACAATGCTAGGGGGTAAGTCAAAGACGCTCTCAGCCAGGTTGTTTTTATTTCTACTGAGCAGAATGTTAATAATCAGGAACTAGCCTCTTTGGGTTTTCAGCCCTACGCTCAGTAAAATCTCTTGCTTGAATTACTTCAGAAGTACGAGCAAAACTAGAGACTGCCCTGCTCCCCATTTTAGGTGGGATTTAGAAAGAGGCCTGTTCATGGTCTTGCTCTGTGAGCCAGCCTTTTATCCAGCGTCCGGCTCTTTTCCAATCATCTCTCACTGGGGATGGGGCGTTTACTAACATGCTATGGAACACGGTCACCTAGGGTCACCTCACCAGAAGGTGGTACAAGTGTCCTTAGCAGGGGCAATGAGAATGGCAAGCCACATGATTAAAATATTTCATATCAATTTGATCAGTTTAAAAATATGCTCCTATTTATCATAAATTTCTAGTATGTCTTTCAGGCTACACTTGAAATGTCCTTTAATTAAATCTAAATAAAATGTGGTTTGAGTTATCTAGAGATTGAAAACTATGGAAATCCTCAGAACATTTAAATAAGAGGGAGAATAATTTTTGAAGAGCTATAATAAGTTACTAATTATATCTTCTGACCAGCTGCATTTTTTATGAAAATACATGGAAGAAGACAAGTTTTAAAAGCCATATAATTATCATTTCAGGTTTAACACCCACTGATTTGCTGAATTTTTAATTTTACTTTTAATCTTCATAACAACTGTCTAAGGTGAGTGTTAGATCCCACTAAACATATTAAGTAACTAGGAACAAGACTTTAAATATCTCACTCAAGATTCCACACCTAATAGGTATTTTGGAGTTAAAGCTTGAACTGAGGTCTGAGTTTATATGAGGGGTAAACCAAAAAAGAAAACAAAGCAAGCAAACAACAACCACAACCCCACAAGATGGATGTGGGGGAAACTAACAAAGTTCTTACTCGAGTCTTTATTGTAAACTACTTTTTCAGTTTTTAGTGAGCAAATTAGATGTTACCTATGCATTTCAAAATTTGCTTGACTTTAGGCAATTTTTTTTTCTTTTGCCACAAATGTGATAGCTTAGTCAAAATTAAAATCTGAGTAAACAGAACCCATATTGCACAGAAAGAAATAGAAAATTATTTTGGCACTCAAATGGAAGCTGCTGCTGAAAATAAAGCATTTAATTTTTATTTAAGTCCTACACAAATGTAGCAAAATTATATAGCAGAACATTCCAGCCATATGTGTCAAGATTTTTATATTTATTTTTTGCAGTACTGGGGATTGAAAGCAGGGCCTTGAGCATTCTAGGCAATCACTCTGTCACTGAGCTATACTCATAGCTCTTGGTCAAGATTTTTAACAAAAATACTTAGACATATATCAGCCCACTGGTAACATAAGATGTAACATGGAGTTAGCTGTTCGAACTGACATTTAACAGATTTTAGTATTGGAGGGATCAGATAAGTTTGAATTTGTGTAGTATGATTAGTCTTAAGAGGTAAGACACAAGTTATAGTTTCATAAATCAGAGCAATCTAATTCCTATGAAAAGTTTGCATTTAAAGGAAACTCTGCAATGCATCATTAGTTTGCCTGGTCCTTATATAATAAGCATTAAAGTTCAAGATTTCACATTCCATGATCCTTTTTTCAATCTTATGTGGTATATGTTATATGAAAATCTATAAAGTGTCCCCATTTCCCAGAGGAAAATAAAAATCCTTGCGATCAGTTATAAGACTTTGTTATTTATTTTCAATAGACCTCCACAGTTACTTAAATTATTCACCACTATTTCCTCTCTCGTTTTTCCCACCTCATGACTTATCCGCCCCCCCACGCACACACTTAACGCACATCCACTTACAAACATTTCTGTCCGTATCACCTGCCCACCTGCACACCTATACTACTTACCTGTCCTCACACATTGGCCAACATATGTATGCGCTCACAGCTACTCACATATCACATCCACAATTCACACCCATCCCTCTGTACCTCCACATCAGTACTCCCACTCCCTCCTGCCTATTAATATACACACCCATCTACATGTCCCTCCACACATTCACATCTCTCTGTTCACACACTTACATAGAATCCTATCTAGTCCTGCCCATTAATTTGTATCTACTACATACTCATCCACAAGTACACCAATCCCCGTCTTCTCATATATATACATTTTCACTCAAGCTCCTCGTTGACAGTATGGCGCACATACCACACACACACCTATCCTTCCTGCCACAAGCCAGGTCCCACAACTTTTCAAACATGTCATGCTTCAGATTTCCATATCTTTGTGTGTGCTACGCTGTTGGTTAGAAATGTCTTCCCTTCTTCCTTCCCTATTTAATTGCTATTTATCTTTCAAAAACTAGCTCAATGATTTTTTTTTTTGGCATATGAACGTTCATAGTAACTCTAGGTATACAACAAACAAATTAATCATCCAAAATTCACTTCAACAAGTAAAATAAATTATGATACATATATACCAAGGAATATTATTCAGCAATTAAAAGCAGTGCAATATGGATACAACTTGAACAATTTGGATGAATCTCCAGGGAATTATGCTAAGTAAAAACTAAAAACAACAACAACAACAACAACAACAACAACAACAACAAAACTAATTCAAAAAAGTTATAAACTGTATAATTCTATTTATATAACATTATAAAATGATAAAATTTTAGAAATGGACAACAGATTAGTGGTGTCCAGGAGGGAGGGATGGGGACTTAAAGGAGGTAGTGGAAGGAAGGTGAGTGTGGTTATAAGAAGATAACACAGGGAATTCTTATGGGGTTGGAACTATTCAGTACTCTGACTATGGTGGTGGTTAATATGCAAGTGGTAAAATTTGACAGCCTGTAATACACACACACACACAAACACAAGTAAAACTTGGTATTCTGACTTTGATCTATAGATTATACCAATGTCAATATCCTGGTTGAGGTATTACACTAGAGTTTTGCATAATATTACTGGGGGGGAGTAGGCAAGTGTACAAAGGATCTGTATATTATGTATATTATTTCTTTCAACTTCATATGAATCTACAATTATCTCAAAAATCTCAATGAAATGCAATTATGTCACTATCAGACCTTAAAAATTAACATTAATTCTTAATCTCTGGATGCAAGATCCATTTTAAAGTATGTTGTGCTGTGATAAAATGAATCAAGATGAAGTGCCCCTAGGAAAGTGTAAACTTTTGCAAGTAGATTCAAACAGTCAATTCCACCAGTGCACACAGAGGAAGACTTGGCTCAGCACCAAACCACAATAGCACAGTTCAGATCTGGGGACATGATGACAAACACAGGCCAGCCATTCACCAAGGATTTAAGCAACAAACTCTGAGGCTGAATTTCTTTATGTCTTTCTTCATGAGGAAACACACACACAAGAAAACAATAAGGGACGTCCTACAATTAGGGCAGCTACATCATGTTAATGACAATAATTCTCCCTGTGTGACACCCCCCCCCCTTTTACCTGTGGAGAAATTCCAAATCAGATTCAATTATAAATTGAATTATAAAATGTGCTTCTTTATGAGCACCATAGGCAAATATCTCAATGTTCTTATACTCTTTGTACAATACATTCTATATTTCGTCTTTGATTTGTTCATGTTTGAATATAAATAAATGCCCATGAACAAGTGAAACAATACTTAGATGGATTATAAATGGCACAACAAGTTGGAGGATCCACCTTATGCCAGAACTCCTTACAGTAAATGACGCTATGAAATGGACATTGTTTTCAGCTGAGAATCAAAACCAAAAGCGAGTGACTCTCTCCACCCAAAATGTTTAAACATCCACTTTCAATTGTTAGAGAAGGCTGGTTGTCTTGAGAACACAGTTGAAAAATAAATGAAGTCAGTTGGCCAGAGACAAGGTGTATTTAAGTCAAATTTTTGAAGAAAACAATCAAGATTCTCTCTGATATAAATATGGAGTTACAAAACAAACAGTCCAAAGGAAAGAGAAGGACAAGCTTCAAGTGTGAACCAGGAAAGACATACTGGCCTCAATGTGGAGAATACAGTCTAGAGAGTTCTGTCAGGGATAGAGAGTGACATATGTTGTGTACTTGTGCTTTTGTTAACGTGAATTGTGTTTTAATTCTCCTTCAAGAGGACTAAATAGTACATCTAAGAAAGGGCCAGGAGATGGGGACCCCATGGTGGTGTTTTCTCTGGGCACTTGGACCGGGGTTATTGTCTTCTGGCTACTATTCTAGGGTACCGTGTGGACAAACTTGACTGAACAACCTTTTTACAGAGGCTGCATTCACACAACTGACTTTTTTCTCTTGAGATAATTCATTTTTCTATTACTAGTTTAGTAAATCACCATAAAATTAGTGACTTGAAATAGCACAAATTCACTAGTTAACAATTCCATGAATCAACATGGCTGTCAAAAATTGAGGCGTCAGCAAGGCGGAGCTTCTTTCAAAGGCCCTAGGGGAGAATCTGTTTTCTGGCTCTTCTCAGATTCTAGAGGAAACCACATTTCTTGGCTGGTAGCCCTCTTCCTATATCTTTAAACTCAACAACAACTACTCAGGTCTCCTTCATGCTTCATATTTCTTTTGCTGTTGCTTCTTTCTCAGGAACTTGGGAAAGGCTCTTCACATTTGAGGTCTCCTGTGATCAGACTGAGCCCATCACCTCTAATATATAATATTTTGCTTTCTCTAGCATATAGAGGAGTTAAAATATAAGCCACATACTTAAAATGGTAAATTGGTTAGTATTGCTTTTATCCCTCCTGCCAAATGGAAAATCCAGAGCAAATTAGCAGTAAGGTCAACCATGGGAGGCTTCGGTCTTTATCTCTTCTTGATGGTGTCTTGTCCTTATTATATTGGGTTGTCCTAGTTGTACAGTGGAGATAGACAGTGGAAACATAAAAGGTGACACAGAACACAAAAGGTAGAAAAATGTCCTGTTGAAAACACAAGAAAGATGGGAGAAATCAGCAACTAGAGTCGATTTGTAGTTGAATTCTACCAATCAAATATGCTAACCTTTCCAATTTTATGTGTGACTTAAAGTACGCATGCAGATTTTTTTTTTTTTTAATTACAGGAGAACAGAACAAGTCAGTTGATACTCTCACTGACTTCCACGCTATTTCATAGTAATTGGACATGCACAGGAGGGAGGCTTTCAGCAAAATTTAAACCACAAAAAATTTAAGCCATAAGCTATGGAGGTTTTCAAATAAAGAGTTGTCACCACAGTTCATATTTTGCCTGGGCTCCTGGGACACAGAGAATGAACAAGTTCCTCCTAGTCACCAGGAGACTCATTCTAGTGGTTTTCTCCAGCAGGGATATCCTGTGTAAGCTCTCCTCAGACAGGAAAAGATGTAGTAGATTCTGAGTCAGCAATGAGTGCTAACTATATGGCCTGTGAATGAGTGCCTTGTTTACAAGACTCAGTGATGCCAAATGGAATGACAATAGTTTTTCTGGTGACTTATTTACATAGGAGGATGGGAGATGCAGGAAGAATAGCAACAAAAGCCCATGTTGAGAAACAGCATCCCGCTGCTCGTGGGCGTATATCAACTACCAGGTCCCAGGAGTCACAATCGGGGGAGTCATGATGAGCATATGAACACAAAGGCGCCCTCATACACACAGCAGAAGTCCAGCCTGCTTTCTGGGCCCTGCTGTTTGTGACTTCCTGTCCAGGCTTTCCTCAGATAGGTTTGAGTGAAGAGATCATTATTAACAGAGGGTATTCATATATATAATGAATGATAATAATGATTAATTTAAGACTTAGCCAGGCTCCAGGAGGCACTGACCTCCTAGAGGTGGATGGAGCTAAGGCACAACCTTGTGATTGTTGCAGGGTAAGTGAGGGATGTGGTTAAAAAGGTTCCTTCAGGATACAGTCAGGTCCATCCTTCCCATGCCAGTCTGTCCTGACCAAGCAGCTCCTTCAAGGGCAGCTGTATTCTTCATTGTGTTTGTTTCCACCTGCACACACTAGTCCAGTGACTGCACTTCAGATGTTACTTCCCTGTGGCTTGGAAGTCAGTGTCCAAAGTGTTGCACTGAGTGACAGCAAATCAAGAGAGTGGGAACATTGTGCACGCGTGTCACATAATGGCGCTAGTAAACACAAGCATCTATTTGAGATTCTTTTTTTATTTTGAACACTAAAACATGAATACCTAATTTTTACCATTTTTTTATCATAATACATCAACTTATGCTCTGGATAGATTTAGGAGATCTCATTCTAAATTGAGAAGGAATTGCTGTGCTGTTCTTACACATTTTCAATTCAAACTAATTTTTAAGTATTTCTTGACTAACTAGCTTGGCAGAAGAAAAGTGCACCCAATTTTATAACCCGCACAAGGAAGCATAATTCCATACCAAATTTTTAAAATCTAATTATAGTTTATATTAATAGCTTGTTTATGATTCTTTTTATTGACTGATTCTTTCTTTGAGCTAATAAGAAAAGATATCTAACATTTCTCATCTGAAGCATCATTGAATGGTAAATCAAGGTCTTCTTCTATTGGCTTAAATAGAAGAGTAGCTCTCATTATAACAAGTGATAATTAAATAATTACAAGAATGCCTTCAAAACATGCAGATGATCCACAAAATACATTTTTTTGTTTGCTCCTGTTTTCCTTTTTCCTCTATTGTCTTTATTTCCCTATTGTCTGATTATGGATGTTCTAAACAATGGTCCCTTGGTATATAGATGTGTTGTCCCATGACTCCCCCATAACTTAGGAACAGTCCTTCTTAGGTCACTGTTGCTTTCTTTTCTCTTGGACTTTTTCCTTCTTCTTTGAACCATGCATTGCAGCCTTAACCTACTTTCATCGGGAAGATTTCCTTCTAAATTTTTACTAATAAATATATTGTGGTTTTAGTAATAACATCTTCCAGAAAAGATAGGATATCTTCAAGGGGATTCCCAATTTCTGAAGGACTGGGATTTCCAGTTCTTTGAAGTGATTCTCAAATATTTAATTAAGAAGAAAAATGTGGGAAAGGGGCAGTTTCAAGCAAGGGTCAAAAACTCAAATGCCTCAAGGGATGAAGCATGAACTATAAATTAAAGAAGCAGATCAGTGAGAAATATGGGACATGAAATGTAAACTAACTCAGCAGACTGGTGAGAAAATTTTAAAGAGTGAAGACTGGCTGTCTGAGTGATAGGCACAACTTTTACTCAGCTTCAGCTTAAGTTGGATGTGGCCACATGGGACGCAGGCTCTGTATAGCTAGATATTCCACCTTTTTCAAGAGAAAAAGTGAACATCTCTCAATTTTAAAATAATGGCAACTAATTCAAACATTTTTAACTCTTTGTAGTCTAAAAAAGAATATATTTTAGGCCCTATTTGACCTATGAACCAATACTTGGGATAGAATTACCCTAAATGTGAAAAAATTATGGTATGTGAAATTCCTGTGAAGGCTCATTTGTTACTTAACTCACTGTTACTCAAAAATCTGATTCCCTTCACCCCAACTTTTTCTATTTGCCTACTTTTTTAATGCATTATAGGCCTCTAATTTGATTATACTGATTGTTCCATAACCAGTTCTTCACCACTCCAGATGTCAGTATTGCAATTACAAGGTCATACCTGTGTGGCATTTGTGAGTTTTGGGTAGTCTGTGATTTGGATACTCAATATAGAGTGAAAAGTACAGGCTTGATCTAACAATAGCTTTCACAGGGTGATATTATGAGCCTTAACAACATAAAACGGCCTTGCAGAAGGCTCTAGTTAGAAGTATAAGAGGGCCTGTCACCTACTTTTTTGCCTCCATAGGTTTTGTAACATCATAGATTATGATGTCCATACCTGACAATTAGAGTGAATGAAAGTGAAAGAACTTTTCTTGGTTTAAAATTCTTAACAGTGAAGAGGAGACAAAGAGAAGGAAAATTTTACTAGCTATTCAAAATCAATGTGGAAATGCCAATATTTCCTCACTACCATGACTTAGGCTAAATGACTCTTCTGAACGTTTTTCTAGTTTTTAACCTTTCGTGTACTGTTCCTTGTTGTTCCCACATGTCCTTTTATCCACTCATATATCAGACTTCCTGAGGCCTGCAGGGGCCAGGGACCCTGCTACTACCCAAAAAGGAGTGTAGAGAACCAGCCAGAGAGAACTGGACCAGTGCCCCTCACTCTGGTCATCTTTGGTCTATGGGTAGAATCACTTTACTTTGACTCCCTCTGTGGCAGCAGTGGCCTATGGTTGGGTGATCAGCAGAATGTCATTTAAAATTGAGGAAAATATAACTCTACTTAAATGACATATTTCCCCCTTATAATTTAGGTCAGTTACTGGCAAGTGGAAGAGCAACATTTTCTAGCTCTTAAAGCATGATGATGGTATAAAAATCAGAAAAATATATTCCTGAAATGAATTTTAAACATAAAGGCAAGAATCATTTTCTAAGATGCTGCCATGGTTTAGATATGAGGTTTCCCCCCAAAGCTCCTGTGTTAACTTAGGAAGTAAAATGAGTAGTTTATGAGAACCATGATCTAATCAGTTCATCCTAGTTTGAACGGGTTAACTGGCTGGTAACTGTAGGCAGATGGGGTATGGCTAGTGGGGGTGGGTCACTGGGGACCTGTCCTAGAAGGGTTCATCTTCCTTGCAACCCCTTTCCCTCTCTCTCTGCTTCCTGGATGTTTTGGGCACGGTAAGCAGGCTACACCCTTTGGCCATGATGTTCTGCTTCACCTCAGGCCCAGAGTGATGAAACTGGCCAACCATGGACTAAATCTCTGAAACTGTGAGCCAAAATAAAATTTTCCTTCTCCAAGTTGTTCTTGTCAGGTATTTTGGTCCCAGTGACGAAAACCCAACTAACACCAATGCTGTAAAAGAATTTTTTTTGTGTGCACATTTTTGCAATATTAAAGCAACATGTAGTTTGAGTAGCACACATTTTTATCACTTATATTCTGAGTGTGGTTATGTCAGTCAGGAAACAGAAACCATGCCTGTTATTTAAGCAGAATTTAATATAAAGTGCTGTTAACTAGGCACTAAAGTGCTGTTAACTAAGTGGCAACAGAGTTAAAAAAAAAAAAAAAAAAGAAAGAAAGAAAATAACTGTAAGGGAGGTGACAGCTACCATCCCTAGGCTGAAGGATAGAAGGAAAGAGGCTTGAATTATTAAAACTTAGAAAAGGTGACTGATGGGCTGAAAAATCGTATCTTCAAGGAGAAGCACAGATTGGCTGGTGTTAGTGTCTGGTGGGGGAGGGTCAGCAAATCAGTTTTACAAGTGTTGAAAAAACTGTAAACTGGATTCAGCTGTTACTACAGGAAAGAACTGCTGCTACAGGTTTAAGATGTGCAGCTGGGGTGATGCACACAGCAACCACAAGCAGCCAGGAAGCCTTCAAAAAGGAGTAAGTCCCCTTTTCCTCCTCCAGCATTGCATTCTTCTTTGTAAGGTTATTGGCAGAGCATACCCTGGAGCCAGCTGGCAAGGCTGAAGTGGGCTGTACAGAATCTCAAATGCCAGCATCAGAAAGCTGAAGATAGGCAAGAGGGTTGGGAGTGTCAGCACAGGAAGTTAATAACTGGCACAATGGTTCTTCCTGTTTCTTTAAAAAGTTCATAGGAAAAAATACGTTTTTATTTTCTTGCAGAAAAATGTCTTTTTTTTTCCAAAAAAAAAAAAATCTCTAGGAAGTGTTGTAAATCAATTTCTTAAGATCCATTGGCATAAGATTTATAGTTTTGAGTCTTTTAGTTCTGATTTTAAAGAAAATGTATATATTTTAATAAGTCAGTTTTGCCCCCAAACATATACACCCTTAAAAAATTATTGCATTAAAAAAAGATGATTTGGGTTGGGTGTGGTGGCGCACACCTGTCATCTCAAGGCTGGTGGAGAAGAGTCATAAGTCTGAGGCCTGCCTGGGCAACTTAGTGAGACCCTGCCTAAAAATAAAACATACAAAGTGAAAAAGGGCTGCTGAGGTAGTTCATTTGGAGAGGACCTCTAGGTTTAATATCCAGTACAACGATATTAAAAAAAAAAAAAACCTTGAAATTTGAAATATCACTGTTAGAATTCATTTTGTGCAAATCCAAAAACAACTGTTGAAATAAAGATTAATTTCAATCTCTGATAAATTTCACATGAATCGGTGACCCCTTAAAAATGGGCCAAAATGCAAATAAACATTTCTCTTGTGTGAATAAAGTCCAGCAAAGGTATGCTACAACTCATATCAAGGTAGGATAGAAGAAATAAAGACAGGCAGAAAGAAAAATGGAAGGATAAAGAGACAATAGCTATAAATCTAAAATCTAGAAGCCCCACAATTAGATTTATTCCCTGAATCTGTTGGTTTTTTGTTGTTGTTGTTGTTCTTTTTTTTTTTTTTTTTTTGCTCCAGGTCTGTCACTCTCAAATTTCTGAGAAATCTACAAATCTTGGAGTTGTTGTAAATTCACTCATTCATGAAAACAAATTCACTTTAATTAAAGCTTAAGTACAGTGTTAGCAAACTCAGTGTATTTTCGGATTAGATAAGGCAAACAAAGATGTATTTTAAGAAACCTATAGTAAGCTGGGTGCTGTGGCACACACCTGTAATCCTAGTGGCTCAGAAGGCTGAGGCAGGAGGATTGTGAGTTCAAAGCCGTCTCAGCAACTAGCAATGCCCTAAGCAACTCAGTGAAACCCAGTCTTTAAATAAAATATAAAAAGGGCTGGGGATGTGGCTCAGTGGTTAAGCACCCCTGGGTTTAATCCCTAGTACCTGAAGAAAAAAAGGGGGAAGAGAAAGAAACCGATAGTATAGTCACATTCCAAACATCCTCTAGATGAGGAGACAGTGTCAACCTGAGGTTCCTGAAGGAAGATGAGACCACCATTACCAAGGTAATGTTGTTCCCACACACTATCCCATGCCCACCTTCACAGTTGCCTTTAAAGGAAGACCTGGTTCCCCCCAAAGTACATCTCACTCTGGGGTACCTGTACTCCCTCCTTTGAGTGCCAGCCTGTCTAGCTACTTTCTTTTTCTAAATAAATCTCTTATGGCTTTACTATCTGATGTGCCCTGAAATTGTTTTCTGTGGTGAAAAAAAAGTAAAGAACCTGCCTGGGACAAGTTGAGGTTCCCTTTTCCCCTTTGGAGGGGCTTCTAGGACCCCACCCACCCTCCAACCACCACCCCTGATGGTTTTAGCACTTATCAGGGACCCAAGTCTGCCCAGGTCTCTACTCTGTCCTGTCGAAGGTTACATGGATGTAGTCTGGTCCAAGACGGCTGTTAACAGGTTCAGCCGTCACGTCTGTTCTCTAAGCATCTGTGAAGGGAAGGAAGAGGAGTAGGTTGTGCTTCCACTCTCATAAGTCCCACCAATTCTTCCACTAGCTGCAAAGAAACTTACAGACTCGTAGCGGGGTAACATGTCCCAGCTAAATACTAGAGCTGTGTTAATTTAAGGGAGCTGGGAAGAAAAGCTATTGGTAAGAAACTAGCTGTTTCTGCCAGACTCAAGGAGGGATATTACATCATCAGTCATAAGCCTTGGTGTAAATAGGTCTATCAGCTCCTTTTTTTTTTCTTTTAATTTATTTTTATTGTAAACAAATGAGATACATGTTGTTTCTGATTGTACATGGAGTAACAGCATACCATTTACGTAGTCATTCAGTTACATAGGGTAATGATGTTTGCTTCATTCTGTTATTTTTTCCTTCCCCCCACCCCTCTCATCCCTCTTTTCCCTCTATACAGCCCCTCCTTCCTCCATTCTTGCCCCCCTCCCACCCACCATTATGTGTCATCATCCGCTTATCAGCAAGATCATTCATCCTTTGGTTTTTTGGGATTGGCTTATCTCACTTAGCATGATATTCTCCAGTTTCATCCATTTGCCTGCAAATGCCATGATTTTATTATTCTTTATACCTGAGTAATATTCCATTGTATATATATATATATATATATATATATATATATATATATATATACCACAGTTGTTTTATCCATTCATCAATTGAAGGACATCTAGGTTGGTTCCACAATCTGGCTATTGTGAATTGAGCAGCTATGAACATTGATGTGGCTGTATCTCTGTAGTATGCTGATTTTAAGTCCTCTGGGTATAGACCAAGGAGTGGGATAGCTGGGTCAAATGGTGGTTCCATTCCAAGTTTTCTAAGGAATTTCCACACTGCTTTCCAGAGTGGCTGCACTAATTTGCAGCCCCACCAGCAATGTATGAGTGTACCTTTCTCCCCACATCCTCGCCAACACCTGTTGCTTGTATTTTTGATAATCGCCATTCTAATTGGGGTGAGATGGAATCTTAGGGTGCTTTTGATTTGCATTTCTCTTACTACTAGAGATGTTGAACATTTTTTCATATGTTTGTTGATTGCTTGTAGATCTTCTTCTGTGAAGTCTATGTTCATATCTTTAGCCCATTTGTTGATTGGGTTATTTGTATTCTTCGTGTAGAGCTGGAAATTAGTGCTCTATCTGAAGTATGAGTGGCAAAGATATTCTCCCACTCTGTAGGCTCTTTCTTTGCATTGCTGATAGTTTCCTTTGCTGAGAGAAAGCTATTTAGTTTGAATCTATCCCAGTTATCGATTCTTGCTTTTATTTCTTGTGCTATGGGAGTCCTGTTAAGGAAGTCTGATCCTAAGACAAAAAGTTGAAGATGTGGACCTACTTTTTCTTCTATAAGATGCAGGGTCTCTGGTCTAATTTCAAGGTCCTTGGTCCATTGTGAGTTGATTTTTGTGCAGGGTGAGAGATAGGCATTTAGTTTCATTCTGCTACATATGGATTTCCAGTTTTCCCAGCACCATTTGTTGAAGAGGCTATCTTTTCTCCATTGCATATTTTTGGCAACTTTGTCTAGTGTGATAAAATTGTATTTATTTGCGTTTGTGTCTGTGTCCTCTATTCTGTACCGTTGATCTACCTGTCTATTTTGGTGCCAATACCATGCCGTCTTTGTTACTATTGCTTTGTAGTATAGTTGAAGTTCTGGTATTGCGATACCCCCTGTTTCATTCTTCCTGCTAAGGATTGCTTTAGCTATTCTGGGTTTCTTATTCTTCCAGATGAATTTCATGATTGCTTACTCTATTTCTGTAGGGTACATCATTGGGATTTTAATTGGAATTGCATTGAATCTATATAGCACTTTTGGTAGTATGTCCATTTTGACAATATTAATTCTGTCTATCCAAGAACATGAGAGATCTTTCCATCTTCTAAGGTCTTCCTCAATTTCTTTCCTCAATG
Source organism: Sciurus vulgaris (assembly GCF_902686455.1). NCBI lineage: Eukaryota > Metazoa > Chordata > Mammalia > Rodentia > Sciuridae > Sciurus > Sciurus vulgaris. The sequence continues at coordinate 52,541,954 of NC_136466.1, forward strand.
ATTTGTAGTTTTCATTGTAGAGATCTTTTACCTCTTTGGTTAGATTGATTCCCAAGTATTTTTTTTTTTTTTGAGACTATTGCAAATAGAGTTGTTTTCCTCATTTCCCTTTCAGCTGTTTCGTCGCTTGTGTATAAAAATGCTTTAGATTTATGCATGTTGATTTTATAGCCTGCTATTTTGCTGAATTCATTGATGAGGTCTAGAAGTTTTCTGGAGGAGTTTTTTGGATCCTCTAAATATAGAATCATGTCATCAGCAAATAGTGACAGCCTACGTTCCTCTTTTCCTATTCATATCCCTTTAATTTCTTTCATCTGCCTAATTGCTCTGGCTAGAGTTTCGAGGACAATGTTGAATAGAAGTGGTGAAAGAGGACGTCCCTGTATTGTTCCCATTTTTAAAGGGAATGGTCAGTTTTTCTCCATCAAGAATGATGTTGGCCATGGGCTTAGCATAAATAGCCTTTACAATGTTCAGGTATGTTCCTACTATGCCTATTTTTTCTAGTGTTTTGAGCATGAAGGAGTGTTGTATTTTGTCGAACGCTTTTTCCGCGTCAATTGAAATAACCATATGATTCTTATCCTTAAGTCTATTGACATGATGGATTACGTCGATTGATTTATCGATGTTAAACCATCCTTGCATTCCAGTGATGAACCCCACTTGATCTTGGTGCACAATTTTCTTAATATGGTTTTGGATATGGTTTGCCAATATTTTGTTAAGGATCTTTGCATCTATATTCATCAAGGATATTGGTCTACAATTTTCTTTCCTTGATGTGTCTTTTCCTGGTTTGGGTATGAGGGTGATATTAGCTTCATAGAATGAGTTTGGTAGGGTACCCTCCTTTTCTATTTCCTGGAATACTTTGAGAAGTATTGGAATGAGATCTTCTTTGAAGGTCTTGTAGAACTCGGCTGAGAATACATCTGGTCCTGGGCTTTTCTTGGATGGTAGATTTTTAAGGGCTTCTTCTATTTCATTGCTTGATATTGATCTGTTTAAACTGTGTATGTCAGTTTGGTTCAGTTTGGGAGGAGCATATGTCTCTAGAAATTTGTCAATGTCTTCGGTAGTTTCCATTTTGTTGGAATATAGATTTTCAAAGTAGCTTCTCATTATGTTCTGTATCTCAGTGGTGTCTGTTGTGATATTTCCTTTTCATCATGAATTTTAGTAATTTGAGTTTTCTCTCTCCTTCTCTTTGTTAGTGTGGCTAAGGGTTTGTCTATTTTGTTTACTTTCTCAAAGAACCAACTTTTTGTTTTGTCAATTTTTTGAATTGTTTCTTTTGTTTCAATTTCATTTATTTCAGCTCTGATTTTAATTATTTCCTGTCTTTTACTACTTTTGTTGTTATTCTGTTCTTTTTCTAGGTCTTTGAGCTGTAATGTTAGGTCATTTAGTTGTTGACTTTTCATTCTTCTCTGGACTGTGCTCCATGCAATGAATTTTCCTCTTAGTACCACTATCATAGTGTCCCAGAGATTTTGATATGTTGTATCATCATTCTCACTGACCTCTACGAATTTTTTTTATCTCCTCCCTGATGTTTTCTGTTATCCATGTTTCATTCAATAGCATATTATTTTGTCTCCAGGTGTTGGAGTAATTTCTGTTTTTTATTTTGTCATTGATTTCTACTCTCAGTCCATTATGATCTGATAGAACACAAGGCAGTATCTCTATTTTTTTGCATTTCCTAGGGGCTGCTTTGTGGCATAACATATGGTCTGTTTTTGAGAAGGTTCCATGTGCTGCTGAGAAGAAAGTGAATCCACTCATTAACGGATGGAATATCCTATATATATCTATTAAGTCTAGGTTATTGATTGTGTTATTGAGTTCTATGGTTTCTTTGGTTGGTTTTTGTTTGGAAGATGTATCTAGTGGTGACAGCAGTATGTTAAAATCACCCAGAATTATTGTGTTGTGGTCTATTTGATTCCTGAAATTGAGAAGTATTTGTTTGATGTACAGGGATGCACCGTTATTTGGGGCATAAATATTTACTATTGTTATGTCTTCCTGATTTATGGTTCCCTTAAGCGTATGAAATGTCCTTCTTTATCTCTTCTGACTAACTTTGGCTTGAAGTCCACTTTATCTGATATAAGGATGGAAACCCCCGCTTTTTTACTGAGTCCATGTGCATGGTAGGTTTTTTCCCATCCTTTCACCTTTAGTCTGTGGATGTCTTTTTCTACGAGATGAGTGTCTTGCAGGCAGCATATTGTTGGGTCTTTCTTTTTAATCCATTCTGCCAGTCTATGTCTTTTGATTGATGAATTTAGGCCATTAACGTTCAGAGTTGTTATTGAGATATGATTTGTATTCCCAGTCATTGGCTTATTTTTGGTTTTTAACTTGGCTTGGTTTTTCCTTTGAGTGGTTTTTCTCTAAGGTAGTTCCTCCCTTTGCTGACCTATATTGTTGTTTTTCATTTCCTCCTCATGGAATATTTTGTTGAGAACATTCTGTAGTGCAGGCTTTCTATTTGTAAATTCTTTTAACTTTTATTTATCATGGAAGGATTTTATTTCATCTTCAAATCTGAAGGTCGATTTTGCTGGGTATAGGATTCTTGGTTGGCAACTATGTTCTTTCAGAGTTTGAAATATGTTGTCCAGGCCCTTCTAGCTTTTAGAGTCTGGATTGAGAAGTCAGCTGCTATCGGTATTGGTCTCCCCCTATATGTAATCTGATGCTTTTCTCACGGCCTTCAAAATCCTATCTTTATTTTGAATGTTAGGCATTTTCATTATAATGTGCCTTGGTGTGATTTTGTGCACTTGGTATTCTGCAAGCCTCTTGTTTTTGATTTTCTATTTCATTCTTCAGGTTTGGGAAATTTTCTGCTATTATTTCATTGAATAGGTTGTTCATTCCTTTGGCTTGTTTCTCTGTGCCTTCCTCAATCCCAATAATTCTTAAATTTTGTCTTTTCATGATGTCCCATAGTTCTTGGAGATTCTGTTCATGATTTCTCACCATCTTCTCTGTTTCAGCAAGTTTATTTTCAAGATTAAACATTTTGTCTTCATTGTCTGAGGTTCTATCTTCCGGTGGTCTAGTCTTTTGGTGATGCTTTCCATTGAGTTTTTTATTTGGTTTATTGTTTCCTTCATTTCAAGAATTTCCATTTGGTTTTTTTTGAGAATCTCTATCTCTTTGTTGAAATGATCTTTTGCTTCCTGCAGTTGCTCTTTCAGCTTATTGGTATTATCATTCATTGCCAGGATTTGCTCTTTTATCTCGTCCTTTGCTTCGCAAATCATCTTAATTATGTATCATCTGAAGTCCTTTTCTGACATTTCTTCTACCATACTGTCATTGGATTCTATTACTATAGAATCTAGATTTGTTTGGGTCATTTTCTTCCCTTGTTTTTTCATGTTGTCCATGCACCTTCCCCTCTAGTAGTTCAGATCTAGGGTATTGCAGATTTCCTCCTATAGGCTTATAGTGGCCCTACAGGTTTCCAAAACCCTTTCTTTAAGGGGAGATCAATATAAGCAGTGCCTAATTCAGACACTATGCAATCCTAGACCAAATAGCCCCTATGAGGACAATAACAAAATTGTCATAATAAACAGAATGAGCTCAAATATTTTCTTCAGTAAAACAAACAGATTTGCAATAAGGTCTGCAGTTTCATATGGAAGACAAAGAGGATGCAGAGGGATGTAGAATGTGGCTGTTAATGGGATAAGAAAAGAATATACAGAAGTTCTAGATAGTAGAAAGGGTGAGAGTGTAATCAAAAGAAATTGGATGTTAGCATGCAAAAAAGGGAGAAAGAGGCTCTGAGGGAACAGGTAAACCAAAGGAAAAGAGAGCAAGAAAAGTAAAGAAATAAAAACTTAATTTTTTTCAATAAGGAGAAAAAAGAAAATCTACAGTATAACAGTCATATAGTAATATATAGTAATGAAACCTCCCAGTCTTCAGTAGCCTGATGCATGAGAGGTACCTGACAATGAGCTTCAAGACTCCAGTAGGCATCTCAGGATGGGATTTGCCCCACCTAAAGATCAGAGCTACTGCTTCCAGGATTATCCAAGATGGCTGCTCTGGCTTCCAAATGTGTTGGCAAATGGGGAGCTGCAGCTCAAGGTGTGGCCCTGGTCAGCAGGGGGTCCTGGAGGCAGGATGTGGTTGGTCAGGCAGGGGTCCTAGAGGTCGGATGTGTTTGGCGTGGTTGTGGAATCCTGGAGGCTGGGTGCAATCAGTCTGTCTGGGGTCCCGGTGATAGGGCACAGTCAGTTGGTCTGGGGGTCCTGGCGGCAGGGAGCAGTCAGTGGATGTGAGGGCCCCAGAGGCAGGGAGTGATCAGTCGGGCTGAGGGATCCTGGAGATGTGGCTCAGTCAGTCCGGCCAGGGGGTCCTATGGGGCCTGGCTGTTGTCTCAAAATGGTGGCAGCCACGTGTAATCAAACTTGCAGGTACTGCAATAGTGAACTTCCAGGCAACAGCAGGCAGCTGGTGCTCCACTGGCCGTGGGCGATCAGTTTGCTGACTGTTGTCGGAAGATCGGGAGGTGAACCTCATGTGTTGGGTGATGGATAGGTAGGTGTAAGGCAGGCGATGGACAGGCGAGAGGCAGGCAAATGGCAGACGACAGATGCCTGACAGTGAGCAAGCTGCACTCAAAAAAGGCGTTGATATGCTGGCAGACTGCAGGTGATCACAGTAGACAAATGGGGTAAACAGCAGGGGATTGATAAGCAGCAAAAACTGCCTCACCAAGAAACAGATATCCTCTGCTTGAAACCGGAGTTACGGAGTGACAAGGAACGCAGCCTCCCTCTAGTCCGCCATCTTGGATCTGTATCATCTCCTTTTTGAAGGCAAGACTTCATAGATAAGAAAGACTGGAGAGAAATATGAGGATACTAGGCTGGGAAAAGTGGAGGTTGCTAAGTGGGGTGGAGGAAAGATATTAAAAACAAATCTCCTTTACTTTAGAATTTCATTCAGAGTCAGCATCAGCCTCAACTCTCCCTTATTTATATGTTCAACCATTTAAACTCTTAATATTCAATATTAATCAGGAGGAGTTGTGTTATGTACCAATTATGTTTGTTATATTTTAAAGGACTAAATTATTTTTTAAAAAGTTTCATCACTTTTCGTTGTATTCTTTTCCCTCTCGTAGAGAAACACCTCTAATGCCAAGATAGATCTTGAATTTCCACGGTTATTACACTTAAGTTTGTGAATTTGTCTCTCCCTTCCCATGAACCCCAAAGGGAATGGAAAAATGGCATCATATTGATAAAACGTGAACCTTCCAAGACATTCTTTAGATGGCCAATGTGCAAATATGGTCAAAATGAAGAATTCAGGCCAGCTGAGTGAACATTTCTCCACAGATGCTTGGGGTGAAGCTGGCTGGCTTTGCAAAGTGGTTCTCTTTATAAACTAGCAACATTTCTTTATGATGTGTCTGGGTGACAGGCCAATTTCTTAAGTGATTTAAGTATATGTATTTAGTATTTTCCAGAACTATTGCTTTTAGAACTAACTTATAGAGTGGAACAGCTGACCAGGCTCTGCCATGGTATATTGCTTTGGCAGAATCACTGACAGAAACATCATAAATTTGTCCACTAGAAACCTCAGCTCCCCAAAATTTTCTCCTTTCCAGCACTCTCATCTTTTATACTTTGATACCTTTATAAAATCATGATGAGAGAGAAATTTCAGGAGGTAAGGGATGTTAGAAAAAAACGAGATGAAGATTCGGATGGGATGTTAAGAAGCATCATCATGTTGTGACAGAGAACTTATGTGTGTGCACAAATGCTTGTGTACCCTCATCAAAACGGTGATGTGGCTGCAAGCTGAACACCCCGCAGCTTCCGTGGGCAGCATGGGCTCTCACTTGGAGTCCTTTGTCAAAACAGAGTGAGCAGTCATTTCTGACCCTCTGCACTCCCCCTCACCCAACTCCACCCCTGGCTGGTTATGTAGATTTTTCTTAAGACATTGGCAAGACCAAGAAAAGGATCTGTATTGCACTTCACTCACGAAAAAAGTTCATCTAGAAAACCACATATGTAGCAAAATAAAACAAGTCTCCCTGCTACTCCAGGAAAAATCTTGTTTTCAAGAACCCTGATCTCCCTCTTCTGCTTTTCCCATCTGGGCCCTCTCCCTGCTCTTCCCTTTTGACTCTTTCTTCTCCTAATGGGGAACATAAAGACTGGCGAGAGCTTAGTTACCTTCCCTTGAGGCATATGAATAGTACATTAAAACAGGGATCAAAACTAAAGAGAAGAAGCTCTGTTGGTGAAATTTAGGCCGAATGAATAATGGAAAGAGCCGCATATTGAAGCCAAAGAGAACTGGAATTGATTCCCAGTTCTGTCATTTAGAAACTGTCTTGGGTGAGTTACTTGTCTTTTCTGAGTCACAGTTTGTTTATAAAGTCGAAATAATAATATCTGCCTCATCATGATTTGAGAATTAACTGAAATTATGTATATAAAAAATTAGTGCAGCATCTGGCATATAAATATTACTCTCTTACCTCATCAGGAGAGAAATGGAAGAGTGTTGGGGTGAGTTATGGGGTTTTCTCAGTATTCTAATCTTTGGGGAACAGAATTGACAGCTCTGTGTGTGTATGTGTGTGTGTGTGTGTGTGTGTGTGTGTGTATAAGAGAGGGGAAGAGAGACAGAGAGAGAGAGAGAGAGAGAGAGAAAGAGAGAGAGAGATGGGGAAAGGGAGGGGGAAATAACATAGAGGAAGGGAGGTTGTTTGATTGCACTAATTTTTCTAATCGGTTTTCTTATGTACTTTTAGTGTTGTAGCTTCCTGGTATCAGGAAAAATGGGAAACTAAACAGGAAGTCCTAAAAAATCAGAGCCAACGAATATGCTGATAAAAACCCAGTGAAATCTTTTAACCCTGTTCTTTATGTTCCCTGGATTTACTGTCTCTTCTGGATGGTACTGATCAAGTGATAATTTTCTCTGAGTTTCATTTTCTATGCTGGCCACTATGTTTGGGGCCAACACATTCTTTTGCCACGTGTTAATATCACTGTCTTACGATCTGTCAAAATGAAGAATAACTTCCTTCTCTGTGCCAGACCTGATTTGATACTCTGACCTGCAAAGATTCAGACTTTTCTTGGCATCAAAATATAGGAACTGAGCTCAGATCTCACAGCTCTATTTTGTTCCTTTTAAACATGATACCCTGTATTTCCATACTACCAGCACTGGGTGCTTGCTCTGCCTGACCTTGGGTGTTTGCTGTCATGCATAGTATCCTGCCTCAGATCAGGTGCCGTTCTCACTGTGATCTCAATGGATGTTTGCGAGTCTCTAACCCTGACCTAGGTCATCCTGAAAATGAATAAGTTTCTAAGACTTCTGAAAATTTTCTTTCTTGGGCTAGGTTGTCAACCTGTTGTAAAATTTTCTTATGACTTCCTGAAGATAAAAACTCTTTAGGCTTCTGCCCATAATGAGATCTTATCATCATCTTATCGGTCCTTTCTTCTGGTTCATTTGGGGAAAAACAATGGCTATGTTTTTTATAAAAAGCATTTAGGAGACATACATATACAAAACAAGAAAATAAAGAATGATGCCTAAAGAGAGAGCACCAAGAAACATCTGAGCATAGACGTGCAGACATCCTCCAAGATTCCTCACTGCTTGTCCATGGATACTCAAGAAGCCCGCAATACTATTATATCTCAATTAAAATGCATCTCACAACTAAAAATGTTGGACAAATTTCAACAACATTGGTTTCATCTACAATATTAAAATTTTTTTCTTTGTTTTTGAAAACTTAACAATAAGTCCATAGGTTTTGTAGAACTATCAAAAGAATCCTTGCCATTAAAAAGTCAAGAATCCCTGAGGTAGGAAGTTTGTATGTTACTTTGCATTATCTGCTGATTTTATTAATCTAATTTTCACAGTTCTCTTCTTTGGTCTTCTTACCCTGAACTTGGCTTCTTAGTGTGCCACCTGTATCTGCAATATACAGTATTTGTCAATCTTTCCTTGGGCAGAACACTTCTTTCAACATAGTAACAGTACAATTCATAAATAGACATTTTTCATATTTATTATAATGTTTATTGAATAAAATATGTGTGCTAATTACAGTGCTAGCCAAAGAGGATACAAGTGTAATTAGAAACAGTACTGCCCTTTATCACTTATCTCAGGGCTGTGTACATGTGTGTGTGTAATAACTTCTTTATTTATGCTCCCATCCTACCTCCACAGATCTTGGAGACACCTCAGGTTTCATGGGGTCTTTTCAACATTCCAGACTGCTGACCTGCAATGAAGCTCTGAGTCATGGTCTTTGGGCCTAAGCTACTGTCAACAGCATGGAAGCCAGGACGACCAACCTCACTCTAGCCTTCACGCTAAGCAACAGCCCAGAATGAGTCTGGCGGAAAATCAGAGCAAACACTAGAGAAAACCTTCTTTGTTAATGGAAAGAGGAAAGAAGAAAAGGATTTCCAACAAATTGCAACAAACTTTCCATCACTCGAAGGAACCTACCTTCCTCGTCAACCAAGGCATCCTATTGAGTGACTCCCATTCTAGCCTTTTGCCAGAAGCAGAGTGTGTCAATCCTGAGGAAAAAATAAAGACAAATGTTCAGAAAAGTAGACCTGGAACAGTGATACTATTGAAACGGCCAAGTAGGAGAACAATGTCCGAAAACCAACTAAGCCCCCCTGTGATCCCATCCCGCAGGCCTGGATTCCGGGTCTGCTACATTTGTGGCCGAGAATTTGGGTCCCAATCACTAGGAATTCATGAACCCCAGTGCTTGGAGAAGTGGCACATTGAAAATAGCAAGTTGCCCAAGCATCTGAGGAGGCCAGAACCCTCCAAACCTCAGCCTCTCAGTGGAAGTGGGTCCTACAGCCTTAAGGCAGAGAATGAGGCAGCATTTCAGAGTGCCCATATTCAGTTGCTGCCCTGTGAGACCTGTGGCCGCACCTTCCTGCCAGATCGTCTCCTTGTTCACCAGAGAAGCTGCAAGCCAAAGGGTGAAAGTCTCAGAGCACCAAACCCCAGTAATTCTGATGATCTTCCCAGCCCCAAGAAAGCTTCTGGCGGACTCCCAACCCGACCAAGGACTCTCGTCTGCTACATTTGTGGGAGAGAATTTGGCACCATGTCCCTTCCTATTCATGAACCCAAATGCCTGGAAAAGTGGAAAGTAGAAAACGACCGACTTCCTAAGGAGCTCCGCCGGCCACTCCCACAGAAGCCTCAGCCCCTTCCAACTGGACAGCCCAGCCAAGAGGAGTCAAGTCAAGCTCAACTTGTACCCTGCCCAACCTGTAGCCGGACCTTTGCCCCAGATCGCCTTCTGGTACACCAGAGAAGTTGCAAAGCTCAATCCAGTGGGCCACAAGTTCAGAATTTGACCTTAGGAAGTAAAGAGGGCCTAAATGCATCCACTAATTCCAAGCAGCAAAGGAACATGGCAGCACCCAGTGTGACTGATAAGGTAATTCATGCCATGTAAGATGCATTAGGTGTATCTGGGGATACATTCGGTTCTAAGGGAATGAAAACCAACTTTTTCCCAAATCAGTCACCTCAGCCCCTAGGATGGCTTATTTCAGTCTCAATGAAGTCTGTCCATGTCAATCCCCTGTGGACTCCAGGGGCAATATCTCTTTTGACAAAGTAGATCTAAGAACATTCTTGCCTGATGGGTTTGTATTCCTCTTCAATTCTGCTGCCTAAAAGAAACGGACTTCTTTCTTCCCTCCCTCATACCAATTATCCCTGGGAGAGACTGTTATTTGAAAATGAGTCATTAATGCTGTGTCTACATTACAGAGATATAATTCCCATTCCAACAGCCAATATTTATTGCTGGTTTATTTTAGTCATCTACCTTAGGAATTCATTTTTGGCAATGTTGGGTTATGCTGAGTTTATCTTACTAAAATAGAATCTATGTCAAAAACCTCAAATGACTTTAGCAATAATTAAACACTGAAGCACTTGCAGAAATACACATACTCTGCAAATACAACATTCTTTTAACACTTACATGACTATAATAAATGGGGGATTAACCCCAGTTACAGACGCTGAAGCAGATAGTTGTATGTTCATGGTTCTGGGAGGTACCCAATCCCCTGTGTGTGGACTGACCACAGGGTCCTGACCCCTGACTTGGATCACTAAAGATGTATGACTTCCAGGTGTCCCCAATTTGTGTCGTGAAGAGTTCTTGGGCTTTTACCAGAGTTCTCACCGTCAACCAGGATTGGGTAGGGATATTAATCAAAGTGGTTACCTGCAAGATAGGGTAAGGCTTGGTACTTGAATGCCCAGCATTCTGGAACCCTCCAAACTACAGCCTCTTGGACATAGCAGGTTGCATGGTCTTCAGGCAGCAAATGAGCCTATAAATTGACTTTTAGGGAAGTGCAGATTACTCAAGCTGTTGTAAAAGATTAGGCTGATCAGATGAAGACGACCCTTTATTTTAATTCAATATTCTTACTTTTAAATTATTACTTTGGAAACTATCTAGTCCTTGTTCTCAAGTTTCATGTTTAAAATGAAATGAGTATGGAATTACTGGTTTAGGATATTCCAGGATAATGATTCTAAAGGCAGAATCAGACTAACATGCTGGGTAAGTTTCCAATGAACATTAGGGGGCCTGTGGGTACTGGCTACTTTCTTTGCATAATGAAACCCCAAACTCTTAAGTGTGGCATGGACTTCAAGCTGATCTCACAAACATGATCAGCTTTCCCCATCTTCTGGCTGTTTTCTTTCAAAATGTGTGGGGTCTGGAACCAGAGTAAAAGGATCTGCATCTCAGGGCTGCAAATCAGAAACTCCCTTAGCATTCTAACTTGCAGCCATGTTTCTTGATTGTATGCATTTACCTCAAATGTTCTCATTACAGATCTAGAGATAGGGAGGAGTGTGGTCAGGACTCTTGTGCCTGTTGTTGTAACACATACTTTATGCTCCAAGACTGGAGCCAACAGGCTGAGCACAACATGTACTCTCTCAGTCACGCTGCTAAAAGAGGCTGGCTGGGCCCACAGTGTCATAAAAACACACCTTCCTGACTCACCCAGTCGTCTGGAGGGGACAATGTCAGAAAGAGGTCAGTGATAGCCTCTTGGCGACTTGTCTTTTAGGTGAATTGAGGGAGGCCATTTGGAAGACATTGCCACATCAACATGTATCCAATCCTGTTTTCAGGCCTAAAACCCACATGGCAGTGGAAAACGCACCCATCACTGTCAGATGTGTGCTGGCCTATTAGGGGTCGAACAGGTATTGGTGAAAGGCATAGAAAAGTCATCCAACTTAGGGTCCCCTTAGTTGCCAGGTTTAAAAGAAGCTTGGGTTAATGAAAATGGAGGAAATTTAGCCAGGCCTGGTGGTGCATCATGGTAACCCCAGGGACTCAGGAAGCTGAAGCAGGAGAATTGCAAGTTTAAATTGCCAGCCTGGGCAATTAGTAAGACCCTGTCTGAAAATAAAAAAAAAAATTTAAAAGGGCTGGGGTTTATAGATCAATGTTGAGTGCCCCTGAGTCCCATCCCAAATAAATAAAAAAAAAAAAAAAAAAAAAAAAAAAAAGAAAAGAAAAGAAGGAAGACTCTCCTAGGCTTCTGAAAAGCATAGCTGTTTTGAAGCGATGAGCTGGATCACTTTCCTGGAGAAGATACTTCTCATTCCATAGTGCTTTTAGCACAAACCCTTTCCTTCATAGTGTAGTGTTCTTTATCATCTGGGATTTGACCCTGTGGAAGTTGTTTTTTTCTTCCCCACCCCACTTTGTACCATTCAACATCTACATAGTGCTACGAATCGCTTGTTTTTCATGAAGAGCACTACACTATACATTATTAGATTTTGGCTGACTGGATCTCATGCATTCCTTTGTACAATTCAGATGTCTACTTCATTTCTTCTCTTATCAATTAGAGCAATTTTCCTCTAGAATTCTTAATCAGGCTTCAGATTAGAATCCGTTGCCTTACCTGATGTTTTCAAGAGGCTCAACCTGAATGGAATGCAGGTGAGGGAAATGTTTTCCGAATCATGATTGTACAACTTGGAAACGATTCACTCCAGTTGGGTGACAATGACTGTTTTGCTGGCAGAGTGCATTGCCCTTTGCTCAGAATGTTCCTCCAACATAGTTTGGCTCAGTTCTCTTATGACACAGATGCTCCCATTATCCTTTGTGTCAAATCTGAACACAAATAAGTGCTGATAAGACAAGCTCTCCTCCAAGATCTCATAGGGTATTTTCTTTTTTAATTTTTTTTAAGTTGTCGATGGACCTTTATTTTGTTAATTTATATGTGGTGCTGAGGATTGAACCCAGTGTCTCACACATGCTAGGCAAACGCTCTGCCACTGAGCCACAACCCCAGGCCTCAGGGCATTTTCTTTGCTCTAAAACCATGTATTGATTTGAACTGTCCCACTGCTTGTCATCTGAAATACAGGGCCAAGTTTACTCTTTCTACTCTTACAGCAAAGTTGTGAAGGACACTACTAATATTGAAAAGAAATAGAATGCTGTTGTAGATTTGTATTTAAAGGGTGTGGCTCTCCTGAAGCTGTTGCTCTCCCCACTATTTGATAAAGCATTGAGCTACATTTCTTTTCTCTAAAGGAGGAAAAACCTGGATGAACAATATCCAGTTAAGCAAGATTGAAAATGTGATGTTAATGTCAGATGAAATTTTGATGTAAAATATAGAAAGTCGTAAGTTGTTATTTTAAGTTTTAATCTTTCACCTATTTAATGAGATTTGTTGATGTTTATTTAGCAAATGATTTCCTAAGTTATACTGAGGAATGTAAGGATAGAAGTCCTTATTTTAAGATGAATGAATAAACGGACCCTTTATTTTAAATCCAATTTTATTACTTTTTTAAATTTTTTTTTCCTTAGAAACTGGTTAGTCCTTGTTCTTATGATTCATGAAATGAAATGTCAGAAGCTGATGGTAATTTATTCTTTAGCTCTTTAGGTTCTTTCAGACTAATGAGAACACAAATTAATAGTGTAAAATAAACATAATGGCATTTTCACAATTTTCTATTTATTAGTTAGGTGATGCTTGGGGTAATTTTGTTGTTTACTTGTAACACATGAAAAAAAAATTTGTCCTATATTGCTAAATAGGCATTTAAAAAAAAAAAGAACACTGACTTCTATAGATGATTATCTTCTGAATATAGTTTTAAGCTCCTTTTTGGCACCCTCTATGTTCAGGTTTGAACTAAAAGCTCCTCAGACACATCTCTAGCATCTGGTGCTGCCATCTGGTGTTTTAAAGTGATGTCTTCTACACTATCAAATGTCTTACTGCCTTTCTCCTCTTTGTTTTCTCTCCAGATATATTTGAGGAGGTGCCCTCGTAATACAAACTCCAGTTATTTAGAACTGCAGTTTGACTTAAAGGTGTAAATGCTGTTTCCTGATGAAGTATGTCTTTGCTTAAAGGCAGGACTCTCAATGGGTAGGTCACAATCAGAAAGACTGAGAGGGTGGCCTGGATATTCTTGCATATGTACATTTCGAGTGTGCGTGTGTATCTGCTAGGTAAGATGAATTTGGAGTTCAGGGGTAGAATGAAAGAAAGGAACTAATTTTTACTTAAAAAATACCAGAGATAGAGTAATTTATACAGAGGAGAAATTTCTTTCTTTCTCTCTATTCCTTTTTTTTTTCCTTTGGTACCAGGCATTGAATTCAGGGGTGCTCTACTACTAAGCCACATCCCCAGCCCTTTTTATTTTTTATTTTGAGACAAAATCTTGCTTCGTTGCTTAAGGCCTCACTCAATTGCTGAGGATGGTTTTGACCTTGTAACCCTCTTGCCTCAGTCTCCCAAGCGTCTGGGATTGCAGGCATGCACCATCATGCCCAGTCAAAAATTTATTTCTACAGTTCTAGAGGCTGGAAAGTCCAAGTTCGAGTCACCAAGCAGGATTGTTTTCTGGGGAGGGCTGTTCTTCGTTTCTAAGACGGAGCTCTGTTGCTGTATCCTCTCAAGTGGGGAAAAGCACTGAGTCCTCACATGACAGAAGGGATGGAAGGGTAGGAAAGTGCTCCCTTCAACTTTGAGTCCTACCAGAAGCATGTTAATGCCATCCAGGAGGCTGGAGCCCTCATGACTCACCACCCAAAGGCCACATCTCTTAATATCGTCATACTGGGGACTTGGTTTCCACATGGATTTTGGCGGGGACACCATCATTCAAACTTTATGATTAGCCCTTTATGTGTATAATCTAATTTTAATCTTTACAATATTGTTGTAAAATAGATATTACTTTCCCTAGTGTCCAGGTGGGAAGACTGAGGTTAAGCAGCTTCCCCAAATCACATAATGGGTTCAAGTGCGGGTGTCAGAGTCAGGTCTGTCTAGTTCTAAAGTATCACATCTTTTCATGTCACTATGGAAGAGGAATGATGTAGATCACTACCCTGCCAGACTTAGGTAGGACAAAGAAGGAAGAAGGCTGACATTTACCAGTATTTATCATTAGGCACCGGCCTAAGTACTAAATATATAGTCATGAAAATGTAGACACAGTTCTTAACCTCATGGTTTATAGTCATATGGAATGAAATTTGAAAATACATACATACAATGTCAAACTGTGGTATGGCAGTGCTAGAGAAAGCCTCAAGGAGGGAGACACTTCAGCTGAGAAGAGTGGGATAGCATTCGCCAAGAGCAGATATGGGGTAATGGAATGGCTGTGAGGGGAGACATTCAGGCTAAGGCTAGCATGTGTGAAGGTCCTGAGGTGACCAAGATCTTATAACAGAACTAAAAAGTCCACATGTGGCCATCACCTAATAAGGGAAGGGACAGGCCCATAAGGTGAGTCTGTAGGGCAGCATTGGTCCCTCCAGTCACTCTCCACAGAGCAGGACACAAGTCATTTGGCTATTTTAGAGCCCAGGTGAGAGCTGATGATGGCTTGGCCTGAGTTTTTGGTAGGAGAGCCAGGGAGAGGTACAATGGGCAGATCCTGGTGATAGTTGGGATGTGGAGGGGTAAGGAAAGAGGCCAAGCCTTATTCCCAGATTTCTGACTCAATCAACTGCACTAGTTGTGCCATTTTCTAAGATGGGGGACACTTGAAGAAGGGTAGGTTTAGGGGATCAGTCAATAGTTTAATTCTGAATATATCAAATTCAAAATGATTATGATATATTTAAGTAAGTGAGACCGGATGTATGAGTCTAGAACTCAGAGGAGAGGGCTGGGCTGGGATGTGCATTTGTGAATTATTAACATACATTTAAAGAAATCAGAAGGAGTACTGGATTAGAAAACAGACTCAGGGTAAACCCTGAGATAGCTGGAGAATGAGTAACTGGAGACACAGGACAAATGCCTAGAAAGTATGCTGCTAGGGAAGCCGGGACCAGGGTAAATATCAGGAATAAGGGTATGACAAACTGTGAATGTTGAGAGCTGAGTAGAATGAGATCCAAAAGTGTTGATTTGATTTGGCAAAGTATATTTATTTGCTGACCTTGGAAAGAACACACCAGTGTAGTTGTGGGCTCTGCAGAGTGCATAGGGAATAAAGATAAGACCCATTGTGAGAAGTATGGCTGTAAAGACTAGGAGAGAACTAGTGGTAGGTTAGAAATAGAGATGTTTGGTTCAGACAGCTTGCTTCGAACTATGGATATCCTGATTTTCGGGATATATTTGAATGACCGGGATGTAGATCCAGTGGAAAGGACATTGAATAAGCAGAAGAGGAGAGCAGAGAAAGTGAAAACCCTGGAGGGGAAGCAGGCTCATGGACGGGTGGGAGGAGGGCCCTTCTTTATTCCAGGAGTGTGTTGAATGCAGATGAAGGCGAGTGTGACAGATGCCGTGAGAAGAGGAGGAGCTGCAACTTGTTAATTTATATTCTATATTTTCTCGTTAGAATATCAAGCGAGCTGATCAAGCCTAGCACATGAGAGAGAGGTATAAGGGGAAGAAAAAAAGAGTTAATTTCAGAGCCTTCTCGTTTCTTTCTCTCTCTGTGCCTCCTGTTTAACTGAGTTTCTGAAATCAAGAACATGACAACTAAAACTATTTGTCTCTGTGAACCTTAAGCCCAAGAATGACTTGGAACTCTTTGGAAGTGGGAGATAAAACATTCGGTGGGATCCCAATTAAGGTGCTTACCCCTTTAACCTTCAGTGGCCCTGGTTCACCTGCTCAGCTCTGCTGATGTCATGAAAACCAGCCTCGACCTCACAAACTGCCCCTTGATGATGCTGGCAGCTGGACTACTAATATCCACCTCCATGTGCCACATCTTCATCTTTCCTTGGGGTCAACCATGTCCACATATCAGGGCAGCCTTCTAGGATCCCGTGGCTCTCAGGTGTAAAAGGTGCAACATTGAGGTAAAGGACCAGTTCCCTGGCACACTGTTGGTTCTAAAAGTCAACCCAGGGGAATCTGCATGTATGGAGTATGGGTGTGTTGCAGGGGGTGGGGGTGGGGGGGGTGTTATAAATTTTAAAGAAGCAGCATCGACAGTGAAATGGGTGTATAGTTTCCTCATTTAAAAATTGGAAACATAATACCTAAACAAATTACGACCTAACATAATCATTTTTATATGCAGCCTCAATTTATAAGTATATATCAATTGTCAGTGGGAACAGAGACTATGAGAGATACTGCCCACCTTGCTCAGAATCCAGAGCCCAAACAAAAATAGGGTCTTTGCATTGGAGTTCTCATATATGGCTTTCTGTTTCTCTGGAAAGAAAAAAAAAAAAAAAAAAAAAAAAAGGTAATTGTAACTTCTGTGAGAGGACAGGATCACATTTAAAAACCAAATCTTATACCAGGCCTAAAATTGACAAAAGACAACAACACGATCGAATCTCAAATGATTGATCTAATTCAAATGATTTCATATGTCTTCATAAACCCGCTTCTCCTTGTCACCCGCCTCTCCCTGCTTCCAGCTCAAAACGCACATCCATATTCCTCAATAATAGATGCATAATAGATCTTTGTGTAATGGTTAAGTGGATATACATGGTTCTAATGGTAGCAACTAAAATCTTTCCCAAAATTCTTAGAACTCCAGCAAAGTCAGTACAATCTAACCTGGAAGGAGTCCTTATTGAATTGGAGGTGACTGTCCTGGGAGCAGAAATGTTGGTGCTCAATGTGAGGCACTAGTTCTGCTTGTGATTAGGCAGAGAGAAGTGAATTTTTCTTAGGATTTTGTCCTTTGCCTTTCTTTGATGTTGTGTAATGAGTCTCCTCCTTACACCCTTTATACTTTTTTAAACATCTACCTCTATCAGGTGGTCTTATATATAAAGACATGTTTTACAAATTGCAGAGGGGACTAATAAATCCAGGAACTCAATAAATTTATAATATTCCTGCTCCAGGTACCAGCTCTGAAACCATGATTCGTCTTTAAGGTCCCCAAATAGCAAGTACATCCTAGGTGACTTTTAAGCAGAGAAGGTGAAAACATAGAAGTATCACCGGTCCCAACTTAAAGCTTCAGAAAATGGAGGCAGCAGGCAGAGGGTAAGGAGCAAGGATACAGAGGTACCAGCACTAACAGCCCTGATAGGAAAACATACACACACACACACACACACACACACACACACACACACACACACACACCTGTTTAAGTTAGAATTACTTCTGGTCTATTCGAGGTGATAGCCTTTTTTTCATGGAAAACTCCCTTTCTTGGTCTTTGCCCTTA
Source organism: Sciurus vulgaris (assembly GCF_902686455.1). Taxonomy (NCBI): domain Eukaryota; kingdom Metazoa; phylum Chordata; class Mammalia; order Rodentia; family Sciuridae; genus Sciurus; species Sciurus vulgaris. The sequence continues at coordinate 52,559,744 of NC_136466.1, forward strand.
AGGTAGAGGTAGATTAGCATGTAAACTGTATAATAAATCAGGTGTTGAAAATAACTTCACTTATAATTTCGGAAAGAGGCTATGATTTCCTTTAATATCTGTAACTGGAGTTGCCGTCTCAGTTTGTGGGTTTTACTCTCTTTCCTCCATGGTTCTCTTATTGCTTCATTTCACTCTGTGACCTAAAAGTCACTGACCATGAGGGTCAGACCTACTGCCCAACTACTGAACACAGGAACCAAATACCAGTAAAATCCTCTAGCCATTTTCTTTAAGGAAAGTAATTTTTGGCAAGAATTTATCAAAAAATTTAATCAACGTCCTCTAAGGTATCAGGGGGGAAAAGTTTTATCTTAAATGTGCAAAAAAGGAAGGAAAAAAACTTCAGCTAGGAAACTATATTCCTTTCAGGAAATAGACTCAAAATTGGAATTAGTTCCTTGACCTGAATTTTCAGCTTTGTATCTCAGGATAAACAAATAACTAAAATCTCCTACATATATTCAACATTTCAATGGTTCTTTTTTAAAAACTAGATAGATGAAGATACTTTAATATTTACAGTATTTCCAAATAAAAAGGCAAGTCTTATTGTTAAAAGGAGAAAAATAAAACTCTAAATCACAAGTAACAGACTCTCTTATAAGTTGGCCAATAGACAGACTGGATTGGAAAATTCCTTTATGTGGTTTCCAGTGATTTCCAAAAACAATTTAATTTCAAACAATGATCCTTCCAGATGTGACATTTGGGTAGAATTGTTTGAAAACACCAGAAGTAAATGTGAAATACCGGTGGTTTCTAGACAATCAAATTCTACAATTGTTGAGGTTTGAGATTGAACTATGCAGTTACTCCTATATATTTAAATGCTATTTATATTTTGTCTGCATGTGTAAGACATGCCTTAAGGAATGGAAATTTCATTGTGCACTTTAAGTCTCAGGCAAGTTGTTGAAATTGTGTTTTAAATGATTGTAGGCAAAATTCTGACTGTGAGAAATAAGCCTTTGGTGGCCTGGAATCATATTCTGATCTTCCTTTCCTTTCAGTGTTTTCTGTACCAGCCCAAACACTGACACCCTGCCACTTCCCCACCACTGAGAGTGTTAGAAGGAGGTTTAGAGAATCTTCATAGGAAAATGCCTCTCAGGACTATTTTTGCATTTTGAAAGAGAATCTGGGATAGAGCAATATTTAACCCAAAGGAATAAACATTTAGGTAGTTGAGAGAACAGAAGTAGAAGCTTCTCTGGTTTCTCTCAAATCTCATTCAAAGGCTGACTCAGTGGACCTATAAGGCAGGGCATGATACTCCACCACCACTGATCTCCAGGCCCAAATTTCTCAAAGCAGCTGGCATTAGACAGACTTGGATTTAGACCATAGATACCCAAAACTCACATATCTTTGAGCAAGTTACTGAACTTCCCCAGGTCTCAATTTCCCTGCTGCTACAGGTTGAAATGAGAGAATGTATGGAAAGGATCTGGGATGGTGCCTGACAATGTGTCATTTGTTAGCTCCCTCCTGCCCCCTCTACAGGAGGTAGTATAGTGAAAGGCAGGGTCAGAGAGGCTCATAGTCTGGAACAAACAGACCACTTGTGCCTCAGTTTCCTAGTTTGTAAAATATGGGTATTGAGTCTTACCTTGCCTAGAGGATTGTTACAACAATAAATGAGATAAAGCATGTAAAGTGTACAGTACAGGACCAGTTTCTTAGTAAATGCTGGGTCATTGTTAACCACTTTTGTGCTTCTTGGTCAGATGATTTCAATACATACAAGGATTTATAAAAAAAGGTTTACATCTTTTTTTATTCTTCAGAAGGTAAGGGGAAGACCTTTCCCTCTTATTTCTCCCATGCAGACTTTCTGTGCCCTATGCACTTACCACAGACATCTCAATTATTTGGCATAATGGAAGGGATCAGGAGTGTAGAAAATCTAAAACAGCAGCTAAGACCTAAATTCTTTATGTTTAATTTCGTCATGCAGAAAGAGAAACACTTGTTAAGGAATGACACCCAGTCAAACAGCTGCACAATCACGTAATTCCCTCAGAAGGTGGCAAGATGTGCCCTGTTTTTGGTAGCCTGGGATCCAGCTGGGAGTGGGGAATGCAAAAATCATCCAAAAAATAAATGACTTGAGGATTACCCATGGTTACTGTGTACATATGATCTTGGAAATCAATCTCATCCCTTAATGTAGGAGCTCCTGTGCCTAAGGATAGGCTTCAAACCTTCCATCAAGCTCTGTTGTAATTGCAGTCATGCTTAAATTCAAAGAAAGCAGGTGATTTTCAGTGTGCTGATCTCTAATGTGTTACTGAGCTATTTTTTGCTATAAAATACCTTCCCTCCTACCTGGCAAGTATTTTGCTTTGTTTTTAATTTCACAGAGATTCAGTTCTATGAATTAAAGCACTAACTCTATAGGAGATCCCAGGTAAAAGCAAAGATCCACTAGACATATAAACAACCCCTTTTAAGACGCACATTAAAACAATATGCCATTTCTTAGAAATGAAATGCAAGCAAATACTTTTTACTAGGGAGGTTGAGGGATTGGGAAAATAAGCTGCTCAGAGTCATAAGTGCAAATGCTTCCAGGGGCAGGGCAGACAGCACAGAGAACAATAGGGAGAATTAGAGCCTGGCGCATCCTGGACAATAGGTCCCACCCAGATACATTCACATGTAAAACTTTTAAGAACATTGAGCTGGCCAAATGAAACATACCAGTTCACTGAAATGGCTGTAGGTACATCAATTTAAATCTAAGAACGAGTATGAAGTCAAGGGGAGGCAAAGCCACAGGGTAATGAAACATTACGGATGACACAATGCTGACAGGACCTGCATAGCTGTGTTGCAGTGTGTGCAGGGAGCAGGGTCATGCACACTTCATGCCTAAGCGCAGGCATCCCCCACTGCCAACCAGCATATGGATCACCTGCATGAATCTACAGAACAGAAAGTCATTCCTGTGTGTCAGACACCTGGGAGCCAAATCTGAGAATTAAAGGGTCACAAAAAGTTCAACATTCTAGAAGTTTCATTGTCTGAAAAATAATTCTCAAAATTAATCTGCCTGAGTTCAAACATGTCAGTGGAAAGAGAAGTCAGGGAAGTGCTATCTCCACTCAGCAGGTCCCCTTCTCACTATCCCCCCACCCTTCACTCTTGGACTAATGTCATGTAGAACATGTCAAATTGAGTTCTGTCAACCTATTTCCCCAGAGATAAAACTTAAAAAAATATTTCCCAAATAAAGGTGGTGAGTTGGGTATGAACATTCCCACTGTTAGGGCCAGTTCTCCTTCTCTACCTTGCACAGTGCCCATCACATAGCCTGTAATCAGAAATAATTCCTGAGCAAAGGCATCTGGGCTGCATGCAACTGGATCACCTACTGAGAAGACAGCCCTTCCCTCCAGATGCGATTCCATTTAGCTCAGGTCTCATCTGAATCAGTCTCAGCTGCCCTTTCAGCAGATGGCTCTGGTTTACTTCTTCTCACAATGTAACAGTACTATCACTATTTAGAATCCCATTGTTTTATTGGATTTGTGAAATTGAAAAATATCTGATTGAAGCCAGATATTACAGACTAGCCATGCTGCATCTCAGACACAAAATACACATTATCAAGAGGCAGTTCCAGGCCCGGTTGTGAGACAGGGTAAGGATTGTGATGTCTATCTCTCCATGGTCACCTTTTCTTTTCCTTAAATTTCACGAGTTGTAACTTGTATCATTACAGATTAATGATTAAAACCATACGGTTGGAAAATGTCTGAAGGTAGGAATGCCTTTTTCTAATTTGTTGAAAGTGTGGTTCAGGCTCACAAAGGCTGTTTTCCCTTTAGTATACTTTCACCTCTGGGTCCTCTGAGTTCTCTTGACTCTTAGGTTAATGAATGACCTCAAATGACATGGAGAATGTGAATGTTTTGATACAGTGATATTGTGGTGCCAACTCAAAAAAAGAAAAAAAATCATTAATTTCATCATGTCAAAAAAATATTCCCAAGTAATATACAAAGCATGTTACTTAAGGGAAGGAGCCAAGAATTTCATGTGCATACTTAAAATAATAAGATAATAAAAATGATCTTTCACATTTTGATAATGATTCCTTTGGCACCACCCAAGGAAAATGGTCTCATCAAAAAGAACAGGACAATAGTTTCAATGACAATAAATAAATCCAGCAAACTACTGCCTTCCAATGTGTGAATGCCAACAGCTTCCTCCATTTCCTGGTAGCAGATGGGTAATTGGTCTTGTGACTTTCTAGAGCCAAAGTTCTCAGCTTGGTCTTTTGTCTTGAGCCTATCGATCCTAAAGAAGATAATGATAAGATGGAGGGAGGACAAGGACAAAGTCAAGTAAGATGTAAAGGGATGAGTAGTTTGAGGCAAGGGGATCCTTTAAAGTATCCCTAAAATCAACTTAAGGTAGTGAATGACTGAGTTCTTGCATGCTTCCATGCATGTATGTACATGTGTGTGTGCATGTACGCGCGCGCACACACACACACACACACACACAGGCACTCACTTTTATGTACTACTGGGTCTTGAAGTTCCTTATACTGGACAATGAGAAACTGGTCAGTTAGTTTCCAAAGGAGAAAATGCCATGCATGTGGCCACAGAGTGAGTCCTACTTTTGTGTTTTCATCTCTGTCTGCAGAACCCAGGTCCTGGCACTCTAAAATTTGACTTTTCTTTGTAAAACTTCATATGAATGGAATTTGCTACTAGTGCTCTTTCTCTGGTAGAAAAAAATAATGTATTGAAAAAAAACTCAATAAAATATTGTCTGATTTTCTCCAGGTCTTTCACTTTTTCAGGTTTTGGGTTTGTTGTTGGTGACGGGGGTGTTGCATTTATTTTGTTGAACTGGAGAACAACTTGGGAGACAAATCAGAGAGTTTATAATCTACATCATTTAATATATCCCCTAATTCCTGGCAAAAGTACCTCTAAAATATTTCATTTTGGAATTTTACTTGACAATGTGTATTTACATGAGCATAGCAATACAAAAATCACTAAATTCTATCTGCATGGGTGACTTTTAGTCAGCTTTCTTGAGAAACCGTTTACAACAATAAACTGCATCCATTTAAACATATGTGATTCAAAAGTTTTGGTAGTTTTATATACTAATTAAGATATAAAACATTTTTATTATCACTCCAAATTCCCTATAGACCTTTGTCCCACCTTCCACTTTCAGCTCCCAGGAAATTCTTGATTTGACTTTTGACTACTAAAAATTATCTTGAATTTTAAACTTTTTTGTATCTTTTTTTTTTTTTTTTTTTCCCAGAATGATGATTCTGAGTTTCACCCATATGAGTGCAAGTAGCAGTTGTTCTTTTTTTAGTACGGAGTAATAATTCATTGGATGGCCATGCTATATTTTTGTTGTTGATTCATTGGTGGGTATTTCCAGTTGCTTTAGAGTTTTTATTATGACTTGAGACAGCTGTCCACTTTAATGCAGACAGAATCACTATTCATTTTCCAACCTAAGACAACCAAGATATTTTAGTATATAAAAATTGTAAGTTGCCCCATCTAGCCCATTTCTTAATCTGATTGCTTCTGTATGTGATTCTGCATCCTTGCATGCCGGTCTTAACACACTGCCTGAACACTTTTCATTAAGTTCTCTCATTGCTCTCTCTCTACCTCCCACAACACCACAGTGCCTTAACTTGCCTAGTGCAGTTCTCTGGCATAGAAAGTTGTTCCTCCTAGTGTCTTCTGCTAAATCTCTACTCCACTATTGATGCATGGTCGGGGTAGAGAAGAACAGCCACATGAAGAGGTACATAGGGAAAGGTATGAAGGGTGACTTGGCCAGCGTCTGTGCCCATTTTGGGTGCACCAACCTCTCAGTATCTCAGAGTGCTTTATCGGCCTGAAGGGCCCCTTCAATCAAGATTGTTATGGAGGTCTTTCAATAATCTTTCAATATCTCTTCAGAGTTACTTAAAGACTTTTCAGAAAGCAATTGAGGCTGCACTTGCTTTTACCTTTAGAATTGATTTTCTTCCTTGATCCTTGCTTAAAGTTTTGACTTTGAAGTTGATATTCTTTATTATTTCATTATTCTTATGAAAATGACCAAAGGTTATTATAAAATTTCAAAAACTTAATTACATATTTTAATTTTACATTGCTTTAATTGACTAACATGAAATATTGAGGAATTTAGTGTCATTAACTTCTTTATACCTCTTCTCCACCTACCAATTCAGATAAATTATTTGTCAAAGTATATTCATTTTATATTCCTTTCTCTAACTTGAATTTCCATAGTTATTTCACTTACTTCTGCACTGAAATTGATTAATTGCTAGTCTTTTAGTCATATCTTTTAGTCTTTTGAGCTTTTTTATTGTTGTTTCATCCCTTGAATACTATGATTAAGGGAATCAGAGGTAGGATTACTATATAATTTGTTGAATAAGCAGAAACACTTTAGAGAGCGGAAGAAGGACTTAGCCAAGATGATAGGTAAAATAAGGACTATTCTAGACAAATAAGTTCTTGGCCCTAAAATCAGAGGTAAGCTCCCTAAATTATTGAATGCTCGAATTTAGTATTTTAAAGGCATTTAAATGGTGTTAACTCCTTAAGCAAAGAATTAAGTTTGAAGAAAGAATTTGGCTCTGGCTAATGGCTCTGTAGCTTACTTTCTGGAGTGGACAGATGGGTTTTTGAGAGTCCACCAATCAACTGAAATCATATCCACAATTCTGTATACTTGTTCATTTTTTCTGAGGAGATGACCATAACATTTATCAAATTTTCAAATGGGTCTATTACACCACAAACATTACTTACCATTTTCATTTCATGGGAGAAAAAAAAAGAAACTTCTAAAAGCTACATCCTTGAATCATGTTCTCTTAAATACCCTGTAAATAACATCACACAACTATTCTTAAATGCTATGAAGTTGACTGAGTATTTATTGTAGAACAAATTCTGATCTTCTGTAAAATTATTAGTAATGACTTCCATTTTAGTTTTCAATACCTCTTTCATGAAGATTGATGCAATAATATCAGTGTCGGTTTCTCCTTCTGACTAATTGTCATCCATACTTCTATAAGCTCTCTTAATTTTTAAGTTGTTTCCTTTCGTGGTTTCCTTTTAGTCTGATCTATCAGAGAGGCCATCAGGAGATGTTTGAAACTCTTTGAAATAGGCATCCTAGTCTAGGTTTTCTGGACAACAGTGTCCATTTCTCTCCTCTCAATACCTCTCTTAAAGTTCCCCCCAAATCCACCCCTTTTTCTTGGTCCTTATCCTTTTTCTCTTGTGTTCATAGTGGTGAAATATTTATTTTAAACAGTAAAAATGAACGGATGGAAGGTAAGTCATTGGCTTTGATTAAAAGCTCACTTTCTTTTGTGTTACACAGATTTGACCTAAAACCTTGAACATGCAGTGCTCCTGACAGAAAAGACATTAACAAAAAGAAAAAGATGCTGTGTGCAAAATAATATGATAATTCCAATAGTGGTCAGCAAAATGATTGAAAACATATGAAAAGTTAGTGGATTCAAGTTAAAAGAACTACACACATCTGAAAGCTTCCCCTAAAATGTTCCTTGTGCCTCTGTCTGTATCCAGCCTGAAACGACTTTTCCAGGAAACTAAAAGGACATAAGCAAAATTGCGATGCAACCTAACAGACTTCATGTGTCTAGGGGCATTTCCTTGTCCACCAGAACAGTTCACACCTGAAATAGCACTTATGTAGATTAAGTGATTAATTTTTTTAAAAAAGAAAGTCACCCTGATATTAACAAGTAATGCTACAAATATTATTTGAAATGTTGACAGGAAAACTGTTAATGTAATCCTTTGCTCTGCAGAAAATTTAGACTTGCTGACTTCCTCACTGTCTTCCTTTGATTACACTCTCCTAAAGGTAGCTAATCGCAGCAAACTCCACATGGACAAAGGCTTCATGTCCTCACATAACCCTCTAGGGTTGCTCTAGCTTTACTCTGTGATGCCATGTCACTGAAGTTATTGGAGTGCTTGTTAGCCAAGAGAGGACTTGCTGCTGTGTTAGCCAAGAGAGAACTTGCTGCTAGTTCTGTCAGGGCAGGGTCTCTTCTTCCTGTTCATCCTCCCCATCTCCCATTTATCCATTTCTTTTTGAAAACACTGAAGAAAGAACTTAAAAAGCAAAACCTTGGCAGTTAAGGTAGTGGCAATAAGCACATGCCCAAGATTGCTCAGCTTTCCCTGGAGGTTTCTGGCTAACAATGTAAAACTAATGAAAAATAAAATAGGTTATCTTATCTCTGTTCAGACCCATGGGGATACAGTTTTCTTTTCAGTTATAGCTGGGTTTTGCACTTCCCTGAGCATAGCTTAGAAGTAAGATGTTCAAAACCCAATAACATGCCATATGTGTTAGGTTCAGCTGAAGTTCACCCACAAATATCAAGCATAGGACAAGCTTTGGAAAATATAATACAGAATATCTCAGCCCCTTTATGGTATTAATTTTCTTCCACATCCCCTTCAATTGTTTTGTGCATGTCTTCTGGCCTCTGTGTCTGCCTGTTTTCTTCTAACTTTCCCTTCCAAAGGAAAACTTCTAACAAATTGACACGAATGTCTTCATTTATGACCCATGTCATTTGTTTTGCTTATATGCTTGGTTAAATACTGGATTTGGTTCATGTTTTCCATATGGAATTTTAATAAATTCACTATTCTCAAAGTAGAAAGAATAACTTTTCATTTTTCAACTAAAAGCCTGCATTTAATTAACCTTTCCAGTAAATAAACATCTAAAAAATAGTAGGGAACTTAAAGCTGCCTTGAAAATTATTGCTTATACTTTATATTTTTGTTTAGATCTTGAATTCCCCAAATGCTTTTAAAGTGACTTTTCACAAGTTAGACTCTGATGCGTAGAAAAAAGAGATAAACAACTATATAGTAATTTTGATTAATATAAATAGTTTATTGGTTTACTGGCATAATTTACTATGGAATAAAGATATTCTACCTCAAATAATATGCTTTTATAAAAACTTGGATCATTTAGGGGTGACTCTAATTTTCACTTTTCTTGGTCTATATTACTTGTGTATTTTATTCACTTAGAATCTGTTTTTATTTATGGTAGGCAAAAATCGTAATTGTGTTTCCTTCTGATTTTGATCTTGCTCTGTGCTTTCTCCATTTCAGGAGTAATTCCCAAAAGTCATAGTTAAGAGCAGGCTGATTCTAAAACATGCACATTTTACCATGTTTTATTCCCCCAAAGGGGACCATACCATCAACTTAATTTGTTTCTGTTTTCATGCCTCTTGGTCCTACTAAAGCACATACCTGGAAGGGGTCATTTAATTCCCCTGAAATTTTTTGCATCTCTCTCACAGGTCTTTTGCATTAATTGGTAAGTATTTTTCCCTAATTGAATCACTATTGCATTCCAAAGATATCTAATCCCTTCATTTCTCACTGTTCCCAGAATCAGAATTTCTTCATTATTCGATGATGATTTGCCTCATACTTCAGAAAATTATGTTCATCTATGTGATCTCCATCTGTTACTCTCTTCCTCAACTACCTTTCTGTAACCTTATCCATTTCCTCTTCCCTTTCATGGAAGGTTAGCTTCTCCACTTATGCTTTTGATTCCATCTCCCCCTCTGCCTTCTCTGGAATCTTTCTCTGTGGATTATCCAATTTTATCTTGGACCCGTAGTCTCTCACCCTCTGCCTAAGACACCTTATTCTATAACCGACAAAATACATTTCTTCAATTCTACTCATCTCTCAAGTTTCCTTTCTGCAAGCTTTTAATAACTATTATTATAATGATTAGTGCATATTAATTGTACAAAATAATGGATTTAATTGTGACATTTTTATCCTTGCTCATAATGTGCTTCCTTTTCTCCTTGACTTAGTTTTTAACTCCTAACAATTTAGTTTTTACCCTTACCACTCTGTTGAATCCAAACTCAAAGGATGCTGGCATACAATCTAATATCTTTTTTTCAGCTACCCATTACTATTTGTACTATTTGACAGAGTGGATGACAACATCTTTCCGGAAACCAGAAAGTGTTTCCAGAATTCTGAGCAATATTTTCTCTTCATGCCCTGTTTCTTTAACTGCAAACTTGAACCTGTTTTCTACCTGAAATATCCTTTGTTCAATATCCTTTTTACAGATATTCTACCAGGAATTTTTCTCTGTATACAGTCTATATGCTATCTTTTTCTGGAATTTTCCTGTTTTAAACATTTTTTTCTGTGTGAATTGTTCCAAAATCCATTAATCCTGTATTGAAGGCCTACATTTCCTGTTTTGGCTGGACTTAGTCACATTAAATTCTAATAGGATATCAAACTCCACAGTGCAGAACAGAATCAATGTTTTTCTCTTTTACCAACCTGCCTTTTCTGATGTCTCCTTTTCTGTAAAATGACATCAGCATCTTCCTCATCATCAGAATAAAACATTGACATTTTCTTAGACATGTTATTTCCTTACTCCTTGAGCCATGAATGCCCAGGCTCTCAAAACTATGCTGTCTTACTAGCCCTGAGTTGACAAACTAACTTTCTTGAGACACAATTATAGTTTATTTCCTGCTCAATACCTTCCTATCATTTACAAAATAAAATACAGACTTGTGTATGGCATTTATGGTTGTTCACAGCACAGTTATTCTATACCTGTCTATTTCTAGTTCCCAAACGCTGCACTGATCACCAGGCTAGCAAATTATTTATTATTCTTTATACTCACTTTCTGATTACTGGCCCTGAGGCTCTGCATGCTGTTTGTTCAGTCTTTAATATCCTTTTTATCCCTCTCAGTTCTCTTGGTTTAAATTCTATCCATTTTTCACATGTTACCTTCTTGAACCTTTCTCTGATATTCACAACTGGAGGAAATTTTTCTGTCCTCTAAACTTCAACTATATCTTACTAACATAGTCACTCCAACTTTCTTTCACTTAGTATTTACATGGAATATTTTCTCCATTCTTGTATTTGTATCCTATTTGCATCTCTTTTTTCTATTTGCATGTTTATATTCATAAAATGTATTTCTTGTAAACAGCATCGAGTTGGGTCTTGCTCATTTATCCAATCTGCCAATCTGTGCATTTTAATTATGTTCTTTAGGTCATTTACGTTTATTTGAATTGCTGATATGTTTGAACTTAAGTCTGCCACCTTGATGTTTTATTTCTTTTCCTGACATCACAACTTTGAGTCTCCAGTGGGCTTAAAGCTTATGATTCTATATGCTATATGAATTGTTCTCATTATTTTATGTAGGATCATTGTTTATTGTGCCTTTTTATATACAAAACAGAAGCAAGAAATTCTTTACTGCATTTTATAACTCTCACTTAGACTTGGTCCCCCCGAAACCAAGAAAACTAAGAAAAGGATTTAAGTTCACTTGGAAAATGATCCAGGATACCCCAGTAAAGAAACAGGAGGAGAGAGATGAAAGAGAAGGAACCATATAGTATGTAATGAGAAACTCTGGTACAGTCTCACTGGGGACTCCCTTCTGGAAAGCTGTATGAACTCACCTTAGTGAAGAACATGGGTATTTATCCACAAACTATCATCTATAATTGATTAATAGTCTTGCCAGTGGGAGTTTGTTCCAGATGGAAAAGAACAGAGAACCGCAGGCACTTAGAAAATTGTCAAGATGAGATATTGGGGCAGACCTAACAGTGTCATTTTAAACTCTGTAATGGCACTATATTTTTTAGGCCTCTGGGCATATGAGAACCTGATGTTACTGAAAGAAGAATCTTGCTTGGCTTTGTATTCTCCCAGGATTGTGGCTCAGATGTCATGGTTAGAAGGCAACTAATGTTCACTAAATGAAGAAGTACATTTTATATAATTCCAGTATGGAGAATTCTGGTTGTCTCTTCTTTATTTCCTTCCAAATCCACATCTGCTCAGAACAGAGTTTGGTTTCTTAATTACCAAAAAAGTTAAATTCACTACACTTGCTGGAAATTTTCAAAAATCATATTGATTTTCCAGCTAATTTGAATATACTGTATTTTAAAATATAATTTTCAACTATAAACTTCATCTAACAGATATTTTATATTACTTGCAGCCAACAATGATAAAGTGTCCACGAACAGTTGTTTGTTACATTTGTGGCCGCGAATATGGAACAAAATCTATTAGCATCCATGAGCCACAATGCCTGAAAAAATGGCATAATGAGAACAACTTGTTGCCTAAAGAGCTAAGGAGACCAGAACCAAAGAAACCGGAAGTCAGGACCATTACCGGTAAGTCCCTAGAATGACTTGAGTAAATGAGGGGAGGCTTCTCTCTCTAAACTTATAAGTTGAGGTATTCTTTTCTTACTCGTTCAAACACCTAAAATCAGCAACATTTACTGCCTTGGTTTCAGCCAAATAGGAAAAACAGCTCTGGAATGCCCATGCAAACGGTTGTCATCAGATGCTGAGACATAAAGACACTATGTCCTGGCAAGACTGCATGAGAGGGACTCGCTGGAATTTACTGTATTTTCCAAGAGTTAGTTTAATATATTATCAAGCATAACACTTAAAAATCACGAAGCTTAGAAACCTTTGGTGATTCCAGAGTCTTGCTTTTACATATCAATGTGTCTCTATATTTACAGAGCCAGGGTGCTTACAGGGTCTGCTAGTCAGGTTACAAATTGAATTAATGGGTCCGTGTGTAGGGAAACAAAAAAAGAAAGAAAGAAAAGGGAAGGTGGGGACTGTGGTGAGCTGGAGAGCATCAGTTCTCTCTAAAGGAAATAGCAGCTGCCCAGTCACAGCTGGGGCTATCATTAAGAAATTTAGCCCAGTGTGGCCATATCTATCAGTAATACAAAAGAAACTGGAAATGTAGACATTCATACAAAATATCCAGATTTTTAAAATATATACAATTAAGATTCTGTGAAGCACTGTGGGAACCAATTGAAACTGCCATGTGACTTTGTCACAGAGCCTCATACATTTAGGGTGTTAGAATAGTTCAGAGAATATTTTTGCCACGTGAGCTCAGATTCACCATATTTCTACCATTGTCATTTTCTCAGTTGAACTCTTTGTTCTCTTTAAAGGAAATTTTTGGTTTAAAGAGGAGTTTCTTTCAGTTCATTTATTCTCCCACGTAACTATAGATACGTAGTGCTGAAAGGTACCTTGGAGGTCATCTTAGTGCCAGTTAGTCCAGCACTCTTGTTAATGATGTGAGTCAAGGAGAGTTTCTAACAACCCACAGAGTGAAATCTAGATTGTCATAATAAAGTTCTAGCTGATGCTAGAACTTAACTATTCACGGACCTTGCAGACAGGTGGGAAAAAGAGCTCAAGGTGAAAACATCTATGAAAATTAGAACACTTGCCCGCAGCAAGATTGTTTACCTTCTTGAAAATCTCTTTGAGGCAATTCTCATTCAGTGTCAAAAATCTATTTCCCTCCCTTCTGATCTTTACCACTTTCTGCTCTTGACCATAATTATCAAAGGCCAAAAGAAGTCAGAAGAATGACGATTCGAAAGCCCTGGTGGGATACTAGCTTGTTATTGATTATGACAGAAAAATTGATACTGTAATTTTACTTCCCTGTAGTTTTCCTCTTGGTCTTATGCTACTATTTACCTCTGAAGGTGCTCTTCACCCCTAGGTAAACAGAATGTGCATTACCATTCTCCTCCTACGGACTTTTTCGTAGAGTTCAAATGACCCTTGCTCCAGATCCAGAGTCAAAGTCCCATGCAAAAACATTTAGAAATGTGATGAATCACCTTCAAGTTAGAGTGAATGACTACTCTGGAATTTTTTAGTCTGTATTAAAACTCATACGAGTAATGAGAAAGTCAGTGCTGTTCTTTTCTCAACAGAGTTTTCATAGCACTCAAAATACACGTTTATGTTCCACATAGAAAGTGGTATTTGCTTTATTCAAAGGAGAAATACTAGGTTGTGCTGGGGTTTAAATTCCCATGGAGAGAAAAAAAAAAAAAAAAAAAAAAACTTTAGGAGCAGGCATGTTAAGAATCTAAGGTTTGTTATGCTTGTGTGAACCACTAGATAGAAATCATATGAGAATTGCCTAGCTTTAATGAAGTAATATGTGCCCTGCCAGTGATAAAAACTAAGTAATACATTTTTGACTGCCTGGCTACATTTTGGGGGCCTATTCTGGGCAACTCTAAGACATAGTCAATTTAATGTACCAAAGTCACTCTATTTAAATAAGGCTTATTAAAGCTAAATCCCACATTGTTTCTCAAAATAAAGCCATATGCCTTTTTCCCCTGTGCTCTGCCAATGAAGATTCTATATTTCTCCAACTGTCTATTTTGTTTTCTTAAGAACACTTCATTTCATTAGATTAAGTATTCTATTTGCATTCTTCACTTTAATTACTTAAAGAATCTAAGTTTACAGCCATGAAAAGATGATAAATTTTTAGGATATAATTCATCTTAAATTCACTCTCAATTGTCAGTTTTGGCCTCCAAAAACATTCCACTAAAGGATTATAGAAGAGGAAAATACAAATACATGTCCTTTTACTGCTGTAAGCTTATATTTAGAGTCAGCTGAAAGAAAGCCAAAAGTTATATTTGCGATAATAATATGTAAGCAAAGATGTTAATAATTAGTGAAGAATGCATATCATAACACATAAAACATTGTCTTCCCCTTTTTACGTCCAAAGAGTAAAAAGCCTCTGGTTCATAGCTAACTCCACTCAACCCTTGAAAAGAGCGAGCAGCACTTTTTATTTATTTATTTATTTTTGGCAAATGTCATATGACTTATTTTAAAACCTCAGTCAACAGGTATTTCCTGAACATATTTTCCATAAAAAGTAGAATATGTTTCTCCAGAATGAAAACTAATCCATTTTACCGTTTCCCTCCCTTTTCTTTCTTTTTTATTATTATTATTTTCTCTCTCTCTCTCTCTCACTCTCTCTCTCTCTTTTTCTTTAACTTTCCAGCCAAAGGTTTCTATGATCTTGATGCTTTAAATGAAGCTGCTTGGACAAGTGCCCAGAGCCAGTTGGTTCCCTGCAATATTTGTGGGCGTACCTTCCTGCCAGACAGACTGATTGTTCACCAGCGATCTTGTAAACCCAAAGCCGCCAAGTAAAGCCCTTTTCTCTCCGATGGAGTGTTACAGGAATTAATCCCTTTGAACCAGACGGGGAGAGAGTGGGAAGGAGAGAAAGCAGGTGACAAGAGGCAACCTGGGAAACTGGAGATGACTGAGTGCTGGTCGAGCTGGGGAGAACCAGCTTAGCGCTGGTACCAGAGTGTTTGACCACCATTATGGGATGGGGCAAGTGCTTTGGTTTTAACAAGCAGCTGCATGTGCTTAGGGACACTGGGGACCATTTCACACTTCTGTCAGGCAGAATTACAAGCAAGCTGCTCCTTATCAGAGCTGCAATTTTTATCTAAAGGAAATTTCTGAGCCGATTGTTGCCATTTTTCCTGCATTCTACTTTCCTGAACAAGATTTTGAACCTCACAATTAGGACTATTGTTAAGTCAACAGAGGCTTTGAGGGTAACCCAAGGCAATTCCTTCACTCCCAGCAAGAACTGGATTTCTTCCTATCCCTGTGCTTTTTGATCCAGGGACATTTTGACATGGAGTTATTGGTTGGGATGTTTCTTTTTTCCATAAGATCCTTCAATAGGTTGGATATTTCTTAAAAAGTGCTGAGGACTTAAAGTACAGGGACCATATCTAACTCATATTTCCTTGTAATGGCAAGGAATGCTGCAGAGATTTCCTAGCAAGTGCCAGCCTCATTGGCAGGAGAAGGTGCAGTACAATTCATCACAATGGGTGGAAGCTAACCCTTGCCTCCTACAGAGGACGTTTAGCAAGAGTTCTTTATGCCCTCATAGGAGTTTATAGGTGTTTCATTGTTGAGGTCTAAAAGTCTGCCAGGAAATTTTGTGCCTCCCCACCCAAGGCCCATGCACAGTAAGTGGGTTGTGAAAGTTCTCTGTATTTTACAGCTCTTGAATGTGTATTCATCCAGGCAGGGCTGTCCTGGGAAAGGGCCAGGGCTAGGGGAGGTGCTCTGTCCAGGAAATGCTGCTCCCCCAGGCAGCAAGGCATGGCCTGGACTCCTAGTCGTCTTGCTTGAGATCTTTGTTCATTTTATGGCTGAATTTCAGGGCCATTCTGGATCCCTGGATTCCTGTGAGCCTTGCATCCATGACCTTACACAGCACAGTCAGCTCCAAATTATACAGGCAAATTCATTCAACCAAATGTTTTGGTCATACATCTACTTATTATACAGGGTTGGGTTAGGATAATTGTGCTAATTATTCTGTTTTTCCTGCCTGCTCCAAGGGAAGCAAGAGACAAACTTTTTAAAAACTCTGTAGATAATCAAGGGATTAAGAATCTTGCAAAAGATATGGTACGCAATTACTCATAGTTGATGACTTGTTTCTTTTAATCAAAATGATGACAGAATCTAACATATATCAAGGATTTTACAAGTTGGGCAGTGTGTTGAGAATTTTGTATATATCAGCTTACATATACCTTACTTCAGCCCTATAAGTAGATATCGTCATTCTTTTACAGATCAGAAAACTGATACTGAGACTAAAGAGCTGACTTAAGGTCACACTGAGCTCTCGAGTTAAAGGATAGAATAGGGGAACAAACTTTGGACTGTCCGACTTCTGAACCTAGAATCATATCTGTCTCTGTTTATGCCTGGTAGCATCATTAATATGATTAGCCATAATAACGTAAAAGATCTGACAAATGTGAAAATTCTTGTCCAGTGTCTAGTAAAGGCAAATAGAAATCTTAGGATGCTTAAAATTCTGCTGCTTATCTGTGCTTATCTTAGACTGAGGTGAAATGAGTTCAAATTGCATTTGTGTTAGGGATTTCAAAAATACTTCTGCATTTTGCTGGTATTTCAGAAATAAAATATCAGAGGAGATAAAGCAAAAGTTCTGCCCTCAACTTTGACCTGAATTGCCACTCAGAGCCTAAAGAGATTCATGGGTATGAATCAAACAACAGTGTCTTTATATGATTGAAGTCTGAGTTTGTGAAGTGGCTGAAAAGGACAGACTCCAGGAATCATCACATTCTCAAAGAACAGTGAGCCAGCTGACTGGGGGTTTCACAAATGGCTCCACCTCATCTAAGCTACAAATGTTCCATGGAATTTAATCTGGAGCAAGTGTAGTTACAGTGACCTCAATTCAAGAGTTCTGGTCCACTTTCAAGACAAGTCATCAAAGTCTTACCATTAACAGGAAAGAGCTCACCTGCTCTCTAACAAATGCCCTCTCCCAGTGAGTTCACATCTGTGAAGGTCTTTGTAGTTCTCAAAAGAAAATAGTTTAACAATGGTTGGCACCTCCATGAGCCATGACTTTGAACCTTGAAAGAGTTCCTTTAGATATTCTCCTAGATGATGAAGAGCAGATATAAGATGCAGGTACTTGGAACTCTGCACTAACCCAGGCAACTATTGGTGTGGGATGTAGTTATCACAGGCATCAATGATGATGCAATTCCCCCTCTGTTACCTAGCACTGGACAAATTTTAATTGAATTACTCTCTAGTTGAGATCACAGAAAGAATTCCAGAATTCCTTGATGCTCATATGCATGTTGAATTCACATCAAAATTTCAGGGCATGTCCTACCAGAGAGGGACTAAATAAGCACAACCTTGTAGGAGGACTAAGGGTGGGCATTTTCTACTGTGTGTAAGCACAAATCCTTCAGAACCATGACGGGGGCTCATCAGGCCCATCATAGTATTTTTTTCTAACAAGTATTTACAAATGGAGTCTCAAGGATGGCTCCCTGTTGAACTGATTTGGTTTCAGGAATATTGGTCTGAGTTTCTTTATTGAATATTGGTCTGAGTTCCTCTGATTGCTATTGACAATCAGAGCCATTAGTGAGCAAGGAATAGGTAGAAAGCAGGCATCCAAAGATGACTATCCCCTGAAAACCTGAAAACTGCCCTTGGTCTTTCTGAACTTGTCTCCTATGGACATCTGCAGTGTTTCTTTTTACACTCCTTACTGAAACCAATTCACATGGCTTGAATCCCATATCACATCAGGGCAGGAAGTTCAGCCCTTTCCTTCCCCAATCCTGAGAGGTCCTTTCCCTCCTCTGGCAGTGGTCCACCTTCCCTTATCACTTGTGGCTTTCATACTGATTCACTGTCTGGCCCATACAAATGGCTAAGCTTGTTCCTGCTGGCCCTGCCTGCTCTCTGTGGTGAGAGATGAAAAACGAGGTTTTTCTGCACTTGGAAGAAACAGCACAAATGAAAAGCAGTCAAGTTTCCAGGAGAGGACAAATTTGGTTGTGTAGAGAGAATACATATGAAAAAAAAGCATTAAGTTATTATAGGATGATGGTGCACCTTTATCCTTAGTTCCTTTAAAATTGTATTACAAAAATATTCAAACAGATACACTCCAAGAGAAAAGTATAACGAAGTCTCAAGCTCTCCACATCCAGGTAAACTTAGTTCTTGACATCCCACTAAGGTTGAATTTGAAAGGTTTAAATTTGAACTATTATTCTTTTGGGTTAAAAGAAATAGGGATATCAGGGAGAGGAGTTGGAAGCCCAAGATTCCACAGAATCTCTGACAATGCCTTTCAATTATACTTATGGAAAATAAACTTGAATATCAACTTAAATGCGTGTGTAATTAAGTAAGAACCGGCTGGGCATTGTGGAGCTAGGTATTATTGATTCGCACTGATTGTCCTATAGGTCAAGCTGTTTAGGATGTCTCTGAGCTGAGAATGTCAGGCAATAAAAGGTCCCTAAATATGTTGATGTCCAATGTTATAGTTTAGATATGAGGTGTCCCCCAAAATCTCAGGTGTGAGACAATGCAAGAAAGTTCAAAGGTGAAATGATTGGGTTATGAGAGCCTTAACCTAATCCATACGTTCATCCTCTGATAGGGATTAATGGGTGGTAACTGTAGGCAAGTAGGTATGACTGAAGGAGGTGGGTCATTGGGGACATGACTTTGGGGTATATATTTTGTCCCTCTGAGCAAGAGCTCTAATTCCTTGATGACATGTCCTGAGCTGCTTTTCCCTTCTATGCCCTTCCACCTCATATTGGGCCCAGAGCAATGAAGGTAACCATCTATGGACTGAGACCTCTGAAACCATGAGACCCAATAGACTTTTCCTCTCCTAAAATTGTTCCTGTCAAGTCTTTGGGTCACAGTGGCAAAAAAGCTGACTACAACACTTAAACTCCAAAACTTTTATCTATACATTCCCTTTTATGGCAAGAGATTCTTTGCAGATGTGATTAAGATTATAGACCTTGAAATTGAAAGAAAATCCTGGATTATCCTGGTAGGACCACTGTAATCACTTGAGTTCTTAAAAGTAGAAGAGAAAGAAGGCATAAGGTGGGTAAAAGACATGGCAGCATAAGAACTTAACAATCCATTGCTGATTCTGAGATGTAGGGAACCATGTACAAGGAAGGACCAAGAGATGCCTGGTGGGGCTAAGGGTGGCCCCCAGCTGATTGCCAGTAAAGAAACTGGAGCCTCAGTCCCACAAGCATACAGAATTAAATTCTCCCAACGACATGAATAAGCAAGGAAATGGAACCCCCGACCCAAATCTCCAGAAATGAACACAATCTTGCCAACATCATGTTATTATCAGGTAAGTCCAGGGTTGAACTTCTAACCATACAGAAGTATAAGAAAATCTCTGCTGTTTGAGTCACAAAGTTTGTAGTAATCAGCAATGGCAATAACTGAAACTAATACAGAACACAGCTATGTGACACAGGGTAGAACCGATAAAATCTGTTGATCAGAGAAGTAGAGCTCTCAAATCCATAAGGGACACTGGCCCACTCCACTGTTTTAGTGAGAGGACAACTAGATAACACTTATGAGGGCAGATACCCTATGAAAACAGAATCCAGGATATGTCACACCATTGAATATATCATCATTTTGCAATACATGTAAATTCTGGATGTCAATGTTTAATGTTTTGCTAAGGAAAACACTGCCTTTGATATTCTTAACCATAAAACTGATTGTTATATGTGTGTACTTGTTATAAAAATAATAAATGGACAAATGCAGTTGAATTATTTGGTAACTAAATTTTACCATCAATAGCCCCATGGTCTTGCCCTGCCAACCTGTCACTTGAAAAGCACACTTCTTTTCATGTGCTACAGAAAGAAAATAGCTATGTGCTGGCTGTGTTTCTAAATAAGGAACCAACTAAAAAAAAATCACCAAAACACCTGAAGGTGCATATTCGTTTTTAAACATTCCAAAGTTCTGTTGTGATTTTTTTTCAGGCCTTTTCTGAGAAACTGTGCAGATCTAAAAAGTAAGGTGTACCATCAAAATAGCTTGCTTAAAGTGTAGGAAAAGGGTGGACAAAAGCCCCTGAGTTGTTGCTAGATAATTTATCAAGTGGTAAATTTGTCTTCGGTACTTTCATCTCCTCTCTTTGAAACTTCTGCCCTCTGTCCCCACCTTCACTGTTATCCCCTGCTGTCATCACCTACCCACATCTGCCCAGACTCTCTTCTGTTGGAGCAAAATCTCAAGAGGTCCATCCTCCAGATATTTCTTCTTCTTCTCCAATCTGCCCTTTTACATTTTACCGCCTGTGTCCCTTAACTTTTCACAAGTAATTTCCTTGGAAAGAAATCTGAGAAACTCAGCTTTGCTAAGCAGTTCACAGGAGACAATGGCTGAATGAACTTTTTCAGGTGACATAGTTATTTTAAAGAAGATTTCTCAAAGTGTTATGTCTTTGTTCAGACTAATGAAATCCATGTGGTAGAATTTTAGATAAATTTTGGAATGGAAGTCAAAAGAGCATGGGAAGTGAGCATCTTCTTAACTGTTAGCGTCCCTCTTCCCAAGACCCAGGCATCTGCTAACTTCACATCCGAGTAGGGGCATTTCTGACTGATAGGGTATCCATTTATAGCATGTGTTAGGTAAGCTAGTTGCTATGACATACAGACCCCAAACAGAACAATGACAAATAGAAGTTTATTTCTTGTTCTAAAATGAGCTGTGGGCAAGTAATCGTTTTAGTGAGGTACTCCCTCATGGAATTATCCAGGGCCCTAAGCTAGTGAAGCTCTACCATTTTTAGCATTCAACATGCAGATCTCATAAGTTACCCTGGGAAGGCAGGGGATCCTCTTTCAGCCCAATCCAAATTACAAATGAGTTGTTACCCATTTGGCAGGTTTGTACTGCCCAGACCTGCAAGAAATGCTCATCATTACACTCAACATTTGTTGGCAACATCTAAGCCAGATGGATATATCTAAGTGCAAGAGAACCTGGGAATTGTGTTCTTACAGTGAGAGCAGGAAGAAGAGGTGAATAGGGATTTAGGAAAAAATAGTGTCTGCCATGTAAATCAAACATAAATCTACTCCTGGCTTTTGTTGGGGGACTGCTTTCCTTCTTGCAGAAATTCAACAATATTAGGACACAAATCCAGGAGGGCAAGATATTGGTAAATCAGGATGAAAAAAGATGAAACTTTTAAAATTCACAACTATTTTCACAGATTAGTAATACCAGCATTATTCCTTTTTTTAGAGGAAAGACTTTTAGACACTTTACAGAAGAAGATATACAGGTGATTAATAAATGTATGGAAAAAGTGTTCAACGTCTTTAGTAATTAGATAAATGCAAATAAAAACAACTCTAAGATTCCATCTTACTCCAATTAGAATGGCTGTTATCAAGAACACAAACAATAATGGATGTTGGTGTGGATATGGGGGAAAAGGCACACTTTTACATTGCTGGTAGAATTGCAAATTGGTGCAGTCACTCTGGAAAGCAGTGTGAAGAATCCTCAGAAATCTTGGAATGGACCCACCTTTTGATCCAGTTATACCACTCCTCAGTTTATACCCAAAGGACTTAAAATTAGCATACTACAGTAACGAAGCCACCTCAATGTTTATAGCAACTCAATTCACAATAGCTGGATTGTGGAACCAACCTAGATGCCCTTCAATAGATGAATGGATAAAAAAACTGTGGTATATATACACAATGGAATATTATTCAATCATAAAGAATAATAATATGGCATTTGCAGATAAATGGATGGAATTAGAGAATATCATGCTAAATGAAATAAGCCAATTCCAACCAAAGGCCAAATGTTTTCCCTGATAAATGAATGATGATATATAATGGGGGTGGGAGAATAAAGGAGAATGGAGAAACTTTAGACTATGTACAGGAAAATGGGGGGTAGTATGAAAAATGGTGGAATGAGACGGACATCATTACCCTATGTACATGTATGATTACATGAATGGTGTGAATCTACGTCATGCACAACCATAGAAACAAAATGATGTACCCCATTTGTGTACATTGAATCAAAATGCAGTCTGTAAAAATTAAAAAAAAAGATTTTAATCAAAGAATATTAGGATTTTTTTATATGAAATGTTTAGTCTTACATTTATTTAGTCTCACAAGGGTAATTGGGACAAAAAGTTGAGAGAATATTTTGCAGAAGGATTATGGCTAGTCAACTTTACAGGGGCAGACCTCTGAATCTGGGTAATTATTATGGATTAAACTACTTTTCATCCTCTGGCTAGAGCTTAAAAAAAAAAAAATTTGGATTCAGCACTAGGTCAAGGTGAGCTCCCACCTATGTGGGATGGGTCTGGGAATTATAAAAATATGTCAGCAAGACAGTTTGAGGTGAGAGCCAATAGCATTCCTTATACTGGGATAAGACTGGTGGACTTAAAAGCAGTGATCACCATTACCAAGTCATAAAATTTCCTTTCCAGCATTATATTTCTACTTCTGTATATTTTTACTTTCAAGCCTTCAATAAAGCTTTATTATTCATTCTGACCTATTATCTGTGCGGGGTCTGGAGATGAGGTAAGAAATGAGAAGGGAGCTAAGGTCTACAAAAAGACAAATAGACCAAGAAAGGAGGTGAAACTTCATGAAAACTGCCAAGTGGCCACTAGGAGCAACAGGTGGCAAACAACAGCCACTACCTAAATATACTCCACAGTGATCTTCAGAGTCTTCAGAGGACTGAAATTCCTGACCTTCTCTAACAAGGATTAGGATCTTGACTTTTTTAACTAGCTAAGGTGTAGGTAACCCTGTAAGGTCACTCTGTTCAAATAAAACATCAGTGAACAACCCAAGACTGGGTGCTACTGTGCACAGTAGTGCCACACAGGCTCTAAACCATGCAGCCAACACAGACAGGAGTGCTGAAATCGCCAGGAAACTCATAAGAGGGAAGTTGCAGCTGGCTCTGAAGGGGTAAAATGGTAAAGGCAGCAGGGGCATTAGAGGACAGCCCAGGAAGAAACCCACAGGGACTGTGGGCTACTCCAAGGACTGTGGAGTTAGGTATGTTTTGTTTCCACTCTAATTGGCCTGTTTTTCTTTGTTACTCCCTGGGGTTTGTCCACAGGATTTCCTGATAATTCGATAAGGCGTGTTACTTTGCCTTCCTCTGTTGTAATTGCTAGAACACAATTTCCTAACCAATGTGCCTGTGATTAGTGCACTAACACATTAATTCCTTTGGCCCTCCAGACTGTCTTCTAGGGCTTGGGGTGGTCACCTCTGGCTATAAGCAGCCCCACTGATTCACACCAACATGCTGGGTCAATATTACACTTTCTAGATGTGCTGTTTAGGGAAACATGCTGGGAAGCTCTGGTGGTCAGTGTCATTTAGCATGATGAGGACAAGTGCAGAGGCCTGAGCATTCTAGACTGTGGTGTCAACTCAAAAGCAGTTATCAAAGGTAATGTTTTAATTACTTGATCTGGCTCAAGTTACTGTTTCTTTTTTTTTCTCCCCCCAAACACTATTACTTCCCAATGTCTATCACCAATGTGGCGAACCTAGACTCGGGTGGCAAGCCAATTCCGTCTACCTTTCAGCAATGAGCAAAGGAAGCCCTTACCAGGCTCGCGTAATCAGGGAAGGCTCTGACTATCTAAGAGCAGGTGTGCTGTGTGTGTGTGTGTGTGTGTGGCGGCCATCTGGGAGAACAGCAAGGGACAGCAAATCAGAGGAACAGCTGGGACAAGGATGAAAGGTGGGGGCAAGATTTGCGTGCAAGCAAGGAAGGAGGTGTTGACAATGAAAAGATCAGTGTCATTCCTTCCAAGTCCCTGGTTTTCAGGAACTACCTATGTAAACTGGACAGGTTGTATGATTTGCCTGCTTCTGCTGGGGAGGGTATTAGACAAGATGACCTCTAAGGAAAAAAACGTGCACAGCCATAAGAGCTGGGAAGGGTATAAATCTGCCTTCCTGTTATTGTTCCCATATTTTTCTTTTCCTGATTTCCATTCTCTCACTTATCATTGTCTCTGTCTTCATCAATGCCTTTTCTTTTCATAAGCGAGTTTTCTGTTAATAAGCACTCTAGCTCCAGCCAACCAGCAGAGGGCAGTATTTGGAAGCAATGAACACAGAAATCCTCCTGGCACTGGCACAAGCGTTACCAGGCTGAGATTCACTGGGCTCTTTCTTCTAAAATGTTTTTCCTTTCCGTTTTTCTTTTACTGTGATAGAAAACTATGAAAGAGGCATCTATTCCCGAGGTGACTTATTCATCTCTTCCCTTTCCTGCCAACTTTATAAAAAAAAATCATAAATATTTAGGATATATATTTCAACTTGGTGCTAACA
Organism: Sciurus vulgaris; assembly: GCF_902686455.1. Lineage (NCBI taxonomy): Eukaryota > Metazoa > Chordata > Mammalia > Rodentia > Sciuridae > Sciurus > Sciurus vulgaris. Next base: position 52,584,578 of record NC_136466.1, read on the forward strand.
ATAGTCCATGTTTGGCCCATTTTCTAACAAAATGTATGCAGCACATAGAATGCAAATATCTAGATACTGCAAGCAGAAAGTATATAATGATTCAGGCAAAACACTTAAAACTATGCAATGCATTTAGGCAAGTAGAATTAGTATTCTACTGAGTTTTTTAAAAAAGTAATTGTACAAGTCATTTATGAATTTTCCCAACACATATTTTTGAGCACCTACTAAGTGGTGTATTGGAGAGACATGTAGATGATTGTGAAAAAGCAGGATTCTAGGTGGTGTAGACCCATGGAGGACTGTGTCTTTGAAACTGTTTTTGAACAAGAAAGAGAACTTTCTAAAAAGGGAAAGGAAGGAGGAATAAAGAGGATGCCTACTCCCTCCTGGGCACTGTGCTAGGTGGGTTCTAACAGTGTTCCTCAAGAAACAGCTAAGTTTTAGTCAGATTAAGATGAATTCTCTGGAAAATTTAAAGAAAGAATTGATAATAAGGGGATTTTGCAGATGATAGGGTGAGGCACTCTAAGGAGATGGTTTGGAGGTGGGGAACCGTCTTTAAGAGCATATAACTGTGAAGTCACTTAGAAAGGTCCCATCACAAAATTCTTACTTTTTGAACAAGGGGCTTCACGTTTGCCTTTTGCACTAAACTCTGTGATGACATGGCTGGAGAGCAGGGATGTACAGAAGTTTGGGTAATATAAAACTGTCTGTGGATAAGAATGACCATGATGCTCTGGGAAACCTGAATTTCTGGTTATGTTTAAAGAACACAGAGTTATAATTCTCAGTGAGATTAGTACTGGTGGTCTTTTTGGGAGCAGTGATTCATCAGTCCTAATTAGAGCTTCCTTCAAGGATAATGAGGAGGCGCTGGGAGAAGGGAAGCCTGGAGAGAGGCAGTGTTCTGTGAGCACTCATTTTCTGCATCAGGAGTGCTGAGGCCCAACCTGGAGCATATAAAGCCGCCCTGGAGTTCAGGGCACTTCGTGCTCACTGCTTCCTTTCTAGACTGTGGGGCAAAGAGTGGTGCAGGATTAAAGGCAGCTTTCTGGACCTCCCTTGAGTACTGCTGTAGGCAAGGTTTATGTGGAAGAGAGGTGAGGTGGTCTTATCACTGACTCATGCAGCCAGTTAAGCATGCAGGTGGCAATAGAGGCTTTTGCTTCTGCTTCCTGAGTATGATGTCTGACTTAAAAACTCTTTTTCCACCTCCTTCCCAAAACTTTTCAGTCTCTTCAGTTTCTTCTTATTTTTTTTTCAGTTTGTATATTTTACCCTTAATATACCTGAAATTCTATTTATGATGTATAAATAGGAATCTAACTTTTTTTCCCAAAGAAGTTTTCCAGTATCATTTATCCTTTACTATATCCTATGTAAACATTGGTCCATTTTTAGGTGTTCCCTTCTGTCCCATTGATCTGTTCTCCTATGTGTGCAAACTTAATTACATTGCTTACATGATTACATCTTTAGAATATATCTTGATAAAATTGTTTTCTTGGCTCTTCTTACTCACTTTTTCTTCTAGATGAATTTTAAAATCAAGTTTGTTTAGTAGCATAAATAATTTTACTGATTTGCATTGAATCAAATTGAGAAATTATTTTAAGAATAATTGGCATGTTTACAATAGGGACTCCTTCCATTCAGGAATACAATATGTGATTTTATAAAAAATTATAAATCTTCAGTTCTTCTATGGTGTCCTTGGCATCTCCCTTTTCACAGACATTTGTGTTTTTCAGCAACTCTGAGGGACAGTAAAATCACAGGGAATTAAGAGTTCAAAGCATTTAAAACTTCATATTCAGAAATTTCCCAATAATAGGAGCTTGTGTTCATTTCTTAAATCTATGTCGTTAAATTGAATTATTTGTTTTCTCAAAGGCTAAAGAAAAAATTTAGAAAGTTTTGCCTTAGACCCTGGAAAAATCCACATCAATATCTGCTCTATAACAAGATAGTTAAAATACAAAGCCAAATGAAATTAAATGCCAGGGATCATTGCAAATCACTATACAGTTGTAAAAGCAGGGCACATCGATCACATTTTTTTCTCTTTAGAAAACTAAAACCTTCAGCAGTACCAATCTTGTTACATAAGGATATTCAGAAAGAAGAAAAATTTTTTTAGCTGGTTCACTTATTCCACTTTCCAAGGTTAATTACAGCGTACAATTAATAATACAGTTTTCTCTTCAAATTGTATCCTGGGAAGTGTTTTCACTTAGATTTAATGAAAAACACTTGGAAGCCTCTGAGTGCAGAGCAGAAGTGGTTAGTTATTATCCTTGTTTATGAATTAGCGTGAGTTTAAAGAGTAGTTGATGATGATGGCTAAACTTTTTAATTTCTTTTGCACCAAAATTGAAACCAAAAGAGTGACAAATGTCATAGAACCAAAGTTGGTCTGCAAAAGGAACTGGAAGGAGAGATCTGTAATCTGGGAGGGTGGACTGGATAGTATGGTGAAAACCTGGAGCCCAGCAGGTGGCAATAGAGGCTCTGCTCTTCCGCGCATCCAGACTTTGAAGATGCCTATACCCGCTTCTTAACCCGTCATTAAGGCAAGCATAATTTCAATTTTCTATGGTCCCCTTGTTCTCATGGAAATAAAGAGAGGGAGGAGTCAGAGCGGAGTAGGAAGAATGAAAACTTACACATACAATCTGAGCCCTTAAGAAGTTCTTTGCCTTCCCATCACTGAAAACCACTTTTCATAAGGAACATGTATTTTTCAATAACCTCTGTACATATTAACCATTGAGAGGATTTCTTTTCTTAGTTAGGAAAGAAAAATAAAATTTTAGTTATCAATGGCTTTCAGCTTAATGGTAAGGCTCTTGGCAGACAGTTTGGTATGACTTACTAGTTCAAGAGGAACTCAATGAAATCCTTAATGACTGTTATGAAAAGTAAAAAAAAAAAAAAAATTAAAAAATTAAATCCTAAGTATTTTCATGCAGGGCAGAAAGAGAATTAAGCTGTTACTCAAAGGAAATTTCTATAATAAGTCAGATTAGTGTTTCTATATCACACCAAAGTAAAAGAAAACATTGCGCTACAGGATGTTTGTCAATGATCTTTCCCAAAAGGAGACAGGCATTTGTCAAGGCGTTTTGGGTTTGTTTGTTTAAGTATAATTGGTGAAAACAGAATAGACTTTGGAGCTTATAGCTTGAGTTAAAATTCCACCTCCACCAATTATTACCCAGTGGATCATGAGTAAATGACTCATTCTTTTTGTCCCTCAGTCTCTTTATCTATAAAATAGGATCGATGTGATTATTTACCTCATAGTGTTGTAATAAGTAAAAAGTACTTTTTCATAGAAATACTCAACAGATATTGGCTATTATGGCAAAGACAACTAGTGCTCATGGCTTCCTTTTTACATTTCCAAGACTCCCTTGCAGTTTGTTTATGTGTTTATTTATAGCCAATGAACAGGAGCAGAGGTCTGAGTTAAGAACCAGTATGCCTTTACTCTCCCTGGTAAAGAGAATTTGGAGGCCACATGTTTCAGAGGGTTTAGCTTCAAGCAGGAGGAGAGGCACCAAACCCATGTTTGGGTACAAAGAGTGTGACAAACTTGTTTCAGTGTTACTGAATTTCAGTGTTACTTAATTACCACAACACCACAACATAGGTTTATTATGTAAACTATTTGACTAGTAGCTTTATTATATAAACTAAGTTTCTTTCTTTTATTTTTATTTTTTATATTCTTGATGGTACTGGGAATTGAACCCAGGAGTGCTGTACCACTGAGCTAAAGCCTCAGTTCTTATTTTTTATTTTGAGACAGTGTCTCACTAAGTTGCTGAGACTGGCCTTGAATTTGTGATCGTCCTACCTTAATACCCCATATAGCTGGGATTATAGGCATGTACCAAAGTGCCCAGCAATTTGAGTTTCTTTATAAGTATCATTATTTCTGGATAATGATTAATAAAACATCAAGATAAATAAGTAACAGACTAGTTTCTAGTTCTTAATAACCAGAATTCAATCTCCTTTGAAAATAGAGACTTCATTTTATTTATCATGAAACTTCAGTATGTAGAATCATTCTTCGAAAAAAAATAAGTGCTTTAACACATATTTTTGTGAAGGTATTGCACATTTCCAATATGCATAGCACTCTGTGTATATTTTGGAGTACATAAGAAATTGAAACCATGGTCGTTGTCCTTAAGAAGATACAATTCAAAATGAGAAGACAAATACTCCTGTTTCTTCATTTGCCCATTCCAACCCCCAAGTACACAAACCAATGACATCACTGCTTCAACTAGGAGACAGTACAAATATTTTTTTTTCTTTTTAAAATTAAAGCATTATAGTTATATGTAGAAGTTGGATTCATTTTGACAAAATCATGGATGCATGGAATTTGATTTACTCTATTTTAATCCCTGTTCCCTGTCCATTTTCCCCTCACCTCCCTCCCCTGTACTCCTTCCTAGATATACTATATTTAAACATTAATTATGCCATAGACTGAAGGCACATTCAGAGAGCAAAGTGCTCAGAGAGGGCTGCAAACAACTCAGAGATGGAAAAGAGATAATATCTCAGTAGGTTAGAAAAAGAGAAAAACCCAGATTAGTAGGTTAGATGGAGATGTTAGTAAAATAGCTATAAAAAGACTTAGGTTTTGAACATGAGACTGTGAGTATTCATGATATAGGGCCCAACTGAAAGAAATAAGTATTGGAGAGGGGAAAAAAAAAAAACTGGATGGTGGATGTCATGGTATGTTACCCCAAACCCTCTTTCAGGTCCAAAACTGCTGAAGCTGTTTCTGTTAAAGTCTCTCAGCTAAAACTACTTCAGAAATTACCCTCAGCTACAGAGAGCCACCAGAGCCATGGTCTCACGGATACTCTGTGGTCTGCCATATGCAATGACTAATTTATGCTAAGATACAAAGACTGAGCCCTCTTGCCTCAATGGAGAGACAATTCTGTAGGTCAGTTCCAGCTTCCAGCTTCAGGGCTTTTTCATGTACCATCACAGGTCTCCTTGTTACTGTCTTAAAGCCTAGCATCTCTCTGCCCATTCCTGCTTCCATTGCTTCCCCATGTGTGTGGATTTCCAAAGCAGGCTCAATACTGCATGCAAATCTCTATCTCAAAATCTGCTCAGAGAATAAGTTGAGGCAAACTTATGGAGGGTCACAAAAGCCAGGGAGAGTTTAGAGTTGTCAGAACAGAAAACAGAAGAGTCACTAATGATTCTGAAAAGGGGAATGATAGTCTGGAAGGATTTGTCCTGGTAATGGAATGAAGAGTAAATAGAGGGAAAAGCCCTACAATTGCAGAGGCAGAAATCACTTTGGGGAGTTCTCCTAGGTATCTATGGAGAGCTTCAGTGCTATCCCCCTATCTAGCCCCCAAAATGTTTTGGAATGTGTCTCCTATTTCAAAGTCCACTTAGGATTCTGAGCTACAAGTATAATGAATAAGCAAAGGGAACAAAATTCCTTCTTTTGTCCCACTACAAGAAGGATCATTTGACTAGATCATTTGACTAGATGATTTTGAGGAGCGGATGGAGTTAAGGGTGAACTCCAGGTTTAGTGAAGAAAATCTGAGCATTTTGTGACCTTTCACAATATATAATTGGAATTGTGAAAAATTGAGCAACTTAAAGGGAGAACTCATCCTTCCATGAAGAGCAGGCCGTGGCTCTCTCAATCTTATGGGTCAGTTCTTAGCATTCAGTGGTGGCCATAGTGCAGGATTTGACACCAGTTGACCAAAGTATTCTGATTCTGTTAGAGAGAGAGAGAGAGAGAGAGAGAAAGGAAGAAAGAACGAGCGAGCCAGGTTAGTTAGCCAAGAGTAGATAAGTAGACATGAGAAACTATGGAGAATATTTACCACAGAATATTTTGATGGTTTGATGTGGTAACTCTTCCAGACACAATTTATGTAACATTTTCTCTAGAATAATAAGAAAATATTTCTTCCTCTCAACTTTCTTTTGATTTCTTATATGTTGTCTTCGAAGTGGTTCTAGTGACACTGGAACTACCAGGGCATCATGTCTGAAACGTCAATTGCTATTATAATTATGCTCACCTGACAAAAACTACATGCAAATCTAGTAAATATTGCTAATGGGGTCTTGGAAAATAATTATGTTGCCTGGAACAGTTCTAGAAGTATTAATTTAAATTTTAAATAAGAACTTTGGAGAAAAAAGGTGACTCTTCCAAAATGTTTTTATAATGGGGCAATTAGCTCAAGTGAGCTTGGCAGGCTACATCAGTGATTCCAGGCTGATGGAGCAGATGTATTGTGTAAATGTGGGGATTTGTTTATTCAAAGGAAAGAACAAAGGTAGGACGTCCTAAGGCAGGATGTGTTCAATAAACGCTTTTGACACTAATAAGCCCAGTAGGATGTGAATTATCTGCCTTCTAAACTCAGTCAACAGGCATCTCTCAAAACTCTCTCTGTGTCAAGCACAGCAAGGGGGTATATTTAGCAAATGTATGAAGAACTAGAACTGGTAAGGCGCTCTAAATTCAGAAAGATAAAGGAAAAGGTAGACAAGCAAAGGGGGAATAAGAGTAATGTTTATAATTGTGCAAATTAGGAGAACATTCTGGACTGAGTGGCCACTGAGAAAAGGCTGCTTGAAATATTTTCCTAGTATATCCCAGGATTTATCAGCTAAATCAGGTGATCCTGTGACTTCTGGCAGCAGAGGTACAATGAGACATTATGGAGTGGTTAGAAGAATCTGTCCTAGATGAGGTTTTCTGAGTTTACATTCCATATCTGTCATTTCAACTATGGGACTGCTACTAGCTTCTTCAATCTCTCTGCCCCTCAGTTTCTACTTTTGTCTAGTGAGGTTAATAATAGTACCTCATGGAACTGTTGCTAGAAATTAATGAAAGAATTCTCAGAGACTGCTATGCACAATGCCTGGCACTCTGTAAAAGTCCAAGAATGTATTTGCATATTCTATATGGTGGTAGTAATACCACAGGGAGGAATAGCACTGGGGAAGTTAAAGGGCGCCTGTCCTTGGGGTGTACTCCCTATAAAAGCCTGCCACCCCCACCAAGTTCTCCAGGGAATGAGAATGGAAAGGTCACTCAACACAAACAGCAGGAGGGACAAAGCTGGGACATGTTCTCTCTAGAGTTGTACATCTCACTGCAGACATCCACATTGACATGTAATTTCTTTTCTCTTAAGTTTATAGTTACAGAGTGCCTTAGCATCTGATAGACTGCAGAAACCTTCTGTTGAGACTTAAATACATTTCTCAATTTTTGCTTAATAAGAATAATTCACTCTATGTGCCAAGTCTGCATAAATAGTTTCTGACAGATGAAACAGTTTGTAAATCCTCAAGAGCTTTATATCATTCCTTGAAAACACCTTTCTGCTTACTAAACGTGTACCCCAAGGGTCTTTTGTATGGGAAAGATCCTTAGTCTGAATAAAGGCAGGTGATGATTTTTTAAAGAACAATCCTACCCCAAACCTTGAAACATTGCTCACTTTAAGCATAATTGCATTAGCAAGAACAGGAGTAAGCCAGATTTACAGAACTTCCATGTCAGTATTGCTGGGTCCTTGTATGACAGATGACAAATGACTTTTCTTTTTTTTCCTTTGCCCTTGCAACCCCTGACATATCTGAACTCTTGCTCCTGGGTTTTCTCTGACCTTTCAGGGTAACAAACTATCTGCATATTAAGCAGCGATTAAGTAGACTTTGAAAGGTTATTTTGACTTTTATATGCTCTAGATAAGAATAAATGAAAATAAAGAGAAGTGATTTAGCTTGCCCCAAATGACAATATATTCTGACATATTTGGGGGTTTTCTCATCCCTGTTTTCTCCATCAATCTCTAATTCCCATTAACACACCAAAGCCGGTTGTTGGAAGGTGTATTCACCCGCCTTCTCTCAGCTAGACACTTGGCTTTCTAGCCCTTCACTCACCTGATTTCATCCCCTGACAGAGCATGTATGTGAGCCACGTAGAAAAATGGAGGATATCTTTATGTTCATCTTTGTGAATCAATTATCATAATAAAGCCCCTTGAAAAAAACTGCAGAGACATGTTTGGGGGGACAGTTCTCCCAGTGTTTCTTGTTTCTGCACATCTTACAAAAGACATATCGGTTGCCCTTTTTCTCTGGGCCATAGTTTTAAGGATGTTTATATAGTGAACTGCCTTAGAAGATGTTGGCCCCTCTAGAGCAAAGAGCAGGCACGCTTTCTCCTGTTAAAAGAATGAGGTTCCCTGAGCTTGGAATTTCTGTCCTACATCCACTCTCTATGAGTACAGGTGTCTTATGGTTCTCCATAAATTGACCTGGAAGAACTGGAACTCAGGCACCAGCATAGAAATGTCGTTATTTCTAATTCTGTGTGTTATAAACTGTTTACATCTGATCAGGATTTGTGTGTCTTCTGCCAGGAGCTGTGAAACTGTGGCAATCTAACTTATCTGTATGTAATTTAAAATCTTATACCTTTCCCGATTTTTGATACATAGCTCCAAATTTAAAGTGATCCTAAAATATCTGATAATGTAAAAACAAAACAAAAGAAAACCCTGACAAGCATTTGCAATGAACTGAGCAGAGAAAAGCTCTTACCAGACTGTTCAACATATCACACTGCTTTCTCAAATTCTTAGAAATTCATCCTGATATGAGTGTGTAGCTACAGCTGAACTCAGTCAGCATATCTCTCCCTCAAATCCTTATTTCTGGAAACTTCTTAGAAACTGGCAAAAAAGCATTCAGTCCTTAACCACTTTCTAAATGATGTTCTCTAGCACCAAGATTAAAGCCCTGTAAATGACTAGGACAGTTTGTGTTTAACCAGAATGTGAAGGTGTTGGTGCTCCCACAGGACAGTTGGGCCTGTCACTTGGACTCATTCTTTTTTTCAAGTCAATTTGTGCATTAACTTTTCAAAACATTTTTTCACAGAAGTGAATAAAATAGTCATAGCTCCTACCTTCAGAGAATATCCACTAACTGGAAGGAAAATATTAAAAATGATTACATAAAAATTATGGGGGATTTTTATTTTCTTCTCAAACATCAGAAGTAGCATCAGTTAGCAAATACCTACATTCCAAAACTCTTCTCCTTTTCTCCTTCTCCTTCTCCCCTTGGATCTAGTAGGCAAACGAGAAATAAGAACTAAAATATAGATTCCTTAGCAATTTACCCAGTTAAAAAAACATTTCCTCTGAGTAGAGAGGATTTTTAGAAGGTTTCATGAAGCTCTCTGTAGAAAAAGAAACCAGTGCTCTACTGCAGTCTTTGAGGAGAAGTTAAAGTTTGTCGACTCTTAGCTGGGCATTAGAATCTGGAAGAGTCTGAGAAAAAGAAGAAGCATTCTTCATTTCTCCAAACAGCACAGTAGAATTGAGACCTGAAAGAATTTTCTCAACTTTCTCGATAGTGTTGTGTACTACATTTAAGAATTAAAACAAGCCCATGGAAATAAAGGTGGGAAAAACCCACAAAAATGTAAAATAACAGTTTGTTCCAAACCTTCTAAATAAAAATTTCAGAAAAGCAGAAACCACTGAAATTTTCTAGGCAATTCAGTTTTATTCAATTCTCAGGTGTGATTTAAGCAGAAAAATCACAGAACACACAGGTTCAGCTAGTATTCTGGAGATACAGAAAATATCTGTTTATCATATCTGTCTTTCCCTTTCTCTCCTGTGTGCATTTGAAAACATGTTTATTCCATTGATTTTCTAAATAATTCAGTTATTCATGTTTGAATTATTCCAAATTATGCACACAGTTTATAAAATCTGTACTTTTGCCCACAATTGGCAAAGCTTAGTCATAAGATCTGAATAATAACGGCTATTTTTAAGTGGAAATGAAGAAAGGATAAAATAGAGACTTGTTTATGATTTTTTAAAAAGGTATTATTATGTTCATCTAGATTAAAGGAATCTAATCCAACTGAAATCCTTCTTTTAAGGTGGTGCCAGAAAGGAATTTGCTTTTCTTTGTAGTAATGCTAGGACTTGAAATAACTTACCCAGTAATTAGCTACTTCGTGGGAAAGAAAAATCTCATTTGTGTTTGCATTACTAAAAATGAAGACAAAGAAGCCATGATGTGGTAGACCAGTTCTCTTCCTCTGTCAGCAATGGTAGATGTTTATCTGTTTCTGCCTGAATGCCGCATGTATATCTGGATGAAGCTGAGGCCTTCCGCCAAGGCATACAGAACTGATCTGCTATCCAGCGAGCCACATTGCTCCCAGCTATTGCTTCTGGCATGGCGACCCTCACTACATAGCTCATATTGGACAAGGATTGTTTAGTATGACTGTTTCTTGCTCCTAAAAGTAAACAAATTACAAACAGGTGTAAGATTTCTGATTTCCTTTAAAAGCATTGTTAGATCAGTATCTTTCCTCTAACTCTCTAATTATTCTCTTCTTCAACCTTTAAACTTTTTAAGACCTCAGTCCTGCCATCAAGGTCAAATAAAAGGTCCCAAAGGCTACAATATTTTTTGTTCACATCACTGGGAGGAGGAAACCCTGAACAAAGTATACATGGGGTTAAAAGGCATTTTGGTGTAAGAAGTAGCCTTTATTGATTATATTATCTGCATTTGGAAATATCCATATGGTGTTCAGTTTCTTTCTTCACTTTCAACACGTGCTGCTTCTGGCACCTAGCAATAAAATCTGGGTGTTTTCCTGTAGGATTCTTGATGATTGCTAATATTTCATCTGAATCACCTCTTGCAAAATAATGTAAGCAACTTCCCCATATTGTATTAATGAAGGAAATTCTCCCACTGGGTCTGAGCCTGTGTCACTTTGCCTAAACAGAGAACGGTTGTGGTGCATCGTGATGGCATTCTTAATCTTGTCTATTAAATATGGACAAGAGTGGATCTAAGTCATTCTGCCTTGTGAATTTTGTATAGAGTAACCTATTTCCACTTAAATGGCCGGTAAAACTAAAGTAAGCATTTTCTTCTTTAGAGGTTATTCTACACATAGAAAATTTTCTGTTTATAACTTGAAGTGCTATGAAACAAGGAGGGATTGTAGAGGCTGTGTCTTTGGATGTGCCTCTAAGTGATGTAGAGTAGAGGCTCTTGCTATTTTATGTATCACTCTGTGTCTTCTAGGGTCTTAAGTACAGAGACATTGGCCTCAAGTTCTTGTTGTTGGACCAGCCACATCAGAGTCAGTCTGAGAACTTTAGAAATAATATGGATTTGAAGGCACCAGTTCCAAAGATTCAGGTTCAGTCAATCTGAGGCACAGCTTTGCTGTCAGTGTTATTTCTAAGTCTTTCATTTGACCTTAAGATATACCATGTTTGGTAAACAGGTTTTAAATCCATAGGAAACATTAGCTACTTTTTTTCCTATAGTGCTTTTTATGAGAACATGAGGAAATAAGATAATGACACTGATCATGCTTAAATAAATATCCCAGTGTGTTCTTTTTCTTCAAATAAAATATTGTGGTGGCAAAGCATTAGATTCTTAGGAAGATCCAGCTCAACCAAACTTACTTAATATGTCAAAATGTCTTTGGTACTCTCAGGCTGTCCCTTTGTCCACGGTTGCCTAGGTGCCTGTACCAGTCAAGATAAATTAGGTAATACTATGGAAACAGTTTCAAAATCTCAATAGCTTAATACAGCAAAGTTTATTTACTACACATGCTATGTTGGACTATTGCTTTGCTCCACAGTATTTTCTCTAGGGACCAAGCTGACAGAGCAGCCTCTGTCTACAACACTGCTGGTTACTCTGGTAGAGGGGCCAAGAAGACATGGTGAACCACACACAGGCTCTTAAAGCAGAAGCCTAGAGAAGGTCACACAGCTGTGTCTGAATTCCATGGGCAAACACATATAATCCCTCCACAGGGAGGGATATAAAATATTTGAGAATGAGTGCACCACATAATTCTCTTTAGAAAATAAATAATGCTGGTCTTAAACTTATAGAAAACAAGTTATTTTTTTGGTAACTCCCATGTTCCAGGCACCATCTCAACACTGGAATGCAGGTGTAAAGGGAAAACACAAAATCCCTGAACTCTTGGGGCTTTCATAGATGAAAGGGGAAAATAAACATAAATAATTTTCTTTTAAAATAAAACAGGAAAAGGGAATAAGAGTAATAGGAATATTATGAGCTTCATTTAGAGAGAGTGCATAAAGAAGTATCTTTGGATGTTAGGCACAGAATTTAAAGAAGAAAGTAAAGACCATTCATAGACATAGGGGAAGAGACTTTGAGACAGAGAAAGCAATATTAGCAAATGTCCTGTAGCAGGAACATGTGTGGTCTGGTTGAGGAACTAGAAGAGGGCCAGGATATGTAAAAAAAATGGTGAGTTTGTAGAAGGAAGAAAAGAATCAGAAGATGTAAGCAGTACTCTGATTAGATAGAACCATGCAGACCATGGTAAAGACCTTAAAATTTCATGCAGAGAGATGGGAAGCCATTGGAGGATTTTGAGATGGGAAGGGACATGATCATATTTTCATTTTAAGGAAATCCTTCCATCTTCTGTTTGCATATAGACTCCTTGAAGAAATAATAGTAGAAAAGGATGACCAACCAGGAGACAAATGCAGGTCATTAGAGAGAAAGATACTGGTGACTTTGATTATGTTGATGGCAGTAAAAGTGGTAAGGAGTAATTGTTTTGAGGATATATTGTTGATACAGAGCTGACTAGATTTACAAATGGGTTGGATGTAAGTTTCAAGAAAAGATAAGAGACAGGGAAAACTCCTAAAAGGTTGGTCTGAGAAACTGAGTGAATGGAAGCCCACTTACTGAGTTGAGATCATGGAGAAGAACTAGGAAAAGATGAGAAGTTAGTTTTCAGATAAGACAAGTCAGTCTTACTTACAATGAGTACAACTCATTTCATGGAGCCAAGAAGAAAAAGAAGGAAAAGGAGAAGAAGAAGAAGAAGAAGAAGGAAGATAGGAAGGAGTTATAGGGAAGATGAACTTCCAGGATGTAACCCCAGTGATCCACCTGCCATGTCCCACCTGCCTACCCAGTTAATCCACTCAAACCCAGATGTACTGATTAGGTTACAGATCTGATAATGTGATCATCTCACCTCTGAATGTTTCTGCGTTAACACAGGAGCTTTTGGGGGACACCTTGTATTAAAGTCATAAAAACATCTATCTCAGTTATCAGATAGACTGCTATGGTATTAATAGTTCTGGTGTTCAAGTGACCCTTGGGACATTGTTAAGATTCCCATGCTGGAAATTTTATTACAACATATCATTATAATTATTCTATTTTATTTTAGTCATTAATTGCTCACTTGCCTAATTTATAAATTTAAGTTTATCATAGAAGTGTTAGTACAGGAAAAACAGTATCCACAGAGTTCAGTATTATCTGACTTTAGGCACGCACTAGGTATATTGGAACATTATCCCATAGATAAGAGAGCCATTGTCTATATACTTAGAAAATATATATTCTATTTTGTTTTCTTCTAGCACTTTTGAATTTTTTGTTATTCTTTTTATCTTCAGTTTACTTATTATCAACATATATTTTTAAATTTCTTTACTGTGGTAAACACTGATGAAATAAAGAATACATAAACAAACGGACTAGAAGATTTAATATTCTTAAAATAGTTATATTACTCAAAATAATCTACAAATTCAATGCTATTCTCATCCATTTTTTTTTTTACAGAAATCATGTAATTCATATGGAATCACAAAAGAAGAGCAAAACTGGAAGGATTACACTTCCCAATTTAAGTTACTTTACAAAACTACAGAAATAAAAACAGTATGGCAGTGACCTAATATCAGATACACAGACCAAAGGATGTTTATAGACATTTCTCCAAAGAAGATGTAAAAATGGGCAACAGGCATAAAAAATGCTCACCATCACTAATGATCAAAGACATGTAATCTAAAACACTAATTAAAACTGTACATCTGTCTGGGTGACTACTATAAAAAGAAGATAATGAGTATTGATGAGAATGTGGAGAAACTAGAATCCTTGTACGCTATTGATGGAAAAGTCTAGTTGGGAAGCTGCTATGAAGAACAACATGGAGACTACCAAAAAAATTAAAGATGAAACTATCATATGATTCAGGAATACTGCTTTTGATCATCATCCAACACATAGAAATCAGGATCTCAAAGAGATCTTACCATTCCCATACAGAAACACACTAACTGTCTTAGACAAATAGATAAAGAAAACACAATAGGTACATAAATAGAATATTACTCAGCCTTTACAAAGAAGGAAATTCTGCAGAATGCCATAAAATGGACGAATCTTGAGAACATTGTGTCATGTGAAATGTAAGTCACAGAAAAAAATAATGCATGATTTCACTTCTCAGAGGTATTTAAAATAGCCTAATTCATAGAATTATGTGCTACAATAGGGGCTGCCAAAGGCCAGGGGTAGGGGAAAGAATGGGGACTTACTGATCAATGGACATAGAGTTTCAGTTAAGTAAGATGAAGAAATTCTAGAGAGCTACTGTATAGCATTGTGCCTGTAGTTGATAATACTGCATTGCACACTTAAAAATTTAAGAGGGTAGATCTTACATTTGTTGTTCTTGCCACCATAAAATGAAAGTTAGAAAAATATTGAATGAAGAAGTTTAGTCCTTTTTAATGGTTGATTATTCTGACCCATTTTTTACATAGTCCATCACATCTTTACTGATTAGAAATGGCATCTTTTAGTATAAACTACGTCTAACTATCAAAAGTAGACTTGCTTTTCACACACACACTTTTTTGGATACTCTATTCTGTTCCTTTGACCTATTTGTCTATTACTTTTCCATTATTTAGCAGGACTGTTAAGCCCTTTTTGATCATGATGTATATTATTAATGATGTTCTTCATTAAAAGTGCTAATATTTTATTTAGCGTTTTCACATGTAGCTTTAAAAGAAATCTGTGGCATTCTCTTCTTTTAATATCCTGATCTGATTTTGAGAAATCCATGCAAAATACTCTGGGCCTGGGTTTTGACTGAATTTTCCATTTGATCTGTGGTGCTGTTTTTTTAAATTTTGTAAAGCAATCTCATTAATTCATCTTTCTCTAGGAAAGTCATTCATTTTGACTTTTTAAATTACCTTGTGTAAAAATGATCTCTTGTTGTTTTATAATTTTCTGGATTATATAAGCTCTTTTGTCATTCTAATGTTATATTCTTAATTAGGTAATCATGGATTTGTTTATTTTATTGGCAGTTTCAAAAATGCCGTTCTTGACTTACATATTCTACTGTGCTTTTATTTTCTATTTAATTAATTTCTATTTACATGTTTTGAGTCCTTTTCTTACTTTCCTTGGGTGTGTTTTTACATACTTTTTCTCATTTTCATTATTTAGCTCTTTATATTTAATATTTATTTTATTAAGTACTTTAAACCTAGTTTTTATTATTTTATTGTTTTGTGTGTTTTAAATTTTTGAAGCAAAATGACATTGCTCTCTTATTGTCTCTCTCTTTTAGAAGTTTTTTTTTTAAAGTATTATTTTATTGTATTTTTATTGGAAGTTGTAACATTATGGTTTTTGATCTGAAGAATTTATTCTGATTTTATTTTTACTTGAACATATTATCTATTATTGTGGATGAATCTTATGCATTTGAGAAAATCTTTTTGAAAATGCTTACTATTTGTTCAAGTATGCTATTTTTTCCAAATCCTCTATAAAATCATACAAAGTTTTTGACTACCTGTCTTTCTGAGAGAGGTTTGTTAAAGTCTCCCAAGTTAGGATCTTCTCTTGTTGCTGGGCTTGTCCCAGAGCATATGTTCCAAAATATCTATGGAGTGCATTTTCCATGGCTTCCCATAACCTCTGGAAGCAACTCAGATTGCCAGAAGGAGAGAGCTAAGAAGACAATACCCAAAGGTCCTTGATGCAATGCCTGTTGCATTACCTCTTTGCTTCCCTCCCTGAAGCCAGACCAGCAGTTCACTTGGCAAGTCAGATCCTCTCTCTGGAGTAGAGGTAATTAATGAGCAAAGCAGTCTCTGTCTATATGACATTATTTGTAAGATGCCCTTGATGTGATGAAGAAAATTGCTAATTCCCTGGAGAAAGTCTCTGTATACACACTGAGCATTCACTTACTTTCATAAAATACAAATTTGTGAACTGTTAAATGATCAAACGACTTTGACAATAGTACCTCCCTTTCAAGGGAGAAAGTTTGGCCTGTAAAGCAGTTGAAAATGTCATGGCTTCAGAGAAATACCTCCAAAGCAAATTAAAATTAAAGTTTGTTCCAGTTCATGAAATATTATCATATATACTAAATAATTTTGTACTAGTAACATTACTGTAACAAAAGTAAAAGAGTCATAATTATCATCCCAATTCCGATTGATCCACTGAGTACAAGGGATCAGATGTGACTTATTCAAAGACATACAATCCATATATGATAAAGCCAGTATTGAAATAAATTATGATAGCAACTTTGGAGTTATCCAAACTTCATCATAGCAGTATCCTCCAGTCTAGAGACCCAATATCTATGGAAAAATTCTCGTTGGGTTTCAATTCATGCATGCGATGAACTTGTGGAAATGAGGAAGTCCTCAAAATAATTATTTATATTTATTTTAAAAATAAATATTGTTGAATCAATATTAGTTGATTTTAAACAGAAATGTGCTAGATGTCTTCCAGCTGCTCCATTCGCTTTTTCCACCATGCTCTGCACATCAGGGAGTTGACTTAAACAAAACACCATTGGGGTTCTCTGCCCTGTGAGATCTGGAGAGTTGGTCAATAGAAGCACCATTAGGAGACTCAAGGAAGGAAGAGAGTGAGGCCCAGATCTCTGCTCCCCTCATTTCCCCTTTGTTGCTTCTTACAACATGGCCATGTGCCTTCCCTGGGAATTCAGGGAGGAGGGGCCCTCTTCACCCAGTTCTATCTCTTGGTTCCAGTAACAATTTCCTCCCTTGACCCCTCAAGCTTGGACTGATTGGTTCCTGATATTATTTATCCCAAGTACTGTCCCGTACCTATGTTTTCTCTCTATCCTGTCCACATTTTTGTAAATGGTCTCTTTTAAAAATCAACCCTCAAATTATCCATTTTGACTGTGCCATCTGTTTCTTGCAAGGACCCTGACTGATAAAGGAAACAAATGGTTTTTAAAATGTATGGTTTAAGTAAAAAAAGATGGGGTGAAGGGATAAGTTTCCTAACCAAGCCAAAAGCTATACATACACTAACATCTGATTAATATAGTTTTGGAAAGGAGTTGGCTCTTTTAATATATTCTTCATTGGGGATTACACATTTTCTGGACCCAAATCATAATCAGATCCAAAAGAGCACTAATACTTTATATATTGTTAATAAAATTTAACAGTAACAGAAAAAATAAAGAAAAACAACCCTTTCAGTTTCCAAAGCAGAGAGAAAAACTAATGCATTGTTGCTAGTTCACTCTGTTGCCAGGCAAAACTCTTTGCCACACTACCCTGAGAAATCCCTTAGCAGAGTTAGATTCTCCTAATCCTTAGGCAAGCATGGGGTACTGCAAAGGCTCACTTTCCAAAATTCAGTGTAAGACAGTGGGCCTGGTGATTATATGTTGAAGAAGAAATTGAAACAACCCATTTCCAGCAATTTCTGTGCATGGTCTATACTGTATTGTGCATCAGAGTATACATGCACACACACAAAGAAGCAAACCTGCAGAGAAATGGTGTGATTCTCAGAATTCATTCTGGTGCTTGGGGAATAGATGGGAATGGAGGCTATTATGTTCCTTC
Source organism: Sciurus vulgaris (assembly GCF_902686455.1). NCBI lineage: Eukaryota > Metazoa > Chordata > Mammalia > Rodentia > Sciuridae > Sciurus > Sciurus vulgaris. Next base: position 52,602,430 of record NC_136466.1, read on the forward strand.
TGAGCCAGAGCAGGGTGATATGCTGACATGTTTGGTATTTTCTGCCAGTTGGCTACAATTTGGGTGGGTGGGAAAATATACTTCATTCCCATTTCTCCTCCCTAATTCCCTTGCCATGGGTTAATTTTTAATATAATGCCATAAGGAATGTTATCATTCAAAAAATAGAAAGCAATCATAATTGCTTAATCAATATAAATTTCCACTGTCATCATGGAGTGGGGTATCATCCTCCAGTGGATTCATTTTTCTGGTTTTTGCCCAGAAATTAGACTGACCACATTAGTCGCTCTTTTGCATTCAAATAAAAAGAAAATGAAAGCTATATAATGGCTAAAGTAACTGAAAGGTATGAGGTGGAGAAAGGAGATTATGGGTCATTCATTTTAACACTTCCCAGTATTGAAACAAAGTCTCTCTGTTGTTACTGAAGATGAGAAAAATAAAGTGGCCAAAGAGAATCTTAAGTTTTAAAATTTGTGTCCTTGAACAATTATTATGATTTGCATTTTCAGCAATGTATTAGATGGTTCCTCAGACCACAAACTTAGGCCTGTAATCATTCCACAAAATAGCAAAACAGTTTGTACATCAGTCTTTCTAGGTTTAAAACAGGGGGATGAAAGTAAGTCATTAAAAACTAAAATTAATGTTAAATATTAACTATGAAAATAAAATTAACATTTATTTCTTAGGATATCAAACACAGTAGAAAAAATTATATTTTAAATCTAAATTTACATATTAAAAACTATACGGTCCATCAGCAGGATAGTCAACTATAAACTCTCGCCTAGCACTCTCCCCTGTAATACCCATACACACAAAAGCCAAAATAAGAAACAGCTACATCTCAACAAAACTAATTAAAGGAGAATACTGAAGGGCAACAAAGAAGCAAGAGAAACCCAGCAGGGCCACATAGAGAAGGTAAAGAAACTCACTGACTGCCACCCCATCCTCCTGGCCAGGATCAGCTCAGAAAAAGGTAAGAGGATCCAAAGAAAAACCATCACCAACCAAGTCTCCACTAGTGGAGAATCTAGCAGTCATTTCAGACTCTGAGCCCAGAGGGAGTTTCCCAGAGTCCACATGCTGTGTTACCCCCAGAAAAGAAGCCAATGCTGTGCCCTAACTCACCCTCCCCATGCTCCTGCTGCTGTTGTGCTGTGCCATCCTAGGACTGGAGCCTCTCCTAGAATACACCTGCTCTAGGAGTGAGTAGCTCTTGCATCCTGCCATCAAGCACTGCTGTGCCCTGCTCACTGGTACCGTGCCATTCCAGAGCAGAGCTGCTGTTACATCATGTCTTTTTCGGCCAATCTGCAGTGGTCAACCACATCTGAGGATTCAGAACCTTGAGCTACTCAAGTATTTGCCTTCCTGCACAAAAGAAGAGGCTCTGCTGACCCATGTAGCCATGTTTTCCGAGGCACAACGGATGTGGAGCTTCAGCTTCTTGACTCAGGAAATCAGAGCCTTGACTGATTCTGCCTATTTCTGCATTAACAGGAACTTTTGGGGAGCACCTCATATATAAACATAACACCTATCAATAATAAACATGAATGTATGAGTATTAAATTCTCCCCCTAAAAAACAGAGTGGCTGAATGGATTAGTCTTTAAAAAATCCAATTACTGCTTACAAAAGATCCACTTAGGCTAAGAGTGAAAGGATGGAAGAAGATATCTATGGCAAATGGCAACTAAAAGAGAACAGTGGTAGCTATACCTATATCTGATAAAAAGGACTTCAAGGAGAAAACTGTTTACAACGGTCAAAGAAGGTTATTATTTTATGATAAAGGGGTAAATTCATAAGAGACTGTAAGCATTACAAAAACAGACACAAGAAAAGACAGAAAACTTATTTAATAAAATAATTTCTGAAAACTTCCCATGTCTTGGGAGAGAGAGAAGCATTCAGATCCATGAAGCCCAAATGTCCCCAATTTGTTTCAACTTGAAGAGATCCTCTTTGAGGCAAGTTATAATTGAACTGTCAAATAATCAAAGACAAAGAATTCAAAAGGTAGAAACTGAAATGTGTGAATTACATAAGTGAATCCCCATTAAACTTTCTACAGATTTCTTAGAAAAAAAATATTGTAGCTCAGGAGAGAATGGGAGGGTATATTCAAAGTGCTAAAAGAAAAATAAAACTGTAAAGAACACTACACCCAACAAATCCATCCTTTAGAAATGAAACAGAGAAAAGTCTTTCAGTCTTTTCACAGCAAAAGATAAGGGAATTCATTACCACTGGACCTATCTTACTAGAAATTCTTAAGGGAGTTTTTGAGGATGATAATGATGATCAAAAAGTATAAAACTCACTGGAAGAGGTAAATATACAGTCAAATCCAGAGTACTCTACTACTGTAATGGTGGTGTATAAATCCTACATATCTGTGTTATGAAAGTTAAAATTCAAAATAGTCAACAATAAAGCTACAATAATTTAAGGCACAATATAAAAATTTGTAAATCATGTAATTTGTAAGTGCATGAACAGGGATAAAATTCTAGAACTTTTATATGAAACAAGTTGCTATTAGTTTAAAATGATAGATTCTGTTTTGATTAAGTGTCAAAGTTAGCACCAAACAAAACAAACAAAAAACTACATCGGGCATACCAACAAAAAAGAGAAAGCAATCAGCCAGGCACAGTGGTGCACACCTGTCATCCCAGGTACTCCAGAGGCTGAGGCAGGAGGATCATAAGTTCAAGTTCAGCCCAGGAAACTTAGTAAGATCCTGTCTCAAAACAAATTTTTGAAAGGGAGGGTGGGGGATATAGCTTCATGATAAAGTGCCTCTGGTGTTCAGTGTCCAGTAAGAGATAAAGAGAGAGAGAGAGAGAGAAAGGAGCCAAAGCATAGCAGTACAGAAAATTATCAATTCACAAAGGTAGACAATAAAACAGAGAAACAAAGTAGCTAACAAAAAAATTTACAAAATAGCAGTAGTAAGTTCTTTCCTGTCATTATGGATACTTTTTTTTTAATCTCTGTGATCAAAATAACTGAAAAAAAACAACAACAACAAAAAAAACTTAACCAGCAGATAGGGGAAATGCTTATTCTCCATGTCCTTCATTCCAGACTCTGAAAGGGGTATAATGAGTTGGGGTGACATCATATCTGGCTACTTCCTGCTGAGAAGGGATGAAGTTGGGGTTGGAAGGGGAATTCCCTTTCAGAATTCAGGAAGAGGATACAGAGACTCTGGTAGTTGAGGCTGAAGGGGGCTTCAGGGTCACCACAGGATGGCTTTGATGTGTGCCTAGGATGCAGTTTGAATCAAATGGGTCACTTAACTAAGAAGTTGTCTCTGTGTGAAGTTAAGGATACAGGGAAGAAAGGTTATTATGAGGAAGATAAATAGTAAAGGAGATACAAGCGGGAGTAACCAGAAAGTCCACAATTTTAGATCCCCCAATAAGGACCACCAAGAATCAGTCATTTCTTGCCTGCCTTGTTCCAATGGGTTCTGTAGTTATTTAACCTTATCCCTTACCAATCCTGATTGATGGAAGCAACATATTTCTCCAAGGAAGAGGCAGAGACAAACTCGTTTGGCAATAAGGAAATCTAGGCTCCAACAATTTTGCAGGATGACAGACACCAGGAAATCCAATCGATTTTGTAAAGTCAGTACCTAATTGGTGACCTGTTGGATATCCTCAATAACTTGTACTGACAATTTTTATAGTAGTGAGGAGAGGGTTAGTTTGTGGTAAATTGGAGCTGTTGTGATTTAGAAGCTCAGACCTCAGCCAGAGGGAAGCAGGAAGGGGAGAACAAAACACCTGATCCCCACCTGAGCAAATCAACTGACCCCAGGAACTCCCTTACCTGCCTCACCCCCAGTGAGCCAATCAAAATTAACTAACTTGGTGATCCAAGATGGCAGACTAGAGGGTGACTGCATCTCCAGTCGCTCCAGAACCCAGGATTTAAGAAGGGGAGGCACTGAGAGACATAGACTAAAATAGAACCACGGGGTGAGTCTCCCTGACCTGGTGAAGCTCGGCCTGGGCAGCAGGTCTGGATTCGGGCAGCTTATTAGAGTAGGGCAGGGCAGCTAGAGTCTTCTCCAGGCAGCCCTGGGCACTCCAGTGGTGGACTCCTCCCACACCGCCAGCTTCTCGGAGCAGGCCCCCCAGTGAGAGCCTTTCCACACAGAGCTGACTCCAAGCCCTGGAACCAGTAGCGGGCTAGGGACAGCATTCTTTGGAAGTACTGCATTATCAAGTTACTCAAAGACTTCAGGCTACTGAAGGCTGAGAGGTGATACACTGGAAATCTACAGGGACGCTATAAGCAAATAGAGAAATCTGCAATATCACAGAGTACACCGACATCTGACCAATATGAGAAAACAAGGGAAGAAAATATCCCAAACAAACCTAGATACTATATCAATAAAAATCAATGACAGCACAGCAGAAGAAATGTCAGAAAGGGAGTTCAGAAAGTACATAATTAAAACAATCAGGGAAGCAAATGAGGAGATGAAAAAGCAAATGCAGGCATTGAAGGAGGAGATGAAAGAGCAAATGTAGGCATTGAATGATCGCACCAATCAACAGTTAAAAGAGCAAATACGGGAAGCAAGAGATCATTTCTATAAAGAGTTAGAGATACTGAAAAAAACAAACAAACAGAAATCCTTGAAACGAAGGAAACAATAAACCAAGTTAAAAACTCCAGAGAAAGCATAACCAATAGTATAGAACACCTGGAAGACAGAACCTCAGACATTGAAGATAAAATATTTAATCTTGAAAACAAAGTTGACCAAACAGAAAAGATGGTAAGAAATCATGAACAGAATCTACAAGAATTATGGGATATCATGAAAAGGCCAAATTTAAGAATTATTGGGATTGAGGAAGGCATAGACAAACAAACCAAAGGAATGAAAATCTATTCAATGAAATAATATCAGAAAATTTCCCAAATCTGAAGAATGAAATGGAAAACCAAGTACAAGAGGCTTATAGGACTCCAAATATACAAAATTACAACAGACCCACACCAAGGCACATTACTATGAAAATACATAACATACAAAATAAAGACAGAATTTTAAAGGCTGCAAGAGAAAAGAATCAAATTACATTCAGGGAGAACCAATAAGAATATCAGCAGATTTTTCAATCCAGACCCTAAAAGCTAGAAGGGCCTGGAACAACATTTACCAAGCCCTGAAAGAAAATGGATGCCAACCAAGAATTTTATACCCAGCAAAACTTACTTTCAGATTTGACAATGAAATAAGATCCTTCCATGATAAACAAAAGCTAAAGGAATTTACAAAAAGAAAGCCAGCATTACAGAACATTCTCAGCAAAATATTCCATGAGGAAGAGATGAAAAACAAAGATGCAAATCAGCAATGGGAGGAACTAGCCTAAAGGAATAGCCAAATAAAGGAGAAACAAAACCAGGTCAAAAAAACAAAAATGAGTCAAATAACTGGGAATACGAATCATATCACAATAATAACCCTGAGTGTTAATAGCCTGAACTCATCAATCAAAAGACATAGACTGGCAGATTGGATTAAAAAGAAAAATCCAACAACATGCTGCCTGCAAGAGACTCATCTCATAGAAAGAGATACCCATAGACTAAAGGTGAAAGGATGGGAAAAAACATATCATGCACACGGACACAGCAAAAAAGCTGGAGTATCCATCCTCATTTCAGATGATCTGGACTTCAAGCCAAAACTAGTCAGAAGGGATAAAGAAGGGCATTACATACTGCTTAAGGGAAGCATAAATCAGCAAGACATAACAATCATAAACATCTATGCCCCGAACATTGGCTCATCCATGTACATCAAACAAATCCTTCTCAATTCCAGAAATCAAACAGACCACAACACAATAATACTAGGTGATTTTAACACACTGCTCTCACCGCTGGATAGATCGTCCAAACAAAAATTGAATAAAGAAACCATAGATCTCAATAACACAATCAACAATTTAGACTTAACCGACTTATATAGAATATACCATCCAACAAAGAACGAATACACTTTCTTCTCAGCAGCACATGGATCCTTCTCTAAAATAGACCATGTCTTATGCCACAAAGCTACTGTTAGCAAATACAAGAAGATAGAGATACTACCTTGTACTCTATCAGATCATAATGGATTGAAATTAGAAATAAATGACAGAATAAAAAACAGAAACTTCTCCAATACTTGGAGATTAAATAATACACTATTATATGATGAATGGATAACAGAAGACATCAGGAGGGAAATTAAAAAATTCTTAGAAGTAAACGAGAACAAAGATACATCATATCAAAATCTCTGGGACACTATGAAAGCAGGACTTAGAGGAAGATTTATTTCATGGGGCGCATTCAACAAAAGAAGTAGAAATCAACAACTAAACGAATTAAAACTATAGCTCAAAGCCCTAGAAAAAGAAGAACAGACCAACACCAAAAGTAGTAGAAGTCAGGAAATAGTTAAAATCAGAGCCAAAATCAACGAAATTGAAACAAAAGAAACAATCGGAAAAATTAACAAAATAAATAGTTGGTTCTTTGAAAAAATAAACAAAATTGATAGACCCTTAGCCACACTAACAAAGAGAAAGAGGGAGAAAACTCAAATTACTAAAATTCGGAATGAACAAGGAAATATCACAACAGACACGAGTGAAATACAAAACATAATTAGAAGCTATTTTGAAAATCTATACTCCAACAAAACAGAAAACCTCGAAGACATCAACAAGTTTCTAGAGACATATGAATTACCTAAACTGAACGAGGAGGACATACACACCTTAAATAAATCAATTTCAAGCAATGAAATAGAAGAGGTCATCAAAAGCCTACCAACAAAGAAAAGGCCGGGACAAGATGGGTTCTCAGCCGAGTTCTGCAAAACCTTTAAAGAAGAGCTCATTCCAACACTTCTCAAAGTATTCCATAAAATAGAAGAGGAGGGAACCCTCCCAAACTCATTCTATGAAGCCAATATCACCCTGATACCTAAACCAGACAGAGACTCATCAAGGAAAGAAAATTTCAGACCAATATCCTTAAAGAACATCAATGCAAAAATTCTCAACAAAATTTTAGCAAATCGTGTATAAATATATATTAAAAAGATAGTGCACCATGATCAAGTGGGTTTTATCCCAGGGATGCAAGAATGGTTCAACATCTGGAAATCAATAAATGTCATTCACCATATCAACAGACTAAAAGTTAAGAATCACATGATTATTTCAATAGATGCAGAAAAAGCATTTGATAAAATACAGCATCCCTTCATGCTAAAAACACTAGAAAAAATCAGGGTAGTGGGAACATTCCTTAACATTGTAAATGCCATCTAAGCTAAGCCCATGGCCAATATCATTCTAAATGGTGAAAAACTGAAAGCATTCCCCCTAAAAACTGGAACAAGGCAGGGATGCCCTCTTTCACCACTTCTATTCAACATCATTCTTGAGACTCTAGCCAGAGCAATTAGACAAACCAAAGAAATTAAATGGATACAAATTGGAAAAGAAGAATTCAAACTATCTCTGTTTGCTGATGACATGATTATATATTTAGAGGAACCTGGAAATTCCACCAGAAAACTCTTAGAACTCATAAGTGAATTCAGTAAAGTAGCAGGTTACAAGATCAATGCTCATAAATCCAATGCATTTTTATACATAAGTGATAAATCTTCAGAAAGAGAAATTAGGAAAACTACCCCATTCACAATAGCCTCGAAAAAAATAAAATACTTGGGAATCAATCTCACAAAAGAGGTGAAAGACCTCTACAATGAGAACTACAGAACACTAAAGAAAGAAATTAATGAAAACCTTAGAAGATGGAAAGATCTCCCATGTTCTTGGATAGGCAGAATTAATATTGTCAAAATGGCCATACTACCAAAAGTGCTATACAGATTCAATGCAATTCCAATTAAAATCCCAGTGATGTACCTTACAGAAATAGAGCAAGCAATTATGAAATTCATCTGGAAGAATAAGAAACCCAGAATAGCTAAAGCAATTCTCAGTAGAAAGAGGGAAGCATGGGGTATCGCATTACCAGATCTTCAACTCTATTACAAAGCAATAGTAATAAAAACGGCATGGTATTGGTACCAAAATAGACAGGTAGATCAATGGTACAGAATAGAGGACATGGACACAAACCCAAATAAATACAATTTTCTCATACTAGACAGAGGTGCCAAAAATATGCAATGGAGAAAAGATAGCCTCTTCAACAAATGGTGCTGGGAAAACTGGAAATCCATATGCAACAGAATGAAATTAAACCCGTATCTCTCACCCTGCAGAAAACTCAACTCAAAATGGATTAAGGACCTCGGAATCAGACCAGAGACCCTGTATCTTTTAGAAGAAAAAGTAGGTCCAAACCTTCAACTTCTTGGCTTAGGATCAGACTTCCTTAACAGGACTTCCATAGCCCAAGAAATAAAAGCAAGAATCAACCATTGGGGTAGATCCAAACTAAACAGCTTTCTCTCAGCAAAGGAAACTATCAGTAATGTGAAGAGAGAGCCTACAGAGTGGGAGAATATCTTTGCCACTCATACTTCAGATAGAGTGCTAATTTCCAGAATCTATAAAGAACTCAAAAAACTCTACACCAAGAATACAAATAATGCAATCAACAAATGGGTTAAGAAAATTAACAGACACTTCATAGAAGAAGATGTACAAGCAATCAACAGATATATGAAAAAATGTTCAACATCTCTAGTAATAAGAGAAATGCAAATCAAAACTACCCTAAGATTTCATCTCACCCCAATTAGAATGGCAATTATCAAGAACACAAGCAACAATAGGTGTTGGAGAGGATGTGGGGAAAAAGGTACACTCATACATTGCTGGTGGGGTTGCAAATTAGTGCAGCCATTCTGGAAAGCAGTATGGAGATTCTTCAGAAAGCTTGGAATGGAACCACCATTTGACCCAGCTATCCCACTCTTTGGCCTCTACCCAAAGGACTTAAAATCAGCATACTACAGAGATACAGCCACATCAATGTTCATAGCTGCTCAATTCACCATAGCCAGATTGTGGAACCAACCTAGATGCCCTTCAGTTGATGAATGGATAAAGAAACTGTGGCATATATATACAATGGCATATTACTCTGCCATGAAGAATGATAAAATTATGGCATTTGCAGGCAAATGGATGAAATTGGAGAATATCATGCTAAGTGAGATAAGCCAATTTCAAGAAACTAAAGGACGAATGATCTCGCTGATAAGCGGATGAGGACATACAAATGGGCGTAGGAGGGGTTAGCGTTAGGGTTAGGGTTAAGTTTAGCATTAGGGATAAGGAGAGTGGTAAGAATGGAGGATAGAAGGATTGTATAGAGGGAAAAGAGGGGTGGGAGGGGTGGGAGGGGTGGGGGGAAGGGAAAAAAATAACAGGATGAATCAAACAACATTGCCCTATGTAAATTTATGATTTTTAATAAATAAATAAATAAATAAATAGAAAAAAAATTAACTAACTCTTCCCCTAACCTGGTTGTGGGTGCTAAGGCCCTATAAAACCTAGACCCTCATGGTGGCCTGCTACCATTTCCCCTGCCCCCCAAGAATGCATTCCTCCAGTGCTGAATAAAGCATCAGAGGTCCATGAGGTCTCTCTCCATTTTCCTTTTCTTTTTGTATTCTCTTCCATGTGCTTTCAGATTCCTTATATGTATTGTCCTTTTGTTAATTCTCTCCCTAACAAAGGTCAAGCAAGAAATTTTGGCTCTTGTATTAGGGTTCTCTAGAGGAGCAGAATCAACAGGAAGTATGATTATAAAAAGGGGATTTATTAGATTGGCTTACACAACCAGAAGCTGGATAGTCCACAATGGCCATCTGCAGCTGGAGAGCTGGAAGATCCAGCAACTGCACAGTCCAAGATGCAGAAGCCCCAGACAAGAAAGATCAACAGTGCTACCCTACTCCAAGACCAAGGCTTCTGGAAACTTCCTGGAGAATCACTGGCAGAGTCTGCTTTGGAGGAGTGAAGAAGCGAGAGTCCAATATCCTCAGATAATTGAAGCAGCAATTAAGAGCCCATTGGAGAACAGTTAAGTTTGCGTCTGCACCTGCTTCCTTGTTCTTCCAACTTATTCCATCCTATTGGGTGGTGCTGCCCCTGCTCGGGAGGGGCTCCACTTCCGTTCCTATTCCACATTCCAATCATTCCTAGACTCGCCCTCATTGTCACACCCAGAGGCCTCTTAATCATCAGCATCTCTTAATTCCATCAAGTTGACAATTCAAATTAACCATTACATCTCTATATCATTATTAAATAATTTTTTCTAGTGGACACAATTTCTTTGGAAAGAAAAAAAAAAACCAACTTAGGACCAAGTTTACATGGTGCTCATGGTTTCAAAGGTCTCAGTCCATAGATGACCAACTCCATTGTTCTGGGACCGAAGTGAGGCAACACGTCATGGGGGCAAAGCCCAGTGCGGGTAAGCTGCTCTGCTCATGAGGGATTAAAACGCAGAGAGAAGGGTAGGGGAAGAAGAAGGACTACAAGGAAGATGCACCCTTCCAGGACACACCTCAGTGTGCCACATCCTCCAGCCACGCCCCACCTGCCGACAGTTACCATCCAATCAGTTCATTCAAACAAGCATGGACTGATTAGGTTACAACTCTCATGATCTAATCATTTTACCTCTGAATATTTTTGCATTAACAGGAGCTTTTGGGGAGCACCTCATATTCAAACCACTTACCTATCAATAATAAACATGAGTGTACTTGTATTAAATTCTCATACTAAAAACTATAGAGGAGCTGAATGGGTTAGTATTTTTTAAAAAATTCAATTACATGCTGCCTACAAAAGATCCACTTAAGCTAAGAGTGAAAGGATGGAAGAAGATAATCTATGGTAAATGGTAACTGAAAGAGAATAGTGATAGCTCTGCCTATATCTGATAAAATGGACTTCAAGGAGAAAACTGTTTACAAGAGTCAAAGAAGGTTATTATTTTATGATAAAGGGGCAAATTCATCAAGAGGATGTAAACATTGCAAAAACATATATAGCCAACTTTGGGTCATTTAAATAGACAAAACATCTTAACAGACAAGAAAGGAACAATAAATAACAATATAGTAGACAACTTATACACTCACCAGCACATATACTTTAGATAGTGGATAGATCAACCAGACATAAAATTAACCAGAAAATACAGGGCTCAAATTACACTTTTATCCAAATGGATATAAAAGACCTTGCAGAACAAGGTCTCCATCCAACAGTACATTTTCCTCCTGCATACACTGAACATTTTCTAGGATAAATCATGTGTTGAGTTACAAACAAGACTTAACAAATTTGAGAAAATTGAAATCATATCAAGTATTGTTTCAGATCACAATCCTAGGAAACTAGAAATCAATAACATAAGGAACCTTGGGAAATTCACAAATATGTGAAAATTAAACAGCATGTTCCTGATAAACCAGTGGGTGAAAGAAGAAATAAAAAAGGAAATTTGAAGATATCATGAGAAATATAAAAACAGGATGCAACAAAAGCGGTTCTGAAATTGACATTTACAGCAATAAGCACCTATATTTTAAAAGGAAGGGGAATTCCAAATAAATAGCTTAACAATTGTGCCTCAAGAAACTAAAAAAAAAGAAGAACAAAATAAAGACTAGCAGAAGAAAGGCATAATAAAAATAAAAATAAATAAAAGAATATATAAGAACCAAATAAAAATATCAATAAGAGTAGTTTTAAATAAAATTAACAAGCCATTAGTCAAATAAGACATGATTAAAGAATCAAACAAATTTTTAAAAATGCAAGTGAAGAAATTGTGGCAGATACTTCAGATATAAAAAAGAACCATAAGGAATTATTATGAATAATTACATGCCAACAAGTTGGGTAATCTATAGGAAATGGATAAGTTTTTAAATATTTCTAAATTTGTTCTAATTAGTTATACATGACAGAATGAATTTTGACACAGCTTACATAAATGGAGTATAACTTCTCATTTTTCTGGTTGTACCTGATGTAGAATTATGCAGGTCATGTAATCATGCACGTAGGGTAATAATATCCGATTCATTCTACTATCATTCCTAACCCTGTATCCCCTCCCTTCCCTTCACTCCCCTCTGTATAATCCAAAGCACTTGTATTCTTCCCTAGCACCTGACTCCTTATTGTGAATTAACATCCACATTTCAGAGAAGGAAATGGATTTTTTTTTTTTTAAGAAAAACAAACTACCATGATTGAGTCAGGAAGAAAGAGAAACCCTGAACAAACTAATAACAAATAGAGAAGTGAAAAAAGTAGTTAAAATCCTCCTAAGGAAGAAAAGTCTAAGACAAGATCACCTCACAACCGAAGAACCATTAATAAAAATACTTATATTCAAGAGTAATTAATAGAAATACTTCTCAAATTCTTCCAAAAACATAGAGCAGGAGGAGTATTTCCAAACTCAATTTATGTGGCCAACATCATCTTGATTATCTAAACTAAAGATATCACAAGAAAATAAAACCTGCAAGGCAATTTCTCTGAGAAACATTGATGGGAAAATAATAAAAATATTAGCACAATAAATCAAACAACACATGAAAAAAGATTATTTTTACATGAAGATTAAGCGGGATTCATCCATGGCATGTAAAGCTGGTTTAATATATTCAAATCAATCAGTGTAAAACATCACATTAGCAGACAAAGTCAAAAACCACAGGCTTTTATCAATTAGTATAAAATAAGCATTCAACAAGATTAAAAATTCTTTCTAGATAAAAACTCTTAACATTTTAGTTGTGGAAGTAAATTTGCTGTAGATAATAAAGGCCATTTATGAAAAGCCCACAGCTAACAGCAAAATCAATGGAGCAAAGTTGAAAGCTTTTCCTCTAAGATCTGGCATAAGACAAGGGTGACCACTTTTGCCACTTCTGTTCAACATAATGCTGAAAGTACTGTCAAAAGCAATTAGACAAGAAAAAGAAACAAAAAAAAAAAGCCTAAATCAGAAGGAAAGAAGTAAAATTATTTGTATTTGTAAATGACATGATCCTATATGTAGTGAACTCTAAAGACCCCACCAAAAAAAAAAAAAAAAAAAAAAGGAAGAAGAAGGAAAAGAGACTATTATAAGATCTAATAAATAAATTCAGAAAATTTACAGGACATAAAAATCAACATTCAAAAATTTATGTCATTTCTGTGCACACACAACCTAGCTGAAGAACTTAAGAAAACAATCAAATTTATAATAGCATCTAAACAAGTAAAATACAATAGACATGGTTAACAATGTAGGAAGAAGTATACTTATGCTTGTAATTCAATTTGAAATGCACCACAAATAAGATATACTGATAGATAGAGGGATGGATAGATAGATGGACATACATTATATTATGTTGAATAAAATGTTGAGGGAGTCAATGTTGCAGGTGCAGTGCCTATAATCCCAGGAACTCGGGAAGCTGAGGCAGGACAATCACAAGTTCAAAGCCAGGCTCAGGAACTTAGTGAGGCCATAAGCAATTTAGCAAGATCCTGTCTAAAAATTTTTTTAAAAAAGGCTAGGGATATGGTTCAGTGACTAAGTGACCCTGGGTTCAATCCCTGATACCAAAAATAATAATAATAATAATAATAATAATAAGGAAAGAAAGAAAGAGGAGTCAATGCTATATGTTTGAATACCTTCATATAAAAATGTTGATGGTAATAAGTAGAAAAAAGTAAAATATATAGGAATAAATTTAACCAAGTAAATGAAAGACCTGTATACTGAAAAATAAATAACACTGGTGAACAAAATTTAAGAAGACACAAATTAAGGGAAAGATATTCCATTCTTGAGACTAAAAGAATTTAAAGTGTTAAACTGTACTTTAAAGTACATATATTATACATTGTAATGGTTAATTAGAATTGTAAACTTGATTGGATTAAGAGATGCTGATGATTAGTAGGCCTCTGGATGTGTCAATGAGGGAAAGTCTAGGAAAGATTGGAATGTGGGATAGGAACTGAAGTGGAGCCCCTCCCTAAGCATGGGCAGCACCGCCCAGTAGGATAAAAGTTGGAAGAACAAGGAAGCAGGTGCAGGTGCAAGCTCCCATCTTCTTGAATGGTTCTTGATTGCTGTTTCAATCATCTGAACTCTCATTTCACTCTTCCAAAAGCAGACTCTGCCAGTGATTCTCCAGGGAGTTTCCAGAAGCCTTGGTCTTGGACTAGGGTAGCACTGTTGATCTTTCTTGTTCTGGAGCTTCTGGATCTTGCACTGAGCAGTTGCTGGTTCTTCCAGCTCTCGAGCAGCAGATAGCCATTATGGACTATCCAGCTTCTTGTTGTGTAAGCCAATCTAATAAATCCCCTTTATATAATCATACTTCCTGTTGATTCTGTTCCTCTAGAGAACACTTATACATACTAATACATATATACATATATATATATATCGTGTGTGTATATAAATATATACATGCATATATGTATAATATATATGTAACATATATGTAGAATATATATATATATATATTCTATGCAATCTTTCTCAAAATCTCAATGGCATTCATCACAAAAAAGAAAAAAAAATCCTAAAATTCCTGTGGAACCACAGAAAACTCTGAATAGCCAAAGCAAGTCTGAGGGGGAAAATGTTGAAGGTCTCATACTTCCCTATTTGTAATTATATTACAAAGACATAGTAATCAGAACAATATGATACCGGCATAAAAATAGACGCAAAAACAAATGGAATACAATAGAGAGCAGAGAACTAAATCTGAACACATACACCCAACTACTTTTAACAAGGGCACCAAAAAGACACAATGTGGAAAGGATAATCTCTTCATTAAATGGTACTTGGAAAACTGGATAGCCACATGCAAAAGAATGAAATTGGGCCCTTATACTATACACACAAATTGACTCATAATGAATAAAAGCCCACATATAATATCACACAGTATAAAATTCATAGAATAGAGCATGGGGGGAAGTTCATGGATATTGACATTTGCAATTTTTTTGCAGGGAGGATATAACACAAAAAGCTCAGGCTACAAAAGCAAAAATAAGGTAATGGTACTACATTATGCTAAAAAGCTTTTGCACAGTAAAATAAATAATTAAAATAAAACAGTATCCTAGAGATTGGGAAAAATATTTGCAAGCTGTATATCTGATAAGCAATTAGTATCCAAATTTGTAAAGAACTCATATAACTCAATAGTAGAAAAACAAATAATGATTAAAAATGGGCAAAAGATGTGAACAGACATTTCTGCAAAAAAGATATAAAAATTACCAACAAGTACTGAAAGTGTGCTCATCAGGAAAATGCAAAATAAAACCACTATGAATTAATATATCACATCCATTAAGATAGTTACTATTAAGAAATCAAAAGACAAATAGCAAGAGTATGGAGAAAAGAGAACTCTAGTATATTGTTGGTGGAATATAGATTAGTACAACCCTTATGGAAAACAGTATGAAGGTTTCTAAAGCAATTTAAACCATACGTCTTATTCTGGGCATATGCCCAAATAAAATAAAATCACCACCTTGTAAAGATACCCAAACTCCTACATTCATTGCAGCATTTTTCACAGTAACCAATATATGGGAAGAAATAAAACATCCAACAATGGAAGAATGGATAAAGAAAATGTGGTACATATATATAATGGAATATTATTCAACCCTTATAAAGAATAATATCTTGCCATTTGGTACAACATGAAGAGACTGGAGGAAATTGTGTTAAATAAAATAATCCAGGCACTGAAAAAAAAATATTGCATGATATCTCTTAAATGCAAAATGAAAAAAAATATACAGAGATAGAAAACAAAAGAGTAATTACCAGGGTAAGAGGGAAATGGGAGGCGTTGGTAAGAAGTAAAAGCAGTAGATATATAAAACAGACAAGTCCAGAGATCTAAAATACAACACGAATAACATAGGTAACGAAAATATACTGTACACAGTATTTGTGCTAATGCATACACTTAGTTGCTCTTACAGAAAAACAGAAAATCAGAAAAAATAGATAATTGTGTGATGGTGGATATTTGAATTTGCTTCACTGTGCTAACATTTTTATTATCTATCTATATCTCATAATATCATTCTGTACCTTAAATATATACAATAAAAATTTTTTTAAAAAGATCCATAGGTCTAAACACAGCTTAAACTATAACCACAATTGCTTTTTGAACCTAATTCAGTCTGTAGCATTTTTCCAAATGTCAGAGAAAACAGTAGAGAAAGGAAGCATGAAAAAAGAAAAGAGTTATGCAAAAAGACTAAAAATGTTGGCTTGATGATAAAAGTAAATGACAGGGGTTGGGGTTGCAGCTCAGTGGTGGAGTGCCTGCTTTGCATGTGTGAGGCACAGGGTTCCATCCTCAGCACCACATAAAAATAAATAAATAAAATAGAGGCATGCTGCCCGTCTACAACCAAACAATAAAAAAATACTAAAAATTAAATTAAATTTAAAAATGTAAATGACAGTGATCTTCTAAATAAACAGAACAATAGTAGAAAACTTTATATTATTATCAGACAGAGTAGAATTCAAGCATGCTAAGTCACCTGAGACAGGTTAAAATCTACAAAGAAATTATAATTGTTAAAATACCTCATAAAATTTATAATACTTTATAAAATTATTATAAAATTTCTTAGGTAATTATAAAAACTTACTATGAATAAAATATAAATTATAGAACATAAAGGATAAATTTATAAGACCATCACAATAGTAAAAGGCAATACTTCACTTTCTTCTCAATTAAAAAGACAAAATTTAGCCCAACATACAGATTTGAATAGTAATGTGTGTGACAGTAACATATCAAATATCAAACCCTAGAAACAAAGAAATGAATTTTTTTTCCAGAACCCATCCATATTCACAGATATTTCTCATATTTTTTTAAATATAAAAGTAAAAGATCCACAAAGTAGAAATACTATAAGTAGCATTCTTTGTAAAAAAATGCATTAAATGCTGGAATCAAATAAGAAAATTAGAAACTTTTTTTTTTTTGAATAATGGGGAATGAACCCAGTCTTGAACAAATGAACTAGATTCCCAGTCTGAAAGTTTCTTTATCAAACAAATTTATTAAATAAATAACCGAAATCATAATTACAGAATTACTTAAAAATAATAGTGAGGTTCCACAGTTTAGCTATTGTAAATTGAGCTGCTACAAACATTGATGTGGCTGTGTCACTGTAGTATGCTGATTTTAAGTCCTTTGAGTATAAACCAAGGAGTTGGATAGATGGATCAAATGGTGGTTCCATTCCAAGTTTTCTGAGGAATCTCCATACTGTTTTCCATAATAGTTTCATTCAACAGATGAAAGGATGAAGAAAATGTAGTATATATACACAATGGAATATTACTCAGCCTTAAAGAAGAATGATGATGGCATTTGCATGTAAGTGGATGGAAATGGAGAATAGCATGCTAAGTAAAATAAGCGAATCCCAAAGAACCAAAGGACAAATGTTTTCTCTGATATGCAGATGCTAATTCACAATGGTGGGGGGGCTAGAGAAGAATAGAGGTACATTGGATTAGGTAGAGGGGACTGAAGGGAGGGGAGTGAGTACAGGGGGAGGAAGATAGTAGAATGAATCAGACATTATTACCCGATGTATATATATGATTACACTACTGGTGTGAGTGTACATCATGTGCAACCAGAAGAATGAGAAGTTATACTCCATATAAGTATGATGTATCAAAATGTGGGGTATGGGGATAGGAGGGATAGTAGAATGAATCAGACATTATTACCCTATGTGCATATACAACTATATGACTGGTGGGATCATGCACAACCAGAAGACTGAGAAATTATACTCCATTATATATGATGTATCAAAGTGAATTCTACTGTCACGTATAACTAATTAAAGCAAATAATTAATTTTTTAAAAAAATGCATTCTACTGTCATGTATAACTAATTAGAACAAATAAAAAATAATAGGGTGAAAATTTTCAACCTTATAGATTTATATCACTAAAAAGAAAGAGTGGCTATAAGAGAATAAAATGCTCCTTATTAAACTAGAAAAATGAATACCAAAATAAACGTAAGAAAAACAGAAGAAACTATTTTTATAAAATAAGAAGAACTCCAAAAAGAGAACAATGATAGAAATTATAAATGAATGAAAGACCTGACTCTGTGGGGCTAAATATAAGACACAATTAATAGATCATTTACAAATACTAAATACAAGAGAAAAAAAGGGTAAAGAAACACAAGTGCATAAAAAACATGAAAAGAATGACTGCAGATGATGAGAAAATCATATGAAAATATGTGTACAATTTATATCAATTGCTTTTCAAACTTAGTTTTTTCCCAAGAAATAAGTAGAATATAAACTGTGGGAGAAATTGTGAATGTTACAAAATTTTTCAAAAGCTTCTGATCTAGAAGGTGTCTTCAGCAATATTTTTCATTCTTCCAAGAAAAAGATTACTCCAATATGATTTAAATTTGTTCCAGAGCAACACAAAATAAGGAATTTTCTTCAAATTCTTTTATAATACTAACATGTGTGATAGTAACAGCCAACAGATTTCCACTCTCCCTGCCTTTTCTTTTTCTTTCTTCTCTTCCTCTCTCTCTCTCTCTCTCTCTCTCTCTCTCTCTCTCTCCCCCCCCCCCCATCAATAAGTTCTAAATGATATACTAACAAAGATACTTTAGCAGTAGTTTAAAAGAATACTATACAACTAACTGGGATTCGCTTGGAGACTGTATCCAATTTATATTTGAAAATCCATTAGATTTTTATTTATTTAGTTAGTTTTTTAATTGAATCACAGAAGATGCTAAAAGGTATTTGATTAAACTCAAGGCCTATTTCTGATTTTTAAAAACAATTATTTTGAATCTAAAAGACATAAAATATAATTTAATAAATGAAAATATACATCATATTCTTGGTTACCAAAACACCAACATTTTAGACTGTTTGTTTATTAATTTCCCTCAAAGTAATCAATATTACCTATGCACCTTTATTCATGATTAGAGTAAGATTTCTTTTTGAGATTATCAATTATTCTAAAATCAATATAAAACATAGATTGATTAAAACATCAAGAAAGTTTGTAAAAACTTTAAAGGAAATGTAAGCAATATTTGTTCTACTAGGTATTAAAACATATAAATTATAATATCTAAGACAAAACTGCCACCAAAGAAAGGCACAGAAACAGTTTGAAGTGAAACAGAATAAAGTAGTCAGAAATAGACCCACAGATATGTGGTAGTTAAGTATATGAGAAAGATGGCATTTTAAATTGGTGAGAAGAAAAATTGAATTTCCAATAAATAACATTAGGATTGCTGGCTAGACATTTGGGGGAAAGAAACCTGAATCCTTTATGGGAAAATAACTTCCAGATGGATCAAAGATTTAAATGTGTAGGAATAAAATAATAAAAGGAAGGGAAATAAGAAAGAAGCTATCAAATACTAGAAGGAAATAAGGGGAAATAACTTGATGATCTTAAAATGAGTAAGTCTTTCTAAGCAGTATAAGAAATTAAGTATCCATAATGGGATGTTGATTAGTCTTATTACATAATAATAATAATAATATAAAATTATAAATCATAAAATGAACTTTCAAAGTCCCCAAACAAAAAAAATGAGATATATATAATATATATTTCATATATATAATATATATAAAAGAATTATATACTTAGTATATAAAGACTTCTAGCATATCAATGAGACAAAGACAACACTCCAACAGAGAAATGAGTGCAGAAAATAGCAGACAGATCAAAAATGAAGAGAAAAGGATTGAAAAACATGTAGAAAAGACATTTACTCTCGCTAACTTAGCAAGGGGAAGACATTGTAAGTTATTTTTCACTCATGAAATTAGCACAGATTTATGTGACTGTAAGGATCACAAAACACTAAGTCTTTTATTAGTGGGAATACAGTTCTATATAAGATTTCAGGAGGCTGTGTGGCATGTGTATAAAATACTAAATTAGACATTTTTTGACCTACAATTCCACTTTTAGAAATTTAACCAGAATAGTTAATTTTACAGGTTAAATGGATATATAGATGAGAATTTTCTTGAGTATATTTAAACAACCTATAGGTGTTCCTCAGTATGGAACTGAGTCAATATATTATGGTACAAATTAATGAAACAGCATATAACTAATAAAGTAATATTCCAGATTTGATTATAATTACTCAGAAAGATGCTCTTGACAAATTTTGGTTGAGGAAAGTAAGTAAAAATTAGTAGATAGCCCATGTAAATGTAATGAATTGATCTTTCACAAAGAGCAAAGGCAATGCAGTGGACCAAAAATGGTCTAATGGTCTTTTTTCAACCAGTGGTGCTAGAACAACTGGACATCCACAGGCAAAAAAAAAAAGAAAAAAAAAAATTAGATGCAGACCTTACAGTCTTTGCAAAAATTAACTTAAAATGGATCACAGACCTAAATGTAAAATGTAAGACTATAAAAATTCTAGAAGATATAATAGGAGAAAATCTAGGTGACGTTGGATGTGGTGGTGACTTTTTAGTTATGACACCTAAGGGATGATCCATGAAAAAGTGAACTGATAAGTTGGATTTCATTGAATTAAAAAGTTCTGCTTTTTGAAAAACACTGTAAAGAGACAGAAAAGACAAAATATAGACTGGAAGAAAATATTGGTAAAAGACATCTGATAAAGAACAGTTACCTAAAATATGTTAAGAACTCTTAAAACTCAACAATAAGAAAATAAACTGATTTAAAAATGAGCCAAAGACATTAACAGATACCTCTCCCACATACAAAGAGATGCTCTGCATCATAAGTCATTAGGAAAATGTAAATTAAAAAGCAAGAACTACCAAAATCCAGAACCCTGACACCACCAAATGCTGGTAAGGAGATAGAGAAATGGGGATTCTCATTCATTGCGAGTGAGAAAGCACAATGGAGCAGCCACTTTGGAAGATAGTTTGGCAGATTTTTATAAAAGTGAACATATTTTCACCATCTGATCCAGTAACCACGCTCCTTAGTTTTTACCAAAATGAGCTGAAAACTTATGTACATGTAAAAACCTGCATACAGATGTTTATAGCAGATATTTTTCTTGTTCCAGAACCAAAGATGGCTCAGTTAAACTTTGAATCACAGTGGGATTGTGTGGAAAATCCTTTACTATGTAAGATTTTGACAAGGTGCTCTGTCAAGGGCAAATTCAAGAGCCGTGGGGTTTTACCTTATTGTTATCTACCAGTATGATTTGTTGGGCAAAAGGAGCAAGGTGGTAAATACTTCTCTTGGAGAAAAAGCATCTTCAAATTTAGAGTCCCAGATTCCCACCCGGACAAAACAGTGACTCTTCTCCTTGTTGTGGGTCTATGAGACCTTAGGCAGTAGGCACTGCCGAACCCTAATTTTAACACCAATAATGTCTGAAGGTCTAAGTCATTTAATCTGTCAAAGGTCTCTTTTTCTTTTCTGTCTTTCTTTTTTTTTTCTTCTTTCTTATTTTTTTCTTTGTGACTGCATATGAATTCACTTTGGATTACAAACATTTTTAATGATTTTTATGTTTTTAAGTTTCATATGCCCTCTCCAACTCCAGGCCCTTTGCCAGTCACTCTTGGCTCTGCTAAGATGAATGGAATTTAGAAACCAAGGTTAAAAACAAGAATTTGTTTTGTTTAAGAGAAGGAGGGGGAGAGAGAGGCAGAGAGAAGAGGAGGAGGAGGAGAAGGAGGAGGAGGAAGAGGAGGGGGGGGGAGGGGAAGGGGAGGGGAGAAAAGAGGAAATTGTGTATGTGCATGTGTGTGTGTGTGTGTACACGTGTGCCCTCCCGTGCATGTGTAAGAAAGAAACAAATTACTTTGTGTCTCCATTTGTTTGAGTGCCTTTCTTTCAGCTTGTCCCAGGTGCCAACATTGCAGCAATCCCACAGTGGTAGGTAGCTCTGCTCTCATTTGTACCTGGGTACAAGCATCTCACTGGCCTTGAGTTTTTGGCTGTGTTTAGATGTGAGTTGCCTACTGGGCGAGCCATGATGTTATCTCCCTTGAACCCTTGTTGCCTATATCCTGACTGTATGCCCAGGCTACCTTATCCTTAGGAGCAGGCTTAACTGAACTTTCAGACTGCACTCAGCATCTTCAAGTACCTAACTCTTCTTTCAGACTGTATTCAGTACCTATAACTATTTCTTCTCTGACTCATATTGATGCCAACTAGCTAGGTATATTTTACATTCTTATTTGTTTGGCTGTACCTCTGTGAAAGTTGCTGACACTTGCAAAGAAGACAGAGTAGTATCATAGCAGGGACATTTATAAAAATAAAAATGTTGATTGATGAAGAAAAGTAGCATGATAGCTTACATTTAATTTTGTCAGAGACATAGAGCTCTGGTAATGAGAAACATACCCTTTTGGAGGCATCTGCATAGTATACAAATTTTTTTCTTTTGCAAAATAATGACATTTGTTTTATTTTTGATATTGGATATTCTATTGAACATTGGCGCAGATAGCCAAAGCCCTAAGGTATAGTTATAGCTATTAGCCTTGCCACATTGATGATAAGGAAAGAGACCTTCCGATACCTTCCTGTGGCTTGGCAATTTCCATTCTACTTTCTTCTCTTGGCCTCAGACCTTACTAGCATTGTAGAGCTAATGCCTATAGCACTGTCTATGAACAGAAAATACAATCTTTTATATACATGTGATTATGTTTTAAATGTATAAGAAGAAAATTGTGCTTTAAGTTCATTGATTTGGGGATACGAAGTTTAAGCTGTGGAAGAAAAAGAACTCAAATATGGTTTGAATAATCATTTATTCTAGAGCATCTGGCAAACATAAACGTGGAAATATGGAAGAACCTCCATGTTAACAATGGCCACTTTCCAAAGAACAGTAAGGGACATATATTTAAAAACAACAACAAAAGCTCAAACCACAATCATCTGCCACAGAAGTTAATGGCTGCAGGAATCACAAAGAACCATGATAGTAAGTGAAAGGTTATGCCTTTAAGTCCTGCCAGTGAAAATCGATTTAATTAAATGAGGGTTCAATTATAAAAGTAAAGATGATTTTCACTTCTATTTTTAATTTTATGGATGAAAAGTGAGCATTGGAAATATGAAAGAACCAAATAAATTCATCAAATAAGAACAACTTAAACTCCTTTTCTAATCCTGGTTTGTGGAAGAGTCGAGCAGAGAATCATTTGGCAGGAAATAGATAAATATAAGCAAACTGCAAGTCCTTAAGTGGCAAAATGCATGATGAAGACAGGCTGAAAGAGTCTGAGTTGATAAACATGGAGGCAATTATTTTTCTTATTTATTAGTTTCTAAAGCACATCTTGCTGAGTACAAGGTACTGGGCTGGGAAACAGAAAGACCATTAAATTCCAAAGTGGTGATATTCTGAATGTTGAAGACATGCAGAGAGGTATTTGTAGTTCCTTCAGAAGAGAAAGTATCGTGGGCATGGAAGAGTTTAACTAGCTGAGGATGGCAATTCTAAAATGCATGCTATGCCAGGTGCCAGGAAGGCAGTGATATGTTGAATCTGAATAAAGAATGCAGGCTAAAGCCCTGGAACTCATTAAGGCATTTAGAGATTTACCATTATTCTTGTAGTTTTTAAGCTTTTGTTATGGGTGAAGGATGTTGGAGGGGAAGGAGGAGGAAGAAGAAAAAGCGTTATATTAAGAGAAGCATCACCATGGTGAAGCAAAAACTGGTTAAATTGATTCAGAGCAACTCAGTGGGAGGTCTAAATCATATTTCTTTACATTTTATAACAAATCCAAAATGATGTTGGTCTTTTCCCCTAAACTGGCAACTTCATGCGGCTATGTTCATCTATATCCAGTCTGAGTGAGCAGAAACACAAACCAAAAAACTAAAGAAAAAATATTTGTCTATTTCTAGGACATTTTAAAGCTAATTTATTTTAAATTATATCATCATTAAGGAAGATTATTTAAACAGAGGAATAGTCTGCTTTTCAAAAATCTGACCCTGGGACTAGAATTAGCATCTAAGCCCTTGAATTTAAACCATTCCAAATTTCGGATCCAATTGTATTAACCTTTCTACCAGTTTTCCTGCTCAGTTTAATCTGATAGTCCCCAGAGATGGGCTTTGAAGGAATTCCGGAGCTATTGGGGAAGGAAGTGGTTAAGAAGGAAGAAGCACACTTTGCAGAGTGTCTTAGCAACCAGTGACCCTCCCCAAAGCCAGAGTAGACCAAGTCAAAATGTTGCTACATCTGACAGTATTTAGATGTGTCAAAAGATTTATCAGCTCTGAAACACTTGATAACCCCTCTGTAAGTTCCCTCAAAGAGAATATTTTATTAATTGATTATTTGGAGAGGCAAGTTTTGTGTTTGGAATTCATGTGTGGTTGGAGGGATAAATGAGACATGGTCTTGGATTTCAGGGAGAGACGTACCTCGCATTTGCCAGGTCCTGTCAAGAGTACAAATGAAAGCCCATATACTAATGTCTAAATATTTAAAAGCTATAAATGTTCTTTTAAAACCAAAATTATTTAAGTAAAGCAGAAAATGTTTAAGTTTTGAAAGCAATGAAATGTCACTAAGTACTTCTATGAAAATAAAACTATTTGCATTTCTAGCATTGAATATCTTTTTTTATTGCTAATGTAAAGATTTAGTAACATGCTCCATGCATGTTATGTCTAGTCATACATACAGTAAAATTTCTTAATATTTCAAAATATACTTCAGCTACTACTGTGTGAGACTGTCATGAATATCATCTCTAGAACCACAAAGCAGAACACAAAGAAAAGCAAGAACAGAGAATCTTGGCACTACAGAGGAATGATTTTTTGCAAAATTCTATTGCATTCATGCTGTATAATAAGTACTTGATAGTTAATAATTTTGTCTTTGCTCTTCCCTATAGACCTCTGCCCAATTTGATTTAGAAGATCATTTTCTTCTGATCTAGGCAGTGGACAGCCTACATCTCACAACATTAAAGTGCGATCATCATTGTTTTCAGGCCACCAGACAGGAAGTATGAACAAGGGACATGAATGGTTTATGTCTTTATTCACTGTTGGGATGACAGGCAACACTGCTAATGTTCAGGGTATCCATACTAGTGACTAAGTGCTCATGTCTTCTTTAGTAAATTTAACAACTATGTGTTTGAGATATTTGGGGCTCATGAAAACATGTATCCTGGCTCATGGACCCCTGTCACCTAAGCCAAGGATGGTAGTGTCATAGTGATTTTATTAAAAGGGACATAGACTTATAAAGAAGAAATTCCAGGAGTAGACTGAATGAATGCTCTGATAGGAACTTAATAATAACACCCTACTTCTTTTGGCCTCCTATGAGCCACTCCTACAAGTGGTTTGTATACATTATTTCATTTGAACTTCACAAAAGAATAACAAGTGAAGATTCCAAAATACAGCCTATAGGCATAGAAATATTTGGTAGCTTACTCAAGTATGTGAATGTCAGTCAGAGACATTGTTATTCAGGTGTCTGCTGGACATAACAGTTTGTCTAATGTTATTTTAGAGTTTTAGAATATATGCTCATAGAAGGCATTGGTATTTTTTTTTCATGATCATAATGCTCTTGTCAGATTTTGAATTCTTGATCAAAAAAACAAAAACCTCAGCAGCATGTGAGGTGCCCTTGTGTGTGTGTGTGTGTGTGAGTGTGCATGTGTGTGTGTGTGTGCATGCATGCTTGCCTTTATAAATAAAAGAACTAAGTAAAATGTTCATGGAAATGCCAAGAGCCAAGAAAGCCATAGCATTATTACAGAAGAACAAAGTTGGAAGATTCACACGAGTAAATATCAAGGTATATCATAAATCCACAATTATTAAAATAATATGATAGTTCAGAAAAAGAGAAAGAATCAAGAGAACATTGTAGAGAATTCAAAACAGGCACAGACTCAAAAGGATCTTTTGATTGCTTGTAGATCTTCTTCTGTGAAGTGTCTGCTCAGTTCCTTAGCCCATTTATTGACAGAGTTATTTATATTCTTGATGTAAAGTTTTTTGAGTTCTTTATAGATTCTGGAAATTAGTGCTCTATTGAAGTGTGTGTGTGGCCAAGATTTTCTCCTACTCTGTAGGCTCTCTCTTCACATCATTGATAGTTTCCTTTGCTGAGAAAAAGCTTTTTAGTTTGAATCTATCCAAATTATTGATTCCTGCTTTTATTTCTTGTGCTTTGGGAATCACGTTAAGGAAGTCTGGTCCTAAGCTGACATGTTGAAGACAGACACTTCACAGAAGAAGATCTACACACAAACAACAGATACATGAAAAAATGCTCAACATCTCTAGTAATAAGAGAAATGCAAATCAAAACTACCCTAAGATTCCATCTCACCCCAATTAGAATGGCAATTATCAAGAATACAAGCAACAATAGGTGTTGCTGAGGATGTGGGGGAAAAGGTACACTCATACATTGTTGGTGGGGTTGCAAATTACTGCAGCCATTCTGGAAAGCAGTGTGGAGATTCCTTAGAAAACTTGGAATGGACCCACCATTTGACCCAGCTATCCCACTCCTTGGCTTATACTCAAAGGACTTAAAATCAGCATACTACAGTGATGCAGTCACATCAGTATTCATTGCTGCTCAATTCACAATAGCTAGATTGTGGAACCAACCTAGATGCCCTTCAATTGATGAATGGATAAAGAAACTGTGGTATATATACACAATGGAATATTACTCAGCCATAAAGAAGAATAAAATTATGGCATTTGCAGGTAAATGGATGTAGTTGGAGAATATCATGCTAAGTGAGATAAACCAATCCCAAAAAACACCAAAGGCCAAATGATCTCTCTGATAAGCAGATGATGATACATAATGGGGGGTGGGAGGGAGGCAAGAATGGAGTAAGGATGGATTGTATAGAGGAAAAAGAGGGGTGGGGAAAGGGTGGGGGGAAGGAAAATAACAGAATGAGACAAACATCATTACCCTATGTACATGTATGATTACACAAATGGTGCTACTCTACTTTGTGTACAACCAGAGAAACAACAGTCGTACCCCATTTGTGTACAATGAATCAAAATGCATAAGTAAAAATAAATTTAAAAAAATTTTTAAAAAGGATCTTTGATTTATAGAAAATATGATATTTTTTAGAGGTGGGGAAATAGCAGTCTTATCAATAAATGATTATGGGTCAATTGAACATCTATATATTAAAATAAATGAAATTTGATTCTTGACTTGCGATATACCCAAACATCAATTCCAGGTGAATTATAGATCTAAATACACAAGACAAGATATAGTGTTCCTAGAAGGTAGTATGGAACATACCTTTCTAACATTGAAGATTGAATAGATATTTTTTAGAATAACATAAAAAGCACTAAGCATAAATAAAAGATCTATAAATTGAACTGCTTCAAAATATAGTTCCATTTATCCAAAGATGTCATTAAGAAAATGAAAAGTTTAGCTGGAATATGGCAGATTTGCAAGTTGCATATTTTGCCAGGATTCATATTTAGAATACACCAAGAACCTCTACAAACGGGTAAGAAAGTCAAGACAAATTACACAACAGAAAAATGGGCAGGGAATTTGAGGAATCACTTCATACAAGAGAATACCTAAGTGGACAATAAACATGAAAATGTGCTAAACTTTATTAGTCATTAAGGAAATGCGAGTCAAAACCACAGTGAGGGGGTTGTGGCACAGTGGCGGAACGCTAGCACATGCAAGGCACTGGGTTCAACTCTCAGCACCACATATAAAATAAATAAAATAAAGGTCCATTGCCAACTAAAAACTACTTTTTTAAATCCCATAATGAGAAAAAATAACACAGTCACCAAAATGGCTCTCATTTTAAAAATCAGTTATCCATATTATGTGTTGGAACAAATGTAAATTGGTTTAACCATTTTAAGAAACTTATATTTTATATACATTAAACCTGAAATTTCTTATTTTATGAGCTAATAGTTTCATGTCTAGATATATAGCCTACAAAAATACTTACATATGTTTATGAAAACACAAAGACAAAAATATTTGTAGAAGTATTATTGGTAATAGTCCCAAATTAGAAACATCAAATTGTTCAACAATAAAATGTATATGTGGTTTACCTATATGATGAAGTGTACTGCTGTCACTCAGCAATGAAAATGAAAGAGCTACATGCAACATCAGTAATGAACAAAACACAATATCACATGAAAACTTAGAAACAAAAAGAACATCATACTTCATAAAGTTCAAAAATGTGCAGACTAGGTTATGATTCAGATTTCAAAATTGTGGTTACCTTTGAGGCGGAAGAGGAAAAATGACCCAAAGGGGACATGAGGTGGGTCTCTGGGTCCCTGGCAGTTCTTCTGGATCTGTCTGAGGGTAATAGGGGTGTGTCATTGTGTAAAAATCCTTCAGGCTGTGCAATTATAATTTATGTATAAAATTAAATGCTTTGATTTGAATAAATACACGGTGGTAGAGAATAGAGGAGGGAGGTCAGAGGTGACACATGAAATGAACCTTAGAGAATAAGAGGCACAGACCTAGGGAAAAACATATTTTCTGATAAGGTGAAGAGATCACCTCACTTTTACAATGACAGGGATACTTTTGTGATTAATTCTGCTCTGCTTATCTATTGAGGAACAAGACCCTGTGAAAAAATCTGATGCATTTTGGTGGACCATAGGACTAAAGAAGATGCAGAAGTATGAAATGCTATACATCTCCCCAGGTCCTGCCTCTGGCAGTCATGTTCTGCTCTGTTTCTATGTATTTGACTCTTCGAAATATACTTATTCCACATAGTATTTGTCTTTCTGTATTTGGCTTATTTTACTTAGCATAATGTCCTTCAGGTTTTTCCTTGTTGGTGCAAATGGAAAGATCTCTTTCTTTTTAGGGTTCAATAATATTTGTGTGTGTGTGTGTGTGTGTGTGTGTGTGTGTGTGTGTGTGTTAATTTCCTTTGTCCTTCTGTCTGTTGATGGACACTGCTGTTGGCTATTGTGAATAACACTGCAATAGCATGAGAGTGTAGCTGTCTTTGCCAGGTGCTGATTTCATTTCCTTTGCATATATAATGAGAAGAGTTGCAGGCGGGTCATCTGTTAGTTCCATTTTGATGTTTTCAGGAAGATCCATACTGTTTTCCCTATGACCACACCAATTTATATTCCTACCAATAGTGTACACGGGCTTCCAACATTTGCCATCGCTTGTCTTTTTGGGTAACAATTACCATCTTTAACGGGTGTGAGGCGAAATCTCATTGTGATTTTGGTTTGCATTTTCTTGATGATCAGTGACATTGAGCAAGTTCTCAGAGCAAGTTCTGTCAGTCACTTTTATGTCTTCTTTAGAGAGATGTTTATTCAGGTCCTTTGTCCATTTTTACATTTTTAAAAAAAATTTCTTTTTGCTGTTGAATTGTATGAATTCCTCATATATTTTGGAGATTAACTCCTTATCAGATAAATATTTTTTCCCAGTTTGTAGGCTGCCTTTTCATTTGTTGACTATATAATGAGAAGAGTATGACTGGGTCATCTGATGGTTCCGTTTTTTATTTTTTCTGTGCAGAAGAGCTGTAGTTCAAAGCTCTTCCACTTGTTTGCTTTTGCTTCTGCTGTGATATCCAAAGATTTATTGCCAGGGTGAATGTCAACAAGCTTTTCCTCCGTGTTTTCTTTTAGGAGTTTCATGGTTTTAGGTCTCACGTTTTGCTCTTTAATCCATTTTGAGTTGATTTGTACGACATAATACAAGGGTCCGGTTTCATTCTTTTGCTTGTGGATATCCACTTTTCCCAGCAGTCATTGAGGAGACTGTCCTTTCCCTCTTGGGACCTCTTGGTTCTCTTGTCAAAAATTAGTTGACTGGATATTTGGATTTATTTCTGAATTGTCTATTCTGTTTAATTGACAGCTTTGCTTATTTTCATGCAGAGTTATAAAAACCTCTAGGCTATGGAACAGAATAGCTAAAAATGAACAAAACCATAACAAATGGGATTAATTATATTTTTGCCCCTACAGCTAAGAAATGGAGTGAGAGTAAGAATAGCACCAGTTTTGCAAGGTGTCCAATAGCAAAATACAACTAATTAATACTGATAAAACTAATCAAACACTGCTTACCTAAAGTACTTTTTTTATACAAGCAAACATTTAAGTAGAAAAAAAAATATGATATCACAAAACTAATACCCATAATTCAATGATAAAATAATTGATAACAATGTTTTAATTTGAAATATGGTTATATCATTTGAAAATATTGAACTTTTATTGCAAAGACATGAAATCTTTCCTAAAATTAATACATTCCATAAAAATAATTTGTAACAGAAAAGGACAAGAAATAAGAGATGCTGCCTAGAGTCTGTGCCTGTGTAAGGAGATAAGTCTGGAAGAGAGAGCCGGGAGGTAGAGCATGAGGACGCTGGTTCAGTGGAAGGAGGGAAAGCTGGGTGAGTTGACAAAGAAAGGTCACCTAGTTTGATTGGTGATACCAAGTGGTAGAATTAGGGCCAAAAGAAAAAATTACCAGAAAAGAAGAAAGATCTGAAGCCAGTGGAAAGCTATCTGGTTATATGTGTGTAGACAACATGTGTGTAGATCTGTATATAAGGTCACAAGAACAAACACGCATGGGAGAACTGAGTGGACAGAACAAACATAAACAGGGGATTTAGAAAGGAGAGATACATATGTTTGTGTGACATCATCTGGAAAGGTTTAGTTGTTTTACAGACACTTTTCACTTAAAAAAATATTACATGCAAAACTTAAGAACTAATGAACCAAATGGGAAATGCAAATGCAAGAGAGAAAAAAAGAGACTGCTAAGTGATTTTCTATGTATCTTAGTTGATATTATAAAAGAATGTATTAGAGTCACATTCAGGCACCATGACAATATGAAAAAGGAAAAAGAACCAGATGTGGTGGAACATGTCTGTAATCCCAGCAGTTCAGGAGGCTGAGGCAGGAGTATCAAGAGTTTGAGACCGATTTAGCAACTTAGTGAGACCCTGTCTCAAAATAAAAAATTGAAAGGTCTTGGGATGTAACTCAATGGTAAAACACCCCTGGGTTCAATACCCACTACTGAAAAGGAAAAGAAAGAAAAATCAGAGAGCAGGGAGGAAGGAAGGAGGGAAGCTTTGAAGGCCTTTCAGTAACATTTTTGTATTTACGAAGCACTGCATGTGTTCTTTCTCTGCATACATAGATGTACACACAAGTCTTGAGTGTGGATGTGGCTGTACTTTTACACTAACAACTTGAGCAGCACCATAACACAAAGACAAGCACTTCCATACACACTGGCTCTAGCTAGTATCTTTGAGAATACCACAGTGTAATTTAGCTAATTCTTCTCTGCAAGTTTTTTGCTTCAGGTATTTAGATGTGTACAAAAAGGTCAAAAGAAAATACATAGTTTTGGTTATGGAAATATTCTTAAATAAGAGAATGTAACATGTAAGGACAGCTCATATTTGATTTCTAAAATGATCACAGTACTACACTATAAAATTTACTTTTCCAGGTGTGAACCAGATGCTACAGGATTATTTTAAGGTACTTTTTCTTCTGCAAAGATTTTTCCTTTCAACATATTCTCAAACGCTACATACTGATGATTCTCATTTGTGTTGAAGACATTCCAAATTGTCTAAGTAGGAGTTCTTTCCAAAAAAATTGAGTACTTTTTAAACTGGTTTTATTGGGAGTAATTTGTGTTCTAGTATTTCAGGAGGCTATCCTGAAAATGAATTATAAAATCATATGATAATAAAATTATTTTAAAGGAATCAGTGATATTAGCTTAGAGTTCATAAAACAGTAAAGAAAAAGGAAAAAGATATTTTTATTAGTAGACTAATTCCTCTTATATAAAGCAATAGCTCATGATAATAAAAGACTTTCTCTTGGAGCAAACAGATATTAAATAGCTGGAAAAAAGAAATTTGATAATATTGTTAAATAAATGAATGACAAAAACCCATCAATTTCAGAAAACTGATTTGTAGCCCAAACATAACCAGGAGCTAAATAAGCATATGACATAAATATGATCAAGTTGAACAGAAGTAAATTCAGTTTTACTACATCACTGATAAAACTAAGAAAATATCTGGACTTGTTTCCTAAAATTTCCCACTAGGCCTATGTCCGAAAAATGCAGTATATGTATATCAGACAGAAAACACCCAGCTGATTGCAATGATCATTATGATGATGTTTATGTATTTCAAATCACCACATTATACATTGTGAATATATACCATCTTTATCAGATAAATATTTACATTTTTAAGAATCTAGCAATTCATAAAAACAAAGTGTGAATGAGGCTTAGACCTCTTCATGTCATAACAATAGGACTCCTGTAAATGTTAAACAAAGGAAAGCTTGATGCACATCCAGCAGTGACCGAAAATCCATTATAGGAAGAATAATGGGGAAAACGATTCTACAGTGGCTGAGGCTTGTTTCTACTATGCTAATTGGGATGTGACAACACTGTAGTGTGATCCTTCTTCTAACTATGCCTAATTGTTTCCAGTGACTACGGAGAGAAATTTCACCTTGTGACTTTTTCTACTCCAGGAAACAATGTATCTTAGGAGACTAGCCCTGGTTCTCAGCTAATTTCATCTGTACCAGTGATGCATTTGCAGGTGAATGCTGGGAAGGGACAGAGACTGTCAGCTGTCAGACCTGCAATTATCAGAACCTGGAAAAGATGGTAGAACCACACCCACCAGGACCCCTCCAAGGTAAATACCTCCCTCAGCCCGCTCCCTTTTACCACTTCCTTTTCTCTGCCTCTTCTCCATCTGGGATTCTTCTCATACTTGCATTTCCTTCCTCTCACTTCCTTTTATTTTTTCTTTTTATTGTTCTTTTCCTCCTCTTATTTCTTTCTATTTTTCTCTATTTCTTCTGCAGTTCCTCCTCTGTCAACCCTTCTTTTATCATAACATCCCTTCTCTCTCCTTCTCTTGTCTATCATCTGCTTGGGGGTATCTTTGGGGATTTGGGGGAAGAGGTGCCTCTCTGAGCATTTTCTCTGCAGGGTCTATTTTGCCAGGTCTCCTCAGTTGTCACCTCCTTTCCCCACTAGGCACTTCATCCTGGGGCAAAGGGGACCCTTTGTCTTTCAAATATAATATGTCATCTCCTTGAGGAGGTAGGATGTTAGAGAAACCTAACATAATACCTGCTGGTTTAGGACATGTAGGCCAGAATTTCAAGGGCTCTCCCTCTTCAGAGTTTCCTATTTTTAAGATGTCTGTTTGATTTGTGCTGAATGTCAGTAAATTGTTTTCTGTAAAATAAGAGGTAAACAACCAAATTTACTCTCATAAATTGGAACACTCTTCCTTTGAAACTCTGGGCCAAAATATTGATGAAATTGTTCTATTTATAGAGACTTAAAAGACCAACAGAATAAAAATATTTTGGAGAAAACAAAAACAAACTCAACAAACAAACAAAAATAGCAGTACTGTGACTAGTAAGGTTTAGATAGAAAATGCCAGAGCCAGCAACTTGTAGAACTGATGGAGTACCAGGGCTTATATATCAGAAAGTTAATGGTTAAAGTCAATTATACTTAAAGCAGGCAAATGCATCATCTCCCACTACTGTTTTATTATATTTGGAAATGGTTCATAGTCAGACTCCAGGAGAAAAAGCCCTTGAGGCTGTGTTAGTGGGCACGTTGCTTATGGAGTGAATGAAGCATTCTCAGTCTTGGAAAGTAGACATCTGTGCCCACAATAATGTTGACAACTATATGATAATGAAAACTGATCTACTGGAGTTTGTGCCCACTCTTCTAAATTCTAAATTCTAGCTTTGATTCTTACACTGTGAATTTTCTTGAGACAAAAGTTTAGAATAGTGCTTATCTACGTTGTTCCTGACAGTATCTCAAATGAAAGCAAATTCTCTCATCCTATTGAGTCAGACAAGAAATTATCGCCTGCATTTTTTTCTTACCAAATTCTATCATAGCATTCCTGTCTGTGATTAACCCAAATTAAAGTTTACATTGTCTGCTATTTTTCAGATTTTCCTATTGGATGGAAGAAACACTCTTAGCATTCCCACAGAATGATATGATAATGAAAATGACCCTATATGTGGTTTGCTAATTACAAAAGAGAGGAAAAAGCTATTATGTTAGATTAAAATCTTCATCCCCTAATGAGCAGCAAGCTCTGAATTTCTTTGTCTAAGGAATATTTTCAAATCAATTGTTCCATTTGTGTCTACAGAATGTGCTTCTGTTACTTGAAAAATTCAATAAAATTTATACATTCATAGAAATACATATTTATATATGAGTAGAAATTTATGTTTTGAAAAAATATAAGAAATGTAAATAGGTAAGGGCACAATCAGATTGCAGAGGAGCTGGGTTAATTATTTAAGTGTATAAATATTACATTTCAAGACAATATGAACGTTACTTCAATATCATGAGACATTTAAATTCTTACAAATCCTCATAGAATGTTCAGGTTGAACATGTTAGATCATCTGGTGGTGCTCAGATTTAGGTCTCATAAGAAACACTTGCAGGTTTTGTTAAAGCCAAGTTCATGGGCTCACTGCCAGAGTTTCTGTCAGAAGAGTTTGCATTTCTAACGCGCCCCCAGGTGATAGTGACTGACGTTGCTCCTCCCAGGGACCATACTGTGAAGAGTGGCCCAGTCCAACCCCCTTGTTTTATAGACTAGAAACCTGCAGTGTCAATACATTGCCCAATGCTAAATGACTTGTGTGTGAATGAAGTAAGGAAAGAACCTAGTTCTTCTTGCTCCTAGTTTTATCTTTGATTTTCCATACCAGCAACTCTCAAATTCTGATGTGCATACCAATACTTGCCTACCTGGGGAACTTTTAAAAACACAGTGATTCAGTAGGTGAAGGGAAGATCTGAGCATCTACCTTTCCAAAATGCTCCCAGGTGCTGTTCTAGCAACTGGTCCAAAGAGGCACTTCAGGTAGCAAGGTCCTGTTCTGTGTTATGCAATGCTGTTGTCATTTTTACTTCAATTTTTTACACTAAAAAATTGTAGCACAAATATTCTTTTTTTAATACACATTTTTAGAAAAGAAGTTTTATGTTCACAGCAAAATTGAGCAGGAGATGCAGATTTCTCATATACCCTCACCCCGACTTTCATGACCTCCCTGACTGTCAACATCCCCACCACATTGTTACAACTAATGAACCTACAGTGATTCATCATCACCCAAAGTTGAGTTCACATTAAGATTTGCTCATCTGGGGGCTCTGACAAGTATTTGTCCTGTATTCACCACTTTAGTATTAGAGCAGTTTCATTTCCACTCTCTAAAAACCCTCTGTGTTCTCCCTCTTCCTTTCTTCTGTTCCCCTGACTTGGCAATCACTGATCTTTTTATTGTCTTCCTGGTTTTGCCTTTTCTAGAATGTCCTACAGTCAGAACCATACCGTATGGATTTACTTCTTTCATTTTAAACAGCAATGTGCTTTTAAGATTCCTCCATGTCTTTTCATCACTTGGTAGCTCATTTCTCAGTGCTGAAGAATATTCCATTGTTTATATATACCACAGTTTATCTCTTCACCTACTAAAGGCTGTCTTGATGACTTCTAAGTTTTAAATGAATATATCTGCTCTGAACATCTGTGTGCGGGTTTTTGTGTGAACATAACTTTTCAATTAATTCAGGTAAGCGTTTACTAACAGGCATGATTGCTAGATCTTATGGTCAAAGTATGTTTACAATCGTCTTAAATAGCATTGCATTGTGCCTTCCTACCAACAGTGAATGAGGAGTCCTATTACACCACATCCTGGCCAACATTGGACATCACAGTTTTGGATTTTGGCAGTCCTGATAGGTGTGAAGTGGTACCTCACTGCTGTTTTCATTTGCATTTTCCTAATGTCTTCAGATGTTGAGCAACTTTTCAGATGCTTATTTGGCGTCTGTGTACCTTCTCTGTGATGCATCTGTTCAGATCTTCAACCCATCAGTTCTATCAAAGTGTCCTTTATCTTATTGTTGAGTTTTAAGAGATCTTTGTATATTTTTCTTTAACAGTCCTTTATCAGATGTGTCTTTTGCAAATATTTGCTGTGACCATTCCTCTCATTCTCTTGATAGAAAGTCTTTAAAATAATTTTTTTTAAAAAGCCAAAGGCATTATTTCTTGCTTAAGGTTGTATTCATTCCTTCATAAAGTGAAGTTTTATTGGTTAGCACTGAATCTATGTTATAGAAGCATAGTAATTATTTTTTAATCTTTTTTGGGGGGGCAGGGGATCCTGGGGATTGAACTCAGATGCACTTGACCACAGAGCCATATCCCCAACCCTATTTTGTATTTTATTTATAGATAGGGTCTCACTGAATTCTTAGTACCTTGCTCTTGCTGAGGCTGGCTTTGAACTTGAAATTCTCCTGTGTCAGCCTCCCTAGCTGCTGGGATTACAGGCATGCACCACTTTGCCCAGCTATTTTTTAAATCTTTTAAGCTATCTTTTTATTATTTAAGAAGCAGAAGAAAACTTTATATACTTTAAATATGCTGAGCATTTTTTGGATGTGTGAGGGCCATTTTAACTACAAGTTATTAAGTAACCAAGGCTATATAAAGGTGTCCATTCATTCAGCAGCATTTATTATCAAGCTCATTCTCTGTGCTAGGGACTTGGAATACTATAGACATAGGACACAACTTCTGCCATCTAGTCCAGTTAGGAAGGCAAGTGTAAAACAAAGTATAGTGAGGTATGATTGGTGTTAACAGAAGCAGTATATACAGGAAAGACTTCTGCAGAGAAAGGATATAGAGTTGACTTTCTAGAAGAGGTGGTTTTGAGCTGAGTTTGAAAGTGCACATGGCAGTTTGCAGATTTTGAGGGGATTTGGGGGCAATTTCAGACATTCTGGGCTGAGAGGTAGTAGAATTTTAGACCAGCAGAGGAGCAACCTGAAGACAAACATTGATGAAGATTTATGTTTAGGGAGCTGAAAGAAGAAGAGAAATCAAAATAGAAACAGGGCATCTTCAGAGACGTGGGAAAAACTACTATCCAGACCTAACTTTAAAAATGGAATAGGATTACCTAAAGGTTGCTCTTGTATTCCAGCAGTCATAAACATTGAGCACCTAGGTTCTTATTTATTTCTTGGTACTTAGAAAACCAAACTCACTGTAGGTAAAAAGGAATAATTGTTAAGACAGATATGTTGGGGCTGGGGACATGGTGTGGTGGTAGAATGCTTGCCTAACATGCGTGTACTTCTGGGTTCAATTCCCAGGTCTGCAAAAAATAAAAGAGATGCATTGGCTAAAGTTCAGGGATTCATATAAATTCAAAAGTTGTTTAAAGGCTATAATTTTATATTGAAAATTCACTATTCATTTTAAGCAAATATAATGTAAACTAATATATGAACATCAAATTTAAGTGTAGTATACTTTAAAGCAAACCATTAAAAGTAACTCAATTGGCTAGATTGCAAGCCTTAGGAGGACAGGACTACAAACTGAATTAATAAACTCCTAAAGATTAATTAATTAGTATTTTCATTTCTAATCTTGCTTGTCTTTAAAAACTTAGAGATTATATATATATGTATATGTGTATATGTGTGTGTATGTGTGTGTGTGTGTATATATATATATATATATATATATTTTTTTTTTTTTTTTAAGAAAGGTCTTCTTTTCTCTCTCAACATAGCTCAGTTGCAAACTCCAGCTCTTTTTGGCAGCCTACTTCTCTTTAGGGAATGATCCTTCCCTCACTCAGACGTTTCTTTTGCCCTCGCTTGTATACGACCTCTACCTAAATTTTCCATCTATATTTCAGCTAAAAGATCCTTTCTTTCCTGTGTGGGTAATTCATTTCTCTCCAGTTTATTTCCTACTCTCCAGTTCCCCTGTTCCTCCTTAGAAGAAAGACTCCTTATAAAACTTTCTTAGCTCTCAACATATGAGAGCATAGTGATTTATGGATGTGTTGCAACTTTTCCCCAGATAGGACTCTTTTGATTGAGAAGGAATACTATAAATACCCATAATTGCTTTGTATGGAAATGTGAATAGGACTTTAATTTTTTATCTGCAAACTAACAGACTTTCATTTTATATTTAAACTATTTTGTCACATGTATGGTTAAATGTTGAACATTGTTACCCACTCAAGGATTATTCAGTATTTAACACAATTGAAGTTTTATTTGTGGATCACTATGTCAATTCCAAAATCATTTGCTTTTAAAATATGAAAATATAAATATAGAATAATAAACTTTTAACATCATTGAGCCAAAGGAAAAAATAATAAAGAACTTTCATCAATGAAATTGAAAACAGGAAAACAACAGAGAAAATCAATGGAACAAAAAGCCAGTTCTTTGAAAAATCAATAAAATCGATACATCTCTGACACCACTGACAAAAAAGAAAAAAAGAGAGAGAAAAAGCACAATTTCCCAATATCAAGAAAAAAAGTCTATCACTACAGAGACTGCAGACATCAAAAAGATAAAAAAGAGAATGCTACAAACAACTTTATGTTTATAAATTTCACAATTCAGAAGAAATGGTCTTGAAAATCCACAAACTGCCCGAATTCAACCAAGATGAAACAGGTAAACTAGTACCACAAACACTAAACTGAATTAATGACTTAAACGTTACTTATTTAATTAACGTTACTTACTTAATTTTCTAATAGATCGTTTCACAAAGAATTCTACCAACGTTTAAAGAGTTAAAACCAATTTTATACAATCTCTTCCAGAAAACCGAAGAGAAAAAAGACTTCCTGGTTAATTGTGTGAAGGTAGTACTAACCTGATATTAAGACCAGACAAAAACAATACAGAAAAAGAAACCAACTGGCCAATATCTCTCATAAAGTTGTATGAAAAGTAAATATTAGCAAACTAAACAAATTAGCAATGAAATATTAGCAAATTGTATCCATTAATGCATACTTATATATACTGCTATAGCTTGGCTCTGAAATGTTCCTAAAAAAATCCATATATTAAAGACCTGGTTCCCAGTCTGTGGTGCTATTGGGAAGTGGTGGAACTTTTAGAAAGTGGGGTCTGTTGTAAGAAATAGATCAATGGAGGAATGTCTTTGAAGAAATATTGGGACCCTGGCCCCTCCTTTCTTTTTTTCTTTTTGCTTCTCAGCCACCATGTGGTGAGCAACTTTGCTCTACCACATGCTCCCACAGGCCCCAAACAATGAATCAACCACAATCATGGACTGAAATCTCTGAAACCATGAACCAAAGTAAGCCTTTCCTACTTTAGGTTGATTCATCTCACAGGGTAATAGAGTTGATTTATTTCACAGTGACAGGTATCTGACTAATGCATTCACCATGACCAAATGGAATTTATTCCAGGTATGCAAAGCTGGTTCAACATTTGAAACATCAACCAATGTAATCTACCATATCCCTAGGATAAAGAAAAAGAAATCACAGGATCATGTCAATCAATGAAGAAAAAGTATTTGTCTAAATCCAACATTCAATAATAGTGAAAGCTCTTAGCAAACTAGGAATAAAGGAGAATCTCCTTCAACTTGATAAAAATGCATCTAATGTAACACATATAGCTAATATTACATTTAATGGCCATGGAAAAGGTTGTCCATTCTCAGCACTCTTATTCAACACAATATTTGAAATTCTATTCACTTCAATAAGACAAAAATGAAGATGAAGACAAAGGAGGGGAGGATAATTGTTTAATACAAGGAAAATTAAATAGATACATATTAGAATGGAATAAATAAATATATTTCTGCTGCAGATGACATGACTATTTATATAGAAAATCCAATACAAATAATTCTAAAACCTATAAGTTCAGTAAGATTGCAGAGCACAAGATCAACACAAAAATCCATTATAATTCTATATTCAAAGGATCATATGGAAACCAAAATTAAAATCACAATACTGTTACCAGTCTTTCCAGAGAAAATTAAATGCTTCAGTATAAACTTAAAGTTATAAACAAAACCTTACAAAATGCTGATTAAAGAAATCAAAATCCTAAATAAATGGGGATACACTGAATTCATGAATTAGAAATCTAACTTAATAAAGATGTTGGTTGTCCAAAGTAATCCATGGGTTTAAAACTATCTTATCCTCTAAAATTTCCAGTAAGTTTTTTTGTAGGAAGAGATAAGACAAGCTTCTTCTAATATTGATATGGAAAGGCATAGGTCCTAGCATAACTAAAATAATCTTGAAACAGTAATAAGGTAGAAGGAATCACTCTGCTCTACTCAGGCCAACTATGTACATGTAATACAATCAATATAGTGAAATTGATGGAAAGATAGACCTAAGGATCGATGGAACAGTGTAGAGAACTCATAAATAGACCCACATGAAATATGCTCAACTGATATTTGATAGAGTGCAAAAGTAATTCGATGAAGGGAGACTCTCTTTCCAATTCTGGAGTAGAAGAACCATGGGTGGGAAGAGAACATTAACACAACTCTTTTACTGTATCCAAATATTAACAAACTGGGTCACAGACTTAAATGTAAAACATAAAGCTTTATAACATTTAGGAAGAAAATGGGAGAAAATATTTGGGATCTAGGGTCAGTTAAGAGTTCTTAGACTTAATGCCAAATTGTCAATTATAAAAGGCAAAATAAATAAATTGAATCTCCTTAGAGTTTAAAATTTTTGAATTTTGATGAAAGAATCCTAGGTGATGAAAAAACCAAGGAGCTGCATGAGAGAAAATATTTTCAAACTATCTGTCCTACAAAGAACCAGTATAACTATATTAAGAACACTCAAAACTCAACAGTAACCAAATAAACCAAATAGAGAAAGACACAAACAGGGTAATTCTTGCTTTGTTTTGTTTTAACCTGTGTTTTTATTAATTAATTAATTATTAATTTTTCCAGAACTGGGAAGTGAACCCAGGACCCTGCAACATGCACAAGTTAACCTGACACTCTACCACTGAGTCACACCCCGTGGAGAGGTCTTTAAACAGAGAGGATATATAGTTGACAAACAAGTATAGAAAAAGATAGAAGTCACTAGGGAAATGCAAATTATAACCACAATAAGGTATCACTACATGCTAATTAGAATGAGTAAAACAAAAAATAACAACACTACCAAACACTGGCTGGTAAACAAAGAAACTGAATCACTCATGCATTGCTGGTGGGAACAAAAAATAGTACCAGCACTATAGAAAGCTGCTTGGTACTTTCTTTCAAAATGAAATGTGATACTACCAAATGACACACTAATGCACACTTGGGCAATCCCAGAAACTTAAAAACTGTGCACACGTGAACTGGTAGTGGAGGCTTTATTCATAATAGCCCCAAACCTGAAAACAACCTACGTGTCCTGCAACAGGTGAATGGTCAAACAAACTGGTACATCCATAAAACACTACTTGGCAATAAAATGGATATTCATGACAACTTGGGTGAATCTCTGGATTATCATGATGAGTAAAAGGAGTCAATCCTAAAGGTCATACGCCATGCAGTTTAATTTATATAACCTTCTTTAAATGGCATACTTTTGGAAAATAAAGAACGGATTACTAGTGTTGGGATGAGGCTGGATGAGATTGGCAGAAAAAGGGCAGCAGAAGAATCCTTGTGGAGTTGTTCCGTTCTTACTTACAACAAGGCTGAAATCCTGGTTATGATATTGTGCTATAGTTGTAAGGATGCACTGAGAGAAACAAGGTAAAGTGTCCACATAATCTTTGTTTTACTTCTTAAGGCTATGTGAAACTCCAATTATCTCAAATTAAAAATTTAATTAAAAATAATCAGTTCAGCCAGACTGTAGGAACTGGGTGCTAGGGCCTTAATAAAGGAAGAGAGGCAGAAAAAATAAAAGCCTGCCTCAGGAGGCTAAGGCAGGAGGATCATAAGTTCAAGGCCAGCCTCAGCAACTTTGCAAGACCCCATCTCAAAATTAAAATAATGATAATAAAAAGGGCTGGAGTTGTAGCTCTATGGTAGAGCACCCCTGGTTTCAATCCCCAGTACTGAACCAAAAAGAAAAAAAAAAGGAAAATCAGTTCTATTCCTGACAAAGGAGTATCAAAACCATGACAAAGGAGTCAAATGAAATATAATTCCATGGAGAGACAAGAGGTAATTATTAAGCAATTTTTTAAATACTGACTGATTCTTATAATATTAATGATCTATATTGTAAACATGAAACTCCATATGGCCTATTGCAAGACAAAAATAAAATGGCATTGAATACTTAGATCCAAGGTGATATGTGAAATATCAAAAGTATACCAGATGTAAATACAATCTTTCTTCATACAAAATATTAATAAAGTGGAATTTGTATCTTAAATCTCATACAAATTATGGCTTTTAATAGTGTTTTTTCTATCATCACTCTTTAGGCTTATTAATGTGTTTTATTCTCTGATGATGACACACTTATTAACATTGAGACAGTTTATGTGAGTAATTTATTAATCAGATTATTCTGTAATGCAAAATGAAAATCTCTCTGCAAATAAATTAATGTAAAATTACAATCTAGAAATTCAAGTTTGGTATTAGAAGCTAAAGCCATAGGACCTTCTTTATTTTTTGCACCATTGTGCAAGAACCTTTATACATAGATAATATGCCATTTATATTCTGATATACATTCATTTACTTTGTTCATTCATGTAGTTATCTAACACTTACTAAAAACATGATATGTGCGTGAAATTGTGCTAGGCACTGAAGTAAAGCAGAAAAGTAAATAAGCCTCTGTCTTCAAGGAGGCTTAAAAGTGCACACAACCAGAAACACCAACAATACAAAATAGAAAGTTTGAAATCCCCTAAAATAAGGTCCATACAAGCAAAGAACAGTCAGCATTCAGAGGAAGCGTTTTTCTGACTCAGAGAAACTGGAAAAAAGCTTCATGGAGAGAATGATATCTGGTGGGATTGTTAGGAAGTCTAGGTTTAAAGAGACTGAGATAGTGAAGGGATGGGACAAAGCCAGGGGAATGTCCTTTGGAGTCCCGAAGAACGTCTGAGATCATCCAGGTTGAAAAAATGTTCTTTTTTTCATTTCTCACCTTGGTCAGTCAAGCTTGCTTGGATTTGCAATGACTTTGCAAAGATTCCTCAGTCATCAATAAATTTCTTATTGGTACCTATCCTCCCCCAACTTTTTAAAACTAATTTTTTTAGTTGTTGATGGACCTTTATTTTATTTATTTACATGCAGTGTGGAGAATCCAACCCAGTGCCTCACAACATGCTAGGCAAGTGCTCTACCACAGAGCTACAACCCCAGCCCTCCCTAACCTTTTTTTTTTTTTTTAATAAAATAAACCTTACAGAAAATAAAGTATTCCAAATATCTGAAGTCTCTAAATACATATTTTAAATATTTATTGACAACATAAGAGAAAGTTGACACAAAGGATAGCAATCAAATAGGAAATAGTCCATAAGGATAAATTTTCTGGGACTTATGATTAAACTTGGTAGTACTGAAGTACAGGGAAGTTTGGGATTCAGTAGTGGTGTTTAAAGAAAAATTAATACTCTTCATCATAAGGTAGTGTGTTTGAAAGAGTCAATCTTTTCCAATATCATTTGAGGATTTGCCAAATGTGAATTTCTCTCAGTTTGTGACGTCTGCACCTGGTGAAGTTCAGGCTGGCAAATAATTTAAGTGTTTATGTTACCTATTATTATCCTCTAAAGAGGTTTAAGGAAAGTGCTAGGAGTCCTTTATATGAAAATTTGTTAATTTTGGACACCCTTTTTTGTGTTCAAACATATACTTTCATATTGGACACTCAGTAGTCTTTATGTCAAACAAAGTGTCTACTCACAAATTTGAGCTATTTTTCTCTATTGAAAAACTAATCTGAAATTTTCTTGAAATTTTCTTGAAATTTCAGGGACCATTA
The DNA here is from genome assembly GCF_902686455.1 of Sciurus vulgaris. NCBI lineage: Eukaryota > Metazoa > Chordata > Mammalia > Rodentia > Sciuridae > Sciurus > Sciurus vulgaris. Next base: position 52,646,640 of record NC_136466.1, read on the forward strand.
AGTGGAAAGTGGTTTTCACCTCCAAAAGTGATTGTATCACATTTAATGAGTCCGCAATTGTAATGTTCAGTTTGTGTTACTAAAATCCCAAACATATTTTTTGCATTATTAATTTTTTCAGATAATTTTTGAAACCTTACATTTGGACCTTGAAAATTTTTAACCATCAAAATAGTTGGCCTTATCATGCCCCACCTCTAACTTAACTAATGGGTGATATAATAACAACATATATGTAAGGTTTTGAAACATGAACACAAAAGATCTTCAGGTTCATTCCTACTCCTACTGTTCTCTAATTCTTTAGAGAGATAGCAAATTTACAAAACAGACCTGTTGGACTCAGCACATTTCAAAAAAGGAAACATTCAGATCAACAAAGAGTGTTCTTAATTTAGCCTGATGAGCTGTATTTCAAACATTTACAAATAGGAGGCTTGAGTGTCATCTGCTCACACACACACACACACACACACACACACACACACACACACACACATCTCTACCCATTTGATGATTACAAAGCAAACTCTTCTAATCACAAGATTGCAGGACTGGACTTCTTGGGAGATACACCATTTAAGAACCCACAACTTCACAGGAAAGTTTGATACATTGCCCCACACAGCTTATCCTCATCTCTGATGTGTGGATTTCACATTAACCTTATAAATAAAATATTTTAACTCTTTCTGCTTTGAATTAAAGAAAAACAAAAACAAAACTCAAGCCATAGACCCAAGACAAAGAATCTCTAACAGAAACAACAGTTAAAAGCATATGTGGTAATGTCAAGTACCAGATACCATTAAAAACTATCCAGTATGAAATTTCTTCATCATGCAGAAGTCTAGTTCACTCACCTGAATAAACTGGCCTCTGACATACATTAGCCAATGAAATCAGAATTTTCTTCCTTGGATAATACTTAATGTGGGAACATATGAAGTCTCTATTTCTTTGAATAGCTGTAATTATAATTATTTAAAAACATTTCAAGCTATTTAAGTATAATTGAGCAAGAAATTTTAAAGCACTGGTTCCAAATTATGAATTGCTCACATTGGACAAATCACTTCACACCAAGATGCCTGACAATTGCTCTTAGAGATCAGATTGGTAACCCTTTGTCCTGAAATTTGGGTTTTCTCCCTAAGTCTGCATTTGCCTTGATATTGCAATAAGAATTGAAGTGCAGTTAAAAAATAAATAAATAAAGGCATAAAAGAAACTAAAGAATTCAAGGAAACTGATTGTTCTGGAAGTATCTGTCTTCTACAAGTGTTAACAGATTGGAATTATGTGTTTGTAGGTTTTGGCAAGCATGATTATTTTCTACTGACAGAAATATTTGGCTTTGCAGGATGTGTTTTGGTCAGGTAGACTCATGACCCAGGCGATCCATCACTGGGGTAATGTCAGAACTGTTTGGCAGGTCCAGGAGAATATGAATCTCCAGAACATGCAGCAAAGAGCATTCCTTAAATGAGTAGGCATGTGGGGTGGAACCACGTGGCCCAAGTACAGATAGCAACTGTGGCCCCTTGCCTCCTTCCCCACCCGGCCCTGTAAAGATCTATATTACAGTGTGACCCAGACCCTCCCTAGTGCTAGGAGAAGATTACGTAGTGTTGGGAGAAATCCTAAGTCTTGGCTAGCAGCAGTGAACATCTCAAGTGTGTAAAAGGAAAACCTTCGCACATTCACGCCTGTCAGGAAAATCTACGGAGAGGAGCATTCTGCTCTGGACACTTAGGAAAGTAAACAACTGCCCCCAAATTGACCTAGTGTTACCAAGGGAACCTGTATTGGAACCTGGTGGTCTGATCCCCTGTGGCACATTGTGATTGGGCAAAAAGTCTATAAAATGTATGGTTATTCCTGCAATAAATGAGTTTGCAGGCTGCTAGCCACAAGCCTGCTTCTACCCAACTCCCAGAGTCTGGGTCTTGACTCTGTGGCCCTTACCTGTGCCTGAGCTAGCCTGGCACCCCTACAACACAGGACCACAATTACTTGCAAAAGTGAGAAGAGGTCCATTGTGGATCTGGGCGGACCGTCCTCACGCTTCAGCTGAAGGAGTTTCTCAGTGGCCATTCTTTTCTGTGATACATGACAGTACAAACAATGGTTCTGGCCATGTGAGTTGTGAGTACGATGAGGTGGGGGTGAGCTAGGTGATGATGATATATCCTTACTCCTGTCATGAATGAGCAAAGATCTTCCTCTGTGGGTTGTTGTATTTCATTTTGTGTAGATGGCAAAGTCCCCAAGTTGTTCTTTGAGTCTGCTTACTATAACTTACATAGATTCAGACTCTAGCTACATACATATGTGAAAAATTCTCCTGTTGTAGGGAGTAGCCAGGCCAGATGGAACATTTTAGGAAGACCAAAGACAATTTGCTGTCACATGATACTGCAATGTTGCTACTGCTGCACAACAACAAAGGGTAGGGGAAAAACGTACTACTGGTTTGAACTTGAGCTCCTAACCCCAAGTCTTCTGTCTCCCCACTGACTTTGGTTTAAATGCTGCACAGCATATACAGAAAGTTGATAACCAGCTGATACATCTGTGCTGTAACAAATGATATTAACAGGACCAAATGTAACAGTGTCTAAAACATCTTCCCATTTTCTTAGACCTGCAAGCTTCTCTACATTTAAAACATGCTTGATCGTTTAGTTATATGCTGGTGCTAGTGGAGACAAGCTCCTGATATAATATTCCCGATTTTTGGTCTTGTGGTAAAATCACTTTCACCAGGTGCATTGCCTGTTTCAAAGGCATTTGTTTTTGAGCTGCCTAGTTTCTTACACAATAGTAAGGCAGATTTGTACTTTTAGTTTATGAATCTATATTTCATGGTAATTTATTCTTGTCCTGACACCTAGTCACTGAAACATAAAAGAATAAGGATTCTCCACCATTCCTTTCCCCATTAAGTCTTAGAATCCTTTTGTGTGTTTAGGGTGCTCCTTTTAAAAGATGTAAGATGAATTTAAGAGAAAGACTATTTAAAGATAAGCATTTCAGCCTGCACATCAAGTTGGCACTTTGGTTCCCAGTTTGGGAGTGTCTGGGATGAGAAGAAATTCTGGAGCCCCAGCTGCTTCTTATTTGCCTCACCAGGAGCAACCAACGGCTCTCAAGTGCCTGCTTTTTGGTATCACATGATTCTGGCCACTGAACTAGCCCTTCTCTTGGCTCTTTTACATGCAAAATATTTTAAATCAGATACACAATAGCTTAGAATACCATAATTCCAATCTTTTAAGTTAACATGTAAAAGAATTGTTTTCTTTTATTAAAATAGTGAGAGACACCCTATAGGGCAAAAGGAACCAAAATATTTAATCTCAGTTTGATACAAAGTTCATCACTTTACTGTTGAATGATTCTTCTTTCTGATTGTCTTGTTTATAGGGTCTAGCCAGTATTATGCATATGAAACAAAGAACTAAAATGTATTTGAAAAATTGTGCAAGAAAGGAAAAACAATTGCCTATCAAAAACCAAAACCCAAATATCTTAAACTGATTTTTCTACCTATTCTTAACCATTTTCTAAGAACGGAGTTTGTTTAACTAAAATTCATTGCACATATATTTGAATTAATTCTATACAATGCTCAATTCTCAATTCTTAAACCAACTCTCTAGATCTTCATGCTATTAATGAAAGGGAAGGAGAACTTATGAAGACTAGGTTCACTGGTAACTACCCTTGGTCAGTTTCTTGTCCTCTCTTTGGTCAGCTCCTTGACCTCCCTCCCTCATTCAGGCAGACCAAATTCCCTCATTCCGCAAGAATCACAGATCTGACCCATTTTGACAGGAAATGCAGAATGCTGTGAAGACATGTTAGAAATGGAGGCCCTGGAGTTATCCACAAATTGCCAGCCTTCTGGGGCATTGCTTTAATATAATAAACTAAATCAACTAATTAAATAAATTATATTTATTTAATATAAATAAACTAAATCAACATCTCAGTCCCAATGTCTGTCCCCATATTTTTATGGAGATTGGGAGATTGGTTTTCCGACTTGTCTCTTTCTGGAAATTTCCGTGCCTATGCAGCCTACCTCCTTCTGTAGGTCCCTGTCTGCTGGACAGCACTGAGGGTTATTTCATTGCACAAGGCTAGGGGGCAGCACCTGCATTGCAGTATACTTCCAGACCACCTCCAGGAGTGAATGGTGTCTCTGGAGCCAAGTGACACAGCAGCTGAAAAAACAAACAAACTAACAAAACAACTTTTTTTTTTTCATTTGTCATAGTGCTATTAATCTAAGGCTAAATGTGATAAAGTTCTGCAGAAACCATTGTGGTTAATAGGGAGTAATTACATCACAGGGTGGGGAACACTTTTTAGGCCTGGTGGGAGAAGGAGGGGGAGGGGTTCAACTTTCATAGTCAAACAGTCCCAGACCATTAGGGTATTTTCTTTAAAAAAAAAAAAAAAAAAAAAAGTCCCCAAAGGAATTCTGCTTTTTTCCTAAACCTTTGCCTCAAAATGTGAAAATGACAGATCTATTTATTGCCCTTACAGATGACTTGAGGAGAAAGGAGGGAAGGATGAGATGAGACCATGTGGATGATTTAGGACTATGGCAAAGTTCCAAGCTGAAAACCTGAAATCCCTGGATTCATCCCTATTTGCCACTTCACATTATATATTCAGCCTTTCCCAGACTGAGAGCAAGGGAAAATACAGCTTTTCAGACAGCTGTATAAAACAAGTTTCTCTTATCTATCCAATGTCAGCCAATTGTTTACTCTATTGATTTGAAAATCTCCTTCCTACCCCAGATCTTTCTTACACTGCCAATTAGCTTGTTCCTGATGTCCTGTCACCAACATTAAGATCTTCTGATTAGGGATTTATAACTGCAAGTTCATTTTTACTATTTTTCTTGAGCTGTGAAAGTTTTCCCATGCTGTGTAATTCCTCTCTCTTGAACATGATTGGTAAATACATATTTAATTAAGTGAGTAAAAAGTAAATAAGTTTTCCTTTTATAGCTGATTTATGAGTACTAAAGCAATCAAAATCAAAGTAGTCAATTATTCTTTAATCCCTCAAATCACTACTTCATCGAACATAAAATTAACTAATGTACCTATAAATTTTGTTTATGTGGTACTAAAAATAAATAAATTGAATAAAGATCTTCATGTATGGAAAAATTAGAAAGCACTGTGTTTAGATAGAACCATACACAAAATAGTTAAGTAGCCAGGAAAATCTACTCCTGGTAATAGGATAGCTCTTCCAAACCACCTTATACCAACAGAACTAGAGGTATTGGTCAGAGAACTAGTTATTGATTGAATTTAGGGAAATATATTGGAGGATTTTATTTATTAATATCTGTGAAATGAAATTTTACTTGTATTTAAGAACTATAGAGAAACAGACAAACTTCTTATTAGTACCTTTAACTAACTTCTCTATTACCTTAATTAAAAATTATATCATATACTATGGTTTCAGTAACTGCTTGGAACATATGATTACAATACTACATGGGATCTATACTGTTTAAAGAAAAAATAATCATGAAATAAAGAAGTGGATTTTAGAAACATTAGACTGAGATAAAAAGATAAGAGGCAAAAGTAATCATGTTATCAGTAGGAAAATAACCCTATTCAACTGAAAGTGTGACTCTTTTCAGCTCACTAGTTGGACATCGCATGAGAGGCATTTAAAAGAGGTTCGATAGCAGCAGTTAGCACACCTAGTCACTAGTGTGCTTCCAAACAGACAAGGGCAGGTCAGCCATGGAGGAAGTGAGATATGAGTGTGAAAAAAAAATAACCATTGAAATCTGCCCATTTCAAACAACAAGATCTTTCACTCCCTCTCCCTTGAGCATCGACTCTGCCTCCCGTTGGAGAATGTTTCCTGGCAGAGTTCTCTTCCCCTGCTGTGGGGAGGAGACCTAATGACTGCTGAGCTATAGCTGCAGCTCTGTTAGGATAGCCCATCAAGTTTCCTGTCAAGATGGCAGAAAGCCAGACTTAAGTTGGGAAGGTAGGGAGCTGTCTCTGATGTGTTTTGGGCGGCTTCTAAAAGCACCTCTGTCACCAAATACTTCCCATAGAAAGCACTTGAACTTTTCACCACAGTTATTTCCTCCTTTTGCACACAGAACCTAATCAGAATCAAGAGGACCCTCTTAGCTGTACACAGTTTTACTCCACTAGTGACTTTAGCTTGCATGGGCTTACCAACTTGATTCTACAACCGTTAGGATCCAGAGGGAGTGGGAAACAAACCAAGTATATTTTGGTGGCAAGTGTTGTGTTAAGACAGAAAAACACAAGATACTGTGCACAGCCCAGTTCCAAGAACAGAAAACAAAGTGGGGTCTTGGAAGCTCAGTCAAGGGTGAGAACAATGAGTTTCTGGAGGTGAGGTAAATTAGGGACTATTTTAGAGGTAGAGTGTGGATGACAAGCAAAGTAAAGTGGTTGCTACCCAACATAAACTTTGCCTACCCTGCAATTTTGCAGTCAGTCCCTGGCCTTGAGTCAGAAAGGGCCCCTGCTTTGGTGGTAGCCATTTATGACTCATTTATGATTGCCAAACAAAGAAAAAACAAAGTCATACTGGCTGACATGGGCTTCAGACTCCCAAAATTCATGAACGAACAGGAATTTGTGATCAGTTTATCTTCTTTGTCAACAGAGGTGGGGCTTGCTATTTTAGTCAGCCAGCAGTTTTTGCCCAAATAGTTGCCACCATTACAGATTTAATTACAATCTTTTTTCTCATGTAATTTTCTTACTTTCAGTAGGATTGAATAAAACAATGAAATAGAAATGAACACAGGCTCTGTAGACCCTCTGGGGTCACGGGCAATTCATCTGCACATCCTGCACCAGTCAAGTTATCTGGACAAACAAGGAGAGGGAGCAAGTGTGCACATAAAAACACCAGAGTAAAGAAAATTAATCCAGGCAATAGACCACCATGAGACAGGATCATTTTCTCAAGTTTTCTTGCCTGAGGAAGGTAGAGGAAAATATTAAAGGTAATTGGGTCAGGCTTCAGTAACTTTAAGTATCATATAGCACCACCACCGCCATAGAAGGGCTAGTACAGTCTACAGGTTTAGTAATAACACAAAAACAAATAAGAAAGATCTGGACTGCAGTAAAACTCTCAAAGCTCCTTTGGAAAAGAATTCAAAGAAGAAAGTAAAATAAATGATTCCTGTCCACTGGGCTGATTAAAGAACAGCAATTGTACTGTCGGTCCTGCCAGGATTCAAACACCCCAACAGAATTCAGAATTAGAGATGCTTGTAAGCCTCTTGATCTAGATGAATGGACAACAGACATCTGCCTGAAGGTGAAGAACTGTTTTACTAACTGTCTCATGGTAATTGACAGCAGCTGACAGTGAAAACAGCAGAGATTTAGGCTAAGAGGTCAGTCATCTGCCAAGACCTGTAAGCCTGGGAGCATGATTTGAATGTTAGACACAAACATAAGGGAAGGCGACTGTGCATGTGTGACTGTGGGTGTGAACTCATGAGTCCTTAGACAGATCATTTATGTTGGTACTTTTTCTCATGTCACACTTTACTGGCTGCTGTGTATTTCTCCAGACTCTGTGTATGCAAGGACGTGTGCAAGATGAAAGTTTTTATAGGTCCTCATCCTGAGCATTAGCCTATAGGTTGCAATTAGGAAATTGCAGCAATGATAATACAAAATCCCTAATAAAAGAAAAAAGCCCTAGAATATATTGAAGGTTTTTTTTTATTGTATTGTGGGGTCTAATAGTAAGAACAAAAGAAAACTAAAAACTGGAGACAAGCTAAATACCCACTAACACATCAAAATATTAGTCAGTTACTAAATAAAATGAAGTGGCTCTATAGGTTTTTGCATGAAAACATACCCATAAATTGTCTTAAATCTTTAAAAGTAGACTTAAATTAGGAATAAGATGTATTCTTTGATTTCAGTTTTTGTTGAATAATATTTTTATATATGTGAAGAAGAATCTGAAAGTATATAAGGATACACTTAATAGGTTTGAAAAAATTAAAGATTCAATTTTTAATTTTTACTGAATAGATGCTATTTTGTTATTTGGTTTTTTTAATGATTATATTTTAAGGGTTTTTTGATTTGGTTGGGTTTGGGTTTTTTGTTCTTGCTGGTACTGGGAATTGAACCTAGGGATGGGTGCTTCAAAATTAGCTACATCCCTAGTCCTTTATAAAATGTTTAAATTTTGAAACAGGGTCTTGCTAAGTTTCTGAGTCTGACCTTGAACTTGTGATCCTCCTGCCTTAGCCTCCCAAGTTGCTGGGATTATAGGCATATATCACAACACCCAGCTATACATAAGTTTACTAATTTTTAAAAACAGATAATTATTTTTAATCTAGTTTTTAAATCTGTTTTAAAGGAAAACAGTGAAATAGGAAAAATAACATGGAAAAAGTTGAGAGATATAGCTGAAAACTTAGTATTTTGGTGTATTAGACCATTCACATTGCCAGGAATAATAAATTTTATTGCAATTAGTTTTTGTTCAATTCTAGTGGATAAGTTAAAATTTTCTCTTTAGAATTTCTGTGTGTGTGTGTGAGAGAGAGAGAGAGAGAGGGAGGGAGAGAGGAAGGAAGAGAAGAGAGAGAGAGAGACACAGAATCAGAGTCTAGTAACTATAGTTTCTGCTAACATATTGATAGAAAGAGAAATCAAATTTTCCCTATTTTTTTCTTCTTGTTTCCCATTTTGAGTTTTGAAAGTCCTTATTATTCTCTCTTTTATCCCCTTTTCTTCCTTTTTTTGTCTTTTGTTACACAAATTTCAATTTGCACTCAAATATCACATATTAGTCATGAACATTTTGATTGACAAGAGACAAAAACCCAACTTAAACTAGCTTGTGCCAAAAAGAGAAGTTGGGTGGAAATTTTATGATCGTATAAGTAAGAAATCCAGGGACTTAAATTTTTTCATCAAGATTGTCTTTCTTTTTCCACTTCTCAGTGCTACTTTTTTCTTTATTGGTTTCAATCTCAACCAGTCTATCCCCTCAGGGTAGTGAAGATGGAAACCACAGCTGCCCTAGAATTTCATCACCCTCTGAGCTAAAAAACCTAGAAGAAAATGAAAGAATGCCTTTTTTCCATAGCTCCAACCAATCCCCACTCCTGGGTGATCATGACAGCCATGAGGATAACAGTCTCTGGACGGTCTTAGTCATGTGCTCATCCTATGGTGAGGGATGCAGGTCAAGGGTTTAACAAAGCTATCAATGGGAGGTAAAGGGAGTACCCAGAAGGAAAAGGTAATTGTGGCAAGAAAGAAAGACAGCTGTATCCTAAGTATGGGATTTGAAATGTGTTAACTCCATAGGAAGAACTAACAGAGCCACCCTCATCTTCTTCTTGGTCTTCACAAATTTTTGAAGGTTTCCTTATCTTAGGTTTCTGTAATTTCTTTAAAAGTTTCTCACTGGATTGTTAGATGTGATTGGGTATGTTTTTCTTCCCTTAGGTATCCTGTTGTGACCAAAAGTCTTTCTCTTTCTCTGGTTTGCCAACTGCCCTATCATTTATTTTATCTCTCGATGATTTATATCAAAAGGAAATTCTAGTACAATGAAAACTTCTGATTTTTAAAATACCTTATTTGATTATGAGGGAAGAAAATACACTGTTACAGACAAGGTTTTAAAAAGTCAAGCTAGCGAGTTATTGCATAAAAATAACTCATGTTCTTTTTCCTGAGCCAACAGTCCTTTAAAAAGCAGGTGTTCCGGATACTAGAGATGACAAACAGCTTTATAACTAACTCAAGGAAAAGCAGAGGACATAGAACTTCTCTGCCAAGTGTTAAAGCCAAAGGAAAAATATTCCAAAATGGACTTTTCTATAACCATCTCAAAACAGAGGAAGCCATTGGATTAGTAAAACAGTAAGTATACAGTCTGGTCACTTTGAAGCCTGATGTATTAGTTTGCTAAGGGCATGCATTTACACATCTCTTTTAGAGGGAAAGACTCTCCTTCAGCCAAATAGTTAAGATATGATAGTTTTTCTGTCTTTAGCTCACATTAAGTATCAGCAACATCTGTTTCATAGTCTACTTGGAATGGGGTTATTGTCATGAAGTAAGAGCAGTGTGCACTGGATGTTTCACCCAATGACTGTAAAGACTTATTTTCTGACTGTTCATTTGTTTGGGAGGGACAGGGGAAGGAGGGTTGGGTGTAAATTTGGAGAACCAAGCTTTTTCTCCTGTTGAAAAAGCCCAGTAGATCTAGAGGGCAATATATATTCTGCAATCCCTCAGTCACTGAACACAAGGATAAAATAGTGTTTTGTTTTGTTCTGTTTTTAATGCTCCCAGTTTCCTTCTTTGGGAACATCTACAGAGCACATTGGCAATTTCATTCTGACATTTATCAATGAGTTTTCTACCGAGCCTCAATTTTTCCTATACTGTATAGTTGTCCATCTGTTACCTTCCATGTAAACCTGTAACTGGTTAGCTGCCTGTTGTTCCCTCTCTGACAACACTGCTATCCATTTTGACAGAACAGTTAGGGATGGATGTTTAAAGAGCAGGTATGATAGGGATGATTTTTCACATTCCTTTAGGATAGAACTGTCCAACAGAAATACGTAATTTTTAGGATCTTAGTAGCTAGACTTAAAAAATAAAAATAATAGGTAAAATTAATTTTGAATATTCTATTTAATCCAGTATAGCCAAACACATACACTTATTAATGACATATTTTACATTCTTTTGTGTACTTAGACTTTGAAATCCTATATGTGTATTATAATTACAGTGCATCTCAATTTGAACTTTCAAGTGTTCAATAAATACATGTGGCTAGGGGCTACTGTATTGAATAGTGCAGCCACAGAAGACCCTGCAGGTATACTGAAAGCATTTGCTGTGAATTTATGATACTTCAATATAATATGATAGACTTTTGAGGAGTTTGGGATGCTATGAACATAAAATTGGCTTTATTAAAAAAAATCATGTTTCCTTGAATCTATACCAAGATTCCAAGTTCTTTTCCTTAATCAATATACCTACTAAAAGCTATTTCTGAAATATGATCAATTTCTCTTCAAATTTCTAGTTCATAATTCTCAAGCTAAATTCTACATTAGATAATAAAAATTTTCAAGTGTCTTCCTGATTATTTATGATTCTCATAGACTTTTTCATCACCTTCGTAATTTTCTGCTACCCAACTTGCTCTTGAATTTATTTATGTTCTAATCTCAATTCTCCAAGGTTTTGAGACAATTAATCTCCTATCTTGTCTATACATTTCTAATATCATTGCTTGATCTTTATACCAAGCAGGAGGCCTTTGGACTTTCTATCTTCTCTGAAGGACACTTTTAGGGATGAGCAATATGCAGTGATATGGAATGCCCAGAGCATTACAAGCACTCCCATGTGTCACCATCCCCAAGTGTGTTTTCTGCCTCTATGGTCAACAGTGGTGGTGCTGATGATTGTTCTTGTTTATGTACATGTGTATACACATTCAAGAAGTAGATTGCACATGACCCTCCTTTTATCTCTTACCTTTTTGAAGGCTACTCTGAGCACTACTCTGTCTTCCAAGCGGTTATGGATGGACACTCCGCAGTGCAAGCCGCATCCACCTGGGATGTGCTTCTTCACTATTCATGGTGCCGACTTCTTCTTCAATACTCAGAGGCCTTCCCAGACCAATCAAAGTTACATTAGATCCTCTCTTTGTGTTCTGCCACAGTTATTTCTGTTTCTTTTCCCATAACTATAAACAACCCTGCAATATTCTTGTTTATTAACTATACTAGGGCACTAGGGTCAAGCACCTAACTGTTGTTCAGAATTCATTGAATAAATGCATAATGAAGTACTTTGTATTTTCCCAAGAACTGTATTTTCAATTTATAACACATTAATAGCAAGCATATCAAGATCATATAACATTCAGTTTTAGAGTTAAAAATGCTAATGCCACTCTCATTATTTTTGGACTTCTAAAAAATGTTTTTATTAGAGTATTATAGCTGTACATGATAGCAGGGTTCAAGTGACATAATCATACATGCTTGGAACATAATTTGCTCCATTTCAGTCCCAAGTACTTCCTCTTTCCTTTCCCTCAGACCTCCCCTGTCCCACTTCCTTTATTCCACGGGTCTTCCTTCTATTTACTTATTGTTTTTTAAATTGGCACTGTATAGAGATACACAAAGGTTGAATTCACTATAGTATATTCCTACATGTACATAGCAAAATTTGGTCAATTTCATTCTATAGTTCTTCCTCTTTCCTGTCCCTCCTCCCTCCTTTTCACCTCCCCTTCTACTCCACTGATGACCCTTCTATTTTTATGGAAGCCATATACAACAAAGATATTTCATTTTTGACAATTCATCTTCTTCATCCAATTCGTCCATTTCTGAATTGCTAGTCAAATTACCATTAGAGGCCTGGGTAGAATGTTAAATGTTGTTTATGAGCCAAAGTTAAGTATCAAATGAGAGAACCTAAATTTTAAAAAGTCTTAAGTTTCCAGAGAGCCAATAGTAATACTTAAGCATGGACTAAAAGGTTTTGTAGATAACATTTTATATAGCAGAGTGATTATAATAAAAACAGGGTTGTAAACAATGATACATGTACTGCATAAGTATTCACTATGTACTACCATTGTGGCTTAAGGAACAAAGAATTCTTCTTCCATTTGTGCCATGATACAAGCAGAGAAATAGATTTGCAGCCAGCTAGCCAGATCTCAGCTCCAGAGTTTATGTAGTCCATAGATTAACCCAGGATCCTTAGGCTATATAGAGTTTTTTACTTAACAAATACTTGTTCTCTTAATGTGTTCACTTTTTCAATTCTTATAAAATATTAGCTTATTTAATTCCCATAACAATTTTTGAAGTGGGAACTATTAACAGCCTATTTTGTACTTAAGGAAATTATAGCCTGCTTGCATTAAATAAAGTTTGAAGACAGTGATGGATAGTGAAGATAGTGAGTTTTGATCCTAAGAAGTCCAACTCTTAGGTCAGTGTGCTTAACCTCTAAACTACCGGGCTATTTTGGACTTTGAATTTTAAAAAATATTTGTTCCATCAACAATTCCATCTTTCTCTAGTCCTATAAACCACCTTTAAAATTTTCCCCATGATTTACAAGGAACATTTGTTTTTAAATCAGTCATCAGCTTTTTTTCATCCAGCTTTCTATATATTTACAGTGTCTTTCCTTGTTTTAGTCTAAAGAGGACCATATGTCCCCAGGCCAGAGAACTGGATACTGAAAGCTATAAATTTGAGGACGAAAGCAAAACTCACAAGATAGTTATATCTAAGACTGAAAAACTTAATTTATTTTCAGAACTAGTCTTTCTTCCCCCAAACTGCTTGGAAATAGGATTTATTCTGGTTTGGAATCATGAGGATTATAATTACTTAAGCATTCCACTCACTGACATCTTTCTGCTGCTGCTTAGAGGTAACGAAGTCTAATTCCTTTGCATGGCTTGTCCAAGGAGGGAAGGGTTCTGTCCTATTAACCCACTAAAATCTGCTTAGAGATAAAGCCATGGACTAAAGTCAGTCATAGCTTTAATCCTCACAGGATCTAAATCCCCCCTTTACATTTCATAGATGTGTGTACCACCTGCTAATCTATCTAATCATTTCCAAATGTGTTATTTGGTCTCAAGGTGTAATAGGTAAGAAAAAAAGGTGAATTATTTGTAAAGATAATAAAAATTCTGGATCCAACTAAGGTGGATATACATCACAGTAATATGCAAAACACAAATTATAAGCTGTACTAAAATTAGCAAAATGAAGAAAGGAGACATTGTAGTTGCCTACAGAACCAGCTGCAACTAAATATATAGTGTGGTTACAATTGATAATTGATGGAATGCATCCACATAGATTTCATAGCCTGCAATCTTGGCAGGTTCAAGTGAATGTGGCATGGTTGACCTCCATTCTTCTTCAAATCATTTAAACACACTCTGCATTCCTTTAAAAAAATCAAATTCATTTCAAATACCAAAACATCCAGTAAGAGATTTAATCTGTTTTTATGCACATGTGTGAAATCCCTAGTGTCTAAACATGCCCTTGCTTAAGAATATTCCATACTTACAGAATATGAATTTTGTAAGACTTTCCAGTCCTACATTTTTCATCTTAAATGAACTTTCCTCATTTTTCTTTCCTCTGAAGATGGAAATCCCCAGTCAGGGTCAGGACTGCCCCACAAGATGTTTCATTTTATGTACACTCGCCTGTAGTCAGGGAATCATTCTGAGAGTGAAACTACAGGGCACTCCCCTGAGGATCTCTTTCTTTCTCTCTTTTCTCCTCTCAATCTTGCTCTTTCCTTCAGTGTATTAAGTAGCCTTTAATCTGTGAGAAATACCTTGATGAAAGCACCTATCCTAAGCTTGCATGTTAGAAAATATTTGTCTTATTGGCCCAAGTTGGAAAGTAGTGTAACCCAGAAGTCAAATTACTGATTAGGAAGCTCTGGAAAATACTGATCCCCTGATATAGCAACAGAATACATCTGCATATTTAATAAATAAAATATTGTTACATACATGTCATGTTATGAAAGCAAATATAGTGACCATTTAGAAAGTGCATAGCATTTACATTTATCCCTAAGTTGAATATTCTGATATAGGAGAATTATTTCACCAACAGAAAAAAATTGACCATAGTGAAACCCACCCTTCTGTGTAATTGAGATGCACAAATCAAATAATTTTTTGAAAAAAAAGAAATGAAGAAAAAGTTGAATAATAAAGTTGTACAATTTGAAAGGTTTTTAAACACTCCTCAGTCATTGTTGTAGAATGTTAGATATTTCCCTTACAGATAAAAATATTTGTTGTAAAAGTCTGCTTAGGAATAATTATTAAATATTAATATGTTAAATAGTATATCCATGATATCAATTCACTTCAGTGGTTAAAGTAGAAAAAGATACAGTAAAAGGTAAAGGGTGAAAGGATTATGTGAAGGGCAAAAGCAAACAAGTAAGATTTATTTTATTCAGATTCTTATATGGAAAGCACCCTCAATTTGAATATCTATTTTCGTGTTCTGATTTTTGCCTTAGACTTCTCTAGAGAGGAGTAAACAAGTTATGGGTGGAATAATTACAGTTGGAATCTTTCTGCAATTGCAGGAAAGGTCTAGGTCAATCAGCTGAACAGGAAAAGTTTATCTCTGTGACTCACAAATTTCAAAAAGACAATTTTAATCTTAGTTAATCATTCATGAGACAAAGAATAGGAATTTGGAAGGTGTGTGTCTGATCTTGGCACCACATTCAGGCAAAAAGGAAAGGTCTGGGGTTGATCTTGTCATAGGTAAACAAGGGGAGTCATCTGAGTCCTACGGGAGTCATGAGACTCCCAAGTCACGTGGTCAAGGATGGCTCCTTGTGGTAAGCCATTTCCTGGAGCACAAAAACACAGGTTTCTCAACCACTGCTGTTTCCTGAAAGCACAAGGCCCAGGTAGAGTTGGCTGTCTTGTAAATGGCAACCTGACTCAGATTGGAGACATCAGGGGACAGATAGGGCTATGTGATATGTTCCAATGGGAGTCATTCAATTAGACCTAAAGACATGATGTCATCCTGACAGGCAAAAATCTTTCCAGGAGAGGAATCTAACAACAACAAAACCAACCTATTAAAGGCAATGTGGGTAGAATCCTTGGGAAAAAAGAGGCAGTCAAGAGGTGCTCAGGTAGCTGCAAAAATACCACTTTCAAATCAAAACTGAAGGTTTATACATGCCTCTCAAGGTCAAGCTGAACAATGAACCCAAGTCAACCTCAGTTCTCACTTTCAAGAATCCAGCTATTAGGTTAAAATAAGTACAGTTAAATCCAGCAGTGAAATTTACACATTACCGGAAGAGAGTTTGGAATCGTTCTTTCCTCCTGTACCTTTACAGATTCACTATTCTCTCTACTGGTGACTCATTAGGGAAAATGAACACAGGGGAAAGATCATTGCCCCCAAATCAGGGGAGTTATAGGAACACCACTTAGTCTATTGTAGATATTCTCTGTATTTTTGCCCCACGCTGTCTCATAACATATAACAAGACATTCATTCACCCTGGTTGTATTTTATATATTGTCTGATTGTTTACATTTAGAAATACTAACAACAAAGTCTCTAATGATCTGTAAATACTGGGTAAGGCACAGTAATAGGAATAATAGGATTCCCAGGATAATCTTGAGGAATCAGATTAATAATCCATAAAAATTCTTCTATATCAAGTTTTTTTTTTATTAAAGCTGCTATCTTTTAAGAAGGTACACTGTCAGATTTGAATTCCATCTCCCTCCCCAGTTATAACTTTATGAGAGGTGCTAAGATAAACTCAAAGGCTAAAACTTGACCCAAAAAAAGAAAAAGGAAGAAATACTTAAGGAAAAGATAAACATTAGTAAAGAAATTACCGTAGAAACAGGTCAGGTAAGGAATGTCCAATTCCAGTTTATACTGAGCTCAAGCACACAAAGACATATTACTCTAAAGAAACAGAGGATAGGCAGGAATGCATATAGGAAAGGAGGATGGGGGAAATGTAAGAATATTCTAGAACCTAGTAGAAAACTGGAAACAATGTATCTGTCTCAAATCACTCCTTTCTCCATGAAACTCAAAAATGTTCCAAATCTGGGTTCCTAATCATTCTTTGTCAAAGTCACATTTCATTAATCTTATTTCTGCAGCTATTTCAGAAACTAACATGGCTATAGAATTTATACTTTTGTTCAGCATCAGTTTTCATAGTTAAGTTCTATAGCTTTTATGTAAAATACCCAGAGAATTCTCTCATGTTTTATATCTACAGTGAAATGTAATATGTTCATACTTCTTGTTTTTATTTAAAATATTCTGGATATATTGTAGGATTGCACTGCCTCATGCTCTTATGATTGGCTAGAGCCACAAAACTAGTTATGGTCACTGAGTTGTGAGCAGAAATGAATGAAATGAAGCATTTAATTCCTGGTGTAAGACACTCTAGAGATTTCTTTCCTTCTCTAGAGTGGCCAGTGATATTGTTCCACTAGGCTGGAGTCTTAAAGTGAGAAAGGCATGAAGCAGAGATGTAGCTGATCTAAAATTGTAGTGTAGAGAGAGCAAGGAATACATTTTTATTAATGTATCAAAGTTTAGGGTGATGGTTGTATGATCATTACCACAGCATAACCTAACCTATCCTGACTGATACATTCACATTTGCATAAGATGTATGGTCTGAGTCTTGACAAAAATAATTTATAATTACTTACGTATGGTGAGAGCCAAACAAATGAAACAAACCTGGGTCCAGAATAAAAAAGTAGACTGACCCAATTGAATTATAGTTCCCAACCACAAAGTAAAAAGGACCTCGAATATGCTCTCTTCAATGATCCAGAATCACTTAGTAAAAACTGAGCCTTTACTACAAAGTTGGATTTTTATTAAGTAAAATCTACACTTAAAAATATAGAAAAATAGAGAATACATTTCTATTTGATCACTGACAGTGTTATGGTAGTTTTATCCGATTTTCATAGCACAATAAAGATATATTATGGAAATTGGGCAAAAGGATAGAGGAGGCAGATGTTTAATTGTAATAATTGAATGAACAATTACATGGCAGCTCTTTGGCAGATGATATACAGTGAAATGCACTTCTGCACTAATTATTTTCAGTAGCTAACTCTGAGTATAAAAATGTGCTCAGTGTTGAGGATCCAAATATGAATATGAATTTCTTGTCATGGTGATGGAAGCTTGAATGGTAGGGGATTAGAAACCAGCAGAAGCAGAAATAAGCTTCTAGGGGAAACACACCCTATGCCTTGGCACACATGGGCGGAGGGTTTGTTCAGAGGGGAAAGTGGCCCAGTGGCTGTGACTGCTAAACTACTCCACTGATACTAGGTATCTATAGAGGCATCTGTTTGATTAGAAAACAGTATCAGAGACTAGTTGTCAGTAAGAAGCACCTGAAGGACTAGGCAAAAGCAGTTTATTAACTTGGTAAAGAAGTCAACATTATGCAGAGGAAGCTGGCATTCTTGCCTTCCAATCTCAAATCTAGCAGCTCTGTTTCAACCAAACTACTTCCACACTTTGGTGTATCAATTTGTGGTTTGCATTTGGCAAGAGTTTGCAAAGGAGAAGCAAACCAACAAACAGTCCAAACAAAAGCAAGCTCACAGCCTATGTGGGAAAGTGTATACAAGCATAGATCTAAATCACATTGCAAAAATAATCACATGGAAACAATGGTAAGTATGTAATCAAAAACATGTTAGAAACAGAAAAAAAGAAACAAAAGAACTACAAAAAATAAAGGAAATAGCTGAAACTGCATCTCAAAGATTGCTCTTGTACAGTGTGGTATGCTATACAAAAACAGAAAATTTCTTTCCCAGAATCATCCATTTTCTATACATACAATTCAAAACACCCCTTATTGTTGAATCACATACACTGAGCTAACACCTGGCTCATTGTTGAGCTAGGGGATGTTTAGGACAGTTGAAAAATTTGTAAGTCTTCAATAAATGATTCTGCCAATAAGTTAAAATCTCATTTTCAAAAGACAGAGCATCAAAATGTTTAAAGACAGAATGAAGGAATGTTCTCTAAAGATCATGTTAACAGTGACACTAATTCCATTCGAATCTATCGGATGGAAGCAAGATGTGCTTTTCTTAGAGTTTACACTAGGCAAAAAAAAAAAAAAAAAAAAAGGAAAAAGGGAAAAAAAAAAGCAGTTTTATTTTAACCAGATGTGAACAAATTAAACCCAATATTTTCAAGTATATTTAGTGCCATATGATGTCATCTGATTTTATATTTTCTACAGAGGGATAATGTGCATTTTCAAAATCATGAAGCCACTTTCCATATAAGTACTTAGAATCTTAAACACGATAGGTTACAATAAACAAATAATACTGCAGGACATGCTCTTGGCTAAGTCACAAGCCCAGGAAGAAATTTAACTTTTCAGTAAGAAAGAAGTGGAATTAAAAGAACGTGAAGTGTCGTCTGCCCACATTCACGCTGCTCCCCATTTCAGTGACTATGGTACTAGTCTAAATAGGTCCAGGGCAAGGATTGCTCTGGCCATTTCTAGTCCCATAATTGCCTCTTTCCTCTGCACTCCATAGGGACTGCATATAGTAATTACTTAGGCTAATTACCCAGGGAACACCAGTTTAAACAACCAGGTCCTTCCTTTTTATTGGCAATATATTTTCAATGACAGGATCACACATGACATATATCCCCATTGCCACTACCCACACAGTGCTGAGTTTTCCTGGATCTTGGCTCTCTTCTCTGGAACTGACAAAAGGAACAAGGATGCCCTGAAACTGACCAGGGCTTTCGTCCTCACATCTCTCTTGGGCAGCTTCAGGCAAGCAGACATACACTGGAACAAGACTGTGGTCCTCGATTGCTCTGCTGAGTGAAGTCTCACAGTCAGCTAGCCTGGGAAAGAGATTTCTTTAAAACCATTTAAAGCTTTCCAAAGGGCAACAGCGAGACGGTCATGAGCCAATGTTACCATAAATGCTTCCACTCCCTCCTGATTTCATTTCGGAAATAAGAAAGGAAAGAGGCAGTCACCACTGCAGGCGTTACTGCCGCCTCATCCTGCCCCCAAACAATTAAGAACACTAAAAGTAAAGTTAATATCACTATAGGGCATGGGTACATTAAAACATTGTTGAATTAACAAGCCATTATTTCAGACCAAGGTCCTCCTCACCACCACCCACACTTGAGCACAGAACATTCTGGGCAAAGGACCCCCGTCCCCGCCCCTTGCCCTTTCCTACTTGGCGAAGAGGGTGGGCAAGCCTCGGGGAGGGGGAAGGTTGAGGATTGAAGACTCGGTGCCAACGCAAATTACTCTGCCAAAACGCTTTTCAGACATAACAATTTCCCAGGACCGTGCCCACCTTCCGTTTTCTCCCTCCCCGAGTCTCTTCCCGGTTCATGCTGGAACCCTGGAATGGTTTGGGGACCAATGAGGTGGCAGCGGTTGGCGCATGGATCACGGTGAGGGGCGATTTCATTTCGCCGGGGAGAGGCCGCGAAGCAAACGGAGTGGGGGTGGGAAAAAGTGGGAAGCGGGGGCCAAAAGTAGGCGGGAAAGAGAGGCGAAGCCCAGCTGGGGAAAAAGCAAAGACAGTAGAGGTAAAAGAGCCAAAGGTAAAGAAGAAAGGAGCAGGTCCGCGCACAGGAGCTGGCGGGCTGGCCGGGGATCCCCGGTAAGGAAGCAGCGAGGGAGGGGCGTGGGCCGGGCGGGGGGCGCGCGGGGAGGGCGGGGAGGGTCGCTGTCAGTCAGGCAGAGCAGGGTTCACTGGCTTGGGGAGCGGGCGCGGGGGCGCACGGAGCCCAGGGCGCGGCGACTCCAGCAGCCTCAGCAGTGGTGGCCGCACCCGGGTCTCAGACCGTGCGCCCGCGCCGCGCTCGGAATCCCTCGGCGCCGGCTCCGGGCCGCGGCCGCCCCGGGGCTACTCCCGCCCGCGCGAGCCAGTTGGGGGGCCCGGGGAGCGGCGCCAGAGGCCCGGCCGCATTGTGACGTAGAGGGGCCGCGGCAGCGCCTCCGCCGCTCGTCTGCTCTCCCTGTGGCTGTTCCTGCTCCCGCCGCCGCCGTCTATCTGTCCGTCTGTCAGTCCCGAGTTGCCTGCGCGCTTGGCGCCCCTGGTGAGTCCAGATCCTGAGCGGGCGCCGCGGGGAGGCGAGGGGCGGCGGCACCGGCGGCTCTGCCTTTCCAAGTTTGCACCGGGCGACCCCGGCGGGTGTCGCCCCTGCTCCCCCTAGCCCTTGGGCCCCCTTTGTGCGGCGAGTCCCGGCTGCTCGGGGCAGCTGCGGCGCCTCTGCAGAAAGGGTTTGGGGGGAGGTCTCTATAGTAACAGAGGCGGCGGCAGAGGCTGCCAAGCGGTTGCTTTACTCCGGGGAAGGGGAAACAGCTCCCGCCTCGGTTTCCAAAGGATTGTTCTTTTTTATCTGCCCTCTCCGTGTGGTTATTATTCTTGCTGCCGCTTCAGATCTTATCGAAAGCAGAGATGGGCAGTGCGGTGGCTCCCAAGAGCTGATAAAAGAAGAGAGGGTGAAGTAATAGCAATAGCAAAGGTAGTAACAACAATAACAATAAATGTAAAGAGGGACACCTGGTGTTGCCACCGCCCAAGGGGAAACCCCTCTCCCATCAGCACCAGGGCTCCCTGGCTGCCCCGTCCAGCCTGGGCTCGGACCGCCTCCCAGCGCTGTCCTGCGCCCGGAGCCCATCCGAGTCCATTTCAGCGGGAATGTTTCTCTCTTGGCCTTCTCTGTGGTGATGACTTTCATCTGCAGGTGGTAAGTAGGGTGAACTCAATTTTGGCTATTGTCAAGTGCCACGTTTTGTTTATTTCATTTTTTACGGAAAGAAAAGAGGAAAAATTATGAGCCATTTCTGGCAGCCATACAGTTTCCACAGGAAATACTAGCATTCTTTGAGGAACACGCTACTGCTTGCAGCAAAGAAAGTCTTTAGGAAACAAAAAGGCAACAGCATTGTTGCTCATTTTCAATGGACCGCTAGGAGGGTGGAAACGTGTTGTTTTTTCCTGTGGGAACATTGCTTTTCTTGGGAAAGTTAATTAAAGAAGCATGGCTGTCTGTACCCCTTTTCACTTGTTGGAGACTGGGCTCCACTTCTTCCGGTTATTACTGACAAGTGCCCATCAAATAGTCCCGAGGAAGGGAGAACCCCTGCTGGACAATCTAGCCACACACCACGTGCCATGGAGCCCAGCCAGGGTGCAGTTTGCAAAATGAAATAAGGGCTGTCTTGGGAGGTTTATGAGGATTACATGTGTGCAGAGTATGTCAGTTCTCCAAGGTGTCACTCTAAACACGTAATTTCCAAGCACCACTTTCGTTACTGAATCTGCAGGAAGGCAAAAACCTATTTCTCTTATTATGGAGCAGACATCTCAGTTGGGAATAGGTTGAAATCTGTATTTCATTTGTACATATTGAAATTTTTAAAAGCAAAGAGAACAAGGTGTAGGAAAGCAGTATGCTAATGTGTACTCACCTGGGGGAGAATGTCTATTGGCTGTTTCTAAAGCAACTCAACATTAAATTATATTCAACATGGTACAGTGCAGGGAGACACCTTTAGAATGCAGTTGAAACCATTAGAAAAGGATGTGATATTTTGGTACTGGTTGTAGAATTCTCTCTAGAAGGGTGTATTAGTAGATTACCTATAATCAAATACTAATGAGTTTTCAACTCTACAACCAGAAAGAATATGACCAGCCTTCTCTTAACGGATCTTTGAACATCTCAGAAATAAAATGATAAAGGTAATTTAGAAAGAAGGGGTATAATATTGAATGTCACCCTTGTTTCTATAGCAAGCATTCCATGATGAAAGTTTTTAAGAGAGAGTGGAAATGAAGCTGTATTCTTGAATTTGACATTTACCATTTGTTGGTGTCTCAAAGGAAGTGACTAAAGCAAGTGAATTTCTCTGCCATGTCACAGCTTTGCTAATTCCAGGCATTTGTTCCGGTGCAGGTGTACAGTGGAAACATAGAATAGAGGCCAAGAAACTTTGTGTGTGCTGTTGTTTTGGAAAGAAATGTAGCAGTACTTTATTGCTTTTAAGAGGAGGGAAACCCACACAAACATCTAATACAAACAAATGTTCTTTGATATTATCAGAGAAAGCCTGGAGCCATTTTTCTTGCCAGATTTAGGGCACTTCTTGTCAAAAGAGGAAATCTCCCAAGGAGCAGGTGCATCATTATAAGAAACACAAGGGAATTTCTCTTTTAATGCAATATCTAATTGAAGAGCAACAAGAGAATCAGTGACTCACTTAGAATAAAAGCCTAGTTTTGGCAATTTTTCAGGTTACAGTTGTAAGCCATATAGGAGAAATATGTGTCTTGGGAAAAAGGTAATATCCTGGTGAAAATCAAGTAGTCGCTTCTGTGAAACATTCATCTTTACACATTTGTTTCCTTTTGCCACATTGATTGGTATGTAGGTTTACTTGCAATAAAAAAATTACTAAAAATAAATTCACAAATCCATAAATACTTACTATGTGTTATTTTGCAATTAGATAAATTAGATATTTTGTGGTTTGCATCTTGTCAGCTCTTCTCTTTAAGTTTTCAAAATTAATGATTGAAATATGTGTTGAAATGCTGATTGTTAATTGATATGATTGATAGCTGGTCCCTTAAAAAGTACTAATTGACTCCTAAATAGTTATTGTGTATTCAACTTGCACATGTGTGGAATATGAAAACATAAAGGCAGAATCCCTTTACAAGGATTTCTAAAAGGGTGGAAATAGGACCCACCAAAAATTAAACAACGATACAAAACATTAAAGAAGACATTTTATAATTGAATGCCCAAGACACTAAATAGTAATTGAACTGAAATTTGGAGGATGAAGTGACCATATTGGCTATCTATTGATCAGTGTTTTAGTTAGCTTTTCATCACTGTGACCAGAATACCCAAAATGAACGACTTAGAGGTGGGAAAGTTTATTTGGGGCTCATGGTTTCAGAGGTCTCAGTCCATAGACAGCTGACTCCATTGCTCTAGGCCCAAGATGAGAGGGGAAGGGCCCAGTGAATGTGCCATGCTCAGCTCATGGCAGGGTCAGGAGGCAGAAAGAGAAAGGAGGGAAGGGGGATGGGGCCACATGAAAAAGAACCCTTCCAGGACATGCCCCCAGAAACCTACCACTTCCAGCCCCACCTCACCCCACCTGCCTATAGTACCCCCACTTGGTCAGTCCATTCAAACTAGGATGGACTGATTTAGGTTACAGCTCTCATAATCTAATCATTTCACCTCTTAATATTCCCGTTATTAACAGGAGCTTTTGAGGGACACCTTATACCCAAATCATAAAAATGAGTTTTAAAATAACCCCCAAATTATTAAAACAACTACTATAACTTATAGTCCTTTGGTCAACAGTTTGATCAGACTTCAGCCAGGTGCTTCTGCTAATTCTGGTTGGGTTCCCTCAAGCATCATCAGTTAGCAAGTGGATGATCTTGGGATGCCCTTACTGACTTGTCTGGCAGTTGTGAGGCCATCAGGTACACAGTTGACTGGCACATGTACCTCTCATTCTTCAGCAAACTAGCCTGAGCTTTTATTACATGACAACTGCTGTTCAATGAACAGCAAAAGAACAACTCCCAGGGCAAAAGCGACTTTTAATCCTCTGCTTGTAACACATTAGCTATTCTCTCACTGGCCATATTGGATCATAAGATAACTCCAAATTCGAAGAGTGTAGAAAGAACTCCACTTAAAATGAGAAGGAACAGAAAAAATTAAAGCCTTTTTCTTTTTCTTTTTTTTTTTTTTTTTTTGTTGGGGGGTAGGGTGGGGGTAGACAGTCTGCTATACCTTTGAGTAAACTTATTCCTAGCAAAGGTATTCTTCTGAGGAATAGTGCAATGTAAGCTGCAGAAGAGGAAGAGCTTGCTTATGGCAAATCCAGAATTTAGGTTAAGGAATTGCCTTGTAAATCATTGCCTTATAATCTTTGTTCTTTAAACCACAGGAAGAAGAGGAGTGACACAGTGATAATAAAATCTTAGCCAGATCCTTCTGACAGTGGCAATGCAGACAGTAAGCTGGTGGCACTCTCAGCAGAGCAAGGTTGGGAAAAAGGGAAGGCTCTGACAAAGGTGGAGGCAGAGAAAATGGGAAGCAAGGGATTGATCTGGGAGATCCCATATTTATGATAAGGTGACTGATTATAGGGGTTAGGAAAAGCACAGAGTCAAAATCATTTTGAGATTTTAAAAAGCTTAAGTGACTGAGAGAATGATTGTGCTGTTCTGAGAAATAGAGAAATCAATAAGTGATTTATTTGGGGGGAGGAGAAAAATTCAGTTCCAGAAAGGTTGATTAAAAGAGATAAATTGAAGGTGAAAGTACTTTATGTATACACTGCAGAGTATGCTATGAATGTTAGCTATTGTTTGGTGTTTAAATTGCCATAGACTATTGTGTATAGGTAAGTATTTTTAGTTGTAAAGCAAGAGAAAACAAAACGTGATATTGAGGATACCCTAAGATGTCAAAGAGAAGTCAGAAGAACCACTCTTAGTATGGAAACAACTACTCTGGCCATCTGGGGAGGAGAACTGATGTTTTTCTCCAGAGGCACATCTGGAAGTCTGCCTTGGAGTGCTTAGCACTTAGACTCAGCAGATTAGTTAGGGACATACCTTTGGCCTAGTTTGAGGAACATGCATACTCGAGTTAGATGCATGAACTGATGGCCCCATCAGGATGGCACTCAATGGGGAGTGAGTACCACAATGATGGCATATACTGGAGCAATGCTATCAGAAGTAGGGACGGACATTCTGCAGCAAAACCAAGAAAAGCTCACCGAAAACGGACACTTGAGATTTATGTGGACCTAGTCACAAGAAAGCAGGAGGCAACACCTAGGCATCTATATGTTGAGATATAAGTGCATTGTTAACAGTTAAGCGCATGCAAATAGTGGGATTTTCTTATGGAAAGCAAAGAAAAGATGGTCTGGCGTGATGCCTTATCCAGGCTCCTCCATAAACGTTAGTGGACATTTTATTAGAGAGGAGAGGAATTCTAAACATGTTCTGTTCTGTCTTTCACCTAAGGGCTCATTTGAGTTGCTGCTTCTTCAGCCTCATTTTATAGACAGCTAGACTGAAATTCAGGTGGTGTCCTTACCACCAAGTGCAGCTGTTGGGCCAGACAGAAACACCTGGCCTCTGTGATTTCACACAATTAGTCTGAACAGCATACACAGCTGCTCTTTATAGAAGGCCATTGGATGGACCAGCTCAAACCCAAGCATACACTTTTATAGTTTTTATTGCATAAGCCTAAGAACCCTGAAGATACTCAATAAATGTTAATTGAATGAGTGAATGTGCCATTATCTGGTGCAGTAACATTTTCTAAAACAGTCTGGTCTGGCTTTTCATTATTCAGGGTAGAGTTTGCTGTAAAATCCCTAAGTGCCTTTTGTAGATTTAAATGTTTTAAGGCACTCTTGTCATAGTAATGTAGATTTTTTTTAATCTGCCAGTCGTAAAAATAAACTTATCTTTCTTCTTTTGTATTAGGACTCTTGATTGTGATAGAAAAATCTAGTTTACTTAAGCAGGAGGGGCAAAGTCTGGTTCAGGAATGATCCAATTCTGAGTTCTTCTCTTCTTCCTTGTGGTAAAGTATGGCCATCAGCAACTTTAATCTTAACTCCTGCAGGAAAAGAGAAAAATTCAGGATTAACTCTAATTAGACCCCTTCAATCGCTTTCACAGATCTGATTCTGTTCCTATGGCCAAAATTTAGGCCACATCGCTTGGCTCAGCTTTGTTCATGTGTTCAGTTCTGCAGTCTTTTGGACATTTTATTAGAGAGGAGAGGAAGGGGTTGGAGGTATGCATGAGAGTATGGATTTGAGAATAGAGAAGGTGAATAGAAGAGTGACCACTAGACCCTCTGAAATCCTATGTCTTGAGAGTGGGAAAGGATTTTTATTTTTATTGTTCTCCTGTCCCCGTCCATCTCTTTGGGATCAAACTCATGGCCTCACATATTCCACGAAAGCATACTACCACTGAGCCACATCCCTGGCCCTTATTATTGTTTACTTTGAGACAGTTTCTCACTGGAAGTTGCTCAAGGCCTAACTAAGTTGCCAAGGCTGGCCTTGAACTTGGGATCCTCCTGTCTCAGCCTGCTGAGTTGCTGAGATTACAGGCATGAGCCACCACACTTGGCACAGATGTTTTAAAAAAAAATTTTTTTTGAAAAGGAGAGAGGGCAGTGTGAGCAGAAACAGCTGATATCACCTACTCCACCCCCGCCCCTACTTCTCTGAAGGACATGTCCTGTCTACATCCCCAGGCCAAAAACGAGGGACTGATCTTGATCTGATCTCCCTCTCCTCCTCCACCCATTCAGTCACCAAGTCCTCTGTCTTACCTCTTCATCCGTTTCACTCTTCATGGGACACCTTTGAGAATGTTCTTCTAGTCTCACCTTGCAACCCACCACTACTAGAGAGCTCTTTCTAAAGAACAGATAAATAAAACTGAATCCTGTAACTCCCTGTTAAGAACCTTTCAAAACCTGGTCGTTGTCCTGGGCAAAAGTCCAAGCTATAGACCATGAATTCCAAGGCTTTCCATGATGCAGACTCTGCCTTCCATGATGCAGGAGATGGGTAGGGGAGCTAAGCTAAGCTCAACAGGTTTCTTCTAGCTGCTCACATTCAGCCTGAGCTGACTGAACTGCATAACTTTAAAACATTCAGTGGCTATATTGTCCCTCATCCTCATGCTTTTTCTTGTGCTATTGTCTCAGTGGGAATTGTTTCTCTTTCTTGACCCATTAATCATCTATTAATCCTTCCAGACTCAACTCCAGCCTTTGCTGAACACCCATCTCCTGTGATATACCCTTGGATATATGCTACACAAATGGCAAAAACAGAACTGGACTTTCTAGTCTTTGCATATCTCCAAACTATAATATAGTCCTTCTCAATAATGTTTAAATAAATGAATGGAAAATCTGGCCTGAATCATTGATTTCTAGGTTTTCCAGGTGATTTTCTATTTAGGGTTATTCTGTTTCCTTTAACTTGATTCTCACATTTGCATTATAGAACACTGGACATGAACCCACAATCTCCTTGAAATTGCTGCTCAGTTTTTTAACAGGTTTCCCAAGTGTTTTTATAATTGTTTTTTTTTTTTTTTTACTTGATATTAACAACTACCTTAAGAAAGAAGCTGAAAAATAACATCAGCCCAAAGTGAATCTGTAGGTTCAAAGCTCTTTTAGAGACCAGATGAGGAGTCATTTTCCTTCCTAACATCAAAGAGGAGATTTAATAGTTAATGTTTATGAGACACTCTGCATTGTGTGCACACCAGATGCCTTAAAATTATTTTCTTATTTCTCACAGCAGCCCAGGAAGGAGGTGTTGTTATTTGTCATCCTTTTTTCATGTAAGAGGAAACTGGGATTTAGAGAGTTGAGGTGGCTTGATGGACCCTAAGCTCCCTGTCCCTGGAAACCGCCAAGCTGCCAGACACTCACCTGGGTTATGAGGAGGAGAATCAAGGTTTGACCGGGCTCTCCCGGATCACCCAAGATGATTTTCATTGTTGCTGATCTTCTAAGATGAAGGGACTACCCGCTTAAGAGTAAAACACTCTAGTGGCCTCTCTTGGCCATCAATTATGCAGACAAAGAAAAGTTGTAAAGAGGTGAGGACCTCCAGTACTATAGCTGAAATTAAGATGAATTTCTACCTTAGTAATTTTAGTCATGTTCTTGTGACCCTGCAAATAAAAGCCTCTTAGGGAGGTCGTGCTGCTATGTATAAAATACAGGCCTCTTGAGCAGGCACAGAAAAAGCTTGGTTTTGAGAGTCATTCAGACTCATTCCATAAAGGGAACCCAATACTTTGGAAGGCACAGACGCTCTGGTTCTTAACCTGTTTCCAGCCTGACAGCCTTTGAGGTTCTGATGGAAGCTATGGATTATTTCCTTGGAGAAAAAGATATGCAAATACACACACACACACACACACACATAAACACACACATACACACACTTACCACTTTATATTTAATTCCTGGGATTTCAAGGATCTATGGAATTCCATCTTTGGACTCTGGTACTCTATGGACTCTGGGTTTAAAATCCTGTTTAAAACAGAAAAAAAAGAAAATAGCCCTTGTTGAGCATTCACTGTGTATCACACATGACCACTTTTGAGTATTTAACTCTTGCCAGCCCTTTTTGAAAAATATATCATAGCTAACCCACCCTCTAAGATATTACCATGAGTCTAGTTTTAAACTGTGGGGGATGGGGTCACAAGAAGGAACTTGTCTCCTGGTGGGTAAATGGTGAAATGGGACTGAATGCATAACCCAGTTCTATATCCCTATTATTTCAGGCTGCTTCCATGTTCATTTACCCTACCAGGTGAGGCATCAGCTCTGTAACAGGGAAATGTGGAGCCTTTGTTAGTCCTGACTCTCTGAGACTTCAATGTTCTGGTCAAAAATAGGGTAAGCGGCTGCTTCTGTAGCCAGAGTTCCCTCGTATGTCTCCAGTGAAGGAGCAGCCAGCACCAGAGGGCTAGGAAGGTCTCAACTCACTCTGCTCCTTCACTTGTCACAACTGTCTCACATGCAGAGCAGATGACATCATTAGAGACAGCATTCTGGCTTGATCATCTCTAGGTATGTTCCTACTGCATTGCTGGATGTAGTTTTCACACCTGAAAATTTTAAATGAGTTGATATTCAGCATCAAAAAGTGACTGCAGATTCCCCTTGTGACCCCTTCCAGTAATATTCCCTGGAGCCTGTCCTGCTGTAAGCTAAGGTCACAGCTGTGAGCAGACAGATGTGAATCCTGAGCTTGTGGAGCTTACATCTACCTTATATCTTGCCAGGAAATGGGCTCATAAATAATTTAAATAAAGTGTGATAATTCTTATGAAGAAGGAAGTATAAATAATTTATTCTACTTAAATTGCTGTTCTTTGCAGCTTTAGAACTTCAGTTACAAACCATTGTCAACTTCTCTAGCTCTTCCTTCCCCCAGGATGTTTTGGAGTGCTTCTGTTTCCTGGTTGACAGAATCGGGGGGCACATAGTGATAGTAGTTACTCTCATTCTCCCAGTTGCAGATGAGAAGGCAAGAGTGACCAAATGACTTAACCACAGATGGGGTGAAGACGGGGTAACTAGTTGGTCTGATCCCCAGTAGAGCATTGCTCACTATAAACCACAAGCTGCTTCTAATTTACTCGAGATGTTATTATCATGGTCTTTATGTTCTGGGCTTTCTTTGCTACAAATGAATTCAGCAGACAAATCCTTCTCAGAAAACAAACACATGGCCAGTCACTGCTCCCTCTTTGTAGCTCCCGGTGGGTACCACTGTGTGTTCTCTTCCTGATTCCATAGTTCCTTCTCTCTACTCACCCAACCTGCCCCTGAGGCAGCCTCTTTGGAGAGTCTCCCTGGAAACCTCCCCAGGTTTTCTCTGCAAGTGTTGTTTTGTGACTGTTCCCAGCACTGCCCAACAGAAATGTGATAGGCTTCATGAATGTGAGCCATGTAGGTACTTTCAGATTTTCCAGTAGGTATATTATAAGTAAAAGAAAACAGGTGACATTAAGTTTTATTTAACTGAGTATACCCAAAACAGCATGTCCACGTGCAGTCAATATAAAACATCATTAACCAGATACCTTACATTCTTTTCTTTTTTTTTCATACAAAGTCTTTGGAATTTGTTGTATATTTTATGTGTAACTTAGACTGGCCCCACTTCCAATGCTCAGTAGCCACATGTGGTGACAGGCCCACAAACTTGGACTCTGAGCACCCAGCAGACTCACCAACCTGCTCTGTTTCCCTCAGCACTCAGTTCCAACCTCCTCTGCTGCCTCTCCAAGAGGTGTACATAGCTGTCTGTGCTCTTCAGCCTGGACTCGAGGGAGGGGAAGCATTGTTATCATCTTTCTATTCCCAGTGTAGAGTGCAGTATTTGATGGGCCCACAACTGGCATTCAGTATGTGGCAAATACATTAATGAAGGAAGGAGGATTTTTTTTTTTTAATTTTTTAAGTTGTACATGGAAACAGTACCTTTATTTTATTTATTTATTTTTAATGGTGCTGAGGATCAAACCCAGTGCCTCATATGTGCTAGACAAGGTACTCTACCACTGAGCTACAACCCCAGCCCTAAGGAGGGCTATTTGTAACCCCAGGAGCTAAAGGGATTGGTCTGTGGAGGCCCACCTGTCCAGCCATGCTCACTACTCCCCCACCTCAGAGCTCCCAGCTCAATCTCCCAGGAGCCATAGAATGGCATTTGGGTCACACTGAATGGATAGGTGGCCTTTGCACTCACAAACAGGTCTCTACCCCTATTCCAGAATTGTCCTCAGCCTATCTATACACATCTTGTTTAGCATGTGGCATTGCCTCTTTAATATTAAGTGCTAGGGAATATATAAGCATCCTAGTATATTAAATCATAATAGTTTTATTTACTAGGATGAGAAAACAGCACGGACCAAATGTAAAAACTTATCCACTGAACAAACCTCCTACCGAGATTACAAAGGACCAACTGACATATAAGACATAAACTACACAGGGAACAGGCAGCATCAGGGAGCTATCAGGGCCATCACAATGTGCTTTCTGGATGTTTCCAGTGGTTTTAGAGTCATTAAGCCTCCCCCTGAGAGAACCAGAGATTTATATCCCAAGTAAATTTACCTTTGCTCATATAGTATTTAAGTTTTGCTTGTATTTCTAAACAATTAATGTGAGTGTTTTGGATTGTCTGCTTTATCCCTGATGATAAATGTCATTTGAAATTAATCCATATGACCAAGTCTAAAATGTTGGTACTCCCATAAAACAATACTAACTACATATTCAAATAAATTCAGAGTTTAAAATGGGATAAATATTAGTGTTTGAGCTGTTAAGTCATCTCAGAAAGGGAAAAGAAAATTATTACCCAGGCCCACTTAAAGAGGACATTGGAATGGAAAGTAGAATTGGGCCTAACCTCAGTCTTACTACTGATTACCAGTTTCGACCTGGAGAGCTCATTGATTTACTTGGGATTTTGTTTCTGAGTTCATACAGGAAAAGAAGATCCTACTGTCACATGCTATATATTTGGGGGACGAATGAAGTTAAAAAATGTTTTGAACAATTCCTCAGAAAACTATCTGGAACAATTTGAGGGTGAGGTAGTTTGCCAATATATTTGAGAGGACATTCTGAAAAGTTAGAAAAATCATAGCCTACATCATATAGTAAATAACTAAACATTAGCCATGTTAAAGTAGTTTGATGATCTTGTCTTCAGTAAGACAAGGATGGTTCAAGATAGACAAAGCTTTGCATCTGTTTGCTCCAGTTTGGGGAATGCTGCTTTCATTTGGGTCTCTTAAAAAAAGAATTCATGTTTCTCTGCAACTAAAATATCCTTCTTCAAACATGACGGCTCTGGTGTGCTGTGTTGGTGTAATTGAAAACCTATAAAAAGGCTGAAAGCTACTTTTGAATTGGCTCAGTGAACTTGGGCTGGATTTGTCAAAGTGGTGAAAGGTTTAAAGGAATTTTCATAAATGAGGTCTCCAAGCTGTGTTTTAACCATAGAATTCCAATGAACTCCAAGGCCCATGAACTCAGAAAACAGCGCCTCTGAGAAGAGCAGTCATATCAAGATGGAAATAAATGATTCATTTTCATTCCCTGAGTTCTGCAGACGTAAGCACACTTAGCCACTGATAATCATAATTTAGCAGTACTGTTGTGCACTAAAAATACAATTGAAAAGTCTAATCTTTAATTATGTTGAGTACTCACAAATTAACATGGTTACAAATCTTGGGCACTGGAAGTAGTATAATGTTTACTCCTGTTGCTAGGAAATATAGCAGAGCTGAGAGCTCCTTGAAAGTTACAGATTGATTTGGTGAGAAGGACATAAGTTTCTCCCAGTAAGAGTCTTGATTATTGCTTCTCTCTTTAGTAACCTATGTAAATGTATTTCATGCAGTAGGAGTCCTGTACACTCAAAGCTTTCTTTTGCGATGGATGTACACTTGTTTGTACATAAGTAAACATCCTGAGGATATTTGAAAATATGATTTTTACCTAGAGCTCCTGCATGAAGTAAGCATCATGAGGTATTTGAGTTTTTAGTGGAATGAATTTTTCCATTTGTTGGAATTGTCAAAAAAAAAAAAATGGATAGCTGTTTGAAATCTAATTATCATGAACCTAATTGATGGTTTTGCATTCTTGCCTTAGTGGGAAAATGTCAAATTAGTACAGAAATTTGGTCCAGGTTGACAGTTTTCCAAAATCATTAAAACTTGCATGTAAGAAATCAACTCTGCTTTTCTTTTTTTTCTTTCTGCTCTACTTTGGCAAACTTCACTGCATGATGCAGTGTACAATAGTTTTTTTTTTTTTTTTTTTTTAAATGCAAAGCTGATGCTTGCACAGCATGAAAGGAAGGAGCTATGCCAACTCACTTGCCTTGTCTCTGAGAAAGATGAAGATTGCTATGTGCTATTTCAATCTGGATTGGGTATGAAAGAGTCCTCCCCAAGCTCAAAAGAAGAACTAAGAAAAAACCCACGGGGACAAATTCCTATTTGATCTCTATCTGAGGCAATCCCTCGTGCAAAGGGACTGGTGTTTCAAAGCAGGAGTCCTTCCCTAAAGATGGAAAACTAGCAGAGTACTTGATTATCTCAAGGAACAGGGTGACTTGTGCTTATTACAGGATCATATCCTATATCCAAGCTCAAAAACCTGAATAAAATTAGGGAAGGATGCTTCTAGGGGGCAGGATCATGACTGCAGTCCAGCATATGTGCTCATGGCCTCTCTTGAAAGGAACACACTTTCCCCTACCCTCTGAATGATTATTAAGTCCTTGTGTAGAAAACCAATTGTTAATTTTGGTAAGAATTGTTTTTTCTATGCAAGTATCTAGCACAGTGTCTGATAGGTTCTATATGATCAATATATGTTGGCCAAATAAATTAATCTTTCTGTATGTCTTTGAGAGTAAGCATGTTCATATTCTAATACCTAAGGTCTACTCCATTGCAGTTAATCAAGGTTAGGGGCTTGCCTTGCAAAAGATAGCGCATTACCTATGTCACTTATACTCAGACCTTCTGAATGGAGGTGTTGTCAAACACATATGCATATGTGGGGAAGTTTCACTATGTAGTCACTAGTTGGAATACATGATGGAACTATAAGAGGTTTAGGCCTGCTTTTGTAGAATTTCTGATGCTAGGAGAAAATTTAGAGCTTTGACAATAATGAGATGGAAAAGTAAGATAAGAAAAACTGCCACACAGATTACAAGCTTCTTGAAGGCAATCATTTTCATTATCTCCCAAATAGCCAATAGCATATGAATGACATGGGTTAAGGAGGCCAAAGAATGGCCTGGTTCTGAACGTGAACTTGACCACAGAGTAAGGCCTGACTCAACTGCTTACTGTGTGTGGAACTTGGGATGGCCTACTGAACCTCTCAGTATTTTGACATGGTTTCTCTATTAACATATTTATTGATCCTCTAATTTATTCAAGGTAAGTTTTGCTTTTTTGGGATAAAATGGGAACAATAGATATCAGTTCCACTTTGTCTTTCTCACCTGCTTTATGTACTAAAAACCAGCTAAGGAAATGAATTTG
The DNA here is from genome assembly GCF_902686455.1 of Sciurus vulgaris. Lineage (NCBI taxonomy): Eukaryota > Metazoa > Chordata > Mammalia > Rodentia > Sciuridae > Sciurus > Sciurus vulgaris. Next base: position 52,681,080 of record NC_136466.1, read on the forward strand.
CAGGCTCCTTTGTTCTCTGACTCTGGTTGGGTTTTGGCCAGTGGGAGGCATCATCAGGAAATTAATCAGCAAACAAGTGGGAAGTTTGGACTATTTATTCCCTGGGTCCCCCTTCCCAAGCCAGCTCCCCTGATTGCCTCCCCAAGGCTGCTCTCCAGTTCAGTGACTGTGCCCTCCTCCAGACACTTCTGGGTCCTGCACTGAGTCTTACTAGCTCAGGGTCCTGCACTGTCTCTTGTAGCTTCTTCAAACCCTGCTGCCCATACCTTTGCAAATGATCCTTTTAGTAAACTATCCTCAAATTGCATTTGAGTGTGCTGCCGGTGTCCTGTCATGAACCTGATAGAAGCAATTGCCTGTCTCAAAAGTCATTGTAAGAATGACATGGTTTAGGTAGAATTTAGTATAACGATTGGCTTGTAGTATGCACCCAACAAAGTTAAATATAGTTCCCTGTCACTTAATATTGGGGACACATACTAAGAAAGGCATCATTAGGTAATTTCATCCTTGTGTGACTATCATAGAGTAACTATATACAACTTAATACAATCTCGAGATGGATAGTAAGAAACATAATGTTATAGGACCACTATAGTATAGTATAGTATTATATGGATCTGTCACTGACTGAAACATTATTGTGTGACACATGACTGCCTTATAAGTATTAGCATTTTTTCCTTTTTTTTTTTTGTTTCTTTGTTTTGTTTTGTTTTTTCAGTGCTTGGTATTAAATACAGTGCTGCATGCTCTAGCACTGAACTACATCCCCTGCTCATTTCTTTCTTTCTTTCCTCCTTTTTTTTAAAGTGAAGTGAAGTATTGGGTTTGCAATATTGTTGTTACATACTTCAAAATTTTTTAAGGTGAGAGGGAAACCTCTATTATCTTGCAAATGCTAAAAATGGGAAAAGTCAAACAGAGTTAAAGGAGTAAGGTCACACAGTTGGCAGATCTGAAAAGTCAAGTAAGGATTTTCATTTTTGTTGCTCTTAGCACAGGATACACAGTCACAACATGTCTGAAAAAGAAACTTGCAACTTCAAAGCATTTAGTAAATTAAAACATGACTTTCTTGAGATAATTGGGTATGCCTAAAGTAAAAAATCCTACTTGTGACCTCTAAGTAATCATGGGGCTGAATCATGAACAACTCAGTGCTTCAACTTAATTACTGTAGGGGCTGGGGCTCAGCATTTGTATCCTCTTGGTAGTTCAGGGCTGAATTTCTTATAGGCTCTCGGGTCTAGTTCTGTTTATTTATAATCCACATGGAGCAGGAGACTTTCTACTAAGATACATTTTTCTGACTTCTGTCTTAGAGTTCTCATTCTTGAGCCACATTAAATAAATAGTTCACTTTGTGATATTTAACTGCAACTCACCTGTAACGTATAGTATACTCATTAAACCATTTATCAAGAGTAAAAACTAACAAATTTCTTGAGGTAGAAACCAGTTTAAAATACAAAGTATACTACAACTTCTTTCCATTTGATAATAAATTTGTAGTAGCTATTAAAATTTCAAACCAAATGAATGTATCTTTCAGTGTCAGAAAAATTGCCCAAGTAGTCTCTAAGATTGTAGGAGAAAAAGGAAAGTTCAGAAATGTCTCTTTTCTACAATTAAGTAGAGTCAAGGGAGAAATAGCAATTTTAAAGGTCTTTTGATGTCAGTCCAAATAAAGATTTATATATTGTCCTTTTTGAGCAAGGAGCTGAGTAGGCAAAAACAAATACCCAATTGCCAAGAGGAGCTGATTCTTCTAGAAGGAATTATGGTCATTTAAACATGTGAATCTCTATTTTTTCACTGGCATTTTGTTCAAGGTCAATCCCAGGTAGTTTTCTTTCTCTCCTAAAGAATATGCTTTCATATGTTGGATGCTAAACAAATATAAACTTTCTCAACTATTTATTGTCTTTGAACTCTCATTTCTGGAGGAGATATTACATAAAATGCCATAATGATCTCCCGGTTCACAGTTGATCCTAGTGAAACCTCTTACCACTTTGTCCAACCCTCCACTTCTGTTTAGACCTCATCTCCTCTTATTTTTTTGCCTTGAATGAAATACATTCACATTTTCACTGAGAAGACCTGTATATTCATGGTAATTGTTCTAAATGATTATAGTTTTCACATCAGTTGTGTTGACTTGAGTAGTTAACTGTGCCAGTAGTGTGAGAATAAAGTATCCATGGATCATACTCCAGATATCACGTTATACCCAAAAACTTTCTGTGGCTGCTTGCCAGATAGTGGTCATAGGTTCTTTAAAGTAGATTAGTTGATGGCATTTACATGTGGAGGACATGTCACTTTACATAGTTGTTCTGTAAACACACTTTGGTACCTTTCCTTGTGTGAATGCAGTTTCTTTTTTCTTTTATGAGCTTTCTGCATGGTGGAGAAGGACAAGTGTATGTCAATAATAGGAGCATGAACCACATATTGTAGCATAAAGAAGGGAGAGAGAGCAATGAACTCTCCTGAGAATGGAAAGGAAGATAGTCAGATTTCCAAAGGTTTCTCAAGAAAAAGTAACATTTGATTTAGAGTTAGGGGCCAAGTGAGTGTTCACCAGCAGGAAATTTAGGAGAGAGGATTGGGACCTGACAGACCTTGGGAAATTGTATTTTGATGTGACTTCACAATAAGATGTATGGTGTGGAGTGGTAAGAGATGAAGTTAAAAGGATGATTGGAGCCAAATCATAATCCATTTCTCACTGCGGAAAGAGGGAGTTCATGCATGTTTTTCGATGAATAGTATTAATGAATAATTCTACATAGATTGTGTCATCCATTCTCAAGGCTTATCCTATCACCTCTGTTAGTGATTTCCAAAATTTTATCTCTAGTCTTGGACTGGAGATCCTCTTTGTCTTCTGACCATCTGTATTTTAATGTTTCATCCATTCTTATGAAGTCTATATCCAAAGTGAGTTCATCACTTTTCCTTCAAAATCTTGGCTCTCTCCCAACTTCCTCGTTTAGTAAATGGCCCAGTTTTCAAGGAAGTTACAGCATTTTCTTTTCTTGCTCTCCACCCCTTATATACCCTAGCATCCAGAGACTCAGCAAGCCTTGCCTTCTTTATTTTTTAAATTACTCAATGTTATTGTCTTCTTTCACCCCTATTTCTATTGTCTTTATTTAGCTGTTATCATTTCCCCCTTCCATTATTACAGCAGCTTCTTAATTTGAAGACTTACCTATTCCTGCACCATTTCTAAAATTGATTTTATCTATGTTTTTGCGAGTAACTTTTTAATAAGTCCTCATTGGCCCTAGGATAAAATAAAAAGTCCTCAGCATAGTATCTAAGCCCTCATGATTTTGGCTTTGCCAACCTGTCCAGTTTCATGGACTCCAGTACCACTCTCTTATCCTTCTCCAAATATTGAATGCTTGAAGCTTCCTGAAATTTCCAGAGTCAGCTAATCTGAGTATTTTCCGCTTCCTGTTCCTAGCCTTCTTGCCCTGTCAACTCATATCTCCTGACCTCTGCCTTCACCCAGTTCATCTGTGTGGTGACAGAATATTTACTTTCTCTGTCTTTACTAGGCCACAGGCTCTCAGGCAGACATCATGTTCCAGTTATATATGTCATGTTCCCCATGCTTAGCCTCCCGTCTGGTACATAGCTATGCAAAAATGCAAGTATTTACTAAGCAATTATTATAGACTAGACAAGGTGCTAATTTATTTATATATATATGATCTTATTTCAAGAAGAAACACAAAATCAAGTTATGCTATCATAGTGTAATTCAGCAAAATATTTGAAGATTGAGCATGAAATTCGTTTTAGGGATTCCAATAAAGATGGCATTTCAGCAAAACAAATGAGAATTTAAAAGAGTTCTGTGCTATGGTAGAGGTAATAGAAATCAAATGGAGATAATTTATTGTAAATAATCCTAGTGAGATTGGATGGATGGATGAATAGAGAACCCAGTTTATATCCTAGATCTCATTGAGGAACTTGTTTTATTTAATGCACGCATGTTAGTAACTTTGGTGCAATGAACTTATTAGCATTAGAGGAACAACTGACTGATGCAAGTACAGAAGCAGTTTATATGGCAAGAACCTGAACTATTAAAGCAGATATTTCATGAGAGGGTAAAATGACATGAACTTTAAACATGGATATTTATAATTATAAAGGTACACGTAGAATTATTATTTTCAAAACTAATTGTTCAAGTAGGATATGCCTTGTACTTGATAACTCAGTAAAAAGTGAAGCCTCCGTTGGAGTAATCATAAACTTAGTGATTTATCTGTCAGATGTTAGCAGGCAGTAATGGTTAAAAGGGTGGAACCTGGAATCAGAATGCCTTATTTGTTCAGGTTGCTGTAACAAAATAAACTAGGTGCATGTAAATAACAGAAATTTATTTCTGACACTTCCAGAGATTGGGAAGTTCAAAATCAAGGCAGCAGCAGATTCAGTGTCTAGTCAGGACCCACTTTCTGGTTCATAAATGGCATATTTCCACTATGTCTTCGTATGATGGAAGGGAACAAGGCAACTCTCCAGGGCCTCTTATGAGGACACCAATCTTTCATGATCTAAGCACATCTCAAAGGCCCCATCTCCTAATGCTATCATATTGATGATTGGTTTCAGCATATGAATTGATGGGCAGGGATGTAAGCATCCAGTCTGTATGTAGGATTGCCTAACAGATGCTGAACAATGATAGGCACCTTTAGTATTCATATAGTGAGGCTTCTCTATCTACTTTTGTTCATCTTCTTTGCCTTCCTTGGTTTCTTCGATAAATAAGCCCCATCATTCTCTGTTTCTTTAGCTTGTATTATTTTTCTGTCATAGCATTTAACCCAACTTAACACATCTTATGTTCCTTTGTTTGTTATCTGTCTGCCCCAACAGAATATTAACTGATAAATGCAACACTTTCCTTCGTTGGCTACTGTATTCATCAAACCTAGTATGGTCCCTGTGCCATGGCAGAAATTCAGTAAATATTTGTTAAATGATTTAAGTGTATAGATATAGACCAGGACTGAACAGTGTGTCCTAAACAGGTTGTGTTTCCATATGAATATGTTTTTTGTAAACATTGTTTCCTAATTATAATGTAATATTTGTTCATCAAAAACATACAAAAAACTTGAAAAATGCAAAGATTAATCAATAGAAAAGTTAAAAATCATCCTCCAACTCTGAGACAGTAATTTAACATTTTTTGTGTGTTTTCACCCTTCATGTATCATAGTTGTGCATCACCCTAGATATATAATTTTGTATCCTGCATTTTTTCACTCAGTACTAAAATATCAGCATATTTTTATATATTTTAAAAAAGTTATAATGGCTTCTATTTAAAAATGATAGACTAAGTGTACTTTTCTCCCACTTTCCAAAATGACAGAAATAGTGAAATGCAGAGAAGAAAATCCACATCTGTAATGAAATGAGTCATTGGCAACAACCCCAGAGCACAAACCTTGCAGCCCACCTGCCAAGTCTGTAATGTTTGGAAGCAGGTGAGGGAGAATATAAGAACCTACACTTATCTCATCTCCTTGGACCTTGGGCAAGACATAGATTTCCCTTGAATTAAGTGCACTGCCATAAAAAAAAATCTCCAGTGCTCCTGATTTATGTGTCAAGAGCTAGAGCTGTATTGAGGCTGTGGGAGAAGTTGGGAGTGACTCTGGAAATATCCAAGTATCACCACTGAAAGGCAGGTGAGATGAGTCGGGAGGAGAAATGATTCTGATGTACCATTTTAATTTTCTTTCCCTTTGCCTGCTGGCTGAGGGAGCCTGCTGAAAGTGAAGTGGGGGAAGGAAGAGAGCAGGCAGCAATTGCTCTTCAGGGTTTTGTTGTGAGGCACTTTAGCTATAGCAAGAGCAGGGGGCAGAGAAGCAAGGTCTTTCTGTTAGAGCTAGCTAGGTTGGTAGGGAAGTGCTTTACTTATTTCAGACACAGCACACTAAGACACTAAATAGTATTTGGTGCACTGAAAGGGTACTTTCTCCCTAATCTATTTAGTAAAAAGACATGGTCACTACAGAGAAAATAACCCATTAAGATTAGACATAAGAATGAAATAGCTGAGCTTGTGCAAACTTCATGTAGTTTACAGAAAGAGGTTACCACAAAGATAGGTGCCATAAATCAAAGATTAAGCAACATGGCACAAAAGGGCATGTGTTTCTGTAATTGTAAAATGAGCTTCACAGCAAAAGGTGAAGCTGAGCTTTTCAAATTGCTGAAATGTCACTGTTTATTTATGAGCCAAGATAAAACTCATTTTTAGATAAATGACTAAATTGAAATACTATAATGGGTACCATTCAAGTGCTGTTATGGTTAAAAAATGTGACTATAAAAATGTCACATTATTACAGAACCTATTTGTTGGGTAGGTATTTTCCGAGTCCTATCTGCACAGTTTATTGACTCCCACTAGGTTTTACTATTGCCTGCCTTGCATAGCCAACACACAGTAGCCATTATAAAAGTGGGATGCTGTCCTTTCTCCCTCACACAGCCCTGTGAATCTCAGAATTTTAAACCAGAACTGATATTGTGACTGATGACAATAGTGGCTCTTTAAAATTCAAGTTCATATTTAATTTGAATCTTTATCTTATGTTCTAATTGTTCCACCCACCATTTCCCTTCAGCTCTTAAGCTATCATGTTGAATTTGTTGAACTGAAAGCATGACTTTTTCCCTAATCTGTTTAGTAGAGAGAAATGGCCACTATAGCCACTCTATCAAGTTGAGCCCAGATGAAACTTACTATATAAACCTATTAAAGAAATAGCACCTGGTTGTATAGCACAATGGTCCTCTATTTTGTGCACTTTGAGGATTATGAATTGCAATCTACTATCAGTATTAATAAATTGCATTTTAGATAATAACTTGGTTAAACCGGTGTGGACTGAGAAGTGAGAAGTCATCAGAAATTTTGGGAAATGGAATACATACTGGTAGAGATAAAGGCCTCTGGAAAGAGTAGATCAGTATGGAAGACCAAGCTTGTAGAGAGAAGTGAATCAAGAGGATGAGTCCAGCAACACCATGAGGGGATGATACAGGGGCTGAGTTCCCCAGAGAGGTTCTAAGAAGAGTCAATCAAGAAAAATGAAAATGGAGTGACTAATAATAGCTTCACTTGCATAGCATGTAGTATGACGTGCACACTGTTCTATACTGCTGTGCATGTGTTAACTTACTTATTCTTCATGATATCTGGATGAGGTAGGAGTGATTAATGTATCTACCATAAGATGAAAAAATAATGAAGCTTGGGAAATGCTGAAGTGACTTGCCCAAGTCACATAGCTAAGGAGGCCCTTAGCTGTGTGAGATTTGAACCCTGGGAACCTGAGATCCAAGTACATGCTTTTGATTACACTGCATTGCTTCTTTCAGATGCAGGTGACAATAAAATAAGATGGTTTTTAAGAGTTTAGCTATTTATTACATAAAAGAATGAATGGGCAGTCGGATTGTTGTTCAGGGTCAACACCTAAATAATTCATACTCAAAAGAGTCATAGCAGAGAGATGAGGCATAAAGGGGGCACACAAGTTCAGCCAGCAGACATCAGGTTCTGAAATGGGGGGAAGTAGGGGGATTAGAAAAAGTAGTTTAATACAAAAACCAAATCTGGAAACTGTTGAAAAAAATTATTTCTTTTAGAAATTCTATGCTGCCGTTGAAAAATATCTTGAAAATTGCAAATTTGTAGAATCAGTTTAAATTGCGCATTAAATATTTTATTGTTATCAACATGCAAATGAATAAACCAGTAATTTTGGAAAAGTTCCCAGTAATTTGTGGATTATTTTCTCAATCTTGGTCCCCTGGGAAAAAGTGATTTTGGTTCTATAGGTATGGATTTAGTGATTGCAGTTTTCAGGAAATATTATTAAATTGCCAGAGATGTTTTTAAATCCATGTAGGCTGGACTAGGAGGTATTCTAAAATGCATTTGCCAAATGCCTTCACTTTTAATAACTTACACAGTTGAAAGGGTGGCAGAAAACTTTTAGGTACTTTGAATACATATTTAAGCATTTTTTTCCCTCTTTCTTTTTTTCTTGATAACCAAGGTATCACATAATCTTATTTTAAAGAAAAATAAAACCTGATGTTGTTAGTGTTCATCTTTAGTAGAATATAGTTGTTGGGGAGGGACAGCTTTATAGAGAAGGCCTAGGGGCACAATGACAATGACTCAAACAGTAAGACCTTTTCATATGGTGTGTCTACGTTTTTGCCTTTACAATGTCAAAATAACTGCACGGTTTGATTAACCATTCAATTCAGTGACCATATAAATCAAAAAATCTTTAGGCTGAGTTAAATTTTTATTTTTTCTTCTTACCTTCCTTAACTCAAAGTACCCCATGTGTAGTTGTAGAACAAACAGGTAATCCAGCTTTCATGAAAATTGCCTTAGTTGGGATGGTACAGGAAGCCTGACCATTGTTCACTTTGAAAGTTTTGGCAGAGGATTGCTCTGGCCTGTCATGGCTACACATCAGGCTCCCCAGGGAACAGATTTCATGAAGGAAGTTTGTTGGGGAGTGCCCTTGCACCTGTGGGAGGAAAGGAAGGAGCCAGCATGGGCAGAAGGGAGCTAGGCTCTGATGTAGTCTCACAGGGTTGTTTGGCATTGTACCAAGTTGGAGCAATGGGGCTTGGCCTGAATAACTTCATGCCATCCAGTGGTAGGACCCAGATTGCTCCTGGACAGTGACTCTCTAGTCAAGGGCAATTCCTATGGAAAGTTGACAGGTGAGGGCAGTCACGCAAGTCCTTCCCAGAAGTCGGGGGAATAAATCCTTCAGTCTTGAACAGGAGGCTGGGTGCCACACAACACTGCTCTCTAGTGTGATTGACCAAAATAGTTAGCAATTTTAAGGGAGGCGTGGAAATAATCAAAAGTCATATCTACATTTTATTATTGACATTAAGTTACATAGTGTTATCATAGAAGCTTTCTTTATAATGAAAATAAACCTAAGAAAAATTTTATTTGAATAAGTTTTTTGTGTGTAGAAAATGGAGGTAATATATTTAGTTACATGTGGGTTATCAAGTTTGTGTGTGTATTATAAACATGTGAGCCACTTTGCCTTAGGAACTTAACATTTTCATCATTTAATATCTGCAACTGTCTTACAGGGAAAGTGCTGTTGTCCCAATACTACGAAGTAAACAGACTCAGAGAGGTTAAGGGACTTGTCTGAGATAATACAGTCAGTCATGAATCAGAGCCAGATTTGCCCAAATCAAAGCCTTTTTTCTTGATCACATCCTATGTTGCTTGTTCTAGGGCTTGAACTTTAACAAGAATTTTTCTGCCTGAACAGATAACTGTCTGCCTCAGTTTTAACAGTGTTTTCTTATCCAGTATTTTACCCTCACAGACCATAGAAATTTGACATGTAAACTGAGTGTTCATCTCATTTGGCTCTAGCCACAAACTGCAGGTGAAAAGGCAGTATTTTTCCCCCACCTTAGCAGGACTGTAGTGCTGATGACAGAGGTCAGCATCTTATGAAAATGGAATGGCTTCTGCCCTGTATTTCTGTCCCATTTAGAACATATATAGCAGGTAAAGGAAATGCACAGTGCATACTGTGGTAGGATTCAGAGGTTGCTATGAGTCTATTGACTTCAAATCCAAGCTTGATCCTCTCCCTCCATGGGATTAACATGGGAAAGGAAAAACATGAATATATACATATAAGTATAGAAACAAATCCATTTTCAATGGCTCTGTATTATAATTCTCTAATTTGTAATGAGGACATTCTGGAGTCAGTAGAAAGAAATCATTTCAGTGGCCACTAAGGAAAAATATAAACATGCATTAAAAGTCTGTGACTTAAGTGAATTTTGAAATGAATTTAAACCTCATTTAAATTTGCATAACTTCCTAAGGGCTTCTCATTTTATTAAAATGCCTGAGCTGTGTGTCTCTTTTTCTGGGACCATGGTTGACTGATGCCCACAGTTGAGTTATGTTACTAATGATACAACACTTCTATCACTCTGTGACAGTCAGTTTCCTCTGGTTTGTTTTTGATGGCACAATTAAAGTAGACAATGTTCTCTTATTCCTTTGCTTGTTTTAAAAAGGGTACTGCTTGTGTCAGATAATTCAAGGGAACTTAAAGGCGTTTGTCAGATTTTCATATATTTCATCTTCTATGATTAAAAAAAGGAATAAGCAGAGTCATAACATTTTCAGTCACATATTCCTTGATAGGAAAAAGTAAAAGACAGTCTCAATCTGAGGTATTTGACTTTTTTTTTCCCCACGCAACTATTACTTGAGTCACATGTCTTTGGTTCAGCTCAAATCTCAATTTAATGGAGGATTTCAAGAATGGTTAGAAAGAACAGATATTTCTGCATGATATTTGTAGTGTCCCGTATATATTGTATAACTGCTTCACGAATTATTTTGGACTTTAGTATTAAAAACAGATGACATATTTGCCTTTTTAAATAGAGAAAGATGGATTTAGGTATATATAGATAGAGATTTTAATATATCACAAACACATAAGTTTGCATGTGTTATTAACAACCATAGGTTGGTTAGTTGACTTAAAAATACATATTCATAATTTATCAATCTTAATCCAAAGGTCTGTAAATCAGATTATCACTACAGTGCTGTAAAGACTGAGTTTATTTTTATTATTCTGATTATAAAATGGTCACAGAACTACATTGGTCCATTGTGGACCTACTCATTCATTATGTTATACTGATACTGACAATTTATATTATGCATGAGAATCCATTTAGAAATCAAGTATTAATATCATACCTTGAGAAATCATATGTAAAGAATGGTGATTTAATAAGGACCTTTAGGTTTCATTGTTGTTTTAAAAACCCATAGATGTTGAAGGAAGTTTTATGCCATTCAAGTCTTCGATTCGAGTTTTAAAGGGAATGCTCTTTTCCTAAAACCTCTTGATGATGTAAACATGAGAATATATAGCAGGTTAACAGACTCTTTTGCTTCTAGAGCAGGGATCCCAAAGTTGCATACATACAAAGGCCAGGAAGGTACTTGGGTCCCAGGAGGAAGGCTTAAGCACTATGCACTGGGGAGTGGTGGAGACTGGCACATTGAATGGTGTAGGCTTGGAGGCACTTGGACATGTGTCACTTGAGAATTCAGTGCCAATTTCTTCACATCTTCTGGTTTTCAAAAGAAGACAAAAATATATATGTATTGGAGAGATCTAGAACAGAGAATAGGCCAAATCAATCCCTTCCATGGGCTACATGCAGCCCAAAGTCCTTTAGTACTCACATTCTCATCTAAGTCAAGTAGAGACTGGGGTCCTGTGTCATCTTCCATTCTACATACATGAGATATCAATACATTTTGAGTATGAAACAAATTACTTTAACAGAATCTTCTAAATAGAATTAAAACCAGCTTTGGACAGGTTAAAGTTTTCTTCTTCAAGTGTGAAACATATAGTGACTCTCCAGTAGGGTACAAAGCCATCTGTACAGATTTAGCCAAAAACAGGGTGTGGCTGGAATCTGTTTCATTTGGCACTTTGTCTTTTATTATTGATTGACCCAAAATTGGATACCAAATTTCCTCTTCCTCATTTATACCTCAGTATGAGATTTCCTGACTTGATTCAAACCTTTGTGGTCAGTTTTTATCTGATCATTTGTCTGTTTGATATCCTTGATATGTTTTTATAACATTTTTAACAGAAAATGTAAGTGCTATTTGTGGAGCACAAGCTGTTCGGCTGTGAAGGGTCTCTTGTGACTTCTCAAGTTGTTTTCACGTTCAACTGATACTGGCTTCTAGAACAGAAGTCTGGGAACTAACAATGAATGCTCAACCACTGAACACAGGTTTCCTTCCTTTCCAAGCCTGTCTTCAGGGGCAGAGTGAAAAGATGAATGAGAATGGAAAATAGATGGATGCATATAGCTGAGCAGGGAGCTAATTTTATTAATTTCAGGCTCAACTTAGCTTGAAGACAATATAATAATCTATAAAAAATGGCATACCAACAAGAAGCCAAACTACTATTACCTTTCTTTTTTTTTAGGAGCACAATGTGTTATAGTAATCAGGAGCTCATAAATTGCCCTTACAAGCATTTTAGAAAAAGTCACTGTATGAACCGTACTTAGAGTTGGAAACTGTAAAGAGATTCTTTTCCCCTGTTGCTCCTGAGGTAGTTTTTCCATGTGTTGAGTTTCATTTTGGTTGTTCGGTGAAGAACATGGGAATTTTGCTCTGCTTCTTGAATGTGTGATGAATAAGGAAGTCAAAATGCAATTGCATTATTTTAAATACCAAGGAGCCAAATCTAACCAGCACTCTGCAAAACTGTCCCCTCCCTGTATGTGAACACAGAGGGCCATCAAATTTCCCCCTCGTTTATATGGTTACCTGGTAAAAATTATGGAATAGTACATGGGAATGGGAATAAGCAGAAGGGAGTGAGAAAATATTCCAGATTCTTCCCAACACCAACCTCTCCCTTCCCTCACCAATGAGGCTTTAGTTCCTCTCTTTCATCAATACTACTAGGAATCTCCAGGTAAAAACTCACTACACCTCAAAGCAAAGTAACAGTTTTCAAAATAGTCACAGCAGCCTTGAAAATAACTTAGAAAGTCAACCTGACTTAAATCTCTCTGTCAATATCCACAGCAGCCTCAGTATTTACTGTTTCTTTTTCTCACATAAACAATTATTTCATTGTCCCCTTTTTTAAAAAAATGCAAATATTTATATTTAATCGTCTGAAAGAAACATATGGTTCTACAACAATTCCATGGAAAATTTAAGGAAATTTTTACTACCTCATCACCTGTGTCTAGACAAATTTATTAGGCACTTGCTGACGGTGAGTAATACCTGTTTATTAAGCTGCTTACAGGCTGCTTACAGAAGAACTTACATAAATTAGCTTTAGTACCTTAGAATTTAAGCTTAAACAGGGATTAGGTATTCATAAATTGAATCAAGTGATCATGGAACTAAGAGGGAAGAAAAATGTATTTTAATACATTTCTGGCACTCCACTCCTCCCTCAATTTCAACCTCAAGAGCCTGCTTGACGGTAAGGAAGGACGTATTTAAACTTAGACTCTCTCTAGTGCCAGAAATTTCTACTTTATGTCTTGGCTAACCAGTGAGGATAATCAGCACCTTGTCTCTCTTAAAACTGACAAGGGTACATTTTTAAAGTGTTGAAAGAGAGGTATACAGAGCTTACAGGTCGAGCAGTCTCAATTCTCTGGCCTCTGCGAAGATTTTGAAATTCAAGTTGTTTTCAGATGTCAGAGTAAAACACTGTGACCAGTTAAATGAAACAGCTACTTTAGTGATTAAGGTTTTCTAGCTAATACATAAAAATTAGAAGTGCATACTCCAAAAGGTAAAATATAGACAGATAGATAGATAGATAGATAGATAGATAGATAGATAGATAGATAGATAGATAGATAGATAGATTCTTAGCAAAGTTCACTTTTTATAGTTTTATGTTACTTTTACCAAAGGAAACAATTTGTTTTCCACGTTGGTTAACCTATCAGCTATTTTAGTGTATTAAAAAGGCAAAATCCTTTAAAGACTCAAGTCTAAACCTTTGGAAATTAACCTAATCCCAGGTTTTAATGAACTGCCTAAATTCAGACAAATACTTTGATTTGGAAAGTGGTATGATTTTCCATGCTTCTGGTCACCGGTGAAAACTGTAGCCCCTCTAATGTTTCCTCAAAAGAGCAGTAAAGCCTTTGTCTTGCAAGTTTTGGAGGAAACACCAATGTCTGTGGGCGGGCTCCAACCATGTGAATTCCACCCCTAATGTCTCAGAAATACGGGATAGGAGAAGACACTTGGGGTGTCGTCAGAAACAGAAATTAAATAAACAGTTCCTCATCCTGAATTTAGCTTCTTCCAAAATCTTTTGTCTCTTACAAATCTGCTTCTTGATTATGTCATAGAATCAGAAGTTAGAGTGTAAAATAAACATAATTTCTGTAGCAAATTGAAAAAAAAATATGCTTTTTCTCTTCAAGCCACCTTCTTCCTTTCTATAAGAGTGGAACTCACTGACACTCTTGTGGATGGTGACACATGGGATGTTTTGAATTTTACCTGTTTGTCATCATTTGTGCATTCTCACATTGATCAGGCCTCCAATTGCCAGACATCAGTATTAACATATCTGAAGTTGTGATATTTGATTTCAACTTTCCTTCTCTTCTACTTTTATCCTTGATGGTCAGTCCACTGTTGTTTTGGTACCCAGGTACTTAGAAACCTCCTGCAAGTAGAGTTATGGCATCTCTTCATGATGGTTTGGATCATTGAATATGGATTTGTATACTAAAAACCAAACAGTCCACATGCAGCTAATAACAATGGCCCGTAACTGTCAGTCATGACTGGTCCTCAGGGAGTGTTCTGTGAAGTGGAAGTGCTTCCAGATATTGTCTCATTTAATCCTCATGACAGTCCTAGAGGACCTTTGATGACCATCATCCCCAATTTACAGATGAAGAAACAGCTTTATAGAGAAGTTAAGGAACTTGCCTTTGGCTATTCTTCAGGTGAGTTAAGAAAGGACTCAACTCTGGCTCCCAAACTCCTATCCCTAATATAGCCTTGGATTTCCCGGCTGTTTGCCTACTCACTAGAATGTATGATGCATTCCACATTAGCTTTCTTTTTCTATCACTTTTCTTGGTGACTATGATAAGTAGGCATTGCTCTTTTTTCCAATAGCAGAATGTTTAAGATATATTGTTCTTATTTTAGAGATGGTTTGTAAGGGATCTCTGCAATTGACATATGAACTGCTATCTCCATATTTGCCTCAAATAAGAAACAAAATAGAATGTCTTTTTCTTCCTTTCTTCTTAAACATGTGATTACACTTGTATTGGAAGAGATGCCAGAGCAGATGGCATCTTAAAATAGTTTTAGCAAATATGCTCATGAGTTAAAATTATAGAAATCCTCATACCAACCAAATTTTCCAATGACACAGTAAAAACAATTTTTTAATGTTGAAACATAGGTGCTTAACTCTCCAACTATCTTGACTAGCTCTTTTCCTTACCTATGACTTACCTCTTGCTTGTGGGTAGCTGAGTGCCTGCTTGTGGAACTGAACTGACTGTCAAGTATTTTTCTCACTCTTTGCCTCTTTACCCAACAATTTTTACTGTCTGAAGTCTTTTTTCCAAGTAATACATAATTTGAGTTGGAACACATCATTAACAATTCAACAATTTTGAATTGGAGACTGTGGAAATTAGTGTGAATTTTAGTTACTGAGTATTTGAAACAAGATCGGTATGACTTTCATATATAAACAGGTTTGTTTTTTTTTAACAAGTCATGAAATAATAATTATGTCTTGGTGAAAATGATAACTGAGAATGTTTTGTGATAATTTCTTTGGTGTTCTGACTGGATGTTCAAGGTGTAACATTCTTTTTATACTTTTTCTTAGGTGTTGAAGATTTGGAAAAAAGCCAGTTCTGTCTTAATCTCTGTGGCAGTGTTTTTCAAACTGATTCAAATCAAATGAGTCTTTGGATCTGATTATTTATTCTGGGTAGCTGTCCCTTTGCCTTATAGAATATTTGACAGTGTCTCTGACTTGTATGCATTAGCTGTGAATAGCAGGCTTCTTCCAAGTATCATAATCAAAAAGTCTCCAGATCTTGCCCAGAGTTAGGCACAATCACCCAGGTTGAGAAGCATTGTTCTGTGGCTCTTAACCAGATGAGAAACCACAAACAGACATCAAAATATCATATCCATTGCAACTAGGCAAGAGAATAAAATAAAAGGGATAAAAATAACAGAAGAAGAAATCAAATTATCACTGTTTGCAGATGATATGATGCTATAATTAAAAGATCCAAAAAAACTTCACCAAAAGATGGCTAGAGCTAATAAAGAATTCAGCAAAGTAGCAGGTTACAAAATCAACATAGGAAAAAATCAGAGATTTTCCTTACAGCAGTAAATGAATCTACTGAGACAGAAATCACAAAAGTAATTCCATTCACAGTAGCCTCCCCCTCCCCAAAACAAAAACACAAACCACAACAACAACAAAACCAAACCTAGGAATAAATCTAACCAACCAGGTGAAGAAATTGAAGAAGATACAAGAAGATGGAAGGAACTCCCATGTTCATGGATAGGCAGAATTAATGTTGTTCAAATGGCTGCACTACCAAAAGCAACATATAGATTTAATGCAATCCCCATCAAAATGCCAGTGAAAGTCCACAGAACTAGAAAAAGCAGTCCTAAAGTTCATTTGGAAGAATAAAAGACCCAGAGTAGCTAAAGAAATTCTAAGGCAAAAATCATTGCTGGAGGTATTACAAGACCTGACTTCAAATTATACTACAGAACTATAGTAACCAAAACTGTATGGCACTAGCATTAAACACAGACACATGGACTAATGATACAGAATAGAATATACAGAGAAAACCCCACACAAATACAGTCATCTGATCCTTGACAAAGGTGCTAAAAATATACATTAGAGAAAATGGTGCTGGGAAAATGGTGCTGGTTATCCATAGGTAGAAGAATGAAATTTGATGCTTATCTCTGACCTGTACAAAAATCAACTGAAAATAAATCAAAAACCTGGGAATTAGACCAGAAACTTTGCAACTCCTAGAAGACACACCAACATATAGGCATAGATAACTTTCTTATTAGGACCCTAAAGCTCAGGAAATAATGCCAAGATCTAGTAAATAGGATGGCACCAAATTAAAAAGCTTCTGCACTTTAAAGGAAACAACGAAGAATGTGAAGAGAGGACCTACGGACTGAGAGAAAATCTTTGCTATCTACTCTTGGAATAGAGGATTAATATCCAGAATAGGCAAAGAACTCAAATAACAACACCAAAAAAATTAATAAATAAGCAAATAAGATAAACACTTCTCAGAAGAAGAAGTAAAATTGGTTAACAAATATATGGGAAAAAAGCTCAACATTTTTAGCAATTAGGGAAATGAAAATCAAAACCACAATGAGATTTCATCTCACACCAGTCAGAATGGCAGTCATCAAGTATACAAACAATAATAAATATGGGACAGAATATGGAGGAAAAGGAACATTTTTTACACTATTGGTAGAATTGTAAATTAGGACAACCACTGTGGAAATCAGTATGGAGGCTCCTCAAAAGACTAGGAATGTAACCACCAGATGATTCAGCTATACTACTCCTCAAAATTTATCCCAAAGAATTAGTTATCATACTATAGCAATATGTGCATACCCATGTTTATAGCAACACAATTCACAATAGCCAAACTACGGAACCAGCCTTGTTGTCCTTCAATGGATGAATGGATTTTAAAAATGTGGTATATACACTTAATGGAGTTTTATTCAGCCATAAATGAAAATGAAATTATGTCCTTTGCAGGAAAATGGGTGGAACTTTAGAACGCTATATTTAGGAAAAAAAAAAAAAAAAAAAGCCAAACTCAAAAGGTCAAGAGTTGTATGATTTTTTTTCATATGTGGATGCTGAAGAGGAAAAAGGCAAAGAAAGGGAAAGGTGGGGGGGAGACTCATAAAAATCAGAGGGAGATCAGTAGAATAGAGAAAAGAGACAAGAGGGAGGTTGGAAGGAAGGGAAATGGGGAATACTGGGGAATAATATTGACCAAATTATATCATTATATTGTGTGTATGTACACATATACAGAACTGATTTTTCCCATATTTTTGTTGATGCATTATAGTTGCATATATTGCATCAACAAAAATACAGAAATCAGCTTTGTTGATAGCCAAGCTGAAGGGGAGAATGTGGCTAAGATCTAAGGTTAAGCTGGTTTCTTTTTTCTTTTCAGACACTTCTGCCCATGCAACATCTTACCAGGCCTTCCATGACCTCTCTATTAGAAAATAGCACAATCCTGTGACCGTCACCCTCACTCCAATTCACTCTATTTGTTCTCCCAGCCTCTGCCTGAGTTATGTGTTTGTTATTGTCTTCCTCCCCAACTTGAATGCAAGTTTTGTGAGAGCAAGATTTTTTTTAATTCAGTGATATAATCCCAGAGCATAGATCAATTTGCAATCCATAATTGTTGATTAAATAAGCCAGTTATTTACAGATGATTTATGTAAAATGGTAGTGAAGATATTTTAAAAAATCACAAATGTAGCTGAAAATAAAGAGAATTTTTATTGAAGAAGTCATAGCTTCAATACAGTCATTCCACCTAGTTTTTTTTGTAATTAATTATTCCATAATTGAGATTTATATTTCCCCTCATTTTATATAATTAGTTCTACTTGACTCTATTTTTCATGTCAGGCAAACAATGACTTCAGAGAAGAAAAAGTTTTTAACTGTAAGGAAACGAGGAGAAAAAAACCCAGATGATGCATGAAGTGGGAAAACAACAGGAAAAATATCAGCATTTCTTGTGTAGTCATGGCAAATATATTAAGCAAAGAGCTATCATTACACGGTCTCACTGGAAGGTACAGATGGACAAGCACAATAATCCTTTGAATGCTGTTTTGAGTTTTAGAAGTAACTGTTTCAAACTTCAAGCAAAAATTTGTCCACTCAGTTTAAAATTTTAATCTATATTTTCAAAACTTTTTTATGCATAGTTTTAGCTTTCCAAATTTAACCAATTACAAATGTTATTAAGCAGCTTTACACTAAATCTTTTGAATCAAAGTAGTTGCTCTTAACAGGAAATTTATACCTCATCATAAAAATGAATCACAAAATCCTTTACTTAAGTTATAAGGTCCAGAAATGGTTGGATTAAAATAGTAGCAAATAATAAGTGTATACATTTCAGCAAATGTTTTTGTCTTAATCATGATGGACATGTGTGCAGCAAGGTAAAGAGTTGGCCCCTTCAAACTATATACTGAACCCTACTGACAACAGATGCCAGATTTCACCAAGATCATCTTTCATAAAATGTCACTACCAGGGCTAGGGATATAGCTCAGTTGGTAGAGTGCTTGCCTCACAAGCTCAAGGCCCTGGGTTTGATCCCCAGCACTGCAAGGAAAAAAGAAAAAGTGTTGATATTATGTTTCTTGTTTTTGGTTGATTGGAATTCTTGTGTGTTTGTTAGTTATAATGCCTAACTCTTAAAGAACCTACTGTTTCTTACTTTTAAACATAGAGCTAAAATAATTAGTGAGAATACTAGATTTTTGTTATTTTCCTTTCCCCATAACTACTTCCTGGGAAAAATGTCAAGTCCTGGAGAGTCTAGGTCAGACTTAGGACCATAGATTGGGTACTTGCTTTTTACAGATTACTTATAGAACTAGAAGAACCAAAGTGAATGTTCTATACATTTCTTTATTGATTGTGTCTGTAAAGGAATTGATCTCCCAATTTCATAGGACATTAATGATAAATCCCTGCCTGAAACTCAGCTACCACAATCTCCATTATTCCATCTCCATGATGTTATCTTGCTCCTTCTAGATTCTAGTATTGCTTAATACCTGCAGTAGGGGTTTTTTGGTGTAGTTTTATAATGATGCTGGGCTGAGAGGAGATGGCAGGGAGCAAAGAAAGGGTAAAAAAGTAGAGGGCTGCCTGAAATTCTGATAAATAGTTTTGTTCACCAATTAGACATGTTCAGTTTTCATGATGATGAATATTATCTAGCCCTGCAATGCAGGAATCCTGCCCTCTCATGGTTTTCTTCCTTGGACCAGAGTAGCTCATAGCTACAGATCTTTTTTCAAATGATGGAAATTCAAGGAAATCATGGTTCTGTAACTTTTGGACATCCAACAGATGCTTACCCTGAATGGTTTGGCTATTAGCATCTTTATTATTCTGCAGAATGCATCCTCCCAGGAAATTTTTTTTAACTCAAAAATGTATTTCATTTATCCCACATAGATTTTTCTGTATGTGGCTTTATATTTTCTAAGTATGTTAGCATTACTAAATGAGGTTAAAAGAAGAATTCCAATGTTAGATGGAATAGAGCTTCTCTCAGATAGCTGATGATTTTTCCAAATTCAAAATAGCACTTCCTCTTTTCATTCAAGTGGAAGGCAATTTGACCCATAAATTCAATTATATTATGTCTGTTACATAGAATAGACTCATGGACTTACAGAGTTTTAGAACTGTAAAATTAGGGATAATCTAGACAGCTGAACCAGTAGGCACTTAGTACATGTCTTTCTTCTAATCATTGAAAAAGGACTCTCACACTTGTTTCTAATGACTTACTGGAATTTGGATAAATGAAAGTCAAGTTGCAATATTTTTGCAAGTCTTTTGACATGTTCAGTGCACATTAGTATAAAGCTAAGCAGTCAATTTTAAAACCTTTTAGTAGCCACATAAAAGTAATAATTTTGACTACTAAGATATTTGAACTGTGAGGTTATGAGACACTAATAATATGGATATAATTATAGATATAATGAAAGCAGTTGTCAGTGGATTGTGTGGGGCTTTTTTCAAGCACATTAACTGTATTACCAAATAATTAAAACAGAGTTTGAGGCAAGCTTTGTAAGAATGATTCCCAGATGTGAGTGAGCTAATTTTTATCATTAAATTAGAGATAACCCAATGTTTCAATGCAGATGGAGCAAAAGACATGTACTTCAGTAGAACCTTCAAGAAGTCAGTCTTATGTGTCTTTCTTCATTAACTCACAAATAACTTGAAAAGATAGACTATGAATTGTCACTCATAATATGTTGCAGTTTTCTGGAAAGTCGATGTGAGAAATGCTTTTCAAAGCTTCCTGGGATAAAGTGACCATCATTACATCTTTACCACAAAGAACATCTGTTTACCAGCTCTGCTTTCTTTGACTGGTTGTGGGAGTGCTTCAGGGAATGGCTTTATTTCTTCTCTTGACAAGCTCCTATGCTTGAGGCCAGACTACAGATAGCAGTTGTGTATGCATGTTTGTGTTTGTGTGGGTGGGGTGTGCATATGTGTAGATTGCACTAAAACCATAAGCATAAGCATGTGAGACTATGTTCTCTTGCTCCCCGTAAGTTCAAAGCCAGTGGCACCTCCACATGTCTAGGGGATGATTTTTCTTTGTCTCCCTTCTAATTAAGTTTTCAATTTCTAGAAATTCTTTATATTTTTTATTAGAAGAATGAATTCATCAAGGCATATTTGAACTATAAGCAACTTATCCTTTGTTGAATTTATAGAATATTATGAAATGAAGAAGAATCTTGTGCTTTTCACACATACATACCCACAGAGCATGGTGGTGCATACCTGTAATCCCAATGACTTGGGAGGCTGGGGCAAGTTGGAGGCCAGACTCAGCAACTTGGTGAGGTCCTAAGCAATTTAGGGAGACTCTTGCTCTCAATAAAAAATAAAAAGGGCTGGGGTTATTGCTCAGTGATTAAGCACCCTTGGGTTCAATCCCCAGTACCCTCAAAACAATAGACAAACAAGACCAAAACCAAAATAGTACTATGAAACTGTTTGAGGGAGGAGGCAAAGGTGAATTTGAGAAATATATCCTGATTTTTCCTCTGATGACCTTTTTGATTAAAAAGCATCAGAAGTACAAGTGTTTCCATTCTAGTTCTCATTTTTTTTCTTGGTTTTTGCACACTCAACATTTCCAAGCATGTTATCAGCAAACTAACCTATAGCCATTTTATTTTGAACTCTTAAATTAGTAGTAGTTTTCAGTGTCTAAAAAATGCTACAGATATTGGTGATATTTAAATTTTGTTCAGATGACTGGGATTTTCCTCCATCATTTCAGATTTCAAAGGATATTTACCTTTCATCAGAATATTTAATGATTGATATGTAACTTGAAATTTTTTAATTCCCGGTATTTTATATATTGCTTAAAGAAATGGGAACTATTTATGAAGTTTATTCCTTTACACTTGATATTTTTTGCTCATTAAGGGAAAAAAAATAAAGAAGGCTGGCAGATGTAACTCAGTGGTAGAGTATTTGCCTAGCATGCACAAGGCCCTGGGTTCAATCTCCAGCACTGAAAAGAAAAAAAGAAAAAAAAGATGGATAAGCCCGCATTCACTTTGTGGAACACTGTGGTCTAGGCAATTATTATTGCTTATTACCTTAATATTAAATAAGTGTTGGGGTAACAGGGACTCTACCCACATCACCTGAATCTCTACACTTCAGTTACAAAGTGAGTTGTCATAAGAGGAATATATGTATCCACTGATGAAATAACTAGTTGCAAAAGAAGTCTTCTAAAACCCCACTAACTTGGGGTATAGCTCAGTAGTAGAGCTCACATGCATAAGGTCCTGGGCTGGATCTCCAGCACCACAAAAGAAAACTAAGTAAAACCCCATCAGGTTCATGTTTCTGGCTATCAACTTGGGGCTGTTGTAAGAGTCTTACAGCAATTTAATGCAAAAAATACAATACTGAATATATAGTGCACATACAGTCCACATAACAAAGCCACTTGATTGCAAGAATTCTTTAATTCAAGAAATTGATGTTGAGAAACTGCCTGCATCATACATAAATGCATCGATAAATGAGGGTTAGCAAAGTTAGTACAATGAACAATTGAAAATGAGAGGACAAAAATGGATGAGGACATAAATAGATGTTTCATATGAGAATTATCTCAGACTCAAAGGATAAGGGAAACTTGGGAATTTTGATGACTTTGAGTATTTGGCAATAGTAGATCTGGTTTAGGATGACCTGTTTTATAATTTTGTATAAGAAAATATGCACTGAAAAAACACTTGATTTAGTCTTCAGTTCATAACTACAATTACAACTTAAACTTTGTTTTTTATGATACAATTTTAATGAATTTAAGATTATACTCAAGTGTGATCTTTCTCACTATTTTCAGGAAAAAGTACATTGACCTTTTTCTGTTACCAATTATTCTCTAATAATAAAGACCTCTTGAATGAAGCCACAGCTCTGAATTTTCCACCACCATCAATTATGAACAGAATGTGCCTCAGTTGGCCCTCCATTTAAACCCCACATTATTTATTCGTCTCTTTCAGAATAATTATTTAGCACAGTGATTCTCATTGCTGGTCATACATTAAAATTCCCTGAGGAGTCCTTCAAAATACTGAAGCCCAGAACAATTAAATCAGAATCTCAGGGGATGGGAGGTAGGCAGGTGGATAGAGCTTGAAACGAACTCCTTTTAATAGTGCTCCATGAAATTCTAGTGGGTGCCACTGATAGTACATCAAATGGAACTTTCAACCTTGAGTTTTGCAACTAAAAAACTAAATATTCATATGATTTGCACCCAACCTATACTACACTTCTAACATGTTGAAAACTTCTAGGGTTTTCCCCTTATATAATTCAAGTTTTTAAAAATAACAATATATTAGATCTTTATTAACAGGAAAGGAATAAACAAGGTAACTCACTTCTCAATTTTGAACTCAGTATTTTTTCAATTTGTTTTTTCTGCTATTATTTGCTGTCTTTAGAGTAAACAGTGTTTGTGTTTCTGAGAGGTTGAGAACTTGACCTCTTCAAACTCTTGATTTTGCATGCTTTCTAATCTCCTCTGCTGTTTATTCCACTATGCATCCTACCCTCTCCACACAAATGTACACTGTTTCTTAAATACGTGTTGCTTAATCAGGACATAATGCTGTTGCTGGGGCTTGTCTCTGCCCTTGGCTCTCATTTACCTATCACATAGCCTCCTGGCCAGTTAGAGGATCATCTCTGGACTACTGCAGCTTGCCTCCCCTGTCAGCTTTATGTTCTTTGAAAGAGCAGTTGTATTACATTCCTTCCAACAATTATAATTTGCTAATATTAACTAGACCCTCAGAGATATTAAGTTAGGAAATGTTGGATAAGGGGATAATGATGGGAAGAATCTCAGTTTCATTTCAATATACCAAAAGTTTATGCAGACTTATTTCAAGAATTACATTTTCTTAGTCATGCAGCATTTCTACATTTGGAATAAGTTAAATGTGGTAATATCTGAATTTAGGGATCCATCCCAGTCGAAAAGATTTGTAAATACATAAATAAGTTTTCTGATCTTCATGTTCATAGAAAAGAGACTGCAGAGGTAACTAAGTTCCTGATCATTTTTTTCTTTCTTAATTCAGTCTCCCAGAACTAGTGGTCATTTAAAAAATTGGGATGATATAATTTTTTAATATTAATAGTTTACTTTAATGCATACTAAGTAGACTTTGTGGTTTAAATATATGCATTCCTTTTGTTTAAAATAATGCTTCAAAAAGGATTTACAAGGATTAAAGAGTTTTGTGTAAATCAATGTCGATCACTCGGAAAGTATTATAAATCATTTCTCTGGTTTTTAGCTCAGACACTGACTCACAGCTTATTGCTCACAAACCTTACTTGCAAGGGCTTGGGGTCAAAAACCATATTATTTTAGCTTTTTTGTGCTTACATGTATAACAAAACCTAAAGGTCACAAAATGTGTATGGTGAGATCATGAGACAGCTCTCCAAATCACCTCCAGGCTTCTTCGCAGCAGAGCCTGACAGGGTGAGATGGGATGGAGAGGAGGTGTAAGTGATCAGGGTGTGTGTTCATGATGAAGTGAGAAATGAACTGGGTGGTGTGGGAGGGTACTAAAGAGTTTCTTTTCTTTTTTCTTTTTGTACCAGGGATTGGACCCAGGGGAACCACATCCCCAGCCCTTTTTTGTTTTTTATTTAAAGGCAGGATCTCACTAAGTTGCTTAGGGTCTTGCTAAATTGCTGAGGCTGGCTTTGGACTTGCAATCCTCCTGCCTCAGTCTCCTGCAGCTAGGATTACAGGTGTGCATCACCATGCCTGGCTAAAGGGTTTCTTTAGAAAGAGGCTTAACCAAAGCCAACACCATAGACCATGTGTAAACTAAGACCTCCAGTATTTTTTCTTGCTTTGACAAAGTGCTGATGGCTTTCTTAATGTAATCTAGATTAACTCTTAATTTATCTCTACTATAACCTCCAACATTTTTCTATTGATTCAGCATATTTGTATTGTTACAGATGAACTTATTATCCATTTTTAGTCTTTTTCTACCCTGTCTAAATTATTTTTTATAACATTTTTTCCTCTCATTTTATGTCTTCTCTCACTAATTGATGTGCTTACAAATAGGGAATTTGCTGAGGAATATTAAGGCTATGAACTGATTAAAGACATGCTTCTTCTGTAGAGGTTGTGCACTTAGCATAGCCAGTGAGCAGCTTTTTTTTTGTTTTGCATTGAATGTCATTAGGACCCAGACAGGCCTCAATAAAGGGCACTAATCAACAGCATGCAACAGAGTCTGTGTTTGGTTCCAGCTGTAACGGAGATGTTTGTACTGACCTCATGGGGAAGGCTGGCTGCTTAGCAAACTTGGCCAACTCAAACCTAAACCAAATGAGTTTGTATACAGTGTGTCAGCTGTATACCAGAAGACCAGATGATGGCCTTCTCAGAAGGAGAGATCTGTCAGTGATGATGACCTCTGGTCTTCCTAAGAGCAGGGTGCTCTGATCTCACCCACTGCTGCCCTGTAGGAGGCAGGCCATGTCTGATTCATCTAATAGCTGTCTTGAAAGCAACAAGGCTTAACAATAATCAGCAAAGTGCAATTCTCAAAATCGTGGATGCTCAGTGTTTGTAAATGGTGTTTTCACAAATGGATTAAATTGGTTAGTGTGGTATTTTTGGTGAAAGTCACTTATCTCTGTTCTTCTTATCAGATTTCATCTAGACCCTCCCAGAAAATGAGTTCCTTATGTTATCAGTTCTATATGGTCATTAAAGATAACACCACTCCTTGCATAACAATCTCAAAGGTCTTTACAAAGCTTCCAGTGATTTTCAAAACTGTACATTATTAAACCTTCTTTGAAAAAATAGATTTAACAGCTTCTTTTGTACTACTGCAGTTTCTATTGAACTCTCATTCACAAGGTTAAAATTCCCTTCCTGGCTGAGTTTTCTTCTCTGATGACTGTATTTTCTACATCTCTTGCTGAAGAAAAAATTACAAATGTGGGATTCAGTGATTTTTTTAATTTGCATATTTCTGTTATATCATAAATCTTCATTAGAAATCTTTTTTTAAAAAATGGTTTAATATAGGCATGGGAAAATAGTTCCCCACTACAAAAACATTCTTGGAGAATTTTAATTTTTGTTTGCCTTCAAAAAAAAAAAAAAAAACTATGCAAAATTTCAGATATTTGTAAAAAGAATCAGATCTTTAATCCTCACAGTTATAAGTCAAAGGGAGGGGGACTTTAATTGTGTGGGCCAATGATGAAACATCAGAAGATAATTTCAGATTCCTTTTATTCGTCCATTTGTTGAAGACATATTTATTTTTTGTTATCTTCATGCAAATGACTTATAAGCTTACCTTGTTTCAGAGGTAAATTTTTGGTTATTCACAGTGGCTATACCATGGCTATGACCAAACACTTCATTAAAACCATGAACTCCTAAACTTTAGAACAGCTCTGGAGCCCTCACTGATCACCAGTGGATACTGAACCCTGTCTACAAAGGAAATCCTTAATTGCACATGGAGACAAAGATGAGCTCACCTAGTCTAGAGATAGTTCTTCTTGGTTCTTTTTTATTTCTATGACCAATTATATTGCCTTGGATGTTTTCAAAAATATTTTTCCTTATTGATAAGAGAGTATTATTTCTTATTTTCTTATGTATTCTTATTAGTAATTAGCATCAGTAGAAATTTAGAACTAGAGGGAACAGCAAGTACAGATATTGTGGACGAATCTTCCAAACATGTTGAACAAAAGGGAAAAAAGGCACAAAAGTACATCCCTGTGACTCTGTTTATATAAAGTAAACAAGGCAAGTCATTTTGGGATTCGGGATTGTGTTCAGGAGATGGGGGATCGTGACTAAAATGGGGCAGGAGGGAGGTGGCTTCAGTTTGTGAAAATTCATTAAGCTGTACAATTATGGACTGAATACCTTTCAACAGACAGCTTAAAATAATAACAGTTATAAGAGCGTGTGTGTGAGCAGCGGGGGAGACAGCCACTGTCATTGAAGCAGGGTTTATAGGCAGGGCCCAAGATGGGTCAGGGTAAAACAGTCTGAAAACCATAGACCTAACCCATCCACAACATTGCAGAAGTGAGGAAAGGAGAGCTCCCCAGAGACCGTGATTAGCTGAAAATTGCACAGCTACTTGATGACAACATTTATGAATTCATGTAATACATGTATATTGAGCACATACCACTTCCCAGACATGGTGCAGCACACCAGAATATATTGGGATTCAGACTGACCCAGCCAGACCCTGAGCTCACAGAGTTTAGAATTCAGGTCTTCCAACCAACTCATTTATATGACCTAACTTTCCCCAGGAGACACTTGAGGTTGCACTTCTTTGGTTCACATTAATCTCCGTATTTGAAAGCCAAATATTTCATTTTATTACGGTGCGGACTGGATTTCCTTTCTTTTTCTGCTTGTTGCATGCTTCATTTTGTTCAAGGAAGAATGTTTTGAGAATTGAGCATAGTTCAATATGCTTTATGAGAGACCTTGGTCTTTCAGAGGGGCTGTGACGAGAGCAGAGATCTTGCTGAGTGCTCCTCTGGGCTTTCAGGCTGCAGTGCCCATCATTCTATGCAGGGAGACTCAGCCACATCACTTGGCTCCCAGGCTTGTCATTTGATCAGACTCTCATCTGCATGTCAATGAGGCTTAAAGCCCATGGAAAGAATTAACTGACTTGGGATGTTTATGCAACTTTTCAACAAAGGCAATTGAAAGGAAAGTTGCCCTGACTGAGCTGATTGTCTTGGAGCAGCTATCTCCATGAAGTCATCATGTTAATATTATGGGACTCCGGTTATATGATATTTTCAATGATCAGCCTAGTAGGAGTTTAAACATGAGCAAAAAACACAAACTAATCAAAAACAGTAAATGAAACATCCCTTGAAAAGCAGATCAACTGAACTTTTATTTATTTTTATACTTTGTATTCAGACAGTGTATTTAGATTGCATAGTACAAATTCAGATTTCCTTCACATATATAAGCCATGTTTTCTAATGCATTTTAAAACCTATAATATTAATTTCTAGTTGTATTTCTTTTCCTTTAGGACTAATTAAAGAAAACATGTTTGTTTTTCTAGGCATGACTCCCAAATCTGCAAGTGCCAGGATATAAATTCTGGTTTTATGTTCCAAAAGAATGTTTAGGCTTTGAGATCATATAATCTTTAGTAGAAAATAAAGCTCATGTGTAAGTGTGCATATGTTCTTTGTTCAAGAGCTTAGCGTCATATTATGGACATTTCTAGGGAGGTAAGCAGGTTCCATCTAAAGACATTCCTGTTTCTTTTCCACAGGTTATGTAAACAAACATCTAACAAGCTCAAATTAGATTTAAAGTGTTGTTTCAGAGGACATAAGTGTAAACAGGTTAAGACCCCTTGAAACTTCCATATTTTCTTTCGCTTGTATTAATGTCCTTCACATATAAGATGACCCACCCCCAGAAACATCTTATGAAATAGCTTGATTGTCAAGTTCTTTCCAAGTAAAATATTAGTGATGTAAGTTCCTTTGCCATCTTCCTTCTAAGTAAAGCTGAAGCAACTCTGTGCCAGTAAAGATACACAGAGAACTCCCATTTTTAATGTGATTAGGTTATAAGATCAGTACATGAGGCAAAAATTATGTTTAGCCAAAACGATCCTGGAAAGCTTATTGGATTGCCCATTGATCCACCTCCCTATGAACTCAGTGCTGCCAGGATTCCGCTAGTGTTGGAAACATTGCTTTCAGCATCAAATGAGGTAGGGCCAGGTAGGTGACAAGGTATAAAGTACATTTCTTTAAGCACTACAAAAGCCCCTGTGGGGGGAAGATCCTCATAGCATGAAATAAATGAGAACCAAATCAACAGAGAAGTAACAGGTAATTTTCTGCCTCATCTCCTATGTTCAGTATCAGGCCTAGACTCTGTGGGCAATAGCAAGTAGAGTTTCCAACCTGGTCACTTGCTTTCCTTTCTTCCTTTTTTTCTTCGTTTATTTGAATTGAGGATAAATGGATACATACAGTGACATACTGTACCTGTAAAGTCCTTGCAGGACTTTTCTGCCAGTGAATTTGTCAGGAAATATATTGTCAACGCCAAGGTTAAACACTAGAAAACAACATTTGTAATGAGAGAATTAAGTGGTCTGTATCCAAATGCTTTTAGATACATTTGGCCATGGTTTAGAGTAACTGTTTTTGAAGGCGGATGTCATACATGTTTAAATATATGTAAATCGTGTCCAATACTATGCTGAAGGGTAGCTTGGCAACAATACAGTGTTGCAAAAGTTGACTTCCTTTTTAAAGGGTCACATAGTTTATATGCCTCAAGTTAAAGAATTTTTTTTGATCAGACTGAAGTAATTGGGCACATTTTACTTAAAACTTTGCTTACTTACGAAACACACCCGCACACATATAGGCTGATGTGCTTCCTAACATGTTTATAAGGACTTTTCTGGTTAGACTATTTCTGGAAATGGGGGCACTTTTTTCCCTCTTGGTTCCAAGGTCAGTCTCTGTGCAGTGTCTGCTGGTGTCGGCAGTGGGATAAGCTGTACAGCCAACCTTGGACTTGTCCTCAACGACTCTCTTTTCTTCCTCATGTGCACATCCATGCTCACCACATGTGCTCCATCACCAAAGCCTGTTGGTTCTCCCCCATAGCACATTTGGAGTCTGACCACTGATATTGCTCTACACCAACCCCTGGAGCATCTGGTCTGAACTAATGCGGTACCTTCCAGGGGGCCACTGTTTCTATTCTTCCTGTCTCCTGGCTTGTTTGACCTAACCCCACCTAACCCCACGTTGGGCCTGATCTTATTAAATATAAATAAACCTGATATTCTTCTAGTTTAAACCATTCACTGGCTTCTCTCTACATAAGAATAAATTCCAAACCCCTTCTCAGGGTCATAAGGCCTGCAGAATCATGTCTCTGCCTTCCTCTTTTTCTTGCTACTCTCCCATTCCCCTGCACTGTGGCCTTCTTACTGTGTCTCTGCTGAGCTCACTCCCACCTTAGGGCTATTGACCTTGCAGTGCTCCCTAACTGGAATAATCTTCCTTCATATTTTTTTACAGAATGTTCTATTTCATCAATTAGGTTTCTACTATAACTCACCTCCTTATAATGGCCTTTCTTGACTTACATATGTAAAAGAAGCTAGCATTCTTGTCTCCTTCAAGCTTTTTCCCCTCTTATTGTACTTATCCAAGACTGAAAATACTTTATTGGCTTATTTGCTTGTTTATTGTTTGATTAATCCACTAGAATTGTGCTGTCCAGTATGGCAGCCACTAGCCATAGATAGTTACTTGAATTTAAATGTAATGAATTAACTCAGTGCTGTGGCACATGCCTGCAATCCCAGGAACTCAGGAGGCTGAGGCAGGAAGATTGCCAGTTCCAGGCCAGCCTCAGGAACTTAACGAGATCCTAAGCAATTTAGTGAGACCCTGTCTCAAAATAAAAAAATAAAAAGGGCTGGGGATGTAGCTCAGCAGTAAAGTGCCCCTGAATTTAAACCCCAGTACCAAAAAATAAAATAAAAATAAAATAAACTATAATAAATTCAAGTGAAATAAAATTTAAAATTCAGTTCCTTGATTACACTAGCCCACATTTAAATACTCACTAATTGGATGGCTAGTTGCTACTCTTTTGGATAGCACAGGTACAGAATGTTTCCATAAGCCAGAGAGTTCTGTTGAGCAGGACTGCACTGAAATATGCCTGAGGGCAGAGATCCTGTGGTTGGTTTGCTGTTGGAAGTCCAGCAGCTACCTCTGACACATGAAAGACTAGTGAATGAATGAGTGGAAGAACAGGAGCTTTATATTTTTCAGGAAGACTTGACACGGTCCCTTTAATATTTGTTGTCAGTCCTTCCACCTCCCTAAAATAGACTTAAGTTTTAGGATTAAAGAAATTAAAATCTAAATATACAAAGGGAAACTTGGAGAATGTTTAACTTGTAATGTAATCCCCTCTCATGCCACCTTTCACCTTGTCTTCTTAGAGCCTCACTTTGGGGACTACATCCTTCAAATAAAGTCTTTATCTTGCTTCCAGGAGAAAGGCACGTTTCCTCCTTGTCTCTGTTTAGCACAATGAACCATTTTCTCCCTTTATGTCTAGTATGTATGTGCAAGTGTTTTGCTCACACTCCCTGAGTTTGCAGTTCCCAAAAGCTGGAAATATGGAATGCCTTTGCCTGTGAGTTGTTACTCGTGCTATTTTTTTCTGAATTTACATGTGAAAAAAGTCATATTTTCTGAAAGTGCCTTGACAGTGTGTGGATTTGCAGTGCCCTATATCATACCGGACAGGCGAGATCTGCTGCTGCATCAGGGTTGTTGGTGCGTGTTGATTAAAAGCAGTGCTTTCTCTCTGGCTTGCTTCAGAGCTAATACCCTTATAAATTGTTACTGTGAACTTTTGAACTCAGAGAAACTTCTGAATATATGTAATAAGAAATAAGGTAATCTAAGACTGAGAATTTATATCTTCCCTGAAACAAATCATGTAGGGTTTTTTTTTAAGTTTGATTCTAGAATTTTTAATAATTTAATGTTTTAAAAATTATCTGGTTCTTAGAGAACAATTGTTCACTCACAGTTGTCTAGATTTTTGAAAAATCATTCCATGTGGTGTACATGAAAATTATTTTCAAATAAAAATAGTTTCAAAAACAACAATTGGTCATATTTAAGACAGATAAATAATTTAAACCCAAAATAATTTATTAAATCATGTTCTTAAGTCTAGATTCTATGAATATTAGATTTAAACTATGAAAATAAATGTAAGAGCATTTACCTTTTTGAGTAGGTTTCATATCTAATGTCTTAATAAAGTGAGAAACATGAAATTTTTAGACCTTGAATAAAATAAATGTTTGGTAGATTAGTTATGCCTTTCTTCAGTGAGCTTAATGAATTAGTGAACAATTTTCATTTAATGAGATAGCATGAGAGCAAGACAATAGCTCTTAGTACAAAACTGTATTTGTTTTATTTTTAATTGGAAAAGGTAAAGGGTAATAGGTCTTTAAAAGCTGAGTGATAAGCACTCCATAAATCTGTAGGCTTAGAGATAAAGATTTTGTTCTCCAGTGTGAACACAAACAATAGTGCCTTCAGCCACAGATAATAAGACCTTTGACTTCTGAAAAGGAGGATTTCATGCTGCAAGGATTTCTGTGTAGGGAACACATACCTCAGAGAAGCTGCTGGATTTTAAGAACTTTCTATGCAGTCAGTGTTAGTTTTCTGCACTTGTGGTGGGGTTCATCTATGCAGATGTAGGAAAGCAATATTCCAGGGAGCACCTGAAACCACTTTTCCACCATCCATTTTTTAATTTTGTGAATATTTTGATGTTAGAATTGCTTTTGGCCCATTGAGATCTAAGTGCTTTTTAACATGAGATCTAAGTGCCTTGCCAGTGAAAGAATAACCCACAACAAGTAGATGCATAAGAAGGCTTACCATTGCTTCAGATGCCTTGTGGCAGCCCCAGTTGAATAGAATGCCTGGGTCCATGTTGGAGCTGCAGATCCTCTGTCTTCCTGACAGGCTGCATAGCCTGCCCCAGAAACTGTATTTCCGGTTGCTTTCTTGTAAAGGTTAACAATGAATAGGGTTGTGTATTATAATCCTTTCTCTACCAGTTAAGTAAATCAGTGAATGTTACTTAACCTACATGGCCATTTTCCTATCTCTAAAATGGACATAATTGTCCAACTTTGCACAGTTGTTCTAAGTGTTAAAAGTTAGGCATCTAAACTGCTTGGCATGTGGTGGTTGCTCAGATTGCAGTAATGTCTCTTTGGTTCATGAAATTCACTAGTTGAACTTGGAAAAGAGGAGAACTCTGGATTTTTTGGATTACATTCAGTTAGCACTTAAGTTTAATTTGTAATGCCTCTAAGTATACTCCATGAGAAAATGTATGATTACATGTACCAGAAAGCCTCATTATCTCTGAATATTCAGGAGAGGAATGAAGAAAAAATGAAGCCAGTAAAACTTGGAACCATGGTTTTCACAGTAAATAGCAAAAAACAAAACTCAAAGGAAATAAATCACCTAATAGAATTTGTCTTGAAAAATCAAAATGAAATTATGAAAATAAGTCCATGAATGTCTATATTTAATAAAACTTAGGTTAGATCTTTGGGATGAATTGACCAACATTTCTTTCAACACAATTATATATTCATACCACATGACAGCCTTCATTTTGTGTTTGACTTTATAGTACATAACAAGAGAAAATCAATTTTGCTAAAAATGTTCTTGGGCTTCATCAACTTATTCAAAGTCCTCTTTGTATCCTTTAATAGTCAGATCGTTCTTTTGTGAAGCATCTACCACACCACCATCTTTGTTAATATCTTTCTGAAATTAACTGTTCCAAGTTTGCTAGTGGCCTGGTGTGTATTTCAGATATTCAATATCATTTTCTCTGACTTCACTAATCCTGCATCTTTTGCAAACTTTGCAATTTCACTTCCAACCTACTTGTATTTTATTACTTGTATTTTATTTGTGTTGCATTAAAGAAGGGTTTGAAATCCCCCACATCAGTGAGATTCCAAAGATGTTGATTTAATAGATACAGAGAGAAGCAGGGTTTGGGGAATGTTTATTAAAACAGCCAATTCATGAATATGTTCATGTTATGATGACTTTTATATCCCTTTGCACCCTGGAAGCTGTGGGAAGTTGGATAACCAGGGCTCCCTGTGTAGAATTATTGTCATCCCCTGATGAAGAGCTACACATGTCCTGAAGGTCCCCAGCATGATCCTTTTCAGCATGTTTTTTCATCCGGTCCCCTGGGCTTTCCAGAATAGCTTTTACATCAGCATCATTTGATTCTCTCCTTTCACATTATCAGTTCCTAGCAACGGCATAAATGTAAAAAAATAATAATAAAATAGGGTGTGTGGGGGGAGATTTTTCATGCTCTGTATCAGCACAATCAAGTTTTAATTGTTTATAAAATGACTACATAAATATGACTAAAGAAATAAAAAAAAAACCCAGACTAGTCATGACTATGCAAGAATGGTCCTGAAAGCTTTCTGCTCCTGTGGAATGAATTCAGTTAGGGGACAGTAAGAAGAGAGAATAATATGTATGAATATTCTAAATTCTGGCTGCAGAGTCCTGATTTCCTAATCATTTGCTGACCTGAATGCATTGAATAATTTTGCTTATCTACTCAATGGGCATATTAAGAATCAAATGGAGAAAAGTAAAAACATTGACAACTTGTACTTTGTTCTAGTCATTATTTTAAGGACTTTGCCTGTATTATCTCATTTAACCCTCATAATTCAAGGTCAAAGTGTCTTCACAATACCCTCAAGGGCCTATTTTATAGTGAGGATACTGAGTTTCCATCATTTAAATGCCTGTGAATGAACAATTATGGAGTACAAATCTGGCACAGAAGAATATGGATGCTGTTGCCTGTTGAGGTACAAAGAACTGGAACTACAAAGATTGTCAATAGAGCTCACCACAGGGGTGCACTGGAGATACAAGAATCTGAGCATTGCTGGATGTTGTGGTACACACCTGTAACCCCAGCAGTTGGGAGACTGAGGCAGGAGGATTGCGAATTCAAGGCCAGCCTCATCAATTTGGTAAGACTCTCAGCCACTTAGCAAAATTTTGTCTTAAAATTAAAAATAGAACTGGGGATTGTAACTCAGCGGTAAAGCACACTGGGGTTCAATCCCCAGTAACTACCCATCTAAAAAAAAAAGAATAGAATCTGAGAATAGAGGGTGCAAAGAATATTGTTGAAGACCATGCTTTACCTCTGTTAAGCTCAGAGCTATTCAGACTGCAGTATTGATTTGAAGAGAATTGTAGTGTATCGAATAGGAAATTTAAGGCTTATCAGTAGAAATGGAATGTTTGAATTCAGAGATCTCATAGGAATGTGTTCTAGTTACCAAGTTCAGAATCAGATTAGCCAGGAGATGGGGACCTGGAGAACGTCCATGGTTCACTAGATAACAAGAATGAAGTGAGCCAAGACCTTAGTCGGAGTTTGATGGAATGAAGCAGAGGGTCCAATGAGGCTGAACTGATCATGAACCACACTCAGTGGCCTTGGCATTGTCCCCTTCATAATGATACAGTGATAACGAACATGTTCAAGTGGATTAAATAATGCAGCAGCATGAGTTCCAGCTTACTTCACCTTGGGGAATGCAGATTCTGAGAAGTTCCATACCACCCTGAACCTGCCTCATCTTGCCTGAAAAATTTGATAAGGGTTTGAGCCCAAGACAAAAGACATCATCAAGAAGGGAGAGTATCCATGTTTAAATTCCAGGTCTATGGCTTCATTGCTTTTCGCACTGACTTGGTTACACTCAGAGATGCCAGCTGTCAGGTAGTCTTACATGCATGCTTTCTTGCCGTTCTACCAGTTGTCAGTGCCCCCTAGAAGGGACGTGGGCTGGAGGTGGCAGTGCTCCTTCTGAGGCCCTGTGTATGCTTGCCAGGAGTGACAAGGGCTCTGGACTTTGAAATTGGCTACCTTGGCCATACCTTAGCTGGGAGAGTTACACTCCCAAAAAGGGAAATTGGGTGTTAAACTAGGAGTAAACATACATTTATAATATGAAGATCTAATATGTCTTAAGTATCAGGGATAAAGAAGAAAAGAAAATTTGTGTTTTCCACAGCATCTCGAACAGTGCTAGTGAGGAGTTCAAAAACCTCTCTTGATTGATTTTTAAAGAGTTTGAAACTGGAAGCTGTCTTAAAGAAATAAACCACATGTTATACACATGAAAACATAGCATTTATGTTCAACTCTTTATTTTTCAGATATTTTACACCACGTGTCAGGACTTGAGATGAACATTCAAAACATTGTCATCTGAAAGCCAGGCACACATCTATAATCCCAGTGACTCAGGAGGCTGAGTCAGGAGGATCCCAAAGTTTGAGGTCAACCTCAGTAATTTAGTGAGGCCCTAGACGATTTAGTGAGACCCTGTCTCAAAATAAATAATCAAAAAGGGCTTAAAATGTAGCTCAGTGGATAAACATCCCTAGGTTAGCTACCCAGTCCAAAAAAAAAAAAAAAAAAAAAAAATGCCTTCTAGGCAGCTAATACTTGCATCACCATGTCTTTTGCCTGGTTATAATGAAAATGAGATATTCAGTGTTTATGAATGTCAAGCTCATGAAGTCACTTGAACTAAGCGCTTTGTTAGGAAGGCATGAGCAACAACCAAGTTGAGACCAAGTTGCTGTAATGTCAAAAAATAAATATTTGTTTTGTTAATTTTAATTTACTTTGTTTTCAATAAACTTTAAAAGAGTAGTGGGCAGAACAACTGAGGAGATCTGTGTCTTTTACTTAATAGTTCCATTAGCAAACTGTGTGGCCTTAAGCAAACCACCTGGCCCCTCGAGATCTCATTTTCCTTGTTGGTAAGCTGATACAAATATGCTAGACAATCTGATTTTGTAAATAGTGATGTTTAGTGGCTTCTCCCAATACAAGGAAACACAGAACAGAATAATCATAAAACAGGCACATGTAACGCCTTTGAGGAGGATTAGAGTTGGAACATAAACTGAATATCAAAAAAACCTACTGTTTTAATTGGTGTGTTTTCTTCCACTTGGCATTCTGACTGCTCTGTTGCTCTCCTCTGGTCCTTGATCAGTCTCATTTGGTTCATTTACTGTTGTGAAATATCCAACATCTTCTTACTCTCCCCAGTTCTCTTTCTGGGCTCTTTGGAATCTTAAACCCCTTATTTATTTTTTATTTTTTGAAATTATGGCCAATTTTATGATACATGCTTTTTTCCAAAAAAAACAGCACGTCATATTTATTTTAAAATATAAAGCTATGATTAGTTTTGTGGTAACTTTTTCTGTAGTACTGGTGTAGAAAGTTTGGGACATAATCTGTGGCTAAGCCAAAATTGGCTTTTTATAGAAAGA
Organism: Sciurus vulgaris; assembly: GCF_902686455.1. Lineage (NCBI taxonomy): Eukaryota > Metazoa > Chordata > Mammalia > Rodentia > Sciuridae > Sciurus > Sciurus vulgaris. The sequence continues at coordinate 52,718,225 of NC_136466.1, forward strand.
TCACAGTTTAGTTTCATGTTTTCCTTCACTGATACTTTTAAGATTCTTTGCTGAGTGCTATGGGTTTTGGTGAACAAGACAAAGAATCTCCTTATGTGAAATGCGAATGCATGAACAGACAATGATACTAAGTTAGAAAGAGTGCATTGAATGTCATTTGCTTAGCAATTGACAGGTATATAATCTAGACTTGAAAGCAAATGTGAATTTAAAAGCTTCCTTGATAGTTACTTCCTAAGTAAACCCCTAAGCTGAGTCTTTAGAATAAATTCAAAGGGTAAATTAGTGAATTATTCATGGTAAAGTCTGAATAAACAGAAAACACTCTAAATATTTCAAATAGAAGGAAATTAAAAAGAGTGTTTATTACTATAAAGCTAAAAGAGCCAAGACTCTAGACTAAGCAAGATAAGGCAATCCTGAGATTAGTAAAAGCAAGAAGATACTGCCACACCTAGGGCGGAAAGGACAAAGGAAAGAGGTCTGTTATCACCACAGGTTAGGACTTTCCAACAAAGGTAGAATGGTGTTATAGCTTCCTTATCAGAGCTGATGATATATGAAGACCAGGCCTAGGCAGAGCAAGATTGTGAGTGAGTGTGTGTGTGTGTGTGTGTGTGTGTGTGTGTGTGTGTGAGAGAGAGAGAGAGAGAGAGAGAGAGAGAGAAAGAGAGGGACAGACAGACAGACAGTGGGGCAGGAACCAGGCAGGGAGAGACAGAGGGATAAAGAGACTAAGATATCCAGTCCCTTCAGTCATTTTCCTGATGACTTAACTGGAAGCCAGACCTACCTGGAAACCATTCAGCTGGCAAAGGAGCTTAGGAAATACAGTTTCCTAGGAGGATGACTGTGAGTTCATAGGCAAATGATTGCACCATTGGCAAGTGAAAAGCCAAAGATCTGGGGCTGGATGGCTTGGTGAGGTCATGAGAAAAGGAGAATGTATTCAGAGGGGAGGGATCAACATAAGCCCAAACACCAGGAAAAGAAAACGGCATGGAATATGCATAGAATCTCATTGTTGCTGATGTTGCCCATGTGAGTCAGAGACTGGTAGGAGCCAAAGAGAAGGCAGACTCCCAACATGGGAGGCTTTGTAGGACCTAGAAAGGGGCTGTCCTATAGAACAGTGGGTTTTTAGTAGGGAAGTGGCAAGGCCATATTTATATTTTAGGTCACTTTAATAATTGTATAGATTTGGAGAATGATTTTGAAGAAGCAAAAATCGAATTTCTTTGTCTTTTGTTCTCAGATTTATTCAAGCAAAAATACAATAAGATGCAACAGTAAGAAAATGGTAGAAAGAATGGAAAGGATAAAAATCTAATTGGTGGGATGACTAAATGTGCAGATAAGGGAGAGATAACACCCAACCATAATACCCAGCTCTCTAACATTAGCTGAACACAAGATGATGGTGTTGCCAGGCAAGGTTAAGTTTGAGAGGAGGATCCTGTGGGGACATCAGATGGTGATGTCCAGGAGCAGATAGAATTTGTGTACTTAGAGGTCAGTGTATGAATGTTTTAGTCAGATTTTTTTACTGCTGCAACTAAAAGACCCGACCAGCAAAATTACAGAGGAAGGGCTGGGGAGATAGCTCAGTTGGTAGTGTGCTTGCCTTGCAAGCACAAGGCCCTGGGTTCAATCCCCAGCACTGCCCCCCCCCCCAAAAAAAAAAAAAAAAAAAAAAAGCAACACTAAAGAGGATGGAAGATTTATTTGGGGGCTTATGGTTTCAGAGGTCTAAGTCAATGGACAGCCAACTCCATTTCTCAGGATTGAAGGTGAAGCAGGATGTCATGGTGGAAGAGTGTGGCAGAGGGAAGCAGCTTACATGGTGATCAGGAAGCAGAGAAAGAGTCTACTGGCCAGATACAAATATATACCCAAAGCCACACCCCAATTCCCCCTCCTCCAGCCACACCCTACCAGTTCAGTTACCACTCAGTTAAATCCCTATCAGGAGATTAAACACTGATTGGGTTAAGACTCTCACAACCCAATGGTTTCTTCTCTGAACCTTCTTGCATTGCCTCGCACATGAACTTTTCTGAGATACCACATCTAAACTGTAACGATGAGTAAGAAGAGAGGTGGATGGAGGTTTTTTTTTGCGGTATGGAGCAAAAGAAAGAAAAAGAGAAAGAATATCAAGGTTGAATTTGGATTTTTTGGTAGGAGATGATAATGTTCTGGATCATTTCAGAGGAAAAAGGAGGACACACTAAGTTGTGCTTGGTTAAGAAGTGAAAGGAAGATCAGAAAGTGGCAATGCAATGATAAATATAGATAAACACCTCTCCAAAGTTTGAATGAAAGGAGAGAAAAGATGAGATGGAATCTGAACTTGGGGTGGGTTTTATTTGTAGGACTAGTAGAAATTCAGGTTATGCATAGTCAGATGCAAAAACAACAACCACCACAAGAACAAAAAACAGATAAGGTCAGTCTCTTTCTCTGCTTCCTGATCACCATGTAAGCTGCTTCCCTCTGCCACACTCTTCCACCATGAGGTCCTGCTTCACCTTCAATCCTGAGAAATGGAGTTGGCTGTCCATTGACTTAGACCTCTGAAACCATAAGCCCCCAAATAAATCTTCCATTCTCTTTAGTGTTGGTTTTTTTTTTTTTTTTTTTTTTTTTTTTTGGCAGTGCTGGGGATTGAACCCAGAGCCTTGTGCTTGCAAGGCAAGCACACTACCAACTGAGCTATCTCTCCAGCCCTTCCTCTATAATTTTGCTGGTCAGGTCTTTTAGTTGCAGCAGTAAAAAAATCTGACTAAAACATTCATACACTGACCTCTAAGGTCAGTCTTTACAGAATAGAGATAGAGACCAAGGGCTCAGGACAAGGGTCCAACCTGAAGAAGCATGAGGACATTTTCCTCAATTGTTTATCAAGGGACTGATCTTATTCTGTGATGATAATGTATTTAGAATTCCAGTCTTTAGCAAAGATCCCGAGTATCATGTTTTCATTTTGAGCAGAAAGCACCTCTATTACTATAATATGTATCATATTAGGAGCTAAACACTAGTAAAAATTAGCAGTCATGATCATTCTGCAATTTCAAACTGGGTTCAGAGTTTTGTTTGAGTCCCATGATCATCTCATAGCTGTGTGTCTGATTAAGTATATACATACACAAACACACACACACAAGCATACGAACCTACACGTGTCTATTTACGCTTCATTTTCTCTGAGAAATTTCTTATTAGAAACCTGAGACATAAGTAGGCAGGACTGGCCAAAGCTTCTGTATCTCATACATGATTTAGCCCAGGTCTTTTTAGCCTAGGATTTGGATTCCTAGAGCCGTCTTTAGCAGATGCTGTCATTCTGATAGATTGGCCTGGAAGGTGCCAGGTGTGTAGGCACCGCCTCCTCCACTTTACTTTGAGGTTCAGCAAGCCTTTCAGCCTCAGTCATCCTGGAACCTCTTCCCTGGCACTTATAGTGTCAAGCAAGGGTAGTGAGCAGTTTCCTTGAGCACCACAGGATCAACCCGCTTATGGTGGCAGCTCCTTCCCTCCCAGTCTCCTGCCTTCTGTTCTGAGGCCACCCCGGATCCTGCTCACAAAGCTTTCCCATCTGGGGCTCTTCCTTTCCACACACGACAACGAAAGGCACTTCTGGGGTCTCATACTTGCAGACTTTTCATCATGGCCTTGTTCTCAAATTCTCTCATCTTTCTCTGCTACCAATTGCTTCCAGTTATTGAATCCAGTATATCCAGAAGTCACAAATTTCTTTCTGTTTCTACTCAAGGGTTTGCCAACCCACTGCATTTTGGAGCCACACAAATCTGATGGAACTCCTGACTCAGTTCTGAACCAACTGGAACTGATCAAGTTTCTCAGCCTTATTGCATCTAATAATACCTTGTAGGGTTATCGTAAGAATTTCAGGAGATAACGGATGTGAGGGATCCAGCTCAGTGCCAGGCTTAATAAATCTCAGCTCTTTTCTCCCACCAGAGTGACCTGGAGCTCTTATCCACATTTCCCAGCACTTAGCACAGTAATATAATTAGCAACATTACTATATCTAAAAGGCAATTACCATTTAATTGCTCTGGCCTCAGCCAGCCTGAAGTTCTTCTCCATTCACTTCTAATTTGGGGCTAGGGGTTTGTAGTTCTACCCTAGTTGGTCACAACATCACTGTTTCAGAATTGAAAATAACTTCAGGCAGCCATTGATTAAAAGCTAGAAGATTTGGTAATGCCTTCCATTTGGTTCTATATAAAAATGCAGATTTTAATTTGCTCCTGGCCAGTGAACAAATCAGTTTCCAGCAACATCTTCCTGTGAGTCGGTGAATAATCCTGCTTGGTTAGGCCAGCTCTGTTCTCAAGATGTGAGTCTCCCTCCCCCACTCCATCCTGCTCTTCATTAAAATACATCGGTGCCCCTGTATAGATTCAGACTTTGAATCAAGTTTCAGGCATCTCTTCTCAGAAGACATTTATTTATATTACATACTTAATTTAAAGGAGTAAATGCCCTTCCCTCAGCCTCTGAAGTTTGTTTATCTTAGTGCTACTGTGAGAACATAATGCCCAAATGAAGGCAGTGTGTTTTATTTCACCACCTTCCAACCCAACGTCGCACAAAGTAATGGCAGTCTCTAATCAAGAGGAGACTGAGGTACTTAGGGATTTCCACTTGAAATTTTTAATATTAGAACTGCATATGTGCATTTAAGGAAACCTAAACTGCCTTATGCCACACGGAAAACATTTACATCTGAACCATTTTATATGTGATTTGGAGTTAAAGTAAATTCTAAATAACTTTTAGCAGTTTGAGATTTGGAAAATAGCCTGGGCCATATAAATTCTCCTTTAGTTCTCTTTCTGTTAAATCTTATGCCAAAGTAAATGGAAGCTGTAGAGAACCTTTGAACTCCTCAGTTCTCAAGTGACCTCAGTGAAGTTGGATTGGCAGAGCCAATGTTTGGTTTTCAAAGGAAGATTATTTTTTTCACTCCCTCTTGAAGTGTCCATAGCAGAGTTACCTTCTTTGGCGGAGGATGCAGTATTGCCTCCTGGGCCCTCTTGGCTCTGGGCCATGGATATCACTCTGAGAAATGGGACTTTGACTTTAAGGAGCTTGTCAGTGTGAGGACCTCACTGCAGATGGCATTGCACTGGTGATTCCCCGGCTTGGCATCCAGGTTTGTCAGCACCTCTGTTTAATAACAGCTCTCCCTCCTCTGTCCTTTCAAAAAGAGATGTTGAAAGCAGATGTCCTGGAGTTCAATGCCATTTCTTCATGCTGCTTAGGTAAGTGGCTTAACTTCTCCAGATTTCAGTTTCCTTTTCTTTGAACTGGAGATTAAAAGAATACCCACATGGATCTCTCTCTTCCCTAAACATTTTATGTTTGCATTCACAACCAGGTGACTTCTTATATTGACTTGTTCACTTTTATTGATTATTGACAAATATTAAAATACAAATTTAATATCCTGTATTATACATGTATATACACAGAATATAAAGTAATATAATTAACATATATATTATACAATAACATGTTCTTACTACTAAACCATATACCTCTAGGTAGGGACAATGACTTCCATTCTTGCATATGCTTAAGTATGGGGGACACAGTAAATTCTCAGTAAACACTCTTTATCCTACTGTCACATACTTAAAAAATGAAAGAATTCATCAGGTAAGAAAATATTCACAAAATTAATTGTATTCCTCTTATATTTACAAATGTCCCATTTTTCTAGTTTAGAGGTCACCTTGAAAGAAAGACATGGCACTTTTTCCCCAATGCAAAGGCAAATCTATTGTTTGCCATATTTGTTACTATTTGGGCATACTGGAAAAACAGTACCATATAATAATTTCTTAATTCATTATCCTACAGTTAAATCTCAAATATAGGTGGGTGCTGAGGTTTGAATATGATTAGAGTGTACTCCTCAGGGGTTCATATATTGGAAGATTATTCACGAATATGATGATGTTGGGAGGTGATAGAACATCCAGTGGGAGGTGAGTAGATCCTTAGGGATGCTGCCCTCAGAAAAAATTGATGTCGTTCTTGTGCAACTCTGATTCTCTTGAGAAGTTTGTTGTAAAAGAGAAAGACTGGCCCCCTTTGCTCTCTCTCTATTTTCCTGTCTCACTATATGATCTCTCCCTTCCATGTGTACTTCAGCCATTGTGATGCCATCTTCCATGAGGTCCTCACCAGAGCTGAGCTGATATTGATGCCATGCCTTTAGCCCTCCAAACTGAGCTAAATAAACCTCTTTTCTTTAAAAAGTACTCAACTTCACGTATTTTGTTATAACAATGGAGAATGGACCAAATACAGAAGATTGATACCAAGAATTGGAGTCAATACTCTAACTGTACCTAACAATTTGGAGCTGGTTTTGGACCTAAGCAATAAGCAGAAATTGGAAGAATTTGGAGAAGCTGGCTAGAAAAAGCTTTGAATGCTGTATGTGGAGCATCAGGAGTGATTCTGATGAAGGCTCAGAAAACCAGACTAGGGAACTACTTTGAGAGGGAAATGAGGATTCTATGGGAAATTATAGTACAGGCCATCCTTCTTACACTGTTGAAAGAACTTGGCTAAGCTGTATGCCTTGTATGTATGCCTTGGAGCTTTATGAAAGGTTGAATTTAAGAGTGGTGACCTAGGGTATTTGGTGGAAAAAATTTCTGAACAGCAAAACATTCATGTCACAACATGACTACTACTGGCTGCCATTAGTCATATTTACAGTGAGATTTGGGAGCAAAAGGGAAATTCATAGCTTGGCCAGGAGAGAAGAGAAAAAGCATCCTTAGAAGGACAAAATGAGTACAGCTCAGATTCCTAAAGAGATTAACATGGGAAAAAAGGGACCATATGTTAATTGGCAAGATAATTGGGACTTGAGTGTATCTCAGAAATCTTCCAGGCCACTTTTCCCATCACAGGCCCAGAGGCCTAGAATAGAACTATTTCAGAGAACCCTGGTGATCTCTCCATGGGCTTGCTGCCCAGGTCCTCCACAAGAGTCCTCTTGTTATTCACTAGTGATACACTCCATGGCTGAAGCTGTAGTTCAAATGCAATCAAACACAGTTCTTGCTGGCAGCACACTTCGGTGGTGTTCTTGTGGTGCTAGTTCTACAGGTGCAAGAGTGAAAGTTATGGGGTTGTGGAAGCTTCCACCAGAATTTCAAAGGAAAGTGTGAGCAGCCAGGCAGAGACCTGCTACAGACCCAGAGCCAGTAGAGATCCTCCACTGGGAAATGCTTAGTGGAGCTGCTAAAGTGGATCCCAGGAAAGCAGAACAACCAGCAGTATGCAGAGCCAACCTAGTAAAACTACAGCCCTCAGCATATAGCCAGAAATATAACCATGTCAGTCATAACCAGAAAAGCCAGTGGACAAGGTTCCCTGAGACCTCAGGGTCCATTCCCCTGAAGGTTGCACAAGATGCCAGACTTAGAACTTCAAGATCAAATGTCTATCCTGGTGGATTTTATTCTTGCTGGAGACCTGTGACCCCCTTTCCCTATTCTTTAAGCATATATTAGGAATATTTACTTTGTGCCTGTCTGTCCCTTGCAGCTTAGAAGGGTGTATTTTGGTTTTGATTTTACAAGTTCATGCCTGGAAGCAGGTTGCCTTGATTCTCAGATGAGACTATGTACTTGGACTTTTGAGTGATGCCAGAATGAGCTCAGACTTCGCTACTATTGGGGATGGAATGAATATACTTTGCATTGTGAGACTGCGCTTCAACACTGTGGCCTAGGAAGAGAAGGCTATGGTTTGAATATGGTTTGAGGGCATCTCCAAAAAGTCCATATGTTAGAAGCTGGTCTTCAATAGCGGTGCATGTTTGAAAGTGGTAGAACCTTTAATATGTGGGGCCAAGTGGAAGGTGATGGAATCATAGGATCTGCTGACCTTGGCAAGAATTAATATAGTTCCCATGGGATCCTGGTTAGTTCTCATGAGCAGGTTGTTAGGAAGAAGCCAGACTAACCCCTCCCTACTCTCTCTCTGCCTTCCTTTTTCACCACATGGTCTCTGCCTCTCATAAACACTTCTACCATAATGCTGTCCACCATGTAACAAAGCCAAAGGGGCCCTCACCATGGGCCAAATAAATAGGGAAGCCTGATCTTGGAATTTTAGCTTCCAAAACTGTGAGATAAATAAACTTCTTTTCTTAACACATTATCCAGTGTCTGGTATTTTGTTATATAGCTATAAGAAATGGATTAATACAGTGGGCTCATAGGTTGCTTGTCATTCGGGGTTTTTCTTCATGACTCTATAAATTTACCCCGGGTAGTCATTTGTCCTTCTGCTTAAATACTCTATAGAGTGGGGGAGTCACTACTGCTGGATACAGCCTTTTTAAAAAATTAGTGCATCATACTTATCTGAAACAGTAGGGTTTATTTTCACATATTCATAAATGCGTATAACATAGTTTTCTTCAATTCAGTCCCTAGTATTTCCTCTTTCTTTTCCTCCTCCCTCCTGGCGATACCCTTCCTCTACTTTATCAATCTTTCTTCTTTTTATTTACTTACTTATTTTTAATTGGCCCATTATGATTTGTTACAGTTTAGATGTGGTGTCCCCCAAAAGCTCACATGTAAGACAGTACAAGAAGGTTTGAAAGAGAAATGATTGGGTTATAGCCTTAATCTAATCAGCAAATTAATCCCTGATGGGATTAACTGGGTGCTGACTTGAGGAAGTGGTTCATTGGGGGTGTGACTTTGGGGTATATATTTGTATCTGGCAAGTAAGTGTGTGCGAGAGGCAGAGACCACATGGTGAAAAAGGAAGGCTGAGAGAAAGAGTATTCTCTCTCTCTCTCTCTTTCTCTCTCTCTCTGCTTCCTAGTCCTCAGTGAGCTGCTTCCCTCAGCCACACTTCTACCATATTCTGCCTAACCTGGAGACTTGAGCAATGGAGTCTGCTGTCTATGGACTAAGACTTCTGAAATCATGAGACCTCAAATAAACTTTTCCTCCTCTGCAGTTATTCTGGTCGGGTCTTTTGGTTATAGCAACAAAAAAGCTGACTAAAACATAGTTGCACTTAAAATTGAAATGAATTATGATATATTCATACATGTGCATAGCATAATGTTGTTACCATCGTGCTCAAATTCTTCCCTTTTTCCACTGGTCCTCCCTTCCCTTCGGTTCCCTGTTTGTCCTCTACTGATCTCCCTTCTGTTTTCACGAGATGCTTGTTTTTCTCTCTAGCTTCCTCATATGAGAAAAAACATTCAACTCTTGACTTTCTGAGTCTAGCTTATTTCCCTTAGCCAGATGTTCTACACAGTTCCATCCATTTACCAGCAAATGACATCATTTCATTCTTCTTTATGACTAAGTAGAAATACATTGTGCATATATACCACTCTTCTTTATCCATTTGTCTATTGATGGGCACCTAGGGTGGTTCCATAACTTGGTTATTGTGGATTGTACTGCTCTATAGTTAGGAATATTTTCTTTGTGCCTGTCTGTTCCTTTGCATGTATCACTATGGTATGCTGATTTTAATTATTTTGGGATAAATATCAAAAAGTAGGATAGCTGGGTCACATGGTAGGTCCATTCCTAGTCTTTTAAGGAATCTCTATACTGCTTTCTAAAGTGGTTGTATTAACTGGCAGTCCCACCAACAATTTGTAAGTGTACCTTTTCCCCCACATCCTCACCAGCAATTATCATTATTTGTATTCTTGGTGATTGCCATTCTAACTGAGGTGAGATGGAATTTCAGTGTAGTTTAATTTACATCTCCATGATTGCTAATAATATGTTAAAACATTTTTTTCTTATGTTGATTGGCCCTTTATATTTCTTATTTTGAGAAATGTCTCTTTAGATCTTTTGTCCATTTCTTATGTGGATTATTAGGGGGGTTTTTTGTTTTTTGTTTTTTCTTTTTTGGTACCACAGATTAAACCCAGTGGTGCTTAACCACTGAGCCATATCCCCAGGCCTTTTTGTATTTTATTTAGAGAAAGGGTCTCACCAAGTTCCTTAGGGACTCACTAAATTGCTGAGGCTGGCTTTGAACTTGGGATCCTCCTGCCTTAGCCTCCTTAGCCACTGAGATTACAGGTATGTGCCCCCACACCCAGCTGATGTTAAGTTTTTAAATTCTTTTTATATTCTGGTTATTAATCTTCTGTTGAAAGAGTATTTGACAATGATTTTCTCACATTCTGTAGGCTGCTTCTTCATACTCTTGTATCCTTTGATATGCAGACCTTTTAAATTCAGTGCCATACCATTTATAGATTCTTGGTTTCATTTCTTCATCTTTCAGATTCTTAAGGAGGTTGGCACCTTTGCCAGTGTGTTGGAGTGTTACCCCTATGTTTTACTTTAGCAGTTGCAAATTTTGTGGTCTAAATCCTAGGTCCTTGATTCACTCTGAGTTGATTTTCATGCAGGGTGAGAGGTAGGGATCTAGTTTTATTCTTCTACATATGAATATCCATTTTTTCTATACACCATTGGTTAAAAAGGCTATTGTACCTTGTCAAGGATCTGATAACTACATTTATGTGCATTTGTCTGAGTCTTCTAGTTTATTTAATTGGTCTTCATATATGTTTTTACACCAAAACCATGCTGTTTTTGTTACTATAGTTCTGTCATATAATTTGAGATCAGGTATTGTGGTGCCTCCCACCTTACTCTAGTTTCTCAGTATCAATTTGACTTCTGAATCTTTTATTCTTTCATATAAATTTTAGGGCTATTTATTCTAGTTCTGTGAAGAATGTCATTGGTATTTTTATGTGAATTGCATTGAATTTATGTAGATTGCTTTTGGTAATATGGTCATTTTGGTGATATTAATTTTACCTACCCATGAACTTGGTAGGTCTTTCCATCATCTAAGGTTTTCTTCAATTTTTTTTCTTCAGTGTTTTATGATTTTAATTATATAGTTCTTTTACCTCTTTAGTTATATTTATTCCTAAGTATTTTGGGGGGCTGTTGAGAATAGGCTAATTTTCTTGATTTCTTTTCGTTTTATTATTTTTATCTTTATTTATTTATTTTTTTTTTTGGTACCAGAGATTGAACTCAGGAGTACTCTACGACTGAGCCACATCCCCTATTTTTGTATTTTATTTAGAGACAGGATCTCACTGAGTTACTTAGCATATCACTTTTGCTGAGTCTGACTTTGAACTCACAATCCTGCCTCAGACTCCCAAGCTGTGGGGATTACAGTGTGCAACCATGCCCAGCTTGATTTCTTTTTCAGCAGTTCATTGTTAGAGTATAAGAAAGCTATTGATTTTGTATGTTTTCTGTGGATACAGTATTTTTCCATTTCAAGTACACCATCTTGAATTGGCATACAGAATGCTTATAGGACTTCGAGGTACAGATGTGTAAACATCAAAATAAGTGTATTCATAGATCTTATCTGTTGGATGTACCAATTGTAAATCTTTAGTGGGAGATTGAGACTAATTAGTAAAAAAATCTATAGTCTGACAGTATGTGTGAAGAGGGACTAAGAACCAGTGATTTGGAAATCAGACATAACTGGCTTGGATTCCTGTCTTATTCATCCATAACTTAGAACATTTACTCTCTGGTCTTTTATTTTCTTATCAGTGAAATGAGAATGATATGAAGAATTAAATAATATTGACTTTATAAAGCATAACACCAGTACAGTATCTGAGTCAAATAAATTATAGCCAACATGAACATTATTATTTTATGTTATTACTATTTATTACACTATCATCATCATCATCTTTAGAAACAGAATTTCCTACTTGACTGTAATTAACATTGATGTTTCTAAGGAAACACAAATGTGGTGTGTGGCAACTCTTGAGTGTAGCAATCTTTGTATCCAAATACGGAGAAGGGGGTTAATTAGAAATTGTTAGCCCCAAACCCTCACCTGCCCCAGCAGTGAGGTTGTGGGGTACCTGCTAATACTGTGATAAATCTCTTGTCACATGCACACTAGGAGTTTTTCATTCCCTTACTTAAAGGGTTGGCAGATACCAAGTACTGAGTTTTTTATTCAGATAAAGTATCAACTAATTTCATATCACTCTAATCCATAATTTTTTTTTTCAGACCAAGGTTGTGCTTAGAAAAAAACCTTTCCTCAAAAAAAGTCCTGGTTTGTAGTATTTGTCAATTTCCATGGTGCACATTTTCCCAGCACTGCTAATTATAAGCTCTCAACATGAAGTCACTGAACACAGAGTTGTGAGGAAGTGATCCCAATTGCACACATCAGTGAAAACTATTTCCATTGCACCACTGGGTCAGGAGGAAATTTATGTTTTGACAGTGTATAGTAGAACGATTGACAATAACACTTCCAAGCAAGTGCAACAGAAGGAAAGTACAGCCACAATCCTCATAAGATTGTCATTTAGCAGACTGCCATAGATGCTGGTGATTCCATAAGATCATGTCACCTAGTGATGTCATAGCCATCATAGTTTGTGTAATCACACTCTGTGATGGTCACACAATGATGACATCAGATGTGGAAGCATTTTTTTCAGAACCTTTGCTTATTGTTAAGCCCTGCATGACAGTAGTTTGTGCTCAGGGTAAGTAAGATCCTTAGTGTATACTTGGCCAACAGGATTCATTCAGAAGTGAGTTAATGTCAGGTTTCTTGAGCAGTGTATTTCAATGCCATCTTTCTGCCCTTGCTCTGTACTCTCCAATCATACTTAGGAGAGAAGCCTTTCCCCATCTCTTGTTCTCCAGGCAGCAAAAATCTCTCTAATCACATCCCAATTGTTAAATATTTTGTTAACCAGCAGTTTAGAGATTTGGTCCTGGCCATAGTGTCCATGTTTATAAAACTGTCCTCTTACTTCCTTTTTCTCCTACCCTTTCCCCATCTGCCTTCTGTCCCTCCCTTTTTTCCTTCTTTGTTCCCCTACTTCCTTCACAAGTATTTTCTACCATCTTTTGTATTCCTGACAACCCCATGAGATCATCAGAACAGGTAACAGTATTCCTGATTTGCAAAAATAGCAAAGTACAAAATACTGTACTTGTATAAGTCTGTCATGCTGTTCCCTTCAATCTTATTTTGATATTTTGTGATTTTGAATATTTTGATATTTTGTGAATTTGATATTTTGTGATATTTCCTGGTAATTTAAGCACTGACCACATTTCCTTTGCTGTAATAAATTTAATTTTAATCTCCCCCTCATGATTGTTGAAAGCTTTACCATACTGTGTCTAGGAAATTGCATTAGAGTACTATAAATACATTTCTGAGAACTTTTAATTAAGCAATGATACCTAGAACTTTCTTGTCATAATTAAGTCCTTGGAGGCACTGTAACAGAATTCTCTTGGGAAACCATTCTGCTTTCAGCAGCTCATCCCTGGAGCAAGCAGAATTCTGTTATGGGTCATTTTTGAACTGTTAGAGTGATACCAGTGGATGATTTTTTTCAATATAGCCAATTTAAAAGAAAAAAAGAAGTCTTTTCCCTAAAGACCCCTCTCCCAAAAAAAGTGTTCTGAAAGCCTAATGAGTCAAGCTGAAGAGAAAAGATATTTGAAATACTGACTTGGCATTTACCATGAAGCTCTCTGCAGATGTGCTTGAGATCATCGCTTGTGCCATTCTAATCCTTGTGAGTTTTGTGGGAAATGTGTGTTTATTTTATTCTACGAGGAAGTGTATCTCTGGACGTTTGCAGATATCATTTCTTCTCATTTTCAGTCTTGTATTTGTCCACCTTATTAAAAACTTGGTTGTCAATGTCATGAAAATTGTTTATTCTTCCGGTATCATGCTGGATTCAGCTGGCTGCAAAGTTCTGCACTTCACCTCGGCTCTGACAACTTCGCTGGCCATCTGGTTCCTGTTACACTTTGCATTGTTCTACCACCGGAAGCTCTACCACATTGTCTACCCCTCGGGCGAGGATGCAAACCTGGACCAACAGAAACATTCTCTGAAGTGGGTCTCTGCACTTTGGGTGGCTGGTGTGGCAGTGTACATCCCGGTTTTAATATATACTAGAAAATCAGAATACCTGAACGCAGGAAATGATACAGAATCCTTGTCTACTAACAGGATTTACATGGATTGCTTAATTGGCTTTGGAAATGAGCAGGTAGAGTTTTACTATGGGAAAATATTTTTAGTTCTGATTGATATTCTTCCTCTAGCTATCTTAGTCTTTGTCTGTTTCTGGATGTCTTTCCTCCTTTCAGAGAAAAGGAAGATGACATATGGTGACATCTGGATTGGAGATGATGATTCAGAAACTGAAATCCTTAGAGGGGCCAAGTTCAGTATTTTATTAATGTTGCTGATCACTCCACTTTGGATTTCTCACTTTATCTTAGTCTATTTCTTGAAAGACTTGGCAGCATATGTCTTTATTCCAGCTGTTCTCACAGCCCTCTCTTCAGGCTTCTCTGCTCTCAGTCCTTTCCTGCTTATGTTGGTTAATTACAAAATGAAGTTGGTGTCTCTCTGTAATGCCAAGGAGGAAAAACCCACACTACAGTCTGCGAATGTTATTCTTTCTCCGTACACTTAAGGGCCAAGAACTCAATTTTAATGCCTGGAAAACAGTCCTCATCATTGGAGGGTGCAGCTAAAATTTTCATAGCCCTTATTAAATAACAGTTTCTGAAAGGACTGCTAGAGAATTGACTCATCTCCAAAATAGACGAACGAGGGAAACTGCAAGAGGAAGACATAAGATCACTAAGTTATTGCATGTAAAAGAAAATAGTCATCACACCATTTGTTATTTAGGATTAATACCAAGACTTTTAATGTAGCAATTCTAAAGTAACTCAACAACAGTCACAGTCTGGAAATGAACTCAACATAAACACTGTATTAAGTATTTACCCTGTGCAATGTGTTGTATAAAAAAACAACATAATGTTGAAACTGAGGATAACATTTCCTAGATGAATTCCCAAAGATACTCCTGAGTAATCTTATGTTTTCATCTGTGTTTTTCTTGAAATGCCTCCACACATATTGGAAGTACATTAGGTAGGTGTGTGGTGTTTAGTTTTTGAACTTTTAGTAATAGGACCTCATGTAAGCTGGAAGTACATTTTATTCATTGACCTTACCCTGTGTCTTTAGAAAATTAGGGCTAGATAAAAAGCATTGAATTAAAGAATTAACTTGCTAAATTATACTCAGGATATATATAGAGATGTGCAACTGTTTGGTTGCTGCAGACATGTAGCCCACTGTTATTACTTAAACATGAAAATATATATCAAACTATACCCTTTTCTTCAGAAAAAAGAACATTTATTTTATATATGATTTATTTCCTTTTTTGGTTATTAAGTTGGTACATTTACAAATTACAAAAAACTGATAAAATGCTCATAGTAATTTGGTTTCTTGATTTGGATTCAATAAAAGTAATCACATTATACTTCCAATTAAAAATACAAATAAATAAACATGCATGGCCGGGTTTTTATTTTTCAGTATAGCCATTTGGAGTTCTTTGGATACAGGGAGTAGTTATCTTAAATATCTGTGCATACATTTGCATCAGCATTGAATTTTAAGCTTATTCCTGTTATATTTTAAAATTTTCCTTTTTTATGACTAGACTTGGGATTTATTCTGTTATACTTATAGTGAATGAATATCTTGGAATTGAGATTCCTGCTCTAAAAAGACTGTTGAAAATTATAAATCTGGATCTCATTTACAAAAAAACACTTAGAACATCTTTGCGCTCATGAAGTGCTACAGAGAAAGTAAATTTTAAAGTAGCCAAGGCTTAAATTATGTAGGATTGTGTGGACCAATGTCTGTCCCTTGCATAGCACTGGAAATTAAAAACAAAACAGACAGACTTAAGACCTTCTGAGATTTCCAGGTGGTCTTCATGGGAAATGCTCAGTGGAGTCCACTGAGGCAGTTTAATCAGAAGGGCACTAGGCATGGATCCTGTATAATGAATTTAACATCTGGGGAGCTGGAGGATGTGGGAAAGAGGTCACCATCTGCTAATTAAGTACAGATGTAGCTAGAGCTGGGAATGGACAGCAGTCTTAGGTTGTGATTCTTAAGTGTGGTTCTGGGACCAGAAGAGTCAGCATTACCTGGGAACTTGTCAGAAATGCAGATTCTTAGGCCCCACCTCAGATCTATTGAATCAAACTGGACTAAGACCAGAAATCTGTTTTAATGAGCCTTCTGGATGATTCTCAGCATGCTAATGTTTGAGAGCCTCTATTCTTGGGTTACTTCAAAGTTTAATCCCCACAAGCGATCAGAATGAAGCCAAGATAACTGACTCAGAATGTCATCTTCCATGCTCTCCATGTGTATTCCTGTCATTTCTCCTTCTCTCTAAAATGGTAATCAGGATCGCTGTCTGTACACCATACATTCTCGACAATAATTGCCAAATGAACAAGTCCACTGTAGAAATCAATCTTTGCAAAATCAAGAATAAGCATGACCACTTCAGGTGCGCCAAAAATTTGAAACTTGGATTTGGATAGTTTCCTGTACATAACTAAGACTCCAGTTCCCAGATTATTCCATAGTTCCTTTCCAGAAGCCAGTGTAAGACACAGTTGGCTTAGGCCCAGGCTCAACTTCCCAGTAGTAGAAAGGTTGTTTTTTTTTTTTTCTTCCCAGATATTCTTTTTTTGTGTGGGCCTCATTAGATCAGAGTTTCATCCTTGTGGAATTGATAAGTTTTCATCTGCAACAGAGAGTCATATGCTCACTGAATGAGCAACATTCCAGTTCTCTTTCTAAATCATTTTCATTTTAACTTTTTTGCTCTCTCCTTTATCCTCTCCTATTTCATTCAAGTTCCTCGTTGGATTAGGACAGCAGATGAAGGAGGATGACTGCGATTCAACAGAGATTGTCACGGTAGCTCCCTGAAGAAGGGGAAAGCCAGCCAGGACAGTGCCAAGGACCCACAGACCAGGTGTGGTTTCAGGGACACTTCCCAATGTCCTCTCAGACCACACGAAGTCTCCTGCTCTCCCTCTTTTTCCTTTGTAGTCTCTTTCCTCCTCCTCTTCCTGCTCCTCCTCCTCCTCTTCCCCCTCTTCATTCTCCCACTCCCTCCTCCCTTCTTCCTTTCTCAGAGAACCCCTCCAAACTTCTTTCTGAACTATTTCTTTCTGGGTAGTTTATTTTTAATATTTTTTAGTTGGAGATGGACTCAATGCATTTATTTTATTTATTCATCTTTATGTGGTGCCGAGAATGGAACCCAGGGCCGTACATGTGCTAGGGGAGCGCGTTACCATTGAGCCACAGCCCCAGCCCCTCTGGGTAATTTTGATTTCACAATTTTGATGTCACATAGCCCCTTCAGAATGTCATTGTAAAGAAGGCTTTGCTGAGATCAACATCTCTGTGACTTCCTCCAAGTTCTACCCTCAAAATCAAATCCTGCTGAGTCTTTAAATTCTTGAGAGAGCTGATTTTCTTCTATAAGGTGGATATTTCCTTAGCCCTGCTTCCTAAGACAAGAGTTTCCTAATCCTGGCTGTCTTGGCTTCCTTATTATGTCTTGGTATATTGCAGTCGGTCTGGAATATGGCCTTTCTGAAATGTGGCCTCCAGAACTGAACACAATATAGTTTTTGTTTTGTGTGTGTTCATGTATATTTTTTCTATTATATTTTTCTATTCTGTCTTGTACAGCTGCTGTGAACATGAATTCTTTCCTTCTTCCAAGAAGAAGATGGAGTGTTAAGCCCATTTTAAAACACACACACACACACATATTATAACTATAAATGTGCATTTCTTCCCTAGGTTTAAAAACTAAGGTCTACCCAAGCTCTGAAGTTCTAGTGAAGTTCTAGTTCATTCGTGGTATTAGAGTTCAGAAATCATGTAGTGACCCCCAGATCATTTGCAAGAATTTTAAACTATACATCAGGACTCAAAAGTAGAAAAAGAGCAATTCTTACAGGGATTTCTCTGAGAAATCTTCATCTCCATCATGGTGTTTTTTTTGTTTTCTGTACAGTGCTACCTTAATTGATTTTTTTAGTAAAATGGAAGGAAGGATGCTCATAATCCAACTTTTCCTTGAAGATAAACTTGAAGTATTAAATGACTAAATGGGGAAAATTGTGTTTTTGATAGACAAGTTCAGAAATACTTGTTGGTAAGGTATGTTTGGTACACAGAGGTCTGTACTCTTTCATGATGATGATCATATCTGACAATTTCTATGTAGACTCTGCTTGAAAGAAGAGAATTTGTTTGAAGTTAGGGTTCCTGAGCACCCACAGCAATACAATTCAGGAATAAGGATGTCTATAGAATTCTGACCTAGATGAGTCAAAGACACACTCAAATTTCTGAGCCATCTGAGTGAGTTAGAAGAGCTCTAGACCTGTTAGCCGGTGATTTGTATTAGCTAGTTGTACCTCTATTTAGTAGTACGTATCCTTGGCCAGAATATTCTTGAGTTTTGCCATCTGTAAAATAGGAAATTACAAATCATCATGTATACCCTCTGCCTCCCTCATAGTGTTATGAAAAATAAAGTTAGATTAAATATACTAAAGGTGATTTGAAAACAAAGAATGTTTGACACAGATGTGATGTCACTTTATGATTAAAGGAGTTTGGCATATTGAAAATGAGAGGAAAGTACTAAATTTGAAGTCCAAATCCCTGGCTGTGTGTGAGGCAATTACAGAACCTCTTTGAGCCTTGGTTTCCTTATCTCCACAAAGGAGATCATGAAGATGGTTATCTCCCAGGATCTTTATGAGACAAGATAAGTAAGAGAGTACAGGTAAAAGTACCCAGTCTTAGATCTGGTACAGAGTTTTCTTCCCACTTTTTTTCTATGAGAGTTCCCCTCAGGACAGCAAGGAGGAAATGCAATATTCCTTCCCCAGGAGCTGTAGCAGGCTCATTATATTATAATGAAGTCTCTTGTCTAATATCAAATATTCACTTGTATTTTTCCAAACATGCCAGAAAATGGATATTCCAAGATGTGCTGTGTTTACACTCTAGCTTTAGAAATACATCCCTGAGTATTTCTATTTGTCATCTCATTACCCTGATATTCATCCTTCTAAATCCTTTTAAGAAGGAAAAATAGAGCAATAGGTGCTCCATCAGTCATATTTCTAGAGATCTTTCAGTATTCTCACCTCTAGACTCTACCGTGCTGGAACCATTCCTAGAGTTTCCTCCTGCCCCCACCCCTCATCCTGCAGCTTCCAGCACATACCCCAGACAGAGTCCCCTCCTCTCCAAGGTCTAGACCAACCTCTCGGATTCCTGTGTGTTCGTTGATCTAACGAACACATGGTAACAGTGTGTTTTCTTGTCGGTCTCACTTTATACTGTGTGTGCCTGAGAACTGTGCTGTGTGTGTGCACTGGAGTGTGCCTCTGGTGAAAGGGGAAAAGTCACAGGGCTGTTCTTTCCCCCTTTTTCCTTGTGTGTGCTCCTTGGCTTTTCTTCAGTTGCCTCTTTCTGGTAGAAATTTCTTGCCCCTGTCATATTTCTGCTTCTAGACTAGGCATTTAGTGACTGCCATGCTTCTGGCCACTGTTGAATCAAAGAGTGAAGGAAACTGAATCCAGCACTTGGAAGGAGCAGCTTCCTTGCTGGCCAAGTTACTGAGCCAACGGGGACAACATTTCCACCCAAGCCTTCCAGTTCTTAGTTTGTGATTTTTTTTAAAGCTCTTACATTGAAGAAAGTAGGCTGAATATCTATATGCTGGCTTTCACACTGAAAATTTATTCCAGTGTCAATTTGGCAGGTGTGTGTGTGGGTGTAGGGAGTGACTGTATTTTCCTAAATGTTGGTGGGTTCAAGAGGAAAGAAGTAAGTTGTAATGCAAATCAGTTGAAGTTACCTCATAGCCAAATGTACTCTGCTCATTTATTTTGACAAGCCCATCTTATTTTTAATTACCAAGACTCTCAAAGTGTACTGGTAAATGTAGGAATAGTGACTTTGGCAGAAAAAGAGAAATGTATGTAACTTGAGCCTTCAGAATGAGTCCACACTGACTCCTTGTAAAATGGAGTGAGGCAATACATTTTAAAAGGAATTTCAGTAAAGCAATTTATGTAATATGTGACTATGGTCACAAATCAATGAGCCTTTTATGAGCCAAGCACACTAGAATGTATACATCAAAATGAGTATGGTTTCTCAGAGAAATTGTGTTGGCCACTCCAATTTTTTCCAGTGATGCTGCCATTACTCAACAGATTTTTGGAAGTCTTCATTTGAAGTGATTTTTCAGTCAGTCTTCTTGTCCAAACAACAACAAAAATTTAAGATGTCATCTGAAAATCATAGTGCTGGGGAATAGGGAGACAAACTATTTTCAATGGCTTGGCTACATTTTATGATCCCATTTGACTCTGTTACTTTGAGTTCTTTGCCAGGGGAATCTTCCTTGGGAAGCAGTGGGGCTCTCCCTAAGGTCATTCATGAGAAGGTGACATGGTGTTGATAGACCCATTAGGGGCATTTGCCCCTAACATACACTTTAATAGGCACTGGAGGGACTTATGCTCTGGGCCATTTATCAAATCTGTGAAAGTCAGAAAATTCTACAGATGCTGCACATGGTTGAATATTTTTACTTCGTTCTTTATCTCTCCAAGCCAAGCATCAGTTTGGAGTTGGGTAAGGTTTCTCCCAGTGCTTTGGGTACATTCAAAGAAGGAACCAAGATGTCACCAGCAACCTCCACACAACCTCCATACATTCCAACATCTGATTCCATGTCCCTGTGTTTTTCTTCTTTCCCTCCCTATCAATTTTTATACTCAAATTAGGAGAGCTAAACCATCAAAAAAGTGTTTCCTTTACCTTTCTGTCCCCAGCCCAGCATCTTCTCTCCTTTCTTAAAAAAAAACAAACAAAAAAAAAAAACAAAAAAAACCCCACCACACTAACCTAAGTGAATAACAAATTGAAAATTGCCAATATAGTAAAGATAAATTTAAAAACAACTGAGCTTGAAATGGGATGATTTCAGTCAGTGGTCAGTACTTAAGACAGATCTTGAGAGATGCAGGTTGTGGATAAAGGAACTGCAAGAAAAGAGAAAACCCTCAGGAGACCTCAGAGAACCTGAGGTAAGTGACTGCAGGTTGTAGGGTCAGGGCTGATGATGTGGGGTGCAGTACAAATTTACAAGGGGCCTGTGGCCAACTATGATAGGTAGTAAAAAAAAAAAAAAAAAAAAAAAAAAAAAAAAAAATCTCATGTGAAGGATTTTAAGCTGAACTGCCCTTTCTGGGGAGTCTGAAAATTGTTTTTCACATAGGCATAAACTCATCCTTGCCAGCCTGAGGAGGGTCATCCTCTTGTCTCTGAGCTGCTGGTCTGGGTCAGATGGAAGATGGCTTGGGGTTTATCTGGGCTTGCCCTTGGCATGACTTCCTCTCTTCTCTCAGCTCTAAGCTGTGAAGTGGACCCATGTAAATCCACAACAAAGCAAGAACCTTCCATCCTCCAGTTACAAAGTGAAGGAAACATAATCCCCACCTTGTAACATTATATTATGTTTGTAAAGGTTTTCTTTGCTAAGAAATAAAAGAGACTCAGTGAAAGCACAAATTGTTACCCTCCAGTTGTTTATTTGTAAGAAATTTTTGTTTTTTTGCTGTTGTGCTATAAGTATTTAAAACCATCTTAAAAATACAGATTCAGTCTTAGAATACAAATGAGGTCAACGTTTTTGGCAGAAGACATCAATTGAAAAGCGTGGTGGTGGTGATAGGTACTTTCTGTTTAATACTAAATTCCTTCTGAAGGTCAAACCCTCAAATGACCCCAAGCCCAGGGCATTTGAGTGTGTGACCCTCTGAGACTTAGTCTAGGCCAGGCAGGACATGTGGCTGAGCAGAGCCGTCACAGAGGGATAAACAGGGAGCCCAGGCCTCGTAGACAGGTGAGAGTAGCTACTCTTGTTGTCACGGGGAAAGTGGACCTATGTTGCAGTAGCTTCAGATACTTTAAAACCAGAAATTCAGAATTTTATGTGAATAATGTCTACAAGTTGGCAACTGATTAGATATTTTTAAATACTACTTAGGACCAAATAAATCACACTGTATGGCAGACTTGGCTCATGTGCCTCCAATGTGCCCTGTGTAGCTGAGCTTTCTGTTACAGCACACACGTTGGCAGTCAGAAAAGGGTGTTCCTAGCTGGGTGCGGTGGTGTATGCCTATAATCCCAGCAGCTCATGAGGCTGACGCAGGAGGATTGTGAGTTCAAAGCCAGCCTCAGCAGAAGTGAGGCACTAAGCAAATCAGTGAGACCCTGTCTCTAAATAAAATACAAAATAGGGCTGGGGATGTGGCTCAGTGGTCAAGTGCCCCTGAATTCACTCATGAGAACAGGAAGAAAGGAAGAAAGGGAGGAAGGGGGTTTCCTGGGTCTTCAATGCAGATGGAGGTGGCTGAAGAGAAGGATAGAAGATTGACCAGGGTCTAGCCTAGTTTTCTCATCTTGTTTGATCACTTCAGCAACCTCTATAACCTGACCTTACGTTAGTGCCTCAGCAGGGGGATCCCAAAGGTGGCAATGCTCTGTGAAAGGGCAGATGAGAAAGAGGGAGACAGTAATGACCTCTGGGACAACTGTGGACTTACCTATCTAACTATAAAGAAGCAATTGGATACATGGTCAGGATTGGTGAACCATAGGGATTTCTGCACATTTTAACTGGCAATGTACATACTCTCAAAGTATCACCTTGAAAGAAGCATTGAAACCAGACTAAAGGAATTGTGAGGTAGACAGTTATGTATGGAGGCCTGCTAGGAAGCAAAGGAAGGCTCCTGGTGCCTTGGACCCTCTGTTCTCAGTTGGGTCATCCAACCCAGAAAAACATGAGCAGTGGTCCAGGTCTTCCATAATGGACTGCAGCTGTTCTAACCCTTCTGACCAACAGAATGAAGAATTTTACTACCTTCCTTCAAGTGCAGACACAAAGACTTTCTGGTTTGAGGTCATGATTTATATTACCCACTGGCTCCATTCCACTAGAATGCCAACACTCAAGTGAATGTGGCCCTCTCTCACCAGGGCATCTTAAACAGGTGTTCAATGACTGCTTATTTGATTAGTTAAGGCATATTCATCTTTATCTTATATTTGGTTTTTTATTTTCACTTATTTAAAGATCCACTTGGTACTCAGGTCTGATATATGTTTCTATGCTTTGTTTGCTCACATTTCCATGTTGCTGGTGATTCTGAATGCATTGCTTTCTCATTTTGAGCTGTTTATTTTTTAAAGCTACACAAATAGCATGATTATGTTAAACAAAAAATACTGTACCTTCAACTTATTACCTAATTTAATTTTCCATGTTTCTTCTCCTTCCTTTCCTGCAGGCATATGCCATTTTTCCAGTTTTAATTATAGTAGATAAAGTCTATCCAAGAAAGGATTAGCATGCAGCTTCCATGCTTTTTGTGTTTATACATATCATCTTTGTGTTGTTCACCAAGGCACAAGAAGAATCTGTAGATCAGCAACTCATCGTGGAGGACAGATTTAGTGAAAAGAAATTGGATTGGAAGAAAGTCTATTAGCTGAAGAGCTGAAATCCACACAGTCTGGATTCTCTCAGAATCCATGGGAGTGAAAGAGAAAGTTATTTTGAGTAGTTTGCAAGTCTGAGTCTGTGTGTTTTCCTCTGAAAACTTCTGTAAGGATTACAGGAAAAGTAATGTATTTTTATACCCAACTATTTGCTTGAGCACCTATTTTAAGATTTATGTCAATAATAAAATTTCTGGCTTAAAATTATTTTTACAAATACAAATTGATTTTCTTCTCCTTTAAAAACCTTGTGATTTCAAAAGAACTTTATCCATTTATCATAAGTAGATAATCTCACTTAAGCATAAAAGTAGCATTCTAAATTCCTTCTTGGGACTCACTACTCTATAATTAAAACTGTATAAAAAATGCATGCATGTGGGAAGGAAAGAAGAGAAAATGAAAAATTGGTGATAGGTTTGAGGAATAAATTTTTTTCTTTATTGTAATTATGCAACTTACGTAGCTTCAGAAAAAGAGGAATAGCTCAAAATAAGAAGACAATGCATTTAGAGCAAGACTACCATTTTTTAAAAATAGGTATTTTTGCACTTGATCTTATATTAAGAAGCCCATTTTCATCAGCCGAGGTACTTTCACTCTCCAATAATGTCTCTTTACTGTTCAGGAAGGCACACCTTGATGAGAGATCTAAGAGAGAAAAATGGATCATTTTAAATACTCGAGTCTGGGTGTATAAGACTATTTTTATAATGAGAAAGACAAGTTTTGGGAAATAGAATTTTCTTTCAGTGTTTGAGAGTTGGTTTGGCAGAAGATAATTGCACACCAAGGCACTGCCCAGAGATCTATATTTCTGCTCTTGACATCTGTAGGTACCAGTGCCACCGCCGACGGTGACGATGATAAGTGATGGGAAGATGAAGTGAGAGGTGATGCATCTTACCTTGACAGGTTTAAAGGATTGCCACAGGCAGCCCCAAGGCAAGTGCTGACTGAGGACATTCTGGCGCCTGTGTCAGGTCACTCTGGCACAGTCAGACAGGGCTGTTTAAGGCAGAGGGCCATGCAGTAACTGTGGCTTCAATCGGATTTAGACTTTCCTTCTTCCTTTCTTTCCTTCGTTTGTTCTCTCTCTCTCTCTCTCTCTCTCTCTCTCTCTCTCTCTCTCTCTCTCTCTCTCTCTCTCTCTCTCTCCCTCTCCCTCTTCCTCTCCCTCTTCTCTGTCTCTCTCGCTCTCTGGTTTTTTAGCTTTCTAGGGTTGTACTACAAATTCTAAAATATCTGTTACTTTCGATTAGTTGGTATCTTACACTTCTGTGATTACTGTGGAGATCCTAGTATTCATCACTCTAAGCCTACAATCCAAAGACATGCCCCTAGGAAATACTTGAATATGGTTTTCCTAAGATTTTCAGGCTGGCTCCCTTTCTTTGAATCCCATACTTACACCCAGGGTGTGGGTTGGAATGAATCCTAATATTGATCATAGGGGAAAATAATGAGTTACTGCTCTGGCACAAATCAAGTAAAGCAAAGAATTGTAGGTGCTCTCTGGGAACCATGCTGGGGTCTGTGGAAGAGCTATGCTCCTGCTTCTGGAAAGCCCAGCGAGGGGCTTTGGAGAGGGGGGATATACTCTGAGGTAACACTAGCACCCAATTACCTTTCCCTTTTATATTTGTAAACATAATATTTTTAGCTATAAACAGCTAACATCTTTGCCTTTTTTTTTTTTTTTCTGTTTCTGATTGTCCAGGAAATCCTAATATTTGACCTTACTCAAAATGTGCAAAGAAGAATAATGGAAGCCCCTGAATATCTTGATTTGGATGAAATTGACTTTAGTGATGACATATCTGTAAGTATCACTTCTTTAAAAAAATATTACTTTTTGTCATCAATGCTTTCAAGATCTTCTGCCTTCAAATTCATAGGCTACTTTACTGTCATCTGTTTATTAGCAACTCTTGGGACTACATTTAGAAATTGAAAGCAGGAACCCTTGTGTGGTAGACAAAGTGTGGTGTGAGGGTCTCTGGACCAAGAAGTGAATTCCACCTAATTATATGCAAGTTTGGAAAGGCAAGGCATTGAACTCATTGAGCCTCCCATTCCTAATCTGTTCCAATGTTGTCAAAATTATTGATTGTCTGCATATGCACATAATTAACCTTATGAATCTTAATTCTCAATTTTCTTATATATCTGGCTATACCAAGCCAATATTCTCCACAATTCACAAGGACACAGACTGAAGCCAAGTTGACATTTATTAATTTATGAAAAATAAAGGGAATTTTTCCAGTCACTATAGGTATCAAAGCATAAATTGGTCACAGGTTTGGAAATATTCAGGAAGAGTCATGCATTGATAAAGACTGGACCGGTTGACCTTGAAGTCCTACTTAATTCTGTAATGTTGTGGCTGATGAGTCTTTAAGTTCCTGTAATACTCGCCAACTTCCTGCTTCTTCGAGGTTTACACAGGGCTGATCCGAGTGATGTCCACATGTGCCTTGCTTAGAGTTGCATGTGACCTTCTCGTGGGCCACCCAGTCAGTTCTGCCACACCAACAAACACCTTGGCATCTAGTGCCCCAGAAACATTGGGCTCTCAAGTATGTGGGGAGACGTTGCTGTTCCTGAGTTAGACATATAACTTTTCTTTCCAGTAGCTCACAGTTTCTGACATCATCATCTGTTGATCTTTGTGGCCTGGAACTTTAGGTCAACACTGGAAATTGTTTGGAAACGATGAGCTTACTTTATCACACCTCTTGCAGCAGTTTTATTCCTCTGCTTTACTCCTTATCTTGAAGTAAAATATGCATACTCTACACCAGAGTAGATCCCCGAGATAAATTTGATCAATCACCTATTTTATACACTCTGATGATTCTTTTTTATTTTTGTACCAGAAAAATGTTAACTGCTTTCAGACAATTTTAATTGGTCCTCATTCAGATTTAATGTGAAGTGACCTTCCTCCCTCGCATGTCTGTCTGTCTGTCTGTGGTCTGTGGTCTGTCTCTCAATCACTTGAAAAAGTGTTCAGGGAACATTTTGTGAGAATTTTTTTGTTCTGTTTTGTTCTTTATGACCACTTCCCTCAAGGTATTCTTATTTGAGTGGTGAAAAAGCAAGGAAAATAATGATAGTGTGGGTGTATGTTGGAAGGATGGAAGGTGTTGTAGAAAAGGAAACTTTTGTTATGATTAGGAATTGGGAGGTAGCTCTTTGAGTTTGATAATAAGGTTGTGGTGGTGGCAGAAGCCTATGACTTGGGAGACTGAGGTAGGAAGATTGCTAGTTTGTGCAGCTTCAGCAACTTAGCAAGGCCTTATACAACTTAGTGAGATCCTGTCCTATCTCAAAATAAAAACTGAAATGAACTAGGGATGTGGCTCAGTAGTTAAGTCTCCCTGGGTTCAATTCCTGGTGAAAGAATGAAAGGAAGGAAGACAAGGAAAGAAGGAAGGAAGGAAGGAAAATGAGAACACAGGCTTTGAAGGTAGCCTGGCTAAGCCCCTATCTTGTTCTAACTTTCCCTGGCTGGATGATTTGAGGCACATGAACTTCTCCTCTCTAAGATTCTTACCTAACTTTTAAGATTGTTTTGAGGATTGGGTGAAATAATAATATATGTGAAACACTTAGCTTGGCACACAGCAAGTTACTCTTAAAAATGGTAGCTTTTGTTATTATTTCAGTGAATAATACAATAATATTTATATGACCAATAGTGAAGAAAGAACTCAAGGGAAAAGACCAGGCATGCTGTCAAGATTTTTTTTTTTTTAAACACAACAGAGCAGTTGTATTTACAGAGGAATCATCTGGCAGCAGCCCATAATTTTGATGAATTAGGAAGCTCTACTTGAAAGATAAAATATGCTAGGCAATAACTAAAACTGTTTGGCAAATTAGACTACAGGATTATGCAATAGTTGAGTTCCATAACTTGACCACTCTGAAACGTAAATAAAAATGTCCATCTGTAATAGTGTTACTCCACCCAGACTTTCCCTCTTTAAATATTTCTTTCATTTGAATCTTTAACCTGCAGTTAAACTTGAATCAAATTTGCAAGTGCATAGAATTGAAGAAGTAATAATAATGCCTAATGTTTATTGAGCTTACTGTAGGACAGGCATTATCTTCTTCAACCCTCACAACCGTCCTGTGAAGGAGGTGCTGTTATCGTCTTCATCTGAAAAATGAGGAAACAAAAGTGTGAAGATCTTACATACCTTGTTCAATGTCCCCCACTTGGTCAGGAGCATCTATCTCCAGAGTATTCACTTGCAGTTATAACACTTGACTGGCTCTCCAAGATAAGTGTAGTTGAACACAGTGTTTCACATCAGGGGATTTTACTTGCTTCCCTAACCCACCCCAAGAATATTTGGCAATACCTGGGACATTTTTCATTGTCACACTGGGAAAGTGTTACTGGCATCTAGTAGGTGGAGACCAGGTAGGTTTCTAAACATCTTACAATGTGCAGAGCAATCCCCTACAACAAAGAACTACCCAAACCAAAATGTTGATAGTACTGAAGATGAGAAATTCTGATCTATGTTAATCTCCTTGGTGAGGAAGCTCTACTTTGACTTATAGCATAAAAGATTATTTTATTATAGTTCAGTGTGATCTAAGTGTAATACCTTAAATATGCAAGAATTGCACTATTCTTATGCAGTGATTTCATGTAAAAAAAATAGTGGAGATAATCTCATAAATATTAAAATGATTGTTAGCCTATTTAGATAAACCAGGAACAATGAATGTTACAGCTGTTTTCAGGGTAAATGGAAATTTATTCAAATGCTAAAATTGAAAAAAAAATATTTTCAGGGGGCTAAGTTATTTGCATAAAAAAGAAATGTTGTTTCCCATGAACATGCTTTTATTTTTAGGATTCCATAACCCTTCATCTCTCAGGGCCCTTTTGCCACTTTCCGTTTAAATGGCAGGAGTGGGGAGGAAAGTACACATGCATTTGAAAAAGATGTTTACAAAAAAACATGTTGGAGTTGAAAACGCCTCTTCTTAGTCTCCAGCCATAGCCCTATTACGTAGTTTAGGCTTTGTGTTTCATGGTTTTCCCCTCTGGTCATGAGCCTGGTTCTTGTTTTAATTAAAGCACAAGCTGTATATTGGTTTAAAAAACAACTAGTTTTTTTTTTTTTTTTTTTTTGCCTTTACCTAATGAGACAAAACACAGAAGGCAACCAAATTATTTTGAAGTTTCCCAGACTCAAAAATAATGCACATCCTTCGCAAAATGCAGACTTTTTAAACTATACATTCTTGTAAACCTGCCATCGAAAAGGGCAGAACATTGTGCAATAAATGTGAGTCTGTGAGGGAGAGGTGATGACACACATAAACACAAGGTTCAAAGCAGGGCTTTTTTGTCACTGCAAATGGGTTTACAGATTTCTTTCTTTTTTCCCCTATGGGAGCCAGATCCCTTTATAATTAAAACAAAAACAAAAACCCTCTGGAATTCTTAGGAGCCAGGGTGTGTTTATTTTATGAAGAAAGGCCAACTTGCTGTTCTTAAAAATAGTGTCATACACAAGACTGAATGCAGCAGAGGCTACACTGTGGATCTGCTGAAGGACTTCCCTCACAACCACCACCCATCACTCATCTGCTACACCTTGCTCTAAGCTCAACACTTTAGGTCGATTATGCTCTTCGGGCCTCACATTCCCTCTGGGGGACAGACTCTATTATCATCCCATTTTACAGATGAGGAAGTTGAGGCTTGCAGAGGTGATGTGGCCTTCACAAGATTACAGATGGGCAAGTGGCAGGGTCATTATTTTTCCCTCAGAGCAACTGGGTTGAATGGAGGTATCCCTAGACCAGTCACTTCACCCATCACTACCCCATTTGGCACTGAAGTGATTACAGATTGCTTCTGGGTAGTAAGGGAGTTAGTATATATTATAAATAAAATAAAACCAGCTAAAGGGCACTTAAATCTCTTTAATTTTCAAGTTTCCCTTCTATAAAATGAGAATGATCATCTTATTGCCTTGGATTTTATGGAGAAAACATGAATATTTATGTATACTATATAAAGACACACTCATATGTACATATGTATACACACTTGTACGTATGCATACACACATACATATAGCCATACTTATAGGTACACATCAATATATATACACACATACAAATAAAAGTGAGTGGAGTATTCTTTTCCTCTTTGCAGGAATTTTTGTTGCCTTTCTGTATCACTCTGACTGCAACTTTGATATGAGGTTGACCTTTTTTTTTTTTTTTTTTGGTAATTTCTCAAACTCATTTTCATGCAAGCCAAATAGATGAAGATAGAAAAATGAGTGTCTTTCCTCTTTACTATCCCTTTTTAAAAATATCGTTTAGATGGTAATGGACCTTTATTTTATTCATTTATTTATGTGCAGTGTTGAGAATCAAATCGAGTGCCTCACACATGCTAGGCAAGTGCTCTACCACTGAGCCACAACCCCCACCCCTTTACTCTCCCTTTTGATCCGAGTTCTTGTAAACTAAAGTAATCACAAAATTATGTGGGTTCACTTTCTGAGGTGCTTGAATTCTGTCTGGTGGAAAAATAAAAATTCTTAGGGCAAAACTAATCTCATTTCAGTGAACTTTTACATTCTCATGTGAAAAGAAAAACAAAAAAACAAAAACGAGTTCTGCAGTCTGGGTGACATTGTCACTGAGCTACCTGGCCCTCTTCTGATTTTTTGCACACCACCTTTTACTCAATTCAGTATACTGACATTTGCCCAAATTGTATTATATTTCAGCAAAGACCCATTTCACAGCAGTGGGTAACCTTGAGAAAGGGGATAGAGAGCCCCTCAAGTGGACCTCAGCAATGAGTTGGGGTGTGTAACGGATACTTGAGTTCAGGTAGGGAACAGAGTATGAAGATGTTCAAGACACAAACAACATGACTTGCCCTTTCACTCCAGCAAGGCTTTACCAGAGCAAGATGAATCCTGTTACGTTTTCTTCTGCTTTCCTACAAGGTGACCAAGGCTGGCCGCCTCAATCCCTGTGTCACTACCTTACCATTGCCCTTCCAGCATTCAACCTGCTCTGTCTATATTGAGAATTTTCTTAGTACTTCCCAATATGATCTCATTTCAGCACCTATTCAAAATGACCCATCTTCTTTGTAGTGTTTTTGTAATGTCCTGCATTTGAATACAAATTCCCTCCCATTCCTCTTCTTCAGCCCCACATTATCAAAAACCTCACACCTTTTTCTAACATCATATGCCATTTAAAATTTTTTTTCTAAGCACTTTTCAGGAAATGAATTAGCAATAATCTAATCCAGAAAAGGCAAACTCTATGTTGATGTCCCATAACCAGTTCCTGGTTTACTCTTAAAATGGTCAAGAAGAGTTAACTGAGTTTTTCCCAAATACTAAACATAAATAAGATCTAGTGTAAAATAATTATTAAAATTTTAAAACTCTTGGAAAATAGAAAATATAAAAATAAGGAACCAGAGCAAAAATAAAATACCTTTAAAAATAGGATTGATAATAATATTTTTCATTACTGGAGTCAAATTGATGAAAATACATGTATTTAAAGCAGAGAGGGACAGATATATGAACATGTGGAACATCCATCTCTGTTCTGTGGAGAGGTAGTGGTGAAACTGTGGGAGCAGTTAAGTCACCTGTGAAACTATAGAGTGTCCTGAGGAAGAAACTATATAGAAGCATTATCCTGTAAGGTTGCGGGGGTGGGGAGCTTCTACAAGAGAAACTGTGAAGAAGTTTTCAGAGATTAAAAAAAAAAAAGAAAGAAAAGAAAACTAAGGAATCCAAAAAAGAAGAACAGAATTTAAGAAACTTAAAGAGGGGCTGGTCAATAGTGACAAGGTGAGGGTTGAAAGTATCAACTGGATTTTCCAGCTAGGGCCTTGATGGCTATAGCAAGCACAATGTCTGTGAGATGATGGGGAGAACCATATCGGGGTGATTGGTGGAGTAAATGCAGAGATGAGGAAGTAGAGATAAGAACAGGGATGGTTCCTGCACAAAAGATGGCTAACAAACCCAAGCACAGGAAGGCCCCATGGTGGGTCAGGTGGCAGAGCGTCCTGAGGTAGCAGAGATACTTCTTAATTTTGAGAGAATCCAGAGGGAATCCAATATTGAGAGAAAGGCTAAGGAGTTGAGGGGGAGCTGTGGTTGGCAGGGCAAGCTCCTCAGGAGATGGGAGAAGAGCACGCACAGAAGGCCAGCAATGCAGGGGTGGACTTAGTGCCACATCTCAGAGGTACATGAAGATGGGACATTCTTCCTGAATTGGAAGGGCAAGCCTTTGAAGAGCACGACAACATTTTGGAAAAATATGATGCTCTGAAAATCTCTTTGGCTGTGTGTCTTTGCCTTCCTGCCAGTTGTGCTCTTACCAGTTATTGTCTTGTTTTTATTGTGTGCCTGTTAAGATGCCTGTCTAAATTTTGGAAGACTCTATAAGAAATCATGAACTTCATGATAGTTGTTTGGATGGAGGACTTAATTGTTTCTTTTGGAAACCTAATGGGACCTTAGCTATTTAAAAGTCACTAGCTTGAAAAGGTACTTGGGGTGGTGTTCTTTCATTTTTTGTGGCTCATTACCATTTGAGTAATGTCTGCTTGTCCACCCAACTGGCTCTCATTTTCCAGAAGAAGGGCCAAAGCTTTTCAGTCCCAAACAATATCTAGGGTGGTCAGAGATCCCCATAGCCCAGTGTTTGCACTGCTGTTACAAATCCCATGCATGCTCCAACTGTTTTGCATGGCAGAGTGACAAAACTGGGGTAGACTGGGATGTGTAGAATTTTGTGTCCTATCAACTATGTAGTTTGAAGCTGAGTTTTCAGTGCCAGCCATCAACCACAGCTCTCTTGAATGAGGAAAGAATAAAGATAAGTCAAATAACATGCTGGGATAGACAGGACCATCTTTCCTTCCATTTGCAGTCCCAGCTCAACCCCTTCCTTCCTGCATCATTATTTCTCATGTCTGATTCTAAACTTAAAATCATCTTACTGTCAGCAACAAAAATGAGGGAAGGGCTGTGAACACTTATAGAAAACAGGCTTCGGAGAAGAGACAGACTCTTAACACCATGTAAAAGTTTACAAAATGACTTCACCTATACTATCTTGTATAATTATTTGTGTTTTTGGAGATAGGGAAAACAAGCCCCAGGATATGAAATGATTTGTTTGTACAGAACACAAAGTTGATAATTGTCAGAGCTACAACTTGAATCCAGATCTTCTGGCTACGAATTCACTGTCCTTTACACAAAAGGCATCAGCAAGTCCTCATACTACTAGCATATTGAGAGTGTTTTTCTTTTAAGTGTATTGTGATTTTATTGCTATATTTGTAATTATGGGCTTTTCTAAGGTGACTTCTATATAAAACCTATTGAGTTATTATTACTGAAATCTGAAGTCACAAACTATCTAGATGAATTCATTTAATCCACTTTAATAAATGTTTAGTATCTTAGATAAATAAAATGTTGGCCATACCCTCAAGAAGCAGAGAAAGCATTTATGTAAATATATATATGAAATGTTTTGTGATGGATTCTGTTGTAGATGCATGACTAAGATAAGGAAAAATATAGAACATTAATTCTATTTTTTAAAAATACATTTCTTTTAGTTGCAGATGGACACAATACCTTTATTTTATTTATTTATCTTTACGTGGTGCTGAGGACTAAACCCAGGGCCTCACATGTGCTGAGCAAGCACTCTACCACTGAGCTACAACCCCAGCACGGAGCATTAGTTCTTGAACCCCAGTGTGCCTCAGAATCCCCTAAATGGCTTGTAAAAAATAGATGTCTTAGCCCCACAATCAGAGTTCTGAGCTTAATAGCTGTGGGATGACTCCCAAGAATTTGAGTTCCTAACAAATTCCTGGGTAGTATTGATACCATTGGTCCAGAGACCACACTTTGAATGCTGACATTTTCTTTCATCTGGGGGTGTCAGAAAAGATAGTGTAGAAATGATATCCAGGTAAATCCTGAAGAATTAGAAAGAGTTTGCATTTGGGTAGAATGGCATTTAGGTAAATGGAACAGTACATATTAAAGGTAGATACAGGTAAAACAAGAGGGAACAAGAAAAGATTTTTTACTGCCACAATCAAAAGAGAAGTGGACAATAGTGAGAGAAGTGGCGGAGCTCATGCCATGCTAGGGCACATGGTCTTTGTCTTACTGGCTGTGCAGAGGCCCTGAAGGATTTGAAATGGAAACATATTAAGTCAAATTTGTATTCTAGAAAACTAATTCTAGTGTCAGGATGAAAGCTTGGAGGAAATTGCCTAAAAGAGCTCTTTTGAACATCTATAGGTTTGTGCCCAAGAGTAGTAAAATGTGTGCACATCCTGGTATTTCTCTCAGTTAATCAGTCCCTGTGTGCCGTGCACATGTACGAGTGAAAGACACCATCCTTTCCCTCAAGCATGTATAGAAGCCAACACTTACACAGAGGAAACAACCAAACACAAACAAGGTAGAAATTTACCAAGGGAGGACTTGAGAAAGGCCAACAAGGGCAAAAACGAGTAGCCAGGGCTTTGTGGAGAAGGCATGACACAAGGTGGCTTTATGGAATGTGGTACTTGCATGGCTAGAAGAAATCATTGCAGGTGAAGGGGCCCTGGAGTAAAGGAACAAAGGACAATCTACACTTTGGATGGACAGAACATTGAAGAATCTGGGGCAGCTGGTTAAATTCTGGCAGGGACACTTCTGAGACATGGTGGAGAAGTGGAAAAGAAGTTTGAATCAGAAAGATTTTTCCCACAGTGACTAACTTCTAGAGGAATTCTAGAAAAGGAATAAATTAGGACAACCTAATGAAAGGAAATACAGTGTTTCTCCAACAATGTCAAACCCCTCTCTCATCTCTTATCACCCAAGGATAATAAGAATCAAGAGAACAGGCTATAAAACTTGGGTTGGGGGACAGGAAGCAAAGAAAATGCATTGGACTTTGGTTCTGATTGGGCCAAAATGACAATAGTTACTGCCCTGGGAGCTGGCCATTGTCCTGAGAATGAGGTAGGTTGGCCATCTGACAACTGCTTATAAAAGGCCATCTGTCTTATGAATTGGGATGAAGGCCTGGGAAGCCTTCCATTTCAGCTCCCAGATGGTAGCACAATGTACTCTCACAAGGGAGACTTCCTCGGTTTTGTGTTCATTTCCAAATTTGTAAATATGAAAATGTTTTTGCATGTTGATTTTGTGAATTGTGTTTTCAGTGCATTTCTTCACATCACATCTTAACCATCTTTATAGCAGTCCCTTAAGTTTGATCTCCCATTCAAATACCACAAATTGCTTTTTTCTAGTGTTTTTGTAAAAAATGACAGATTTGTTCAGGTCAGTGCTGATTTGACATTCCATATATCCTTAAACTTACCCCAAACTTTAATTTTCTGGCCAACACATCAACCTTTCCTAGATCGATGTACTTTTTTTATGTCCATGCCCAGGGGCAGCACATGACTTTTTCTTCAAAGTCCTATCCCGTTGTGGTTGAGTTTTGATGTGAAGAATTCAAATGTATGCCTTCACAGTAGTGACTTTTTATACAACTGTGGGTGAAAGGGATGTAGTTGGGGCAGTGGGCTGCTCTATTAGACTAGTCTCTGCAAGATGACCCAGTCCCCATATCACCCAGGCATCCAGTACTGTTCAAATTCAAACTTCATCAAATTAAAACTTACTGCACACATGGGCCTTTGTGGTCAGAAAGGAAGAGCTGAAACTACAGCTAATAAATCAGAGTTCCTAATGTGTCTGACACTGGGATGGGAGCTAGGAGGCTTGTGTCTAGAAATACAGATAGCAAGTCGCCCATTTTAATAAGATGTATTTCATTAAACTCAGTGAGCAAACCTTATTGAATTGGTCATTAACTATATTTAAACACAATCATTCTTAAATTTCCTCCTTCTAATATTTTGCCTTGGAAGAAAAGCAAGAGGAGAGAGAGAGAGAGAGAGAGAGAGAGAGAAAGAGAGAGAGAGAGAGAGAGAGAGGGAGGGAGGGAGGAAGAAAGAAAAAGAGAGAGATTGATTGACAAAGGGTGGTTCATGGGGTATTTGGCAAACAAAAGACCCAATTTTAATTGAATTATAGACTGTATAATTATTTAACCTGTACCAGCTGGTCCCAAGAAACTCCTATATTCCTTCAAGAACTTGTACTTGGCCACAAACATAAGGTACTTTATTAGTACCAAGAAAAATGTCTTCTCAATGTTAACCTTGACCCCCCCCCCCCCCGCCAAAGAACATTATATAAAAGGGAAAATACTTTAAGTTTCCATTTTGGCTTAAGAGACCATCATTCCTGCCTCTGCATATCTAGTGAATCTGCAAATCACCAGTAGTCTCTGAGGAATGGCTAACATAAACAGGATGCAATTGCATCAGACAGGTAAGAATAATTTCTCTAATTAGTCATTTGAGATTTCATTTTTCACTTGGAAATACTGGAAATTTAATTTGTTTGTGAAGTGCAATTGGCAAACCGACAATAGGCATGACTGCACCACCCTCCATCTTGCTGTGCCGATAGCCCGCAGAAAGCACTGGAGGTCTCCATGAAGATTCTTTGCTTCATCCATCAACATCACACTAACTAAAGAACCTTCGTATTGAAAAATGTGTCCTAATTACACATTTCTCACTTGCAATGCTAGAATAATCCTAATGAGTTTCCAGTGATCATTTTTCTTCTAAAATAAATGTTTTCTCTCATTTCCCCCAAATTTTGCACTGGTGAAGTAATTTATGATACATTCTCATTTACATAAGAACCTTGTTCTTAGAGGTACAGAGCAAAATATTTTTAGCAAGCTGCATTTTAAAATTAAAGTATGAGCATAATTGAAGACAGTCCCTGCTTGGCCTTTGATTAAAGAAAGAGTTCATCCTATTTATTTTGTTTTAAAACACCCTTCTCTAAAGAAAGATTG
Organism: Sciurus vulgaris; assembly: GCF_902686455.1. Taxonomy (NCBI): domain Eukaryota; kingdom Metazoa; phylum Chordata; class Mammalia; order Rodentia; family Sciuridae; genus Sciurus; species Sciurus vulgaris. Next base: position 52,754,876 of record NC_136466.1, read on the forward strand.
ATTGGCATCAGATGTAGTCACCATAAATCATAGCTATTGATTTTACATTTGTTTTAGCTCTTCCGATTTTGTGTCTCCTTGTGTCATAATTTATTATCCTGATAGCCAGACCCTGAGATGGTGCTGGGACCAAACCTGAAAGGTGTTTTCTTTCAGTTCAGACTAATCTATATGTGAAACACATGAGCTTTCAAACACAGAGACTACAGATGCTGCACAGTAAAATCTGTGGCAAGTGACAACATTAGGACCTTTGTATTGTCTGGTCAGTATCAGCAGACATGTCCCCTGACTGCCTAAAAGCCAAGTGCTCCTTCACTTGACGTTTCCTATGTAAAACTGACTTGGAATGCATGCTTGCATGGCATTATCAAGGCCCTGGGTTCAATCCCTAGCACCAAAAGTAATAATAATAATGATGATGATGATGATGATGATGATGATAACTCCTGTGTTTGCCATGTTGATGCATAGTTGAGACTTCAGAATGCAAATGTTATAGCCATCTTCTGGAAGCTCTCAAGGTCGTAAAATTCTTCCATCTCTTCAAGTAGCATAAGGGAGGAGAGATAAAGCATCTACATTCCACTGTAGCTGGCTACATTCCTCTTTGTTAAAGAAGGACTGTCAGCCCCCTTTTTAATCTGCATCTGCTTAGATGCTTGTAGGTGGAGCTTAGGATGCTACCATTTAGGGTACAATGAGATAGACTTCTGGGGCATCCAGGTATCTCTCCTGTGTTTGTTTTTTTCCTGCCTATTTGAGTGAATGATCTCGTTTTAACTTACTATTTTACACCTTTCTCCCTTGGCTTCTCATTCAGTATTCAGTCACATCACTCAAGACCATCCCAGAGCTGTGCCGAAGATGTGACTCACAAAACGAAGACAGATCAGGTAAGTTGTGCTGCTCTCCTCTCTCCCCTATCCTGACTTATGGACTCCAGCAAAGTGGTTTTCCCTCCTGCTGCTTGCTCCTGTTTTCTGTTTTCTTTTCCTTTTGCAATTTCTCCACTCACACCCCCTCCCTGCCACTTTCAACAAACAGTTGTTAATATAATCCACAAAAGGATAACAGGACGGAGAAGCCCTAATAAGGACCCAACTGTGTACAGATAAACGTAGATCATCTCAGCATCTCCAAAACCACAGTGTATGCAGCAATTTACTGAAAACCCAAGAAGGCATTGGTGACAAAACATAATGATGCAGGCGCCAATGAAAAAATGTTGGATATATTTACTACCCATATGGCAAGGACCAGCTTGGGGGATGGTGCTTTGCCAAAGTCTGAAACCCTATCAGGGGTACGACATGATAGAATCTGCAATAAGGCATACTGTAACAGTTAAGATTAAAGAAAAGCTTTGGAGTTTAATAGTGTAAACTAAACAGAGAATTATGGCATATAGATGAAAACCAGCTGGTTGACCTTTTCTCCTTTCAGCCCCCTCCCTCAACAAAAAAGTACATTTAGGGTTGTTTTTCCCTCTGTAAATCAAATTAAGCTTTCTACTTTTCTCTCTGTGATGGGCAAAAATGAAAATAAAAAGGATATTGATGGGAATGATAGCATGGTATTAAACTATGAAATGGTGTTTATTATTTTTTCCCAGTAATTACTCTAAGGCATCACCATTAACCTTGCCAAGATTGGACCTCCTCTATAGTAACAAGAGTCCTGAGAGCCATGGTTGGTGAAAGCTTAAGATAATTCTCAAATTATGTATATCATGCTTAAAAATAAATAATGTTCCCTATCTATGCAGCTACTAGAAATCCAGGTATTTTTAACTGAAAGAACTTTTGCAAAACTAATTTTTCTCTGGACTGTTTGCTTTTGACATTTTGCTTAGATGAGACAGGGAAAAAAATTGGTCTTTCATTGTTTGTTTATCTTCATGTTTTTTGTGGATGCAAATGAAAGCAATGTACCCTTGTTTGGGTCAGAAAATAGTTTAAAGTTCAAATAAAACTTTTCATTTGCCCTTAGTTTGTTCTACCTTTTTATTTCAAAGACTCTCATGTTCTATAGGGTTTAACAGAGGCTTTTGGCTATAAGCCTTATAAAACTGTGTGTCCTTAAAAGGTAGTATTTGTTTCAAAGTTGAACCAACAACTGTGATTAGTGACAGAGACAGTAGACTACAACAGAGAGGCCACCACACTCAGACTAAAGAACCAGGTTCTTGTTATAATCAGCCATTTAATAGATACGTGACCTTGAACTGTGGCTATCTATAGAATAAAGAAGAAACTTCTTTTACCAAAGACACCAGACTATTGTTAGGATCAAAATGGGGTGATGTATATTCAGTCACTTTGCAGACATGAAATTTTCTTTCTTCTTTAACTGGAGGCTGAGGGTAAGAAAACATAATAGCAAATACTTTATTGTAAAGAAAGTAAGCACTGTTAATGTACTTGGTACATTAACTTTACTTTACTTCCATTACTTCCATTAACTGAATTAATCCTCATAGCCCTGTGAGCTTAGTACTATCAGGATGTTTATACTATTGATGGACAAACTGAGGAACCGAGATTAATATCTTAGCCAAAGTCACACAGCAATTAAGTCACAGAACCTGGGATTCAGGACCCAGGAAGCTTGCCTCTAGATTTTGTTCTCTTCATTACATGTACCACTTCTCAGATAGATGAACTTAATGGCAATTGTAGGATGCTATCCTTTTAAAGCTTTTAAAATCAGCATTTTCTCCCATTAAGTGGTAAATGTCTTTTCTCTGTTAAATAACTACCCTTACTTACCAAGTCAACTTTTTTCCCGGGGCTGGTTTAGTACATTTGCTTCGGTCCTGTGACTTCTAGCCATGTCCATAATACAGGCTGCTGGATGCTCTTCTGCAGTGGTGAAGGAGGCCAGCTTCACGTTCAGGAGCTTTTGCACTTTACCCAAAGTGAGGACCCAGCGTTCAGGGTGATCAACAATAATGAGATTTGCCAGGACATTGAAGTAAAAGGAAAAGGCTCACACCTCTTGATGGAATCACATATACAACCTCCAATTTGATGGACCATTTGAAGGCAGTTTCCCAGCCTCCAAAAAGAGAGAAAGAGTAATCCTAGAAAAAGGAGCCCCCCAAAAAATTCACCTGTACATAGCATTTGCTGTAGAATTACCTGTGGACATTGAAAGAAATCTCAACATGGTGAAGTTTTCAGAGCCAGTTTCTGACAGAATTGAGACAATCTCAGTCATTTCACTGATTGGATAGATGTAGAGATAACTCTCTCTACCTTTTTTTTTTTTAATTTTGCGTTTTGTTTTTAATTTTTTTTTTTTTTTTTTTTTTTTTTTACTTTTACAGACTGCATTTTGATTCATTGTACACAAATGGGGTGCAACTTTTCGTTTCTATTGTTATACACAATGTAGATTCACACCATTCATGTAATCATACATATACATAGGGTAACACTGTCTGTTTCATTCTACTTTTTTAAAATTAATACATTATAATAAAATAATAGTGGGATTCTTTTGACACGGATTCTTCATTTCAATGCAGTATTTCCTCTTCCTCTCCCCTCCTCCTCTGTCTTTCTCAGATCAAGTACTAGGGAGAGTTTGCTCCAGGAGTTGCTAGAAAATTTCTCTTTTCAAACAGATGGCTGAAGAAGGCACTTTGGCCCATGAGAAAAGTCCTCATCATCTTTGGGATGGAGCACCCCCCTTCAGGGACACTTTCCCCCCACACCTCTGTCACATAAAATATATCCTATATTTCTTTTTACTTTTTTAGAATTCATTAAGCACTTCCTAGTGGAGGTAGGTTGTCGGATGTTAACATCCCTCCTGCGCTAACAGGTCTTTGACCTGCTATTCTTCTTTGTTCTCTTGTTTATTCATTCAACAAATATTTGTTGAGTGTTTTCTGACCCAGGCCTTGGGGACATGGCAAAGAAGTCTGCTGTGCTCATGAGCTTATACTCTAACAGAGGTGACAGTCAGAAGGCAAGGAAGGCCATTAAGAGGCAACAGGACAACCATAGAAATGAAAAGTCGTACCCTATTTGTGTACAAGGAATCAAAATGCAGTCTGTAAAAATAAAAAATATTTTAATAAGTAAATAAATAAATAAAAAAGAGGCAACAGGAGCAAATGTGAAGGAATACCTTGTGGTGTTAGGGAGAGCTTAGAAGGTCAGGGAATGTTGGAATGACCAGCCGTGTGAAAGGCGGGGGAGCGGATTTAATTCAAAGGAACTAGGAAGGCAAAATCCCTGAGCCAGGAATGATCTTAGCAAATATGAGCAAGAAAGCAAAACCCATGTAGTTGCTGCATGGTGATCAGAACAGGAGTGATAAGAGGTGAGATCAGAGAGAAGCCCCCCCCCCACTCCGCCAAACTCCCCGGGGAGTTCAGGCTTTCTACCAAAGGCAGGGGAAAGCACTGCCAGCAGGATTCCAGCTTTTCTAAAACCCTGTCACAGGTTGAGCATCCCTTGTGCAAATGCTTCAGATTTCAGAGTTTTTTTTTGTTTTTTTTTTTTTTTTTTTAAGAATTTGGGAATTTCTGTTTAGGCTTAAGTGGTTGAACAGCCTTAATCCAAATGTCCAAAATTTGAAAAGTTCTGAAATACAAAATTTGTTGCACATCATGTCAGCACTCAAAATGTTTCAGATTTTGGAGCATTTTGGATTTTGGGATTTTTAATTACGGTTGCTCAACCTGTACCCAGAAAGAAGCCTCAACAGGTAGAATCAGAGTTCTCAGTAAGATAAGAGACTTTAAAAATCATCAAGTCTGAGAGAAAGAGTGAGTGAGAAAGTAGAAATAATAGAGCAAATGGGTAAAATGTTGACGATGGATGAATGTGGATGAAGGGTATACAGCTGTTTGCGAGGAATGTTCTTAATTTTGCAACTATGATATAAATTTATTCTTAATAGAAAATTTAAAATTATTTATAAATAAACAATTTTCTAGAAGGTAAGCAAACAACAAATAGGCATTCCAAAGCCAGTCTTTGAAGTTGATTCTTACTATCCCAAACCTGGGGTCCCTCAGCCTGTATTTCATCACTTGATGACAGAGAGTGCCCAGTCTTATGACTCAGCCTACCCATGAAAGTTAATGTTATTCAGCCGAAATCAGTGTCCCTTGAATTTACACCCCTTGACCCTCGTTCTTCCTTGGAACCATAGAGAATAATCCTCCTGTGTAGAGACAGCCATCAGTCTTGGTCTTATCTTCTCCAGGTTAACATTTCCCTCCAGTTTTATGTACATCCTGGTCATTCTTGCTCTCTTGTGGATGATTGTAGTTTTCCAGGGTCCCTCGTAAAGCTGAACACCCAGTACTGAATTCCAGGGGTCTTTCTGGATGTTCTGATCAGAACCTGAGTCCCATGGAACAGATCTTAGGATTTATTACACACCTTTCCTGCCTGCCCAGGTGGGCTCATCTGTTCTGCCTGTTTCCTGAGTGTAGAAGAACAGGAGGGTACAGTCAGCCCTGGGTGTGGCCTTTGGAAGCCCCTGCGTGAGGCATACAGCCAGGGCTCACCTCCTTCATCCTGGCGCCTGGGCAGCTCCAGTGTGGGATGCTCAGGAACAGCAGTGGGCTCCTTCCACCTCCCTCCAGCTCACCAAGGCTAGACGTTCTTTCTAAGAGTGCCCTTCTTTAATCAGAGGCTTTGATTCCTAATGACTCCTATATTTTCCCCTGACAAGAATAATGTTTTAAGCTACTCTCTATTAATTACACTACACTATGACTGGGCTTCAAATTTTTGTGAGAAAAGAGGTTTTGAAAGGAAGGAAGAGTGAGGGAATTGGAGATAATCACAGGCAGGTGAGAGGGAGGCAGGGCAAGAACAATGAGAAGCTGGAGAACAGGCTGTGCCTGGAGCTGCGCAGGTGCTGCTGAAGTGTCTGAGTTATTTCTTACGTGTTCAGTGTACCAGGCATTATGCCAGATCCTCTGTAAACAGCCTGCATATCCTCAACATAATTCTCTGAGGGAGGACCATTATGTTCATTTTATTGATGAAGAAATTGTCAAAAGTTCTGGAGCTAGCTATTAAACCTGAAACCAGCTCTGCTATCTCCCAGACCCCTATGAATTTGAGTCAACTGAGAAGTAATTTAGTCTATTAAAATCAGCATAATATAGTGACACAGCCACATCGATGTTTTTAGCAGGTCAGTTCACAATAGCTAAACTATGGAACCAACCTAGGTGTCCTTCAATAGATGAATGGATAAAGAAAATGTGGTACATAGACACAATGGAATATTATTCATCCATAAAGAAGAATGAAATTATGGCATTTGCCAGTAAATGAATAGAACCAGAGACTATCATACTAAATAAAATAAGTCAACCCCAAAAAACCAAAAGCTGAATGTTCTCTCTGATATGTGGATGCTAACTCATAAGTGGAGAGGAGAGAAGTATAGAAGTTCATGGGCTTAGACAGAAGGGAATAAAGAGAAGGAATGGAGGATGAGAACAGGATAGACAGTAGAATGAATCATCCATCACTTTCTTATGTTCATATATGAATACATGACCAGTGTAACTCCACATCATGTACAACCACAAAAATGGGAAGTTATACTCTATGTATATATGGTATGTCAAAATACATTCTACTGTCATCTATAACTAAAAACAGAAAAAACTAAAAAGAACAAATAAAAAATTTTATAAAGAAGTAATTTAGTTCAAGGAATCGTGTGTAGAAAATAGTATAGGTTAGAATTAACTGCAAAGGAACTTTTGCGTGAAAAATTGGCATCTAAAGGAGGGAAGTTACTTGTGAAATATTTGCATGCATTCTCTGCTCAATACCTGCCACTCATGTAGGAAAACAGGACAGTACACAGCAACGAATGTTAACTCTGCTCTGTGTTTTATTCCAAATAAGGATAAAAATGCATCATGGCAACATATGGTATTCAAATCAAAACATATTCAATTTCATTGACTTGGAATTTTTGAAAATTAATTAGATATTCAAATACACATTTGTTTCAATTCATGATGCTTCAGATGTCTTGTGATTCTTTAAAAATATGTATCTGCTAAGCTCATTGTCTAATTTTTTATGAAAGAAGGCAAATAAATGTTAATGCAGAGAACATAGATGCACTGAGATTAGAAAAATCAGTTGTATAACAGTAATAAATGATCCTGTGACCTCTTGGAGAATAGATTCCAAAAGAATTTTATATTTAAATAATATAAAATGTTACTTGTATGACAACAAGTAAAAGAAACCATATCTTTTCATTTAGTATTTGGCAAAAGTCATTTAGAACGTATATTTAAAAACATTCAATTTTTACACCCAGTGCATGCAAATTTTGTGATAGACACTGAACCTATTTAGACAAACACTTATATGGTGTTCTGAAGTCTTCACGGATTTCAGCCATCACCTAAAATAATAAATTGGCGTGAAATTTATCCTGTAGACATTGCTGTGACAAAGTTGATGATGCTAAATATATAAAAACTCCTGTTTTCAATTTGTATTAAGGTTGGATGCTCAAAGCATGAAAGTGAAAGTATGGCAGTTTAAATGGAAAAGCCTGCTGATTAATCCACTTCACATGAAGTAATGTACACTGTACTCCAAAGAAGAGGGAAACACATTTTCTAAGATCTCAGTCAAGAAAATGAACTTTTCCACACGATGCTGCAAAGAACCTAACATTTATTACAAAGATCCCATTTATTTTAACAACAGTGAAAATTTACAAGCGGTAAAACATCTTGATGAAAATGTTCATCATGTAAAACAGTTATTTTTATTTTTCTTTCACAGTATTATAATTACAAAGATGATATCACCCATTGTTTGAAAAAGAGAAGGTAAAAAACTATTAACCTTGCCACCAAAACAAAATGACTATATTTTTCCAACCCATATTATTTCTTGTATAACTGTAATCATAATGTGTACTTTTTTTCTATCACTACACAATGCACATGGCCGTCATTTCGCATGAACCACAGAACTTACCTATAAAAGTAGAACTGCCCCTACAGTCCAGAGGAAGAGACCATCTTCATCTTTAGTCCATTCACACGTTATGTTTCTGACAAGAGGTAAATCAGTGTAGGTAAAGATGGCACAGGGAGTGATAGAAATGTTTTAATAAAGCTCTTGTGGTATCAAAATAAGGAGAGAGACTGGAAGTAACAGAGCTTAAATACATTCCATTTTTGCCCCTTCTCTTGAACATTTCTTCTCTTTACTTAACCATAAATACAATCATCACAGCAACCTGGTTTTCTAAAAGGTTAACAGCAGTGAAGTTAAGGAAAGAAAAAAAAAAAAAAAAAAAAAAAACTTAGAGAAAGGGACTCACAGTCTCCTCTTCCATGCCTCGGTTTAGTTTTACTGGACTCTAAGGAACACACCTCCCGTCCCCCAAACAGGTCATCGTGGAAACCTCCTCCTGGGACAGATGAGCACAGGGAAATCTGCAGCAAGGAAAGATGAGAAACCAGAAGTGCAGAGAGCAGCATCACTGAGGGAAGGGGAGGCACAGTGACAGGAAAACCTGATACAGAAGCAAAGTGCCTTTTACCTGTGTGACCTCACAGTGACTTCCTTCTCAGGAGTCTGCACCCTGTCATAGGGAGAAATGGTTTCTCCTGTCCCATCTTCCCCATCCCATATGAAAGTAGGAGTGTGTGTTGGGGGACATTCTAGTTTGGGAGCTTCAAAGCATCTCTGACAGCAACCCCCTTCTTGCTGAATGCATACTACCCTCCTTCTTTTGTCTCCTAATAATAGGTTCTATCTTCCTCTTTCAAATGGCCCTTCTTTGTCCCCATATCTTCTTTGCTCTGAGTCTTCCCTAAGAAAAAACAAGAAAAAGAAAAGCTCATAATATAAACTCAATTGTTTAAAACAGAATCCTAGAATCTTGTAGTTGAAGGATCTTCTGAAAGAGAATAGAATCATCTATACAAGTCCAGACACTTCTGTGGCATTTGCTCGCCCCAGCCCTTGCATCTCACAGTGTGGCCAGGACTAAAAACAGAGCTGTGGGCAACTTGTGCAGACTCTTAAATTCCACTCCAGACCCCCGAATCAGAATCTGCGTTTTAAAACAAGCCTGTTCCCTAGGTAATTTATTTATGCACATTCAAGTATGAGAAACGCTGATTTAGGCCACCGACAGACTAACCCATTGTCTTTGTTGAGGCACAGTGATCTCAAATATGCAAATCCAACCATGTCTGCCCCTGCTCAGCTAGTGTCTTCCCAAGGTGGTTCTCAAGATATGCGATGGGAAATTCTCTTCTGTGGCCATGCCATGAAGGCCCAGAGTGATCTTCCCTTGAACCAGCTTCCTTGCCTTTAGCTTGCCAGTCCATTAAGGAACCTCTTTCATTTATTCAAATGTGCTGTGTCCCTTTACAGGGGACTGCTTCCTTTACTCCTTCTACCTCCAAAGTCACCTTGTCAGGGCCCTTAATCTGACTCCCTAGACCTGTACCATCCAATAGAAATGTGAGCCACATATATTACCTTAAAAACTTTCAGTAACCACATCATTATTTAACAGGTTAATTTCATAAAACATTTTATTTAACCCAAACAGTCAAAAACTATTATCATTTTGACATATGACAGTTACATTTTAAATGTTTAATAGCCACAGGCTTCTAGTGGCCTCTATATTGGCAATGCAGCCTAGGTTATATCAGTCCTCTGCCAACTCATTATATCGTTTCTTAGCTCCTATACTACTCTTACTTTTTAAGTATCTGCATTTTGAAATTTATCAATAACATGATACTGTTTTAGTATCAGTTTTCTCTCAAGGACTAAGACCTTATTTGGGCAATTGTATTCATGGTGGCACCTCCTGAGCATTGCTGCTGACCACCTGAGGTGTGGACAGACACATGCATGTGTGAAGAGGTAAAAGAGGAAGCCTTGTACTTTAGGGTTTTATCATAATCGAAGTACAGGACACCTGAAATTTTACTTCTCTTCCTTTGATTTAAATCAGAATCTGCATTTTAATAAGCCTGATCCCTAGGAAATTCTTTGATGCACATTCAAGTGTGAATGCATGCCATCTGTATCATCAATCTCTTTTCTCTGTGTGACCATTACCCTGGTCATACACCTTGACCTCCCATCTTCAAAAACTAACACCCCCTGTGAGATCTCTGGTGTTTCTCTGCTCTCTCCACCCGGTCTAGAGACAAGCTGCTTAAAGAGTTATGGAAACCCCACTTCTATTCAGTCTTCTACTTCTCTTTGCCTTAGTATTTCCAGCGTGACTCACCTCTCCAGGGTCAGAGCCTTTGACACTCCGATAAACTCGTCTTTCTTGGGCTCTTAGCAGTATTTGAGACTACTGGCTACTCCTTTCTGGAAACAGTCTCCTCTTTTGGCTTTGTGAGACCAACTCTCTCCCCACTTTCCTCCTGACACATTTATATCTCCTGATTTTCCTTTACAACACCACATCTTTCTCTGCTTGAACTTTAAATACTAAAATGAGACTAGATATTCCATAGGACCGCCCCCCTCCACTCAGTCTCTCCCACCCATTCTCACAGTGCCAGGTACCATCAACTTGCTGCTGCTCATCTCCACACTTTAGTTTCCTTTTTGATAAGCCACTCAGTCTCTACATTGGATGTCCCATAGAATTCTCACAAGGAATTCTTGAATCTCCGTCTACAATGAGTTCTTCCCTCAAGAAACAGAGCTCAGCTTACCAAAAAAATTCACTCCATTGCTGAATCTAGAATTCTCCCTCTCCCTTATCCTCCTTGGGAATCCGTTACTAGGTCCTGAGTCATCTGTGTTGTAGACTATGTACTTGTGACCCCACAAAATCTGAACATTGAAACCTAATCCACAAGGTGATATTATTCAGAGGTGGAGCCTTAGGGAGGTCATCAAGTTATGGGGGTAGAGCCCTTACCAGTGGGATTAGTGACCTTACGAAAGAGACCCTGGAAAGAACACATGTGCCTCTGTGAAACCCCCTCAGTGATACCCTATTTCAGCTAAACTGAAAACCAAACTCTTTTTTGTGGTCCATAAAACCCCCGAAAGGATTGGCCCCTCGTAACCTCCCACACACCTTCATCTTTACTCTGGCTCCCTCTGCTCTAGCAATAGACTCCCAGAATCTACTAGATTTTCTTCTACTTTAGGTATTTGTGAAGGTGCTTCCCTCTATCCACATCTTCACAAAAGTATCTTTTCTTTTATTTTCCCTCTTATCCTCATGTAACCGTCTTCTTGTCATCTCCAGGTCTTCATTTAAATCTCACCTCCTTGATGAGGCTTCTCAGTTGCTCTCTATTCCAGAGCCCAGCTTGTTTCCTTCAAAGCACTTTGCATTTTGTAATTTCCCTTCATCTGCATATGTGCCTTATTGCCCGGAAGGACTATGTGAATCCCCTGAGCCTCTGCATCCCTAGAACCACGTGCAAAGAAGGCCATCAGAAAATGTGTATTGAGTGAATCTCAGAAGAGTACTTCAGCGTTCTTCCTACTGGTGGTGATTTAACACTTCTGAACAAGCTTCATTGCATTCCTGCTTCTCTCTTGTTGTATTAAAAAGTGGTCACCCCATTTAATCAGTAGAAGGAATCAACAGCTGAAAGAACACACTCGGTGATACAATGAATCTAAATTTGAGCTAATACTACTATAGATAAAGTAGAGAAATTCTTCCCCTTAACTGTTTTTAATAAGTTATTATTAAAAGCCATTTTCCCAACTTTACTCCCAAACTGAGGGTTGATAGGAAATGGTTAGGAAAGTTTAGGCAGAGGGTACAGCTGGGATTTAAGTTAAAGTAAGTTTGAAATGAGTATGACTGGGTTTTGTTCCTGGGTTCTGGGATTCCATGGCCTACATGTGACCCAAATAGAGAAATTGTAAAGTAAATGCTTAGGGAATAATTAATTTTGATAAAGTGGTCCTCCAGTGTTATGGAAAGTTGGAGTCAGGGAACCTCAGGCCTGGTTGAGGAATAAGAATGCTATGTAATTTTCCACATAATACTTAAAATTCCCTGAGTTCTCATTTATTTTCAAATGAGAATGCATGAGAACTGCCCATCGATCTTCTGAGTCTCTGATTGAATCATACCCTTGCCTTAGATTCAGAAACATCAGAAAGCTTTACCCAAATGTGTTGGCAATTTTAAAGTGTTAAATGGAAATTTTAGGAAAATTCCTACTGAGAGATATCATTTTGTGGAATTCTTGAATACACATTTGCCTCATTCTTCCATTGCTTATAATAATGCCCGTGAAGTGTACGCTGACTGCACTGGAGCGCAGGCACAGCAGCTTTACCATTCACTTATCCTGGAAGAGCCACCATCTGCTCTTCCCCCAACTTTGCTTTGTGCATCTGCACCTGCCTGTTCTCCCGGAGCCTTGTAACTGAGAGGCAGGCCCTCGCCCAGGCGGATGCAGGGGCCTGCCAAGAGGAAGAGCAGGCTGCAGGCCAGACGAGTTCTTGTATTTCTCCTCCCCTTGAGACCCGAAAGTGCATCCTTCTCAAAATAAGACCAGGTTTCCCAGACTTGCCACTTTGTTTCTCATGGAAAATAGAAAACAAGGAACACTCTTGTATCCTAAAGACATATCCCATTTTTCTTTGTCTTCTTGGTGTCTAAAGCTAATTTCTATTGTGGACACATGCTCCACACCTAGAAGTTATGTAAACAGGCATTTTTGGAGCTATCAGTGTGGGGAGATGGAAGTAGAAAATAAGGATTTTCCAATTTCCCACTTGCCTGCTCCTCTGCCTCTTGTTTTCTCTTACCAAGGAGAACTAATCTGGTGCTCTTTGTCCTTAACAGTAGATCAGCACTGTAAAACACCGCCACCTTCAGTTAAAACTGGCAAGTGTGTGCCTGTGCAGCCAGAAAGCACACTGAGCCTGCTCACAAGCTCAATCTTGCTCCAGGCGTGATGAACCTTTTCACTGTCCTTAGATGTGTGTCTCTCGACATTTCCACCCAGAGAGGGAGAGAAAGAAAGAAAAGAAACTTGGTAAATGGACCTGGAATGAACACAAAACATTCGTGAAGTTTTGCTAATGTCAAAGTGAAGGTCAGCATACTTTTTAGATGACACATAACTGCAAGCTTGGACTTTCTTTAGACCCACCAATCGCTAGTTATGGAAACTGTACTTTTGAAGCCCAAAGGTTTAAAGTTGTCAAAATATTGAGTCTGACTTCATGATAGAATATCTTTTCTATCCAGGATAATAGGGTTCAAGTATTTCAGTGAGTTTTTACAGAATAAAGAAATGGACACAGGCCACAAAGTTACCTGAGCAGGTAGGTCTTCACAATTCTGGGCAGAACTGGGAATAATAAATCATGAATTTAACATATTTAAAAACAGCTGCTTGATATCAGTAGCCACTTAAAGACAGGAAATTTAGAACCCAAGTCAGTGAATCCTTTTCCACAGTATTTGAACATTCAAATGTGAATAGATCATTGACTATATTTTTATAATATAAATAATAATAACAATAATAATAATAATAAAGTTAAACAACAAATGTATTTCACCTCCAACCTCAGGATACTTTCAATAAAGGGTCTGTGGCTTCATTTAAAGGTATAAGCAAGTAACCCCATGGGAACATTCTAGAAACATGTATTCTTCTCACATTCACTCTCCCTAACATGATACCCAGATATAACCCTGCAAATTCAGAATTAACTCAACCTTTTCTTGGACCAGGTTACAGTGGAATCTCTAAGGGCCATAGAACAGAAAAATAGCTTGTGAGTAGTGCTCACTTTCTTCCCCAGACCTTTCTTCCTGTTGACATGAGGTGCTAGAAGCCATCATTTCTTACAGAACCTGTCATCACTTCTTACAGCACCTGGGGTGTTTGGAATCAAGTGGGTCCACTGTAGATTTCAGTTTACATAGAACAAAGGAAACCCATGACTCTCACAATGACACCCGTGATATTTTGTAGTGTTCCTCCCTTTGGTGTAAAAATGAAAGGAAACTGAATGCTGAAGGAGAGGGTAAGTCCTTGAGACACCCTAGGTTTCATAAGCTGTAGACGTGTAGTGTATTGTTATGTCCAGTTTAAAACTGTTTAAAGCTAACGCTGACCACTTGCTTGCTTATGGAAAATAGAATTCATTTAACAAAAAAACAGTAGGGGAGCACTATTTTACCCTAAAACATAACCTTGTTCTTCCTCTTCCTGATGTGTCAAGTTTATTTTCCAATATGGCCACATAACTCCATATTTGGCAGTAAAATAAACAGGCATTTTAGGAGCCAGTGTTGATGTTTAATCTTAAAAGTTGGATTTACCATTGAAGCAGCAAAACTGTACATTATCTTCTTAAGAAAATACTAATTTATCAGGCCCAACAACCAAAGAGTTGTTCTGTGTCAGCAATCAGCTTAGCCTCATAATTATGAATTTGTGAAGATCTGGTAAAATACATGAATCCAGAAGAATTATAATGTTTCATAGTGAGTCATTCAGAATAAAGAGCCCTGTTATTTGTAGACATTCCATACAGACATAGAAATTTAGGGGTAGATCATAGCAATCACACACAGATGAGGAAACTGAGACTAAGAACTTAGTATAGGAGATAGATGAAAGAACTTCATTATGCAGCACATCTTGTAAATGTCTGAATATCTTCGATAGCACAGTAACACTACCTTTAAACTATTCAGCACAGTGTGCCCACAATGTGGCAAGACTGACATTGTGATAGAACTCTTATTTATTTACTATATTTTGCATCTTTGATCTGGCATATCACTTTCTTTCTCCCTCCCTTTTCTTCCTGCTCTCCCTCCTATCTTCATTCATTCATTCATTGAAAGAACTAGCCACTGAGCACCAAGATCTTCAAGGTATCGTGCTAGACAAAGGGCTAATTATAAATACAAGTAGGTTCTTGAGAAATCTTTGCCCTTGAGGAACTCTCAGGAGAGGAGGTGAGACTGATGCATGAGAAAACAGGTGCATCACTGTCAGCTGTAAGTATGTACAGGTATTATCAGCACTGAGAAGTAAGGAGCAGCTATTCCCTGGGAGAGTCAGCGGAAGTGCATCAGTGGGGTAATACCTGATGGAATCTTGTGTGCTGATACCGAGTCTCAGGCAGAGAAGACTGCAAGGGAGAACAAGTCCAAGGACTGGGTCAGCGAAGGAGGAACATAATATATCCAGGATGGGTGAAGTTAGCAAAGGAGAAGCAGGGAAAACTAATATTTTGTGAATCATGAATGCTGAGATCAGAAGGTAAATTAGAAAATGAATAAAAGAATGCTACATATCATGCTAAAGAATTTAAATATTAAACTGAAAGCCAGGATTTCCCAAACTACTCAATTCCACAATGTGTTATATCCAAGGTCTATCTCTGCTATTTTTGCTTTCCTGTAAACCACTTAAGCTGTTATTTGCTCTTCTAAAGCAATGCTTTTTATATTTTTTTACTTTTTAAAAAATTTGTTATCTTTAGATATACATGACAGTAGAGTATATTTTGACATACTTATGTACACATGGAGTATAACTTATTCTAATTAGGATCTCATTCTTGTGTAAAACTCAGCTTTTAAACATTTGTTTTTAAAAGAAACTTTGTCACTGCTGTGAACAGATGTTTACAAGTAAACCAGTGTTACTTGCAGTCAATTCAAGATCATCATTAAAATCAAATGATGAACATAAAACATTCCTATTAATTGCTTATGAAAGGCATTGAGCCTGAGGCATGCAAAATCATTTTTCTGAAGGGAGATTTTATGTTTTGGAGAGTAATTAAATTCCTTCTAGAATTGGGAAGAAGAAAGAGGATTAGAAGGTGAACAGTGCTCCTACTCTGTAAGCCAGGGTTATTTTACATGGTTGCTGTGTGCCATCTTAGACACAGAAGGGAAATTCATCCCACATATGGGGGAGTACTGTTTTGAGAACAGGCCACCTGAACTGCTTTTTGTTGTTGTTCTTTTGCTGATTTTTAGTGACAAAATCAAACTTATTTGAACCAGGAATAACTCAGGTCTGGAAAGGGAGACAAATGGAAGCAGAGAAAACATGGAGATTGTGGTTGAGGGTCCCATTCTGGCCCAATCCTTGCAGTGAGGATGAAGAAGAGGGCCCAGATTTAAGAGAAATTTATAATAAAGCCAAAAGATAGTGCTTGGGGGATGTGGGGCAGGGGTCATGGAAACAGAAACATCAACAATGCCTTGGAGATGGATTGCTTGAGAGTCTGCATAAATGGTCTTGTGGTTATCCAGGCCAGGATCAAGAGGAATACGTTTGGGGAGAGGAAGGTGTGTGAGTGTGTGTGTGTGTGTGTGTGTGTGTGTGGTGTAGAAGGCAGGCAAGGGTGCAGATAGATAAGACCCCTAGGTTGGAACATGCTGCCTGTTGCAAATCCTTGCATAGCTCAAGCCTACATTAATGCTGGCTTAAAAAAAAAAGAATGTGAGTGGTTAACAGGCAACTCTAAATGCTGATGCTAAGAGGCATTCCAAATGTCGGCTCGAGTAGGAAATATATTGTGGGCTATAAATCAGCATTAAATGCACACATTCATTTACCTACTGACCATTTTTTAAAATTCGTGATATAACCAGGTAGACAGGTTTAAGGCATATTAAGCATGTTTACTTTTGTAACATGTTAAAAAAAAAATAAACCCATTCAACCAAAAAGTCATTAAAAAACCTTCTTAGGTAAAGCAGTTTTCTGGGTGCTTTGAGGGATAGAGAGATAAATTAGACACAGATCCTCTTTTCATGGAGCTTGTAAAGATCTAAGATAGATAAAGTGTTCAGGGATTTATATTTTGTTAGCATGTAAAGAATTTCTTCCTGATATCCAGAAAGTAAATTTAGCCTCAGAAATTTTCCCAGTGACCATAGTTATTCTGAACTGTGTTTCCATAGATGATAAGAAATATACAGCACTGGAGTGAAACGATGAAGTGAAATTTTTGGTAGACTTAAAGAACTGGAAGTGAAAATCTTACCAGTCATTAACAACCCTTTTTCTTTTGTTGTATTTAAATTACCTATTTGTCTAGCTTAGGAGAAATAAACTAATTGAATTTTGTCTTTTGCATATAGAGTAACATTGCCTTTTTTTCATCCAAGTATATGACATAGCAATAAATTAGAGCATTCTCATGAAAACCCATGAAATAATCCATTTTTTATTACTGGGGCTTTTTCTTGGCAGTCGAGATACAGACTAGAAAGCACAGATTTCATCCTTAGCCTAAAAAAGTGTCATAGGTTTGAATAAGGGGAAGTACAACAAGCCTAAATGTTGATGCTCCTTCTTCAGTTTCTAGACCTTTCTGTGGAAAGAAGTGTTTTCATAAGACTCAGACAGAATTCATTTCCATAGAGCGTTCTTAATGGCTCCTGTCAGAACAAAACAGCTGGGAAACATATGGTATCCATTTCCCTGTATCACTTGGAAAAAATTTCACATGTAAATAAAGCCAACATAAAAGAGTAGCCCTTTGAACCCATGACCTGATATAATATATAAATATATCAGTACAATGCACTCATTGTATTGACCCACTAAGTCATGTAACTAAATTTTTTAATATAGTCTGAGATGCACATTTTTTAGAAGTTCCAGGGAAATTAAGGCACATATTATCAAACACTATACCATAATAAGTATGTATCTCAGAAATGTCTATGGATATTTATTTTTCCAAATAAAACCTTTTTAGAAAGTTAATGAATAAAATCAAAGGCATATTTACACCTTATAAACTCTATGTCCACTATCTGTCTGCTGTTTTATATAAGTAAGTAACCATGTGTTGTTAAGGAAGAGAGAAAGGCTTGGCAGAAATTTCTGGCAGACATTAATTTTTCATAACTTCACATTTTTAGAGAGATGGATATATAAATGATAGAAAACTTTTAAATTTATAAGGGACCAACTGGAATTAGTCTTTGCCTTTGCATATTTACATTTCATAAATAACGTTAGAAAATCTAGCTCTATTGGTGATTATCACTCCTCTGAGTTTATTAACAGGACTTTTGTCCCCTGTGAAAGTAAACTGTAAATCCCTCAGAAGGATGCACTTTTGTGCATTTTAAAAGATTTAATGTGTTGTGCAAAGTGAGATTCAAATTCACATACTTGCATTTGTTAATTGTCTGCTCTGGGGCAAGTACTGTGTACAACTAAGAACTCGAGCCAAGAAGAGAGAAGAGAAGCAGCAGTCTGAGGCCATCTTGATACCTTCCTTCCCTTTTGCAAATTCTGTTATATGTTACTTATTGGAGAGAAACCAGCCCTTTCTCCACAGCTGGTAGTATTCGCTTCTTAGGTTCTATGACGCTAGAGCCAAAAAGGCCCCAAGGGTGGACCACATAGTGCAGACCCTGTGAAATTGCATGCCACATTGTGGTTCATTTGGGGAACAGAACTCACAATTATATAGCATTCAGACTCAGAACACTCACTCCCATCCCCTTGCTTGGTTCCAGAACTTCTCTGAATCTTTTTGGAAAACATCCTAGCAGAAGAATAATGATTAGTAGCCTAAATTTAGGGATCTTCAATAATGAGCACTTTCATCCCAAGAATCAGCACTAGCCAAGGGTCGTTGCATTTGTTATAGAGCCGAGCACACACACCTGTCTCGGGTTCTTTCATTATTTGGTTGTACCTTAGCAAAGGACACACATGTATATTTGCTTTAGGGTTAAACCCTTCCCACCTGCAGTCATTGCAGAGAAAAGAGATACATGGTAGTTCTCTAGTTGGGCATTTCCTGAAATCTCACCTCGTTGATGGAGAATGCTGTAAACTAAGTGGCAGGAGAGTAGAAACCTGTAAACAAGTGGCCTGGAAGCTCCCAAGGGTGCTGTGTCTGTCATCTAGCAAAGGTGAAGCAGCACCATCATGGCTCAGGACACTTGCTGCTTCATCTGCCTACCCCAGAGAAGAGTGCTGGTGATCTTGCATTGAGGCTAGCTAGGGAAGGTAATGGTTCTCATCTTTCATTTCCAAACATGCCTGACTATTTCACTTTCTACTCCATCTAAACCAGACATTTAGTCAAATGTCAACCAAGAGACAATCTTTATCTAAACTTTGCACAGAAAAAGTAATCTGCCTACCCTATCCTCCCTTTACAACTTTTTTTTCCTTCTGTTCATATCCAGCTTTCCCAAAAATGGAAGGCAGTGTCAAATCTTGAGGAGCATACTCTGTTGTGAGGTGTTAGTGCATTACGTTGCTGTGTCCAATGCCAGAAAGCACCGTGAGATGCCCCTCCATGATAGTGGACTTAGGATGCCTAGCTTAGGGTAGGGTTAACTTAACCATGGTTTGTATCCCATAGTCCATTCAGCTCCTGGCCACTTCTTTCCTTTCTGTCCTTTCCTTAACCACCTAATGGAAAACTAATGAATCACCCAATCAGTAGATCACAGTTGGAGTTTACATAATGTTAAGTAATTTACCCTTTTCTTTATGGGACTTCTTAAATGTTAGAGATGTGTGTGTGCAAATGTCCCTTTTTCTCCCTAACTTCATTTGAAAATTCATTTAACACAGAGAAGATCAACATCTTCTAATTCTGTTGGTCAACATGGGGGCAAATATTGAAATCCTGCCAGGGTATAGATCTATGCATTGAAAACTTAAATATCTATCTGAGTTCATTTTCTTTAGCTGTCTGGTTTTACATTATTACTATTTTCATTAATTTTGAGTCAGCTTGTCATAACTTTCTTTGATCTTTCACTCTTTTCCAATGGTAAATATGAATTGTTCCTTTTAAGGACATATGTCCTCTTGAAGTTATCCCCTTATACAAGGGCTTAATTTGAGCATAACTTGAGTGGACCATGTCTGTCTGCATGGTCAAGATATGTTTAGCATTCTAATGTAATAGTCTTCTTTTTAAATTTTTTTTAAAACAGTTTCTAGCTCTAGCTGGAATTGTGGAGTCTCAACTCTTATTACAAATGCACAAAAGCCCACAGGAATTGCTGAGGTTTACAGTAAGTTCCGCCCAGTGAAGCGAGTTTCCCCACTCAAACATCAGCCAGAGACTCTAGAGAACAATGAGAGTGATGACCAAAAGGACCATAAAGTGGAGTACCAGAAAGGGGGTGAGTCTGACCAGGGCCCCCAGCCTGAGGAGCTCGGTCCTGAAGATGGCGTGGGGGGCTTGCCCAGTAAGAGCTCTGAGCCCAGTACTGCACTGGGCGAACTGGAACATTACGACCTTGACATGGATGAGATTCTGGATGTGCCTTACATTAAATCCAGTCAACAGCTTGCCTCTTTTACCAAGGTGACTTCAGATAAAAGAATTTTGGGTTTATGCACAACCATCAATGGCCTTTCTGGCAAAGCCTCCTCTATAGGAAGCGCTGAGAACTCACCATCCAGTATGACCCCATTTTGTATTCTCTCTCCTGTGAAAAGCCCTCACTTGAGAAAAGCATCAACTGGCCTCCGTGACCAGCACAAGCTCTCCACCGAGGAATCTGAGAGCTCACCTCCTCTGGTTACATGTGGCTCTGCATATGAGCCAGAAAGCCAGAGTAAAGACTTCTTAAACAAGGCCTTTAATGACCCGCAGAGTCGAAAGATGGAGAAGACAATGCCCGACTGCCAGCTCCGGGCCTTCCACCTGCCATCTGCAGCAACAGAGTCCAAACTGGAAGAGCCAGTCAAGGGCATGAACTGGACCAGCTCCCAAGGCCCAGAAGAAAGGAGTGAGTATCTGAAAAAAGTAAAAAGCATCTTGAACATCGTTAAAGAAGGACAAATATCTCTCCTGGTAAGTAAAACCTAGCTTGGTATACATGTTAGTAATCTAGAGACTCCATTGTTATCAGCCCCATTCATAACAATGATGGTGTGTGCATTTTACATCTTGTTTAATCTTTTCTTGGGGCTTTGGTTGGGGGCGGGGACCTTTTGAGTTTTAAAATAAAGAGCTAGGAGGTTAACACAGGGAAAACAAATGGCTATAGAAGGAGTGTTGTTTCACTTTAACTTTGCATAAATTCAACTGGAATAAAGAGATTTAACCTGAAATAAAAACAAAACAAAGAGAGCCCAGCACTTTTTCTCACTTGAATCTTAAAGTCTTTCTTTTTGCTTTTCAAATGGTCCCCAACGCTCCTGCTCAGTTATTTGTGGGGATGTCAGTTCCTTGCTGATGGCAGGTCTGCCAAATATGTGAACAGAGACTCGTCTGTTTTATCCTGATCATTATTCAGGAAAGCTGGGCCAGGATGTTTGAAAAGTATTTACAGATAGAAGCTTACCCTAGAGCTTGATTGCCCTCTGACCCACATGTAGTTTTTACTTAGTTCCAGCTCTGTATGTCTGGGAAGCTTGAAGGAGTGTTTCCAAAGACTCTAGACACAGGACAGGGTGATGTAAGAAAAGTCTGTTCTGCTTCGGCTCAGAGCTCAACTCTAATAGCACTCCATCTGCCTGTATTGTTCTTTTCTGGCTTCCAGGCGTGGATCAAACAGTAGCAAGCCTGGGCTCCTACTACCATGGTGATTAAAGTCCCATTCAAGAAAATCATTGCATCTTGGCAATGAATTCTACTTAGTGTGAAGCCATACATAGATAAAATACAATGTGCTTGGTCTATTATCACAAATATTGCTGTCATAGACAATATGATTAAATAGTTTTACCACATAAAGCAGTAATATTTCTATCCTGCAAATGTATTTTCCATTTCTCATGGTTCTTCCCTCTTATTCTCTTTGGTTAATTCCCTTCCTTTGTTCTTACCATGTTTTCATATTTCCCAAATGCTAACACCACTTAGTTTCCCAACAATCTCTATCAACCAATTCATATTCAGGGAATTCAATTTCTCTAGAGGTGAGAAAACTGAAGGCTGAGGAGCCTCCACATGCCCCCAGGAGCAATGTGGGGGTGACAGTATCTAGAGGTGCCTACAAGAGCACTAGTAGCAACAGATATCATGTAGTATGTAGTGAAAACCAGTTCTCCACAGTTCAGACAGGTGGAAACCAGCAGTTTGTTCATTCATTCAGTCTCTCTACATCAGGGAAAAACACAGTCCCAGCCTCAAGGACTTAGCAGTCAAGTGGGAGAAACACATAGGGACCCCCACCAGTTACTATAAATGTCACTGCAGTTTAGAAAGTCAACTTGAAGCCTCCACAGCTCACTGACTCTAGTCCTGCTGTCATGTCTCATGTGAAGATCTGTCTCTTGAGAATTCATTTTTTAAGGCATATTATAACAAGGACTAACCGCAAGGAACTCTGACTTCCTCATCCCTACCTTGCCATCAGAGCTTCGTTAAGCTCTTTTCTTTCTTCCCAGTGCCCAGAGCAATAAAACCCCAAAGCATCTTATTCTGATTTGTTGAGTCATTTTCTAATCTTACTGTTTGTACAGCCACATCTAGCTGCAGACAATCTAGACAAAATTCATGATGAAAATGGAAACAACCTGTTACACATCGCTGCATCACAGGGACACGCAGAATGTCTCCAGCACCTCACTTCTTTGATGGGGGAAGATTGCCTGAATGAGCGGAATATCGAGAAGTTGACACCGGCGGGCCTGGCCATCAAGGTGACTGGTTGGGGGCTTGGCCCTCCACAGCTAAAGTCAGTTTTCTGTGTTTTCAAATTCCTTGAAGCTAAAGTGTTAGACGGGAGAGAGGAGAGTGATTTATCAAGCAAACAGCCATGAACACATCACATGTCAGAGATTACTCATTTCCATCACTAGCTGCTTTGAGATTTTGAGACTACTTTCCAATTTGTTGTCCAATAAGGTTAAGCTTCAAATCAGACAATAGAGAGGAAAATGATCCATTGCAGTGCTAAGGACTTGTGTAATTCATGGTGACTGCAGTTCAAATTCTTCACCACACCTGGATCTATCAGACACTGTGTCATTTTTTCCTAACATGAGAATAATGAGCAAGACAAATGAGGAAAAGGTGTGTTTTCAGGGATGATAGCACTCAGGAGTATTTCAGATAATAAAATAGACTTTTAATGGATCAGATCTGAAGTTTAAATGTCTTCAAGTATTGAGAATTGTTTAGAATATCAGTATGGGTTTTGCATATAACTCATGCAGAGCACAGTATGCTTCTGTCAAAAACTACACAAATTAATGCCAACTCAGAGTTAAAACTTAGAAACCACAATACAAGAAAACATGGACTTTTATAGCACTGCAGTGAGTGCTCTGTAAAATATAACACAACATGAGAAGGTTAGCTATTAAACTAAAATTACTTTTAAGATCTTTGGCAAATAAATGTAGAATTCAGTCACATTTATTAAAAAGCCAGAAGTGAAGTTCACGGAAATATAATACATCTTGTACTTCTGCATATGTACTTTGCTTTCATAATAGTTGTGTCTTCTAAAAGTCAAATAATCATAATTTTTACAATTGGAATTATATTGATATTGACTAGGGAACTTGCTAAAGAAACCTCTTTGTGAATTCACTGTGGAACATGCCACATTTGAACAACAACCAATTGTTTTTCAACCTCTAATATATCTTTCAAGCAAAGCTGAATCTTTGTATCTTTAACTTGTTTACCATTCAGTAAAGTTTTATATATTCGTAAATGTGTTCAACTTTATTTTTGCTCAGGGATGAAGGATGACTTCAAAGATAGTATAGAAAATAATTTTAATAAAATAAGAAATCTATGACCATAGTGGATATAATTTTCCCTTAGCTGTGAACAATGCTGTGTCAAATCAAGAACTGAGCTACAGCAGCCACCGAGAAGAGAATTAACTATGAAGTCAGGGTTCAGTCTGGTTGAGTTCAACAGAATGTACCCCATCTACTAAGTACTGAGTTAGGTGCTGGTGATACAAATTTAAGTG
Source organism: Sciurus vulgaris (assembly GCF_902686455.1). Classification (NCBI taxonomy): domain Eukaryota; kingdom Metazoa; phylum Chordata; class Mammalia; order Rodentia; family Sciuridae; genus Sciurus; species Sciurus vulgaris. The sequence goes on from NC_136466.1 coordinate 52,778,795, forward strand.
AGGTGTAGTCCTATTCTTACAGAATTGGTAACCTGATGAATAAGACAAGTGTGTTATCAGTAACACCAGTACAAGTTGGTAAATTTGGAATCTAGCCCTATAACGAAGTTCCGTAGGAAAACAGGGGTTGCATGTAATCACCAATGGGCATGTGTCAATGACAAATAAAATATTCTTGGAATGCCAGTGAATGTTGACATTTGCCTTGCTGTTTTATTGTTTGTAAAATGTAACTTTCATTAATTTTCCTGACTAATGGTAAATTACTGAATATCCACTCATTATGTAATTGGAAAAAAACATTTTTTTCTTAATTTATGCACCCTCATCCTTGTTTTGATAGGTTAAAAATCTCTGAGTATAAAGGTACATGGGAAACTTGGTGGTCATTAAACCAATCCTCAGCATAAACGCCTTCTACTGCATACCTGTATTGAGTGCTCATTCATTCTCAAGCTCTGGTGGTCAACATAGTATTGCTATCTCATGAGCAATTTGCAAAGTTAAGCAGCAAATTTTGTTTTAATTGGAATAAAAGATACATATCAAATCCATAAGACCCCAAAGCCTTTATAGATTTGGGGTCACAGGCTTCTCATTCTTTGCTTCTGGACAGTGATTTTAGAAATGAAAACGTTTTCCACTCCATTAGTTAATCTAAAATTTGTAAAAGCAGTAAGAACAAATATTTTATAACAAGTGCCACTTTCTTTAGAAATCAGTCCTGATGCAGGTCCTGCCTCGCTCTATCAGTGCATTTTGATAGACACTGAAGAAGTTGAGAGAACCTTGAGAGTCATCATTCTTCCATTTGGGTCCTTGTTTTAAACACCAGTACTCAGGTGTTTCACTTCATTAAACCCAGGTCTCAGAGCCCTGCTGCCATTGAAGACAAACACACTTGGTACAAACAGGCTGAAGGTTCTTGGATAGTATGACTTGACTGACAGGAAGTAGAGTCAGAGGTAAGGTATTATATGAAAAGATTACCTGAGAAAGGGGGCTTTAAAGTCATACCAGAGCTCAAGAACATCTCTCCCACACTCTTAAATTCCTTCAAGGGAATATAATAAATTATGTCAATTACATACAGAATTTATTGAGTGCTTTCTGAAAGACCCAACAGTAGAAATTTTGAGAGTTCAGGACATTGAGCATCCTCTGGAAATGGTTAAGCAAAGAAATGGAAAAGAAGTATTTCTAAAATGTTCAATTTCTAAAGCAATCTGTTTTCTAAAATGGGACTAACAGAAGAAATTATTTTAGTAGCTAAAAAGACCTGGAACAAAATGACCTTAATTGCTTAATCTCATCAGTCATTCTGATTAAGCCCAAAGACACAATGTTGGTCTGGTGATAACATGACTTCAAACACATAACCTAACTGACTTCTTTGTAACACAGTGAGTGACCCCAGGACCAGATAATTTGGTAAACAAAAATGTCCTGCTAGAATTTGATAATGTTTTGGTTCAATTTTTGTTTTCTTGGTATTTATATTTATTGCAAGTGATTCTGGTTTCAAACTCATAGTTGTGATACAACAATATTTTCTTCTGCCTTCTTGGCTGCATTTTATTTGTTTTAAAAGTTGACTCCTTAAAAAACAAAAACTAATACTCATCTAAAAGAACACTCTACCCAACGACTACAGGATACACACTCCTGTCAATCGCTCATGGAATTCTCCAAGATAAACCCTATGTTAGACTATAAAACAAATCTCAGTAAATTTATAAATATTTAAATACAAAGTTATGTTCTTAAATCATTATAGGATCTAATTAGAAATTAATAACGAAAGGAAATCTGGGATATTCACAAGTGTATAAAATTAATATTCGCTAAAATAATAGGTCAGAGAAGAAATCATAAAAGAAATTGGAAAGTATATGAAAATGAAAATACAACACTTACAGAATACAGCTAAAGCTGTATTTAAAGGGAAATTTGTAAAAATGGGGGAGAGGGGAAAGAGAAAGTTCTCAAATTAATAGCCTAATCATCCACCTTAGGAAATTAGAAAAAGTAGAGCAAACTTAATCCAAAGCAAGCAGAAGAAAGGAAATAATAAATTAGAATGGAAGCAAATGTGATCAGAGAGAGAATTGCTAAAAATTTGCCTCACATTTCTATAGTCTGTATAAATAACAAGTTATATGAATCATTTTTCCTTATATCTAATGAATATAGTTCCCATTCCTTTTTTTATTCACAGGGAATGAAACAAAATGTATAGTAGATTTGTTTAATTCTGACAGAAACACTTGGATACTCACATTTAAGGAAAGTCTATAATGACAGGATTATTATACACCAAATTGTGGGCAGAGCGAATGAAGAGAGTCCATGGGAAAGTGCAGTATCCTGGGGTCATTAGCAGCTAGGGTGCAGTTACCACCCCAAAGCCTGGAGGGACTGGGAAAGAAGTCATTGAATGAACATCAAATAGAGAGGGCTGATCAGAAAGTACTGACTGGCTTTTGACCTTGAATTCATCAAAGTACTCCTAGTATAGTCAGCTAATGCATTAGTAGGGGAAGGACTCATCTGGCAATGGTAGAGGGAATCCAAGAGCAAAGAGGACCTGAAACTTACTCTTCCTTCCTGATCTCCTGCCCCTGAGCTCATCAGCCAAACCCAACCTCCCAGGGCAAGGAGGAGACAGAAAAGGGAGACCGTAGCACACACCTAATCATGCAAATACAGGCATGTGCCACTTGATGATGAAGATATGTTCTAAGAAGTGAGTTGTTGGGCAATCTTGTCCTTATGTAAACATCGTAGTGTACTTAATAAACATAGAAGGCATAGGTCAAATTGGCCTTCTAATGTAATCAGAAGATGGTGTTTGACAGCAAACTCCATTTTTAGTAAGTAGGAGTACACTAATGATGAAAGTATAATAATACATAAACCAGTAACAGTTGTTTATTGTCATTATCAAGTATATCATGCACATAATTGTATGTGCTATACTTTTTCAGCTCCTTTGTAATTTTATGGGACCACAAGTAGTATACACAGTTGACAAAAGCATCATAATGTGGCACATGACTGTATCTCAAAAAGAAAGTACAGAAAGTGCACACAAATAGATGGGAAATACTGACTGAAATTCTGTTATTCAAATAGGCAAGCATGAAGAATGAACAGATCTCTTCTATCTAGCTTTTAGAATAGACGTTTTCACCTTGAGAAAATAACTGTTAGGATTCTAAAATTAAAAGACAATAATTCTATTATACTAGCTTAAATGCAAACCTCTTTGAATTCTTCCCTGGCTCTATGCCCACAGTAACTCTTTTTCAGGGTTAAAACCCCACACTGTGCAAACTAGGAAGCTGATTAAATGTCTCATGTGTCTTGCAGAGTTACAAAAGAGTCCAAGGGAGCATTCTAATAGTAGAACGTAAAAACGTTCTGTGGGCTGGGATTGTAGCTCAGTGGTAGAACACTTTGCCTAGCATGTGTGAGGCACTGGGTTCTATCCTTAGCACCACATAAAAATAAACAAATAAAACAAAGGCATTCCGTTCATCTACAACTATTAAGAAGTTTTTTTTAAAAAAGTTCTGTGCTATAGCAAGTCTGCATGATTGATCTCATTTAATCTTCACAGCAATATTAGGAAGTTAGTTACTATTATCCCTGTTTCACAGATAATCAATTGCTTATCAGAGAGGTAAAGTAACTTGCCCCACATCTTGTAACTAAGTGACAGATTAAGGATTTAAATCCAATCCAAAGTCTGTCTGGGTCTTAATCAGTAGTATATGCCTATCACACTGTAAGTGGTACCAGAAATCCTCCACAAATATGTGTGGACTGTATTTTTTCATGGTTTTTATTGATGCATTGTAATTTTACATAATAGCAGTATGCACTGTTACATTTTCATACATATACAGAATAAAACAACATAATGGCCAATGTCATTCTGAAATATTTCCCCTTCCCCTTCCCTCCTCCCTTCTTCTGGGTCCCTTTACTCTATTTTTCTCCCTCTGATTTTCAAGAGATGATTTTCATGAGATCCCCCAACCATTATTTCTCTTTGTCCTCTATTATGAATTGTGTTGTAATTGTTTACATGTTTTGTTTACTTTCCGAAATTCTCACATTACCTGAGAGTAAAAACCCAATAATGGTTCAAAGATAGGAAAGAAATTGAAATTCTAAAAAGTGATGAGAATAATATCTGGTTTTATAAAACCCTTATAAAGACTCCAAGAAAATCACATTCTTTTTTTTCTTTTCTCTTGCCTACTTCTACTTTCCTGCTCCTCTTGATGCTGAGGATCATTTTTGTTTTCCTAAAAAATGGGCCAGGTTGTGGTTGTTTTACCTTGTGTTTTGGTAGTTTTATTATTGATAAGTGACAAATGATTCTTTCATAAGAGTATTTTCATTTTTAAAATTTAAATATTTGACCAATTAAGATTTTTACCTGGTTTTATATCTATAATTACTTATATGTAAATATATTATTCTTTATATATATTATTCTTATTAATCATACATGACAGTAGAATGTATTTTCACATATTATACATATATGGAGCATAACATCTCATTCTTCCAGTTAGCTGTATGTAATGTAGGATTATCATATATGCACATAGGCTAGTAATGTCTGATTCATTCTACCATCTTTCCTATTCCCATTCCCTCTTCCTTCCCTTCATTCTCCTTTGTCTAATCCAAAGTACTTCTATTCATCCTTACCCACCCCTTATTGTGAGCTAGCATCCACATATCAGAGAAAACATTCAGCCTTTGGTGTTTTGGGATTTTTTTTTTTTTTTTTCACTCTTTTCCAGTTCCATTCATTTACTGACGAATGCCATAATTTCATTCTTCTTTGTGGCTTAGTAATATTCCATTGTGTATATACACCACATTTTCTTTATCCATTCATCTGTTGAAGGGCACCTGGGTTGGTTCCATAGTTTAGCTATTGTGATTTGATGTGCTGTAAACACTGATGTGGCTGCATCACGGTAGTATGCTGATTTAAAATTCCTTTGGGAGTGGGATGACTGGGTCAAATGGTGGTTCCATTCCAAGTTTTCCGAGGAATCTCCACACTGCCTTCCATAGTGGGTGCACCCACTATGCACAATTTGCACAACTGCACAATTTGCAGTTTCAACAGCAATGTATGAGTGTATCTTTTTCCCCACATGCTTGCCAACATCATTGTTGCATATATTCTTGATGATTGCCATTCTGACTGGAGTGAGATAAAAATCTCAGTGTGATTTTAACATACATTTCTCTAATTGCTAGAGATGTTGAACATGTTTTCATATATTTGTTGACTGATCATATTTCTTGTTCTGTGAAGTATGTTCAGTTCCTTTGCCCATTTATTGATTGAGTTATTTGGTTTTCTGGTGGTAAACTTTTTGAGTTCTTGTATATCCTGGAAATAAATGCCTTATCTGAGATGCATGTGGCAAAGATTTTCTCCCATTATATGGGCTCTCTCTTCTCATTCTTGATTCTCCCTTGCTGTGAAGAAGCATTTTAGTTTGATTCCATCTCATTTGTGCTTTGTTGATTTTACTTTTTGCACTTTATATATGAACTTGTTAATTTTTCATTAATAGATATGATATTATTTTATTTAGGTGTTGGAAAATAGTTGCTCTAGCTTACAAATTTCAGTAGAAGAATAACAGATAACTGACATACTGTGTGTTGGCTTATATGTGAAACAACTGGAATTCTCACACACTCCCAGTGGTAGTAAAGCCAACCAGTTTGGAAACCAGTTTGACAGTTTTTTATCATGTCAAATACACACCAATACACGATCCAGAAATCCCAATCCTATACTGGAAATTACCCTATATTAGGTAAATTCCAGCATTTACCCTGCAGGATGAAAGGGTATATTCACAAAGAATATTTATAGCAACTTTACTTATAATATCCCCTAAGTGGAAACAATCCAAATGTCTATCAAAAGGTTAATGAGTAAACAAATTGTAATATAGTGAGACAATGGACTACTTTCAGCAATAAAAAAGGAGTCAACTACTAATAACAAGCAGCTGCTTGGATGAATCTCAGAAGTACTAAGCTGAGTGAGAGAAGTCAAACACAAAAGAGTCAAACACTAGTCTGTTGTGACAAAGACTTACCAGTGGTTGCTTGGGACAGAGGTGAAAGGATGAGAGCTAAAGGGTGCTAGCAGACTTTTGGGGGTAATGGAAATGTTCTGTCTTGGAAGGAGTTGTAGTTGCAACAGTAGTTACTATATCTATCTATCTATATACATACATATATAAATATATATATAGTGGTTATATATATATGTCAAATTGCATTAAACTGTACACTTAAAATGGCACATTTTACAACATGCAAATGATTCCTCAATAGTGCGATTTCATTTGTTTTCCTTTTTTTGCAGTGCTGGGAATCAAACCCAGGGCCTGGAGCCTGTTAGGTGTACCATCGTCAAGCTATACCCCCAGTTCAATAAAGTAATTTTAAAGTAACTGATTAAAGTTATGAAACGACACTTAAATAAAAAAATCTTCAATTCAATCTTCAAAACCACCAATTTATGAGTATAAAAGTTGATATATTTGTATTGTAAACAAGCAAAGCCAAATATGAAAGGCAAAATTCATATGATATTTCCCTTGGGAAAATTTGCACCTGAGAGATATTTTCAAATACTGAATTATCTTGACTTTCTTTCTTTCTGTTAAATCTAGAATGGTCAGTTGGAGTGTGTACGCTGGATGGTCAGTGAAACAGAAGCCATTGCCGAACTGAGTTGTTCCAAGGATTTTCCAAGCCTTATTCATTATGCAGGCTGCTACGGCCAGGTATGAAGTTTTTAAGTTATCTTCCCTTTATGCACCATGTAATCAACTTGGGTTTTTTTGTGTGTGTTTTCATCAAAATCCAAACATAAAATAATCAAAAATATATCTAATGATTTTTAAGGAATGATAGTCATTGTATCATTTTTTAAAAATACTTTTTAGTTGTAGAGGGACCCTATGCCTTAATTTCATTTATTTACTTTTATGTGGTACTGAGGACGTAAGATTTTTTAAGGAAAAAGTTTTAAACAACCTGTCAATTCCAAGATAGGATCTTGGATAAATAATAAAGCTATATACATATGATGGAATTTATGAAATTACCTCTTATATGTATAACTAATTATGTAACATTAATTAAAATGCATGATACAGAACTGTTCCTATAATTTGTTACCAACTTTAAAATCTGGACAGAAAGATATATTAAAAAAAAAAAAACAAAAAAACTATGGCACAACATATGTGTAGTTATTATTACAGAGGGTGGAATTACAAGTGCCTCATTTTTTTCTATTTTCAAATTTTTACAGTAAATACATTTAACATTTACCAAAAGAAAAAATGCTATAGTTTATTAAACTCAAAGTTAGAAAATCTTTATAAGACATTAATCAAGGAAGTCTCACTCAAGTAAAGATGAGCATGCTAACTAGTTACCTGCAAATTTCTATGTTAGGAAATCCCAACATGAGTTATTGATGCACACAGATTACAATCCAGTATATAGAATGAAAAAAAAAAATTAAAAAAAAAACCTATTTTCCTTTGAGGTGGGATGAGTACAAATTATCACATAACAACATTGGAACCACAAAATGCCAATTTCAGTCTTAAAAAATAATAAAGTCAGCACTGTATTAAAATAGATTTAATCACATTTGTGGCAAAGAAAATTGCCTCTCATGCATATAACTATATCCCTTTGACTTCATAAACTTTCCTAGTGGCAGTAAATTGTGGTATTGTCAATAAGAGAATATGATTTGTCAAGCATAACAACAGTCCCAAATTCACAAAAATAGACTGAAGAATATTGTCAGTCTTTTTGTTGTTGGTTTTAACAGTACTGGTGATTGAACCCAGAGCCTTGCACATACTAGGCAAGTACTCCACCACTGAGCTATGCCCCAGCCAGTTTTTCATTTTATTTTGAGACAGGGTCTTGCTAAGTTGCCCAAGCTGGTATTGAACTTTCAACCCTCCTGCCTCATTCTCCTGCAAAGCTGGAATTACAGGGGTGCAACACCAAGCCTGGCAAGTCTTTCATTGGTCGGAGTCATGCTAGCTGATGTTTTGTTTTGGCTTTTTTTAATCTGATCGTTTATTTTGTACCTTAGTAACTTCAATTAATACAGATATAAATGTATTTCAAACAATATAAATAAACTCTATGTACATAAGTATTTATTTAGAAACACACACACACATAATGTTTCCTATGTGTGCTAGGCTCCACACCATTGGGTTTGTATACATTTTTTGGTCCTTAAAATGGCTCTATGAGATGTTTTAATCCCAATTGTATGAGATGAGGAGACTGAAGAAAGAAAGTTGAATGACTTACACATGGTCTGATGGCTAATAAAAGACTAGATCTTTACTCTGCTCCTCTGATTCTAGGGCCAGCTTCTGTTTGTCCCCATCTGTGTAGATAATTTATACAGTTTGTAGCAGTGGCATTGATATAGCTGAGGAAGACATTTTTACACTTTTGTCTAACAATACATTGTGATATATGGAGTACTCATAGATCACTGAAGTGAGCAACTGTACAAATTTATGAAATGGAGAAAGGATCAGTAATAACATTTAAAACATGTAAAAGTCACTATCTTTGAAATATTGTAACTTCTCAGTTTTCTTTATGCATTGAACTTGCTAGTTTTGATCCACAATGTCCTAAAAATAACCAATAGTAATTGGTAGGCATTTGCTTAGGTGACCCTCTTTTACTTGTAAGGGCAAAGGGACGAGTAGAAATTTTAAATGCTCAGGAGGATTTGATCACTGATAATCTTTATAAATCGTTTTACATATAAAACAGAATTTTATTAAATTGGGTAATTGTTTCATGTCTGTGATGCCATTTGCCTACAAAACCTAACGAGGATTTTTGGATATCTGTGGGAAGGCTGTCTGAACCTGTGGCAGAGCTCACCAGAGCCACAGAGGAAAGGATTACAGGGCTATTCCGAGCCTCTAAGAGAATCTCAGATTCAGCATTCCTCATCTTGGGAAACGTTGCCTTTACATGCCACTTTCTTTATGCACAGCAGGTTTCTCATAATTTTGAAACTGATGGGATACCACAAAAGAAAGTGGCCTTTCTGGGACTGGCTGGGTAAAAATGTAGCTGAAGTAGAGGAAAATATGCAAGTTAGTGACTTGTTGGAAGAGCTATGTTGTTTGCTCTAGTTCATTATCAATCTTTAGATTATTTCAAGCTGATAAGCATTTTTTATCGAACTTAAATAGAACTTTGGGGTGGGGGTGGCAGGACCCTTAGGAGAGCATTCCTGTCCAAGTGGAAAATGTAGAAGCCCATTAGGTCTGTGAATTCTGTCCAGCCGTCTTACATCCGCCACAGCCACTTATGTAACAGATAACCTGCAGAGACACTGAACTTGGAGCCATGACAAGGCTAATATTTTCACAAGTAAGACTGTTATTGAACAGTTTTCTAATGAATTCAGCACATGCAAGTTTTTCTACATCAAGCAGGCACTTGAGTCGTGTTCTGGTTTTGTTTCTTCAGTAAATATCTCTGGAAAAGATAGTACCCAGGAAAATTCCTCTCTGGGTTTATTTTCGTTGCCCTCTGCCCCTCATAGAGATTCTTAAAGAATAGGCTCCATTTGACTCCCAATTTGTGGCCTTTTTCTTGTAAAAATTACCTTTAAAGACTTCAGTACCACAGGGGTAGCCAGTAGTTTTTAGTGGCCTCCTGGAGTGATAGATCTTTGGGTGATAGGAATTGATTTTCTTCTTCTTGACACTTGAAGTCTCAGAGGGTGCAATTATTTCATTGCCCGATCGTGCCTAGCAGAACGCTCCATGGGGAACACGAATGTGGGAAGCTGGGAAGACTGGAGGAACAAGCAGGGTGTCCTTACCAGGCCTGCCTTGCCATCCCAGAAGAGGGATGCTGCTGCCAAAACAATTGAGTCACAGTCGTGTTGATTCAAAGCTCCTATCAAAGCCCGTGTTTAAGTTGGGCTGTTTATTCAAACATGAAGGCTCTCCCAGCAGAGCTTCCCACCCCTCGCCCAACAGCTGCTTGGGGCATCAGCTTGCTCTGCATTGGTCACCGGCTCTGTGTGCCTTTCAACATCAAGCCTGCGATTCCTTTTGTTTCTGAATCATTCACGTGCCATTTGGTCATGACATCCTTCTACAAAAATAACCTACATCTTGACATCGAGCATTTCCCAAGAGTACCTTTGCCTGCACTGTACTTATTCTCCATTTTAAAGGTTTGCCCTGCCACAGATACTTTGAAAGAGCACTGTCTGAAAAGGAAAAGGCTCAGCAATTCCTATGAATGGCCGTGAGCAGGGTAGACCAGCCTGCCGGCAAGGGGGATGCTCTGTTCTTGTTTCTCCCCAACTGACTTTAGAAAGGAGAACTATTCCCTTGACATTATTATTTCATTGACTTTATTGTTTCACTGCCATGGTGCAGAAATAAGTGAACAACCTGAAAGTGCTGCCTACAATTGTAGATGAGAGAAAAATAGAAAAATCTTTGATTAGCATTGGCATCCATCTGCTCTGCAAATACTGATCTTGAAAAAACACAACTGACCCAGAACTCCACTGCCCACAGACAGACAGGCAGTGATTTCTTTGACTCATGGGCCAAAAAAGAGAGAATGTCCTTTGGATTCAAGGGCTGTGGGGGAATGAGCAGTTGTGGATGTCTGTGCTCAGAGACAGAAAGTGGAGTCATGAAGAGCATCGGTCCCTAACCCAAGCTGTTTGTCTGGGTTTTAATCCTAGTCACCAATTACTAGCACCATGGCTTATAAACATTTATTTACAGAAAAGAAAGGAAAGAAGAAAAGGTCTTGCTGGACCTTACTTTCCTCATCTACTCCATACGAATAACAGATCCTTCCTTATAATGTTGTTCGAAAGATTGAGTGAAGCTGGGTGCAGTGGTTCATGCCTATAATCCTAGCAGCTCGGGAAGCTGAGGCAGGAGGATCATGAGTTCAAAGTCAGCCTCAGTAACAGCGAGGTGCTAAGCAATTCAGTGAGACCCTGTCTCTAAATGAAATACAAAATAGGGCTAGGGATGTGGCTCAATGGTTGAGTGCCCCCGAGTTCAATTCCTGGTACCCCAACCCTCCAAAAAAGACTTGAGTGAGAAAAAATTGTATTGCCCAACACAATAAAAGCCCTAGATAAATGTTAACAGTTGTGACTGTTTTAATTTGTGTTTTATTGCTATCAGTATTGTTTATTTCACCATAAGTAAAGAAATTTGCCAAAGAATTATTTGGGCCTCAACCTATTTGATCACCTTTTACATTCACCTTTTCCCCCATATTTTACCATCTCTGGATTCTCATTTGCTTCAATAAATGACATTATGAAATTATTGCTGGTCAATTTTTTTCCTATATCTTAACTTCTCAAAAACTGGAATGAATCTTAAAATCAATGGCATAGTAGATTTGATGATCTATGACTGCAAACAGAGCTCTTGCAGAACTTATGATTGCAAACTATTGAGATTTTATTGATACCAGCAATAAAACTGTGACATACTTTCAATTAAATTTTTTATTAGACTTTGTCCAGCAAGTCTCATAAATTACATGTATTAATTGCCTCTTTAAACAACTTGCTTTGCCTTTGGGAACACATAAAATACAACACTATACCAGGTTACCAAAAGATTTAAAAAAAGGCCCCAGAAAAGGAAATTGGTACATGAAGGAAGTTTTTAGTAGATTCAAGTTGAACAAAGAGATACATGTGTGGGTTCAGGGATGAAATGTAAGTTGGAAAAGCATTTCGTGAAATGGAAATAATGCAGAGGGCCTTTTCGTCTATGTGACAGCATCGAATGTTCTCTGAAAATAATACTTATAGGGAAATGAAAATTGAAGTTATATTCTCCCTTTAACTTCTCCTCCCTACAGACATAAACAGAGACGGGGGATGCATTAAAGGGCTAAATGGAGGTACATACAATTGCATATAGATAAAATACACATGTGCTTTAATAAGGCCCTTCTTAGTTGAAGAAAGTGGTCATATATATTTTGACCTTCTTATAAGGTATGTTTCCCAGAATCCAAGCAGAATTTCTCTGCTTTTACCAAAACCACAGATGCTAGCCACCTCTACATCCAACTCAGAAATCCTCAATGTGGGTCATTAGAAAACCAGGCATATAGTCAGCCAATTTCTTGTAGTAGTATTCTATGTGGTATAACAGGGAAAGATTTTTATTTTTGTACACTGGCCAAGCCAATTGCTTATCTTCTTAGGAAAGTAAATTGCCCTATAAAAACACCAAACTAAATTTGAGTTGCTAGGCAAACACCTGACTTGTTCTGAACAGTCAAAACTGGTTCTTCCTTTACGTAAGTCTTAAATATTGAATTGCGTAAACTCTCTAATTGTCATTATAAGAAAATAAAGCAGTTTATTATGACTATACAGACTGTTCTGGCTTGCAGAGTCCTCTGGAGCCAGGGTAACTCTGTCTGGACTCACATGGACCTTGTGTGTCTTGTTCTCCATGGTAACCAGGCCCCTGCAAAGAGGCCTAGATTCTCCCCAAATTTCCACAACAGGAAAATTCCAAGTCTTATGAAATGCTATATTCCACTACCTACACCCTCCACTGCTAAAAGTCAGAATACTGTGATTTTAGTAAATGGTATTTGGGACAGGTGGACTAGACATATCCACTATACTATTTCATTGGGTCTGAAAAAATAAGAATATTTGCATGAAAAGAAGGTATAGATAGCACATTTCTAAATAGTTAAACTCCTCTGAACTTTACTTGCCAAAGAACAAAGCTGCTAGAAATCGAGTACACAAAAATGTCCTCTCCCTCAGTTTTCTAATTTCTAAAATAAGACTGTTTGATTTGGATGATTCTCTAAAATTTCTTTCAATCTATAGTTTTAAGAATCCAAGATCTAATATCATGGAGCAAACCAGATCACTGTAGCTCAAAAATGACCCACTGAAGAGAATTGTTTTGCACATGGTAGTGCCATCTTTTACACCAATGTTCTATTCATGCAGTTTCCATATGTCTTAGCCATTGACTTTGGAATGGTTGGTTATGTCTTTTAGCCTAAGGTACTTCCACTCATAGAAGTTTCTGTTTGTTTGTTTGTTTGTCTTTTGGTACCAGGGATTGAACCCAGGATACTTGACCACTGAGCTACATCCCAATCCCTTTTATTTATTATTTTGAGATAGGGTCTCATCAGGTCATCTAGGTTGTCCTCAAACTTGCCTCAGCCTTCTGAGTAGCTGGGATTACTAGCATGCATCCCCCAAACCCACTCACTGAGACTTTCTTTTTTTCTTTCTTCCTTCCTTTCTTTGTGAAGGGGTACTGGTGATTGAACCTAGGGGCAATTTTATTTATTTATTAAAAATTTTGAGACAGGGTTTCACTAAGTTGCTTATGGCCTTGCTAAATTGCTAAGGTTGGTCTTGAACTTGGAATCCTTTTACCTCAGCCTCACAAGTTGCTAGGATTATAGGCATGTGCCACACACTTGGTTCATTGAGTTTTTTTAAGGAGTTAAGATCACATAGTACAATCATCTGCTTCCAAGTAAAAAGTAATCCAGTATTTTTTCTCCTACCCAATTAAGAAAGGTAAAGGAAGTGGTTTTACCTCATGCATGTGGAAACATTACCTGTTCCCGACCAAATGTCAGTTCCAACTTTCTCCAGGTTTGCATAGAATATGTGAGCATATGAGAATATGAGCATATCAGAATATCCTTATCCAAGCTCTATAATTTCCCACCCTAACCTCAGGGCTCTGCTCCTTTTTGGGGGACCCTTGAGGGTTTCACTTTCTACAAGGTCTGTCTGCTTTTGCAGCTAACACTCACCCTGCTTTCCCAGGTCCATTCCTGCGAGGCTGTAGGCATTGATTACATTTTTCTCATCTTGTTCTTTAGGGCTCTTATTCCCTGCTTGCTCATTCGGAAAAAGTGTGGTGCAAATGTTCAGTCTGTCCCTGATGTCTCAGATACCTTTATAAACAGCACCCTGTCCCCCAGCATAAGGGGTGAAACATTAAAGGAACTGGCTGTTTTTGTCCAACATTCCTTTAGCAGATTAGTTGGCATGTTCGGAAGATAAAGGCAAATTTAATCCAGGAGAGTATAAAAGTTCATGACCAGTCTGAGCAAATAACTGGGGAAAAAAAAAAATCCTTTAAAAGGCTAAGAAGAAAGAAGTTCAAGGCTATTTCAAACACATGATCATCTTTTTAAATGTCAAATTCCACCCGCTAAACTTCATGCTGTTGTTTTTCCACTCTCATATTTTTTTAACTTTATATTTAATTTTTCTATTTTAGAACAGTGAACTCCCATCCCCCTGCTTTCTCTGAAGGCCAAGCATAACATGAAAATACCACAAAACACTCAGTGGGTAAAATGCAAACAGATGGTGACGAAACAGACCAACTGCCCTGTGATTTTGCCTTTGAAAGGTTCATGTGCAGAGCTATGGGTCCCCTTCCTTTAACATGAAAGAAGAAAAAAACCTTCACCTTTAAAACACCACCAACAAGCAATTTCTGGTTGTATTTCAGTGGGGGTTATCTTGTCCTTGACAACTTAAGGTGTTCTCTCTTTTTTTAAGTCTGTTGATGGTAAGGTGTGGGAACAGGAAGCATAGTGTAAGAATTATAAATTTAAAAGTAAAAGTTAGCTATCTCAGTTGTCCAGGTTTTAATGACAATGTGCTTGAAACCTGTACAGGCAACTTAATGTGGTGGTTAAGACATTGCCTTGAGAGCCTGAGACTCAAAAGACCTGATTTTAGTTCCAGCCTTGGATCTGTGTAGCTGTGTGCCTCAGGAAGTCTTCCAACTTTCTCTGAATTGTTCTCCCATTGATAGAATAAGCAAATAAAACAAGAGCATTTCCTGCTCTTTGAATCCTCCTCATGTTCCTCTTTCATTCATTTCGGTAAGAGATTCGTGGATTTTTCAGTTTGTACTGAATGGGAACTTTCTTTTCACAGGTGAGCTTCCTTGACATACTCTTCACAGAGTATTGTTTTCCTCTGTCTTCATATGTGGCTTCTCTGTATGGTATTCTAATAATGCCTCGTGTTCTTGTGTTGGTAGGAGAAGATTCTGTTGTGGCTTCTTCAGTTCATGCAAGAACAAGGCATCTCGCTGGATGAAGTGGACCAGGATGGCAACAGTGCTGTTCACGTGGCCTCACAGCACGGCTACCTCGGGTGCATCCAGGTACACAGCCCTGCTGCTCTGCAGACGGAAAGGAGCTATCAAGTAATAAAACAAAAGAATGGAAGTTTTGCTCACTGAGAGAATATCTAGATTAGCTCATCTTTCATTTTATGATGGAAATAAAGAAACATAATGTCATATATTTTTATTTCTAAAAATCCACGCAGGTAGAGGCACAAATAGCTCCTTGAGCATCAGAGGGTGTGGAAAGGGACTTTTCCTGCTCTCTCAATATCCCAAGGTAACAATTACTGTAAAGCCCCAATGCTGACCGAGTAAAAAATATATCCATGTTTTTAGACCCCTAACATCCTGGGCCTCTTTGAATGCATATGAGAAGTTCAGCCCTACTTTGGAAAAAGGGGGAAAGCACACAGCACACTCTTGCTAGATTTCTGCTCCCTACTATGAAGAATTCTTCTGAAAATCTGTCCTGTTTTTCGCATACCTGGAGAGGAGAGATGCACTAATGAGGGCAACAGCAGTCCACTTGTGAAACTAAGAAATATAGGGGTTTTCCCCTTGTTCTGATCCTCTTGGGGCTTGGGTAGACCAGGCAGGGCTCTGGTTGGCCATTCACTCCACCCAACAGCCTCAAGCAACCTTGTGCTTTTAGCTCATCATGCTTCCAAATGCTCTCGTGTTTAATATATGCAATGATGTTAAAAGACTGGGGAGCAGAGCCACAGGAGAGGGGAGGGAGGCTCTTCCACCTGCTCCAGTCCACGTGAGGAGCCCTCTTAAGCATGGGTTCCTGCAGGAAGAGGTGATGGTATCCTATCATGCCGCAGAATGCAGAGCTGCCCCAAGCTGAGCCACGCTTGGTGTCGCTGTCAGAACAGCACATGGCAAGTGAGAGCCCATCAGGGTCCCAGAAGTTTGGGGGAGGATGAATGTGAAAACCAGGTAGAACTTTCCACCTAGAGAATGTTGAAGGCCCTCAGGGACAGAAGAGAGAGATGGCCTAAGGAGAAGGAGGAGGAGGAGCAGGTGGGTGAGGAGCTGCAGTATACGAGAGCAAAGATTCTGGCAAACAAAGTTGAAGTTTAGGTTTGGCCTGAAATTTTATTTTTGGCAATAAATTACAGTTACCAGAATCAGGCCAATCAGACCATTCTTATCATTGAAAATGCCTGAACATTTATGGATTTTTTTTTTTTTCCACCACATCTCAGGGAAAGGGAAATTGACAACACATGGTTGAAAGCCATGACTGGAGAAAGTATTTCCACCTCAAGGATTTCACACAGTTCAAAATGTGATGCGTTTGTAACATGTAACACATTTTCCACCTCTACAAATCAGCACTCCTTTTGGATTATGTATGTGTTATGTCCTTTATTGCAAACCCTATGTCTCATTTATTCAACAGGTACTTATTGATGTCCTACTGTGTGCAAGTTAGGTTGTATTTGAAATGGAAAAGTAAGCAGTGAGAACCATTTACTCAGGAAAGTAGAGAGGGCTCAGGAAATAAAAGGAGACTATACAGGAAAACTTTAAATATAAAAAAGGGATTAATAAAAGCAAAAGCAGAGATACAACAGAAAGCTTACTAGAGTGTGTACTCATATGAAACTGCTCTTTGAAGAACTGACTTGATAGGAAATAAATGTATTTGAACATTTTCCCATTATTGTTGGCAAAGCATACATCTTTGAATTTAAGGTACCAGGCACCAGTTTTTAAAAGGAGTGATAAGAAATTTTAAAGTATAGAAAGGAGAGAAATTTAAATTCTTCCCAACATCTGTGAAAAGATTAGAGGAGTAACATTATTTTACATGGCAAAAAAGATAATTGAATGAACATTGAAAATTTATACATTTATATTTAACAAAATACTCTAATATTAAATAATCTTGAAATAAACTTTATATTAGTTAGTAAATAACCAAAAGCCAAAGATAACCAGTTGATATCACTAATTCTATATAAGATTCTAGTTTTTTTTTTTTTTTTAATATGTGAAGAGAGACTGTCAGTCTTTCCAGAGCATTCATGACTCCACTTAGTATAAATGATGTTTTTGGCACTAGATACAATGGATGTGGAAACTTGGATAACCTTGGTCTATCCACTGGGTGTGAGATTTAAAATAAAAAGAGACTGAGAGTGAGTAGGGGACCTTATGCAGTGAGGAGGGGACTGAGTAAGGAAAACAGTGGAAAGAAAACTGCAGAGGTCAGAGTCCAGGGGAGTAATAACAGTGTGTGTTTATACTCAGTCTCTTGGAGAGCTTGATGCTGACAGGGTCTGTGGGACACCCTGTGAGGAAGGTGGCAATGGCTTTATAGCAAATTGACCTTTCATGGTGAGTGATCATAAACCAAAAGGAAAAAGAAGCTCCTTAATGTTCTTTGAGTCTTAAGTAGCCTAAGAATTTAAATATAAGTGTTGTATAGAGGGAGAAACCATTACTACCAAAATAAAGCTAGAGGTTTACAATCTTACCATGAATTGTCAAAGAATATATCAGATTGTGGTGGTTAATTAATATTGATATAGCAACTTTTTTTGTGTACAATCTAATAGCATCACAGTATAATTACGAAAGAGTTTTGATGCTTTTAAAGTATTGATTTCAGCCATGCTCCATCAAATCTCCTCCTCTATTATTGATACCTTGTCCAGATTCCATAACTTTAGGCTTGCCTTTGACCATTAAAATTTACTCCAAACCAGTTTAAAACCTTAATCTTATTTCTTTTTTTTTTTTATAGACTGCATTTTGATTCATTGTACACAAATGGGGTACAACTTTTCGTAGCTATGGTTGTACACAGTGTAGATTCACACCATTCGTGTAATCATACATGTACATAGGATAATGATGTCTGTCTCATTCCACCATCTTTCATACCCCCACGCCCTCCCCCCTCTCATTTCCATCTACGTAATCTAAAGTTCTTCCATTCTTCTCTTATTCCCCACCTCCCTACCCCCATTCTGTATCATCATCCACTTATCAGGGAAAACATTCAGTCTTTGTTTTTTGGGGATTGGCTTATTTCACTTAGCATGATATTCTCCAATTCCATCCATTTGTCTGCAAATGCCATAATATTATTCTTCTTTATGGCTGAACAATATTCATTCTTATTTCTGATTCAAAGCATTCCCCCCAGCCCCACCCCCAGCCCCACTGGGAATGTGGAATGAGGAGTGAGGCATGATCTGCTTTTAACACACCACTTTAGCTCCTACTCCCCTCTATCCAGGCTGCAGTGTCAAAGACAAAGAGAAGATATGGAGAGAAAAAGTCAAGTGTCTCTTTGCTTAACTGGGAAAGACCATGTCCTCCCTGGAAAAAAGTTGTCACTGCTTCTTTGGCTGACTATGATCACTGACATGCTCTATGACAACCCTCAGTGACATCTGTCTGATGGGTGCTGTGGTGTGGTCTTCCCCACTGGCTCCTGACATAGGAGTCCTGTCCCCAAATTTGCCTCCTCCTCTCCTATAAATTTCTTCAACCTATGGTACAACCCACTACCAAGTGCTTCTGGAGAACCCTCTCCTCTTGTGTGTGAGAGGGGGGGGATGCTGAAAGAAAGTTCCCAGCCGGCTCCCTTCTACAAAGTCTGCTCAGTCCACAAACATGTCCTTGCCATAACCCATGGTGAGAGTCTGGACTGCTTCACAGCCTCCCCAGTCTCTGTCATGCCATCTTTCCAGTTCTTTTTATTTCTGGCCAAAGTAGACTCAAAAAGAAGTGTTGTTACAAAACCAGCTATCA
Source organism: Sciurus vulgaris (assembly GCF_902686455.1). Taxonomy (NCBI): domain Eukaryota; kingdom Metazoa; phylum Chordata; class Mammalia; order Rodentia; family Sciuridae; genus Sciurus; species Sciurus vulgaris. The sequence continues at coordinate 52,797,862 of NC_136466.1, forward strand.
AAGCCCAGGCAAATAGGAATAGATAAGCAGAATTCTACTCTCCCCGCATTACAGGCATCTCTGAATTTATGAACAATTCCTTTGGAACCCAACCACCGCAAACATTGCACATCTCAGGAAGGAAACAGCTCTGTGGACGGTAGCAACCTTCTCCCCTTCCCAGACCGCTCCCTCTTAGGCTGCAGTGGGGTTGGGGAGTAGCAGCAGGGGTGCAGCTCCACCTCTGCAGGCTCTGAAGGGAGAGGGCTGACACCAACCTGAATGGGCTCCAGTGACTCTCTTCTCTAGGTGCTGCTATCACCACCCCCAATCCCATGGGCTCTGATAACTGGCTCTGGAATAATAAAAGTCCTTTCTTGATCCTGTTACAGTCATTAAAAAATGTTTAGAGGGAGGGCCTGATACAATCCATGTTTCTGCATTTCCTGACAGACCCTGGTGGAGTATGGAGCAAACGTCACCATGCAGAATCACGCTGGGGAAAAGCCCTCCCAGAGCGCCGAGCGGCAAGGGCACACCCTGTGCTCCCGGTACCTGGTGGTGGTAGAGACCTGCATGTCACTGGCTTCACAGGTGGTAAAGTTAACCAAGCAGCTAAAGGAGTAAGTGGCCTGGTGGTTCGGTGAGAACAGTCTGACTTTCCATTGTTACACTTAAGTTTCGGCCAAGGGCTATGGTGAACTCCCTTCATTCCTGTTGTAAAGGGAATTCCCAACATTCTCCTCATCTTCTTGTCTTCCTCCATCCTAAGTACTCGTGTTCAGTGCTCATGCTGAACATACATACCATCTCTGCAGCGGCAAAATGATCTTTAAACCACAAAGTGCAGAGCAAGCTTCCTAAGCAGAGAATATAAGCCACAGTAGATCAAGAGAGAGAGACTCCGTGTTCACATCTCAGAGCCAGATTATGTAGCAGGACGTTGAAGGCAAACACATGTATCATTTTCAACCTTCTGTCCTTAATATTCCAGGAGATCATCAAGATCATGAAAGAGAGAGAGAGAAAAAAAAAAAGGTTAGAGATGAATATATATAAATTATATATATACATATATAATTATGGTTAAGTAACTTGTAACCATCACCAACAAACTTACTGTAAAAAATAAGCAAATGGTTAATGAATCCTAGGAGTAGAAAAGTTTTTACTCTATGGCTAAAGTCAGTTCTTTCCTTGATGTTATTTAAATGGGTACACATTACATATCTAGGTGTCAGGGAAGCATTGTCACATGATGTGCTTGAAGAAAAGGGGGGCCAGATGAACATCCATCAGGTGGATCTCAAGCTGAAGGATTAAGGAGCTCAGGCCACCTGAGAGGACCAAGGTCAGGCCTTGGAAAGCTCACCAATAAATCACAGTTGCCATATGGAGGAGGGTTCCATGGAAATTGGAATCAGTATTCAAAGTAATGTTGACAGATTAGGAGGAGAATCTAAAACATCAAACTTTAGAAAATATGCCTTACTTCGATATATATACATATACTTTCATATATATATATGGAGAGAGGGAAAGAAATGTATGTGGGTGTGTATATATATATAGTGTTTGTGCATGTGCCCTGGATATACCTCATTTGTAAAAGAGGGCTAGGGCAGGTGAGAGGCTTTAATTGGCTGTAAGTCTAAATCATGTAACAAAGCCTTGGACCTTTTGGTCTGATCTCTCTACTGCCACTTTCTTGCCCTAAAGATACTAGTCTCTATACTCCTCCCCCTGCCAGTACCTAAAATAATCTCTTTAATAAGTTTAGACTTTTCCTAGGAAATAAAATAAAATTTAAAACTTAAAATATAAAGTGTTACCTCCAAGCATGCTCTGTCCAGTGAACCAAACTTCCCAGGACATTAGCTGAGTAGGCTTAAAGTTCTCAATATAATTGCAGACAAAATGAACACAAATTAATGAACAATTCAGTAAGTTATTTTCCACGGAAAATTTTCTGAGGATGCAAAATACAGTGAACATACCTGTATCTTTATGTACCTATATAGGTATTCCTAAAAATAAGTTCCTAGGAAGGGAATGCTAGAACAAAAAGCATACATCTTGAGAATGTAGACATATTGTCCAGTGTTTTCCAAAATGCTTTGTCAGTATCCATTTCTGTCAGCATGTGGATATATCCATAAAGAGGAACTATAAAATGGTCCAATGGAATATTTTTTCTAAAATGGAGAAAAGATTTGAAAACATTTTCCTCAAGCTTCAGCCTGTGGAATCTGACAAGCTTTCATGAGCTATATGGCTGATTATTGAACGTCTCCAATTTAGCGGCCTGGCTGCTCTCTCTGTTGGTGATCCGGGGTTAAAACACACCTATGCACTAAGAGACAGCAGTCCTCCAGTTATCTCCAGTTAGGCCAGTGACAATATGAGAAGTTACCTTGTTGACCCTAATCCTTCACTTCCTGAGTACTCAGTAAGTTGGCAGAACTATAAATGAACAGAGAAATCCAGTTGATTTAGTGACAGTATATTGTGCCCTCAGGCAGTGGGGTACCTGTAACAGAAAGGGGCAGGTACAGAAATGTTTTCTGAGAATGCAAAATACTAGTCTTCCCAATTCATAACTCTGAGGAAAGAGAATTGATGCTTCTTCCTACTATGATACCTTCACTAACTCTGTATAGTTAAGAAACATAGTTACTCTTTGGGATGACAATCTTCGGCTCTAGTGAAGTCACAAGACAAGTTGACATACTTTGGATAGAATTCTGCCCCAACCAAAAATGTATGTTGAAATCCAGACCCCTAGTACCTCAGAATGTGACCTTATTTGGAGGTAGACAGGGTCTTCCCAAAAGTAATCAAGATATAATGAGGTCATTTGAGTGGGCCCTAATCCAAGATGACGGGTATCCTCATGAAAGGGGAGAATGTAGACAGGGGGACATACATACATGAAGACAGCAATCACGGTGATGCATCTACAAACCAAGGTACACCAAAGTTTTTTAGCAAACTCCCCAAAACTGGGAAAGAGTCATGGACCAGACTGTCACAGTCTCAGAAGGAACCAACCTGGCCAATACCTTCATCATGGACTTCTTAGGCCTCCTGAAATAGGAGACAATAAATTTTTGTGTAAGTAACCTGGTTTGTGGTACTTTGTTACAACAGCCCTAGCAAACTCACAGTGGGAATATGTTTTCTATCATTAAAGTTGACCAGTCCTTTCTGAGGTCTTCTTTAGAATCTTTCTTCCTATTCATAGCAGAGATTCCAGCCAGCAGTCAACCCAATCGCCCCCCAATAGTTTTTTTTTTTTTTTTTTACTGTGTCATAATTCATTTAGGAAACATAATAAATCCTTTAAATAGAATATAATTTTTCTGCCAAGCATGGTGGCACATGCCTATAATCCCAGAGGCTCATGAGGCTGAGATAGAAGGTTCGCAAGTTCAAAGCCAGCCTCAGCAACTGTCCTATGCAACTTAGTGAGACCCTGTCTCAAAATAAAAAAACTAAAAAAGGGTTGGGGGTGTGACTCTGTGGTTAAGCACCCCTGCTAAGAAAAAGAGACAAACAAACAAAAAACAAAAACAAAAACAAAATATATATAATCTTTATCTGGTTTATCCAATTTCACTATTTTTTTCTCAAAAACTTGACATGCATTACCAACTAGCAAAAGTAGGAATACTAGAAAGTTCTAATGTATTTTTAGTTAAACCAGGGTTGATAAACTATAGACTGGCCCAAATCCAGCCTACCACCTGTTTTCATAAAAAAGGTTTTATTGGCACACAGCCAACACACATTCACATGGGTATTGTGGAAGGATGACAGCATGCTGCAAGGTAGGGTTGAAGAGTTGTGACAGAGCTGCATAGCTCACAAACCTAAAATGTTTACTCTTTGGCCCTTTAAGAAAGTTTGCTAAAAAAGAAAGTTTGCTAGAGTCTGTTTTAGGCAACTAAGTTTTCAATGGGTGAGTCTGGCAGAATGAGTGAGATAAAATGAGCTCACAGGCTTAAGGAGGAAATGTTAGGAATACAACTGACTGCTTCTCGGGTTTATGTGAAGTAATTTCAGAATCTGATTTCACAGAACTAGATTTAGGTGACACTGACTGTTGAGTATGTGCAGTGACGTCCTGCAAGGAGAGCACTGGACTTCTCCTGGTGTCAAAGGTGTGGTCATTGTTTTAGCACTTGTAACTCATTTATTCAGTTCTATGCCCTGGCTCATGAGATCTATTACCATCTTTTATGCTAATTTTATTCATTTTCTATTGCTGTTAACAAATTACCACAAAATTAGTGGTTTAAAATAGCACAAATTTATCTTACACTTCGTAGGTCAAGAGGCCAGTAGGTTTCTTTCCATACTAAGATCAAGGTGTTGGTGGACTGTGTTCCTTTCTGAAGACTCTAGAATAAGTCCTGTCCTGCTTTTCCAGGCCATTGACAGAATTGGTCAAACCTTCCTATTTGAACATCAGCTGATAAACAACTTATTTCCCTTTTGTCACATAAAGGTGACACAAGTCACATCTTCCAGGGATTAGACATGGGTGGACATCTCTGGGAATACCACTCTAGTACCACAGGGCTCAGTAAGCACTCCTTATCTCTATAAAGTAAAGCTCAGTTTGATTTTCTTTTTTCAACTTCTATAATAACGTGTGTTTTCTAAATGAAGTCTATACCCTATATCCTGCACCAAATATGTATATTAGGCAACCTTTTGTATGTCCATAGATATTCAAGCATATTATCATTTTAATAGCTGCCATTATAGAAGTAATTTTAATTTATATACTTAGTCTTACTGATGAGGCTTTTCAGTTTATTGCAACTTATTGAAAATCACTGAAAAAGCTCATAACAATGTATCAGAGAACATGTTTTGTTTGTCTTCTGTAGACAGACAGTGGAGCGAGTCACACTGCAGAACCAACTCCAGCAACTTCTAGAAGCCCAGAAATCAGAGGGCAAGTCACTCCCTTCCTCACCCAGGTAATACCGGGCACACTGGTATGAGGAGTTCTTAAATATCTTAAATGCTTGAGTAGCCTTCTGGACTTCCTTTTAAACTCTTCTTAAAAAAATGACAATAGAAAACATTTTATTCTTTTTTTTCATCATTTTTTATTTGTTCTAATTTGTTTTACATGACAGTAGAATACATTTATACATTTTGATAGATCATACATAAATGGAGTGTAATTTCTCATTTTTCTGATTCTATATATATTGTTCTTATAAATGGGAATAAAAATAAGATATCATAGTGAAAAAGTCAATGAACCTAGGGTCAGAAGACCTGGACTAATATCCTGCTCTGCTATTTGTTCTACAACTATAATCAGGTCATCTACTCTGTCCCTTTCATTTCTTGATCTATGAAATGGGAATAAGGACATTTAGTTTAGTAAAGTTTCGGGAAATGGAATTAATTGGGGAAAATTATGCAAAATTAATGTGTAAATAGTAAAACAGGCAAATTTAATAAACTTACAGTAAAAGGCTTGCTGTACTTTACCTACAGTTGCAACTATGGAGTATTTGCATATTGCTTTGAGAAGCCATTAAGCAATTATTCTTAACTCCATTCTTACTTATGTTTCAATTCTTAATGGTTATAAGGCCACACAGGGACTTGTGACTGAGTTACTTTACTTAACCCATTAAGAAGTCATGTCATATATCCTTCATTTTCTTTTCAGTTCACCCTCTTCACCAGCTTCCAGAAAGTCCCAGTGGAAATCTTCAGATGCTGAAGATGAGTCTACAGCCAAAAGCAAACCAGGAGTCCAAGAAGGGATTCAGGTTCTTGGAAACCTGTCAGCTTCCAACCGGGCTAGGGTCAAAGCAAAAGACGAAGATTCAGATAAAATCCTGCGCCAATTATTGGGAAAAGAAATCTCAGAGAATGTTTGTACCCAAGAAAAGCTGTCTTTGGAATTCCAGGATGCTCAGACATCCTCTAGAAACTTGAAAAAGATTCCTCTAGAGAAAAGGGAACTCAAGTTAGCCAGGCTGAGGCAGCTGATGCAGAGGTCACTGAGTGAATCTGACACGGACTCCAACAACTCTGAAGACCCCAAGAACACCCCTGTGCGAAAGCCTGACAGGCCCCGGCCACAGCCCATTGTGGAGAGTGTGGAGAGTATAGACAGCGCAGAAAGCTTACACCTGATGATAAAGAAACACTCCTTGGCATCAGGACGCAGGTTTCCTTTTAGTACCAAGGCCTCCAAATCCCTAGATGGCCATAGTCCATCTCCCACCTCAGAGAGCAGTGAACCAGACTTGGAACCCCAGTGTCCAGTCTCGGGGAACACTCCTCCAAGTCAGCCCTCTGGAGAGCCCACCCAGTGCAGCCCTGACAGTACTGCAGCCCAGAAGGTTGCCATGAGTCCCAAGAGCGCCCTCAAGTCTCCCTCTTCCAAACGCCGGACATCTCAGAACTCGAAACTCAGAGTTACCTTTGAGGAACCTGTGGTGCAGATGGAGCAAACTAACCTCGAACTAAATGGAGACAAAGACAAAGAGAGGGGCAGGACCCTCCAGCGGACATCCACGAGCAGCGAATCAGGGGAGCAACTGAAAAGGCCTTTTGGAACCTTTCGGTCCATCATGGAGACACTGAGTGGCAACCAGAACAATAACAACAACTATCAAGCAGCCAACCAGCTGAAGACCTCTACATTACCCTTGACCTCACTTGGAAAGAAGATGACAGATGCCAAGGGAAACCCGGCAAGCTCTACTAGCAAAGGAAAGAATAAGGCAGTGAGTGTTATTTGGAGAATATCCTTTTTGCCCTTAAATTGGTTCAGTTGTTGCTAATCCTACAGATTGCTGATCTGTAGCACCTTGATGGAATCCTCAGAAAAATCCTAAAGCCAAATTCATGTTTCTAATGAAACATATTATGTAAGAGTGCATGCCCCTTGCAGTACCTTTGGAAAATAAGAAAGAGAGAGACAGGTAAATAAATTTTAGGAGATTATATTTTGGTCTCTTGATTTTCCTCAAAGGCTTGACCTTAGGATGGTAGGGGTCCTAGATGGGGAGGCATTTCTATAAGATGAAACCCCCAGTTGATACAAAATCAGGTCCTTGGTTGGCATTGATTCTGCCTCAGGAAGAGCTTGTTCTCTTCCTGTGACTGGATAGTTTATTCTCAAGCCCGATTAAAAGGCACATAAATAGAAACTCTCTTTCTAACAGCTTTTAACTACTCAACTTTGGAATGACTTTGAAATGAATACACCATGGGGGCCTCCACATTGGCATTTTAAAACACAGGCCCCTAAGTGTTGATTGGAGGCTGCAGGAGTCTGGAGTGCTTGCCAGTACACAGGGGATGGTAGAGTGTGCCATAAACTACATCTGATAATTGCTTTTATTGGAAACCCATGCACGATAATTTGTGATTTGCATCCAGTGAATAAGAGATATGATCATCTTTTTAGGCAATGTTTTCTGCATGCTCTGTGTTTGCCACACCATCAAAATACAGCAGAGCAACCAAAATGCACAATTCTCTATGGAAAAGAATGACCCAGATCATCCACCTTCCATCTAGATAAACCACCCAGTGGGGTATCAGATCTTTATAACCTATTTTTGGCAATAATGGTGAAATCCTAATCACACAAAAGTTTAAGTCCACATTCTTTCTGTGCTACCAAATCAATTGATTAACAATTTTTTTATTATATACCAATTTGTTCTGTAATGTGTCCTTATTAAAATGAATTTTAGCATGTGTTTGTCCCATTTAGAAAAGGCACACTCATGCCCAAGACACCAGACCTCTTGGATTAAAAGTGTCAAAACTTAAATTGCTCAAATAGAACTTTTCCAAGTAACTTTATGGATTCTCTAAAGCAGTAGAAAATGGAGAATCCTCTGAATAGTTTCCTTACTCTCTAAAGTGTGTCCTCAGCTGGTGTCCTCTGCTCTGTCTCCAGCATGCTTCCTGTTTATTGGGTCTTGTGCATGTGCCCAGCTTGTTGCATGTATTCAGATGATTTTAATTGCACCTCTCTAGGAGATGTATGGCAGCTGCATCCATCTTTCCTCTAACACGCTGATCGAAGAGCATCTGCATAGCTATGCACGGTAGGTGGTGCCTGGAGATGCATTGTGCAGCATTGCCCTGGCTTTGCTTTGAAGTGCATGAGCTTTGAAATCACGGGCCTGTAGAACCTTTCAGTGGGGGATGACACCAAGGAAGAAGAAAGTTGCAACTCCTCCCCCAAAATAAAAGCAGGCACAGATGATAACTAGGACTTAGGTAGCTAGTATCCATTGGAAGGGCTCTGTTCCAGGATCAGTCAGAAGAATCTACTCATTTCACAAACTTGCAGTGTTTCTTAGTTGACTTTGGCTTCTAGTCTTTATTTTAAGGGAGTCAAGTACCAAGTAAGTATTGAAATTAAATTCCGTGTCATGGGTAGAAGGAGTCAGCCTCAGATCAGAATCAGAACTTTGAAACAGAGCTAGAGTTTTATTTCAGGGCTGACTGTAGATAGAAAGCTCCTTTTGTCACCATTGTCCTGATCTTGGGAAAAGCAAAGCCTTGCCATGCTGAAACTTCTCAAGCTTAGCATTAGAACCCAATCCCTGTCCAGAAGCCCACCAATAAAAGAATTTCTCAAAATTACTTTCCAACTCAAAATACGTGGACTCTGTTCATAAAAGAGTGAAGATCAGGTGACTAGGGTACCTCCTTGGGCAGAGTCCTTCTGCAGCATGGGGTTCATCCCCACACTGGAATTCATCCCCAATTTCCTGACCAGGAGGAGAATGGGAGGAGTAAAAAGTGAGCAGCCCAAGGGGAGCTGATGTGCTCAGCGTCTCTTGACTGGTTTATTTGAGTAAAGCTAAATCTGTTTAAACTCATTTTAAAACTAATTTTAAAAGGAGACTATTGCTTTTAAATCATGTAAAAAATTGAAAAATCATGATTGCCATTCAACACTCTTTTAAACTTATCCCAAGAATGTGTGGGGTGTGTGTGTGTGTGTGTGTGTGCGTGTGTGTGTGTGTGTGTGTGTAAGAGAGAGAGAGAGAGAGAGAGAGAGAGAGAGAGAAATAGAAATAGGAGAGGGAGAATGTATTTTTCATGTGGATTTCAGTTCAGTATACGAAGGTGCAAGAAAGTCACTCTCCTTTTTTCCATCTCTAAATCAGCTTTAATCTGCTCTAGGTCTGTACTCAGGCTGAAGGGAAATTAAATCTCAGTCATGCTAGGGGATGCCCTAGGGGTCTCATGAATTAGTACACTGAAGGAAGAGCCTTGGAGGTTCAGTGTTTACTGGTCACCAGTGATCTGCTTGGGTACGGCTCACATGTGGCTGAAAGGCAGGTGCCCTGGACTGCTTCCAACCATCCTGGGGCAGAGAATCTTGGCCAGTGCTGAGTCAAAGGCCTGAGGTACAACAGGGAAGAGGAAGAAATACTCCCCTCTCAGACACAGGTGGTAACCCACTTATGTTTCTCTCAACACAGTGTCCCCACTTTAATACCCTTCTCTGCCCTCACCTTGGGTTGAATGTGTCTTCTGGTGCCTGGGAAATTCTCTTGTCCTTAATCAGAAGTCACTGGCAATACTCCCAAGCAAGGAAGCACACTTGGCAAACTCCCTGGGAGCAGGAAGGAAAACGAACACCTCCCATTCCTACAGCACTGGGAACAAGACTATTAGTATCACAATAGATTCTCCTGCCAGAAATATTTCATCCTGTCTTCTTACAAGCAAAGGAACAAAGCTGAGCAATTTGCTCTAATAGGATTACAAAAGTCGGAGCACAAAATGAGGTTATGGGGCTACTCAGACATCTGACACTAGATTAGCACTTTCCCACTGGGCTTAAGGAACTGACCCTCCAACAGCTCAGTTCTGAACACTCTAGATTCTCTGACTTTATGTATTAGCAAAGTTTGGTTTCAGCACTAACCACTTAGAAACCCACAAGTAAAAATAATGTATTAAATAAGCATCCTGATCCCTTCTCCTCACTGCCCTATAAATTAACTTATATTTTATCATAGTTTTAATTCAGCATGTGTTTCCATGAAAAGTAGACACTAGTTTTTTTCATATTGGGGAGAAAAGGTTTCACTGATTCACTTATAATCACACACAGGTGGAGACAACTGGCCTGGTTCATGTCTTAGATAAATCAAGGATGGATCTCTCTATTTTAAATAAAGACTCCTTGGAGAAATTAAAACTAGAGTAAAATGCTGGCATGAAAAATATCTAATTGACTCGAGTGCCTGCCTTGTTTCACCTGTGGGACCCAACTGCAAGAATGAAAGGAGCCCAAGTATTTATCTATCAACAGCTTCAAAGCTTGGCCCAAGAATTTACTGGAAGACCAGATGGCTCCTCTCAGGTCACAGGAATTGCCCAGGTGGGAATTGGTGCCAAAAGTCACTGTCATCAATAGAGTCCTGGGGAAAAGAGTGGGACAATGGACCTCAATTCCAGAGATACACAAAATCTAATTTTAGTTCCTAAGACATTTTTATTTTTTCTGGTAAAGGAAAAACAGGAGCAATAAATAGAACATTTTAAAGAATGTCAGCTCTGTAAGGGGTTTCTGTTTGCTATTTATTTTTCTAAATTGGTCACAGTTTGATAGCAAAGAAGCTAAATTTCTTTCCAATGCCCTTTAAAATTAGATTCAACCTTATTACTTTGAACAGCTTTCCCAGTGTGTTTCAACTGCAGAGGATGACTTGGTTTATAACTAGCAGATTTATCTTTACTTTTTCTTATGAAGGATAGGTTGGTTTTGAGTTATTACAACTCATATGGAATTTTTGCAATTACTGGTCTCGAAATGCCAGTGAAACATTTTTTCCCCCAGTTTAAGTCTGTCTGAGATCCCTAACACATGAAGTGTGTGTTGATTCCAGTTACCAATAGGCAGAAGGTGGTAATCTCTGGCCACAGCCAGTAACACTTTCTCTGACCATGGTGGCACTGCTGCCTGAGGGGTTAGCATCAGGAAACCCTGATCCTAGCTCCAGCATTAGGAGAGACTTTTTAAAAAGACATTAAGCAATAAACACCATTAGTGTGGATTTTACTGCCAAGGAATTAGTCACACTGGGAATTATATATGCAGAGCCAAGAGTTTACATCAAATATTTTGCACAGATTAAAAGGTTGTTCAAAAGCCACTTCAGAGAGTGATCTGTTTAGCCCATGGTGATGTGACATCTGCTATGACAGTGGTCATCTGCTGCACCCCAGAGAGGGTGCAGAGAAGAACCTACCATGGAAATCAAAATCATCCCACCAGGACACATTCTTTCAGCATGCTAGTTCTGGTTTAATGGTAGTCAGAAAACCTAAGAAGGAACAACTCCTTTCTCCATTTCCACCCTCCCTTTCTCACTCCCCAAAGGTCCAGTCGTGAATCAAAAAACACCAAAGGGGAGAGATGTTCATGTCATATTCATACTACATGTCTGCCACCACTAGGGGCATCTTTGTACTTTAAAAGAGCAACAGAGTCTGTCTACTGCTTTAAGAGGCTGTCCTTTAAGTCTAGAGTTTTAAAGAAGCCATTGGTGGAGGTTTAAGAAAACCAAATAGAGACTCTACCTGGACACCTTCCAGTGCCTTCCCCAAACATCCCTGCCCCAGCCAGTCATTGGGCTTTTCCTTGCTACACTGAGATCAGCACAGATGTATAACTTTCCTGGATGCCACATCCCTGTTGCCTGGCCATTCATTTCATCACCATCTTGAGCACTAAGCCACACATTTTGCTATGCCAGAGTGAGGCATGGCCTCTGAACTCTCAAGAGAGAATCAAAGTAGGACACATTTAAAGCAGTGTAAGCTGTGTTAAAAGTGAAAGAGCTTCATGAAAGCAGCACTCTTTGAGAGCTCAGTTGTACCTCCCTTGCTTCTCCCAGTGTCTAGGTTGGTGTCCAGCACATGGGAAGGACTTCATAAATATTTGCAGAGAAGCAGAGCTAGGGAAAGGAAAAGGAAGCAAGAAAAAGGAAAGAGAAATAAGAGGAAAAATACCCGAGTCTATCTCACAGAAGAAAATATGCTCTGTGTCAATATTTTTGGGTCACAAGTCCTTCCTACAGTGAGTTTTAGTTTGGGTACTTCAAGTACAAGTCTTCAAACTTTAAACTGGAATCCCATTTTTTTTAGTAGGTGGAGTGAATGTACAGTTGTACTCTCAGTAAAGTTTTAAGGGAGCTATCAAAAATACCATTCTTTGTTATCAGTAGAGATGAGTTGCATGCTGTGTAGACCATTTCGAGCTGATCGCCGTGGTCACCATGGGCTATGGAAATATGGAATCGGTGCCTAGATGAATCAGCCACATTAGATTACTTACAAAACTGTTATTTAAATGTAAGCCTTTTCTCCTTTCCAATTTTGGTCACTCAGTATGTGATTTCATATCCAAAAATGAAATCAAGGAGCAGCAAATTATCTGAATGATTTGTGCCAGAATTACCCAAACACTTTTTGTTCCTTTGAATACTGGTGATTCAGGACTAGGTAATTGAAGGGTTTGGGGAGAAATGAATTATTATGATATTATTCATATAAATGCCTCAGGATAGCATTTTACTTGGTTTAGATTCAATTCTAATCATGCTGGGTTTTATCCTGAAGAAAGTATTTTGGGGGGGTTTTGAACACAGCACCCCCTGTTTTAAAGCAGAAGTGTTCCATCAAAGTCTAAATGAACTTTATTATCTTTAGGCTACAACCTAAGCCTTCTTTTTAAAACCTTTTTATTTTAGTCAAGATGATATAAATACATATAATGATAATAATAGCATCACAACAAAACCTGACTGTTTTGTGCCCAACTCTGTTCCCTATTCCTATTCCTCTGAATCAACCACTTTTCCTTCAGATATCTTCTCTAGTATTATTTCTAAAGCATCCTCATATGAATTTGCAATTTCAGATATGATCCCTATTATCTACTGGCATCCTACCATAGAAAGTAAAAAAATGATAGCACTTAAAATATCCCAGAGAAGGGCTGGGAATAGACCTCAATGGCAGAGTGCTCGCTTAACTTGGGTGAGGCCCTGAGTTCATTCCCCAGTATTGCAAAAATAAGAAAAAGTAAAATATCCCAGAGAATATTCTAGATGGTTTACATACATATCCTGTTTTAATCTTTACAGTGACCCTATGTGGCAGCTACTATTATAATCAAAATTTTACATATTAGATACAGGCATAGATGCTGATGTATCTTGCTCAATATTACACAGTAACAGTGGTTATAAATTGTAGAACTAGGGTTTGAATTTAACCAAACTGGCTCCAAAGTCCATATTCTTAACAATGAACCAAATTTGTCTTAGCATCCAACTCTCTTCACCCTCACACACATTCACTTCCTCTCCCCCCACTTCAATAGGGTTATATAAAGGGGTTAAATCAGTATTCAGCATTTACCATTATTATGGCTACATAAGTATTAATCACAAAACATCCATGTGATATACTTTATTACATATTATATATTCTTTCTCATATAATTTTATGATTTCCCTGGAAATAATTTTGATCCCTTAGTTTATGATTCGTTTCTAAACACTTTGCTTGAGACAAAAACCGTCTTTCTTTGCTTTCAGAAAGCTCAGGTGTGTCTGTTCGTGGATCCCTCCTCTCGGTTCCTGCCGAGTCTGCAGCTGCATTCTGGCACTGCCACACGGCTGTCATCCTGGAACCTCCTGTCTGTGTCATCTAGGAATTCCTTTTGCTTCTGCTTCTCTCCTGTGTAGACCCTATTTGCTGCACTTTTCCTTTTTTGGAGGGTAGAGGTTATTCTTGTGGTTTAGTAAACATACTTTCCCATCTAAAGAAGATGAATAAATGCTAAATTTTTTTTAGAACTTGCATATTTGAAAATATCTCAATTTACTAGATTAGGAGTGTTTGGCTGGGTATAGAATATTATATAATTACATATGCATTATTTTCTCTCAGATTTTTGAACACATTGTTTCATTTTCCTTTGCTTCCAGTGTGTTGAGAAGTTCTAGTCCCCTCTGATCATTGATCTCTTGGAAGTTTTTGTGATTTTCTCTTTATCCTCACCATTTTGATTTCTTCTTGCTTAGCTATGCTGTGGGCCTGTTTTTATTCCTGGGCTATGGGTATGCAGCAGGCTTTTTCAATCTGAAACCCTATGTGCTTGGACTCTGGGAAATGTCTTCTCTAATTTCTTTGAAAAGTTTCTCTTCTCCAATTTTTCTGTTCTTTCTTTCCAGAAATTCTAGTATTCTAATGTTGGATGTACTAGATTGATCCTCATATTTTCTATTCTATCTTTTTCCATACTTTTGCTTTTTTTACTTCTAATTTCTAGGACATTTACTGAAATTTTCTTTCCAATCTTATTATTGATTTTTTTAAACATCTTCAGTGATTGTCTTAAATTCCACTAACACTTTGTTTTCTCTTGGTTCCTTTTTTACAGCATTATATGCACAAACCTTATTTACATTCTTATAAACAATTACAAATGTATGTTCTGCCTTATTTTTTACAATAAAGGTAGCTTACTCTGCACAGTTTTGCTTCTTAACTTTTTTCGGATAATGAGTTGGAGGTCTCTATGGATATGAGAGAGAACATTTCATCCTTTTACATAATTACTGTCGTCGTCAGCTGCATGTTATGTTCCTAATTCCTGAAGCTTGAAGTGTAAATCAGTTTGTTGGGTTCTCTGACTACAAGCCTAGGTTTCTGCTTTTTCTTTGTTATTTCCAAGTATCTATTCACCTTTTCATTTGTGAAAGATAGGTATTTTGTCTTTTATCTTCTTTTCTCTCATTTGCCTTATTCATACAGGCTTATGCCTTTTTAAACTTTACTTACTTTCATTTAAGTGTTTGCAAGAAAGGTAATAAATGGGTGCATTTAATCTATCATGCTTCATTAGAAGTCCCTGGCACATCTTTTGAACAATCAAGCTTTTTGTTTTTATTTACCTTTTCCTTTTTGTCCACTGATAACTCTCTGAAGATTTATTCAGAGGAATAAGTAGAAATAACAATTATAACTTTCAGATGGTAATGATCAAATGCTTACTAGAACATTGCAAATAAGTTAAATGGTCTTCATGAATTTATTAGTCTGTTTTACATTACTATAACAAAATATCTGAAGCTTGGGAACTTTATAAAGAAAACAGGCTTATTTTTGTCTCATGTTTTTGGGCATCCAAGGTTGAGAGGTCACATCTAGTGATGACTTTCTTGCTAGTAAAGTCCCAAGGTGGTGTAGGGAATCACATTGTAAAAGATGGGGAACACATGTGGATAAACTCTGGTTCCCCTCTTCTTATAAAACCACTGGCACTGAATCATGTGGGCTCTACTTTAATGACCTTATTTAATCTTTTTTTTTGGGGGGGGGGTGTTATGCCATTTATTTTTTGTTCTTTTTTAAATTTTTATATAATGGAGTATAATTTTTTATTCTTCTGGTTATACATGATGTAGAATTCCATGGATCATATAGTTATATATGTACACAGGGTAATAAAATATCATATTCATTCCCCTATCCCTCCTATTCCTATACCCCTCCCCTTCCTTCAATCCCCTCTACCTAAATCTAAAGTAACTCTATTCTTTCCTAGTCCTCCCCATTGTAAATTAGCATCCACGTATGAGAGAAAACGTTTGGCTTTTTGTTTTTTGGAATTGACTTATTTCACTTAGCATGATATCCTCCAGCTCCATTCATTTACTGGCAAATGCCATAATTTTATTCTTCTTTAAGGATGAGTAATATTGCATATTATTACATATATATATATTATCAATTTTATTTCTTCTGTGAAGTGTCTGTTCAGTTCCTTAACCCATTTATTGATTGGGTTATTTGTGGTTTTGGTTGTTAAGTATTTTGAGTTCTTTATAGATCCTAGAGATTAATGCAATACTTGAGTTGCATGTGGTAAAGATTTTCTCACATTCTGTAGGCTTTCTTTTCACATTTTTGGTTGTTTCCTTTGTTGAGAAGAAGTTTTTAGTTTGAATCCGTTCCGTTTATTGATTCTTGATTTTAATTCTTGTGCTCTGGGAGTCTTATTAAGGAAGTCACATCCTAAGCTGACATGGTGAAGATTTGGGCCTATTTCTGTTAGGTACAGGGTGTCTGGTCTAGTACCTAAGTCTTTGATCCACTTAGTTAAGTTTTGTGCCAGGTGAGAGATAGGGGTTTAATTTCATTTTGTTACATGTGAATTTCCAATTTTCCCAGCACCACTTTTTGAATAGGCTACCTTATCGAAACTTAATGATCTCCCAGAGGCCCCACCTCTAAGTATCATAGTTGAATTGTTTCCACCCGCTTGATAACTCACAACTTGGATTAAATTTCAACACATGAACTTACATACTATATCCAAGCCATAGTAGTAAGCAAGCATGATCTTGAGGTCAGAAAACCATAACTGGGGTTCTCCTGCATCCAAGCATGTCCTCCTGTCAGTGAGAACCATTACCAGAGACAGTTTGGTCTTCTCTTTTGTAACACCAAGGAATTTAGTAGTGTGTAGGCTTTCCCACCATCAGGAGGTAGCTCCTCTCTGGAAGCTTTTTAACTCAGAATGGGAACACACCAAATGAAAATGAATGAATCTTTACAGAGGATAATTCATTTAAAGACCAAAGCTGTTCCAGGCCTTGAGTTTGTTCTTTTTTTCTACATACTTGGGAGGTATCATGTATGGAGGAAGAAACAGCCTTATAGATCTCCATTTGCCTCCTTTTCCCATAGAGTTACCTACTTGTGGTCTTTCAACATTCTAATCAGTAACCACTTATACAAGTAAAAAGCATTCTTCAAACTTACTGGAAAATAAAATGTGTCACCATGATCTCATGTTAATCAAGTATGAAAATCTCTTGCCTGCATTCAGCTATCAGTACTAAACATCCTACCTGCTTGATCTGATAAAATCCTCTTGACTGTAGGATGCCTGGATTTCAATCAGTGTGAGAAATTATTTCTGGTGCCAAATGCAAATGTGTTCAGTAAGTGTGTGTTGTTGCATGACTCTTGCTTTTATTATTGAAAGAGAGGTATATATGAAAAGAGAATAATTTGCCTTTTGGAATGAAGTGTTCTTCAGTGTGATCTCTGTGTGGATAATCTCCCTTTTCAGTGACTGTTCAGTGGCATTGTCTTGTAACTTGACCATAGTTTATCTAATTTTGGCCTGTGGTTTCTCTTCTACTTAGGCATGATGAAATCAATAGAACAATGAAGAAATCCTACAGCATAAAGCACATTGCTGAGCCAGAGTCAAAAGAACTCTTTTTGTAAATCCCTTTTCTATGATCTCTCACTGATGCCCTTTGGACACCATTGGAAATTACTGGACTATCCTCTGTGGAAACAGAACCATGAGAACAATGCCTCACCAGCCGAAGAACAGAATATCAGGATGCCTTAAATTTATACTATTAAACTATATCAGATACATTTTTGAGCGATATCTGTATATATATCTTGTTTTTTTACAAGATGCTGTTTAAAAGCATGACTGGGCAAATGTATGTTTTTTAACATTGGATTGACACCTGCTCATAGGACATTCACCAAGCCACTGACACCATCTTGAATTTTCAACAGTTGCATGGGTATTTACTAATGTTGGTTGAACTTCCCTTTCCCCTCAATAAGGGCAGCTTTGGCTCTGTTCCTCAATGAGACCAGGTCAGTGGTATTGTTTTCTGTCACAAGTGTTTTTTTTCTGTCATTTCTACTTTTTGTATAAAGGAAATAAAAAACAATGTTAACAGCCACCTATAAGCTTGGGGCACCTACTTTCTAATAAATTTGTGATGTTCTGATTTCTAAGGGACTTTGAAAGTATTTTGATTGCTGATATTTGATTTCAAGAACAAACTGCCCAGTTTAACTGTTTTCCCATAGGGGTTAAATAAAACATTCTATATTTCATTAAGTACTAAAGGATCCGACAAGTAAAAGTAAAGTAAGCCAATCCTTCT
This sequence comes from Sciurus vulgaris, assembly GCF_902686455.1. Classification (NCBI taxonomy): domain Eukaryota; kingdom Metazoa; phylum Chordata; class Mammalia; order Rodentia; family Sciuridae; genus Sciurus; species Sciurus vulgaris. The sequence continues at coordinate 52,815,873 of NC_136466.1, forward strand.
GCTTTCTCAAACCTTAGCGTTGACATGAGAAAATACAAATGACAACCAAGGATTTAGTCCCTTCTTGAGTCAATTTTTTTTTTTTTTTTTTTTTTTTTTTTTTTTTTTTTTTTTTTTTTTGCCTCTAACACATTATAAGCCTTGTCTAATCCCTTTAGGAGACAGTGTGGAGCCCCCGTTCATAAGAGGCTTATTGTTGATGCAGCTCTTTCAATCCATGTAAGCAGTAAGTTCCAGAAGGTTTCATCTTATCATGTAAAAATATATTTCTGTTGAAACTTCTTTATTTTCAAAGCATTTTAGTTTGAAAGTAGAATGTATTCTTACCAGTCGGAGGGAGGACTGCTTGCTAGCAATGTCAGCTAGTCCCATGTGGACCATTCTGTACCCAGGTATGCAGAGCAGACTGAATCCAGAGGCAATCTTACAGATGTGGGTCAGCCTGGACTTGATGAGATGCAGTGAGGTATGAAAGGAGGTTTTAATATTTGAGTGCCTTTGATGTACCAGACACTATTATGTGGCAATGCCACAACTTGCATTTTTTAGATTAGAAAATTGAACCTAAGCAAGTTTAAGTCCTGTGTCCAGTGTAACAGTACCGGTAAATACCTGAGTTAGGCTTTGGTACAATTTTGTTTATGACCCCACTTCTTTATCCTGTCAGTCCTACACTGTGCTGTCCCATTAGTGCATCTACTGATACACAGGGAGCATGAGTTCCAGCATTGGCTCTACTTCCAGAAGACTCTTTGGTCTTGGACTGGGGACAGGGCCTCCTGAAGAAACCTGGAAAAGGACAAGATTGGCCTACATACACATCTAGGAGGTAGTTTCCTTCCAACTTATAGAGCAACACGTCTATGAATTTTAGCCAACTGGCTCTGTCCTTGTTTGGGCCTTGTGAACTGCTGTTATTAGAACCTGGTGCCATGTGTAGTTCAGCATTTCTCACACTGTCTTGTTCTCAAATGAGAGGCCCTGCCTCTGATTTTGGCCCTTTGGCTTCATCTGCCTTCTTTGATTGATCCTCATATTTCATGGTTCTGTCCTGTTGCTCAAGATTCTAGTAAAAGAATATGTGACAAGTCCATGGGAAATGTGTGCTTCCTGTGGTTTTTGCCTAGTTCAGAGGAGGTGACATGAGTCACAATGAGGTGATTTTCAGGACTAGACCCAGAAAGGGGTGTGCAAAGATAAGGGACTCAGAGTGCGCATTCTGTTTCCCAGAGGTTGCAGTTTGGTTCTGAACCTGTGCTCTTAGAAGTGAAAGATGATGGGGTCTGGGCACTTGGCAGAGATTGTCTGAGCAAGACAGATGAATCAATTAAACATAGCCAAGAAAATTCTAAGAGCTTAAAAGAGATTGCCTTAATCTAGAAAACTCTGACAATTCAACTGTTTAAAGTTAATAACATTTTAGACCCTACAGTGTTAAGTATAGAAGAGCAAAGAATAAAATAGGTAAAATAAGAAAGTTGAACAGATTCAAATTGGCCAGACTGCAAGATAGTGCTTTCTATGTTTAATGATGTTGCTAGGACACTAAAAATGCTGGCCCTTAAATTACACATATACATTTCTTTACTGTCCAAGTTCCTTATGAAATGGATAAATTGTGGTTACTTGAAATTAATAGAGATGAGGTTTTCCTTACCACAAACTTCGTCTTCTATGGCATTTTAAAAATGAAAATGTGAACTTGTTTTTCTATAGGAATTAAAACACATTTACTTAAAGAAAAAGAGCATGCTTCCTTTTAGTAAGCAGAGCTTTGGGGATCCTGCCCAACTCCCTCCCATTGGGCTAATAAAATGAGTAAAGCTCTATCTGCATGCCTAATTGCATGCAGCAGAGTAGGAAACTCAGTTCCAGTGTAAAAAAAAAAAAAAATCACAACATCTGTCAGCATCTTTTAAAGATTGGTTTCTTTAATGTCTCTAAAGGGAGTTTGTGTTTCCAAAGTTCAACACATCAAATTAAGAATGTTTCTTAGAAAAGATAACAAGATACCAAACCATCACCACTTTGAACAGATTGAATTTCCATTATTTATTCTCATTAAACATTAGTATCAAGACTTTAACCCTAACAAAGTTCTGGATGTGCATCATGGGTTGGGAGAAGGGATGAGATTCTCAAAGGATATCTTCAAGTAAGATTTCAAGAATTTTTTTTCCAAAGTGAATAATCATAAACAACATGATAATACAGGAGAGAGAAAATAACTATAAAAATGTTCAATTCCCTATGGTACAAAAATATTTAATTTCCTTGATTCAAAATGGGCTTAGAGTGTTTCCTTTCATGCCCGTATATATGCTTGAGACTGAGGTCAGTTGATAAAGCTAAGTAAGAAAAAGAAATTTACTGCAATAGTTGGCACCATTTTTGACTCTCATCCATAAAAATGGAGTTCACCCTCTCTACTCCCCCTAACACTCATTTGTTGATGGGCCAACCTTTATGTCCTGTGTTATCTTTCATTATTTCCCTTTTTTCTTTATTGCATAGTTTTACGTAACTTTTCCAGTTCTTGGTTCCCATCTCCTAGTGAGAGCAGAAGTTCGTTGATCTCAACAGCATCTCTACATGGCCTCTCACAGATGGTGTGTCTACTAACGATTTTTTTCAACACCCATATCTGTTTTTCTTTTCATTTCTTCCTTGTTTTCCTTCTTGCCCTTCCTCTCCCACCTTTTCTTCCCTTTTCTCTTTGTCCCACTTCCCTTCTCTCCTTTACTTCCCTCCCTCTTTGCTGTCATCTTCCCTCCCCCTTTTTTTCTTTTCCCTCTTCTCTGTTCATAAGATCTCAAAACCTCACATATAGGATTTTCCTTTAAAGAAGGAATTATAGGAAGTAAAATTATGCCATACCCAGGTTTACAATAAAAAGTGAGTCACCTCTCCCTCCTGGCCAAGCATTTAAGTAGAAGAAGCATCTTTCTGTATGTTGATGAATTCAGCAAATGGTGATTGATCCCATACAAGGTACTGTGCTAGGTACTCTCCTTGATTATCATCTTTCCTACATGCCCTTGAAGCAAGGAATGACCTTGTGACTTAGTCTGGTCAATGAGAGATAAGTAAAATTCATACAGGGGTTTCAGGAAATTTTGTACAATAAGAAGTTTACCTGGCACTGATATTTTGATCCTTGTACATTTCTTTCTCTCTGGGGTAGAGCACAGTCTATTTAGTCATGAAGACAAGTCTCATGACAAGAAATGGAAAAGAGGGAAGGAGGAAGGAATCTGTTTTCTTGAGCATCTGTACAAGCTCTGAACTTTACATTATTAGTTGAGTAAAAAATAAACTCTCCTAAATGACTAAATCACTTGACTTTGGGTAGGACCAACCAAAATAAAACCTAATACACATACTCACCTGACAGTATAGAATATACATGCAAGTCATTGGAATAAAACAGCATTGCATTTCATTGTATTATATTTACTGTCAAGTCTGAGGGACATTTGGCTGTGCTCTATAGTTAAAATATGTTTTGCTAGTTAGGTAAACAGTGCACACAAAATCCTGTACAACCCTGTGAAACCACCTTCCAAAACAAAAGATATATTTCCCAGTTCCTGACAGTACTGAAGGCCCAAAGTCCTCATGCTTCTCTAAGAAGCACCCTTGGCTGAAGAGAACAAACCCTTGCCCGAGAACATATTGACCAGTAATTGCATAGAGACTTTCCCGGGCAGCCTCTATGCAATGACTTGCAGGGAAGTCTCTATGCAATGACTCGTCAATATGGAGATACACAGGCCCAGTCCTTCACCCAACTCTGAACAACTCCAAAGAGTCATCTCAACTTGAGAGCTAATCATGGGTTTAGCACAACTTCTTCCTCTGCCTAATCTCATTTCCTTTCCTTTCCCCCCTTTTCCTCCCATAAATGTTGATCCCAAGAGCAACAAACTTCCTGCACATTAATCTTAATGTCATAATCTGTTTCCCAGGAATTCCATCAACAACAGCATGTTAGCATGCTCAAGTCTTGAAGAAATCCCAGACTAGAACAGAAACGTGTTTGATTGTGTTTGGTGCTTAAACCGATGTGTACATCAGAGGACTTTTCTTTAAAAACACTTCACACATCCCTCAATCCTTAGCCTAGATTTTTCAGAGTGGTTTATATCTTAAAATTTTGAGGACAAACTGTAATCAGTTTAGATCATTCTATCTATGTGGAATTTAGACCATTCTATCATCAGGAAGGTCCAGGGTCAAACCAAAATATGTGCATTAGGGAAGAAATGTTTAGACAAATTTCAAAGAAATGCAGTTGAAGATATAGTCTATTTGAGTATAACTTCATTTGCTTGGTAATGATGTCAAATTGAGAATATTGTATCCTGTGTCATTATTTTTGAAACATGCCATTCCCAGGGTCCTTCCATAGGCTCTGGGCCCAGATATAATCCATCGACCTCATTTCATTGTTGATGGGTGAACTATAGCCCATGTCTTCACAGAAATATCATCTCTGGTCTAAGGCATTTATCAAAAATCAATATAAGAAATAGCTATATAGAAAAAAGTTTCCATTTTTTTTTTTTTATAAAACTGTTATTGAAACCATCATATGTTTAAAAAGCCAATGGCTCTATAAGGGGCCATAAAATAAATTCCTCTTAGAGTTAGTGCTGGGGGAAAATATACCTCCAGATAAACTGGCATGTTTCTTTTTATTAGCTAATAAGAAACTTATATAACTTATATTTTCCTTTTTGACTTGTCTGCCAGGAAAAGGTCAAAAGTAAAGTTTGCATTCAATCTCAGTAGCAATCCATAGCCTAGGTTTTTCTAAAATACCTATCTCTCCAACTCCATGTCCTTCCTTTGTTCTTATTTTTTAAATCTTCTATTACAAGCCACCCTAGCCTTTCTGAAAACAAGTTGACTGAAATAAATATACGTTTTTGTTATTTTTTTCTCCATTACCACCTACCCACCCAATCCTGCTCATTCATTTAATTTAAGTGATTATTCAAACCAACACTGCATGTGCAGGCAATGCTGATTTAAAGCTTAAGCAACTGTTGCCTCCAAAATGCTTATTGTTGCCACAGATGGGAGAAATCACATGCTCATACATGGAAAGACAAGGAATCAATCATACGGACAAATGTAAGGGTCATGTTGTTCAGAGGAGGAGAAATTGCTCTAGATTTGGATGAGACCAAGGAGATGCCTCATAAGGCTGGCATTTAGCAGAGACAGACAAATACACTCAGAGACAGTGATTGTCTACTCATGTCCTCCTGTACTGTGATTAAGCATCAACATGAAGATCGCAGATAAAAGCACAGGACATACAACTCTGCCTCAGCCTGATGGCCTTGCCAGTAGCTTGTTAAACTCAGAGAAACTTGGAAAGTGTTCAGTCAGTTCTTTCCTGGATCAGGCAACATGTTTGAACCCATAGAAAGCAGAGTTTCAGAAGTTCTCTGTTTTATTCCATTTGTCTCCTGGCTGTAACTTGAATCCAGGACCTGAGTCCTAGACCCTGTGAGTATTCCCCTGCCCTCTTCTTTGCTAGCTTAGCATGTCCCTTTTGTGGGCCACTGTGAATCTCCACTCTCAGAGCTCTCCTCAGGAGCCGCTGCTATAAAGCACAACTGTGGCCTGGGACTCCCCTTGACCTGGTCAAAACTTTCTCTAAAATGTGCTGCAGCCTGAGGTTCTTCCTGCCCAATCCTCCTTCCTAACTCAGTGTCAGCTGTGCATCAAGGCCTGAGGGCTCTGCCTATTTCTCCTCCCTCCCCACTTACTCTTCTGAGGCATTTCCCCCCAGTAAATCCCTTGCACATCTATTCCTGTTTTATGGCTGCTTCTCAGATGACCTGACCCGACACACTCCATGACCCTCCCTTGCTTGGTGGGAGGAGAGGATGCTTAAGATTCTGCAGCTGGGGTGCTAAGGACAGAGGCCATCTTCCTCACTGCAGAGATTAACTCAGAGCTACTATGTGTGTTCCCTGTAACATACGGTCAGAGTATTTCTTTCCGCAACTTGAGTTATATTACAAAAAGTCATATTCTGTTCCCTTATGGTCCATAAATTCCAGGCTCAAGTACCAGATCTTGGCTTAGTGGGATGAACAAAGGAGCTGGGGGTGGGGGAGGTGGTATGTGTTCAGGAAAACTGACTCCACAACATGGAAAATATGTTATCTGAGTTCAAAGAATAAAAAGCTCAGTAGAGGTGAAAGAGAGCTTCCCCTTTACATTAAGTGCACTCTCTCTCTCTCTCTCTCTCTCTATCATTTGTCCTTTACTCAGAAAATTCTGCTATTCACAGATGAACAACTCACATTTCTTTCTCCTTAATTTTCTTCTACACATGATTATTCTCCATGTTTACATGAAATTAGAATAAAAAGCATGTAAGCAAATTGCTGAAGTTATTATCTCCTGTTGGTAGAATTTATTTCCCTTACACTTATCTATTTTGATACTTTTAAATACAATCATACTTAAAATTTTAATACTCTTGTTATAGCAGTAAATAGCAGGTCAGGGAGTAAATAACAAAGTTAGATTGAGAAGTTCCTGTCCTTACGTTACTGATGGTGATTGCCTTTTTTGGCCCGCATATAGGATTTAGTATCACAGCAATTTCAAGGACTTCAGGAAGAAGGGAACCATTCTATTTGTAACTTGTCTGACGAAGTCCCTGGAATTATGCTGCAAATGTTTATGCCATGTTTATCGGGATCTGCACCCACATCTGTGAGAAAAATTCCTGTGATGTCACATTGCCCCAAAATTGCCGTTGTGATAAGTTTCCAGCAGAAAGCAACCCATGGTTAAGCTTCAGAAAGATAAGAAGAGGACAGAAAGCCCTTCTTTTCTGCTCCTATGTGCTGTGGCAGCATTCCAACTAAGTGCCTAGCTATTGTTCTCTCCCTGACTTAAACTCTGATGAGCAAGAAAAATCACACTTTTGACTTCAAGACCAGTTTGCTGAAATTTATTTTGTCCCAGTGTACCCTTAGAAGTAGGTCCTGTATTTGAGTATCCTTCAGCCTCCTGCCAGGCACATCTGACTGGCTGAGCTGTCTCCCTGGGCTTCTTTTGTTTTCCAGACGCACCACAGACATAGCAGAAGGAGCACAGGGCTGCACTAGACAAAATGCTCAGCAACAGGGTTTCTTGATTGGCTACCCAATTAAGTAAATCTCCTCGCCTGGAGAAAATGAAGTTAAAATAACATTGAGGTCTGTCCCCCAGCCCACAGAAGAGAAGAAAATTAAAAACCGGGGCTGAAAATTTCCTCTGTTGTGCAATGACTATTGTGGAATGGCTGTAAGATGAAGTTTCAAGTAAGTATTAACACTTTCCTCAACATTAGGCATCCCCGCAATCTTCTGCCCACGGCAGGTTTGGCTGATGTTAAGGAGATTACGCTGTTAGCAGTGAAGCACCTCTGCCAACTCTGCTTGTTGTAAGGTCAAGAGCCCTCTTTTTTGCTTTTTAGTAAAATACACCTAGAAAAGAAAAATGTGGGGTCCTGGGCAGTTAGTTGCCAAACTTTTTGGAAGTAGCTCAGGATCATGTTTCCAGAGGAAAGCAGGTACTTTGTTCATGAAACCTCCAGAAAATGAGATTCCACTATCCTGCTCACCAACCCACTCTTGTAGGTTGCTGCAGCCATTAACGCCAGGCAGTTCTTCCTCCAGGCTGATTGTTTCCATGGGCCTGCTTTCCCAGAACTGACTCACTTGGCCATGTCAAGTTACCAGTCAGTCCAGTGCAAATATGGAAGGTGGGGGGAGTCCATTCTAGAAGCAAAGAATAGTAAAAGAAGGATTGAATAACTCCTCAAGTGTAAGAATTGGCACTTCAGTTTTTAACCATAAAAAGAACTAAAACACATCCCCTCATAAAGTCATGTTTTATTGGTATGTATGTGGTTCAATAAGGTGAAAACCACTTTAAAGCTAATAAATAGCTCATATTCCCCTTGACCCATAGAATAAATAATCGTGAAGGGCATAATTTTGGGGTTATGCATCACTCTTTTGGTATATTTATAATAATTCAGTGTTCAAGGCATCATACCCACATAGCCAGCACTGAATGATAAATTCATATCCAACAATAGCACTATCAGACCACTAGTAACAGATACCTTTGAATGAATTTAGTACTACACACTTAAAATCTACTTTATGGTCCCCTCTTCTCCCTCCGGCCCCCACAAAGATCTATTACATGGGAGTTACCTGGTTTATTTTCATATTAGTGTGTGAAATCTAATACGGCTTGTTAACATAGCTTACCATATTTTTTGGGCATAAGTGTTTATGGGAAAAACTTCAGATTTATACAAGGTTTTGGACATGTGACTCATATAAACTGGAATAAGAGTAGTGTTGCTAAAACCTGGGCTTGCTTTGAAGCCTCACCATACTGTTCTTGGAAAACCATTAAGCTAAATGCCCTGAAGGGTAGGAGAAATTGCATTGAGCAATAAAATGTCAACAAACTGCAGAATTTGAACATCAAGCACTTTCATCTAAACATGCCCTTCTCTCCTTTCACTTGGCAGGGGTTTGGGTTTTGAAAAGTAATAAACTCTAACACTCTGGTTGACCTGGGATGTGTTTAAGAAATCAAATCCTAGAGCCAGAACCAGCATGACCTTTAACGTGGACTCCCCACCTCAGAAAAACCATAGAATGAAAAACATAAAACAGGAAAGGAGAAGAGAAATGTTTGTCTCAAGTGTCTAGGTTTTGGACATTTTGTAAAGAGGGTACACACTACAATTCTAGGCTAAAAGGAACCACCTTGAATCTGCTGAAGCAGGTGTTTAGTACTTACTATCTCATGAACAGCAAGTGAATATAATCATTGAAAGACGGAACAAGGCATATCTATTCTCAAGGCTGTGGGATCCTTGTGCGGCTGAGACAGACTGTTCAGTCTTAGAGCAGGTTCACAGTCAAGAAACAGCTTCCCACAGCTCGAATGGATTTTAAAACAACCCAAACCCTTTACTTATGTTTCTTAAGAAATATAAAGAGAAGGAGAGGGGAAAGGGGCCATCATGAACTGAGACTGAATTCCATGCAGTATGAGTTCCTTGGGATGACCCCAACTACTATGTATAACTATTAAGCTCCAATTAAAAAAAAAATTTGGGTTTTTTTTTTTTTGTGTGTGAGGACTCTTTATTTTTTTTAATTGTAAACAAATGGGATACATGTTGTTTCTCTGGCTGTACATGAAGTAGAGGCATTCCATTTGTGTAATCATACATTTACATAGGATAATGGTGTTTGATTCATTCTGTAATTTTTTCCTCCCCCCCACCCCTCCAACCCCTCTTTTCCCTCTATACAGTCCCTCCTTCCTCCATTCTTGTCCCCCTCCCACCCCCTTCCAATAAAAATTTTTAAAAAGAAATAAAAGGGATCCAAATTCAAAAATCATAACAATATTTATTAAAATCCCTTTTGTCTTTTACCTGTCTCCCTTGCATTTCCTTCCAATGCAGAGCGTTTTGGTTGACAGTTCGTCGTAAGTTCTCTCAAGACATGATTATCTGTTGTATCTTTCCTCACCCCCTCTTTCTTGTACCCCTTTATGATGTTGATTGATCTAACCTCTCTTCTAGCAGAAAAAAAACACTATTTACAGGAAGAAAAAGACCTAGAAAATCAATCTGGTAATTAGAGAATTGTCTTTGGCTGGGTAGGGCAGGGTAATAGATGGCAAACATCCAGCATTAATAGTTTGATCCCAAACATATATATTTAACTGTGTTGTAAAAAACTGCTATTAAAAACTAGCAAGGGGTACGAGATATGCCTTCAATGTACCATTCAAACTGAGACATAAAATCTTTGGGAGCCATTTCATGGAGGGATGTTGTTTATGTAGTTCCAGAGATAATAAATGTTTGACTAGAAAAACTCATGTTTATAAAAGCATGGAGGAGGAGATCCTCTGTTGTGTATCTCAAAAAGAGTCAAGTTTCCTTTTGGAAGCATAAGTCTGGTAGGTTACCAAATGGAGGGCTAAAACTTGTTGCAGAAGGAAAGAGAAGGAGCCACAATAGAATGTCAGTCATGGACACTGGGAAATTTCAGTGCCTGGATATAGATCATGTGGTTTGGAATGGGGCATTAGGGATTGCCTGTTCCTGACTAGCATTAGCCTTCTAATCATTTCTATCCTATAAAATCAGGGATTGGGGATCAAATGCCTGGAAGACTGTGTCTGTGTTTTAACCCAGTGACACAGTTGAGGGAGAACCATGGCAAATGAATAGGGCATGCCCTACCCACACAGGAGTAACTACTCCACGCCTGCTAGTTCTTATCATGCAGGAATGCTGGCCCAGCACTGCCAGATCCTCAGTTTTCTAAGAGCAAATGAAAATCCAAAGGTTATGTGTGATGGTTCTTCAACTTTACATGCTGACAGTTTGATATTTTTCATCACTATAAATATTAAATAATTATGTCTATATGTTGCTGTTGCTCATAGACCATGTCACCTCTGGAAAAATAAATAAATAAATATAACAACAACAACAAAAAAATTCCAAAAGAAATAGATTAAAATACACAAATATTTGGTTCCTTTACCTGATTCAATATGAATATTTAGTAGAGAGAATTTTTTTCCAACAACCATCCACCAAAAAATAAAAAGGCTTATAGGAAAATGAGTGGCAATTTTCCCAACTAAATTGATTCAATTAACCATGTTTAAAAAAAAAAATCCTGAGGCCAAGAAGTCAGTATGAAATGGAAAACTATCTTGAGAGTTTACTCAACTATTTTACTTACAGAAAAGTATACCAAAAATCTTAAATTACATAAAGATTAATATATAAAGATGTTACAATGACTTATAACTAATAAAGATTGGAAATAACGAAGTTATCAACAATGGGAGCTTGGTTTAAATTTTGTGTATATCATATGTATCATATAAACAATGTACAAAACCATACATTTATTAAAATTATGCTGTAGAAAATTAGTAGTAAGATGTTCTTGATATTATTGTTAATTTAAAAAGCAGATTACAAAATATGAATAAAGCATGCATTCATTTTCTTGCATGTTTATATCTTTGAGTTTTTTTTTTTTTTGGATCAAAGAAGAATTATGAAGGAAATTAGAAAACAGAGCAAAGTGAATGATAGTGGAAAACATATATATCAAAACTTGTGGGATGCAGCGAAAGCAGTGCTAGTAGTGAAATTTTAGAACTTAATGCTTACATAAAAAAAGGAAAACACTTCACAGAAGAAGATCTACAAGCAATCAACAAACGTTTGAAAAAATGTTCAACATCCCTAGTAATAAGAGAAATGCAAATCAAAACTACCCTAAGATTCTATCTCACCCCAATTAGAATGGTGATTATCAAGTACACAAGCAATAATAGGTGTTGGCGAGGATGTGGGGGAAAAAGGTACACTCATACATTGTTGGTGGGGTTGCAAATTAGTGCAGCCACTCTGGAAAGCAGTGTGGAGATTCCTCAGAAAGCTTGGAATGGAACCACCATTTGACCCAGCTATCCCACTCCTTGGCCTATACCCAAAGGACTTAAAATCAGCATACTACAGTGATGCAGCCACATCAATGTTCACAGCTGCTCAATTCACAATAGCCAGACTGTGGAACCAACCTAGATGCCCTTCAATTGATGAATGAATAAAGAAACTGCGGTATATATATATACAATGGAATATTACTCACCTATAAAGAATAATAAAATTATGACATTTGCAGGCAAATGGATGAAATTGGAGAATATCATGCTAATCTCAAAAAACAAAAGGACAAATGATCTCATTGATAAGTGGATGATGACACATAATGGGGGTGGGAGGGAGGCAAGAATGGAGGAAGGAGGGACTATATAGAGGGAAAAGAGGGGTGGAAGGGGTGGGGGGAAGGAAAAAATAACAGAATGAATCAAACACCATTACCCTATGTAAATGTATGATTACTCAAATGGTATGACTCTACTTCATGTACAGAAAAACAAGGTGTATCCCATTTTTTTTTTATTATTTAAACAAATGGGATACATGTTGTTTCTCTATTTGTACTTGGAGTCAAGGTATACCATTTATGTAATCATAAATTTACATAGGGCAATGTTGTTTGATTCATTCTGTTATTTTTCCCTCCCCCCCCTTTTGTTTACAATAAAAATAAATTTTAAAAAAGGAAGAAAAGCTTAAGGTCAATTATATGAGATCCATATTAAGAAACTATAAAAGAAAAAGCAACTTAACACCAAAGTAACTAAAATCTAGGTCATAATGGACATAAGAGCTGAAATCAATGAAAAATAAAATAGAGAAAACTCAATTTAAAAACCAGTAGTTATTCAAAAAGTTCTATAAAAGCAGTAAGCCCTGGACTGAGCAAGAGGAAGACAAAATAAAACAAACAACAACAAAAACCTAGCAAAGATATAAGACATCAATATCAGGAACAAAATTGTCATATCATTATAGATTCTATGGCCACTTGCAAAGATAATAAAAATATAATGAACAGTTCCATGACAATTTCAAAGAATAGACGAAAGTCCCTTGCAAGTCATGAATTACAAAATTGACACAAAAATAGACAGTCTAGATAGCCCTCTATATAGTTCATCAAACATATTTTGTCAAACATAGAGATCTACATCTAATAAAGAGAAGGTATGGTATAAAAAACAAAAATATAAAACACTTCCCTCCGAGAAAACCTTAGGTCAAGATGGGTCTGGAGAATTCATATCAATCATTTAAGGAAGAAATAATACCAGTTCCACAAAAATCAGAAAATACAGCAGTAGGGATATTTTCTAACTTACTTTATTACCCTGAGATCAAAACCAAAAATATATATTAAAAAAGGAAAATTATAAATATTCCTTGTGAAAAGACAAGCCAATAATCTTTCACAAAATTTTAGTAAACAAAAGCTAGCAATATATGTAAAGAATACTACATTATGACCATGAGAAATTTACTTCAGGAAAGCAAGGTTGGTTTTAACATTGGTAAAACAATCAATCACCCCACAATAAAAAAAGAGAGAAATTCATATGATTATATTAATAGATACAGTAAATGCACTTCAAAAAAATTAACCATTCAGGAATAAAAACTTGCAGCTGACTAGGAAAAAGGGAAACATTCTTGACATAATACAGGGTATTTAAGAATGCCCACAGCTAATATTCTATATAATGGTGAATCTCTTACAACATGAGATTAAGACTTGGAACAAGCAGAGATGACCATTCTCACCACCGCTATTCAAATTATAGTAAAAGTACTAGCTATAGAGTAAAATAAGGGAAAACAAGAGAAGGTAGGCAGATTGGATAAGTAGTAGTAAAACTGTCTTTACCCACAGATGGCCTGATTGTACATGGAAAAATCCAAAGACTCTACAAAAATAAACTACTAGAACTAATGGCAGATTTGCAAGATCTCCGTGCACAAAATTATTAAAAGATAAATTGCCTTTCTATATATTAGCAATGAACACATAGAAAGTAAAATTAAAAAAAATATTTTATAATTGCACCTAAAAAAACTTAGAAGCAAATTTAACAAATATACGTGTAAGATTTGTACACTGAAAACTATAAAATATTGCTGAGAGAAATTTAAGAACTAAAAAACCAGAGAACTAAAGAACAAAATAAAAAAAAACTTTGAATAATGATTGAAAAATTTAATTGTCAAGATGTCAATTGACTATAAATTGATCTGTAGCTTCAATAACAATTCCAGTCAAATTCTTGACAGGAATGTTTTAAGAAATTGACATGCTAATTCTAAAATGTCCATGCCAATTCCAAAATATAGACACAAAGAGCCCTGAAAAGACAAAATAATTTTGGGAGAAAAGAAAGTTAAAGGATTTACACTCCTTGGATTCAAGATTTACTACAAAGCAATGACAATACAATGACAGATGTATTAGTCATTGGTACAATGATAGACATATAGATCAATGGAATAGAGTTCATTGATAGACCCAGACATACACAGTCAATTGATTTTTGGCAAGGTCCCAAGGTCAGTGTGGAAAGCATAGCCTTTTCAACAAGGGGCTCTACAACAACTGGACATCTGAGCACCTATGATGATTGATGTTTTGTGTCAATTTGACTGAGCCACAGTGTACAGGTGTTAATTCCAACACTGCGCTAGATATTTCGGTGAGGGATTTTTTGGAATGAGATTAGCATTTAAATTGATAAATAAAGCAAATTTAGATTGACCTTCCCTAAGCAAAAAGGAACTGTGTCAGCATTTGCCCTTGAACTTGAATTGCAACTCTCCACTGAGTCCATGGTCTGCCAGCCTAGCCCATAGACTTGCGGCTCACCAAGCCACATCACACTATATGAACCAATCCTTATTAAAATCCCTCCATCTCTCTCTTTTCTTCTCTCTTCCTCCCTCTCTCCCTCCCTCCCTCTCTCTCTCTCTCTCTCTCTCTCTCTCTCTCTCTCTCTCTCTCTCTCTCCCTCCCTCCCTCTCTCTCTTTCTCACAAATACACACAAAAGCACATGCACATGGGTACGTGTACACACATCCTGCTGTTCCTATTTTTTCAGAGGGAAGGAGAACATTGAATACTAGATCACAGTAAAATTTAACTAAAAATGGATTCTAGATATAGGTAACTTCTAGAATGAAACATGAGAAAAATATTCTTGACTTTGGATTGTAAGCATAGATCTTGAATATGATATAAAAGTCACTAATAATAAAAGATAAAAATGATAACTTGGATTTTAGCAAAATTTAAAATTTCGAGTTTTGAAAACCTCTAAAAAGAAAATAAAAGCAAGCCACCAACAGCATAAAATATCTGCAGCACAAATTTCTGAGAAGGTATTTATATTCTGGATATAAAAAATTTCATTCAATTATAACAAGAGAAACAACCTCACCCCAAATACTGGGCAAAATATTTAAACCAAGTTCACAATATAAGGCATACATGTGACAAATACACACTTAAAAAATGTTCAATATCACTTATCATTAGGGGGAAATGCCAATTAAAATAAAATGAGATACTACTATATAGTTACCAGAATGGCTGAAGTTGAAAACCAAATGTTGCCAACAACTTCAATCACTGGGAACTCATGTTGTGGTAGAAATGCAGAATGGTAAGGCTTCTTTTGAAAGTTGGTCATTTCTTACAATGTTGGGTATATACTTATCATATGCTCCAGTATCTCTACTGTTAGGTACTTATTCAAAACATATATCTACAAAAAGTAGATGTGATGTTTACAGCAGCTTTATTCATAATAACCCAAATGTCCCTTAATACATAAGTGATGGAGCAAATCCTGTTACAATGGAATACTACTCAGAAATATAAAGGAACGAACAAGATTTACCTCAACAACATTACGCTGAGCAAAAGGAACATGTTGCAAAAGAATATATACTGTGTGGCTCCTTTCTACAAGAACAGAGACGACTACTCCTCACTGACAATAACAAGGGTATTGTTTGCCAAGTGTATGGATCGGGGTGGTAGGGTGATCGATGCCAAAGTAGGGGGCAGGAACTTTTACGTGTGTTGGAAATGTTCTGTATCATGACTGGGGTGGTTGTTAGATGTACATTTTATGTACAGTAAGACTGATGTAGTGTTATTGCATGTAAATTCTACCTCAGTGAAGTTGGTCTCCTAAAACATTTTCTAAAGGTTGTCCTGCTCCTGCCCCACAGCTGTACAAGATCTCGTGCATGCTCTAATTCCCACCTGCAAGCTCACACAAAACCTTTCCTTCTTCTGGGGCTCAGCACACAGATGTCCCAGTCCTTGGTTGCTCCACTGAAAAGAACTTACAGAGGCCTCAGACCTGGATGGCATCACCCCGCCTGGGCTGTATAGTGAAAATACACATTTCTGGACCCTACCCTAGAAATTCTGATCTTAGTTCTACTTTAAACCCAAGGCAAAGAAAGGACACGATGTCCTGTGATCATTGCTCACAGCCAGTCTCATCAGATTGGGAGCCACTCTTGCCAGATTATTTGCTCAAATTCAACTCCCCCTTGTGTCTGAGGCTTCCATATTTTAAAAAATAACCACCTTTTAAAAATTTGGGCAACTCAGGAAGCAAATGTTGTCACTCTTTTCATTTATATACTGAATAATGAGGACAAACAAATAAACAAATTCCAGTCTTTTTCTAAGATCTTCTACCCTTAGTAATTCCAAGAATCTCCAGGGGAGATTGCACACATGCAGGAATCAGTCCCACTCATTGCCACTTCTTATCAAGGGAAATGGGAAGTTGGATCTAGGATTAAGAACAAAATCTTTTAACGGCAAAGTGAGAAGGAGGATCCCTGCTTTGGTTCCACATCAGATGACTCTAAGGAATTCTAACTAGTTAACTATTTTGTTAAATCACAGAGTCCATTTTCTGTGTCTGTGCCACAAGACCATAAAAATTTCAGTGGTTAGGAAATCCCTTTGTCTGAAAACCATTATTTGCTAGTTTGATCTGATTAGAAAAATGTCGAAGATTGTACTCCAAACCCATGACTATCAAGAGGTACATGAGGCTTTTGGCACATGGACATGAGGACTGTTCACTTGTGACTTCCATCAAACCAGCACTAATCTACCACCCCCTGGCTCATAGGGTGAACTTCACATGTGCACAAGATGGCAAGCCTGATTCTGTGAATTGCAAGCCCTACAAGACCAGTAAGACATTGGGCCATTTTTCCAAACTGCAAATTTTCTTTAGGCCTCATTAACCCTTTAATATAAATGTTTTAATCAATCGGAGTATCCGAGAGTTGATGAGAACTCATGGAATTGGAACACCAGTTTGGTGAAGAAGAAACATGATAAATCCCTGTGCAGACCAATGGAGCGGTCGGAGGGGAGAAGGTTTAGTAGGCAGATGGCAACCGGAGGAAATTCAATAGCTGGAGTGCAATAAATGGGGTGAAAATCAGACTCAGAAAGAACGAGGTGGTTTGGAATGCAGAATGCAAGCTTGACCTTCTCTGCAGCTTTGCCTAGGAGCCTGGTGACAGCTGCTAACTCCCACACTTCTCTACGTTTTTGCCAACAAGGCTACTTTAGAAAGTAGAGAGCATATCTGCCATGATTCAGTTCAATTGCCACTCGCGAAACATTCTCTCCAGTGAAAAGGAAAAAAAAAAAAAAAAATACAGAGACAATCTCATTACTTCCTAAACATTCCCTGTTGTCAATAAGATATTGACAGAATTTTCCTAGTCTGGAATCCCAGAGGAATTCTAAAGGCATGCTTTCCTTATTTTACTAAATTGATGACACTTCTAGGAGTTTTAAAGGTTCAAAATTTTAGAACCAAAGAAAACATTGGAAATTATGGCAACTCACAATTATTTAAAATCATTTATGCAAATTATGTATTATTAAACCCCCTATTGAGTGCCACAAATCAGAGAGAGTTAGAGATACACCCTCCAATACCACAATCCCCCTTGTAAGTTGGTGGCCATGAATTTCTGGTGCTGTAAATTTTCTAAGCCACTAGCTGCCCTGCAAGTAGTAATTCCTCCTATTGTGTCTAAGTTTAACTCTTTAGGGTGCCAGAGATACAGTAGTATACAGAACAGATAAAAATCCTATCCTAGGTGAGTTTACATTCTAGTGAAGAAATACAAATACATAAAAAGTACTATGACATTAGATAGTGAAAAGAAATGAAAAAAAAAATGTGAAGTGAAGAGATAGAGACAGTGGTAGGGTTGGCACCTAATTTGGATGGGATGGTTCTAAAAGTCTTCTCTGAGGAGGTGGTACTTGAATAAACAACTAAATGAAGGGAGAGAATAACCCAAATGGAAATTTGGAAACAGTACGCCAGAGGGAAAAAACAAACAAACAAACAAAAAGAGCAAATACAAAATCCCGGAAGTGGGAATGAGTTTAGCATATTTAGGGAACAGCAAGGAACCTGTGGCAGCTAACATACAGTGAATGAGGCCGAGAGAGATGAGCTCGGAGACAAGTAAGTACATGGAGATGCCGGGACATGAGGGAATGTGGGATAAATTAAGTAGTTTTCCAAGGTTAGAGGTGTAACTGTCCCACCCCCGTCACACTCCACCAAGGGTTCTGAAGGTGACTTAGAATCACGCTGAGTCTCTGAAGTCAAAGTCTACCCTTATGATATCATATAGAGAAACATTATAAAGTAGACCACAAAATAAGAGCAGATTGAAAGAAGGATGAATAATCCCCCAAAGGAATGGGATGACTAATAAAATTTTGAAAGGAAAGTTACACATTGGGAAATTTAACTGGAAAAATTTAAACCATGGAAGATGTGATAGGATCCAAATGGAATTATCTTTATCCTCCTCCTAAATACATCTTTCTATGAAATGACTATGTATAGTCACTTTTTATAGATCTGAAAAGATAAGTCCTGGAACTTCAGTCACTCATGAATAATTCAGAGAGTCCTCAGGAAATGGACAGTCCTCAGCCTATGACAAGGTCTACTTTAGACTGCAAATCATGCCCCAGGTAAAGGCCACAGGGACCTGCAGAGTCACTGCCCAGTCATGGCCCAGTCACAGCCCAGATTTGCAGTCCAGAGTGGAGCCCCTCACTAGTAAGCTGGGCAGAAAAAGCTGGAAACATGGCACCTGTTGCCTTGGGTTTCTATCCAGGCCATAGATCACGGATCATGCTGCTAAAATATGAATGGATCCTGTTTATAACAAGGCTTGCAACTGAACTACAAAACCATTCTTCAAAGGCTTCCTGCCCAGTACAAATTAGTTATTAGTTTTATGAGAAGAAAAAAAAAAAAAATAGCAGGGTACAGCGATGCTTACTGAGAATAAGTCGTTATTTTATTAGCTACAGTTTAAGATACTTTAATATGCTGCCCAAGAAATTAATCCAGGAAAGGAAAATTCCTAGACAATTATAAAGAAATAAAAAGAAAAAAGTAATTTAATACTTTCCATGTAATGAAGTTAATTCTGAGCACATCTCTTGGGCTGGGGATATAGCTCAGTTAGTAGAATGCTTGCCTTGCAAGTAGAAGGCCCTGGGTTCAATCCCCAGCACTGGGGGAAAAAAAAAAAAAATCAGCATCTTCTACCTCTACTAAGTAGGTGTTAAACCAATATACAATGAGTTTTTCAATTTGAAGACACACCGAGTTACTTTATGTGGGCCTCATTTCTGAGTCCAGGCTTACAATGGTCCCACTTTCTCAAACAAGCCTAGATCTAGAAATCACCAGCCCTAAACAGAAATAAAGACCAGATCCTGTCGATTCCAAGTCCATATTCAGTCAAAAACCAGTATTTTGACCAACAGGTAAATGAAAGACATGAAGTTGGATTTTTCCTCATATGGGAAATGAAATGTTTAGATAACCACATGTGAATCTGCAAGTCCAAAAGAGGTACTCTTAGGAGCAATATAGGGAATCACCACTTATACAGCAAGGAGTAGCTTAAAGAATTTACAATCCCACATTGAGAAACATGGCTACAAGCTTCAGTGGGTGAATAAGGGCATGTCTCTGGTTCTTTCTGGTGCCTTTGGGGGCTGCTGCATCTTTGCCTCATTGCGCCTGAGAGATGAAAAATATCCAGTACATAAGCAAATCTTTTGTTCACAGGTTCTAAAAATACATGGCTTAAGGTACCAAGAGACAATGAGTTTTATTTTCCTAGATTATCTTGATAATTAAAGGATCTCAGAATTTTAGCAGTTCAAAAGACTCCATATTTAGTAGAAAGTTGCCTGATGAGCTGACTATGTTGGCACACTCCTATAATCTCAGTAGCTTGAGAGGCTGAGGCAGGAGGATCAAAAATTCAAAGACGGCCTTAGCAACTTAGCAAGCCCTAAGCAACTTAATGAGGCCCTGTTTCAACATAAAAAAAAAGGTTGGAGCACATCAATGTTTTTGGCAGTACAATTCACAATAGCTAAGCTACAGAGCCAACATGAGTGCCCTTCAAAAGATGAATGGGTAAAGAAATCACGGTATATATTCACAATGGAGTATTACTCAGTCATAAAGAAGAATGATTTTGTGACATTTGCCAGTAAATGGATGAATCTGGAAGCTATCATGCTAAGTGAAATAAGCCAACCCCAAAAAACAAAGGTTGAAAGTTTCCTCTGATATGTGGAACCTAACATACAATAAGGGAGGGGGGAGAGGAAGAATAGAACTTCAGTGGTTTAGACAAAGGGGAATGAAGGGAAGGGAGGGGGCTAAGAAAAGAAAAGACAATTGAATGAATCTGACATAACTTTCCCATGTAGATATATGAATATACCACAGTATATACCATTGTGTACATCCACAGAATGAGGGTCCTAATTAGAATAAGATATATTCCATGCTTGGATAATTATATCAAAATCATCTCTAGTGTCGTGTATAACTACAAAGAACCAATTTTAAAAAGGGGCTATGGATGTGCTCAGTGGTTGAGCACCTGGGGTTCAATCCTAGTACCAAAAAATAAAAAAGAAAGAAATTTGCCTGATGAGTGTTTATTTCTTAGAAATATTTAAGTTATTGACTAAACTAAGGCCTCTATTTCTACCAACTACATATTTAATATATTTCTCCATGATTTCCATGAGAAATTTTCTCTACCCATGTCCTATAATATTCTCTAAATTCCTAAAGAACTATCTTGTCTTCTCATTTTTCATGTAACACATACTATCCTATGGAATCCTTCTTTCCTTTATTCCTCTTCTCCTAAAATGTATTTACCACCTACTCTGTGTGAGCACTGTTCTGAACAATTTCTAATTTAATCTAATTTTAGTCAATTTCTATTCTAATCTTCACAATTCTATGATCTCTTCTCTCCCTATTTGATCCTCTCCATCTTAGCTATGGAGACTGTCGCTTCCCTTTGGATCCTAGGAACTGAAATCTACCAAAAAAATAAGACTTGGGCCAAAACGTTTGCACAACTGAAATGTATGCTTAGGTTTAGCACATGGCTCGCTCCAGCAGAATTCCATTCCAATTCAGTTCTACTCTTACTCCCTGGCTCTGGAACATCGTCATGCATGGCAAGTCCTCAAGCAAAGGGTTTTGAGAGAGAGAGAAAGAGGATGGAAGGAAGGCAGAGGGAAAGAAATGAAAACAAAAGAAGGAGGAAGATGGGAGGAGGACAGGAAGAAAGGGAAGTGGTGCACTATCTCATACTTTGGATGGATTACAAAATGTGGCTCTTCTTGGTGTGTTCCTTTTTTCCCTCTTCTCCATTCTTTTAAACAATAAACCAATAAAACTTTGGTTTCTTTTTTTAGAAAACATTTTTACATATATATTTTTAGTTGTAGGTGGGCACAATACCTTTATTTTGTTTTTATGTGGTGCTGAGGATCCAACCCAGAGCCTTATACGTGCTAGGTGAGCACGCCACCACTGAGTCACAACTCCAGCCTGAGCATTGGTTTCAGTATAATTGTACAAAATTGTGCATATTTTCAGAATGAGAAAGAGGAAAGTCTACGTTGGGGTGGTAGAGGTAGAGAAGATATTCTTTCAACCCTGATTGGCAATGGTAAAAGATCTTTTTTTTTTTTTTTTCTTTCAGAATTACAACGTATTTCAACTTATTTCCCTCTCTCAAACCATTTGAAGCCCTACTGCTACATCAGTTCAAAATCCTGAATTTCAAAGGCCGGGGGATTCAAATCTGGACTTCAGAATCATCAGCAATCTACCTGTTCCTAATGGGAAGTACAGGCTATTTAAACCCCAGAGCCACCATAACAAGGCAGAAGTCTCTTTCAGCTCCCAGAGCAGCTGACTCCATTCTGCAGGAATGTTGAAAACAGCAGTTTTCCCAGACAGAGACCCTAAACTATGCTTTTAGTTGATTCATCAAAGTCAAGCTTCCTAACGTGGCAGACTACAAAGCTAAGGAAATTCTGTCAGTTCCACAATCATCTTGAACTGTTTTGTCACCAGAAAGCCTGAATTACAAAAAATAAAAATGACCTAGGAAAATTCACAGAGGACTGAATTGGTAATAATACCTGCACTCTGGAGGCTGCACCTGCCAGGAATTGACCAATTATACTTTTTCCTAATTTTTATAATATGCAGGGAAGATATTTTATGGACAAGGAAATTAGGGCCCAGAGAAGCCAAGTAACTTAAATAAATGGCAAAGTCAGAATTAGAATCCAGTTCTAGCTCAGTGTTTCTCAATAAGGGACAATTTTGCCCCCTAGGGGACATTGATTAAGATCTAGCAATATTTTTGGTGGCAAAGAATAGAGGAAGTACTACTGGCATCTAGTGGGTAGAGGCCAGAGATGCTGCTAAAACCCCTTCGATGCACAGGACGACTCCCACAATACAGAATTATTCAGGCCAAAATGTCTTTCATGCTGGGCTTAAGAACTCCCGAGTCTCTATTAGTCTAAGGCTGACTTTGTGTTCTGCCTCCATTATCTAAGATTTTCAGGAAAACAAATGAGGCCATAACAGATGGTTGTAGGTAAAAGAGGACCACAGGCAAGCCAATAGCTTGAGGTGATTTCCGTAATTTGTAGTGAAGGGAAAGGAAGGGAACAAGGGATAAATATAAGTCAATAAATTTCCAATTGTTTCAATTAAATGTCCCCATTAATAGTCCACAGATATGGCCAAGGATATAGAAGACCAGGATCTAGACAGAACCAGACATTCCAGTCCAGGGAGCCTCTCCCTCTGGCTGCCTTCTGACCATCCTCTGCCTCCCTTGAGACTGATAGGGTAACCAAGGCAGCCCATTGGGCCCACTTATCTCTGCACCAGTGGCTGGCTGGCTGGAAACAAACCCAGCCAATATCGACTGCTTCAGGGACCCAGCCTCTGGCTGTCAGCACCTGGAGCTGGGCCAGCAAGGCCAGGGAGGGGCAGCTGGTACCAGACACCCAGGCCTGTTCTCTGTCCTCCCATTACTAATAAATGGCTTTTCTGGCGCTGCCACCACATGGATCAGTGGCAGCATAGACTCCCTGTCGGCAAGCTAGCCATTTTTCTATGCCTGATTGGAGTCTGAAAAACAGAAGCTTTCTTGGATTGTGGTTTTGTGTAAATGCACTCTCACACATTTTCTCCATCATTAACCAGTCATAAATCAATCCACTAAGCAACCTCTTTACCCCTCTGTAAAGTTTTCTTCAAGTCTTTCCAAAATTGGGCTGCCCTGGAGCAATCACACAGGGACTTCAACAGGAGCCTTCCTGCCTTCCTCAGCACACCTTCCCTCTGCTCTGCTTAAGACGCATCCTTGTCCAGCTCCCAGCCACCCTCATCTCCGGGAGGACATGTGCTCCTCCCATGTGGCCTCACAGTTCTCTGTCCTTCCCCTTCCTCTCTACATTCTATCTCCTTTGCCCACCTGGTTGTTTCCCGAGCAGGACTGTGAGCTTGTCTGAAGCTCTCTTGTCCATGAGTTTGCTGGGGGCTTCTTGTCCACAGTTGTACTCCCAACATGGGGCAGCAGGCCTGGCACTGATGGGTGGATCTCATGATATTAGTTCAGTGAATGCACGGGACTGATATCTGTGCAGATACCCTTTACAGCAGTTATCTTCCTGCGTTCTCACTTTTAGGTGTCTGGCTCCTCTACAAATCAGCAAGCTCTTTGAATTCAGACAGGGCCATGTCTGCTTCTCTGTAGTTCTACTTCCTCAAAATGATTTAATAAGTATAAAGAATAATTTGAAACAATCAATGAACCTAAACTTCAGACTGTCTTTATATTTTGTCTGCAGTGTCCAAACTGAGCACAACTGTACATATTTATCAGAAGTCACAGAACTTTGCTGTATAAAAATTCAGTGCTGATCATTTAATTAGGTATAATTCTGAATGTCATAACCCCAAATGTTGAAATCCAGAAAGATCAAAATCCCTAAAGTCTAAAAATCCCAAAAATGACAATCCTGAATGTTGAAATTCTGAAAGCTGAAATCCCCAAAACTGAAATTCCCATCGGAGAAAAAGGCTACGTAAGAGGGGTAGTAAGCCAAATTCTGGGGAAGGGATTAGTGCATTTGGGGTTGTTCACAGGATAGTCACATCATGAACATCTAGAAATCTGATAAAGCATTATTTTGAATGTGTCTGTGACAGTGTTTCCAGGGGAAGTTAATGTTTGATTTTGAGTGGGCTAGGTGGAAAATAATCATTCTCAGTGTGGGTAGGCACATCCAACTGGTCAGGGGTCTAAAAAGAACAAATATGGAAGGCAACTGACCTCTAAGAGCTGGAATAGTTTTCTTCTGCTGCCTTGAATATCAGAGTTCAATGCCTTTGGACTCTGAGACTTTCACCAACAGCCCCCTGGATCCTCAGGCTTAGGGCCTCAGACTGAATTATACCCTAGGTCTCCTGGTTCTGAGGCCTCTGGACTTGCACTGAGCCAACCTACCAATATCTCAGTTTTTTGGGTGACTGCATATGCAGTTGTGACTCATCTCAGTTTTTGAATGATCTGGTCAAAAGACTCATGTTGTCCTTCTGGATATTTCAGATGACCACAGTTATAAAGCTGGGTGAACACAGTTACCGACCATAATGATATGGATTCATACATTTTTTCTTTTTGAACATCTTTTTTATGAATACGGTTCATCCATTCATAACTTATTCCCAGGGATCTGCCATCAGTAAATCATTTATGCCTGCAAAAATATGCATGCTATTATTGCCTCTTTTATTGTGCAAAATGACCTACAAAGTGTTCTGTCATGTTTTTATATCTCAAATAAATCTCCTTTAAAAATGTAAATAAATATTTTAAGGAATTTTTAAGGATTATTTTCTCCAGAATTATCTTTTCAGGATTTCGATCTTTCAGAATTTCACCATTTGGGATTACGGTGTTTGGGAATGTCTTTCAGGATTATTGCCCAAATCCAGTAAATTAACTTTTTTAAAATGTAAAAATGTCTTAAAAAAAAACATGATGGGAAAAACAAATTTCTCCCATTTCAAAATTTTAAAGCAACTTTCTCCCTTACAAATGTTATCCAAAAGAAGATATATGTTACTATGGAAGCATCACCTCACCAGGAAACAAAAAGGAGCCCTTCATTATCTTTAAAATGTCAATATTATCTTATTTTATATACAAGTTGTTGGTAAAAAACACGGCACTTCCAGTTCCTTAAGGCAATATTTGGCCATAGATATGTCTTCAGAGATTAAATGTTCTTTTAGCAGAATATCACTCTATTAGAGTTTAAAAATGGCAAGTGTTAGAATTCCTGAGTTTTAAAAATTGTTTTGCCTGAGGGATTTATTTACCTCTCTCCTAACATATTACATCATAAAATAGAGTGCATGAATTGCCAGCAACAGCTTTCAAGGGACATATAGATTTTATATAGCACTATATTAACAAAATGTATCATAATTTAAAACATTTCATAATTCTAAAAAAATCACTGATTTTTGAATGGCAAGAATAAATAATAAAGAGCACACCAGAGATCATATGTGTGGTACAAAACAGAATTGCCACGGTCCTTCTCATAGTCTTCTGTGACTCGGCTCACTCCCAAATCCCCCATCTCTACATTATCTCCTCATTTTCTGTTCATATCTCTTGAGACTGGAATCATCAGCTGTGACAGCCAGGACTACCTGTTCCATCCCGCCAGGCTCCACAGAGAGGAGTCACTTTAAGAAGCATTATATAACATTTCAAATGTAACTGTTGGGCAGCTGTGGAAGTGGACTAGTTCTCATTTTGTTACACCTCACAGTAGGTACTGGGTGGCTGCAATATTCTAGATTGGATTTTGAGCTAAAGGACTTGAGAAGACATCTTCTCTCTGAAGATTGTATAGTTTCAAATAACTCCCACTACACTATCAAAGAGGATTTGTTCCTACACCCACACAGACTGATAGAAATTAGCCTCAAGAACTATATGGAGGAAGTCTTCTGTTTCTGTAAACACTGGTTTATCAGCCTTGCTGCTCATTAGCATACATCCTGCCTTCTAATTATGCCCTAATTTGTACTGTGCAAATATCTAACAATTCCTCCACCAACAGCTTTTCTAATTAGTAAGAAAATCAGTGGCAGATGTGAAATTCGTGGGATGCTGAATGTAAAACGTTAATTAATTTTTAAGAGTTTGAAGCCTTTGAGAAAACTTTTCTTGAACAATTTGAGGTGACATCCTCAACAGAGTCCCTCAAATATCCTTTTAATAGCTATACTCTTGCACCATTTCTGGACTCTTTTCTGAACTGGAGCTACAGGGAGGGGAGAGATATTAACTCATGTGTCATGGGTAAAATCATGGCTTAAGGAGAATTGGTTACTTTAACACCATTAGCCAAATATTTACTGTCCTGCCTGAGCCTGAGAATCAATAGAACTTAGCCCTGACTCTCCCCAGAGGAGAGAAATAAGCTACGAGGTCTGTGTGCTTATCATAAGAACACGGTGAGGGCTTAGGTCTCTCCTTAATGCTGCATCTTATCTCACATTCCAGATGCTCTCAAAACCCTTGTAGCTGCTCGTGAGACCTTGTGCATACCTCTAAATGCAGCAGAATTGCCTCCAAAGGTGCTGCCATGAAGCCCTCTGCCTCCAGGTTTGATGAGCCTCACACTTCAGGGAAGAACTGTTCAGTGACTCGGCTCCACCTGAGTGGAAAAGGGGGCTCCAGGGCCTAACCATGAAGAGAGCTATTTTTAGTCACCCCTGTAACAAAAGTCCTAAAAACTAATTCCTGTCCCTGGAAGGCAGGGTGGCCCCGCATTCTCCATGTAGTCAAGCTCTCTGAGGCAGAAGGGCCACACCTCTGGCAGCATCCCCTGTTGTCACTTTGGAGAATGCTGCTGGCTTTGATCTGACACTGGCATTCTTTTCATAGCTTGATCTTATCTAGAGACTCCTTCTAACACTGCACTGCTAAAGTTAGAGGAAGGGTCCTCATCACACAAGAATAAGAATTCTCCCAACCCTAAGACCTCGCTTGTAGTTTTGTTGAACATCGCCTCTCATTGCAGTCACTTTTATTTTAATAAAACTTTCATTTTTTGAAAACTCAGGATGTTTCCTCATCATTAGATCAAAATTATCAATACTGAGTATGGTCTTTAATGTATCCTAAGTGCTCTATGGAGCACTTGACATTGTTTACATTGAATTCTGTTGCATTTAGTTACATTGATTGACGTTTAAGCTTTCAGCGACTATGTTAGTTAGGTATGTTCTGTTACCATCACCATTTTACAGGTAGGGCATCTAGGCAGGGAGATAAGTAACATGCCTGGATACACAGTAAGTGGCAAAGCTGGGATTCAAACCTAGATAATCTTCCCTGTAAAGTGCTCCCTTAGAGTTGGCTGTTGGTTGGGTTCATGTGTAGACTTGTATGTGTAATGACAGAGGTCTTCTGCTCTCTATGCAAATGAAGGGAATCTCAAAGATAATCCAAGCAGGCTCACAGTTCAGAAGAGCATCACAATTTACAAAAATACCTGGTGTAACTTACATTTCCCTGTCCATTGTTTCCCCAACCCTTGAAAAATCATTAAACTGATATGATTTCAAATATATTGACTTGCACATCTTAGCAGATTTTGTAGGAAGGTGCAGGAAAAAACAATCCAACATCATGCAATGTGTCAAAAGTTATTCTCAAGGAAGCGGTTCTCAACCTTGTCATCATCTGGAGAGCTTATATAAATTTTAAGGCCAGGCCACACCCTGAATCAATTATAGCAGAACCTTGGAGGGTGGACCCTGGGTTTTGACATTTTTTAAAACTTCCTAGGCAATTCCACTTGCAGTCAATTCTGAAAAATACTTTTTAAAAGGAACTAGACTTCATTGCTTCAGAAATTGCTCTATCATTAATAAGCTTTGTCCCTTGACAAAGGGCTATTTTAATCTGAGAGTGAAAGTCTCACCTTGAACTGCAGTTCATAATATGTAAGATATATTTAGAGGGTTTCCTCTGAGCAAACATTTGCTAGGTTCTTGGTGGGCATGGTCTCATTTTGTTCCATTGTCCCAGATTTGGAATACCTATAAAAACTTAAATATATAATTATATTACAGAATTACATAATAAGAATTTAAGAATATAGTTATAACATAATGATATTAACTGATATAATAATTTATAATCTCTAGATTATGATTTCCAATATAATTTAATACACTTGTGTCAATTTCATTGAAATATTTGCAGAATTGAAATCTTGGGACTTAATGCTTTAAATCATCACAGGAACATTGTGGGTATGGAAAGCAGTGCATTTCCATTTTGCAGGTGAGGTGACTAAGGCTCAGAACACCCAGATAATTTACTCAAATAGCTGAAAAGCGATAGAATCAGGATTTGATCCAAGAGTCAGACTTTAGTATCTCTCTGTGATAGAAACATCTAAATTTTTCTGATGATCAGATCTGAATTTTTTTTTAAATGTTTTTCTTATGCTTTGTACTTTCTGGGGCTCTGGTTTAAAAACATGAGCCACGAATTCCCATGTGGAAACTGACTCCTAAAATACATGCCCCGTCCTTTCTTGGCCACTGCTTCATTTCCAGGTGCCTTTGTCTCATCTCAGAAGCTGTGATCCCTAATGTCCAAGTGTCTTCAGGATCTCTGTTCCAGAGCCTCTGACAATGGCGCATCCTTGACAGGGCACAAACCAAGGCAGCAAGGTGAGCACTGTGCATGCCAGTCCCCAAGCAAAGTGCCAATAGGAGAATTTTGTTGGTTCCTCACAACACCCTCTGAGGTTCGTGTACTCTCCTCATTTTAGAGATGAGGAAACAGGCCCAGAGAGTTTCAGGGATGCCCTGGATGCTTCGGAGGAAACTGGCACTGGCCTTCCAGCCCAGGCAGTCTCCCGGAGCTTGGGTCATTGACGTTCTCTTACTGTGGCTTGCATCAAAGTCCTCAAAGGGAAAGAGGGAGCATTTTTATCAATGGAAGCTTCAACTTCTGAAGGAAAAAAATAAAAACGGATGGCCACAGCCTGCGCGGGAATCCAGAGATAGTAAGAGTGGTCACCAGAGGGAGACAGAGCTCTAGGTATCCGGGCTCTCCACTCGGCCTGCAACCGCAAAGCCCAGGCTGGAGCTAAACGGCTTCAGATGTGTCTCTGCGCTTGGTTTAATTTCTTCTACTGTTGCTTCCCCTTCCCCTTCTTCCTCTCTCCCCACTCCTCCTTTTCCTTTGTTTATGTCTAAGTAGTAAGGACCTGCTTGACTGAAGTGTGCAATCCAAAGAGAAAGTTATGAGGTAAATCTAACTTCACCCAGCTTTCTGAATTAGTTTCTGAATTAAAAGTCCTAATATGTGGCATGTCCTTAACTAACTGTGTTAGATCCTGCGGTTCTTGACAGAAGTAGTCAAACAATCTCAGATCTCTATATATCGGGCCAGGGGTGGCGTTGAACACTACCAAGGTAAGGGAGAGTTAATTTGTGTAATTTCTACCACAAAATTTTAAGTTGGATTTTTAAATACAAAACATTCTGTATAATAGATGTCTGAAACTATGTTCGCACCGATGACAAGTCTTCTTTTAAAGAACTGATTATATCTGAATTTTTAAACTTTCTTAAGGTGTTTCATTATATTTGCTACACAATAGGAAGAAAAAAACTAAAAATCATAGAATTAAAATAAAATATGCTCTTAAGTCACAAATCTGATTAAAGATTGTAGGCCATTGACACTGAGCTCCTAGAGAAGAGAAACTTGGTTTTATTAGATATCTCAGATGCCTCTCAAGAGTAGGTTAGCATGGGTAAAGTGCTAAGTGTTTATCAAATTGATTCATAAATGGCAGATTTCTGATTATCTGATTTCCTCAACACAGACCCTACACCTAAAAAGAAGAACCAACACCTGCCAAACCACCTGGTAGCCTTCCCAAGAAGACAGGTTTCAGAGAGCAATCCCAATCAAATAAACACCAGGATCAGGAACAATAGGAGTAGGTGCTCTGCTAGTTCTTCCCTTCCCTGCTTTTTGCCTACACGCTTGTCCAGCTTGGGGGTCATTTGGTTAAAAACAATAAAAACCCACTCAACCTAGGTTAGGGAGGACGAGGAGATTATATGGGAAAGTCTCAAAGAGTTTTCACACAATCAAGGACAGGAAGCATCATCAGACTCCTGAAAGACCTGGAAAGAGGAATAGCAAAGTGATATCAAATTAAAGCAGCCTCGATGTCCCCCTCCACTTGCTCTCAGGCTAAGTGGCCTCATTCCCCTGCACATCTGCCTCTCCCTTTCTGCAGATGAGTTCCACCTACTTCACTGTGTCTATAGTAGAAAATAGCTGTTCAAATAGTCCTATATGTCTTTTGAACTCAAGGTTCTGCCTATCATTGTGCTCTGAATCCATTTTCCCCAAACTAAGAATCTGGCTTAAGTTAGATCAGGTGTCAACATCTGATCTAAACAGCTGTGGGCAGAGAATTCACTTCCTCAACTATTCATTCAGTGGGCACCAATCACCCTCAGGGACAACCACCTATGCAAACAAGTTTGTCATTGGTAGATGCCCTGGTTGGTGGGTTTGCAGGGTACCCCACTTTGCTTTGGTCTGATCATTATTGATGGGATAGGATTGAAACATTGAGGAAATGAATTCAATAATTATGTTACCAGTTGAAGCCCCTATATTTAGTGTTGTAAAGGTGGATGAAGAATTCTTTCCTGTAAACAGATGGTTTGGTTGATAAGGCTTTTGCAAAGTAAAAAGTCAATTGCATATGAACACATTTGACATTTTCAGACATGTTTTAGGTTGCCTGTGACTATAGATCTTTTATTCACAATTCATTTCTGTGGCATTCAGAATGTGTAATTACAAAATTGCAATTGAAGAAGGTGTCCATTTTTTTCAGGGGAAAAAAAAGTCTTGAGTGAGAAAGGAGCTGTTAGAAAATATATGAAATTGAAGGTAAAGATGTGATTGAAGCTAAACAAAATAGTGCTTCAAGAGTGGTTCAGTAAGATGACTTTGAGTCCAAGTTAACAGTATACATTTGGTTAACACTGAAGAGTCCCTATGCTTCAAACCTCTTTTTCATGGTCATACCAGAAAGTCACAATGAACTCCAGAGAATGATAACACATAGGAGTCCTGAAGAATAGTCACCCAGCAACATGGGAGGCTTAGGCAGAAGGATCACAAGTTCAAAGTCAGCCTCACTAACTTAGCAAGGCCCTAAGCAACTTAGTGAAACCCTGTCTCAAAATAAAAAGGACTGGGGGTGTGGTTCAGTGGTTAAGTGCCCTTGGGTTCAATCCCTGGTACAAAAAAAAAAAAAAAAAAATCACCCAATTTGATGAAAGCACATTCACATTCAATGATAATGATCTAGTTTGACTCGGATAAAAATTCCAGAATAAAAGAAGGGCCAAATTTCCATAGTCCATCTTATGCCTCTGATTTTTATGCCAGTGGTGTGATGTCTGTGGCCACTCTCTTATGTGGATGGTGTTTCAAGATAGGTTTTTATAAGCCTTTCAAGGATAGTTACTGCCACAGGATTAAAACAGTTCCAGCAAAACAGCTTATAATCATCAAAAATAATGAGCTAGAATTTACATGAAATCTCATTTCATTATTGTTTATTACAAAATAATCCATAATCTTATGAAAAACAACTTTTTATATGCTTCATTGATTTTTGTTTTATCTAACAAATGTGTATATTTCTAAGCATTTTAAAGGACGTAGTCATCATAACTGCCCTATCAGGTGGGCTATTAGATGAGTAGTATTATTACCCTCACTTAGCAGAGAAGGAAATTGAAACCCAGAGAGGTTAAGGAATATCCCTCAGGTTACAAGTGAGTAGCTTCAGAAATAATGGAATTAGAATGTGTTTTATCAATCTTTTAAGAGTTCCCCTATCCAAACAGTTCTCTTTGGTATCATGTTAAAGATTCTAAAGTCTTCTCCTGTTCTGCTGTTTGATCCTTAACACCCTGTGAGTTTGGCTTCAGGTGACTTCATCTCCTGTTTACAGAAAATAAGATGAAATCCACTATGTTAAATGGTATCCTGCAGTTTTGAGAGCCAGGAAGGAATGAAGTTAGGACTCCAGCTGGGCCTTCTGACTTTTCCTGGTTTAATTTTTTTTGCTATTAACCCACAAATCTAAATGTGACAGTCTCATTCTGGTCAACAGCTTGCTACAGTGACAAGGCCTTCCTTAGCCTGGAGATTTGGTCTTCATGTAAATAAATGCAGCTCTTGCTACATATGTAAAACACTCATCTGCTCTCTTGAGCTAATTACTGTTATGGAGAGGAGACTCTTACAGCAGTTATTTTTCTAGCAGAAGTAAGTCTCCCCATTAAAATAATAATTCATTTTCAATGCTGGTCAGAAATGGCAACCAAGCTCTGCCCCCACTTCCTGTTATCTCTGGTGCTCCATCAAATAGACCACCATATTCAAAAGCAAGCTCATCCAACTAATCAGCTCCACTACCACCCTAAATTTTGACTGCTAAACCAGATGCTGAGGAAGGTGGCAAGGTGAAAATGGAAGCTCTTTTGTTGGTTTTACTGTTGTTGTTTGTTTATCTTGTGTTGCTTCTCCAGTTTGGTATCAGAAGTTTTCTAACCTCATGAAATCTAGTGGAAGTTTTCCATTTTTCTTTTGCACTGAAATAGATTTTAAAAATGCCTGTTTGGTAAGATTTCTCTTATCAGGATTTTGACTATATTTTTCAGCTACTTCTAAAATTATTGATTTACTTTGTAATGTTAGTCCATTTTTTTATACATAAATTCTCTAAGTCAAGAATCTAAAACATTTTAAGAAAAGTTTCATGATGAAAATACTTATTCAGATTTGTAGGATGAGATTCATAGGGTGGGATTCACAATATCCATAGAATGGGTCCCCAATCCATAAAGGAGCCCTGTTCAGTTTACAATGTAGATGGGGGTCTTTGGGAGAAAGTGAAGACCCAATGAGACCATCCTCTGATGGATTATGGTACTCAGACTACACAAGCTCAAGCAAGTTCTTCATGTTCCTTTGCTTTATCATTGATTTGTTCAATTAGAAGCTTTTTGATCATCTACTAAGTGCCAGGAACTAGACCAGTTGAGGATTTAAAAACAAATTGTCCTTCTCTCAAGATGTTTATAGTTAAAAAAAAAAATAAGAAGAACACATATATAGCATGGTAAATACTTCAGGAATGTAATGGAGGTCTCTAATGGATGAAACCTTTAATGCCGTGACTAAACACTTCATGTGTACATATAGCACAGACTAGGAGCTGAAAGGAGAGATAAACAAATATTTATTATGAGCATTAGTTTTCCAAACAAATTTTATGACTCTGAAAGTGGGTTTTAAAGCCATCCTAGCCAGCAAGTCTGCTTTGATTCTAGCCTCATTTACTTCCTGACTATTTAGATCAGCCTTAGCAATATTGCATTCACATTTAACTAAGCAAGTATAATTTGCAGAAATCCAGTTCTCTTTATGTGGAAAGTGTTCATGATTATGTCAGTGCTTCTTATTTTGGTTTATTTATATGCTTATCTGAGGCTTTCTTCCCTCCATAAACAGAGCTATTTGTTTTGTTGCTACTTCAGTGTTTTCAGGGGATATTTTTGGTTTACCTCCAGCTGTTTATCAGTAGGCAAGTGCCCACCCTGGAGTAAACCATTCTCTATGGTCCTACAAAATACTTAGCTCTGGAATTTTAAACCACATTTATAACTCCTTTGCACTCAGTAGAATTTTTCAGGTAAATAGGAGGAAAGATTTCTAAGGTCTTGTTTTGCTTCAGATCCATATTGTAGAACAAATTCCTGGGATATCATTCTGCTTATCTGAATTTTTATAGGAATAAATGCCAATATCAAAACAGAAGAAATATTCAAGCAAAGGAATATTAAAACAGAGGATGCTTCTTACAGAGAATCAGGAACTTCTGTCAGACCTGTAAAATAGCAGTGCAAACACTGTGGAAACAGAGGGTAGAGACAACTGTGAGCTCACTGCAAGTTACTGGAGGCTAGTCTATGTGCTCTCAACCTACATACTCTGTACCCAACCCAGTGGCAGACACTAGTGCAGAAACCTATGTGTGCAGAATGGAATGCAGCCTTTAATTATGTTTTTAATATATTTCAGAGCAGAGACTAATAATGGAAAGAGGTCTGAAGCATTCATTATATTATATCAGTTCTAAATGCTTTTGTTATTATTTTCCCTAAATGCTTTTCAGTTTCTGTGCTAAGAGAACCTAGATCTTCAGTCTGTGAGCTCACATTTCCAGAGCCATCTTATAAACCTAGTAAATGTAACCCTAGTACTTTCAGTAAGCATTATGCTCTGAAAGTGTTTTTTGAACAAGGACATTGAAAAGAAAACACTCTGTCTATGGCCTATGTTTTAGTTCTCTTAACTGAACAAATTATCCCCAAAGTTTAATGACTTCAAACAACAAAAATTATCATAGATTCTGTGGTTCAGAAATCCAGGCACAGCTTAACATCTACCAAAACAAGATTCTGCCTCTGATAAGAGATGGTTCATGTAGCTTCATCTGTCTGTTATATGTCATCAAACACATTCTTGATAGACAGGCTTATGTTTCCAGGAAGATTTTCTGCTTTGTGATATTTCCCAAATTTGAAAACAAAAATCTTATCTCTGTGTCCTGAAGGAAACAGGCAATCAATAACTTTAGTTCTTGTTCCTGGAAAAAGTAAATGTGACCTTCATAACTGTTAGATAAGTAAACAATCTGGGTTAATTTTCAGGAAGACTAATCAGGGTTTGTTTTTTTTTTTTTCCAAATGTATAAATATAAAACTTTCCTGAGCAGTAAAGTCATTCTATTGCTAGGAAGCACCTAATATTAATATCAATAATTAACAACAAATAATTTTAATAACTCTGAATAGAGAAGGCGGAATGAGTGAACAGTGGGGTGGAGTTTATTTAAATGTCTCCTCTGGTCTGAATATCCCAATTTATAGTTTTCAGAGGCTTTACACTCCCTTGGAATGCAGGAGGTGAAAGGATGGTCATTAAATGGAGTTATTTTTCAAGACTTGCTCTAGATACAGGTGTGTGCCTATGATTATTCCAGGAGTCAAGAAGAGAAAATGAGAAGGACCCAAGGAGGGAGAAATGTGCTGACTTGTGCAGTGTTCGGCCTGCACAACTTTACACCTTCACTATCCATTGACCTGTCCTCCCATGGCCTCCCACACACAGGCAGCTCCAGCCATCACTCTGGCTTCTCCACCTTGTACCTCACTCCAACTATGCTAGCCTCCTGCTGCTGCTCCAAATTCCATGTGTATACCTGTTTCAGAGCCTGGAATTTACTGATCTCCCTCTGCTTCACTAAGGACTCTTTCCAAATGCCATTTTCACATTTTCCCAGAGAAAATTTTCCTCACATTTTCCTCATCTCCTGATGAAGGGGGGAGAGGCTTCCCCTCTGTCAAAAACAGCACTGCAGACACTGTCCATCCTTTACTGTCTTCTTTTTCTTCCCTACACATAGCTCACATAGCTCCAGATATATTGTATCTTACAAGTCTGTCCTTAGTCTCCCCCAGCTAGACTGTGGGGTCTCTGAGAGCTGAAAGTTTGACTATTTCATTACTGCTGAACCCCCAAAACATGGGTCAGCACCTGACACATAGTAGGTACTCAATCAACTTACACTGAATAAATGAATGAGGTGAATGCTGTTCTGTGCCAGACACAGGGACTATCAGGTTCCGTACATATCATCGGTAACCCTCCCGGGAGCTGCCAGGAGAGATTCTGTCATCATTGTCCCTATCTCAGGGTTGAAGAACTCAAAGCAGTGAACAACTTATCTACGATTGCCTGATGTGGATCTTCAGCCCAGGCAGTCTTATGCTATGCTCTTAACCAACTGACCTCTCTAAATGAAATGATTATATACATACAGTCAGCCTGGAGGTAGGAACAGAAACTCCTGTCAAATTGCATGTATCACTAGGACTTTGTCTGGTCCCTACTGGTGAAAACGCCACCTAAATAAGATAGAAAACCACCTCCAGGTCTGTATTGACAGATCCTGTCAGTGCTATAATTGAGTTCCTTGCCTCCCCGGAGCCTCATCTTCTCTCTATTGCAGGAAGTGAGCTATCAAGGAAAAGTTTTGGTGAATTTTCTCTAATTTGAAAATAAAGGGCAGAAAAGCAAACTCTCTAGGTAACTGCAGGAGGATTGAAGGGGAAGATATTTAAAATAACACATTTGCTCCCCAGCCAGGAGAAAGCTGATGTGCTCCAGCATCCCCAAGTTCAGGTGACTGTCACTGGCAAGGGAGTGCCCATCATTCCCAAAGCCTGCTAATGCCCAACCTGTAGAAGGAAGGTAGAAACAGCATGGTTTTGTTTTGTTCTATCAATTCTTTATTAGGTATCCTCAGTGAGAACAGGGATTGGCCTATCAAGGTTGTTATGGTTTGAATCTGGAATGTCCCCCCAAAAGTACACATTTGGCAATGCAGCAATGTTCAGAGGTGAAAAGACGGGATCATGAGGGCTGTGACCTCATCCACTTGATGGATTAACAGTACGAATGGACTACTGGGTGGTAGTGTAGACACATGGGGCCAGCTGGGGAAGTAGGTCACGGAGGGCACGCCTTTGGGGACTATCTGTCCCTACCTACTTGCTCACTCTCTCTGCTTCCCAGTTGCCATGAACTGAGCAGCTTTTCTCTGCCAACCCTTCCCCCATGACATTCTCCCTCACCTCAAGCCCAGAGCAATGGTGTTGGGCAACCAGGGACTGAATCTCTGAAACCATGAGTCTGAAATAAACTTTTCCTCCTCTAAGTCATTCTTGGAAGGTAAAATTAGTTCTTGAATATGTAGTGGTCACTGAACACTAATCTACTTGACTTCTATAGTTAAATACCAAAAGATTCTGAATTTCTTCCCTGTAGAATGCCTTCCTAAGCATTTTTCTGGAAGCTGTTTTAAACCCACGGACACATTTAAACAAACTGCTTTAAACTTTTCTACTGTCTGTGTACAGTCTTTAGACTGTGGGAAAGGAGCAAAAAATAAAAGAAATAGAGATGGCAGATTCTTTTTAAAACTGCAATATATGTAGCATTCAATTAACATTAAGAAATTTCTCTCTGAATTTGTGCTTCAAGCACTTGGATTTAAGTTTGAACTTATGCTTTCAGCTGAGAACACTGTGATTCCAACTCCACCTGAGGGGATATATACTTTGTCAGTTAAGTTGGTACATGTATAATAAGCACACAACCCAGGTTAGATTGAGACTGTTCTCCCTCATGACCTCAAAGCATTCAGACAATAGAGACTTCTACCATAAAGACATGTTGCTATTAATACTCCCTCCCTAGCACACCCAGTACAGTGCTTACCAAGGAAGTAATGCTCAATGAGGGCGGGGTATGGGAAAGAGCTAGAATCTTAAGGGAAGGGACTTGAAATATCAGAGAAACCCCATAGGAATGGGTCCATCCCATTCTAAGCAGTCACAGAGTTTTCAGACTGAGTTTCTAGTAAAATAAAAAGATTTAAGGACACAAAAGTGGCTGTTGTAAAAAGCTGGGGGTGGGAGTGGAATTAAAGACTGCTGAGATAGAAAGGTCAATAGTAAGCAAATCTAGCCATGAGTGTCCTGCCTGATGGCCCCTTTCACTTCTGTTAGAAGCCAGCAGAGAGCATTGTTGTCATGTACATGTGATCATTCACATCCAGCCCATCTGAGCCTCAGGTTAACAGTCTTCCTAGAAAGGGATCTGATAGTGATAGGGCAGTGTAAAGTCAACAGC
Organism: Sciurus vulgaris; assembly: GCF_902686455.1. Taxonomy (NCBI): domain Eukaryota; kingdom Metazoa; phylum Chordata; class Mammalia; order Rodentia; family Sciuridae; genus Sciurus; species Sciurus vulgaris. The sequence goes on from NC_136466.1 coordinate 52,853,765, forward strand.
ACTAGGCTCGGGGTCAGGAGGTGGAGATTTTAACCCCAGCTCTAACTCTTGGCAAATTGCTTGCTGCAAATCAGGTTGGGTCTATCATATGAGGGGGAGCTACACTAATAAAAAACATTTTCTATCTACAGATCACTTCCTGCATGCTAGGCCCTTCCATCTGCAGGGGTTCTATCCTGCTTCTGCAGAACATTTAGCATCTGTGTAATGTGAAGGAAATTATGTATCCCTTTAAACCTGTTTCTCCTTATCTATAGATCAGAGACAATACATCCTCATAGGATTATTCAGAGAATGAAATTAAGTAAATATATGTAAAGCCCTCAGCACAGCACCGGTCACAAACCTGCCAATAAATGACAGCTATCATCACATGCTAAGTTTGTTTAATCTTCACAGCAATCCTGCAAGGTAGTTAGTACATTTTATTCCATTATGTAAATGAGGAAACTAAGGCTCAGAGAGGTTCAGAATTTACCCAACTCAGAAGAAGCATAAGGTGGTTTCAAGTCCCTCTGTGACCCCCCTCGCCCCACACCCATACTAAGAATCCTTAAAGATATAACACACTATGTTTTAACTGCTCCATCTTTTGGTCTATAACTCCTTGTGGAAATTACCCAGTTGGAAAGTGAGACAGACTGGCAATCACAAAATGTTTGAAGCTGCAGGAGGCTCCCAAAGGATCAGAACAAGCTGTAGGGAGGAGTGGAGTCAGCTTTTGAAAAGTGCAATTTGGAATAAGCTGCTGTAAACCAAACTCTTTGCAGCTTTTTCTTCCTGGGAAGTGGCCCACTTTTTTTTTCCTTTCAAAATTGTATTGAAGCTAACTCTCTAAGAAGATATAAGCAGGCACCTACTACCTACAGACTTTCAAGGAGCAATGTTACATCAAGGGCTATAAATAAAAGGCCATTTGGGAAGTTTCTGCTCCACCAATGCATTTGCCACTCTGGCTCTTCATCTAGTGATGTAGATGGAACCTCCGCTGTGGAAAGGGACTGTCCCACCCTGGACTGAGTCTTGTCACTTCCCACCTTGGAAGCCACCACTCCATCTCTGTGTTCCGATCGTGGTGCTCAGCACCTAACACATTGTTTCAGTTCTCTCCCAAACTCTGCAGTGTCTATGTTAACATATCTGACTGGCAGTTAAGAAAACAGAAGCCTGGAAAAGTGATAAGTCCTCTAAGTCAGACACTGAATTGGTGATTTGAGCCCAAGATTATTGGAGTCCCAAACACACTGCCTTTCCATCCTTCAGTTTTACTTCTGGGCTTGACCATAGAGTGGACTCTATGCTGCACCTCCAAATACTCCATTTCTTTAAAAAGTATTTAGGCTACACTTTAGTTTTATGGTAAGGCTAGATTTGTGTGATCAGCATTCATTCTCACTCCCTTTTTATGCTTTCTCCTGAAAGAAGTCTAGGATACATTACCTTATAATCCCTTGCTACAAGGATAAAATTTGTATTCAAGAGGCAATGGATGAATGGCATTAGATTTGGAAAGTGAAAGCTATCCTAACCCTCAACCTTGGCATCAGGGCCATGAGCTACATAGAGAAGCTTTGCAACAGCTTCCATGCCCCTTGCTGACCACCATCTCAATATCAAGGACAGTCTGTGGGTTGGAAACAGCTTTCTGCAGATCTCTACCCTCTGGATAGTAGCAGAATCTCTCTGACTCAGTACCACATCTGGGAGGTGAACTTAAAAGTTAGTACCACATGTCTAGCCTTTCTAGTAATTTTCTAAGCATCTAAATCTCTGCTTGAGATACCTCAAGTTGTTTCTGGTTTTTTGTCTGAATACTGACCAGTTTTTTTTTTTTTTTAAACTTCTGCATTCTTATTACTCAGCTATAAAAAATAATAAAATTATGGCATTTGCAGGCAAATGGATGAAATTGGAGAATATCATGCTAAGTGAGATAAGCCAATCTCAAAAAAGAAAAGGATGAATGATCTCACAGATAAGTGGATAATGACACATAATGGGGGGTGGGAGGGGGGCAAGAATGGAGGAAGGAGGGACTGTATAGAGGGAAAAGAGGTGGGAGGGGTGGGGGGAAGGGAAAAATAACAGAATGAATCAAACCTCATTACCCTATGTAAATGTACAATTCCACAAATGGTATGCTGTTACTCCATGTACAAACAGAAACAACATGTATCCAATTTGTTTATAATAAAAATAAATTAAAATAAAATAAAATAATTTTAAAAAATTTTAAAAAGGACTGGGAAAAAAGCAAAAGACAATTTTTATTTATATGAACAATGGGTGTAAATAAACAAACTACATTTTAATCACTTATAAAAAAAACTTCTGCATTCTTCAATTTTTGTACTCTTCCTTTTCTTTATGTGTTCCTTAAATATAAGTACATTGCTGATCCAACCTTCTTGTCTTCTTACTTAAGACACTGCCTGGGATTATCACTGTAATATAATATAAAGCTGCTCCCCCGCCCTTTCCAGTGCAGTCATTTCCCTGCCTCCAACTACTTGTCAGTCTGTGAACATCCTAGCTAGCTATTTGTTCATCAGTCAGCTTGCAAGTATTCTTCTCTGTTATTGATCCTGTTAACCCGCGGAATTTGACAGCTTAAGGATAGCTCCCTGCCATTTTCTCTCTTCTTCTCCTCACATTCATGCTTTCTCTCTCCTCTCCTCTCCTCACTTTCTCTCTCTTCTCTCGCTTTCATGCTGTCTCCTCCATTTCACTCTCCTGTGCATGCGCCCTTTCTCTTTTCTTCTCATTTTCTCTCTTACCCTGCAGGGAGATACTCTGTGTGCTTAATAAACTCCCTTATGTGAATTCCCATGTCCGGAGTGGTTTCTGGGTTCTTACAATCACCTGTATCTATGAATTCAGTAATCATCTACACACTAATGACTCTAAGTTCAACATTTCCAGTCCAGATTTCTACTTTTAACTCCAAATTCCTACAGCCACATCTGTACTGGACATGTTTGTGTGAGTATCGCATGTGCATATGTTTCAGATACTATTGCTGTATAGCAAATTACCCCCAAAACTTAATGGTGCAAAACAACAATTTTATTATGCTAACAGATTCTGTGGGTTAGCATTACAAAAAGGACACAAGAAAGATGGTTGATCTGTAATATACTATGTCTGAGACCTTAGCTGAGAATATTCAAGATTCAAGTTTGATAGTTTGGGCCTGGAATCATCTGGATATACTTTCACTCACATGTCCCTTTGGTTGGAACTTCAGCTGAGCTGTTGACTGGAAGACATGCACAGGATCTCCACATGATCTCTCTACATTGGCCACTTTGGACTTCCTCACAACATGGCAGCTGTTTGAAATTAAGCATCCCTGGAGAACAAGGTACAAGTGCATGGATCTTTCTGTAAATTTGGAGGCTATAGAATCAATGCCACCATACTCTCTTAGTCAAAACAAGGGCTGCTCAAGCTCAAGAGAAAGGAATGTAGACTCCCATTTAGGACATGCCAAAGTCCTGAGCAACCCCACCACATAAAACCTTAGTGTCTGGTATACAGTAGTTGCTCAGTATATTATTTCAGGGAATAAATGCCCAAACTTTTATAGTAAAATCTGGATGTTGTGGTTTTAAAAGCCATAACATGATGGTCAACCTGGCTTGAATAGAGAAACAGAAGTAGGCAGGTGGAGAACTTTTTCTTTGGGCCCCTAGCGAGACATGCCCCCTTTGCCAGCAATACAGGAGACAGCACTCTTTCCTTGTTAAAAGATCTCCAGTTTCCTTTCACTGATTTCTCCAGTGAAGATATCATTCATGAATGACTCAAGTGTTATCTGGCCCCACTTAATTTTTTTACTCCACTTTTGTTCTATTCTAAATATTCTTCCTAAAATCAGGAATATTACACAGGGTTTGTGGTAACAAGGAATTCACCACAAAATCTTAAACCTCAGTAAGAACTTATTCTCTCTCTTCACTTCTCAAGAGTATTTAATTCCTTCTCATAATCTTGTCAACAGCAGTATTTTCTATGGTCCAAGAACGCCAGAACAATCTTGAAAGCAAATGTACATGTTTTCATCTTTAATGAGCTAACCATCCACATCCTTGATAAATAAAACTATTGCAAGACTTTAAATTCCACATCTAGCCCTTTAATGTAAAAGCTTTTCTTAACAGAGGTAAGGTGTTGAAATAGCAAAGTGATTTTTTGTTTCACAGAAAGAAAAATAAATTAAATATTAAAAATAGAGAAGTAGTGACAAGAAAGTCGATGTTTCTGTCTCTCCTACACGTCTCTACATTCCTGTAGAAAAGCAAAGGTAAAAGATTGTCTCTATGACCACCAGCATTTATCAGGTTTGCCACTGTCACCATGACAATATAGAAGGTGCTAAAAAGGAGAATTCCAGGAAACTGCTTAGATAGCTTTCTCTGGTAGAATGAAATAGGGAGGAACATCTTTTCCAAGGGTGAGTCCAACTATATTTTAAAGACAATGTTATAGAAACTATTTAGTTCTTGTGAGAAGGGATGGAAAGTCCAAGAAATATAGCAGTTCCTTTTAAAAAGTAATAACTTCTACTTTGTAATAAAAATTACACTTATCATAGAAAATTAAGAAACTATTGTTTAATAACAACAGCATAAAATCCTTCCTTAATTCCTACCACTCAGAGATAAATTCAGGATAGATCCCTTCAATTTTTTCTTTCTCCTCCATCCCCATGTGAGTGTCTATGTGCATGCACATCTGCACGTGTACTAAACACAGACTTAAAGACGAGTGTTAATAAAGTGAGATTACATCCTAAATATTGCTTGATAACCTGATCTTTAACCCATTTTTAAACTGCATTCTTATTTTTGTTCTGTTTTTGAAGATGTGGTCTTGCCATGTTGCCTAGGCTGGTCTCAAATTCCTGGATTCAAATGATCCTCCCACTTTAGCCTCCCAAGTAGCTGGGACTACAGGTGCACACCACCACCACCTGGTTTATATTTTTATTTTTTAATGAATGCATAGTACTTGTACATATTTATGGGTGACATTTGGGTACATGTATACAAAATGGGATCTAACCCATTTTTAATAGGCATTTTTCTATATATTATATTTAATGGAAGTACTATGTTTTACATAGCATAAAAAAACTTATTTTTCCATTTTTGGGTGTCAATGGCTTTTTCGTGATAGAATTTTCAGCATCAATGGCTGGTCAAGAAGGAAGACACTGATTGGGTTGGGAGGACACTGGGCAATCCAATGATACAAAAGTTTGGCCATTTCTACCCAATGTACACTACTCTACCGGCAATCTTTTGTTCGTAGCTCCTAGTTTGGCTGGCAGAGACATTGTGAGGTCAGCATCAACGTCTGATGGCTCCTCCATTTCCTTTCACAGGTCTGACTTCTCAATAAAAGACCCTTTTGCCCTCAGAACTCTGCCTTAGCATCTGCTTCCTTGAGAGCCAACACCATTCCTCTTTTGAATATAGAGAGAACACCTTTTCTTATTTGGCTTATGAGGAGTGTTGTCAGATAACATACAGAGCCCTCAGTTAAACTGGAATTTTGGTAAACAGATTTCTTTTTAGGTATATGTATGTTCCATGCAATATTTGGGACATACTTCTACTAAATAAAAGCATTAATCGTTCATCTGAAGCTCAAATTTAATGAAAAATGTTGTATTTTTATCTGCTGAATGTAGCTGAATCTTTATGTCCACATAAGTTGTGACATCAAGTAGGTCATAAGGTCCTCAAGAATATAGGCACCCAGTCTTTTACTTCTGTTTCCCCAGAGGTGGCTTTATGACTGAGGGCTACTACAAGAGTTCTAGCACGTCCACAAATCTCACTGTAAAGGAAGGCCTTGTGTCATGAGGATGAAAACTCCATGTGTACGCTTGTTTATAGCTATCTCAGTATTCCCTGGTCCACGGAAAACTACAAAGTAAGTTCCTCTTTGCAGGGGAAAATTGCTCTTATTGTTTCACAAGTTAAATTTAGATAGGTGAGATGCTCAAGATCACCCAAAGGTGCACCAAGTATTTGTGCCATGTTGTCAGGCATTGAAATTCTACAGTCCTTCTTCCCAAGTAAAAAATGCCCTCGAGTTAGTTTTTGTTTAGAATCAATCCTGTGGTTAAAATGAAATGGCAGGCGGTAGTGTTCCTTTGTGGGAGAAGTCTGCTGAGCGTGTGTAAGCTGAATGGAGACGAATGATGAGCTTTGACTGCCTCTGTTGACCATCCCAGCAATATAGCATGGGAACTTTGTTGGGAGTAAAAGAAAGGTTAAAGAGCTAACTATAGGGTGGTCTGGCCACAGGATGATTGGGCTGTTGACCAGAAATCCACTGCCCAGTCAGCTCTGCCAGCATCCTTGCTATCTAAGTAGTTACCCTGCATTTTCCAGATGATGAGGAAGAAGTCTGGGGAAGTAGCCCTGCTAGCTGGCCCCTATAAATTTCCTGTCTAGCACCCTGGGATATGGGTAGTTCTGGTCTGAGCAGATCATCTAACTCTGTTGTCAGCATTGTTAAAGAAAAGAGAATTTCCTCATAAATACAATTTGCCCTATTAAAAAATAAATCCAATACATCAAAGCATGGACTCATGAACAATGAAGTGGGATGTGACTATTCACATTACGAAAGGACTCTTGATTTAGAATTTCTTAATATAGCATCTGGGCCTGTACAATCAGGCTTGTCTGCAGACACTCCCATTTTTGAGTAACCAGTACCTTATATTTTAGTTGCAACTGACTACTAGCATTTTCTTTGGGAGTTCCACAAATGTTTATGCTTTTGTTCATGCTCTTTTCTATATTTTGAATGCCCTTCTCTCCCTTTTCTTTGTTCCAATTGGAAAAATTCCACTCCCTCTTTAAATTCAACTGTGTGTAGAGTGGGTGGCGGGGAGTATTGTGCATTGCAATAAAGAATTTAGTCTTGCCCAAAGAGGAGGTCTGGACTTTGCCTGTGGCTTCTAGGAGATAATAGCTAAGCCCTTGGAGTACCAGGCTTGGTAAGAGTATCTTTGCTTGTCTGTGGTCCTTGGATTATGCCAGATAGGCTAACATCATGATATCAGGTGTATTCTGACCATAGCAGATAGTATTTAGATTGGGAACTGACCAGGAGAAAACACAATATAAAGCAGAGTGGAAGTTTTGAATCACACAGTATCAGTTGACTTGGAAACTGAGATCAACCATGCAATTCATCAATTACTCATACCCATGTGATGGAGCCCCAATAAAAAGTCTGCCAAGCTCCCTAGTTGGCAGTCCTCCATGCCACACACTAATATTGTCACACATCAGTGCCAGAAAAGTGAGGCTGTCCAGGACTCAACAGGGAAGGGACACAGGACCTGTGTTTGACACTCCCCAGACACTGCCCCATGCTCTTCTTCCCTTGGCTGGCTTTAATCTGGATCCTTTCCATCTAATAAATTGCAGCTGTGAGCATGACCATTTTCAGTGAGTTCTGAAAGGAAAATTGTGTGGGTCCTTCTGGAGAATTATCAAGTCTAAGGGTGGTTTGAGCACCCCCTGAATGTGCAGTTGGTGTTGGAAGTAAGAACACTCTCATGTGGGCACTGCCCCCTGACTCCACCTTGGTGGGTGACCCTTCTTAAGAAGCCCTCCTGACTCCTCCAGGCCCTCCTTCTGGGTCCCCACACTTTTTCATGCCATATACTTTATATCATATTTATGTCTATATTAGTCTCCTATTGCTGCTGTAAGAAAATTACCACAAACTTAGTGGCTCAAAGCAACACACATTTACTATTTTACAGTTCTGGAGGTTAAAAACCCAAAATGAGTTTCACTAAGGTGTTTGGTAGGGTTGTGATCCTTCTAGAATCTGGAGGGGACAATCTGTCCTTTGTCTTTTCCAGCATCTGGAGGTCATCTGCATTCTTTGTCTATGGACTTTTCCATCTTCAGAGCCTACAGCATAGCATCTTTAAATCTCTCTTATGCTGACACCCTACCACTCTCTATAAAAATCTTTGAAATTGATTGGATCCACAAAATAATCCAGGATAATCTTCCTATCTCAAGATTCTAAACTTGACCACTTCTGCAAAGTTTCTTTGCCTTGTAAGGTAACATATTCACAGTTTGGGGGTATTAAGATAAGGATGTCTTTGGGTAGGTCATTATTTTGTTTACTGCAGTACTTGATATATCTAAAATCCATCTCAGTTTATTTAAGTATCATAAACACCACTCTTTGCATTAAAGTAACTAATGAGAATTATAAACATTTACTTAGGAATTATCATTGAGATGCCTTAATGTATTGAAAAAGGGCTACCATAGGGTCTCTGGAAAGATCCACTGAGATAATTCATATTAATGACTTAGAATAGAGCCTGGTACATACAAAATACACAATGTTAGTTTATTGTTATGATCATTGTTATTCTTATTACTGTTACATGTCACTTATATATTAGGATGGGGAAAAGTATGGGAAAGGTCAAAATGGATTCATGAAACATAAAAAAATAAGATGTTCATTACAGATGTTAAGAGAATACAAAAGGTAGGCATGTTGGTGCATGCCTGTAATCCCAGAAGCTCCAGAAGCTGAGGCAGGAGGATTGCATGTTCAATGCCAGCTTCAGCAACTTAGCAAGATCCTACCTTAAAATAAACTATTTTTAAAAAGGGCTGGGGTGTGGCTCAGTGGTAAAGTGCCCCAGACTTTAATTCCCAGTACCAAATTAAAATTAAAAAAAGATACAAGAAAAAAGCAATAGGAACCATGAGAAAGGAGGAATGAAAAAGTTGAAAGCTTTTATTCATTTAAGACTCTCACCTTTGAGGGATAGGGTTGTGGCTCAGTGGTAGAGCACTTGCCTAGCATATGTGAGGCACTGGGTTCAATTCTCAGCACTGCATATAAATAAATGAATAAAATAAAGGTCCATCAACATCTGAAGAATAGTTTTTGAAAAAGAATTTCACTTTTGAGTATTTATCCATATCTAGTGTGTATGAACTATTCAAAGCAGTTTGTGAGCAACACCGAGGTAAAGTGGAAGGTGGAGGGACAGAGAATGCATTTCCCTCGTCCTCGGGTCTTGAGCTAAGAAGGGAGAGCTTGCCCTCCCATGTGAGGAGAGAACAGATGTAAGACTCCCACAGGGAGTCTTCAGAATTCCCCTGGGCCTGCCAGGCTAGTAGCCACCTCACTGCCTGTTCAAAGTCTAAGGGCAAAGAGAATACACATAATGATGCAAACATAAATACAAACCACTAGTAATTACTCCTAGGTTCTGCCCTTTCACAAAATCTAATAAAATTGGACTTCAACTGTCTATCTTCATAATGCAGCTGTGATATGTTTGTTCTGCTACTACCTTTTTGTCTGTCTTGAGTTTTAAAAAAGGTGCATTTCATTGGAAAACAGTACATTTTTTATTTTAAGTGGAATAGAAAAAAATTGATTTTTTTCTACACCCTAATTGCAAACATGTCAAATAACATGTCACATTTAAAGGCTGTCATGGGAGCCAAACAGTGTAATTGTATATGGACAGTGCTATCTAATTTAGCTGGGTTAGTATGATTTACTAGAATGTTTTGCTATTGGTTGCATTATTTAGATCTTTGATAATCTCCTTCTTTTTTCCTGGTAATCTAACTGTAGAAATTTTCACTTCTTTTGCCTCAGGAGGTCATTTTTTGTCAATCAAATTATCTGGATGCACCAGGAATTGAGCCCAAAAAAGTGGTAAGGGAAGAAGAGTCCCATTAGGTTAAGGGGTTACAAAGCAGGGCTGGTGCTACAGGGTCAGGATGAATGGGCTGGTCAGGGCTTTCCAATGTTTGTTTATACATGTTCTAGGAAACTGTAATTGCTGGAAAATTCATGACCAATTTTTTTCTCTCCAAGTTCTTTTATTTCCTAAGATTTCTTAATAAAATATTAATTCAAGTAAAAGCACTAATTCGCCAAACTAGGATTGGGTTGTAGAATTTTTAACTCAATTTGTTTTTAAACAGAATTGAGAACAAGCTATTTCCAAGTGGTCCATTAGATAAGTTTTTTAAATCTTTGAACTTAATTAGTGTGAATGTGTCACTGTGTTTATGGGCCTACTGCCTTGTTATGAGAACCTCTGGACTTATAAAATAAAGGTTCCGGTTCCTTTGCCACAGTTGAGGTGCTCAGAAATGCAATAATACTGATGGCTGGAGTTGAGAATTCTTCATATGAGGTCATCCACACCCCCTTTCATCATTTGGAGCCTTCTGACTACATACTAGCATAGGTGGGGAACTCAAAATCAAACATCCAGGGGAAAAACAACGATTCAGTCAAAGGCAGCTGGGGCTTCATCAAAAACTCTAGAAGAAACATTCATATATATTTGCTAAAGCATTTTTTTTCTTCTTAGTTCATATTGGAAGTTGTCATGTTGTCAACAAATCTACTATGAGTGATTCATGACCTGGAACCCAGTTTTTAAGGTAGCTAGCTTTGCTATTATCTGCAACAGTCTAAGAAGATGCTTTTTTCTGAGAGAGGGGAAGTGGGCTATGAGAGGAAATGCCTTAGAAAATTGGGTAATGTGGCTCTGGATGTCATGTAGCTATTGTGGTAAAGACACTCTTTGGAAAATACAGGGAGAGTTTAGTGCTGTACCACTGTTGAGTCTATTAATGGCCTCAAATTTATCATTTGACAATAAGTATTTCTTAAAAATAAGAAAAGTAGAATATTTCAAGCTGCAGTTAATGGAAAAAGTGGGTTACAACCCAAGTTAGATACCCATGTGTATACCTTCCTTAAATATTTTTAATTAATTTAAAACATATAAATATGTATTCATTTGTCAGTCTTTCATTTAATGACATTAATTTACATTGAATGTGTATTCACTAAAAGCAATTCTTTGTTGAATTTATTTCATACACCAGACCCAGAGGAATCATCTGCGATTTCTATTTCCAGTTCCTCTACCAAGCAGTGGGAACTAGAACTCGTCATATATCATAGTACAAGAGTTACCTAGATTTTAATAATTATCTTACCCATACCATATTTGAGAGTAGTGTTTTTGACAATTTAGTGTGCAAAGACTGAAAGACCCTAACTGTTCTTTTATTCAGGCCATTTCTTAACAACTCTGGGAGATGTAACAACATCTTTTCCCCAGATGCCCCCCACTTCAAAGAAAAGAAAAAGAAAAGAAAGGTTGCTTACTACTTGCTCTAAGAGAGAGTCCTTAAAACAATCATTGGCCATAATACTAACCAAATACATTTGTACCATCCATCCGGGCCCACCACACTGCTCCCACAAGACTGGGAAGGAAGAATTTAGAAAAAAGTGTGAACCAGTCACTTCTTGAACTGCACAAACTAGCCACTGACAAAAATGACCCCTACTTATGTTACTTCTTTGAGACTCATTACCTAAATGAGCAGGTGAAATCCCTCAAAGAGTTGGGTGACCTTGTAACTAACTTGCACACATGGGAGCTCCAGAATCTGGCAAGGCAGAGTATCTCTTTGACAAGTACACCCTGGGAGACAGTGATAATGAGAGTTAAGCCTCAAGCTGACTTCCCAATAGCAGTGAAAGTGACTTCCCTGGTCACCAAGGCAGTGCAGGCATGTTGGGGTTACCTTCCCCTTTTTCATAAGTTATACCAAAACATCCACTTACATTCTTTAATTTGTACCATTCCTTCAAATAAAATAAATTTGGTACCCCCCAAAAAAGAGAACTGATGCAAATATGCAGATAGTGCTGTGAGTAATAAAGTCCTTCATCTCTGACCCAGTAGTCTTGTGTCTTCTGCCAGCAACCATGAAATAACCAGTTAACTTGGCTTGTAAGGAGAGTAAAAATAACAATCCTCATTAGATATACAGCTTAGTACATAGCTCTGGAAATATGTGTCTTAGAATATAACATGTTTACTACATGACCTCTATATACTATGGAGTTCATTAAGAATATTGATTTTTTCAGGAGAAAGGAGGGTACGTTTATCCTAAGTCAGTTAAGATAGCCTGTAATATGCAAATAAAGGGCAATATTCATCTAGCTTTAATAAAAGCAAATGAATTAAAGCTGATTATGTAATACAAACAATGAACACCATGCAAAGGGTAATAACACACATAATTGGTTCTAAAATAAAAGTTAGTGAATATAAAAGAAAATTTAATATGCTTGTCTAGTCCTAGATTAGTCTCTGAATGATAGTTGATTCTTTATATTTTCCAGAGAAATTGGGTAATGATTCAGTATGATTTTTAGGAGTGTTGAAAATCCAGTCATACTTTAGTCATTTTCATGGTCCAGTCCACGATCAATTCCTATTAGATATCACAACACATATATACACACACACATAAAGACTTTTAAAAGTATATGCTGAGGAGTTGACCTATAACATTCCTTCTGCATAAAATCATCAGTTTTCTATTGAATATAATCAAATCAAGCTGTGAGAAAAATGAAAATGAGTGGGATTTTTTTCTGCCCAACTACTTACCACATATTATGAGCATAAAATATTAAAAATTTTCATTATTTCTGGATGTCATCAACTCTCCACATGATCAAATTATGCATGTTTACTTTGATTTTATAAAATTACAAATTTTATAAAGTTGTATGTATTAATTGCAAATGTTACATATATGTGTTGTAGAAAATGAAAACTATCCAGAACAATACAAGGAAGAAAATTAAGACTATCCTTGAATTCTGTTATAACAGAATTGTCACTATAACTTTGTTAGATTTTCCACGTTGTTTCTAATTTTTGGCTATTTAAAAATATATTGTGTTAAATAGCACTTAACAGACATACATCCCAAATCTCAGTAAGTTTACATAGTAAAATTTTGTCTATTGCTCATGAACAGTCCAAACCAGTTTTTCTGATCACCAGGTGACTTTCTTTCAAATAATGACTCAGGGATGCAAGATCCTTCGTCATTATGATTTCACCATCTTTAACACGTGACTTCCAAGATCTCCATGGAAAGGGAAAAACATAAACAATTCCCAGTGAGTCTGGAGTTGTCACAAATCACACATCATGTCTGCTCACGTTCTATTGATAGAACTTAATGGGATAGCCACCTCCAAGTACATGGGAGGCTGGAAAACACACATTATCTAGGCATCCTGCAAGAAGAGGAAACAGGCCTGAGGGTTAGCTAACAGTTCCTGCTACATGTGATTGTAGATAATCCTTACAGGTAAATCTTCTCACATTTATGACTATTTCTTCAAGGAAAAAAATCCCAGAAATGAAATTATAATTTTCTTCATTTCTTCCAGAATGATAATTTTATCCATTTCTTCGTTGTAGTTATAGTTTGATTATTTTACAAGTACTTTGAGCACATATCTGATTTCTAGCTTCTCATCAGATCCCTAATAAATGGACTAAAAAAAAAATGTTAGGATTCTTATCAGGAGTCCTGTTTTACTTGAAGTTGTTTGAAAAAAATCATGGATCAGAAGATGCCATGACCTTTGCTCCTTTCTCTAATGATATTGCCACTGATGAGAACTTAGATTTCTTTTAGCAAATGTATGTATACATGCATGTGTATATACACACACATACATAAAACATTTAAATGTAGCATGTAAATACATTTCAGTTGTTATTATCCAGGGCATATTTGTATTTCTACACAACAAAAGATAACTTATAAAAATTTAGATGTTAGAGAATAATTAAATATAAATTTCTTTTTAAATCCTTTAAAGTTTTTAGTCTGCCTAGGATAACTGCAAAATCCAAATAATATGCTTCTGGATTTCGTAGTTTCTTATTCAGAGCTCAAAATTCATTCCCAAATTATTTTCTATTCACTACTTACTATCCACCATTCATAACAAGTGAAACGTAACCAGCAAATAAAGAAAATTCTAGCAATAGTTCTCTGTAATGCAAGTTAAATAAAGAAAATTCTAGCAATAATTCTCTGTAATGCAAGTTAAAAGTTGGGAGTAAGGCCTAAAATTCATTTTAGATGTTTTATCTTACATGTTTTATCTGCCATGGACTCTGTTCCCCTGGGCCTTCCCAATGGCTCACAAATTTGATTCTTCTATTTGTTTCTTTCTGACAATATTTTTCTGGTTTCCCTTTGAATGACTGTATATTTTCTTAGAATATTTATAAAAGAATTTTTTGCAGTTTATTGCATACTTTTCTTATTTATACTCAGCACTAAGTATGGCATTAGCTTCCCTTCAGTATTTCTTTTTTAAAGTGATGGTTAACACTTAACAATAATCCTGTCTTGAAATAGAAAATATGGTTCAGAGACTTGAACCAAATGAAATATCGATTCAGGTTGGAGAATATTTTGATGTTTTAGTTTTGTTACAGTTCAGTTGTTTTAGAAAATATGTAGGTTTGGATTTAGTTCAGACTGGTTCACTGGGGTTTTTTTGTTTTTAATGGATTTGATTTATAGTTCTGTAAAAAGTTTAATATTGAGTTTAGGTCAGAGAGGACACATTCAGCAAAATAGTTGTTTGTTTCCAATTTTGGTTCATGGGTCATTACAAGGCCTTGGTGTTATAGTTCTTTCCAAAGCCACGGCATAAAGCTTGCTGCTCACTGTGGAGTCTCCCTCCCAGAAGACAAAAGATCCCATTCACTCCCCTCAGAATTGTGACTATTCACATAGACCTGGTGCTATCATATACACTCCTCATATAAAATAGGAAATATCAAAAGTTGCATATTGGGGTTTATTTGCGGTTTAAACTATGTCAGGATTTTCTTTATTTATTTACAACTAGAAAGATGCTTATAATTCCAAATGTTTAAGCTTTACAGCCTAACTTTTAAATCTATTTAATCTTTAATGTACATAACTACACTGTTTCGTGGACTTTGGTTTCTGAATTATTGCAAATTTTCAGGAGAAAGGCTGAAAAGTTCATGTTCTGATCAGCTCATTTTGCTCTCATTTTATTGGCTCAGTTGAAAAGGATTATCAAGATATTGGGTAGAGAGGTAGTTGTAATATACTTCTAGCTCAGGAATGTTTTATACAAAACTGCACTTTAAAATATTGGTGAGGTTGTCATTAACTGCAATAATATTTAAGAAGGCAAAATCCCCTCACTAGAAAAACTCTTTAAAGGCTGGATAAATAGTAAGGAATGTGTTTAATACAACTAATTTATAGATAAATGTGGTGCCAGGCTAGAATACATTAACAAGGTAAGGCTTCAGGGTCTCTAGGTAAGATAATATATTGCTTTCATTAAAAAGCAATCTGCATGGACGATATCCACCACCACTGGAAACTCTGCAGCTGTCACCTTTATCAGGGGAACAAGAGCAAGCCACTACATTTTAATCACTGGAGTTTGTCAGGAACAAAAAACAGCCAGCTTCCCACAAATCAACAGACATGTATCCTGATAAGGGAAGTGCATTGGAGGAGGACAGCTACCGACCACATGACACCACCTATTCTAGGGTGATCAAAGCTCTGTAATTGCTGAAGATAAATCTACTGAATTGGGCTTTAGGATGAAACAGTTGTCTTTGAACGAAGCAGACACATACTTATACGAATTACCCATGACTTAGAACCTGCTTAGATCTGAGTTATTTTGCAATGTGAAAAGGAATGAGCAATCGAATGGCCAAGTGTGAGGCCTCTTCACGCTACACTTGCTCCCATAACTCATTGCTGGCTCTCTTGAACTTTGATCAAATCAAGAGGCCATCCTGAAAAAATTGGAATAGGAGTCAGTCAGGCCATGACACCTACATGGAAAAAAAATTTTTTTAAAAACTTGCACAAATGAGACAGGAAGGAGAATCAATTCTTGACATGCTCCCACTTCTCTTTGCTGCATTTAAGGAAACACAGAGACTAGCCCAGGTCTGATGCTGCCATTCCAGTCCTGCTCCAGCTCACCTGAACAGAGCTCCTCGTCCGAGGTGACTTGAGACATCTTTGTACTTTCGATGTTTGAACTTAACTTTTAAAAGGGCAGGAGACAAGAGGGTGTGTTTCACCAGGTGTAGTGGTGCACACCTGTAACCCCAGCAACTCGAGAGGCTGAGGCAGGAGATAGAAAGTTCAAGGCCAGCCTCAGCAACTTAGCGGGACCCTCAGAAATGTAGCAAGATCCTGTCTCAAAATTAAAAATCAAAGGGGCTGGGAATGTGGCTCAGTTGTAAAGCGTCCATGGGTTCAATCCCCAGGACCAAAACATAAACAAACAAATAAATAAATAGGGTCATAAACAAGCAAACAAGGATATGGAAAAATACTACAATTATCTTTAAGGACTGATGCACCATAATGAAAAAAATGACCATGAAATTGGAATGTAGAGCTGGTCAATTTCACCAATAAGAGTTTCACCAGTAAGAGTGCCTCCAAGTCAACAATAGTTTAAAGATCTCTGAGGAGCAGGAAAGCAGAAAATTAGGATAAAACATAGTGCAAACTCACAGGGGGTGGAGTTGGGGAACAGTAAACTGAAGTCTACCTTCAGAAATCAAGGGTCACAACCCAGGGACTGTGATCTATTTTCAAAACCCCTATAGGATTATGGTCTGGCTGAAATGATGCCTGTTGAATGCTGCTCCCCAGATACCACTAGAGCAGCCTATTGAAAAGACAAAACTGAAATTATTGCTTATTTAGGTGAAAGAGAACAATTTTACAGGCTTTCTAAATTGAGGTGAAATTTGTATGACATAAAGCTAAGCATTTTAAACTATACATTTATATATTTAAATATTCACATTCAAATATTTACAACTATACATTATAAATATTACACTGTGCAAGCAGCACCTCCAATTTCAAAGGATTTTCATCAACCCCAAAGGAAATCCCATAACTATGAAACAGTTATTCTTCATTTCCGTACTACTACCACCTGAAACCCCTGGCAACCACAAATTGTTTTCTGAGTCTTTAGATCTAACCATTCTGGATATTTCACATAAATGGAACCATATAATATGTGATCATTTACATCTGGATACTTTCACTTAGCATAATCTTTTTTAGGTTCATCCATATTATTGGATGTATCAGTACTACAATTGCTTTTTTATGACTGAGTAGTATTTCCTTGGATGGATATACCATCTTTTGTTTATCCATTCTTTCAAACGATGAACATTTGGGTTTCAAGGTTGGCTTTTTTTTTTGTTGTTGTTTTGTTTTGTCTTCCCCTTTGGCTATTGTGAATGCTACAGACTTAAGGGAAGAGCAAGATCTGATTTTCTAGAATTTTAAAGTCCAGGTTTAAGATCAGTATCCCAAGCAGAGAAGAGAAGAACTGGGAAGGATCATGATACAATAGTTGAGGATAGGTAGAAATGCAAGTGTTTTGAGGCAAGGGTTTAGAGTCTCAGATGTGAATTGCCTATTGATATTTTCTACTGAAGAGTTGGTGGGTCTTTAGGAAATTCCTATAACAAACACTCAAGTTATTACCTGCACAAGAGACTCTTAAAATAGTGAAAGCAAGCTCTTAAAGACAATGGAATAACATATAATGGGGAGGGGGGTTAGTGTTAGGGTTAGGGTTAGGGTTAGGGTTAGGTTTAGGGTTAGGGAGGGTGGCAAGAATGGAGGAAGGAAGGACTGTATAGAGGGAAAAGATGGGTGGGAGGGGTGGGGGGGAGGAAAAAATAACAGAATGAATCAAACAACATTACCCTATGTAAATTTATGATTACACAAATGGTATGCCTTTACTCCATGTACAAACAGAGAAACAATATGTATCCCATTTGTTTACAATAAAAAAAAAAAAAGAAAAAGACAACGGAATAATGAAGTCACGTAAATCTAGACAGTAAGCTCTGTGGGAGATGACCTGGGTTCTTACATCACAGGAGATGGAGACATGAAAAGACACAAATTCTGGCAATATTGGGGGCAGAAATGCTCCTGGACCATTCCAATTACAAAATTCTGTAAAATAAACTTAACAAGATCTATCCATATGAAGCCTCTATTAAGTGGTAACGTCCTTTGGGACAAGGAACATATCTGCCATCCCTTTGTGTCACAGCAATATAGTACCTAACCTAGGAAAGTTCCTGAAATTGCTTAGAGGAGTAATTATATAAGATCCTCATAGCATAACTAAGCAAGTGCTCACCTCAAAATACTGTAAATTTGCCAAGAAAAACAAGTACTGCTTTAAATATCTTAAATTAGTTGCTTCATATTATATAGCTTTTGGAAAGATATTTTATCATTTAATAAATAATGATCCTTTGCAACTTGGCCATTACCAAATCTCTAAAAGGGTATAGGAGAAATTGGAATGCCCTTGCAAGGTAAGAGCTGTAAAGACTAAAATAAACTTGCCATCCAGGCTAAGTATCCAATAGCCAATGCCGCCTGATAACACAGAGCCTATTTATAATGAGAGTTTCCTGTAATTAAAGAAAAACTAACTGTAAAGGAGTAGAAAGATCAAATATTTCATTCCTACTGCCTTTGGATCGATCAGAAAGAGTATTGCAAAAATAAAGACTTGGTTATTTATTTTCAAATAGAAATAATAAAAGCAAATTTTGCACTGCACTAGGGGAAAATATTTCAGCTCCATCAAGTGTACATTTCTGAAATCCTTGATAACTTTTCTAAGCTAAAAGAAATGCACCAATTTATCTGCTACTAAGTATGGCCAGTGGTGGGGAAAAGGTGGAATTATCCCCAAATCACTTGTTTGGAAAAACAGTTGCCGTTTTTAGAAACAAAAATAGTCACCTTTACTGAAAATAATGAATATTTACTTCAGAGAGGTTGCTTTTCTTTGAGGCAGATATTAAAGTATAAGGATCATTTATATATTTTTTATTGTAAATTTCTCCCAGTACTCTTTTTAAAATTATAATGAAGTATATAGAACATAAAATTTATCATTTTAACTGTTTTTAAGAGTACAGTTCAGTGGCAGTAAGTACAGTCACTGATGTGTAGCCATTACCACCTTCCACCTCTAGAAATGTTTCATCTTCCCCAAATGAAATTCTTTCCCCATCAAGCAGTGATTTCCTGTTTCCTCCTCAGCCTAGCCCCTGACTACCATCCTTCCATTTTCTGTCTCTATGAATTTGACTAGTCTGCATAACTCACATAAGTGAAATCATAAGTGTGTCTTTTTGTGACTAGCTTATTCCACTAGCATAATGTCTTCAAGATTGATTCATGTTGTAGCATGTGTTAGCATTCCCTTCCTTTTCATGGCTAAATAATATTCCATTGTGCATATATCCCATTCTTCTATCAGTAAACACTTTGGTTGCCTGCGCCTTCCAGCTTATGTGAATAAGGCATCTATGAACAAAAGTATGTAAACATTGGTTTGAGTTCCTCATTTCAATTTTTTTGGATGGACCTCCAGAAGTGGAACTGCTGAATCATATGGTAATTCCATGTTTAATTATCTGAAGAATTATATACTATTTTCTACTTTCCTACCAATAGTGCACAAGTCTTTCATTTTCTCCACATCCTCAACAAAACTTGTTATTTTCTGGTATTTTTGTTTGGTTTGATATTTAAATGGTAGCCTCCTAATGGGTGTAATATGATTCCTGTGAAGGTTAACATCTCATTCTTTTTTCTTTCCTCCACTTCACCTCTTTCCTTTGTCATTCTCAACACTTCTTTCCTGATTTCCTTTTTTAAGTACCAGGGATGCTTAACCACTGAGCCACATCCCAGCCCTTTTATCTTTGATTCTGTGACAGAGTCACATTAAATTGCTTAGGGCCTCTTCAAGTTGCTGAGACTGGCTTTGAATTTACGATCCTCCTTTCTCAGCCTCCCAACCCTCTGGGATTACAGGCATGCACAACCATGCCAGGCTTCTTATGCTTTCTTTAATTGAATAAAGAAATAATCTTTTCAAATACAATGGGTAGATTCCCCTTTCAGCCCATGCTAGGAGAATGGCAATATTGACTGCTCAGAATCATACTTAGAAAATCATTTTAAGATGGATTTTGATCTTTCTGGGCAAGGTTTAGTTTGGGACCACTTAAGAAGAGAAGGCAAAGGCTCACAGAATATTTTAAGGAAGACAGCACCAGGCCCTACTGCTTGTTTACTCTGATTTTGATGTTGTAAACAGAGTGACCAGGGAACATGGCTGATTCTACCAGTATTCTGTTCACGAGGGTTCCATCCTGGTTTACCACACACTAACTCTGTTCTTGGACAATTATTTAACTTTCAAAGATTTGATTGCTGGGTTTGTAAAATGAGGAGATTTGAATGTATTGTCTTTGAGATCACTTCTGGTTAGAATGTACCCTGAACTTCAGTAGTTATCTACAAGCATACCATTTTAGAAGATAAAAATGGATATGTCCATCCTCCACCCAATTTATTCTTTTAAGGTAGTTTTCTGTGAATAAAAAGAGATATTACATGATATATACACATCAGAACATAGCCCATGACTTACTCTCATATAAAACCACACAATAGTTTGGTGACAATTTAGTCAGTCAAGGGAATAACTTCTCTGTATCATCTCTAATCTAGCCCTCTATCATCCAACACCTTACTTGTCAACAGAGGTTACAGTGTTTGTTTTCTGGGTAATCTGGAATTCTCGGTTAACATATCAAACACCCTGGATAATACTAGAAAATTTATTCAAATTAAAAGGCAGAGGTGTATTTCATATCTCAAGTGTCTAGACAATGATTCTTCCTTAACTGTGAACACAAGGCTGCTACAGTTAAACGGGGTCCCTCTGTACAAGAACTTTGATCTGATATTGAAATCTGTGATGGAATTAATAACATCACTATAATTCACTAATTCACAATATACAATATCATTTTATTTGTGCTACTGACATATTATTCCCAAACTAGGATTTGAGTGTGAATTGGATTATCCGAATGTTGTGCCCTTGTGCAAGCAAGTTAGCCTTTCTAAGCTTACCCCCTCCAGCTCATAATTCCAAGAGAACAAGAATTTAGTACAGTATCTGGACTGTAATAAGCACTCGATAAATATTTATGGAATGAGTGAATGTTTTGTCTCTCCTTGACAACATGGTTTCTGCATGCTCATTGCTGATAAATGGTTCTGGCCAGAATTTGGTCTCTACTGGGTCATTTTTGCTTTATAGAATGTCACATGCACACACACACTGCATAGCTTTTTTCTAGGTGCTTTCTAGTTCTTCCACACAGAAGACCCTTCTAAATAGTACTTTGAGAGGGGAACCCTTGTACCTACCAGCACACTCCTAAATACTCACTGTTTGAGGTTATGGACTTATTCCATAGACTACTCAAACCAAATTTTGTCTGGAGTTTTCGTGGTTAACAAAGGGAAGCTCCAACCCATGTTAATCAAGGACTCATTTCTCATGATAATGCCCACTGAAAACATATGTGAGTTCTTGTGTGGTCTTACTTGTTCAGTTTAGATCCTTTCATTGATATTATAAACTTGGGATATTTTCTTGAAGTGGAGGAATTCTTTTTGCTGAAATCTGGGAAAGTCAATAAAGGGAAATTGTGTATCACAAACCCATATTTAAGGGCAGTGTTGTACTCTGACATTCTGAATAGAACGAGAATTAGATAGTTTTCTTTGACTGTCATTTTCTCTAGGAATAAACATCTCTATGATCCATCATCCAGAAAACAACTTAAATAGCATCACCAATCCTCTCTTGGTCAGGGAAGGCAGCCACATTGTCTTTTCTGTTTTCTTATACTTTTCAAGACAGAATCTGAGTATTTCATGTTGATTGCTTGATTGGCTGCAGAGGGACTCTTTAAAAATACTAAAAAAAATTCTGGAATCCAGTACAAATCAAACATAAGCTGCTATCCATCATGTGCTCAGGGCATTATGTGAGGTTTTTACTCAGAAAGATGTCATTAAAAGTTGCAGAAATTAATTGGTGCCATTGAATGTAATGGCCTTTCCTGCCATAGTTTCTCAAATGTAAAGAAAAATTATGGATAACGTAAATTCCTCGTGGGATTCTTATAGATGTCTGCTTTGTTCTGTTATTGTTTATTGCAAATGTTATTACTGTGATCTATGGCCCTATCATGCTTTGTCTATACTGCGCTGCTGTTCTGCAGCCCACAACAACGGAGGGCTTTACTCACAAGCTAAGACTGTTTATTTGGAAATTCCTTTGCTTTATATATTCCAAAAGTGTCTCAAGGTGTTCATTTTGTGTGTTTAAATTTTTATACAAAAACATATTTGTTCTGATTGATTAAATATTGACTTACACCATTTTTAGAACATCTCTGAATCTTATTTAAGTTCAGGGTTTGTGTTCTGCTTTCTCAGAAGGTTTGAATTCTGTGTAATAATGGCTATTACTTTGTGTGAATCAATGCATCGGGATCCACAGTCCTTCTCAATAACAGCATTGGTTTAATTAGTAGTGGCTTAAAAATTTGACTCTTAATTAAGGAGTAATTCTATATCTATGAAAAAAGTTTAAGGAAAAGGAACTCTTTTACATATTAAATGCTGTTTTAAACTGTAAGATCTGCAACTCCAAGTTACATTACATATTTATCCAACATCTCTAAAGAGTAAACTTTTGTTTCCAGATATTCTGAAGACATTTGTGGATGCCAAATTATGCTTCTCTGAGTTTGTGGTCCAGATTCTAGAAATGCATGAAAAGGTGTAAGATGCCCCCTTGGAAACTCATTGAATTATCCTTAAAATTCTAGATTCTTCACATCATTTGGTTGTATCTTGTGGAATTTAGAATATTTCTAGATTAAACTGTTTTTTTTTTTTTTAGATTAAACTGTTTACAGCATCTCTTGAGAATCTTGATTTAATTGGGATTATATCAAATGTTGAAAAATCTATAATAAAAAGTTAAATTCAAGTCAAGATGTTTCCTTAGGCTCAATCCTTCCTTGCCTTTGACATATACAAATGGTAGAAAAGATTATTATCTTTTATTATAAAAATAAGTCAAAATTAATTTTGGTGTATATAGAAAGAGTAAAACCAAACTTTAGGGGGAAAAAAATCAACATTTCCTTTGGGGGATTTTGGTAGTACCTAAAATCTGGTTAAGTCCCATGATAAGTTTGAAACTGGTTAAAAATCCTGAATAGCTTTATATGTTGTCATGAAAAATATATATATAACTATTAAAAAACAGAGACCACTTAAAGAACATAGATGCTTTTTGTAGATTCCTAATAGCAAGCAAAAATAGAAGAAATTTTGAAAATTTGAATCTGATAAGATGCACAGGGGAGAAAAGGAAAAAAACAAACTCTTAATTTCAGGTTGATAAGAAATAAATGTTCCAAATTATTACCCTATTTAATGGACACAGAATAATTGTTTTCATACTAACTTGAGACTGCTAAGAAGGTAAAACTATTAAGCAAATAGCTACGGGGGATAAAATGCGACTTGAATCTTACTGGCTATTAGAGGTTGTCTGGACACAACATCTCGATGGCACAGAAAGAAATGTGAGAGAACCTGAAACCAAGTTTAGAGTTTGCAGTTAAAGCACCTCAATTTTATAGGGATAAACTAGTACAGTTTTCTAGATCTCAAGTTAGTTTTGCTCGTAAAGCATAATTGATGAGACCAAACTTTTAAATAGTTTTTAAAATAAATATACCAATTATTTCATAGTAGTCCACAGTGGCACTGTCCGCTTGAAGAATAGAGGCCTAGTGGATACCAAGTAATGCCATATTCTTTCCATAAACATTAAGCTTTTCAGAACATTTTGAACAGATGTTGGCTCTTCTGGTTGGAACTAAGGCAAAGGGATCACAAATCAGGTAACTGTAAAATAGCCCCTTTTGTAAGCATTGGATTTCTATAATAACTGGATCCAAACCTCCCACGATCCCTTGTTTCTTTCCTGAAACTCTGCCCATTAGCTAGTGGGCTTGGGAGAGCCCGTGTCTGCTGGGTGTGGCTAAGTCAGGTTGGGCATATTCGAGCTTCTAGGTTTGGAATGTGTCCCAGGGCAAACGAGAAACTCAACTCTAAACTTTAGTAGAAGTCCCTTTATTGTCAAAATGAGCTGTCTGCTTTTCTGTTCTTCCGGTAGCATTCTCCATGTGTGTCTGCTTGACTTCTCATACCAGAGTCTTTCCACCTGAGGGAAGGAACAGACCTGCAGCTTAGATTCTATACAGTTGTGTTTCAGGATCTTGTTGAAAATCTGGAAGATCTGGTGACGCTGGACACGTTTTCCATCATTGAACTGGAGCTGGAGGCTGAGTGATGGCTGTGGGCAGGTGCTCCACAGCTCCTTAGAGTCTCCCTGGGACAGGGGAGCATTCCTTGCCCTTTATCATTCTGTGCCTTGACCTGTCCACTCACTTCTGTAAGTTACCTGGCCCCAGCAGGTATCTGATTTGCAACCTGGACTGTAATAGATGTGTAACCAAATGAGACGAAACTTTTAGGACCATTCAGGATAGGGACTGCTCACCTTTGTCCACACTCGGAATCAAACTTTTGGGCCCATCACAAGGCAAGGATCTGCCCTATTTCATATAACAGCATGGAAAAATACTGAAGAATCTCCAAATTTAAGGAAAACTTGTGAACTTTGTGAAAAGTAAAACAACAAAATATGTGCTAAGAATGACTTATTGAATTATGACTAACCTACCCTGAATAAGAGCAATGTATTTACCTGTATTTACAGTAGGTATTTACATAATGGTCAACCTTTTTGGAGTTCTGAAAACACTTAAAAATACTTTTTGAGAAAAAAATGCACATTTATGCAACAAAATCACAAAATTTTTGAATAGTTTCAAAAGGTTCTTGGTTTCCCCTGAGACCTTCCACAAAATGCTAGGGTTCCCAGGTCGCTGATGTGGACAGACTCCTTGTTCAAAAACTGACACAGCATGCTGCTTCAGATTCTCTTTGCCCCAAGTTGAAGAAACTGCAGGTTAGCTTTCACCTATTGTGACTAAGTGGATAGTTCTGGGTTTGTCTGGTTCAATTCAAATACTCCTGCATCATCTCCAGTGTTTGATCTCCCCAACTTCTGTTCTCACCCTTTACCTCTCTCATACACTTAACTTCTACAGGAGTTATCTCCAGAAGGTTATGAGACCTTCCCATGTGCACTGCAAATGTGGCTGTGCTTTCCTGCTGCCAATTACCTGCAAGGTTCTGTCTACCACCTCTTACTGTAGGAGAGTTCCTCAAAGACCAGGGAGAAGAGGGGAGATTTTGTAACTACACTGAGGGGAATACTCTATGCTTGGAGCAAAGCTGGAAATAAGTCTTATGGACACCATTGCTCTTCCATGTAATACTGCCAAATGTTCTTTTGGTAGCAAGAACTCAAATGTGGCTGCTTATTTACTCTCTACTCAGTATCCATCTGGGTTGAATACAGATGACCTTAGATAAGTATCCCTGGCAATAAAAGCTGAGAAAAACAACTAATAACCTATTGGTTTCTGTAAAATACATTGACCCTGGGACTGGTTTGAAGTTCTGAAATTTTATAATGATGCATCCAGTCATGCCCTACATCTACATCCTATGTCTACACCTTTCCTGCAAGCCAACTCACCAGTCCCTCCTCATTCCACTGTTTTTGAAGGTTAACATTCCAACTAGGCAGATAGGCTATGAGATCCTGGCTAAAATAACGCAAATAAATAATTCTTTAAATTTTCAGCAACTTATTTTTCCCTTAAGCTTTTTTCCTTCAGAAAACTGCTGCCAAGCAATTCTGTATCAAGTAGTTTGCAGAGAACAATCATGAAAAGAGTTCAGAAAAAAAGAGGAAATTAATCTATATTTTAAATGTAGCCTCTCCTGTTTTCCCTGTAACACCAGGTCTTTAATCTTTGACTTTATTACCTCCTGCCGTGTGAGAGAGTTGACACAGCTTCTGTTTGACGATGATGCCTTTCAAGGGTTGTGCCCAAATTCACGACTCCTTCAAGGGCTCTAGATTGCTTGAGCTTTTTGACACTTTACCTCACAGAGGGCTGATAAGCAGATATATGGCCGTGATAAATGGGTGCGATGGAAAAGTGATAAGAATTCAGGGGTTTAGCATGAATTTTGTCCTCACTTATACAGAAGTGAATATCCCCTTATCTGTGTGCCTTAATTTCTTAATTACAAAAAATATCCTAACAAAACAGTCTGTAAAACGTTTTGTGACTGTTTTCTGAAAACAGAATGCTTTGCTCTAAGAGTTTTTTTTTTTTCTTGTTTTGTCTTGGTTTTCATTATTTTGTTCATCTTGTTATGTTGATGGAGTTTTTAATAAAAGATAACATTCCCTATTAAATATTGAAGTTGTTTTCCTTTAATAGAAACGCTTTGTTACTGAAATAGCAAACAAGCAAAAATTGTCATCGATGTGGCTCCGTAATATATTTTACACGTGGGGAGGTTCCAGACCTCCCCACCCCCAGCCTATCACACAGAATCTTTATGGCTTCTGCCCCACTGCCAGAGTCCTCAGCTGGCACACAAATGTGGATTCTAGCTGGAAACTATCCCTCGTGCCCTGCTCCTCCTGCTGCACCTTGCTGGGAAAGAAAAGTTCAAATTCACCTTTACTCACCATTATGTTCAGGTAGCAAATCTCCTCTGGCACAGGGGTCTTGGCAAAGAAAATGACAAAAGACAAGAGTGTGGTCAGTGTCAGTGTCTGTGGCTCTGAGTACCATGCCATTCCATCAGTCCTTCTTTCTTCTGTCCACTCCCTGCCAAAATCATACTCAAGTGCCATTCCCTTTTTGTGGAACTTCTTCCCTTCTCTTTGTTTGAAATTAGTTACATCCTTCTCTGTAGGATCATGCTTCAGCAAAAAAGATGAAGGAGAGCATACATACAGGGGTCTTCAGATGTGGTGAAAATTCTGGCTCCATTACTTACTAGCTATGTGCTCATAAGCATATCACTAAATCTCTCTAAAATCCAATTTTACCATCTGTAGAATGGGAACAGTAGCAATTCTTTATAGGATCCATGTGATAAGTACATGAGACAATATATATCAAAGTAACCATGACAATGTTCATATAGCAATATGACAAAACACTGAAGAATCTTCAAATTTAAGGTGCATAGTAGTATTTCATCAATGTGAGATCTCCCCACCCCATAAATATTACATTGGCAACAAATTCCCATAAAGGACAAATAAAACCATTGCATGCCTATTAAGTTGGCCACATATATTGTAAAATATGAGAAAACAGTGGATCTGTTTGTTGTCTATATGAATTACATATTCTTTTTTCTTTGGAGTTAGGGCAAAAGTAAATAAAGGCAAGCACTTGTGTAACTTGACAGCCTGAGTCACCTGAATGACATCATCTTAGTCTGGGTGCCTTAGGGGCCAATGTATAACCCTGCACAGCTAAGATTCACTAATGAAGATAAATTTTATGTCCAAACCATCTCCTGTTCAGAAATATTTCTCCATAAATAACCCCCTTGCAGTTACTCCTTGTTTTATTTGATTGGACATTATGGGGGGATCATGTACACATCAGACTCCTTGGTTAGATTGAAAGCTTCTGGAAGTCAAGCCATAGTCTTCCTGTTTTCTCTGAAGCTCCTGGCACAGTGATTTGTACAACGATTCATTCATTGCTTCATCACTCCTCAAAAAGGGAAGATTCAAAGCAAGCATGTTGGTTTCCCAAGTACAAGTATGCTGGGAGAAATGTAACTCTTCCAACTGGGAAATAATAAAACTTGCTTTAATGTTTTGAGTCTTCTCTTTTCTTTAAATGCATATCTCTGGTTTAATTCATTTTTACTCTCTTCTAAAGGTTGATCTACAAGAGTCTACAGCCAATCCTCTTGGTTTTGTAGGTCCTGAGTTCCCACCCCAACCTTTTTATCTTATTTCCCATTGTGTCTATAAGAACATCCCTTAGGGGCTGGGGTTGTAGCTCAGTGGTAGAGCGCTTGCCTCACAAGTGTGAGGCACTGGGTTTGATCCTCAGCACCATATAAAAGTAAATAAATAAAGATATTGTGTCCATCTACAATACAATAATGAAAAGAACATCCCTTATTCTTTCTAGACCACAGTGTCTCTCTGGTACCCAAGTCTCTCACTTCAGAGATGGTTGCTGAGGTCACTTTGTTCAAACACTTCATGACTGTGAAAATCCATCTTGTGCATTTGAGGGGTGCTGCTCAGTTTGGCCTGACAAGGAGCTCTTACCTGAGAACTCATTCGTGGTGGGCAGCATGTGAATGCTGGGACTTCCATAGACCACCAAGTGATTCAGAGACTTTCTTCCTCTTATGCAAGCAAGAGTGATGGAGGCTGCCTGCTGCACCAACTAATTTTCACCCCATGATTGTTGACAAGGCCACCCACTTTGTCTCTGGCATCATTTAACAGCTCAGATTCAGAATCTTCTGTTAGCTGCAGAGAGAAATCAGAGAAGTCGGATGTTAATCCCAATCACCCTGCTTAATAAGCTTTAACATGGAGACAATATTCCATGATTCTTCTATAAAAATACAAAGCAACTTAATAAAAGCCAGTTTCCCTGGATTTCCTGGTTCCTCCTAAAGGAAAAAGTAATGTGACCAGAATTCAGCATAGTTTTTGGCACACAGTAGGCTTGTTATAAAGTTTTACTGTTGGAAAAAAGAACATATCCTTAACACTGTTCTCATCACCTAAAAACATATGTTCTTCAAAGTCTTCCTGTGGCTAGAGGTTTTATCTTCAATTTTAACCACTATTTCCTATTATCCCCATAAAAGTTGCTGCTCAACAGTCTCTTTTCTAGTATACAACATTGCTGGATTTTTTTTACATTTAAAAAGTCTATATCTTTCATTTTCATATTGAATAGGTCCTAAATGGTGTAAATAAAAATATTGCATGCAATACTGGATTCTAATGTGGAAATAGGACACAGCTTTAGAGATAAGGGAAAGAAGTGGAGAGGTAAGTGTGGAGACAGTAAAACCTGTATACAAATGGCATCTTTAGAAATGCAAAAAGAGAGTATTTTGTACCCATAATTATTCAGATTTCTTTAGTCTCCTTTCAAACCAAGATTTGTTTACTGGAGGCATTACAATTTAGTGAGACAAATTAGACTAAACTTTTTTATCTCGGGTGGTTTGCACATGCACTGATTGAACTAGTATTTCTTCCAAAGATTGCCTGGGAAGATAAATGAACAGGAGGAGCAATTAGGGTAAGGAAAAACTAAAGATTGGCTGACATGATTTAAGTTTACCACTAAGGCAGTTTGTCATTTTGTCTCTATAATCTCTATCAGAATTGACTAAAACAGTAAACATAAATCATTATACTAATTTATTTCACTACACTGTGGTCTGGGAAAAGAAGATTTTATTTTTTTCTGAGACTTTGGGGATCCAGGCAGTCACATTGAACTTATTTTCATTTATATATTGGGAGAAAAAAACCCAAGAGAATCAGAGATGAGTACCTTGGGTTCCTCAAAAGCGATATTTTTTGGTGTCAAGGCAAGTTATTTTTTATTACACTATGCTAAAATAACTATGGCCTGTGCATTAAAAGCAACTCAACATTGATTGTATTTTTTTTTTAAACAGGCAAAACTTAATTCCTAAGGTAGAGATGTAATCAAATGCTCTGCTGAAAGTGATTTTTCATACAGTGGTTAATAAGCCTTTAAGTGTCTTCTCTGAAGAAATCTCTGACCACAGAGAGTCAGAATGCCATAAATTGTCTGAGAATTCTTTATGGAACATCAACACTCTTGAAAATTAGGGCCACGATTGTACTGCCTGAAAAGATACAGCATTGCTGACTCGACAGATAGAAGCACCATCAATAGGCCCTTAAACTAGTGGGCCCCAATTGACTACTTGGACCAAAAAGGAGCCCTTGGGGCTGGGGGTATGGCTCAATGATAGAACACATACTTAGCATGTGCAAGGCCCTCGGGTTGATCCCCAGAACCACAAAAAAGAAAAGCAAGTGAAGTCATTGAAAATTTCTAGCAGATACTCTGCTTCTGTCTCTGTCTCTCTCTTTCTCTCTGTCTCTCTGTCTCTCTCTCTCAAACACACACACACACGCACACTCGTTCCTGTATATTTGTGTATACGCATATATTTATATATATAAACATACAGGTACATTTCCAGCTAGAATAAATATGAAATTAAGATAATTATTAGAAGCAAGATTATCATGATTTTATTTAGGATTTCAAGAATCTCAAAGCTATAAACGATACACTCAAACTTATATAAAATATTTTATTGAACATTACTCCTTAAATTGCAATGTATAAGGGGAACAACCAAGTGAGTTTTAAAATTTTAAACTTTTTGTCTTTTGATAAATTATAATCTAGGGTAAAATTTAAGAAGAATAAATGTATACGTATATATATTATACCTGTATATATTATATATATAATCTATACACACACACACACACATATACTAAGCAAAAGGCAAGCTCTAATGTGTTTCATGTGTTCTTGGAGAGGCAGAAGAAGTCAGGGGCTACTCACTGTTATAAGGTAGCAGCTCAGATGAATCTCAGAAGATGGGTATGATTTTGACAAATACCAATAATTCCTTTAAGGCAAAAACAGCAGGAGTATTGGCATAGGGGATGAAAAGTTTGAGACACTTCTGAGGAATGGAAGGAAGCACAGGTTGGTTGTGCTAGGAGTCAAATGACTTATCAAAAGCACACTGCAAAAAAAGCAAAAATAGACAATATCAAACTTAAAATCTTCAATTCTGCAAAGGAAACAATTAAGAAAGTAAAATGGCAATGCTAAAATGGGAGAGAATATATGCCAACTACATATCTGAATGTGTCCAAAATACATGAGGGACTCCTTTAACCCAATATCAAAAACCCAAATAACTTAATTAAAAAATAAGCAAAGTATTTGAATAGACATTTCTCCAAAGACATACCAGCAAGTATATGAAAAGATGTTTAATATCACTCTTCAGGGAAATGCAAATCAAAACCACAGTGAGGTATCATCTCACTGTGGTCATTACCCAAAAAGCGAGATAAAATAACAAACATTGGTGAGGATGTGGAGAAACCAGAACTTTTTTACATTGTTGGTGAAAATGCAGAACAGTACAGTCACTGTGGAGAGCAGTGTGGAGGTTCCTCACAAAGTTAAAAAAAAAAAAATACCACATGATCTAGCAATCTAACTTCTTAGTATCATCCAAAAAAATTGAAATCAGATCTCAAAGAGATATATGAACTTCTGTGTTCGTTGCAACAATGTTCAAATAGCCAAGATATGAAAGCAACCTAAGTGTGTGTCCATGAATGAATTAATAAAGAAAATTCAGTATACACATACAATGAAATATTATTCAGCCATAAAAAGAAATTCTGCCATATGAGACAACACAGGGAACATAATAGTCTCATTACAAAGAGAATTTTTGCAAAATGAAATATGCCAGTCCCAGAAGTACACATACTGCATGACTCCCCTCAAATGAGGTATCTAAAATAGTCAAATTACAGAAGCAAAAAGAGGGGTGGTGGTCAAGGTCTAAGGAAAGGATAAATGGGGTGTTGCTCTTCAACAGGTATAAAGTTGCAGTTATGTAACATGGATAAATTTCAAAGACAATCACACCACATTATGTTTATAATTACCAACACTGTACTATACACTATAAATGTTTAAGAGTTTTAATCTCACATTATTTTTGTTTATACCACAATAAAAAATATTACTATGTATAGAACCAAATAATAATCAAGTACTGTATAGCAAAGCTGTGAGATGCAGCTAAGATTGCAATCAGAGGTGAATTTATAGTCTTAAATACATAGAGTAAAGAATATAATTCTTATGAAAGAAGAATAATCATAAAATTTTCATCATTTCTAGTAAATTCATTGACTCTATAGAAAACCTATATACAAAAACAGCTTTCCCATAATTCAATAATTCATTAGAAAATATAAAATTATATTTGCCACATCAACGGCAACAACAAATTATCTGAGGGCAACCCATAAAGACCTCAAAATAAGCCTCTTAAAGTTTACTGAGATCATTAAAATAAGATCTGAATAAAATGGAATAATAAACCATGTTCCAGGGACATCATGTTAAGTGAAATAATCCAGGCACAGAAAGACAAATACTACATGAGCTCATGTGGAATCCATAAAAGAAACAGAGGATTGAATGTGGTTACCAGAGCCTGGCAGCAAGGTTGCGGGCGGGAGGAGGTTGGGGAGCTATTATTCAAGGGACATGAAATTAGTTACTTAGAATGAGTAAGTTCAACAGAGTTCTTGAATAGATAGTGTGGTGATGAAAACAGATGAGAGTAGATTTTAAGTGTTCTCACCACAAGTGTTAAGTATGTGCATATGTTAATATGTGTTAAGTATGTGCATATGTCATTCCAGTGTTTATATATTTCAAAACATCAGGATGTACATAATAAATACATATATAATATTTACTTGTCAGTTAAAAATAAAATAAAGACCATGCTCTAGGATGGAAAAATTAAATATGGTAAAGATATTTACATCAATAGGGAAATTATTCTTTGATGAACAAAATAATCACATCAAAATTCCAAAGCATTTGAGAAAGAGAGAAGAAAATCACAAACTAAACTATAATTCCCCTGGGGTCAGAGCAACTGTAACCAGAGGCAAAAGCATCATCCACATTAATTTGAGGTGAAGAGAAAAGGGATTTCATTTTCTTCACCACAGTAATGTTTGTTTAAAATTTGGGAAATTAAAAATTTTAGTTTGTATATTTCTATGCATATCTGAAGCTCTTGAGTATACTTGTTAAAAATATATCAGATATTACAATGAGTTTGATAAAGCACACATTGACTAAATACCATTTTTCAACCTCACCTTTATGGTAAATAATGAACAGAGAAATCCTTCAGAAATGCTAAACTTACTACAAAGGGAGAAAATACCTTCAGAAGAAAAACATTAGTTAAAATATTGGTTTCAATTTTAATGATGCATTATCATTTAAAAATTATATATATATGTATGTATATATATATATATATATATAAATCCATGTACTTGTTCTCATGTTTTTTTCATTGTGATATGATTCACACAGTTTATACCTACACGCACACACACGTGCTTTTGTTTTTCCTTTATTTCTCTAAGTCTCATTTTCTATGGTGGGTCTCTCTGGATCACGAACTGTGTTGGGAGGGAGTGGGTAACCGTCAGAGGAATGGGCCAGCTGGAAATAAAAGCTAGGAAACTAATATTAAAAAATAAAGACAACAGGCAAGAATTATATATATTTTCAAAGCAGGGGCGTGGCGGGCAGAACAGACCTGGTGGGTCTGACCCTAACAAAGAGAAAAGCTTATGCTTGCTTTATTTATAGAGGAACAGACCAAAGGGGATCAGTAAGGAGCTTCTTCAGGAAAACAGGTTGTTTGGAGCTTGGCAGGTTATGCCCATCTCTGGTCAGCTGTGACTGATCCTAGGGCTGAGAGCCAACACAGGCTGCCAGTGTGATCTGGGCTTTCTCCAACTGGGGAATTTCATCCAGGAGTTCCCAGAAAAGCAGCTTCCCTGCCTTATGTTGACTCAAACAAACTCGTAATTTATACTAGGGTTCTAACAGGTCCTAACCTTTTTCTCTAGATCTGCTTTTTATTCCCAAAGAGAGACGCCCTGCAGGGAAAGGGAGATGAAACCCTTCAAGTTGCTAAGAGCTAGAAAGGGAAGTCTTGGTTAGGAAAATGGATTGATGCTGAATTAATACAGTGTCAGAATGCTCCACAAGTTGCTGTTGTCTTGGCCCCACTCCTCAGCCTCCGATGACCACTTCATGCTTTTTTTCTTGGCTGTGAACTGTAATACATCAATCACTCTGGAACCACTTTTGTCTATGAGTAGGAATGGGGCTACAGGAAGATGAGCAATCAGTACAAAGGTGTGGAATTCTACTTTCAACTCTGTCCCTGTCCCATAGTGTAATTAGATCAATATTTATTGCTCAAGTCACACTTAGCTCCTAATTAATCCTATTTATATCTAAGATCAACACAGGTTGAGGATATAAGTCCATTGATCAAAGACATAGTTAATCCATATTCTAGTCCTAATTTCTATAGCACTGAAGTTTCTTATTTCCTCAGCAAGGCCAAATGCTGCATTTGCAGAACAGTACATGCACAATGATTCTCACAAAAATTGTTCTGAAAATGTTAATTGTAACAGGTGGAACATAATTTATAGGCCAATATATACTTTCAGAATTTTAAGTTCCAAATGATTTTGAATAAGACTCTTAAATAGATAATAAGTTGATCGGTATTATAGTTTAGATATGAGGTGTCTCCCAAAAGCTCATGTGTGAGATAACACAAGAAAGTTCAGAGGTGAAATGATTGGGTTATGGAAGCTTTAACCTAATATTGCATTAATCCACTAATAGAGATTAACTAGGTGGTAACTGTAGGCAGATAGGGTGTAATTAGGAGAGGTGGGTCATTGGGGTGGGCCTTTGGGGTGTGTGTGTGTACATATATATATATATATATATATGTATATATGTATGTACATATGTATATGTACATGCAGGGAGTATAACTTATCCTACTTAGGATCCCATTCTTGTGGTTGTACATGATGAGGAGTTTCATTGGTGGTGTAGTCTTATATGAACATAAGAAAATTATATCCAGTTCATTCCACTTGGAGTATATATTTTATACCTGGTGAGCGAGAGTTCTCTCTGTCCCCTTGTGGCCGCATCCTGAGTCACTTTCCTCTGCCATGATGTGTGCCTCAGATTGTGCCCAAATTGTGTCAGCCATCTACGGACTGTGAGGGCCGAATAAAATTTTCTTCCTCTAAAATTGTTCTCGTCAGGTCTTTTGGTCAAGCAGTGAAAAAACTGATTAAAACAATAGGTTCTGGGGCTGGGGTTGTGGTTCAGTGGTAGAGCGTTTATCTAGCATATGTGAGGCCCTGGGTTCAATTCTCAGCACCATATATAAATAAACAAATAAAATAAAGGTCAATCAACACCTAAGAAAGTATTTTAAAAAATTAGGTTCCTGAGTCCTGATTTTCCTAATATCTACCAGAGGCTATCAAGGTGCAAGCAATTCCTAATCTAAACAAGAATAATGCCATGAACTGAAATTCTACAAACTACATGAAATCCTAGTACATGACCAATATGTAGTCCTAAATAATCTCTACAATTATTTACTCTCAATCTTGAAAATTCTGCAACTAATTCTTACTCATTAATTTCTGGTTTTGGCTTAATGACATTTACCAAGGACATCCTATGAAGTTTTACTTTCTAAGTCTGTTCTGTGCTTTCTTCTTTATACAGTAAAAATCTTCTTCTATTACCAGTATGCTATGGCTCTGAATTTTAATTTGTCCTCTTCTGATTTCACCCTATCAGCCCTGTGGCTCTACACACATTTCTAAACTGGCCAGTAAAACAATAAATCTTTACCTTTTAAAAGTTATAAACCCTTGTAAGAATCTGATGGAATCCAAGGACTGTAGCCCTAGGAAATACATGTACGTCTGTATACAGTCATAAAACAGAACATCCAGAGCTTGGGCTGTAGAGATTTTAATTTCAAACTCTATTCTTAAGGAACTATAACATCATCATTTGCTAAATTAGGATATTAATCTTGTGGGGGAAAAAAAGCTCTTTAAATTCATGACTTAGTTATAGTTTTCATAAACAAGAGCTTTTTAGGTTTCGTCCAAAGTAAGAGTATGTTGCAGAGTCAAAAAATAAGACCTTATAAATAAGACCTAACCCTAAAGGGAGGAAGAAACTATAATGTAGTTTTTATTTGTAAAAGTGATTTTGGTTGTAAATATTTTACTAAATAATTTCTTCATGATTTTTTTGTAATTCTGGTATAATTTCTTCTGAAATGTAATGCTAGCCAAAATTTTAGAAACATCTATCGATCTAATGTCTAGACACTGATTATCTCTAATGAGGGAAGGAATTATCAGATGCCTAACTGAATGCAATCTCTGAACATTATGAAGACTGTCATCCATCCTTGATGGGGCAAATGAGCAATTACACCACCTACATGCCATTCTCATGCTTTTAAACTGTGCTTATACCGTGGAGTTTTCTTTGTCTTGCTGCTAAACTTTCCTTGTGTTCTCTGTCTGTATATATAATGAACAGCTATAAAACTCAGTATCTTAAAGTTTGGACAAATGGAAATTGGTCAAACAGTCTTTTAGATCACAGTAAAATAAGTATGGTTCCAATAGCAAACTCATTAAAACAAAAGTAATTCCAAGTCTCAGCCAATGTTTGAGATAAGGTGATATTTATTATTAAAATGTTCAGTCTTTACCCAAATAATGTATTCTGTGGCAGTCACTTCCAATCTAGCTGCAACCCCAACACTCCTGAGGAATGTGGTACTTGGGGTTGACACATCATAGCAGTGATTCTCATCTGGTGGAACATAGTGGAAGATAGTAGAGGTATCACAGTTTAAAATCATTACCCTGGTATTTTCCTGTGGTTCCTGTCATGTAAGAAGGAAGTTAAGTTACTAACTCATCATGTTTAAAAAAAACAAGGAAAATGAGTCAATGTATTTCTTTAATCATACTAGAGAATACATGTGGTGGTGGGGGCCATATCTCCTTTAAAAAATTCTGTGGTTTATATATTTGAAAGCTGATCATACTTAAGAATAAACCATGTCTTGTTCATTGTTCAGTGATTTTTTTGGAGTCAGTACACAGGGCTCAATAGTTTTCAAGCAGGGCATACCTTACAGATTGATGTGAGCCTAAGAAACAAGAACTCTCTCAACTGAAGATGAACTCATCTATATGTAGAAGTGCCATCCCCCAGAAGATGGTATGCAGATTACACCTGGAAAACTTAGATCATCTTCCAATACAGGGCAATGTTTGGAACCAGGATGTAACTTAATCACCTGATTATTTACTAACATATCAGCCATGAGAAGATGATAAATGGGAACTGGAGGGAAAAAATTGACCAGTTTATCTTTCCATCTTGTCTACTGAAAAGCTCAGGCTCGAATTTATGACCCATTTCTGTCAAGCAGACAGGATCATGCAGATCTGAATTCTTCCCCCTGCCACCCTTTTCTCCTTCTCAGATCCTATTTTCTCATTTAAATTTTTAAAAGTCTTATTCTGGTTTACGGTGTGCATCATTGCAAATAATTTTAAATCACTTATTAAAATTATAACATCTGTGTTTATCTAGCACTATACAGGGGAGGATTTACAGAAAGCAATATGAGTACTTCCTTGTTGTGTATCTTCCAGTACCTGGCATTATTTACATCCCTGGAGAAGCTTGATCCCAATGGGATCAAGGTCATGTAAGTACCTCCCTGAAGACTATATTCCTAAGTAGCCTTTTGGCACTAATTCACTTTTCCCAACTGGAGAGAATACTTAATTTTCTTTATATATTTTAAAGTTGACACTCCAGTGCACTAATTATTCTCTTCTGAGATTGAGTCATATGAGTCTGTCCTCTAAAACCTGACCAATTTATCAATGCAGTAGAAGTTCATTGCTGATCATGTAGAGATGCTGAATTTCCACGGAACCCCTGGATTTCCATGACCCACCTAAACCACTGCTCCAGGAGCAGCCAGAAAACCACGCTTTACCTCATTCCACCTAAAGACATAAACGCTTCATGACATCTTTGTGTTCCCTGTTAGTCCATCTTTTATCTTGCCACTGAAGCCTGAATGTTCCTCAACACAAAATCTACGGACTGTGCCATTTGGTGAGGAAATTATGGGACCTACTCCAGACACCCAAAGCACAAAGTAGGGCTGTGTTCAGGCCTGAAATCCACCAAACAGGCACAATCCCTGTCATTTTCCTTCAGAAACTTTATTTGAAGATGTTCTTGAATAATAAGATGCCTTTGAGTAGCAGGCCAGCTTGTTTATTTATCTCTTCATCTAACAGCCATTTATTGAGTGCCTACTATACAGTACACGCTGTACCAGATGTTATAGCCTCCCTTATGGAACAAAGAGTCTAATAAGAGATATGGATATTTTAAAAGTATATAAATAAATGTGTTCTTACACATTGTGCTAAGAGAAGTGAAAGACAATAATTTGATGCTAAGGCAGAAAATAACGAGGGGGAATACCATTGTCAGATTGTGGAACCAGAGCACATCCGCTCCCCAGAAAGCGATACCTTTTAACCAGGTGAACGTGTGGGCCAGTTATCCTGGTCTAATTATTAATAGAGTCTCCTTTCCCACTAAACATATCCTAATTAAAATAATAAATTATATGGTCATGCTAATTTTAAACAAAGTGGAAACTCAGTAAAGTGTTAGGTCCTCGGATGGGTAATGACTTCTAAGCAGTTTGGAAAACATCCTGAGGTGAAGATAAGCATTAGCAGTGTAATGGGCTGAGATTAACTTCATTTCTGGCTTTATTTCAGGAGGAAAAAAAGTGCGGCTTCTAACATAATGTACTTAAGGACATGGAATAGATCTTGAGTGAAGAAAAAAGAAGGAAATGTCAATAAATAAAACTCGAATCATTTTCCTCATTGTGGAGACAGAATTAGCTAAAGACAAAAATCCTGGGCCTTCAGTATAATGGAAGACTAGAAACTTTTTATATGAAAGCAGATAGCAGAACGCAGTCACAAAATGTATAAACTGAAGGGAACCTTGGAAGTCAGCTCATACAGATCCCTGTCTTAGAGAAAATGATGCCAGAGCACATAAAAGTGAGTGTACTTGGAGGTTGAGGATCACAGTACTGCATAAAGCAGAAAACGTGGGACTTAGGCCACCTGCATTTTAACCCAGCTTCTCAGTATATCTCTTATTTCCTTTGCACCTTGGTTTCCTCATACATAATCTCAGAATAGAAATATCTATCTCCCAGGGTTATTGTGAAGATTAAATAAAAACAGAAACTATAAAGGGCTTCAAAATTTAGTTATTAATAACACGTTTATTACCATGAAATTATGGCAAGAAGTTTCTATGCCTTTCAGAGTTGAACAGGGAGATTCTCATTTGAGTTTTAGAGATCTCCTATTTCTTCCTCCTCTGATCCCTCAAAATTTCCCAAATCAAATACAATTGAAAGATGGCAATTAGGCAATTGACAGAATCAGGGTTTTATACACACTCTGATTTTGGCTTAGGAAGCCGTATTAGAAAAGATAATGGTTGCATGAATGTCTCTCCTTTTAGGACTGGATTATTACAGACCTAAACAGGTGCGACAACTAAAACAATCAAACACATTTAAAGTGAGGGATATAAGGCTGAGAATGAAATAAGAGCTTTTAGAATGAGAAGCACAGTTCAGCCTCAGTACGGTGAATGGTAGTATTAAAATAGAAAAAAAAAAAACTGGAGTGTTAAAAAGTTCACCTACTTGGTGGTCCAGCATTTATGCAACTGGCTCAAATATTGTAGATCAAATATAAGAGGTGTGGTTAAAAAAAAAAAAAACAGAACTTATAAGTTGTTAAGTCCACCTGTGAATCTATTGAATGTGTTAGGGTAAGTTAAGTCAAAGAAATAAAAACTGTGGATGGATAAACATAACTTGCTTGTGTGGGAGAATCCAAGCAGGTTCTCCTGCCTGGCTGGTGGGTTTCTCCTGCAAGCAGTGGCTCCAGCACTCCCTTCTGTGAGTACTTTCCCCTGGAGCTTCACCATCAATTGCATCCAGCAAGTGAAAAGGGAGAAAGACAGGAGAGTACAGGTTCTTCTTTAAAAGCCCTGGCCCAGAAATAGCACATGTCCTCTGATTTTACTAGCTGGAACTCAGCTCATGGCCATACCCAACTCCAAATACATCTGGGAATGGCTAGCGGGGGCAGGTGGGAGAGTGGGGGGAGGGGAAGGAAGACAAACCTGAGTTATGATAAACAGATAGTTTTCTCTGCTACAGATGAAATTTCTAATTAAGTAAGTTCTGTACCAGAGCTGCCAGTGGAGTACAAGTAAGACCAAGAAGAGAAGTCCAGGAAATGTCCACCTTCCATTTGTAGCTTCCTCTCCTTTACATTGTGTCCAACAGTGTCCCTAGCTCCTTGTAGAGCTGACAAAGGACAGAGAACCATTCTTCTGTGGTCAATCCTTTATGTCCAATGCATTACTAATTAGTAAAAGGGATAAATTGAAAGCACACTAGCATTGTGATAGCATTACAGAAAAATCTTTGGCATGTGTATGACAGATCCCTTCCTTGTAACCTATACAGTACCCTGTAAGCCAAAAGCTTCTGAGAATTTTCCATTTGAGAACCTTTAGACACCTTGGCAATGATTTGCAACTAGCAAGATTTTCAACCACAGAATTTTAGAAACTCAAGACATTGGAGCCCCTGGGCCCAAAACCAATCTAAGTTGCTCTCCTACTTTTCTCTTCCTTCTGGAAGGTGATCCCTGACTTGCCCACAAACTTTGAAAGTAGAGAAACCGTTGGGAAAGAAGAAAGTAAGCCTTGGCTGCAGGGCTTGCTGTTTAACTGAAAAGCAATACTTCAGGAAATTGTGAAACCACCCATCATTAAGTAGATGGTGTGAAGATAGAGAATATTACCTAAAAATACAAGACTGGCAGGAAAAGTTACTCTTCAACTAATATTTGGGTTCTTAATTGTCTATTTCTCTCTCAAAATAAAGAAGAAATTGGATTCCTAGATTTAACCTTTCCCTAGATGAATAATAGCAGATTTATCATTTTGATCACCGTGTGTGTGTGTGTGTGTGTGTGTGTGTGTGTGTGTGTGTGTGTGTGTAGTGTGAAAGGGACTTTAATCAGTATAGCCACACTGGGAAGACAAGGGAACCCATGACCTTTAGCCCTGTCTTCAAGGGGCTGACAATGCTTTTGAGGTTTTATAAAGGGAAATGAGGACAGGGTTGAGGGATTTGCACAACTGGAGACTTTTCACAGCTGCCAAAGTAGGGTTGATCACATTTTATTTCAAGGAGTATAATTATGTACCATGGACTTTAAGCACAATAAGAAGGAGGTGAAGTCTGAGGGAGTTGTAGGAGAGGAGAACATGCAAGAGGTATACGGATGTCCAAGTGCTGGCTGTTTTTGCTAGAGTCACCAAAGTATCAGTCATAACTGATACACAGAGGGACCCAGACCTAAAAGTAAACCTTGTCTATCAGAAAAGCTGGATTTGGAGATGCAGTCCAGGCCTGTGGTCCCAGTGAGGCTGCTCAAAACTATGCACATCCTGATTTGAACCAATATGTCCAT
This sequence comes from Sciurus vulgaris, assembly GCF_902686455.1. NCBI lineage: Eukaryota > Metazoa > Chordata > Mammalia > Rodentia > Sciuridae > Sciurus > Sciurus vulgaris. The sequence continues at coordinate 52,895,093 of NC_136466.1, forward strand.
CCACCTGTAATGCAGATGATCTGAAAGGGTGTCCTGAGAGCACTCTGGAAGGATTTTTGGAAGTAGGAGCTGAAATTTTGAGAAATTACAGGAGATCAGAGTCTTGTGGTTAAAGATAGGAATAGAGATGAGAGGTAGAATGGACTTGATCCTGATCATGGAGAAGATGCTCAGGCCTGGGAGGGTCCAGCTGAGGTCAGGCACAAGGTTTTGTTTTGTTTTGTTTTGTTTTTTTATTTTATTGTAAACAAATGGGATACATGTTGTTTCTCTGTTTGTACATGGTGTAAAGGCATACCATTTGTGTAATCATAAATTTACATAGAGCAATGTTGTTTGATTCATTGTTATTTTTTCCCTTCCCCACACCCCTCCCACCCCTCCTTTCCCTCTATACAGAGCTTCCTTCCTCCATACTTGCCCCCCTCCCTAACCCTAACTCTAACCCTAACACTAACCCTTCCCTTCCCCCCATTATGTGTCATCATCCACTTATTAGCGATATCATTCGTCCTTTGGCTTTTTGAGATTGGCTTATCTCACTTAGCATGATATTCTCCAATTTCATCCATTTGCTTGCAAATGCCATAATTTTATCATTCTTTATGGCTGAGTAATATTTCATTGCATACATATATACCACAGTTTCTTTATCCACTCATCAATTGAAGGGCATCTAGGTTGGTTCCACAGTCTGGCTATTGTGAATTGAGCTGCTATGAACATTGATGTGGCTGTATCTCTGTAGTATGCTGATTTTAAGTCCTTTGGGTATAGGCCAAGGAGTGGGATAGCTGGGTCAAATGGAGGGTCCATTCCAAGTTTTCTAAGGCACAAGGTTTTGAGATCCATGCTGAGGAAGGCAGTAGTGAATATCAGAAAGCAATTAAGAAGCAACATACTTTTCACTGGGGACTGCGGACTCGACAATATTTTCTCTCTAGGCTAGGCTGTCTTTCTTCATGTTAGCAGACCCATCCTCAGCGTCTCAGAATGAAGAGGTGCAGGAAACAAGGAAACACTGGAGGACTGTCTGCAACTATCTCTCAGAATGACTCCACCTCCAGATTCGTTTTTCCTAATATTTTATTCTCTTTCTCTCTTTCTCTCTCTCTCTCTCAATATATATGGAGAGATACATATAAAATGATTAAGTTGATCCACATAAAATTGCCAGTTTTTAGGTTTTAAAAAAATCAGTTAAAAATAGCCATTTCTTATGATTCAACCTAATATTGTAGTAAAGAATAGGTTCCTTGGGCACCTTGCATTTTCATCATCTCAAATATTTGATTGATGGGCAGAGAGGAATCTAGAGTGCTTCTAAAGTCTTAGAGGTCAGGCCATCCTCAGAGAGCCAAAGGTTGAGCCTGACATGATGGTTGCTGAAGTCCTTGATAATTCTGTTACCATGGGGAAAAGAACACTTTCCTGGTGTGATTAATTCAGTGACTTGGCCAGATTGTTAAACTCTGAAATGAGAACCAGACTCTACCTGCCCTATTCTCAATTAATAATCTCACCAACTATATCTCAGAGGACAGAGGCTAGCCAGTAAGAATTTCCCCAAACACTATGCACTTGCCTGCGGATGAATTCAGATTATCTAGATGTCTTCAGGCATATTGCTGAAGCATCATCTTGGAATGTACCTTCTGATTATACTGAATCATGAGACAAATGTAAGGCAATTCACATATATATAATTTGTCCCTGTACCAGAGAATAACAACAACTCATCCTCCACAGGGTGATCTTACCAAAATGTAAACCAAAATGTGTCATTTTTTTGTAATCTGATGACCTCTAGTGCTGTAGCTAGTTTCAGGAATTCTACTGCATCAAGATCCCATGTCTTGGTCCTTCAGTTTGGCCCCCACATGCAGCCTTCCTTCTCAGACTCTCTTACTCTGCCTTCTGGACTGTACCCTGCATTCATTCCTGCCTTTTCCCACATGCTGATTCTTCAGTCTATAAATTTTCTTCCTGTCAATACTTTTTAGACTTTATTTCATCATAGAAGTATTTAAGGAAGATGCCCCATTCAGATGGTGCTGTAACTTCCAATGTGAACATATATCTCTATCCTTGCTTTTATCCCTCTATAAGCTTAACATTAGTTTACTAACCCACCTCACTTGCAATGTGTTTTGGGTAGGACCACATGAAATAGCAGATACTCAAAATGTGAACTGAAGGAAGAATGAAATTTTGTGTAGACATTTACAATTTAGCTCCCCAGATCCTAAAAATTCAACAGTACATTTTATATCATGTTATACTGAGAAAGTTCACCATTTAAATTAAAATTTTGCTGTCTTTATGCACTAAAGCACTCATTCTAAATAGTTTTGATAAAAACTGAGTCAGATAACACTGTGTTATGTACCTAGTTTAATCCTGTGAAGTACCCTTAGAGTACTCATTTATTTTAAATATGAAAAAGACTGGAGTTTCTTTCTATGTATTTGATTGATGAATATGGATTTTATATTTATCAATGTGTTTTAGTTTTCACCTGAACTCCAACTGAAGAACTCAAATTGAATATCTGAAACATGATATATCTTCAGATAAAAATATAAATACCTGGGTCTTCTAGTAATTCAAAGTAAAGCAACTTCTACTTCTTTTTCTTATCCCAACTACTATTTTTATTTGCTCCAGTAATCACCTGGTGACATTTCTCCTAATTCCAGTCCCTCTTTGGATCTTCCTTTTCCTTCGGTTTTATTAAGAGCTTCAATGCTGAGAATCACTGGGCAGCAATTGGATCCATAGTGCTATCCAGATCACTCAGAAGGTATATCCCTGCCTGGTGGAGGTTCGATTGAAATAAAATAAGATGACACGGAAGTACAGGGAAGATGAATGGCTTGAGCTGATGGGTAGTATTTGGAATTGGGTTTTGTTTTCTTCCAGAACTGTGGTGTCATTTTTCTTCGTCTTATCCTGTCTCTGCTGAGTCTGTCTAGGGGATGTCTTTTAATGTGAAAAATTGAGTAATAGTTTCATAAAAGTCCCAAGAAAACACCTCCTGAATTCCGACTGGTCCTCAATTGCCTTCACCTTCTCCCACACAGTAAAGGGCTGGCTTATGATTATTCTATTAGGCCCCAATCATGACCCAGGAAATCAGCCTCTGGGTTAAATGGGAGTAAATTGCAGGTAAAAAAGCAAACAAGATATATCACACTGTTGCCTTGGGCTTCTTTGAACCAGTCATTTCTTCTTTAAAGACTTTTGATGAGGTAACTTCTAAGTTTTCAAAATGTCCACTTAAGCTATAAATCAGAAGCTTCCAGAGTCTTTTTGCTGTGACTGGAAATTGGACAGGGGTGAAAGGATGGCATACACACACAATAGCCACAAGCCAAAGGAAATCAAAACTGCAATACTAATTCTTAAAGCCCTATAAAAAACAAGTGTCACAATAATTATTTTACAGACATTAAGTGGTCATACACATAAAGAAAAATTACAAAATACACATGAAAGTACCCAACTCCTCCTAACTCTCTGGCCCTCACCCATCCTTGTTTCCCAGAAGTATTCAGCTGTGTTCATCAACTAGGGCTTAGCTGGCACCATCTGGCTGATCATCAGGTACTTATGAAGCTATATAAATAAAAAGTCACCCCTACAGATTCTGATTCTGATCTAGCAGAATCTATACTTATGAAAACCTCCAGATAAAGTTCACCTTGGTGGCAAAATACAGAAAGAAACTGTAGCAAGTTCTCTCTCCACCAAACCTGACTCTAAAACAATAAATAATAACTTCAGGATACTTAAGCAAGTCTAGATTTGGCAAGAGTCTCTTTCACTGAGGATTCCTAGCAATTCTTCTCTGACCTTTCAATATTTAATTTGCATTGTGAGTTAAGGCAAATTGAGTAAATCAGATTTCCCCAACCTGAAGAATGAGTTCTACCTTCTTGGTCCTCAACAGAGCATTGATCTCACCTACATCTCTGGTAACTTGTTAAAAATACAAAATCTTGGACCCCAGTCTGTATTGAATATCAATCTTGATTTTAACAAGGTTGCAACACTATGTGCATACACATTAAAGTTTGGAGAGCTCTGCTCTATCTTGCCACCTTTGATAGTCTCCAAGTTGATCTTTCTAAGTCGATCTTAGTCATTTTCCTCTGGGCTAAAGTCTTTCTCTGAAAATCTATCTGTCCAGTTCTTGAATCACTCCAGTTTTAATTCTTCTACCAGAGGAAAAATAATAAAGGCTTGACCTTAAGTCTAAGCTATTGGACCCTGCAGTCTGCCTACAAAATCTTTGATACCAGCATGGACCTTCTCCACAGTTTGTATCCAACAAGATCATTTATAACTGGGTTCTGCTGGCATTGCAGAAGGGACAAGGTATTCAATTTGCAGATAGGAGGACACTATTTGTCTAAAATTTCATCTGTTAACTGCTCTCCCCTTTATGAAATGAAAGACAAAATCTCAGGTCATTCAAGAAAAGCATGGAAATTGATAAGAACTTCATCATTATACTTTGCAGCTCATAGTCCAATGCTAACAGATAGTCTCTCCATAGAGATAGAATGAAGAGAACCATAACACCAAAAATTATTATTGCTGAAATTAAATCAAAAGTCCAAATGAGTAACATGTTTAGTTAGCAAACTGGTTCTTTTAAGAACATACTCAAACAATACCATATAATATATGAAGGAGTGAAGTACAGTTCCTTGAAGTACTTGAAATACTGGTAAAAAATGAATATTAAGAAATTGAAATTTCTTAATATTCATTGAAAAGTGTCAGATTATGACTGGTTACACTGTCAGCTGGATTCTAAGTTAAATAAAAATGAGTGTCTGCCTATCAATCAGTATTAACTGAGATCTTACTATGTTCTAAAGGTGATAGCTATGGAGAGTGACCATTTCTTACCCAACATTTATTGAAAACTGATACATGTGCTAGACATTGTGTACTATAGATTCAAAATGAGTAAGACATTGTCCCTGCCCTCAAAGAGGGCAACAAGAGCAATACATGTAAATAAAAATGTATTTGAAATGTAAATGAAGTTCTTTGGAGCATTTCTTAGCTACAGGGATGCTCTAAAAGAGAAGAATCAGTTCTGTTTTGAGAAGGTTGCAGTTTCATAGAGGCTATTCTTTTTTTTTTTTTTTTTTTTTTTTTTGATTGTAGGGATTGAGCCCAAGGGTGCTTTAACCACTGAACTTCATCCCCAGTCCTTTGTGTTTTAATTTTGAGAAAGGGTCTCACTAAGTTGCTTAGGGCCTTGTTAAATTGCTGAGGCTGGCCTCGAACTTGTGATCTTCCTTGTCCCAGCCTCCTGAGTCACTGGAATGAGGCATCACACACACCCAGCATTACCACACTAGGCTTTTTCAGACAAGGAGAGAATAACTGCAAAAGAATGAAGGCATGAAGCAGTATGTCCATTCACAGTCCTGTGGGAAGTTTAATAAGCTTTGTGTTGGGTTTTATGAGGACAGGAATATGGAAATGTAGAGGTTGGCAGAGTCTAGACCACACATGTTAATGGATTTGGACTTAATTTCTGTGAATGAATGGGAAGATAGCAAACTTTTTTTTTTCTTTTTAAACTGAGGAAAGCATCAGTTCCTAGATTGAGGCCATTACGTAAATTAATTCACTAGATTCTCAAGATGATTTTGTGAGATAAATATTATCCCAATTTCCAGGTGAGGAAACCAATTTAGTCCTTCACAACTAACAAGTAGTAAATACTTTAAATTTTAAATATAAATCAAAATAAACCAACATTCTTACAAGGGTTTTAGTTTGGTGGGTTATTTTTTATGTTTTTGGCTATTTGTTTGTTTTGCATCATCAAGTCTCCGTCTACTTCTGTCCAAATCTGTAAAGCAACATTTTCATCTATCCTGCTCAGAGATCTATTTGATTCTGTAGACTGTGCTTTTGCATAAGAGAATAAAATATGATCCCTGATATCAACAAACTACAAGCTAGCTGGAGATTCAGGTCTTCCACAGATAAAGCAAATACACATATCAACTAGAAGAGCAGGAAGAGTTGGAGGTGGTAGGTGGTAGGTGGTAGTGAGACTGTTCACAGTCTGGAGCAACCAGAGAGGTCTAAACGTCAGGTGTGGGACCAAAGTTGGAAAATGAGGACTTGAGCAAACCAAATATCAAGAAAGCTAAATGTCTCCAGCTGACCATGCGGCCCCACCCAGTTCAATTTTTCCATTCCCCCTCTTTCTATTACATGCTCTGATCTCACATACCCCCTCCCCCTCTTTTCTGGCTGAAACACAGAGAGGGATACTTAGCTTCTCTTCAAATTTTCTCTTTCTCTCCCCGTTTCTCAAATGAGATTGAGAAAAGGACAAACAGAGGAATGTTTCCTTGCTATGTGGACTACGATAGAGCATTTCTAGCTATTAAGAGAAAGCAGGCATTTTCTTTCTACATTATGAGAGAATAATGAACTGGATCATTATCTTTAATAGTGGTTAAAGGAGGAACAATGGAATCTGTAAAATACCATCCCCACCCTGGTTTATATGATTATTCTTCCTGTTATAAAATTCTATTGTACATATCAGGAGCTGAAGAACATGGTCTTTCTACTGGAATTCTTTCTGAAACAAGATCCTAATTTTTCTCTAGGCAGATGAATTCCTCAGGTGAATTAGGGTAAATTTAATATGCCCACAGAGGCAACAAAAAAATTAATAATCGAATACTGCCCTCAGTACATCTCATGTGTGTGTCTCTTAGAAATGTTTCAGAGTCATGGGAAAATGCTGAGACTCCAAAGTGATGGAAATTTTCTTACAACTCTGACTTTTATCCAAATTTTAGTTACCCCTTGGCCAAGATACAACTGCAAATTTGGAAATATTTGCAAAAGTCATGTCTTCCCATTAAAATAAAAACATCTCCACTCTATATAGTCAGGCACTCTGTAGATACAATACATTGCCTAGGACAAACACCGCCCATTCCCCTTGGCCAAATTTCATATAACCTTACTCTGCAAATGAATCAGTATTCATACAAGGGATTTTTGTTTGGTTGACTTTAGTTTGGTTTTGCTTTTGTTGTTGTTGTCCCATTAAGCCTCTATCCTATTCTACCGAGAAATATTTTTATACATCTTACTCATGGCCTTTATTTGCTGTTAAGATGTATCAAGTATAGTCTAGTGTAGTTAGCATATTTTAAACTTTATAGTGCTTTTTTATGTCTCATCAATGGATTTGAATGATTTTCACTCATGAATAGTTAATTAAAATTCCTGGCCCATTTATTTCTAAGACTTTCTACTTACCTAATCCTCTTGCCAAATCTCTGTTTAATTTATTTAGGAACAAAAGCATATATACTCATTTCTATGTTAGGAATCCAAGCACACATTAACTCCTGTTCTGCTGCCAAAGTTACCCTCCTGGAGTTTTCTGAAATGTGAGTCTCTAGGTAATGACAACACAAAGGCATAGCATGACAAAGAGAAGGGTTCTGCTTCTCCCAGGCCATTATTAAAACTGACCAGCACTCCAGGTTGTCCAGACCCAGCTTTCTGTTGGCACCTGGGGATTTGGTATATGCATGTGTGCAAAGTAAGTGCAAAAAAGTACAAAGTTGGAGAGTGCACACTGAAATTAAGAAAAGGGTTGGGGGAAAGCACCCAACAAAATGTGCCGTTGTTAGGAGATGCGCCATGACTTCCACCCACCATTCTGTCCAAGGCAGCGCTTCCCACTGTAGGTAAATGGAGCCCAGCGCTGTGAAGCATTAGGTTTTTAGAACTGAAGTTAAACTGATAAATTAGACCTCATTTATTGAACAGCAGTTAGAGCTGATTGCCTAGGGAGTCGTTTGACACCTTTGAAGACCCTGCTAACTTAATTGGTGATAGTTTGGGGGCTGAAGGAAACATTTAAGGCAGGAGCAGCAGGACACCGTGCCGCATGAAAATGGAGAAGACAAGCATTCTCTCTGACAAGGGGAGTCATATATAGATTTTTGTGTCCATTGTTTTCGCTTATTTGTGTGTGTGCTTTACTCAGTCAATCAAATATAATTGACACCACTGGGTTCTGTTGTTTTGTAGATGACAGGAGCTAATGCAAGGGAAAAAAGCTGGAAGTAAACTTCCCCCTGAAAAGCTGTGAAAAGGTTTTTCCACTGGGCCTGTGACATTTTTTGCTCAATTGTATTAATTGATGTAGTGACAAGGCACTTGGAAAGATGATGGATACTGATCACTACACCCTTTTAAGGTTGGGTTATATCTTGCTATTAGCATAAGCACTTGTTTGTACAAGAAGTGAACAGAAAGCAGAACAAAAGGAGAAATAACAAAGGTGTTTACCTATGATGTGCACCTGGCACAGGAAGAGCAAAGAATTTACCATGAAAAGGTGCCCAGGCAGTGCTGGAAATGGGCATTTAAACAAGGTCCAGCTCCCAACTTTGAACTTAACCTTACTCCCCTTGTCTTGTGATCCCTAAGGAGGCTCTGCCCCAGTTTTTTAATCATTGGCGCAGGGCTACAAATGATTCTAAGAGTTTCATAAAGTCCTAAGTCTTAAGTGCCAGGACAGAAAACTGAGGAAAACTTACCAGCATTAGTGAATCCTGGCAGCCAAATTACTCAGGCTAAGGGAGCTATAAGCTTAAAGAATGCTCATTTCTCAGAGTCGGTGACAGTGGCAATGATGCGTTAGAGTAGGCCACATGGCTTACCAAGACTGCCAGGATGAATTACTGACTACTCGCGATAAAGCTATTCAAAAAAGACCTTGACTAGTTAAAAGGAGAGGAGACAGAGTAAGGAATCCATTTTTGTCTGAAGTAAGCCTGAAAGTTGCAAGAAACTAATTCATGGGTCATTTGAATTATCTGGAATCATGCAAAATTATTTTGAGCCTTCCTAGGATCATCTTTGGTGTTTAAGTCACCTTGAATTGTATGAACTTATTCTAAATTCACAGCACAAATGTGTTTTCAATCAAACTAGAAAAGCTTCTACTTAAAACACTTAATTACCAGGTGTGGTGGTGTATACCTGTAATCCCAGCAGCTCAGGAGACTGAAGCAGGAGGATTGCAAGTTCAAGGCCAACCTCAGCAATTCAGCAAGGCCCTAAGCAACTTAGTGAGACCCTACTTCAAAGTCAAAAATAAAAAGGGCTGGGGATGTGGCTCAGTGGTTAAGTGCCCCAGGTTCAATCGCTGGCAACTTCCAGCCCCCAAAAAAGACACACTTATGGAGTGTTCGGCCTCTTTCTAACATCAGGTGTTTTCTATCGTTTAAATCTTAACTCACATCATTTAACATTATGCAATTGAGAGGGAGAGGCAGGATAGGGATTTAAGAAAATTTTCTATTTTCCAGATCCTCAAGGGAAAAACTCATAGCTAAGTGCACAGTTCAAAGAAGGTGGCAGCACAAACTTGGCTTTTGCTTCACAAATATTTCAAGAAAGCACTTGATAAACCTCATCACACAATTCCACAATATATCCTGGGCAAAAATGAAAGCCAGTTTTCCATAAACACAGATACCCTTATTATGTTTCAGGAATCAGGAACAGTCATGGCGAGTATAGGGCAGAAGTCTCTAAAAGATCTAGTCAGAGTCAGTAGGTATCTTATGCACTTTCTCATAGAAAGTTCTTTAATTAATTAATTAGTTCATCCATTCATTCATTCATTCATTCATTCAACATCTATTTATGTGTGCCAGGCACTGGGGATATAACAAGGAGCAAAAAAAGATGGCATCTCTGCTCTTATGAATCATTCAGTCTAATGTAAGAGAGAGCCATTGATCAAATGATAAACCCAAATCAATTTAAAAAAAAAGGTGTGGGGCTAGGGTCGTAGAGCATTTGCCTAGCATGTGTGAGGCACTGGGTTCGATTCACAGTACCACATACAAATAAAATAAAGGTCCACATACAACTAAAAAACATTTTTAAAAAATTAAACAAAAAAAGTATGGTTAAGTGCTCTGAATGAGAAGTAACCACTACTAGGAGAGTTTATAATTGAGAAATTTTACCCTAACTAAGGGTTCAAGGAAAGCTTCATCAAGGAAATAATACCTAAACTGAGAACTGAAAAAATAAAGAATGAGATACTCATGAGAGTTAGGGGGGACAGAGGAAGGGGAGAACATTTCAGTTGTGTGCATATGGCAGGAGAGACTAGTGCAGTCCTCGGAATTCAAATAAGCCAGAGTGAAACTCAGAGAGTGACAAGGAGTGAACAGGGACACAAGTGCAACACAGAGGGTACCAGAGCAAATGGGGGCAGAAGCTTTGAAACAAGGGCCACGTGAGAATGTTGTCCTCTGCCAGACTCACTTCCGTATTAACCTTTGCTATTTTTCTTTTTGAGATCACAGGCAGTGGCAATAGGTTATGAAATAATGGCAACAATCTAGGTGCCTAAAAACACTTTCAGGCAAGAGGCAGAGCAGGAGAAAAAGGGTGGAAGGAATGGTGCGTGTCATTTGTGGCTAGGAGAATTCTACTATGCAAGTCAATCAGCTCTCTGTTTACATTTGGAGCAAAATGAATCCTGACTCTGGAAGAATATTGACTTTACACATTAATATAAAGTTGGAAAAAATTCAGATTAGAAAATGAATAATTTGTCAGAGTGATAGGTTTATGCCACAGTGACATTAGAGCCACCTTAGATTGTGCTCTTAATATTATTAGAGAACAAAAGGCTTTGTTTTTGAAAAATAATGTGAATAATCAAACTTCTTCTGAAATCCTTGCTACCAAGATGGTACTAGAGAAGATCCACTGTCAGAGGAACAAGGCTTAGGTCTCACAGATTCCTGGCACCTTGGTCGTGGTGACAGCAGAGCAGGTGCAGCATGCAGTTCCGTTGCCCTGCAGAGAAGCTGCTTGTAGCACATACAACCCTTTGCCCATTTGCATTTCTGAAATCCTCCCTACAGAAATTTACAACATCAAAGCATTAGTGTCATCTGTGTCCACAAGTAGGTCCTAAAAACATGAACATGAATGTAATCTTTCTGGTAAGATGATTCTGACAAAAAGGCCACAGTTACCTTGGAGATGTAGCATGCTGCAGTGGACACACCCTGGGAAAAAACACCTCACTGGAGATCACAGAACTGGCCATTCATAAGTGATTTTGATAAGACATTTCAGAAAGAGATTGAATTATCAGAAAGCACTCTCAACAGATTAGACCTGCAGTATAGTTTTAGCAACAAGTCACATGATTTGATATATGATTGGCTTGTTCTGCTACATACACACACAGGCACACGCACATGCACACACCCTACCTTACATGCCATAGGGTATACTGACGTCACCCATTCCAGGGAAACCTGTCTTGTTCACTCCCCACACTGTGCTCTCATTCCTCTCTCCATATTTTCATGGGATTTCTCTCTGCCTAGAATGGCCCACACCCTGCCTCCACATCTTCCTGCCTGGTTGAGTCTGCATACATGGCTGAGAGGGTCCACCAAATCCCTTTCTTTTCCCTCCCCCTCCCCCTCCCCCTCCCCCTCCCCCTCCCCCTTCCCCTCCCCCTCCCCCTCCCTTCTTCTTCTCCTCCTCCTTCTTCTTCTCCTTCTCCTTCTCCTTCTTCTTCTTCTTCTTCTTTCTCTCTCTCTCTCCCTCTCTCTCTCTCTCTCTCTCTCTTACTACCCCAACCCACTCTAATTGTCTTCTCCTTTCTGGTAGGAATTATATACTATGATATGTGATATGTTCATTTCATCTACCCAATAAAACTGTAAGGTTAAGGTTAACAGAAAGCATGTATGAATAGTGGTTAGTTATCTACTGCTGTATGCAAAAACACTCCAAAATCTGATGGCTTAAATATTTACCACTTGTCATTATGCAAGACTTCAGGTCAGGTGTATAATCTGGGCCAGGTTTGGCTGATTTCAGCTACACTCCTAATAGTCAGCTGTGGGCTAGGGAGATGGGTCTAGTGATGTTGGCTGAGCTCTCTCACATCTCTGTGGCCTTGGTTGGGACAATGGCTGATTGAACTTTGGCTCACATGTGCTTTCAGCATCTTGTTGGCAGCTTCCTGTTGTGGTGGAGACAGTGGATCTAAGACAGCAAGGTCTCTTGTGGCTTGACTTAAACACTATCACTTAAACACTGTCACTTCTATTTCATTCTCCTGGCCACATATGTACGTATGTGCACCCATACATATGCAAAATGGACATGAATAATAAATAGAATAATACAGTATGTAATCTCTGTTAATTCCCAACTTATCTCACATATGATGAAGGGACATGTTGAGGCCCTTTCTATCACTAACCTTTGTCCATATAATCTGCCATCCTCTATTATGTTTCAGGCCCATCCAGGACTTGCTGATTTATAATCAAAATTATTACCACCTTATAATAACTGAGAATTTTATACTGCTCTGCACTTAAAGTTCAGGCTCTGTGAAGAGGTCTTCATCTTCTCGTTAGCTGTAACACCTTCTCACTACTGCTGTAAAAATCTGTTCTAATGAAAAACACCAGAAGCATGACTTTTCTCAGGTTCTGCAGAAATGCCTGCCCCAAGTCTCTGCACGTGCCAAGAACCATCTAATTATCTGATTTTCTCATCAATTGGAAGCAGAGTTTGGTAGACCCTCCTCACTTTAAAGAAAAAGTTCTGGTCTCAGAGCTGTCATCAGTATCTGTCCCATTAGTAAACGGACCATTAATGATCAGGTCCTTATTTGATGCAAACTCTCTGTTTGACCTTCAAATACCCCTCTCCATTGCCACTCTTTCCAGTGTCATTGCTAAAATTGCCTACTTGCTGTTTCATTGGGGTTGTGCTGCATAACTTCTTATTTCCTATGTATGTTCTGGCAGGAACCGTGTTTTATATCTCCCTTTATCCAGTGCCATGAAACAGTTTGAATTCTCAATAAGTATGCAGTTCATTTGCAACCAAATACAAATCTTTGGTAAAGAATTTCCTTCAAACCAGGAAGAACTAACCAGTTTAAGGTCAATATTTCATGACAAATTGTACAGAAGGGGCTAATTCTTTCAAGAATCATCTTACACTACCCTGCTGCACATCTCCCAAAAATATGACCCCAGGTGACCTCACCCTAGGAGAAGATTGTGGGAGCGGCTCCAGGTGAATTTGTAAGACAAGAGTAGGCTTGTACTACCATGTTCTCCTGGAGACCAGCCCTCTGACCACAGGACCTTCTGACTGAGCCAACCTTGGGACATAGGACTCCAGCCCCCACAGGAGCCTGGCTCCAAAAGTCTGGGGTCAGGAGTCTCTTTCCAGAGTTCATACCATTGATCCAGCCAAAATATGCTTTTTTCTAAACACAGGAAGGATGAAAATTTTCCACAAAGACAAATGTTCCTACAGAAAGGCAACCCCATCAGATTTCAACTGACTTCTGAGTATCCTGTAGGGAAGAATGTGACTCTTTTTCCCCAGATAAACCACTATGTTCAGAAAAAAAAAAAACACCATGCCTACATCCCCATTCCCAGTTATCTATCCTTTTCTGCATCTTCATCCCACTTCTTCTCTACCCTATTTTTCATTGACCTTCTTCTATGTCCCAATCCAGTTTTCCTATTGCACCTCCAAAATCCCTATCCCATGGTTAACAAAGAGCTTTGTCTTCGTTCAATTCCCCAAGGCCCTGTCTCTTCCCAATCTAAGCAGAAGCCTGTACTCGGAATCCTAAGGGTCAGGATGTAGGAGAGCATCATGATCATTTCTCAGGATTCTTACCTCCTTTATTTTGAAAAGACACTGCATCTTTGACATAGCAACATGGTTATGCAACCCTATACTCTTCTCACTGTTGTCTTGTACTGACCTGCCTTCTTATTCACCGTAAATTTTGGTGCCTGTCTTAGGCTCTCCTTCACTACTTCCAGCATTTTCTCATTTCCAATGACCTTACCTCCAACAGGCTGGTCTATTCTGCCATCTGCTTCTGTGGCCACAGTCACATCTGAAACTTTTCTTCTTGTGAAATTAAAAGTTCACACTTGGTTTTCTGATCTCAATCTCCTTTTCTCCAAATTTCCTCATCATGGGCTCCAATAGCAGCCATTCTTCAACTTCTAGAAACCTCCAACCCACCCAACCTCTACCTTTACTTTCAAGTTCTTAGCCTATCACTTCAAACATGACTCCCTCACTCCATTTTCCTTCCATTTCTTGCTCTGGAAAACCCCACACATTGTATTGACTTAAATATCAGACTTCTTGGTGCCTCCAGAACACTAGTCTGGCAAGAGAAAAATTACACAATCCTGAAGAATGGTTTCTCATCATATCCAACATTTCTACTCCTAACCAGGTCTCATGACTGCCCCCAAACTCTGTTTATTTATCAACTCCCCCTCTCAGAGCTTTGGAATCCAATTTCTCCCATTTTTTTCAGGCATGGTTATAGACACCAGAGCAAGATACACTGATTCCTATCTGTAAGGAGCTTATTCTAAAGTAGGTCAACAGAGAGACCCGCCCAAAAAATCAACAACAAATGCAATGGTGAAAATCAAGTCAGTTATGGAGACTGACTAGAGGTTGTTTAAGCTTATGTGTCAGAAAAGCCTCCACTAAGGGTAGAACATTTACTCTGAGAACAGAGTGACAGAACCCAGCTATTCAAATAGCCACAAGAAGTACATTTTACAAAGAATAAAACCACTTTTGCAAAGGCACAACAGTGTAGACTATTTTGTAATGTTTGTGGGACAGCAAGAAAGCCAGGATTGCTAATTACTATGAGCACAGAGAGACTGTGGTAGAAAATGAGAGAGGTAAGGAGGGGACAGATCCTACAGGATTGTGTTGGCCAGAGAAAGGAGCTTGGAGTCATATATTACATAAAAACGAAAGCTATTGGAAGAAGCATTTTTGTTTGTTTGAATTTTTTGTTTGTTTGTTCTTTTGCTTTTTTAATTTGAAGAGTGGCATGATTTGATTTCGAGTTCCAAGACCACCCACCTCAAGAATCTTGCTTTCTCCTTCCCACACCTTCAACTGTTTCTTCTTTTCTGATTCATTTCCACCTCTGTTTAAACACATTCAGTTCACTCCTACCTTGTAAAAAAATATTTCCTTGATATCACCTCTCTCCTCAGCCCAGCTCTTTCTCTTAGTCACCCTTTCTGTCTCCACTTACTCACTGCCCCTGACTCCTGTGCCCAGCTCTCTACCCAGGTCTTCTGGAAGTTGCCTCTGCTTCTACTGGTGCTTTCTAGGGCAGCAGCCCCCTTCGGCCCCATTCTACCTGGCCTCCCTGGGGAGTCCTACTGAAGCCACTTCCCCTGGTTCACTACCAGGACTCACTCCTATAATGTCCTCAACTTTCTCTAACTGCTCCTTTTGGTCTCTTATGCTAGCTTCACTTCTTCCTGGCCTTCAATGCTGATGTGGGCCAGAGGACCACTCTTCTCAGTCCACTAACTGTCCCAGAGCATCTTATCTCCACACTCTGTAGCCTCTAACACACATACACACAGCCTCCATTCCCATCTGCGTTTTAGGGTCTCACAAATCCAAGTCTCGAGCCATCTTCTCTCTACTGGACTCCAGGTATGCTTGGTTATCCCACAAGGCCCATAGGTCCCAACTTGTCATAAATTGCACGATCTTTCCCAAGATGTCTCCTGTTTCTATGTTCTTGATCTCATTTGCCCATCTAGAACCTCTGCATCTCATCTAAATCTCTTACAACCAAAATTCTCAATGCTATTTCCCCACAGTAAAAAATGTGTTCCTCGTCACAAACACATCTATCTCATTTTGAGACTGTCACCTCTTCCATGGTTTAGGGGAACACAGTCCTTCCTATCACCTTTAATGTCCCTTTCAGGCCTTTTCTGCATTGTAATTAGAGTGGTTTTTCATTAAAAAAAAAAAAATTGTTCTTCGTTTTCTTCAAAATAAAGTACAAACTGCTTAACACAGCTTTTATAGACCTTTCTCCTGAATATCTTACTCCCCCATGTATACCCTTGCTGCAGTAATTATCTTCACATTCATCAACATGAACTCTCGCTTACAGACCTTTGAACATGCTATTTTCTCTTTTTGAAGTCTCTTTCCTCACTGTTTTGCCCTGCAACAACCCATTCTTCAGGTCTAGGTTTAGAAGTTGCTTCCTGGATCCCGCGCATCTATTGCTGATCCTTGCTCTATTGACTCCTATAGCTCTCTTTACAATTCCCTAGCATAAGGAGAAGGATGTGCTAACTACCCTGATTTGCATACATGGTGTGCATGTGTCAAATGATCACACTGTGCCCCATAAGTGTGTACAGTAATGATGTGTCAGTTCAAAATAAATTTTTAAAAAGTTCTTATCAAACTGGATTATAGTTTCTTTTTATTTATTTTTATTCTCTATTACACTTAAAGTTCCAGAAGAGCACACACCCTGTTTGTTCCTTCATTTTCTCTTGCCAACAATTGGCAGAATTTAGCATATACATAGCTCATAAATTTTTTTAAAATGATGTAGTGTCCTCACAAAATAATTCATTCTTTTCTCAAAACAATGATTTATTGTCTCATAAATAGGCTTTACAGTTACCATATCTGCAATCTTTTTTCTCTATGATAGTGACATTGTAAGTGGAAGGGATCTGAGGGGAATAACTCACAACTTGGTGGAAGAGAATCAAGGGGTTTGACCTCACTTCTCTTTTCCCACTTCTGTTTCCCTGAGCCACCTGCAATTTAACCCTTTCCTGATCTTTCAATTGAAAGGAAAAAAAAAAAAAAAAGTTTTTGACTTAGAGAATTTTCCTTAAATGGAAAGCCTGCTTTACCAAATAAAAAATTGAAAATTAAAATGAGGGAAATTGTGTGAAGAAACTTTTTGTCTTAGACTTTTTTTTTTTTTTTTTTTTTTTTTCAGGGCCGAGGACCGAACTCAGGGCCTTGCACATGCAAGGCAAGCGCTCTGCCACTGAGCCAAAACCCCAACTCCGAAATTTTTTGTCTTAATCTACACTAAAACTTGACAAAACTTGAAAAATGCAAACGTAAACATTATTAATACGTAACACCAAAGAGATCTTTGCCTATTTTGCATTGAGAAGCTGATAGCAACAACATGGCACATCATTACACAGCCAGACGGCATCATAGAGCCAAAATTCTACCTTCCACACATGCTCAGTTCTTTTCTCACATTGATAATTATATGAAGACCAAATGTCACTTACTCCTTTCTCTCAGGGTCTTGCTTCATCCACCAGCCTTTTATATATACATACACAAACACACACACAGCCTTTTATATATACATACACAGACACACACACACACACCATATATTCATTTTAATTGACAACAGGGTTGAGGAAGGACTATTTTGTCAGTAGGGAAGATGGTAGCCTAAAACTGTACTTTTCTATGCAACACACATCATGTTCTTCACAGAATTATCATTTCTAATTTAAAACATAACTTTCAACAAGTTGTAACTATGGGGACAAGAAAGCTCCTATTTTCCTTTCCTATGTGGATCTAAACACCCTTCTTTATTCTGTTTCTTCATATTGAAACTAGCTGGGCACAGTGGCACATGCCTGTAATCCCAGAGGCTTGGAAGGCTGCGGCAGGAGGATTACAAGTTCAAGTCCAGTCTCAGTAAATTAGTGAGGTCCTTAGCAATTTAGTAAGACCCTGTCTCAAAAATAAATAAATAAAAAGGGCTAGGGATATGGCTCAGTTGCCAAGTGTCCCTAGGTTCAATCCCAGGTACCAAAAAAAAAAAAAAAAAGAAAAAGAAAGAAAGAAAAACAAAGAAAAAGAAAAAGAAACCATAGCTGTGAAAAGTTACTCTGACCAGTCCACTGACACAGTTCATTCTCAGGGCCAAGAGTGGAATTTCTCAGAGCAGATATGAGAATATGAGCCTTGGAAATCATTTATGTGAAAATATGAAAGTAGTCCAGAACATGAGATCAACTCTTGGCAGACTGAAAAAAGAAACAGAATTGGCTATTGTACTCCCAACATGAAAAGCTATGGTCAGCGTTCCCAGAGCTCAGCTAGGTTCTCAAGAAGAAATCAGACACAGAGAAATTTTTAAAGGAAGAGAAGAATAACCCATTCTATCGCCTGCCTTTGACCTGGTCCACAGGACAAGGAACAGCAGATTACATTGACAGAGTGATGTTACTGTCAGCGAATAGTCCTCGGGAAAGAAGAGTCAGAAAGATCATCTCAGTGGAGGGGGAGAGGCCACCTGCTGATTTCAAGTGTCTGTTTTCACTCATGTTCCACTTTATTGCAAATAATTATTGGCAGGAAAGTTTTATAAAAGTGTCTAGAAGAATGAAAAAGGAGGTTTGTCCACTGTAAGTTGGGTTTCTTGTTTGCAAACTTTTGAAAACCTGCTATGGCCTTACACGTAGCATGGTATGAAGGTCCACCAGAGCTATCACAATCCAATTTTTTAAAAATTATAGTATGTCTCTCTCCTTTATAGTTAATGTAGGCTTTACTTCCCAGGGGAGAAAACTGGCATTGGTTTCCCATAGGAACCTGGCTTCCACTCCTCAGCCTCTTGCTTGGAGCTTTCATGTTATCAAGGAAATTCAGATAGAAGAGTCTCCAGTGCTGAGTCTCTGGAGGCCTAGAACAAACCAAGGATTTTAAAACTCACCTTTGTCTTTTAAATCTTTATAAGATTCAAGGAAAAGGATTTGCCTTCTCCTTTAAATCCATGGGAAACAAGGAACCAAATTGAAGTCATGAAATTTTGAGACCATTGTGCTACAGACACTCTGACCTGAACAGTGAATCCTACATGGCGGAGCCATAGACTCCTTTTTGAATATTTGCCTGTATTGCTGCACTTCAGAAATACATGCAATAACAGAAATAAAATGCCCTTGGTTCTTTGAAAAGCAAGATGCACAAGAAGAAAGGCTTTTTTAGTTAATTTCTTCTGCCGTGATGGGCTTAGGCCTGGAGAACAGTAAGGGGAAAACTGCAAGTGCCCCTTGTTGTACATCTACTCACGTTCGCTACCTGTCTTTGCATTTGATTGTTCCTCTTGACCAGAAAATGTAGAATGCAAGTGTGTGTTCTTAGATGCAGAAAAAATAAACATCCGCTAGCTTCACCCATGAGGAGCCTTCAGCTTGCAAAGCAACCGCCTCATGTAATAGACCACAATGTTTACATGATTCACTACAGCTTTTGACACTCTTCACAAATCAAGTCTGATTGGGTTTCTCATTGAAGCAATCTGACAGCCTAACCAGGAGGCCTCCTGGGGTTCTTCTCTCCCCACCCCCTTAGTAATGGATAAAAACAAGCCTAGAAAACAGTCAGTTGGGAAGTGGTAGTATCCAAACTTGGTTTTCTTTTTATTTATTGTCATGCAATTGCTTCTTTAACCCACTCTATTGATCTTGAGTGGGAAGTGGAGGGGGTTGGATGGAAGAGGAGCATCGCTTTGAGTCAGGCATCTGTGGTTTGGTCCTAAGGGAAAGAAATAAATAGTCCCAACCTAGAAGGGAGGGAGGGGGGTTAAAAAAACCAGAAGATTGACTGGTTTGCAAGGGATCCCAGTGGATTCCTGCTTACACCAGAGCATCATTTAAGCCTATGTTCTTCCATCTACCTTGTTTGCAGTAAATAGCTGCCCATTATGTCAGGTCAGGCAAGTGCCGGGGCGTCACAGCTCGGTGGTCGTGATCTGCCCGCAGAGCAGGAGGAAAGGTCCCCCAGAGAGCAAACGCATGTGTCAAGTTCTGGAGCCGTCAAGGTTCTAAGCGACAGCTTATCTTGAGGGTTTAAAACATGCAAGCTGTCCCTGCTTGCTTCTCCCTCCCCGCACCCCTCCTCCACCTCGCTTACCCCCCTCCCCCAGTCGTTTTTCCTCTTGACAATCTGCTTGAAAGAAGACAGATGCTGGAGCAGTTTTCCTTAAGTCGGCTCTAATTCCATAAGGTGCAATCCACCAAATGCAACTCTGTCCATCTTTTGAAAAGGCTAAGATCCTGAGGCAGCCCCATTTATTATTTGTCTTGACACTAACACAAATATTTTCAGATGGGTTAGAGGCTGTCACTTTACTATCCTTATGTTCTCTGCCCTCAATAAATAAGACACATTAAAGTTCTTAAAGGCAAACAAAGAACTGTATCCTGGGTACCATTCGTCCTGCAGTTGCCATGTTTAATTGAACATTTTATAGCTCTCTAATGTCATGTCAGGTTCTTAATGTGACATGTGCTCCTCTCTTACATTATCAGGGGCTAAGAACATCGCAGAATCTTCCTTGGATTCGTGTGTATGAGAAATAAGATTTATCATGTGAGCTTCACTGAATCATTTATGAGTTGCCTTATCTCACCCAGGCAATTTTATAACTCGTAAATGGCCCCTTTGGTCTGCTGTCTGGATTTTGTTTACTGTAAAATCCCAAAATAGTATGACTATTTTCAAGATAGCAAGCTAAATTTTGCTGCAGCATAGGATTACCCTGTATCTGTCCTGGATTTTCCCATTTATTTGTCCCAGATATGAGGAATGGAACCAATTTAGGGGTAGAAGTGCAAATGTATGGCATTTTAGGATATGTAAAGATAAGAACCAGTGTCTGCTGAAGCTCATAAAATAATTATTGTGTTAGGCAATTATCTTTAGAGAATGTTGCCCTGTACAGAGCTGAACAGTGCCAGAACCTCTGGCTGCTTCCCTTCCAACAGAAATAAGCCATGTCGCAAGAACACACACACCTGACACTAAAGTAGAATGGGTTATTGGCCTAAAGAATAAGGGATTGACTATATTTCAATAAGACAAAATGTACATGAAGAGTAAAGGCCAGTAATGAAAGACAAAATGTACATGAAGAGTAAAGGCCAGTAATGAAAGGAGAATTATGGGAGGTTGTTTTGTGCCATTTTCAATAAGGGAAGACTTCATGAAGCAGATGTCTGAGCAATGAGTCCTAGCAAGAGAGAGGACCAGCTCCCCAGGCATGCTAAGTCCCTGCCATGTGCGAAGTCCTGGGCTTTGTGCACAACTCTGGGAGTAGTTAGCCAGACAATACGATTTTCTTCCAGCTCAGACATGGAATAAATAATTTAAATATATTTCAGGGACATCTTCTACACACAATGTGGTTTTGAATTTTCTGATTTTTTTCTGACAATAAATACAATATAATATTTATTTCTGATGTCTGTTTATTTCTGGGTCACTGACTGAACTTTTAAATACTCCATGTAATTTGAATCAAAAGCACATATTTAATTTTTCAAAAATTAATTTTAAAACTCAATAATTAGGCAAACTTTGGAAATGATTTTTTTAATGTTTTTGCAAGGAGGTGATACAGCAGAGTAAATCAGATCTGGACTTTATGGCTGTCTTTCTAATTTTTCTCTCAATCTCAGTTTACTCACCTGTAAAATGAAAATAATATATCATTTGTACCTGCTGTGAAGATTAAATAGGAAGTTTCTAATCCAGTCTAGAACATTCATAGGCACAATTAAATACTATATTATTTTGTTTATCAGAGTCATATGAATTTGATTTGTGCAACTCTAGATAAAATTGTGTATAATAGTTTGCAGGCATTTTATCACTTTTTCTTTAACTTTTTGTCATGGATCAAGGTAGTGGCAGGATAAACATGGGACAATTGGCTAAATTCTTCCAACAAATCTTCATTGAGGGCTAACTATGTACTAGTATTATTTAGAAAAGAAAAAAAAAACTATGTGATAAATCCTCTACCTAAATAGTCATGGGAGTTTTAGTCATAACTGAAAAGCCTCAGTCCTTAAGCTTTACAAAACTTTCTGATCGGTTTTCAAGGGAGTGGAGAGTTATGGATTCCATTCCTCTATAATCCACCCTTCGTGGAATATTATACAAATCTAATGATTCAGATATTTTGGTTGAAGAGTTCATTCCATTCCTATAGATTTCTCT
Source organism: Sciurus vulgaris (assembly GCF_902686455.1). Taxonomy (NCBI): domain Eukaryota; kingdom Metazoa; phylum Chordata; class Mammalia; order Rodentia; family Sciuridae; genus Sciurus; species Sciurus vulgaris. The sequence continues at coordinate 52,917,077 of NC_136466.1, forward strand.
AAATTTCCTCCAATACCATCTTTACATAAAGCCAAAGGTGTGCCTTTTCTTAATTGAATTCATCATGAAGGAAGGCTAAGAGACCCACTCTTATTTCTCTATCCCTTCCAGTCACTATAGAAACCTCTGCTATTAAAATATTTTTAACAGATGAGCAACTCATATCATGCCTATAATAAATTTTCCATTTTCCTCAAGATGCAAATGTGAGAAACATCAAAGGAATTCAATTATAAAAACCTATTTTCATTCTGTTAAGGACAGAAAAATTTATTGTGGCTTATTATTTGCCATGTTTCACATGAGCATAAATGAATTCAATTTCAACCAAAGTATCAACTCTGTCCTAATAGGTTTTGACTTGACTAAACACAAGCATCCTGACTTCTTTATTAAGAAGATACAGCTCTACAAAGTAGCTTAAGAAATGAAATTTTTATTAAAAGCATTTAGATTAGATATCTAGACACATTTAAAGATGTAGCTCTAAGCATATTCAAATTGGGTACATACAGGGCACGACAATTCTGGTTTTGATAGGTGAAATTAAGTTGTTCCACTTTAAGTATCTAGTCTTATCTGAGAAAGAGGCACAAGAGATACACATACCACTCCACTGGGCCCCCTTGTGTGTTTCTCAGAGAATTTTGCATGGTTTCTCTGTTTCAACTGCTGTGTGAGGGAATATTGGGGTGTCTTGCCTTCTTTGTAATAGGCTGGATTACAAATGTACCAGTGGCATATTCTTTCTCTAAAAGTCTTCTTCCCTCACTACCTTATTACAGGAGGAAGCACGAGATAGAAATTTTATTGTTTCTTTTAGTCATAGGATCTTAGAGAAGTGTAAAAGTGAAGCTATTCCAAATAAAGTACGAAGCAGGTTACCAGAGCATCAACATATTCCAGGGGGCAAAATAGGTTTCCAGCTGTAAAAGGCATATTGGTAGAATCTCTTGTACAGTTTGGAATTAGTTTCATATCATTCATATTTAACTTGACTCAGAAGCTCTACTCCCACTTCTGCACTAGAAGAACTCTACGAGAACAGTTTTAGCAGCACTGTTGTAGTAACAAAAATTGAAAATGTTCCAAATGTCTACTACTAATAAGAATGGATAAATAAATAGAATGTGGTACTTTGATATGATGGATTATCATAGGCAGTGAAAATGAATAGATCATCTCTTCATATAATAACAATATTAAAAACACAATGGAATATGAATAAGCAAGTCACATACACATGTATACATATAAAGACACCACTTCTATGAAGTTCAAAGTCATGCAAAATTAAAATTAAGATAGTATTTGCCTCCAGGAATAGGAGGATATTTGTAGGAGCCATACCTAAGGAGTAACAACAGTACTACTAATTTTCATGCTCTGTAGCTGAGAAGGAGGTATGCTCCCGTTTATTTTATTACTATGCTTCATGGTTTATGTGTAATTTTTGTATGTATGAGATATCACATAATTTTTAAAATTTTAATTTCAAAAGAAACTCACCTAAAGTAAAAGGTCAGCAGACTTAAAGCCATACTACAAACATACGAGGCTAATCCTGACAGATGATTTTTGAGCATCTGACAGTGTAGAGATTCATGAGAAGATGTGATTTTGATACAACACACGATATTGGTTCAGAGTTTATCAGAAGTCTTGTTTTAAATGTGCCAGTATTATTTATAGGTCTTTTTCACATCTATCATAGCTCATGAGTGAACTTCTAAGGGTCACATTTACTTGATAAAGCTTCCAGGAACTGTCAAAAATTGTTGTACAATTTCATTTGATATTTTAAGCACATTTCCCATTTGGGGGCTCTTCATTTTTTGAAGGGATTTAGTAGACCTTTGCATGTATTCAGGCAGGAGCATTTGCAATAACCATCCTACATTCTACATGCTGCTAAATTCTCACAGTAACTCTATTTTGATGAATCTTTGCTAATTTTTTCTATTTCAAAATAGGATACCATAACCTATCTTTATTTCTCTGAAATGTAAAGGTTATATATACTCAGGATTTTGAATCCTCAAGAAAGGCACTATTCAGGGTCACTATTCAGGGCACTATTCAGGAAGTGTAATAGTGAACACATCTATCCCTCAGGTTTTTATTTGAAAATGCATTAAACATTAAAAAGTTTTTTTAAAAAAGGAAAAATGAACTGCCAATGCTTAATTATTTTGCAGTTGATATTTCAGTGGAAAATGTTTTATCCCTTCAGTCTGAAATATTGAAAATTGTTTTCATTACCTAATCAAAAAGTGCCCATATGGAAGAAAAATGTTAAAGTCAAAGTTCTGATAAAGATCTGAAAGATCTTGATATAAAGTTATTTTCACCCCGTGATTAGGAAATGCCATTATGAGAGAAATTATTGTTGCCAAAACCACAGCAAAATGTGTTGACCTAATGGCTATTCCTCAAAGGTAAGTTGAAACTTTCCATGAGCTTCTCTTATTGATTGTTGTTCCCATGTGCACCTCTGGGAACAGAACAGCAAAGAAATGTTTTGATCGGAGAAAGAGTGACCTTTTCTTTGGGAGTGTTTTAATGCTGTGATATGCTGAAATAACTAACTGAAAGGATAACAAAAGGGAGAAAAAAAAACCTTATTATTTTGTAACCCATGGGGAAATGGGCATTTTTTTTATATATACTTTTCTACAAAATCAGGACTCTGATAAAATTCTTGAGGCTGGATCTGAAAAACTGTGCTCTTGATTGGAGTAAGGTATAAAACCTTACATAAGCAATGAAGAAGCATATGTTGGCAGTCAGGGGTCCACATGTATGCTTTCTTTCAAATGCATTGACAAGGAGGAACGCACACATGACAGTAACAAAAGTTGCTGTTCTCTACCATGCTCTGTACATGCACTTGTACTACCTCAGTCTTCACAGAGACACCCTCAAGTGTCCATTGTGACCCTTCTTTGACAACTGAAGAATCCAAGGACCAGACCATTTAAATCACTTGTCTAAGATCACACAATGAGTGTGTGGCAGAGTCTGATTTCATGCCATAAGCAGGGCTTCCCACAATGAGAATTGCAGGTGGTGATCAGAGAATCTGTAGCTTACCTACGAAAGAATTATCAAATTTGAAGTATGCCTAATATGAAAAAGTATGCTCCTTAAGACAGTCAGAATCCATTTCTACGTTCAGCTACTTCATATGGTAAAAGCAAAAGCAAGAATGCAGCTTTAATTTTCTATTCACAGTTTTTTAAGTTCAGAATTTTTATCCAAACCTGGCCTTCTTTTTCCTTGTGTAGGGATTTTAATTTTCTCAGATAGAAGCATTACTTACTCTATTTTCCAATGATTTCACTCAGCAGATTTCCATATGTAGATCAATCAGATGGGAGAACAAAAGCTCCAGGAATTTTTTTTTCAGTGCGGGGGATTGAAGTCAGGGCCTTGTGCAAGCTACAAAAGGTGCTGTACCACTGAGTCTGTTCTCAGGCCCAAAATATTTAGTTCACAATGAAAAACTCAGGTCTATGTGAACCTGCTATCTTCATGAGTAAGTCACCAATAGTGACTCATCAATATGAGCACCCAGTGTGAATGATGAGAGGGTACAGGATGAAGAACATGGGGTGCTAATTCCCCCAGAAAGAACATATCTGTTATCACCATCCTTGAGAACAGACTTTCAAATCCAGACACTGAGCAATGTCTTGAAAATTCAAATAGCTGACCAAACCTACAGAAATGAATTCAAAAAAAGACACTATGTACTTGAAGACTAGCAAATAAATGCTTCTCAGAGTTCTTCAAATATAAGTCTGGTCAAAGGACCAAATATTCAAATGTTACCAAGTAAAGAGTCTAATTCTGGAACCAGACTTCCTAGGTTAAAAAAACAGCTCTGCTGATTCCAATCTGCATGACCTTGGGAAATAGTTTAACCTGTGTCCCAGTTTTCTCATCTGTCAAATGGGAAAAATAATACTCCCTGCCTTAGAGAGTTCTAAGTGAATACACATAATTTAATCTATATTTAGCCCGATGTTCATGTTGCGTACAGCATTCATGTTTGCTATTATTATAAATAATGCACTCAAACATGGATATATTTTGAGAATTAGATCTACAGAACTGAGTTTTTCAGCAAAATCACATCTGAAAAGATATTTGTACACAAAGTTTCTCTTCCACTATGTTCTGAGAAGGTAAATAAAGTCAATAATTTTATGTTTTTTTTTCATAAAATGAAGTTTTCCTTTACCATTTCAGTTTTATGATCCTTGATTCATCTTCTTTTTCTATGTCTCTGCCTTATTTGAAGAGATTGGCATTTTCCAAAACCTCATAATAATAAACATTGATCCATTCAACCAATATTTATTGAGTCCCTATTATGGAAAAAACATGTTCTGGATTCCTGAAGTCATCTCAGATAACTTAATAAAACCCTGATTCTTCTGGAACTTAATTCTAAGTCAGTGTGGAGGGTGGGGAAAGGAATATGTAAATAAATGAACAAGGTAATCATAGGTGGAGACAAGTTGGAGGATTAAAATGACAGAATGAAGAGTAAGGGAAGATAAAGCACATTATTTTAGTTGGAATGAATCTCTCTGAGAATTAGTATTTAAACAGAAATGTGAAGGAAGACATGGCCATTCAAAGACTTTGGGAACACCAAGTGCCAAGACTTGGGACCATGAAGTAGCGTGGAAGCAGAATCACACAGGGAAGAATTGATGCAGGGCTGGATAGAGAGATGAGGGCATTTATCTCATGTCTTCATAGTACAGGGTTAAGAGTTTGGATATTGGGTTTTACTCTAAATGTAGTAAGAAGCCATTGGAAGACTTTTTATAGTGAGGTAATAAAATATGTGTTATATTTTAAGATATTATTTTTTCTGCTCTGTGAAGAATGAGTAAATAACTGAATTCTTTTGAGTCCAAATGAGTTTCAGTCTAAACATTACCACTTCTAGGCATTCACATTGATGTCTCAGCCCAAATTCCTTTGAATGGAATTTGTGGCCTCTGAAAGCAAATCTAGACAGAAATTTTGTTCTTGAAATCACTACCGGGAAACAGTTCTTATGCGTTCCATGATGGATGATGTTTTCCTCCCTAAGTTAATGTCTGAGTCCTAGAGAGGAAAGTATGTCAGTCTCCCAGATTCAGTTCCCTGGGCACATTTCTAGAAGCTTCTAGGGGACTGAAAAAATGTTCTGGAACATTCTTTTCTTCAGTTGCAGTCTCCAGATGGTAGATACAACGATCACTCCTTTAAGCCAGACCCTCGCCGAGCCTTTTCCCTTTCCTTCTTTCTTCTGCTCCAGTACTGCCCAACGCTGAGGGCATGAGTCCACTTCCGCCATTCTCCCACCCTCTTACCCATTCTATGCCCACCCCATGAAAGGGCACACGGTGGCATTATACCACCTTTTACACTCCAGCACCCAGTGAATGGTCATTCCCGGCTCTTTGGCTCATGATGCAAAGAAGGGCTTCCAAGGAAAAAAACATGACACTGCATAAATGCTCAAGTGAAGGCTGGTGTTCTGTCAGCTCAGTGGCTAAGGTGGCAATAGTAGTTGCTTACTGATGAGGTGCTCCTGAGGGAAACTTCTCCCGTCTTCTATCAATGCTGGTCTTGTGACCCATCTTTGTATAAGACAACCCTACTTCCCACACATTTTATTTTCTAATTTCATTATCACCAAATTTTTATAGATCCAAATACATATGTAATATTACTCAACTCATAAATAAGCAATATTGAGAAGAAACTAGAAAATAAAATATATCTAATTTCACATTACTGCCTTCCTATTACCTGAGACCCAAGAGCCACTGGAAACTGCTTTATGTGTCTTACCGAATTACTTTGTAACTTAAGTTTAATTTGTATGTAGTTTTTGAAAGGTATTTGTTTTAACAAGTTTGTATGGCACCTCAAAGTACAACTCATAGACCTTGTGAAATAAACAAACAAACAATCTTAAACAAGTAGCTGGGATTCCAGGCATGAACCACCCTGCACCACTTATGGATCTTTACAATTTTTCAAAGCTTGCATTTCCACAAACTAGCTCTAAGTGGCTGCATGAGAAATCCAGATGCAATGAGCTCCTTTAGAGCAATGTAACAACCAAAGGACAAATGCCTGTGTGATGTGTATGCTTCAAAAAATATCTAGCATCAGTTTAGTATGCACTTGTTTTCTTGAGGACTGAGCAAAACTGCATTTCCTTAAGTAGGTACACATCTCTCATATCTTCAAAAACCAACAACAAAAAAGAAACTTTTAAAAATAATCCTGTCATTTTGGTAAATAATGATAATTATAACAACAACAAAAAAGAATCTTGTCCACATGCAATTTTATCTGCTCTGGTAGCTAGATTTCTTGTATTAATATGTGCTGATGAAACCAGAGTTTGAGATTAAACTAGATTCTCCACTTCTGCTGGAAGGCTTCTACCTATTGTAGAAAAAAGCCTATTGCAGTGCTAACAGTTAATCAAGGCAGGGGATGCCTGTGGGTATCTGAGGGTCATAGCCAGCAAAGCCTGATTCTTCTCCACTACCAGTTATTGAACTATTACATCTCTTAAAGGCAAGCTGTGCCTTCCAGTGTTATAGCAGACTCCAGAAGCTCACTGCTAACTTCTTAACAGGTTCTTGTCTCTCAAATGAAAAGAATGAAATCCACAGACAAGGAAGAGTGAGTTCAAAAGAGTAGGATTTATTCATGGGGGAAGAAAAGAGACTGAGCTGTCAGGGTAAGAGGGGATCTGATAGATAGTTGCTGCCTGAATGTGCTAGTCTAGGGGTTTATATAGCATTTGGGTCAATGCTGTTGGTCCAAATTTATGCTAATCAGGGTCTGGAAAAGTACTGATGCTAATGGTTCGACCTCCAATCCCATTCAGGTCTACCCTGCTTCTATTTTTCCATCAGCTCTAGGGAATTGGGTGGTGAAGGTTGTCAGGTTGTAGAATGCAACACTGTGTGGAGCTGGCACCTGTACCAGGCCCAGACCAGGCCTCCGCCAGTGCAATGGGGAAGCACACCTGACTTGCCTTGGCACTGACTCCCCACACCATGAGTCCACACCTGCATGGTGGGCTCAGAGCAGCCATGGCCCATGCTTACTGCCTGTGCCCCAGCCCATCTGGGTCACCCCTCCACAGCTCCATCGCCACTTCCTGACCAGGATTACTGGTGATAGAGGAGCCATACCACTAAGATTTTTAAAAATAGTGATCTTCTGTAATCTACCAAGACTTGATTTTATCATGGTGCCCCTGTAGGGCCAAATGTAATGTGACTCTAGAAAGTGCACAGCTCCTTCTAACAGGAGCCAACATGGACCAGGTCTTATCAGGCCTGTGAGACTGATGGGCATTATCTACTAGTTGTATGTTTACCTTTTAAAGAATAAATGGAAGTCAACTTGCTCAAAGAAAGACTCCACTGGCCTAATTATTTCTATGCAATAAGGATTACCTCATAAGACCCACTGTGTTCAGCAGTATGATTCATTCATTCCACTTTCTAAATTGTCATTCTGGAAAAACAATTGCTATTTTTCACTTGTCCTGGACACTAAAGTTTAAGTTTGTCAAAGCCTTGCATGACTAAATCATAAATCTCTCCTAAGATGCAGTTCAGGCATTGCTTCTCCTTTGCATTTTTGATGGGTCACAGATATAGTGCAGGGCTTATTTCAGGAAGTCCTATAGTAGGAAAGAATGATGTAAAGTCAAATAACACATAGTTCATAGTGAAAAATAGCATATTTTCCTTTTCATATTTTCTCTGAGTTTTCTATATCTATAAAGTATTCAGTATTATTTCTTAAGAGCAGTGCAATATAATTTTATATAGAACTCTAATTTCCTAACCTTCCCTAACTATAATCCCCTAATATGAAGCAATGAACACTGGACATAAAGAAGCTGAGACATCTGGGCAGATATTTCACCTGTGAAAAAATGGTTCCTTCCAGATGATCTACAGGTACAAAATTCATACAGCTGAAAGTGTCCTTCAGTGTACCTGTTAAGGATGCTGTCCTTCACTTATTCTCTTACCTATTCTTTTACCTGTCTTCTCCATCTTATTTTGAACCTGGAAGGGAGATAGTAAAGAAGAGCACATATGTTCTTTCTTGATTATACCACTATAAGATGGTTTCACATTCTCTAGTTAACATACCCATTACCTTACACATATCATTTGTGTGTGTGTGTGTGGTAAGAACACTTAAAATCTTCCCACTTAGCAATTTTTAAGTATAAAATTCATTGTTATTAACTGTAGTCATCATATGATAGAGTAGCTCTTCGGAACTTATTTCTCCTAACTGAGGTTTTGAATCTTTGACAAATTACCTTCTAGACCCCACCTCCATTCCACACCCCCACTAAGCTCCTGCTAACCACCATCCTATTCTACTGGGCAGAATGTTTTTATAAGGTATGAAAGAGCTTCATTCTAGCCCTCTTCCCACCTGACCCACAACTGGTCCATAAGAAAGCTCAGACATTCTTGCAATCCAACACTGGGAGTGTGTGACTGGTTCTTATTCTGCTGCTACTTCTAGCACTAGTCACAGATTTTTTTGACCTTTAAATTCCTCATCTGTGATAAGTGGAGAGGGAGAGCAAGATGGCAGCTAAGTAAGATCCTTAGGTAATTGACTCCCCACAGATAAATCAACTTGAACAGCTAGTCACATACCAACTTACCTTCACAAGAGATAAGGAAATCAGGTGAGAGGCCATGGTGCCTGATTTGAGTGTAACAAAATGAAAAGACATATTGAAGAATACAGGAGAGAAAGAGTGGCCTGTCACCCCTCCCCCAACCCAAAGCATCTCATCATGGAGAGGAGCTTCCTTCTTGGGAGAAGGAGAAATTTAATTATAAGCCTTATATTTGAAACCCACTACCAGGTCCTCCATGGTGAAACCCAGTCCTACACAAAGCCCCAGGATTCCTACCACCAGACCAATACCACAGACAGCCTCTGAAACTGCTTTTGGCTAGCTGCTGACTGCCACCACCACCCTTTCTCCCATTTCAGTGACAGAATAGGGATTTTACCCACCAAAGAACTGGAAATGGAAAGGAAGCACAGTTCCAAGACTGCTAAGGTGAAACTCAGCATCCAATAGAAACTGAAGGCCCCATATGCAGGACAAAGATCACAGATGAATCATCTAGGCCAGCTGTGGCATTAGGGAGAGACCTGTGAGTCAGTGTGATAGACTCCACCTTTACTCTGCATTTTTTCCAGCCTTGGAGTGGGCCTAGGTCCATCTATGGTGACTCCACCCAGAGCTGGGCAGAATTTTGCAGTGTCTGACCACAGGCTGTTAACTATAGATGAGGTATCTGGGTCCTACTCTAGCCCCAGGCAGAGTTCTAGGTACTCTCCTAACTTTTTTCTGAACAACACACCAACAGTGTATTTGGTACAAACCTGGGCTTGGATTGCCCTCTATTACTGAAACAATAATAACACACTATCAAAAAACACCCAGAAAGTCTGAACATGGGTCTATCCTGGGCTGAAATTGTGGAAGTCATTAGGCTCAGAGAAAAGCAATCAGCCTGAATTTCTGGAAAAAAAAAAGCAATTAGCCTGAATTTCTGGAAAAATAAGCAACTAGCCTGAATTTCTGGAAAGACTGCCATAATTAAAGCAAGAAAACTGGAATAAAGACCTAATCTTTCAATGCTTAAATGATGTCTCATGTCAACAAGTGTCAAGAGCTTTCAAGAAACCATAACTGGGGTTAGTCTCAGCACCACATATAAATAAACAAAATAAAGGCTCATTGACAATTAAAAATATTAAGAAAAAAAGAAAGAAAGAAAGAAAGAAAGAAAGAAAGAAAGAAAGAAAGAAAGAAAGAAAGAAAGAAAGAAAGAAAGAAAGAAAGAAAGAAACCATGACTAGATAAGGGGCCAGAAATTGACCAGAGAGAAATAAGCATAGGCAAACTCTCAGAGTACTTTAAACATATGTTTTATGGAAACTCAATGAACTTGAGGAAAACATACAGAAATGTTTCAACACTCTAACAGAGAAATTTAAAGAAATGGAAGAATTAAAAATGTGATAGAAGGCATCAAAAGCAGGATAGGTCTAACAGAAGAAGGAATTAGTGAGCTCAAACAGGCTCTTTTGAAAATGTACAGTGAGAGGAAAAAGAATGAAAAAGAAGGAAGAAAGACCACATGAACATTGGAATGTATGAAAAGAGCAAACACTTGGGTCGTTGGAGTTCAAGGAGGACTTGAGACTGCCAAAGGAGTAGAATGCTTATTCAAAGAAATAACAAAAAACTCTCCAACTATAAAGAAGGATACAAATATACAGCTTCAGGAAAGTCGACCATCGCCAAATTTAACTCAATCAAGTGTACACCAAGACATATTATAATCATGTTCTCAAAATTGAATAATAAAGAGATTCTCTCTCTTTTTATCTGCACTTTTATTTATTTTTTTATTTTTACATACTGCATTTTGATTGATTGTACACAAATAGGGTACAACTTTTCATTTCTATGGTTGTACACAATATAGATTCACAAGTCTGCAAGGGAAAAGAAACAAGTAATACATAAAGATGTCCCAGTTTGCCTGACAATAGACTTCTTAACAGAAACCTTGCAAGGCAGGAGAGTGGTATGAGATTGTCACTGTACTAAAGGGGAAAAAAAACTGTCAATCACAAATACTATACCAGCAAAGCTATCCTTTAGAAATGACGGAAAGCAAAAGACATTTCCAGACAAATAAAAGACTAAATCATGAAGAAATAAAAAACCTGAACCAATAACAAGTAACAAGCTTGAATCAGTAATAAAAAGTCTCCCATCACAGAAAAGCCTTGAAGTATATGACTTTACTGCTGAATTCCACCAAACACTGAAAGAACTAACACCAATTATTCTTTACATTGTTCCAAAAAATGAGAGGAAAAAATTCATCTGAATACATTCTTCAAGGCCAGCATTACCTTGATATCAAAACTAAATAAGGATACAACAGAAAGAAAACTGCAGGCCAATCTCCCTAATGAACAAAGATACATTAGAAAATTCTCAACAAGACACTAGCAAACCAAATCAACAACACATTACAAAGATTATTCACATGATCAAGTGGGATTCATCCTAAGTGGAACACAAGGATGATCCAGTATATGCAAATCAATAAATGTGATACACATCAACAGAAAGTAGAGGAAAAAACATGGTTATCTCAATAGTTGCACAAAGACATTTGAAAAAATTCAACCTACCTTTATGCTAAACAAATTAGGTAAAGAACAAAACAAAGGTAGTTTATAATAATCCAACAAATAATATTATACTGAATGAGAGAAAGCTGAAAATTTCTAAGATCCAGAACAAGGCAAGGATGTACTCTTTAACCACTTTAATTTAATATAGTTCTAGAAGTCCTAGTCAGAGCAATTAAGCAAGAAAAGAAATAAAAGGGCATCCAAAAGGAAAAAGAAGTCAATTTGTCACTGTTTTCAGATGATTTGATCTTACATAGAGAAAATCTGAAAAACTCCACCAAAAAAAATAAAAAGAAAGAAAGAAAGAAGGAAAGAAAGAAAGAAACAACTGTTAAAACTAACAAATGAATTCAGAAAAATTTCAGGAGACAAAATTAACATACAAAAACAGTAGCTTGGCTATATGCCAGTAGCAAATTATCTGAAATGGAAATCAAGAAAGCAATCCATGTACAATAACTACAAATAAATTTAACCAAAAAGATGCAAGATCTTTTCAGCACAATGATAAAATAAATTGAAGAAAATACAAAAAGGTGGAAAGATCTGTATTCATGGATTGAAAGAATCAATAATGTTAATTTTCTATACAACCAAAAGTTACACACATATTCATAAAATTCCCCATGACATTCTTCACAGAACTAGAAAAGGCAATCCTAAAATCTATACAGAAACACACACACACACACGCACACACACACACACACAGCAAAAAACATCTTTTTCTGGAGGAGAGTACTGGGGATTAAACCCTGGGTCTCTTGTGTGCGACCAAGCATTCTACCACTGAGCTACATCCCAGCCCAGCCAGTCATCTCAATCAATAAGAACGAAGCAAAAGACATTATACTATCAGACTCCAAAAGATACTACAAAGTTGTAGTTATCAAAACAGCATGGCATTGGCATGAAACAGACACACAGACCTATGGAAAAGAATAGAGAGCCTGGAAGTCAGCTCAGAAATCTATAGACAATTGACTTTTTACAAAGGTGCTAAAAACACATGTTGGAAAAAGGACAGTCTCCTCAATAAATAGCGCTAGAAAAATTGGAATATTCACATGCAGAAGAATGAAACTAGATCCCTAGCTCCCAACAGTTACAAAAGTTAACTCAAAATGGATTGCTTAAATATAAAACCTGAAACTATAAAAACTACTAGGAAAAAAAAAACATAGAGGAAATGCTTTAGGAATTGAAATGGGTAAGAACTTTTTCACAAAGACTCCAAAAATGTAGGAAATAAAGCAAAATAGACAAGTGAGATATCAAACTAAAAAATGTCTACACAGCAAACAACACCATGAAAAGACAATTACAGAATGTGAGCAAATATTCACAAACTATAAATCTGACAAGGGTTTGATTTCCAGAAGAAACTTCAAAAACTCAATAGAAAAAAATATTGAAATACTGATTTGAAAATGGATAAAAGATCTAAATAGATATTTCCCAAAAGATGCTATACAAATGACCAACAGGTATGTGAAAAAAAAATGTCAAACATCACTCATCATCAGGTAAATGGAAATCAAAAACCACAGTGAGATATAGAACCTTGCACCAGTAAGAATGGCTACTATAGAGGTTTTCAAGATGGCAGACTTGAGGGTGGCTGCATTTCATGTTGCTCTAGGACTCAGGATTCAAAAGAGGAGATATTGAGAGACTTGGGACCAACTCAAAGCAGCCGGGTGAGCCTCTCCCGTTGGGGAGGCGTCCCGAATGGGGCTGTAGTCCTGGAATGCAGGGAACTTTGTGAAGTAGAGCTGCCAGGCGAGACACCCCTCCCCCTGCTGGAGCAGTAAACTCGGACAACTGGGAGCATCGTAGAGGAGGCCGCTCAGCACACCGCTTGGACTCGGAGCAACCACTGGGGCTCCGGGTGGCTGCCCAGAGGAGGAGATACGATGAGAGCTGTTTGGACTCAGAGCAACCGCTCCTGAACACCGGGGGCTACCCGGAGGAGGAGGAGGGGCATGGCGTGTCACTTGGACTCAGAGTGACTGCACCAGAGCTACAGGCGGTTGCCAGAGGAGGAGCTGCCTGGCAAGCTGTTTGGACTCAGAGCAACCGCTCCTGAACACCGGGGGGCTGCCCGGAGGAGGAGGAGGAATGGGCGGGTCACATGGACTCGGAGAGACTGCCCAGGGCTATGGACGGTTGGCAGGAGGAAGAGGCACGCAGTGAGGTACTCGGACTCCTAGTGACCGCACCGGAACATCTGTCGGCAGTCTGGAGGAGAGGCGTGCAGCGGGTCACTGGGACTCGAAGTGATTGTACGGGGCTCCAGGTGGCGGCTCAGAGGAGGGGCCGCATAGGCAGGCGATTAGATGCAGAGCAGGGTCCCAAGAACTAGGAGGCTTCTTGGTGGAAGAGCCACACAGAGACACGCTTAGGGGCGGAGCGAAGGTTCTAGGACTGCGGGCAGATTCTCTGAGGAGAGGCAGCCTAAGGAGACTTGTCTGTGAAGGTTGAGACTCCCAGGCCCAGGAGGAATGTCCAGGCCCTTGGGAACGTTGCAGAGGAAGGCAGCCCAGCCCAGGTGGTAGCTGTAGATTGAGGGGAACCTCTAGGAGGGGAGCTGACCAGCGAGACCTCCCCACCGGGTGAGTCTTCCCTGCCGGGTGAGGTTTTCCCACAAGGATGGTAAAACCAGAGACACAGGCCCAAACAGGCCTTGCCTCAGCCCGCAGCCTAGTTCCCCTTTGGATGACCATTGGTCAACAAGTGGAGGCACCTCTGCCCACTAGCAGGGAACATACCCCACCTGAAGGCCACCACCCCTAGAGAGGCAGCTTCCCTGTGGAGCACCGCACTATCAACGTCCTCCAAGACTTCAGCGCACTGAAGGCTAAGAGGGGATATACTAGAAATCTTCAGGGACATTATAAGTCAATAGAGGAAATCTGCAATATCTCAGTGGTCCAATGATACCTGAACAATATGAGAAAACAAGGGAAGAAAATGCCACAAACAAATCTAGATGTTACATCAATAAAACCCAATGACAGCATGGCAGAAGAAATGACAGAAAAGGAGTTCAGAATGTACATAATTAAAATGAGCAGGGAAACAAACGATGAGATGAAAGAGCAAATGCACGCACTGAATGATGAGATGAAAGAGCAAATGCAGGCATTGAATGATCGCACCAATCGACAGTTAAAAGAGCAAATACAGGAAGCAAAAGATCATTTCAATAAAGAGTTAGAGATATTGAAAAAAAAAAACAAACAGAAATCCTTGACATGAAGGAAACAATAAACCAAATTAAGAACTCCATAAAAAGCATATCCAATAGGATAGAACACCTGGAAGACAGAACCTCAGACATTGAAGACAAAATATTTAATCTTGAAAACAAAGTTGAACAAACAGAGAAGATGGTAAGAAATCATGAACAGAATCTACAAGAACTATGGGATATCATGAAAAGGCCAAATTTAAGAATTATTGGGATTGAGGAAGGCACAGAGAAACAAACCAAAGGAATGAACAATCTATTCAATGAAATAGTATCAGAAAATTTCCGAAATCTGAAGAATGAAATGAAAAATCAAGTTCAAGAGGCTTATAGGACTCCAAATACACAAAATTACAACAGACCCACACCAAGACACATTATAATGAAAACACCTAACATACAAAATAAAGATAGAATTTTAACGGCTGTGAGAGAAAAGAACCAAATTACATTCAGGGGAAACCAACACGGATATCAGCAGATTTTTCAATCCAGACCCTAAAAGCTAGAAGGGCCTGGAACAACATTTTTCAAGCCCTGAAAGAAAATGGATGCCAACCAAGAATCTTATACCCAGCAAAAATTACCTTCAAATTTGACGATGAAATAAAATCCTTCCATGATAAACAAAAGCTAAAAGAATTTACAAAAAGAAAGCCAGCATTACACAACATTCTCAGCAAAATATTCCATGAGGAAGAGATGAAAAACAAAGAAGCAAATCAGCAAAGGGAAGAATTATCCTAAAGGAATTGTCAAATAAAGGAGGAACCAAGTCATGTCAAATAAATAAATAAATAAAATTAAATACATGAACCAAATGACCGGGAAACCAAATCATATCTCAATAATAACCCTGAATGTTAATGGCCTGAATTCATCAATCAAAAGACATAGACTGGCAGATTGGATTAAAAAGAAAGATCCAACAATATGTTGCCTGCAAGAGACTCACCTCATAGAAAAAGATACCCATAGACTAAAAGTGAAAGGATGGGGTAAAACATACCATGCACATGGACTCAGCAAAAAAGCTGGAGTATCCATCCTCATTTCAGATAATGTGGACTTCAAGCCAAAATTAGAAGGGATAAAGAAGGACATTTCATACTGCTTAAGGGAAGCATAAATCAGCAAGATATAACAATCGTAAACATCTATGCCCCAAACAGTGGCTCATCCATGTATGTCAAACAAATCCTTTTCAATTTCAGAAACCAAATAGACCATAACACAATAATACTAGGTGATTTTAACACACCTCTCTCACCACTGGACAGATCTTCCAAACAAAAACTGAACAAAGAAACCATAGATCTCAATAACACAATCAATAATTTAGACTTAACAGACATTTATAGAGTATACCATCCAACCAAGAGCGAATACACTTTCTTCTCAGCAGCACATGGATCCTTCTCTAAAATAGACCATATATTATGCCACAAAGCTAATATTAGCAAATACAAGAAGATAGAGACACTACCTTGTATTCTATCAGATCATAATGGATTTGAAGTTAGAAATAAATGAAAGAGTAAAAAACAGAAACTATTTCAACACCTAGAGATTAAACAATATGCCATTATATGATGAATGCATAACAGAAGATATGAGGAAGGAAATTTAAAAATTCTTAGAGGTAAATGAGAACAAAGAAACATCATATCAAAATCTCTGGGACACTGTGAAAGCAGTACTTAAAGGGAAATTTATTTCATGGAGCGCATTTAATAAAAGAAGCAAAACTCAACAAATAAACGACCTAACACTACAGCTCAAAGCCCTAGAAAAAGAAGAACAGAACAGCACCAAAAGTAGTAGAAGACAGGAAATAGTTAAACTCAGAGCTGAAATCAACGAAATGGAAACAAAAGAAACAGTACAAAAAATTGACAAAATAAATAGTTGGTTCTTTGAAAAAATAAACAAAATTGATAAACCTTTAGCCACACTAACAAAGAGAAGATGAGAGAAAACCCAAATCACTAAAATTCGGAATGAACAAGGAACTATCACAACAGACATGATTGAAATACAAAACATAATTAGAAGCTATTTTGAAAATCTATATTCCAACAAAATAGAAAATTTCGAAGACATCAATAGGTTTCTAGAGACATATGAATTGCCTAAACTGAACGAGGAGGACATACACAATTTAAATAGACCAATTACAAGTACTGAAATAGAAGAAGGCATCAAAAACCTACCAACAAAGAAAAGTCTGGGACCAGATGGGTTCTCAGCCGAGGTCTACAAAACCTTTAAAGAAGAGCTCATTCCAATACTTCTCAAAGTATTCCATAAAATAGAAGAGGAGGGAACCCTCCCAAACTCATTCTATGAAGCCAATATCACACTGATACCTAAAGCAGACAGAGACACATCGAGGAAAGAAAATTTCAGACCAATATCCTTAATGAACATCGAAACAAAAATTCTCAACAGAATTTTAGCAAATCGCATACAAAAACATATTAAAAAGATAGTGCACCATGATCAAGTGGGTTTCATCCCAGGGATGCAAGGTTGGCTCAACATCAGGAAATCAATAAATGTAATTCACCATATCAATAGACTTAAAGTCAAGAATCACATGATTATTTCACTAGATGCAGAAAAAGCATTTGATAAAATACAGCACCCCTTCATGCTCAAAACACTAGAAAAAATTGGGGTAGTGGGAACATTCCTTAACATTGTAAAGGCCATCTATGCTAAGCCCATGGCTAATATCATTCTAAATGGTGAAAAACTGAAAGCATTCCCCCTAAAAACTGGAACAAAGCAAGGATGCCCTCTTTCACCACTTCTATTCAATATTGTCCTTGAAACTCTAGCCAGAGCAATTAGACAGACCAAAGAAATTAAAGGGATACAAATAGGAAAAGAAGAACTCAAACTATCCCTATTTGCTGATGATATGATTATATACTTAGAGGAACCAGGAAACTCCACCAGCAAACTTTTAGAACTCATAAGTGAATTCAGTAAAGTAGTGGGATGTAAGATCAATGCACATAAATGTAATGCATTTTTATATGTAAGTGATGAATCTTTGGAAAGAATAATCAGGATAACTACCCCATTCACAATAGCCTCGAAAAAAATAAAATACTTGGGAATCAATCTCACAAAAGAGGTGAAAGACCTCTACAATGAGAACTACAGTACACTAAAGAAAGAAATTAAAGAAAACCTTAGAAGATGGAAAGATCTCCCATGTTCTTAGATAGGAAGAATTAATATTGTCAAAATGGCCAGACTACCTAAAGTGCTATACAGATTCAATGCAATTCCAATTAAAATCCCAATTACGTACCTTACAGAAATAGAGCAAGCAATGATGAAATTCATCTGGAAAAATAAGAAACCTAAAATAGCTAAAGCAATCCTTAGCAGGAAGAGTGAAACAGGGGGTATCGCAATATCAGATCTTCAACTCTACTACAAAGCAATAGTAACAAAAACGGCATGGTATTGGTACCAAAATAGAAAGGTAGATCAATGGTACAGAATAGAGGACACGGACACGGACACAAACCCAAATAAATACAATTTTCTCATACTAGACAAAGGTGCCAAAAATATGCAATGGAGAAAAGATAGCCTCTTCAACAAATGGTGCTGGCAGAATTAGAAATCCATATGCAACAGAATGAAACTAAACCCATATCTCTCACCATGCACGAAACTAAACTCAAAATGGATTAAGGACCTCGGAATCAGACCAGAGTCCCTGCAAATTATAGAAGAAAAAGTAGGTACAGATCTTCAACATGTCGGCTTAGACCAGACTTCCTCAACAGGACTCCCATAGCACAAGAAATAAAAGCAAGAATCAATAACTGGGATAGATTCAAAGTAAAAAGCTTTCTCTCAGCAAAGGAAACTATCAGCAATGCGAAGAAAGAGCCTACAGAGTGGGAGAATATCTTTGCCAATCATACTTCAGATAGAGCGCTAATCTCCAGAATCTATAAAGAACTCAAAAAACTTTACACCAAGAATGCAAATAATCCAATCGACAAATGGGTAAAGGAAATGAATAGACAGTTCACAGAAGAAGATCTACAAGTAATCAAAAAACATATGGAAAAATGTTCAACATCTCTAGTAATAAGAGAAATGCAAATCAAAAACACCCTAAGATACCATCTCACCCCAATTAGAATGGCGATTATCAAGAATACAAGCAACAACAGGTGTTGGCCAGGATGTGGGGAGAAAGGTGCACTCATACATTGCTGGTGGGGCTGCAAATTAGTGCAGCCACTCTGGAAAGCAGTGTGGAGATTCCTTAGAAAACTTGGAATGGAACCACCATTTGACCCAGCTATCCCACTCCTTGGCCTATACCCAAAGGACTTTAAATCAGCATACTACAGAGATACAGCCACATCAATGTTCATAGCTGCTCAATTCACAATAGCCAGATTGTGGAACCAACCTAG
This sequence comes from Sciurus vulgaris, assembly GCF_902686455.1. Lineage (NCBI taxonomy): Eukaryota > Metazoa > Chordata > Mammalia > Rodentia > Sciuridae > Sciurus > Sciurus vulgaris. The sequence continues at coordinate 52,936,097 of NC_136466.1, forward strand.
ATGTCCTTCAGTTGATGAATGGATAAAGAAACTGTGGTATATATATACAATGGAATATTACTCAGCCATAAAGAATGATAAAATTATGGCATTTGCAGGCAAATGGATGAAATTGGAGAATATCATGTTAAGTGAGATAAGCCAATCTCAAAAAACCAAAGGACGAATGATATCGCTAATATGTGGATGATGACACAATGGGGAAAGGGAGGGGTTAGTCTTAGGGTTAGAGTTAGGGTTAGGGAGGGGTGTAAAAATGGAGGAAGGAAGGACTGTATAGAGGGAAAAGAGGCGTGGGAGGGGTAGGGGGAAGGGAAAAATAACAGAATGAATCAAACATCATTACCCTATGTAAATTTATGATTACACAGATGGTATGCCTTTACGCCATGTAGAAACAGAGAAATAACATGTATCCCATTTGTTTACAATAAAAAAAAAAAAAGAATGGCTACTATAGAAAAGACTAAAGGTAACAAATGCAGTTGAGGATATGTAGAAAGCCCTTGCACTCTTTTTACTGAGGATGTAGATTAGTATAACTATTATGGAAAGCAGTAAGAAGGTTCCTCAAAAAAAAAAAAATTGAAAATAGAATCACTAAATGATCCAGCAATGCCACCACTGGGTATGTATCCAAAGAAATGAGATCAGTATGTTGAAGAGGCATCTGCACTTCCATGGTCACTGCAAGCCAATAACTGGAAATAGCCTAAGGGTACATCAACTGATAAATGCATAAAGAAAATGTGACACATGCACACACACATATATATGATGGAATGGCATTCAGACATAAAAAAGTGAAATGCTGTCATTTGTGGCAACATGGATGAAACTGGAGATCATTACGTTAAGTGAAATAAGCCAAGGACAGAAAACAAGTAGCACGTTATTTCACCAATATGTGGAATCCAAACAAGCTGATCTCATAGAAGTTGAGAATGAAGTGGTGGTCCCCAGAGGCTCAGGAGAGTAGAACGCAGGAGGAAAGGTTGATCAGTGAGCACTAAGTTACAGTTAGATTAAAAACTGTTGTGCTATTGAACAGAGGGTGGCTATAGCTCACACTAATATATTGTACATTTCAAAAAGCTAAAAGAAGGGATTTTGAAATTTTTCAACATAAAAATGGTCAATATTTGGGCTGGGGAGATAGCTCAGTTGGTAGAGTGCTTGCCTTGTAAGCACAAGGCCCTGGGGTCAATCCCCAGCACCACAATAAAATAAAATAAAATAAAATAAAAATGGTCAATATTTAAGGAGAGAAGTGTTTAACCTGATTTAAATGTTACTCAGTGTATACATGAATTGAAACATTAAATGGGATCACATAAATATGTATAATTTTTGTGTTTTTCTGTATCAGCTTAAAATTATTGTAAAAAAAGGAAAAGATAAAAAAAAAAAAAAAAACATTCCCCAGGGTGCGCAGGGCACACTCCACTGTGACCCGGGTGAAGGTAAAGGATGGACAAACTCCACTCTGCTTTGAAGCGAGACCAAGAATCACAACTCTGCCTCCTCCAAAGAAATCTGCCTCACCCGCTTTTCTCTCTTCTTTCTTTTTCTCTTCTCCTATGGAAGGCAGTCCCTTTACAACCTGATATTTCAATTATGAATTCTAATTTAATATCCTAATATAGTAAAAACTTTAGGGTTGTTGTGAGAAATGAATAAAATAATTCAGTGAAGCACTTAAGTGAAGTATTTACCAGGTCGTTCAGGAGTAACAATGTTATCACCATTAATTTGAACTACAGATCTGTTTAGAGATCTTCCCTTTTACTTTTCTTTGTTACATATTTCCAACCCTGCAGGGAAGTATACTTGTCTGGCAAACACAGAAGAAGAACATTTACTCACTTGAAAGGGATCCCCTTTCATTTCAAACTTCCAACTGTCAATTTTAGAAAGTGTTGACAGGAGGATCCTTTTGATACCACCCAACCTCTTAGAGAGAGTGATATTCATTTCATTTATATGCAGTGTACAACTTCATTCAGTCTGACCCCAAAACTTCAGAATTCAGCTTAAACCAATATTTGCATATAAGACAGTATGTTTTATTGGAGGGAAGGAAATGGAGTTCCTGGCAGTACAGCATGAAGTTTTCCCACTAAAGGAACATAGGAATTCTGCAGAGTAAAACAAAACAAAACAAAAACAAACAAACAAACAAAAAAAAAAAAAAAAAAAAATTCTTTTCACCAATAGCCAAGGTTGAAAAAAGAGAAATCACAGTGTACTATAAATGAAAAGGGAGTACAGTAATTTTAATTGACATTGGAGGCCCAGGCAGGATATCAGGCTGAAATAGGACCCTCATGGGTCCTTTGGCTTGGAGGCTCCAAGAGAGGCTAGAATTTTAACAACCAAAAAGAACAGTCGTGATGGTGTGCAGTCCACACAAAGCAAATAGCCACTGATAAGATCCCCATTCTTTTCAAAGTGCTGTGGAACATTAACTAATATTGACCATATGCTAGGCCATAAAACAACTTGCAATTTATCTCAAAGTATTTAAAACTTTAAAAATATATTTTCAGAATACAGCAGAGTTAAGCTAGAAATCTATGATACACACAAACACGACTCAGGGAATCCTCATATTTTTTAATAACAAGAAAACGACTTCTAAATTATCAATAGCCGAAGACAAAATAAAGAAATTGGACAATATTTTTAAATAATTGGAAATAAATTTTACACATCAAACTTGTACTTGCAACTACAACATTGTTCTAGAGACAAATTTATAGTCTTCAGTTTCAAAATGTTAAAAATACTAGAAAAGAATAGAAAGCTAAAAGCCAATTAGCTAGAGACCAATCTAGAAGTTAGAAAACAGTAGGAAATTAGACTCAAAAGCAGATCAGGGAAAAAAATGAAAAAATAAAGATAAGGTAAATAAATAAAATATAAAATAAATATATAATAAAAGGATTCAGAAAAGGCAAAATCAGTTCTTTGAAAAGACTAATAAAATTTTTAAATTTCCTGTCAAAACTACCAAGAAAAATGAGAAAGGCAATAAATAATAAAATACCAATGTTAGAGATAAACATGAGTTCTATATTATTATAGATCCTACAGATATTTTTTAAAAATGGTAGGTGGGTCACAGGTTCCCATGGTATGAGTGCTATTAACAGTACTTTATCTCTCTCATCTTCCTCCCAACACAACCTCAGTCTAACCTTGAGAAAAACATCAGAAAATATAAATGAAGGGCAATATACAAAATGTCTGAGTAGTACCCCCTAAATTGTCAGGGTCATCAAAATGAGGAAAGTAAAGGAAAAGGGCACTAGAACAACTAAATGTACTGTAGCACCTAGGATGAGATGCCGGAACAGGAGACAAAAGGCACAGAGTGAACAATAATGTGTTGTATTTGAAAACATGAGTTAAGAGGGAAGGTCTTGTGTTAAATTATCTTACAATAACCACCAAAAATAAGCGGGGGTGAGAGGAAACTCAGAGGTGATGGCCATGTTTATGTGATTGTTTGTAGTGGTGGTTTTTCAAGCATATGCTTATCTTCAAACTCACCAATATAGAGATATTAAATGTTTTTTCTTGGGCTATTTCTGAACTCTTTTCATTGATTTTCATATTGATATAAACTAATGTGAAGTTAACTTAAATATTATAGCTATTAAAAACAAAAATTTCTCACTTTGGATTGTATAGAGGGAAATGGGGCGGGAGGTGGGGGAAGAAAAGATAGTGGACTGAGATAGACATTATTACCCTATGTACATGTATGATTACACAAAACATAGAATCGAAAAGTTGTACCCCATTTGTGTACAATGAACCAAAATGCAGCCTATAAAAACTTAAAAAATAATAAAAAATATTTCTGCCTGTGATCCCAGCTATTCAGAGATTGAGGCAGGAAGATCACAAGTTCAAGGCCAACCAGAACTTTTCAAGACACCAGTACCCCCATCTCAAAATAAAATACAAAGGGCTAAGAATGCTGCTGGATGGTTGGGCACCCACTTAGTGTATTTGAGGTCATAGGTTCAATCCCCAGTACCATTTAAAAAAAGAAAAAGAAAATTTTTAGCAAATGTGTTTTAAAGACTAATTGACATTTATTAGCAATTTATGAGTGGTAGGGCAGCATTGGGCACAGAAGAGCGGTGGGTTTTTTTAAGGTGGCATGAACAGGAGCAAAGAAATAGCAATGTACCAAAAGGCAGGTTGGTAACTCTCCTTGAAAGGGACTTTTATCATGCTAGGTTGGGTTGATTGGTGCTTTCTCATTCATTACTGTGAATTTCCTGGGTTTGGTAAAAACTGCCCTACTTGAGGATTTTCCTGTTTTTTAATATTTCAATTTGATTACATGACATTCAACATGAGGACTTCATTTTGGGTTTTGGTAAATTGGATCCTACAGTAGGAACTCAGCCCAAAACAATAATCTTCCATAAATTTTATTTAACATGACTATATAATGCATTTAGTATCCAATTAAACAATTCTACCATTACTGAATTTTACTCCTTGACCATTCTATGTGCTTTCTCTTTAAGATGAGCCTTAGAATTTCATTGTTCTCTCTCCCTCAAACTGCTAATAGAATTTTTACAGCAAATGCAATGAAAACCTATTAGTTAGCTTGATGAGGGGGAAACTGAGGCTTGTTTATGACAAATGTTCCCATCCTGTAATATACAGGGCCATTCTTATCTTGGCAGCCAGTGTGACCCATGTTAAACAAACTACTAAACCCCTCTTTGTAATAAGAATGTTTGCTAATTCAGGCAGAATTTTAATTTAGAAGATCCTAGGTTCAAATCACAGCTGCAGCATTCACTAGCTATGTGATCATGAATGGGATGGTTCCTATAGAAAATTCTTTTTATGGTTTTTTTTCTGAGAAGTGAAAAAGAGTACTTAGCCAATTGCCTAGCACATGGATCATATTCAAATTATACCAGTTGCCATTGTTGTTATTACTAATTATTCTCTACAACACCTGTTCAGCTTTTGTACTTGAAATCAATATTTGTCAAATGAATGTACATGCATGTTTTGATCAGTGACATTTGAAATAAGGAATTTAAACACTCTTTATTCCATTGGTGATTATACTGGAAATAATGCTGGAAGTGAGCTATGTGCTTTCTTGAGAGCCTAAAGAGAAAGGTACTACCTGGCTATCTACCTTCCCAATCCCTATTTCCAGTTACCTGAATGCAGTTTAAGACAGACAACAACAAATTTCCAGCTTAAAAGAGGGTGACTAAAAGGCCACCTACTTTTCTAAGAAAAGTCTATAAGAAAGTTTAAAGGAAAAATATTTTTGTTGGGACTGTTTTGGAGAAAAACAATAATTCACTCATTTTTATAAAAATGGCTAACCCTTATCAGGGGAGATCCCTTTCATTGTCTAGATGCTAGTCGTTCAGCCTTTCCTATTAGCACAGATACAGAAATCTCAGACACTGAAAAAGACAAAAAAAAAAAAAAAAAAGATCTGCAGAGGTTCAAATAGCAGCAATGAATAAGGAAAATGGAGTTTTGCCAGTCCTGCAAACCCGAGCTCTTCCTACCACGCCCAGCATGGTCTTGCACTCTGAGCAAACAGGGGAATGTGGTGTCTCTGATTAGGCTCGAGAGGCAGCTACAGAAAAAACAAAAACCATGGGGCTTATTCTGTATTCAAGGTGGGCTGCTGTGGAACAATTTGTTTCACAACCAAAAGTTGACAGAACAAATCCAAAACATTTCTGTGTACATGTTTACACGGGCAGCGATTGGCATCCGCAGAGGGTCTGAAGGTGTGCCTGAAGTCCCTTATGCTTTTTGTAACATTTTCAAATTCATTGCTGTCTTCTAGATGACAGGAAATTCAGGTCTGCCTTCCTCCTGGGAGATCTTTATTCACAGACAAGTCAAAAACCCTTGACAAAAGGCAACCAAGGGAACTTGCTGACCTTTTAGCTGTCTGCCTAACATCAGTGCAAGTATTGTTCCCTGATAAAACAAGAAATTCAATTTAAGGGGAAATTTAGAAGGCATTTGAGGCATTCTCATTTCATTTTACCTCTTGGGCTGTCTTTCAAACTGAGAACAAATGTAAATAAACAAGAGCTGTGCTCTCATTCCAAGGATTCAATAACAAATATCTGGTCTCACAGCTTGATGTAAATGAGACATTGTCTGTCTCCTTATTCATCTCTCCTCTCAGCCATTTGTTGATTTTCTTTCCTTATCCTTCTTCACCCACACACTTGCATGTGCACACCTGCACATGCATAATTACTGAAAAATTAAAACATTCCTTCTTTGGAGAGATTTTTAATTTTTCTCTATCCTTTGTTTCATATTGAAAAGTCATATTCTTTTATAATTGAGGGGGGATCTAATCATAGCCCAACAAATACAGTCTAAGCTACTCATTATTTGTACGGTAGATCCAAAGTGAAGATATTCAAGTGCAGAGCTTGTTAATCTTTTAATTACATGGAGACCTACTTAGGTTATAATCATTTTTAGTTTAACATGTTGACTTATGAAAATATTTTTTTTTCCTTAGAGTTGATAAAACATTCATTCACCAAACAGTGATTTAGTGTCAGGAACTGTGCCAGAATTATAAAGTCAAATAAGATAGAGGTGCTGCCTCTGTTGGGAAGGAAGAAGAGCCTGAGGGAACAGAGACGAAGAACAAGATCGGTTCACCAAAACGTGCAAATTGCTTTCACAGCTATGAAAGGAAACTCTGACCTGAAGCACTCACAAAGTATTCTATTTCTGTTAATAGAATCTCATATTCCCATGATTTCTACAGAGACATCATATTTGAATCTATCCCCACTCAACACTTCTGAGTAATAAAATAATTCAGTGCACTATCAAGGTGCCTGGGAAGAGGCTGAAATTAAGGAGAAAAAACTCTTAGATCCATCAATCTTACTTTTTTTTAAAGCAGGTTTGAAGTGTTTACATGACATAATACAAGACATTAGAGACTCTTAATGTTGATAGAATTATCAGTTACTAAAAGGAATGTGCTGTGGTGAAGGGTTTCCATCTTCTTGGGAGTGAAAATGTGTAGGGGCGGAGTTGGGGGACTTAGGTTATCTTCCTTCTTTCACCTTTGTGTTCTCCATTTCATCATGTCTACTAAGATAAAATCATTTATTATCATTTCTAACAACAACAACAATAGAATCTTAGTGCACAGTTGTAACCACCAAGATAGCAAACACTATATATATATATATATATATATATATATATTTTTTTTTTTTTTTTTTTTTTTTTTTTTTTTTAAGTACACCCAACCCTTTAAGCATAGACTGGTACCTGAATCTGAACTCAGGAACTCAGGAAAAGTCAAGCAAGGAATGTGTACATCATTAACCTGCTTGGCTTCTCTCCAACTCATTCATAAGAGCAAGTCTCCAGTCCAGTGCATTAACCCAAGGGCTCATTATTGGGTGGAGAACATGGGCCACTTCAAGGTTTTGCCACTAAGTGACTCTTGAGGGTCTCCTGTGAGGCTGGGAGCCAGACTGTCAGAAACAACTGTCCCACTGCAACATGGCAAACAAGAAATTGAGCAAAGATACCTAAACATCTCTATGCACACAGCAGTTCCTGTTAAAAATATAATTCTTAGCTGGACCCAGTGGTATCTGCCTATAATACCAAGTACACAGGAGACTGAGGCAGAAGGATCACATGTTTGAAACCAACTCAGCAATTTAGCAAGACCCTGCATGAAAATTAAAAAATAGAAAGGGCTAGGGATGTAGCTAAGTGGTAAAGTACCTCTGGGTTCAATCCCCAGTATGAAAAATGCATATACATATACATATAATTCTCAAAACAATAAAACCAACCTTACTCTACTTGCAAAATTCTAGAATTTCGAGGCATAATTCTCAAGGGCTCACAGTGTTGGCATTAGAATGTTTTGCCTAGGACCCCAGTTACATGACTTTCAGCTCAGGTTTCCTGTCATATAATGCTTGGCCTACAGCCTGCAGCAGCAATTTTGGCATACATGTGGTATTACCTGACCACGAGGGCAGACGTCATGCAGAGCGAAGCCCCAACACACTCAGAGGATTGACAGTGAGGGCTTTCAATTTGATTTTACCTTGACCTAGTAGAAAATACTTAAACATCACATTCCAGGGCATGCACACATTCACATAGATCATCAAAAAAAGGAAATAAAAGTTTTGCAAAAAAATGGTGATTATACTTAAAATAAGCACTATCCTCCTGCTGGTTTCCATTTTATTCCATTTTATTACTAAATTTCTGGGCTTTACCTAGATGTCAATTTCAAGACCCAACGATTCACCCATTAGAGCTTAAGAAACGCCCCTTCCCCCACCAGTCACACACACCCCTAGTTTGCTCAGAACAGTTTTGGGACTGCTGACTATACTCTTAAGTCCAGGGAATGGAGTGAGGCCATGTGGTATAAACAATGAAATGCCTACCCCATGAGAACCTTTATATGATCATTTAGTGATAGACCAGGATTATTAGTAGGATTTAAGATATTTTTAATGGAAGATGTATAATTAGTAGTGTAAAGGTGCAGGCATCACTCGCTAGCTTTCTCAACTGTATACCCATTGGTTGAAAGACAGAATGAATCTGAGGTTATTAATCTCTTTTTTGGTTGTGTGGGCGGGGCTCATCCTTTCTCACATTGTGTGTATGTGTGTAGAGTACCCAAATCCAACATTTTTTTCTCTTGTAATAAAGTTCACATCCAAAGACAAACCCCCATCATACCTGAAACCCTTAATTAATCACACTGTTGAGTTTGTTCATTGTCCAATTAGATTTTAGCTACCAGCCCTGACAAGGCTTGGCATTGTGTGAGGACTGTTTACTGGGTGTTCCCATGGTAACTTGCATCTTTCTTTCCTACTGACTTTCTCACAATGATAGCTTGCAGCAAATACTTAAACTTAGTAGAATGGAGGAACTTTGGATGGTGTAGAGGAGAATGGGGTAGGAGGGGGTGGGGGAAGGAAAGATAGTAGACTGAAACAGACATTATTACCCTATGTACACGTATGATTACATGAATGGTGTGAAACTACATTGTGTACAACCATAGAGATGAAAAGTTTTATCCCATTTGTGTACAATGAATCAAAATGCAGTCTGTAAAAATAAAATGTTTTTAAAAATGCATACTTTGTGAGGGAAACAAAGGGTAAGAATTGTGCCTCATTCATATTTATGTCTCTTGAGTATAGCTTAAAGTCTGGAATATAGCAGTTGCTCAATAAATATTTATTTAGTAAATGTCTGGGGAGATAAATAGCGTCAAAAGTCTTCTCCATGTTCCTCACCTCAACAAAGCTGAGGGTCATATGATAGTCTCTCATAGATGAAAGATCTGTCTTCAAGGGGAGTTATTTTGTTTAGTTTTAATCATTTGGATTTCTTTCTTACTACTCTGTACTTGTAGAATAGGACACATAGGGCTGTAAGATACATATTTTTTCATTTAAGTTATATAACTGTGCCCCCCACTGTATGCTTAGCCAGTGCTAGAAAAGCACCAGCCTTGAGCCCTTTATGTCTACCTGAAATGAATCAGAGTTAATTATGTGAGATCCAAATGAGATGCATGTCAAAGCTAATTGTAGAACTCATTCACTCTACATCCTGTTCAACACCAAAATTCACCACAGCAGAAATTTTTCTAATGGATTCTATCAATACATCAGTCAACTTTGGTTTGAAGAACTCAATGGAACAATAAGAATCAAATTTAAGGACAGCCCGAAGAGACTTATCATCACTCCCAGGGAGAGCGACTCCCTTCCACAATGCTGTGGTCCCTGTAGTCCTTGAGCAGGGTTGGCACTCTTGCAGTGGCCATGCGAGAGATTTATAGACATGATCAATCAGTAATGATAATGATAAAATTTGAACCCTCTGCTTCAAATTTAGTTCACAACCCCTAGTGTTAAAATTGAGATCATCATTTCAGGTTGGAATGGCTGGCCAGTACACTAGAAAAAGATAAAACATGTGCTCACACAGCTGCTGAAAAGGAGAGGGGTCAAAAGCCCTTCAGAACCGTTTCCTTGACTCTGCAGACTTTTTGAAACTAGAGAGAGCATAGAAATAAGTAAAAGTTAAATTGTCTGTTCATACTTGCTCAACTGCTCTACATTTCCCTAAAAGTTGGCTTCATCTACTGTAAACTGCACCCCTGGGGTGAAGGAGCCACCTTATCTGCCTGACACCCACAGCAATCTCATGGAGACAAAACCCTCTGCACATTCTCCATAATGTGAGACCCTGCATTGCCTATCAGAAATTGGGCTCATACAGCTGAGTAAGTACCTAGGGTAAATTTACCATGACACTAATGAAGCATTAGCTTTAGTACCTAATGGCCCTGGACTTGATTTTTTTATTTGCAATTCTGTAGTATTTTGCTTGATGAAGGAAACTTAAGGTTCTACAAAACCTAAACCTACCTATGGAAAAAAAAAAGTCTCTGGAGCAAAGAGGTGGATATTCTCATCTCTAGTCAGTCTCAGAACTCAATTCATGTTCATCTTTCAGAAATATTTACATGGAGACCAAGAGAGAGACTGGACGTTTCTCAAAGTTTCTGTTCCTTCTGTAAACCAGCCTGAAAAACCACTCCCATCAATCCTTCTCAATGCGGATCAACCTGAGTCTGCAAACTCTCTCTGGGAGAAGATGGGTAAAGAATAAGCTAAGAACTTTTCTTCTGCAGTTAGCAGGAAAGATAGCTATTGCTCACCTTTGCATGTGAGATCTCAAAACATGCACTTCTTGCTTTTCACTATGCTTGCACTTGGTAATGTTGCAGGTACAGAATGAACAGCCAAATTGACTGCTAAGACTCTAAGCAATTTAAGAAAACTGATTTTAGAGGGAATTTTTTCAAAGGTTACATCATTTAACTTTTATTCTTTTAGTTGTGAGGTGCCAAAGTGCCCTGTCTTTTAGGGAACTCATTATTAATATTAGATTATATTTGGAAACACCCTAATCAGCTGCAGATTTTTAAAATGTGGCCATAAGTTTCTATCGGCCTTCATGCAAACTACATAAATGGTGCTTTGATTTTCAGAGGTGTCCTCGCTTAATTAAAAGTCTGTGAAAGCCAAGGAGACTTCAAATTATTTTAAAGACCCCGTGTGTGAAATTTGCAACACACTTTTGAAATATGCCACTGTCACAGCTGCTGTCTGATGAGGCTTGGGTTCCAATCTGTGCCTCTCCAGCAGTCTGTGCGACCATTGCTGCCAGGTGGCATCGGATTCCTCGCAGCATCCTCCTCCTGTCTGCCATGAGGGAATAGAGCTGCATCTCCCTAGGAAGCTCCCACTGGTGACTCAAAAGAAATCTGTCTGCAGAAAAGAGATGGCAAGCGTACTTGCAATTTGAATTATTGCTGTCATCAGCACATTGCTTTCATCCCCAGTGCTGAACTTTTGACTTTGAGGCAGTTTGCTTATATGTACTTAGAATATTTTATTTTGCCTGTGCTTACTGAAACACAAAGATATCTTCTTAGTTGTTCATGGCTTTGTTAGAAGCAGAAAATCTTTCTTTGTTAACTTAATAAAAAGGAAATTAGCAAACTGATAATCAAGTAGTTCCTTGAAACTTTTGCAATTGCCAGTTTAAAATTTATTTTAAGAGAGTACCATCAGATAATTCCAGTTATTTAGGAGACTGAGGCAGGAAGATTACAAGTTCAAAACTAGCCTGGGCAATTTAGTGAGATCCTATCTCAAAATAAAAAGGGCTGGGGATGTAGCTCAGTGGTAGAATGCCCTGTTCAATCCGAGAGAGAGAGAGAGAGAGAGAGAGAGAGAGAGAGAAAGACAGAGAGAGAGAGCTATCAGAGGTATCTATTCTACTTGGGCTGAACCTAAATTTTTTGTTTGTTTGCTTGTTTGTTTAATTTATAAAGCAAACATCTTTGCTGCTCAAAAGAAAAGTAGATATTCCTTGGTTTAAGACTTAGCCTGCTCATCACAGAAAGAAGAATTGGAAAGGTAAGTAAAATATTAGCATCTGTGAACTTGGGCCTGCATTTTTTGCACTCCCAAGATTGTCATGGCAATTGTGCTGATAAGAGAAATTTATGGATGCAAATCATTTGTGCCAATACAGTTCTGACATATAGCTATGGATGTAAATGTTGATTACAGAATAAGCCATTTGCAAGGAAACAGTTTTTCACCTTCAAAACTCCTCAAAAGTTTTCCATCAAATACTCACTATTAAATAATTCATATCTGATCAGTTCCTCTGTGGCTCAGGATCCAAGCAGCAGGAGTACTGCTTCTCAAGAGGTGGGTGAGAGAGGGAATTCATGAAAATTCAATATCGGACAGTCAGTCTCTTAGAGACTCAGAAATCTGGGTGCACTGAACAAAGAAGAAAGGGTTCAATGGAGCCCTGCCAGCTGCAGCAGTGGCAGCAGCACTGCTTCACCATGGAAGGAAGGATATTACAAATAGAGAGAAACACAGCGGAAAATTTAGCAGGAAAAACCCTGCGGGTCAGAAAACCAGCCTGACTTTAGCTGATCCAGAGGCTGCACAGCAAAACAATGTTTGAAAAGTGCTCTGTCAATAGGCAAGTGAAGAGCTGAGGCAGGAGCCATCTTGACGAGACCACACAGGATATTATACGAACATCCTATACTGTCCTGGCAAGCATCCACTACTCTGTGGTCTAGGGTGAACCTAGCAGAATATGAGTGAAACAGGGACGAAGATTGTGCCCGGGGGGATTCAAGTCAGAAAAATGAAGGGGCTACCAACTGCTATCCCTTTGTCTGGTGACACACATGACCAGCCAAAGAGGGTGTGGAAACAACAGGCAGGTACGAATACACTTGGTACTGAATACACTCAGGACTAAGGCTGGGAGGCTGCATTTGTAGGGAGTATATGAGATCTGTGGAGGACTGACTCCCCTGCCCCACAAGTAGAGTTCTTCAGAGGCTCCTGAGATCCAGACTAACCTTAAGGGTGTGTTGACCTAATGTTTCCAGAGCAGATATCATCCAACAAAGCTCTTAAGACCTGATTAGAACAAAGTCCCAGCCATAAGAACTCTCCTCCCTAGAACTCTGCAGCAGCCCCACCCTGGGAGAGCATCAGTCTGGTCTGTCCAGACAGAACTCCAATCAACGGTATTTCCCATTTCACTCTACCTTATACTGGTGAGAAGGGAAGCTGAGAGCAATTTCAACCAGCTTCAGTTTAAGTCATTCCAGATGGCAGCTCAGTGAACAACACAAAAAAAGGAAGGGATTAGTAAACCACAACCTTTTCTGTCTCTCTCTTGGTACATAGCCCAAGAAGGAATGGAAAGGAAGACAGTCAAGCATAGGCAGTTACCATCCATCCTCATCAATAGTTTGACCACCTCAGTGGAAATAATTCTTTCGTTTTTCTTTTATTCCATGCATGCATTCATGTGTGTGTTTTCTTGTTGTGCCAAATGATTTGTGGAGATAGATATATATACACATTTTTTTCTTTTTCATTTTTAGCATTTTTATAACGCTATTTTTTCTTATCTTTTGAAGATTACAATTTTTTGTTTATTTTTGTTGTGAATTTTCATTTTGTTGCTTGGTTGTTTCTCTCTCTCCTTTCTTTTCCTACTAACAGCCAAATTCTCTTGTGCTCTTTTTTCTCTCTCTGCACTTTACTTTCTCTATTTTTTCACCTCCTTTATTATAACCTTCACTTGCTACATCTGTTCTGCATGCTCTCTGTTCGCATTTTGAACATTTTAAACTTTGTTTTTCCTTCTTACTGCATTTTCTTTTCTTTTAATGAACTGTATTTTTACCATCTTTTAGAATTATTTGGCATATATAACTCCTGCCCCCAGCATTCATATTGTTGCATTTATTAGTACTGTGAATGGCACAGTTGACACCTGTTTACTTTAATGCCAGATCTATTTCATGGCTATTTATTGGTTTTGGGATTGGCAATTGCTGACTGCACCATTCCTGTTTTTGTGGCAATTAGTATTGTACATGTCATATTGGGCATGAAGTATTTCTTTTAAGCTATGTATTAGTTTCTTTGGCTGTTGCTATGATTTGTTTTCCCCTTTTCTGTAATGTCCTGGGAATCTATAGGGACACTACAAATTCAGGAAAGGAAAGATAATAGAATGAGACAAACATCATTACCCTATGTATATGTATGATTACTCAAATGGTGTGACTCTACTTCATGTACAACCAGAGAAATGATAGTTGTACGCCATTTGTATACAATGAATCAAAAATTTTTAAAAATGTGATAAAAAAGGGTAGAGACTCTGCTGCTGAACTTAACACAGACTACAGACATATAGTTTGCTCCACACACAAATTAACTACACTCAAACTTTAGCAATACTTTAATACAAAGAATAAAAGAGACAAAAATTCCAAATTAAATGACCAGGCCCCAGCTAGGAATGGCTAGGAGGGGCACTCAGGCCCCACTCACAAATATCCATTTTTACAGGAAAAACAAAGATAATTAACACAAAGGCTATGGATAACATACCTGTGAACGGTCTTGATATAGATCACTCTAGGACACATTGGTCAGAGATATTTGTGCCATCTAAGAGTGGAAGATAAATCCATTACAACAGATACCTAAGACCCAACATAGGAATACAAGAATATGAAAAAGCAAGGTAGCAGGACACCTCATAATGTTCATAATTCACCAGCAACTGATCCCAAAGATATTGAAATGGATGAAATATCAGAAAAAGAATTCAAATGAATGGTTATTAAAATGATTTATGAATTCCAAGAGAACACAGAAAAACAACTGAATGAATTGTCAGTACAGAATACAAATAAGAAATTCAATAAGGAGATAGAGATATTGAAAAAGAACCAAAGAGAAATCTTAGAAATAAAAAACACAATAAATCAAATAAAATGTTCAGTGGAAAGTCTTTCTAATACAGTAAATCATGCTGAAAACAGACTCTCAGAGCTGGAAGACAAAGTGGCCAGTCTTGAATATTTAGAGAGTATTAAATAAAAGAAAATAAGTACAGATGACCACAATAGTCAAGAACTCTGGGACAATACTGAGATCAAATGTAAGTATCATTGGAATTGAAGAAGGTTGTGAGATTCAAGCCAATGGCACAGATAACATCTTCAGGGATATAATAACAGAAAATTTTTCGAATCTTGAGAATGAAATGGATATTCAGATACAGTAGGCATTCAGAACCCCAAATACACAAGGTCAATAAAGAACCTCTCCACAACTCATTATAATTAAAATGCCTAACATACAAGAACAAGGATTGAATTTTAAAAGCCTCAAGATAAAAATCTGTTTAGAGAAAAATGTTTCATATTTAGAGACAAGCAAATCAGAATTACTTCCCATTTCTCAACACAAACTCAAATCCAGGAGAACTTGGAATAATTTCAGGGCTGTTCCAAGCCCTGAAAAAAATAACTGTCAACAAAGATTACTATATGCAGCAAAGCTATTCTTAAGAATCTAAAAAAAAAAAAAAATAACAACCCTCCAAAATAAGCAGAAACAGAAAGAATTCATGAATACTAAGCTGGCACTACAGAAAAAACTTAAAGACTTCACACAGAAGAAATAAAAACAAACACCATTTATGGACTGATGCCTTTTTAGTCATCTCATATCTGATAAATCATCCTCCCTGAATGAGCTGGGCTTCGTTTGTTGCCTGGCATGCAAAGAGAAGCCAGTTTTGAGGCTGCACCTTGTAGGCAAATCTCATGAATGTCAAAGAATAGGAACAAGTTATAAAAGGGACAGCACTCCAGCTACTGCTGCAGAGTCACAGATTCCATTAGCATAAATAGAAGGAAATGTGGAATGCTATTTTTACTAATCATACCATTTTTATAGACATAGCTGAGAGTCCCTAAACAAACTCTCTACTGTCTTACAAGTACTAAATATTTTCTCTTCATAGAATAGCTCAAAATATTCAACTAACTTAATAATTTCCGATGATGGCTTTATCTGTATTCATATGCATATTATCTATTGGGATTTGCTTAATGAAAAACTGAACAGAACAAAATTTTATAACTAAGTACTCAGAATTCTTGACTTTAATGACTGTGAGATATCCAGCAGATTGACACATATCTAAAATCTAATCTCCAGTGTTTGAAAAAGTCTGTGTATCTCCATGCAGTGTGTATATTGAGATGCTGTAACTTAAATGGCAATAAATGATTTAAATACTTTTTATAAAAAAAAAAAACTAGAGCTCACAAGTGGAAAAATTTTATTTAGAGTATCTAAGCAAATGAGAAACAGTACCAAATTATACATTAGAAATAAACTGAAATGGCAGGAATAAACATCTCTCTATAGTAGCATAGAATGTATGTAGTTTCAATTCTCCAATCACATGCCTTAGACTGAGTGGATTAAAAAACAATACCCAATAATATGTTATTTGCAAGAGACTTACCTTATAGGCAGACATGCACCAGCTGAACGTTAAAGGATGGAAATTGATATACCAAGCAAATGGAACCTGAAAGCAAGCTGGAGTAGCTACTCTTATATCCAACAAAACAGACTTCAAACCAAAATGAATCAGAAGAGACAAAGAAGGTCACTTCATACTAGCAAAGGGAAAAATTTAATAAGAAGATATAACAATAGTAAAAAATTATGCCCCAAATGTTGGTGCCCCTAATTACATAAAATAAACACTAGCCAAATTAAAAACTCAGATAGACCCTAATGCAATAATATAATACTGGGTGATTTCAACACATATCTTTCATCAATAAATAGGTCATCCAAAATAACAGAATGAATCAAACAACATTACTGTATGTGGATTTATGATTACACAAATGGTATGCCTTTGCGCCATGTACAAACAGAGAGGCAACATGTATCCCATTTGTTTACAATAAAATAAAAAAATAAAAAAAAAAATAGGTCATCCAGACATAAATTCAGTGAAGTCTCTTAGGTCCTAAAACATCTTATGAATCAACAGTATTTAACAGACATCTATAGAATATTTCATTCAACAACAGCCAAATACACTTTCTTCTCAGTCACTCATGGAAACTTCTCTAAAATACAGCATATTTTAGACCACAAAGCAAGTCTTAGCAAATATAAAACTATGAAGCTAGTATCATACTCGTATGAAAATCAGATAAAGACACATGAAGAAAACTACAGATCAGAATCCCTGATAAATTTAGATGTGAAAATACTTAATAAAATATTCACTTCACAGAAGAAAATCTACAAGCAATCAACAAACATATGGAAAAATGTTCAACATCTCTAGTAATAAGAGAAACGCAAATCAAAAACACCCTATGATTCCATCTCACCCCAATTAGAATGGCGATTATCAAGAATACAAACAACAACAGGTGTTGGCGAGGATGTGGGGAGAAAGGTACACTCATACATTGCTGGTGCAGCCACTCTGGAAGATTGTGGAGTGTGGAGATTCCTTAGAAAACTTGGAATGGAACCACCATTTGTCCCAGCTATCCCACTCCTTGGCCTATACCCAAAGGACTTAAAATCAGCATACTACAGAGATACAGCCACATCAATGTTCATAGCTGCTCAATTCACAATAGCCAGACTGTGGAACCAACCTAGATGTCCTTCAGTTGATGAATGGATAAAGAAACTGTGGTATATATATACAATGGAATATTACTCAGCCATAAAGAATGATAAAATTATGGCATTTGCAGGCAAATGGATGAAATTGGAGAATACCATGCTAAGTGAGATAAGCCAATCTCAAAAAACCAAAGGACGAATGATATTGTTAATAAGCAGATGAGGACATATAATGGGGGGGTGGGAGGGGTTAGCGTTAGGGTTAGGGTTAGGTTTAGGGTTAGGGTTAAGGAGAGTGGTAAGAATGGAGGAAGGAAGGACTGTATAGAGGGAAAAGAAGGGTGGGAGGGGTGGGGGGGAATGGAAAAAATAAAAGAATGAATCAAACAACATTACCCTATGTAAATTTATGATTACACAAATGATATGCCTTTATGCCATGTACAGAGAAACAACATGTATCCCATTTGTTTACAATAAAAATAAATAAATAAAAATAAAATATTAACAAATCATATTCAACAACATATTTTTAAAATTATACATCATGACCAAGTTGGTTTTATCCCAAGAAATCAAAGATGTTTTAACATACACAAATCAATAAATGTAATTCACATATATAGAGTTGAGGACAGAAATCACATAGTCATCTCAATAGATGTAGAGAAAGCCTATGATAAAATTCAACATCCATTCATGTTAAAAACATTGAAGAAACTAGGAATAAAAGGAACATATCTCAATATCATACAGGACATCTATGACAAATCCAAAGCCGACATCATAGTGAACAGGGAAATACTGAAAGAATTTCCTATAAAATCTGGAACAAGACCAAGATGTCCACTCTCATCACTCCTATTCAACATAGTATTAGAAATTCTAGCCAGAGTAATTAGGTAAAAGAAGGAATAAAAGGGATAAAAATAGGAAAAGAAGAAGTCAAATTATCACTGTAGATGATATGACCCTGTACTTAGAAGATCCAAAAAGTTTCACCAGAAATTACTAGAGCTAATAAACAAATTCAGTAAGGTAGCAGGTTACAAAATCAAGAACATTCCTAAAAGCCAATAATGAATCTGCTGAAAAAGAAATCAAGAAACAATCCCATTCACAATAGCCTCAAAAAAAAAAAAAAAAGGAATAATAAATCTAACCAAGGAAGTTAAAGACCTCTACAATGAAAACTACAGAACACTGAAGAAAGAAACTGAAGAACAGAAATTGAAAGACCTCCATGTTCATAGATAAGCAGAATTAGTATTATTCAAATGGCAATCAAAAGCAATATACAGATTCAATGAAATTACCATTAAACACCAATGATATTCCTCACAGAAGTAGAAAAAAATAGTTCTAAAATTCATTTGGAAGAATTAAAAGCCTCAGAAGAACAAAATCAATTCTAAGTCAAAAGAACAATGCTGGAGGCATCACAATACCTGATTTCAAATTATACTACAGAGCAATAGTAACAAAACTTCATGGTACTGGCATAAAAGCAGACACATAGACCAATGGTACAGATGAGAAGACACAGAGACAAATTCACACAGATATAGTCATCTAATCTTTAACAAAGGTATCATAAACATACCCTGGAGAAAAGACAGCCTTTTTTAAAAACAGTTTTGGGAAAACTGGTTATCCATATGAAGAAGAATACTAGACTCTCTTCTCTCACTCTGCATATAAGTCAACTCAGAATGGATCAATGACCTAGGAATTAGACCAGAAATTATTCAGTTCCTAGAAGAAAATGTAGGGTCAACATTCTGACATATAGGCACAGGCAATGACTTTCTCAATAGGGTTTCTAAAGCTCAGGAAATAATGCCAAGATCTAGTAAATTGGATGGTATCAAATTATAAAGCTTCTGCACAGCAAAGGAAACAGTTAAGAATATGAAGATAGAACCTAAAGAATAGGAGAAAATCTTTGCTAGCTATTCTTCTGACAAAGGATTAGTATCCATAATATATAAAGAACTAAAAAAAATTAACACCAAATAAATAAATAACCCAACATTATATGACATTAAGGAAGAAATTTTGAATCACTTAAAAATTATTTCTTAAGCAAGCACTTGCTAATATGGTAAGAATTTATGAGGCCAGTTAAATAGATTTATGACTACAAAAGTGTGACTTTAAGTCAGCTTACTCTCTACCCACAATATGTGACCATTGGCAAAATACTAGCAGATTACCTCTTTGGAAAAAAAGAATCCATGTCATAAAGTCATGTTTCCACCATTGGGTCTGCATCAACTCTCCCAAAGCAGCATTACTTCATTTTTCTTACATATTTTATTTATTACCAGAGACCCTTTTTACATGGTGGGGAAAAAAAATAATGTAAGTATTGGATAATATTAATTAATTAACTTCCAAGGGTGTACTGTGTTTTAGATTTTAGTTCTCTGACATAAGATTAATCTTTAACATATAAAGTATATTTATATCACTGATCTTATAATTTCCAGGGTTGGCATTGAAGAGAGGCAAAAAAGGGTCCCAAGGGTACAAAACTTAAGGAGACAGGCTCTCTCAGGCATGGCAGCCCACTTAATCTTGGACCCTGAGTGCCTCTCTTGCTTCACACTTGCCCTGGTTCTATTGCTCCCTATTAAATGAGAATAACATCTTCTAAATCATTTTCAGATAGCTGTTATTTTGTTATTTTGTCCATCCTCTAGTATCTGGGCATAGTTGCCTCCTACTCTCCATCCAATTGATGGAGATCCCCCAATTGAGGGACGATGATAATTGATGACTTTTTTTCAAATTTTAATTCCATACAAGACTTATTGAAGTCATCTCTACTTCATAATGACAGAAGATTCATGCCACTTTACTAGAAATTCTTCTGCAAAATATCTTGGATGCAAACAATTTTATGATCCTGTTTCCCAAATGATTGGGGGAAATATATGGTGATGCCAAACACTAACTTCAATCACAGGATTAATAATCACATCTTCCCTTTACTGATAGTAATTGAAACAAATTACAATACAATGATTTTCAAAGTCTTCCAAAGTTTTACAAATGTTTTCATTGATTCATACTCATGCCTTACTTTCAATGCTGGAACATATTTTATTTTCTAGACTTATCCCTACCACTGAATTATGCCAATTACAATCCTGTACTTTTTGTCAAATAGTGATGAGTCTACAAAAAAATAAAATAAAATTTATTGCCTGTAACAAGATGTTAAGTAGTGTGTTAGTCAGGGTTTTTTGTTTTTGTTTTTGTTTTTTGTTTTTTGTTTTTTTTTGTCATTGTGACAAATAACTGAGAAAAATAGCTTAAGAAAAGAAAATATTTGTTTTTGCTCACAATTTCAGAGATTTTTAGACCATGAATGACTGACTCCTTTGCCATGGGCCTGAGGTGAGAGAGTATCATAGTGGATGAAGGAAGCCTGTCAGAAGATGCCACTCACCTCACGGAGGCAGAGAATCAGGAGTGCTGGGAAAGGACCAGGGACAAGAAATAGTGACCCACTTTCTCCAACCATACCCCACATCCTAAAATTTCTACCACCTCCCAGTAATCCATTCAGATATCAGTGGATTAATCCACTGATGAGGTCAGAGCCCTCATGATCCAATCACTTCCAAGAAGCCCTACCTCTGAACATTGCTGCATTAGGGACCAAGCTTTCAACACATAAAACTAGAGAACATTTCAGATCCAACCACAACAAGTCATATTCAGAGAATTTAGGAAATGTGACTAAATTCTAAAATATTATATTTTATTTAATAATGCATATCAAATCATGGTTTGAAAATGTATCAGTAATATCATTGTAAGGTCCTAAAAGGGATTTCTGGCAATTACTCTTATAGTAAGTTATTGCTTTTCAAAGGAGAAGGCCCACTCAGACACAAGTGTAAGTTATTTTTTCTTTTTACTGCATATTTATTTGTCAAGGATCCCATGAAGACAAATATTTGGAAGTTTGTTTCTGAAGCATTTCAAAAAGACTAAATTGGGAAATAATGGAAGAATTTAGAAGTGCAGTTCACAAGAGTGCTCATGACAACCACCCAGAAGGCTTGTTCATTACTAGTTCGGGGGTATCTCTGAGTTTCCAATCATCTGTTCTTTTCTGCAGAATCTACCTGGCTAGCCTTTCCTTTCCTGGTATTCAGGGTATGCTGCTAAAATATCAACACGTAGCATTCATTTGCATTGACTCTGACTTGAATGGTTATAGACCCAAATTTTAGTGACAGTTAGGATTCAAGACAGGGATGGGAGAAGTGCTCTCTCCGCAGTCACAGAGTTGTCTTAACACACCCCCCCTTGCACCTCCAAGATTCAAGGAGGACAGCTGAAGTTTCTCATTCCAGTCTCACATTCTCCCTTGGGCAGAAGCTTCTGGAAGTTACCCCAGCAGAAGCACAGGCTTCCTAGAGACAGTGGTGGAAACCCAAACTGGAAAGAGAACAATAGATCAGAGAAATTAACAAGCCCCTATAACAAATCCAGTGGCTCCTCACCACATTTTTTTTTTCCTGAAGACCTTTCCAACCCCTTTTCTATTCACTGAGTAGAAAGCAGTAAATAGAGCAGCAGGTTCAGAATTCGGAAGGCTCTGGCAGACGTGGCTAGGCTGAGTTATACTCCTGGGCTGGGCCCAGGAGTCATACATAATGGAAAAGGAGGCAAATAAGAATTAAATACCTGAAGTCTCTTTTTTCTTCTGTCCTTTGATTACACCACTATTTTATTTATGATTCCCCAAAGAGAAGGAAACTTCCCTGATGTGTCATTGCTTCTGTAAATTGTTAAAGAATCACAAAAATGAAATACTTCACAGCAGGTTTTTCTCTATTGCCTCTTTCCTGCTGTACTGACCCTTTAAAAGTGATGTTTTACCCACACGTGTGTTTCTGCTCACATCCTCCACAGCCATCCTCTCTACCACCTCCAAATACAATCAGCTTTAATTTCACTGTATCTTATTTTCCACAGGCAATCAAACACTTTTAGAACCCACAGAGTTTGGTGTAGTGTTCACTAGTAGAGCCTAGGTTTTGCTTTATATAACATTGTTTTTGCATCTCAGGAAGAGTGCTCAGACACACAATTCACATTCTTTGTTTCATCCCTGCATGAGAATTAAGTGTACGACCATACAATGCAAACAGTGAAGAGGGGAAAGCTAAACCTCTCTGGTTCAATTTGGTTTTAAACACGATTCTTAATAGCTTGGGGGAGAGGAGTGTGGGAAAAGAGGGTATCTGAATTTATCTATGTAATCTCTCAGGTTTCACTTTGCTGAAATCGAATTTGATACTGGACTCTCTAATCTGAATCTATTTGGAAGTTTCTAGTATAAGGTTCTTTCTTCTAAGAAAAATTTCAGGATTTTTCTTTAATACCACTTATCCCATCACCAAGAAATTTAAGAGACTGGGAATACAGGTTCTTCTCTCATGTTACCTTCCAACTGGAAGAAATACCTTTTTAATAGAAAGAATTTGGAATGTGAATAACAGGGTAGAAGATGTCAAAGAAGATGATACCAGAAAGATGAAACCTTCATGTCATAATTCTTAGCAGATTTAAGTGGTGGGGTGGGGAGATGTAATGGAAAATGAAATCTGCCATACATTGCAGGAAGGATTTGGGGTTGGTTGGGTGGTTGGTTGGTTGGTTTTGATTTGTTCTTTTGTTTTTCATTTTGTTTTCATATTTGTTTGGTCGGGTTTTTTTTTTTTTTTTTTTTTTTTGTTCTTGTTTGTTTTTGACTCAAGGTTATCAAATATTCTGATTCTCTACGCCTTGAGATTTGTTGCATGCACTATTCCATCAGACAAGAAGAAAGTATGCTTGAGGAAGAAATAAAGTCCAAAATAGAGAGCAAGTTACACTGAGAATTGCATTAGTCAGTTTATTATTCATGGGAATGCAACTGTGTGAACTCAGATAAATTAAAAGTGGGCAGATCTGCCCATATTCATTCATTCAATTCACTTCAAGCTCAGCAGTTTTCCTGACATGAAATGCTTGAGCCTGCTGCCTCTTGGTGAGTCTTGGCTCTGTGTGCCCTCATGGTGAGTGTGCTGTGTTTTCTTTTTTTTTTTTCTTAATAGATACTCTCTTTTTCATAGTACATATTATTATGTATATTATATATCCATTCATATCATATACATATAGAATTGTATAACAAAATCATGTTCCACATGGGTAACTGAAGAGATTTCAAGAATATTTTGGCTCTACTCAATTTTCATTTTTCCCACTGACTCTACAAATTAACCTCCATGCATGATCACTGTAATAATTAAGCTGTTTTGATTAGGTTTAGGTGCCTATGCTCAGACAGCTGTGGTGACTGAAAGGCCCTGCAGGTGCATTCATGCAAAGTCTGTCGGAGATTCTTGAGGAATCACAGAAACTGGGAGTGATGCCAGAGAATGGAAAATAGGAAAACATACCAATTATCTACAGAAAGATAAAGATAAATTCCAGAAATTTAAAACCATAAAACTAATTTTACACTATCCAGCAACAAAAAATAATTTTAGGATATTGAAATGATTTGGAAGCATTTAGAAAACAATTACAATTAGCCAGCACAGTTGTACTTATAATAACTCATGACCAACAAGGCTAATTTAATTTTTGACAATACTCTTCACCTGTTTTTTCTTTTTTTTAAGAAAAGGGCATTAAAATGGTGCAACTTAATTCTGTGATATTTTAATAGACAAAATTGAGAATAACATTAATTTACATATTGCATCAAACTACAGGGCACTTTCAGTGGAGTTCTTCATTGTTTTGCATGTAGTCCTATCTCCTTCAACATTTCTCTTTAGCACCTTGGATGAGAAGTATAGAACAATATAACTTGTTTGTAGATTACAAAAACCTTAACTGGAGAACAGTATAGACAATAACTACTGCAAAGCAAAAACCCTTCACCAAACTAAAATTGAAGATCAAAGCTAATAAAATTTCATATAATAAGGAGAAATATGAGCTCTGCACTAAGGTGCAAAATTTAACTTTTCCTTCACAGAACTGGGCAGATCTGTCTTGAAAACAGATTTTGTGGAAAGAATTTGACTTTTTGTTGATTCAAAGTATGACATGAGCCAATTATGCCAAAAAACAACTTCAATCTTTGGTTTATGTTTCCAGTTACAAAGAAAAAGGGAGGTTATCTTCCCACTGAGCTCTATACTAGTTGACCACATGTAGAGTATTATATTGACTTCAGGGGGACATGTCTTAAATATAATCCATCTTCAACAGGACAGCCTTTCAAATGTTTGAAGACAGCCCGCAAGCCGCCTTTTCCAAGCTAAGCATTCCTCTTCTTAATAGAACAAGGTGGTGTGTCACCAGAACAATTCCTTGTGAATAACACTGCCCTGTATACATCTGTGAACAGCTCTTTGTAAATGTGTCACATAGGACTAGACAGGATGTACTAGACATAGAATAACTAGCATAGAAGACTGGAGGACCCTCCTAAGACCTGGGCAATTATTCTCTTATCAATGAAGTCTAAGATTACAGTGGAACTAAACCATATGTGAAGTTAAATTACAATTCTACTATACATTTCAACAAAAATAAAAAGGGATATTTTATTCCATGAACACGTGTCCCAGAGTAAACATGAAATGAGAAATGTGAGTCAGGTGCTTGTGGATCATAAATTCAATTCTTGTTATAGTGAGGGCTAAGTGTGATTTTTAAAAATTTTTTAATCTTATTTGTTTTTATTAGTTGTACATGACAGTAGAATGCATTTATACATTTTGATAGATCACATATAAATAGAGTGTAATCTCTCATTTTTCTGATTATACATGTTGCAGGATCACATCGGTCATGCAGTCATACATGTACATGAGGTAATAATGTCTGTTTCACTCAACTAAGTATAATTTGAGAGTTTAAAGCTGTGTGGTTTTTTGTTTGTTTAGCCTCATCCCTAAGTGCATTGTTTTTCTTTATGGAAAATTTCCAACCCTCAGAATAACTTCCATTCAATGAGAATTTTGTCATTTTGTGACTTTGATAACCACATGAGATGAAATCCTTCTGTCTTCTTTTCTGTTTGGCAGTTTCCTCATGTTGTTGGTTTATAGCCCATTTTTAATAACACTTTTTATACAAATGCATGATAAATTAGTTCTGCCCTATATTATACATTGAGAGTTACTTTGTTTTGTTTTGTTTTTAGCCTGGCAGGGTTTTATGTTTATTCTGATTACATTTCTTCCTATTATATGTTATTTATCATTCCAGAATAATAATTTGGGGGATTGAATTGTTATTATATTCAGTTTTGTATCACCTAGTTTCCCTGATAAACCAAATTCTAAATCTTCCTTCTTGGTTACCTTTTCTTATTAAGACTTTTGCATAAATTAGCTTATTTTACATATTCTAAATTGCAAACATTTTTATATTTCTATGAAAATCTAAAATTACATATTTGAAATTATGGACTAAAATCAGTGGTATTTTTCAAGAGAATGAGAAGATAAGACACAGACTTGAAATATTTTTTCCAAAATATCTGGATAAAAATTTTTGGATAGTTTTTGGGTAGAATCCAAAATATATAAAGAATTCTTAAAACTAAACAACAAGTAAATGGACAAAATGCTAGAAGAGTGTCTCAGTGGTGGATCACTTGCCTAGCATGTGTGAGGCCCTGGGTTCAAGCCTCAGCACCACATACAAATAGATGAAAATAAAAAAGGTCCATCAACAATTAAAAAAAAAAAAAGTGAGAAGGAAGGAAGGGAATAAAATGGTGAAAAGACCTGAATAGATACTTCACCAAAGAAGATACAACAATGGCAAACAAGCATATGAAAAAATGTTCAACATCATATGTTATGGAATTGCAAATTAAAACAATGATGAAAAACTATACTATATGCATTAAAATGGCCAAAATACACAACACTGGAAATATCAAATCTAGAAAGGATATGCAGCAACAAGAACTGTCATTCATTGTGATGTGAATGCAGAATGGTTCTGCCATTTTGGAAGAAAGTCTGGCAGTTGCTTACAAAACTAAATGTAGGGCTGGGGATATAGCTCAGTCGGTAGAGTGCTGGCCTCGCATGCACAAGGCCCTGGGTTCAATTCCCAGCACCACAAAGAAAAAAAAAAAAAAAAAAGAAAGAAAGAAACTAAATGTACATGAAGAGTAAATATATGGAAGTAACCAAGATTATGCAGTGCTAAAGAGAAATGAGGTATGAAAAGAAATGGTGGAAACTTTAATGCGTACCAAAAGAATGAAAGAAACCAATTTGAGAAGATTATAGATTATGCTATTCCAACTGTATGACATTCTTAAAAAGGCAAAACTATAGAGATAGTAAAAAGATTAGTGGTTTCAAGATGTTCAAAAGTAAGGAGGGATGAAAGGGCAGAGCACAGAGAAATTTTGGGGGGCAGAGAAATTATGCTGCATGATATTATAATGGTGGACACAAGTTATACATTTGTCCATACCTGTAGAATGTACACCAGGAGTAAGCCCTGATGTAAATTATTGACTCTGGGTGACATATCAATGTAACTTTATTGATTATAACAAAAGTACCACTCTCATGCAAGATATCTATACTTGAGTTTTTGAGTTTGTGGGGTCAGGGGATAGATGGGAGCACTTTGTACTTGCTGCTCAAGTTTACTGTGACGCTAAAACTGTTCTAAAAACCCAAGTATATTGGCCAGGTAACAGCTGGTATAGTGGTCCTCACCTGTGGGTGCACCAACATGGTCATTGCTGCTCATGTTATCAGCCCTTCAGATGAGTTGTACACAGGGCTGCAATTTTTCTCATACTCTTTAAAATATCTTCAAAAAGATTACACCATGAATCAATATCAACTCAAAAGTTATGATAGAGGTGAAATAGCACATAAACAGAACAATGAGGTATATATTTAATATTTGTGGAGTGGATAAGTCATGATCACAACCTTACATTTTCTTGAGAATACAGGCCTAGGAAAGGGTTGTCACAAGCACATGTAGTAAGTGTGCTACATTTTCTCTCTGACATAAGTAAGTACAAAAGGACTATCATTTGGCAAGTAATGTATACATTATATTAGGAAAATGATCAAATCCCTAAGACTAGATTCAAGAAAGTATATGGAGTGAGAAAAAACTGGTATGAGAGTATCATGCGACTCAAAGGATAAGAATACAAAACCATATCTAGTCAAGTAGCAAATACTGACAAAGGCTGAGGGCTCTTTAACAGGCCTCAGAATGATACTGTCAATGCTGAAAGTACTAAAAAGACCTTAGAACAGAAATAAGCCCAATGGTCCTTCCAATAAATTCAAAATAAAAATCTTAAATAATTACAAAGCAGCATAACAGTTTAATAAGTAGTTCTTAAAAAAAAAAAAGTGATGATGAATACTGTATCAATAGTGCCTTCAAGTCAAAGAAATATGGTCTTACCAGTTTACACACTTAATTCGTACATGTGTTGAAGATCAAACTTCCCTGGTCCTGGAGAACAACTGAAAAGTGAACTGACGGTGGGAATGTTCTCCTGACACATGTGAAGGTCAACGTGGAACAGTTGTACAGGCAGGGGCTACAAAGGACAGTGAAAAGGCTGATGCGTGGTTGCTGGAAGTGAATGTGGTACCTGGAGACAGACGAATTAGAGAGCAAAGAAATGAAGGAAACTTCATGTACCTGACCAGGTGAAGCAGAACCAGCATAACGTCTCTTCATGTTTTTACAAAATTGTGTAGATGACTTTTCACACTTTAAAATATCTGATCTGTTAAAAGAATCTACAAATCTGATTTGAGAAGCATGGATTTTCTTAAACCAAGTAGACAGTTACAGGACATCCTGGTCTAGGGTGAGTAGGCCAAGCACCTTCACTACTTCAGTACCTCCCGACTCCTCTACCTACATCCACTTGTGTACCTTTCAATCTTTTCTCCAGGCCTTTCTAAATGCAAATGCATAGACACTAAAGGTTTACGGATCTGCATAATTTTCTGGCAATCTTCAGAAAAATTTAAAACTCTGCACAACCTGGTCTTGACTAACTCTCCAGCCTCATCTCATCACATGATGGCCTTCTTGGCTCCTGACACTTAAGTTCTTTCAGTTTCTTACTTGAGCCATGTTCCTGGTTATTGATGGTTTCTTTGTCCCATGTTTGCTCACATTTTCGCTTCATTTGGTGAGCTCCTGTTCATCATTCAGCTGCCAACTCAGTTGCCATTTACTTGGGGAAACCTTTTCCATCCTCCCTGCCTAGATCAAGTTCACCATCATACACACATATTGCTTCCTGTCTCTCTCCCTTCTTTCATTTAGCATAAAGATTTTCACTTATTTTTTTATTTTTTTTATTTAAATTTTTTTTTATTGTAAACAAATGGGACACATGTTGTTTCTCTGTTTGTACATGGCATAAAGGCATACCATTTGTGTAATCATAAATTTACATAGGGTAATGTTGTTTGATTCATTCTGTTATTTTTTCCATTCCCCCACCCCTCCCACACCTCGTTTTCCTCTATACACTCCTTCCTTCCTCCATTCTTGCCCCCCTCCCTAACCCTAACTCCAACCCTAACACTAACCCCTCCCTCCCCCCATTATGTGTCCTCATCCACTTATTAGCGATATCATTCAACCTTTGGTTTTTTGAGATTGGCTTATCTCACTTAGCATGATATTCTCCATCCATTTCCCTGCAAATGCCATAATTTTTCATTCTTTATGGCTGAGTAATATTCCATTGTATATATATACCACAGTTTCTTTATCCATTCATCAACTGAAGGACATCTAGGTTGGTTCCACAATCTGGCTATTGTGAATTGAGCAGCTATGAACATTGATGTGGCTGTATCTCTGTAGTATGCTGATTTTAAGTCCTTTGGGTATAGGCCAAGGAGTGGGATAGCTGGGTCAAATGGTGGTTCCATTCCAAGTTTTCTAAGGAAGATCCACACTGCTTTCCAGAGTGGCTGCACTAATTTGCAGCCCCACCAGCAATGTATGAGTGTACCTTTCTCCCCACATCCTGGCCAACACCTGTTGTTGCTTGTATTCTTGATAATCGCCATTCTAATTGGGGTGAGATGGTATCTTAGGGTGTTTTTGATTTGCATTTCTCTTATTACTAGAGATGTTGAACATTTTTCCATATGTTTTTTGATTGCTTGTAGATCTTCTTCTGTGAACTGTCTATTCATTTCCTTTACCCATTTGTCGATTGGATTATTTGCATTCTTGGTGTAAAGTTTTTTGAGTTCTTTATAGATTCTGGAGATTAGCGCTCTATCTGAAGTATGATTGGCAAAGATATTCTCCCACTCTGTAGGCTCTTTCTTCGCATTGCTGATAGTTTCCTTTGCTGAGAGAAAGCTTTTTAGTTTGAATCTATCCCAGTGGTTGATTCTTGCTTTTATTTCTTGTGCTATGGGAGTCTTGTTGAGGAAGTCTGGTCCTAAGCCGACATGTTGAAGATCTGTACCTACTTTTTCTTCTATAATTTGCAGGGACTCTGGTCTGATTCCGAGGTCCTTAATCCATTTTGAGTTTAGTTTGGTGCATGGTGAGAGATATGGGTTTAGTTTCATTCTGTTGCATATGGATTTCCAATTCTGCCAGCACCATTTGTTGAAGAGGCTATCTTTTCTCCATTGCATATTTTTGGCCCCTTTCTCTAGTATGAGAAAATTGTATTTATTTGGGTTTGTGTCCGTGTCCTCTATTCTGTACCATTGATCTGCCTTTCTATTTTGGTACCAATACCAT
Source organism: Sciurus vulgaris (assembly GCF_902686455.1). Classification (NCBI taxonomy): domain Eukaryota; kingdom Metazoa; phylum Chordata; class Mammalia; order Rodentia; family Sciuridae; genus Sciurus; species Sciurus vulgaris. The sequence continues at coordinate 52,966,588 of NC_136466.1, forward strand.
GCCGTTTTTGTTACTATTGCTTTGTAGTAGAGTTGAAGATCTGATATTGCAATACCCCCTGTTTCACTCTTCCTGCTAAAGATTGCTTTAGCTATTTTGGGTTTTTTATTCTTCCAGATGAATTTCATAATTGCTTGCTCTATTTCTGTAAGGTACATCATTGGGATTTTAATTGGAATTGCATTGAATCTGTATAGCACTTTAGGTAGTCTGGTCATTTTGACAATATTAATTCTTCCTATCCAAGAACATGGGAGATCTTTCCATCTTCTAAGGTTTTCTTTAATTTCTTTCTTTAGCGTACTGTAGTTCTCATTGTAGAGGTCTTTCACCTCTTTTGTGAGATTGATTCCCAAGTATTTTATTTTTTTCGAGGCTATTGTGAATGGGGTAGTTTTCCTGATTATTCTTTCCAAAGATTCATCACTTATGTATAAAAATGCATTAGATTTATGTGCATTGATCTTATATCCCGCTACTTTACTGAATTCACTTATGAGTTCTAAAAGTTTGCTGGTGGAATTTCCTGGTTCCTCTAAGTATATAATCACATCATCAGCAAATAGGGATAGTTTGAGTTCTTCTTTTCCTATTCGTATCCCTTTAATTTCTTTGGTCTGTCTAATTGCTCTGGCTAGAGTTTCAAGGACAATATTGAATAGAGGTGGTGAAAGAGGGCATCCCCGCCTTGTTCCAGGTTTAGGGGGAATGCTTTCAGTTTTTGACCATTTAGAATGATATTAGCCATGGGCTTAGCATAGATGGCCTTTACAATGTTAAGGAATGTTCCCACTACCCCAATTATTTCTAGTGTTTTGAGCATGAAGGGATGCTGTATTTTATCAAATGCTTTTTCTGCATCTATTGAAATAATCATGTGATTCTTGACTTTAAGTCTATTGATATGGTGAATTACATTTATTGATTTCCTGATGTTGAGCCAACCTTGCATCCCTGGGATGAAACCCACTTGATCATGGTGCACTATCTTTTTAATATGCTTTTGTATGCGATTTGCTAAAATTTTGTTGAGAATTTTTGCGTCGATGTTCATTAAGGATATTGGTCTGAAATTTTCTTTCCTCTATGTGTCTCTTGTCTGGTTTAGGTATCAGTGTGATATTGGCTTCATAGAATGAGTTTGGGAGGGTTCCCTCCTCTTCTATTTTATGGAATACTTTGAGAAGTATTGGAATGAGCTCTTCTTTAAAGGTTTTGTAGACCTCGGCTGAGAACCCATCTGGTCCCGGACTTTTCTTTGTTGGTAGGCTTTTGATGACTTCTTCTATTTCATTACTTGAAATTGGTTTATTTAAGTTGTGTATATCCTCCTCGTTCAGTTGAGGCAATTCATATGTCTCTAGAAACCTGTTGATGTCTTCGAAATTTTCTATTTTGTTGGAGTATAGATTTTCAAAATAGCTTCTAATTATGTTTTGTATTACAATCGTGTCTGTTGTGATATTTCCTTGTTCATTCCGAATTTTAGTGATTTGGGTTTTCTCTCATCTTCTTCTCTTTGTTAGTGTGGCTAAAGGTTTATCAATTTTGTTTATTTTTTCGAAGAACCAACTATTTATTTTGTCAATTTTTTGTACTGTTTCTTTTGTTTCCATTTCGTTGATTTCAGCTCTGAGTTTAACTATTTCCTGTCTTCTACCACTTTTGTTGCTGGTATGTTCTTCTTTTTCTAGGGCTTTGAGCTGTAGTGTTAGGTCGTTTATTTGTTGAGTTTTACTTCTTTTATTAAATGCGCTCCATGAAATAAATTTCCCTTTAAGTACTGCTTTCACAGTGTCCCAGAGATTTTGATATGATGTTTCTTTGTTCTCATTTACCTCTAAGAATTTTTTAATTTCCTTCATCTTCTGTTATGCATTCATCATATAATGGCATATTGTTTAATCTCTAGGTGTTGAAATAGTTTGTTTTTTACTCTTTCATTTATTTCTAACTTCAGTCCATTATGATCTGATAGAATACAAGGTAGTGTCTCTATCTTCTTGTATTTGCTAATACTAGCTTTGTGGCATAATATATGGTCTATTTTAGAGAAGGATCCATGTGCTGCTGAGAAGAAAGTGTATTCGCTCTTGGTTGGATGGTATACTCTATAAATGTCTGTTAAGTCTAAATTATTGATTGTGTTATTGAGATCTATGGTTTCTTTGTTCAGTTTTTGTTTGGAAGATCTGTCCAGTGGTGAGAGAGGTGTGTTAAAATCACCTAGTATTATTGTGTTATGGTCTGTTTGGTTTCTGAAATTGAAAAGGATTTGTTTGACATACATGGATGAGCCACTGTTTGGGGTATAGATGTTTACGATTGTTATATCTTGCTGATTTATGCTTCCCTTAAGCAGTATGAAATGTCCTTCTTTATCCCTTCTAACTTTGGCTTGAAGTCCACATTATCTGAAATGAGGATGGATACTCCAGCTTTTTTGCTGAGTCCATGTGCATGGTATGTTTTACCCCATCCTTTCACCTTTAGTCTATGGGTATCTTTTTCTATGAGGTGAGTCTCTTGCAGGCAACATATTGTTGGATCTTTCTTTTTAATCCAATCTGCCAGTCTATGTCTTTTGATTGATGAATTCAGGCCATTAACATTCAGGGTTATTATTGAGATATGATTTGGTTTCCCGGTCATTTGGTTCATTTTTTAAATTTTATTTATTTATTTATTTATTTATTTGACATGACTTGGTTCCTCCTTTATTTGACAATTCCTTTAGGATAATTCCTCCCTTTGCTGATTTGCTTCTTTGTTTTTCATCTCTTCCTCATGGAATATTTTGCTGAGAATGTTCTGTAATGCTGGCTTTCTTTTTGTAAATTCTTTTAGCTTTTGTTTATCATGGAAGGATTTTATTTCATCGTCAAATTTGAAGGTAATTTTTGCTGGGTATAAGATTCTTGGTTGGCATCCATTTTCTTTCAGAGCTTGAAAAATGTTGTTTCAGGCCCTTCTAGCTTTTAGGGTCTGGATTGAAAAATCTGCTGATATCCGTGTTGGTTTCCCCCTGAATGTAATTTGATTCTTTTTTCTCGTGACCTTTAAAATTCTGTCTTTATTTTGTATGTTAGGTATTTTCATAATAATATGCCTTGGTGTGGGTCTGTTGTAATTTTGTATATTTGGAGTCCTGTAAGCCTCTTGTACTTGGTTTTCCATTTCATTCTTCAGATATGGGAAATTTTCTGATATTATTTCATTGAATAGATTGTTCATTCCTTTGGTTTGTTTCTCTAAGCCTTCCTCAATCCCAATAATTCTTAAATTTGGCCTTTTCATGATATCCCATAATTCTTGTAGATTCTGTTCATGATTTCTTACCATCTTCTCTGTTTGTTCAACTTTGTTTTCAAGATTAAATATTTTGTCTTCAATGTCTGAGGTTCTGTCTTCCAGGTGTTCTATCCTTTTGGATATGCTTTTTATGGAGTTCTTAATTTGGTTTATTGTTTCCTTCATTTCAAGGATTTCTGTGTGGTTTTTTTTTCCTGTGTGGTTTTTTTTTCATTAACTCTTTATTGAAATGATCTTTTGCTTCCTGTATTTGCTCTTTTAACTGTCGATTGGTGCGATCATTCAATGCTTGCATTTGCTCTTTCATCATCGTTTGCTTCTCTGATCATTTTATTTATGTACATTCTGAACTCCTTTTCTGTCATTTCTTCTGCCATGCTGTCATTGGGTTTTATTGATGTAACATCTAGATTTGTTTGCAGCATTTTCTTACCTTGTTTTCTCATATTGTTCAGGTATCAGTGGACCGCTGAGATATTGCAGATTTCCTCTATTGACTTATAATGTCCCTGAAGATTTCTAGTATATCCCCTCTTAGCCTTCAGTAGGCTGAAGTCTTGGAGGAAGTTGATAGTGCAGTGCTCCACAAGGAAGTTGCCTCTCTAAGGTGGTGGCCTTCAGGTGGGGTATATTCCCTGCTAGTGGGCAGAGGTGCCTCCACTTGTTGACCAATGGTCATCCAAAGGGGAACTAGGCTGCAGGCTGAGGCAAGGCCTGTTTGGGCCTGTGTCTCAGGTTTTATCGTCCTTGTGGAAAAACCTCACCTGGCAGGGAAGACTCACCCGGTGGGGAGGTCTCGCTGGTCAGTGCCCCTCCTAGAGGTTCCCCTCAATCTACAGCTACCGCCTGGGCTGGGCTGCCTTCCTCTGCAACGTTCCCAGGGTCCCGGACCTACCTCCAGGGCCTGGGAGCCTCAACCTTTGCAGATGAGTCTCCTTTGGCTGCCTCTCCTCAGAGAATCTGCCCGCAGTCCTGGAACCTTCTCTGCGCCCCTAAGCGTGTCTCTGTGCGGCTCTTCCACCAAGAAGCCTCCTAGGTCCTGGGACCCTGCTCTGCACCTAATCACCTGGCTATGCGGCCCCTCCTCTGAGCAGCCACCTGGAGCCCCGTACAATCGCTCCGAGTCCCAGAGACCTGCCGCACGCCTCTTCCTTCAGACAGCCGCCTGGTGTTCCGGTGCAGTCGCTAGGAGTCCAAGCAACTCACTGCATGCCTCCTCCTCCCGCCAACCGCCAGTAGCCCTGGGCAGTCACTCCAAGTCCAAGTGACCGCCCCGTTCCTCCTTCTCCTCCAGGTAGCCCCCCGGGTGTTCAGGAGCGGTCACTCTGAGTTGCTCTGAGTCCACGTGACCTGCTGCATGCCTCCTCCGGGCAGCTGACCAGAGCTCTGGTGTGGCCACTCGAGGCCAAGCGACCCACTGCGCTCCTCCTCCAGGCAGCCCCCCCGGTGTTCAGGAGCGGTCTCTTTGAGTCCAAACAACTCACCACCCGCCTCCTCCTCTGAGCAGCTTCCTGGAGCTCCAACGCAGTGACTGCAAGTCCAAGTGACCCGCCGCGCTCCTCCTCCTCCTCCTCCTCCTCCTCCTGGCAGGCCTCGGTCTTCAGGAACGGTCGCTTTGAGTCCAAACAGCTCGCCATGCAGCTTCTCCTCTGGCAACCGCTCGTAGCTCTGGTATAGTCACTCCAAATCCAAGCGGCCACGCTCCTCCTCCTCCTCCTCCTCCTCCTCCTCCTCCTCCTCCTCCGGGCAGGCCCTGGCGTTCAGGAGTGGTTGCTCTGAGTCCAAACAGCTCTCCTCGCAGCTCCTCCTGTGAGCAGCCGCCTGGAGCTCTGATGCAGTCACTGCGAGACCAAGCGACCCGCCGCACTCCTCCTCCTCCTCCAGGCAGCCCCCCAGTGTTCAGAAGCAGTTGCTCTGAGTCCAAACAGCTCTCCGCACAGCTCCTCCTCTGGCAACCGCCTGTAGCTCTGGTGCAGTCGCTCCAAGTCCAAGCAGCCGCGCTCCTCCTCCTCCTCCTCCTCCTCCTCCTTCTCCTCCTCCGGGCAGGCCCTGGTGTTCAGGAGTGGTTGCTCTGAGTCCAAACAGCTCTCCCCCCAGCTCCTCCTCTGGGCCTTAGCCCGGAGCCCCAGTGGTTGCTCCGAGTCCCAGCGCTGTGCTGAGCAGCCTCCTCTACGATGCTCCCAGTTGTCTGAGTTCACTGCTCCAGCGGGGGGAGAGATGTCTCCTCAGGCAGCTCTACTTCACAAAGTTCCCTGCATTCCGGGACTACCGCCCCATCCGGGACACCTCCCCAACAGAAGAGACTCAGCCGGCTGCTTTCAGTTGGTCCCAAGTCTCTCAATATCTCCTCTTTTGAATCCTGAGTCCTGGAGCAACATGAAATGCAGCCGCCCTCTAGTCCGCCATCTTGAAAAACCGATTTTCACTTATTTGCGTGACTATTTGGTCCATGTTTTATCTGCTCCCTACCTACAATGATCATAATAAACTACAAGCTCCAAGAACTTATGGACCATCTTTCTTCCCACTTCTAACATTGAGTACTATTCTAGTATGACATGGGTGCTTACTAAATGTTGAATGAGCTAATATTAAGTAAAGACAGTTCCATATTTCTTCTTCTTTTTCTGTAAGCACTTTTCATAAATCCTGGAAGTTGGCAGTGCTAATCAAATGTAATAGTCTTGATAATGTTATAAAAGATGGTGAAAGTTCTCAGAAAGGTAAATCTTGCAATTACGTAAAAATAACTTAGTTTGAAACAGGATGAGACAGTTAAAAATTGAACATTTGGCAACTCTACTACTCAAAAACCAAAGTCTTATCTTTTTGGACTTTTTGTCTTTAACTTACTTCTTCAAATGAAAAGCTACTGAATATCTACATGAAAAATAATGTCTAGCAAATTTCTAGTTATAGGGACTTGACAGAAAACATTTTAGCTTAGTCAGTGTTATGCATCAGGGGGGAATTCATTGGGTGGGAATTCCTCTGTGATTATGAGAATATTTTTAAATTCCAACAATATTTATGGAACTATGTGAATGTGGAACTACTTTGTTCTCATTATAAAAAACAGTGAACTATATCCATTTTGTACTTGCTAGACATTATCAACAGAAGCTGATGTTGGCGATTACAAAAGAAGGGTTCCACTTTAGATATTAGAATGGTCTAGGTACTTCATGGGACTCTTGAATTGCAGAAAAACTAATATCTGATTTGAGATACCACTACTTTCCAAAGATACATCTCCTTCAAAGTCAAAAAAACTGAGTGAATTAGGCCCAGTGCCAGAGCTAAAACAATACACAGTGGGGAAAGATCAGCATACTTATAAGCAATCATGAATGGGAGTAGTACCATCTGGAAAATTAGTCTTGGAAAAGTGATCCTTATTTTAGCAAGGAGGTAGGCAGGGGAATGGGGTGGGACCATCAAGGGTGATTGATAAGGTACCATGGTGGATGGCTACCCTAATTACTGGCAGGGGCAAAAAAAAAAATCTCAAATTGGAAAAAAGGAACTCATACTGAATAAAATTGAGTCATAAGCTCCCAATACAACATTCTAACCAAGGAAAGCAATTCACTATGACTGGGAGACAGTGACAAAACCAAAAAGGTAATTTTTTTTTTCTTCCCCTCAAGTAATGCAGTGATTAAAATAAGGAGGTATACAATATAGACCTGCCACTAAGGTAATAGTTTGAAAAATTAGAGACATATATCACAAATAGTTATTAGGAACAATTCAAACAAATTCAAAACTAAGAAATAAAAATAATTTGGATTGAATTTTTTAAAAATTCAAAACACAAAGAGTTAATTATACACTGTAAGAGAGAAATAATAAACCAGAAGAGATATCTGAAAATAATTATTTATATGGCACAAAGAGATGAGAGGGAATAATATAAATAAATATTAAATGAAGCAAAAGAGAAAATGAGAAGGTCTATCATACATCTAATCAGAATCCCAAAATTAGAGAATAAAGAAAATGCAGAAAAAGAAACAAACTGAGATCGAACAGGTTATCCTCAAAGGATAACAACAAGACCTCTCAACAGACCTCTCAACAGAAATCCAAGAAAGAAAGGTACATCCACAAGAATTCTTATAAATGAGAAGATACAGTTTCCATCAAGGCGTCAGCAGAAAGAATTTCTCAAAGATATGCTTCAAGATGAAGAAAAGTCTCAGAATGATCTCTTGAAATAAAAGAAGGAATAATATTTTTAACAGGTAATGAAGTAGGGTGGCACACACCTGTTGTCCCAGTTACTTGGGAGGCAGAAGTGGGAAGATCACTTGAGCCCAGGAGTTGGAGGTCAGCCTGGGCAATTCAGAAAGAGCCCATCTCAAAAATTACATAAAAATATAAACATATGTATAGAACTAACACTTGTATTAAATAATAATAACAATCAAAATAATAAAGCTACAATTTACTGAAAATTTTAAGCATACAAGCCAGAAAGGGAGAAATCAAAGTTAAAATATTCTAGGAGAGAAATTAAGATATTTAACTTCACACTCTGCTATGGAAAACATGAATGCTGATATTTCAAGGATAATCACAAAAAGAATAGAAAATAATTGGAATTTATAAAATTAAAACAAAGAAGGAAAAGGGGAGGGAAAGATAGGCTAATATGAAGAACCAATCAAATATAAATTAATAGACAAGTGAAAGGAAGTCAAGTAGAGTAGAGAAAGGAGAATGGGAGGAGAAGGAGGAACAAAGGGATTAGAGAGGAAGGTGGAAGGGGGATCATGAACCGTAACTGATTAACATGCATGTATAAGTTTGTCAGGATGAACTCTACTATGTACAACTATAAAGCTCCAATAAAAATAAAATAAAACAAAGGTAAATATGAGGAATAAAATAAAAACTAACAAAAACACAACAAAATTATAAATAAATTCATTGTAAGAGACCAGAAATTATAACATTTTTTTAAGGCCAGTTATGTCCTACAGAGAAGAAAACATCTAAGCGTAGAACAAAAAGGTCCAAAGTAAAAGAATGGAAAACTATCCCAGACAATTACTAATAAAAGGAGCTGGTATTTAATAGATAATGGTAGATAAATTAGGGTTAATAACAGGATTTTCTTTGTTTGTTTTTGTTCTTTTTAGTTATACATAAGAGTAGAAGTCATTTTGATATAATTATACAAACATGAAATATATCTTATTCTAATTAGGACCCCATTCTTATGGTTGTACATGATGGTGGGATTCAATATGGTGAATTCATATATATACATGGGAAAATTCTTTCAGATTCATGCCACTGTCTTTCCTTTTTCTATCCCTCCTCCCTTCCCTTCATTCCCCTTTACTAATCCACTGAATATCAATTCTTTCCCTCTCCCACCTTATTGTGGGTTATCTTCCACATATCAGCAAAAACATTTGACCTTTGGCTTTCAGGGACAAGCTTATTTCACTTAGCATGATAGCCTCCAGATTCATCCATTTACTTGCAAATATCATAAAGTCATTCTTCTTTATGGCTGAGTAATACTCCATTGTACATATATACCACATTTTCTATATCCATTCATCTGCTGAAGGGCACCTAGTTGGTTTCATAGCTTAGCTCTTGTGAATTGAGCTGCTATAGACATTGATGTGGCATACTATAGTATGCTGATTTTAACTCCTTTGGATATATACCAAGGAGTGGGATAAGTGGGTCAAATGGTTCCATTCCTAATCTTTTTAGGAATCTCCAAACTGCCTTCCAGAGTGGTTGCACCAATTTGCAGTTCCACCAGAAATATACGAGTGTACCCTTTTCCCCACATCTTTGCCAACACTTACTTTTGCCTGTATTCCTCATTGCTGCCATTCTGACTACAGTGAGATAAAATCTCAGTGTAGTTTTAACTTGCATTTCTCTAATTGCAAGAGATGTTAAACATTTTTCATATATTTGTCAGCCTCTCATATTTCTTCTTCTGAGAAGTGTCTGTTCAGTTATTTTGTCCATTTAGTGATTGGGTTATTTGTTTGGTTTTGTTTGGGGGCTAATTTTTTTGAGTTCTTTATACATTCTTGAGATTAACAGTCTATATAAGCCACTGGTGGCAAAGATTTTTCTCCCATTCTGTAGGCTTTCTCTTCATACTTTTATTTACTTTACTGTGAAAAAGCTTTTTAGTTTGATTTTTTATTTTACTTCTTGTGCTTTAGGAGTCTTGTTAAGGAAGTCAGTTTCTGAGCCAATATGTTTGAGGGTTGGGCCTACATTTTCTTCAACTATGTGTAAGGTTTCTGGTTTAATTTCTAGATCTTTGATCCACTTAGAGTTGAGTTTTGTACAAGGTGAGAGATAAGGGTTAAATTTCATTCTACTACATATAGATTTCCAGTTTTCCCAGCACCATTTGTTGAAGAGGCTATCTTTGCTCCAATGTACGCTTTTGGTGCCTTTGTCCAGCATGAGATAGCTGTATTTTTGTGGGTTTGTCTCTTCTATCCTGTACCATTGGTCGATATGTCTGTTTTGATAAGAAAAAACTAAACTCAGAAGAAAGAGATTACAAGAAACGATAATCAGCAAAGAACTTGTTAACATGCTAACAATATAAATATGGACCAAGTTGGGGTACATTAAAGGAATAAACTTTGGGTTGCTTCTGAAAGAGTAGACTAAAAAAAATCAAATAAAGAAAACTTACTAAGGCAAAGAAGTTTTAAATAAATAAAGCAAAGAAAATAAGGAGAGCAGATTTGAAAGTTCTAACATAATAGCAATTTGAAAATCAATAATCTCAATAAATGTCAACAGATTTATTCCCAGATTTAGTGAAATATAAAGCCAACATGAGTGGATCTTAAACCTATAATGTTGAATTAAAAGAGGAAATTATGGAAAGACAATTAACCCTAATGTAAATGTTTTAAACCCCCAAAAAACTTTTGTGTAGAATAGATACTAGAAGTATCAGAACATACCATACACCTACTTCAGGATGATGTCTGCCTCTCGGGATTTGAGAAGAGTACAAAAAAAGTAAATGCTATCTGTTATGCAGGGTAGGTTCTTCCCTGGTTGTCACCTTCCATGGCAGGTGCATCACATCTAGGTGACCATCTGTCCTGTGCCAGGGTTGAAAACAAATTCATATGTCACCTGGAATTGCTTAAGATATGGGTTTTATGGGGCAAATTCTTACATACATGGCTAAGATCCACAGGAGAAGAGAAGACACTGAGTCTCCTTCTCCCCACCATCCCACAGGGTGGTAAGGGAGGCTACATCCAGGTCCATGTACTGGTGCAGGGACCCTGCCTTGCCGTTTTCCACTTTTTACAGGACAAGTCTAAGAAAACTGTCATGCAGGTATACACAGCCTGCCTAGAGCCAGAATCAGTACTTGGGATATTAGCTCTTTACAGATTCGTCTGGGAAAATCAGCTGCCTTTCACTTGAGGGTTTGGGGGCCTGTGCAACTTTGTCATTCTCCCACCAGGGTCAGAGACCCCTAGTGCCATGAGAAATGGACCCTGAATGTAGCTCCTCAAACAAGGAGGAGGGGATGTCCTAGTCACAGCTGGACTGTGGTCCAAGCAACCTAAAGTGAGTTCCAGGGTCATTTTATAGAAAACACAGATCATTGCATGTAGTATCTGTACAATTCTATTTCTTAAAAAAAAAAAAAAAAAGGCAGTGGGGGGATCCAAAGTAATGACCCCAAACTAACAGTTGTTAAAACTGTTGCATGTATATAACTGCTGTGACTCACTGTTTGAACAAAGATATATAAAGGATTATCTGAAATCCACCTTCCCTATCATCCAACCCCACTGTATTTAGTGATTTTAGTAATCACTTCTAAAATTATGGTATGTTTTCCAAGCTGTACTTTTCTATGGATGAAAATAGGGATATATATATATATATATATATATATATATATATATATACACACACATACATACACACACAGAGTTTGTGTATTTGTGGGAAAGGGTGTTTCCTGATGTCACACTGAGTTTGATATTGAGGTTTTATCTTCAAGTTTTGGAGATCTTTCATTGCTTTACATTGTGTTGCTTTATATTGTTCCTTTTCATGACCAAGATAGTTTCTCATCACATAAATAATAAGAGTAAAAGCAGCCAGGATAATTTATACAATGTAAAAACAAATTGCTTAGATTTTTTTTTGGCAGGGGAGGGTTATTGGATAATCTGTCTCTTTATGTCATATAATCCATTAGAATTCAAAAATATCCTTTAACTATTTTATTTCTTTCCTTTTATTTTATTTGATCAACTATAAGAAAGTAGATCTTACAATCAACAAAATTTCAGAACCTCCACTTACTTTAATATTTCAAAAGGAAATGAGTGTGTTTTAAGGAAGTGAGTGTTCTTTTTGCTTCCTTCATCATTGAGGACAAGAAAAAACTCCTTTCCTCATTGATTGAAAAACATAATAATCTATCACTTTTCAGCTAGGTCTAAAATATACCTCCTTTCCTCTCCATTGCAGAATGATAAAATGCAAATGTCTCATCTGATATATATATGTATATATCTATATACATATATATGTAATTTTTATTTATGTCACAATCATTAAATTCTCAAACCAGATGGATTCTCAGCCTGTTCTACAAGACCTTCAAAGAAGAACACCAATCCTCCTCAAATTATTCCGTGAAATAAAAAAGGAGGGAATTCTTCCAAACTCATTCTATGAAGTTAGTATCATCCTGATACCATAACCAGACAAAGACACATTAAGAAAATTTCAGACTAACAACCCCAATGAACATTGATGCAAAAATTCTTAATAAAATTCTGGCAAATTACATACAAAAACATATTAAAAAGTTAGTGCACCATGATCAAATGGAATTCATCCCAGGGATGCAAAGTAGGATGAACATATGGAAATTAATAAAAGTAATTCATCACATCAATAGACTTAAAGACAAGAGTCACATGATTATCTCAATAGATGCAGAAAAAGCATTTGACAAAATACAGCACCTCTTCATGTTCAAAACACTAGAGAAACTAGAGATAGTAGGAACATACCCCAACATTGTAAAAGTTATATATGCTAAGCCTAAAGCCAGCATAATTCTAAGTGGAGAAAAAATGGAAGCATTCCCTCTAAAAATGGAACAAGACAGGAATGCCCTCTCTCACCACTTCTACTCAACATCATCCTTGAAACTCTAGCAATTAGACAGAGGAAAGAAATTAAAGGGATACAAATGGGAAAAGAAGAACTCAAATTATCCCTATTTATCTGAGGACATGACCCTATATTTAGAAGACCCAAAAAACTCCACCAGAAAACTTCAAGAACTCATAAATAAATTCAGCAAAGTAGCAGGATATAAAATTAACACCCAGAAATCATTTGAATTCTTATACATCGGTGAGGAATCAATTGAAAGAGAAATTAGGAAAACTATTCCATTCATAATAGCCTCAAAAAAAAAAGTATTTGGGAATCAATCTAACAAAAGAGGTGAAAGTATTCTACAGTGAAAACTACAGAATGCTATGAAAATAAATTGAAGAAGAACTTAGAAGATGGAAAGATCGCCCGTGTTCTTGGAGAGGCAAAATAAATATTGTCAAAATGGCCATACTACCAACAGCGCTACCCAGATTCAATACAATTCCTATTAAGGTTCCAATGACTTTCTTCATAGAGATAGAAAAAGCAATCCTGGATGATAAGAGGCCTAGAATAGCCAAAGCAAGCCTCAGCAAGAAAAGTGAAGCAGGAGGCATCATAATGTCAGACCTTAAATTATACTGTAGAACTACAGTAACAAAAATGGCATGGTATTGGCACCAAAACAAACATGAAGATCAATGGTACAAAATAGAAGACCTAGAGACAAACCCACATAAATACAGTTATCTCATACTAGACAAAGGTGCCATAAACATACATTGGAGAAAAGAATAGCCTCTTCAACAAATGGTGCTGGAAAACTGGAAATCCATATGTTACAAAATGAAATTAGACCCATGTATCTCATCCAGCACAAAACTCAATTCAAAGTAGATCAAGGACCTAGGCATTAGACCAGAGACCTTGCACCCACCAGAAGAAAAAGTAGGCCCAAATCTACATCATGTTGGCCTAGGAACCAAATTCCTCAACAAGACTCCAAAAGTGCAAGAAGTAAAATCAAGAATCAATAAATGGATCATATCAAACTCAAAAGCTTCTTCACAAAACAGGAAACAATCAAGAACATGAAGAAAGAACCTGCAGAATGGGAGAAAATCTTTGCCACCTGCACCTCAAATAAATCATTAATCTCCAAGATATATAAAGAACTCAAAAGACACCAAAAATACAAATAACCCAATCAATAAATGGGCAAAGGAATTGAACAAACACTTCACAGAAGAAACACTAATGTTCAACAAATATATGAAAAAAATGTTCAACATCTCTAGCAATTAGAGAAATGCAAATTAAAACTACACTGAGTTTTTAATCTCAGTACAGTCAGAATAGCAACAATCAGAAACACAGGCAACAATAAATATTGGTGAGGATGTAGGGAAAAAGGTATACATTTCTGTTGGATCTGCAAATTGGTGCAACCACTATGGAAGTATGGAGATTCCTCAGAAAACTTAGAATGGAACCACCATTTGACCCACTTATCCCTCTCCTCAGCATATACCCAAAGGACTTAAAATCAGTATACTATGGTGACACAGCCACATCAATATTTATAGCAGCTCAATTCACAATAGCTAAGCTATGGAACCAACTTAGGTGCCCTTCAACAGAGGAATGGATAAAGAAAATGTGGTACATATACACAATGGAATATTACTTGGCCATAAAGAAGATTGAAATTATGGCATTTGCCGGTAAGTGGGTGCAACTGGAAGCAATTGTGCTAAGTGAAAGGCAATCCCAAAAAACCAAAGGCTGAATGTGGATATGTGGATACTGATATGTGGATACTGATTCACAATAGGTGTAGCGGGAGAGATGGGGAGTGACGAACATTCACTGGATTGGATAGAGGGCAATGTGGGGAGGAGAGGGAACGGGAATAAGAAAGATAGTAGAATGAATTGGACATAGCTTTCCTATGCTTATGTATGAATACATGACCAGTGTGACTCCACATCCTATACAATCACAAGAATTAGAAGTTATATATGCAATGTCAAAATACATTCTACTGTCATGTATAACTAAAAAGGACAAATAAAAACTTTGCTATTTAAAAAAAAAATTCTCAAATGTTTTTGAGAGTCTTCCCTCTCCCTCTCTTCACAAGGCCACTGTTTGATTCAGTTACATTTTTTATATGGAAAACATTTTAAGCAGCTCCAGTTGCTGATTTTACAAAGAATAAAAACAGAAATGATGGGAGCATTTGGCAGGAACCTCAGACCCGAGCAGCAAGCCACTGATAGATTCCTGCTGCAGAAGTGATTTGTTTTGTTTTATGAACTTGTACAAGCAACTCTTTCTTCTTCAGGGCAAATGTAGTCGCAAAAGGGGGGAAGACCAGCACACCAGGAGGGAGCACATATTCTGTTCTTTAACTCACTTTTAAAAATATGTTTTATGTCAGCATCTAAATTACAGAGGGCAGGCCGACACGCTCTCTTTTTCTTCTGTTCGTGAACTCTATTATGAAAGTGGGTGTGGAATAATCCCTTTGCTTTTGTTTCTGAATTGGCTTTGATGAGTCAGATATTAAATATGACTGGTTCAGAAGTCACCTTCGACACAGGGCACAAGTATCGCATTTAGATGGAGAATAACTGGATTCATCTCTGTGTTATGTTTTCAAATTGTTGGGTCAGTTCTAGGTCTCCTGCTGTAAATTCTTCGTTGCAGACCCAAGTAAAAGGCATGTGACAGATTTAATACCTGGTGTAAGTTATTAACTGTAGGGATGCATAAAACAGTGGCACTGCTGAGCAGAGAACATTATACTGCTCATAATTCTGTGTATCAAAATTAAAGTGTTTCTTATTTCAGTAAAATGGTTTTCTCCATTAACTCTCTTGCTTTATTCAAGTAAATTTCTTATGTTTGATCTAATATAAAACAATCACTTTTATCTGACCATTTCATTTATGAATGTCTAAACTCTAACACCAAGTGTGAGACAATGAATTTGATAAGAGAAGGGAGCTGTTTATAATGCTTCACTTCCCAAAAGGTCAAGTGGCCACTGTTGCCTGAAACTATGATTTTTCATGAGAACAATAACTAGGCCAAATCCCATTAGGCAGAATGCATGAAATATCATCGTGGGGGGGGGGGGCAGGTTAGAGGACTTACTTTTCTGTCATGATCAAAAGGAAGGAGATTTGAAGTTTAAATATGCCCATTAATTAAAAAGAGGGAGGGAGGGAGGGAGGGAGGGAGGGAGGGAGGGAGGGAGGGAGGAAGGAAGGAAGGAAGGAAGGAAGGAAGGAAGGAAGGAAGGAAGGAAGGAAGGAAGGAAGGAAGGAAGGAAGGAAGGAAGGGGCCAAGAATCCAGGAGAAGAGACGGTATTATCACAGACTGACAGCTTGGGTTTTACTGTGACAGAATACCAGAGTGACTTGCCTGTGCCTGTGCCACCAGGACATCTCCATCCAGGAAAATTCTGCCTTTCCACAGCACCTTTTATCACAGGGTGAACAAGGAGACTCAACACCACAGTGATACTCAGCCACTCGTTTTGTTAAACATTAACCAAATACCTCCAGTAAAGGTGTTCTAATACCTAACAAAGAACTGGACTATGAGTTAGGCAAGAGATTCTCAAACGTGAGTCATCCCCTCTACTTACTTGGCATCTGTGTATTTGGCCACCATTCCAAGCACTCTGTAAATACTAACCTATTCAATCTGCATAAGAGTTCAGTGTCCTTTTTTATTACAGATGAAGAAACTGAGGCTCAAAGAATTGAAGTAACTTGAACAAAGCCTTGCCTTCATTAGCTTTGCCATGTCCATATCTCGGCCATGTATTAGTTACCCACTGATTTTAAATGATTCACTTTTTTCTCTTTAAATAGAAGTATATATAAGAAAGCTTAAAAATAACTTATCACTGCCATAAATGAAAAATAAATGTTACCTGCATTTAATATGATAATTGCATTTTCTAGTATATATTAAAATAAATGTTTATTACTTCATACCCATTAGGATAATTATAATCCAAGCAAATGGAAAATAACAAGTGTTGTTGAGAATGCAGAATCCTCATATGCTACTAATAGGAACACATAATGATCTGACTACAGTGGAAAATAGTCTGGCAGTCACTCAAAAAGTTAAGCATAGAGGTTATCAAATGGCCCAGTAATGCAATTCTAGGTATATTACTTCAAAAAAAATTTGAAGTAGGGACTCAAGCGTGTACGTGTACGTGGATGTTCACAGCAGTATAATTCATGATAGCAATCAATTTGTGATTCATAATTTTATCATATTAAAAATTGAATAAGTCAAAGGTCCATCAGCTTCCAAATGGATGAATAAAATGTGATACATCCACAAAATGGGATATATTTGACCTTAAAAAAGAACCAAATGCTGACATATTTAGAAAATGCATGAACCTTGAAAACAGTATACCAAGTGAAAGATCCAGATCAAAAAAGTCACATTATTGCACAATGCCTCTCTCTCTGTACATATATATATATATATATATATATATATATATATATATATATGGAAGGGGCCAAGAATCCAGGAGGAGAAGAGACGGTATTCCACAGACCAACAGCTTGGGTTTTACTGTGACAGAATACCAGAGTGACTTGCCTGTGCAAGTCACTGAATATATATATTTATATATATACATATATTCATAATAGGTAGATCCATTAGAGATAGAGTTAGTCTGTCAAGAGGTAAAGGAAGGGAAGAATGGGGATTGACTGCTGAATGCATCTGGGATTTCCTTTTTGAAGTGGTGAGAATGCTCTGGAATTAGATAGTAGTTGTCAATGTTCCGCTTCATGAATACATTCCAAACATTGAAATGCATATTTTAAAGGGATTATGTGAATTATATCTCAATAAATATTTTGAAAGAAAATAGTAGAGGAAACATTACATTTTTAGTGCGTATGTATAATCATATAATCAGGGTTCATTTTGACATGTTTAGAGAAAATATTTTAAAGTTTCTCCAGGAATAGAGAAAGCATTTTATTTGATTTGTAAGGCAGCTATGTTTTTTGTGAATAAGGATTTTCCAGATATGATACCACTGAAATAAAACAGAAAGATGAAGAAGCTAGCATAAAAAATACACAAATTACATTTTAAAAGATGTTTATGTTCCAACTAAAATAATTATATTTATATGAGCAGAAATAAAGGTGCCAAAGTTTGGGGACACCATGGAATGTTAGAGCAAGGAAGTTCATGTGTCAGCAAGCCTGGGTTGGAAGCCCACTTCTAACACTGTGTGAACTAGGGAAGTTCCTTAATATTTCTAAATCCAGTTTCTTCATTTGTAAAGGGGATAATTCTGAGGAGTCAATATTAGGGAAATGTGGGTTATGAACTTAAGATGATTTTTTCTGTCTATTCTTTGCTAGCTTGGCAATCTGCTAGGTACATTTTGGTAATTTAAATAAATTCTCACAAGTTTTATGGTACAATTCAAGCATAACAACCCCATGGATAGTCCTCGTGTGCACAATTTTACTAGGCACTTTTGAAAATCTAAATTAAGAATAATGTCATATCAACTAAAGGGGTAATGGGTGCAAAAATCATCAAATTTTTCAAATTCCTTAAATTTAGATTCTGTTGTCTGACAAACCACACTTTGTTCTTAAAATCTTAAAAGAGCAATTTATGGGAAGATATAAAGAGCATGGTACTCTAGTCTCTAGTAAAGCTGTACCAAAATTATATTTTATTTATATTTTACCTTTTACCAGTTGCTGATATCTTGCATATATCCACAGAGATTTTCTTAGAATACTGAAAGCATTTGCCCC
This sequence comes from Sciurus vulgaris, assembly GCF_902686455.1. Classification (NCBI taxonomy): domain Eukaryota; kingdom Metazoa; phylum Chordata; class Mammalia; order Rodentia; family Sciuridae; genus Sciurus; species Sciurus vulgaris. The sequence continues at coordinate 52,984,900 of NC_136466.1, forward strand.
AAGATCTATAAAATTTGCTTTAAAAAAAAAAAAAGTACTGAAACCATTACTCAAATATTAATTGACACTAGGGTCTTAGTGTATCCTATTGATGTCTGAGAGGCCCACTCATGTATAACAGTATTCACTAACTAAAAATAAATTTCAAGGGTGTAGATTCAGTGACAATAATAATAAACAAATGCCAAATTACCAAAATATATTATACCCTTGCACCAGCAATCGAAATGAGCTTGGAGTCTCAAAAAGTCCATGTGGCAATAAAAGTATGGCCCCCAACTGGATCAGAAATGTAAGTATGAAACCCTTTTTCTTTTAAAGAGTCTATATTAACATGTCCTGAAGTAATATTTCAAATATTAAACATACTATTACTCCTATCTCTTAGTCTCCTGTTTGATTGACTGCTTAGAAACCTTCCTCACAGGGAGATGCTATGTCAACCAGTCAACTTTGCAAAGTAATCAGGGTTACTAAAACAGACTATGTTTATAAGACAAGGTCACAAAAGAACTTAAACAACTCTGTGCATTTGAGTTAATCACTAGTTTAATTTTTTTCCAAAGTTCCCAATCTGTCCTTAATTATTTCTATTCAACTCAACCTTTACACATACAGAGCCGAATAGAGAGAATTGGACCCATGGGTTTTACATTTTCATTAAAAGTCAGAGGTAACATTTAACCAATTTGAAATGTGGGTGGCAGCTCACTTCAAGACTTCTTCAGAGGAAATTTGACTGAACACATGGAGCTGGACTGTGCAACAAGATCACTATTTGTTTTGTGAGTAGGCGCATGTAAAATGGTATTTGGCAAGCATTCAGCAAAACCCCTTACATTGGCCCACAGCTAAATTACTGTCCTTCCCGCTACCTACCTTTCAGCTACCAAAATAAAAAGTCAGATTCACAACAGTTCAGAACAAAAAGTGCAAATATAAGTTCTGTTAGTGGTAATTATTGGTAACAAGCTTTCATTTCTATTAACCACACTAAGACAGCGATAGTTTCCTGTATACATTTTGTGAGTTCAGTACACACTCTCTGACAATAAAGATTTACACGTATGTGCATTTGTGTTTGAGTATATGCAAATATATACAACCAAGTGTTTATATGTCTGCTTATGTGTTTCCACGAGTGTGACCCTTCATAAGTGCCTCAAATGTGCAGCTAAATAGATGCAGATGTTAAGACAGATATTAAATTGCAAAAAATGTGAAAGTATTAGACAAAGGGGAATGAAGGGAAGGAAGGGGAATATGAAAAGAAAAGACAGTGGAATTAATCAGAAATAATTTTCTTATGTACATATATGATTATGCCATGATGAAACTCACCATTGTGTACATCCATAAGAATGGGGTCCTAATTAGTATAAGATATATTCCATGCTTGTATAATTATATCAGAATGAATTCTACTGTAATGTATAACTGAAAAGAACCAATAAATAAATAAAAGTTGAAAATTTAGGAAAGTATAAAACTGTGTGTCTTAAAATATATACATTATATAAAAAGAAAACATTCTAGTTCAAACTTTTAGTAATGGATAAATTTCAGAAAATATTATCTACAGAATATGCTGAATATATTTGTTCAACCTAGGTAAGTATTCCCATATTTTATTTATAGTCTTAAATTAGATTTAATTTCTGTAAATTAAATTGACAAAGCCAATGAACATTGACTTCTTGGGAAAGCATTTCTCTACTTAAATTCTTTAAAAATTGGAGATTTGAAAGTTCTATATGAAGAATATCATAAGTCCATTCTTCTTTCTCTTCTGGAGGCTGAGGTCAGAAACTTTTACATCCCCTCTACACAAGTCTAAGACCCTGACTCAATTTTCCCCTAAAATCTTTTCTGACCTTGCACAGAAATATCTCTTCTCTCTCTGAAACACATTGTTAAAACCTTGGGGAACCTAGCTAACATTGGCTGATTTCAAGTTGGTCACTGCATTATCTTAATTAAGCCTTGCCAGATTACAACGTGTTGTTAAAATCATCTCCAATTCAAAAAAATTCTGTATGAAAAAGAAAGAAGAATGAAAAAACATAAATAAAGACATAAAACAAACTGGAAAATTATTGTGCCATATTTGACAAACAAAAAATAATACAACAAATATAGACTACTTTAAAATCTATTAAAATAAAAAAGAAATCTCAACTGAAATAGGCAAAGGCCATGAACAAGCAAGAGAAAAAAGAGAATTAAAACATCCACTAATCATGGAAAAATATTCAATTTTACTTATAACCAACAGAAAGCCAATTTTAAAAGAATCCCAAGTATTTAAAAACTGGTAATGCATAGTATTGGTGATTTGTTGCAATACAAGAACTCTCATTTCGAGGGTCAGGGTAAACACTGGATATACTTTTCTGGAGAGCATTTCAGCGATATCATGTCTGAGTGTAAATGTGCCTACCCTTTGATGCAACAATTTCAATTCCAGGAATTAATCCTAAGGAAATAATAAATGAGCAAAAAAGTATGTGTATACATATTATAAAAATATGTACATGAACATGCACATGTATACATGTATGTATGTGTATGTAAGTATAAAGTCCTCAAAACATGAAATAACCCAAATGTCCAAAAAGATTAATTTATTGTATTTCCATATGATGAAATGAACCTATTAAAAATGATAATGCAGAATAAATTTATTAACAGGAAAATTCCAAGCTATATTAGTTAGAAGCCAAGTTTTAAAACAGTTTTTGTCCCTGTTTTTTACAACAAATGTGCATAATAAAAATCTAGGGGTTGAGGATATAGCTCACTGGTAGAGAATTTGCCTAGCACACTTGAGGCCCTTGGCTCCATTCAGCATCAAAAAAAAAAAAAAACCACCACTAGAATTATGTGTGAAAAAAATAGTTATCTCTGGGCATTGAGATTTTGTGTGATTTTTTTTTTCTTCTACCATTCTACACAGAAAGTTAACTGTTTTTGTTTTGTTTTGTTTTGTTTTGTTTTGTTGGTACCAGGAATGAACTCAGGGGCGCTCAACCACTAAGCCACATCTTCACCCCTATTTTGTATTTTATTTAGAGACAGGGTCTCACTGAGTTGCTTAGTATCTACTTTTGCTGAGACTGGCTTTGAACTTGTGAGCCTCCCGCCTCAGCCTCCCAAGCTGCTGGGATTACAGGCATGCGCCACCACACAGTTTAACTTTTTTGCAGGCATATATTAGATTTACAATTGGAAAAATGACTCAACTCTATTTTATTGACATTCTCTTTCCCAATTTGAGAAATAGCAAATAACATAAACCTACAGGTTAAACCATCTAATACTGACCCTCCAATTTATTGCTTGTTGCCTGAACAACTCCTCTTGGAAATACTTGATTTCTAAATTGCAATTTGTAAGTTCTCCTTAATTTGTAAAACATGAATAATTAACATGAGTGACAGATAGTTAAGTTTCTTTGCCTTTCCAACACTTTGGCACAGTTCATCTACAAAAGCATATAGTATTTATTCAACAAACGCAACTCCAATTGTAGTGTTACAAGGACCTTGGAAACTTTGCAGCACCGTAAACAGTCTGTTATCAGTTAAAGGGCTAAATTCTTGGGTTAGCTAAAAGAATGAAATAAATCATGTTTCTCTGAGATTTACTCTAGATATAATTAACACAAAATAGAGTTCTACTATAATATACAGGAAAGGGGGATTTCTCTGATTTGAATTGACAATTTATAAGACAACCATATCATCCAACTGATAAGACTGTTATTTGTCTATGTTATTTAACAATCATGAAGTATGACAATATGAATTTTTGGACGTTTTATAAGCTCCTCTTTCTTGAGTTGGTACTGGACTTCAAGGTCTGCATACAGAATACACTTGAAGACCTTTTTGTCCTCATCCATTGAGAAGCATCAGGTTGATCTTGCACCAGTAGGCAAGAGGCAAGGCAGTGTTTTTAGGTGTGCGGGAGGTAAGCAGAGCATGGACATGTTCATCCAGTAGGCTCAAGCCGTGAGACTTTTCAACATAATACAAAAACTATATAATACAAAAACTACATATTATTCATTCATAGCTATCTAACTTTTATAATTGTATATATTGGATTATGGACTTATAAATCATTAGATACACTGGATTACAGTGTCTACAGGTCATTGATATAATGTATTATTTTGCCAGTTCTTTGCTACCGACTCATCTTTGAGTAGAGAACACACTAAATTGCAGGTTTTATATCTTTAATGTTAAGATATGTAATCCTTGAAGAGTTTAATTTAGACTGCTAGACTGAAAGCTAAATAGTGTGATATTACCTGAGGTGCTGTTGCATTTATTACCATATTCTTCAGGAATGAGGAATTTTTAATTTCATCCAAAATTTTCTAATGTGAAAGTAATACATAATGATTGAAGAAGAAATTTATAAACAAAACTAAAATTTAAAGGATTCATATGACACCACCCTCAAATAACATTAATATTTTGGTATATTTGGTACAGCCACATGGTTAAGAATCCAAGCTATGGAACAAGGGTCTGGATTCAAATCCTAGATCTTCCAGTTACTAGCTCTGTGACCTTGAGCAAGTGAATTAATTAAGTGTGCTTTGGATTCTCAAAGGGGAGGAAAAGGTACAAGAAAAAACCTCAGTGGGAGGTTATGAGAATTAAATAGGTTAATGCATATTAAAAGTGCTTACAGTGGTGCCTGGCATATGGTCTCAGGTTAATCAACTTTAGCTATTTATTTCCTTTTTGGATTCACACATTAAATACATATACTCTAAACACAAGGAATCACACTGTCTGGCATCCTGCTTTTTTACCTAACAATGTACCTTGAGCATCTTTTTCTCTTCCTGTTATATAATAAACTTATTTCCATGTAAATTAATATAAAACAGGTACTGATTAAAATGATTACCAAAAGCATTCCATTGTATGGATGTACCGAACTATTTAACCATCAGAGAAAAAAGTTTTATAAGGCTCTATTTGATAATGTAAACTTATTGTGAAGTTTAAATTAGGTTATTAAACTCAAAACTTGAAAGTTTAACCTACTATAAAATCTTTAACATTGTTTACTGGCTTCATAACCTAGTGTCAAAAGGAAGAAGGAAAAGGAGGAAGAGAAGAAGACAGAGAACCAGGAGGTACACAGTGATTTTTTTAAAGGTTATTTTTGTTTTTAATTAAAAAAAAAAAAAAGAATACCTCTGGGTATTTAGCCTTGGGAAATATAAAGGCTTTTCAAAATATTCGAAGTTAGTACCACTTTTTTTGGTTGATTTGACCATATATAAGAGCTTTCTTGGATTACTTCAGGGACTAAACTGTATGTTAATTAAACCTGATTATCATCAATATATGAAAAATAACCATGAAACAGAAACTAGTTATAAACTGTTTTAATAAGAGGAGAACTAAATCAGGACTGACCTCAGATATTTGTGACATAAAATATAGAGATCATTTCCTTACATACTTCTACATAGAAACTCTTTGTCATAAGATAAAGTTTATGATCTTATAGAAACTTTTTTAGCTGTTGTATAATATTTATAATACTGATGAAGAAAAAAGTTGTCTCATTTGCCTTATCTTAGCACCCAAGGTTTGAGTTCTTAGTCACATCAGACTTTCATACCAACCTTCCAAGTTTTAAAGCTACCTTCTTATTAGTACAGGAAGGATTTGTATGGCCAGAAATATCACTTCAACAATCTTAAACTCCAATCCAAACATTCTCTCAATTCCAGAAATATTTCAAATCTCCTTTTCACTGGATTTTAAATTAACTTATTATTTAAACACTTTTCATCTTCTCTCAGTTCAGTTCAAGTTCTTCAAAATCATGAGTTTTTGCTAAATTTGAAAAAGAAAATGATACTATTATTTTTCTCTAGATGTGGAATCAACTGTATTGGCCTGCCTTTACCCCACCAGGCCCATCCACGTTGCTGATGGATTGTAATGGGCATGTCCTCAAAGTTAAAATTTAGTTTGACTCTATGGAATGGAGACCCTTATTTAAGAGATATCAAATGCTAGACTTCAACCTTGTTTATTTTTTCATAAACCTACCAATAATTTCTAAGCTAGCTATGACAAAGAATCACCTGGGAAATTTCTAAGGCATTCTCAGACCAATCTCAAACCTATTAATCAGAAATTCCAACACTGGAGCCCAGGAGTCTGTATTTAGAACATCATCCCCAGAACTCTTAATACAGACAGAAGGCATCTGCCTACTTCCTGGGTCCAATGATGTATTCATTTAACCAAGGATTTCTAAAAACGTATTGTGGATATTTCTCTGAGTGATAACAAAAGAAAGAAATTCCATAATCTCTGAATAAGCACACAGAACCAGCACTTCCCAAAATATATTCTGTAAGATATTTATAGGTTTTACATGATAAAAGGGATTCCTGGTCAAATAAATTCTATAAACTTGAGGTTAAACAAATTTAACACTTTTTTTTTTTTATTTTGGATCTTAGGAGGGCCTTTCATGTTGTGACTTTCTGGGGGGAAGTCAAACCATATATATATATATATATATATATATATATATATATATATATATATATAAAATTTTATTTTTTATAGAGCTTGTCTCAAAACTAGGATTCTAAAGAATACAGTTTTAAACATTTTTAGCCCTTCATAGTACTAAAACAAGACAATAATGCATGCAAGTTTAGGACATCAAAGGAATTTTCATAATCTAAAAGGTAGGATTATCATCCAATAGGTCAAGGAAATATAGGCTTTAAAATACTAATAATTGCAAGCTCCCCATGAAGCAAATCTGTCATTTATTCCATTACTTACTTGTATTTCATTTCTCCTTCTGGAGTGTTGGCTCATAGTGGTGTGACCACTAGAGCAATGGTTCACTTGTGAATTGCCAACAGCTTGTTTCCTACTAATATTCACAACCCAGGCTTTATAGATGCTTATATTTACACAAAGAAGAAAACCACAGCTATGAGATGATGTAACTGTGACAGAAGTATCAGGTGAGCCCAGGGACTTAGTCTGCCTCAGGAGGTGAGAATGACACATACATGCACCAATCTTTCTCATCAAAACAGAACAGAGCTGACACCAGGACACAGAGGGCATCAAGAAAGAGAATCATCACAGCCTCAGAGAAACAGCTTGCTAGTCTAGTGGCTCATTCTAGCATACAGACCTTGCTGGGCATTATCAGCCAGGTCATGCTGCAGGAAGCCATCATAAGGCATGGAAAAGTGAACTTGGAAAATCAAGGATACGAGCAAAATCAAAAGAGCAGTTTCTGTCATCAATTCTCCTGTTCCAGGACTGAAGAAAACTTGTTTGATATTTTTAGTTTATTTGATTCTAAATGGCAAGGAAAAGCTTCCATGTCACTAGGGAAAACCAGATGAAGTGAAAATCAAAATGGTTGAGAATTCAGGTTTTACATTTTATCATTTAATATAGGAAAATAAAGGGGAATAAAGACCACATCTCAGAGTGGTTTAAAACCTAATTGTTTTCCACAGTGTATATCATGCTTGGATGTAATGGGGGTGGTTTTCATGATGTCATCCATGTGGTTTAAATAAACAGTATGCTAAGGTTAACAAACTGCAATCGTAACAGAACCAGTGGGGGATTATAGCTGGGCTAATTTGATCAATTACTTTTAGTTTCAGAGGTCTGTAGATGAGACAGAAGCCAGTATACACATGTTGGCAGATGAAAAATCAGTTCCGTCAGCATTTACCCTGATAGTAATGAACATTCTTTCAAACTTCATTTTTCATCCCCAAGAGAGAGAATCCCACTAATGCCAGTCACTGCCACTCAAAACCAGCCAAAAAAGATAACTGTAAATATTCATAGAAGCCAAGAACTTGCATTCCATAGGGTAGACTAAGACTATTCTTCTGATTCCTCCATTGTGCCTTTAAATGTTGGATTTAAGCTTTCATCTCACTATTTTCCTGTTAAAAATTAATTGGGGTACTGGGGTTGTGGCTCAGTAGTAGAGCACTTGCCTGGCACGTATGAGGCACTGGATTCAATCCTCAACACCACATAAAAGAAAATAAATAAAATAAAGATATTGTGTCCATCTACAACTAAAAAAATTAATTGGAACTGGAAATAACTAAAGTGTTTAGTCATCATAAGCTATACCTTTTTCAAAAGGCAATATTTTTAAATTTTAAATATTCAATTAAAGGACACTAGTAAACAGTTTCATATGCACAGATTACATGGATGAGCTGAGCAATGAACTTTAGGTACATGAGTTGAGTTCATCAGTTTTACAAGATGCTGAATACAAGGAAATTGTTTATTCTGGGTAAGTAAACAGGAAAAACAATCAATGACAGCTATTTAAACTCCTCAGTTTCTCACTATATTACAAACACTAGTTTGGTGTTACAAGGTACAAAGTTATGTAAGTCATAGACCATGACCAGTCTAGGGAAGATCACATGGATACCAAAACTACAACAAAAGGTAGGTATAACACAGAAGGAGGACTTTAGGGGCATTGAAACATGGCAAGCCTTCATGTGGGAGCAATAAATAAATAGATGAATGAATAAATAAATAAATCCTTGAAGAGCTTCTATTTGGGATGTTCAGGCCATGATACAGACACCAAGCATAAGGAATAAGCCACAGGTAGCATGAAGTGGGAGAGTGGGGATGTCCAGAGAATATGAAGAATCCCTTTTGGTTTACTGGAAGAGGTATGCTCATTTAAAGGAAAGATAAGAATAGAAATCATGGTAAGTTGGGGTCATTTCTGAAGAATTTTAAACGTGGGATTTGAATTTGGACAAAACATTGCAGAGAGTCATTGAAACTTACTGAGAAAAATAACAGTCATAAAAAAATAATCTAGAAACAATATCCAGACTCTTGCAATCTAGAGAACCCAGAGGTGGGGGAAGTCGGAAGCTCATATCATAATAAGTCTAGCTGAAAGATAATGAGCATCTGAATTGGGGTGGTGGGAGTGGGAACTGAAATAAAAACACAGAGGAATTGCACAAGTAGAATCTATAAGACTTGACCACTGCTCGTGTGGCGTAACAGACTGAAGAAACAAAAAAGTGGAGTCCATTCACAGTTGGATAAAAAAGAGGGAATGTACTGACATTAGTGATATGAACGATGAGACAGTGTGGCTGTCGTGGTGGGTTTGGTGTGGTACTTTGGAAATTTGAACACTTGGGTCCACACCCAAAATGAAACTTAGGAAGGTTCATTGATGAGAGATACTGAGTGGACCAGGTGGCGGGGAGTGGTTAACTGATGTAGAACAAAGTGTGAGTCCCCTCCAGAAAAAATGTGGGGCTTTTTTTTTTCTGTAGTTGTCAAGGGACCTTTATTTTATTTATATGTGGTGCTGAGAATTGAACCCAGTGCTCACACATGCTAAGCAAGCACTTTACCACTGAGCCACAACCCTAGCCCAAATGTGGGGCTCTTATTCAACATTTTATGTGCTCTTCATATGTGCTTGGCATTGTGCTGGGCATGGTAAGGAAACCTTATATATACAGACAAGTCTTAAGGAGTTTAGAATCTAGATTCTCCAGTTCTGTAGCTTATTTGCTGTACAACCTAGAGTAATTGACTTAACATTTCTGGGTTTTTTTTCAACTTGTTTATATCCTGGGAATACTGCAATGTACATATATAACCACTTAGGTAGTGGGGTTAGATTTTCCAGGTGTAAAATATTTAAAGATCATGAGGGAGTTCATGGGAAACGTTCTTATGAACAGTCATAAGGGCTCATGGAGGCAAGAAATGAGGTGACAGTTAAAATCCCAATCAGAGTGAGCACAACACACAGGAAACATTAAGAGAGTCTCTGAGGTTAGAACTGAAGCCAAAGCTTTCCACTCATGCGTCACTTTCCAACAGAGCAAGCCAGCAGTGGTCCTGAGGTGCTCCCAGGCCAGCTTAGTGCTGGATCCAGAAGCCAGAAGAATAATACGAAAGATTCTTAAAAGGGTCCCTGCACAGTAGGGAATGGTAGAGAAGTGTGAAAGTTGTAGGGATCTTCTTACTGTGCTGGTTGGTGTTAAGTCATTCATTGATGTTATTGAGTGCCTACTGCATACTCCGTGCTACAGGCTGAGTGTACAATGTGCACAAAGCTGACATGGTCCCTGACATGTTGCAGTTGACAGTCTAACAAAGGAAGACAAATACTAATCAAATCTCAACTGGACTTTACAATGGGTGTTATGAAAGGAAGTGCACAGTTCACTAAGAACCTCTGAAAGGAAGGTTTCAGTTTAGCTGTGAAAGGGGGAATCAAGAGGGCCACACCAAGAAACAGGGGATGGAGCCAGCCTTCCACAAAGCCCTTCCTTGGTGGATGTGGTGGTGATAGACTACAACTCACACCTGTTCCTCTTCCTGGGCACTAGAGCATCCAATTATAGAATCCCGAAGAACAAAATATAAAAAGATCCCAAAACAGCAAAGCTGAACCCACTGACAACAATAACAAAAGAGCAGGAAATTATTCAAGCCCTGTCCTGCCTATCAGAGAGGCCATATAACCCAGGGGTTAATAAAACAGTCTGGTGTTAAATCCCACATGACCTGGAACAAATTAGTGAATCTTTAAAATCTCATCTTTGTGGTTTTGATTTGCATGGACTTTATGACTGATGATGTTGAGCACATTTTCACAGGATTTTTGTTCATTTGTGTATTTTCTTAGGAGAAAGAACTATCCACAACTTTCCCTATTGTTTAAATGGGTTACTTGTGCTTTCATTGCTAAGTTGGATAAAAATTGTATAAGATTTTATTCATTCCCACTAATCCTGGGGGTGGGGTCAGGAACAGGACATTATTACTTGATATCTGACTTGGCAAATAACAGATGCTTTAGAATTGGCAGACCTGGGGTTCTGTCATAGCTATGAAGAACAAGAGTAGACATGGTTCTCATTTTTTCATGACCCCATCTCCAAACCCTGATCCTCCTCAAGTTGAAACTCCATTCAGCCCCCACTGTCCTACCTCTGGGTGTTCACATTTCAGTCTAAAGTTGCCACCTGAAGACATTTCTCTGTACAGGTAGAGTTGGGGCAAGAAACCAGTGAGAGGGAAGGAGTGTATGGCAGTTGCCCAGCTCTGATTCCTGCCAAGCACAGGACCTTAAAATGGCAAGAATAAGTGCAAACACCATCCTTTCTCTGATATCTATACACAGCTCTGAACCTTATCATTGATGAAGCTGGAAAAGTCACCATGAAGGGAGAAATCCCAGAAAGAGTGAGAGAAAGTTTGTTCTACCACCCTATAAAGCTGTGTGACCTTAGACAAGTTACTTACCTTCTCCAAGTTAGGATTACCTCATCTGAAAATCGAAAATAACAACATATGCTCTAACTGTCTTGCAAGATTTTTGTGAAGATAAAATGTGCTAAGGTATGTAAAATGGGCCTTTTAAAATGCTGTACAAATGAAAGTGTTATTGTGCAGGAGTGAGAACTCACCTTCTGTACAGCATCACAGTTATAGTTGAATAAGCTCCAGAAAATTAAGTATATACATCACTTTTGGATGATTTCTGCAATATAGAGCCTCTATATGGAGAACAGTTTTTCATCTGTGTTTTGTTTTATTCTGTAAGTCCTAATTATTTATTGACTGAGGCTTTATTCAAAAATAAGCTAACAAGAAAAAAATATGCTAGCAAAAAAAAAATCTCCACTCACTTCATTTAAACATAGGTATCTTTATGAAGAACTTTTTATTTCTCTTCTCAAATATTTATTTACAAACTACATAATCAATATTATATATCAGTATCTGGATTAGAATTGTTATCTAATTTAGTTTGAGCACTTAAATAGTGCTGAGTAGTATGTTAAGTATTACATCACATAATCCTTATCACATTCAAAGGAGAGAGTAGTAATTATTCCTGACATTTTTCAGATGAAAACCTGAGACTAAACAAAATCAAGGTCACTGACCTATTAAGAGGCTAACTTGGGATTGAAAATACAGTCTGTTGGACCACAGATGTTTTGTTCTTAAACTCCATATCTGCGATGTAAAAGAAAAAGAAACACAGGAATTGGAAGATGATTCTTCTGTACACGTTTGTGTTATTTACTTTCACATTTAATTAAGGACTAACCGTGGACAGAATCCACACAGGAAGAAAAAAAACAAAGAAAAGGGGGAGTGTGCAATAGGGAGGGGAGAAAGAAAGAAACCAGAAGAATTGGAAAAGGTAATTGACTTACAGACAATGGTTGATTCCCATTTGGGATTTAGTTAAGAAAAGAAGAATTTACTGAGAATAAGAATTTTTAAACAAAAATATGAATTATTAAAAGGAGTTTCAATATTTCCATTTGTGAAGGGTGCTAAGCAGAGTGAATCTCATCTTTTATAACCTCTGCAAAATTCAATTAGGAAATCAGAGTAAAACTAGTAAAACTAGTCAAATTACAGTCAACATAAAAATAGTATGTTATATGAATGCTTATAAAAGAAAAATTCAAATACTAAGAAGAAAAAAAGAAAAATAAATAAAAATTCCTTTAAAGTTAATAGTGTTGCTAGAAAGGACCAAAAAAGAGCTTTAAAAATTACTATTTAAAAGATACTAAAATGATGGGCTGGGGATGTGGCTCAGTGGTAGAGCACTCTACTACCATGTATGAGGCACCGAGTTTGATTCTCAGCACCACATATAAATAAATAAATAAAAATAAAGGTCTATCAACAACAAAATATTTTTTAAAAGTTATTAAAATGAAAAATAATTGAGGTTACCCAAAATTTTTATGTCCCTAGATATAATATAGGTTAAAAAAATGATAAATCAACACACACACTCATATGACCACAATTAACCAAGTCATTTTAAAAATACCATGGGTACTTGATTTTTATAGTAATGTACATACATGTTAATATAGGCATTACATATACACTTAGTGATAAATAAGCATACATACACATGTATATTTTAAATAGTTCTCAGCAGCAAGGGCAGAAATTTTGTTGTAGAAATACTGAAATTAATCCAAACCAAGGTCTATAAATACACTTGGGTGTCACATTCCCACAATTCTAACTTTGCATGTTGTACCTCTTAAATCTTTTACAGTCATGATTCTGTTCTGTTTATGTCTCATCATTTTGCCAATTACAAACTTGCTGTTTTTTTAATTATTCATTTGGTTTAGCATTTAAAAGAGAGGAAATGAACTATAACTGTTACAAAGTATAAAATTAAAATATTTATTGCTTCCAAATCACCATTTGAAAAGAAAACTTGGCAGTGAGGGCTTTTAATTAAAAGTTTTGTTCTGATTCTCTTACCTGTTTCATGTGTAATTCTGGACACAACAAAGATTCTAATGTTCCAAGTTATGAGTGAATAATGATTGTATAATTGAACCTCTAATGAGCTACCTAATTCTTTTTCCAGAAGGTTAGAATACCAGGTTGCCTAGCAAGTCATAAAGAGGACTTTTCAGAAATCCTTCCAACTCAATACTTCCTTTGTATCAGATGTAGTGACTTATTTCCACTCCAGTTGGAGAATTAAGTTTGAAATACTGTCTGGAATATTCTGCCTCAAAGTGTGTCATGCTATGTTTTTTGATGGATGTCAGGAGCCTATTAAACATAATCACATAGTAATGTATTTACAGTTGAAGCATTCAAATAGTGCCAACAACCAAATGCTTCCGTGAATGAGACCTGAGTTCTATAGTGCTTCAAACAGACTATCTCAACTTAGTATGCAAAAATGAAGGTAACTCATGACTAATTGGCAATGGGTAGAAGTTATTGTCACAGATGGTTTTCACTAAAACACACACACTTCGGGACACACACATATACACATGCCTTAAGGACTTGAATCAAGAATAAATCTATTCTAAAGTTTTCCAATTTCATGATCCTTTGAGATATTTAGTATGAGAAGAAAAGTCTAATGCCAAACTTTACATGGACACATCTCTCCCAAATGCATTTTAGTAAAATAAAGGGAATGCTAATGAAAGCACAGATTTTAAATCTAGCACTTTTAGAAAAAAAGGGCATAAATTATTTTAAGAACATATCTGTTACCCATGTTTCCTGTGCAATTTGGTTTACTATTCATCATTTCCAGGGTGGGGGAAGAAATTATGGCACATCAAAAGTACTCATTAAGCACATGTTCACATGGACTCTGAGAATAAGGAGAATTTAAGTACCTTTCAGTGGGAAAATATTATCCTCATTGCTCTTTTTCCTTCCCTGCCCAAGACATTCCTCATAGATATTATAATTCTTGGTTTCCAATTTGCTCATTTGAGAGAAATGATGCCAGAACTCTGAGAATCATTTAGGGCAACTAAAACATTTATAACAAGGGTTTATAGTTAACAAAACAAACTTTGTCATCACACAGTTTACTCAGAATAAATGAAAGAACAAATGCCTTCAGACAGGCTCAAAGATACATCTACTTAGAACACTTGGCTTTGCTGTGCAGTAACATTTTTGAAGCTTCATAAGGGAGTAGAAAGAGACTAGAAATCAGAAGACCTAGATTCTTGTCCTGCCTATTAACTCAGTAGGCCTGAGAAAGTTATTCGGTCTTTCTAAACTTCTGTTTCTGTGCTGGGCAAGGTGGAGAATGCCTGTAATCCCAGCACTCCTGGAGGCTGAAGCAGGAGGATCACAAGTTTAAAGCCAGCCTCAGCAATTTAGTGAGGTCCTAAGAAACTCAGTGAGACCCTGTCTTAAAATAAAAAATAAAAAGGGCTAGGGATGTGTTCGACTCCCAGTGCCAAAAATATATATGTATAAATAAATAAATAAATAACCTCTATTTCTTCATTTGTTTGAAAAAAAAATAGAGATAATATTCCCTGTTCTGCTTTCCTCTCTGTGAATGACATGCCAGAACAAGCAAACACTCCCAAGTCCTAAAAAATCATCTGGTATTTCCATTACCACTGACCCTACATGAAGCCCAGATCTCAGATGAGACCACTTCTCTCAGACTACTACTACTACAGTCTCATGTTTAAAAAAAATAGTCCTGAGGCCGGTAACGTTTGGCTCCTTCATCCTGGATTTCTGTCTTCACTATTCTCATCAACAATAACACTTGACTTTCTCCCTCAGGCACTAAAGGCTACAGTGCACCATCTTGCTCTCTAACACAAGTCTTCCCATCATCCTGGGGGCTTCAGCTGTTATATTCAGGAGTCCATTCAGCATGCTCAATCAGGAACAAGACAGGATGCCTACTCTCCCTGTTTCTGTTCAACACAGTACTGGAAGTCCTAGCCAGGGTAATTGGGCAAGTGAAGAAAACAATTGGTATTTACTGGAAAGGAGGAAGTTAAATTTCTCTGTCTGCAAATTACATGATCCTATAGATAAAAAACTCAGAAGACTCCACCAGAGAACTAATCAACAAATTCAGTAGCATTGGGGGATATAAAACCAATATACGAATATCAGTAGCACTACTATACACTGACAATGAATTATCTCAAAAGAAATCAAAAACTTAAAACTAAAAAGAAAAAAAATAATTAGGAATAAATTTAAATTATTTAAATTTAACAAAGGAGGTAAAAGATCTCTACAATGGAAACCATAAAACACTGTGAAACTTACTCAGGCAGACTGGGGATATAGCTCAGTAAAGTGTTTGCCTAGCATGTATGAAGCCCTGGGTTCAATCCCTAGTACCACAAAAACAAAAACAAAAAAAAAAGAAAAAAGAAAGTTACTTAGGAGGTTGGTGCAGAAGGACCCTGGGTTTGAAGTTAGCCTGGACAACTTAGTGAGAACCAGCTCAAAACAAAATTTCAGAAGGGTTGGTTCTGTATGGGGACTCAGGGGTAGAGGACTTGCTTAGCATGTGTAACACCATGAGTTTGAACCTCAGCACCTGAAATATATAAAAATTAATAAATTGATTTAATTAAATAAAAATAAAGCACTGTAAGGAATCAAAAAATAATAAAAATAAATTGAAAGACACCCTGTGTTCATGGATTGGAAGAATTAATATTGTTAAAATGTTCAAATTACCCAAGTGTTATACAGATTCAATGCATCTTTTTCATTCTTTTAATGGAATTTTTCATAAAAACAGAAAAAATTCCTAAAATTCAAATGTAACCACAAAAGACCCCAAATAACAAAGCAACCTTGAACAAAAACAAAGCAGGAAACATTACCTGATTTCCAAATATACTACAAAGTTACAGTAATCACAATAGCATGGAATCATATAAAACCAGATACATAGACCAACAGAACAGAATAAAGAGCCCCAAAATAAATCCATGTGCTTACAGTCACTTAGTCTTCAGCAAAGATCCCAAGAACATACAATGGGGCAAAGGCAGTCTTCAATAAATGGAGCTGGGAAAATAAAATATCCACATGTGTGGATTATATCACACCATTTTATGTTTAATTCTTTCGTCTACTCAAAAAAAAAAACAAATTTTTTTTTTTTTTTTTTTTTTGGTGGTATCAGAGATTGAACCCAGAGCTTCATGTATGCAAGGAAAATGTTCTACCACTGGGTTACCTCCCTAGTCCTTTTTCATTTTATTTTGAGACAGAGTCTCACTAAGTTGCTCAGACTGGCCTGAACTTATGATTTTCCTGCCTCAGCCTCCTGAGTAGCTGACATTGCAGGTGCATGCCACCATGACTGACTTGGGAAAAACTTCTTGATATTGGTGTAGACAATGATTTTGGATATGACCCCAAAAGCACAGGCAACAAAAGTAAAATAAGTAAATGAAATTGTATCAAACTAAAGAGCTTTTGCACAACAAAGGAAACAATAAAAATAATCAAGAGACAACTTATGGAATAAGAGAAAACATTTGCAAACCACATATCTGATATTTTGATATCCAAAATACATAAGTAAACAACTCAGTAATAAGAAAACAAATAGCCTGATTTTAAAATAGCTAAAGAATCTCAATATATCTAAAAATAAGATACACGAATGGCCAACAAGTATATGAAAAATATTCAACATCACTAATCACAAGGGAAATGTAAATTTAAAAAAACAATTAGGTATCACCTCACACCTATTAAAACGGCTATTTTCAGGAAGACAAAAGATAAGTTTTGGTAAGGACATAGAGGAAAGAAACCATTGCATAATCTTGGTAGAATGTAAATTTGTACACTTTTGTGGAAAATGTATGGAAGTTCCTCAAAAAAATTAAAATGAAACTATCATATGGTTCAGCAATCCCACTTCTGAGTATATATATCCAAAGGAAATGAAATCAGTATGTGAAGGAGGTATTTGTACTTTCATGTGCATTGCAGCACTATTAACAGCCAAGATATGAAATCAACACAGGTGTACATTGACATGTGAATATGTGAATTTTAAAATGTGAGATATATATGGAGAGAGATGCATTGAAATACAATGTAGCCTTCAAAAAGAAGGAAATCCTATCATTTTCAAAAATATGAATGGACCTGGGGAACACTATACTTAGTGCACTAATATTTGAAATCTAAAAGAGCCAAACTCAATAAAAGCAGAGAGTAAAATAGAGGCCGCAGTGGGTGGGAAATGGAGGGAATGGGGAGATGTTGGTTAAAGAGCACAAAGTTTCAGTTAGAAGGAATTACTTCTGGAGATATACTTTATAGCCTTGTGAAAATAATAAATAATAATGCAATATATACTTAAAAATTGCAAAGAGGGTATATCTTAGATGTACTATAACTATGTAGAGTAATGGATGTGTTAATTAACCTGTCTGTGGTATTTAGCAATGTATGCATATATCAAAACATCACATTGTACCCTGTAAATATATACAATTTTTATCTGTCAGTTATACTTCAGTATAGCTATAGTTTCTTAACTTCATCTGTGGTCACTTTCTC
Organism: Sciurus vulgaris; assembly: GCF_902686455.1. Classification (NCBI taxonomy): domain Eukaryota; kingdom Metazoa; phylum Chordata; class Mammalia; order Rodentia; family Sciuridae; genus Sciurus; species Sciurus vulgaris. The sequence continues at coordinate 53,002,854 of NC_136466.1, forward strand.
ACTTGCAAGATCACTTTACCACTGGTATATATACACAATAGAAAATTACTCAGCCATAATGAAGAATAAAATTATGGCATTTGCCAGTAAATGGATAGAACTGGGGGCTATCACACTAAGTGAAATAAACCAACCCCCAAACACCAAAGGCTGAATGTTCTCTCTGATATGTGGATGCTAACACATAATAAGGGTGGGGGAGGAAAGAATAGAAGTTCATTGGATTAGACAAAGGGAAGGGAGGCGGATGAAAACAGGAGAGACAGTAGAATTAATCAGACAAAACTTTCCTATGTTCATATGTGAATATATGACCAGTGTAACTCCACATCATGTGCAACCACAAGAATGGGATCCTAATTAGAATGTTTATATTCCGGGAATGTATAATATGTCAAAGTACACTCTACTGCCATGTACATGTAAAAATAATTTTTAAAAAATTTTTAAAGATCACTTTACCATTACCCCTAGCTATTCCACTTCCCTAATCCTTAATCAACACATCCCACTTTCTGAACTCAAGTTTCCATTCTTCCAGTCTTTGTTCAACACCTCCAACTTTAGCCTCACTGCTGCCTCCACTCCTTTTACCCAACCCACTAGTCCTCTCTGCTTATCACTTTCCTCTGCATCCAGAGTGGATTGCACTGTCTAGCATTTCAATGACTCTTGTAAAAAGCTTTTCCATGTACCTTTTACCTCTCTATTTTCATTATACATACCTTGCAAAATGCTCATCTTGAATGTAACCAATGATTCTCCAGGCCTGCCTCTGAGTGCTCTGAGTGCCCACACTTCACAAAGGATCTTTCACATTCTCTGTTCTCTTCAAACCTCCAGCTTCCCTACTCTTATTTACCTTCTGCAAAGAACCTCTTCTCCTCCTCCAAAAATGATTGTCAAACTTTTCAGAACTCCCTGGGCCTACCTTTAACAAATTTTAATAACTACCTACCTCTGCATCAAACCTGACCTTCAGCTAATACAAGGCAAAATTGGGTGCCTGAACCAACAGCATCAGCATCATCTAAGGGTTTCTGAACAGGCGAGTTGTCAGGTCACACTCTATACCTACTAATCAGAGATTCTGGGAGTGGAAGGCTGCAATCTGTGTTTTAACAAGTCTTCGAGATGATTCTATAATAAACCAAAGATTGAGGGCTGCTATCGGAGGAGAACTGTCACTATGTCTCTCTAAAACTAGCCACTAATTTAAGCTTTTGGGTTCCTCCCTTCTTATCTCCTCAATAAATTTCCACTATTCTCTGTCTTTTATATTGAGCCCTTCAGTCCTCCTCATTGACATTATGCATATTCAAATATCTCCTGTGCAAATCTTCATCTTACTGGGAACATGTTTATGATTCTCATTGTCCCCAAATCCTTCATACCCTTCACTCTCAAGGCATTCTACTCTTTTGGTGTTTCTTCTGCCTCTCTGGCTAGTTTTTCTCTCTTTTTCTAGCTCATTCTCTGCTCTCCCATTAAATGCTGGTAATTTCCCTTTCCCTTTCATGCTACCAACTACCCCAAAATTTCATCTTTCATTGCTTTTAAGGTCATCCACATGCAAATTTATGTCCACAGTTCAGACACCTGCCCTGGCGACACCATTTCTTAAGTGTCCCCAAGAGTTTCAAATTCCAAGTGTTTGCAATTCATGATCCTCCACCACCAAAACTAGGTGTTCCATAGTTTTCCTTTTTGCTAATAAGAAACATCATCTTTCTCTTCACCCTGGCTGAGTTACTCTCTTTCCCTTTCACCTAGTTAATTCCTACCCTCCCTTGAAATCTCAATTCAAACATCTCTTCTTTGAAGAAGCTTTCCTGAACCAGCCTAATACTTATTGCATTACAATTTTACATTTATTTGTATGACAATTTTATTTAATTATAATTGTAATCTAAAATATTATTGTTGTTTTAGCTATTTTTGCTGCTGTGACTAAAGGATCTGACCAGAACAATTGTAGAAGAAGAAAAGTTTGAGGGCTCATGGGTTCAGAGGTCTCAATCCATAAACAGCAGACTCCATTCCTGGGGGCTCAAGGTGAAGCAGGACATCATAGTGGAAGAGTGTCACAGAGGGAAGCAGTTCACATGGTGATCAGAAAGCAGAGAGAAACTCCACTCTCCAGATACAAAATATTTATCCCTGTAGCCACACCCACAATGAACCACCTCCTCTAGCCACACCCCACTCACCTCCAGATACCACTCAGTTAATCCCATTAGGGATTAATTCACTGATTAGATTAAGACTATAACCCAATCATTTCTCCTCCAAAGTTTCTTGCATTGTCTTACATGTGAGCTTTTGGGGGACATCCAAATCATAACAATTATATAAATATAATTATAATCAAAGCTCGATGGAAAAAAAAAAACTAACTGATTTGCTAAGCATGATATTCCCTGAAGTTGCTATATAGTTCCTTGATCCATAATGGGAACTCGATAAACCATACTGAAAGTATGGTTTATTCTTATAATTTAATGTTTATATGGAAGATTTTGGCCACTCTGTATCTGAATTAATCATCTTAAATGTCTTCAATAAACCCTAATGACTCTAAAGTCTTAGAAAAGACCTATATTGCCATTCCTAAAAACAGAAAAGTACTGGAAAATAGACCGATCTCTACATATAGATCACAGCTGTAACAAGAGGTCAACCTCACAAGGAGACTGGGTGGTCATTGGTTAAGTACAGGAAGGTAGAGAAGAAAAATGAGCAGAGCCACACAGTCACTCCAATGACCCACACTAATGCTGCAGAGACACTGGCCAAGGGGAAATGTTATGTTCATGCAAACTTCAAAGCCAAGTTGCCACTGACTGTCTGCTGTTTCAAGGCTAATTTCTGACCATTTCTAGTCGAGGCTTTCAACCTTGTAAACATCAGAGCACCTTTTTGTACCTTTCCCCTAGAGCAACCCTGAAAATGTTTTTACATATTTTATATACCAGGGAGATCACAAGGTATATGAGAAAGTACAGAACACAGAAGGGTAAAAATTGCTTAAGTTCATGATTTGCCAGTTACTTAATTTCTGCAACATTTCAAAGGATGAGCCACAATGTATATGTCACTACCATTAAAAATTGCAGTACCTGTTCATCATTATAAAAATAATTAAACTTTATTGATTTAGATAGAAGCTAGATGTGGGACAGGCCCACTAGCCTAGAGAAAGATTTGGTTAAGCTGCATAAATAATAAGTCAGAAATCTTTCTAACACTGTCAGGTAATCAGTATGTCACAGATTTCCCCCATGAGGCGAAACAAAACTTAATGATCATTGACTCTATCTGAAAACAGCCAAAACCACATCAACAGATGGGTGACTGTCAATTAGCCATTTGTTAACCAGTGTGGATTTCTTGGCAGCTCTCGTGAAATATCAACAAAGTGGCGGGTGGATGGGTGGACATGAGCAGGGGTGAAGGGATGAGCTCTCCTGAATCTTATTTCTAATTCTTCATGACATTTTATATGCTTGATTGAAATATAATTTGGTAGGAAAATAATAACATGAGAAAAAGAGGATCCTATCCAACATAAATTGGAGTCCTTTCTCTAAGAACTTTATCAGCTACCATGTTTCCCTGAAAAGTTACTTTTTTGACTTTAGATCTGCTAATGTCAGAAATATCAAAGGAAGTGACTGCAGCCCTAAGTAATTCTGAAGCATATTGTCAAGGTATAATAAAATTTACTCAGTGTTTTTCTTCTAATATTGTTGATGATTTTCATGTCAGTTTCTTCATTAGAAGTGGAGGAGTATGAATTTTAATACCCCAGAGTATTCATCTGCAAAGCACAGTTTAAGAAAAACTGTTATGACAGAAAGAAATTTAGATTACTCTTATTCTTAACATATGTAAGATTAATAAAGAAAGGTAAAACCTGAGTTACTAAAACTGTATTGCAAAAGCAAAACAAAATATTTTAATAGCCTCTATTTTCTCATATAACCTATTACCAGGACATGACAATCTATGTATATTCTAGATCGAGTGTTTCTCAGTTGTTCATAATAATCCCCTGGGGATCTTGTTAAGCTGATTCTAATTCAATAGGTCTGGGATGGGGCCCTGGTTCTGCAGTTCTAATAAGCTCCCAGGTGATGCTGATGCTGTCAGACTCCAAATCACATAGTACCGGGGTTCTAGACATTGGTACTCAAACTTTGGCATGCACCAGTATCACCTGTAGGGTTGAACAATATGCAAATTGCCACCCACACTCAAGTGGTTGATTCATGTGGCCACAGAGGCAGAAGAAGAGACTAACACAGCTGACAGCCAGGGAATGCTGGCAGCTACCAGAACCTTGTAAAGCACAAACAATATTCTCCCTGGCAGCGGGAGTCCAGCCCTCCCTACCCCTTGAGTCCAGGGTCCTGCCTGAGAATTTGCATGTCTAATAGGCTCATAGGTGACACTAATACTGCCGGTCCTGGGACCAAATTTTATAAATTACAAGTCTAGCCCATATTCTAGGGGAGGTACAGTTGTTGAAAAATATCTTTCAGAACTTGGATTTTCTCCTTCCAAACTCATTGGAGAGAACTGGTGGTAAACAGCAAAAATTTGATATTACCACAAATCCTAGAAAAGATTATGATCACTATCTTCTATTATTTCCATTTGTTGGTCTTTTTTGGAACAGAAAGAGTATGAAAGACAAGAAAAGACCAGTCTTCAATTTGAAACAGATGAATAAGGACCCACTTTTGGCAAGGATGGGAAAAGTTTATGTCCAACTTTATACTTTGTTACCTAAGTACATAGCTTTGAAATGATGTGTCACTTTCCTCTAAAATCTGTTACCTAATGATTGGTAGCCATTGTCCAAAAAGCTCTCCCTGCAGAGGGTGAATTTGAGTCAACAAGTTTTTCTGCCACCTTCATGTGACCCTAATTAGCCCTCTTGACCAGGAACTCCATCTGTGATGGAGCATACCAGCATCTGAGCAGGACCTATACTAGATACCTCTATGTCACAACTGAACAATGCATACAGTGGGACAGATACCCTGGGGGCTTCTTCCAAAGAACCCCAAATTCCCAACATTTTCCCTTCCTTTGAGTTAAAGAACTAAGGGTCTTGTTAAAAATGTGTTTTATCCCATAGGATTAACCTGTGAGGCATTATCAAAGTTCACCTGAGCAGGAATCCATCCCTGTGCTCCATAAACATTTTTGAGCACCTATTATATGTCATGCATGAGTTTCAGCCCTGGAGATGGCACAGTGAACAAAAAGAACAAGATCCCAGTTTGCACAGAGCTCATACTGAAGGTGTGTCAGTAACCAGTAAACAAATAAGAAAATGAGGTCTTTTCAGAGGGTAGTAAATGATAGTGGAAATCAAACAGCCTGAGTTGATAGAAAGGGGCTTATTCATGACACTGCATGGTTGGAGAAGTTTTCTCTGAAAAAGTAGTGAGTCATGAAAGGTAAGAAAATACCAATTACATTGTTCTTCAAATTACCTAGTCACTTACTATTTTATTTTAGTGTGTGGTTAGGGCATAGGAATCAATTATTTTTTGTTCAGTACTGTGGATGGAACCCAGGGCCTCACGCATGAGAGGCAGGCGCTCTACCGCTAAGCTATATCCCCAGCCCAGGAGTCAGTTTTTGAGGAGAAGGAAGAAATAGGAAAAGTCTAAAGAATTGGGTGCTGCTTGGGAAAGTAGGTTGGGGATGTGAGAGTTACCACAGAGGCCTTGGGTACCTGCAAATTTCATGAGGGCCAACATTTTCTGGGTAGGTTTATTCTGAGACACACCTCTCTTTTTTCAAATTCATGCACTAAAAACAGTCCAGCTCCAATCTGGTAAGGTTCTAACCCCAGCTGAGTCATTGCAGTGGTGAAATACTTAATTATTTTCAGATTGGAGCAACTGTGAGACTCAGCCCTACAGGAATGCACTTCAAAGACCTGGCAGTTGTTCTCAATCTTTCCATTCTGAAGCAACAAAGAGCAGCACTGAATTTTTGTCAGTCTAGTCAATACAGTCGATCAAGTTCACCATGGACCCCTGCTAGTCAGATCCAGGTCTGAGGTTCTTCGGTGAATTCAAAGGAACAGTATACAGTATTTCAACCTCTCAGCCTAAACCATACCCATCCTCCTATTCCTTCCCCTTCCTCCACAGACACAGAACCCCAAACATACACACCCTGCCATCTCTTTCCATCATTCATTTGAACAAAGTCAGCTTTAAATGCAGGTATAATTTCCTAGTCGTTCAAGAACAATGCCTTACTTGATTCATATCTTGCTTATTGGTTTGCTACTCTCAAAGTTCTTGGTGTCCTTAAAAGCTCCCATTTAAAAGTGGGGGAATCTACAAGGTCATAGGCAGCCATCGTGAGTCCCACAGTTGGCCTTGGTTACATGTGTAAATAGACAATATTGTAGAGGATGTCCTCCCCCATCTACCTTCCTTTATCATTCTTTGTCCTTCTCCCATAAGCCTCCCAGAGCTCTCTTCTGGGAAACCCACTCTTGTATTTGTCCTCTGTATACCATTCCCACACCCTGAAATTTCTCATCCACCTTTCTGTATTCCATTTTACTATTCTATTCCCATTCCCTCAAATCCCTATTATATTACTGTTTAATTTGAATTTTTAATTCTAGAATGGTGTTACTCAATGTGTGGTCCCCTTTCCAGTATCATCTGCATAACATGGGAACTTATAAAAATGTACATTCTCTGCCCATCTGCATGCCCTTCAGGTGACTCCTGTCAACACTGAAGTTTGAGACATATTGTGGAGTATAACTGAGAGGTAATGGACGATCATCACTTCCAAGTGTCATAAATTTGCTTTTTAAAGAAAGTCTTTGAAGACTTTTTCTAAAAACATGATCATGTGAAAATGGCAGGAACCACTATTGGGAGAGAGGATGGCCCATCATGTCCCACAAAGCAGACAAGGGTCTCCTGACTCCCACCACTCCAAGAACACCCTTGATGACAGGGAAGCCACTTTCAGAAAAGAGTCACTGAACGTACCTTCAGAAGTCATCAGAACATCTTGCCTGAAGAGAGATGACAAGTAGATACAGTGGCAATCAATCACGGCCCTGATGTTCAGGAGAGAAAGAGAAAAAGGCTTCTTAAAACATCCTCCCTTGGGATGTTAATGGCCCACCTCTAATCACACATCATTTATTGAATGTGAAAGGAGGTCTGATATGGGCAAGGTGTGGTGACCTAACAATTTATTTTACTTCTTGATGTCACGGACAGGTTTCTGTGGGCTTAGCAGGGTCAAAGAGCTTAAAACATTATCTAGAATAAGAAAAACATGGAATTTTCCTCTTGCTTTATTCTTCTATTTTTTTCCTTAATGATTAATTAAGAGACATTCCCTTCCTTAAGGATTGGGAGATGAGGTTGTACCAACCCTTACAGTAATTCATAAAAGGTAATGTCTCCAAAATTAAGCCTGCTTGGGAATCCATGGGCCAGAATATCCAGGCAAGGAAGAATGCTTACCAAACCTATGCACCCCCCAAATCTCTCCGATACAGTAACATCCCCTTGGGCTTTAAATTTCCATCAGGACTCGGCTTTCTCTGTAAAACCTTTTAAAGTGATGTGTCTTCTGGCTGGCAGTGTTTGAAAGTCAAACAAACAAACCTTCCAGGGCTCACATCGAGTTAAGAAAACATTTTCTGCATGACATTTAGGGCCAAATGAGGGACCAAAGTCTTCATTCTTTTACTCAAGACTAGGTTTATGTCTCCACAGGCAATGTGAAATGGAGTGTGGAGAAATGATCTCATGAAATAAATTAGTTTAGACAGGATGCTTGGTTTGTTCATACCCCCCAGAGTGAGTGAGTGTGTGAGTGTGTGTGTGTGTGGGTGTGTGAGTGTGTTTGTGTGTGGGTGTGTGTGTGTGTGTGTGTACACGCAAGCATGCGCATGCATGTGTGTTTAACCTCAGGCTGGGGAAACAATAACACTAAAGAGATTAACACAAAGAAGCCGGCACCAGCAGTTGAATCAGGCTTTTCCTCTGGGGTCCACTACTTACCACCATGTGACCTTGGGCAAGATCCCTTAGCCTCTGTTTCTTGTCTGTTAGGTCATTTTATAAGACCTTTTTACTTCCCAGGGTAGAGAGGAGCAGAAGGATAATGAAGGAGAGCAGTCTGTATTGATATATAATGTTCAACGATACTGCTATTTAATGTTCCCTCTAGAATTTGTACCCAATCCTATAGAGACCTATGATCATTTTTCTAGGGCATATACTGACACACCCTAGCTTTGACCTTTCAATCTTTCCCACCAGGGCCTTAGAGCCACACTGTCACCAATGTTACATGAACTCACTATCTCTGTAATGATCCCAACATTAACTGCCTCCAGAACAAGATATCAGAGTAGGAAATTGAATCTGAGGTTCTCACATGGAAGGCCAGGACATTAATCATGGTGAGCACACTAGGGGTTTTTCATCTGAGTTGACTGGTTGGGTTCATAAAATCTCTTTCATTTTTCATCAGGAGAATCCAAGTTTTATATATTTATTATCCCTCTCATTATTTCACAGCCAGCAGCATATTTTACTTGTAGCAGTGCCTAACTTGGAATAATTTTGGAAACCACAATGCTTATGAGGCATGGCTTACTGGGGCACCAGCAAGCAAACCTTGCTTTTTATTAACAGACTGGGTTAAATATTGCTTATATTTGCACCCTGGTGTGCCTGCCATTTCAACTTTTTTCCCTTACGAACAACTACAGAGCATGGGGATAATTCAACATGGGCTTCCTCACACCCCTACCTCCACCTTGTCACAGTTTCAAGGAACCTGGTATAAACATAATTTATGTAACACCCCATATTCATACTGAAAGGCATTGACCATTGAGTGGCAACAGCAATAAGAGTTATTTTCATGGCAAATATGCCTCAGTGAAATATAGTACAGGATTGCTTCTGCCTCCTTCAAGCCACAGTCTACCCTTAAAAAATTAGTGTCCATGGGTGGTTGTCAATACAGATCAACCTAAGAGGAAAAATATGTTCACTGAGAAGTTCTTTGGCCTGGATTATAATGCACAAGGAACATGGTAATCACAGATGGATTTTTGCCTCTTTAAATGTTTCCGTTCTTTTCCTACACTGTGTCCTCTGTGAGTTCATTTGGCTCATACTTGACTTCTCTGACTATAAAAGAGTGAGTTTAGGTCACTCAATTTATTTAATAAAACACAATTTGAATCTCTACCTTCAGAAATAAAATGTTCATATATGTCACTTCACATTGTTTTTATACATTTAATGGAATTATTGAATTAATTTATTTCTCTCTAATAGGAAAGATTTGGGTCATTTTTCTGAGTTGCCATTCAGGCATCAAGATGAAAACACATGGGCAGATAGAGATGGGAAGAGAAAAGAGAGAGGTGCTATTAGTGGAAGAGAAGGAGGGAGAAAAGAACAAGGAAGAAGGCAAGATTTATGCTTTTGCACTTTGGAATCCAGGAGCGAAATAACCTTGCTGCAGACAGTATTTAGAGTTTCATGAATCATGTCCCAGCAGGGCTCCTGCACCTCTGAAGCCAGACCATCTCCTCCTTCCTTCAAGTCACCCCAGAAATTCATGACAACACACAGGAAAAGGCAATATTACAAGACTCTTAGTTTAAACTGGGCCAAAAACTGGGTTGCTGAACCATTTTACTCCAGAACTTAGTAAAATGCCCAGAACCCTCAAAAATCATTTTGGATGATGAATGAACCAATGCAGAATGTTTACCTTGAACTGATCTCACTAGCTGAGGGGCAGTATGGTAGAGTGGTTATGAATCCAGCTCTAAAACCAGATTTGATCTCAAATCTCACTTCTGCCACTTCTTTGACCTGGAACTTTTTTGTACTCCCATTTCCTTATTTATAAAATGAGGATATTAGGGTCTACATCACAGGACTGTGATAAATATTACTGGGTACAATATTCCTTGAAAGTGTTTGACACATAATAAATGCTGTTAAAGTGTTTGTAGGGCCACCATGTGGCATACCTCTAAGGAGCACTAGTCACATCAAAATCTATGTGGATGATATCCCCTAGAGTTGTGCAGGGTACAACCTACAAGGTCAAATAGTAACCCTGACTCTTTGCTATTATTGTTATATTCTGTGTAGGCCTATCTTTTCTTATTCCTTTTTGTTCCAATATTCAAAAGTTTTGCCAGACACATGAGTAGGTATCATATGAAGTCCAAAATATGGAATATTCTTTTATGCATATATAAGAAAACAAAAGTATTTTCTGTACTGTGTCTCTTTTAACATCTTCCTTAACCAAGAAAAACATAAGGAGAAGCCATCTTCACTAAGAGAATGAAAGCTAATGAGAGTTTTCCTTCAAGTAGCTGAACATACACTTGGCCCATGACCAAATCAGTTCATTGAGGTAAGGAGCCTGCACATTTGCCAGCCTGAACAGTATTCTATGATAGCCTGGAAGAAATCAACAGTGTTGTGAGAGGTGTAAAACTCACTGCCCAGAAGTCTGCTTTGAATATCCAGATTCCATCTCCAGAAACTGAGAAGCTCTATTCAAATGACAAACCAAAGCAGAGAAGCCAAGCCCTGCACCATCCCCTTCTGACCAAGAATGGTTTTCCCCTCGTCAAAAACACCAAAGGACAGGGGCCTTGAGAGCTTGGTGAGGCAAGTCCTGCCCTGATTTCTAGCTGCTTCTTCCCTCTAGGTCCTCATCTCGGCATCCTTGCCTGGCTTGAGGATGGATTCACAAACAGAAAGGAAAACAGGGATGAAAAAGGACCAAGTTCACTTTACAAACTCAAATGACCTTTCTTTTCAAATGGAGAATTCCTTTCCTCAAGAAACTCAAGGCCTTTAGAACTCTAGCTAACAGAAATCCTTTCAGAAGGCAAGTTTGCTTTTTCATGTTTACCACAAGGTAATCAAATCACTACTCAAAACTCCAGTGAGGAAAGGAAGCTGTGTTACCAACTAGAAGACAGACACATTTTTCATCCCTATTCCTAGAGCTTAGAAGAAAATGTCCCCTCCTCCCTCTGTTAAAATTATTATACATATATGACTGGATAAATAAGGAGGACAATCCCTAGGAATTGAAAAGAACACAAAGAGAGTAAGAGTGGTTTCTTTCAGCCCCCATCACACTACCCACCTTGTTCCCTGCCCATTGAATGTGTGCTGCACTTTCAGCAGAGTCAAATCCAAATGCCAAATTCTGGATTGATTTCAGGTTACCACTGTCTGAATCAAAAAATGAGAATGAGAGAGGTGGGGTGGTGGGGTAAATAAAGAGGAAGAGCGGGAGGAAAGGAAAGGGAGATAAGAAGATAGAGTGTATATGAATTGCATTCTGCAGCAAATAATAGAAAATATCACAAGAGATAAGCTCTTCAGGGTGGATTATGAGAGTCTGCCATAAATTTTCCGTCTTTCCACTCTACAACCTTGAAGTAACTTCAGTCTCAGGGTCCTACAGTGACCAATACACCTCCAGAAATCACATCTGTATTCTAAAAGAAAAGGAGGTGTATAAGCACCAAGTATTCTTCGTGAGGGACTTTGTCTTTTTATTTGTAAAATGAAGCCAGTGTCAGAAGACTCTTCTCTATGTCTCATTGGCAGAACTGTATCTGGATGAAAGAGGGTTAGAAAATTTCAAGTCTTCCAGCTTCTGAATTAAAGGGAAAAAATGGGGAAAGATGCAGGGATGGTTGCAGACTCAGCCAATCCAACACACACACACACACAAAAAAAAAAAAAAGGGTTACAACAAATGCTTTGGAATGAAAGTACCACTATTATATTAGAAAACTTCCAGAATGTCCTTACCTATTTTAGAGAAGCATCAGAGAACTAAAGATTAAATGCCACGTCAAACAACACACTGGATCGTTTATTTTTTTTAATTACAGGGTAGCTATTATGGATCCATGGGAAATCTGTCTTGAAAAAGAATATTTCCAACTTATTGAACCCAGTCAATTGGGCTATATTCCACCTTTTATTATACTACATGGCATAAAGCTAAGAACGTGGGCTTGAAGCCAAACAGGCATAGAATCAAATTTTGACTCTGGCACTTAAGAACTGCATGACCTTGGGAAAGTACTTAGCCTCTCATGTCAGTTACCCTTTCTATAAAATCCTGTTGATTCAGAGGAGTAATTATAACTGATAATTATATTAAATGCCATGGCAGAATCTGCCAGCTGTGCTCACCTTCTTTCTTGGTGGTAGAGTTCTAAATGGGAAATAGCTGCCCGGCCACAGACTGCATTTCCTAGTCTATTTTTCAGGCAAGTGTGTCCAGGTGATGAAGCCCTGGCCAATGGAATGTTAGCGAAATGACGTTTCCTAGACCACACACCATCCTCCACACTCACTTTTCCCTTTGTACTCGCTGGAATGGCAACCAGAGTGACCTCAGACCGCTGAGACCACTGTAAGTTCTCAGTCCCTAAATAACTTGAACATCTAACTCAGACCTCTTACTAGAAGAAATAAATTTCTATATTCCTTAAGCTACTAATTACTGTTCAGTCTCCTATTGCAGTAGCTTAACCTACTTTAACTGGCACATAGTAAGACTTCATCAATAAATTATAGCTACTATTCAAATAACCAAAGAGAAAGACAGTCGGGCATGGGGGTGCCCACCTTTAATCCCAACAACTAGGGAGATTAAGGCATGAGGATCAGAAGTTCAAGGCCAGTCTCAGCAACTAGCAAGACCTTGTCTTAAAAATAAAAAAAATAATAATAATAAAAAGAAAGAAGGAGGGAAAAAAAGAAAGAAGAATGACTATATACTTTTTCTTTTTCAATGAAATCATGACATTGACACAAACAAGTTACTGAATTCCTATATCTCAGTCCTAGAAAATAGTTATCATTTTACAGAGGTTATGAAATGCTTATTAAACTAGCATTTTCAGAGTCTTCAGAGTCTAAGACCACAGTCTAATAGTTTAGTGAAAATAATATAATAATGAGTATTTACACAGATACCATATTACTCTTATAAAATAATTCTTAAGCAAATATTGTGTTATTAAAGAAATAATAGTAATACATCAATCTAAGAAAAATTTAGGAATAAAACCTTTAGGGGAGCTCTAGGCAGTCTTAAATAAAACTCTGGTGATTTAATTAAAGCCATATTGACTTTAAGAAAATAGTAATTTAAGTAATCAAAACTGAGTTCCATGTAGTATAAATATTTAACATGATCAAGGTTCAAATATTTTAAGTCATAAAAGTAAATTACTCAACTACACAGTGATATGAGAATTTGGGATTTTGTACATCTTTTATTTATCATTTTTTAAAATTTCTGAAGACTTTCCTTTCAGTCAAAGAGTTTTTGCAAGACTTGCTCTGTTTTGACCTCTACTTTCACAAAAAAAAGTAGGATGGAACTTTAGAAAAATTAGTTGTCTATATATTCACACATATTCCCTTTTTTTCCCTCAAGATTTATAATGGTACATTTAGCAACCCTGCTCCAGGTCTGAAGAGCATTTTACAGCAATTCTGAAAGAACTCTGCTTACTCGAAACAGAGTTTTAGGGATTCTCTTGGTGTGTAGCCCTTAGACAAGGGCATCTGATTAAAGAGATAGTGTCTCCCTACCTTTTAATAGAAGTCAATATCAAGAGTCTAATAGAACAAAGGAAGCACCTAATAAACACACCTAATAAGTAATTTATTGCCTCTGGTACAATGTAATATACTTTTCAGATTATATTTCAGATTAATACTGAGATTAACCAACATGTTCTTTTAATGTGAAAAACTGCCTCAATCTCCAACTTTTTCATTTTATCCACATTTTCAAGGTGAATTTATAGAAATATATTCAAATTTTTCCATACTGTGAACATTAGGTAAATCTATTTCCTAATCAGATTAGGTAAAACTATTTCCTAATCAGTGTGTACAGCACTGTGGAAATCTCCTTATCCACCCCCATCCCCAAAAATCAAAACCACAAAGTACAGCAATGAGCATGATCTTTAATATCTCCTGGTGGATCAACACCTATTACTGAAGAGAAAATAAAAGTTGGAAACAGTTCTTCCCTTACCTAGGAACACAAAGCCATTCCCAGTGCAACACCCTTTTTCCCCCAAAATATATGTATTCATTCAACAAAAAACATTTATCAAGCACCAACTATTTGTTCATCTGGGTGCCAAGCTCTAAAGAAATAAACAATGGATTAATCCACTGATGAGGTCAGAGCCCTCAAGATCCAGTCATTTCCCCTAAAACCCACCTCAGGACATTGCTATACCAAGCCTTAAGCACATGAGCCTTTGGGGGACATTACAGACCCAAATTACAACAGTACTCTGTCCTTTTCAAGGAAGTGCACAATAAGCAGTGATCTGCGAGAATATATACTAAGCAGAGAACAATATTCACATCTGGAAATGAGACCTGGATTCCAGGTGTTAGTTGAAAAGTGCTTTATTCATATTTTCAGAGTTTTAATTTTTACCAGGTGAATGTAGTCATTTATGCTTGCATGATCCAAAATTAACTTTAAATTTTTTAACACCTTTAAGTAAAATAACAAGGACACTGACATATAAGTTGAATTTTTATGTCTACAATAGAGTGAGCATGAACAGTTATTAAGTAAGAATGACTATCAAAAGGAAAGTGTTTGATATTCTTCAATTATCCTAAAATACTATCTCATAAAATTACTCTTGTAAGTTCACTTTCTTATTTTGTCAACTTATTAATATTTTCTGAAGGAATATTTACAACCTAAATGTCTTTGACCAGAAAAAAGCATTAGTACGATGGACCAACTTTTTGTAGTAGCATGAAACAATTAGGGCATTGGTTATCAGCCCATTTCCAACTTTAACAGAGAGCAACAAACACAGGATGACATAATGTGCAACTCTGTGAGAATCAAGAAATTTGACTTGGGTTAAGTTCTTATGTTTTTGCAAGAATGTGTTAAAACAAGATTTTAAAGGGAATTTTCAAAGCTGTTTGGATTCCTTATTACAATTAAGAGATCAACAGCAAGTCCTTTTTTTTTCTATTCTATATAACAAAAATAATTTTGATTCAAAAATCCTGTACATTTCTGCCCACTTTAGCATCACTTCTATAAATACAAGTTTTACCTAAAATCACATTTCTATGAGATTATCTTAATTCCAGTCTTAAGAATGTTTCATTTAAGATTCTGAGACTAATCTTCATAAATTACCTGTCACGATGGAGAAAATGGAAATGGAAGACTAGATCAAGACTGTTGAGATTAAAACTTGTCCTTCCAGAAAAACCAGATCGGAATTTAACAATTATACACATGAGCAGATGGGAGCAGCCAAAAGTCATTTCTATTTTAATGCGGGAGGCATTAGATAATTTATGAAGTAAATTTGCCTCCTTAATTATATTTGTTTACACTGACTCTAAAATGAGTCTGGCTTGTATTCCTGAGCATGTGTGGATTGATTTTCAGAGAAGGTGCTCAGAAGTGAAACAGGAATACACATGGTTTTAATAATGACTGTGGATACCCTACAAAGTACGTAATCCACATAAGGATAATAAAAGACCTTTTAGTTCACTCAATTATCTCTTAGATAAATATAAACTCTAGCCAGGCTTCCCTTGCCACTTAGCACACTTCTAGGGGGGTGCCTCGTTCCAGGTCAGTGGGTTTAGAATCCAGGAATACACACTCCTTATTATCCCAGGTAAAACATCTTTTACAATCAATGAATCGTTAAACTCAGAGAAGGTCACTCATGCTGTTAACATTTTTTTTTTCAGGACGTTCTTACACAGCCCCAGGAAGACAGGCAGGTAAGAATTCAGTCTCTGTGAGTCAAGGACAACTATGAAGCCTCAGTACCAGTTACAGGCATCTCTGTCCTGCCTGCCTTCATTTGGGTCCTCTCTTCCCCTCTGCTTCCACTGGGCACTGAAGTATTTCCCACAAGGATCCAGGTCAGATTCCACCTTTTCTAGAACATGTCATATTAGTTTCTTAGGGGAAATTAGTCATATCAGTCGTATTAGTTTCTTTTCCAGTCTTTTTTAAAAAGTCAAAAAAGACTGATAAACCACCTTCTTCTAACTTCAATTCAACTTCAACTTATTCACAAAGTCAAATAGAGTTATATGTGGTTACAGCTAGATGAGAACCTGACAACCTTTTGTTTCAAAACCTCATTTCCACATAAGGAATGGAGTCCCAGAGAGTGATCTGCCTCAGGGCACATTGTGAGTTGATGACCATATTTGGAATAGAATTCTGGTCACCTTGAGCCAAAATCTCTAGAGTTTTATAAGACCTTGATAAAGAAATAAAATTAGGAAGCTACATCTCCTTCAGAAAATATTACATATATCAATGTAAATCTTAAGAGAATTAGTGTAAGAACTAAATGTTTTGGAGATTTTTCTTTCAGTGTAACTTTCCCATTCTTTTGGTGAAGATAATTTGAGGTGGACAATATTTCAAACTTTCCTAATTATGAGTATCTATTTTTCTAGATGACCTGGTCTTTTATTTTTACAGTTATATTTAAATTGAGTGTGTGAATCCTGGCAAAAGGAATATTTCTCGAACTATTTTTCTGGGCCCCTTTAGAGATCCTGCTGGGTGAACTATTTGAGCTAGAATATGATAATAAGGAATGGGACTCTTTCCACTGGTAATATGGTTTCCATTAAGGCATAGGCTATATTTATAGTTGAGAACTTTATTAGTTGAGTTACCATTGGATGATAAAAAATGCTTTGCATTTATAAAAAGAAAAACATTAGAATAAAGTCAGTTTGTCAAAAGTGTGATATTTGCAAAGAGAGCCAAGGATTATCCATTTAAAAGGCCAAGTTAAATAAGACACAATTAGATCTCATTTGGCCTCCCACCTCTCAGGATTCATAAACTCACATTTTAGAGAACTTGGAGGAAAGAGTTTCATCTTAATCGTGTCTTGTTTCTGTTGGCCCATCTGCATTGATCAGACTCCTCTGACAGGCGCATTCAGCAAATATCACACGTCCTTGTATCTTGCTGACCTTTTTTTCAAACTGGCTTTTCCTTTTCCTTATTAAATATTATTTGAACAGATATCGTCTTTTATTTTGTTTACAAAGGTAAAGTAAAGGGTGAGAATTTATTCATCTACATGACCATGAAAAAGAAAACAGACATCAACAACAGAATTTTTAGAAAAACATAACTCCCAATCAGTTGTGAAGACACGGGTTTCTTTACCAACAATGAACATGGCTTCTAAACCTCTGGTCTCCCACTCCTGTGTGATCTCAAAGAAAGATGAAAAGATTCAGAGAAGGGAATCTAAAGTGCCAAGGCCTTCCTCTACACAAAGCAAAAATTTAGACCAAAAGTTTACATTTCAAAGGTGGAGGTAAATTTACTTGAAATGATACATCACATTGCTACATTTCAAGAGGACCTAAGTTACCCGATTCCCCTCACGCACCCGATCATTATCTCTTCATCAGTCCTCAACTCTGGTGTCTCTTATCCATTTTTCTGCTTTCAGATTTCCCAGATTCTAACGAGAAAGACACAAAATGCTTGCATGGTGTCTACTATAGGTTCACCCCACCCTTGGGTAGCAGACACACCTGAGGTGTGGAGACTGACCAACCATCTTCCCTACAGTCTCCCCCAGCCTTCCCTTCCTGCTCAAAGCCCCAGGTGTCATGTCTTGGCACTCTGTGTCACAGCCAACTGGGCCAGAAAGTGCCCTCGGTTTCATCACACCTAAATCTTAATATAAATCTCAACACTTACTGACTGAGTGAGCATGAGCACATTACTAAAATTCTCTACTTCTTACTTTCCTCCTGGGTTAAATCAGGGTAATAATCTTTATTAGATAAGGTTAATATGAAAAAATGTATACATGGTATATACAGTGTAGTCTCTGGTACATAACAGGGTAATCACAATAATAATAATAAACTTCAACATGACTTAATGATTTTTCCCTTCTTTCTGTTTGACTGCTTACTGCATTCCTCATGACATGACTCCAGAAAGCTTATACAGCCCCAGGATTCCCAGGATTCCTTCTCACTTGCAGCCAGTTTGATCTCTATCCACTGAGATCAATCACCCCACTAATGGTTCCTAGACTCCTCCCCCACCAGCAGTCCCAACACCCTGCTCTAGGCTCAGAGTTGCTTGGTACCCCTACTCAGACCTGCATTTCCAACTGTATCTTCCCTGGCCTCACCTCCTAACTGTGATCTTGTGTTATTCCTGCTTCTTTTACTACCTCTTCTTCCCCTTCTCTCTTCTATATTGTGATTAAATGACTATTTGTTGAAGGTAAGCTTCCCTCCTATTCCACCAGTTCTGTCTCCTCTCTACAGAAGTCCAGGCATCCTTATTCTAAAGTAAATCACTGGTTTCTAAAATAAATCCCTGTATTCTGCTCTCCTCTTGAGCTAGTGTAAGATCCTCACCCACTGCACAGCTCATGAGCTTGGGAGCCAGGCTGACCCCTCCACTTCCAAACTCTGTGTCCTTGGACAAATAAATTAAATCTATCTATACCACAGGTTCTTTGTGTGGGGGATATTGTTTGGGGAACTAAAAGATTCTCTAAGCACTTAAAACTACTTATTGCATAGTAAGCACTCAATAAATGTGAGATATTAAACATCCTGGTCAACTGTTTGCAATGTTTACCATCTTTCCATTCTTCCTCCATTCCTACTCTACCAAAGCCCTAAAATTTATTTCTTAAAGATACTAATGGCCTCCTAATCTCCAAATGAAATGCCATATCTCATTTCCCCCTCTTTGTTCTCAAATTTTGTGCAGCTTTGACAAAGTTGACATCCCTCCTCCAGGAACATCTGTTGTCTTGGGACAAGAGAAGAATTAAATAACACATTTTTCCTGTGACCCTTTCATATCTGAGCCATGAAACTTGAGACTAGCACTGCTCTAAGGGGGCAGGAGGGAAGTATTAGGAAGGAACTAGAGTCAGACACTCTGATTTTTGGCCCTTCTATTAAAAACCTTGGCAG
Source organism: Sciurus vulgaris (assembly GCF_902686455.1). NCBI lineage: Eukaryota > Metazoa > Chordata > Mammalia > Rodentia > Sciuridae > Sciurus > Sciurus vulgaris. The sequence goes on from NC_136466.1 coordinate 53,021,972, forward strand.
AAAGGCTGCTTGATTCCCAACACCTTGCCCGATTGGGTCCTTAGAGTTGGGGATATAAGATTGCAGGGACAAGAGCCCTTTGGAGGGAGACATGGAACATATTCCCCATCTGCACTCATCAAGGCTAAATCTACAGATAGCAGTGAAGTGGAAATGAAGCCATGGTAGACTGACACAACCCCCCAACAACTTTCCCTATGAGACTCACATGGGGGGCAGTAAACAGTGGGAAGTTTGCTTTGCTCCCTTCTCCTTCCTCCAGAGGAATAAGTACTAAGAGAAGACCAGAAGATCCACAGGGGTCTTGCGGTGTGTTGAAAGGACTAGGCTGTGGAGGGCAGCATAGACCATGGGACTAGAAACCCAGTGGAATCCTGAATGTCTCAAAAGATGCTAGTGAGAAAAGAAGTTGGCAACTAAAAGCCAGAACCATGTGCCAGCGTAAAACCCCACCAGGCCAGCAGAGGCCTCTCCAAATGCTCCAAAAGCTAGATGCCAGAGAGCAGAGAGAGATGGGTAATTACACTGCCCCACCAAGATTGTCAGCTCCCTGAGGACAGAGACTGTCCTGTTGTTCCTTTTTTACATTAGCACTGCACAGATATTGCTCAATAAATTTCTGTTGAATTGAGTCTATTGATTACTTTGTTTCCTTTTAGGTCAAATTGAAATGATGCAAATATCTCCCCCATCTTTTTTTTTTTTTTTTTTTTTTTTTTTCTTTTTTAGCTCTTGCTTTTTAAGTAAGGCATTAAAAAGCAGCAGTGGATCTGGAGAGATGAAGAAGGGCTATGAGAGAACAAATTGAAGCATCAATACAGGACAGCTGGAAATGAAGTTGGTCTGGAATGCTCAGTATATAAATAACTTGAACCACTAGAGGGAGTATGTACAGGTATGAATGAAATAGGATAAAAATCGCATTGTAATGTTTTATTGACAATCGTAAATCTTATGACTGGGCATAATTCATTCTCTGTTGGAAAATATATAAAGACTTTTAAAAGGTAGAGGCTGTGAGGAATATGTAAAATCAAGTTATTTCTCATAGTTTATGCAAGCACTGTGAATTTTTAAAATATCAAATGTAGGAAATTGCAGTTCTGTTCTATTTATTCTTAAAAAGCAACTTAAGATGCTAAGTCAACAACCCAATCCTGATGTTACACTTTAGAACTTTCCAATCAAAAGTCATATATTAAATGCACCACATTTCTCATTTCAGAATTTCAGACCTTTAGTCAAAGAAAAACAGTCCCAGAGGACTTTATCAAATTATCCAAGGTCACCTATCTAGCTACCAGATAAACCTGTACCAAAAACATTCTGTCTAAATAGACATTTTAACAATCCACAAGGGGAATCACTCAACAACCCCTATGCTAGATACCAACCACCAAAATTTTCTTAGAACTTAGTTCATTCAAAGAAATCAAAATAAAACAGTAAGTCCATTCTTTACCACTCAGGCTGAAAATGTTTGAAGTTTAAAAAATAATAATATATAGTATTGGGAAAAGCACAAGGAAATCTATCTTTCTTATCTATTTTGAAAGGCATATAGACCAGTGTGATATTTTTGGAACACAATTTAGTAAGAAGAACCAAGAGTCTTAATACATACACTTTCACATAAAGATTTACATTTGATCATGTTCACTGCTACATTATATATAACAATGAAGTAATAGAAACCTTCTAAATGTGCAATAGCCAGGGAGTATTTAAATATAAAATGTGTGTGCAATTGGTGGCATTCTATACAGCCACTATTCTAAAGACTATTTAGTAACAAAGAATTTCACTCAGTATAAATCAGTATAAAATATAATACTTACAGGGACTGGGGTATATCTTGGTAGTAAAGCACTTGCCTAGCATATGTGAGAATCTCCAGAGCTGCAAAAAATAAAAAATAAAATGTTACTTATTGTTCCTTTGTGTGTGTGTGTGTGTGTGTGTGTGTGTGTGTGTGTGTGTGTGTGTAGAGAGAGAGAGAAAGAGAAAGAAAGAGAGAGAGAGAGAGTGCTGGAGAGAAAGTGAGAAAGTGTTAGTTCTAGCAGTAAAACTCCAAATAATTTTCTCATTATAATTCTTAGTTTCCTGAGTAACTGTGAACAAGCTACTTAAATTCTTTGATTTTTTCAATTGGAGAAGGTGATACCAGCAGCTGCCACCTGATTGCTTCTCACTAATTTTGCTGAAATCATAACTGATCTTCCCCATCTATGTCTGGAGACCACCACCAGCACACTCAGCAACAATGGCTTCAGGTCAGGTCACTGTACTGCCAGCTGGCAAGTGGGGTTAATGCTGCCACAAGGGAACCCAAGGAAAATTCCACTTGTCACTGATCCTGGCATAGGTCGTTTGTTCAGAACAAGACAATGCCTACTCCTTGTCCCCAGCATTATGTTCTATCAGCACAGTGCCTAGCACAACTTTATCACCTTCTTACTGGGGTAACTTTAAATTGCCAAAAATTGCTACTCTCCCTCTTTCCAGCACTCCCAAAACACTTACTTAATTTTCCCTATAGCATTTATCACTTTTTATACTACTATATAATATACTTATTGACTGTGTTTCAGGATCTGCTTTCTTAGCTGATCTAACCCCAGCACCTAGAACACATTAGAGGATGATTCTCAATAATTACTTTTGAATGGATAGATGGTTGGAAGAGTGAACAAACAAAATGAGTAGATGTTATGGCTTTTTAAATTTTTCCACACCAAAGAATCATCTTATAGAGCAAAAGTTGTAAGTGAAAACTTGAATCTAGACCACATATTTTTGTCTCTGCAACATTTTCTTTTACAAAATTATTTAGTAATAACTTTTGATCATAGGAAGTTTTAATAATAGTACAGTAATTTGAACATTCCATAAAACTAGCTTCCCAACCTCCATTACATCTTACACAAACATCCCCACAGTATTTTTTAAATTTTTCCCATAAAGATCAATTTTAATCTAGTTGCTCATACAATAAATAAACAATAAAAATGCACTGAATAGTCACAGAGTATTCTGTTCTTCTAGAACACAGAAATTGCACAATAATACTTAAATCAGAATCCATTCCCATTTAAAAATCAGAAAACTGAATATAAAAATACAGATTTATAATTTCTCTTTATAAATCATTAGGTCTAGTGACACAGGGCCATCTTTCTGCTTGCAAAAATCACCTGGAGCTGAATGTGTTTGCCCTGTTAAACCCCAATGCTGCAAAAACCCCAGCATTACGGTTGACTGATCTCAAAGAAAAGAACCTAGAGGGCTCCACGGAAAGGGTTTGGACATTTTATTAGAGACTCTTCTTGACCCAGTGAAGGTCCACCCTTACTGATATCCACTGCAGCATGGATTTCTTCAGACATTTTATGAGTACATTCTTTTACTTTACAGCATTCACTCTGCTTTGATCTCCACCTAAAGAATGGAGACAAGGGAGGCAGCCAGTTTCCCTTCTCAGTTTCCTTCATTATCACATTCTCTGGAGTCCTTATCTCACAGCCCTGAACAACAGTCTCCTAGACACTGATTAGTGTTTACCCCAGCACCTCCTTTAGGCAGGTCATGTGCATCCTGTTTGGCACAGATGCCACTCCCCCCAGCTTTTTTTTTTCCAGTGCTAGGTATTGAACCCAGGGCCTGCCACTGAGATACCTCCCCAGCCCCCACTTTCTATTTTATTGCCAACACAGAGTTTGTTAGTCAATATTTATCTTCATACAACCCAACCATATTCAATTGCCTTCCATATCCAGAGGTTTCACATTCATGGATTCTACCTAGTGTGGATCAAAAATATTTGGAAAAAATTTGCATCTGTACTGAATATATACTTTCTTTTTTGTCATTATTCCCTGAATGATACAGCATTAACAACTATTTACATTGATTTACCTAGCATCCGGTATTGTAAGTAATCTAGAGATAATTTAAAATATAGGGAAGTTGTGGCAAATATTTCACTGTTTTATATACAAGACTTGAACATCTGTAGATTTTGTACTCATGGGGGGACCAAGGCTGTAACACATCCCCCGGGGATACCTAGGGACTGTATAAATATATCCTCCTAGAGTTTAAGCTGCACAAAGACATAAATTGTTTTGTTTTCCCAAGCAGAGCTGGATTGGGTTAGGATTCCTCCCTGATACATGCAGGGTGCTTAGAACAAAGCCTGACAAATGGCAGCTGACTCAATCAATTAATCAATGATTACATCAAGCCAACTCATTTATGTTACTTGCTTGAACCTCACAGGCATTCATATTTGAAACCTCTGGTACACAGCAAATAAATTTCTCCATTGTGGAGGAACTTCACTTGGTGAGGAAACATTCTTCAAAAGGAACATTCCCATCTTGATATGACTGTCACCTCTGCTACTGTCCACTATCTAGGTGCCTATTCCTTCTGCTGCTATGATTGTTCTTGCAGAAAAAAAAAAAAAAAAATCTTTATTGTTTTGTTTCACCAGAATTGTTCCACACCAACAAAGGTAGGACTCTCAAATCTAATGGAATTACTATCATTATCATGGACCCAAAGGAAGTGTAAATGGCCATGAGGGTTGTGTTGTACACAACCATGTGTGAGAACAGTTGCTGCTCATCTTCTAGGGCTGCACTGAACAAAATGGTGGCTCCATAAGTAAGGGAGAAAGGAGAGAGTCACTGCCAGACAGGTTATCAAAAGTTTCCAGCCAGCTCACCTCCAGCAATCCACTCCATTTGTGCTCTCTCATAGCTACTGAATGTGGTTTTAAAATATGTCCCATAATGCATCACTGATTTCTGTTTCCAATGGGTGAAGATAACCACCTGTTCCCAGGAAGCAGTCCAATTCTTAGCAACCAAGCCCTAACCAGTTTAGTTTGGTCTGTGGAAATCTTGATATGTTATCCTGGACTTTAGAAACCATAGAATTTCAGTCTGAAAGTGATCAGTTAAGGCCAGTCAAGAGACTGAAATGTTTCTGAGATATACTTAAGCAAGCAACTTGCAATCATAGGAATGATCTTTCCTTACTTATATGGAAATGATGTTTTATATCATCCCCTATTTTGAAAATGTGTGAACTTCTTTCCCAGAAAAACAATCGGTCTTTTACTCGCTGTATATTTCTTTGTACACTTCTGAAACTATATAATCTCAGTGGCCATAGATTAGCTACATGCATATTTTTTATAATTTTCCTCAACATTAAATGAAACACCAACTGTTTTCTGTGACAAAAATCAATGTATGAGTTATTTTGTTCACTTTACAATGCCCTCCCCTGCTGAACATAAGTTCTGTCAGTACTAAACAGTATTGTCTGTCTCCATGATAACACTTATAGTCATTGTTACATAAGTGAAACAAACCTATTCTGAAGCTTGATATGTAGTATAAACAGAATAGGTAAATCTCAAGCACCTCTCCCTTCCCTTATGTCCCTCTCCTATACTGAAAAAAATTTTTTCACTTAATTATAAAGTGAAATATCTACTAGCACTCTCTAAACATTAATTACTCCTTCCATATCACATGCTGCTGACATCATACAATTCAACCTTGTCATTTAACAAAGAAATTCCGTCAAATGCTTCTTTGACTTGACTCCTAATCGTTATAATTATCTTCAACATAGTAGCTGATTTTTGTGGCTTATACTTATTTTTCTATGAGAGTTGGTTTATACTTATTTTTCTATGAGAGTTGAAGATTTGTATAAAGCCTTGTGTATCTATTCTCTTAGACTCTAGCAATTTTGTCCTAGAAAGTATTCCTTTACCATTATTCTAAGGGAAAAACAAACCCTATTGATTTACCATAAAAAACACTGTTTTCCTTGAAAAATTACACAAATACTTCAGTGACTTTATGTACTATATAAAAGTTTCATAACTGACAATGCACCAAAAATTAGGGGCAAATGGACTACAGGTCTAACTTTTTTATTATATAATATATAATATATATTTTAAAATTATAATAATTATTATAATAAATGTAATTATAATTTTTTAAAATTATATATATTTTTTACTTCTCATTCACTCTTTTCTATTCCTACTACTTGTATGAAAACACAGTTACTAATTTTTTTTTTCCTTAGGCCATGAGAATTACATTTTTTATGATAACACAGAGTTGAATATATTTTTTACTTTGGATTCATTGGTTCATTTCTGAAAACTGAACATATGAAATGTATAACAAATACAAAAACACAAATATATACATGGAAATAATGAAAAAAAAAATGTGTGCTAATATGTCATACTTGGAACTGACCAGCAGTGTCCTTTTCATACATGCTATACTTTTAAGAATATTATACCCATCAAGATAAAGAGGATACCTACGAAAATGCTAAATAATGTTAAATTTCAAAATCTGCAAAATGTATGCAAATAAGACTATTCCATTTTTTCCCCTGAAGCTCTTACACTGGCTATGGACTATTTTGATAGGCCACTGAGGGACCCAGTGATTCATGGGTACTTAGGAAACATTAAATTCTTGGGCTACAGTTGTTCTGTTATCAACTTTTCATCACTCTGACCAAAATACCGGACGAGAACAACTTAGAGGAGGAAAAGTTCACTTGAGGCTCATAGTTTAAATTCAGTCTATGGTCTGCTGACTTTTTTGCTCTGGGCCAGAGTAAGGCAGAAAATCATGGTGGAGTGTCATAGCAAAGGAAAGTTGTTTTGTTCATGGCAGCCAGAAAGCAAAGAACGAGAGAGGAGACAGGGACAAGATATAATTCATGATCATACTCCCATTGACCTGCTTCCTCCAGCCACACCCCACCTCCCTACAGTTATCACCTAGTAGTTCATTCAAATTACTAAACCATCTGATAAGGTTACAGCTCTCATAATCTACTCCTTTGCCTCTGAATATTCCAGCATTGCCTAACACGTGAACTTTTGAGGAGAACTCTCTCATCCAAACCATAACACGTTCTGCAGAATAAAAAATTTGAACTCCAAATCCAAGGTTATTTATGACTTGAAAGTTTTATACCACTCATTGAGTTTCATTTAAAGGAAAACTATTCCTACAGCAAACAGTGAAGGAAGTTGTTAGATTAATGAACTTGACTTTAGAGTTCATTCTTGATAACCTCTCACATTTTGATTGACTCTTATTTTTATTTTTTAATTTTTTTGGTACCAGGGATTGAACTAAGGGTGCTTAATCACTGAACCTCATCCTAGTTCTTTTTATATTTTATTTAGAGACAAGGTTTCACTAAGTTGCTTACAGCCTAAATTGCTGAGGCTGGATTCAAACTTGTGATCCTCCTGCCTCAGTCTCCTGAACCACTGGGATTACAGGTGTGTGCCACCATGCACAGCCTTGATTTACTCTTTGCCCAAAGACACAATCTCAATGTCACATCTACCTACAATCCCTTAAAATTCAAAAGGCATCAAAACACTTTTGCAAAATCTGTTAAAGTTCAGATTGTATTAAGTCTTGATTAGAGTTTATCACAAAGGATCTAGACTAAAATGCAAAAAGAAGACCAGTAAGTAGATGTGACAAAGAGGTGTTTTGTTTGTGTGTTTGCAGAGAAGGAAAGAAGAAGGGATGTGGAAATAAGCAGATTCCAGAGCTTTCCAGCAGTGACAAGGAGCCTCTAGAAAGAGTGCTTTAGGAGGTACTTGGTAAGTCATTAATGGCAACCTGCAAAGGACTCCACAGATAGATTCTACATTGAAGGAGGGTGGGATGATCTTTGCAACCCTTTTCAATCCTTTTTTTTTTTTTTTTTACATTTTTTAAGTATAAGATTATATTATAAGTAGAAAACAAAATATAAGACCTTTGTTGTAGCACTGTACTCTGTAAAAAGGTTCCATAAACAACAATTATCATAATAGAATGAATTGTAATTGAACAAGCAAAGCATTATCACTTCTACCTGATGGATTGTAAAAATGGTATTGATCCGAAAGTATTAACACTGTATGGATCATAGTAAAATTCTAACTGTATAGAATGTCAAACTACTGTTTATCATTTTCTGAAAGGAGCCCCAAGGATGATGACAATTGAATAATCTCTGAAGATGAACAAATTGCCTTAATTATAAACTCTAACAATGAAAATATGAGAGAGCAAATTTATCTTTTTTCTCTAAGAATTGTTCTACTTCTCTAAAGGAAGGGTGAAATTGCTTAAATGATACAAAAACTAGTGAGACCCTAAAAGCAAATTAAAAACTTTTGTAGTAAATGTAAATCACTTTGTTTTGGATTCAGTTACTTTTCAGTTTGTTTTGTTTCAGATATTTTCTTTGTAATTCCTATTTAAACTGTAACTATAAATTAAAAATAAAGCATGGGAAAAGTGTTACATAGTATTTTCCCTTCTGCAAAAGGCCTCAAATATTCCAGAATTCTAACTCCAGCTTCTAGTATCCACAGTCAAGTTTTATTTCAAACTTTTCTGATTTGATTAGTGGTAGAAACCAAGCCAAACCAAAAAAAAAAAAAAAAAAAAAAAAACAGTTGTACTAGTTTACAAAATGTTCCCTTTGGTAACAGATTATCAATCAATAAAATAAATTTAGACTTTTAAAAAATATCTGAATTGTTACAACTAACGCTGTGAAACGTCCTGAATTTACTACTATATAGGAATACTGTTTATTTCTCACATGATTCTTAGCAGGGTTTAGAAAATTGGGTTAGAAACCACATACCTAGGATCCCAAAGACCTCCTGGCCAGACACATGTCTTTCTGAATCAATGGAAATAATCTCTTTCCTGCCTTGTTCCCTTAGAGACAGTGTGTAGTCCAACTTCTTACCATGGGTTTGGAAATAAAAAGAGAGGAAACTCGGCATTTTAAGGTAAATGTATATGTACTCTGCTCTCTATTTCATGATCATGTTGTATTGTTTAAAATGTGAAATGACGATTATGTGGTTCATAACCAAAAACTTCTAGACAAAAATTAGTTTCTGCCCCAAATTATTTTGAGATTCCTTTTTACCTTACTGCTATATTTTTCCTGGGGTATGCAAGGAAATAGAGTAAAATGGAAAGATACTATATGAAAACTGGAGAAAACAATTATTTAAAAAATAAATTCCATAAATATCTGTGTTACTTTTGTCTCAATAATACGAAATTCATGAGAGAAAAGCAACCTTTCCTGATGGAAAATGTTTTCCCCACAGGTTTAGTATACCTAATTCCCTTATTCCTTACTCACATTTTTATGCTGACTTTAGAAGCCAAACTTTCTATGGAAATTCCATGTAAGGCAAGTAAAATTCATTCAGTTATAATTTAAGGTAAGTGTTTTCAAGTTTGATCTCTAATAGTTTAAAATGTCATTCTCAAATATTATATGCAAATTGAGAAAGTATTTATTGGACATCAATGATAAAATTTTGTTAAATGAAAAACTCAAAGTGGCTACTTAGAACATCTTCAGAAAATATGAAAATAAGCATGTATCTAGCCTAAATGAAGTCCAAAACACCTGACTAAAACTTAAGCCAGAGACCTAATGAAAATGAATCAATTATCTTTCTTTAAAAGAAAGCTTCTGGGCTGGGGATGTAGCTCAGTTGGTAGAGTGCTTGCCTTATAAGCACAAGGCCCTGGGTTCAATCCCCAGCACCACAAAAAAAAAAAAAAAAAGCTTCTGAGTACAATTTCTTCTCATTTTGTTCCCTTTTGATTGGTGTTCAAATAAGTCTGACTCCAGAGGGAATAGAACCCCTATGTGATTTGCCAAAAGTAGATATTTATGCTACTTCAATGCACCTGAGAGCAAAAACCAGATGTAATCTTTAACAGGTTTTCAGGGATTATTTGAAGATTTGGGGATCATGGCATGATGCAATAGCCACCATCTAAATTTTTTAAACAAAGTTCAAAGTGGAATCTTTTAAGTTTATGTAAGCCTCTTTGAACTTCCATTTTCTCACCTGAAAAATGGATATCCAGATGCCTCAAGAGATACATGATAATATTTGTAAATGCATAGCCTGTAGTGGTCACTCTCAGGATTGAAGAATGAAGATAATAAAAGCCACATAGAAAGATCTAAGCAAAATTTTATCTATAAAATATTTTGAAGAAAGAGATCATGCAAATAATCTGCAGAAGGCTCTAGTCCTATCTGATTATATTAGCATGTTTTAAAAGATAGCATACATTTTGGAAAACTTTAAGGAAAATGTTTCTTAATGGCAGAAAAAGCTTTCGAGAGGGGAATGATAAAGGTCATACATTAAAAATCAAAGGCTTAATAGTTTATTTTTAAGCTTCTAGTAAGAACTACAGGGACAACACACCTTATGGAATTTAACATCTAAACTAAACAATTTGATAGAACTACTGAACATATACCTGACTGAAGGAAAACAAATTTTAGTAATTGGCAACCATCTCTAAGTACGGAAACAGATAATCAACACAGAGAAAAAGATTATTTTTGTGAGCCTCCAGAGTATGATGAGCTCCTGGGTATTATGATCTCCCTCATTCTTGTAATTGGACCCTAGTGACCTTCTAGCCCTCAGCTTCTAAACTGCAGAAGAGTGGCTTCCTACAGTTTTGTGTTACATTTGTTGAAAGGAGTCCAATGTCACAGTGTTAAATATTTATGACATAATTCAGTAAAACAATTCTTAATTGTTTTTAAAATCTCCTTGCTCTTCCAGTGGGCTTTTGATGAAGGACAAATCCTGATGACTAACATCAACTTGTCTCAGATTTATCTCATCCTCCCCCACAAAGACCAGGTTCATACTTACACACCTGGAAAGTGCCTGTGGGAGCTCTCTCCTGGGAGGACCTTCATGGAATGTGGCAAACATATTCTGTAAAGTTGCTCTACCACATAGTCAGAAATAGTTAGGCTTGTCTGAACTCCAAGTAAGGGCTCACACAAAGTCTTTGTGAGGAAGCTCTTCAATCTCCATGCAAATAAACTTTCAGCCTATTATTGACCAGACAGCTTGAAGATGCAAACATTTCCTGCACTGCAGAGTAATTGTACGATCCTGGTAATGATGAGGTGGTAAAAACCAAAAAAGCAGAAGAAGAATTTATGTAATCTGGGATAATCCATGGGATGGGGAACACAGATAATCGAAGCCCTCACAAAATTGAAAGCTCTATCCTATTATGATTTGGAGACTGAATGTCAAGATCACCACTTAAACCTCTGAAAGCACAGACCCCATAGTAGAATACTGTAGCCAAAAGATAAACAAAATGTCTGAGTTTGTCAGGAAAGGGATACAAAACAGGATCTCAAACCAGTATGGCTACATGTGAAATAATGCATACAATTTCTGATTGCTAAATTGTTAAGAGTCAAGAGAAGTAAACTCTTAGAAAAAGGTGAAAAAGAAGTTAATGATATGTAAGTCTTGCTAATAAAGTACATGAGCACAATCAAAATGCTTTCAATATCCAACCGAGTTACCTATGAAGGGGGAAAGATCTACATAATGCCTGTGATCACTTCAAGCCTAAACACTATTTTCACTTTAACAAATTTTTATTTCAAAATAATTTCATACTACGAAAAATGTTGCAAAAATAGTTCAAGGACTTCCTATATCCCCTTCACCCAGCATCCTCAAATGTTAATATTTACTTAACTACAGTAAAATTATCAACACAAGGATATTATACATTGATACTACACTATTAACTAAGCTACAGCACTTATTGAAATTTCACCAATTTTCCCACTAACATCATTTTTCTGGTTCAGAATCTCATATTGCATTTAGTTTTCATGTCTCTTTTGTCTCCTCTGATCTGGACAGGTTTGTAGCCTTTCTTTGTCTTTTTTGATATTGGCATTTTTGAGTAGTATTGGCTAATTATTTCTACAATGTGTCTTAATTTTGGTTTGCCTGATGTTTCTCTATGATTAAATTCAGGTTATACATTTGGCAAGCACATCATTAAAGTTTCATTGAGCCCTTTCTAGTGTGTCCTACATAAAGGAACATGATGTCAATATACTTAAATCTGATATTTTTGATTTCTTGGTTAAGATCAGGTCTGCCATGTTTTCCTACAGTAATAACTCCTCATTGTAACCAATCAGTGTTCCATGGAAATATAGTTTGAGCCTCAGCAAATATTCTATTTCTCATCAAACTTTCATCCACTATTTTTAAACATCCATTAATGATTCTTGCCTGTACTATCTATAACTGAGGTGTTTGTCAAATGATTTTCTGTTTTTCCAATTGTTTCTACACTTATTAATTGGAATTTTACTGTGAGGAAGAACTCTCTACTCTTTCCCATTTATTATTTGGTTATTGATTTATATCAATACAGAATCATGAGTATTTCTTTTAACTGTGTAGGTTACAATCTACTTAGTTTTTTCTCCAATTGTCCCTGATTTGGCCATTGGGAACTCTTTCCATTGAGCTTCTACATCCTCTTGATGTGACTCCACCTCACCTTTTCAACACTTCCTAACTTTCTGGCACTGCAAGATGTTTCAAACACATCTTGTACTTTCCTTGCCAAAGCCCTGCTGTCAGCCAGTTTTCCAAATAACCATTTTCTGTTTGTGCAGAATGGGAAAGAGCTAAACAGAAAATTTCTAACTCTAAAGTCAGTACAGAGATTTTTCTTCTATTTTTAAGTCTCTCTCTGATACTAATACTTGGAGATAGTTGCCAGAAAATGAATTGTTTGAAAAATAAAATGAAATGTCTTACAGGACCATTTTTAAATTTTGGCTGAAGAAAACTTGGTTGTAATTTCCCTAGCTAACTTCCAGCCTCCTTGTTATTATAGTTCCACATACATCAAGAAATAAAGATTCCTTAGAGACCAGAGAACTCCAGCTACCATTTCAACAAAATATTGAATTATGTGATTTTTGGTAGAGAGTAACAAAAGCTCTGTCTTTAAAGGATTATTTTCAACATTTGGAGAGTTCCAAAGGGCTAGCTAGATCTCTAGTCTGAGTACTTGACAGGATAAAATATTTCAGACCTACCAAAGAAAATGGAGGAGCCAGAATAACTCATGACTACAAGGTTACAGACATCAGACTTTGCAGAAAAATATAATCCAAATTCCAGTTTAATGTGGCAAAGATTGCTAGGGTTTTTCAATATCCATTCTTTTCTTCCTTCTTAATTAGTAGTGTAGTAAAATTTTAGCTGGGCACATAGCCACCTAGAGTAAAACAATACTTTCCAAATTCCTTAAAAGCTAGATGTGACAGTGCAATTAGATTCTGGCCAGTGGGTTATGAGTACAAGTGACATTTACAACTCTCCAGTTATATTCTTTTAAAAATGGGTCATTCTCACCACTTTCCCACTTTTTGTCATCTTCTTCCTGACCATGAGACATGGACATTCTAGCACGAGCCACAGAAGCCACGCTGGGCAGAAACTTAGCAACCACACACTTAAGAAGTTACATATTAAAGGCAGCAAGACAAAAGGGACCTGAGTCTTGACCCTATGCTGCTACCATATTAAGTCAACCAACATTCATATTGAAATATAAGAAAGAAATTAATTTCTGTTTTTCCTGAGCCACTGTTATTTGGGGATCTTTGTTACAGCAGTTAAACCCATCTTTAACTAATATAGACTTATTATCTGGAAGGGGTATTGCAGAAACAAGATATATATAATGTTAGTGTAGTAATTAGTCAGGGAGAAAGTACTCAGTAACCAAGAGTGGAAAACCAGAGGCTCATGCTATGTCATGACAAAAATTTGGTTCAACTGAGCAATACTATGAGATCCTTTGATTTCAAAGAAACTAGTTGGAGAAACTCATAATGTGAGTCCTTGTTGCTTCTTGCTACTTGAAGCAAAGTCTTATAAAAGAAAGGAAATCAGAAATAGTTTCCCCTGAAAGGAGAATTCAGTGCCATTCAAAGAGTCTTTCTCCACCTTGTCTGAACCTAAATTAAGTGAAAGCCTAGTAATTTAGATACTCAGAGTTCAAAAAGTCAACTCTTCTATAACAAACACTGAAACAATAGTAAGAGTTCCCTCTGAAGAGCAGTTGTAGGAGAAAATTAGAAGTAGTCCCCACACCTCTTTTTTTTTTTTTTTTTTTTTTGGGGGGGGGGCAGGTTACCAGAGCTTGAACTCAGGGACACTCAACCACTGAGCCACATCTCCTGCCCTATTTTCTATTTTATTTAGAGACAGGATCTCCTTGAGTTGCTTAGTGCCTCACTTTTATTGAGACTGGCTTTGAACTGGTGATCCTCCTGCCTCAGCCTCCCAAACCACTGGGAATACAGGCATGTGCCAACACACCTGGGATACCCACAACTTTATTAAGTACCTATTATAAAGAAGTCACTGACAGACAATGGGAACCAACTTACTCCAAACATCAGACTATACCTGTGGCCTCTCCATTCAATCCATTGTTTCAAATGGCCTCAAGAGAGCCACCATAAATTTGCGAGGCAAATGGATGGGCACAGAGGTTGATAAATAGAAAAGAAGATATTTCAGTTTCAAAAGCTGTGTTAAAGTAATGTGTGCTTGTGGGCATTTGTACCCAAAATGAATATGAATGAAGTAAACCAGGAAAAAAATTGCAGGGTTGTGGGTGATAGTTCACTTCAAAGGAAACAAGCCTGTTGTTCTTGGCTTCTGCTCCAATATCAGTATCAAGAAATACACAAATTGTGTAATTTGGGGGAAGTTTAATAAAAGAACTATTTACAAATTATTGGAAGAAGTAGACTCTAAGGGGAGTAGTGGATCCCCACAGCTAGGAAGAGGGTGATGCTGCTGCCATCCTCAAACCTATTGAAACCAGAAGTCAAAAAGAGCTGCCTGAAGGGAGATGGGACTTTGCTTGAGGGACACCGCCAGCCTATGGCAACCCTGCCAGGAGAGTCAGAGGAAGGCATACCCCAATTTCTCTCCTTCTTCCTTTCCTCTGCTCTTCCTTCAACTAACCTGGATTAGAAGAAAACAGAGAACAAGGAAGCTCTACTGGTTATTTAATCCTATAAAAGTCAATCTCCAGAAAAAGAAAGAGGGTAGAGAAGAAGAAAAGTCAGTGATCTACAGGAGCAAATAAATAGTGTTCCACACATCTTCAAAACCATACCAGCAGGAAAATGGATTACAAATCTATAGAGTCTCCAAAAAATTATTCTCCAGTGTCCACTCCAGATGTGGCCATGGAGAAAACAGAGTTCCTCCCAGAAGACAGAACAAGTTTCTGTCTTGTAACCCCAGCAAGGACTGGAATCTACTCCCAGAGAAGGGGTCCTTGCAATTTCTGCTCATCTGGACAAGTCATAGCCTCTACCTTTTCTAAAGGGGAAATTTAACTGTGGTTATTATGTTGCTGAAGAGAGAAAATTTGCCTTTCAGTTCACAGGTTGCTGGGTCACAAGGAACCATATCCAGACACAAGAGGATTACACATCACCCAGGGATCCTGGACTTTGCTCGAGATGCAGTGATTAGATAGGGCTTTCAAGTTATCTCCCCTTTGATAGAAAGGGAAATAAATATGCTTCATTTGTGAGATAAAGCATGTGCACAGATAGTTAGGTGGTTAAAGGAGTGGACTGTGGCAGCAGTAGTTAATTGTCCTCCAATATCTGTTTTCCCCATCTTCCTTTGGAAATGGACTCCCCAAATTATAGCTGGGCACATGGTTATCAGTCTCCTATGCAGCCAGCTTTGGCTATTTTGACTAAGTTTTAGCCAATAGCATCTGAGCAGAAGCAATGTTCAAATTCATTCTTATATCCTTAAAGAAAAGAAAATTATCTCCGCTTTGCTTTCCTTCCCACCTCCTGCCCCCCTTGCTGGCTGTGATAGGGACATGGTGCCATAGTGAAAGCAGCCATCTTGGACTATGGAGAGAAGCCACATGTTGAAAATGGCAAACCAACAAGATGGATGGAACACCAACTTTATGAAGTCATTATAGTATCCCTAGACTGCTTATTCTTGGATGATATTTGAGAATTTAAAAAAAAAAAAGCCTCTGTTACTTTGAGTATGCTACAGAGGCCAAATTTCTAATTTAACTAATACGTAAGACTATAACTCCAGAACAGGAAATGCAGTCACTATGGGGAGAGCCAAGAGAAAGGAATCCTACTCATAAACGTAAAGACTACTGTACCTTCTCTCACACTTACACCCATAACCAATCTCTGCATTCATAACCCTTTTAGAGAGTATTATAAATATGTATTGACATGAGAACCCTAGGCATTTCCTCATCAAAGTCACCTATAAAAAGTATCCATCTAATACTCAGTCCAAATACTTAACATTTTCTCTTCTGCCCCCAAACGGGGTGGTCCTGCATGCAAAACAATAGCAACCAAAGATGGAGAATTACTGATGCAAACAGAAAATTCCCTTTTTGTTCGAAGGAGTGAAGTGTGGTGATTTATTTTCTTTCTGGCAAAGGAAGAACATAGGGATATAAATATATATATATATACTTAGAAATGAAAAAGAGTACTTTATGAGGTCGGAGAAAATAGTGTGAATCCCAGGGTAAGGAAAGGCTCTCTAAAATGACTGGTGAGCCAGGTGCAACAGTGTAAGCCTGTAATCCCAGTGATTTGAGAGGCTGAGGCAAGAGGATCACAAGTTCAAAGACAACCTTGGCAATTTAGTGAGGTCCTAAGCAACTTAGCGATACCGTCTCAACAAAATAGAAGGTGGGTGTGGGTGTGGGTAAGCACCCTGGGTTCAAACTCTGGTACCTAAAATAAAATAACTGATAACCAAAGGAAGCAGGAAAAGGCAAGCAGGACTGCTACTAAGAGAGATGGTCATGATGGAAGCTGATTGAGAGTTGAGCCAAACATGTAATTGAAAACAGACCTAGTTGGGAGGAAAGTACAAGTTTAAAAAGTGAGATCATAAAACCAATTCCAAGTAGGCATAGTGTTTATACTGAGAAATGGAATAGGTCCTAAAAGACTTCAGAGATCTCTTCCTTATTTTCTGAGCAATGCTCAGAGCTCTAATACCCAGAAGGGACTCTAGGATAATGAACAAGCAGAGTGCCATTTGCTTAGATCTATCTAATGGGAAATCCTATGTGCTTTATATATGTTGAAGCTTTTTCCAAAATGCAACCATGGAAATGAAATTAAGGTGAGAAACTATTAAAGTTTTGCAATAGAAACCCTTGACTAGGGAGTTTGCTTAAGTAATGTGATTTTTATTCACATTAAAAGTTCATGAAGTAAGATGATTCCCCTCAAGGACTGTCAATTATCCACAAACAGAACTAAAACTAGATAATCACAGAATTGGTAAATATCCCTTCCTTCTTATTCCCTTGACAAATCTTTGCCTGCTTGACAGGGTTCAATACTCAGTTTTCCTAAGTATACTATTATTAAAAGATGAAATAAAAAAAACAAGTGAGAGAGAAAGGTTATAAAATTTTAACTAAATTTTAAGGATGTAAAATGAAATAAATCTATGCAAATGCAATATTATATATGTACATATATCTGGGAAATTAGCACAATTAATTTAAATAATATGTAAATTCTCATAATTATTACCAGAATGGAGTCAGAAGGTCAATTTTGGAATATATTAACCAAAAGTAATCAATTCTGATATGATTTCCTATTTATATGGCCTTTTATAAGCTGTATTTTAACATTCCTGTGCTATCATTTTAAAATGAAAATTTAAATATCTGTTTATGTACAGAAGAAAGGACACATGCACAACTGCACCATGAACTGTCAGGCTCTGGTGAACCCTACCCTTTCAGTTCAGGTAAAGCTGTCTCCAAACTATCTTCAACTTTTTTCAGCCCCATTCTAATAGTGCTAATCTCCCTTCTTGCTTTCTGAGTCCTTGCATTTCTTCTGTCTTCACTCACTTGTGTGAAAAATAGGACTTATGTTTTCTTCCCAATGTATAAGAACAACCTGGACTGCTCCTGTCATAATGCTTGGCACATAGTCAACTCAATATATACAAGTAGACATGGGCAAAAACAATCAGAGACCATAGATCCACTACTCTCTTTTACAGATGAGAAATCTGGAATCCACAGACGTGATGAAATTGTGCAATTACACAATTAACAACAGATTTAGGTTCCACCCCGGGTCTCTGGAATGTCAGGAGTCTTTCCATCACTAACTGTAAAACAATGATCAAGGGGGAATATCAGGAAAGTGGGTTTCCTGGTGATGTCTTTCAGCGAAACTAGAATAAGGATGGATTGAGGGAAGAGAAAGAAAGAAAAGACAAAACAAACGCTTTTCCCCGTGTGTTCAATAAACTGTTAAAACCCTTCTCCTCCCCAAATCTTCTAATTAAGATTTTATTATTTGGAAAATTAATTCTGATACATCACACCAGCCATCGAACATTACTAACAGTACTAATATGGGAAGATAGGCCCAACATATGTAGAGACAAAACAGAATTGTTTCATAGTACCTACAATAGGAGCTCCTTTTTGTTTTATATGTTCATAAATATGATGAGTCTGGAAGCATATTTTCCAGACCATTAGCAGTGGTTATCTATATACATTTTAAAGAACTTTTCAGTTCTACTTTATTTCTGTATTGTTTAAATTCGTAGAATTTGATCATTAGGGAAAATATCCTAAAAGCATTTTTAAATAAAAAATTACTATTGAAACAATTAAAAATAAATTGCATTAAAGGGCCATTATTCAGATATACAAGAAGGCAGAGGGAAAATTAAAACACACAATTAAAATACTATAAAAGATTAAGAATTTTGACAATAATAGAAATATATAGCTCCTTTCTTTCTTAAGGATGATTACTGTCCAATAGCATTTCCTTTATATGAGGGAAAAAAGAAAGAAGACAAAGGAATAAAACAAAAGATGAAAGCACTTTTAATGGAACATGGTTTCCCCACATCTCTGACTTAACAAAAAAAGCAAAGCAGGAAGTAGATATGAAAACACTCTAGAGTCCTATAACAAAAAGAACATAAATTCAAATTATGCCCAAAGCACATGCACAGTGGCCCTGTAGCATTTTCATACACTGCTAAGAATCTTAACCTAGTCTAGGATTCCCTGAAATGCACCAAAGAATGTACCTAAGTGCTGCATGTGTACAGAATTTTCTGGACAAAGAAACTTAAATCTTCATCAGATTTGCAAAGAATCATTTCTTACCTTTTTTTTTTTTTTTTTTTTTTTTTTTTTTGAGTGTTGGGAATCAAACCCAATGCCTTCCCCATGGTAGGCAAGCACTCTACCATGAGCTAAACCCCCATGCAAAAAAAGTCGATACCCAAAATATGCCCTCCACAAACATTAAGAAGCACAGAATCCATGTATCCATATATATTCACATATTCAACAGGCACTTGAGCTTTGTTTTTCCTCTATGTGTTGTTTTACATGCAGTAGGAAGGTTAGTAGCATTTTACATGTACTTGTCTCTAATTTTGACAGAAAACAGAGGTTATTTCTATTTTACCAATGAAGAATATGGAGAATTAAAGGTGGCCACAAATTTTTGACACTCCTCCTGTTTTAGTCAGGTTTTTCGCTGCTATGACTATAAGACTAAACCAGAACAACGGTAAAGTAAGAAAAGTTTATTTGAGGGCTCACAATTTCAGAGGGTTTAGTCCAGAGAAGACCAGCTCCATTCCTCAGGACTGGAGATAAGGCAGATCATCATGGCAGAAGAGTGTGGCAGAGGGAAGCAGCTTACATGGTCATCAGGAAGCAGAGAGACTCCACTCTCCAGATACAAAATATATTCCCCATAGCCACACCCACAATTAGCCACGTCTTCCACCTGTCTCTAGTTACCACTTAATTAATTGCACCAGGGATTAATTCACTGATTATGTTAAGGCTGTAGCCCAATCCAAACCTTCTTGCATTGTCTCAAACGTGAGCTTTTGGAGGACACCACCTTTAAACCATAAAACCTCCCATCAAGAGTTGGAGCTCCATACCACTTCCTCTTGAATCTAGATGGACTCTGTGACTACTCTGATCAATTAAACACAATGGAAGTGTCCATTTCCAGGGCTAGGTCTTAACAGATGAGCAACTTAAATTTCCTGTTCATTGGAATAACTCCTATAAGCCAGCCATCATGTTTGAGGAAGCCAAAACACTCACACAGAAAGGAAGTGAGCTCCCAGTTGACAGTCAGCACAAACCTGCAAGTCACATGAATGTCCAGCTAATGCTGTGTGAAGTGAATATTAGCCATCATCCCCAACAAGCCTGTAGTAGGCAGAATTACAGGGAGATATCCAGAACCTATGAATATGTGAGATTTTATGGCAAAAGAGAATTAAAGCTGCTGGTTAAATTAAGATTGGTAATCAAATAACAAACTAGAAGGGTATACTGGGTTATTCATGAGGGCCCAATGCAATCAAAATATTCTTAAAAGTGGTAAAGAGGCAACAGAGAAGGTTAGAATAAGTCAATGAGAGAATGACTTGACCAGTTGTTGAAGATGGAGGAAGGAGCAATGAACCAAGGAATGCAGGTGGCCACTATTTCCTAGAAAAATCTAGAAAATAAATTCTCCCTTGGGGCTCCCAGAAAGGTATGTAGTCTTGTTAACACCTTGATTTTTGTCCATTTAGAACTGTATTGGATTTCTAACCTACAGAACTGTAAGACAATAAATTTATGTTGTTTTAAGACCTGGAATTTGTAATAATTTGTTAAAACAGCAATAGAAAACTAATATAGAGACCTTCCCAAATTGTAGATTTATAAGTAAAATAAATTATTGTTGTTTTAAACCACTATGCTTGGGTCTTATTCATTCCTTAGTGGTGAATAACTGGGATGAGACAATTAAAGCTCAAAGTAATTAAATCATCTCTCCAAAAGACCAAAAAAACTCAGTTCACTGGCCTTCATAGTACATTTTTAACTGTGAAAATTCCAGTGCCTTCACTACCAAGATTTCACCAGTCAGTTCCTCCTCAGGACTCCGGGGACATCATGACTTCTCTCCTGCCACTCTCTTAATCTGCTCCCCCAGGAGTCTCTGCGCCAAACCTAGTGTGTTCTTTTCTCTGCCCTCTTTCTCTACAGTGACATTGACCACCACTCTTCTTTCTCTGTGGTGACATTGACCACTCCTCTTTCTTTCTTCAAGAAGTTCTTACATGCCCCATTACATCAAGGACAACACATTTACATCCAAACATATTACTTTTAAAAAAAGTTAATAGTACTTAAGAGAAAAATGAATGACTTTTTAGTAGGCAACCAAACATTTTTATGAATGCCTAAGCCTCTTGTTTTGACCTGTTCGAAGATGCTGTACAGATTTAATTTTCTACATTTAATTATCTTTGTTTAGTGGAGCCATAAATGCCTGTTGAAATTACTGATAGTAAAAATAGTTATCCTGGAGATAATTTTATTTAGCAATTAAATTTTATGATAAAGCTATTTTAGTCAGCTGAAATAACACTCTTCACTGATCTCTATACCATCAGATAAGAATTCAGTTTTTCAGACAAGGGATGAGACCACTTCATTTCTTCAGAAGGCATCTTCACGGTATTTCTTGCCCCCAAATGTCCAAAGTGTAGTGACAACTGATTGGAAAACTTAATAACTTTTCTTCAGTTTTCCTCATTTGTTGAAGACCATCTCTTGAAGTTTTCAAAGAACATATCATTTTGAGAAAATATGGTTTAAACCCGGCATGTTGGTCCATACCTGTAATTCCAGTTACTGGGAAGGCTGAGGCAGGAGGATTCAAGTTTGAGGCCAACCTGGGAAACTTAGCAAGACCCAGTCACAAAATAAATAAAAAGGACTGAGGATGTATCTCAGTGGTAGAATGCTTGCCTAGTGTGTGCAAGGTCCTGGGTTCAATTCCCAATACCTCAAAGGAAGGAAGGAAAGAACAAAGAAAAACAGTTTCTTTTGAGTAAAACCAGCAACAAGAGATTCAGACCCCAGAGGAACTCACTGTGGCCTATCAATCCAAACAAAATCAAGTAGAGTTGGGCATGGTGGAGCACACCTGTAATCCCAGCGACTTGGGAGGCTAAAGCAGGAGGATCGGGAGTTCAAAGCCAGTCTCAGCAAAATCGAGATGCTAAGCAACTCAATGAGACCCTCTCTATAAATAAAATACAAAATAGGGCTGGGGATGTGGCTCAATGGTCAAGTGCCCCTGAGTTCAATCCCTGGTACCCCCGCAAAGAAAATCAAATAAAGCCATGTTTAGCTTTAGGAAACAACCAACCAAGCAGCCTCAAATCTCTATGATACTCCCAAAAGCTGACTTCTGAGTCAGAAGAGATAGCAAGTAAAATACGATGCACCACATGGTGCTTTGTTAGAAATATACATGATTTTTGAATGTTTATAAATACTATATTTCTCAAATATGAAGCAACCATCAACATAGTTCACTGTGAACTCTGTTGAACTTTTGCATTCAGATAGCAATTTTAATAAATAAGGAAAACTGATACAATGTCCATCAAAAATTTTAAAAAAGGATTTGAAACCACGTTTCATTAGGGAAATAAAAAGGGAAAAGCAGCATCAATCAATATACAATCAATATGACAGAATAACTAGCCTATTTCCTGAGAGAATGTACATCAAAGTTAGTTTCAGGAGCAAACGAATAAGGGCACATTCAAATCGAATAAAGAATTTCTGTTGGACTCCAAAAAAGAACTGAAAACTGGGAAGATATTAAATATTTCTATCAGAACTCTTTCTGCTGTAAATGGTGGAAAAATCCAACCAAAACTTTTCTAATTAATAAAAGGAATGTATTAGTTCATAAGTTTCAGAAATAACTTGATCTAGGAGCTTATGCAAAGTTGTATGCACTCAGTTGATCTCCAAATCTGGACTATGTCCACATCTGTTTTTTGGTTTCATCCAGACACTATCTGACATTCTGATACCAAAATGGCTGCAATAATGTCAAGTCTCATGTGCTTAAATAATCATAATTTGTAGAAGTGCAAGTGCTCTTTATTCTCTGAAGCCTAGGCAATGTCTCTTCAGTTACACTTGCATTAGATGCCCAGTATTTACCCTATTACTTGACCAGAGAAATGGGATATGCTAATTGGTTTTTCTGATTTTTGCCCAGAACAAAGGAAGCAGTCACTCCAATATAAGCATGGCAGAGCATGGGAGAGTCATTTTCTCTGGTTGTCAATACGTGTGTGTGTGTGTGTGTGTGTGTGTGTGTGTGTGTGTGTGTGTGTGCTGGGGATTAAACCCAGAGGTGAGGGCTTTTTACCTTTAAGTTACATTCCCAGTCTTTTTTATTTTTTGCTTTAAGACAGAGTCTCACTTAAGTTGCGGAGGGTGTCCCTAAATTGCTGAGACTGGTCTGGAACTTGCCATCCTCCTGCCTCAGCCTCCTGAGTCACTGGGATTACAGGTGTGGGCCACCACACCTACTTTAAGTGGTTTCTCAAAGGAAATCTAAGATGCTAGAAAGAGTGTGGGCAGCAATATGTGTCCACTATGATATACCATTAAATGATAAGAGATATTTTGAATATTTTTATTTATTTTTAAATGTCATTTAGATTCACAAGCACTTATGGTTTGATACACAAGTACCTAAAAAAACCCACCCCAGCCTCTTTGACACCTAATGAGGTAATGATGTCATTGACTATGTTCTTTCCAACCTCACCTCCCACAAAACCTGTTCATGCAGACTTTGCTCCAGCCTCATCTATTGGCTATTCAGGATTTCGTATCTCTACACCATGATCTTTCCAACTCCTGCTGCTTAGAATGTCTCTTCCCATCTTCATACTCTGGTATCTAAATTTTTTTGAAGGCCTAAATTCATAGTTACTTTCTCTATGAAGTAATTAAAAAATAATGATGCTTTCTCCTAAGATTTCTCATAAACTAGTAGGTTAAAATTTGTAATTTTACCGTTATTCTTGGTCTTTAAACTATGAGAGATTACTTTGGCAGTTATGTCCACTGACCTTGAATATGGTCCTAGATTTTTTCTCTCTAGACAGCACTCCTGATACAGTTTATACCAATCATTGAAAATTTGAACATAAAATGAAACTCATTTGCCCCTTTGGATGAACATTGGGCATTAGATTCTCACTTTTTACATTTGTAAGCCTAAGAGCTTATATTTTATAAGTATAAAGCTTTGCCTCTAGAAAAGTATTTGATAAATGTTTAGGAAATGAAATTTAACTGAATGGAGGGAAAATTTTAAGATAAAGTTTAAGTTAATGATAGTGATAGCTAGTATGAAGCTAGTTATGAATTAAAGGTATATACTTGATAAGCACTTAAATTATGAGAAGTCAGAGTTTCCTTTCACCAAACAGCATGTTTTTACAAATGTGAAATAAAATCTTAATGTACATAAAAAACTTCCTTTCCCTGAGGAAATGATTGGAAATCATTAAATTTCTGGCACTTAACTATTTCTGGTCCTAAGAAATAAAATATTTTAACAGATTCACTTATTTAGGAAATGCCATCTGAGGTAGATGATATATTTGAGGAAAAGAGAGAAAAATCCATCCTCATAACCAGGTCTGGTTGGGGAATAATCTCTAGAATTGTGTACAATTATTGTGTGTACTTTTAGCTATGCTTTTAGATGACCTTATAGTATTGGGAATTGCACCATTTTATAGCCCAGAAGTGATTACATAAAATCATGTTAAGGTGATTGTAATAAGAACTACATAGGCAATAATGTTTGCTACTCTGCAAAACACTTAGCCCAGGAGACTTTTTAAAGCTGAATAGAACAAAAAATGCTGGTAGTCATATCAGACCCGTTTCTCCAGTAAAAGTCAGCACTTACTGCCAGCTGCAATCTAGCAACATTTTCTCTAAATCTTATATCTCATTCACCACTGGACATCAAAGAAATGAGTTAATCCTTGAAAAAAACTGTATAGATTACTTAGCATCCTATCACAAATACCTCTTGACCCCACCTCAATTTTAATTTCAGATGTTCTGATTTGAAAACACTGATCTTAATTTATTTAGGCCATTTAATGGGTGAAGTGAAAACAAGATAAAAAATCAAAAATGTTAGTGTCTTTTTAATTCTAGTACGGAAAACCGCGGCTTCTTTGCCCGGCTGCTCCAAGCGGCTCCACAGCCACTTCACTTATGGCCCGACCAGTGGGACGAAAGACACGTACACTTCAGAGGTTCATGAAGCAGCTTCTGCTTTATTCAAATAACACCCTCAATATATAAGCAGTCTGGTGCATAAGCAATTGTAACCAGATATGTCCATCCAATCCTGTTAAAGGTCAAGTGATCACTCGATCAAGCATACATGTAAAGTATATCTGTCCACGCACTAGGCGGCTGAACTGATTATCATGCAGCCAATTGTAAACGCTTCCTGCCGTTTTCCAGGTATAATCAGGATGCTGTTTGCTCTCTGCCAGTCGCCATCTTTAGATGCACGTGGTGTAACCCTGGGCCCCGGGGTTTCGCCCGCCACATTCTAGTGTCCTACATGAACCTTTCAAATTTTTAAGCACTTTTCAGTATCAAATCATTACTTCCTTATAATATTTGTACATTTGTCATTAAGAAACTTCTAAACAAAACATTTATTATGCTTTTCCTGTACAAACTTTATTTCAACGTATTCTTGTGATCAGTGAGGGAACACTGTTCTTTAGAGAAGAATCCCAACTAATAAATGCAGAAGAAATGAAATGCAACCCACAGTGAAATAACAAACCCGTTAGTGAACATCAGTGGTTGCCAATACCACTAGGGAATGCTCCTGGGGAACTTCATAAAGAATGAATCAGATTGGTAACACCTGAGCATATTGATCAATATCAGCATTATTAAAAATATGTTAGGCAAACTGTATATGAGGCCTTGTTAATTTTTTTTATATTTTGATGCATAAAAAATTGCTTCAAAACAGTAACTTAAACTACAGTTAACATTTATCATCTCTTGCAGTTTCTCTGACTTTGGGATTCAGAAGTGGTAAGAGTTGGGAGCTGTAGCTCAAGGAATCTCATGAGGTTGCAGTTGAGTTATCAACTAAAGTTACAGTCATCTGAGAGCTTGACTGGGCAGGAGGATCCATTTCCAAGATGGCTCATTCACACAGCTATCGGAAGGAAACCTCAGTTCCCCTCCACATGGCCTTCTTCATAGGGCTGCTTGGGTTTGCATCTGTCCTGACATCTGGCTTCCTCCAGATTGATCTGGACAGGAGAGATGCCACAAGTCTTTTGTGACTTAGACTCATAAGTCATGTATCATTTCTGCTATGTCTTATTGAACACAAGTCAATCCTTCTACTCATTGTGGGAGGGAAATTCTTAAGGGCACAAATGTGAGAAAGTGGGACTCATTGTGCCATCTTGGAGGATATCTACCACAACTAGGAAGCAATCCTATGAAGTATTCTTGCCCCCTATAATCTAATCAAGTCCCAATCCTATGAAGTATTCTTGCCCCCTATAATCTAATCAAATCCATAGATCTAACTACCTAAAGAAAGAAGGGAAGGCTGAAGAATAGGTAAAGAAATAAATTAAACAACACCACAGGGAAACAATCATTCAGTTCCCAAATAGGACAATCCATCACTTCTTAACCTTTTGGCTAAGATCAAGTGAAGAATGGGACAATCCAAAGAACAAGATCTGCTGTCCTCGACCAATAAATGGTGTGAGGGAGAAGATGGAGAACAGATAACAGAATGAATCAAACAATATTACCCTATGTAAATTTATGATTATGGTATGCCTTTACTCCATGTACAGAGAAACAACATGTATCCCATAATAAAAAAGGAAAAGAAAAAAAGATGGAGAACAGTTACAGATTAAAAGAGATTTAAGGAATGTTACCACCAGATGATAATGATTCAAACAAACCAATTGTAAAAGGACATCTTTTGTATAGTTGTGAAAATGTAAAGGATTGATTATTAGATTTTTAGTATGATAATGGCATTTTGCATAGGTGTGTTTAATTTTTATTTCTTATAGTTATGTGATTCCAGTTAACAGCTGAAATGCTGATTTCATAGCACTATGAAATCCAACAAAAATAACAAATAGGGGAACAACTGAAATAAGGTTGGCAGAAAGTTAAAAATTGTTAACACTGGCTGATGAATTATGGGAGTTCATTTTACTACTCTTTCTAATTCTGAATATGTTTGAAAATTCTCTACAGTATTGTTACTTAAGTATTATAGTGTAAGTACAGTATTACACTGTTAAGCTTAACAGTGTAAGTTCAGGATTAGTCATAGCAGCTAGCATTACCTGAAGGTTCCCAAACAGACACTGCAGTATTTTTAGCTGGATTGGGGAACAAGGGGCATCAGCAGTTGTGATTTTCACACTTGCACAAAATTGAAGAAGTCTGTGTCAGGAAAGAAGTCAGACTGGGGATGCCATGGAAGGGTAGGGGCAGAAGGAAGTCCATTTGGAGTCAATTGCAAAAGCCTCCATGTAATGGCAATCACAGTCTCCTCTAGGGAAGTGGCAGAAAATCTAGTAAGGAAGTAAAAGTCCTAACCTGGTGGGTGGCTACATCCTACAATAATCTGCAGTTGCTTCCTGTCAAATCGCTGCTGTTTCCTGTGTAACTTCCCTCCCTGGGTCACACTTTATTTTTGCCTTTGAGTAATCTCTTATCATTTTAACTCAAATTTCCCTAACATTTATAACAGTTTTTGTCATGTATAGAGTTTAAAATTTATTTTTAAGGGTGCTCGAGAGAGCAGGGCATGGCAAGAAAATAAGAATTGCTCTTACTATTTCTTTCAATCTATATTTCTCACAAGAATATTTTGACAATATTTTAAGGTGTGCTTTACAATAAGGTGTGCTTTACATACCAAGGAACATGAGGGAAACTGCTGTGTAAATATCAAGTGATAAGTAATCTGAAGATAAATCTAGAGCCACAAAAAAGACCCCCGATTTAATTTCTTATAACTATGTTTAATTCTCACATTGAGAAACTTCATGTTTCATGTGGGCTCAGTTCCAGCCAACCTTCAAAGTTTGTAAAACTGTTAAATTTTAGCGTGTTTAGGCAAGTGGTGTGCCACTGAATCCCATCCCCAGTTAAGAAATGTTTTTATATATTCTGAATAGGTGGTCATATAATTAACTTAAGGAAACTGAACCTTACTACCTTTCCTTTCTTAACTTCCATATTCTATGAGAAATCATATCTGAAGCTGACCAACAGAATGATCTTAGCAGAGTGTGGTGGTGTTCACCTGTAGTCCCAGATACTCAAAAAGCTAAGGCAGATCACTTGGACCCACAAGTTTGAGAATAGCCTAGACAACATACAGAGACCCCATCTCAAAGGGGAAAAAAAGGAGCTAAATCATCTCAGATTTTCCCCAGATGGAATCATTAGCAATTAGAAAACTCCCCTAGCTATTCATAGCTCAGGGGGAAAAAATCATCCTGTCGGTCAGCCTCAGATATGATTTGTTGAGGAATACAGAAGTTAAGAAAGGAAAGGTAGTAAGGTTCTGTTTCCTTAAGTTAATTGTATGACCACCTATTCAGGATATATAAACACATTTCTTTTAACTTGGGATGGGATTCAGTGGCAGAACACTTTGCCTAGCATGAACAAGGCTTTGAATTCAATTACCACTGCTACGCAAAGAAAAAAGAAAAATATTTCCTTGCATATGTAATGCCTTTTGCTTTGGGGGGAAGAATTTGTTTCAATTTTTATTTTTCTGTACCTTCTTACAATAGGTATGTCACAATGGTTTCCAACAAAAGAGTTAAAATCTGGACTTCTGTGAAAATAAAAGCACACATTGCAAAACTTAAAATTCTGTAAAACTGATCACTTCAGGTTATATAAAAATGTAAAACCTGA
The DNA here is from genome assembly GCF_902686455.1 of Sciurus vulgaris. Classification (NCBI taxonomy): domain Eukaryota; kingdom Metazoa; phylum Chordata; class Mammalia; order Rodentia; family Sciuridae; genus Sciurus; species Sciurus vulgaris. The sequence continues at coordinate 53,050,879 of NC_136466.1, forward strand.
AATAATGAAACTATGGTGCTGAATGAAGAATAGTTCTGTAAAAGAATACATGTTTTCTTAACAAAGGGGGGTTTCCTAACCTCGTAGTGAGCCAGACGCACTTGGATCTCTTCTCCAATAATTATCAACGTTTTTTTCTGCATTCCTCAGAGTAATGGGAACACAGTTGAGCTGTTCTTACACTTCTTAAATTTTTCAACCTTTCAGTAAATAAGCTGTCAGAAATGCAAGTGATATTTTAAGTATTTTCCTACACTGCATCAGAATATAAATAGATTAAATATTTAATTACAGAAATGAATAACTTGGGCTGGGGTGGTAGCTCAGTGATAGAGTGCTCACCTTCCACATGTGAGGCATTGGGTTCAATCCTCAGCACCACGTAAACATAAATAAATAAATAAAATAAAGACATTGTGTCCATCTACGACTAAAAAATTTTTTTAAATGGATAACTTAATTGAGAAAAGATTATGACATGTATCATCCCTCTTTACTTTCTTGAATTCATCCCTGACTATTCTTTTTCTCCCTTATTCTGAAGCAAAAGCATATAATTCTTTTTTAAAGCATCATTACCTATTTCCTATCCATGACTAGCAACACTTACAAAGAAAATGGATGATCTTTTCACATAACCTTTAAAAACAAATGTCTTCTTTGATGTGAACATATGAAAATTATGCAGAGTTAAATGCTTAAATATTTCCAAGAACTTTATACAGTGAGACAAAGCATTTAACTTGGAGAATCATTTAATAGAAGTTATTCAATAGTTATTCAATAAACATCTATTTCATGCATTGTGTTTGGCACGAATAGAAAGAAAAACACAGATTCTTCTCTCCAGGAGCTAGTAGACTGATGGGAATGACATACATGTGAACAAAAATTAAATAAAATGTCATGACTGATTCTCTTCTGAAAATCTCTATAAGATAGAAATAATTGGTTGTAGTTCAAGTATACTTTGACCATAGTTACGAAATAATACTGATGGCAGAAAAACTCAAGAGGATTATCTAGCTTGCTCTCTTTTCTCATCTTCTCTTGAATGCATGCCAGATAGACTCTGATCCTCCTGACTCCATTGAGACAGTTATTTTCAGGGTCACCAGCTCCCTCGGTAATCTGAGTGTGCTTTCATTTCAACTTCCACCATTGTGTTCTCCAGCTTAGATCTTTCCTCAACTAAACTCCAGACCATTCCTTTAAATGTAAAATATATTTCAAAATTGTATCTAAAACTAAATCCTCAATTTTCTTCCATAAGCTTCCTGTGACCATTTCCCCATCTTCTCATTCACTCAATTACTAAGGCTAAAAATCACAGAATCATCCTTACTCCTTCTCTTTACCTTATATTCTTCATAAAATTCATCAACAAATTCTGTTGACTCTAATTTCATAATTTCCAAAACCCAACATTTTTTATCACCACCAATGTTCCCAGCGCTCCTCACCATTCTCTCCTGCCTGAATCCTGCCTCTCAACAGTTCTTCCCACTTCTGCTCTTTCTCCCTTAGAGTTGATTCCCAACAGAGCTGCCAGAACCATCCTGCTAAGGAGTCAGCCAAATCATTCACTCCTCTCCTCCAAAATTCCTCTAGTAGATTCCCATCTCACTCACAGTAAAAGTTAATGCATTTGATGACTTGCTAGGACCCACAGAGTCTAGAGTTGTCACATCCATCCCCTTTCCCCTCCCTGATTGTAATCCCACCCTCTGGCTTCCATACTGTCGTGAACAAAGCTCTGTCATTAACATAGACCAAACTCACTTGTGTCTTTCCACAGTGTCAGAATTTATTGAGTAACAATAAATTCACAGGCAACATCACTTTCATCAGTGGCAGTTCCCTGAATACAGGTGGGTCACCTGATAGTCATGGCAAACACAAGTTCTTTTATTCCAATCTTCATTTCTAATATCTGTAACACACTCATGTCACACATCATACTTCACACAATAATATATAAAAAGACCATAAAAGGGTTGAGATGACTGCAGGGTTACAGTGTTCAAAGCCAAGAGCATAGGCAAAGATAGATATGAAAGCAGAGAATCAAAGAGTCACTGCAGGTAGTTGGATAAGGATTTTAACAAACCAGTTCCACAGAGCTGTCAAAGCAGAGGGTCCAGATGGATGGCAATTTCAGTTTCAGAGTGTCAGCCTGCAGTTTTAGCTTGAGATGTCAGTTTGGAGCAGGCCATGCATAGTCATCATGTGCAGGAGAAATCGTGCTCTGCTGTAGCCCAATGGGTACAGGAAATTGGAAGTTCTTACTGTGCCAATTTTCCTGGGCAAAGCTTATGATCAGTGATCAGGTGACAGGTGCTACATGTTCAGTCTTGGGAAGGTAGCTCATGTGCAGGCAGGTACTCCTTGACTTAGTTTTATAAGTTGACATATATAAGTTATTTGTCAAGTTGTGCTTTATGGTGGTAGCAGGAAAATGGTGGTTGTTTACTTGTACAAACAAAGTGTGGAATCACTCTACCTTGGCACTTGTACTCAAAACAGAGTAACTCATGGCAAACTACTGCTTTACAAAATGGAGTAACTCAAGTTTAGGCACAGCCTGAAAACTGCTATTCAATACCTCTTGGAGTAACTCAGCAGAACATAGGCTGTACTCCACACATGCTATGACCTTCTGTAACAGCCAGCTTAAGGTGATCAGGGTCATAAATACCCTGACTGCATTCTCTCTCCCTCTAATTTCTTTCCAGAACAACCCATTGACTGACCCTAACCAGAAGCTAGAATTTATAAGAATTCATTCCTAGAACAGAGAGCAGGCTGGAGAAGAATGTGGAGTGAACCTGTAATGGCATGTGGAAAGTGGGAAATACGTCTCTTCCTACTTCTTTTTTATCCCACTGAGTACCTTTCACAAATTACTTGGTGTGTATGTTGTATATATATACAGGATACACCCCCCAGGTCTACTAGCCTAACTCAAAATGGTTGGACAGAACCTGAGGCAGATCTGTCACCTCTGTGGAAACAACCACAGTTTTACTGTAATGACAGTTCAGAGTTCTGTGTCCAGTTCAGAGTTCTGGTTCCAGGAACCAGCCTGGAAGGCAAGAATCTTCCACTGAATCATATATGACACATTTGTGAGCTGCACTGAAGGTAAAACTCTGAAATAATTTTTGGTCTGTTGGTAGCTGACGGGAAGATGCCAATACAGTCCCATATGCAGGAGGCATGGTGGTAGGCAAGGGAATGGTGCATTCAACTCTGAGAACAATAAAACCCTTAATTCCTACAGGGACATGCCTTGTGGTAAAATGCTAGGGGGTATGAATTCCTGGACTGGGCTGGGCCTGATAGTGCTGCACTGGTCACCTGGCAAACAGCTCTCTCAAATAAAGAGGCCTTTAAACAGGTCCTTCCAGTTTATCTTACTACTTATTACACAATCTTTTAGCCTTAAAACTTTATACGTATGATTTATGCATTCCGTGTAAATGTTGGTCAGTGACAGATTTAAAGGAAGATCAATAAGAGAAGGGAAAAGATGCCTAAAAACTTTGAAATTTAATTTTTTAAATGTCAAGCTAAGGAAATCAGATAGGGCAACTAGGAACATGGCATATATCTTAAAGATCAATTAGCATTCTACATGCCTTTTATTAAATGGATACCTCCTTTAGCTATATTGCTTTCACTCAAAAGCCTATTAACCCAGAAAGTAGTAAAACTAAATGCCTCCCTTATTGATTAGCTGTCCAAAATATTATAATATTTCACCTTTCTTATAAAATATGTGCTAAAAATTTATTAGGATGTTAATATACAAGTTTACCTTTCTAGTAGGATGAACTATGAATCTAAAACAATATACTTCACTTGTTTTTTATCAAAAGTAGCATTCTGGTATAGAACTACAGGGAAAAATATACATATAGCAATTTTCATAAGTAAGGATTTGTCCTTGGTTCTTTCACATGTATGCTTAGTTCTCTTTCTAGCATTTCTAACATTTTTATGACCCTTCAAAGATCTTGAAGGAAAGAAAGAGCATAAACAGATATTAAATGAATATCTATTCTTCATTCCTGAATACATTTGATAAAGGCAAACATTAATGTGCTGGGGTTATAGTTCAATGGTAGAGTATTTGCCTAGTGTGTGCAAAGCCCTGGATTTGATCCTCAGCACTGCAAAATAAATATATGAAAATTATTATGAGGGCTGTGGTTTTAGCCTGCCTTGCATGTGTGAGAAACTGAGTTCGATTCTCAGTACCACATATCAATCAATAAATAAATAATAAAAATCCATTGATAACTAAAAAACAGATTTAAAAATTATTTTGAAACAATCGTGTTTTTCTCCAGAGGAAAAGGACCTGTTTACTTAGCTTTGTGTTTCCAAAACCGAGGTTAATACCTGTTGTTTAGTTTGTACTAATAAGGACTCACTATATTTTGTTTCCTTCACTGAAAAGCATTTTTTAATTCACATAGTTCTAAGTAGATTGGATACACATGTGAATAAGACAGACCAAAATTTCTGTCCTCATGGAGCTTGCATGCTATTACTAGAGAGATATATCTCATACATCTTCATATACCTCATATAAAAGGCATTTTTAAAAATGTATTATATATATATTTAGTTGTAGGTGGACACAATACCTTTATTTTTATGTGGTGCTGAGGATAGAACCCAGTGCCTCACACATACTGGGCAAGCACTCTTCCACTGAGTCACAACCCCAGAACCATGAAAGGCATTTTAACAAGAGGTAATACTTTTATTAAAATATAATTTAATTTTTGTGTCTGAAAGAATAACCACGTTCTTGAAACTTATCCTGAAAAAAATAGTCAGACATTGGTGCAAACTTGCTCATTAAGTGGTTGTTTACTAGTCTATAAGAGAGAATAATTGTATATAGCCTAGTTGTCCAAAATCAGAGACTGGGTAGGAAACAATAGGTGTCTATATAAGTACTCATTAAAAATAATTATGCTGTTTAATTAGTATTTAAAACATTTTATTGCTATCAAGCAGAATTTAAAATATTAAAATATTAAATATTTAAAATATTAAAATAGCATTTATTTATTTATTTGTAAAAATGTTTATGATATACCACTAGTGAAAAAGTGGACCTTGGGCTATAGAGATAGCTCAGTTAAAAAGCATTTGCCAGGGCTGTGGTTCAGTGGTAGGGCACTCCCCTAGCAAGCATGAGGCCCTGGTTTCAATCCTGAGCACCACATTAAAAAAATAAAATAAAGGTATTATGTTCATCTACACTTAAAAAAAAAAAAAAAAATATATATATATATATATAAAGAAAAAATAAGCACTTGCCTAGCATGCACAAGGCATTGTGTTTTATCCCATCACTAAAAATGAATAAATAAATAAATAAATAGGCCTCTAACTCCAGCTCGCTACCTGCATAATGTGCTCCAGAGCCTCCTTTAGATCTTTTTTTTTCTTTTTTTTATTATTTAAACAAATGGGATACATGTTGTTTCTCTAATTGTACATGGAGTCAAGGCATACCATTTGTGTAATCATAAATTTACATAGCGCAATGTTGTTTGATTAATTCTGTTATTTTTTTCCCTTCCCCCCCCACCCCTCCCACCCCTCTTTTCGCTCTATACAGTCCTTCCTTCCTCCATTCTTACCACCCTACTTATCCCTAACCCTAAACCTAACCCTAACGCTAACCCCTCCTACCCCCCATTATATGTCCTCATCCGCTTATCAGCGAGATCATCTGTCCTGTAGTTTTTTGACATTGACTTATCTCACTTACCATGATATCCTCTAATTTCATCCATTTGCCGGCAAATGCCATAATTTTATCATTCTTCATGGCAGAGTAATATTCCATTGTATATATGTGTGACAGTTTCTTTATCCATTCATCAACTGAAGGGCATCTAGGTTGGTTCCACAATCTGGCTATGGTGAATTGAGCAGCTATGAACATTGATGTGGCTGTATCTCTGTAGTACGCTGATTTTAAGTCCTTTGGGTATAGGCTAAGGGGTGAGATAGCTGGGTCAAATGGTGGTTCCATTCCAAGCTTTCTGAGGAATCTCCATACTGCTTTCCAGAGTGGCTGCACTAATTTGCAACCCCACCAGCAATATATGAGTGTACCTTTTTCCCCACATCCTCGCCAACACCTGTTGTTGCTTGTATTCTTGATAATCACCAATCTAATTGGGGTGAGATGAAAACTTAGGGTAGTTTTAATTTGCATTTCTCTTATTACTAGAGATGTTGAACATTTTTTCATATATCTGTTGATTGTTTTTACATCTTCTTCTGTGAAGTGTCTATTCATTTCCTTAGCCCATTTGTTGATTGGATTATTTGTATTCTTGGTGTAGAGATTTTTGAGTTCTTTATAGATTCTGGAAATTAGTGCTCTATCTGAAGTATGAGTGGCAAAGATATTCTCCCACTCTGTAGGCTCTCTCTTCGCATTGCTGATAGTTTCCTTTGCTGAGAGAAAGCGTTTTAGTTTGAATCTATCCCAGTTATTGATTCTTGCTTTTATTTCTTGGGCTATGGGAGTCCTGTTAAGGAAGTCTGATCCTAAGCCAACAAGTTGAAGGTTTGGGCCTACTTTTTCTTCTATAAGATGCAGGGTCTCTGGTCTGATTCCGAGGTCATTGATCCATTTTGAGTTGAGTTTAGTGCAGGGTGAGAGATAGGGGTTTAGTTTCATTCTGTTGCATATTGTTTTCCAGTTTTCCCAGCACCATTTGTTGAAGAGAATATCTTTTCTCCATTGCATATTTTTGGCACCTTTGTCTAGTATGAGAAAATTGTATATATTTGGGTTTGTGTCCGTGTCCTCTATTCTGTACCATTGATCTATCTGTCTATTTTAGTACCAATACCATGCCGTTTTTGTTACTATTGCTTTGTAATAGAGTTGAAGATCTGGTATTGCGATACCCCCTGCTTCGCTCTTTCTACTGAGGATTGCTTTAGCTATTCTGGGTTTCTTATTCTTCCAGATGAATTTCATGATTGCTTGCTCTATTTCTGTAAGGTACACCATTGGGATTTTAATTGGAATTGCATTGAATCTGTATAGCACTTTAGGTAGTATGGCCATTTTGACAATATTAATCCTGCCTATCCAAGAACATGGGAGATCTTTCCATCTTCTAAGGTTTTCTTTAATTTCTTTCTTTAGTGTTCTGTAGTTCTCATTGTAGAGGTCTTTCACCTCTTTTGTGAGATTGATTCCCAAGTATTTTATTTTTTTTTATGCTATTGTGAATGGGGTAGTTTTCCTAATTTCTCTTTCTGAAGATTCATCACTTATGTATAAAAATGCATTGGATTTATAAGCATTGATCTTGTAACCTGCTACTTTACTGAATTCACTTATGAGTTCTAAGAGTTTTCTGGTGGAATTTCCAGGTTCCTCTAAATATATAATCATGTCATCAGCGAACAGGGATAGTTTGTGTCCTTCTTTTCCAATTCGTATCCCTTTAATTTCTTTGGTTTGTCTAATTGCTCTGGCTAGAGTCTCAAGAACGATGTTGAATAGAAGTGGTGAAAGAGGGCATCCCTGCCTTGTTCCAGTTTTTAGGGGGAATGCTTTCAGTTTAGGTAATTCATATGTCTCTAGAAACTTGTTGATATCTTCGAGGTTTTCTGTTTTGTTGGAGTATAGATTTTCAAAATAGCTTCTAATTATGTTTTGTATTTCACTCGTGTCTGTTGTGATATTTCCTTGTTCATTCCGAATGTTAGTAATTTGAGTTTTCTCCCGCTTTCTCTTTGTTAGTGTGGCTAAGGGTCTATCAATTTTGTTTATTTTTTCAAAGAACCAACTATTTATTTTGTTAATTTTTCTGCTTGTTTCTTTTGTTTCAATTTCATTGATTTTGGCTCTGATTTCAACTATTTCCTGTCTTCTACTACTTTTGGTGTTGGTCTGCTCTTCTTTTTCTAGGGCTTTGAGCTGTAGTGTTAAGTCGTTTATTTTTGATTTCTACTTCTTTTGTTGAATGCGCCCCATGAAATAAATCTTCCTCTAAGTACTGCTTTCATAGTGTCCCAGAGATTTTGATATGATGTGTCTTTGTTCTCGTTTACTTCTAAGAATTTTTTAATTTCCCTCCTGATGTCTTCTGTTATCCATTCAAAGTATTATAGTGTATTATTTAATCTCCAGGTATTGGAGATGTTTCTGTTTTTATTCTGTTTTTTATTTCTAATTTCAATCCATTATGATCTGATAGAGTACAAGGTAGTATCTCTATCTTCTTGTATTTGCTAACAGTAGCTTTGTGGCAGAAAACATGGTCTATTTTAGAGAAGGATCCATGTGCTGCTGAGAAGAAAGTGTATTCGTTCTTTGTTGGATGGTATATTCTCTATAAGTCAGTTAAGTCTAAATTGTTGATTGTGTTATTGAGATCTATGGTTTCTTTATTCAATTTTTGTTTGGAAGATCTATCCAGCAGTGAGAGAAGTGTGTTAAAATCGCCTAGTATTATTGTGTTGTGGTCTATTTGATTTCTGCAATTGAGAAGGATTTGTTTGACGTACACGGATGAGCCAATGTTCGGGGCATAGATATTTATGATTGTTATGTCTTGCTGATTTATGCTTCCCTTAAGCAGTATGTAATGTCCTTCTTTATCCCTTCTGACTAGTTTTGGCTTGAAGTCCACATTATCTGAAATGAGGATGGATACTCCAGCTTTTTGCTGTGTCCGTGTGCGTGGTATGTTTTTTTCCATCCTTTCACCTTTAGTCTATGGGTATCTCTTTCTATGAGATGAGTCTCTTGCAGGCAGCGTATTGTTGGATTTTTCTTTTTAATCCAATCTGCCAGTCTATGTCTTTTGACTGATGAGTTCAGGCCATTTACATTCAGGGTTATTATTGTGATATGATTTGTATTCCCAGTCATTTGACTCATTTTTGGTTTTTGACATGATTTGGTTTCTCCTTTATTTGGCTATTCCTTTAGGCTAGTTCTTCCCCTTGCTGATTTGCATCGTTGTTTTTCATCTCTTCCTCATGGAATATTTTGCTGAGAATGTTCTGTAATGCTGGCTTCCTTTTTGTAAATTCTTTTAGCTTTTGTTTATCATGGAAGGATCTTATTTCATTGTCAAATCTGAAAGTAAGTTTTGCTGGGTATAAGATTCTTGGTTGGTATCTATTTTCTTTCAGGGCTTGGTAAATGTTGTTCCAGGCCCTTCTAGCTTTTAGGGTCTGGATTGAAAAATCTGCTGATATTCTTATTGATTTCCCCCTGAATGTAATTTGATTCTTTTTTCTCGTGATCTTTAAAATTCTGTCTTTATTTTGTATGTTAGGTATTTTCATAATAATATGCCTTGGTGTGGGTCTGTTGTAATTTTGTGTATTTGGAGTCCTATAAGCCTCTTGTACTTGGTTTCCATTTCATTCTTCAGATATGGGAAATTTTCTGATATTATTTCATTGAATAGATTGTTCATTCCTTTGGTTTGTTTCTCTAAGCCTTCCTCAATCCCAATAATTCTTAAATTTGGCCTTTTCATGATATCCCATAATTCTTGTAGATTCTGTTCATGATTTCTTACCATCTTTTCTGTTTGGTCCACTTTGTTTTCAAGATTAAATATTTTGTCTTCAATGTCCGAGGTTCTGTCTTCCAGGTGTTCTATTCTATTGGTTATGCTTTCTATGGAGTTTTTAACTTGGTTTATTGTTTCCTTCATTTCAAGGATTCTGTTTGTTTGTTTTTTTCAGTATCTCTAACTCTTTATTGAAATGATCTTTTGCTTCCTGTATTTGCTCTTTTAACTGTTGATTGGTGCGATCATTTAATGCCTGCATTTGCTCTTTCATCTCCTCATTTGCTTCTCTGATTGTTTTAATTATGTACATTCTGAACTCCCTTTCTGACATTTCTTCTGCTGTGCTGTCATTGGGTTTTATTGATATAGTATCTAGGTTTGTTTGGGACATTTTCTTACCTTGTTTTCTCATATTGGTCAGATGTCAGTGGGACTTTGTGATATTGCAGATTTTCTCTATTGGCTTATAGTGTCCCTGTAGATTTCCAGTGTATCACCTCCCAGCCTTCAGTAGCCTGAAGTCTTGAAGTAACTTGATAATGCAGTGCTTCCAAAGAAAGCTGCCCCTAGCCCACTACTGGTTCCAGGGCTTGGAGCTGGCTCTGTGTGGAAAGGCTCTCCCTGGGGGGCCTGCTCCAAGAAGCTGGCCATGTTGGAGGAGCCCACTGCCGGAGTGCGCAGGGCTGCCTGGGGAAGACTCTAGCTGCCCTGGCCTACTCTGATAAGCCGCCCCTATCTGGGCCTGCCACCCAGGCCAAGCTTCACCCGGTGGGGGAGACTCACCCCATGGCTCTATTTTAGTCTGAGTCTCTCAATGCCTCCCCTTCTTGAATCCTGGGTTCTGGAGTGACTGGAGATGCAGTCGCCCTCTAGTCTGCCATCTTGGATCGCCTCCTTTAGATCTTTGCTCAGTTAGGTTTTCTGTTTCAGAGAAGATTCTATAATAACCTTTTGTTTTATATGAATAACACCAAACTATTAACAATAATTTTCTTGGGGTAGTATGACTTGGAATGAAGTTTCTTCCCCTCTGCTTTCCAAGTTTTCCTTTGGAAACATGTATTAATTTGATAAATAAAAAGGGTGGAAATGAAAGTCATCAATGCTGATTTTATAGTTTCACCATAACAGCCTTAACCATTTATCAAGTGTTTCCTGTATGCCAGTCAACACGCTAAGCACTTTCCATTTGTTATCTCACTTAATCCTTTCAACGAGCCTATTGGTTAGGCAAGCTAAGCTCTCCATTTTCTCCTCAGGCTTTAGATAGCACATGTAACCATTTATCAGGTTAAATATCTTGCCTAAGACAAGGAAGTGGTTCAACCCTGAATTTAATCCAAAGTAGGCTGACTCAGTCTGGTCTTCTAACCACTGATTCTATTCCACCTGCACATACAGACGGTAAAAAGAACCTTGACTATGACAGGAAATCAAGGAATTAGGTCACAAAACTTAGGGGAAAATATAAATACATAAACACAATTGTACCAAAAAGGCAAACTGAAACCAGGCACCATCGCACACTCCTGTTAGTGCCTATGTCCTAGGAGGCTGAAATGGGAGAATCTCTTGAGCAGAGAAGTTCCAGACCAACCTGCACAATATAGTGAGACCCCCCACCTCAAAAAGGCAAGTTGACATAAAAGCTAATCCAAAATAAAATAAGGTGATTTAAAGAAAAAAAAGAAAACCTAAAAGCTGTTCCATAAACATTTGTTGGATTAATTAAATAAATACATAAAACACAACTGATTTGGCTAAAAATTATAAAAAGATAACTTTCAACTTTAATTTATTAATCAGTTGTGAAGAAATATTTATTAAACAGTTGTGAAGGAATGGTCCACCTTTGCTTCTTCCCCTACTTCCTTTTTGCTGGTGAGGTTAACTCTTTAATAACTAGAGAAGAAGTGAAATAAATTTATGTTTCCTATTAATTGACTACTATACTAATAATTATGATTTTATAGAGTGAAAGTTAAAATTATTCTAATAGAAAATAGTATTTTTTAGATTTTTTGTGGATTTAATTCAATGCAAGAAATCGTGGAAAGACTATACACTAGTAAACAAAACATACAAGGGCTCACCACTCACACAATCTATAGCAAGTCTAACTGGGAAGAAAACTCATAGCATGTGATCAGTGGAGCAGTTGCAAAGTATTTCAGACACCTCCTGTGCACCACCTCTTAGCCTCTTGGCCTCACCTTTTAACCATACCACAGCTTTGGTGACCAGTAACAAATTCCACTAGCTTTGTGCTCAACCTGGCTTAAGTGCCTCTTGCTCCCTAACCTGTGGCTCCTCTGAGAATCTCAGGGGACATCCACAGAACACACTTAGGCTCTCACATACACACCTGCACGTATGACTCCTCTGCTCTGCAGAGCAACTGCTCTCTAGACACTGTTACCCACACCTCATGCTCTCTGGCTGCTAAATGTATTCACACAATGAGAAGCATTGGCAGAAAATCAGAGGGTCAGAGAAAAAAATGAACCAGTTCTTACTGCTGCTCTGCTTCAACAGAAGGGTTCAGTGGAGACTCTGTCCCTTTACAAGAACAGCTCCTACTGAGCAACTGTTTTCACAGCACCTCAGGACATTTCCTTCTCTGGTCCCTAGGGGCCTAGAGGCAGCAATAGCTTTCAATTCTTGCTAGTCCCTGGGTGCCTCAACATTCCTTATTTGTTCCTGTAGCCCTGCCTACACCTCTGTAAACAGCTTCTCCATTAAATATTCTTCACAATCCCAGCTGTGCATGCCTTCTATTTTCTGCCAAAATCTTTTTGACGCAATTACAATTTATCAAGTTTCATACAAGAGGTAATAATCTACTTCTTTTATAAGAAAAATACAGGCAAGAAGAACACAGTAAATTAGCATAATTTGATAAATAACAAAGTCTATGCTGGAAAGTTGAAAAAATTAGGTTGAAGAAAATATAAGAAAAAGATCTTGGACTGAGGATGTGGCTCAGTGGTAGAATGCTTGCCTAGTACATGTGAGGCTCTGACTTCACCCCCAGCACCAAAAAACAAAAACAAAAACAAAACAAAAAAAAACTTTTACGCTAACAAATAAGCCAAAAGTTTGAGAGAAAAATTAGAAAATAACTACAGCATTTACTGGTAAATGGATGGAACTGGAGGCTATCATGCTAAGTGAAATAAGCCAATCCTCAAACAACAAAGGCTGAATGATCTCGCTGATATGCAGATACTGACTCAGAATACGCAGGGTTGAGGGAGGAGCGGAGGTTCATGGGATTGGACAGGGGATGAGAGGGGGGATAGGAATAGGAAAGACAGTAGAATGTATCGGACATAACTTTCCTATGTTCATGTATGAATACTCGATCAGTGTAACTCCACATCATGTACAACTATAAGAATGGGAAATTATACTCTATGTATGTATGATATATGAAAACACATTCTACTGTCATGTATAACTAAAAAGAACAAATAAAAAAATAAAATTAGAAAAAATATTGTTCTCATTTTTAAACCTAAAGATATCATTACAAGGCTAATAAAAAGCAATCTAAATACAAGAAATGCACAACTTGTATTTATGGCTTTTGTTGTTTAACCAAATTAACAATTAACTTATCCTGATGAACAGTTTCCAAGCATTCATAGGAAGAGAGGCAGTGGGTCAACAAAACTATTCATGGCCAGGCGCAGTGATGCACACCTGTAATCCCAGTGACTCAGGAGGCTGAGACAGGAGGATCGAGAGTTCAAAGCCAACCTCAGCAATGGCAAGGTGCTAAGCAACTCAGTGAGACCCTATCTCTTAATAAAAATACAAAATAGGGCTGGGGATGTGGCTCAGTGGTTGAGTGATCCTGAGTTCAATCCCTCTTTAAAAAAAAAAAAAAAATATTCACACTAACAAAATGGGTGTCAGCAATTCACATATTTAACACGGTCACAATGACTTCAAGTCTAAATACTATCACCACAGGTCACTTGATTTACAAATGCTGTGATAAATAAATGAGCTTTCAGTAAATACAAGCTATAGGCCAGGCCCTGCACTGATGTGTTCATATATATCATCTCCCTTTCTTTTCTTAAAATCGGCACTGGAATGTGCAGTTGTCAACTTGATTTATTTGGTAGCTCTCTTTCTCAGAATCACCTTCTCATGTATTGTTCCAAGCTAGGTGGGCAAAGAAGAATTTGTTTGAGATTTGTAAGACAGAGAAACCAGCAATCATGACTCTTGGGAGGTTGTCAGATATAGTGACAGAGAGCTGCAGAAGTCCCACCTTGTCTTTTGTCTGCAGCACTCTGGTTTATCTGCTGAACTATTGGTGCTGCTGACCATGTGTGACCCCCGAGACAACCATGCAGTGCTTGACTGTGGACTAGCACAGCCTGTATCTTGGATGAGAAATACATTTTCCCTTCTTATACCACCTTACTCAAGAATCAAATTCCCCAGAGATAAGGAGTAGAGATTTGGTCAGTCTAACTTGAATTGCTTTTCTATCCATGAGACAAACATCTTGATGTACAAAGCACTGCACACCAGGAAATAGATAACTCAAGGAAAAATAAATCAATGTTTGGGAAGAAGGAATATATGATAAGTGGCCAAAAATAACAACAAGAACATCAAACGTCCACTTTATGTATTTACACAGTATGTTTTCTGTCATTGACCAGTTAATAATAATAAATAACATTCATTTAACATCTTTGCTGTGCCAATAACTCAGCAATTTATATGGCCTATCTTATTTAATCCTCAAAACATCCCAGGAGGTGGGTACATTTATTTCTCTTATTTTTTAGTGAAGAAGTTAGATAAGGTTGGTATTTTGATGGCCACCATCCTGTAAAATATAACTGTCCACAGCTGGGTGTGGTTAAATGTATTGGCTTTAATTTTGGAACTTCTAGATTTTTGACCTAAATTTTGCCAGAATTTTAATTAATCTATTGTATAGTAATTCCAGTACTACTGATTAATATTGTAATGATTAACTGTGTTGTATAAATCTCATTCTCTTATTCCATACTACAGTTCTAAGCATGAAAAAGTAGTTCAATTTTTATTATTATTCAATTCATTGAACTTAAATTTTTAAAACCTACTTTTGCTTTAAGGTCATAATTTGTAAATACTATTTTTCCATTTAACAAAATTTAACACTTACTTTTAAGGATTTTTTTATGATTTATGTAATCTAATAAATATTTTTAAACTGATTTATAAGAGTACCATATTTTCTTTTTTAATACCCAAGAAACTCTTTTTTATCAGCTTTATTGAGATATGATTCCCATGCCATACAATTCACCAATTTAAAGTATAAAATTCAAGTGTACAATTTAAAGTATTTAATTCAATGACTTAAGTACCCTTAAGAAGATATGCCACCACCATTGCAATCAATTTTAGAACATTTCCATCAAGCCACAAAGAAATCCCTCTCTTTAATCAAGTAGTTTCTACAAATCAGATAAATTAAATGTACAGGTATAACAAATAATGAATTGTCTTAACTGTTCTAATACTCCAAATCTTAGTAAACTTTTTAATTTAAAATCACAAAGATAAAATAATTACTCAATTACTAATTTTAAATTGGAATCATAACTGGGTATGTGGCATACTCCTATAATCTCCCAGCTACTTGGGAGGCTGAGGCATGGGGATTGCAAGTTTAAGGTCAACCTGGGCACCTTAGAAAAAGTCTGTCTCAAAATAAAAAATAAAAAGGATGGAGGTATATAGCTCAGTTACAGAGTGCCCCTGGGTTTAATTCCCAGTACCAACAAGAAAAAAAAGAAATGGAATCTTGTGGCCCTTCTAACAGACCAAGTTTTCTAAAACATCTAAATACAGATTATTCCATAACAAAAATAATACAAATTAACTTACTGAATTGTTTCTATATTGAATTCCAAATCTTTCAAGAGCTAAAAATGCATCTTCCCACTAAATAAAAAATATATTACAACAACATAATTTGGGATTTACTTTGTAGAGCTAGCTTGGAGAAATATTTTTTCAATTAAATGATGTTACACATCAACCAGCAATTTGGGCCAGATTTTGAGATCCAGAACTAGAGACACCTGAGAATAATTTACGTCATAATCCTGAGTGACAAGCTAAACCCAGTTTTTTATTTTATTTGTTTGTTCATTTGTTCTCTGTTTTGTGGTGCTAGGGACCTAACCCTCCCATATACTGAGCAAACACTCTACCACTGTGCTATACCAGTGGCTCTAAGCTCACAATTGTGTAGACACAATCTGAAGAGAACTGTGTCTAAGTAGCAGCTATAGGAGGAGAGTTTGGTGAGACCTAAAAGAGAAGCCCAAGCACTATAGTGGAGAGAATGTTGTAAAAGAAATTTTACATGGTGAAAGAGCCTGAGAATTTATAGGACAGAACTGTCTAGTGCTGTAGTTACCCTATGTCATGACCTCCCAATCTACAGCAGGACTATGGCACTCTTATGCTTGAAACATAAAATTAGGACAATTGGGTTAACCAGGAAGGATGTAAGAAACAAGGCCCAAGTGGAAGCTGCTGCAGAAGCAGCCAGAACACTGCCCTCCCCACATTGCCCAGAGAGAGCTCATTAGAGAGGGCTCTGACCAGTGAGCAGGGTGGCAGCTTGCACCATGTTATTTGGATATTCAGGGAAAAGGTGACTCCAGAAATGTAAGGCTCTGGAACCTCCAGGCAGGGGATGCTGCCACATTAAATTAAAGAAGGATGCTGGCATATTTTAGGGAAAACTCTACTCAGAAGAATCAATGCTGACTTCTTTCTATCACTATTTCTTTTTTATTTTATATTTTTTAATTTTATTGTAAACAAATGGGATACATGTTGTTTCAGTTTGTACATGGAGTAACAGCATACCATTTGCATATTCATATATTTACATAGAGTAATGATGTTTCATTCATTCCGTTATTTTTTCCTTCCCCCCCAGCCCCCACCTCCCTTTTCCCTCTATACAGTCCCACTTCCTCCATTCTTGTCCCCCTCCCACCCTCCATTAAGTGTCATCATCTGCTTATCAGTGAGATCATGCCTCTTTTGGATTTTTGAGTTTGGCTTATCTCACTTAGCATGATATTCTCCAATTTCATCCATTTGCCTGCAAATGCCATAATTTTATTATTCTTTATAGCTGAGTAATATTCCATTGTATATACATACCACAGTTTCTTTATCCATTCATCAATTGAAGGGCATCCAGGTTGGTTCCATAGTCTGGCTATTGTGAATTGAACCGCTATGAACATTGATGTGGCTGTATCTCTGTAGTGCACTGATTTTAAGTCCTTTGGGTATAGGCCGAGGAGTGGGATAGCTGGGTCAAATGGTAGTCCATTCCAAGTTTTCTAAGGAATCTCCACACTGATTTCCAGAGTGGCTGCACTAATTTGCAGTCCCACCAGCAATGTATGAGTGTACCTTTCTCCCCACATCCTCTCCAACACCTATTGTTGCTTGTATTCTTGATAATCGCCATTCTAATTGGGGTGAGATGGAATCTTAGTGAAGTTTTGATTTGCATTTCTCTTATTACTAAAGATGTTGAACATTTTTTCATATATCTGTTGATTGCTTGTACATCTTCTTCTGTGAAGTGTCTGTTCATTTCCTTAGCCCATTTGTTGATTGGGTTATTTGTATTCTTGGTGTAGAGTTTTTTGAGTTCTTTATAGATTCTGGAAATTAGTGCTCTATCTGAAGTATGAGTGGCAAAGATATTCTCCCACTCTGTAGGCTCTCTCTTCGCATTGCTGATAGTTTCCTTTGCTGAGAGAAAGCGTTTTAGTTTGAATCTATCCCAGTTATTGATTCTTGCTTTTATTTCTTGGGCTATGGGAGTCCTGTTAAGGAAGTCTGATCCTAGACCAACAAGGTGAAGATTTGGACCTACTTTTTCTTCTATAAGATGCACGGTCTCTGGTCTGATTTCAAGGTCCTTGATCCATTATGAGTTGAGTTTTGTGCAGGGTGAGAGATAGGGGTTTAGTTTCATTCTGTTGCATATGGATTTCCAGTTTTCCCAGCACCATTTGTGGAAGAGGCTGTCTTTTCTCCATTGCATATTTTTGGCCCCTTCGTCTAGTATTAGAAAATTGTATATATTTGGGTTTGTGTCCGTGTCCTCTATTCTGTACCATTGATCTACCTGTCTATTTTGGTGCCAATACCATGCTGTTTTTGTTACTACTGCTTTGTAGTGTAGTTGAAGTTCTGGTATTGCGATACCCCCTGTTTCATTCTTCCTGCTAAGGATTGCTTTAGCTATTCTGGGTTTCTTATTCTTCCAGATGAATTTCATGATTGCTTGCTCTATTTCTGTGAGGTACATCATTGGGATTTTAATTGGAATTGCATTGAATCCGTATAGCACTTTTGGTAGTATGGCCATTTTGACAATATTAATTCTGCCTATCCAAGAACATGGGAGATCTTGCCATCTTCTAAGGTCTTCCTTAATTTCTTTCTTCAGTGTTTTGTAGTTTTCATTGTAGAGATCTTTTACCTCTTTGGTTAGATTGATACCCAAGTATTTTATTTTTTTGAGGATGTTGTAAATGGAGTTGTTTTCCTCATTTCCCTTTCAGCTGTTTCATCGCTTGCATATAAAAATGCTATAGATTTATGTGTGTTGATTTTATAGCCTGCTAGTTTGCTGAATTCATTGATGAGGTCTAGAAATTTTCTGGAGGAGGTTTTTGGATCCTCTAAATATAGAATCATGTCATCTGCAAATAGTGACAGCTTAAGTTCCTCTTTTCCTATTCGTATTCCTTTAATTTCTTTAGTCTGCCTAATTGCTCTGGCTAGAGTTTCAAGGACAATGTTGAATAGAAGTGGTGAAAGAGGACATCCCTGTCTTGTTCCCATTTTTAAAGGGAATGGTTTCAGTTTTTCTCCATTAAGAATGATGTTGACCATAGCATAAATAGCCTTTACAATGTTCAGTATGTTCCTACTATCCCTATTTTTTCTAGTGTTTTGAGCATGAAGGGGTGTTGTATATTGTCAAATGCTTTTTCTGCGTCAATTGAAATAACCATATGATTCTTATCCTTAAGTCTATTGACATGATGGATTACGTTTATTGATTTACGAATGTTGAACCATCCTTGCATTCCAGAAATGAACCCCACTTGATCGTGGTGCACAATTTTCTTAATATGTTTTTGGATACGGTTTGCCAATATTTTGTTAAGGATCTTTGCATCTATATTCATCAAGGATATTGGTCTAAAATTTTCTTTCCTTGATGTGTCTTTTCCTGGTTTGGGTATGAGGGTGATATTAGCTTCATAGAATGAGTTCGGTAGGGTACCCTCCTTTTCTATTTCCTGGAATACTTTGAGAAGTATTGGAATGAGTTCTTCTTTGAAGGTCTTGTAGAACTTGGCTGAGAATCCGTCTGGTCCTGGGCTTTTCTTGGATGGTAGATTTTTAATGGCTTCTTCTATTTCATTGCTTGATATTGATCTGTTTAAATCGTGTATGTCCTCCTGGTTCAGTTTGGGAGGAGCATATGTCTCTAGAAATTTGTCAATGTATTTGGTACTTTCTATTTTGTTGGAATACAGATTTTCAAAGTAGCTTCTCATTATGTTCTGTATCTCAGTGGTGTCTGTTGTGATATTTCCTTTTGCATCATGTATTTTAGTAATTTGAGTCTTCTCTCTCCTTCTCTTTGTTAGTGTGGCTAAGGGTTTATCTATTTTGTTTACTTTCTCAAAGAACCAACTTTTTGTTATGTCAATTTTTTGAATAGTTTCTTTTTTTTCAATTTCATTGATTTCAGCTCTGATTTTAATTATTTCCTGTCTTCTACTACATTTGCTGTTATTCTGTTCTTCTTTTTCTAGGGCTTTGAGCTGTAATGTTAGGTCATTTAATTGTTGACTCTTCATTCTTTGCTGGAATGCGCTCCATGCAATGAATTTTCCTCTTAGTACCGCTTTCATAGTGTCCCAGAGATTTTGATATGTTGTATCATCATTCTCATTGACACCTAAGAATTTTTTAATCTCCCCCTGATGTTTTTTGTTATCCATGTTTCATTCAATAGCATATTATTTAGTCTCCAAGTCTTGGAGTAATTTCCTTTTTTTATTTTGTCATTGATTTCTACTCTCAGTCCATTATGATCTGGTAGAACACAAGGCAGTATCTCTATTTTTTTGCATTTCCTAAGGGTTGCTTTGTGGCATAACACATGGTCTATTTTCGAGAAGGTTCCATGTGCTGCTGAGAAGAAAGTGTATCTGCTCGTTGATGGATGGAATATTCTATATATGTCTAATATGTCTAGGTTATTGATTGTGTTATTGAGTTCTATGGTTTCTTTGGTTGGATTTTGTTTGGAAGATCTATCTAGTGGTGACAGCAGTGCGTTAAAGTCGCCCAGAATTATTGTGTTGTGGTCTATGTGATTCGTGAAATTGAGAAGGATTTGTTTGATGTACAGGGATGCACCATTGTTTGGGGCATAAATATTTACTATCATTATGTCTTCCTGATTTATGGTTCCCTTAAGCAGTATGAAATGTCCTTCTTTATCCCTTCTGACTAACTTTGGCTTGAAGTCCACTTTATCTGACATAAGGATGGAAACCCCCACTTTTTCACTGAGTCCAGGTGCATGGTAGGTTTTTTCCCATCCTTTCACCTTTAATCTGTGGATATCTTTTTCTATGAGATGAGTCTCTTGCAGGCAGCATATTGTTGGGTCTTTCTTTTTAATCCATTCTGCCAGTCTATGTCTTTTGATTGATGAGTTTAGGCCATTAACGTTCAGGGTTATTATTGAGAAATGATTTGTATTCCCAGTCATTTGGCTTATTTTTGGTTTTTAAGTTGGCTTGGTTTCTCCTTTGAGTCGTTTATCTCTAGGGTAGTTCCTCCCTTTGCTGACCTCCATTGTTGTTTTTCATTTCCTCCTCATGGAATATTTTGTTGAGAACATTCTGTAGTGCAGGCTTTCTATTTGTAAATTCTTTTAACTTTTGTTTATCATGGAAGGATTTTATTTCATCTTCAAATCTGAAGGTTAGTTTTGCTGGGTATAGGATTCTTGGTTGGCAACCATGTTCTTTCAGAGCTTGAAATATGTTGGTCCAGGCCCTTCTAGCTTTTAGAGTCTGGGTTGAGAAGTCTGCTGCTATCTGTATTGGTCTCCCCCTATATGTAATCTGATGCTTTTCTCTTGCGGCCTTCAAAATCCTATCTTTGTTTTGAATGTTAGGCATTTTCATTATAATGTGCCTTGGTGTGGATCTGTTGTGATTCTGTGCATTTGGTGTTCTGTAAGCCTCTTGTATTTGATTTTCCATTTCATTCTTCAGGTTTGGGAAATTTTCTGATATTATTTCATTGAATAGGTTGTTCATTCCTTTGGTTTATATATCTGTGCCTTCCTCAATCCCAATAATTCTTAAATTTGGTCTTTTCATGATGTCCCATAGTTCTTGGAGATTCTGTTCATGATGTCTTACCATCTTCTCTGTTTGGGCGACTTTATATTCAAGATGAAATATTTTGTCTTCATTGTCTGAGATTCTGTCTTCCACGTGGTCTAGTCTGTTGGTGATGCTTTCCATTGAGTTTTTTATTTGGTTTATTGTCTCCTTCATTTCAAGGATTTCCGTTTGGGTTTTTTTTGAGAATCTCTATCTCTTTGTTGAAATGATCTTTTGCTTGCTGCAGGTGCTCTTTCAGCTTATTGGTATTATCATTCATTGTCTGCATTTGCTCTCTTATCTCATCCTTTGCTTCACGAATTATCTTAATCATGTATAATCTGAAGTCCTTTTCTGACATTTCTTCTAACATACTGTCATTGGATTCTATTACTATAGAATCTAGACTTGTTTGGATCATTTTCTTCCCTTGTTTTTTCATATTGTTCATGTATCTTCCCCTCTAGCAGTGCAGATCTGGGGTAGTTCAGATTTCCCCCTATAGGCTTATAGTGGCCCTATAGGTTTCCAAAACCCTTTCTTTAAGGGGAGGTCAATATTAGCAGTGCCCAAATCAGACACTATGCAATTCTAGATCAAATAGCCCCTATGGGGACAATAACAAAATTGTCATAATAAACAAAATGAGTTCAAATGCTATCTTCGGTAAAACAAACAGGTTTGCAATAAGGTCTGCAGTTTCTAATGGAGGACAAAGAGGATGTAGAGCGATGTAGAATATGGCTGTTAATGGGATTAGAAAAGAATATACAGAAGTTCTAGAAAATAGAAAGGGTGAGAGTGTAATCAAAAGAAATCGGATGTTAGCATGCAAATAAGGGAGAAAGAGACTCTGAGGGAACAGGTAAACAAAAGGAAAAGAAAGCAAGACACATAAAGAAATAAAAACTTAAATTTTTTTTAAAAAGGAGAAAAAAGAAAATCTGTGTAACAGTCATATACTCATGAAACCTCCCAGTGTTCAGTAGCCTGATGCATGAGAGGTACCTGACAATGAGCTTCAAGCCTCCAGCAGGCATCTTAGGATGGGATTTGCCCCACCTAAAGATTGGAGCTAGGCTTCCAGGATTATCCAAGATGGCTGCTCTAGCTTCCAAATGTGTTGGCAAATGGGGAGCTGCAGTTCAGGGGTAGACGTGGTCAGCTGGAGGTCCTGGGGACAGGATGCAGTTGGTCCGGCAGGGGTCGGGTGCGTTTGGTGTAGTTGTGGGATCCTGGATGCCGGGTGCAATCAGTCGGTCTGGGTTCCCGGTGATAGGGCGCAGTCAGTTGGTCTGGGGGTCCTGGCGGCAGGGAGCAGTCAGTTGATGTGAGGGCCCCAGAGGCAGGGAGTGATCAGTGGGGCTGAGGGATCCTGGAGGCGGGGCTCAGTCAGTCTGGCCAGTAGTCCTACGCCTGGCTGTTGTCTCAAAATGGCGGCAGCCACGTGTAATCAAACCTGCAGGTACTGTAACAGAGAACTTTCAGGCGACAGCAGGCAGCTGGTGCTCCACTGGCCGTCTGCAGTCAGTCTGCTGGCAGCTCTCCGACGATCAGGAGGTGAACCTCCAGCGTTGAGTGATGGATAGGGGTAAGGCAGGCAATGCACAGGCGAGAGGCAAGCAAATGGCGGATGATAGATAGATAGGTGAGCAATCTGCTCTCAAAAAAGGCCTCTAGCACTATTTCTAAGAAGATCAAGTCATAGAGTATCCAATGTATGCTGAGTTATAGAATTCCACACAATGACAGTCAGCTATTCAGCACCTCGACAACCACAGGATTTTTAGATCCCCTTTTTCAAAAAATGCTGATGAAATGAAGTTACAGCTTTTCTTATTATGATGGAGGAAGTGAATCATCTGGCTGCTCTAACACCAAATGCTATTGAAATATCTTTTTTTCATGTTATTTATTCATTTAAATTAATTTTAACTGATATTATGAAACATAAAATGCATACTTAGTAATGTAGTTCCATGTGATGTTTTCATACATGTATACATTATGTGATATTTAAATTGGATTAAACATAACTATCTATTCAAACATTCATTGTTTCTTCATTAAAAATCCTTTCCTGCAGGATTTTAAGGTACACAATAAATAATTGTCACTTTGCAATAGCACAAAAGAACTTCTTTTTTTTTTTTTTTATCTTTTTAGTTGTCAGTGGACCTTTATTTTATTTATTTATTTGTGGTACTGAGAATTGAACCCAGTGCCTCACACATGCTGGGCAAGTGCTCTACCACTGAGCTACAACTCCAGCTCAGAACTTCTTGCTTCCACACATGAGTGAGATAATGTGGTATTTGTCTTTCCATACCTGGCTTAATTCACTTAGAATGGTATCCTTTATTTCTATGTTGTGATGAAGGATTCTCATTTTATTTTATGCCTGAAAAGTATTTTATTGTGTATATCTACAAATTTTTAATACATTTATCAGTTAGTGGACACTTAGGTTTTTTTTTTCATTACTTAATTATTATGAATAGTGCTATAATAATTATGGGTGTGCTGATATATCTTTGATTTCAATTTCTTTAGATTCAGGGATGGGATTTCTGGGTCATATGATAGTTATATTTTTAATTTTTCAAAAACTTTCCATATTGCTTTCCATAATAACTATATTATCTTACATTCTTACCCACAAAGTATAAAGATTACTTTTTCTCCATATTCTTTTGTTTTTTGTTTTTAAATATGCATGTCAGTAGGGTAGATTTTGATATATTATACATACATGGAGTACAACCCATTCCAATTAGGATTCCATTCTTTGTGTTTTTTTTTTTTTTTTTTTTTAGGATTCCATTTTTATGGTTGTGCATAATGTGGAGGGTTACACTGGTCATGTATTCACATATGAGCACAGAAAAGTTATGTTCAATTCATTCCATGGTCTTTCCTATTCCCATCTCCCCCTCCATTCCCTTCATTCCCCTTTGTCTAATCCAATGAACTTCTGTGCTTCCTCTCCTTTCCCTCCCTTATTATGGATTAGCATCCACACATAAGAGAGGACATTTGGCCTTTGAGTTTTTTTTAATATTAAAATATTTTTTTATTTTTACAGACACATTTTGATTCATTGTACACAAATGGGATACAACTTTTCATTTCTATGGTTGTACACAATGTATATTCACACGGTTCCATGTAGTCATACATATATATAGGGTAATACTGTTTCATTCTACTGTTTTTCCATTCCACCCCCTCACACTCCTTTTTCCTCTACACCATCCAAAGTTCCTTCATTCTTCTCTTCACTCCGCCACCCCCCATCGTTATATATTGTCATGCACTTATCAGAGAAAACATTAGGCCTTTGATTTTGGGGGATTAACGTACTTGACTTAGCATGATAGACCCCAGTTCCATCCATTTACTGGCAAATGCCATAATTTCATTCTTCTTTTGGTTGAGTGATATTCCATTGTGTTTATATACCACATTTTCTTTATCAATTCATCTGTTGAACTTTGGTTCCATAGCATGGCTATCTGGAAAGCAGTATGGAGATTCCTTAGAAAACCTGGAATGGAGCCACTGTTTGGCCCTATTATTCCACTCCTTGGCTTATACCTAAAGGACATAAAATCAGCATACTACAGTAAGCAGCCACATCAATGAAATAGCTTGATAACCTCAGGAATTTTGCATTTTGGTCTTTCTAAGTAAGCAGAATGTTTCGCTAAGTTTGCATCAGGGTTATCTGTTTATCTTAATTACCCTCTGATTTAATTTAATTTAAAGATTTTAAAATAATATTTTAGGTGGTACTACCCTCATGTGGTCCCAAACATCTGATTTTTGGTGAAGTCAGTTATATCACTGACTTAAAAAATAATAATGTTAAATAATAATGTTAAAAAATAATAATGTCACTACTTGCCATCATGTTGACTCAAATATTGGGCTTTATTTACCACTTTTAATATGTTTTATTAACTTTTGTATCTAAATTAAGTTATTTGAGTTTATGTCCTGGCTGCTGCTGGGAACTCCTTCACTTCAACCACCATGCCTGTTCTGGACATCACCAATTAATTTCCCCATCCAGAAAAGCATCTGGTGTTCCACAGAAAAGTCAGTGAATGCTTGGTGAGAGAAGATGAAAAAAGTGAGTGGCAGTAGTAACTATTCTAGTTAATCTCAGTAAATAGTTTACATTTACCACAACTTAAACTTTGGTGATGTTATAGCTTGCTCTGTGGGGCCATTCCTGCTACTGACAGACTTGTCAGTCTGCTGAGTGTGCATGCAGCTTCACAACTGCTTTGGGGATAGGTGATATGGATGGACAACTACATGAATTTTTGCCTGGGAGAGAAGGAAAGTTCATGCAAGATTGAGCGGAAGTAGCATGATGCGTACTTCATTCTTTGGCCAAAGTACACAGCCTCCTCTGCATGGCCCTCTTTCTGTGAAAGGCTTTCCCCACAGAGTGGCAGGTTCCGGGCCTCCATGTAGGCCCTGTCTGCTGCACAGTTAAAAAAAAACAAGGACATGTCATTCCTTGGACAGAAAGGAGATTTATTTTGAAATTGTACCTCAATTTTCATGTAAAATATACCTTTTTGTTTTCAACACAATGGTACAATGACCAGCTTACCATTTCAAAAAAATGAGTTTTTCTTTTTTTTTGTCTTTATGTAATCTGAACTACATATGAAACCCTGTGAGTTAAGATGGTGTTAGTGGCTAGAAGCAATGGCTCACACTTGTAATTCAAACTACTTGGGAGACCGAGGCAAAAGGATCACAAGTTTAAGGTCAGCCTGGGCAACTTAGCAAGACTGTGTCAAAATAAAAAATAGAAAAGGCTGGGTATATAGCTCAGTGGTACAATACTTGTCTAGTATATGCAAGCCTCAGGGTTCAATCCCCAGTACCAAACACACACACACACACACACACACACACAAATATTACCTACATACATACATATGTATATATATAATACTATATATAATATATAAAATACTATATATTGTACACATGTACATATAACATAACATTTGTATATATGTGTTTATGTATATACCCACACATATACATATATGTTACAAGTTGAATTATGTTCCCCCAAATTCATATGTTAACATTCTCACCCCAATTCTTTAGAAAGTCATAGTGTCTTTTCAATCTTAGTAAAGTGAACTCAATAAGACGGGCCCAAATTCAACATGACTGATGTCCTTGCTAAAAAAGGGAAAAATTAGATGTGGAGATAAACATAGAGAGAGGATGCCATGTTAGCATGAAGATGACCATCAATAAGCCAAGGAGGAAGGCCTGGAATAGATCCTTCCTTCAGAGCCCTCAGAAGAAACCAGTCCCACCAATAAACTTGATTAGAGATTTCTAACTTGCAGAACTGTGAAATCAGAAAATTTCTGACATTTAAAGTACCCAGTCTGTAGTCTTTTGCTACAGCAGTGCTAGCAAGCTAACATATATAGGAGAACAATAAACTTTGCTCTGTGTCTGGCCCCAGCAGACAGGCCATAATTTGAGTTGCTGCTCTAAAATGACAAGTTTAAATACTGCAATCGCCAAGCAAGTAACACCAAAGAGTGAAGTAAGCTATATAAACTAGCAGCTATTATTAGAGGGGAAAATAACCAGTACCCAACTCTAACCAGCTACCATGAAGAAACATAGGCCATGTATTAGCAGATAGTTGAACCCTAATTGTTAAAATCTCCCCATTTTTAAAAATTAACAACTAATTTTTAAAAATTATATGTATATAGTATTATATATTATATTATACATATTATGTTAATTATATATATTATATATTATATTAAAAGATATAATATATAATATATAATATTGATAGATATAATCAAACCCTAATTATTAAAATCTCCCAATTTTAAATGTTAACAACTAATTTTTTAAAATTATATAATATATTAAATATTATATAATATATCATATATTTTATTAATTATATATTTAAATATATAATTCAAATATGCATATATATATATATTCATTGTGGAACTGAGGGTTGAACCCAGGGCCCTCTGCATGCTAGTCAAGCATTCTGCCATTGAGTTATATCCACAGCCCTTTTCGTTTGAGGCAGGCGTTCACTAAATTGCCCAGACTGGCCTCAAACTTGCAATCCTCTTGCCTCAATCTTCCAAGGAACTGGGATTACAGGTGTGTGACACATCAACTGGCTGGTAAGTATTAGCAGCAATTAATTGAAATGCATTTTAAATATTGTCCTGGCTAAAACTATGTTGCCACATAAAAACTGTTTGATGACCAATCTGTTTGATTCAGCCCACAGCCTAAAAGCAGTTGAGGTAAAATAACACTGGACACCCCAAGTGTTAGTCCAAGTGTACTAGACACCCCAAGAACAAGTGAAGTCAGGGACTTCATTTCTAAGCCTCCTGGCAGGTATCGGGACATGTGAGTTTATTCTGGCCAATGAAAGGGGACCAATGGAAATTAAATATGTCACCACAATGTAAAAATAAGCAAATAACTGAGGTATCTTTCCCTTACTGCCAACCTTTTCCAGAATAACCTTGAAGGTACACACTGACCGTGCCACTTTAAGAGGTCAGATTTAACTTAACAAAGGTAATAACAGAGTGATGAGAAAATTACAAGTTTTTCACATATGGGTCACTTCTCCCTGGCCCTAACCTAAAGGAGAAAATGAGAAAACAGGGAGAAAGTTGTCTTGTATTAGAAAATCAGGGTACATGGTTCCAACCTTCATTCTTCATTCATGAAGAATAAAGAAAAAGAAACGTGAGTATCTTTGTCTGTTTTTTCTTACTAATAACATAATACCAGAAACTGGGTAAGTTATAAAGAAAAGAAATTTATTTTGGTTCACTGCTTTGGCCTAGATCAAGGGGCCACATCTGGTAATGCCTTCCTGATGGTTTAGTCTCCAGGCAGCACAGGAAATCACTTAATGAAAGAAGGGAGAAAATGGGAGATGGAGCCAAACTAGCTTTTATAGTAGACCCACTTTTTTACATAACTCATTAACCCATTAACCCATTAATGAGCTAATGGACTAATTCATTTATGAGGGCAAGCTCTGATCATCTCTAACAGTTCCATCTGGTCTCACCTTTTAATATCTCAACATGGCAATTAAATTTCAACATGAGTTTTGCTGTGGACAAACCATATTCAAACCATAGCACTGAGTTAAGTCAAATCCACAGCTCTGTGAAGGGCACATAGGAAGCAATGAGTGGGAGGTAGCAGTTACCTGTTTGCAGGTAACATCTAGCAAGTAAAATTTGTCCTTCCTTTTTTTAACCTCAAAATTATATCAGCAACATAATCATAAAATACTGACCTAATAACCCCATCAATCACAGTTGTACTTCTAACATCTAATTGGTTACCAACTTAATGAAGTAGTGACAATACAGAATACTTCACATTTTAGCTAAGTATGGTAGCCCACTACTCAGGAGGATCACAAGTTTGAGGCCAGGCTCAGCAACTTAGTGAGACTTTGTCTTAAAATATAAAATTAGGGGCTGGGGATATAGCTCAGTTGGTAGAGTGCTTGTCTCCCATGCACAAGGCCCTGGGTTCAATCCCCAGCACCACAAAAAAAAAAAAAAAAAAAAAAATATATATATATATATATATTATACACACACACACACACACACACACACACACACACACACATACATACATACAATTAAAGGCAGGTTGGGAGTGGAGGGGTGCTGGCAGTGTAGTTCTGGGTTCAATCCCTAGTACTGTGAAAAAAAAAAAAGGAAAAGGAAAAGAAATGTAACATTTTTTTTCTGAATACTGGGAAATGCCACAGAGAGGCCATTCCTTTTCTTTGGCCTTGAAACTTGACCTTTGAGCTCTATCAAAATTCCTGTTGTTGCCTAGACATAAACTCCTGGGCTATGTGACTTAGATGAATTCTTATTAAGTTCCTTAGCCTGCTTATCTAGTATCTTTTACTGCTAATATGAGTTTACATTCATCACTTCCCTCTGTCACCCTAAGGCCTTTGCTGACTATCCCACCTCCCATCCTCCCTCATTTCTTCTCCCAAAACCTTTCTGGAAAGCTGTTATCTCCTGAAGCTGACTACAGCCCTTTCAACATTTTCATGCTGCTGTTCCTGTTTATATTGTAAATTTCACAATGTAAATTCCTTGAAGACAAGAACTATACATTGCCCATACTATGTCCAGTAGCCTTTTCTATCTATTTTTACCTCATATCATTTTAAATATGTAAATATATTCATTTATGTTTCTTTCCCCAATTCTGTCAAATGCAAATCTTCTGTTAGAGAATAAAAAAGTTCATTTATTTAAGGACTGATCTGTTTAAACATAAAAACCGGTTTTAGCTTTTGCATTAATGTCTATTAGTTGATTTTGATTTTTTATTGTTTTATAGACAAACCTAACATCTTTAAAGAATTATATTGTTCAGGTCCTTTAATCATGTGACTGCTTATGCCACATGTTTACACTTGGAAACAAGTTACTGTAAGGTCAAATAAGCAAATAACATAGATATTATCTTCAGAAATAATTCACCTGGGATACAGGATGTTAGCCAAACAGAGGGTGAGTACACATTATCGTTATAGGCTTTCTTCATTGGGCTGGACATTTTCCTTTGTCATTTCAACATTAACTTGAACAACCTGAATTTTGCATCAATATAAACATTTAAGTCTTCATCTCCGATGCAATTTAAGAAACTTGTGTTCCCCTATTCTCAATGTATTTGTGTAGATTCCCAGGTCGTAGTAACTCTTCTGTATGTTGTACAACTCTTCGTTGTTCTGATGTGTCTATGTTTTTGTTTTTTCTAAGTTTGAATTTCTAAGTTTATCCTCCAGGCATTATTTTTTAATGGGTATTTGGTCTCAATTCAGGCACAGCTTCCTGATTCATTTAGCCAAATGTCCTGGAGTGATTTGGGAGTGGCTGGAGAGACATCAAGGCAGGGAGTTAATGGGAAGTTAGTTAATGGAAGAGTAAGAAGCAGGAGGGTCTGATCTAGGATCAGATAAGAGGTACAGACAGCTTTCAGGGGTTTGCAGGGCGGATGACGGAAGATCATTTGGAGCCAAGTCAGTGCAAAAATAAGCTGCGGAAGAGGTGAATCAGGGCCCCGTCCTTAAGAAATGGCTGCAGAAAGATGGGTCAGTGAGATTCAAGATTCAAAGTGATTTTCCCCTTTGGGGGAAAGGTGAAGGAGAACGCAGGCCATCCTAGAGTCCTGGACATAAGAAAGTTTAGCAAGCCTACCATTAGGAAGCCTGAGAGGACTTCAATTTTTTTTTTTTTGGTTGTTGGTTTGTTTTTGTTTTTAAGGTGAGGTCTCACTACATTACTCAGGCTGGCCTGGAACTCCTGGGCAAAATCAATCCTCCTGCCTCAGCCTCTCCAGTAGCTGGGTACCGGGACTCAATACTATACCTGGTTCCTCGTTTTGTCTTTTTCCAACTTGCCATTTGGTAACAAAGGTTATCAGGTTTATATACAAAATTCCATTTAAGCTGCTAGCACTTTTTTCTTTTGTTCTTACCTGTGAAAAGAGATTTGACCACTTTCTGCTTTCATACCTAGAAGGACAATTTTGCTATCCTCATGCTTCTTTTTACCCTGTGGTCAAAACAAAAGAACAAAAAACAGAACAAACATATGTGCATATTCATTTCCAATATACCTTCATCTACACATATCTTTTCTTAATAATAATATGGAAAGTGAAAGACATGTTTCTCCTACCTAAAGTAAGTTCCTAACTTGGGTGTTGGGTTCCATCTTCTTTAACCTGCTGAGATTTAAACAATATGGTGTAATACAAAGCTGCTCCCCAGCCCTTTATGTTGCATCACAACCTAGCATGTCAGTCTGAAAGCTGCTCCCCCGCCCTTTACCTGCATCACAACTTAGCTTGTCAGTCTGAAAGCTGCCCTTTCCGTTGCAGCCATTTCCCTGCCTCCCAACTACTTGTCAGTCTGTGAACATCCTAGCTAGCTGTTGGTTCATCAGTCAGCTTGCAAGTACCCTTCTCCGTTATTGGTCCCCTATTAGCCCAGCAGAATTCAGCTGCTTAAGGATAGCTTCCCCACCATCTTTTCTCATGCTTTCTCTCCTACTCACTTTCTCTCTCCTCGCTTTTCACACTCTCTCTTGCGCACACCCTTTCTCTTTTCCTCTCATTTTCTCTCTTACTCTGCAGGGAGACATTCTGTTTGCTTAATAAACCCTCTTATGTCAATTCCCATGTCCGGCGTGGTTTTCCTGGGTTCTTACATATGGGATACTTATTAAAAAAAAAAAAAGAAAAGAAAAGAAAAAGAAAGAAAAAAGAAAAACTGCACAGGTGAAACAGTACTGATTTGTAGAAAACAATGATGAGAAAATGTTTACAACACATTCTTCAATTTTAAAAAATCAGAGTACACAACAATATGTATAAAATATTATTTAAAATAGATAAGGGGCTGGAGGTAGAGCTTGGTGCTAGAGTGCTTGCCTGGCACGCGCTGGGCCTGAGGCTCCAACTGAAAAATAATAAATAAAATATCTAGCCATGCACAATGGCATGAGCCTGTAATCCCAGCCATTCAGAAGGCTGAAGCAGGAGGATGGCTAGTTTGAGGCCAATCTGGGCAATTTAGCAAGACCCCCATCTCAAAATAAAAATTAAAATAGCTGGGGATGTAGACAGTGGTAAAGCACCCCTAGGTTCAATCCCTTGTAGGAGAAAGAAAAGAAAGAGAGGGGGGGGGGGAGGGAAAGAAAAAGGGGCGGTGGGGAGGAAGGATAGATATAGATGAGAAAGACTAAGAGAATGTATATTTTAGTAACGTTATTCCTCAACTAAGAGCAAAATCACAATAATGTAAAGATCTTAATTGGCTTTATTTTCTATTCTAGGGTCAGACAACGTTTCACTTCATAAAATACAGTAAGTATTCCAAGAAACTGAGCAAAGGAAGTTGGTTTTATGACAGAAAACAACTACAAAAAGAAGAAACAAAAACCAAAAAGCAAATTGATCATTTCAAAGTTGGTTGGAGACAGAACAATAGAAAAATAATTGGTTGTTTAACATCAGGTTATTTCATGTTACCTTTTTTGTGTAAGGATTAAGGCAGAGAAAACTTCATTATCATGTCAATTGAAATGGTCTTTTGGGGAAACTTGGCAGTTACCTCTCTAATCCTTTTTCCTTGAAGGTCAGATTAAACTCTTTAGTTTCACTTTGGTGGAACTTCAATGTGAGTGTATTTATTTATTTATTTAGCAGTGCTAGGGATAGAAGCCAGGGCACTTTACCGCTGAGTTACAACCCCAGCCCTTTTTATTTTATTTTGAGACAGTGTCCCACTAAGTTGCTGAGGCTGGCCTCTAATTTGCAATTCTCCTACCTCAGCCTCCCAAATTGCTGGGATTACCATACCCATCTGTAATTTTTTACTTAACTCTATTTCCAGAAAAAAAAGAAGCTGGCCAGAATTTAGTCACATTTAGTCACCTGGCATTCTTGGCTATGAGGGAGAAAAAGAAGTTCTCCTCATTCTGGATAACTGTGATATCTGCTAAAACCTGGATGATTATTATTAAGGAAGTGAAGGAGGGCCCAATCATTCCATTTTGTTTATCTGATTCCATCTTGCTTTTCAACTTGTTTTTTTTGTTTGTTTGTTTTTGTTTTTCCCTTCTGATTATTCCTGAGTCCAGGAACAACAGGCCTAATTAATACACAGGATGACAAAGGAATGAAATTACCCCTCAAGCAATAGCAATCTTCTAGGTGCCAACAAAGCTCCACATGGCCAATCCTGAGATGATAGCCTAAAATAATGATTAACCAGACCATGGCCTGACCAAGACTGCTCTCTTTGCCAGTTCTACAAATTCCCTTTTCTATAAAACCTCAAAGCTCTTGTCCAGTACTCAAAATAGATTAGGTCTCTAGATCTCTCTGTTCTTCTGGGGCAGACACAATGAGAACAGAGCTCCTTTCCCGCCTTTGCCACAATTGACCTATTTGACTGGATTTCTAGGATGGTGACTAAGCCTGGTTCATTGGGACCCACCAGGGCCAGTTCTCTTATCCTAACTCCAATAACAAACTTTGGCAAGCCAGCCAGAAGGTCACACCCATGCTCCTGGGCAATAGCCACTTGCAACTAGCCAACCCCCAAAGAGAAGGAAGGATTGAACAGTCCCACAAGCTGCCAAAATTGCTTTGACTTTGGGGACTTTTCTTTCTACTTCAGGCCAGCATTGGCTGTGTTTTTCACAATTTGGTAAAGCAGAGAAAAGAGCCTTCGGATTTGCAGGCTTTAAAATTGAGATCCCTGATGAGTCCTCTCCAGCAGTATATGTCAGACTTTGGTCTTTTCTTGTTTGTTTATTGAGTTCTTTTATTCTATGCATAGGCCATTCATTTTGACAAAGAAATTTGAGATTCTGCAGGACTGGGGTACCAAATAGTGGAGAGAAGAGACATAAAGGTACATAGAGGAACCAGGGTGCTAGGGAGACCTCTGTTGTAATTTATATAACAATGGAAAATACTGAGTCCATATTATCAGGAAGTCCCCTAGAAAGAATTTTAGATGACTGGTCTACTTATAGCTATGAATATATAACTAATAAAAAGATGATTCATTATTGTAACACCATATGGCATTTGTATTCTAGACTCAAAAAAGAGATAGCCCCCTAATGGCTCACTAAATTAAACTTACAGTCAGACCAGTTTTATCACAATTAGAACAAATTAAACAAAATTTTTTAAAAGAACTGTTTTGTCAAAGATTGTGATAATGTGATGAGATACAATATTATTCAACTGTTAAGGTTTAAATAATAGGGGTCCCCCAAAACTCATGTGTGAGACAATTAGAGAATTTAGGGTTGAAACAATTGGGTTATAAGAGTATTAACCTAATCATTGAATTAATTCTCTTCTAGGGATTAACTGGATGGTAACTATAGGCAGATAGGAGATAGGTTGTAGCTGGAGGAGGTACGTCATTGTGGCATGTGCCTTTGGGGTATATATTTTGGCCATATTAAGGGGATTCTCATTCTCTCTCTCTCTCTCTCCCCCTACCCCTCCACTTCTTGGTGCCATGTTCCCAGCTGTTTTCCTCTGCCACCCTCTTCCACCTCACCTCAGGCCCTAAAGAATGCAGTTGGTCATCTATAGACTTAAGATCTCTGAAACCATGAACCCTAAAATAACCTTTTTCTCTCCCAATTGTTCTTGTCGGGTCTTTTGGTCACAGTGTCAAAAAAAAAAAAAAAAAAAGACTAAGACATCAACCTTTCATGATTTTACATAATCAAGATTATTCTAAGAAAGGTACCACATTTATGGTACAAAGGTCTAGACACCAAAGGCGAAACCCTTGGTGCAAGGATGTTGAAGGGACAGAGGGGTATATTCATCCTTGCAACTCCCCTGCTCCTAGTATGGCCTTCAATCCCTTTGGCTGTGCCTCAACCAGTCCCTTCCCAGTTGATGGAGCCTCTGGGGCATTGGGAGAGACACCAGCTTCTTGATAGCTGGTGAGTCTGCAATTGTCTCTCTCCTTATGACCCATCAGGGCACCTAATTTGGTTAGGATGTTCACCCAAGTGTGGCAGGGAAATTCCCACTGAGACAACATCCTACAGGAGGGCTAAATGCCCAAGGCTAGTCAATAGACTACTTTGGGTCTTATACCCTATTTTCCACTTCTGACTTGTTAGTTTGGAAAAAATTCTTAACCTTCATTATTGTGATGATTCACAAAAGAGGTAGAACTCTTTACTAGCATTTTTGCCATCCACTGCCCCATCTGGGCTAATGTACAAGCTTTCTTCAATATAATGTTGACTGCAGATGAGACACCTAACCTTACATAAAACTAATGAGGAGCCTCAGATCCTTCTCCAGGCCAATCCACCAAACAGTAATAGTAGTAATACTGCTGATGATCCAACATTAGTAATACTGCTGATGAAACTCAGTTGGGACTCAAATGACAAAACAATAGACTTCAACTGGACCACAATTTTAAGAGCATTCTGATAGGGCATCAACAGTGGGTTCACAATTCAAAAAACTTAACTAGAATACACCTATTACAACAGGGGGCAATGGAAGACCTTTCAGATAAGTTAGAAATAAAATATCATATTTACAGTCAGTATACTGTCTTAAACCCAGAAGCCCCTGAAAACATATGGATGGTCACTATAACTTTCATCAAGCATAGTGTTCAAACTTAAGGTAAAAATTACAAAAAAAATTGAGAAGTCTGTAGGTATGACCCCATCTTAGTTGGTAGACATAGCCTACAAGGTTTATAATGACTGAAAATTTTTAAAAAGTCAAAGCAATCATCTTCATCCAAAACGCCCAGGATTGGAAACCCTGAACTGGAGGCTCTTCCCCCAAAGGGAAAAAACCCTGAAAGAAGGATCAATGTATATACTGGAAAGAGTATTGGGAGAAAAACTACTCCAAACTCTTAAATGAAAAGGACTGATTCAACAAAGAACAGAAGTCAATGATTTTGCCAAGGACTGAAGATGCCCAGAGGTTCCCATGATCCTTTTGGCTCTAATTGTTATTTTCTCGAAGGAACCCTAGGTACAACTGATAGTGAGGAACAAATCCACAGTCTTTCTGATTGACATGGAATCAACATTTTCATTTAGCCCTAGAATGCAGCCTCAGTGATCTCTACCTAGCTCATAGTTTTAGGTATTTGCTAGAATTTCCAGTTTCATTGTTAGGGAGACACTTGCTATGCAAAGCATTAGCTCAAGTAATTTTCTTCCCAGAGAAGCTATAAATTAGAAGAAGTACCACCAGAATAAGCACTTCATCTCCAACTGATGTTGATCTAGAAGCCAACAGAGAATAAGTTAAAACACTCTGAAATCTATTGACTTGTGAACCAGCCAGTGTGGGTCAAGGGGACTCCAGGAAAAGTTAAAAGCACCTTGCCTGTTAATGTTCTTTTAAAAGAAAGTGCACTAGCTTCACAGTCAAAGCAATACTCTTTCCAGTGGAAAGAACTCAAGGGAACCCAACCCATACTTCAAAAATATTTAGAGTACAACTTGATCTAGCCCTGCCAGTCACCTTATAATACTCCTATTCTTTCAGTAAAGAAGCCCAGAGCTGAGGAGTATTATTTTGTTCAAGATTTATGGACTATTAATGAAATTGTCCAAGATATTTACCACACAGTGCCTAATCCTTATGCTCCTCTAAATGCCTTGTTGGCAGAATGTAGATGTAGATGGCTTGGTTTTGCATTCCACTTGAAAGTGAATTGCAATTACTTTTGCCTTTGGATGGATAAAGCCCCTGTCAAAAACAGCTCTTTGATACTGGTAGACAATACTTCCACAAAGATTTAAAAACTTGGCCATAATCTGTGGGGAAATGTTAGCTAGAGATTTGGGAATGTTGCAATTAATCAGAGAACATTGCTACAATATATCAATGACTTGTTGATCACCAGTCCAATTTATAAACTTTGCCTAGAAAACACAATTTGGATTCTTAACCACCTGGCCAAATGTATCTATAAGTCTTCTAAGGCCCAAATTTGCAAGGAATAAGTTATCTACCTAGACTTGCAGTTACTGCAAGGACAATGATACCTAGTGTCTGATCAGAAAAGGCCATTTCCAGCATTCAATACCCAAATTCTGTAAAGAACTACTATGATTCCTGTGGATAGCAAGGTATTGCAGAATATGAATACCTAATTTTAGGCCTACAGCAAAGCTCCTGTATGAGGTTTTAATTGAGATGAATCTCGAGTCCTTAATTTAGACAATGGCATGTCAAAGTGCCTTTAAAATTCTCATGGACCAATTGATGTCCACCCCTGCTTTGGGACTGCCCATCTTAGAAAAGTCATTTAATCTGTGTATAAGCAGCAAGGAATTGGACTAGGAGTTCCTGTTTAACTGCAGAGAGAATTTTTCTCTCCTGTAACTTATTTCTCAGAGCAATTACATCCCATGCCCAAGGAAGGGCCTCCTCTCTCCAAGGAGTAGCAGCCACTTGGGACATGCTAAAGGAAACTGAGAAACATACACTTAGCCAATTAATTACTGCATATGTACTACATCAATTCTCTTAACCTTGTTGGAAAAAAGAGAATGGACACTGGTTGACTGCAGGAAGGTTAGTTAAAATCAGGTTGCCTTATTAGATGACTCAAACTAGACTTTTAAAGCAGTATCAACTTTAAATCCAGCCATCCTGCTCCTTGCAGGTCCTGAGCCTCCAACCCCATATAACTGTGTAGAAGTTGCTTTTGTTCTTAATGTCTTTTTTTTTTTTTTTTTTTGTAGTTGCAGATGAACAACGTGCCTTTATCTTATTTGTTTATTTTTGTATGCGGTGCTAAGAATTGAACCCAGTGCTTCACATGTGCTAGGCAAGCGCTCTGCCACTGAGCCACAGCCCCAGCTCCTCTGTAGAAGTTCTGGACACTGTCTCTTCCTGCTGACCAAACCTGATGGACCAGTCATTTGAACATTCACACTGGAAACTTTTCACAGATGGAAGCAACTACATAGACCATGGAAAATGCAAATGCTAAATATGCAATAGTGACTTTATAAGAGGTCTCTGAGTCAAATTCCTTCCTGGCAGGTAAGAACACTCAAAAAGACAAACTAATAGCCCTCATCCAGGTTCTTGAGTTTGCAAAATAGAAAAGTCTAACATTTAAACTAATTCAAAATATACCTTCTTGACCATCCACACCCATGGGGTAATGTAGAAAGAGAAAGGGCATCATGTCTCTAATAATAAGAACATAAGACATTCTCAGGAGATATGCAAACTTAGGAGGTTGTCCTCATGCCAAAAGAGGTGGCCGTCATACACTGTCCCAGTCATTAAAAAGGAAATTCCATAATCGCCAACCAGGCCACTAAATTAGCGATGCACAAAACCTTGCTTTTGACACTTTTAAGACCTGAATTTCACTTGACTTGTTTCTCTCTGGAATATTTGGAGAATATTTGTGGTTTAAGCTACTAAGGTTTTGTATAATTTATTTTATTAGGGAACTAACACAGGGCTACTCAGGATCCAATGTCAACTAAAAAATAATCCCTGAGAGCAAAGATCCTCCTTTCATTAGAGGTGATAGAAAAGCATCTGTGATCACAGTTTATGTGACAGGTGTTAGAAAAAACATACACAGCAACTGATGGGAAAACAGAAGAAAATTTGCTTCATAACCAAAGGTTGAAGGATTCATTTATCATTCATTTATTTTGTTAAGTGAGGAGGCTAAGATATTTGATGAAAATGAGGAGAAAAAGATGGTAGGTTACTTGAGGAGAATATGAAATTTTAGAACTTCTGCTGAAAAGAACAGTTGAAGGCTTTATAAAGGAAACAAAATAATGATATGTATGTAGTGTGGAGTTGGGGTTGAAGATTATGACCTATAGGATCTTCAATCTGAGGTTAAGCTTACTTTGCAAAAGGTTCTAGCCATTGGAATATAAGAATATATGTAATTGGAATTGGAATATAAGATTGAGAAGCTGATGGCTGAATCTGGGATCTCAGAGAAGATGAAACAGAAAGAAGAGTTGAGAAAAACAGTAAGACAATTCTTATAATTCTGAATGAACAGGAACTAGAAGAGAATTTAGGCTGATTAGGGAAAGAACAACAATCAAACTGCATAAAATTTGTGGAAAATGCAACTGATTCTTCCACCAATCATGGGGGCTCAGGGAGCAGCTGCTGTCTTGATTTAAGCCTAGTTCATGTATTCCAGTCCTGCATTGGAGAGCTGCAGCTAAGGGTGGGAGAAGGGTAATTACCTAGAAGGAAACACAGGTATACTACCATGAGAACAGTGAAAGGCCGCTATAGTAGAGACTGTTGGTTTTCTACAAAGTCAGTCATTCTTCCAGGCTAAATGATACCCTATTTTTTTGAAGGAAAATAATGATTACACATCCTAGTGCTATTGTTTGGATATGATGGGTCCACCAAAAAGTCTTTGGATTAGGCAGTACAGGAATGTTCCGAGGTGAAATGAGTAGATTATCATGAGAGGTGTAACCTCATAAGTAGTTTAATCCATTTGTTGGATTTATAATTTTAATGGACTATTGGGTGGTCACTGTAGACAGATTGAATGTGGCTGGTAAAGGAGGTCACTAGGGGCATGCCCTAGGGGATTATATCTTGTCCCTGGCTCTTCACACACTCTCTTTCTGGTTCCCTGATGCCATGAGCTAAGGAGCTTTCCTTCATCACCCCCTTCCACCACAAAGTTCTACCTTACTTTAGGCCCAGAGCATCAGAGTTGGTCAACCATGAA
The DNA here is from genome assembly GCF_902686455.1 of Sciurus vulgaris. Classification (NCBI taxonomy): domain Eukaryota; kingdom Metazoa; phylum Chordata; class Mammalia; order Rodentia; family Sciuridae; genus Sciurus; species Sciurus vulgaris. Next base: position 53,090,358 of record NC_136466.1, read on the forward strand.
TTGAGCACTCTGAAATCATGACCCAAAATAAACTTTTCCTCCTCTAAGTTATTCTTGTTGGGTATTTTGGTTATAGTGTGCAAGGCTAACATACGTAGTCCCTCTTGTAGCTAGGAATGATCATGTAACTAACAAATTGGTCAATGATATGTGGACAGAGAGGTGTGTGAAATTTCTCTACTGTCCTCTTAAAGGAAAAGTGTCGTCATTCTGTTTTACTTTATTGCCAGTTGGAACCTGGTGAAATTGTGGTGGGTAAGACAGCTTAAACAATTAGGAAGAGATGATTCCTAGGGAGGGCAGAGCCGTTAGAAGCTTATATCCTGGGATGATTTCATGAAGCTTTCATACCAACTCCAGTTCTCATAAGGAATAAGTAAACATGTACATTTTTAAAGTCACATTTAATGTGGGTCTCTTTTAAAAGCAGTAAAACCAATATTTCAAGTAGTTTAGATATCCAGTAAGACAAGCTGGGAGTACAAATGACCACAGCATAAGACAGAAAGTAGAAATACATAAAGGTACAGGTAAAAATGAAGGACACTGAGAAGAATCACCTCAAATCAGACTGTCAACTTCATAGGAAGTTAGTTTCTAAGCTGTGACAGACTCCAGACTGTCCATAACTGGTAGAGCAGAAGTCAGGGAGTGTGAATATGCGGTCCTTACCAATTATCTGCTGATTTTCCTACTTCATTTTTTGGTGGAGATGCTGGGGATCACACCACCCAAGTGCTTTACCACTAAGCTATCACTTTACCTCTCAAACTTTCTAACCCTGTTGGAAAAAATATTGTAAGGTTCATAATGAAATTGCAATAAACTATAGATGACAAATTATTCAGTGGCTTTTTGTTACCTAGGGCTGCACTATAGCCACTGGTCATATGGGTTTATTTAAATTAATTAAAATGAGATAAGATAAAAACTCAAAGTTTCTCACAGCACATTCCAAGTGTTCTTGTGGTCACACGTGGCCAGTGGCTACTGTCTTGGACAGCCAGATGTAGAGCATTTCCATCACATCGGAAGGTTCTTTTGGACTGCTCCAGATAAGTTTGAGAGTTGTAAGCCTTGCTTCCACAGTCTGTATATAATTCAAGTCCAAAGAGTGGTTCCTCAACCTATTCTATTTCCTAAAGGAGACTCTCAAAACTGGTATTGTCAACAGAAATCAATTGGCTTAGCCCTGCTAAGATGATGCTGCGGAATTATAAGTCCAGAATTCTTCCACAAGGTCAGGTCACCAAGTAGGCGGTAGAAGCACGCGAAGGGAAGCAGGCAAAGACCCCGACGTGGAGGCGGGAGACGGAGCCGCGAAGGGGCGGTCACTGTCACGAGGATGGGGGCGGGGCCGCGCGCTGGGCGGGGCCGCGAGAGGCGGGCCGTGGAGGCGGGGAGGCGGGGAGCCGGCGGGTCCTCGCGCCAGCCAGGCTGTGCGTGCTCACGTGACGGGTCCGCGAGGCCCAGCTCGCGCAGTCGTCCGGGCGAGCGAAGATGGCGGCCGAGAGGGAGCCTCCTCCGCTGGGGGACGGGAAACCCACCGACTTTGAGGAGCTGGAGGACGGAGAAGACTTGTTCACCAGCACTGTCTCCACGCTAGAGGTCAGACTGCGTCGCCATGGGTTCCGCGCTGTGCTGCTCCCCGCGTCTCTCCCTTAGGTGCCTTTCCCCTACCCCAACTTGTCCCTTCTCACCCCCAGGGTTTGCAAGACCAGGTGGGTGACACCTGTGACGGACTCCACCTCAGGTACCTGTCATTGGGCTGGGCAATGGCCTGGGCGGCAAGGCCTCCTCAGGAGAGCAGCCTGCGGGCCTTGGGGACCGACCTAATTCTCTGAGGGGCCGGGAGCAGCGCCCGTTCCCCTCTGCCAGCCCTTCTCGGCGTCAGTGGCACCTCTTCTTCCAGGCCAGAGATGGTCTTGTCTTGGGCGCCAGCGCGCCGCTCGTCGCTCTCCTGGGGCTTCCGTAGCCCTTTTGGAGAGGTGCTGGGCTTTTCTCTTCCCACGGGAGGGTGTGCCCTGAAAGGGGGAGAGCAGTGAAGTGAGCTCAGAGTGGCCGAGGGTCCGCAGAGGAGCATTTGGGTGCACTTTTTTTTTTTCAGTCGTGGCCCTTAGTGGACTTGCTGGTTCCCCTCGAGGTAAAAACCTCTGTTTTGGCTATTGTGGAGGTAAGTGCATTTGCCCATTTTTGTCAAAGTTCCTAGACCTTTTAGAGGCCACCGTGTTTAGAAAATTTTTAAAGTTGAAGAGAGGGAATAGTTCAGAAAACAGCTTTTTTTTTTTTTTTTTTTTTCTTTTAAGTTAACAGGGGAGAAATAGTAACAGATCTCCACTCCTTTTTCCTCTTTTCTCGCATGATCAGCGATCTCTGAGGCCGTGTTCCTGTTTTTGTCAAAGGAAACACCCTCTATGAACTTAACTGTATTGGACCCGCCTATGTCTAGTTCAGATTTGAATTGCTTTACATTTTACTGAAAACATACACACCTAAAATCCTAATTTTAATTGTTTATTAAAATGTAAGCAAATTTCCCAGAAGGTTATTTACAGACTGTACTTACATATAAAGTACTATCTTGGTCGTTCATCTCTGCACCAAATTAGTTGGAAATTACTATAGAATATCTATTTTCAGAATTTTTAATTACCTGAGACTGGGAATTTCCTGGAACCATTTTCAGCACTGACCACATTCTGCTAATTGGAGGTGCAAAGTTCTAGCTAAACCCCACCTCCCCTCAGATCATAGGTTCCCTGGAACTAGGGATAGTGTGTTGATCATCTTTGTGTTCCTCACAAAACCTTGAACATTTGCATTTAGTAGATTTTTACTGAATTGTCAAAAACCAGGATGTCCTAAGAGTTAGTGAAAATTATTTTTCTGGATATATTTTGGGGGCTTCTTTTCTTTTTTTTTTTTGCCCTTTATGCATGTTATACAGCTACATTGATATGTTGAAAGAGCTGTATTCCTTTTGGGGAATAGAAAAAAATTTCCCCCACCACAAGGTTCAGAACAAACTTGATTGATCTATCTGAACTAATGTGAACCTTGTTTGGAGTGAAGTAAAAGAAATCATATTTCTCACATGGATGGGAATTTTTAAAAAATATGTTTGACTATTTTTTCAGTGAAAGTGTACAAAGTTTGATTAGGAATACCTTAAATTTATCTTGCATGTGAAAGTTGTAACTAAAGTTGATGTTAGTTATTCATCTTAAACACCATATTTTGTAAATTCATTCAAGTTACTAATTTTAAGAAAGTAGTGTAGCTGTGAGATTTGTAAGTTCAGATTTATTTTCCTTCAAAATGTTTGAGGAGCTGGATGTGGTGATGCATACCTGTAATCCCAGCAGCTTGGGAGGATTGCAAGTTTGAGGGCAGCTTCAGAACTTAGTGAGACCCTGGCTCAAAATAAAAATGGCAGGGAATGTGGCTTAGTGGTTAAGTGCCCCTGGGTTCAATTCACAGTACAAAAAAAAAGTTTGGGGAAAGATATATAGCAGTATTTCTTAGTATACCAAAACTGCTTTACAGGAATCCTCTTTGAGTACTTCACTTTTCTTTTAAATGGTGCTTCTCAAACTTTGTATCAGAAAATTCACAGTGTTTGGGTTGGAAATGCAGATGCCTGCACCTCACTGGAATATCCATTTTTAATAAGTGCTCTAGATCAGAGCTTTTCAGACTTTATACCTAAGTTACCTTGGGATATTGTTGATGTGCAAATAATAATTCTGTAAAGCTGCAATAGGGCCCATTATTCTGTATCTTTACAAAGCTCTCCTTATAGTGCTTCTGATCCATAGAGAACGTAAATTGCAAGGCCTAAGTGATGCTGATGCAGATCATCTGCCTTCAGTGCTTATTACCTAAGAAAATGTGTTTTACCTAAACTGTAAATTGAAAGACTTATAAATGAATTCTTTTTAATTTAAAAAGAAAAAGTAAATCAGAGTTTTTAAAATTATGTCATTCATATAGAAATTTTTTATTTGAGGGTATTTGATTTAGAGTGGGGGGTCAATTGAAATTCATGTACGTGAAAATCATACACAACTTCAGTGCCATAATTATACAGTTTGTAATGCCTACACATTAGTTTATCTATACATAGTTTTTTAACCCAGTTTTAAACTCATTTCCTTTAAGGGAAAAATAAACCTCATTTTCTTTCAAAATTAGAAAGTCACATAAAACTGTATTAAGTAAATAAAAGCTGTTTCAAATGTCTGCTGTATGTTTCCATTGTGATTATAAGAAAGTGGTGAGAGGCTAGGTTTGGGTTAGGGAAAGGAATGAGAAGAGAGAGAGAAAGAATCCAGCTAGGTCCCACTTCCCCCATCCTCTGCCACCTTCCAATTGTTCATCCAGTTATTAATGAATTAATCCATTGATGAGATCAGAACCTTCATGATTTAATCACTTCCCAAAAGCCTCACCTATGAACTTTATTGTGTTGTGGGCCTAGTCTTTAACACATAAGTTTTGGGGGAACACTTCAGATCCAAACCATAACAGTCCTGATCCATTTTGTAGATGGCATTAGGTAAAGGTTCAACTTCTCTATTTTACATGCATCAGTACAGTTACTCCTGCATCATATGTTAAAAAAGTTTGTCTTTCTCCCATTGAATGATGGTCTTGGGATACTTGTCAAAAAGTCAGTTGACCAAATAGGTGTTTATACCTGCTTCTTTACTAATCTAAAATTTAAGTCAGCTGAATTTAAGATGTATACCAGTTTTCCTAACATTATCACATCAAAATGTTTATAGAGCATTTTAACTAGAATGTCTAGATGAGGCCTTAGAATTCCTTTCCTAACATCTAATCCCAGGCTATAAGTGCCCAGAAGACAATATATTTGGTTGACTTCAGTAAATACTTGTTTACTCTCTGCTGTAGTATTTTGTTTTGTACCAGGGATTGAACCCAAGGGTGCTTAACCACTGAGCCATATCCCCAGCCCTTTTTATTTTAAGACCGGGTCTCACTGAATTGCTGAGCTTTGAACTTGTGGTCCTCCTTCCTCAGTCTCCCAAGCCTCTGGGATTACAGTCTCTACTATAATGTTTATATGATAATACGAGTACAAAGATGAGCTAAACACTGCAAGTCTTTGAGGATGGATAATCTCCAGTAGAGAAGGAAAAGATGTACAGAAGATTTTGATATAGAGAGATTATGATTATATGATCTGAAAACATAAAATGCCAATAAAATGAGAAACTAATTCACATTCCTTCACACATAGTGAATGAACAATAAATATTTCTATTAACTTGGAAAAACTAATTGAGAAGGTAGTGAGAGATCTTAAAGGGTGGAATGAAATTTTAAAGTGGGAGTGTTCCTAGGGTCTCTTTACGTTTGGTCCCATTTAGAGGAACCATAAATAATTTTGAGTAGCTGAATGTAGGATGTGTTACAGGTTTACTATGTAGTAAGACTGTGAAGAGTTCTCACATCTGTTATGTAGGCAAGTAAAAGCTATGGAAGATTTGCATGGTTGTAGCATGTTACCTAGGAAGATTAATATAACTGCCTGAGGAATAAATTTTGAATGGCAGGTACCGTTGGTGGGTTGATAAATTGGAAGCTCTGTTACAAATAATAAAAGAAAGGATTTGATTCAGTAACAGATTAAAAGGAAACATTTGTATGGCTCCCTCCCTATCATTTTTAGATCAAAGAATTTCAAATTTATTTCATTGAATATATGTTAGACCAATAAAGATAATTATCAGACTGGTGGTGTAGCTCAGTGTTAAGAGTGCTTGCCTAGCATGTACAAGGCCCTGGGTTCAATTCCCAGCACTACAATAAGTAACTAAAAATAACAGGTAGCTAGAAATACTAGATGGGCTAGAGATGTAGATTTGGGAGTCTGTCATAAATTTGTTAAATGATATAGCCTCCACCTTTAAAAGTACTAAATTTTCAAAAAATTATTATAAATTACCTATGTTTTATAGGAAAAAAACCCAGTGAACAGATATTTAAAGGCAATAGCATGAAAAATTACTAGAAAGGAATTTATGAAGAAGCATAACTCTAGTTGACTCCCTAGGCAATAACTCTACTACTGAGTTAACCCATCTTGTGGTTTTAATATACACTCCCTAATGATTAGTGATGCCGAGTATCTTTTCATATGTATATTCGCCAGCTGACATTTCTTTGATGAAATGTTCTTTCATATCTGTTGTCTATTTTAAAACTTGGGTTTCCCTATTAAAATTTTTAGGATATTTCATGTAGTCTGAGTATGAATCCTTTGCCAGATATGTGTTTTCTAGGTATTTTTCCCATTCTGAGGCTTGTCTTTTATTCTATTAACCTTTTCTTTCACAAAGCAGAAGTTTATCATTTTGGTAAAAGAACATTATCCTTTTTCATTGATTCTGATTTAAATGTCATATGGAATATGAAATCCTTTGCTAACTTAAACACAAGGTCACAAGGTTGGTTTTATTTTCTTCTTCAATATTGATAGTTGGTAGGTTGATCATGTAGGCCTAGAATTCATTTTGAGTTAATTTGCTTATAAGGTATAGCCTTTCTTTATTGAGTTGTATTTGTATCTTTGTCAAAATCAATTGACTATTGTATTAGCCAGCTTTCTGTCAATATAGTGAAACATCTGGCACAATCTGCCTGTGAAGTAAAGAGAATTATTTTGGCTTATGATTTTGGAGGTTAAAGTCCAATATTGGGTGACCTTATTGGTTTGGGCTTTTTGTGAGGACAGCACACCAGAGAACATGTTATAAGCAGAATGGTCACATTTAAAGCTAGGAATAGGGTGAGGATAGATGGGGGTCCTGTAGTCCTTTTGAGGCCATATCCCACATGGCCCCACATTCTAAAGAGCCACAACACTTGACAATAATGTCACCCTGGAGATGGAGATGCAGCCTTTAATATATGGACTTTTGGGAGACACTACTCATATTCATACCACAACAACCTTGTGTGTATGGTCTATTTCCGGACTCTGTTTCCTGATCTGTTGACTATACTTTTGCCTTTCTACACTGTCTTTATTATTATAACTGAGTCTTAATATCAAGTAGTATGAGTCCTCTGATTTTGATAATAAAATCGTTTTGACTGTCCTTGTTCTTTTGTCTTTCCACATGATTTTAGAATCAGTTTACTGATTTCTATCAAGAATCCACTGAAATTTTAATTGGGATTGCATTGAATCCGTAGATTAATTTGGGAAAAATTAAAATTAACACGTTAACATATATTAAGCTTTCTTTTTTTTTTTTTTTCCAGTACTGGGGATCAAACCTAGAGCCCTGTGCTTGCAAGGCAAGCACTTTACCAACTGAGCTATCTCCCCAGACCCCTATATTAAGCCTTCTAACCACATGTGCAGTCTTTCCATTTTCTGGATCTTAATTGATTTATCAGTGTTTGTAGTTTTCAGCATATGGACCCAGCACTTTTGATAGTTTCTACTTAAGTATTTCATGGTATTTTGTTTTGGGTTTTGCTGATTTTATTTCTTTCATTTTACATTAGTTCATTGGTTGCATATTGACCCGGGATGCTATGCTAAAAACTCATTAGTTCTAGTAGGTTTTTATGTAGTCCTTGGGATTTTCTATGTAGATAATTTTGTTGTCTGTAACTAGAGTTTTATATTTTTTGTTCCAGTCTTTATGTCTCTTTTCCTCTTGCCTTATTGTACTAATTAGGACCACCAGTATAATGTTGACAAGAAGTGGTATTAGAGGATGTAATTTCTTTTTTCACGGTTCTAGGAGAAGAATATTCTTTTTCTTTTATATATATTATTTGTAAAGTAAGTGTGTGTGTGTGTGTGTGTGTGGATAAACATCACCTGGTTAAAGTACTTTCCTTTCTAGGCCCTTTTTGAGAGAAACCAACATTCATCTCATAAATAGATGTTGATTTTGACAAAAGATTTTTCTGAATACGATGTAATTATCACATAATTTTCTTTATAAGGAAGATTATAGTGATTAATTTTCAAATATTGAATAAGCCTTGAATTCCTGGGATAACCCACACACATAATGTATTTATCCTTTTTATATATTGCTGGATTATTTTGCTAATATTTTGTTTAGGCTCTTGTTTCTATATTCATGGCAGGTAATTGTGTATAGTTTTCTTTTTCTTGTAATGTGTGTCTGATTTTGTATTGGAAATGCTGGCCTCCTTAAATGAATTGGGGATTCTTTCTTCTTCCATATTCTTGAAGAGGCTGTGTGGAATTAGTCTTATCTTCCTTAAATGTTGAAAGAACTCTCTAGTGAAATCTGCTATAGTTTTGTTCAAAAGAAGACTTTTGACTACAAATTTAGTGTTTTAAATAGACTATTTTTTCCTGGTGAACTTTGGCAGTATGTATATTTTAAGGAATTTGAACATTTACTCTCAGTTGTACAATTGAATAGTATAAAGTTTTTCTTAATACTCTTTACCATTGTATTATTGTGTCTATGGAGCCCATGGGTGCCTTTTCATTCTCGATATTGGTAATTTACATATTCAGAGTTTTTTTTTTGTTGTTTATGTGTTTTTATTTTAGTCTGACTTGAAGTTTGCAATTTCTTAGAATCTTTCCAGCTTTTTTTTTAGCTTTTGTTTTCATTAATTTTTTTTTTTTTTTTTTTTTTTTTTTTTGTATATTTCTGTTTTGGATTTCATTGATTTCTGTTCCTTATTTCCTTTTTTTCCCCTCCTAGCTTTATGTTTAATTTGCTCTTAGTTTCTTAAAATAGAAGATTGGATTATTTATTTGAATCTCTTTTCCTAGTATTTGTATTTAGGGATATAATTTTCCATGTGACTTTGTTGACCTGTGTGTTAATTAGTATGTATGGTTTAATTTACAAAATTTGAGAACTTTCCAGACAACTTTCTGTTACTAATTTCTTGTTAAATCTGATGCTATGTAGTCTGGTTGGATGGAGTATTCTAGAAATGTCAGGTCAAATTGGTTAAAAGGGTTTTTCAGGTATTCTCTGTCTTTCCCTACTATTTAATTGTTCTGTCAATTATTGAGAAAAATGTGATGTCTCCAAATATAATTACATTTATTAACTCTTCTTTTAATTAAATCAGTAGTATTTAGCAGTATTTTGAAGCTTTGTTAGTCACAGACATTTAGGATTCTTTTATGTCTTTTTGTTGAATTGATCCTTTTATCATGCCGTTTATTGCTAGGTAGTAGTCCTAATTCTGAAGTTCACTTTGATGTTTGTAAAGCAGTCTACTTCTATTCATATGACAGTTTTTGCATTTTGTATTTTTAACCTACGACTTTACTAGTGTGTGTGGGGGTGGGGCAGCATCTTGTTGTGTAGTTAACTTGTTAATTTTGTGTTCAATCTAACCATTTCTCTTCTAATTGGTATGTTTAGACTACTTATATTTTAATGTAATTACTGCTGTGGTTGGATTAGATCTACCATTTTATATGTTTACTGTTTTTGCTTTTGCTCTTCTATTTTTCCCTGTTTCATTTCTCCCTTTTTCTTTCTTTCTTTTTTTTTTTTTTTTTTTTTGTACCATGGATTGAACCCAGAGACACTTAACCACCATCCCTTTTTTAAATATATTTTATTAGAGACAAGGTCTCGCTGAGTTGCTTAAGGCCTCACTAAGTTGCTGAGGCTGGGTTTGAACTTGAAATCCTCCTGCCTCAGTTTCCCAAATTGCTGGGATTACAGGCATGTGCCACTCTGCCCAGCATCATTTCTCCTTTCTTTTATCTACTGGATTTTTTTGTGTACCTCTTAAGAAATATGTATTTTAATGGCTACTCTAGAATTGCAATAGGCATACTTAATCTTTGATGTTCTATTAGAGTTAGTGTATTTCTATGAATAAAATGCCACATAATTAAATTTCTATAAATTTAATACCACATAGGTTCATTTGCTGCCCCCTTTTATAATTTTCATATGTACTAAATATTGATATACTGAAAACCTTACCAGACAATGTGACAATTTCTATTTCCATTAGTCATACCCATTTAAAAATAACTTGTCTATCCTATTTCTCCGGTTAGTTGTTATTTTTGAGATTCTTTAATTCTGAAGGTCCAAGTTTTTGTTACTTTCTTCTATTATGTGTTTTCAACCTGAAGAACTTCTGTAAGTAGTGTTTTAGAGTTGCCCTAGTGAAAACAAATTCCTGTAGTATTCTTTCATTTGAAAATATCTTTATTTCACTTTCATTGCTTTGTTTGTTTGTGGTACTGGGGATGAAATGCCTTCGGGTTTTTTAGTTTTTGTTTCGGTGCTGGGGGCATTGAAACACATGCTAGGCAAGTACCATAGCACTGGGCAATATCCTCAGTCCTTTTTATTTGAGACAGTTTCTCCCTGAGGTTTAGACTGGCCTCAAACTTGTGATCCTTTTGCCTTGACCTCCCCAGTAGCTAGCTCTTTCCACATTCTTGATCTGATGGTATTTTTAGTGGATATGAAATTCTTAGTTGAAAGGTTTTTTTTCCTTTGGCACTTTAAAGATTTCATGTCACTGCTTTCTGGTCTGATCTGTGATTTCTGATGTGAAATTTGTAGTCATTCTAGTAGTTTTTCTAAATGTAGTTTTTTTTGTGATTTTAGTTGCCTTTAAGTTTAATTTTTTTTCTTATCAGCCACTTTTTATGATGTAACATAATTTTCTCAGCAGTTGTCCTGTTTGGAGTTTGCTTGTTCTTTAATCTGTAAATTTATGTCTTTCATCAAATTTGAAAAATTTTTTCCCATTGTTTCTTGAAATATTTTTCTCCACTGATTATTTTTTTGTGTCTCTTTCTAGGACTTTGATGACATAATTTTTTAAAATATTATTTCAAAGGTTCTGCTATTCTGTTAAATTTTTTTTTTCACAATTTAAATTGTATATTCTTTGTTGATCTACAAGTTCACTGACTTTCTAATCTCAACACCAGTAAAAGGTCTAAAAATTTTACTCTCCCTATAAGCTAACAGTTTAATCTGTTTTATGGTTGCTGGAAGAAAACATGATAAAGGATTTTATTACTCAAAGCATAGGAAGCAACGTAAGCATCATGTTTGTGACAGTCTGTCCATTGTGTCCCAATAAGGTTAGGTGGATGGGTCCAGGTGGATTCTGTACCATTGTGCAAGCTGAGGAACTTGAGCTTGGGGTTTGCTAAATCATTGGTAATTGGCCATAATCCTGCCTGTTTGTAGTGCTGGAGAATACATAATCTTTATAATACTATCTAGCATTATAGTACTACCCCGTATATTACTACCCAGTATTCTTGCTTTGAAGAGACACCTCTCTTCCAAGGTTATTTACTATACGAACTTTCAAGAAAACATAGTCCAGAACAAGGGAGTAAATTCCCTTGTTTACAATATGTACAGAAACTTGAGACACCATGGAAATTTTGGTAGACTGCTTTGAGTCTCTTCTACTGTTCTACATATATGCAGCTTGGAGGTAAGCCCATGATTTATGTAGGTTCATTCATAGAATTAAGAGAATCTTCCCCAGAATTACTCCCCCCACTCCTGCCATCTCACTCTTCACTTCTTAGGGGTCTCTCTTAGTTCTTCTGGCCAGAAACAAAACTTCTCTGAGTTTTAGCTACCTGAACTGTCACATACTTGCTCAACTTGGGCCAGTCTGGCAGGAAAGCAGGTCAAAGAAAGGAAAAAATATCAGTGAGGATTTCTGCCCCTTACTCCTCAGACAGAGTATTGCATCTTCTTTTCCTGGTTCACTTGGCTGGAGAATTAGATTTTCTATTAGGATTTTCTGTGTTAGCACTATTGTCACTGCTGATATCATAAAGCTAAGACACTGTATCTGCTTCAGGTCAGTGCCAGAAAAGAGAATGGGGGTGAAGAAATAAAAATTCTCTAGGTTACAGGGGCCATTGTGTTATGGCCGGAAATACGAAGTTTTTCTTGGAGTCATTACTGTTCACATCTATAACAGTTTTCCAATTGGCAATATCCTCAGGAAGATCCAAAAAAGATTTCAAGAAAAAAGTTGAAAAACTGACCCTTTTAAGAATCATTTTTCACATTTTGACTCCTCCTTCAATCTGTCTGCAATTATTTATTTTTATATGATTGGCTTTTGCATTTTATTCAGTGTTCTTAGTGTTAATCTTTGAGGGAGAGAGAGAGGCTGTAATGGGCGTCTTTGATCTTGGTTGGAATCCAAAGCATCACTTTTTAGTTTGAGATATTAGCAGAAATCTTAAAGTTTTGTATTAAAACTTTCTGCACACTATGAGGTGATGCTGTGAGGGAAGAAAATACACCCATTCACTAAGAGTACTGTTGCCTACTCAATTCATATCTTGGACAACTGTAGTTCTGATTGAACAGTACCTTGGCTCCAGATAAAGAGGCCATCAATGTTCCTTCACCATTGCTTCCTCCTCCCACACCATTCTATCCTTCTACTGGAGAATAAATTGCACTCACTAGGAACCTGGAAAACTCATGGAGAAGCAGGGACAGACATAAGTAGGTCTTTAGAGCTTTTACTGAGTCACTGCTCCATGGCTGCTCCTTAGCAGTAGAAAACAGCCTTCCACATTGCTAATAATGAATAGACACCCAAAGGGAAAGTATGCCTCATAGCCTTTCCACAGCAGTAGGACTGCTGCTACAGTAGCCTTCACTGCAGTTGCCCACCACCCACACCATTCCTATCCCACACTCCACTCTTAAGCTCTGCGCTATGAGACAAAAGGGTTGCTTTTGGTGTTATATAAGTATGTTAAGTTTTTGTTATTCTAATTCTTTTGTCAGAAAACTATAAATATCCAAGATATTAGCATAATATAAACATTCATTATTATATGAATTCATTATAGATTATAATCTGCATGTATTATAGTTGCATACTATATTAAAATCTTTAAGTCATATCTATTTTAAAGAACTAAAGAAAAAAATGTTCACTCAGTTATTCAGAGTTTTGCCATTTACAATTTGCTCAATTTATTCCTCTTCAGCATAATTTCCTTTTAGCATTTCTCTTAGAGATGATCTGTTGAAGATGAATTCTCTTATTTCTGTTTCATCTAAAAACTTTCACTTTTATTCCTGAAGGTTATTTTCACAGTTTATAGTTTCTGGATCAGTTGCACTCTTTCAGCACTTTAAAAGTATTCTTCCACTGTTTTCTAGCTTTCATGATTTCTGATGAGAAACCACAGAAATTCAAATTGGTGTTCCCATGTAGAAATGTGTCTTTTTTTCTCTAGGTCCTTTGAATTTTTAAAAATATGTCATTTTTAGCAGTTTCATGATATGTGTAGGCATAGTATTATTTGATTTTATCCTCATTGAGGCTTACCGAACTTCTTATTATCTATAAATTTATTTCTTTTCCAAATTCAAGACATTTTAGCCACTATTTATTTAAATACTTCTGAAATAGTCTTTTTTTTAATATATACCTTGATTTTATTTATTTTTATGTGATGCTGAGGATCAAACCCAGTGCCTCACATACACTAGGCAAGCGCTCTACCACTTGAGTTACAACCCCAGCCCCATGAGCAGATGTTTCATCCTTCCATCTGGGACTGAAGTAGCATGAATTTTAGGTTCTTTATAGTATCCCACAAATCCCCGAGGCCTTGTTCATTTTTTTCCCCAATTTCTTTTCTCAGAAGTTATCTTTGTTACTCAGATTGAATATTTTCTATGAATTTGAAGTTCACTGACACTTTTCCTCTGTTGTGTTCATTGTTATTAAGTCCGTCCTGTGAAGTTTTTTTTTTCCCCAGATAAGTTTTTTCAGTTCTAAAATTTTGTTTAGTTTTTGTAACTTCTATATTTCTTTACTAAGAACTGTCATTTCAAGTTATTTCAAATGTATTTACCTTTACCTCATAGGGCATAGTTATTAATTTTTTTGATGTTTTAAACTGACATGTTAAATTTTGTGTTATTTTGGATTAGTATCCGTTGATTGTCTCATTTTTTTGGATTCTTTTTATGACAAATGATTTTGGACTATATCTTAGATGTCAAGTGTCATATTGTGTTAGCTTTGCATCACTGTGACCAAAATATCTGACATGAACAACTTCGAGGAGGGAAAGTTTGTTTTGGCTCACTGTTTCAGAGATTTAATACATGGTCAACCAACTCCGTTTCTCTGGGATAAAGGTGAGGCAGAATACCATGACAAGAGGCTGTGGCAGAGAAAAACTATTCACCTCATGGCAATGTCAGGAAACAAAGGGATGGGAAGGGGAAGGTATCCCAGGGAAGATGAGGTTTTGCAAGGCATCCCCAGTGACTCACCTCCTCCAGTTACACCCCACCTGCCTACAGTTATCACACTCAGTCTGTTCAATCTAGAATGGACTTATTAGTTCATACTTTATAATCTAATCATTTCACTTCTGAATATTTCACAGGATATTAACACAGGATCTTTTGGGGGATACCTCATATCCAAACCATAATAATGTAGACTCTGCATCCTGTTACAGTTTTCTGGAGAATATTTTAGGTATTTGTTTGTTTTTTATTTTGTCAGACAATGAGCTTGTTTAGGTTCAAGTTCTGTTTTGCCTTCTCGGAGCAGTGGTTCTCATCTCAGTTCAGTTTTCAGTGACTGTTTCTTTGTGTGTGTCCCATGCATGGACTGCTTAAAACTCAATCTGGGATTTGGCAATGTTCTGTATACCAGTTTGATTCTCAAAAGTCTTTGAGAAAGTGTTGTACTATTTGCATTTCTTTTTGTGTATATACCCCCCTCAGGGTTGAGCCTGAGACTTCTGCACACTTGTTCACAGAATTACAGGATCCTCTTCTCCAGTTTTTTCTCTGGGATCTTCCCCTACATTGTTTAGGCTCTACAGTTCCCTTTTCTCAGTTCTCTAGTGAGGAAGACGGTGTTACCTGTGCTATTGCATCTGTAGTGCAGCTCCTTGCATGGGGCCTGCTTTTGGCAAATTCCCAAGAGAAAAGAAAAAAAAAATCCAGAGAGTTATTCATGCACACATACTCTTCATGTCTAGCTATACAGGTGAGATTTCTGTCAGAATTTTAATTTTCTGTGCTATTGCTCAAATCTGTGACTAGGGCCACTTTCAGGATGAAACTGTTAGAGAAAAGATGAAGGTAAACTCACCTTCTTTCACAATATGTCTGAATCTGTTTACTTCTTAGATTCCTCATGTAGCTTTTTGTTTTGGGGGTTTTTTTTTTTGCCTCTAAACTTTAGTGATAAGTAGAGGGAATGGGCTACAGTGGGCTTACCACATGTTAGTTACATATTGCAGTGTAACAACTATCTGCAAAACTTAGCAACTTATCTTACTCAATTTCTCAGGGTTAGTTAGGAATGCAGGAGCATTCTAGTTTACCCAAGTTTTCTGGTTCGAGGTAGATTTCAGCTATCTGAAGCCTGAGGAGGATCGAATTCTAAACTTACATGGCTGTGAGAGGAACCATCAGACCCTTGCCACATGTGTCTCTGTTGATACCTGCCAAACATCTGGCAACTGCTTTCTCTCAAACTGAGTGGAGACCCAGAGGGACCATCATTTCTGAGAGACAGTGGAGTTAAAAAATGGGAATTGGTGATTGGCTAGATAATGGAAGATGTAGATGATAAGGGAGATATAGGACTCTGAGAAAAGGCTTAGGTTCCCAGATTGGGTAATGAGGGGATAATGGTGCTATAAGGCAGGGAGTCGTCCAACTATATAGAAGCTAAATCTGGCAGGATATCCATTTTTTTAAATAATGTCTTATTGGAACACAGTCACATGCATTTGTTTACATTTGTCCATGGCTAGGGGAGAGTAGTAGTTGTCACAAAGACCAGATGACCCTCATTTTTCATCTTTTCAATTTGTCATCCTGGGAAACTCCATCTCATTCCAGAAGGTAAACTCTCTGATTTATTCAGGCAGACTTAGGACCTCCTCCCTGGCATTCCAAGAGTACCTTTTCTGTGGCTTATTTGAACAGTTATATTCTAAAGCTTATGTACATGTATTTTCCTCATTGAACTATTAAAGCCTCTTGAAAGTAGAGACATTATATCTACACAACACATTAACAGGTGTATGTGTATGAGTGTGTGCACATGCCCATGTGTACGTACCGTATAATTAAGTAGGGTTTCATTGTTTATATTTCATAATCTCAAAGAAATTGCCAAAAAATGTTATTTGATTAGCCTGAATAATGGTAAGCAAATATTCAATACCTTTTCTTTACCTGTGCTGATAAAGGGTTAATTAAAATGATATTACAAATAATAATATAGTGGTCAAAGTAGTATTTTAAATTATTTAAGTTAGGCTTGTTTTTATATTCATCATTATTCCCCCGTTAAAATCCAGAATTTGACAGTGTTTAATTGAATTGGTTTCCTTAAATAAATATTTAAAAAATCAAATAATAAATATTAAATTTTAATAATATTTAATACTTTTGTGTGGGAGTTACTGGGGTTGAAACACAGGGGACACTCAATCACTGAGTTGCAGCCCCAGCCATTTTTATTTTTAATTGGAGATTTATAGTCATACATAGTACTAGGGTTCATATTATGCATGGAAATCTATTTCAGTTCATGATCCCCTGCCTTTGCCCTCCTGCTTTCCCTCCCATCCTCGCTCCCCTTTCCCACTCCCCTTCCTCTATTTTACTTGATTTCCTTTTGCTCATCTGTTAGCTTATATTTGTTTGGTTATATTAGCCTAGCCTTCCCTCCTACTTGCCTTTATTTTACTCTAGCTTCCACATTAGAGAGAAAACATTCGACCTTTGAGTTTCTGAGATTGACTTATTTTCCTTAGCATGTCATTCTTCATTTCCATTCATTCACTGGCAAATGCTGTGATTTCATTCTTTTTTTTATGGTTCAGAAGAACTTCATTGTGTGTATGTGTGTATGCCACAATTTCTTACTTCGTTCATCTATTGATGGCCATCTGGGTTGTTTCCATAATTTAGCTATTATAAATTGTGCTGCTATAAATATCGAGGTGGCTGTATGACTGGAGTATGCCAATTTTAGATCTTTGGGGAAAATACCAAGAAGTGGGATAGGTGGGTCACATGGTGGTTCCATCCCTAGTTTTTTGAGGAATCTCCATACCAGTCTGTAATCTTACCAACAGTGTACAAGTGTACCATTTTCTGCACAACCTCGCCAGCATTTATTGTTCATATTCTTGATCATTGCCATTCTGACTGGAGTGAAATGAATCTTAATGTAGTTTTGATTGCATTTCCTGATTACTAGAGATGTTGAGCATTTTTTCATATATTTATTGGCCATTTGTGTTTCTTCTTTTGAGAAGTTTCTGTATAGTTCTTTTGCCTATTTATTCATTGGTTATTTTTGTCGTTGTTAAGTTTTTTGAGTTCTTTGTTCATTCTGGATATTAATACCCATCAAAGGAGTAGCTGGCCAAGATTTTCTCCCATTCTGTAGGGTTTCTCTTCACACTCTTAAGTTTTTCTTTTGCTCTGCAAAAGATTTTTAGTTTAACAGCATCCCACCTACTGATTCTTGGTTTTATTTTTTGTTTTGGAGGTCTTGTTATGGAAGTTGGTACCAGCACCTATGTGATGGAGTTTTGACACTATGTTTTCTTCTGGCAGTTGTAAAGTTTATAGTCTTAATTCCTAAGCCTTTGATCCATTTCTTTTCTTTCTTTTTTTTTCTCTTTTTCTTTTTTTTGTGCAGGATGAGAGAGAGAGGAAGCATCTCTCATCAATTTTGAAAGATGTGTTTTCTGGATATAGGAGTCTTGACTGGCAATTGTTTTCTTTCAGAGTTTGGAATATCTCAGTCCAGGCCCTCCTTGATTTTAGTATCTGAATTGAAAAGTAAGAAGTGAACCTTATTGGCTTTCCTCTAAATAGGACCTGATGTTTTTCTCTGGCAGCTTTGAGTATTCTTACATTATTTTCAATGTTTGGCATTTTGATTTATGATGTTTCTTGTTTTATGATGAGGTTTTGTTCTGATCTTATGTTTGTGGGGTTCTATATACCTGCTGTATGTGGATGTGTATCTCCTTTTTGGATATGGGGAAAGTTTTTTTACTACCTCATTGAAAATGTTCTTAATGTTAATGCGTTTAGCCTCTGTCTCCACATCCTGTTCTATACTATTGATTCTCAAGTTTGTTCTCTTGATGCTATCTCAGAGATCCTGTGTATTCTGATCATGGTTGTTTATTTTTTACCTTTATTGCATACTGAATATTTAAGTTCATATGCCTTCTTTTCAAGGCCTAAAGTCCTCTCTTAAGGTTCTAAAGTTCTTTATTGACAAGCTAAAGAAGTCATATGAACGTATGGATTGATATAGAAAAATCATATGACAAAATTCAACACCTATTGATAAAAACTCAGAAAAATAGAACTAGAGAACATATGAATTAAATTATTTGCCCCCAAAGATATGTTTAGCTTCTGACTCCACAGCAAGGAATAAGGCCTCCTCCTGCCCCAAGAAATGACATTATTATGATGTTGTTCCCTAAGCTGAGGCGATAAGGGAATAGGGCAAGCTCATAGTTCAGTGTGGTTTGCATCCTTATAGAGAGAGCAGGGAAAGCTTTGAGTGAATATGTTGTGTAGGTATTTGTTTGTGTTTCCTATTTTTGAATTACATGTAACATGAGAAGAAGATACTGCTGTGATGTCACTCTAGAGCAGCATAACTTCAGTATTGTATAGAATGCTACTGCCTTATCTTTCTGACTCTACCTCCTCAGTTACTGATGTCACAGTGTCAGAAGTGTAGGCCAGGAGGAAGAATTTATCTGGGGAACGAGTTTCTGAGGTTTCATGCTCTGCGCCCAGAGGCAATCCATCCTGGGGGAAGGACCCAGAGGAGGAAAGCTGCTCACCTCAGGGCAGCAAAGGAGAGACAGAGAAGAGAGTTGAAAGGGTCCGAGGGACAGAGTACCCTTCAAAGGGATGACACCAGTGGCTTACCTCCTCCAGCCATGCCCCATTTGCCCATCATTACCAGCCAATCAGTCCATTTAACCTAGGATGGACTAATAAGGTTAAAGGTCTTAATCCAATCATTTTACCTCTGAATATTTCCTGTATTAACACAAGGGCTTTGGGGAGGGCTCCTCATATCCAAACCATAACAGGTTATAATCTTCTCTACTCTGGAACTAAAGCAAGAGGATCACATGTTCAAGCCCAACCTGAGCAACTCAGTGAACTATCTCAAAATAAAAAGAACTGGGGAAGTACCTCAGTGGTAGAGTACTTGCCTAACATACCTGAGGATGTAGGTTCAAGTACCAATGTGTCAAAAAAGGAAAGGAAAGGAAAGGAAAGAAAAAAGAAAAGGACTTACCTGTTCAATCCTTCTGCCCCTTTCCTCATGTGAGAATACAGCTTCAAGGTGCTTTGACCTTGAACTTGCCAGTCTCTAGAACTGTGGGAAGTCGATTTCTATTGTAAATAAATCACCCAGTTTAAGGTATTTTTTATAGCAACAGGAAGAGACTCAGGTATCTAGGAACACCTCCATTTCTTCCCCCACTACACAGCTGAAGAAGCAAGCAAGGTACCATATTTCCCTGCATGTGTCCAAGGGAGCACAGAGCCTCATCCATCAAATACTTACGGTGGACCCCATGCAGAGGCCCACCGTAGAGCAGATAATGAGGCATCCATGTCTGAGCCTGGGCAAGGAATCTTCACCTAGTCATTCTAATAAGCCACCCTCCAAACACTGTGAACCTGCCATTATATAACAATCATGTTTGACATGGGTTAAGACCCCTATAATTCCTGGGTGTCCCTGGAAAATGGAAAATAACAATGAGGCCATTTCTATGTACCTGATACTCTAGCACCAGAGAACCAAGGGGGCAGACTGTCGGTTCCTTGTGAAGCCTGTGTATTTTTGGGTGGTTGGACCTCTCCCAGGCCCTGTGGATTCTCCCAGTGTTTGCCCCAAGAACTGTGCTGGTGAGCCTTCCCTTGCCTTGCCCTGTGAGCAGCAGCAGCAGCCCGAGGAGGCCAAGCAGTCAGCACAGAAGGTGGGGCAAGTGCCAGAGTGCCTGCCATTCCTCTCCACTTCCCCCATGTGAAGACACCTCAACCCCCAGCCCCAGCATGACCTTGTGCCCTGTAGGCCTGTGTACCCCAGGCCCAACCCCTGAATGATCCTTGGTGGGTCACAGAAGGGCAGCTAGTCCTCCCAGTGTACCTCCCCAGTTCAATCCCTTGACAACAGCAGGGGCTGGAAAAGAGTGACTGGGAGGATTGCCACCTGCATTCAACAGCCTTGTCTTTGCATGCAGTGCTTTTGCTGGCTGGTCTTCAGAAGAAAAGGGGCTCAAATGGAAGGAGGGCACAGGGCAGAGGTTCTGAAACACTGTCTCCAGTGAAAATGCAGAGATGAGACGGATAAACCAGTGGACAGCCAGAAAATCCCAAGCTTTGAGGATCCTGACTTTGTAGTGCTTGCCATTGGTCAGGAGTAAGGTGTGCCAAGTGGCTCAGGCTTCTCCTTGCAGATTCTAGTCAGGAGTGCATCTGGATCCACCAGACTCTTCTCTGCCCCCACCTGCCAGAAATACCAGACACTCTTGTCCCTGGGATACTTTACCCTGCCTTGCTCTTCTCTGTCTTTCCTACTGTGCTTCTGGGATATCTGAAATTTTTGTTTCTCATAAACTGTGTAATAATGTTGATGTTCCAGAGATTTTTTTTTTTTTTTTAGGACAGATTAAAAAAAAAAAAAAGAAGAAGAAGAAGGCAAAAAAACAGAAAAGGGTAGGACTCAGGGCAAGGAGAGGAGCCCAGCAGCAATCCCTGCAGAGGCCTGGACCACTGTACTTCCCTCTCCTATTCAGGGTAGATACTCATTCAGCTGATCCAATGTAGTTTGGTACTTACTTGTCTTAAGCCAGTGTAGATGGGGACTTGTGCTCCTTGAACCAGTGTAGATGTGGACTTGCTTCCCTTGACCTCGTATAGTATAGACAGTGATTCTCCCCTTGAGCCACTGTAGACTTGATTCTGTTTGAACCGATTGTTGTGTATGAGACGGAATTCCTTTTCCAGTCTTGAGACCCCCTCCCTGAGGTGTATGGACAGGTGAGTGGCAGCTATTGGAGAATACACATCTGACAAGGCATTGCAGGCTCCAGAGTGTTCTATGGCATCACGTCCATAATCCCATGTGCAGCGAATTAAGAGGTGGGCCAGTGGGCAGGGACGGGCCTGCCTGCAACAGTGACTGGGTGCTTCAACACAGTCAGTGAAACCTATCCACCCACAGTCTCTTCCTGGATACTGCTAAAGTTGAGCACATGGGATTTGGGGAGTGGACATGTCAAAATGTCTTATGGATGCTACTTACATAAAAGCCAAGTGTACCCATGTGGAATTGCTCTAATCTTTGGACTCTATTGACACTGAATTTTGTAGAGTGAATTGTGCACAAATAAGAGAGTAAGGAACCCTCAGCTCAGTCAGGATGGGAGGTTTTGGTCATCTTCCAGTTCTGGCATCTTCACAGGACTGGAACTCCCAAAGCTACTCTGTCAGCTTCTTCCTGCTTTAGTGGTTAGAAATTGGTTCCTTAAAAAAAAAAAAAAAAAAAAAAGTGCCCATTTGTCATATTGATACTTTGCCATTTTCAGGGAGGGCCCCAGTTGAGAAATTCTTGGAAACTTAAGACGTTTTTTAAAAAGAAAAAAATTTTTTTGAATATTTTTCTAAACAAAAAGATGGGCAGGGGCGGGGGTTGTGGCTCAGTTGGTAGAACGCCTGCCTTGCAAGCACAAGGCCCTGGGTTCAATCCCAGCACCACAAAAAAAGAAAGAAAGAACAAAAAAACAAAAAGATGGGTGGTAAATTCCCCTGAGGTAAAGCTACTTCCGAGCTTGTGGGACACACTGTGTGCAGCCAGGAAATGGAAGATTTTGGATCCAACCTTGCCCTAAGGGACTAGATTGTCTGTTTGCTCCCTTAAAGCTTACAATATGCAGAAGATTTGGGGAGGCAGGAAAGGCATTGTCATAGAGGGTCATAGAGGAGTATGCCCAAGGAGGAAGCTCAGAGTCAGCTGGACAACTCCAGGCTGGTGGGGTGGTAGCCACAGCAGATGTTCAGAAATCCTGAAAGAGGGAAGGAAGGCCATATAGCAGAGAAATCCCTTGTGTGCATTTTGTGTGGCTTTGTGTGGGGAGTGATGAGCTTCCCTAGGTCTTTTCCTCTATACCTGCCACTAGGCAGAGCAGGGATTTGTCAGATAGGTGTTTTCTCTGTTGCTCCTTGAAACAGAAGCTGACCTTTCCCTTAGTATGCAAGATGACACTCCCTCTCCAGGTAAGAAAGAAGGGCTCTTTTACTTAATTATTTAGTATGTGATGACTGAGGCCCTTTCATCAAGAAGCCCCCAAACCTCTATTCCTATAGCGAACACTCACTTTTCTACTCTCGTCTCCAAACACCTGTTCTCCCTGAGATATCCTGTGTTCCACAACTTCCTGTGGCCTCTTCTTGCCTGCTGGTCACAAGTGCAGTGACAGGGGTGTGAATGTTTGTGTTAGTGCAATTTCAAAATGCACAGGAGTTTATAGGCAGTAGTCCAGCAGCCCAGAAGTGGCAGTCATATTCACAGACCCTGAACAGAAGCAGGCCTCAGTGTACACTATGATTGAGACCTTGGCCCCGAGTGCCACTGTGCATAGGATGTGAAGGGAGCCTAGTATTCTCCCCACCCTCCTGACTTGGGGTGTGAGTGCCTGAGCATTTGTGTGTCTTCTCTCCTGACCTTTCAACATTGTTTTATGTTCTTAACTGAAACATGATTATGTTCTTAACTAAAACATCATAGCACAGGTGTAGGGCGCAAGGCACAGTGTTAGGTCAGCACAGAAAACACTTGTAGAGGGATGGTGGGTGAGAAACCCATCAATGCCCCTGCCAGGTTCCTAAGGTTCCTGCTGTCCCCATGGAACCTACTGCTTTCTGACCATGTAGTGGAGGTGTTGCCTTCAGAAGATTCCTATGTGGATTCAGTTCTCATCACCACACTTGTGGAGCTCTCCTGCCCGTCCTGTTTGCTGGGATGTCTTTTGTTTCTGGTTTTGGTCTATTTGTGTGGCCTGAGGAAATGTCAGGTGGGAATGTCGTGTTGGGGAAAAGTGGTCATGCTGGAAATTATTATGTTGCCAATGTCTTAGGCAGATATGTCTCCATTGCCAGAAGGAGGATCTGAAATCCTCAGGACAAGTGTTTCCTGGCTTCTCAAAACAAGAAAAGAGGAGAAAAGTCAAAGGGGGGACATAAGAAAGAAAAACTCTAAAAGTTCAGAGAAGAAAAAAAGCATTTTTACGTAAAAATGTAAAATTGTAAAATCCCCTTCATGGTACCCCAATGAGGTGGGGAGAGTGAATGATTGGAACCTGTGCTGATCAAATCTTCTCTTTGAGTTTCTTAAGCTTTGTGTCCTACAGACAGTGAAGTCTTTATCATTCATCTCCCCCCTCCACCACCACCAGTTCTTTCTGTTGTCCTGCTCCCCAGGGGATTTACAAGACTGAATTATGGCTAAAGCTAGCTAGAATTCATCTTGTCTGCTGTATATGCTAGAATGTGCTAACATGGAATGCAAAGATCAGTAGGCAAAGATTCTCTCCATAGTTCAGGGCAGATATTGGCATTGTGGCACATTAACAAGCTAACTCAGAATGCTGAGCTAAGTAAAAGTTCTATCTGGAAAATTTTGACCTACATGTTCTAAGGACAGGGAAAATGGCAGCACATCCCTGGACACCTCTATAGGTGATGAGAGGCTCTGGAAACAGAAAAATCAGTGCTAGGAGGCAGGGTGTCAGATTCCATACGTAACAGTCCACTTCCAACATTATTAGTACCCTCATACTTGATTCTCACAAAAATTCACATGGAACTCTTTACTTCCCAAGACTGTTAGCTGGTTCCTCGAGCCACAAGTTTCAAAAGGAAACATCTTCTGCTTCCCTCCGTATTGCAGTGTCTGTTCCTGTGGCATAGAATTTTCAATGGGTTTGTGTTACAGTCTCTCCTTTGGGTCACAATGTCTTACCAGGCAGTCACCTACTACAGGAATGCAGTGAAATTTTCATTGAGTCCAGAGTCCCAGAGATAAGAAAATTCAGGGGTCTCCAAATCTCTAGAGCAGTAAATTCAGATAATAGGATCCTTCTCAAGTTGGCTCCTGAGTAGAGTTCTATGAGAATATTCTGGTTAAGTTTAAAGAACTTCTCCAGCGCCAGTTTGCTCTGCAGTTCCCAGGTCTCTTGTTTAAACTCTGTGTTTGCAAGGTGCCAAATTCTGCAGTTATCTGGGACCCTCTTTCTTCTTTCACTGAGAGCCCCTCCCCCGCCTTGATACCTTGTGTTCAGTGGTGGAGCACTTTTTCTCCCACTCTTCCATTATCCCAAATCTATGGATTCCTCCAGGTCTCTTTCTCTCTATTCTTCTAAGTGCTCTCCTAAGTCCACCCAACTCAAGCAGCTACTCTCCTGTTGTTTGGTTCTGTCTTGTGGAGAAGCCAGACAAGTACTCAGTGCCTCCAATCTGCCATCCTCCAATATATATCTACTACTTATTTTTGTATGTTGATTTTGTACCCCGAAACTTCACTAAATTTACTTATTCTAATATTTTCTAATAGTCTTTAGGATTTTGTGTATATGAGATACTGCCATCTTAATAAACATTTTAACTTCTTTCTAATTTGTCTGCTTTTCATTCTTTTTCTTGCTTAAATTCTCTGTGACCTTCAAGTACTATGTTGAATACAAGTTGTGAGAGTTCCTTGTCATTAGAAAAAATTTTCACCTTTTCACTTTTGAATAGAATTTAGCTATGGACTTATCTGTGACAGATGACTTTTATTATGTTGAGATATAGTCCTAATAAACCCAATTTTTTGTGAATTTTTATCATAAAAGGATGATGAATTATGTCAAATGCAGTTTCAGCATTCATCAAAATGGTCATATGATTATTGTCCATCATTCTGTTAATGTGGTACATCACAATTATTGATTTGCATATGTTGAACAATCCTGGACCCCAGGAATAAATCCCATTTTATCATGGTATATAATTATTGAACATACTCATGAATTTAGTTTACTAGTTGAAGAATCTTGAGGAATTTGAATCCATGTTCATTGAGGATTGGCTTTTAATTTTATTTTCTTCTAGTGTTCTTGTCTAGCTTTGGTTTAAGAATAGTTCTGACCTTGTAAAATGTATCTGAACATGTTTCTTTTTTTTTTTTTTTTTTAAGGATTTGAGAAAGCTTGGTACCAGTATTGGTTTTGTTGTTGATACTGTTTGTTTTTTTGTTTTTCCAAAATGTAGAATTCAGCAGTGATACCTCTGTTCTTGTACTTTATGTTTTTGGCAGGATTTGATTTCTGTTTCATTCACTTTTCATGTTTGTTGTTTGTTTAGATTTTATTTACTTGTGATTTTGACTTGGTAAGATTTTATTTGTAGGACTTACTCATTTCTCCTAAGTTCTCCAATTTGTTGGTGATGTCTTTGAGACAGCATGTTGTAGGGTCTTGTTTTTTTAATTCAGTCTGCTAGCCTGTGTCTTTTGATTTACTCCTTTAGACCATTTACACTGAATGTTATTATTGAGAGATGATTTCAGTATTCCCTTTTATTTTGATTTATTTCAATTTTTTAAGTTGAATTCAATTCTCTTTTGATTGAATATTCCTCTAGTGTAGTTCCTCCTTATGCTTGTTTTCATTTTTATTTTTCATTTCTTCTTGAAATATTTTATTGAGTATATTTTGTAGTACAGGCTTTCTAGTTGTGAATTCTTTTAGCTTTTTTTTATTCTGGAAGTTTTAATTTTTAATTCTGAAGCTTAATTTTGCTTGGTATAGTATTCTTGGTTGGCAAGAATTTTCAGGGATTGGTATTTATTATTCCAAGACCTCCTAGCTTTTAGGGTCTGTGTTGAAAACTCAGTTGAGATAGTTTGGTTTACCTCTAAGTGTGATTTGTTTTTCTCTAGCAGCTTTTAAAATTCTATCTATTGACTCCATTTACCTCATTATTTCCCTTTCTATTTTTCTCCCGCCCCTCCCCTTTTTCTTAAAATGGCATCCAACAGGCTTCTCTTCCTGAAAGTCTGCTTCCCGTGGTTCGTTTAGCCACCCAATTAGGTATCAACACCCCCACCCTGGGCCCTATCTGACCTATAGGCAAATGCCTTGCTGGCAATATGCAGATAGCATAGATAGTTCCCTTCAGATACTGTATATAAGGCAACAAACTTTTCTAATGAAGAACCCCCCCCCCCAGCAGCAAAAACTCTACACCAAGAATACAAATAACCCAATCAACAAATGGGCTAAGGATATGAACAGACCCTTCACAGAAGAAGATCTACAAGCAATCAACAAACATATGAAAAAAATGTTCACCATCTTTAGTAATAAAAAAAATGTGAATCAAAACTACACTAAGATTCCATCTCACCCCAATTAGAATGGCGATTATAAAGAATACAAGCAACAATAGATGTTGGAGAGGATGTGGGGGAAAAAGGTACACTCATGCATTGCTGGTAGGACTGCAAATTAGTGCAGCCACTCTGGAAAGCAGTGTGGAGATTCCTTAGAAAACTTGGAATGGACCTACCATTTGACCCAGCTATCCCACTCCTCGGCCTATACCCAAAGGACTTAAAATCAGCATACTACAGAGATACAGCCACATCAATGTTCTTAGCTGCTCAATTCACAATAGCCAGACTGTGGAACCAACCTAGATGCCATTCAGTTGATGAATGGATAAAGAAACTGTGGTATATATATACAATGGAATATTACTCAGCTATAAAGAATAATAAAATTATGGCATTTTCAGGCATATGGATGAAATTGGAGAATATCATGTTAAGTGAGATAAGCCAATCTCAAAAATCCAAAAGACGAATGATCTCACTGATAAGCGGATGATGACACTTAGTGCGGGGTGGGAGGGGGGCAAGAATGGAGGAAGGAGGGACTGTATAGAGGGAAAAGAGAGGTGAGAGGGAGCGGTGGGGGGGGAGGAAAAAATAACAGAATGAATCAAACATCATTACTCTATGTAAATGTATGAATATGCAAATGGTATGCTGTTACTCCATGTACAATCAGAAACAACATGTATCCCATTTGTTTACAATAAAAATAAATTTAAAAAAAATTTTTCTGATACTATTTCATTGAAAAGATTGTGCATTCCTTTATTTTGTATTTCAGAGCCTTCATCTATTCCAGTGAATTTTAAGTTTGGCCTTTCAATGTTATCTCATATTTTGTGAATATTCTGTTCAGTTCTCCTAATACCACTTCTCTTTGGTCAACTTTATTTTCAAGATTATATACATTGTCTCAGATACCTTAAAATCTGTCTTCCATGTGGTCTGTTGATGATGCTTTCTGTTGCATTTTTAATTTATTTTATTGATTTCTTTGTTTTGAGGATTTCTGATTCTTTTTTGGAATCTTTATGTTATTATTGCAGTAAGCTTTCACTTGTATTTTCTCTCTGATTTCCTTACATTGTCTTAGTAAAAAAAATGTCATAGTAAAACATTTTAACTATGAACTTTCTAAATTCCTTCTCTGACAGTTCCACTACTGTGGTGCCAGTGTAGTCTGTTCTTGAGGCATTTGGGGTTGTTTTGTATGGTTTGTTCCCTTGCTTTTTCATATTGATTGTGTGTTTACCCATCATCTATCAGTGTGGTTCTAAAGCTGTAAAGTTTCTACCCTATGAACTTGTAGTGTCCCTGTAGGTTTCCAGCACCTCAAAGATTAGTGGGAGACGAATAATTGAATAATCGCAACAACCAATGCAAACAATATACAGCATTAAATACTTAATTACTACTATGACATATACAATGTTAATTGGCACGATATATAGAAATGGTAGGATCAGCAATTGTCATCAGTAAAAACAGTAAGTAATCATGTATTATATCTGGCTTAAATCAAACAACAGGTGTCATCTATGATGTCTACCACAGTAATACTTGAACAGCATTAATGGTGGGGCAGGCATTATATAAACCAGTTGGTGCTAAAAGATGCTAAGAATAGAGGAAAGATAATGAGATAAGTGGGTAGAAAAGAATTTACAATTTCAAAAGTTGAACAGAGATAATTCAAAAGAGATGTAGGATGTGATGTTTATGAGGGAGGAGGGAAAAATAGAAAGGAACAATTAAAGGAGAATGAAAAAGAATAATAGAATTTGGATGTTTAGTAAAAGAAAAGAAAGAGAAACGGACAAATGAAAAACAATATAAAATAAAACCCAAGTATAGTTATGAAAAATGAATGAAAGACCCTAACTTTCAAAAGATAAGGCAAGGAAAAATTAAGTACATTCAAAAAATGCTATAAATGAGAAAAAAGAAAGAAATATAAATATAATGTTCTAACTATTCAGTATACACATAAAAAAATAGAAGAAAAAAATACGAGATTCTTAATGAAACATTGGGGAATCATTTCCATTGAGCTGGTCAAAATAGTCACTGAGAATATATGCTTACTGTCTATGTCCAACTGTCTTTAAGTTTCTTTTTGAGATAGGTACTGAGCACAAGAGTAGGGGTCGTGGGCTGTTAAACCCTTCCTCTTTTTTGTGTTGCTCACCAAGTTGCTAGTTGGATTTAAAAAATTCTCAGCTTTCCTTCTTAGCATTATGAGGTAGAGTGGAATGGGGAGTACTGTCGGCTGGGGTTTTGCCTACACTACCAGTTTGATGCACTCCCATGGTGGGTCTGCTGCAGAGTTCAGGGAGTGGAGTTCCTGTAGATGGAGTTCCTGAAATTGGGTTTAGGTCTAGTCAGGCCCCAGTGGCTTCGCTGGATGGTGACTGCTCTCAGTGAGAGCCTAGCAATTGCAGATCCCTACTGGGAGATTGTACCCCCCAGAGTCTCCTTAGGTTTCCACTGATGAGGCAGGGGAGCTAATCCTTCACCCTTTCTGCTACCCTTTCCAGGCTGCCTGTCTTAACCCCTGTGAGTGACCACACCTGCCCTTTCAAATTCCTGACCCATTTCAGATGATCCTGCAAGCCTCCTGATTCAAAAGGAGGAAATGAGCCCTGCTCTCCTTCACCTCTCTTGTCTTGTATTCCCCTGGCTAAAATACTGTGCATGCCTGTTTTGCTGTCGCTTTGTTTGTCACAGTCTAGGTCTGTGGCAGGTGTTTGCCAGGAGTATTGGACCCAGCCCAGATGTCCCTGTTCCCGCATTGCAGTTACTTCAAGATGACGCCTGCCTTGGCTCTCCACATACAGTTGGGAAACCAACTGGGGCACTACTCTCCATGTACCAGTGTACTGTGTATAACAGCTTCTGGATCAACTTAGGGCAAGCTGCCCCTCCGATCTCAGAATTTTCTGCACTAAATCTGTCCGTTGTATTTCTTAGCATTTTCTTTCTCTCTGCTGCAGCAGCTGCTACCGCTATTTCTGCTGGGAGTGCTATCAGTTTGACTCCAGTGTTGCCTTTTTAGTGTACCCAAATTTCTAAGTCTCTAAGGCACTCTGACTATCCAGTATTGAGTTTGTTACTGTGTGGATGTAAGGTGTCCCCCAAAAGCTCATATGTGAGACAATGCAATAAGGTTCAGAGAAGAAATGATTGGGTTAGGAGAGACTAAACCCAGTTGGTGAATTAATCACCCAGTGGAAATAATTGAGTGGTAACTGGAGGCAGATGGGATTCAGCTAGAGGAGGTGGAGCATTGGACATGTGGCTTTGGGGAAGATATTTTGTATCTGGTAAGTGGAGTCTCTTTGCTTCCTGATTGTCATGTGACTTGCTTCCCTTCACGCCTGGAGGAATGGAGTCTGCTGTCTATGGATTGAGACCTCTGAAACTGTGAACCCCCAAGTAATCTTTTCCTCCTCTACAGTTGTTCTGGTTGAGTCTTTAAGTTACAGTGGTGAAAAAGCTGACTAAAACAGAATTTTAGTGAAATCCCTCTTTAACCCACTTGCAGTCTTCCTGTTGCTCTTATCTCAGGTTATGGAGCAATAAGAAATACAGCTTTCTTCTAACCTGCCATCTTGCTTCCCTGCAGTGTCCATCTATTCTTGTTCAGTATTTTAACCATCTCAGTAGAAAATATTCTGTAATTTTTCATTAAGAATCTTTTTTTATGTTTGGTTTGTATGTGTGTTGCTGTGTTGATTGGCTCATGGACATATATAAATATACATATTTGTTTCTTTTTCTCATTTTTAAGCATTTTTTAAAGGCATTTATTTTCCCTTGCCTTGTCTACTGTTAGGGTTTTTGATTAGTATATTTTGATTTTGTTTTATATTGTTTTTCATTTGTGTTTCTCTCTTCTACCAACAGCCAACTTCTCTTATTCTCTTTTACTCTCCCTATATACTTGGTTATTTCTAATTTTTCTGTGCCTTCCTTATAACCATCAGATGCTACATATTCTTTCCTTACTTTCTATGTTAGGCCTTTTGATTATATCTTAGTGAGCTGCTGCTGCTTTTTTTTTTTAAATCTTTTTAGATTTAGTTGTAGATGGACACAATACCTTTATTTTATTTATTTATAGGCAGTGCTGAGAATTGAGCCCAGTGCTTCACACATGCTAAGCAAGTACTCTACTGCTGAGCTACGCTCTCGCCCCATTGGCGAACTTCTTATTTGACTAGGTCTTATTTGCAGTCCTGTAAGTCTCCTGTATGTAGATGTCCATCTCATTTCTGGTATGGGAAGTGTTTTCTATAACTATCTCACTGAAAGTATTATTTATGCCTTTAGTTTGTGTTTCCATGTTCTCATCTATCCCAGTGATTTTCAGGTTTAGTCCCAGAGTTCTTGTTCTATAATCATGTTCTATAATCTTTTCACCTTTATTGCTTTCTGTGTACTCAAAATCATACAGCCTGTCTGCAATGCCTAAAGTTCTGTCTTCAAGGACTGAGGTTCTACTTTCTTTTTTTTTTTCACCCTTGCATATATCAGGTGATTCTTTATTTATTTATTTATTTATTTATTTATATTGTAAACAAATGGGATACATGTTGTTTCTGATAGTACATGGAGTAACAGCATACCATTTGCGTAATCATACATTTACATAGGGTAATGATGTTTGATTCATTCCGTTATTTTTTCCTTCCCCCCCCACCCCTCCCACCCCTCTTTTCCCTCTATACAGTCCCTCCTTCCTCCATTCTTGCCCCCCTCCTACCCCCCATTACGTATCATCATCCACTTATCAGCAAGATCATTCATCCTTTGGTTTTTGAGATTGGCTTATCTCACTTAGCATGATATTCTCCGATTTCATCCATTTGCCTGCAAATGCCATAATTTTATTATTCTTTATAGCTGAGTAATATTCCATTGTATATATATATACCACAGTTTCTTTATCCATTCATCAATTGAAGGACATCTAGGTTGGTTCCACAGTCTGGCTATTGTGAATTGAGCAGCTAAGAACATTGATGTGGCTGTATCTCTGTAGTATGCTGATTTTAAGTCTTTTGGGTATAGGCCGAGGAGTGGGATAGCGGGGTCAAATGTGAGGTTCTACTTTCTACTAAATCTAATCTGTTAGTGATGCCTTTAAGTGGGTTTTTAATTTATTGCGTCTTTCATTTCTAGGAGTTCTCGTTGGTTTCTTTTCACTATTTCTATTTTTTTTTTTTATTAAAGTGATCTTTCATCTTCTATAATGGCTGTCTTAATTCCTTCCTTAGATCTTTTAGTTCGTTGAAAATTTTAATCAGTTTTTTATAATCTTTGGGCTTTTGTCTATCTCACTCTCAATGGGATCCTTTGTGATTTTAAGGGAAGATTTGTTTGCCTGTTTTCTTGTGTTTTCAGAGCTTTTGGACTTTTGCATCAATAAAGACAGATTCCTCTACCTCTCTTTTTGCATGTGTCCTTTTATGTATTATTATCTTACTTGTTCTGGGACTTCTCTGTTGTTGATATATACATAGATGCCAAGGGGTGGGGCATGAGTTCTTCAGTTGTTTCTCCTTGGATCCTTGTTGTTGGTTTGGGACTCCTGTCTCTTCACTTTTTTGAGTTGGGAGTAATGTCAAGGAATGTTTAGTTTAGTAGTACAGTCTATAAAGTGAACCATTAATGTCCCTGTAGGTTCTCAGCAACTCACTCAATGGGGCAAAATACTCAATAGTAGCAACCATTGCAGACAACAAATAATACACTGTGTTAAAGTAAATGCTTTTCCTATTATGGTGTCTTCAATATTAATTGCCACCAATAAAGAGGAATGATGCGTTCAGCAATTTTCAGCAGTAATCATGAACTAGTTCTGGTTTTAAAGCTATAGCAGGTGTCAACTATATCATTGACAGCACTAACGATTGTATTAATATTAATGGTGGGGGCAGGAGTCTGATAGATCAGTTAGTTCTGAAAGATGATAAAAATAGTTGTTTAGGGGGAAGAGGAAGTATGTTAGGAAGTTAGAAAAGACTTTACAATTTCAAAAAGTGAACAGGGACTTCAGAAGAGATGTAGCAAGTGATAGCTATACAGAAGGAAGGGAAAATATAGAAGAAACAGGGTATTGGGAGAGAGAACAGTAGAATTTGTTAGCAGGACAAGACAGAAAGAGAAACAAATTAAAATAATACAAAACTAAACCAAAATATACAATCACTAAAACCTGAACCCTCCAAAGACAATGCTAGTTATTTTTTAAAATGCTAAAAATGAGAGAAAAATAAATAAGTGTATTTATGTGTGTATGTCCCTGAACCAGTCAACATAGCCAGAATTCAGAGCTGTGTGCACACACTTTCTCTTCCTGCCACACCCCCACCCCCTGCCCATACCACAGAAAGAATTAAAAAATAAATTTAAAAAAAATCCAAAATCTTAAATAATGAAGGAAACTTCTCCAATGAAGCGGTCAAAATAGTTAACCAGTTTGGGTGGTCACTGCCTATGTCCAACTGATAGAGCTTCCTGGTTTTGTGTTGCTCTCCGAGCTGCCAGTTGGAGCAACCTAAGATTGAATGTTTGATTCATACATTCCCTTCTCACCAATTTGAGGTGGGTTGGATTAGGATGTCAATTGATGGTTCAGTCTGTTCTGACCAGATTGGTGCACTCTCAGGGTATTGCTTCTACAGCATTGAGGGGAGTTCTAGCAGGTGGGGCTGAGGGCTAATCACACCTCAGGGGCTTTGTTGATTGGTGCCTGCTTTAGAGAGACTAGATCAACCCACCCTTAGGGCTAGACAGTAGCTGATCTCTTCTGTGGATCTTGTTCTCAGGAACCTCCAAAGAAATCCACTCATGGGGAAGGTGACCAATTTTCTACTGACTGTTGCCCAGCTGCACAGCCTTCCTGGACTTAATCCCTGAGTGGATTCACTCCATTCACTCAGAATCCTGGCCTGGCTTCAGCTGGTCATGTGAGCCTCCAGACACAAAGGAGAAGTGACTTGGACTGTCTTTCACCTTTCCATATCAAACCCCTCTACTCCACTCCTGTTTCACTTTCATTCCACCAGGCCCAGCCTAGGTTACTCAGTAGGCCCCTTCCAGGATATTGTGGCTGGGTTCCCCCCCCCATCCCCAGTCCTGTTCCTGGGTCCTGCTATTGCAACAGCACACTCACCTCAAGATGGCTTCTTCCTCAGCTCTCAACAGCCAGTTGGGATACTCAGCATGCTTTTCAAGCACCAGTACATGGTGCAGCCTCTGTATAGCTAAGATTTGGCAGCATTTTTTTTTATCTCAGGTTTTACCATACCAAGACTAGTTCCCCCTCCCTCTGTGATGAATCTTCACCAGCAGTGGGGTTGCTGGATTGGCTCCAATGTGTTCATTCTTCTTTGTTATGTACCCAAATTTCTGCGTCCCTAAGCCTCTTTGAGTGTCCAGTATTAAATTTTAGTGAAATCCCTCTTTCACCTACCTCACTGAGAAGCTGTATACCTGCTGCTTTGGTCCCAAGCCATAGCAGAGTTTGGGATGCAGCTTTCTTTTACCCTACCATCTTCCCAGCTCTTTATTTTTTATTTTGAAACAAGATCTCACTAAGTTCAAGCTTAGTGGCCTCAAACTTGTCCTCCTACCTTCATCTCCTGATTTGCTGGGATTACAGGCATGCACCACTGTGCCTGACTCTTAATAGTTTATAAAGAGGAAGAGGTATATTTTAGAAAAATGTCGTGGAGTTCCTAGGCTAAACAAGAAACCTGGAATATGAAGTGTGGAAATTAAGGGAAGTAGCCACAATCCTTCCATATGAGCAATCTGCTCTGTATGCCACTTCCAGTACTGTCATTACAAGACACTGACACTTGCTTCTATACTTAAGAATTCTGCTAGTCCTGGACATGTTGCAGTGAGCTCTTTACTTCAGGCAGCCACTGTGAGTAGTCTCTTGCTGATCCAGCTCTTATTGAGAGCCTCCAAAATCGGAAAGTTGTGAGGATGCTGGTGACCAAAATGGCAAATATCCATTACACATTTCTTAATTGAGATAAGGTAGAATGAAGTGGGACAGTAATGATAGAAAACATTGATACAAGTGATTTCAATTGAATTTTTTTCTTCAGTAATAAACTAGTTTTTTAAAGATGGACTAATGTACATCTTTAAAGTACTCTTCAAAGTACTTCAGGCACATAGTAAAGATCAAACAGCCACAGAAATGGAAAATAGATGTAGTTACAGAATCAGCAGGCTTCAAGATCAAGAAGCCAAAGGGGGAGATAAATTATTACATTTGCCAAAATCATAACCTTTATGTAGTGAATTTTAAGTCACAAGAGTAGCAAAAGATGTTGTTGGTACTCTATAATCTATTTCTTATTTGTCAAGCTCTGTTTAATTGAAAATTGGTATGCTGTAGAAGTGCAAATACAAAAATTTTCCTAGTGTCTCATTTGATGTAAGTAGATTATGGCAAAAGAAAAAAAATGTTTTGTGGGATACCAAACAAACAATTGGACTATTAAATACTTTTGTCATCAGAATACTAGGGTATATTGCATAGGAAGTTATACTCTAGGAATTATGTTTATATAGATAAAAAGCATCTATCTCATTCTTAGAAGCTTCCAAATGAGCAATTAAAGAGTCATTTTATCTAACAGACTTTACACAGTAATATATAAATATTAATGCTGATTAAATATTGTATACACTGTAGAAGCATCACTAATTGGAACTTAAATTTTGTAATATCCATATTCTTTGAATTGTGCTTTTCCTCTAATGGGGTAACCAGAAGGACATGGCTATTTCAGATCAGGCTATTATTACATAAGATAATGACACGAGTTGAACTTCAGGGATTTTTTTCAATATACACCATAAGAAAGGAAATTAAACTTCAATTTTGGGGGGTGTAAACTAGCTGATTTGTTCAGTCTCATTGTAGCTCATTGTTGGAATGGACAAAGTGCATTTCTTTGAATTGTTTTAATTTCTGTATATTTGTGAAGCTCTAATTTACAGCTCTCAAATCTATCCCCAGTACTATTCCTAAACACTTTAACTAGATTAATAGGTTGCTAATATGCTCTTATTCTCACACATTTGCTAGCCTTTGTTCTAATCTCAGTGCTTTTAGAATGGTTTTTTAAAATCAGATATTATTTTCTAAAATCCTGAAAAGCCTTCTTGTTTCCCCATTGCTTTCACAATAAAGTTCAAAATTCTTATCATACTTTATAAGACCTTTCACCACCAAGACTCTCATAATTCTTTATTTCGATTGTTAGAAAATAAAGATACCAAGAAAAAAAGAATATTACCACATGCAACCATCTCAGGTGCTCACTGTTAACACTCTTTTCCAGCTGGGCACCCTGGGGCATGCCTGTAATCCCATCTCCCAGGCAGGAGAATTGTAAATTCAAGGCTAGGCTCAACAATTTAGCAAGTAACTTCGTGAGACCCTGTCTCAAAATAAAAACAAATGGGTCTGGGGATATAGCTCAGTGGTAAAGCACCCCTGGGTTTAATTCCCAGTGCTGTTAAGAAAGAAAAAATACACACACACACACACACACACAAGCACTGTCATCCTCTTAACATTTTTAATATCCTCTAGCATATTTTTTATGCAAAATTGGGAATGATTTTGGAATATACAATAATGAATTTTTTTCTCATTTAACCTTAAAACATAAGCATTTTTGTATGTTGTGAAGTAGTGCTTGGAACGCCAAATTTTAAAATGTCCATATAACATTTCTTCATAAATTTTAATAGAATTTAATTTTTATACTATTCTGTCATTAAATAGATGTATATTTTTAGCATACTCAATAGATATCCTTACATACAGTTAAAATGTTTAAGTTATATACCCATACTTGAATCTGTCTAAACATGTACCCAGAGTCACTAATTTTCATGTCTGACCAAGTCTTTTCATAACTTGATAGCACATTTCTTTTTTTAATAATGTTGTATTTTTATACATCTATTTTAGTTATTTATTTATCTGTGGTGCTGAGCATTGAACCCAGTGCCTCACACATGCTAGGCAAGCACTCTACCACTGAGTTACAGCCCCAGCCCCATAGCACATTTCTTATTAGCGCTGAATAATATTCCACTGTCTTGACATACTACAGCTTTTTTTTGTTAATCCATTCACCTTTCAAGTGTATTGGCCATTATGAGTCAAACTGCTATACACATCCTGTTTAGGTGGCTATTTGGGCATGTTTTCATCTCCTTTGGGTAAATACTAAGGAGTAGAATTGCTGAATTGGATGATTAGAGTATATTTAGCTTTTTAAGAAACTGCCAAATTTTCTTCTAAATTGGGTATACCATTTTGCAACCCCACCAACACTGAATGAGAATTCTGTTGCTCCACAATTTCATGAGTATTAGTAGTTATCAGTGTTCTGGATTTTGGCCATTGTAATAGGTGTGTAGTATTGTTTTTTCATATGCTTAATGCCAGTTCTGTATCCTCTTTGGTGAGGTATCTATTCAGATCTTTAGCCTATTTTTTCATTGAGCTGTTAATTGTTGTTGTTGAGTTTTAAGAGTGTTGCACCAAAATATCCATTATCACGTCTTTTACATATGTTTTCTCCTAGTCTGTGGTTTGTTTTTATAGTGTCTTGACAGTATCTTTCACATAGCAAAATTTTTTATTGTAATGATGTCCAGCTTATCAATTCCTTCTTTTATGTATTGTGCCTTTATAATTTTGTATGTTGGACTGTGCCTTTATAATTTTTTTTGTATTTAGATATGTGAATTTTGAGTTAATTTTGGGGAAAGGTGTAAGGTCTGTTTCTAGATTCATGTTTATTTGTGGATGTGCAGCTATTCTAGACAATTTGTTGAAAAGGCTATTTTTTTCTCCACTGTATTACCTTTGCTCGTTTGTGAAAGATCTGTTGGCTATATTACAGGACTCTTTTTGGACTCTGTTCTCTTCCATTGACTTATTTGCTTTTTCATTTACTAATAACATGCTGTCTTCTTTTTTTAAATGTTTTTTGTTGTAGATGGACATGATACCTTCATTCCATTCATTTTCATGTGGTACTGAAAATTGAACCCAGTGCTTCACACATGCTAAGCAAGTGCTCTGCCACTGAGCCATAGCCCCAACCCCCTAACATACTGTCTTTATTACTATAGCTATATTATATTAAGTCTTTGAAGTCAGGTAGTGTCAATCCTCCAGCTTGTTTTTCTATAATACTATGTTAGCTATGCTGGGATTTTGTCTTTTTTTAAAAGTTTCAGAATAGTTATTATTAGCCACAAAACAACTTGCCAGGATTTTGCTTGGCATGACATTGAACTATAGATCAAGTTAGGAAGAATTGATACCCTGACAATATTGTTTTTTTTTTTTTTAATCTGTGAACATGGAATATCTTTTAATATATTTAGTAGTGCTTTGATTTCTTTCTTCAGAGTTTTTAGTTTTCTTTATAAGGATCTTGGACATATTTTGTTAGGTTTAAACCTGAATATTCCTTTTGGGGGATGCTAATGTAAATAGTATTGTATCCTTAATTGCAAAATCCACTTATTTATTTCTGGTACATAAAAAAGCAATTAACTTTCATATGTTAAACATATCATAAAACCTTGCTATAATCACTTATTAATTCCAAGTAAATTTTTTCAAAATTCTTTTAACTTTTCTACATAGATGATCATGTCATCTACAAAAACAACTTTTACGTATTTCTTTTATTTCCTTTCTTTGTATTATTGTTATAGCTTGTACTTCCATTATGGTGTTTAAAGGAGTGGTGAGGGGACATCCTTGTTTTGCTCCTAATCATAGGGGAAAAGTTTTGAGTTTCTCACCATTAAGTATGATGTTAGCTCCATGCTTTTTGTAGATATTATTTATCAAGTTGAGGAAGTTAGTGCCTCTTTATAGTTTGAGAATTTTTATTATGAATGGGTGTTGGAATCACTGTTATGTTTTTATGTTAATGTACTATAGGCCATTGAAAATTTTACAGTATTGTAGACAATCTGATTGATAAATTTGTGGATAATTCTTTGGCTTGTCCATAGTTACATTCATAAAATTCAATTAACAGTCATTGAATATTTGCTGCCAAATAGTAAGAAGTAGTAAATTAGATACTCTTTATTTTCTTATTTGACTTGTAGTTTGTAAACAGATAATAATTACTGTGTGGTAGAAGAAATTATGTCAGAAATAGACATTTGTGGTCACTCATCTAATCAGACTCAGCTGGAGGTGTGTACTTGAGGTTGTCAAGAACATTTTCTAGAGAAAGAAAAGTATAAATTTATTTTTAGTCTGTAAATTCTTTCAAGTGAAAATGCTTAAGTTAAATGAAAACCCATTTTTGTGAGAATTTAGATATGTAAAACTGAACTCCTAAGTGAAAAGAAGTCTTTAAATTTTCCTATAAAATTTAAACTGCCTTTGAAAGCTCTAAAGAAGTGTCCTCACGGTTATGGTGGTACATGCTTGTAATTCCAGCAGCTCAGGAGGCTTAGACAGGAAAATCACAATTTCGAGGCTAGTCTCAGAAACTTAATGAGGCCCTAAGCAACTTAGCAAGACCCTGTCTCAAAATAAAAAAGGGCTGGGGATGTGGCTCACTGGTAAAGTGCCCCTAGGTTCAATCCGTGGACCAAAAAAAGAAAAAAGAAATGTCCTCATGCCATAGAGGATTCTTTTTTTTTTTTTTTTTTTTGTTTTGTTTTGTTTGTTTTTGTTTTTGTTGTTGTTTTTAGATGTATGCGACAGTAGAGTGTATTTTGACATATTATACATACATGAAGTATAACTTATTCTAATTTGATCTCATAATTATGATCATACATGATGTGAAGTTTCACTGGTGATGTATTCATATATGAACATGGGAAAGTTATGTCTGATTCATTCTGTGTTTTCTGTTCCCATCCTCTCTCCCTTCCCTTCATTCCCCTTTGTCTAATCCAGTGAGCTTTTATTTCCCTCACCCCCCATTGTGTGTTAGCATCCACATGTCAGAGAGAACATTTGTACTTTGGTTTTTTTGTACTGTCTTATTTCACTTCCATTCTTTACTTTAAAAGTTGTTCAGGAAATCTTAGTAATTGGGAAGCTGGTGAGTGTAACTCAGTGGTAGAGCATTTGCCTAGCATGCACAAAGCCCTGGGTTCAGTCGCCAGCACTGGGAAAAAAAAAAAAAAAAAGTTTATTGATCCTCCAAAAGTTTACTGATATTTTTAAAATTAATGATGTACCCATATTAAATTAGGAACTTCTGTTTTAAAGTCTATCACCAAGAAAATAGGAAAGTATCCAGGCATGGCAGCAAAAGCTTGTAATCCCAGCTTCTTGGGGCACTGAGGCAGGAGGATTCCAAGTTTGAGTTCCACCTGGACAACTTAGCAAGACCCTGTCTCAAAAAAAGTCTTAAAACAAGTGATGGGGCTGGAGAGGAAGCTCAGAGGTAGAATGTCTCTTGGCTTAGTCTCTGGTACTAGGGAGAAGAGTGTGGGACAGGGGTGTTGGTCGGGGAGTGAAAAGGTAAGTAAGCCACAGACTGGATAAAAATATTTGTGATAACATATCTGATGAGGAATTTGTATCCAGAATATATAAAGAACGCCTACAAATCAATAAGGGCTATAGAAAAAATGGCAAAATACTTGGGAAGATCCTTCAAAACAAATATATCCAAATGGCCATTAGACACATAAGAATTGCTCAGCATCATTATTCATCAGGGAAGTAAACAAATTCAAACCACAATGGTATATACTCTGTACTCTGCAGAGTAGCTAAATTGATAAAGATAGGATGTATCAAAATGTTAACAAGAATCGTGGAACACAATTTTTATATATATGTAGTGGGAGTATAAATTTATACTACCACTTTAATAGATGGTTTAGTGATAGCTTCTAAAGCTGAACATTCATCTACTTAATATTCTACACTATGATCCCACTGTGCCCTTCTAAATATGTACCAGATAAATTTGTTCATATGTTCACTAAAATATCCACACACGCACACATACACAAACAACTGATAACCACCCAAATTTCCATTAGTAGTAGAGTGGGTCAATTATAGTAGTTATACAAAGCTTTGAATTTTATACAACAAGAATGACTGATCTACTACTACACAGAATGATATAGAAGAATTTCATATAGGAAATAACATTAAGAACAAAACCGAATAATAGTATATTTTATATGGTTCCATTATGTGAAGACCAAAAACAGGAAAAACTAACCCATGCTGATGGAAGCCTCTATGGTAAAGATTGGAAAAGTAGTATGAATGAAGCCTCTGGGCTTGATGGTAATGTTCTTTCTTCATCTGAATTCTGTTGTTGAGGTTTTGAAAGTATCTAGCCCAACACGTTAAAATTTCTCTTTTGCATTTTTTCAAAAGGCTTTGATTTTATACAAGACTGTTGGTCTAGCTATCACAAGGAAAATTGATTAAAAGTTGTGCAGTAGTGATTATATTGGTCAGTATACTTAAGATCAATAAGTATTGGCCAGGGCTGAGTTGGCTCAGTGTTGGGGTGCTTGCCTAGCGAGCGTGAGGCACTGAGTTCAATTCTCAGCTCCCCGTACAAATAAATGAATGAAATAAAGGTTCATCGATAACTAAAAAAATTAAAAAAAAAAAACAAAACAAAACAGTACAGGTGGGACACAGTGGCTTAAGCCTGTAATCCCAGTAGCTCTGGAGGCTGAGGCAGGAGGATCAAGTGTTCAAAGCCAGACCTAGCAACTTCGCAAGGCCCTAAGCAACTCAGCAAGACCCTGTCTCTAATGAAATCTAAAAAAGGTTTGGGGATATGACTCAGTGGTTAAGTGTCCCCAGGTTCAATTCCTGCTACCCCCCCCCCCAAAAAAAAAAAAAAAAAAAAAAAACCAGATCAAGAAGTACAAAAGTAGTGTTTAGCTTAATTGAAATGTAAATGTTTTGGTGGGGGCATATTTTTTAATTTGAAACTATAGAAACCTTAGAATAATGGCATTTAAATTCAACTAGTATACTTGCCTTCCTCTTAGTGTAAGCAGTTCTTTGAACTCCCTGCACATACAGTCTGTTGAGTTGCATGGAATTTTGTTGTTTGGATGCATCGTCCATCACCAGAAAAACAAATGTGTATATAGCAAAAACAGAAGCATGGGTTTTTTTGTTGTTGTTTTTGTTTGGGGAGTTAAACCCAAGGGCCCTTAATCATGGAGCCCATATGTCCAAGTTACTGCTCCCCATTTTGGGGGGTA
The DNA here is from genome assembly GCF_902686455.1 of Sciurus vulgaris. Taxonomy (NCBI): domain Eukaryota; kingdom Metazoa; phylum Chordata; class Mammalia; order Rodentia; family Sciuridae; genus Sciurus; species Sciurus vulgaris. Next base: position 53,132,175 of record NC_136466.1, read on the forward strand.
CCAGGGATTGAACTCAGGGGCACTTAACCACTGACCCACATCCCCAGCCTTATTTTGTATTTTATTTAGAGACGGAGTCTCACTGAGTCACTTAGTGCCTCAAGTTTGCTTTGAACTCTTGTCCTCCTGCCTTAGCCTCCCCAGCCGCTGGGATTACCTGTGTGTGCCACCCAGCCCAGCTTAAAAGCATGGATTCTTAAAAATCAAGGGACTTACCTGATTTTGATTCTATTGTCTATGATGATGGAAGCATTAAATTTGGTTTTTGCTAATTATAATGCAATGTGATAAATTAGTGCCTCTAAGGGAATGGCTGACAAAGGTTTCTTTTTAAAATCTTAAGTGATTTTTGATTAAGAAAGTAATAGAGTTAGTTAAAAGTGTGTTTTGGGTTTATTCTTGACAGGAGGAAATAGTCCTTCTTAAGAAGAACTTTCGATTTCTCTAGTGTATAGGGACATAATTGCAACAGTTTAAACACCCTAATCCATTATCTTTTATTGTTCTTTTTAATAGTCAAGCCCATCATCTCCAGAACCAGCTAGTCTTCCTGCAGAAGATATTAGTGGAAACTCCAATGGCCCAAAACCCACAGAAGTTGTACTAGATGATGACAGAGAAGATCTTTTTGCAGGTAATTGTCGTATCTTTTTATTTTTTTAACAATGGTCAGTTAAATATTCTATAAGAAAATATTCTCTACAGCAAAATGTAAACTCTGTGTATTGGTTTTAGCTCTTCTTGTAACAACTTAGGGGAAATTTCTCGTTAGTCTATGAAAAATATGGACTAAGAAGCAAAAATGATATCCTTTCTTAGTTTTAAGAATTTGTAAATAAATTTGCATGCTATAGTTTATTGTTTTGGTCAGTCCTTAAACTCAAAAGACTAATGGTTGTGGTATTCAGACTTCAAAAAATAGCATTGATTGTATTTTTTTTAATTAACAAGTTGTCACAAAGCAAAATTAACCTATGGATTTGAAAGTCACTTTATGTTTTATTTGTATTTGAAATCTTTTAATAAATTGCTACACTTTCTATTTTATTTGGACTCACTTTTAGGTGAATAAATTGATATTGGAGGAGTTTATTTTAGATATGAGGGCAAGATTTGGTGTACTTATCCTAACTAAAAAAAAAAAAATTAGTTGCAAATGTTTTAATGTTAAAAAAGCAAAACCTTAAGGTTAATGAAACAAAATACTAAGCCTCTGTGTAACAATTTACTTGAAGTGACTTTCCTTTAAATTTTAATAATATGTCCTCAACTTTTATAGTTGTCCCATATTCAAACCACAGTTACTTTTTGTACAAAAATGTTTGAAGCCATCACTAAGGTTCATATAACTTCCAGCTTGCTTAGCTATCACAGATGAAATCATGTAGGTTGCCATGTTAGAAAATGATGATACCAAGTATCAATCACATTTCTTTTTTTTTTCCCCCAAGTCTTCTAACAACTTAGAGTCAAAATTACAGTTAACAAGAATTATAGTATTTCAGTGTTCTTTTTTGTTACCTTTTGTGGAATTTTTTTCAGGCAGTCATCGAAAGTACTTTCATGGCATTTGTATTTTAAGATGAGATGACAAAAGTCCTTTCTCTCCTAAGCAATTCTGAATCTAAATTTGAATGTATTCCTCTTGACAGTATAGGGTTATGCATAGAGGTTTTGGATTATTCATTATATTAAACTTTTTAACCAGTCTCAAATGAGTATGCTGGAACTTTGTGCTTACAGTTTTGTGTGTGTGTACCTGTTCAAGGAAAGGTTGTGGTTGTTGTTTTTTTAAATACTGTGCACAAACTGATCAGTTTGCTAGTGTGAGGACTATACAATGATGTTTGCCTAACTAGCTCAATTTGTAAAATCTTTACACTGTTTTAGTGTACCTTGAAGACTATACTGAATACTCTGATTCAAATATAGTCATTGTCAATATTTGTTTTAAAATCAAAAGGAGAAATGAGGACTAAAGAACAATAAATGCAGTCATCTGTTTTTTGTTAACCTGCAAATATATTTTCTATGCTTTATCTCTTATTTTAAACTCACCTGTATTGCATAATAACATCATTAGGTGATTGAAGACCTAAACTAATTATTTTTGTATAAGTGATTTAATACCATACTGTGTTCTTATTTATAATGCAATTTCAGCAGGTATATCACTTCTTCCATGGAGAAATGGTTCTAGGAAACCAGAATAGAGAGTAGCATATGTTATCAGGATGGTGAAAACTTTTCCAGTAAAGAGAACATGTACTTGTTTCTCCTATATCAGTGGATATAGATCTTGCTGTAGCAACCTAGCCATTTTGATTTTAAAGCCATAAAGAAATTAGATTATTGTTGTTATGTGTGCTAATAAATTTTAGGCAGCATTTCAAATAATGGATGTTAAGGTTTTTAGTGTTCATAGACAGTGTTCACCAAATACTTCTCCTCCATTTGTTACATCCTACACCAGTGCTTCATTGAACATTCTGTAGGAAGCTGCCCTTGGGGAATAAATGAGGGTGAGCAACTTGCCAATACTGAAATCACCCTAGACTTTTAGAACTTGTTTCTGCCACAGTATCTAGCTTATTTCACTTGTGCTGTTCATCAGGTCATGCCAATTATAAGCATAATGAATATTGCTTTTTAGAAAAATATTCTCCGGAATCTATATGAGTGAAGTATTAAGTAGCTGACAATGACATAATCAATTTATATTTGTCCTTAAAGTATGTCTCTAAGGAAAAGTTAATCTTTGTAGTTAATGCCTGCGGGACATCTTCTTGAACCTTTTGGTCTGGTTTCAATTACACCTTGTGAATTTCTAGTATATTAATGTCAAATCTAAAAGAAGTCATGAAAACTGTTTAAGGCAGACTTTATATTACTATGCTGAATCTAAATCTGTCTACTTTTTCTCTTTCCATATTACCTACTTAAATCAATATTTAGCTTTATTTTGTAATCTCCTAGCATTATGAAGCAGCCTGAATACAATACCTGGTGTCAGTGAAAGAAAATGTAATCAAAAAATTGAAATGACCTTATCTAATAAAGTTACTACTTCATAGAGGTTTTTTTTTTTTTTTTTTTTTTTTTTTTTGGCAGGGGGACTTTGTTTTGTTTTATATATGGATCTGTTCAGTAATAGTGCCTCTTCAAATATTTTTGGAGTTTTTTTCTTTTGTTTGCTGTTTGTTTTGGTGTTTGTTGCTTTGCTCATTATTTGTAGATTAAAGGTCTTAACACCTTCTAGCTTCAGTGTTCCAATTTTTTTACTTCCTCATATTGCTCATTATTTTCACTTCTTAAAAAAAAGTAATAAATACCAGCACTCTTCATAACCTGAAGTTGTATATAAGCTTTTTGTTCATTATATTGAATCATCTGTAGTCTATTTCATATTAGTCCATTAGTCTTTTTTCATGCACATATACTTTTTGAGGCATTAAAATTAAAATGGCCTATTAACTACAATTACTGCCTTCCCAAACCTGTAGGATATAAGAATATCAGCTTAGAAATCACTGGTCTTATCATGAGTTCCTCTTACAGTCTTGCCTTCCTTCTCCTGGTGTCAGTTCTGCACATAAGTAGAACTGTAGTTTACATTATGGTCACTGTAATTTTTACACTCCTTACTCTGCTTTTTGCTTATGCTATTATTCAGTTTTCCTGGAATTTTCCCTTGTTTTTTCCTTTGCCTATATCAATCTCCTCAGATTAGTTTTGCAAATTATTTCCAATTTTCCCCAGCCTAAAGTATTGTCTTCTGTCTCTGCTCAAATTATAGTGTTTGTTTTGTAGTTGATATAGCAGTAATTGTCTTGTAACATTCTTATTGTTCTCTTAAGTCTTTTATTATTTTTTAACATTCCACATGTCTTGTTTTCCCAACTAGATTATAAACTCCCTGAGGGCAGGTATGATATTTTCCATTTCTTTGTGTTTCTCAGTTGCATTTACCACAATATTACATAGCCTATAGACATTCAGCTTATTGATACGGTTTGGTTTTAAATATATTTAATTTTAGATTTTTTCAAGTGAATGAGCATTTAAAATTAAAACCTAAACACCTGTTTGCTTTGTATCATATTTGTGTATTCAGTTAATACCCAGTAATCTTTGGCAATTAATTGCTCTAGGTTACTAACTTTGTGGATTTTCCATAACAAATTTTTAATCCCAGTTGGGATAGTTTTGGGCAGCCTTGTGTCCTAAAATTTGTGTTCATATGTATAAAATAATCATAATTTAGTCTGAATAAAATATTTGGAAGGTAAGTTACTATAAGCATAGATATATTACAAAATCAAACACAACTAATGTGGACTTGTCCATATCTTTGCTCTTCTTCTAGTATAGATAACTTCCAGTAGGATGGTCACTTAAGCTGACTTTAATACAATTCTTCATGAAACCAACAGAATTCCTTTTTGTTTTTAAAGATCTGATAAACAGCTAAAGAATTAAAAAAAATTCTTTCATCATGATAATTTTAAAATTACATTATTTTGATATTTGTTGGTAGTATAAAATATTTTTCATTATTGATTAACTGTTGTATAGAGTCTTAGGAGTTTGTTGCAGTTTCCTTAATTAACCTGTTTAATTTGTGTTTAGAAGCCACAGAAGAAGTTTCTTTGGACAGCCCAGAAAGGGAACCTATCCTCTCCTCAGAACCTTCTCCTGCAGTCACCCCTGTCACCCCTACTGCACTCATTGCTCCTAGAATTGAATCAAAGAGTATGTCTGCTCCTGTGATCTTCGATAGATCCAGGGAGGAGGTATAGAAAAGTGTTTATATTCTAAATTAATATGTAACCTATATTTTTTTTGTTCCCCACTTAACATCACTCTACTATTAGTCATTCCTAAATCAAAGCCTTTCAAACATATTTTAAAAAGAACATGGACTATGGAAATTGGAAGATCTTTTTTCTGATTTTATCTCTACCATTCTGTAACCCAGTGACCTGACCTGGACATTTCACTTACCTTCTTAGGTGGTTAATCATTTGTAATTTTTTAAAATTTATTTTTAGTTGTAGATGAACACAATACCTTTATTTAATTTATTTCTGTGTGGTGCTGAGGATCGAACCCAGTACCTCACATGTGCTAGGCAAGTTCTCTACCACTGACCTACAACCCCAGTCCTGTCATTTATGATCTTAATGATGATAATGTGTACCTCTGAGGATTCCTATGTTGATCAGGTAATACATGAAAGTACTTTGAAAACTGTTACAGTTACGTGGTATTTTGAGTAATTTTATTTGATAAAAGAATGTAATAAATACACTTTATGCTTAAAGTTTGTTATATAGCATTTATTTTTAAAAGGGAAGAACTATAAATCAATTAAAGATGTTCTCATGTTTTGGCAATAATTTTTGGAGTAGAGGTTGTTTAAGTGGCAAAATTACATATTTAAAGCTTATCCACATAGGCCAAGCATGGTGGCAACACTCATATAATCCCAGCTACTCTATAGAGACTGAAGCAGGAAGATGACTACTTGGAGGCCAGCCTCATCAACTTAGCAAGACCCTGTCTTAAAATACAAAAATAAAAAGGACTGGGGGTATAGCTCAATGATAGATTGCCCCTGATTCAATCCCCACTCCCTGCCCCCACCAAAAAAGTCATTCTTAGAGAAATAGATCATTTAAATGACCACAGTTAAATAACAACCATATGCCCACATACAAACATGTTAGTGATCTAACAAGCATAATATTAAGGGAAATAAGGCAGAAATGAACACTTACACATGATTCCATGAAATGAACGTAAAAAAACTAATGAACAGAGTTAGAAGTCAGAATAGTGGTTTGGTAGGGTGAAGGAAACATTTTGACTGTAGGAGAAGTGTAAGAGAACCTTCTGGACTGTATTAGTAGTGTTTCTTTCTGACCTCGGTTCAGTTTACAAAGATGTGTTCACTTTATGAAAATATATTGAGCTGTACCAATTTTTATACTTTTCTGTATGTGTTATAATTCAAAAAAGGTTTTCTTCAAGATGTATACAAGAAGGACTGGGGTTATATAGCTCAGTTGTAGAGTACTTACTTGCCTAGCACATGTGAGGCACTGGGTTTGATCCTCAGCCAGCATGGCATAAAAATAAATAAATAAAGGTATTGTGTCCAACAACAACTAAAAAAAATTTTTTTTTTTAAAGTATACAAGAAGGCAACCATTTAAGAAAAGATTTTGGTTAGAAAAACTCAGTTTTTTGTATATAGTCTCAGATTGTGATTGTCTTGAAAATTTTGTAAGTGTAATAATCTCTGAGCTTTCTTAATAATAACATAGCTTTCCTGCAGAACTGCTACCCAGTTGCTTTATAATAGCAATAATAGCATTTAAAAGGTCTTTTCTACAGTCTTATAGGGTTATCATTTTTCCTACTTTTTAAAATTGAACTTTATAGTACTTTATTGGCTTCAAGAGGAACGTGTATTGGTATTTACTTCACTTGATATTTAGAAAAATCATAATACTGATGTTGCTTTTAGGTATAATAATTTTTTGCAAGTGTGTAAGATTCTACTGGTGAAAGTAATGACTGTCTCCTAATTATTCAGAAATAACCCTAACTTGAAGAAATATTGCTATTAAAAATGAGTTAATTTTTAAAGTATGAATCTAAAGATTCAATATATTGAACCAAAAAAATTCCACAGTATTTGTACAGAAAGCTAAAACATTTTTTCTACATTTTAAGGACACAAAATTTTCCCTTACTTCTCCAAATGATCCTTATCCTATTATTTGTATATTTTATTCTGTTTCTTTATATAGTCAGGAAATGTGAAAACTTTTATTGTTTTTTTCAGTGACCCTGCTACAGCATATATGGTAAAAATTATAGTTACTAGTGTTAATAATATAAATTGGAATCTTCTTTAACACCAAAAACAATTATTCTTTTCTAGATTGAAGAAGAAGCAAATGGAGATATTTTTGATATAGAAATTGGTGTGTCAGATCCAGAGAAAGTTGGTGAGCCAATATTTATATTTCATACTTCTTTTTTTTAGTTTGACTTATGCACCCCCCTTTTTTCACTAAATATGCCATTACAATATTAAAATGGTACTTTACTTATAAGCACATGGTTTTAAAAATAATATTTGACTTTTCTTATAGGTGATGGTATGAATGCTTATATGGCATATAGAGTAACAACAAAGGTAAGCCTTTAACTACTTTAAGAAAATATTGACCCCTCACTGTGAGTCTATGACAGTGATTAAAGTTGACATGAAGCCTGTCTTTATAAAGGCTACCATCTCATAAAGATTGCTAAAAAATTGTTACAGTGAGTTGTAATTCTAAGTAATTTCATAGGTTGAGTGTTCTGTTTGAGTATGCAGGAAGGGAATTAATCTAGACCCAAGAGTCAGGAAGTTTCTTAAGCAAAATAATATCTAAATCAAGACAAATATGAGGGTACTGATTTGGGGGAAATGAAAAGAAAGGAGTAGAATGTTTGTTGCAGGCAAAGGAGTTTGCTGGTGAAAAATCTAAGTCATGAAAGAACTTTGCTATCTAGGATCTGTAAGAAGTGGTTCGTGATTGAATTGTTTGGCCATAAGCCTTCATGTGTTATGAGTAACACATTAAGAAAGTTAGGTTTCATCCTAAGTATAATGGAAAGCCATTAAAGAGGTTCAACAGTATGACATTGTTAGATTTTTGTTTTAGAAAGATATCTGTGGCCTCAATATGAATTGGAAGGGTCAATGTAGAGGTCAGGATTGCCAGTTAAGAGGCCACTACAATTATTAAAGGATCATACACCTTCAAATCTTAAAACAGTGTTTTGCAGCAGTCCCAAGTATAAGAAACAATGATACTAAGGAAATGGTTCTGGAAGTGAGAAAAATAAATGACTTCTTAGACCTAGATATAAGGAATGAGAAGAGGGATATTTAAGTTACTAACTAGAGGAACTTCATAGTTTTGGAAGTGATCTGTGTAAAGAGGCAAATAACAAAGTGATGTAAGATTTGTTAATTTATTAAACAAATATTTATTAAGTACTTTACCATGGTGTCAGGCTCTGTTACAAGCAATGGAGTATATAGTATTAGTTTACAGTACAGTCAAGTACTCTTCTTATGGAACTTGTGTTTAAGCAGGAGAAAATATAGTAGTGAGTTTGAGGGGGTCAATGAGATTTAAGTGGAGGTGTCCCTTAGGCATTTTGGAACTATTTGGAATGAAGCTTAGAAGATATGTGCCAGAGATAAAGATTTAAAATTCATTAACATAAACAATCATTTGGGTTTTGGGGTGTTTCTTGTTTGTTGTTTAGTTGTTAGAAGTCTATATACCACATAGATAACTCTGCATTCTTTTGCAAAGTAGAACAGTGTGTGTGTGTGTGTGTGTGTGTGTGTGTGTGTGTGCGCGCACGTGCACACATGCATGCATACATATTGTATTAAGTTCTAAATAATTCTGTGCTGTTCAAAATTTGAAATACCTCTCCTTCACTTACAGACTTCTCTTTCCATGTTCAGTAAGAGTGAATTTTCAGTTAAAAGAAGATTCAGTGACTTTCTTGGTTTGCACAGCAAATTAGCAAGCAAATATTTACATGTTGGGTATATTGTGCCACCCGCTCCGGAGAAGAGTATAGTAGGTAAGCGTGAGTACAAAAAAAAAAAAAATGTTTTTGTTACAGTTGGTAATTCCCTTTTAACCTTGTACATTTGTGCATTCCAGGATCCTCCATTACCAACATCTCATTTCTAGAGATACAGGATTTAAATGCTCTATTATAATTATGCATTTATTTTAAGAATATATAGTTGGTAGTTTTATTTTCTAACACCTAAGGGTTCAGGTTTTGAATATTGGGTTAAAATTTATCAAGTTGAAAGCAGTTAGAAACTGCTTTTTTCTGGTGGGGGTATGGTAGAATACCATTTTACTGAGTCACATTCAGGCTACTTAATATTAGCTTTATATTGTCCGAAAAGAACACTTGAGTTAGCTTTGCTCATAAAAACTATTTAAACTTGTCTTAGTTTATTTCATACCTCAATTTAATATTTAAAAACCTTTCTACTTATACCAGTAGTGTTTAGTTTAAAAAAAATGCAAAAAATTAAAAAAGAGGAAAACCACCATTAAGACATCTGTCATCTCTTAAATTTTTTTAGTATTTTTTCCAGTGCTTGGTTTTTATTTTTCTTACTTTAACTTTTCTTTATACTTGAGATTGAATTTTGCTGATTTTTAAATTATTGTTTTTTACTTTTTTAAGCATTTGGTTTGATATCAATTTTATTGATACTTAAATAATTTTGAAATCTGATGAATTTGTAATATATTTTCCTTTTTTTATTCTTTCCCTTCTCTCTTCAGTGCTGGAGATTAAACCCAGGGCCTTGTGTGTACTAAGCAAGCACTTTATCACTGAACTACATTCCTAGCCCCTACTTTATTAAAATTTATTGAAGGAGTCTTAAAAGAACTTTAGCTTATGTGGGCTACATATGTTGATATTTACTGTATTTGAAAACATTATTTAATCTTATTCACTTAAAAGCAATAAACTTACTGTATGTTAAATAAAATTTGTGAAAGAAATTTTATAAGACAAAAATTTTTTAAACTTTTTGCAAATCTCTAATTTCTTCATTAATAGAAGATAGCTGTGTTCTGCTTCTGCACTGAATTTATTGTGATATAACACATCAGCTAACCTTTATAACTCCACTGTTAACACTTATAAAAGAATAAAAAGGACAAACAATTTAATATTATTATATATACTTTGTAATGCCTGAAAACCTGCACACATTCTGAACTAAGGAACTTAGGAAACTAATCAAGGTTATGCCACATGTCACAGATCTACAACATGGCAGAGCTGAACTTTCTTCTTACGTATCAGCTTGTACTCCTAACCACAATTCTATTCTGTCTCCTTTCACTTTATTTCAATAGGATTATGGTTTGCTTGTTTCTTGCTTTTTACTTTTTTTTTTTGTTTGTTTTTTTGTTTTTTACCTAAAAAAGAAAACTTTTATGTTTTATTTTGTGACAGGAGATTGACCCAGGGCCTCATACATGCTATACATACATTCTACCACTAAGCTATACTCCAAGCCCCAAATTTTGTTTTTTAAATATAACTTTTAATACTATATTATTGTTGAACTGTCTAAAAGACACTTAAAATAGATTAAAATTGTTTAAAAATTATTTATATGGTACTTCATTCCAAAAAAAGATTTGAGGCAGTTACATGGAATAATGAAAATGTATATCAGTAAAGAATTTCCTGGCAGCCAGTTGGCACAGTATCAGTCATTTATAAATTTCATATTGTCTATTAACTTTTAAATGAAAATGAATACATTGTCTAAGAAAAATTAAAAGCATGGGAGAGACTTTTAATTACATAACCAGTGTTATTCCAGTAATAAGTAGTGGAATAAAAGTGGTTACTTTTTGCTGAGAAGTCATTAGCATATACCATTGCCACTTAATAGGACTTCATCTGACTAAAGAATACTATTCCATGTAAACTATTATGAAAGCAAAACAAATTGAAAATTTTAAGAGTTAAACCAATTAGGATAAATTGTTTTATTTCCCCCACAACGTGCCATAATGATTTCCTTTGGGAATGAGTGTAAGTGACGGAATAAAAAAAAAGAAGCAAAGAATTACATAGTTGTGGGATTTGGGATTTTTTTTTTTTTCAGGTAAATAACATCCCACATGCAGTAGAAAAGGTCAATAATCTGAGTTTTCTGAGTTTTCCTTTTCCAACCTTTATATTTTAATGGGATTTTTTGATAAACAATATATTAATGGTGGTGTATGTTCATTATTCACCTAATGTATCAACCCAAAGAAGAATTGCATAGTTTTTCATAATCCGTTTTTAAAGATTTTAATGTAGTGTCCTTCTCTGTGGATTCGCCTGTTCAGGATTTTTCATATAAAGGGAATCATGTAATATTTGGTTCTTTATGATAGGCTTCACCTATTTATTATTGTTTCTTCATGGTTCTTCTGTATTACAGCATGTATCAATTCTTCATTTCTTCAGAATACAATGTTTGAAAGGGAAAAGAACGACAGGGGGATCTGCAGACTAATATATAAGTATTGAAATTGACAATATAGAAATGATTAATATTTTTGTTTTTTTCTTTTTGATGCTGGGAATTGAACCCAGTGCCTCCTACATGCTAAAAACACACATGCTCTGCCACTTAGCTACACTCCAATCCCAATTAACATGATTTTTATTTTTAAAATTTGATGTGTTCTAACTGTCTCTGAATGTGCTTGTTCTTTCTATTATGAAACCTGCTGTATATGCTGGGCATGATGGCACATACCTATGGTCCCAGCTACTTGGTAGGCTAAAGAGAATCCCTTGAACTCAAGGGTCCAAGGTCAGTCTGAGCAATATCCTAGTGAGACCCTGCCTGAAAACATAGTTTTGATAAATAAACAAGAACACACTCTTAGAATCTACATCAGGGAAAACATTTACCAAATTCATGGGTCATATTTATCTTTATTTTCATCTCCTGAAAGTAAGGAACCTAATTATTGCTTATAATTTACTTGTTTAGATTCCATTATGCACATTGTAATGTAAAAACCTTTGAATTTACCAGGAGTATAAAATACACCAGATAAAGAAACTTTTTGATGTAAGTTTTTGTATGAATAGTATGGGTTGAGAAACTACAAACAGCTAATCTTCTGCTTTATCTGTTCTCTCATGTTTTAATTATTTATTACCAAGTGGAGATGTTAGTGTATCATGAGATTTAATATTTCAAAATGTTTTGCTTTAGCGTTTACAAACTTAGCTTTTTTTATTAAGCTCAAAGTATATTTTAAATTGTGAAGAAATGATTATAAAAGACTTCCACAATAAAATCTTCTCAACTCTCAACTTCTTCAAAGGTATGACCAAGGTTAAAGTAGGTAAAGAAGATTCATCATCCACAGAGTTTGTAGAAAAACGGAGAGCAGCTCTTGAAAGGTAATTCTAGATAGCAATATTTTATTATTCTCAGAAGTCTAATTCATTACTTTATATGGCACAACTGTATTTTAATGGCTAATTTTTTTAAATATACCACTTGATGCTCTTAAAAGTGCTTTAAACTTATTTAAATTTTTTTCTTTTAGCAACACAATAATGTATTTGTTGCAATTCTATTAATCCTCCTTAATAGTCTAACAAAATAACATGTTTTACTTCATATACTGTAAGCAGGAATACAAATGTGTGAGTTAATTGAAGGTAGAATTATATCCTAGATGTAGAAACCAAGAGCACTAAGAAACTGCTAGACTTGTAAAAGAAAACATGATTGTTGTGACTGGGGATAAAGAGTTGATAAAAATGTTTGGATGGGACTAGGGTTGTAGCTCGATAATAGAGTTCTTGCCTAGCATGGGTGAGGCTCTGGTTAGAGTCCAAAACACCACAGGAACTAAAAAAAAGGTTTGGATAAAAATAATCCCACCTTGGTATTATTTAGATTTCTAGGAAATCATAGCATATTCATGTACTAATTCAATAATTTAGCTAATTAAAATTCAATTAAATTTTTATTTGGTATAAACCTTATTCAGTACAATGAAAAATGCAGTGTGTTCCCCTCACTTTTGTGTATTAGATTTTCATTTTGAATATATAATAATATTGGTCATTGTTAGAGTTGACTATATGATTAAAAGACTAATATATGTGCTGTCTTTTTTTAAGAGCACAACTATATATTTCCTATAGCTTTGAAAACTTGTCTTCATTGTGGCAGACAGGGGAGTGGGTGGGAGGAATCCCATTTCCAGAATCTTAACATTTTTTTCCTTCATGCTGTGCTTAAAATGAGAAAACACATGTGGAGCTATCCTTAAGGTCAGTTTTCAGAACATATAGTGATTACTTAGGCTTTAAATATTTTATTTCATAGGTATTTTATTTGTTTGCTCTTAATTTTCCCTTTTTGCTTAAAATCCGTGATTGGAGTGGGTAAGACAGGTTTTAGGACACACACACATATTCCACAAGCCCCACCCCCCCAGGGTACAAATTATTTTTTTAAAACTATTTTGAACGCTACTTATTTCTGGTATTTAGTAATAAATTGTTTACATTTTAAGAAAATGCCCCAGTAAAGTCAGGTTTAAACAACATGCAGTAAGGAAAACTAAAGAACATACAGTTTAAAAGTCTTATGTTAGAGAATACTAAAAGGTGGGATTATATCTATGGAATCAGCAACTACCCATGAAAAGAATTTAAATTGCAGAAGTTTAGGTTGGGCATTAGAATTGATTGTGTTGTAGGGAGGCAGATATAGACGGAATATTTTTAAGAATAAAGGTACATGATGTTTTGCTTTGATTTTACTTAGTCCTTCCTGAAAATGTAACCATGACCCTTTGAGAAACCTTTCAAGCCTTATTTTTCTATGAGTAAATTTGAAATATTTCAGATGGCATGCTTGATAAGGAACTTAATGAAGATTTATTGTACCAAGGACATATAATTTGATTCTACATTCTGCTTTCTTCTAACTTGATGGCATTGTACAGTATTTACCATACCCTCCATGTAGTGTAAAACACCAAGGAGAGTTTTAAGGGAATATTGAAACTACCTGGTATTTATATAGATATTTTCTTTACTGATAAATGATACTTTTCAAATATGACCTTACTGAAATTAGTTGTGAAAAAAATAAATGAAATAGTATAATATATAAGGAAAAGTTCCATTAGAAAAAAAAAATGACTGCAGAAAAATATAAGCATAAAGGTACAGAAGCAAGGAAACAGTTTCTTTAGTTTTACTCGTCCCATTTCTTGTATCATAGCCAGTTTTAGTTCCTGTGCACAGTTGTTTTATAATGTGTACAAGATTTTAAAACTGCATTTTTCTTACTCTTTTATATATCTGACTTATATAAGTAGTTTCTGTGTGGCATTTTAAAATTTTTAAACATTAAAGTAGGCCTCTAGTAAGCAGGAAAGTGTTTCTTTATGTTTCAGTTTATTTAATATGATGATGTTAATTTATATATTTATTTGTTCAACTTAGAGAATCCAGATGACTTTTTAGTGAAAGGGTAAACATCTGTTATTAAAAGCTAGGAAGAGTTAGGAAGTAGTGAAATACCCAAGTACCACTCTGTGCCATACTCAGTAAAGTAAGCAGAGATTACTGATAAAGTATACCTAATATAGCTTGCTTGATTTTCTTGAGTACTTTATACCTTAAGATATAGTGAATTTATCTTATAGGTAAGGATACTCTTTGTCAAATATATACTTAGAAATTTAGAGAAGCATGATAATAACATACAAGATGTAGAATCCTTTTTGCTTAAAGCCTGTACTATCCTATACTGTGTGACCTTGGGCAAGTTACTTAAATATAACCTTCCTTAACATTAAAGTGTAAGTGAATCAGAATTGTGTTTATTTCAAATTGTGTTTATTCCAATTGACAAAGCCTAAACAGTTAGTATAGATTAGTTAATCTACTCTTTCATATCAAGAAATTTGGAGATAGGAAGCTGTTCAGGATTATCTAATTCTTTAGGGAATACTAGTGCTTCCTTTTGATATCTGGAACATAACCATTTCTCATCAGTGGTCCAAAAGGTCTGAATTAACTGCAGTAGTCTCCTAATTGGTCTCATTGCTTTCATCTTTAGCAGTTCTACTTTTTTTTAATATAGCAGCTAGCGTAATCCTTTAAAAATATAAATCACATCATATTAACTTCTGACTTCAATCAGTATAAGCCAAAGTCCTTATAACTGACGCCATTTATTCCTGACATGTACTTTTATTCAGTCTGCTATCTTCCTTAATCACTCACTGTGCCCTGGGCCACACTGATGTTTTTGCACTCCAGGTATTTTCCTACTTCTTAGTCTTTGCACTGGCTGCTCACTTTGCCTCGAATGCTTTTGTTCCTTAGGTATCTGCATGCTGACTCCCATACCTCCTTCAAGTGTAAATGTCTCCATGTCTGTTCTGATCATTGGCTTCCATTCTGACCTATTTAAATTGCCACCAACCATGTTGTATACCTTTGGTTCTGTATACCCTTTTTCATCCCTTCTTTTTTTTATAGCACTTGCCACCTTTTCACATCCTACATAATTTGTTTGTTATATTTATTGTCTTTTTCTAAACTCTCTTTTCTTGGGGAAAAGATCTTAATGTGTCTTGTTGAATGATACATTGCAGGTACCCAGAAAAATACCTAACATAATAGTAAGTGCTCTGTAAATATTTGTTGAATGAACAAATGAATTTTGTCATTCAAGACCCAGGCTCTTTCTGCCTTTCTATTCTCATCATTAGCACTTGTCTTCTTTTTTCTCTTTTCCCTTCTTTCTGTTTTTTGTTTTTATTTTTGATTTTGGGAGGGGAGTGCTAGGGATTGAACTCAAGACCTCACTGCATCATTTCTTTATATATTTATAAATTTCTTTTATATTAATTCTGAATTGGTATATATGTATGAATGCTCATTGTTTTAAAATTCAGTTTACACTTCTGTTCTCAATCACATGATTTAAGCCACATATGTGCTTTGGTTGCTTTTTCCTTAAAAAGAAGGAAAGTTTTACTGTCTTTTTTTCTAGAATATAATTTTCCTAAACTGATTCCTTAGAAAGCTAATAAGTGGCAGAATGAAAAATGGGATCTGTAGTCAACTGAGTTTCATTAACACAGGGTTTAAGAGTTATACCAGGCTTATTTCCTATAGGACTTCTTAGAGCACTAACGTCATAACACATTAATGTGAATCTTAAAGGAATATGAGTGTAATATATTTCATACATTTTTAAAGTGAATCTTTTTGATGGAATATTGCATAGGACTACTAATCTGCAAAACAAATCACTTTGGAAAACTTTTACAAATATGTGAGTGCCTGGTATTTTCCAGCACTGAGCTGAACAACTTATGCAAACTGCCTTTAGGTAATACACAGTGTAAACAATTAAGTAATTTATTTAATAGAATTGGGGAATTTTATTATTAAAATTATAAGTCAAATTCTAGTGGGAATACACCAATGTATTTTAAACTTAAAGGGTTAGTATTCTCACTTCATTTCTCTTGGCTTTATTACATAAGCAGCAAAATTTTTTTAAACCACAAATCTATTAAATGTTTCGTTTCTAGTATAATGACTTCTTAATCTGAACTGCTAATTTGTAATGAAGCTTAATACGTTTTTACATAAATGTATAAAACAGATTAACATTTAAACATTGGTAAGATAGTTTAGCTCTAGAGAAGGTGACCACTTTTTTTCATAAACTAGGATTAATAGGCATGTGTTTTACTATGCCCAGAGCTAATAGTGATTTTGATAATAATGTTTCTTTTTTGCTTTTTCACTTCTACTTTTTGTGATATCATATTTACATAAGACATTTATCAAAAATAGCAAAAACTTAAAAATACAATTATTGAAGAAAAGTTAGTTGTGTGCCAGAGTTGATTGCGTAATTTAAATCTGCTGACAAGCAAAACATTGGAAGACTGTTTCCCATTTTGGTAATGACAGTAATTACTCTCGTTAAGTTTAAATATATGTGTTCTGTGTGTGTGTGTGTGTGTGTGTGTGTGTGTGTGTCTGTCTGTCTGTCTGTCTGTCTGTCTCATAGTACTCTAAAATTGTAACTGGGAACATATTAGTTCCACCTAAATATAAAATTATTAAAGTCTTACATCCTCTTAAAATTCTAATACTTTACAGTAAGAAGTTTGTTAAATTTTTTAACCGCTCCCACTTTTATCCTTATCCTCTGCCATTTCTTCTTTAATCATAAAAAAAGGGTATTATATCAATTTTCAAAAGATTAAAAGTTTTTTAATTAGTAGAATGCTTTAAGATTCTAATTATAGTGAGGGTAGACTAATGGGGGCAGATTGAGTATACCTTTTTACCTCTTTTTTAAATTTTTATTCTTTTGAAATATAATTTAAAATAAAATACTAATAAAGGGAGAAATTTTACTCTTAAATCTAGGTATCTTCAAAGAACAGTAAAACATCCAACTTTACTACAGGATCCTGACTTAAGGCAGTTCTTGGAAAGTTCAGAGGTATTATTTCTACTTTAAATTTTTGTATATTAAGTTTCTCATTTATGTTTGTCATAATTTATATAAGAATAATCAGTAAATAATTGAATTAATAAATGGAATAAGGCAATGTTTTTTAACCTAATGAATTACTTAACTAAATTACTAGCAAAATACCTTCTTTAGTTGACACTTATAGGATGATCAATCCCTTTCTTGAAAATTTAAAACCAAATTTAAGAGGATGATTTGTAAACTAACTTCAAATGTCCTAAGCTGTTGGTTAAGTATCTTGTTGAAATAAATTTATTCAAACTTCATTTTACACAAAGTTGAATATGTGTCTGCATTCTAGTATCTTTATTAAGGTTTTGAAATGCAAATTTGTGATTTGAAAGAGCCCAAACTCTAACCATGTCACTCATTATATTTGAGATGTTTGGTACATTTCGGACTTTAAAAAAAAAAAAAGCAGTTAAGAATTCTAATTGTTACTGCTTGAGTTTTTTAAAGAATTATCTCAATTTTTTAAAAACTCAAAATCACACAATTCTAACTGAGCTTAGGGAGATTTTTCTCAAGACTTTCTTCTTTCCTTATAAACAGTTTATTTCTGCTAGCGAACAGGTGGCCATTGTTAGGATACTTGGCAATTTCTTAATATATTTTGACAAATGGTATTTGTTCCATCTAAATGTAAACGTGCAGAAGAAAAGCAAATGGAAAGTCTATTTTTTAAGTTTTCCTTTGAGAATGTACAAGTAGTGTATTTGAGAAATTAGATCTCACTATTGAAATGTGTGAGAGTGAAGAAAATACAGCCTCCTTTTTTTTTTTTCTCTCTTTTTTATTTTAGGAAGGGGGGTGAATCACTTTTGTGCCCAGTTAAACCTCTAGGCTTTTAACCGGTTTGTTTGCCCTTATTTGTCATTCAATTCCAGCTGCCTAGAGCAGTTAATACACAGGCTCTGAGTGGAGCAGGAATATTGAGGATGGTGAACAAGGCTGCCGACGCTGTCAACAAAATGACAATCAAGATGAATGAATCGGATGCAGTAAGAGCTGATTTTTCGACTTGAATAATGAGATGAATTAATGAGCCCAACAATTGCATTTTAAAGCTGTACAAGTAGAAAATAGGATATTAATTTGCTTATTGAGTTTAGTTCTCAGCTACATCAGTTGACCACCATGGTTATACATGGTTAATTTGTTACTTTAAAATAAGGAATGTAGCTTGGTATTGGTAACCTAATTTACAGTGGTTTGTTCTTCCTAAATTAGCCCCATTTTTCATTTTTTTCTTAGTGGTTTGAAGAAAAGCAGCAGCAATTTGAGAATCTAGACCAGCAACTTAGGAAACTTCATGCCAGTGTTGAAGCCTTGGTCTGTCATAGAAAAGGTTTGTTTACTTTGTTATTTGTATGTTTAGCATCATAAAGCTAATGAAAATATTTTATTTAAATGTTACTAACAATGAATATTCTGAAATTATTAAAGAAGAGAGAGGAATAATAGAGTGTCTTCCAATTTAATTACTAAAAATTTTATTTTGATCTAATGTCTGGCTTAGATGGAGAAGCTTATGAAAGTATGTTTGAATTTTGGATGAAAATTATTATTCATTTGATTAATTCTTTGTTGATGTATTTACAGTTTAACAGATGAAGATGTCACATTAGTAACTTTGATTATATTTTAAAAATCGAGAGATTTCAAAATTGATATTTGAAAATTTTCATGAAAGTATTTATTTTGTACTTCTATTTCCTGGAAAACCCTTTGAAGTATTTTCTTCATTTTCAAACCACAGTATTTAAAAATGTGGTTTTTTGGTTTTTGTTTTTGTTTCTTTGTGGAGGAGAGCATAAAACTTCCCAGAAATTTTGAGTTGTAATTTTGTAATCCACAATGAGGTGGGGTTTTTTTTTTTTTTTTGGGGGGGGGGGGCATTTATTTTAAAGATACCAAGGCTTTATCAGTTTTCCAAAATATTTAATAAGAAATTTAGTGTGCGACGTTAGTATACATTTCATTAAGATAATTAATAGAAACCTACTAATACATTTATCATTGAAAGTAGTTTGTCACAACTTTGTCATTGTATTATCTTTCTCTTAGGGAATGGGCTTTATGGGTTCTTTTAGAAAATTTTGTACAATGTAGAGTAACAACAATTTTCAGGCAATGTAATTGCTAGTTGTTGGTAGCATCCAGCCTGTAAACATCTTTTTTTATTTGAAATATCCAAAATGGTCATGTGAAAAATCTGTTTAGAAACTCAGTTTTACTGAGCATTGTTACACAGGAAAGAAAAAAAGATGAAGGTTGACAGAATTGTACTCTATTCATACAGAATTTATTCTACTTTATTTTTCTCTGGTTAGCTAAATAATATTCTCATTAAAAATTGGAGACATTATTTTCAGTGACAAATGTTTAAAGGCCGAAGACTGTAGTATAAATCAATCATAACCCTAATGCTTCTCATATTAAAAATTATTTTCTTGTGTTTTTTAGGAATGGACATAGAATGAGCACTTGGGGTAGAAAAGGGAGAAAAATTATTATATTTATTTATTTAAAAACAGTTTACAACCTGAAAATATAAGCAATAATTCTTCTTTTGTTTTCTTTTTTTCTTTTTTGCAGTGCTGAGAATCAAACCCAGGGTCTTATGCATGATAGGCAAGCGCTCTACCACTGAGCTACATTCCCAGCCCCAGCAGTGATTATTAATTTTCAGTAGTTTTCTGAGCATTTTGCACTATTGCCTAAGGCATTTTAGTAACTATTTCTGTTAATTTAAAATATTATGCAACAGTTCATCAGAATATAAAATTTGAAGAGAATGTAGAAAATCAATGAAATATTTCATATTACCAACAAACATTTAAAGTGAGTCAATCCTTTTTTTATTTCAGAACTTTCAGCCAACACAGCTGCCTTTGCTAAAAGTGCTGCCATGTTAGGTAATTCAGAGGATCACACTGCTTTATCTAGAGCTTTGTCTCAGCTTGCAGAAGTTGAGGAGAAGATAGACCAGTTACATCAAGAACAAGCTTTCGCTGACTTTTATATGTTTTCAGAACTACTTAGTGACTACATTCGTCTTATTGCTGCAGTGAAAGTAAGCCCTGTTTTGCAATCTTTCTTGCATTCTCTTCTGTAGTTCACTTTTAAAAGAATATGGTTTCCAATTAGGCATGTATGTAAGTATGTAAATTCCAATCCATAATAGTACATAGAAAATGACTTTAAGTGTTTTGTAACTTAGTGTTTAACAGAGTTTATATTTTTAAAAGATCTAAGAATGTTAAATAAGAGAAAGTGTTATATATTTATTATATATTCGTATGTACAAGTTTACAGCTGACTGTTTAGGATTTGCTTGCTCATTCTGCAGGAACTAAAACTACCTGTTAGACTTTATTATCATTAGTAAATTTGAGCATGTAAGAAGAAACAGGATAAAGCCAGAAATGATTGCTGAAGTAAATATAGTTCATGAGGTCTTTAACATGATTCAGATTGCAATCAGACTTTCTATTTATTCAAATGTGTAGTTACCATATATCTGTAGATGACACATGGGTCTAAATTAGATCATAGATTATGACCTAATAATAATGTTTAAATATAAAAAAACTTTCTGAATAGTTGGGAAAGTAATCCAGTTTAACAAAGTACTATTCTGCCCAAATCTCCAAAATTCAGATACTTAAACTGATCATTATTCAGTCTTTCATATGTTGCAAATAATGTTTCATAACGTATGGTATCTTTGAATTAGTTTTATGAACTTTAGTTATCACAGGCTGAAGGGGAACTAGGTTTTACCCTTTACCTTGAATGCAAACATTCTAAAAAGTTAGCAAGACCTTGTTCTTTGTTTTTTTAATGCAAAATTTTTTCAGCTGAACTCTGTGATTAAATAATGATTCATCTACAATAAGGATATGGATACATTGCCTATTTATTGATGATTTTGTTTTTAAGATAACAATGACAGTTATTACTAGAAGGCTCTTATCAGTTCAGAATGGTGCTTGCTTAGATTTGATTAAATTGCCAATTTTACTTGTATTTACCCCATTAAATATTGCTCTATATGGTTCTGGTAATTATTCTTTCTTTTCAGTCATTTAGAGATATTAGCAGTTTTTGGAGCATACTTTATTACATATAGACAACTTTTGCTATACAAGTCAGTTTATGACTCCTATTTCTGAACCTCCTAGTCTCAGCTCCCAGTAGCATGAAGAACTATTGTAAAAATGTTCATAGGTCAAAAAAACCTGTGGGTTCAAAAAGGAAAAGGGCAGTTTCTGTGAGGAATACCTGGTAAGAGGTAATCTGGGAAAAGATCCCTGCAGGAATGACCTGCCTATGTTGTTTCCTCAAAAACAACTTCTGCATACCTAAGTTTCTACATGCCTAACTCTGTGCTGTATTTCTATATTTCATAAAACTAATTATATTCATGTTTTTCAAAATATTTTCTATAGAACACTGGCACTAAAAGAAGTACCACAGTCAGCTGAGTTTGGAAAATAGTGTATGCAGTAGTATCCCTGCTAAGGAGATTTAGAGTATATATAAAAAGTTCAGAACTGTCTAGTAATGAAAATAAGTCATTTAACTGTTTGATCTAGAGGCTTTTAAATTCATATATACAAGAATTCTTCCACCAGGTGTGATGATACACAACCTATGATCTCAGCCAGTCAGGAGGCTGAGGTAGGAGAATCACTGATTTGAGGCCAGTCTCACAACTTACTTAGATCCTCAGCATCTTAGTGAGACACCGTCTTTAAAAAAAAAAAAAAAAAAAAGGGCGGGTTCTAACTAAGTGGTAAAAAGAAAGAAAAGTAAAGAATTCTTTTCCATTTAATATCTTTTTACATATATAGAATATATTATGGGGAAGTAGTAAAGTACAGATTCATATCAACTAAAAGATAGTTAAAGAACTGTGGTCAAGTACAACTTGAGGGGGAAAAAAAAGTGTAACTTGAGACTGAGCTGGGTGTGTAGCTCAGTGATAGAGCCCTTGCCTAGCATGCATGAAGCCCTGGGTTCAGTCGCCAGTACTACGGGGGTGGCGGGGGGTGGAATGAAACCCTTTCAGATTGGCTTTCTTCTGAAACCTCGCTCAGGTCAATTGCACAAGAGTTGAATTATGGGAAAGAATGATAGGTAATTTTGGGGGGAGTTTATTTTTGTTTTATTCATTGCTTTGAATTAATTCACTTTTTGTAAAATGTAATACAAATACATGACAATTCATATAGCTAAAAAAGGTAAATTTCCTTTCTCCAGAACTGTGACATCTATTATGTGGCCTCAGGTGAAAACTCTGAAATTCTTGTGTATCTTTTCAGAATTAGCTATGCATGTATATGAAGCTAATTCTCTCTTTCCCCCCCCCTCTTCTCCCTCCCTCCTCTCCCCCCTCCTTCTTCCCTTTCTTTTTTTTCCCCTTAAAAAAGAATATACTATATGCAGTGTTCTTTTTCATTCATTCCATTTTAGAGAGGTCTGCATATGAACTTAGTTAGATGTGTTATATTCTTTTTAGTAGTTTTGTAGCATTCCATCATATTGCATAAATGTACCTTGAATTTTTTAACCAGTCTAGGCTTAAACAATAGCAAGTATTTTGATAGTAACTCTGTAGGTGTAAACTTCCTAGAAGAGAATTATCAAGGGGTAGCCAACTTTATATTCCAATAAATAATACAAAATTACTGTACAAAGAGATCATACTTTATACTACCACCAACATATGTGTTCCTTTTTCTCCTACCCAATGATGAAGGGGTTTGTTTTTTTTTTTTTTTTTTTAATAAGTTGTAATTTCTTTAGTTAGTATAAATGTAAGCATCTTTAGGTACAACATCCTTTTACTTTTTTTTCTTTTTGCAGCTCTGGGGATTAAATCCAGGGGTTGCACCTGCTAGACAAGTGCTCTACCACTGATTTACATCCTCATCCCTTTTTATTTTTTCACTAACTTACCTGGGCTAACCTTAAACTTGTGATCCACCTGCCTCAGCTTCCCAAGTAACAGGGATTTAAGTCACATGTAACCACATCTGCTACATTTCTTTTTCTATGACTATATTAATGTTCTTTGCCCAGTTTTATTTTGCTTTTTATTATGTCTATCACTAATAACTGCTTAATATTGACATTTGTTTTGTTCATATCAAGAGTACTAGCCAGGCCTGATAGTGCATGCCTGTAATCCCAGCAGCTTGGTAGGCTGAGATAAGGAGGATCGAAAATTCAAGACCAGCCTCAGCAATTTAGCAAGGCCCTAAGCAACTTAGTTGAGACCCTGTCTCAAAATTTAAAAATTCAAAGAGCTGGGGATGAGTGCTTCTGAGTTTTTAATCTGTGGTATGGAAAGAATGAAAAAAAAAAAGAAGAAGAAAGGTACTTTACTGTGATAATTTTGAAACTAGGAGTACTTTGAGGGTTAGAGTATATTTCTAAGAACATAAGAAATTGAGGCCTAACCAAAGAGAAAAATGTTACTGATTTCCAAGTATTATTTAAGCCTGGCTTTATATTCAGGAACCTCTTCTTTTGCACTATTTTACAGTACATGCCCTCTGATATTTAGCACTACATATTTTAGTTACTATAACTGCAGGCATTATTGGGTATTGGGCTTCTGAGAACCAATTAACCAGGTTAATTTGTATCATTAAGATTCTTTTTTTTTTCTCTGAAATAACCTACTATAGTGTTTTCACCTTATAAAGTGCCTGCATTTGTACTACAGTAAACATGATGGCTCTGAAGTATTTTGACACAATAAGTGGGATAGGGACAAAATGATAGGGACTAATGAAGAAGCTAGTATATAAATCCTAAGAACTTAAACAGATGTTAAAATTAAAGGACTTTTTTTAAAAAAATCACCTTTTGTCCTATATTGGGTTGTATTTTTTTCCCTCTTTTTGGTACTGGGAATTGAACCCAGGGATGCTTTACCACTGAGGTGCATTTCCCAGCCCTTTTTATTTTTTATTGAGGCTGGGTCTCAATAAATTGATGAGGTGGTCCTAGAGCTTATGATCCTCCTGCCTCAATTTCCTGAGTCACTAGGATCACGGGATGGGCTGCCACACCTGACCTAGATTGGCACATATTTTAAGTAATCAAATTGTTATTGAAGAGAAGAGTTAATAAATGAAGAGCTTATGTGTTCTTATTCCTAGAGAAAAGCTGAGCCTAAAATCTTGGTATTACTTTTTTTGTGTACGTGTGTTTGTGTATGTGTCTCTTATAAGAGATGAGGGGGAGGGATTATTTCTTTTAAATTATATTGACTTTTAAAAAACCATTTATGTTTGATGTATCACTTTTTTGATTTGGATTCAAATTAATTTGGCCAAAATGAAGTTAATTCTTAATGGCCTGGAGTACCTGTAGATAAGGCACTTTACTGTTTCTTGATTCAAAAAGGGTTTTTTTTTTTGTTATTGTTGTTTTACTATTAATAAATTAAAATAACTTCTAGTTCACCTAATTTATTAATGTTTGTTTCATTTGTTCAATTAGAAAATACTTAAATAATATACCCTCAACATCGTGCCAGAAAATAGATTGATCCCATTCTATCAATTGCCGTTTTTTTGTTTTTTTTTAATGATGGGGATCAAACCCAGAGCCTTGTGTGTGCTGGGCCAGTGCTTTGCCACTGAACTACATCCCCAACCCCTCCATCAGTTTTTTCATAAGATTTCTAATTATTCTTATGATTCTATATTTCCTTTATTTCCTATATTTCCTTTATTTGCTCTCCCAGGTCCCTTGAAACAAGTTGTAGATTTGGTTGACTTCTAAGAGTTTCTTTGTCAACTTCATTTAGTTCTGAAGACCAAATATATAGATCAATATATTATTTTGGCTTTTTCAACTTGTGTATTACTGACCCCACTTCCATTTTGTTAAAACTTTTTTTTCTTTTGAGGTATTGGGGATTGGGTGCCTACCACTGAGCTACATCCCTCAAACCTGTTGACTCATTCATTGCAGTACTAGATTTTTGAACCTCACTATACCCTCAACACATTTTTTTTATTTGTTTTTTTGAGACAGGGTGTCTCACTAAGTTTTCCATACTGCCCTCAAACTTGGAATCATCCTGCCTCAACCTCCCAAGGGATTGCAGGCATTTTGCACTGGCTAAACCTTTACTTTTAACCAAACTTGTCTTTTTTGCTACTGAATTCTCCTCTGCCACATTTTTACTGGGCTTCCTGTTTTACTTAAGTTTCCCATTCCTGAGTTTTTTCCTGTTTTACTTATTATTATTATTTTTTAAAAATTTCGGACCTGTTTCGAACACTTAAATTTGTTGTGGTTGTTACCGGGGATTGAACCCAGGGACATTTAACTGCTGAGCCATATCCTCAGCCCTTTTTTGTATTTTATTTAGAGCCAGGGTCTTCCTGAGTTGCTTAGGGCCTTGCTGAGTTGCTGAGGCTGGCTTTGAACTTGCAATCCTCCTACCTCAGCCTCCCCAGCTGCTGGGATTACAGGTGTGTGCCACCACACCTGCCTTAAATTTGTTTTTGATGATATTTAATAGGAAAACTTCAAGTGTAGATAAAACACCAGCATTTTCCTAGTAAAGACATTTTTCTCAATACATAAAACTGTTAGAAAAAAAAGAAATTTTATTATCAACCACATTTAAAATCTTGAAGGCTAGTAAAATTGGTTTTGTTTTGCTCTTTTATTCTGAGCTATTTTTCATCCAGTGAATTTTTTGTTTTAAGCAAATGAATATGGAAAATTTTTTTTTTATATTGGCATGCTTATTTTCACTAAGTGTTTTAAAATAGTAGTTACATATTTGGTTTTATTACTTTCAATATTATAGTACTTCTAGTTTAATGAAGGTACTTTACAGTGTTCCTTAATACCATTGTGTCATTTGCTTACAGGGTGTGTTTGACCATCGAATGAAGTGTTGGCAAAAATGGGAAGATGCTCAGATTACTTTGCTCAAAAAACGTGAAACGGAGGCAAAAATGATGGTTGCTAACAAACCAGATAAAATACAGCAAGCTAAAAATGAAATACGAGAGGTGATTTTTAAATACTTTCTTTCTTTACTCAGATTTTTCATGTCATTCATATATGCATAATTTTTCATAAATTTTTTTCTGAACCATTCAGCACTTAGCTATTTCTCCATATTTTTATAAACTGTGTTAGAATTACTTTAACATTGTGATCATCATTAAAATCTCAGAGCTCTTCTGTTACCTACACGATTATGAAATAAAGAAGCATACAAGGAAACAATCTGAAATTAACCTTTACATTAATATAATTATATATTTCTTTTTAAATGGTTAATTTATTAACTTTCAGATGATAATTTTGTGTCCAAAAGTGACTTTAGTGTACATTTAGCCGTACAGGCAACATTATCCCCCATATATATGTATTATATATGGTATTTTAATAAATTTGTATAAGTTTATTATAATTTATACACTTTTTTTGCCATGCTTCAATAAGGAAATTGAAGAGGTAGGACAATCTTTATATTACTAAAAATAAATGAACCTGCTCTTTGAAGAGTATGTACCAGTGTTTTGGTTACATAGTGGGGAAAACATCATTTCATTGCTTAAATTTTTAGTTACTTTATTTTACGTGTTTCATTGGTCACGAATCACAACATTTTGTTGTTTTCATACTGAATTTAATGTTTGTCGATGTGTCTTCAGTAGAACATAATTCCACTTTTTTGTTTTAATCCAGCCATTTTACCATTACAAAGTGTTTAAATGTCATATGTTTTTCCTATTTTAAAAGTATCTTCATGGCATATAAATTGTGATGAACGTGTGTTCTTGAAATATATATTGTCAATATAGTCTGAAATAATTGATACTACAAAAAAATGAGAAAATGGCACTGTAACATTGCTAATATATTTGGTAGTGAATTTTATTCAGTATCTTTCCTGAATTCATATCTTACTAAGCTTTGGGCATTATGGTTCATTAAGTATTGCAATATTTTAATCTTGAATAAATTTAGCAGGAAAATGTTAATGAAAATAATTGACATGTATTTCTGCCACTAAAAAATGAGATACAACTTGGGTGCTAAATTAGTTTTTGCCAGTATTGAGCTTTTCTCAGTGTAATTTTTGAATGTTATGTTTTAAGTTCAGTGAAAGATCATGACACCTAATACTATAATTTGTTCCAGACAAAAATGAAATTTTTTGTGTGTTTATTTTTTTCTGTTGTTTTTTGTATTAGTGGGAAGCTAAAGTACAACAAGGGGAAAGAGATTTTGAACAGATCTCTAAAACAATTCGAAAAGAAGTAGGAAGATTTGAGGTAAGTGTAATGGTTTTGTACCTTTCTTAATAACATGGTCACATTTTGCTGTGTTTTATGAAAAGGATAAGTTTAATTTTCTACTAATGGACTTTTTTTTTCCATGCATTGTACTTTGTTTAACAGAAAGAACGAGTGAAGGATTTTAAAACTGTTATCATCAAGTACTTAGAATCTTTAGTACAAACACAGCAACAGGTAAGCTTTTTTAAAATAACTTCTATAATTTGTTTTCAGTATACTTTTAATTTTCAAGATGACTATTAATGAAATAGGCTTTTAAGCTCGGAAAATTATAAGAAATAGAAAGCTAGTGACAGAAAAAAGAAAACATGGTAATTGGTAAGTATCTCAGGGTATCTCAGGTCCTGTTTGCCTTTACTAAATAGTAGGCAGAGATCACTTCCTGATGTTCAGCCATAAGAGACCTCAGGGACAGCTTTCCTATTTTTATTTCTGTCTTCCTATTTTTATTTCTTTAATGATCAGATCATTGTGAGTAAATGCTCATAGTAAATTGTTCTCTTCTATAATAGAAACTAAAACTAATTTTTTAAAGTTTTTTTTTGCTTTGTTTTAATTTTTACTGTTTTGTTTTTTATTTTGTTTGGGGTTGGTGATGGTTTAATGCTGCAAGTGGCATTTGTGTCCTTAACTAGAAAAGATTTGGTTTTAGTGATACATTAAATAAAAATCTAGGAAAAGAAAAGAAAATAATAGATTTTTCAGTGTATTTTAATATAAATTAATGTCTTAAACATAAGAATTTCTTTCTCTAATAGTTTTTATGTTTTTTGTTTTGTTACCAGAGATTACCCAAGGGTTCTTTGCTACTGAGCTACATCCCTAACCCTTTTTTGTTTGTTTGTTTGTTTGTTTGTTTGTTTGTTTGTTTTGAGATAAGGTCTCACTAAGTTGCCAAAGCCCTTGGTAAATTCATGAGGCTGGCCTTGAACTTGTTATCCTCTTATCTCAACATCCCAAGTCACTGGGATTACAAGTGTGTACCAACATGCCCACCTCTGGTAGTTTTTAAATATGTGAATTTAGTAATTTGTCCATATAAAATATAATGATATTTTTAAATTCAGTGAAATGCCTTCAAATTATATTAGGTTTTATAAAAGTTGTTTGTGAAATTAGATCTTTTTTAAATAGGAAAGTAAGTCTCAAACTTATTTTTAAAAGGTTTGTTTTAAACATAACTTTAATCCCTTTTTTTTCATCTTTGTTACTCAATATTTTCTTCCTCCTTTTATCCTATCCCTTTTGGCTAACAATAACATAAAATGTGAATATCCAATGAATTAAGAGATGTTTCCACTTTTCTGTTAGAAAAGGTCATCATAATTGTATTATTTAAGGGTAGTGTTTTTAAGTATATAGTACCAATATGTTTTTAGGTACAGTTTTACATAAACTGTAAGGTATTAGGCTTTTTAAAATTATGTTGATTATATCAAAAACTGAAATTAGGGGTTACTGATGTTTTAAATGACTTATATATGAATTATTTTAATGGACTTAAAATAATTAAAGAAAGTTAAATTAGGTAAAGAAGTTAAGTTGATCTTTTTAAAGGAACCAGACATCCCCACAATGGTGTTTT
The DNA here is from genome assembly GCF_902686455.1 of Sciurus vulgaris. Classification (NCBI taxonomy): domain Eukaryota; kingdom Metazoa; phylum Chordata; class Mammalia; order Rodentia; family Sciuridae; genus Sciurus; species Sciurus vulgaris. The sequence continues at coordinate 53,161,303 of NC_136466.1, forward strand.
GTTTTCCTTTTTTTTTTTTTTTTTTTTTTTTTTTTTTTTCCTTTTTCTCTTTTTATGGTACTGGGGTACTGGGGATTGAACCCAGGGCCTTGCACATACTAGGGAAGCACTCTGCCATTGAAGCTGCATCCCCAGCCCAAATATGTACAATGATGTGTCAGACATTAGTAAATATTGTTAGTTACTTATGTAGATTTTTTAAATGCTATGTTGAATGTATACATAAAAGTGATGAGCTAATAAGATTATCTTTTATTATCATCCACAGCTGATAAAATACTGGGAAGCATTCCTACCTGAAGCCAAAGCCATTGCCTAGCAATAAGATTATTCCTGTTAAGAAGACATTGGATGTTTGTTCCAGTCATGCTGAATTCCACAGTGAAATCGTTTAAAACCATCTAAATAAACCACTATATATTTTATGAATTACATGTGGTTTTTTACATATATATACATATATGTATATGTGTGTGTGTGTTACACACACACACACACATATATAAACACACTCTGACATTTTATTACAAGCTGCATGTCCTGATCCTTTTTGAATTAAGTGGACTGTGGCATGACATTCTGCAATATTTTGCTGAATTGAACACTATTGTGTCTTAAATACTTGCACTAAAAAGTGCACTGCAAGGCCAGAAAATTTTACAATATTTTTTTCTTTATATGTTCTGTAGTACCTTACCCTCTTTATGAAGTGAATTATCAATGCATTGATTATTGTTTACTTATACATTCCTGTACAGAAATTATGATTTTGTGATTATAGTAATAAAATGATATTCCTTGTGAAGTATTAGTAACAAATTATTTGGGTATGTAAACATATTAGGGATCTTTTGGATAGAAACATTTTCTTCTAAATGTGTATAGTTGATGCTGGGATAACTTATTTTAATTGACAGAAAAAGCTGAAATCTTTCATTATTAATGAAGCTTATAAAATTTCATGAGATAGATCATCACAAATCAAAGAACAATTATCTCTTCCTTGTTTTAGGTAAAGAGAATAATTGTCTTTGGTTATTTTTAACCACTCCTATCTCAAGTGCCTGATTTAAGAATTAGGAAAAGTGTTTATGAGCTTCTGATAAAAGCCCCATAGATTTTGCTCATCTATTATCTTCAAAATTTAAGATTTTGCATAAATTTTATTCCTTGCCTTTTCTTTGCTTTTTATTTTAAGCTAAAAGTAGATCATCTCTGATTATAATGACCTGACCCTGAATGGTATCATGCTTAAATACACCATGATTTGATGAATAACCAAGGATTCGTAAGCAAATTTGAAGTAAAATGAAATACTGCTTTGTCTTTGGCACCCTTCTTGTCCTTTTTGTATCCTACTTAAATGAATATTATACAGTCATTAATGCTGATGAAAATTTTAAGTTGTGATTAGCATCAGTTATTTCCATTTTTGAAAAAACATTTTTAAAAACGCTCCCCCCCTGCCCTTTTTTTTTTTTTTTTTTTTCCGCTGGGCACAAACACCTGTAATCCCAGAGACTCGGAAGGCTGAGGCAGGAGGATAGCAATCTCTTGGCCAGCCTCAGCAATGGCAAAGTGCTAGTAAGCAACTCAGTGAGACCCTGTCTCTAAATAAAATACAAAATAGGGCTGGGGGTGTGGATCAGTGGTTGAGTGCCCTTAAGTTCAATTCCCAGTACTCTAAATTAAAAAAAAAAAACAACCTTAAGTTCACAGACCACATCTCCCTTCCACAGGAATAAGATATAATATATATGTGACTTAATTCCTTCAAGTGGTTTACTGGATACAATTAATGAATCAGTGTGTATTTTATTTGAAATGTTAGCTAGCTCTAGTTGTTATTTTTACTCTTAGAACCCAAAAGAATACCTGACATATATGAAGTTAATAATACTTGATGAATTTAACATACAGAAAAATCCCAGATGATACAAAATTATGTTTTCTGTTATAAATGGAAGCAGAAATAATAGTCTTCTATTATTGCTTCTAGTGGAAATGAATAATTTTGAGTAATTCGTAGTAGTACATACCAGATACTATCTCATTGCCTCATTAATAATGAGCAGAAGATAGGCTTTTGAGGAACAGAGTTTCACTGGAAATATATCATAGAATTATATTTCTAGTATTATATCCATGGTTATGTTACTTCCAAACTCATATTTTATACATATTATAATACTCAAGTCAAAAATCTTTCATTTGGTTGTGGCACATTAATTAGAATATTTAGTATCTCCAAATAAAATAGTAAATATTTTTAGTCTTGGTAAAAGCTGGGTCTCAAGAAAGTTAAGAGACCCAGAATACATTCTAGACTTCATTCCTCTGACCCACATTTACTGAAAGAGTTCAAGTAAATTATATAAGCTTCTGATTGATACCTATCAACATTTTAGCATGATTTAATTATTTTAGCACTCCACCCATCAATCTTAATGTTTCCTGTTCATATTGCTAAAATGCTTTTATTCCAAATAAAATATATACATCTAAAGTATTTCTTTTAAAGGGCTAGATGAAGTGATATATGCCTGTAATCCCAGTTTGGGAAACTGAGGCAGAAGGATTATAAGTTCTAGGCCAACCTGGGCATCTTAGTGAGATCCTGTCTCAAAATTTAAAAAATAAAGGCTGGAATGTAGTTCAGTGGTGAAGTGTCCCTTCATCAGATGGAAAGTTAAAGAAGGACTATTGCAGCATAGTATAACAAACTGAACCTGGGGTCAGTAGGTATTCTGTTTGCTTCTGTCACATAATATGTCTTTGGGCATATCATTTAAACCTCTTACCTATAAAACAATTGCATAAAATTCTTCCTTCAAGTGCCTTCTACTCTAAATATTCTGTTTAAAATATCAAACTTCAGGGGCTAGGGTATAAGAAGTAGAGTGCCTGCCTAGTGTGCATGAGGCCCAGGGTTCCATCCCTAGTACTGCCAAAAAGAAAAGAAAAGAAAAAAAAAAAAAATTCAACCTGGGAAAGTGATTCAGTGGCAGTGTGCTTGCCTAGCATATATGAGGCCCTGGGTTCAGTCCTCAGCACCACCAAAAATAAAATATAAAATATTTCAATTAGATATAATATATTCTACTAGAAAACAAAATTCTAATCAAAGATCACTTTCTATTCATAAGACCAGAACAAAATGTATGTAAAAATACAATTTCTAACAAGTATGTTTTGATTTCATTTCTTACTGAATTATTTTCAACTCTTCAGCTTATTTTACACACATTTATATTAATCAAAATACCTATTTCATTGTTGCTACTCCTTAAACTTTTTTCTTTATTCCCAGATCTTCTAGTTTTATAAGTTCTTTGTATAAAGTGTTTCATAAATGGTTTTCAGATGTATAATAAATAAGTCTGTCTCTAATCAGCTTTCCTTAATGAAAGTAAATCAGATGAGAAGGAAATTTACATTCCTTGAAAAACTTCTTAAACTTAATATCTAAGGGAATTATGAAAACTTCCATATTTCTGATTTAAATATATGGAATGTGAGTAAGCTAAGTGGAGACAAGGGTTTCCTTTCTTTCTTTTGTTTTTGACCTGGTTGCCTGTGCAAGCAGTCATGTGATTAATGGGAAGACAGCAGAAGCTTGGTAACAGTAACTACAGACAGGCTGAGTGAGGTTGCCCTGTTTCAAAGGAAGAGGGTCGCTGGTGAAATAATACTTCTGAAAGAGAAATCCAGTCACTGGTTTAGGAACTTTGGAGACATTTTCATATCATATTTACTAGTCAAGAAATGTGATATCTGTGTGTCTTCCCAATATTTTAAAAAATAGAGTAGAATCCTTTCCCTTACCTAAAATTCAGAATAAAATTATTCCTAAGCCTTACACTGAATGATGTGGTTTTAAGTGATAAGGTAGGTAATTGTCTGAACATGGAAATAGCAAGAAAAGGAAATTATACAGAAGAATGTAATATTAATTAACATTAATTAACTGTGATCACAGACATAAGGGAAGGTCACAGTAATCTGTGGGTGTGGTCCTTTAGAATTTAGATAAACGTGTGAGTTACATATAATTTTTAATAGACAAAATATTTTAAAAAGGAACAATACCACAGCAGCTCCAAAATATTTTAACATGTAATGCAGTATATTAAATGTCATTGAGATATTTTATAATGTCTTTTGTAATAATACTTCAATAACTTGTAATTTTTACACTTTTATCACATCTCCAGTCTAGCCACATTTTAAGTGATCTGCTATCACATGGCTGTTACAACATTAGGCAGCACAGGTTTAGACAGTGCCTGTAAAAATAGGATGGAGAATAAGTCCAACAATTGATTTATTTCGAATACTGAATAAAGGATTCCTGGATGTTTCAAGTCAGATGCAAGTTAGGTAAGCCTTTGTAGCATAGTTCTTGGCAAAGAATGTGTATTGGGTATCTACTAAGAATAAGTTAGAGCAATGTATTGCTGGAAGGGAACTCAGTCTACTTCAGCCTCTTTATTTCACAGATTAAGCAAGCAGATCTAGGGCTTAAATTTTTCCCTCTTTAATCTGTTAACCATGTGTGAACATGCTTCCTTGATGTATGATAAGCGTCTCAAAATTACTATTCTAATTACTAACACATAGAATTCTAGAAGTCCTTTAGGGCACAAAGAACTTATGTCTTCAAACTGGCTTTAGAAATTGCAAAGAAAAGATGTAGACAACAGGGAAGTTGTGACTTGTCTAATTTTTTAATGCACATGAACAAATTTAAATGTTCATCTTTCTTTTCCTATCATCTACTTTTAAAACATTTTCTGAAGATTGAGTACTTCTAATATTTTTCTAAACTGGGTGAAATGGAAAGTTTGTAAAAATCTAATCAAGGTGAAGCTACCCACTTGTTAACACAGAATATTATTTTTTTAATTGAGACCAGTTAATGGGATAAACTGTTCAAACACAGTACTTTGAGGGGAAAAGTTCTATTTTAAATTTATATATTTGTAACTTTAATAAAAACTAAATTCAGACAACATTTTAACAAAACTAAACAATAAATTACCTATTTGTTGTTTCCATAAGTCAAGTCTCAAGTTATCTTGATTTTAACCCAAATTTTATTTTCTAGATATGTGTTTCAAATGTTTTCATTATATGTGTTAACAGAAATGTGTTCATGGGTTTACATATGTATGCACATGTATTCTAAACTTCAGTTAGAAAATGTTTCCCACTCTCCTGTAACAGACATAGGGCCAAATTACATTTTTAGTTAGGTGTGATAATTTTACCAAGACCAATTCTGAGTTGATTATATTTCTGAAGTCTCTGCCCTTCTCTCCTTGCATAAAGATCTTGTGACTGTTTGCCAGAACTAGTTTAAGTCTTCTATGCAATACTGTTCTTCGTAGTCTCTACTCAGCCCTACTACCCCTTCTGCTAAAGTGATGTTTCTAAAGAACCCTTGCTCAAAAATCTTTAATAGACTTCCTATAAAGCAGGTACAGTAGTGCAGGCTATAATCCCAAGGCTTCAGAGACTGAAGCAGGAGGATCACACATTTAAGTCCAGCCTTGGCAACTTTGCAAGATCCTGACTCAAAACTAAAAATGAAAAAGGGCTGTGATGTAGCTCAAGTCATAGAGGACCCTGGATTCAACCCCCAGTACCCCACGGGTGTGTGTATACACAAAAAAAATATTCTACAGATAAGAGTCCAGATGCTTCAGAATCTGGTCTCAAATTACTTTTCCTATCTTTGCTTTTCTTCCTTACTTTCATTCAAGGTAGGTAGTCAACTCCTTTGTCTTGTGAACACGTTCTATCCGTTCCTGGTTCACTGTTGTTAGTGATACACCTTGATTTATCATTAGCAATGTTACTTCTGCCATTTAAGGTAATTATTTAAATTTTACCCATCCTTTAAAGTCCACATCTTAAATATTTGCCTTTAAGTCTCCCTAACTAGAAGGAAGGAAGGAATCTCTTGATCTCTAAATAGGGCTGTAACACGTAGTTCCTTTTATTTATTTTTTTTTTATTGTAAACAAATGGGATACATGTTGTTTCTCTGTTTGTACATGGCACAAAGGCATACCATTTGTGTAATCATAAATTTACATAGAGTAATGTTGTTTGATTCATTCTGTTATTTTTTCCCTTCCCCCCACCCCTCCCACCCCTCTTTACCCTCTATACAGTCCTTCCTTCCTCCATACTTGCCCCCCTCCCTAACCCTAACTCTAACCCTAACACTAACCCTTCCCTCCCCCCCATTATGTGTCATCCTCCACTTATTAGCGATATCATTCGTCCCTTGGCTTTTTGAGATTGGCTTATCTCACTTAGCATGATATTCTCCAATTTCATCCATTTGCCGGCAAATGCCATAATTTTATCATTCTTTATGGCTGAGTAATATTCCATTGTATATATATACCACAGTTTCTTTATCCACTCATCAATTGAAGGGCATCTAGGTTGGTTCCACAGTCTGGCTATTGTGAATTGAGCAGCTATGAACATTGATGTGGCTGTATCTCTGTAGTATGCTGATTTTAAGTCCTTTGGGTATAGGCCAAGGAGTGGGATAGCTGGGTCAAATGGAGGGTCCATTCCGAGTTTTCTAAGGAATCTCCACACTGCTTTCCAGAGTGGCTGCACTAATTTGCAGCCCCACCAGCAATGTAAGAGTGTACCTTTCTCCCCACATCCTCGCCAACACCTGTTGTTGCTTGTATTCTTGATAATCGCCATTCTAATTGGGGTGAGATGGAATCTTAGGGTAGTTTTGATTTGCATTTCTCTTATTACTAGAGATGTTGAACATTTTTCCATATGTTTGTTGATTGCCTGTAGATCTTCTTCTGTGAAGTGTCTATTCATTTCCTTAGCCCATTTGTTGATTGGGTTATTTGTATTCTTCATGTAGAGTTTTTTGAGTTCTTTATAGATTCTGGAGATTAGCGCTCTATCTGAAGTATGATTGGCAAAGATATTCTCCCACTCTGTAGGCTCTTTCTTCGCATTGCTGATAGTTTCCTTTGCTGAGAGAAAGCTTTTTAGTTTGAATCTATCCCAGTGGTTGATTCTAGCTTTTATTTCTTGTGCTATGGGAGTCCTGTTAAGGAAGTCTGATCCTAGACCAACAAGGTGAAGATTTGGATCTACTTTTTCTTCTATAAGATGCAGGGTCTCTGGTCTGATTCCGAGGTCCTTAATCCATTTTGAGTTTAGTTTCGTGCATGGTGAGAGATATGGGTTTAGTTTCATTCTGTTGCATATGGATTTCCAATTCTCCCAGCACCATTTGTTGAAGAGGCTATCTTTTCTCCATTGCATATTTTTGGCACCTTTGTCTAGTATGAGAAAATTGTATTTATTTGGGTTTGTGTCCGTGTCCTCTATTCTGTACCATTGATCTACCTTTCTATTTTGGTACCAATACCATGCCGTTTTTGTTACTATTGCTTTGTAGTAGAGTTGAAGATCTGGTATTGCAATACCCCCTGTTTCACTCTTCCTGCTAAGGATTGCTTTAGCTATTCTGGGTTTCTTATTCTTCCAGATGAATTTCATGATTGCTTGCTCTATTTCTGTAAGGTACGTCATTGGGATTTTAATTGGAATTGCATTGAATTTGTATAGCACTTTAGGTAGTATGGCCATTTTGACAATATTAATTCTTCCTATCCAAGAACATGGAAGATCTTTCCATCTTCTAAGGTGTTCTTTAATTTCTTTCTTTAGTGTTGTATAGTTCTCATTGTAGAGGTCTTTCACCTCTTTTGTGAGATTGATTCCCAAGTATTTTATTTTTTTCGAGGCTATAGTGAATGGGGTAGTTTTCCTAATTTCTCTTTCCGAAGATTCATCACTTATGTATAAAAATGCGTTGGATTTATGGGCATTGATCTTGTAACCTGCTACTTTACTGAATTCACTTATGAGTTCTAAGAGTTTTCTGGTGGCATTTCCAGGTTCCTCTAAATATATAATCATGTCATCAGCGAACAGGGATAGTTTGAGTTCTTCTTTTCCAATTCGTATCCCTTTAATTTCTTTGGTTTGTCTAATTGCTCTGGCCAGAGTCTCAAGAACGATGTTGAATAGAAGTGGTGAAAGAGGGCATCCCTGCCTTGTTCCAGTTTTTAGGGGGAATGCTTTCAGTTTTTCACCATTTAGAATGATATTAGCCATGGGCTTAGCATAGATGGCCTTTACAATGTTAAGGAATGTTCCCACTATCCCTATTTTTTCTAGTGTTTTGAGCATGAAGGGGTGCTGTATTTTATCAAATGCTTTTTCTGCATCTATTGAAATAATCATGTGATTCTTGACTTTAAGTCTATTAATATGGTGAATTACGTTTATTGATTTCCTGATGTTGAACCAACCTTGCATCCCTGGGATGAAACCAACTTGATCATGGTGCACTATCTTTTTAATATGTTTTTGTAGGCGATTTGCTAAAATTTTGTTGAGAATTTTTGCGTCGATGTTCATTAAGGATATTGGTCTGAAATTTTCTTTCCTTGATGAGTCTCTGTCTGGTTTAGGTATCAGGGTGATATTGGCTTCATAGAATGAGTTTGGGAGGGTTCCCTCCTCTTCTATTTTATGGAATACTTTGAGAAGTATTGGAATGAGCTCTTCTTTAAAGGTTTTGTAGAACTCGGCTGAGAACCCATCTGGTCCCGGACTTTTCTTTGTTGGAAGGCTTTTGATGACTTCTTCTATTTCAGTACTTGAAATTGGTCTATTTAAATTGTTTATGTCCTCCTCGTTCAGTTTAGGCAATTCATATGTCTCTAGAAACCTGTTGATGTCTTCGAAATTTTCTATTTTGTTGGAGTATAGATTTTCAAAATAGCTTCTAATTATGTTTTGTATTTCCATCCTGTCTGTTGTGATATTTCCTTGTTCATTCCGAATTTTAGTGATTTGGGTTTTCTCTCGTCTTCTCTTTGTTAGTGTGGCTAAAGGTTTATCAATTTTGTTTATTTTTTCGAAGAACCAACTATTTATTTTGTCAATTTTTTGTATTGTTTCTTTTGTTTCAATTTCATTGATTTCGGCTCTGAGTTTAACTATTTCCTGTCTTCTACTACTTTTGGTGTTGGTCTGTTCTTCTTTTTCTAGGGCTTTGAGCTGTAGCGTTAGGTCGTTTATTTGTTGAGTTTTACTTCTTTTATTAAATGCGCTCCATGAAATAAATTTCCCTCTAAGTACTGCTTTCATAGTGTCCCAGAGATTTTGATATGATGTTTCTTTGTTCTCATTTACCTCTAAGAATTTTTTAATTTCCTTCCTAATATCTTCTGTTATCCATTCATCATATAATAGCATATTGTTTAATCTCCAGATGTTGGAATAGTTTCTGTGTTTTACTCTTTCATTTATTTCTAACTTCAATCCATTATGATCTGATAGAATACATGCTAGTGTCTCTATCTTCTTGTATTTGCTAACATTAGCTTTGTGGCATAATATATGGTCTATTTTAGAGAAGGATCCATGTGCTGCTGAGAAGAAAGTGTATTCGCTCTTGGTTGGATGGTATATTCTATAAATGTCCGTTAAGTCTAAATTATTGATTGTGTTATTGAGATCTATGGTTTCTTTGTTCAATTTTTGTCTGGAAGATCTGTCCAGTGGTGAGAGAGGCGTGTTAAAATCACCTAGTATTATTGTGTTATGGTCTATTTGGTTTCTGAAATTGAGAAGGATTTGTTTGACATACATGGATGAGCCACTGTTTGGGGCATAGATGTTTATGATTGTTATATCTTGCTGATTTATGCTTCCCTTAAGCAGTATGAAATGACCTTCTTTATCCCTTCTGACTAACTTTGGCTTGAAGTCCACACTATCGGAAATGAGGATGGATACTCCAGCTTTTTTGCTGAGTCCATGCGCATGGTATGTTTTTCCCCATCCTTTCACCTTTAGTCTATGGGTATCTTTTTCTATGAGGTGAGTCTCTTGCAGGCAACATATTGTTGGATCTTTCTTTTTAATCCAGTCTGCCAGTCTATGTCTTTTGATTGATGAATTCAGGCCATTAACATTCAGGGTTATTATAGAGATATGATTTGGTTTCCCGGTCATTGGGTTCATTTTTTAAATTCTATTTATTTATTTCTTTGACACAACTTGTTTCCTCCTTTATTTGACAATTCCTTTAGAATAATTCCTCCCTTTGCTGATTTGCTGCTTTGTTTTTCATCTCTTCCTCATGGAATATTTTGCTGAGAATGTTTTGTAATGCTGGCTTTCTTTTTGTAAATTCTTTTAGCTTTTGTTTATCATGGAAGGATTTTATTTCATCGTCAAATTTGAAGGTAAGTTTTGCTGGGTATAAGATTCTTGGTTGACATCCATTTTCTTTCAGGGCTTGAAAAATGTTGTTCCAGGCCCTTCTAGCTTTTAGGGTCTGGATTGAAAAGTCTGCTGATATCCGTATTGGTTTCCCCCTGAATGTAATTTGGTTCTTTTCTCTCACAGCTTTTAAAATTCTGTCTTTATTTTGTATGTTAGGTATTTTCATTATAATGTGCCTTGGTGTGGGTCTGTTGTAATTTTGTGTATTTGGAGTCCTGTAAGCCTCTTGAACTTGATTTTCCATTTCATTCTTCAGATTTGGGAAATTTTCTGATATTATTTCATTGAATAAATTGTTCATTCCTTTGGCTTGTTTCTCTAGGCCTTCCTCAATCCCAATAATTCTTAAATTTGGCCTTTTCATGATATCCCATAGTTCTTGTAGATTCTGTTCATGATTTCTTACCATCTTCTCTGTTTGTTCAGCTTTGTTTTCAAGGTTAAATATTTTGTCTTCAATGTCTGAGGTTCTGTCTTCCAGGTGTTCTATCCTATTGGATATGCTTTCTATGGAGTTCTTAATTTGGTTTATTGTTTCTTTCATGTCAAGGATTTCTGTTTGGTTTTTTTTCAATATCTCTAACTCTTTATTGAAATGATCTTTTGCTTCCTGTATTTGCTCTTTTAACTGTCGATTGGTGCGATCATTCAATGCTTGCATTTGCTCTTTCATCTCATCGTTTGCTTCTCTGATCATTTTAATTATGTACATTCTGAACTCCTTTTCTGTCATTTCTTCTGCCATGCTGTCATTGGGTTTTATTGATGTAACATCTAGATTTGTTTGCAGCATTTTCTTTCCTTGTTTTCTCATATTGTTCAGGTATCAGTGGACCGCTGAGATATTGCAGATTTCCTCTATTGACTTACAATGTCCCTGAAGATTTCTATATATATCCCCCCTTAGCCTTCAGTAGGCTGAAGTCTTGGAGGAAGTTGATAATGCGGAGCTCCACAAGGAAGCTGCCTCTCTAGGAGTGGTGGCCTTCAGGAGGGGTATAATCCCTGCTAGTGGGCAGAGGTGCCTCCACTTGTTGACCAATGGTCATCCAAAGGGGACCTAGGCTGCGGGCTGAGGCAAGGCCTGTTTGGGCCTGAGTCTCTAGTTTTACCGTCCTTGTGGGGAAACCTCACCCGGCAGGGAAGACTCACCCAGTGGGGAGGTCTCGCTGGTCAGTACCCTCCTAGAGGTTCCCCTCAATTACAGCTACCACCTGGGCTGGGCTGCCTTCCTCTGCAAAGTTCTCAGGGGCCCGGCCCTACCTCCTGGGCCTGGGAGCCTCACCCTTCGCAGATGAATCTCCTTAGGCTGCCCCTCCTCAGAGAATATGCCCTCAGGCCTGGAACCTTTGCTCCGCCCTAAGCCTGTCTCTGTGCGGCTCTTCCACCCAGAAGCCTCCTAGATCCTGGGACCCTGCTCTGCCCCTAATTGCCTGGCTATGCGGCCCCTCCTCTGAGCAGCCACCTGGGGCCCTGTACAATCTCTCTGAGTCCCAGAGACCGGCCACACGCCTCTTCCTCCAGACAGCTGCCCAGTATTCCGGTGCAGTCACTAGGAGTCCAAGAAACTCACTGCGTGCCTCCACCTCCCACCAACCACCCGTAACCCTGGGCAATCAATCACTCCGAGTCGAAGTGACCCTCCCCGTTCCTCCTCCTCCTCCAGATAACCCCCCGAGTGTTCAGGAGTGGTCGCTCTGGGTGGCTCTGAATCCACGTGACCCGCTGCACGGGTCCTATGGGCAACCGCCCGGAGCTCTTGGTGCGGCCACTCAAGACCAAGCGACCCACCACGCTTCCTCTCCAGGCAGCCCCCCTGTGTTCAGGCGCTGTCCCTTTAAGTCCAAACAACTCACCACTCGCCTTCTCCTCTGAGCAGCCGCCTGGAGCGCCAATGCAGTCACTGCGAGTCCAAAGGACCCGCCGTGCTTCTCCTCCTCCTCCGAGCAGGCCCCGGGGTTCAGAAGTGGTCCGAGTCCAAACAGCCCGCCACGCAGCCTCTCCTCTGGCAACCGCCTGAAGCTCTGGTGTAGTCACCCCGAATCCAAGCGGCCGCGTTCCTCTTCCTCCTCCTCGTCCTCAGGGCAGGCCCCGGGGTTCAGAAGCGTCGTTCTGAGTCCAAACAGCTCGCCGCGGAGTTTCTCTTCTGGCAACCGCCTGTAGCTCTGGTGCAGTCTCTCCGAATCCAAGTGGCCACGCTCCTCCTCCTCCTCCTCAGGGCAGGCCCCGGTGTCCTGAGTCCACACAGCTCTCCTCGCCACTCCTACCCTGGGCAGCCACCGGATCCCCAGTGGTTGCTCCGAGTCCCAGCGCTGTGCCGAGTGGCCTCCTTTTCGGCGCTCCTAGTTGTCCGAGTTCACTGCTCCAGCGGGGGGAGGGGCGTCTCACTGGCAGCTCTACTTCATAAAGTTTCCTGCGTTCCGGGACCACCGTCCCATCCGGGACGCCTTCCCAATGGGTGAGAGTCACCCGGCTGCTTTGAGTTGGTCCCAAGTGTCTCAATATCTCCTCTTTTGAATCCTGAGTCCTGGAGCAACATGAAATGCAGCCACCCTCTAGGCCGCCATCTTGAAACCTCACGTAGTTCCTTTTAGATTGTACGTATTGATATCTATCTTGCATTTTAGTTGTGTGGCCTGACTGCCTTGACTAATCAGTATATTTCTTGAGGATTGACTCAGCCCTTGTTTCTTTTAGAATTAAGTTTATTTATAGCCAAGACAATGCAATAGGGCTATTAAGAAAACAGTTGCCCATCCAGCCCACACTTTTGAATCCTGGCTCAAGACCCTACAATATTGATTTTAAGCAAGTTATTTTTCTCTAAAATTCAGTTTCCTTACCTGTAAAATGGAAAACGCTTCTTACCTGATAAAAAATTCTTAACGGGGCTGGGGAGGTAGCTCAGTCGGTAGAGTGCTTGCCTTGAAGCACAAGGCCCTGGGTTCAAGTCCCAGCACCCCCCCAAAAAAAAAATTCTTAGCAATAGCAAGTGCTTAATAAATACTAGTATTTATACATCCAATAGTTCTTTATTGAGCACTTAAAATAGTCTCAACAAAGTACACCTACATTTGATCATTCACTAATCTTGAGGACTTCAAAACAATGGGCTTACCAAAAGGTTTTCTCCAAAAATAGCCTGCTCAGGAGGTCTGCTCTGGGACCCCTTGGGGCAAAGGATCTGAGGTGCAGTGGAAGAATGCTTGAGGTCAAAGTTAGAATTCAGCCAACTTTGAACTACCCTGCCTACAGAGACAGCCGTAATAAAGGAATGTTGTCAATGTTAGAGACATTTAAAGAAGCCTGGGAACAACCAAGGTTGTGATGGAAATGTAATTGCTTAGGAAAAGAGTTTATTTCCACACAAATGTGAAAAAGCCTTAAGTATATTGTAGATTAAGGGAAGGTAGTAATCTGTGGAAGTGAAAAAAGAACAATTGAGGCATGGCAATCCTCCAGCCAAGTGATGGTGGGGGCCTGAACCAAGCAATCAAAGTAGGAAAGGAAATTGTTTAGGAAAACAAAAGTAAAAATGTGTTTCCTTACTGACTTGCTTATTTTGAGATCCAGGTGCTTGCTTCTATTAATGTTACAGGGAAAGCTGGAAGAAAAATCAGGTAATGGAAAGAGCCTCAAAAAGAAATGTTACTTTTTGCTCTAAATGAAAGGAAAGGGAAAACAGGTATATTTGGAGATGAAAAAGTTGTAGTAGGGGAGCTGGGGAGGTAAGTTTTCAGTAGAGTGCTGTCTAGCATCATGCATGAGGTCCTGAGTTCAACTCCCAGCACCACCCCCACCCCCCAAAAAAAGAAAAAAGTTGTAGAAGTTCAAGCCTGCAAGTTTTTATTTTATTGGCAAGATAAGAAATTATGGAGGGCTGGGAATATAGCTCAATTGGCAGAGTGCTTGCCTCACAAGCACAAGGCCCTGGGTTCGATCCCCAGCACAGCAAAAAAAAATGAAGGGCCAGGGTTGTGGCTCAGTGGCCGAGCACTCACCTAGCATGGGTGAGGCCCGGGTTCGATCCTCAGCACCACATAATAATAAAAAGAAGAAAAAATTAAGCCATTACAGGGACGTCAGGAAGAAGGCCAAAGACTGGGGCCTCCCCCTAAAATGACACGTGGAGAAAAAAAATTCAGTTGAGTACTGATTTTCGAATGAGTTTGGAAATCATTAAAATGAAACCAACCAAAGAAAAACTTTTTTTCCAGCCACCAGATTAAAACAGATGGCCGATTTATTCAGTACTAGGGACTGTTGGTGGATGTGATGAGAACATCAAGGAGGAAGAGATTTTGTGGTAAGAATACTTGGGAGGATTTAGATGTGATGGGCCAAAAGCAGAGTTTCTGGTAATGAAAACAGGAGAAGAAAAAGAAGAAAATGGACAAAGGAGGGAACATTTCAGAAATGTTGACAAGAATTTTAGTGATTTGGCACTTGTTTTTTTAAAAAGAATAACTTCAACATGGGCAACAACTGCTTATGCTTTTATTATATCCTTACAGTTATTTCTGGAGATTGCTTTATAATTTGCCAACATCTTGAAAGATTTTACTTATCAGTACATAAAAATCTACTTCAGTTATCTGATTTTTTAAATTAATTTTTATTTAATCAATATATGTATATAGTCTGAAAAGTAAGCTAGCATTTGAAGAGGCTAAAAAACAAAATATGGTGGTTCTATGCCCACATGTCCCCAATTTTGCTCCAGTCCTTTTTCTCAAAGGCAACCTCGTTTTACTCTTAAAGTCGTTCCTTCTGCCATTATCTACCTTCACATTTTATCTCTTTAACAGTAAATGATAGTTTAGTTCTCCTACTCTGCCATCTCTTCTTTACACACGTCCCCCACCCCTCAAATGCAGTTATGATCTTTGGTTAAATCGGTATTCAAAGCTTGCATTATTGTGCCTATAAAAACATTGTTCACAGCTGAAAGTTGGAACATATTTCATCATGAGTTCCATTTTAAAAAAGCAAACATAAGCTTTTGGAGCAGTTTTGAATTTACAGAAAGATTGTGAAAGTTTTATGTATAGTTTTCCTGTGCTCTGCACCTTTTCTCATATTAGCAACTTACATTTGTACACTTGTTACAATTAATGAACTCATATTGATACTTTATTTATTTAGGTACCAGGGATTAAATCTAGGGGTGCTTAACCACTGAGTCACATACCCAGCCTTTTTTAATTTTTTTATTTAGAAACAGGGTCTCACTAAGTTGCTTAGGGCCTAGCTAAGTTGCTGAGGCTAACTTTGAATTTGTCGTCCTCCTGCCTCAGCCTTTCAAATCACTGGAATTTCAGGTGTGCACCGTCATGCCCAGCACATTATTATTTTAATAAACAAGTCTGAACTTTATTCAGATTTGCTTCCTATTGCTTACTGTCCTTTTTCTGTTCAGGATCCTTTCCAAGATATCACATCAATACACATTTCATATCCTTCTCTCACTTGTAATAGTTTCTCAGACTTTGTGTTCAATCACCTTTTTTTCTTTTCACCCCCTCCCCCAGGTAAAACATGCCTTGATTTTTTTTTTTTTTTTTCAATCTGGTTAGTGTTTGTCCCCTTGTTGGTTGCTATTTTTTCCCATATCTTCCCAGGGTGTTCAGTGCACAGTCCCCTAGACCACTCACATTGGAAAATCCAGCCACTGCAGAGTTTTCCCTAGACCTCCCCAGGGCCTCCTGTTCCTCCCCTAGGCTGGTGCTCCCTGGACCTGCCCTAGGGTTATCCCTTGCACTCCCCTTGCTCTCAGCTTTGGAATTGCCTGAACCTTTCTCCTCGGATGTTTTCCCTATATTCTGGGTCTCTTCCTTGATTTAGTTTCTTGTGTTGGCAAAGCATATTCTCTAGTAGTTTCTTTATACTAAAAAGCAAGTATGGTGGAAAGCCTTGTTGAAAACAGCCTTCAGAATGCCTGTATTGAGACACATTGCTCAAGATTGGACTGGTAACCTTTTTAAGCCTGTGGCATAGTGGTGATCCTGAACACTAGATTTGATTTTCTTCCCTAGGTTATATCTGCTTTCTATACCCCATGCTTTCCTCTTTCTTCTTGGTGGATACAGAGAATACATTTCTGAGAAAGAATGCATAGAAAGTATATATCTTACTTGTTTAGAAATGGTCTTACTATGTTGCCAAGGCTGATCTCTAACTCATATACTCAAGCAATCTAACCTCCTATTTCAGCCTCCTGAATAGCTGGAATGATAAGTACCCACCACCATGCCTGCTAGATAGTAAATTTTTTGAAGACATTGCTCCATTATCTTCTTGATTCCAGTGTTGCTGTTGTGAATTCCAAAAACATTCAGATTCCTGTTTGATCTTTGGAGATAGAATTTTCTTTTATCCCCAGTGTTGTGAAATCTCATGGGGATTTGTTGTGGTATATCTGCTTTCACCCTATGTCAGGAGCATTTTGATATAGAAACAAAACATTCATTTCTGGAAATTTCTTGACTTATTTCACTTATAATTTCTTGCCTTTATTACCTATCTTCTCTTTCCCATTGTTTGAATATTGGATGTCCTGGACTAACTTTTCACTCATCTTTCTCATTTTTGTCATTTTGTTCTATTTTCTGAGAGTTTTTTTCCTATTGTCCCTATTTTTAGTAGCTTCCTGTTCTTGTTCCATAGATGCAATATCTTCCTCTATGAAAATACTAGGGGTATTTCATTTTTTATGTTTTTTTTCCCTTCCCAGTTTCTGTTTCCTCCAAATTATTTTTCTATTTTGAGCTATCTTCCATGTTAGATGCTTTCCTAAAGTAAGTTCATCTGTGGATGACTCCACATTATTAGCAGTGTTTACTGCTCAGTAGGTAAAGGTGTGGTTGCCACCCTTTATACTGTTTCAGCATTCATCATTCAGTATGGTCACTTATCCCCAGACCCCAGATATTTTTTGGTAAAAGTATCCTTGTGCTCAGCTGTGTTTGGCAACTTTATTATATGATTGTCTCTTTTACATTCTCTAGAGGAAAAATCTTCCAGAATCTCTAAAAGTAGAGAAGGACACAAAGGATGCTTTCAGCAGTTCTCCCTATTTTAGCCACCTTCCTCCTCATCCCAGGAGAATCCTGTTGTGACGCCTTTTGAGTATTATGCCATATGTATCAGATTTATGTTTAGCTTCCCATTCTGGTGTAAGATTTGGATTTCTCATTTGCTGAAAGAGTTACTTCTCATCACCAGCTTACAAATATTTTTTCTCTCCTCTCCAGCTTTTTCTAAATTTGTAAGTTTAAAAATAAAAGGAAAATTTAATTGTAGTTTTAAAATTAGTTATGTATGTTCAATTTTTTTACTGTGTTAACCCAAAAATCTCTCGCAGTCTCTTTAACTACAATGAACTACAGATATATCAACCTATTTTTACCCAATCATCATTGATAAAATGTTTCATAATTTTGCCATCACAAACAATATTCTTGCCATCACAAACCATAAAGTATCCTTCCCTGCATGTATGAAACCATGTGAAATACCTGATTGAATATTTACATTTAAAACTAATAACTACTGCCAATTTGTTACTCAGAAGTGCTATCCCAGTTTACTGTCCCATCCGTAACATGAAGTTCTCCATATCCTTAATCAACAATGGAATCATCGGAAATTTTTGCCAATCTAAAAAGTAAAAAATGATGCCTCATTGTTTTAATTTTCATTTCTTGGATCATTAACTGGGTGTGACCATCTTTTTCATGGTTATGTTGCAACTGGCCTCCATAATGCCTCCTGAGATTTAAGCTCTTGTGTAGCCCCCTCTCGTACTGATTAGTGCTAACTTGTATAGGATATTGCAGAAATGATGGACAGACTTCTTCTGAGGCCATGTGATAAAAGTCATTGTGCCTTTTGCCCTGAGGGTTTTTTATTTTTGTTTTTGTTTGTTTGTTTGTTTTTTGATCACTCACTTTGGGAAAATCAGCCTCCATGTCTTCAGGATATTCAAGTAGTTCTGAAGGGAGCTAACCAGGAACTCAAGTCTCCTGTCAATAACTACAATTAACTTGCCAGGCCTGGAAGTAAACCACTTTGAAAGTGAATCCTCCCACCAAATCCAGTCTGGGATGACCACAGCTGTGGCTGACCTCTTCGATTGTCTGAGCTTCTCTCAGATCCTGACCCACAGAAACTGTGGGAGATAAGTATTTATCGCTCTAAGCAGCAAAGTATGGGGTCATTTGTTACAGATAGGTATGTATAGATATAGTTTTATATACATAAATAATATATACAGGTTTTTTGGTCCATTTGCATGCATTGTTCTGGGACTTGCTAATTGTATTGTGTCCATTTTCCTATTGGGGCATTAAAAAATAAGTAGCTGTTTTTGCTTTTTAATTTTTTATTTTATACTGGGGATAGAACCCAGGACTCTCTACCACTGAAGTATATTCTCAGCCCTTTTTATTTTTTATCTTAAGACATGGTCTTACTAAGTTGACCAGGCTGGACTATAATTTATAATCCTCCTGACTTGAATTGCCAAACCACTGGGATTATAGGTATGCACTACCACACCCAGCTTGTACCTATTTTTAAAATATAAGATATGTATTAATTCTTTATTATGTAAGTTGCAAGTATTTTCTAATCTTTATGGTCTTTTGTTTACATTGATTTTAAATCCTTTTCTAAAATATAATCTTTCTTTTATTTTCTTTGACATTTTCTATATTATTTAATAAGACTGTCTACCTTAAGGTTGTGAAAATGTTTCCCTATATTTTACACCTGTTTTTTCACAGAGCTTTTAACTATATAGAGATTCATTTTAAAAATCAATTTTACTTTCTTCCTTAATGGGAAGCCAGTTATCCCCACGTCCTTTAATAGTTCATTTTTAACCCCTGTGGATTTAAAATGCCACTGTTAATTTTATCCTACCTCCCTGTATGTTCAGGGGACCTATTTGTAGGTTGTTTGGTTCCCTTGATCACTTGCTGATTCCACAGCAAGATCATGTTCTTTAATTACTATGGCTTTATAGTATGTTTTGATGTCCCATAGGGTAAGTTATCACCTCATTCGCTTTTTTTCTTTTTAAAAATGTCCTAGCTTCCCATTTGCAAATGAACTTTAAAAGCAGCTTGTCATTTTTCTTAACTTCTTGGAGGCTTTGATTGTATTAACCTTATAAATCATTTTTATAAAAACTTACATCTTTAAAATATCAACATTCAAAAACATGATGTAACTATTATTCAGCTCTTTTATATCCTTTAATTTTTTTCATCTTCATATAGATCTTGTGTGTTTTTCTTAAGTTCATCCTTAGATATTTAAATTATAATGCTATCATTAATAAAATCTTTATGTTTTTATGTTTTTTATGTAATTTTCTAATTGGTTAATGTTCGTATATGAAAAAGCTGTCAAATATAAAATGTATTGATGTTTATATGTTGATTTAATATCTGGCACCTTATGAAACTCTTTCACTAGTTCCAGTAATTTTTTAATGATTCTGTTCTATGTAGATAATCATTTCATCTATAAAGAACTTAATTTTCTCTGTTCCTAACCAGTATCAGCACCTCTTTTTTATGTGCCTTCTTGCATTTGCTAAGGCTTTCTGCAAAATGTCAATCAATAGTTGTGTTAAAATTTACTGACAGAATTATTATGCTTTCTCATATGATATCAAATATTTGCATGGGGTTATAATAGTTAATCTTTGCCAAATTTAAGATTTTTTGCTATTTCTAGTCTGAAAATTAATAGGAATACATGTATTACTTTATTAAATTTTCTCAGGATCTATTAGGATTTTTTCTTTTCTAATCTGACAATATTGAGAAATATGCCAACAAATTTCCTAATTTTTAGCCATCTTCACATTTCTGGGATAAACCTTACTTGGTCCTAATGTGTTAAACTGACAATTGAATGCTACACATATAGTATTGAGATTAAGTCAATTTAGTCAAAATTTCTAAATAATTTGGTATTTAAAGCAACTTATCATTCAGTTTGCTCAAGTGTATTTCTACCCAATACTAGATAATGTGGTACTTTTACTATAATATTTTATACCCACATTCTAATACAATTGTATTATTTTACTTACTCAAACTATTTACTTTTACTAGCAGATACTTGCTTTATTAGTGCACATGACCATGTGTAGCACTGGGGTAGAACCCAGCAGCCTCATGTATGCTAGCAAGTGCTTTACCACTGAACTACATCCCCAGTCCTTTTTATTTTATTTTGAGATAGGGTCTTGTTAAGTTGCCATCACTTGCCTCAAACTTGTGATCCTTTTATATCAGCCTCCCCAAGTAGCTGGGATTATAGGTGTGCACCACCAATCCCAGCTGCCATATTTTTTTTTTTTTTTTTTTTTTTTACTGATGTTTTGAGGAAAAGTTTTTTAGCTGGACTGTCATAAACTGTAGAGTCAGACTAAAAGATACATAGGAACAACAGGAAAATGCATTTACTGTGTTCTCTTATTTTGGTGCTATGCTTTTCTCTGGTGGACTCACAGAAATTGGTTAGAAATTTGACCAATTATCAGCCCACAATTTCATAGTTACTTATTATCTCTGAGCTTTTAGTAATCCATTTATAATAATTAAGTTTGTAACAGTATCACTTATGGCTGGGCTGATAGACCCTCAAGAACAAACCAGCACATCAATAACCTGTATAAATTTTCAGAAACACAAAAGTAAATTATACACAGCCATTAGAAAAATACAGAAAACAGATTTCATTTGTACCATCTGTCAGATTTTCATGGGCCCTCACATTTCTGCCTCCTAGGTCCAGTGGGTAAATGGTTGGGCCA
This sequence comes from Sciurus vulgaris, assembly GCF_902686455.1. Classification (NCBI taxonomy): domain Eukaryota; kingdom Metazoa; phylum Chordata; class Mammalia; order Rodentia; family Sciuridae; genus Sciurus; species Sciurus vulgaris. The sequence goes on from NC_136466.1 coordinate 53,182,499, forward strand.
TGCCATTTCAAAAATATATGCCAGACTACTGGCAGGCTGTTTTAGAAGTAAAGCGTAGAAAGCATATGAAAACTTGATCAAGCTGGGTGCCATGGTGCATGTTTGTAATTCCAGCTATTCAAGAGGCTGAGTCAGGAAGATTGTTTGAGCCCAGGAATTCCAGACCAGCCTGGGTAACAGCATGAAAATGTGAAAACTTATAAGGAAGAAGAGCAAAAGGAAAAGGAAAAGGAAGAGATGGAAGGAGGAAGAGTAGGAGGAACAGCAGCAGCAGCAGTTTGATCAGCATCTGGCTTTAGAATTTCATCACTATAGAGTCCTGGGTTATAGTATCTGCTTTAACCAATCTTGAAATTGCAGGGGAGGGTGTCTTCTGCCATCATTAATTGTTATTATTTTGAAAATAAAAAACGGAAACACCACTTCCAAGTCTTTGACAGTTCTATTGCATCCTATCACACATAACTTCCTCGTGGGTTGTTATGAAGAATAAATAAACCAGGTGCAGTGGTGCACACCTGTAATGTCAGTGCCTGAGGAGGCTGGGGCAGGAGGATCACAAGTGTGAGCAACTTAGTGAGGCACTGTCTCAAAAAATAAAAAGGCAAAAAATAGAAAGGGCTGGGGATATAACTCAGTAGGACAGTGCCCCTGGGTTCAAACTCCAGTACAAAAAAATAAAAATAAAAAAATGCTTAAATTAGATGAAGTATATGATAGTACCTAGAGTAGTACTTGCTGTATTCCTTTGGTTTTGTAAAGATGAATATTTAAATGTTATTTGTAGGCCAAGCAGGAGATAATGAGAGTTTTTTTTTTTTTTTTTTAATCACATAAGGGAGTTTATTAAGCAAACAGAGTGTCTCCCTGTAGGGTAAGAGAGAAAATGAGAGGAAAAGAGAAAGGAAAAGAAAGGGCGTGCGCTAGAGAGAGTGAAAAGCCAGGAGGATAGAGAAAAGTGAGGAGGACAGACAGAAGAAAGGGAAAAGATGGTGGGGAAGCTAGAGTAAACAGCTGAATTCCATCAGGTTAACAGGGGACCAGTATCGGAGAAGGATACTTGGAAGCTGAGTGATGAACCAATAGCTAGCTAGGATGTTCACAGATTGACAAATGGTTGGGAAGCAGGGAAAATGGCTGCACCTGATGGGCAGAAGAGCAGCTTTATACATTACATTCCCCCATTTCTTTTTTTATAAGAAAATCTTTTGCTCTCCGGTTCTTTTTGAAACCTTCTCTCTCCTTCCTAAGTGACTGGGGTTGGTTTTGCAGGTGAGATGTAAAAAGTCCATTCTCCTTCCAGACTTCCAAAGGCAGATGGTTTTCATGGACTTCATTTCCTTGGTTTGACTGATCCCCTATTTCTACACTAACTGCCTGTCCCCAATTCTGACTTCATTTACCCCTCTAATTCTAGGAACTCCTTCACTGCTGTAGGGAAAGGGGGTGTTGACCGATCTGGCTTCTTCGAGCTGGAAGGGGGCAGCGTGGGGCAAGCAGTTTGGAGTTCCCTTTTTAGTAATCGGGTCAATTGAGGGGTCCATGGTAGAAGTCCGGTTGGGGAAGAGCAGGTTGTAAAGGCATCTGGGGGTGGGCGCTTCTATGAGAGAAGAACAAAAAGACATGAGTACTGAAATGAGATTGATACAATATAAATGTTACAGAATCTGGAACATGCCAATGCATATCATAAAGATGACAGAAGTCAATAATTCCTCACCAGGGGGTGGAAGAACTGAGAAGTTGCTCCCATAACAAGGCCTAGCAAAGGCTGGAGGGGACAAGGCCTTTATTTGGGAACTTTAACATTGTCTAGGTTATCAGGAATGTAAACACAACATTTAGTAGAGATACTAGCAAACATAGATTAAGCCTAACTGTGTCTGTAGGCCTTAAACTGACTAAAAACTTCTGACTCTGGCAGTTTCTCTTGATAGTTATCAGGCACATTTGCCTAAGAATCTCTCTTTTGTAGCTTTTAGTCTTTATTCTAGTGGGCTAACACAAGTGTACATCTTACGTTACATTTAAGTGTTATTTCTTTTAAATGCCCAAGAATAGCTATATTTTGGTTTTAACTGTTTTGCTAGGTGTTTAAGATCAAGGTGGTCAAAGTGACCTGTTCCTGTCTGTTAAAGAGTCAGCTGAGTTCCCACAGGGGTCACTCATAGAGAACTTAAGAGCAGCTTCTTAGCTCCATTAGTGCCATTGGTTAGGCAGGGTCTCTTTGATGAGGTGGCTTTCCTTGAAAGCACCAGGGATGTCTCCCTTTTTCCTTGACCCTCCTCTGCAGCAGGTGCACTGATTGGCTTTTCCTCTAGTGGCCTCATCAATCTCCTTGCTCAGGAGGTTGTGTGACCCAGAGTTGCAAACCTCCTTAGAGAAGTCCTCTTGTTCCCTGGGTTCAGGCGGACTTTGAGGGCAAGACCCAAATATGGACTTTTCTTGACCTCTGTATTTAATCTCAATCTCTAAGTTTGATCTTAACCACCAAGCAAGTCAGTCTCACCAGTCATAAAGTAAGAGAACTGGGCTTTAAATTCAATGTCTATGACTTTACAGTTATTTACCCCCTTTTATCTAATTGGGGTTTACATTATCTGTCCTATAGGTGATGGCTTACTATTCCAAGTTAATTTACAGTGTTCGCTCTTGAAGCAATACTTCTGCAAAATATTGATCAGGCAACAATTAGAGTTTACAAGGAAAATACAAAATGGAATCACCAACAGTAAAACACTCGGTTTGTGCAATAGCTATCTTGAATTTTGGCTGAGTTCCCATTTGAGATCACAGTACTCTTTACAACAAACATCAAACTTTTATACACAACTTTAAATGAGTTAAAGTCAGGCTTACTTTGGAGTCAATGTAATGTGTAGCACGGTTGTGAGGCAGAGCCTTATCTCAGGTAATGTGGGGCTTTTCAGTGAGGGGCAAAGGAGTATTAGAAAATAAAGGGTTATAAACACAGATTTTGAAAATTAAGCTGAGATCAGATGGAGCTCTGTTCTCTGATGGAAATGCGGATCTAAAGAGTTATGTCAGCAACTTTACATATGTGCAATGTTAGGTTCCAAAGTTACTGTAAGGTGGGCAGAAACTAGAGAAGGGAGCTGATGAAACACTGGTTATCTAGCAAAAGAATTCCTTCCTGCCCAAGAGCTGTGTGCCTGAGATCAATGTACTGCCACAGCAGTTAGGCATCTTGTGCCCCTGCACAGGAGGACTCCTAGGCACCAGGCATGCCACAGCCATGAGGTCATCAGAGACCCCAATTTCAGTCACTGTTGTCCCATTTTTGCTACTGCGTATTACACTCTTTCTTAAATGTCATTTTAAGAAGTTTACATATATTGACTCCTGAGTCTATATGAACATTAATAAACACAATTTAATATTATATCCTTTTGTGTGACAAAGTGGTAAAATGCTTTCATGCTTAACCTTTAAACAAATCAGGCTCTCTATAACTTTAACAAATTTTACATATACCCTATTGATGACAAGTCCTTTAATAGAACATTAAATGATAGGTTTACCATTATAGACAAGTTTAATTTGGAGAATAGCAGCTTGATAAATTTTCTGCTTTAAAGGCTTGTATACCTGGAAAATATGAACACATTTAATATACAAAGAATAATGTTTTTAAGTATGTTACTCTATGGGATAACATTGTAAATTGATTAGATGTCTCTAACACATTTGAGTAATCCCATACATGTCGACTTTAATTCACTCATCTTATTGTAAAAAAAACAAGATATCAGACAAGTGTAAAAAAAAACAAGATGTCAGACTAGTGTAAACACTATTTGTCATTTCTTTCCTGTTGAAGAAAAGTCCTAGAAAAATTGATGTTAGACATTTTATAAACATTAATATTTTATTAGTGTGACCACCTAGAGACTTGTGAGTTAATTTTAAAGACATTTTACTTCTATTAGTTTACCCAATTTAAATTGAACCTCTTTAAAACCTGTTTGAAAAAAGAAGAAAGCTGGCTTAGTCACAGTGCACAGTCAAGTCATGGAGTTTAGAGAGGAAACCATCTATACCCTGGAGCTTCAAGTACATAGGTTCTAAGCTACAAAAATGAATTTTCGGATAAAACTAACCTATAGAACTTTGCAGAATCCACATCAGGGAAATTCTTTTTTTTATTTTTTATTTTTTAGTTATAGATGGACACAATACCTTCATTTTGTTTATTTATTTTTATGTGGAGCTGAGGATTAAATCCAGTGCCTCACACATTCCAGGCAATCACTCTACCACTGAACCACAACCCAGCCCAACACATCAGGGAAATTCTTAAAGCAAGCAGCTGGGTTAGTCCTCTACTCCATGACTTAGGATCCCTGTAAACTCTAGAGTTTGTCAAGTAGAAAAGCCCTTCGCCCTCAAGTGTAAACTGTTAGGTGCAGCTGTTGCCTGTAGCCCAGAAAGCTCAATGGCAGGTCAGTTTTGGAGCTCCCCCAACCACCCAAGGGGCTGACTGAAATAATTTCTCAGTGACCCACAAGTGACATCCAAGTTTCTATTTTGCTTCACGCTCTCACCTAAGGAAAAAAAAAAAAAAAAAAAAAAAAAAACTCAGTGTTTCCTAGTGTAACTTGATAATCAAGTTTCCTCAACTGGGCCATTATTATAATCTTTTAGGTATTTTCAGGATAGGATTGGGTCCAAGAGACATGGTTAGGTCCCCTTATTTATTTATTTTTCCTCTTCTATTTTCTCTCATAGTTAAATAACACTTACAGCTCCTTAGAGGCAGCACTTGAGAACCTGAGCTAGAAGCCAGAGCGTTTATGTCAGTGGCTGGTGGACTTTCCAACTGTGCAGTACAATACTAGTCCCAGGTTCAGTGGCTAACTCGGGTTAACTCAGAATGGGACGCAGACCCTTGAATCAGAGTAAAAGGAATCTTTTCTAAAGTTGGAGGGTTCATTGCTGTTGATGCCAGCAGAGCAAAAACGAAAATTCAGCCAACCAAAACAAAATTTTAGAAATTCCATCATTTTCTATTCTGTGCTGTCTTTTAATCTGCTAGGGATGGCGTCTGGCAAATTGCAAACCACGCTCCCTTGGGAGCCCCAAGGGCAGGGAGTGCCGGGTGCGGCCCTGTCCTGGCGCCCGGCGCGGCGGCGCGCACACCCCTTTTCTGCAGACTCAGGTTTTCAGGCCCCGCCTCCACCGGGCCCAGCTGATCTCTGCCGCCCATTAGGCCCGAAACCCAGGCGCCTGGAGCCTTGCACTACGCTCCCCGGTCCCGGTCCGGCCCCCGGCACGCCCGGCGCGCGGCGGCAGTGGGTCGGCGCGCTGACCAGGGTCGCGGCCGCTCAGCCTCGGGCCACGCCGGCAAAGGGAGCGGGAGGCGGGGCGGCCGGGCCGGGGGCGGAGCGGCGGCCGCAGCCGTGAGCCCGCCCCCTGCTCGCCCTCCGCCGGCCGGCTGGCTCGGCCATGGAGGTCTACATCCCGTCCTTTCGCTACGAGGAGAGTGACCTGGAGCGGGGATACACGGTAGGCGCGGGCTGCGCCCGGACGGGACCACGCGAGCCTGCTGGCGGCGGCTGCGCCCGGGAGGTGCCTCCAGCCGCCGCCGCCCCTGCGCAGGGGTCCCCTCGCTCCCCTCGCCCCTCCCCCGGCCCAGCAGGGCTGCGCCCCGGCATGGTCGTCAAGGAAACGGGCGCCCCTCCCCGGTGAGGCTGCAGTGGGCGACCCGCGACCCTTGGAGTCCATCCCTCCCCCATCCTGGCCCGGCTCTCGGCCTCCGGGCAGCGGCGCTGGGACTGGAGTGCTCCGACGCGGCAGCTTGGCATTCTCCTCGCCGCCTGCCCTCTGGAGCCCAGGATGGGCTGCGTTCTTTTCTGGCACAGCTACTCCTTCTGTCCAGACAGAAGTAGCTTCGCGGCAGGTTCTTGGTGGCTTCCTAGTTCTGTAGGATCCGTTTCGATGAAAAACATGTTACTTGTTTAAAATCACCTTTGGTAGCTGTTTATTAGCCAGAGTAAACACATGTGTTGATTTCAGAAGGTTTCCAAAGTTTTCTTCCTCTTCTTTAGTTCTGCAGTGGCATGAAAAGGCAAAATCAAGGACTGAGCACCTGTTCCATCCGTAGGTTTGTGGTCACCAGGAAATGGGAAACTGGGTTCCTGATCGCAAAGAGTGAAGGAAAGGGCAGGAACAAGGGCATGCGCCCTTTCAGCAACAAGTTCAGTGAGTGAACTGTTAGATTCCCAGTGAATTTAAACATCTGTACGCAGTCAGTCATTGCTATTTGGGGAAACACATCGGGGTGCGTAGACCTTCAAAGAGTTAATTTCCCGTTCAGTTCTACTTACCTAATTATCTTAGTTTTCTCTCTACCTATCTGATACTTGTACTTTTTATTTCTTTTACTCATCTTATTACTTTGTTTAGGGCTTCCTGCAAAATGTCAAGCAATAATTGTGGTAAAGTTACTGACACTATTATGGTGCTTCCTTTTATGATGTTGAATAGGATATTTGCTGTAGGCTTATGGTAGTCTTTATAAAATGTATAAAGATCTATCTTGACACTTCTAACCCTAAGAACTAGCAGGCATAAATATACTTTTAAAAAATGTTCTTTTCAGGACCTGTTGGGATCTTTTGGAGATATTTAAGGTTGAAGGAAGATTGCAGCGAGCATGCTGAAAGAATTATTAATTTTATTCACAGCTAATAAACTCACTTGCTAAGCACCAGTGATACTGATTTGGTTAAGTACTTTAAGGTCCCTCCCCATCTCTAAATATTGTGGGTGTTTGGTTACAGTCCTTTTAAGTCCTTATGCTTTCCTAGTGAAAACTAAATCACCCTCACAAAGGAAGATTTTAGAATTAAGAGCAGTGATTGCGGGGCGGGAAGGGTGTGTGGTGATTTTTAGAATTAAGTAGGTTTCTGGATCCAACTTTCCCAAAACAAATACTCCAAGTGCTTTTCATGGGGAGGAAATTTCAGTGAGAGGGAGCTGTGCTCAATAGTGGCCATTATTTATATAAATCTATTCCAGTGGGTTAACATTTGGTTAAATATTCCATATATTCCTTAAAAACAATTGGACTTGAACCCATTCAAGGCTTTTCCTTGGAGGTTTTGTCCAAGTCTCTTAAGCTTAAAACCTTGCTTGTCTTTGATTCTTCCAAGTCTTTCCTCTCCCATCAATATCATTGACAGGATCTACCATTGGGGAGATTTGTTTAGGACTTGAAGATTAAATAATGGGAAAGCTCATTGCTTCCTATTGATTTTCTTTTAATAGAAGATCTGTGTCCACCCTCAAAAAGTTTTAAAATATTTATTACTTAGCAATTATGTTTCTGTTTTAAATATTAAAAATTTAAGTCCAATTGTAACAAATTCCTTGACAGAAAAGTTTAAAGTAGAAACAAATAGTTCCTCTTCCCTGCTGGGAGTCTCATGCCCCCAAAGATAAGGCCTGAGAGGTGGTGGTGGTGGTGGTAGTGTAGGTACTGTGAGGATTTTTTTCCTATGCTGTGAAAATTTGCTTGTATGTGTGACCAGGCATGTTCCAAATTCCAGGTTGTGAATTAAACTGATTTGAAGTCCCTTTTTGGGTAAACTTGATAGTTTGAAGACTGCGTATATGATAAACAGTTTGTGTGCTCTTTAAAAGTTCACTTAAAAAAGTATATAACCTAAATTTGTAGTCAAACTGTTAAGATACCTTTAAAAGTGTTTCTTTTTGTGTGTGTGTTTGTGAACTGGCTATTAGATACTTTGTTCCTTATGAGTAACAGATTTTATAATTATAGAGCCATGTGATTCATTTATCAACAAATTAATGAGTGCCTGCTCTACGTTCCTATTCCAGGTGCTGGGGTTAGAGCTGTGAATAATATTTCAGCTTAAAAAGAAAAGAGAATTAAAATATATCATGTTTCTTAAATAGGTAACTAGTAAAACAGTGTGTACTTTAGTGTGCTTTTTAACCATAGTGATTATGCTTGTATTTAAAATTTCTTAAATGTTACAACAAATTCAGTGTTAGGAAGTTTTAGAGTAGAAATGGATGGTTCTTCCTGCCTCATAAGAAAGAGTCCCATGCCCTAAGAGATAATGTGTTGGAGGGTGTTCTTAAATATTTTTCCCCACACTATGAAGACATATCTTTTTAATGAATAAGTGGCCAATTTTTATTATAACCTTTACCCCATAACATACAGACAGACATTTTTAGTGTTAACATGAATGAGTTGACCTCCAGACTCCTCCTTGTGCCTACTAGTGAAGGAATCTTCCACAGAAGGAATGTACCATAATTTCTTTAGCTGGGTGACTGTTTATGGCCATTGACCTTTGCTAATTTTTAGCAATTATATTTAATGTTAGAATAGGACATCCTTGTATCTGCTTGTTTTTTTGAAGCGTTATCACTTTAATAATGGTATATCTGTAAATGCTCTTTTATGCCCATTACTAGGATTTCTTAAAACATTAACTAAAAGTGGTACTTCAGGCCCTTTAATATTTGTACAGATTTTGCTCTATTGTTATTCAAATGGTGTATAGAAATTTATGCTTAATGTTCAAAGTAATTTATCTTTTTAAGAGTAAATTTATGCAGTCATTTAAATATTTACTGTGGAGCTGCACTGTATTGGTGAGGAAGTAAGAGATAGAAGGCTGTTATTCCTTCCCTTAGGGCTTCTTTGTTCACTTAGGAATGCCTTGGAGCACCAACCCTAGAAAAAGGTTAGGATACTGTGTTACCTACTGGAGCCCTCTATTAGGGGCCCCAGGGAGGGAGAAGTCAGTTCTGGTCTGCAGAGTGGAGTAATTGGGGTGGGGTGCGTAGGAATGCTGACTTTGAAATCTGATTAGCATTTTGCTAGGATCATGAATTTTAGAAAGAGGAAATGCAGGGTGAAACTCTCATCTCAGGGAAAAGGCATTTTAAACTCCCAGATGCACTTACATGAATAAAATTTAAAAAGACACTTTTAAATCAGTTTTGTTTACAAAGAAGTATGAACGGATACTGCAGATATTATAGTAGCAAAATGTTACTATGACTAAATTCAAATGTTACTTTCGGGGAAGATTATTCTTTCATACCTTCCTCCTCTCCAGTAGTTTACTTCTTTACCGATTCCCTGCTATGAGGATTCAGTATGTGCCTTGTTGAATAATGAATGATTGAATCTTCTAATGGCAGAAGAAAATCAGAAGAACAATTATCTTGGTGCATGAAGCAGCTCAGTGGATTAGGTGAGGGGCAGGTGCAGACAAATCTCAAGTAAGTAGCAGGGATTGTGCAAAGTGATTCCAGAAAGAGGTGTGGAAACCAGGTTGGGAGCTTTGAGAGCTCTAAAGGGAGAATGAACTTTGCTAGAAAGGGAGTATGAACTTTGACCTCAGGCAGTTAGTCTCCTGCGAGTTTCAAGGAAGGAAGTAACATGACTTGCATTACTTTTAGATGACTGTCTTAACCAATTTGGGCTGTGATGACAAAAATATCATAAGCTGGGTAGTTTACACATCACAGAAATCCATTTCTCACAGTTCTATGAGAGGCTGGGAAGTACAAGATCAAGGTGCTGTCTGATTCAGTATCTGATGGCGGCCCATTCCCTAGGTCTTAGATAGTGCTTGCCTGCTGGGTCCTCATTTGGGGGAATGGAGTAAAGAGCTCCCTTGAACTTATTTTATAAGGGCACTGATTCCATTAAAGTCCTCATGACCTAGTCATCTCCCAAAGGCCTTCCCTCCTAACACTGTCTGTCACCTTGGAGTTAGGGTTTCAATATATGAATTTGGGGGAGACAGGACAGAAACATTCAGACCATGGCAGTGACCTGTAGCTCTCTCATCAGTAAGAGACACTTGCAGATAACCAGGATGGAGAAGATAAAGGCCAGAACTAAGACTTTAGCTTTGAACATGTAAAGGACAGGATGACTCTAAGAATCTCCAGTGCCCAGTGACTGGATATGAGGCAGCTGAGTGACTCCCATGGATACAGATGCCAGTATAAGAATGGAAGCAGGGGTATATTTCATTAGGAAGTCAGATGGTTTTTTTGGTTATAGGTGTAGTTCAGAGTATTTAGAGGCCTGGGCTGGAAATATGACTCGAAGGGATCATTCAGCATAGGAGATGCAAAAACACATGCAGAGTGAGTAAGGAAAGAGGAAGAGCTGAAAGTAAAGTCTTGGAACTTGTGTGAGCAAAGAAGTCCTAGTGTAGCCTCTGTAGGGAGAAAGAAATCCAGGTGTGTGAGGTGGCAAGAGAAGATGTGTGTGTGTGTGCTTTACAAGGGGGAAAGTGCCAGATGCTTCTGAGTGGTCTTGCAAGGTGAGGAGAACAATTTAATGGACCTGAGAATAAGCAGGACTTGGATACCAGGTTAGGCAAGCATTTTCCATTTTAAAAAATGTATCATTTGTAAGAACAACAAAACTTGAAACTAGAATTACACAAAACTAGAATTAGGTAACAACACAAAATTTGAAATTAGATTTCAGTTTCTATAGGTATAAAATCAAAGCATTGACTTAGGTAATTTTTCAATTCCATTTTAAATGTCTGTGACTGTCTGCATATACTGTGCTTGCATTTGTGCCATAACCTGGACAGGCACAGTCCCAAATGCAAAAATATCAAAAGATAAAATCCCAAAGGATCAAAAGTCCTCAAATCTAAAATAAATACCCAGAGACCCAAATTTCTAAATACAGTTCTGGAAAACATAATTTGAAAAATTTTCAAAGACATTTATTTGCATTTATCAGCAAGATGTTTTCTTTTTTTTTTTTTTTTTTTTTTTTTTTTTTGTTTTTTTTGTTTTTGTTTTTTTGTGGTGCTGGGGTTCGAACCCAGGGCCTTGTGCTTGCAAGGCAAGCACTCTACCAACTGAGCTATCTCCCCAGCCCCTATTTGCATTTATTTAAAAAAGATTTATTTAAGAAACATGTAGATAAGACAGAACACTTCACAAGCCATTTTATGCAATAAAATAGACAAGAATTACATATTTTTGCAAGCATAAGCATGCCAGTATGCAAATATTTGCATAAATAGAACAGTTATGAGCAGACTTAAAGAAATGGGTCAAGAGAATTTATAAATGCTAGTCAATATGATTGGTTCACCCAGTTTTTGAGTACACTCAGCTTTTGATCTGTGATCATCTGAAATACCGAAACAGCTGACCTAAGTCTTGACAAGACTGATTAAAAACCAGGTAGGTGGGTTACTATCACATAGATAGTCACACAGAGCTGAGGTTTTGAGAAATTTTATCTTTCACCAATGTAATTTATCTTTCACTAATACCCTCTGGAAGCCCCTAATAGATAAACCCAAATAATGCTTTACCAGTTTTCTAGGTATTTGTTCCATTGGAGTATGCACCTCTCCTCGTTTGACTAAAAATGGACCAACTCCTCCTGAATTCAGCTTTCAACCTCTCTTCCATAACTTTATTTTTTTCCTGAATGGGAATTGCAGTTTGGGGGATTTTAGCTTTCAGGATTTCAGCATTTACTCTTTTGAGATTGTGATTTTGGGATTTTTTTTTTTTTTTTTTTGCCTCTAGGGGTTTTGGTCTTTGGGGATTTTCAACATTTGAGATTATGGTATCAGGATTATGATTAGCACTAGTTGTCTTTGTACAAATACATCTTTTTCTTGGGATCTGGGATCAATTGTTTACTTAATGTACACTTTAAAATAGATCATGTTCTTCATTACATAAGGCAAAATTCATATGTACATTATCATTGTATTGTGATGCATGCAGGGATCATTGTTTTAAAAGTTTTTATGGATTGAAATGCAAAAATTGAAAAATATAATGAACCATTATTTAACCATTCCTCACCTTCATTATTTTATAATTCTTATTTCACTTAGCACCCCTCATTCTCTATATTTTTGTAATTCTAAAGACCCCCACACTGTGCCCCACCCCAGTACTGGGAATTCAATCTGGGGACATTCTACCACTGAGCTACATCATCAACACTTTTTATTTTTTACTTCAATACAGGGTCTTATTAAGTTTCCCAGGCTAACCTTGAATTTGCAATATCCTGCCTTAGCAGCCCAGGTTGCTCAGATTACAGATGTGTACCACCATACCTGGCAATTCTGAAGTATTTTAAAGCAAATCTAAGGCACAATTTCACCTGTAAATATTTCACTATGAATATCTGACAGGTAAAGACTTTTAAAAACATAACCAAAATGTAAATATTGGCAATACCTTAATATCATTCAATTCCCAGTTTTTAACATAATTGCTCTGTAATGTTTTGCTTGGAATTAACAGTGGTTTACCTTTTATTGTTTCTGCCATTTTATAATTTCACAAATGAGCCTGAGAGGTTGAGGGGATCTGGACACTTGATCAAGTCTCTGTTTTTATTCTCAGAGTAACTTCTACCTGGTAACAAAATAGTGATAGAAGTTGTAGTCATTTAGTTTTTTGAACATGCAGAGAGAGGGCATTCCTAATAATAAGGGTTTTTTTTTTTTTTTTTTTTTCTTTTTCCTTACAACTCTGAGCAAATCTCTTTTCATATCTCCTTATCAGCCCTGTTTCTCAATCAGTACTGTTGCCAGGGGAATTCTTTGTACTGATTGGCTGAGGCCAGCATTATAGAATCAATCACCAGGACAAGGAGGATGGGTTAACCAGATGGAGTTAAAATAGGGAGCCTTTCTGGAGCTGGGAATGACTCAGTCCATTCTTGCCACCCATCCCCAAGAGCACTTATGTGGAAGAAGGGCAGAAAGATGTCAGTGAAACTACAAGGTGTGCAATGAAGTCTTCCCATCACCCATTATAAACATATTTGATGAAGGAGGCCTTTGTGTAACAAGGACACAGTTGGCACAGTGCCTAATTTTTGGTAAGGACATAGCAGAAGCACACATTAAATATTTTGTTGGATGATTAAATCAAGCATGTGTAAGATATATTACCTTTGAGTAAATATAGTTTGAACACTAACAAACCTAGAGTGATTATTGCATACATCTAAAAATCAAAATAAGGCTAGAGCTGTAACTCAGTGGAAAAGCACTTGCTTAGGTTTAATCCCCAGTCTAATAAAAATTTTATAATAATAAAAATCAAAATTGGTACAAAAGAATGGATATTTAGAAATTTGGTGCTTTGGAATATGAGGGTACTGTTTATTCTCATTGAGGTAGAAATGCATTTTAATCTATTATTTTTTAGTTGTTATTTTCTGTTTATCCTAAACTTTTATGTAGAAATAAATTTAGATTTGCACAAAAGTTGAACATTAATAGAGTTCCTTTATGCCCCTCACACAGTTTCCCCCATTTAGCATACTACATTACTGTGGTACATTTGTCAAAACAAGGAAACTAACACTGGTTTATAACTAAAACTATACTCCAGACTTTATTTGGGTTTCACCAGTTTTTCTATTATTGTCTTTTTTCTGATCTGGGATCCAATCCAGAATACCACATTGCATTTACTTTAGTCTGCTGTGATCTGATGCAAAGTTAGTGTTCCAAATTGTAGGACATTGTGTCTCAAAAATGATCCAGACATATTACTAGAGATGAACCTATAGAGATTAAAATAAATTTTGGTTATTTCGGATGTTTTCTGGATAATTTTTGCCTTTGGCATGAGCTTATTTATAATAGTTCACCAGTTTATGATGGAAAGCCCAGACTGGACTCCAGCTGTCTATAATCAAATCTTGCCTCCTCCATTTTGCACACATCTGACTTTGGGGAAGCTACTTAATCTCCCATTTTCTTATGTCAGTAAAAGAGGTTAATACTGTAGTACTTACCTTACTTATAGGACTGGTTTGAGGATTAAGAAGTACCTCTACCTGTGTTTGTGATGTATTCCTATTATTCAAGTAGGGACTGCCTTGAAATTTTCTTATTTTTTTTTTTAAGTTCTTTAATGTAAATCATTAATATTAACAAAACTCCATTTTATAAAAAATTAAAAAAAAAACCCTTTGCAAATACTTGGAAGTACTTCAGAGATGACAATTACATATAACCAACTGGTATTCTTATTATAATGTTCAAACTGGGTTCAGTTAAGATTCAGTTTTCTAGTCTAGACATGCTTTGTTCATGGTCATAAAAGCTAAAATATTTTTTATAAATAACTAGGATATAGTATAGAGGCCATAGGAAGACATATTTCTCTTTTTTCTCCATTCTTTTCCATGTCCTATCCCCTCAGGACAACGGAGCTGTCAGGATCATGCCTTGCATTCTTATGTAGGTTTTGTAGTACAAATTTAGATTTTCGATTGAATTTTTTGTTATTTTACTTTGTATATTTCTTTACATAGTTATTTTTTGTTGTTACTTTGCTCCTTCCCATTAAACGTAGCTGTTTATTATGAACATTTAAACATTTACAGCAGTAGAGAATAATGACCCTCTACTCAGTTTTCAAAATTATGAGCTCAAGGGGCTGGGGACATGGCTCAGTGGCAGAGCTACCAACTTGCACATGCAAGGCACTGGGTTCGATCCTCAGCATCACATAAAAATAAATAAATAAAATAAAGGTATTGTGTCCATCTACAACTAAAAAAAAAATTTTTTTTTTTAATTTTTAAAAAAATTATGCGCTCAATTTTATTTCTTACTCTTTCCTACAACCTCTTGTACAACCTCCCTCTTTTCAGTTTGAAGCAAATATCTGCAAATATATTATATTCAGATATTTATATATCTAAAACATAAAGTGTGTTAGCTTTTAGCCTTGGTGGCCAAAATACCCAACAAGAACAAGAGGGGAAGGTTTATTTTGGCTCACGGTTTCAGAGCTTTAATTCATGGTGGGTTGACTCTGGGCCCAAGGTGAGATGGAACATCATGGCAGAAGGGCATGGCAAAAGGAGCACAGCTCAATTTATGGTGGCCAGGAGGCAGAGAGAGAGGGGAAGGGGCCACAGGGCAGATGTATCCTTCCAGGGCACACCCCCAGTGACCCACCTCCTCCAGCCACTCCCCTGTAGTCCCTGCCTACAGCTACCGCTCAGTTGGTCCGTTCAAAGCAGTTTGGACTGAGTATAGCCCTGAGGATCCAGTCATTTCAACTCTGAACATTTCTGCATTAACACAGGAATTTGGGGGGAACACCTTATATACAAACCATAACACACTGATTCGCCCTTTAAAAGATAGCCACAGTCATTTAATAGTCATTTAAAAATGAGCAGTAATTCATTGGCATCACAAGTATCAATCCATTTTTACCTAAATTTGTTATGAAATTGTGGATGTGGCATATTTGATCAGTCTATTTACATTTATTATTTTACATGCTTGTTCATTTATCTTTTTCCAATTTCAGTTTGTCCTTTTTCACTTGAGAGCTGTGCCATTAATGCAGCCTTGTGTAGTTTTTGAGGACAACTAGATATTCCTGGCCTTCTTTTACATTCCCACCCCAGATCTGAAATTAGCTATTTTCCCTAAAGATCTTTGGTTGTTTTATTTATTTAAATGATATTTAGAAACCACAGTCTGGACACTAGGTATGTATGGAGTTTATGAAGTTTCTAGATCTTTTTAGTGGTCAAAGCTAGAACTTCTTTTTTTTTTTTTTTTTTTTTTTAAGATAAAATACAGGATAAGTTGAGGATAACAGAATTTTTCCCCAGAGTCTTTTCAGTTGTCAACTATGTCTTTTTTCTCCCACACTGGTCTTAGTTGTTTAATTGCTGAGACCAATAGAATACTAGATGATTAACAATTTATTTTATCCTTTATTATACACATAAATGTCTTAATTATAATACCAGCACAACCATCAACAGCAACTTAAGAATATTTTTAAACAAATTATTTTGTTCCCAGATCTCTCCTAGTAGGAGTATATAAATGACAGTATTTTAAAAGTAATTAGGTTATTCTTCTCTGCTTATGATACCAACTGATTACTCATTCTCATTCTGTATTTTTAAGGATTTTTAAAAAAATAATTTTGTGTCAGGTGTGATTGCACATGCCGGTAATCCCAGTGACTGTGGAGGCTGCCTGGGGAAGCCGAGGCAGGAGGATTGCAAGTTCGAGGCCATTCTGGGCAACTTAGTGAGACCCTGTCTTAAAATAAAAAAAAAAAAAAGCACTAGGGGTAGAGCCCAGTGATAGCACACCCTGATTTAACCCCCAGTACTACAAAAAGCAAATAAAACACCAGTACTAATGAGAATGGAGGTGAGCAGGGGTTGGTTCTGTAACACTGTTGATGAGGCTGATTTGGAGATTAATTTGGCAATATTTATTAAATAAGATATTTACCCTTTGACCCAACCTTCCCACTTTTTGTTCTGTATTCATAAATGTACAAAGATATACATATAAAGTTGTTCATTATAGCATTATTTACAATGTCAAGAGAAAATGGAAACAAGTCATTCAGTTTTTTGCAAATATTTATTGATGACCTATTGGCAGGCAGTAATTTGCTTGCCTGGGATATGGCAGCGAACAGAACAGCTAACGTCTGTTTACACAACTCTTTTTCAAAGAACTTTCATTTCAGTTGATGGCAGAGGGACAGTAATAAACATGATAACTAAATTATATATAGCATCTCAGTGATAGGCACCGTGGGGAAAAATAAAAAAGGAAAGGGAGATACAGAGTGCTGGGACATCATCAGAGAAGACCTCACTGGGAATGTGACATTGTGACAGACACCTGAAGGAGGTGGGGGATGGTGAGTCCTGCAGTTATCTAGGGAAGAAAGTTTTAGGTAGAACAGCACGTGCAGAGAACAGGAGGTAGGAGTATACTCAGTGTGCTTTAGGATTAGAAGCACTGGGGTTGGAATGCTGGAAGAGAATAGAGGGTAAGAGGAGATAAGGTCATAAGTAGCATGGGGAGGGGGATAACCTGAAGGGAGTGATGAGAAGCAGGAGGCATAGCCACTAGACCAGGTGGCAATGCCAAGGTCACTACAGAAGCAGGCAGGTGATGTGATTCAGCAAGTTCTTACTGATCACCAACCACTGTTCTAGATGCTGAGGTCACAGTCAAGAAGAAAGCAGATAAAACTCCCTGTCCTCCTGGAGGTCACCTGTTGGTTACTTGAGTTATGCTTTAAAAGCCTTTCTCTCATTTGGTGTAGACAGTAGACTTTCACAGGAAGCTCAGTTAGGAAGCCGTTTTAATAACCCAAGTGAAAGATGATGATGGCTTAGAACAGTTCTGTAGGTGCAAGAGGCGGAAGATGGTGGGGTTGTGCATAGATTTTGGTATTGGAGTCAAGGGGATCCATCTCCTAAGGAATTGGATTTGGAGTGTAAGAAAAAGTGAGGGACAGGGTGACTCTAAGTTTTTTTATCTGAGCAAGTGGAAGAATATTGGCACCTTATCCTGAGAAGTGGAAGAACATGGGCAGAGACAATTTTAGGGAAAATATCAGAAGCTCCATTTTGGGACATGCTGAATTTGAAATGTTTGAATGAATATCTGGGTACCCTGTGGTGCAATGATGTTGACACATAGAATTAATCATCACAGTTAGTGTTAGGGTTAAAGTTAGGGTTAGGGAGGGGGGCAAGTATGGAGGAAGGAAGGACTGTATAGAGGGAAAAGAGGGGTGGGAGGGGTGGGGGGAAGGGAAAAATAACAGAATGAATCAAACAACGTTGCTCTATGTAAATTTAAGATTACACAAATGGTATGCCTTTACACCATGTACAAACAGAGAAACAACATGTATCCCATTTGTTTACAATTAAAAAAAAAATCATCACAAATCCACTCCTTGTTAACTTGGCACCCATATAAAAATCCCTACACTACTTAATCTCGAGATAAAGACAATAACAAGGTTCCTCTTCTCCTTAATAACCCGTAACTTAAGTACTATGGTGGAAAATTAACAATAGTCTACTGAGATATAAAATTAATATATCCTATGTTACATGATAAGGGGATAAGAGAGGAAAGAAAAGACATTTGCTTAATGTATGAACCAACAAACATATTCAGAACAAAATAGGGAGGGCATGATCATGATGATACGATCCCCATTCCTCTAACTCTTGTGGTTGTGACTGGTACTCGTAACCACCTTTTTCCACTACCCATTCTGTACTTTCTGTGCTGTCAGCAAGTACCTCAGCTGGCCATGTTTCTTTATTTGATGGGGTGACCAAACCTTCATCCCTAAAAGCTCTAGGCCACTAGTTGTCCTGCTTGAATTGTGTTACTGTAGTTTTTCTTTGGCTTTAATCACAGGGGCTGATAATACTATACCCCAGGGATCTCCTATATTACTGCTCTTCCTTACCTTCACTATAGAGTAGTACCAATTTCCATTTGGTAGTCAGGACCAGTCATCCCCCAGCTTAGTGACTTCTTTGTTGATTCAGAGATGTAAGGATATATGAACCAACATCCTTAAGTGGCAAGCAGCAGCCTTAGCTTCCAGTTCAATGGGCTTATTGTTGTGTCCCTTAGTGGAAGTATTCCTTTCTTTGGGATTTGGCCAGTCCAGCCTGAAGGCATGGGGACAGGAAGGAAAAGTTTTGCTATGGTTCATTGCTATTATGCTAGTGCATAAAAATGAGGGTGAGTGATAACCACTCCCATTTCCATCCATTGATTCCTGGACCTGTGATTCCCGGCTACGAGAGAAACAGTGCCATCTATTAGATGCTGATTCAGAGTATGTATAGTCTTCTAAAGAACCTTGCCTTTGCCCAGCAGAGTGTTCAAAAGGCTGTACTGCCTTACCAAGTCAGCTACCTCGCCATGTTGAGGAATTTGGTAGCCCAGTGAATTCTGTGGTCATGGACCCATTGCTATACTTGATTTGCTATGTGAATTCCTTGTTCAGAAGCAATGCTGTATGGAATACTGTAACAGTGACTAAGGCAATCTAAGTCTCCAAATGGTAGTTTTTGCTGAGGCATTGTGTACAGTATTAAGTAAGGTCAAAATAGCACCCCTTCTGTAATAAAAGTGGTTTAGTGTAATCAACCTGCCATTAGGTAGCTGGCTGATCACCAAGGGAATGATACCCTATTGGAGGCTCAATGTTGACTCTGTTGCCATAACTTCCATCCCCACCACCATGACCACTTTGTTCATGAGTCCACTAGGTGTGACTAGGGTAAGAGGGGGGCTGGTATCCACAAAACAGATCATTTTATCTACTCATTTATTAAAATCCTCTTTGGTGAGCATTCACATGGGACATATATCTTTATGTCCTTTACCCACTCCGTAAGGTATAACCACATACTTTCCCCCCAATTTCTTTGTCCTCACTTTTCTAACCATGTTTTTTCTGAGTCCCTGACCATCCATTTAAACCATCTGGTCACAGCTTCTGAGTTAGTATGTAATCATATGTCTGACTTTAACTTCTTCCAAGGAAAGTGCACAATAGGTGCACTATTCGAATTTCTACTCACTGAGAAGATTTCTGTGTAGTACAGTTCTGGAGAGGCTCTGTAGTGCTGGAGCTCTCCACTTGCATACTGGGCAGAACCATCTGCACACTTCTATTTGATGGTGGAATGCTGCTTTCCATGCCCCACTTTATGGTCTAGTGGGTCAGGTAACACCCTGTCCACGATGGACAGCTTGGAGCTCCTGGTAACTTACTAGCCCTTGGTTAAGTGTTCAGTCTCCACTAAGTCCCAATAGTAGGCTAAAAGCTGTTACTCAAAAGGAAAGTAGTTATTCACAGAAGATGTAGTTTTGCTCCAAAATTCTAGGAGCATGGACTGTAATTCACCTATTGGCAACCTCCTGAAGGCTCCAGACAGCCTCCCTACTTGCCACTGATAATTCAAGTCCCATCCTATATGCTAGTTCACATGGCCCAAGTAGAAAAGCATCTTACATGGCAGCCTGGATCTATTGCTGAGGCTTCCCTTACTCTGAACCTCAAAACTAGGACCTTTTCAGGTCACTTGGTAAATGGCCTGGAGTAATACACCTTAATGAGGAGTATGTTGCCTCTGAAACTTAAAAAGGCCCACCCACATTATGGAGGCTGTCTGCCCTAGTGTACAGATTTAAATGTAAATATCCTGTAAACATACACAGGAGCACCCAGAGTAATGTTTGAGCAAATATCCGCGTTACCTCATGGTCCAGTCAAGTTGACACATCAAATTAACCATCAATTGCCTTCTAAAAGTGAAGTATATTCTTCGTTAATAAATAATGTTATTTCTTTCTCTTTGGTTTTAGTTCAGATGAATATAACATGAGAACACAAGGTTTTGTATGTTATTATCTGATGTTTATTTTAAACTATATCGTGTTTTTCCTGCAATTGGAAGGTTTTTCATCAGATGCATACCTATGGAAAGTTTGCATTCCAGTTATTAAAATGTGATCATAGTGCAGGGAATAAAAGTTTATAGAGTGGGTCTGTGTTTCAGGCTTATTGTCAGTGAACAATTAGATCTTATTGTCAGTAAAAATTGATGACTGCAGCTTCCAAACTATTGAGCCTGCACTAATAAATGCAACAGTTGTTCATAATTTGGTGGTAAGTGACCTTTAAGTGAAACCATTTATGGAAGCTGTCCTTGGGGAACAATTTAACTTCCAAATGACACCCATGAGTACTTGTTATCATTTAAATATGCTTCTTTTTGTCAATAACAGAATAACAAATACTGGTTAGATTTCTAATGTTGATTCAGATACCAGGAAACCTGCTGAATAAATTAGTGTGCATTTGATTTATATTGACCAAAATTTTTTACATTGCTATGTTACAGGTCAAGGTGACATGCATTTAAATGCATTGTAGAGCAAAGGTCATGCTTGACTGACATGAATGCTTACACTGTTTTTAATTAACTTTTAAATATTATCTTAAATTCCTTCTCAAGTACTAATTATTAGGAATAGGATTGAAATTAGCTTAGGATATTAGTGGAGACCATATTTTAAAAGTCAATGATACTGAACTTTCCTGTAAGAAATGGTTAAAATATATGATTGCCTTACTTAATTTCATAGTTTGTATGGAAATCAGGTGTTTTTTACATCAGACTCAATTCACTGTCTGTACCTTTTCAATTTATTGTTTTACAGAAATAATCTGAGATAGCATTGAAAAAAGCAAGGTAATGGACAGAGTCTTACCTGCTACAGGAAGTACTTTTATCAAGCTATTGCATTTTCTTAGTGCCATGAGCTTTCACTGATGTTGCTGTGTGAATGTGAAGGAGAATTTTTTGCAGGGTGAAGATGTGGATTGATTTTGTCAGCCATTCATTAGTAGTCCAAAGTAGTATAAGTTTAGAGAAGCTGTAATCAACACCTGATTTGCCCTTCGAGAGAATATCTTTACACAGAATGCTGCTGTTTTTTTTTTTTTTTTCTGCATCTAAATATTACTGGATAAAAAGTATCTTGTTTCCAATATTTTTCATTCATGCCCCATGGAGGAATGTTTACACAATTCAGAAGTTTAGAATGGAAAGGTACAGTGGCTTTTTTTCTTTTCAACCATGAAGATATTTGTTGTTAACCAAAAAATATGCTCTGGGAATTCAGGAGAGCCTGAGCTTTGAATTTTAGGAGCTGCCTGTAACCAGAAGGCAGCACAGAGTTCCAGTACTTCAAAATTTTTCATTTTAAACTTCTATAGAGATAAACAGATACCCTCCAGAGCAGAAAGGACAACTCTTCCTGCCCCTGTAGAGTGGCAGCCGTCCTGCAATGCCAATTTAGTGTGGGCCACACTGTTGTTCCTTAGCCTGTAGCTTTGTGCCAAGGTTTAATGTGTCCACAACAGTATTAACTCCATATTGTTCATGATGGCAAGAAAAGTGACAATGTCACTGATAGTGTTAGTGAAAATACAAGAGGGAAAGGGAAGTGAAGATAGTAAAATTGAAAGTGGCAGGAGAATGAGAAACATAGCCTATGCATATGGAATGAATCACTCAGTGATGGGAACGTTTTAGAGGGACAGAGAGTCACAGCCTTTCTCTTAAGTGAACATGCATATGCGCAGAACTGGGGGAAATGGGTGACAAATGGAAAAACTTTTGAGTGTGAGCACTGACTTCTGGTGCCTGATGCCAAGGGAGAAGGTGGGGAGCTTGAGAAAAAGGCTCGTTGTCAGTATGGTGGTGCTGCTGTTGGATGGCGCATTGGAACACTGCCCCAGGGAGGCTAGGGCTTCTTGTGCACAGACCCAGTTGCTAAAGCTCATTGTTTGCTGCATGTTGGGGTAACCTGGAGAGTGACACAAACTTCTGATGCCTGGGTCCTACCCTCAGAGAATGTGAGGGTTCTGGGATATGGGTTGAACATCAGATTTTGTTTTGTTTTTGGCTGTGATGGGGATTGAACCAGGGCCTTGCATATGCTTGCCAAGTACTCTACCACTGACTTGCATCCCCAGTCCTGCATCAGACTTTTTATAAACAGTCCCTGGGTGATTCTAATAAGAAAGGTGAGAACTACTGCACTAAGATGCCCCAAGATGCTGTGGAAATCATTAAGGTGGGTTACTTGCCCAGATACATCTTACTAAGATAGGTCAGTGATTTGGGGAAAACATTAAAAAATACAGATTGTTTTTAGGGGTTGTCCTCAGAGATTCTCATGTAATTGGGGCCCCAGGCTGTTTAAAAGCAGGTGATTTTAATTTGTTACTAAACATGCACACTATGGGGTGGGTGACTAGGAGACTGTTTTGAAAAAGATGTCTATATAATGTATATGAGGATGAAGGAGAAACATCAGTTTTATTTTAAAGCTCTAAAGGATTGGTAACTTTCTGATTCAGCAAAAGTGCATCTGAGACCTGCTTATAAGCAAATGAAAAGGGTTTTTATTCTGACCACAGCCTGTTTGTAAAACTTCTGTGGAATGTCATTATTAAAGTAGAGCCAGATGAACTTGGTTCCACATTCTAGATTAGTGACAAGTGAGGGAACTTATGCAAGTCATTTAACTTCCCTGAGCCTCATTTCCCACAAATGTCACCTCATCTTTCTCATAAGGTCAACTTGCTATGTGGGGCAGCAATTTCTATTTCTGATACTTCTAATTGAATTTTTGCAGGTGGGATTATCATATATTTTACCTTCCTTTCATTTTGTGTGATAATTTTTTCCACACCTTTGAGTAATTCCATAGTTAATTCACTGCTTAAATAAATTTTGTGGAAGCAATGTCACAAGATCTTTCCAGTGCTTCCAGGTTACTGAATGCCATCTAAAGAGTCCCAGTCACTTCATATGTAAGAAGAAATAAAGAACAGGGGATTCTGTAGTTAAACACCCAATTGCAAACAAAAGCTATTTATTGATCATTGACAATTTCAGTGAAATTCCAAATTTTTTTTTTTTTTTTTTTTTGCTTTAGGATCCTAACAGTATTCTTAGGTGAAGTCTTGCATTCATTGGCTTCCTACCTTTTCCAGTTTTGGAAGAGGCCAGACAACCAATCCTAAATGTGACAGTTTCTTAGTATATCCTGTAACCTGGTGGTGGAGGAATGGGTCACTACCCATTGCTATGATCTATTTCTGTGTGTTTTGCTCTGAACAGAAGTAGAACTTTTGACCCCCGACTCATCAGTATTTAGGCTCAGCCAGGCTCAGATGAGACCAGTTTTAGTGAATGTCATTTTAACCTAGAGTTTTTTTTTTGTTTTTTTTTTTTTTTTTTCAGTTAGGGTTTGCTTCTTTAGTGAGTTCTGGCTGTAGAAAATATCCATGAATCTTGTCATTCCCTAGCTCTGAGAATTTAAATTCTTAGGGGCGGGAACACTGGCAGTCTGTTTAATTGGAAGTTTAGCTTAAAGGTTTGTAGGATTTGTTGTGAGCGTGTTTACATGCTGGATACTTGGTAGGGCCTGAAGAGGGGGCTGGTAGAAAGTGCTAGGCAGAAGTACCAGGCAGGAGCTGTAAGAGCTGGCGGAGGCTGAGGGTTGGGTGAGGCCACAGAGATGGAAAGCACCTATAAATATCACTGAGAGTTGTCAGAATCAAAAACCTCTTGAGAAGATAGAGGAAAGGCACCTTGTAGAGTTGAAGGCATGTACTAACCAAGACTTGTTGGTATTAGCCTGGATCTAAGAAGCAAGGGAAGAATTAATGGAAGGTTCTGTTTGTGGCAATGAGGACATAGGAGGTACTTATTTTACCTTTTCTGGTGCCATTCCTTCACCAGGCCTGAGGCATCCATTCATCCCAAATCTTGGGATTTGTACTTGGTAGAAGGAAGATACAAGTAGGTGCCTTTAACCTGAGGGGTAGATTTCTGTGTTTCTGTGCTGTGAGTACTTTCTGCTGGACAGTTATTCTCAACTGACCCAAAGTGTCAGCAGCCTGGGTCACAAGGATTCCATCTGAACTGTAGTCCCAGGAACCCTGGCTTGACTGCTTTCCCAGAGTGGTTCCCCCAAGAGGATCATGCTAGTACCTGTAGGGATGTTCCTGGTCATGCAGGGGAGTCAGAGGTCAGACTTGAAACATTTACTAATTCATCTAGGGGTTAATTGAGGCAACAAAAGAGACTTCTTCTAGTGTTGTCACCATACCCTGGAGAGGAACTTAAAATAGAAACTCAGCACTCAGGATGGTCAATGGTGCAGTGAGTTGTGGTAATTTGAGGAAGTGTTTAATATCTCATGATTTGTAGAGTTAGAAAATAGCAAACATTTTCTTATGAAAATGGATACAAAACCAGAAGTGCCAAGACTGACCTATTAAATAGTGATGGGGAAAATGATTGGAAGTGTGTGTGTGTGTGTGTGTGTGTGTACTGGGGATTGAACCCAAGGGAACTCTACCACTGAGCCACAGCCCAGCCCTTTTTATTTTATATATTGAGACAGGGTCTCCCTAAGTTGCTGAGACTAGCTCCAACTTTTGATCCTCCTGCCTCAGTTTCCCGAGCAGCTTAGATTACAGGTGTGTATCACTGCACCTGGCTCAGACTATTCTTAAGGAATATGGGTAAGCACTCTGTTCTGGAATTGGTAATAGTACTTCATTTTGAAAGTATATTTATTTTACAATTTTTAAAATTTAGAGGGCTTTTTAAAATCAGAATTTGCTTTATGTTAGAGGTATATTTATTTTCATTGGCCATTATAACATCAGTTTGTAAAACTGAAGAATATTAATCTTTGCAAGTACCTTAATATTTTGAACTGATTAGTTGCTTAATTAATATATATGTAGCATTGTAAGACAATTAATTTTAATGAATAGTTACATAAAAGATAGGGATCATTAAAGATTAGTGCCATTTAACCTGTTGTGTTCCTAGTTCCATTATACATGGAAGAAATGCCTTTATCTGTTAAAAAGCTGCATAATTAATCAATGTAATACAGTAAATCAAGTATTTGAGTGCCTGCTTAGTGAAAACTACAGACAATTTACAACCATAAGGCATGATTCTAGCCTTCAAGGAGTTTGTAGTTTAGCTCTGCACAAAATGACACAGTACCTAGGAAGCACTAATGAATGCTTTATGGTAATAAATTAATGGAGATTTTGAGAATGGAATCAGTGAGGAGTAGAATACCTGGAAGATTTCTAAGAGATGGTGCTTAAGCTGCATTTGAAGGCTAGGTAGGATTTAGTTATATGGATGGACAGGATAGGGCTTCATGTAGGGATGAAGTAAAGGTATAAAGATATAAATAAATCAGTCATGATGGTGCTCACTTGAAATCCCATCTACTCAGGAGGCTGAGACAGAAGTACCTCAAGTTCAGTTTGATCCTGGGCAACTTAGTGAGACCCTGTCCCAAAATTAAACATATAAAGGGCAGTGGATATCGCTCAGTGGTAGCACACTTGCCTAATGTGTGATATTCTGGGTTCATTCTCAGTACTGCAATTAAAAAAAAAAATCTAAATGAACATTATATCATAAAGGATGGGAAGAGAGCAGTGTTGTATGCATTGGAATGGTATATACAGGGGGAAATGTTTTGGATACATGGGGCAGAGTCCATGAAGAGGACTGCCTGTATTCTGTGTGCTGCTGGAGGGTGGGCAATGACCAGTATTGGAGTTATCACAGTCCATTCTACTTTTGGTGCTGGTTGTCGGGAGGAGGGCACATTTGAGTAAAGACAACATATGAGTTGCTTTGGGAGAAGTGGAGGGGAGGAGGGAACACCCCATCCCTGGCACTATTTGAATAATATTAGTAGGACTACCAGGAGTGTTTCTGGGATCTGCACATCAGGTAAGGGTAGGACCAAAACCCTGAAATCCAAATACTTTGTGCAGAAATGATTAAGTCTGCATAAAATGTTTCTGAACAACATAGTGACAAGGAGACAAGGAGATCATGCTGATTAAACTCACCTTGTTTCCAAAGAGAGTTGATTGGAGTCAGCTATATAACGTTGCAGGGCAGTATGACAGTCACCACAGGACAGTAGCATGGGATGGACCTGAGAGTTCTAAAGAGAATATTAATGGCCTTTAGAAACTGGAATTGGTAGCTAAAAGAAAAAGATAAACTTTAAAAAAAAAATTGCTGTCTTTTATCTCATCTCTACTTAACCTCTATACTCGGCACTTCTGCCCTGCATTTCTAAACTGCCCACTTCACCAATCCTCAGTTGCTGGGACCTGCACACTCATGCTCTGGTCTCATGATCTGCCTACAGGAAGTCTATCCCTTTGTCTTTCTGAAATTGGTTAACTTGCATTTTCCATGTCTTAATCTGTTCCAGTTTCACTTCCTCCTTGTAGCCAATGGTGAGATTTTTGCTTTTGCCCCAGATTTTGCTCCTGACTCCATTGTGTCTTTCAGCCTATAAGCCAATGAATGATGATCCCTACTGAACCCCTCTCTTGGTGGCCCTGCTTCAGTGGACAGGAGCTCTCAGGCCATGCTCGGAAGAGTGGCTGCTTCATGTACCTGGATGTCCAGTCTGTTGAGATGATGCTTGAGACTCACCCTGATTTTGGCTTTTTCTGGCCAGGAAAGGCAGGTTGGAGGGACCCTACAGAACAGAATGATGGCAGGCTCAGTGGTCCATGAACAGTGTGCATCTGCCTTCAATGAAAGAATTCCTGGATCAGGAGAGAACATTCTTCCTGGTTGGTGCTGCTTCTTTTTGTTCTAGAACTATCATTTCTTTCTTCCTTTCCAAGTGTCTGGCTGGTGTTCATTTGGGGCCCACTGTGTGGTTCTGGAGCTCAGTGGCCTCTCTAGACAGGCAGAGAGGTCAGGAGAACTAGGTGGAGAATGAGATGATGCGGGGCGGGGGGATGGAAGGATTCCAGAGGATTAAGGAAGTTGAAGAGAGAGCAAGGACTCTGCCAGATGCTCTACGAGATGGGGAGAAATCAGCAAGAAAAGGTAGAGTGGATCAGAAAATCATTTTTCTAAATGAACCCGAAGACATTGAGTACTTCAAAGTAAAGGAGAGGAGGCAGTGATGTGAGACCCTGAGGAATTTGAAGAGGGGGGCAGTGTAAGTGGGAGTGAAGGTCTTGGTGGTGGGGGTAGGTGCACAAACTCTGTTGTTCCATTTGTTGGAGATGCTTTTCCTGTCAGGGTTTCAGATTTATTCTGATGATTCAGACATACAAAATTTGCAATTAAAGGATGCATTGTCTAATAGAAATATAATGTGAACCAAAAATATGAGCCATATTGGGATTTTCTCATAGTTATGTTAAAAAAGTAAAAAGAAACAGGTGAAGTGAATTGTAATAGTATATTTTATTTCACTCAATAAATCCAAAATATTATTTAAAAATTTAATCAATATAAACATTATTAATGAGATTGCTTATATTATTTTTATAGTAATTCTTGGACATTTGGTATTTTTCCAAATAACCCAATTAATAAATGGGCAAATGGACTAATAGACACTTCTCAAAAGAAATACAAATGGCCAACAAATATATGGAAAAATGTTTAACATCATTAGCAATTAGGGAAATACAAATTAAAACTATACTGAGATTTTATCTCACTCTAGTTGGAATGGCATCCCTCAAGAATATGAACAATAATAAATGCTGGAGGGAGGTAGAGAAAAAAGAATACTTTTACATTGTTGGTGTGATTGTAAATTAGTACAACCACTCTGAAATCATTGTGGAAGTTCCTGAGATGGATCCACGTATACCCGGCTATACCATTCCTCAGTATTTATCCTGAAGGATTAGTCATCATATTATAGCAATGCATGAATATGCAAGTTTATAGAAGTATAATTCACAATAGCCAAACTATGGAACCAGCCTAGGTGTCCATAAGTGGGTGAATGGATAAAGAAAATGTGGTATAGATACACAATGGAATTTTATTCAGCCATAAAGAAGAATGAAATTATGTCATTTGTAGGAAAATGGATGAAACTTGAGAACATTATATTAAGTAAAATAAAGCAGACTCAGAAAATCAAAGGTCAAAAGTCATATGTTTTCTCTCTTATGTGGAAATTAGAGAGGAAAAGGGAAAAGAATTGGATTAGACAAAGGGGAATGAAGGGAAGGAGAGGGGATAGAAATAGAAAGAGAGTAGAATGAATCAGACATAACTTTCCTATCCTTGTATATGAATACATGACAGGGTAACTCCATATCAAGTACAGCCACAAGAATGGGATCCTTATTAGAATATGTTATACTCCACGTATGTATAATATGTCAAAATACACTCTACTGTCATGTATATCTAAAAAGAACAAATGAAAAATTTTAAAATAAGGAAGATGATGGGGGCATCTCATGAAAATTGCACAGATATCCGTAGGGTAGAGGAAAGAGACCTGGAGAAGGGAGGAGGCAAGCAAAAGGGAAAATACCAAGGAATGATATTCACCAAATTACATTGTTGTATTGTGTGTTTGTACAGAAGTGTAGCAACAAATCTCACCATTATGCACAATTAAAAATGCAGTGGAAGTGTTGCCCCCTTGGTAGAGTGCCCTTGGGTTAAATCCCTAAAAAAGAGTATCTGAAAGAAGAGACTATTAGAATGGAGCTGGGAGACAGGGGCCAAGGGAAGTAAAAACCCTGTGAGAGCTATTGCCCATATGCCCTTTATCTGTTGGTCAATGCCCCATTTTTCAAATCAGCTTTTACAAAAACCAGATGGTTGGCTCACATCACTGAGAGAGGATGCATGCACCTGCCTGCCTGCTTACATCCAGCTCAGCTCTTCTAATGGAGCCCAGAGTTGATTTTTGCGTATAAGAGTGGAAAATGGACCTGATAAAAATGTTTAGTCTGCAAGACCTCGTTTTATTTATCATATCAGAAAAGAACAATGTTTTGTTGTGTTATGGTCAAAATAGAAGCCGACCTTGCTTGTTCACAAAAGCTCAAATCCTCGAGATAAGGGGGGCAAAATAATAGAGTACAATGGAAAGAGTAGGGTGTAATTATTTGTAGCTTGTCAAGTGAAGCCCTTTCAAGCCCCAAGTGATTCAAATCTGGGAACTCTGCACAATTCTGTAAACTAACCACAACCAGCATCAGAGAAATCTCCTCTGGCCTACAGACAGCGCTGAAATTGCATCAGTTTGTCATGCACTGAGCATGCCAACCTCACACAATATCATTTGGTTGCAAATAGGCCTGGCCCCAAAGCCCTGAAACACATTCTGTGGTATCTGACTCTTGGCCTGTGATTTGTCATGTCCCTGCTGCTATCAGTGTACAGTAATTTTAATAGATTCTGATGGTTTCCTTGTAGAAACACAGGATGCATCTGGTTTGGACATAGCACATGGGAAAGACTCTTCTGGCCAAAGACAACAGGAGAGTGCAGAAAAATTGAAGGTTCATTTTTGTTTTATTAAAAATTAGTTGTAGGATATAGAGTTGTGTTTTTTGATTAAAACTTCACTACACAATTTAATATCTATAAAACGTAGTGTTTTTTTTGTTTTTTTTTTCTTCAGTTGCCTCTAGAAATGTATTACTGGCAACAAGACTTGGCTTTTAGAAGTTGCAGCTGTAAGAAGAGTCAGTCTAATGTAATGTAAACCATTAATGTGGCCCATTGGTCAGCAGCGTATTTAGGAGTATTAGAAATGTAGGCTCTCAGGTCCCACCCTGAAAAATCAGTCTGCTTTCTCACCAGATCCCTAGGAGATTAATATTCATATTCAACGCAGTCTTGAGCCCAGGCGTTGAGGTCAGAGCAATCTATGTTGAAATTCCAACTTTCTAACTTGGTCTGCTTGATTTTGGATAGTTTGATCAATTGTGCTAAAGCTTTAGATTTCCCATGTACAGAGTGGGGGTTATAATAACTGCATCACATGGTTATTTGAGGATTAAATCATGTATGCCTTTATCTGTACATACAGTGCCCAATGGAGAAAAAGCATACAGTAAATAAAAGACGATATGCAGTGGTAACTCCATGGACTTTGCCTGAAGAGCATTAAAATTTATCTAATTGTGAATTAATTCACCTGCAAATAATTTCTGTGATACAAAGGTTGTGAATCTTATAGATGAACTTTAGTCAACTGTGACTGAATTTAGGATCAGTATAACTCCATTCCCCCCACATAATCAGGTATCTTGTTAACTTCACCATCATTTAGAGTGAATGGTTGAGTTATGGACAATGCTGTGTGTGAAGTGCACCCACTCACTCTTGGAGATTGGGCGTGGCACCATCTCAGCATCAGCTGTGTTCTGTATTCACAGCTCTGTGGGCCTCCGGGCCTTGGCCAAGCTTGGGTAGAGCTCCTGCCCTAGTCTCTAGGCTCTGCATTGTGTACCCAGTATGGATACTTGGGGCCATGTCCCTGAAACCTCCTGATGGTCCCAAGCAGAAATGTGTGGGAAAAAATGAAGGGCCAAGGGGTGCACTTGGGAGGTGTAACTTCTGATGTCCTGTAGCACAGTAGAGTAACTGTGGTTGATACAGCAATTAGTTTAATGTTTTGAAATGGCTAGTAGAGAGGATTTTGAATGTTCCCAAGACAAAGAAAAGATAAATGTCTGAGGTGATAGTTACGTCATTGACCCTGACCTGACGTTATACATCATATACATGTACTGAAATGTATCACTGTATCTCATATGTACAATTACTGTGTGTCAGTTAAAATAAAAAATATAATTTTAAAGAAATTAAGGGCCACTGAGAGTAGAATGGTCGTTTCCAGTCTGCAGAGAGTAGTGGACAGTGAGGATGGGGAGAAATTGATCAATGGGTATGAAGTTTCAATTAGATAGGAATAAGAAGTTCTGTGTGCTATTACACAGCAAGGGGCAATAGACAATGATAACGTTCTGTACATTTTACAAAGCTAGAAGAAAGTGTTTTGAAAGTTTTTGCCTTAAAGAAATGGTACATGTTTGAGAAGATAGACGTTTACCCTGATTTAAGCACTATAATACATATACATGTGTATCAACACATCACACAGCCCCTCTATAAATATGTAACATCGTGTTTTTATGCATCAGTTAAAAATAAATTTAGTTTAAAAATAAGAACCAGATATAAAAACAACTAATTTTCTTCCTTTGAAAACACTATTTTCCATTTTTTCCTCTTTTTTTTTTTTTTAACCTCATAGTCTCTCAATCTATCAATTAATGTCGAGTTTTCAGCTCACTGGGTTTTAAAATTATGAACGATGACATAAAAATTAGTCAGGTCAACTAAACATATAATTTATTTCCATATCTGGACGAGTTAAGGGAATGGGGGTGGAGAGGCATGCAGGGAGAAATGGGGATGGGTGAGGAATTGAGGGATGCCAGGCAGAGAGGAAGAGAAGATAAGGTGTAGGAATGAATGAGGCGGATTAAGAGAAAGAGGAACAAAGAAATCGAAAGTGGAAAGAGCAAGGGAGTGTGGAGACCAGCAGGAGGAATCACCTTGGCCAGAAAGGTTTGTTTGTTCAGTGTCAGTTAATCAGGGAATGCGCTGGCTGTTTTTGTGGGTTTTTAGTCTTGAAAATGCAAGCAGAATTTTGTGAGTAGTGTGTGCAGTGTATATACTTTTCCACACAGGTTTTTGGTTCTGTGATCCCAGCAAAGATTGAGAATCACTAGTCCAAATGAAATTTCTGTCAGAGCTGAAACTGTTCTCTGAGTTGTATTTTTGTTTGTTTATGGACTTCCTTATTTGTTAATCACTGTTATTAATATAATGGCTTCATTCTATATTTGTTCATATACAATTATATTTAGTTAAATCTCTTGGTGTGCTTTAAATGAACTAATGATATATCTTTCTTCATATCACCATTACATTTTTTTCCTTCTGAATTTTAGACTTACTTAAGTAGTTGCTTTAGTAATGGTTAGTTTCTTCCATAACTCGCTGAACTTCTATCAATGCTTGCACATTACTTTAAGGTGTTAATGCAACCAGTAAGCATTCAAAACTCTCAGAATTTATTACTCAGAAGTGTCACCTCATTGATTCTTATGTTAGAATTTCAGGTGGATTGATAAATATTTTCTGTAATACTCTCATTGGTTCCATGGGGAAGCAGAGTTAGTGTCAGAGTTAATGAACACTGATTTATTCAACTGAATATATAAATGTCCACTTTAACTTATGAATTTAGGACTTGGAAGTGTCAGATGTGAAATGTGTTTTCTAACTTTTCCTTGGGTTCCTGTAAGAGAGAGTTGGTCTGGTTGAATGCTGGTTCTTTCCTCCTCTCTCTGCTCAGTTGTGTGCTGACATTTATTTCTCTATCTGACAAACATATGTCAGGTGATCAGTTTCTCTCAATAAATTCTATCCTCAGTAATTATAGCCTCAACTGCAGTTGACACACCTTAAGCTTTATAATAAGCAATACAGACCAGGTGAGGATTATAAGGGAGTTTTTGACAGAGGAGCGGGGATGGGGATGGAATAGTGGGTATCAGGAGTAGGGGTGCCATGTGGTTACCTGGTGCAGGGCATCCCCTTTTCAAGGGGCTCTCTGTTCTAGTGGAAAGTAGCGGGTTCCTCTGAATGGAGAACTGAAGATTTGCATACAGCTTCTCAGAAAAAAAGATAGCACCTGCAGAAAGCAGAATGTATTTGCACAAGAACTTGTTCTTCTGATGTGGATGGTGCATATGTTCTTAGAGACCCACTGGCCATTTCAGAGGCATGTCTTTGTGGAAAAGGACATATTTGAAATTAGGGAGTGGTATATACAGTTTAGAAATAAACACACCAAACAGTTTCATAAAAAAGCACAGGTGTAGGCCTGGCCTTGGGTAAGGGCAGATGGAAAAAGAAGTGGGGCTGAGCTCAAGGCGGGGTGTGGGTCTCTTGAGAAGCCAGTCCTCTGAGTGGGAGGCCCTCATTTTTCTTGGGTGTTGCTTCCTTCCCTCCCACCTCTCCTCTCAAGCTCATGTGTTCTAGCTGTGTGTGTTCCATCTAGACTGACACCTGTCTCCCACAGCTTGGACCTGGGTGGGCAGGGCTGCAAGGGGCCAAGTCTGGCCCCTCCTGGGGTGGATGTCCCCATAGCACCTTCCTCCTTTGGCCTCGGCCTCTTTGAGAATTGTGATTTGAGAACTGTGACTTCTTCCTCTACTCCCTTTTAATATCTTACCTGTGACCGTTGTTGGTATACTGAGAGTGCCCATTCTTGTTTAAAATATGGCCATGAATATCATTCTACAACATATCTCTGAAGTTATTATAGGAATTTGGGGCAGGAGGGGAACCTGCAGCCTATTAAACAGCCCACCTGCTTAATCCCGTGTCAAACAGCACATCCTTTCCTTTGAGTTGACTTTCATGGAAGGTCAGGCAGTAAAAGAATCAGCCAATTTTGGATAAGGAGAGAGATTTGGGGTATCTTGGATTTGGGGAAAATAAGAGTAAAGGAGCTGAAACAGAACTGAGTGTAGTGTGTGGAGAGGACAGGTGGTCCTGTGGAATGTTGGGAATATGGTGGCAGGTGGGGGAGATACTGGAGCTGTATGGAAGTAGCTTAGACTTTACTTAAGGTAAAAGACTAAAGCTATTTTAATTGATTCTCAAGAGCGGGCACACATTCCTTTGTAGAAATTACTTTGCAAATATCTATGCAGTATTTCATTTTGTAGAAGAAAATATGAATTTTTATAAAGCTGTCCCTTATTTTGATAACTTAATACATGTCTATCATCTTAATTTGTTTTTTGTTTATCAAGCTTAATTCCTACCTTTTTCTATCCTCAATCAGTACAGCCTCAATTGCAGTCGACACACCTTAAACTTTAATAATGAAAACTTCTATTTCATAGATAGTTTTCTTTCTCTCTCCTTACTATGTTTTTTTGCCAGCTATTTTGGAGACGATAAACTTTATAATATGTAGTATTAAAATGTTAACATTTATCCTTTGCTGTATGTGTTTCTGATAAGATTTAAAATCATTCATTATTTTTATCCTTCTCCTGAGCAAGGAAGAACCCTTAACAGCTTTCTCTCCCATCCCATTTTCCTTTTTATGGCGAGAGTAGAATTTTGTTCTCTTTCTCTCTTTTATTTTTTGGCACTGGTATGGAACCCAGGAGTGCTTTACCATTGAGCCATATTCCCTGTTCTTTTTTTTTTTTTTTCATTTTTATTTTGAGGCAGGATCTTGCTAAGTTACCAAGGCTGGCCTTGAACTTGTGATCCTCTTGCCTCAGCCTTCTGAGTCTGAGATTACAGGCATGGACCACTGTACCTGGCTTTGTTCATTTTAATTTTTTTAACCACAAAGTTATTTCAACAGTGTACCACTATCTGTACTCATTGTTTTTTGTTTCTTCCTTTATTTCCCTCTGGGCTCACATTTTATTCACCAAAATATAGTTCATTTAATTTTAAGTGAGGATCTCTGGGTGCAAAGCATTAATACAATAATGAGTCAGTCAGTTTTAATTTTGTCAGTTCTCTTGGTTGATCCAGAATGAGCCAACCAGACTTTTGCTCAGTACCTTGTTCCTTGGCTGTACGAACTACCTCTCTCCTGTTTCAAACGTGCAGCTTTTATACCTCTGTGTGGCCATAGAATGCCCAACTTAAGGCAGCAGGTTTTCTGGGTCCCCCAACTCTGGTTCCCTCAAAATGGACTTTTTTTTTAAATATATTTTTTAGTTATAGATGGACACAATACCTTTATTTTATTTTTATGTGGTGCTGAGGCTCGAACCCAGAGCTTCACATGTGCTAGGCAGGCATTCTACCACTGAACCACAACCCCAGCCCTCAAAATGGACTTTTGATCCCAATTGCACCTTCTGCCTACTTCTGGTCTTGGAGTTCAGTGGGTTATAGATTCAATGGGATAAAAGGGAATATATCGTTGTTATTATTCTGAAATAATTTCAAATGTATAGAAAATTGACAATTAGTACAAAGAAGTCTCATTTCAGTATACCCAGACTTATCAGTTTTTTACATCTTGCTACCTTTTTTTATTGTTGTTATCATTACAGTCCTGGGAATTAAACCCAGGATCTTATGCATGTTAGCAAGTACTCCACCACTGAGCCATGTCCCCAGCTCCGGTCTCTCCACCCCTACATTAAATTTTGAGACAGGGTCTCACTCAGGTTGGCCTCAAACTTGTAATCCTCTGGCATTGGTCTCCTAAATTGCTGGGATTACAGGCATATGCCCCTGGGCCTGGCACATCTTGCCACTTATGCTTTATCATTTTCCCCTTGACACCTCTCTGTTACATACACACACACACACTCACTCACACTCACCTAGACATTTTTTTTCTGACTCATTTAAGAATACATCACATACATTATATCTCTTTGTCCCTCATTATTCCTAATGTCAAGGTTATTCTCTTAACCCCAATAAAATTGCCAAATCAAAAAATTTAACATTAGCATAATATTTTGTAGTCTACATTCCATATTTGTCACTTGTCCCCAAAATGTCCTTTATTGCATTTTCCCCTGGTACAGGATCCACATAATGCATTCTCCTTTGTTGTCATGCCTTTTTAGTCCCCTTTAACCTGGAACTGTCTGTCAGCCTTTCTCTTCCATGACGTTGTCATTTTTATAAAAGACAGGTCAGTTATTTTGTAAACTGTCCTTCGGTTTGGCCTCTTCTGATGGCTTCTGATAGGTAGATTTAGGTGACAGGACCGGAAACTTCCTGAGTGATACTGTGTTTTTCTTAGGTTATCACATCCAGAGGCACATGGCATCTGTTTGCCTCTGACTGGTGATGCTCATTTTGACCACTTGGTTGGGTTTCATTGATTTTTCTCCACTGTATATTCACTTTTTTTCTTTCTGTAATTAATAAGTAACATGGGGAAGACATTTTGAGATTGTACTGATATTCTATTCCTCATCAAATTTTTTTTTCATGATTCAGCAGACATTGATGATTCTTACCTAAAAATAAGTTTTTTCTCAAATGTTGGCCAAAATGACTTTCCAACTCCATCATTTGTTTTGAAGGGATTTTTAATGCAGCAACTTGGAGCCATCCTGACAATAAAGTTCCCTAATACTATCTTTTTTGAAACTGATTATTTTTAAGGAAGCAAGCTCTAGTTAGACAGTGGGGACAGTGGGTTTAAATGTTATCTTTTTTGTATCTTTTTAGAAACATCATCAATAAAACCTTAATCCTTCCAGGAGCTTTCTGCAAGGATTATAAAGTAAAATTTAAATAATGTATAAATGTATAAAGTAAAAACTAAAGGCTTCTTTTATTTCCCCTGTCTTACCTCTCAGAGGTAGTAGTTTGGTATTATAGTCTTCCAGTCAAAAGGGAATCATAATGTAATGACCATTCTGCAAACTGCTTTTGAAAATTGAGATTGTATGTATGAAATATTTCTGACTTTATGAAATGTTACCTCACATTTTTAGCCTAAGAATATTTTCCTGTTTGAAATTACTTAAATGTTGATTCTAAAATGTTTATTTTATTTATTCCATTATGAATATATACTATTTTAAAAAATTCCCATTGGGGGTACTTAGAACTTTCTTTGGCTAAATGTTAAATAAGAAATGCAAGATGCCTAATGGATTGTTCAGTCTGAGACTATTTATGGGGAAAAATATCAAACCAATTTTGTTTCCATCAACACACACACAGCATACTGATAATCATGTTTACCTAGGCAAGATGCTGTTTTATGAGAGGTAAAGTGGTGGAATTTTTAATTTTTTAATTTTTTGTTCTGCTGGGAATTAAATCCCGGGTCTTGTGTGTGCTAGTAAAGCACTCTACCACTGAGTTACCCCCTCAGCCCAAAGTGGGGGAATTTTAACTTTATTTTACTTACAGTGATGATGTATTCATTTTAAAAATAAAATATGATTGAATTTTTGAAAGTATAGGTTTTGCATTATTAGCTCACACAGTTTTCAGTTGTTTCTTTTCCACACTTATTGCTAGTCTAGCAATAATGCATACTCCCAAAGAAGGCCTCTAATTTTTCTGAAGAAGTGTCGCTGCATCTTTCAGTTTTATTAAAAATTGAATTGACTCTGGTCTTATTTATTTATAGACTAATCTTTTTCAAACCTTTTTTAAGTATTACTTTTTGAATAGATATTTGGGGCTGGCCATGAAAATTAATGTTTCTTTGAAGAAGAAGAAATGTGTTAGATATTGACTTATGAACAAACATAGGAATAAAATACGTGTGTAAGTTGTACACTGCCCAGTGACCAAAGGTGCTGCTGTTAGCAAAATTAAGGGTAAGAACATGGGAGTGTTGCAGAATCAAAGGCATAAATAAATCTGACGTAGCGGGGACCTTCAGACTATGAGTTCAAAGTTCTTGAAGAAGACCTGTTTGGTTTTCCCATCAGCAGTGAATTTTGAAAAAAAATAAATAAATAAACCTAAAGGAACATTGAAAGCAGAGTACAAGGAGTACATCTTCATTCAGATTCACTAGTTAACCTTCTACTTGTTGCTTTATATTCTTAGTCTCACTCTGTACACACACATACATTTTATCCTCCCCCAATTTTGTTTATTTATAATTTTTGGATGAAACCTTTAAAAGTAAGGCATGCTCTTATTTTCACCCCTAAATTACAACATTTCATCCCTTTGATCCAGTGGTTAATTAAAGTAATGATCTTTGCCTGAACAGGTTATTATATTGATAATTGCCACAGGGTAATTTTTCTAATTGTCATTTCTTCTACATTTATAAACCGGTATCTAGAGATATATATCTCTAGAGACTCAAGATTTTTTAAAAATTAAAAGTATATTTCATTGTTCTTTTTAATGCCCAAATTGTTCCATATTTATTTCATGGGTTCTCCTTCAAGTTGACTCTTATGTCCTTTTGACATGACCACATTTTTTTTTTTTTATTGCCATTTCTTGCTTTTTGTCCATAATGTTAGGTAGCTTCACCTTGTTATTTCCCAGTGCTGGATTTTTCCAAGGATCCCTGCTTCCTTTTAGTGGGGCATGATCTATAGAGACTAAAATCTGGATGATAGGTGTGCTATGGTTTGTCATTGCTTTTAGATTTTCAGTAGTTAGAACTAAGGAATTGTGTGTGTGTGTGTGTGTGTGTGTGTGTGTGGTGTTATACAGAATTTTAGTATCCTTTATTTGAACTTCCTCAGACCAGAACTGTTTTGAATTTTGGACTTTTTCAGATTTTGGAACATATGGAATATGAGATATCTTGGGAATAGGACCCAAATCTCAACACTGAATTCATCTGTTTCATGTACACCTTATACATATATCCTGAAAGCATTTTTTTTTCAGTTAAAAGAAATTTAAAACAATATTTGTAGTGCACCTGCAATCAGTTCCCCTCCCTCCCTCCCTCCCTCCCTCCCTCCCTCCCTCCCTCCCTCCCTTCCTTCCTTCCTTCCTTCCTTCCTTCCTTCCTTCCTTCCTTCTCTCTCTTCCTTTCCTCCCTCTCTCTCTCCCTCCCTTCCTCCTTCTCTTTCTTTCTTTCTTTCACCATGGATTGACCCCAGGAGCACTTAACTACTGAGTCACATCCTCAGTCCTTTTCATATTTTATTTAGAGACAGGTTCACACTGAGTTGCTTAGGACCTTACTAAGTTGCTGAGGCTGTCTTTGAACTTGTGATCCTCCTGCCTCTACTTCCTGAGCTACTGGGATTATAGGCCTGTGCCACCATGCCCAGCCAGTGCACCTGCATTTTGACTGGGATCTGTCACCTGAAGTTAGGTGTGGAATTTTCTGCTGGTGGCATCATGTCAGTATTCCAAGAGTTTCAGATTTTGGATTTTTGAATTAGTATACTCAACTTGTATATCTATATTTACATAATAGCTTTAGTTATAAATATGAACTATGTATAACTATATATGTTTTATTATTCAACTAAAATAATGTTTTTATTTAATCTTCCCTTTTTAAAAATTCATATCAAACTTACATTTCTATAATATAAAAATTAACGTGGTTGCACAACGTGTACATTGTTTTGAGTGATTGAAGGACTTCATTTTCAGGAAATTTGTTTGTTTTTGAAATACTGTATTTTAGGGGCACATGTTGACTGTACAGTGTTTCAAAATTCATTGCATGGTACTGCTGAATATTTTGCGTGGATACAGGTTAAGCTTATTCTGCATGTGGTATCATTAGTACATACTTTGGAGAAGATGTGCAGTGTGTTATCTGTATAGAATTACCATTTTGGTTTTGGGTTTGCGGTTACACCTGGACTATACATATTCCCTATACTTAGGGAATTCCTAAATTCCCTAAGCTCTTGGACTCCTTGGTTTCAATTTTCTGGTTGATTGGTAGCAGATTTGCCCAAGTTCTCTTGCCTCACTGTATAGGTTGGTCTTGCTCTTGCAAATCTGTCCATTACCCTCCCCAGCTTGACATTCATCCTGTAATGGGGAACCCCCAAACCTACACATACTTATTTTCAGAAAATATTTCAATAAATGCTCCCTCTATCTCTAGAACAGTTTGTAAATCTTGTTAACATATTGCAAGGAGAGTTTACATTTTTTATTAATTAGGACTAAAAAAAAAAAAAAAGGCCTAAATAATGAAAAGCTTGAAAACTCAGTAGTTTGAAAGACTGGTATGAGAATTGGTGATCTTTTGTTTCATTGTATCTCAATGTTTTTACCCTGAATGGCTTTCTCATAATTCTTTTCAAGTTAGTGTTTTGCTTTTTTGGGGGTATGATTCATGTCATTATGAACAACCCTAGTGTGCTACTTGACTTTCTGTACATGCTATTTAAAACAGAGTAAATCCTGTTTGTTTGTTTCTTTTCAGCTTTCAGAATCACATGTAGATAATAGGTGAACACTGGAAAGGTTAAAAAAGTTTATATGTTAGGATTTTTTTTTTTTTTTTGTAGGTGCTAGGGATGGAACCCCGGGCCTTTTGCATGCTAGGCAAGAGCCCTACATCTGAGCCACACCCCAAAGCCCAGGAATTTTTGACAGCACAAAAGTAAAGTGGATAAAGATGAAAGGAAGCAATAAAAGGGACAGGAAGTAGTTTAGAATACTAGTGAGGCTCTTGCAGAGAGTTATTTAAAGATACAAAAGTTGAGTAGTAAAAGAAATAGAAGTAAAATAACTCAATTTAGAGAGGGGTAAGAAGAGTGAGGAGTAATATAACAACCCACATCCTCATCTTTCATATGGGGTCATTAGAAGCAGAAGAATATGCATATGAATCCAGTTTTCAAGGCAACTATCAGAATACCTAAAAATAGAAATCTTTAAAAGGAGTCGCCTCTGGGATGGAATAGATAACTCTTGATTTGGCTTATAATGTCTACATATTTAATGTGTTACTTTATACATGGATTACCTTAATTTAAACAGCTTTAGTATATGCTTAAATAGAAAAGTTATAAAGCAGAAAAGTGTAGAGGAGAATATAAACTTAGGGGGTAGGTTTAACTTTTAACTTATCCATGATTAACGTATCTATTTTTATTATTTTAGGGAAAACGTGTCTTGTTTTTAGTATGCGATGCCATTTCTAACAAAGTACATCAAAGTTTACAAGTCATGTAATACTGGTGAAGAGTTCATTGCTATTCAGCTTTAGAAGTCAGCATCCCTGAGATAATTTATACCATCTCGCATCCACCATACTGGGACAAAGGTATAGGCAATATTGGGCCTTGATGATCTAATGGACAACCCACACTTGGGCTGTGTTCTTTCTGGTGGGAGGGTGAGTTTGTGTTCAAGGCCCTCAGATGGGGGAATCATCAATAGTCAAGGGAAGACTTCTGCCAAGAACCACCATGAATGCCATCAGCCAGCCCTTCCCAGGCCAGTGTGTCCTGCTTCAGCAGTGGTCCCTGCTGACCCCCATCCTGTTTCTCCTAATATCCCAGGAAAAATCTCTCCTGATTTATTTGAACCAATATATGAGGATCTGGTTTCAAAATAGATTTCACTCAGAACAAAGAGAAAAACTAAATACACAAACCACAAAGTAGCAGTACATACTAGGTGATGTTATGAAGTAGAGTTTTTTGGTTTTTAATCTTAGGGTGATGAGGTTGCAGATCATTGGCACATGTGTTGTAATCTCCCTTTTCCAGGTCCATGGCAGCCATTGCTAATTGATCCCAGCACTTGTTTCTGTTGACTGTGTCTTGGAACCCTTAGCAGAATAGCCATACTGGTCAATCAGATTTGGCATGTGAGTTGCACATCCTGTTCTTAAGGTAATTGAATTTTGCCAACAAGTTGGCATCACAGACAGAACTCGTCCTACTCACATCCATGCGCCGTTTGGTCCATCTTGAACCGAGGCAGATTTAATTGCTGCTGACTAAGGCTCTCAGGCTTTCACTCTCTGGTGGCAGCCACCATTCTTGTCATCTCTGGAACCTCCTGTCCTCTCGAGCCCCAGACCCTTCTATTTTAAAATTAGATTACCTATAGTTTACCAAATTTCTGATGGATGCTGTACCCACTTACCCATATTTTTTCCAGCTGTTTCATCTTGGATTTACTTTTTCCCTCTGACCAAATTCAGCAATAGCATATGTACAGTCAGAGAAAAAAAGGTCTTAAGTCTTGCCTTGTTTCTGTGATAGACCACAGCTTATTTATAATAGGCCACAGCTTGTTTACAAAGCAGCTAACTTCTCCTTACTACTATTTTCCTGG
This sequence comes from Sciurus vulgaris, assembly GCF_902686455.1. Lineage (NCBI taxonomy): Eukaryota > Metazoa > Chordata > Mammalia > Rodentia > Sciuridae > Sciurus > Sciurus vulgaris. The sequence goes on from NC_136466.1 coordinate 53,224,587, forward strand.
TTTATATGAGTTGTAGAAATTATCACGTTGTGTGACTGCCCTCAACCAAACTCATTGATCTGAGTGGGACCTGAGGTTTGACTCTAACCACCAATAAAAATGCCAAGACTTTTAGAAACTTTGAACTGCAGGCTCTGAAGGAGAGTCTCCAGACCCCTGTGTGTGTCAGGCCCACCAGACCTTAACTTATAATTGAAAAGTTGATGTGGCTTTCCTCTTGATTCTTTCTAGTATCAGATTGATAACAGCATTTGAGAATACTGAGCTTAACCAAACTGTCATTTAACAGTATACACGGATGCGCCTTGTGAGGTCTCTGCCTATGCATGAAATTTCTCATGTTGTCTTCATGGCCTCATCAGTATGCCAGTAGGTGTCACTATGTGCATTAAGTGGAAATAAAAAATGTCATTAAAGGAATTTCCAACAATAAGTATCATTACATATTTTTCAAAACAGTTCCCAACAGTAAGAAAGAACATCTATACCCCTTCCTTTTTTATATTTTTAGACGTTATCTTCTTAGACTATTTTAAGAAAACCTGGTATTGTTCCTTCTCCCTCAATCCTGCTGCCTTACTGCCTTCTATGAGCTCGCACATGAAGATATTTGTTTTCAGCATATTTCTAAAGAACCAGAAGTCAGTGTATGAAAACGTTAAGCTGAAAGAATTGATCACTTTTCACTTGTGAATCTCATGCTCCTGGTGCAAAGTTTTATTGTTAGAAATCTTTCTTTAGAAAGGGTTAGACTTCTTCACTGCCAATATTTATTCGTATTTTTTAAAATCTAACATGCAGTGAATATGTGTATGTGCAGCACATGCGTGTTTGTCAACTGAAGGTTTTTTAAATGAGTTTTTTTAGGCCCTCTACATTAGGCTACTTTTCAGATTCTTTAGTTCCTCAGTAACACACATTCAGTTCTGTTCCAGACACCTCTGAAACAAAAGAAACTGTTTCTTACCATGTTTCCTGAGCCTAATTGACTACGTTTCCTATCATACTAGTAGAACTTAATTGTTTAAGTGTTTGAGTCTTTTTATGTGAGTTTAGTGTCTTCTTTGCTTTGGGTAAAGAGGTGAAAGTATTGGATTTTATTTCTTTTGTAGCTTTTAGGGGCAACTAGTGAGATACTCACTTACTTACAAGGCTTTGCTGTTAAGACCAGTAGCACTGTAGAATGCTTTCTTCCGTTTAGTAACACCAGTCAGTTATACGAGTGTTCTGGGAAGCTGTGTATGTGCATTGTGTTTTGGGGAAAGGAGCATTGGAATTGGGATCTGTAATCTGAAATATTTATGTGTGGTTTTTCCATTCAGAAGAAAGTTGCTCTTTCTTTTGTGTAGAGTGACTTAGGGAAGAGTCACGGGGATCCAGTGTACCTGTGTGAAGCTTTTGGATATTTAACACTGCAGAGCCAGTTAAATCTCCTTGACTCTATTTTCCTTGATATACATAATAAAATGGAGATGAATTCTGATGGTAAGAACAAAAGTGACTTCAAGAAATGCACAGATAGCAGTTAAAATGCAGAGGGGTTCTCAAAATACCTTTTCACTTATAACTTTTAAAATTAATAATACTCAAAAACCCTTGCCCAAATCCAAGTCCCTGCAGTGAATGTGGCACTGCAGCAAGCCACATGCTTTGGGGTCAGAGGGTGGGGCTCCGGTGCTCCAGCAGCCCATCAGGTTGTGTGCAGACAGCAGCAAGCTCACATTTTCTCAACTTTCAACTTCCTTGGACTGGGAAAGGGGAACAAGTGTTGTGAAGGTTAAATAGGGGGCTTTAGCTAAATTATAACATTTTGTTCCTTAAAATTGAAATCAAACTTAAGTATGGAAAAATGTAAACATCTCTTAAATCTTAATGTGTCCCTCTGTACCATCTCCTGCCCAGAGACTAATCTAACTGGTCTGACTGAAGGGCAGTGCATCGATACTTTCAAAATGTTCCACAGGTCACCAGGCACAGTGGCACATACCAGTAATCCCAGGGACTTGGGAAGCTGAGGCGGTAGGATTGCAAGTTCAAAGCCAGACTCAGCAACTTAGTGAGGCCCCAATCAACTTAGTGAGATTCTGTCTCAAAATAAAACATAAAAAAAAAAAAAAAGGGGGCTGGGGATGTGGCACGGTGAGTGACCCTGTATTCAATCCCCAGTACCAAAACAAAACAAACCAAAAAACAAAAAGTGTTCCACAGGTAACTAATGTTCAATCAGGACTGAGAATTATTGGTCTACCAGGTGTCTTAATACTAAGTGGGCAGGACAAATATGTCTGATGGGGCAAGTTTGCAAATCAGAGTCCAGGAATTAGAGTCAAACAAACTTGTACATGGCCCCATCTTTGGGTGTGTGTGGAGGGTGGCTAGAGGCTTACAGTGTGTATGCATTGTTGATGGGCCTTCCTGATCATCTCTGACAGCTCTTTCTCCTTGATGTTGGAAGCTTTGCTGTCTGCCATTCCTGTTGGAATAACTTCCCTGCCTGTCTGCCAGCCTCCAACATGTGTCCTCTGCTCTTTTTCTCCTTTTGACCTCAGAACACATCTGGCTGGGAATGAGGGTGCTTTGGAGCTGAAGTTGTAGTAAATCCTTGCTGTTGATAGGGTTCTGACCCAGATGTTCTAAGGGGAGGGTTTGTGCCAGTGGATGTAGTAGTAGATTGAGTAAATTTATTATTTCCTCAGCTTTTGTGGATATTTACCATTTTTATCAGGACTGGTAAGACTGCAAATTGGTGTAACCACTCTGGAAAGTAGTATGGAGAGTCCTCAGAAAACTTGGAATGGAACCAACATTTGACCTAGCTATCACACTCCTTGGTTTATACCCAAAGTACTTAAAATCAGCATACTACGGTGATACAGCCATATCAGTGTACAATAGCTAAGCTATGGAAGCAACCTAGGTGCCCTACAATGGATGAACAGATAAAGAAAATGTGGTATATAGGCACAATGGAATATTATTCAGCCTTAAAGAAGAATGAAATAGTGGTATTTGCCAGTAAATGGATGGAGTTGGAGAATATCATACTAAGTAAAATAAGCCAATTCCAAAAAACCAAAGGCTGAATGTTTACTCTGATATGCGAATGCACTAGGGAAGAATAGTTACTTTAGATTAGGTAGAGGGGAGTGAAGGGAGAGGAGGGGATATGGGGATAAGAAGGATAGTAGAATGAAACAGACATTATTACCTTTTGTACATATATGACTGCATGACCGATGTGATTCTACAACATGTACAATCAGAAAAATGAGAAATCTATACCCCATTTATGTATAATATATCAAAGTACATAAATGCATTCTACTGTCAGGTATAACTAATTAAAACAAATTAAAATTTTTTTTAAAATAGTTTAACATATAATCTATTGTAATGTTTCCATTGAACAATACAAAGTTCTGTCAATACTTACTTGAGTGTTGCCTGTTTGCTTGGTGCAAATCCTATGATGATGAAGGTGTTCAGTGAGCTCCTAATTTTCAAAGACAGCAGTACTGAGGATTGAACCCAGGGCCTCACACGTGCTAGGTAATTGTGCTACCTCTGAGCCACAACCCCAGTCCCAAGATTTTCTTATTAAGACTGATTAACTCACAAATGGAAAAACAAAGGGCCTTTGTAGATGTAATTTTAAAAACCTTCATCTTCCCCTTTTTTTTTCCAACTTTGTTGAGGTATAAATGGCAAATAAAAAATGTATGTATTTGTTTATAATGTGATGTTTTTAATATACAAATTGTGAACTGAATACCACAACCAAGCAAATTAGCATTTCCATCACCTCATATAGTTACTCTTGTGTGTGTGTGTGTAAGTGATTTTCAAAATGTGAAATATAAAACCTCCCTTTAAAAATTGGGGACAGGGAACATGCAAGTCTGCATTAGAAAGGATGCTCAAATTTCGATTCTGTGTGGCCATATGGAAATGGATATGGTATGGTACAGAAAACATAACTGGGGAGGGATGAAATCTTGTTAAAACCCAAAAGTCAAATTTTATTTCTTTACCAATAAGTAATACTCCTTTTTGAGAGGGATATATGATTTATTTGTTTTAGAAAGACAAAATGTGCTCATATTTATGATGAAGACCTTTTGGACCTCCTGACACAGCTCATTTCTTTATTTGGCAAGTGTTTATTGTGTCCCTACCTGATGCCTTAGACTATGGGGGACAATAAGGAGATCATAGATTTATAAAATGCAGTATCTTTCCTGTAGGAATTTACAGACTCTTTGAAGAGATCACAACAATGAGAACAAGTATATTCTCAGGGACAGAATATAAAGAGACGATAAACATTCTAGAGATGTAGGGACCACCAGAGTGAACCAGAGGACGGACATGCAGGATGAGTGAACATACCAGCCAGTCATAGACTTTGTTTCTCCACTGCTGCCTTGTTCCATCTGCTCCCATCCCAGGCTTACCTGGCCCTTCACTTTTTTGTCTCTGGTCATTGCCCTTGAACTTCATAAATTTATGTTGGTCTTATAGAACTTTGTGTGTGTGTGTGTGTGTGTGTGTTACTAGGGATCAAACCCAAGACCTTCCAAAGTGCTCTGCCACAGAACTACATCCCCAGTCCTATCTTCCAGCATCTTGAGTCTCCATCCTCTCTCCTTTGGATATATCTTGTACATATGTTCCTGTTCTTTGTGACCTTGGCCTCTGGGGGTAAACACAGTGCCCACTAGATGCTTGGCTGTAGGATCCTCCTCCATAGTGACCCCAGTGGAACTGTTCTGTCTTTGTCTTGCTTCTTATTCAGAACATTCTGTAGACACCTTAATTCAAAATGTCCAAATCAAATTTTGCTATCTGTATTCTATTTTTCTTGCTTCCATAAATACACAATATTCTTTTATCTTATTTTTATAGATTTGAATCTGGACATTACCATTGTCTTATTCAGCTTTCTGTTGTTATGACAAAATAACCTGAGAAAAGCAAATTAGAGGAGAAAAGATTTATTTTGGCTTATGGTTTCAATCCGTGATCAGCTGGCTTGCTTTGGGCCTGAGGTGAAACGGCATCATGGTAGAAGGGCATGATAGAGCAAATTTGCTTAGCTCATGGCAGCAGGGAAGCAGAGAGAGAGATTAGGTAGGGGATCCCCAAGGGCACACCCCCAAAGATCTGCTCTCTCAATTAGGTCACTCCTTCTGTAGTTTCCACCACCTCCTAATAGTCCATTCAAATTTCGAAATCATCAGTGGATTAGTAATCCACTTATGAAGTTAAAGCCTGTGGTCTAATTAGTTCTGAAGGCTCCATCTTCAAACACCGCTACACTGGGGACAAAGCCATCAACACATAAACTTTTGGGGGACATTCCACATCCAAACCACAATGATCATCTACCCAATTTCCCAACATAAAAAATATGAATAGAATCACTGTCTGTCTCTCTTCTGGGTTTGCAGCTGTTTACCAGATACCTCTCTGGCCTTGGTGCCTACACTGTTTCCTCCTCCGGCTCCCACTTTCCCTGTGTACTTGTGGTGAAAAGGCCATCCTGTGTGTCTACAGGTGGCTGCATCCTGCCTTATGTCTCTCCACTTTTGAATTTTCCTCTCTAATTTTGCTCCCCCTTGGTTGTCTATAGTCTGAATGTCAGTCCTGTGGGCACAGTTGTAAAAGTCCCTTCCCAGTCCTGTCCCAGCCTTCCTCTGTGACCCACTCCGAGCAGGTTCTCTTCCCCTGACTTGACCAAGTTTCAGCTCATACCAATGTCTCAGTGTTGCACAAATGTTTCATAACAATGCTGGTTCTGTGTCTTCCTACTTATTGTTCCATAGGCCTGAGACCTCCCCAATCTGTGGTCTCACATTCACCCTACAAACAAAGAACCCATCACCTCACTCAAAAACTTGATCTTCTATGAATCCTTGCTTATCTGTCCCAGAGTTGATTGCATTCCCCTCTGCATTTTATGGCTCTTTTATACAAACGTGTGTGCTGTATTATCCTGGCCAGCCATCTGTCCCTCCACTAGTCTGTGAACTCTGACCTGCCGATCTTGCTTTAAGGTACCTCTTAGGGGCTGGCACCCACACATCTTCATCTTTGTGAATGAAGAGCCACATTGAATCAAGTTTTCAATGTTTTTTCATTGTGTTTAATATTGAGCTTTGTTTCTTAATTATCCTTGAATTTTCATTGAGTTTAGTGTTTCTGCACCCATATTCCTATAATTTTTTTTTAAAATTTAAAGCATAATTACTAAATGAGTCTGAGAAAGTCTGTTTCTAAAATGTTTGTATTTTCGTTAAGCTCCTATGTTGCTACATTTCTGATGTCCTTCCACTGTGGACTACTGTTCTACTTAAAATACTCTATCACTTTACAATTATGTTCTAAATTCTTATCCTACTACTTTTCCAGTAAGCACATTAAAAAGATATAAATAAAATGCATATTAAAATTAAAAACATAAATTTGAGTGTTGTATCTAATTGGTCTTAGAGTTAGTGGCACAGTAGAAATATGACAATTTGTTGTTGTTTTTGTAGCCCTAATAAATTTCTGGGTTATGTGGATTAAATTTAACACTTTTTTTAATTAGAAAAAGTTCAGACAGGTGTGGTGGTGCACACCTGTATAATCTTAGCAACTCAGAAGACTGAGGCAGGAGGATCACAAGTTCAAGGCCAATTTAGTGAGACCCTATCTCAAAATTAAAATAATAAAATGGCTAGAGATATAGTAGAGTGGTAAAGCACCCCTGGTATTTTGGCTATATATTAGATATCCCCCAAAAGCTCATGTGGGAAGTAATGCAAGAAAGTTCAGAGGTGAAATGATTGGGTTACAAGAACCTTAACATAATCAGTATATTAATCCCTGATAGGGATTAACTGGATGGTAACTGTAGGCAGGTAGGGTGTGAATGGAGGAGGTGGATCCCTGGGGATGTGCTTTGCCATACATATTTTTTCCTGATTGAGCAGAGAGTGCTCTCTCTCACTCTCTCTTTCTCGCTACTTTCTGGTACCATGTTCCCAGTTGCTTTCTTCTACCATACCCTTCCACCATGGTGTTCTGCCTCCCCTCCAGCTCAGTGCAAAGGAGTAGGCCATCTATGGACTGAGACCTCTGAAACCATGAGCCCTCAAATAGATTTCTTCCTCTAATTGTTCTTGTCAGTTCTTTCGGTCATAGCAATAAAAAGTTGACTAACACACCTGGGTTCAATCCCTAGTACCACCACAAAAAAATTTTTTTAACTTAAACCTAATAATTGTATGTATTTATAGGATTCCATCTCATTTTGATTCATGTGTATATTGTGTAATGCTGAAATCAGGGTAAGAACATCCATCTCTTAAAACGTTCATCATTTCTTTGAGGTGAGAACATTTAAAAGCCTTTACTATAGATTTTTTTAAAAATATACATTATTTTTTGTACTGGGCAATAGTACAGTACAAAATAGCACCCTTTACTCCTATATAACTGTAGCTTAGTAAACATTGACTGATTGTTCTCCAACCTTCCCTCTGCTCTCAATTTGTATGAGATCATTTTGTTTTTTCCCAGTGCTGAGGATCAAACCTAGGGCCTGTGCATGCTAGGAAAGTACTCTACCACTGAGCTGCACCCCCAACTCTGAGATCAGCTGTACTGTGTTCCATGTATGAATGAGAAGATATAGACTGGTATTTCTGTGCCTGGCTTGTTTCACTTAATGTAATCATCTCCTGTTTCATCCATGTTTTTGCAAATGATCATATTTCCTCCTTTCTTATAGTTCTGTAGCATTCCATTGTGTATCTATACCACATTTTCTTTATCAGTTCATTAGTTGATGAGCACTTAGGTTGTTTTCCTAACAGTCTTAAACACTAGAGCAAGAGAAGCTTGAGAATCATAGGTTGTTGAAGTAAAGCACTCAATAGAATACCTACTTTTTTGTTTTAATGATTTTAAGTTCATTTAAATGTCTAAATGCCTTTTCTATGAATCTGTAATTACATGCTCCTGGGATTTAAAATATTATCTTATAGTTTTCTTCTGTATTGTCTAGATAAATCAATAATTTGCATAGTCATCAGATAATTAGGCTTAATGTGTTTAATTCTGTTCATTATGCTCTATAAAGTTAACTTTATGATCAACAGAAAACATCAAATAAGAAAGCTAAAAGCTTGTCATTGGTAATAAGTCCAAGACTAATTTTCCTTTTGATTTTGACTTAAATTCCATGGAGTTTAACTGGAAAAAAATGCCCATGCTGTTGGTCATGCACCCACGTGGAAGGAAGACCAACTGGCACTCCAGGCATGTCTGGAGAGCCTGTTGGGCATTTCCCCTCTTGTGACCCATCACACACAGCCAACCTTTAGGAGGCCTGGTTTGGGTGTTGGCCCCCAGTAGTCATTGAAGTTAGTGTATAAGAACATAGATGTTTCTATTCAGAGAAATTCTTCCAAGTCCTTAATGTTCTCAGTGAAAGTATGTGTTAGAATAAATTGTGTGTATAGCCCACACTCCAGCAGTGTAGATGTGAAATGGGACTGAAGTAAGCATATTTGACCTCAAGAGGTGTTGAAGTTTTTGTTTGTTTGGAAGTATTTTGTTGTTGTGTATTTGTTCATAGATAAGGGTCCTAGTTTCATCCTGAGGTCATCAGCAACTGGTGGAGAGTGGAGAGAGGTGGGGCTGTGGGGGTGAGAAGCAATATGTGGAATGGTTAGAAGTAGTGTGTGGAATGGTTAGTCCTGACACTGGGTTGCTCAGGGAGAGCTCCTAACAGTTTTTGAAGAAGGCTGTGGTTCTGTATCTTTACTATATAGCTGGGGTTGGTCAGCCACTGCCACTGACTCATGAGGCCCAGGTACTACAGCTTAACTCATCCCAAAGTAGTCTTAATAAAACATCATACTTGCCAGGTGTGGTAGCACATACCTGTAATTCCAGCAACTCAGGAGGCTGAGGCAGGAGGATCAAGAGTTCAAAGCCAGGGGGTTTTTCAAGATGGCGGCCTAGAGGGTGGCTGCATTACGTGTTGCTCCAGAACTCAGGATTCAAGAGAGGAGATATTGAGACGCTTGGGACCAACTCAAAGTAGCCGGGTGACTCTCACCCCCTGGGGGGGCATCCCGGATGGGACGGGGGTCCCGGAACGCAGGAAACTTTGTGAAGTAGAACTGCCGGCGAGACGCCCCTCCCCCCGCTGGAGCGCCATAGAGGAGGCCGGTCGGCACAGCGCTGGGACTCGGAGCAGCCACTGGGGCTCCGGCGGCTGCCCGGGGGAGGAGAGGCGGGGAGAACTGTGTGGACTCAGGACACCAGGGCCTGCCCTGAGGAGGAGGAGAGGAGCGTGGCCACTTGGATTCGGAGAGACTGCGCCAGAGCTGCAGGCGGTTGCCAGAGGAGAAGCCGCGCGGCGAGCTGTTTGGAATCAGAACGACGCTTCTGAACCCCGGGGCCTGCCCTGAGGACGAGGAGGAAGAGGAGCAGCCGCTTGGATTCGGGCGACTATACGGGAACTACAGGCGGTTGCCAGAGAAGGGGCTGCGTGGCGAGCTGTTTGGACCCTGACCACTTCTGAACCCCGGGGCCTGCCCGGAGGAGTAGGAGAAGGAGGAGAAGGAGCGCGGCGGGTCCTTTGGACTCGCAGTGACTGCATTAGCGCTCCAGGCGGCTGCTCAGAGGAGAAGGCGAGTGAGGAAATCTGCAATATCTCAGCGGTCCACTGATATCTGAACAACATGAGAAAACAAGGAAAGAAAATGCTGCAAACAAATCTAGATGTTACATCAATAAAACCCAATGACAGCATGGCAGAAGAAATGACAGAAAAGGAGTTCAGAATGTACATAATTAAAATGATCAGAGAAGCAAACGAGGAGATGAAAGAGCAAATGCAAGCATTGAATGATGAGATGAAAGAGCAAATGCAAGCATTGATTGATCGCACCAATCGACAGTTAAAAGAGCAAATACAGGAAGCAAAAGATCATTTCAATAAAGAGTTAGAGATATTGAAAAAAAACCAAACAGAAATCCTTGACATGAAGGAAACAATAAACCAAATTAAGAACTCCATAGAAAGCATATCCAATAGGATAGAACACCTGGAAGACAGAACCTCAGACATTGAAGACAAAATATTTAACCTTGAAAACAAAGCTGAACAAACAGAGAAGATGGTAAGAAATCATGAACAGAATCTACAAGAACTATGGGATATCATGAAAAGGCCAAATTTAAGAATTATTGGGATTGAGGAAGGCCTAGAGAAACAAGCCAAAGGAATGAACAACCTATTCAATGAAATAATATCAGAAAATTTCCCAAATCTGAAGAATGAAATGGAAAATCAAGTTCAAGAGGCTTATAGGACTCCAAATACACAAAATTACAACAGACCCACACCAAGGCACATTATAATGAAAATACCTAACATACAAAATAAAGACAGAATTTTAAAGGCTGTGAGAGAAAAGAACCAAATTACATTCAGGGGGAAACCAATACGCATATCAGCAGATTTTTCAATCCAGACCCTAAAAGCTAGAAGGTCCTGGAACAACATTTTTCAAGCCCTGAAAGAAAATGGATGCCAACCAAGAATCTTATACCCAGCAAAACTTACCTTCAAATTTGACGATGAAATAAAATCCTTCCATGATAAACAAAAGCTAAAAGAATTTACAAAAAGAAAGCCAGCATTACAGAACATTCTCAACAAAATATTCCATGAGGAAGAGATGAAAAACAAAGAAGCAAATCAGCAAAGGGAGGAATTATCCTAAAGGAATTGTCAAATAAAGGAGGAAACAAGTTGTGTCAAACAAATAAATAAACAAAATTTTAAAAATGAACCAAATGACCGGGAAACCAAATCATTTCTCTATAATAACCCTGAACGTTAATGGCCTGAATTCATCAATCAAAAGACATAGACTGGCAGACTGGATTAAAAAGAAAGATCCAACAATATGTTGCCTGCAAGAGACTCACCTCATAGAAAAAGATACCCATAGATTAAAGGTGAAAGGATGGGGAAAAACATACCATGCACATGGACTCAGCAAAAAAGCTGGAGTATCCATCCTCATTTCCGATAATGTGGACTTCAAGCCAAAGTTAGTCAGAAGGGATAAAGAAGGTTATTTCATACTGCTTAAGGGAAGCATAAATCAGCAAGATATAACAATCATAAACATCTATGCCCCAAACAGTGGCTCATCTATGTATGTCAAACAAATCCTTCTCAATTTCAGAAACCAAATAGACCACAACACAATAATACTAGGTGATTTTAACACGCCGCTCTCACCACTGGACAGATCTTCCAGACAAAAATTGAGCAAAGAAACCATAGATCTCAACAACACAATCAATAATTTAGACTTAACGGACATTTATAGAATATTCCATCCAACCAAGAGTGAATACACTTTCTTCTCAGCAGCACATGGATCCTTCTCTAAAATAGACCATATATTATGCCACAAAGCTAATGTTAGCAAATACAAGAAGATAGAGACACTAGCATGTATTCTATCAGATCATAATGGATTGAAGTTAGAAATAAATGAAAGAGTAAAACACAGAAACTATTCCAACATCTGGAGGTTAAACAATATGCTATTATATGATGAATGGATAACAGAAGATATTAAGAAGGAAATTAAAAAATTCTTAGAGGTAAATGAGAACAAAGAAACATCATATCAAAACCTCTGGGACACTATGAAAGCAGTACTTAGAGGGAAATTTATTTCATGGAGCGCATTTAATAAAAGAAGTAAAACTCAACAAATAAACAACCTAACACTACAGCTCAAAGCCTTAGAAAAAGAAGAACAGAACAGCACCAAAAGTAGTAGAAGACAGGAAATTGTTAAACTCAGAGCTGAAATCAATGAAATTGAAACAAAAGAAACAATACAAAAAATTGACAAAATAAATAGTTGGTTCTTCGAAAAAATAAACAAAATTGATAAACCTTTAGCCACACTAACAAAGAGAAGACGAGAGAAAACCCAAATCACTAAAATTCGGAATGAACAAGGAAATATCACTACAGACAGGATGGAAATACAAAACATAATTAGAAGCTATTTTGAAAATCTATACTCCAACAAAATAGAAAATTTCGAAGACATCAACAGGTTTCTAGAGACATATGAATTGCCTAAACTGAATGAGGAGGACATAAACAATTTAAATAGACCAATTTCAAGTACTGAAATAGAAGAAGTCATCAAAAGCCTACCAACAAAGAAAAGTCCGGGACCAGATGGGTTCTCAGCCGAGTTCTACAAAACCTTTAAGGAAGAGCTCATTCCAATACTTCTCAAAGTATTCCATAAAATAGAAGAGGAGGGAACCCTCCCAAACTCATTCTATGAAGCCAATATCACACTGATACCTAAACCAGACAGAGACTCATCAAGGAAAGAAAATTTCAGACCAATATCCTTAATGAACATCGACGCAAAAATTCTCAACAAAATTTTAGCAAATCGCATACAAAAACATATTAAAAAGATAGTGCACCATGATCAAGTGGGTTTCATCCCAGGGATGCAAGGTTGGTTCAACATCAGGAAATCAATAAACGTAATTCACCATATTAATAGACTTAAAGTCAAGAATCACATGATTATTTCAATAGACGCAGAAAAAGCATTTGATAAAATACAGCACCCCTTCATGCTCAAAACACTAGAACAAATAGGGATAGTGGGAACATTCCTTAATATTGTAAAGGCCATTTATGCTAAGCCCATGGCTAATATCATTCTAAATGGTGAAAAGCTGAAAGCATTCCCCCTAAAAACTGGAACAAGGCAGGGATGCCCTCTTTCACCACTTCTATTCAACATCGTTCTTGAGACTCTGGCCAGAGCAATTAGACAAACCAAAGAAATTAAAGGGATACGAATTGGAAAAGAAGAACTCAAACTATCCCTGTTCGCTGATGACATGATTATATATTTAGAGGAACCTGGAAATTCCACCAGAAAACTCTTAGAACTCATAAGTGATTTCAGTAAAGTAGCAGGTTACAAGATCAATGCCCATAAATCCAACGCATTTTTATACATAAGTGATGAATCTTCAGAAAGAGAAATTAGGAAAACTACCCCATTCACAATAGCCTCGAAAAAAATAAAATACTTGGGAATCAACCTCACAAAAGAGGTGAAAGACCTCTACAATGAGAACTATACAACACTAAAGAAAGAAATTAAAGAACACCTTAGAAGATGGAAAGATCTTCCATGTTCTTGGATAGGAAGAATTAATATTGTCAAAATGGCCATACTACCTAAAGTGCTATACAAATTCAATGCAATTCCAATTAAAATCCCAATGACGTACCTTACAGAAATAGAGCAGGCAATTATGAAATTCATCTGGAAGAATAAGAAACCCAGAATAGCTAAAGCAATCCTTAGCAGGAAGAGTGAAACAGGGGGTATTGCAATACCAGATCTTCAACTCTACTACAAAGCAATAGTAACAAAAACGGCATGGTATTGGTACCAAAATAGAAAGGTAGATCAATGGTACAGAATAGAGGACACGGACACAAACCCAAATAAATACAATTTTCTCATACTAGACAAAGGGGCCAAAAATATGCAATGGAGAAAAGATAGCCTCTTCAACAAATGGTGCTGGGAGAATTGGAAATCCATATGCAACAGAATGAAACTAAACCCATATCTCTCACCATGCACGAAACTAAACTCAAAATGGATTAAGGACCTCGGAATCAGACCAGAGACCCTGCAGATTATAGAAGAAAAAGTAGGTCCAAATCTTCATCTTGTTGGTCTAGGACCAGACTTCCTTAACAGGACTCCCATAGCACAAGAAATAAAAGCTAGAATCAACCACTGGGATAGATTCAAACTAAAAAGCTTTCTCTCAGCAAAGGAAACTATCAGCAACGCGAAGAAAGAGCCTACAGAGTGGGAGAATATCTTTGCTAATCATACTTCAGATAGAGCACTAATCTCCAGAATCTATAAAGAACTCAAAAAACTCTACTCCAAGAATTCAAACAGTCCAGTCAACAAATGGGCTAAGGAAATGAATAGACACTTCACAGAAGAAGATCTACAAGCAATCAACAAACATATGGAAAAATGTTCAACATCTCTAGTAATAAGAGAAATGCAAATCAAAACCACCCTAAGGTTCCATCTCACCCCAATTAGAATGGCGATTATCAAGAATACGAGCAACAACAGGTGTTGGCGAGGATGTGGGGAGAAAGGTACACTCATACACTGCTGGTGGGGCTGCAAATTAGTGCAGCCGCTATGGAAAGCAGTGTGGAGATTCCTTAGAAAACTTGGAATGGAACCACCATTTGACCCAGCTATCCCACTCCTTGACCTATACCCAAAGGACTTAAAATCTGCATACTACAGAAATACAGCCACATCAATGTTCATAGCTGCTCAATTCACAATAGCCAGACTGTGGAACCAACCTAGATGCCCTTCAATTGATGAGTGGATAAAGAAACTGTGGTATATATATACTATGGAATATTACTCAGCCATAAAGAATGATAAAATTATGACATTTGCAGGCAAATGGATGAAATTGGAGAATATCATGCTAAGTGAGATAAGCCAATCTCAAAAAGCCAAAGGACGAATGATATCGCTAATAAGTGGAGGTTGACACATAATGGGGGGGAGGGAAGGGTTAGAGTTAGGGTTAGGGAGGGGGGCAAGTATAGAGGAAGGAACTACTGTATAGAGGGTAAAGAGGGGTGGGAGGGGTGGGGGGAAGGGAAAAAATAACAGAATGAATCAAACAACATTGCTCTATGTAAATTTATGATTTCACAAATGGTATGCCTTTACGCCATGTACAAACAGAGAAACAACATGTATCCCATTTGTTTACAATAAAAAAAAATAAAAAAAAAAAAAAAAAAAAAAGAGTTCAAAGCCAGCCTCAGAAACTTAGTGAGGCACTAAACAACCAAGACCCTGTCTCTAGATAACATATTTTTTAAAAGGGCTAGGGATGTTGCCCAGTGGTTAAGCACCCCTGGGTTCAATTTCTGATACCAAAAAAATAAAAATTAAATAAATAAAAATAAATCACACCTGCCCCTAACACACCCCAATCTTAAGGTCCTTCTCACATTCCAACTCATAATTTGTAAGATTACATCTGTAATTATGATTTTCATTTTTGGACATAGTTAGGAACTTGAATGTAAATGAATTTCACCTCACCGTTCTCTACCTTCCCTGCTTAAACTCAGTCCTATCAGGGATATTCTAGTCCATTGTGTTGTGGATGTCTCAGGATTAATCATTCAACCACAATTTAGTTCATACTATCTGGTAAAGTCTTCATTAGAAACTGGAGACAGAATTAGAGTGACAGCTCAGGGTCAGACAGAGAATATGTATATAAAGTTGCATACATATAAAACAAGGGGAGTTTCAAGATGGCGGCCTAGAGGGTGGCTGCATTTCATGTTGCTCCAGGACTCAGGATTCAAAAGAGGAGATATTGAGACACTTGGGACCAACTCAAAGCAGCCGGGTGACTCTCACCCATTGGGAAGGCGTCCCGGATGGGACGGTGGTCCCGGAACGCAGGGAACTTTGTGAAGTAGAGCTGCCGGCGAGACACCCCTCCCCCCGCTGGAGCAGTAAACTCAGACAACTGGGAGCGCTGTAAAGGAGGCCGCTCGGCACAGCGCTGGGACTCGGAGCAACCACTGGGGCTCCAGCGGCTGCCCAGGGGAGGAGTGGCGAGGAGAGCTGTGTGGACTCAGGACACCGGGGCCTGCCCTGAGGAGAAGGAGGAGGAACGTGGCCGCTTGGATTCGGAGTGACTGCACCAGAGCTACAGGCGGTTGCCAGAGGAGAAGCTGCATGGCGAGCTGTTTGGACTCAGAACGACTGCTTCTGAACACCAGGGCCTGCCCTGAGGACGAGGAGGAAGAGGAGCGCGGCTGCTTGGATTCAGAGTGACTACACCAGAGCTACAGGCGGTTGCCAGAGGAGGGGCTGCGTGGCGAGCTGTTTGGACTCAGACCACTTCTGAACACCAGGGCCTGCCCGGAGGAGGAGGAGGAGGAGGAGGAGGAGGAGGAGGAGGAGCGCGGCGGGTCGTTTGGACTCGCAGTGACTGCATTTGCGCTCCAGGCGGCTGCTCAGAGGAGAAGGCGAGTGGTGAGTTGTTTGGACTTAAAGTGACAGCTCCTGAACACAGGGGGGCTGCCTGGAGGAGAAGCGTGGTGGGTCGCTTGGTCTCTAGTGGCCGCACCAGAGCTCCGGGCGGTTGCCCAGAGGACCCGTGCAACGGGTCACGTGGATTCAGAGCCACTCAGAGCGACCGCTCCTGAACCCGGGGGGTTATCTGGAGAAGGAGGAGGAACGGGGAGGGTCACTTTGACTCGGAGTGATTGATTGCCCAGGGCTACGGGTGGTTGGTGGGAGGAGGAGGCACGCAGTGAGTTTCTTGGACTCCTAGTGACCCCACCGGAATACTGGGCGGCTGTCTGGAGGAAGAGGTGTGTGGCGGGTCTCTGGGACTCAGAGCGATTGTACGGGGCCCCAGGTGGCTGCTCAGAGGAGGGGCCGCATAGCCAGGCGATTAGGTGCAGAGCAGGGTCCCAGGATCTAGAAGGCTTCTTGGTGGAAGAGCCGCACAGAGACAGGCTTAGGGCGGAGCGAAGGTTCCAGGCCTGCGGGCAGATTCTCTGAGGAGGGGCAGCCTAAGGAGATTCATCTGCGAAGGGTGAGGCTCCCAGGCCCAGGAGGTAGGGCCGGGCCCCTGGGAACTTTGCAGAGGAAGGCAGCCCAGCCCAGGCGGTAGCTGTAAATTGAGGGGAACCTCTAGGAGGGAACTGACCAGCGAGACCTCCCCACCGGGTGAGTCTTCCCTGCTGGGTGAGGTTTCCCCACAAGGACGGTAAAACCAGAGATTCAGGCCCAAACAGGCCTTGCCTCAGCCCGCAGCCTAGGTCCCCTTTGGATGACCATTGGTCAACAAGTGGAGGCACCTCTGCCCACTAGCAGGGATTATACCCCACCTGAAGGCCACCACTCCTAGAGAGGCAGCTTCCTTGTGGAGCACTGCATTATCAACTTCCTCCAAGACTTCAGCCTACTGAAGGTAAGGGGGGATATATATAGAAATCTTCAGGGACATTGTAAGTCAATAGAGGAAATCTGCAATATCTCAGCGGTCCACTGATACCTGAACAATATGAGAAAACAAGGAAAGAAAATGCTGCAAACAAATCTAGATGTTACATCAATATAACCCAATGACAGCATGGCAGAAGAAATGACAGAAAAGGAGTTCAGAATGTACATAATTAAAATGATCAGAGAAGCAAACGATGAGATGAAAGAGCAAATGCAAGCATTGAATGATCGCACCAATCGACAGTTAAAAGAGCAAATACAGGAAGCAAAAGATCATTTCAATAAAGAGTTACAGATATTGAAAAAAAAAAAACCAAACAGAAATAAAACAAGGGGCCACAAACACTTCAGGTACATACAAAGAGCTCCAAGATTGCAGAACCTGCATGGAGTGGAATATTCCTTCTGCATTCTTATATAACCATATATCCTTTTGAAGGGTGGCAGTATTGATAATTGTGCCACAATAATAGCATTAAACCTACCCTCTCTGGGGACAGTCTCTCCACTTATCACCCAGCACCTGGCTCATGCTGGGTTCCACCACTGATCTCTTGTGATGGCATGCTTTACAAAATTCTATTTAATGGTTGTTATGTGCCTTATTAATTGTAAGACAGAGTGAGTCTGACTCAAGTCAATATTTTGTTTTCATCTAAACTTAGAACACAAAGAGTGTGAAACAAAGGTATTTGGAAAACAACATGTGCTGTGGGCTGTGATTCAGGATCACTGAGTTACGTGCACTAAGGCATACATTTTGTTCTGCATGATTGAAAAGGAAGATTTTATTTCAGTGATCCCAAAATACAAAAAAATGAGGCTGAAGCATTTTATATGGTATGATTTATGAAATAGCAGAACTTATAGTATTTCTTGAAAAATCAAATGTGTTGGAAGTATATACACTGAGCATTTCCATGCTGGGTTTTTTGTTTTTGTTTTTTGCACTTGTTTTTATTATTCAAGCTGATCAGAAGCCAAAACAGACGGTCCCTTATTCATATCTACAACACACCTCTACCTTGAGGCCTGCCTAGTGTTGGTGTGGCCTTGGGAAGGGGGAGCCATGAGGGTGTGTGTTGACAGCCAGCTGCACTGTGCTTGCTGGACCAGGCACTGTGCTGGGATGAGCACCCCTGGGGGAGATTGACCTCCTTCTTCAAGAATCTGAGGGCATAGTGACAGCGCGATACTGTGCTTGAATGGTGTTAGAGAATCTGGGAGGAGAGGGTGATTTTTGCCCAAAGGAAAGGAACAGAACTTGATGAAAAGGAAGAGAACTTTACTAACAAGGAGACTGCTCAAGTGGGTCTGAATTTCTTCAGCCCTATCCTTTTTTCTTTTCTTTTCTTTTCTTTGTGTGTGTGTGTGTGTGTGTGTGTCCCGGGGGGTGGTTGCTGGATGCAGTGTCTTTATTAGAGAAAGCAAAGATTACATGGGACTTAAGAGCTGGCGTTTGGGCCTTTTCTTTTTGAAAACTGAGGTCTACATAAGGAAATGGGAAAAAAAAAAAAAAAACGAATGGAAATGGCTAATGTTTATTAAACATTGTCTTAGTGTCAGATAATATGCTAAGCACTTTACATGCACAGTTTTTTTTACTTCTCAGAGAAAGCCTTTAAGGTTCATGTGCTGTTAGTATCTTTTTATAGAGATGAGAGGAGAGTGAGGCCCGCAGAGGTTAAATAACTTGCTGGGTACACGGTAAGTGGGGGTGGGGCATGACTTGAACACCAGCATTGTGACTGCAGCTCCTGCTCCTGTGTACCGTGCCAGGTTCCCTGGGTTTGGATACCAGCCACCAGTGCTGTAGGAAATGATTTAAGTGGTGCCTAGACATAGAATAACAGTGAATCACAAGGGAGAAAGTTATTCTCTTTGCACTTATCTTTTAATCCTGTGTCATTTCCCCCACTCCCCTAAGAAGTTCTCCAAAAGCTTTAACTTGACTTTGCTAATCTCTCTTTCTAAAGAAGAGAGAACCACTTCAAGCTCAGAGCCTTCAGTAAGAAACACAGTTAAAAAAAAAAAAAATTAGTGTTTATCTTCTGTTTATGGCAAGTGATATAGGTTTCTCATATCTGGTTGTGACATCAAGCTTTCTTTAAATCCTAGCAAAGTAAAAAAAAAAAAAAAAAAAATCTGTTTAAAAAACAAAACAAAACTTCGGTCCAGATAGGATGCAGATGTTGCCAAGTTGTGAAAGTAGTGTGGGAATTTGTAATTTGGGAAAATACTTCCTCAAGGGAAGAATTAAGGAATAAAGATAAGATCCAGACAACCCTCAGAGGAGGGCTTCAGCATTCTTTCACCTAGGAGTCAGAGGGCTGGTGGTAATTCTGTCCCACTTACTGCCTTTCCCTTTTCTTATGTTTGAGGAGTCGCGTGGCAGAATATTAAGTCTGTCTGATTTAAGATCCTGTTCTCGGCATGTACTGATTTATAACTATGGCCATCTGTCTGCATTGGCCATGGAAATGGGAAGAGGATGACATTATCTTTAAAACCAAAAGGAGCAATTGGTATGTAGAGGTCTTCAATCTGATATCTTGGTTCTTAAAACCAATTAAATTCTCCCATTTATAAGTAAACTTCTGCTGTATCTCAAGTTACCATTTTTTTGTCTGTTTTCCTAACAGTGCCACAAAAATCAAAGAAATATTCATTTAAACTTCTTTACACAGTGGTATAAAAGTTTTCAACTGACCAGTTATAGTTCACTAAGTGGTAATTCTATTTTTTTTTACAGGACAGTGCAATTAGGTTTTGGTAAGATTGAGACTTCAGTGTCTCTTCATATATTTGTCCGGACAGATTCACAAGTAGTTTGCAAGTGTTCATGAACAAATCAGGTTAGTAATACATTGATACCAACTCAAGTAGATTGTACTCATCACCACATAGACAAAACAGTCAGGAGATGGGTTTGGTGCTGTAAGCACAAGTGGCATGATATAATGAAGTTGTATTCCATTAAGCTCTTGTGTGCGGGGAGCAAAATGTCATCACCTGAATGTGGCTGCATTTCTGTGATACAACCTCATCTGTTCCGTCAACTGGTTTTGCTCTGATCAATAAGCAGTTTTCTGTGGCCTTTCACTGCTGTCAGATGTCATTGAGTGATGTAAATGCACGTCAGAAACTAGAAACTTGACAGCTCACCCAGAGTGGGAAGGGAGAGAGGTGAGGGAAATCGCTGCAATAGACATGGTTGACAGCTGACATCTCCTTGGGGTAACTGATTGGATACTGTAGCAGCCTCTCTTTTCCCATATAAACAGGAAGGAAAATGATACTGTTATGTATAAAAGCCAAAGCAGATGTTTTAAAATTATTTAAGGGAAAAATTATTCTTATAAGTTGCAACATAGTCATTGTGTAGGGTATTTGCATAAACTAAACCCAATATAGTTGATGTTGGTTTTTGACAAAGAACAATTAAGGGAAATGAAAATATTCTGTTTCTACCCATTTTTCTCTATCACACTGTGCCAAAACTATAATTAGAAAAGTTTGTCAGTACAGAAAGAGATGTAGCCAAAAAGACAAAATAAAGCAGTTATACAACAAAAGGAAGAAAGGGAAGGTTTATGTCCTGTGTGGGAACAGTGTGCAGGCCCCCAGCTAAGTGAGAGAGCCAGAGGTGAAGCAGGGCAGTGTGCTTCCTGTTGTGCAGCAGGGAAGATCCTGAGACTGGCTGTGCTCAGATGTGCACAAATCACAGGCAGGATCAGTTACCTGAGAGCACCTGGAGGAGGACTGAGTGTGGGACCTGGTCAAAGGCAGTCAGGAGACTTCCCACTCTGCATCTATTTCTATTTTTATATTTATTTCAAACCATGTGAATATATTTTCTATTCAGAGTATTAAATTATAAAGAGACATTTCATATAAGAAATTTCCTTAAATACTGGAAATGTAATTTTATGCTATTACCAAAGGTTATGTATTCCGAGAGCACTTGGGTTAGATTCTTCATGGCCAAAGCTAGAAAAAGCGTTCAGACATATTGGAATGAGGGGTAAAGAAGTCTCATTAAATGCTACTTTATTTTATTTATTTTATTGTTATTATTTTTTGTTTGCATTGAACTAGAGATTGAACCCAGGGGTGCTGTGCCACTGAGCTACATCCTTTTTATTTTTTCAGACAGGATCTTGATAAGTTTCTCAGGCTGGCCTCAAACTTGTAATTCTCCTGCCTCAACCTCCCAACTAACTGGGATTACAAGTGTGTGCTACCACATTCAGCTTATTAAATGCCATCTTAAATGATTTTAATGCCATTGGCTAAAATTCAGGGACACTTGGATTGTGAAAAATATATCAGTCATTTATTGAGTGCTTACCATATACTGGACACTATTCTCCATGCCTCATGACTATTAACTTATTTAAATTTCTGCAGAGAAAAATTATCTCTAATTAATCGATGAAAAAAACTCATGCTCAGAGAACTTCTCATACAGCCAGTGAGAAAGGTAGAATTCCAACCCAGGTTTTGGGTCTCCAGAGGTAAGTCTAGAGTGAGTAACTGTGGAAGAACTGCAAATGCCAGGCACAGGTATCTGAGCATGTGTATATCTTGAGGACAGTTGCATTAGCCTCGCCAAGCCATCAAGAGCAGAGCATAGGGTAACATCGCTGGGTGGCCTTTCATTGCCAGTCTTCCCCATTGAGATGACTCTCTGGCACCATCTGCATTTCCTTCCAGCTCCCATTTAGTCATAATAATGTGCTTATGGCTGGTTAAACTCTGTCTCTTCTCTGAATTCAGTGGGGAGAGACCACATTTCCCTTGCTGCTCACTATACTCCCTGGCCCAGGAAAAGTACTTAATAAAGGAATGACTCAAATACTACAGGCAGATCTTGCAGCAATGACCAGATTACATTACGTGGGTCATCTTCCACAAAGAGCCTAAGGGAAAAATTCTTTCTAGTGCCCATTTTTCACTAATGAGGATTGTAAGGTTTAGACCAGAGTGGATTGAGATCTTACAGATTCAAGGTAGAAAGATTCTGGTTTATTCTATAAATAGTAAACCATCGCTGTACTCTTAGGAGTAAGAGCTATAAAGAAAGAAAGTTTAATAAACTCACCAGAAATCAAGTTTGCTTTGAGAGTGGGAAACTTAATTGAAACAATCCAACAGAACAAAAGTACTTTAGAACTTTAATACTCCTATCGTGGTGTGCAGGGGCGAGGTGCTCATTGCCTTGTGTGTGACTTGAGACCACCCCTCTCCCAAGCTAACCTCCTGGGCTGCAGTCCAATCTGCTTCCCTGTTCACAGCCATCCCATCTCTACCGTCCTTTGTATTTTTACTTTTGACGTTCTTTTCTGAGTTCAAATTAGTTCCATCACTACAGCTCCTCCAGGACCCAGCCTCAGGGAGAAGGCTTTGATGAGTGAATGAGTGAGTAAGTGGGGAGGTGTTGTTTAGGTAAGGTGGGACTGTGGAGGATGGAGGCTCCAGCGTGGATGATTCCTGGCCACCTCCCCTTCGATTAAGTCGAGGAGATGGGAGGGAATGGCAGTAGTAGGAGATAGATGGAAAACTGTGCTTTGGATTTATCAGTCCATTCTCCACCTTTCTTTTTCTGAAACTGGCTTGAAGAATCTTCTCTGGCTTCACACCTTCAAGGTACTTCCTGTGATACATAAATAGGCTCTAGGTATGTGTGCCCATATATACCCTTCTCATCTTCTTCCAGTAACATTTTGGATAGGAAACCAGTACCTGGTTGGTACTTTTCTTATACTTCTTTCTTATACCTCAAAACTATGTCACCTAATCATGGCATAGTTTTTACTGGGACCTAACGTGGATCATCGTAACAGGTAATTCCAGTCATAAATAGAATACATTGCTTCATTCTGATGCATGCTAACCTGAATATTGTAGATTGTGGCCCACATTTTTATGGATCCCTACCATCAGGACATTTAGTTAATTTGGGGACCTCATAGTTCTCTCTTGCAGTATCCTTTCTTTGTAGGAAAACTCAAGTTTTTCTTCTCTCTGAATTCATTTTCCTCAGAGGCTTCATTACCTTGGTGGAGATTCTGGTACACCTGTATTAGTTTCCTTGTTCTCTTTTCCATTTGCTTGAAGCAGGCTTAGTCCAGGACTGATAGAGCCCTGAGGATACCCTCTGCCTTGCACCTTTCTCCTTAAGCCAGTTTGTATGGGATTCCCCTGCCACTCATTTCCCTGTCCCTCTTTCCCACCCTCACTCTTGATGTTTCCTTTCTTCAGGGATTACTGCCAACCCCTGGAGCTGTGGCGCCTTTGCTGGAGGGGGCTCCACATACTGAAGGTGAGGCCAAGGACCACTGGCCAGCTCCTTTACTCCTTGGACAGTGCCCCACAGACCTGCTGCGGTTTCTCCCTCCTCTCCACACACAGAGCAGCCTTCTCTGGGTCTTGCATGGTTAGGGAGGGGAGAATAACTTTGATAAAAAGGTTCTTCAAAGAAACTTTTGATTTCATTTTTAAAATGCCAACCTATCATTTTTCTTTTTGAATGTTTAAAGGCCCAACTTTCTGTTATATGATTGAGTTCACTTTTAAGTTGATGTAATATAATTATAAAATGCTTAAATGAAACATTTGAAACCCAGAAATTTGAGATGGAAGAGTTCTGGATAAAACTGTGGAAGGTTCGGACTCTTCATTTTCGTCTTCTGTCTTATATCCCTTCCCTCTCAGCTGCTACTGTGCACCCAGATTTCAAGCCCCAGACAGGGAGCCACCTGTCCCTTCCCTCTCTGTCTGAACTCCAATAGCAAGTCTGTTGATACTCCCTCCTAATCATCTTTTAAAATCTGGCGACTTTTATCTACTCATCTCCATCTTCATTTTCCTGGCCCCCTGTCCCATCATCTTTACCCTAAAATATTGTAACCACCTCCTGCCCAGTCCTCCCATCTACTCTGAGCTTTCTAGAATCTTCTAAAATCAGAAGCTTTTTCACGCTGCACCTCTGGCCAAGTCATTTCCTGTGCACAGTTACCGCATAGCTCTCATTGCTTGTGTGATGGCCAGTCCCTAGCTTGGCTTTTGAGGCCCAGCTTGGTCTGGCTGCTGCCTGCCAGAGCAGCTGCTCTTGATCTCTCCTACCCCTCAGCTCCAGTCTCACAGTCTTAGTTCCTCCAATAAATCTTTTGTTGAACTTAGCATTTGTCTTTGCCCTGTCCTGGCCTCCACCCTCAACTCTCCTGCTGGCTCCTGGCCTCAGTGCCAACATCATCTCCCAGGGCTTTGGCCTGATGAGCCTCTCCCTTTCCATGCTCTCTGTTGCTCTCTGTCCCTTTTCGGCATTGGCATGCCCTTAATTGACTGTAATCCCAGTATCTGGCACAGATAGAAGTAATTGATACATTTTTACTAAATAAACAAATAAATAAAGTAACTACAGCCTGAAGTAAGAGTGAGTGATTTATCCAAGATGGCGAGGCCACTTAATATCAGAATGACAGAACCCACAGCACTTCCCACTGTATCTGTTTTTTGTCTCTTTATTAGTAGTCTGGGTCCATACACGTGACTTGTTCATTCTGACTGCAGAAGGAAAATGTGCCTCTTTACTGTTTCCAGGGAGCAGGGTCTCTGATGTTCTCAGCCCTCCTGGAGTTGGCCTCTGCTGGTGCTTTTCCTCTGGCCCCTCTTGGGGTACATCACTGAGGACCATCTTTGTTCTCTTGGCATCATAAAGCTAGAAATTGAATGCTTCTAACTTTTCTTAATTCTTTAAAGTGTCTGTTTCAGATTTGTGTTTATTTTATGCCATGCTTTTGGATTTTAGAAGCTTTTATTCTACATCTTGATCTTTCTGCTTTCTTACCAAAGTTTTTATCTTTGAAAAGTCTCTGTCTGGGGGGCTTTATCTTTAACATTTTGCTTCTCAAATTCTGTGTAGTTATTTCTGTGGATTAATGACACCTCTGCCCTTATTGACCCACTTTAAAGAAAGGATCTATTTGCCTAACAGTGGCATGTACTCTGTTTTCCCACAATGCAACCTCTTCCCAGAGACTGGGTTGAGCAGTAATCCCTCCTCACATAAGATGCCTGGAAGCTGTCAGGTCGGCCTTATCTGTTGGGTGATTTGGGATGTGAGCTCATTACGCTTGCATAGCATACTTCGTCATGATCTTTTTTCTCAGCTCGAGACTGTACAGAAAATTTACTAGCTGGCCTAAATTCTGTTATTGGGATCTATAAAACTTAACTACAATTCCTTTACTCATTTTTTTCCTGAAAGTACTTGAAGATTGCTCCCCAGATATAAATGTCTTTCCTACTCTTCAAATGCCACAGAGAAAGAGTCCTGCTCCTGCTGTGACTTGTCCATGGAAAAAACTGTTTCATTCGATAATGGCCTTAAAATGTGGGATCCAGAACTGAGCTCAGTAAACCTTTAAGAGGTGATTTGGTGTGGACCTAGCATACAGGTTTTTAACTTCTTTTCACTACTAAAGGAATAAGGATGTTGTTTGCTTGGTTCAGTTCCCCTTTGGCTTCAAATTTGGTTACCAGACATTTAAGAAGGAGAATTTGAAGAAAACCATGGTGGTGTGGTTTTACATTTGCAGCTATGTCTTCAAAGCATAGTGGTCATATAGTCATCATACATTTTTAGACCTTGGTATAAGGACTCTGCCCCAAAGCCATTAGCATAGAGCCTGGAAATCATGAAGCTGTGTTCTTCACGTATCAGCTAAACATATGTAAGATAGATATGCTGTAACTTCATGGTGTTCAAGGCAAACTGTAGGTACTGTTGTGAATGATGCTGACCTAATAGGAGATGACATTGAGGGCAATGAAGATTTGTCTGGGTGAGAAGAGGTAGTAGGGATAAAGGCCCCTTGATCTTATTCAGTGATTAATTTTAAGGGCTGGGAGTGCAACCCAGTAGTAGAGCACTTACCTAGTATGCACAAGGCCCTGGGTTCAATCTCTGGCACCACAAATAAAAGGAAATAAGAGAAAATTGTTTAAAGAAAGGCAGCCACACCAGACGCAGTGGCACATGCCTGTAATCCCAGGTTCTGGAAGCTAAGGCAGAAGGATCGCGAGTTCAAAGCCAGCCTCAACAAAAGCAATGTGCTAAGCAACCCAGTAAGACCCTGTCTCTAAATTAAAAATACAAAATAGGGCTGGGGATGTGGCTCAGTGGTCAAGTGCCCCTGAATTCAATCCCTGGTATCCTCCCCACAAAAAAATAAAAAGGCAACCAGATCATATCCTATAAAGACAGACCACTTTTCCACTGTGAGGCTTTGAAAAGTCATTTTCTTTTCACATCCTGCTTTTATCTTCTCATCTAAAATGATGATGATAGACTGCCCTTTGTGCCTTGCGTGAGCTATTAAATAATGTCACAATGTTGAAATAAGGATGATTAGATGATTGTTACATGACTGTTAAATGTTTCAGAGGCACCTTGGTTTGGGGACTCATCAGCTCAGGCTGCCTAACAGAATACCACAGACCAGGTAGCTTAAACAAGGGGAATTTATTTTCTCAGTATTGTTGAGGCTGGAAGTCCAAGATCAAGGTGCTCCCAGAGTTGCTTTCTGGTGAGGTCTCTACTCATCGCTTTTAGAGAATAGCCTTCTTTTTGTCTTCATACGGTTTTCCTTCTGTTTGCACTCAGAAAAAGCTGGATCTCTGATCTGTCTTTTACTTTTAAGGACACCTGTCCTATCAGATTAGGGACTCACCTTATTGCCTTTTAAAATCTTAGTTTCTCCTTTCACACCTGACTGTAAATACAGTCACATTGAGAATTAGGGCTTTAACATGTGAATTGGATGTGTGTGTGCGTCACAATCCAGTCACATAACAGGAGCTTCGTTGACAAAGTTTGTAGTTTCATTAAGTGACCACCTGATGAATATACTTCTGTTTGCCTCATTAGAAGACCAAATTCTATTATTTGAATCACTGCCAAAGAAGTTGTATTCCCCATTTGCACATACAGCTATCTCTTAGGACATTTTGGAAAGATAATCTGGTTTATATCATTGGGGTAGCACTTAAGTATATTTCTTTATAATTAATTAAATTTACGTGTCTCTTCTTTACTACATTTTAAGCTCCTTGAAGCTATGAATTAGAATGGGTGGAACATTACAAAATCTTGCTGTGTCCTATGTCTCGTAAACCCTAGCATTGATTAGAAATGCACTAAATATTTCAAAGACTTTTAGAACTAGAAGAGTATGTGGTGATCATCTAGTTTAGCATTGCCAAATATTTATAGAATGACAGAAAAAGGTGATCCAAAAGAGTTAAGTGTTACCAAAGTCACTGAGTCCTGGAAAAAGAGAAGAATGTGGCCTTTATGATATGTAGTTTTCTACTGTGTACGCGGTCTTGCACTGCCTTTGAATAAAGTTTAAGTGAGGTTAAAACTCGTGATTTAAGAGGGGATGCTTTATATACGTTTTTAAATACATCTCCCAATATACAAATCCAAAGATGTATATGTCTAATCTATAAAAAAAATTGTTTTATACTCTTAGTGCAATTACAACTTTTTGCTACTTATTAAGACTTCAGAGACACAAACCAGTAGCTCAGTAATTGCTTTCTTGAATCTGCCTTTAATAATTACATTTAGTAAAGCTGTATCGAAAATTAGAAAGGCAGAGACTAATGGAAAACTAGATTTTTCACTGAATTAGAAAGCAAGACAATCCATATATTGACAACACTTCAAGTTGAAACAGATCAGGAAAACTGTTTTGGACTGTTTGTGCAAAGAGGCAAACCTGGACCTGATGGGCAGTGGCATCCACATTTTATGGAAGCAGAGAAACTCTAAGAGATTTCATGTAAATCGGCATGTGAAGAGGAGAGAGTCCAGGTCTGATTTAGATACAAGTCATTTGAATCTTTTAAAGCCTGGAATTTCTCCTTGGTACTAACAAAGAAGTAGAAAATAAAGAATTGTGTTAATGAAGTGGGAATATCTTTGAATAAGAAAAAGTACAAAACTCATTTGGGGGTCATATCTCGCAATCAGAAAGAGACCTGGGTAGGAAAATGGTGAGAGGGCTTCTCTAGATTTGCTTCTGTGGGCTTTGGTATTGTGCTTTTTCACAGCCAGAAAAATTAGTCATTTTAGTTTTATTGTATTTCAGAAAGCCTATGAAAAAGATCCAATAGTAGATTAACTTAGAGTTATTCAGATATTAGGAAAGTAGTTGATGTAATCATTGTGATTAAGCAAAAACAAAAGCAAAACACAGATACATCAGAAGGAGTGTGTTTTTGTACAATAGCCAAGAGACAGAGCAAGTAGCCTGCTAATGCGCCAGCATTCCTCCCAAATCAGACTCTGGCTCCACGGTTCACATGCGTGAGGGCCCAGTGAATCCTTCCCATACATGAGGTTATAAAAACTTCAGAAAAATGCCTTTAAAAAGACCTGATTTTATGTGTCAAATCACCATGGATATCCTAGCTCAATCTAAATAGCTGGCTGTTTTCTGAGTCCATCCCTTCCAGAGAATGAGTGCAATTGTTTGCTTACAGTCTTTGGCAGTGGAATATTTTATGTGTCCCTCCAAGACAAGAGGAAATGTCTAGAGACTAGAGACAGGCTTTATTGCATTCCATTTTGGGCCAGGGAAGGAGAGGAATGAGGATTTTGGAAAAGAAGCCAGTGCAATGAAAAGGAACAGAGAGCATGTGGTGGAGCCTCTTTGAGAACAACTGAGGTAAACCTGAGGCTACATTTGATAGAACTCTGATTTCACACAGGGTAGAGAAGTAGGGCAGGGTAGGTAGAGTACAGGGTAGGGTTGTTTCATTTTAAGAACTAAATTTCTATTTAGCAAGAGAGTTACAAACCAAGGCAGCTAACTGAACGAAATCTGCTTGTGAAGAGAGCAATTTGAACAGTAGGTAGCATGCAGCGAATCAGTTGGCATTTGATTGCCCTGCGCCTGTGTGTAAAGCAAAGCACCGAGTATGTACATGTTGCAGTCTCTACCTTAGAATAGCCTGGAAAGAAGTATGTGTAACAAAGCAATATGCAGTTGTCATATGTAAGGGAAATATTAAGATGTGAAAAAGCACCTGGTCAACTCCCTCATGTTATAAATATTAAAAAGAAGTGATTTTCCTGTCTTTATGGCTAATAAGCAAGTGTCAAAGGGACATGTGGAACTCAGGATTTCCAAGTCATAGCTACATTTTTCATTATTAAAGGTCACTTTTACTCAAAAAATTTAAAAAATATGAACTATATATATTCAGTGTAGAAAAATTGAAAAAAATCTGAAAAGTTTTGCAAAGAAGGAAAAAAAATTCACAATTCCGCCTAAATATTTGGCACTTATTTTCCTCCCCCACCCTCCCCCCCTTTTTTTGTACTGGGGATTGAACCCAAGGGAGTTTTACCACTAAGCTATATCCCCAGCCCTTTTTGTTTTGAGACAGGGTCTTGCTAAGATGCCTAGGCTGACCTCTAACTTGCCAACCTCCTGCCTCAGCCACCCGAATAGTTACTGTATTTAAACAGGATGTACTATTTATCTCTGCGGGTTGATCAGCTTACCCCCCTGGAAATTTGTTTTTATGTATTGGACTGATATTGTGAATTTTAGTCTGAAGAAGGGTAGGCTTAGCAAAACCATGGTTTGGACTCTTAAGAGCAAATGAAAGAACTCATCATGGTTTGAGAGTATTAGTTCCCTATCTTGTGAACTATTTTTGCCCAGAAAAGGACTTATCAAAAAGTTTCCTTTAAATCTGTGTGCGCTGGCCTGCGGGGAAATGCTTGGCAGGAGATTCACAGTTGTACTGTCTCTGTACAGAAATACTATGGGGAGAAAGAAAAAAGTTCATATCCAGGTAATTGAGGTGATTGAATTGTGAGTGTCTAATACATTAAACTGAGGGATAAAAAAAAGGTTTATCCTTCCTCTCAGAGCAATGTTGAGAGTTCTCAGATGTTAGTCTCTTCAGATTTAGTACAGGCTCCTGGGAATGGCATGAGTTACAGCTTTGCATTTTCAGTTTCTCTGTAGAGAGTACACATGTCATATTACTAAGGGAGAAAAAGCAACCCATAGAAACAACAAGAACACTGCCAAATCATTGTATTTTTGCAAGTCAACAGCTTTTGTTGAATCCATTGTTCTTTCTTTAAAGGAGTCAGACAAATTACGTGATTATGATATATCATGTAACTAGGAGAATCTCTTTGTTTGGGGTAAAAGAAATCGATACATGAAGCTCTAGCAATGGCCTTTTTCTCTCTCTCTTTAGCAGCTCCTTATATATGAGTTTAGAAATGCTGATTCTACATGAAGAATGACAGTGATTCATGCTGAGGCCCAGCCTTGTTAGACTCCTAACTTCTCTCTGAGTCTTTGACACTGATATTGAATATATAGATCTAAAAGAGTTAGCATTTGGTTTAATTCAGAAATTTAGTTGTAAATTCTTCATTAAATAAACTATTCAAAACTGTGTAGCAGCGCAGATTTTTTAAAAAGTGGATTTACTTAAATTTAACACAAACAGTGAAGACTATTCCTAAATTAAGGTGTGATACCATATTCTGTAATTAACCTTCTCAGTGCAGCCTTCTCCAATTGCTCTATTGTAAGTTGCCACCTTTCCCCAGGAACCTGATTTCTTTTACCTGACTCCATTCCTATTCCTATCTCCACCCCCAATACATGCCACTTTCTAAAACTTACTGTATAATTTTCTTATTTTTATATTCATTGCCTGTTTTCTGTCTCCTCTAGTAGACTACAGTAGTATTGAGGACAGAGATCTTTGCCACTTTACTTCAATGGTAGACTTCAGAAACCTTGAACATACTGGGCACAGTGGTGCACACCTGTGATCCCAGCTACTCTGGAAGTTGAGGCAGAAGGATCACAAGTTGGAGGCTAGTGTGGGCAAGTTAGTGAGAACCTGTCTCAAAATTAAAAGGGCCAGGGATGGAGCTCAGTGGTAATACACTTGCTTCACATGCGTTAGTCCCTGGATTTGATGTGGGGTGGGGCTTAAACTGATGATATTCAGGAAAACGCTAGAATATATTGAGCACCAACCATATGTGAGACTGGGTGCTAAGTGGTTTATATACCTTGTCTTATTTTTTACTCCACATGTAGTCTTACCAAAGAGGTGTTTTCATCCCTATTTTGCAGAAGAGGGGACTGAGATATAACAGGATGAGCAGCACCTGTAAGGAAGTATAGCCAGGAAGCCGCCGATTTGGATATCATGATACCATATCATGTAACTTTCCCCAGAATAGTATTAATGAAGACTAATAGTGCCTTTTTAATAAAAGGTCTTTATTACAAAGCCTGAGGAAATAGTCCTCATGAGTAGTAGTATTTTGACCAACGAAGAGCACCTAACTACCAGAAAACATCTTGTACTGCACAGTCTGCCTCTCATGTCTAACTCACTGGCTCTTCTTCATAACAAGTCACTCATTCTTTTCACTATAAAATTGCTAAACTGAACTGAGGTGTCATCTCATTCTTCCCAATTTGTTATCCTTCTGTGTTTATCAGCTTTCTGTCACTGTAACAGAATGCACGAGATAATCAGTTCATGAAGAGGACAGGTTTTGTTTGGTACAGTGGCACACAACTAATCCCAGCTACTCAGGAGGTTGAGGCAGGAAGATCACAAGTTGGAGAATAGCCTGGGGAACTTACTGAGACCAGGTTGCAAAATTTAAAAAAAAAAGTGCTTGATATACCTCAGTGGTAGAATGCCCTTGGGTTCGATCCCCAGTATGGGGTGGTGGGGCATTTATTTGACTCACAGTTTTAAAGGTGTCAGTCCATGATCAAGTGGATCCATTCCTTCTCACCTTTTATTCCCCTCTTTCCTTCTTTATTTCATGGACTGAACCTGCTTTGTTGCCAGGTGCTGTTTGAGTTATCAGTAACACCACAATATTTAACAGGTCATTTTTATAAAGTCAGACCTCAGGTCTGAAAATCACCTGCTCAAGAATTTTGGGGTTTTTTATTTGACCTTAAAGGTATCATGAATCAATGAATCAATGATAACATACAGTCTCCAAAAACATTTAGGCAAATGCAGGTTGCAGCTATAGAATTCTATGCTAAAATCAAGGGAGGTCAGCATTCCACTGCTCCCTGTGCTGGTCAGGCTTTGTCAGGAGCCCAGGAATTTGAATTCACGTTGACACAGGCAAAGTGCAGAGACCCCTTGCATACACGCATGGCAGGACCAGCACCTCCAGTGCTGTAGAGATGAGTGAGTGTGGTCATGACTCTCACACGCGATCATCTTTTTCCCTCTCCATCACCCCTGACCCTCTTCCCCCAAAGATACACTTGTGACAACCATTAGAAGTTAATTACATGAACAGGTAATGTTGACTGGGGCTCTTGCTAAAAACTAGACAATATGTTAAATGATTTACATGGATAATCATATTTAATCCTTGCAGCAAACCTATGTGATAGGCAGCATGGTAGGTTTCATGTCAGTAGGTGAGGAAACAGGACTATAAAGGTTAAATAACTTGCCTCAAATTGTAGTGTGTAGTGTGTTAACAGAGCCCAGAGGAAAGCAATGACATACACGAGACTCAAACCCTGGCAGTTTGATTCAAGAGCTAGAATTTCACCACTGTGCTAACTGCAAATCTTATGCATGAAATGATCAATATTATAATTTATACATTTGGAGCTAAATTGGTTCTTTTCTAGGTAGGCATTAAACCTCACTACCCTTTATACTGGTTCTATGGAATAATTTGTGTTGAGTTTTAAACTACCTGAGAAACAGATCTTGGGCACATCGTGCATTTGTTAATTGGGGAATGCCACTATTTTATTGAATCCTGGTTTCGACATTTTGAGGAGAATGTTGATAAGTGTATTTTATCCAGAAGGTGGTCAGTAGTGCAAGTTGGAGACCAGCCTGGGGAACTTACTGAGACCTGGTTGCAAAATAAAAATTAAAAAGTGCTGGTGATATACCACAGTGGTAGGCAAGATATGAAAACCAGTTATCTGAAGGATAGCTGTGGGAGCTAGAGAAGATTAATTTGGAAGAGGAAAGCTCATAAAATGACGCACAGGCTTCTCACTGCTGACATGGTGAAACTATAAGCCTGATAGGATCTAAAGATCCCTAAATAAATGTTTAGGTAATCAGACACAGTCTTCCGGCCTTAAAACACTGATGACTCCCAAATCGATATCTCTGACTAAGACCACCCCCTAGTCCCCTGCAGATTCAGTCCTACTCAACATCTCTATCTCTACTGGATGTCTAATGTGCATCTCAGCATAACACAGCCAATGTTGAGCTGCTGTTTGTCCCCAAGAACTGCTACTCTTCCCCAGCTCTGTAATGGCACCACCTTTCCTCCTGTTACTCAGACCAAAATCCTCACCATTGTATAGGATTCCCCTCTCTCTGTCTTTTTTTTTTTTTTTTTTTTTTTTTTTTTTTTTTTAACAAACTCCATATCCAGTCATCAGCCTGACCAGCCTCACCTCCATCGCCCCTCAGACCTTACCACTAAGCATCCCTGCCATTACTCACTCCAAGCACGTAAACACACCAAGCACTTTCTGTTCCACCCACCTCCCTCCCAATCATGTCCACATTCTAATTCCCAAAACCTGTGAGTGGGTTACCTTACTGGCAGAAGGGACTTTGTAGATGTTATTAAAGTAAAGGATGTTAAGATAAGGAAGATTATCCTGGATTATGAGGGAGCCCTGTGTAAATGCTTGAGTCCTTAGAAGAAGATGAAGGCAGAAGACTAGGTTGGAGAAATGTGACATGAGAGGATTGAGCTGCTGTTGCTGCTTTTGAAGTTGGAAAAAGGGAGTTGTAAGCCAAGGAGTGCAGGTGGCCTCTAGGAGCAGCAAATAGCCAGCAAGAAAACCAGGGCATCCATCTTAAAACTGCAAGGTTACAGGGCTCTGTTCTCTCCTAGAATCCCAAAAGGAAACACAGCCAGCACCTTGATTTTAACCCAGTGAGATTTGAACAGAGAAAGCAGCCAAACCTATTGGAGTTCTGACCTATGCTGCTCTGAGACCATGAATGGGCATTGTGGGATTTTTTTTTTTTTTTTGGCATTTTAAAAATTATTTATTTTTAATTTTTTTTACAGATTTTTAAAAATTTTTTTAATTTATTTTTTGCATTTTAATTCATTGTACACAAATGGGGTACATCATTTCGTTTCTATGGTTGTGCACAATGTAGATTCATATCATTCATGTAATCATACATGTACATAGGATAATGATGTCTGTCTCATTCCACCATTTTTCATACCCCCCTCCCTCTCATTTCCTTCTACATAATCTAAAGTTCCTCCATTCTTCTCTCACTCCCCACATTCCCACCCCCATTATATACCATTCTCCACTTATCAGGGAAAACATTTGGTCTTTGGTTTTTTGGGATTGGCTTATTTCACTTAGCATGATATTCTCCAATTCCATCCATTTATCTGCAAATGCCATAATATTATTATTATTTATGACTGAATAATATTCCATTGAATCTTCATCATGTTGGCTTAGGATCAGACTTCCTCAACAAGATTCCCAAAGCACAAGAAATCAAAGCAAGAATCAATAAATGGATGGACTCAAACTAAAAAGCTTTTTCTCAGCAAAGGATACAATCAAAAACATGAAGAAAGAGCCTGCAGAGTGGGAGAAAATCTTTTCCACACGCACTTCAGAAAGAGCACTTATCTCCAAAATTTATAAAGAACTTACAAACCTTTATACCAAAAATACAAAGAACCCAATCAATAAATGGACCAAGGAACTGGTCATACGCTGATATTTTTTGCCTCTGGGATACTAATCGTTAGTCATTAATTTGTGTGATAATCTTTGTCCTTCCTCTCCCTTTAAAATATGTCATTTCTGAAAGGGAATTTTTGTCTGTTGGCTGCTGTACTGTAGTTTACTGCATTAATGTCACCACTGCATTAACATATATTTGCGAAAGTTCCATGCATCCTAATCTTGCACCAAAGGTGGCTTAGTAGTAAATGATGTTTAAGTGATACCAGCA
This sequence comes from Sciurus vulgaris, assembly GCF_902686455.1. Taxonomy (NCBI): domain Eukaryota; kingdom Metazoa; phylum Chordata; class Mammalia; order Rodentia; family Sciuridae; genus Sciurus; species Sciurus vulgaris. The sequence goes on from NC_136466.1 coordinate 53,259,866, forward strand.
CATTTTTAAAAAGTTCCACATATTGGTTGCATCACACTTTTTGCATGCTGTTGTTCAAGGCATGGAAGACAGATTGCCTAAAGTTCCAGAAGTCTCTGGAAAGGAGGTGGGATTTCACTTGTGTGCTGAATAGGGGATAGGATAACGGCCAGCCCTGGGCCCTCGGGTTACCCTTCAGCAGATGTAGGTGAGCCAGCTCTGCACAGGTCCTGACCAGAATAGAGAGAACTCAAAAAAGAGTTGGCTCAAAAAAAAAAAAAAAAGAGTTGGCTCTGGTTGGAAAACAAGACTGGGTGAAGAATTGAAGCATATTCTGGGGGATTTTGGAAGCAAGTAGAAAAGTTGGTCTCTGCCGAAGCTATCTATGGATTTGTGATAGGAGGTGCTAAGGAGCTTAGATACTTTTATTCTTCTGTATGACAAGCTTTTCCAACCAGAAATGAACAACCTGTGAAAAAGGTTGTCCTCGAATGCCCACAAAAACCATTCTCTGCTTCCTGGTGGAGACTGTCTTACCTCTTTGTAATTACCAATAATTATTCCTTTCATCAAAGCATCTTACAAGGCATTCATTATCTAGCAAATTGGTTCAGAAGGTATTGTTGTATCACTCTTATTTTATTAATGAGGGTAAAATGACTCAAAGATATTCAGAGATTTGTTCAAGTTAGTAAGTAGTAGAGATAATAGTAGAGATAAATTTACCTATTTTCATTCCATTGAAACTAATGAAAAATCATGTAGCCAGACAGCATGTTTGACTCAATATATTTGAATGCATTTTTTCTCTCACACTGAATTGATTGATTGGTTTTGTGTCATATTGATGCAGCCTAAGAGGAGAAGAAAAATGAAGAATTTCATGATCAAATGATCAGTCAAGGAGCCGCCGCTAAAATTAGTCAGTACTAGGGTTTAAAATGAAAACTTGGAGTTTTACAAATGTCTATAATCCTCCAAATAATAAACACAAGAAAATATTTCCCCATAACCTTTCCAAAGAGATTTAAAACATTTAATAAGGATTACATCATTATTAGGATGACTGAAATTAGTATGTGTGCATGGAAAAAAATCAACACTGTTTAAATATGTAAAAGGAAAACCAAGATATGTCAGGAACTTTCCAGAACCAGAAGTAAGTTGAAAAGTGATTGCTTTGTTAAAAGTACTCTATATGACATCTGTACTCTCCATTTCTTTGTTTTTTTTTCACCTTTTTTTTTAATTGTAAACAAATGGGATACATGTTGTTTCTCTGTTTGTACATGGAGTGAAGGCATACCATTTGTGTAATCATAAATTTACATACAGCAATGTTGTTTGATTCATTCTGTTATTTTTTCCCTCCCCCACCCCTCTTTTCCCTCTATACAGTCCTTCCTTCCTCCATTCTTGCCCCCCTCCCTAACCCTAACCCTAACACTAACCCCTCCCACCCCCCATTATGTGTCATCATCCGCTAATCAGCAAGTTCATTCGTCCTTTGGTTTTTTGAGATTGGCCTATCTCACTTAGCATGATATTCTCCAATTTCATCCATTTGCCTACCAATGCCATAATTTTATTATTCTTTATAGCTGACTAATATTCCATTGTGTGTGTGTGTGTGTGTGTGTGTGTGTGTGTGTGTATGTATATGTATATTACAGTTTCTTTATCCATTCATCAGTTGAAGGACATGTAGGTTGGTTCCACAATCTGACTCTTGTGAATTGAGCAGCAATGAACATTGATGTGGCTGTATCTCTGTAGTATGCTGATTTTAAGTCCTTTGGGTATAGGCCAAGGAGTGGGATAGCTGGGTCAAATGGTGGTTCCATTCCAAGCTTTCTGAGGAATCTCCATACTGCTTTCCAGAGTGGCTGCACTAATTTGCAACCCCACCAGCAATGTATGAGTATACCATTTTCCCCACATCCTCACCAACACCTATTGTTGCTTGTGTTCTTGATAATCGCCATTCTAATTGGGGTGAGATGGAATCTTAGGGTGGTTTTGATTTGCATTTCTCTTATTACTAGAGATGTTGAACATTTTTTCATATATCTGTTGATTGCTTGTAGATCTTCTTCTGTGAAGTGTCTGTTCATTTCCTTAGCCCATTTGTTGACTGGATTATTTGCATTCTTGGTGTAGAGTTTTTTGAGTTCTTTATATATTCTGGAAATTAGTGCTCTATCTGAAGTATGAGTGGCAAAGATTTTCTCCCACTCTCTCTTCACATTACTGATAGTTTCCTTTGCTGAGAGAAAACTTTTTAGTTTGGATCTATCCCAGTTGTTGATTCTTGCTTTTATTTCTTGTACTGTGGGAGTCCTATTAAGGAAGTCTGATCCTAAGCCAACAAGTTGAAGATTTGGACCTACTTTTTCTTCTATAAAGATGCAGAGTCTCTGGTCTGATTTCAAGGTCCTTGATACATTTTGAGTTGAGTTCTGTGCAGGGTGAGAGATAGGGATTTAATTTCATTCTGTTGCATATGGATTTCCAGTTTTCCCAGCACCATTTGTTGAAGAGGCTATCTTTTCTCCATTGCATATTTCTGGCCCCTTTGTCTAGTATGAGAAAATTGTATTTATTTGGGTTTGTGTCCATGTCCTCTATTCTGTACCATTGATCTACCTGTCTATTTTGGTACCAATACCATGCCGTTTTTGTTACTATTGCTTTGTAGTATAGTTGCAGATCTAGTATTGTGATACCCCCTGCTTCGCTCTTCCTGCTAAGGATTGCTTTAGCTATTCTGGGTTTCTTATTCTTCCAGATGAATTTCATAATTGCTTGCTCTATTTCTGTAAGATACATCATTGGGATTTTAATTGGAATTGCATTGAATCTGTACAGCACTTTTGGTAGTATGGCCATTTTGACAATATTAATTCTGCCTATCCAAGAACATGGGAGACGTTTCCATCTTCAAAGATTTTCTTTAATTTCTTTCTTTACTGTTCTGTCGTTCTCACTGTAGAGGTCTTTCACCTCTTTTATGAGATTGATTCCCAAGTATTTTATTTTTTTTTGATGCTATTGTGAATGGGGTAGTTTTCCTAATTTCTCTTTCTGAAGATTCATCATCACTTATGTATAAAAATGCATTGGATTTATGAGCATTGATCTTGTAACCTGCTACTTTACTGAATTCACTTATGAGTTCTAAAAGTTTTCTGGTGGAATTTCCAGGTTCCTCTAAGTATATAATCATGTCATCGGCAAACAGGGATACCATTTCTTGATGTCTAACTCTTTGAAAATCTCCATTGTTCCTCCACTTTGAAAGATGAACTTAGCTCACCCTAACCACATATTTCCCTCCACACTTAATTTTCACTATGTATGTGATTTTAATTTCATGAAGTTCTTTTAAAAATTAACATTACGATAGTTTTTTTCTGTATGCCACTTTGCATCTTCAACTCCTTTCTACATCTACCAACTTTCAGCAGTATACTATGTCAAAAGAGAAAATGTGCACCCCGTTATTGCTTCTCACCTCAGTCCCTCCCTGGTTCACCAACTCTCTTTGGCTGGATATACCACTCTTTTATATATAGTGACAAGGTTTTAAAATGTTTGCAATCTGTGTAAAATTTATCTTCCATGCTGCATTGATTCATTCTGTAAAGTGAGAACAATAATAAATGTCTCCAATATTATAATTATATATGTGTACATGTATATATATTTTCACTGTACAGTCAAGAAATGTGTTTGCATGTGCCTGTAATCCCAGGGACATGGGAGGCTGAGGCAGGGGGATCACAAATTCGAGGCCAGCCTGGGTAATTTAGCAAGACACTAAAATGAAAAAAGAGAGAGAAATGTGTTTGGAATTGTAGGGAAGGAAATGTTGCTTTATAAATTACTAAATCTGGGCTGGGATTATAGCTCAGTGGAAGAGCACTTGCCTAGCATGTGTGCGGCACACGTGCTCAGCACTGCATATAAATAAATAGAATAAAGGTCCATCAACAACTAAAAGTATATATATATATATATATTTTTAAAAAGTCTGTTTTAAAAAATAAATAGATTACTAAATCTATACTGATCCATATGAACAGTTTAAGCATTATTTTGAGCAGGCATTCTTATTCTTCTATAAGTTGTACAAAATCATGTTACATTTAGTTTGCTTTGTAGTTGAACCTTAAGCCCCGTTTTGGTGGGGGTACTGGGGGTTGAATGTAGGGGTACTCTACCACTGAGCTACATCCCCAGTCCTTCTTATTTTTTATTTTGAGATGGTCCTGCTAAGTTGCCCAGGCTTGGCCTCAAACTTATGATCCTCCTGCTTCAGCCTCCCTAGTTGCTGGGATTACAGGTGTGCACCACCACACCTGTCTGGTACCCTTTTTCCTTGACTGAGAAGGGCAAATGCTTTCATAGTATTGCTAAAATCTTATAAATTATACTTGTGTGTTTGCCTTGGAGGCATTCTAGTTGGAGCCCTCTGACCTCTTACTCTAATTTGAATGCTTTCTTAGTCTTCAAAGCTGTCATTTCAGGAATCCCTCCCCCAATTTTATTTCTAGGTTACATCTCCAGTCTTGACCTCTTGAATTTCTTTTTATAATTTAAATTTTCCAAAGAAGATTCCTGAAAGTATATGTGATAAATAGAAGTTTTGTGCTCCTGCATGTCTGAAAATAGCAGTTTACTTTGCACAGGATTGAAGATTTGGCAGGATGTGGAATTCTTTGTTAAAGATCATTCACTACAAACTTTGACGGCTTTTAAAGCTAAAATTTTAAGTCAGCTTTTCAATAGATTTTGACATTTAATGTGGCAGAGAAAACATTTAGGGTCATCCTAATTTTTGTTCCTCATTTTTTTCTATCTGTATATTGGCAATGCTTGTTTGATTATTCTTATGATTTTTTAAAGTGTATAGGAATTTGGTAAAGGCTTTTGATCTTTTCAGCATAAGAAACGTGAATTTCTTTTGTCTTTGAGCATTGCTTTATTTCTAATATTTTTGCTCTTTAATCAGGGAGTCTTCTAATTTTAGATTGAATATTCATTCTTTCTTCCATCTTAATCTCCCTGATCAGCATTTTTGGGGGGTCCTGTTTGCTTCCATAAGTTTTCTTTGAAAAGAAGAATCATATTACACACACGCACAGCTACCCACCTACCCATGCACACATACACATTCAGTCATACCTGCTACCCAGATGCTCTATTGTGGCAGTTATTTAAAGAACATTTTTTAGCAATGTTTTGTTTTTGGCGAATATGTCTTTTTCTTAAAAACATTTGAAATTTCTGAAATTGAGATATTTTTTTAAATTTTGAGGAAAAAAAAATAAAAGTAAGTGCTTCTGCTCCAACCAAAATAGGGTAATTAAGTTAGTAATGTCTCTTCCTTTTTCCATGTGGCACCTTAGAATAGAGGAAATATGATTTAAGGCCCAGTATGGGAACAAACCAAATTTTATACTAGTTTTTTAAACTGTAGAATTACTTAATAATTTGAATAATGATTCTTTAAAATTAGAGGGTTTCTTGTCTTCATAAAGCTGTGTGTATTATGAACTAATACCTTGTTGAAAACCTGACTTACAACAGGCACACAATAAATGATTCCTTTAAAGATTTGACTTTTCATGGAAAAGTAAACTTCTTTATTGCTTATTCCTATTGAAGAAGGAGATCTGTTGACTTCGGGCCTGTAGTTAATGTTTGGCACATCTTGTTCTGGTTGAACAAGTATCAAATAAACACACATGTGCAAGTGCATGTGTGTGTGTCCATGTGCATGTATGTAAACACCAATGTACAAGAAAAGCCACGTCCTAAGCAGATAGTTATCCTTCATGTCTATCTCAGATAATATGCCGACTTAGACTACTTGGAACACTGAACTTAAAGTTGTATTTGTATATAGAATCATGACCTGTGCTTGAATTATTTATTAGATGCTTCTAAGCTGTTATAGGGAAAACTTCATTTTGTTTTGCTTTGATTGAAAGTAATTTTGTAAGGTGTAAGCTTCTGGAAGAGAGAGACATTTAAGGTAGAGTATGGATTAAGTACTTCTTTCACTTAAGTTTATTTCTTAGATATATTCCCAAAACTTTGGATATAAACCCATACTTTGACATATTTTATTGCTGCTTCTAGTGTAAGTTCAGAGATATTATCACAAAGGAAAAAATAGCTCTGATACATACTAAAAGCCACACTTCAGAATCTTCCCTTTAAAGTAATGGCAGTTGCTTTTCTTTTTTAATTTTAATTCTGTTGACCCTGGCAAACGTTTAGTCAAATGAAGAAAATAATTCATATTTCTAAGTGGAAGCCTTAACACATTTATTTAATTGTATGGAGTTTCCTTGGCTTTGTTCAGATTTCTGGAAACCTCTGAGGGAAAGATGTTCCCAGGAGTGGAGAGCTGAATAGGTGGGTTGGGCCCCATGCCACCTTATGTGAAATGGTTTGAATGGCAACTTGTGCTGCAGACTTTGTTGAAATATGCTGAACTGCTCTCATTTTACTCATCAGATTGGGGAAAGTGACTTGTGGTCAGTGTTGGTCAGGATGGGCCAGATATTCCATATTCTTTTGGTGTCATTTGGTGACATTTGAGGAAGGAAATCCTATAAAATGTTTTATAATTTATCCTGTGCATTTTATATGTGTATATATGCATGCACAGAGATAAGGATGTTTTCTCTGTGTCTCTCATGTAACAGAAGATTGCAAATAATTTAATGTCCACCTTGAAATCCTAATTAAATACATTATGATACAATGATATCATATATAGGAATATTATACATAATTTTATATAGGAGTATTACATAGCCATTAAAAATGAGGCATGTGAAAATATAACAATAAATAAGGATGTCCAAATGAAAAAGTAAAGTGGCTTAACTCTATAGTATGTCTCCAGGTACGTAAGAAAAAAACCTTCTACATTCATGTGTGCATGTGGAGCTTACACATGTATGGATAATTTTTGAAAGGATATTTAAGAAGCCTCTTGAGTTGGCAAGGACTTGGGGGACAAGTCCCTTATCTGACTGTCTTATACATTTTAGTTTATATCCTTTAGTACTTTTTGATTTTTTTTCTATGAGTGTATACTATTTTTGTAGTGAAACCACATAAGCTAAGATTTGGAATTACAGTGAGAGGAGATTGAGGGGATGGGGCGGCACAGATCTTGCCAGGAGGAGCTAACATGAAGAAGTACCTCTGCTCTACAGAGTGGTGTGCTTTTTATATTTATCAGTGTCCTGGTTTGAAATGTTCTCTTACCCTTCTCAGGGGACTGAGAGGAGCACAAGCTAAAAGCAGCTGGGAGTAAAGAACTTACACCAGCCTCCTACTTTCCCCAGGGGTTCTATGTGCCTGCAAAGTCCCCTCAAAAACCAGAAGCTTGAGAGAAGCTTGGAAAGAAGGTACTGTCTTCACTCCTGAAATGCTCTGGACTTGCCCTACTTCCAGGTGCTTGTTTTTCTCAGGCTAGGACAATAGTAGGAGTCTGTGTCAAGAGTCAGTGTTGTGCATTGGTTAAGACATTCAACCAAATTGTGGGCTTCAAAATGTAGCTCTACCATGGTCATTGCTTATTCTCTCCATTTCTTTATTGTTTCCTTGCCTGCAAGATGGGGAAAATAGTGCCTATTTTATAAAGTTGTTGTGAGAATTAAATGAATTATTATGAAGAGTTTAGTAACTGGAATAGGACCTGCATATAGTAAGTTCTATAAAAATGCTTTTTGAAAATATAATTTGACCACCCATGTTGTTTGTCTTTAACAATAGAATGGATTTTCCTGCAAAAAATAATAATAATTTAAATATATATACATTGAATCTTGGTTATTTATAGTAATCTTGGAGAAAATTGCTATCAGACTTATCTTTTTTCTTTCTGTATAGTGCTTCCTTTTTTTCTGTCTGCATTTCAAATTTTCTCTTTACTCCTGGTTTTAAACAATTTGATTATGAAATACCTCAGGTTTTTTTTTTTTCATTTTTTTCTGCACATTGATCTCAATCTTGGATCTGTAAATCTGTAGTTTCCATCAAATTGGGGAAAATTTTGGCTGTGATTTCTTCAAACATATTTGTCTTCTACTCTAATCTTCACCACCCCTGCCCCCCCATCTCTCTTTTCCTTTAGAGATTCCACTTCCACATGTTTTGCTGCTCAAAGTTATCTCACAGTTCACTTAGACTGTTTCTTTATCTACTTTTTAGAGCTTTTCCTCTTCTCTTTCATTTTGGAGAGTTGCTATTGCCAGGTCTTCATCACTAGTCTTCACATTCTAATCCGCTGTTAATCCATCCAATATGTTTTCATCACCGACGTTGGTGACTTCATCAGCTGGTCCCAGACCTGTTGTTTGGGTCATTTTTTTTTTTTTTTTTTTTTTTTTTCCTTTTACATCTCCACTGAACATAGTCAGCATTTCTTCTCGACTTTTGTACAAAAGATATTCCCACATAACAATGATTGATGTTAGTGACACTGTCTACTAATTTTATCAAGTGTCATTTCTGAATCAGTTTCAATTGATTGGGTTTTATTCTTATTACCAGTTGTATTTTCCCGCCTCCTTTTGGTCAGGAGGATGCCTGATTTTGTGATTTTTTTCTGATTGGGTGCTGGGTATTATTACATTCCTAAAAACGTTAACTCTGGTGTACCCCATTTCCTGGTGTTTCTCTCGGGGCTCTGTCAGCGTGCCTTCCCTGACCCCCTGCCTGAGCTGCACTTGCCGAGCTGTCTTACGCCGCTGTGCTGCTCTTCAGCCCCTCGTTATGCCTGGAGGTTGCGATACTTGTCCGCGTGTGTCTCACAGCCTCCCTCACCGCACAGGACGGGAGCTCGGAGCTCGGTGAGCGCTTCGCTCTTGTCTTTTGTTCACTGCTGCATCCCAGAGCCTCGAACAACTCTTCAGGCACCTTTCCGGCCCTCAGGGAGTACCTGTTAAATAATCAAACAAACGAATACCAGAGGCGGTGCTGGGTGCCGTCCAACACCATCCTGTGATGGCACTGCCTTCCAAGGTGGTCCCACTAGAAGTCGTCAGCAGGCTTTTCTATGAAGCAGGGAGAACAGATGTCCAACAGTCCGAACACCTAAAATGAGAGGTCTGGTACCCATATTCCGGAAAATGGGGTTTATAAAAGCGATTCCACTTGTTGCTTCTCTTGGCCATGGAAATTCTAGTTAACTGACTTCTCTTTTAAGATGTTTTCCCAGAATTTAGAAGAATAAAGGCTTAACAATATTGGTATACTGCTTTTTTTCCCCCCAATGGCAGCTTAATAAAGCATTGACGTTTATCGTGTACTTTCCTTCATGCCTGTGTGCATCCTCCACCCCTCTGCCTCCACGGCGAACATGGTGCTGGTGGAAAGGAAGTGTGGAGCTTGGTAATGGAACCCTCTGGTCCGGAGGAGGCGTGGCTTTCCCTGGGGCAGCTGGTTGCAGTGTGTCTTGTCCTTGACCTTCAAGAAGGGCACTTGGAGGGCTGACCCAGTATGTTGAGCCTGACTGAGTCTTCAACCTTCTCCCTGCTGTATGGATTCTGTGGCAAACGTGCCAATTAAAGCACGGGCTCTTGTGATGAAGCCTCAAGTAACGAGACCCAGAACATATCTTCATTTACTTCGTACAGCAGATGGAAACTACTTTCATTGCTACCACATTGTCCTGATTTAAATCAGGGACCTGACACTGAAAAGGGGACTCTGTAGCCGATTAGCCAAAGCCCTGAGTTAAAACTGCTGCTCTTGTTTGTGTTTCTCAGGGTGTTTTCCTGATTCTATTTCTGGCAGAGTCTTTGAAGAAGACTAGTTTTCTTTTGTGAATTAGTAAATGGAATTTTTTTTTTTCTAAAAAATGATGGATGTCTATCTAAGAGTTTGAAGCATATGCATATGCTTTTAGGAGAAAACATTTTCATTAATTCACCGAAGAAAAGTATTTATTTAGGGAGATTTCTTGAAAAAACAAAATGTTAAGGTAAAATATTCTTTAAATTGGTAAAAAAATTCCCATGTATTTAAAAACAGGTTATGTAAATCAAATGGGGCAACAGAATATTTTACTTCTGATTCAAAGAAGCACAAAAATGCTTCATGTTTCATGATATAATTTCTGGCTTTTCAAAAAAATAGTCATATTTACATATAAGGCAGAAATATAGAACCATAGGGATCTATTTTCAGAATGAAAGCGTGTGATGTTTTATCTTACATGTTAAATTTGAATCGTTCTTATTTTAGGCTTAAAATAAGTATGCTTTTAATACTCTTTAGTGCCATGTGATTTTAACTACAGCTTATTTTTCTTTCCAAAAGGCAGTTAAAACAGGAAATGAGGCTTACCAAGTACTTGAACAATATTCTTTCATCTTAGTGTTTACAAACTCTCACTTAGGAAAACAAGGGTCATGTGCAAACTCTTGGAATAACAGCACCTGCTCTTGAGTTCCTGCCAAGCATCCCTCCCCACTCAACGTGAACATTGTATTTTCATGAGCATTTCACAATATTTCTCATCCCTGTTCCCAGTCTTGACCCACTGACCCAAGAATCAAGAAAATGTCATGTTAGTGCCTACTAATTAGTGCACCCAGAGAGCCTTTTCATCTGGCCTTTCAACCTTCTGGAGGAAGGAGCACAAGCTGTCACTTGCATCATGCAGGGAAAATGAGCCTTTACTACATTTTCCCTGTTTTGCAAACAGCCGAATGAGCCCAGCTGAGCTAGAGATGAATATGCAGGTTAGGAAGAAATTAACCTAAAATGCACTACTGTTTGCATGACTGTTTTAGAGATGACACTGTACTGCTTCATTGAAATACCCATAATGGCCTGCCACAAGCCTGAGTTTTTTCCCCAACTATTGCTGTTGCCTCACACTTTCATTAGTATTATCATAATCATTTGGTGAAATTATTTTCAGGTAAAAATAAAACAGTTAAAAAATAGAGTAGCATTTCAATGCATTGAAGTTTCCCTTGTTTTCAGACACGTTTCTGGAGAATGCTGTAGTTTGTTAGTGAGCATATTTGGTTTGAGTGCTCATTAATCAGTGCTGTTGGGCCAGGGTCTCCTGAGCCTTCTGGGTTTGGGGGGAATCAGCTACTGTAATTAAAGGGATGAAATATATCATGGTCACAAACTTACCACATCAGACAATTGAGAGTTTTATACTAGTAGAATTAATCTCTTTAATTTTTTTCCTTAGGTGTTTAAGATAGAAGTGCTTATGAATGGAAGAAAACATTTTGTTGAAAAAAGGTACAGCGAATTTCATGCTTTGCACAAAAAGGTAACCTTTAGTTTTTATTCTTTGACTCCTTTTCTCTACATGGCCGATGTATAATGTTAAGGCTCCTTTCTGTGGTTCTAGGAGCATTACTATTTTTTGTGTGTGCATGGTTTCTATTATCATGACGTATATTTTATTTTAAAATGGATTATTCAGTCTCTTAAAGGTGTGTTTCCTGAATTGGTGGGTTTTCTGTTAAGATCACTTGCATATACAAATCTAGGCCTGCAAGCCATCTGCAGTATATTGCATTGATGTTATAGATTCATAAAGAATAAGACCCAGACCCTGTTTTATCCATGAAATATATCTAATGTTCTGTGCAAAAGGGAAAAACAAAGTAAGTTATCATTTTATTGGAAAAGTTTATTAAACTCAACTTACATGTACCTGGATAAGATAATATACATGCACATACGTTTTCAAGACTGGGGAGCACATGCAAAAGAGGCTCATAGATCCTCACCTTCTTTCGAATGGTAAGTGACCACTTTAAAAGACTGAAGTTTCAGTTTTAGAATCTATTTCTCTAAAAGACTTAGATAAAAGAAACAGAAAATGTAAAAGTAATAACTGAGTTGTAAGGAGAAATGATTGGTAATGAGTAGAAAAGTGAATACTTTTTAATCTTTTAATCAAATGTAATTTTTTGCATTATTATTATTATTGGGGTGCTGAAATTGTCTTAATAGCTAGAAATACCTTGTGAAATTGCCCAGAAAAATAACCATGTATGAGTCAGTGCAAGTTTATTACTTTTTACATATGTATAAAATATTTGTATGTACATTTGAGTGTGTGTATATATATATATATATATATTTACCCACCAAGATGGAATGTATATATGAAATATATACATGTATATATGAAATATATACATGTATATATGAAATATATACATGTATATATTTCATATATACATGTATATATGAAATATATACATGTATATATGAAATATATACATACACATACAATGTATGACATAATTCAGTCTCATTTATTAGGTAAGAAGTTAAATGATTAGATACTGAGTATGTTATGTGAAATAGAGTCATTTTTTAAATATTTCATTAATGGCCTCTTTAATTTGGGGGAAAATATCATTGCATAAATAATGTTAGTACACTAACTCTGTATTTAAAGTTTCTGAACATTTTTTCAAATTGTTTTCCCAAATTAAGTTTTGTTTAATCAGGATAATAGAGAATTGAGTATAAACTTTAACAGGATATTGTTGAAAGCTCAGTGAGCCTGTTGCTTTGTTTCTTTTAAGGGGAGCTCCAGGTTGTCTGTGTGCTGCTCTGTTAGGACAGACTGATAATTCGCAATGAACTCTCCAGTTCAAATTTTGTTAAGCTCAGGTTCACTTCCAAAAGAAACATTACAGGTGAATACCTATTTAGGCCAGGTGTTGCCAGCAAATTTTCAAAAGCACCAACCCCAGAGGCTTCAAAGAGAAACAAACCTGAAATCTAGATCTTGCTTCCTTCTCATGGAATTCTGTTTTTATTCATTTTTGGAGGAAACAGGAAGAGGTTCTGCTGGGTACCTAATGAACTTAGTCTCTCCAGGGAGAGTAAGACCAGATCTCCCCCACACCCAACTCAGCTTCTGCCAACCAGTCTGGACTGGGCAACCTGTCATATGTTGGTTCCTTCCTAACTGCCTGGGTCAGCACCCAGCACTGCATGACCCGACAAAGCCCAGCTGTCCTCCCCAGATTCTGGGGGAGTGGCTCACAGGAAGCACAGCTGGGTGGTTGCCAATTAGGCCAGCTCTGAGCACAAGGCTGCCCAGGCTGCTGGAGTGGAGGCTCACTAACCCTCTTCTCTTCTCTAATTCAATTTGTTTCCTTCTGCAGCAGAGGACCTTCTCCCCAGTGATCTAGGCAATTCTTAGGTATTCGAAGTCAGAAAAAAAATTGCTAGATTTACTGGGACTTGCTCGTCTCTCAATTTCTACAGTGCTAGAAATAATTTTAGCCAGTCTTATAATTCTATAATGGAGCCTACAAGAGTTAATAGAGTAGAAATTCTCAAATCCCTCAATTTTTCATATTTTTAGCAGCCTTGTTAAAATATTTGAGACATCATTACAGAGACATAGAGATAAAAATAGCTTTGTAGGGCAGAGTTTTAGTTGGGATGCACTATCTAATCTTATGCATTATAGAGGTGATAGGCACTGCTAGAATTCTCCTTAACTTATATTAAAAGGGTAAAGTCTTCTTTACTTACCCCATTTGACTGTATTAGATTTCACAAAATGCTAACTATAAAGGCAATTAAATAAAAGTGATAGTAAGATGTAAAAGAGTTGTTCTGTAATTTTGATTGTAAAAGTGTGTGCGAAGAAGGATTTAACAGGTTTAAAAAAATTAATCTGAATACTCTACCCAGCTTTGTTGATTCTGTTGCCCATGTGCAGCCTCATCTTCTTATTACAATTTTCCATATTTGAATCTTGTGACAGGCTCTGACTGTTATATGTTCACCAAAAAATGTGTTCCCTTAAATTATTTGAATCTATTGTCATTTGCTTTTTTTGAAATATTCAACTATTTCTTCAGTATATGTAATTTATTATTACCTGTCCTGATTTTTCTTACTTCACTTTTGCTAATTGACTCTAAAATAACATCTGAGCTATTTGCAAGTGCTTCGCACCTTTAGGATAATGGATAAGTAGCTTCTATCCATGCATCACAGCCACACACACAAAAAAATGCCTCCTGATTGTCATTGCTGATTAGAAAGTGGAAACTAAAACCGTTACCTGTTTGACAGTTTGGATAGTGTTAAAGAAAGTCCTTAATGATTACTACTTCTTCTGAACTTTTGTAATTGAAATTATTAAAGTACTGTTTACAGTTTTCCTAGAATTTTTTCCTGACTTTTGGAAAAATATAAGAACTTCTATGTATGCATTGTTTTCTCCCTTCAAGTTACTTTTAGATTATAAAGCTAAATCTTAAAAAAAATATTTTTGTAGGTGTAGATGGACCCAATACCTTTATTTTATTTATTTAGTTTTATGTGGTATTGAGAGGATCAAACCCAGTGCCTCACAGGTGCTAGGCAAGTGCTCTACCACTGAGCTACAAGCCCAGCCCCTAATGCTAAACCTTATAGGATGTTTGAAGGCAAGGGAAATAACCCACTCTTCCCTCCACATCTTAATACAAGTTATAGTATTCCAATACAGTTCTTATTTTTCTGTCATTTATTTTCTTGGATTTTTAAAAATAAATCCTGCTGTGCTAGCCATGTTTCCACACTGTGTTGTGTTATAGACATTTAAGTATAAAGGCTCTTGGAAGCAGAATATTCCCAAGCCTGCTTCTCCTCTTCCCAGCTCTGAGTTCTTGGAGTAAGTTATAGGATCTTTCTAGGACTCTGTCTTCTCTCAGTTTCTCAATTTCAGGTTCCTCATTTGCATGTGAAAATATAGTAGTAACTTCATAGGATTGTTTTATGGGTTAAATGAGATCTCATACATTATGTGGTAAACTTTTAATAGTAAATGTCTTATATTGCATATGTATGTGTGTATGTATGTGTATGTGTGTTTCTATACTCAAGACTGTTTCCTTTTTTTTTCCCCCTCTGAGGCGCCGGGGATTTGAATTGGGGCCCTTGAGGATGTGAGGCGAGCACTCTCCAAAATGAGCTATTTCTTCAGCCCCAACTCTTTCCTTAAATTAGATTATTAAAAAAGTTTTCTCTGTCAATGGATATGATGTTTTTATATCTTCTGATATATATTAACAAATTACTCTTCAAAATGGTTATGGCAGATTTTTCACGCAACTAACAAGCATAAGAGTGTAAAGCTCACAGCATTCCATCAACTTGAATGTTATTCCCCCCAAAATTGTGTTTATTTGGCTAGCATATATGCCTTATTGTTGTTTAATTATTATTTCTTAAGTTTACTGAATAGTTGTAGTCCTTCTTTTTTGAATTGTCTATTTATGTGCTTTCTCATTTATATACTAGATCTCGTTGTTTTTGCTTATTAGTTTGTGTGGTCTAGTAATAAAATATCAGCCATTTACTGAAAGTGTTTTTTTATCTAGTGCCTTTTTAAATTTTGGTTTTGAAGTTATTTTAATCTATAAATGTTCTATATTTTTATGTTTTCTAATATGTCCATGTTTACTCTTTCAGCTTTTTCATTTCTTCTAGAACTCTGATGAGTTTTTTATTCCATTTTTTTTTTAAGTTTTTATAGATTGATATTTTTCCAAGTGTGCACTCTGGGTCACCTTAGTGCAGATTTCAGGATGCCGATCAGACTCTCTGATGGAGTTCAGAATCTGCATGTTAAACCAATCCCCCAAAGGCTGGTTCACATTGGAGAATTTCTATTGTGGGTTATATTTTTAAAAGAATTACTTAGACACAGCCCCTCTCATCCTCTCCTATCACACACACACACACACACACACACACACACACTCTCACAGGGAGAGCCATATTGCTCAACATGTTAAGCCTTGAAGTGCTTTCCTATGTTCTCTTGCCTGCATTATCCAGAAAGTCACTAAGTCCTGTTGATTCATTTCTATAACACGCACCATTTGATTTTTCTTTTTGTTCTCCTGCTGTCCTAGTCCAGAGCTACTGTGTATCAGCGTTGCTTTACCCATTTCTGATTCCTGTGTTCTTTTCCATTCTTTGCTGCATGCCAGTTTTCCTAAAGCAGCATTTTCATTGCCATTCTCCCACTCACTCTGAAATGGGCCTGCATTGTCTACCATACCATAGACATTGACTCTCAAGGCCCATATTCGTAAACCTCATGTTATGTCCAGTGTCACTACCACCACTCACCGAGCACTTAGTGGCTGAAAACAACATGCCTTTATTATTTTACTCCAGATGGGTTGGCAGGACTACAGTCCTGCTGGGGGCTTTAGGAGAAAATCAGTTTCCTTGCCTTTTCCATCCTTGAGAAGCCGCCCACCCTCCTGGGTTTGTGGTCATCCTTCGTCTTCAAAGCCAGCAATCATGTTCCTCAAACTTCTGCTTCCACCTAACATCTGCCATCATATCCCCTCTCTCTGACTTTGACATACCTGCCTCCCCTGTGGTAACCCTGAGCCAAATAATCCAGGAAAGGATTTCTACTTCAAGATCTTTAATTTAAATCTCATCTGTAAAGCCCCCTTTTCCACAAACGGAATATATTTTTAGATCCTGAGTTTTAGGAAATCTTGGGCATCACTGAGGAAACCAGTATTCTGTCTACCTTAAACCCTGTGCTGGGCTGGCCTTATTTCTCACTGCTCCTCCTAAGAAAACTTAATGTCAGCCCAGCCAGTCCTTCTGTCCCTGCACTCAGGCATCTGCTGTGCAAACCACCACCTCTCTGTCTTGTCACGCTGAACATCCTTCTGCCTCCTGACCATTCAAACCAATCCAAGATGTGTCAGTTTTTCCTTCTTCCATGCCAGTTTTCTTTGTTCCCTGATCTCTTTGTTCTTGGATTTCCTGTTCCATTTAAAATAGGAATTTCTACTTAAACACTCCAAACATCTAAGATAATTAAAACTTAGTCATCCCTAAGTCATCCCTAATTAGAAGATACTTTTTGTTTTAAAGGAGGGACCAAGCCTTATCTTTTGTATCTTCCCTGCTGTTAGAGTGTTGGTCACATTTTGGGCATTGAATGAGTATTTGGTAAATGGGATATTTGGAGAATACCCTGCATGTTCTCATATGGGAGTTTACTCCACTTAAGTGTGATCAGTCCCAGTAGACCTGGTTTCTTCCTAGCTCCTACTCTGCTAGCACAGGGTGGGGAAAAACCCTGCAACAAAGCAAGGCCCCCCTCATTCTACAGCTCAGGCACAGTCTTCTTGAGCCCTCAAGCTCAAGTGCCTCCCCTTGTACCCCAGCTGCCCCTGTCCATGACCCCCTATAGCTGACTAATCGACCGTTTTCACTGTTGTTGCTTGAGAAGAGTTTTACCTCTGTAGACCCCAGATCTCCTGCATGGGCAGGAAAACCTTCCCTGCATCGCAAACTGTTATGCATATTTTATTTTTCCTGCCTTCCCAGCTGTTTTCTGTCAGTTCCAGCCCACCCTTTTATTCACAAAAGTTTTCAGTGAAACATGGTGCTGGTTCATTTTAACATTAACTGTCCTCATTTTTGTTATTGCCTGCATTGGGCTGGAGTCAAATAGTGCATTCTCTTCTCTTTAATTTAATGAAGTGCACATTTCAGAAGAACCAGAAAATTGCTGCATGGGATCAGACCAAGAATACCACGTCATGCACTGTCTCTAGAGGGAACCCTGAGAGAATGGGGGTGATGGTATGGGGGGAAGATCACCTTTACCCCCAGTGCTCCTGCTGCTTTAAATTCTTTTCTTTTCCATTGTTTTTGTTCGTGTGCTTTGGTATAAGTACTTCCCATCCTTTCTGTGGAAAATGGTTGATTTTCCTAACCAACAGATATGCCAACAAATCTATATGAAGTAAGTTCCATGCAGATCCTAGCAGGATAGAAAGGCAAAGGAAGTGATGACACCAGGAAAAGCGGATTGTGTTTGTGGTATCGTGGAATCTGGTACTTATCTGCGTGGATCAGAAAGGCCGCTTGCCTGGACGCGGCAGGGCCCGGACAGTTAATCATCGGAGGAAGTGGCAGAGGAGTATTTATCTTGTAAGCAGCTGAGCCCTACTGGAAACGCATTGTCTCGGGTTTGTCTCTCATCTAAAGCAATTCATTACTCACCCACCAGGTCACAGGTCCAGCAGCCGCGATGATCGGCTTCCTCAGCACTGCTCTCATAAATAAAAAGGAAAAATGTTTTCAGTGCTGTATCTTCAGGATTCAAAGGGGGGCGGTGGGACTGATCATGGAGTTGATTTTCTGAAATATAAGACAACTTATAATTCAGTAATCTCAAAGGATATTTCTGTATGTGTAAATTGAAACTTAGTAAGCTTATTACCACAGAAAAATTGAGCATTTTGACCTTGTTCTTGTTGGGAGATCCCTCACACAGTATTGAGATGAGGTAGACATCTGTTCCCTTGCAGGCAGCTATGAATTCCACCCCCTTCTCTTCTCTGCCACTGCCCTTTTTACCCCAGCACTGGATCAGCCAGTAGGTGAACAGGTATTGGTGGTTCCCATTTTACAGAACAGCCCATCTTGGGCCATACGCCTCCTCCATACTCATCCAACGACACTCCTCCTCTCAGATCCCTTCAAGGGAGACCCCTGTCTTGAGTACCTGTCATCATCGTGTGGCCTGCTCGTGTCCTCCCCGCCCCCCAAACACTTTTCTGGAGAATTTGCTTTTCACCCCTCCCCCACTCACTGCCCTCCCCTCAAGTTGGGTCTCTAGCCTTGGCCCTCGTAGTATTTTTCCATTGCAGCATAATAAATTACCACAACCACAGACATATAAGCTTAAAATAACAGAAATTTATTATCTCCAAGTCTCTGTGGGTCCACGGGCCGGGCACAGGTGTCCTGGGTTCTCTGCTGAGCATCCCACCTGGCTGAAATCAAGGTGCGACTAAGGCTGTGGACTCTGAGGCTGGGGTCTTCTTCTGAAGTCATCCAGGCAGACTTCCATGCCTTGCTGTTACAACACTGAGTCTCCTACCCCTTTCCTTCCTTCCTTTCTTTCCTTTTTGGTGGCTGTTGACCAGAGGTAGCTCTCGGCTCCCAGAGAACACCCTGGGGTCCTAGCCATGTGACACTCTTGCAGCGTTGTGGCTTGCCTCTTCAGTGCCAGCAGTCTGCTGTGATGAGGCTTACACAACACAAGGGCATCATGGAAGTGACTGCCCCGTGGTCTTCACAGGTCCTGTCCATAGCCAGGGGCAGAGGGCTGTGCAGGGCATCTGCACCGTGGGCCCTTTGCCTTTGCCTGGACCTAACTCCCACTTGCATCTCCTGTGGTTCCATGATGTAAATACACTTACACATTAGGATTCTCAGGTTCACAGACTTTCACAACTGCTTACCCATCACCCCAACCTGGGTGCCTGCTGGGCATCTGTGACTTAAAATCTCCAAAGAGAACAAAGCATATGTTAGGAGTATCTTTGGTTGCATGTGATAGAAACTTGACTAGGTTTCTTAAGCAAGTAAGAGTTTTATTATTCTTGCACTCACAAGAAAATTAAAAGTACGCAGTCCAAGGTGATGGGGCAATTCCACAACATCGTGTTCTGGGCCCCTCCTGTAATCCTGCTTCATCAGCCTTACCTTCACATTCGACTCTCACCCTTCTGGTTACAACACAGCTGCCATTCCTCCAGGCATTGCTTCCACATTCCTGGCAGAAAGAAATGCTGCTTCTTGCTGGGAAAACAGAAGCTCTCCCCAGTAGACTTGTGCTGCATTTCATTCACAACTCTGTCATAAGGCCATGGAAATTACAAGGGAACTTAGGACATTCAAGATTTTTAGCTCAGCATTTTGGCACTCTGAATGACATTTTTTTTTTTTTTTTAAATTCTTGATGATGATGGTGAGTTTTTGGTTTTGGGTTTACAAAGAGGGAATGAAGATTGGGCAGGCAGCTTGCAATGGCAGCCACATTCCCTATTCATGTGGTATCCGATTTGGCCAAAGTGACTCTAAAACCAAAATAATGGTGGTAATCACAGGTCCCACTTTGCTCTTCTCTCACATGAACACCTGGGGTTGTTGAGGCAGTTCATGATCATCAGGGACCTGGGCTCTTGTTGCTGTCAATTCTCAACATGCAGCTTCTGCCTCATCATCAAAGGTGGCGGCTATTGTGTGGGTAGTTTAGGTAGCAGGAGGCAAGAAAGAAAAGAAGGCAGTGGTCCTGCCTTTGAGAACCCTTCCTGAAACTTGCACATGTATGTATGTTTACTTACCTGTGACTAGAATTTGGTCACGTAGCCACACATAGCTTGAGAGGAAGGAGGGTTTGGGAAATGTGTTCCTTATTCTGGAAGCCACATACTCACTAGAGGATCAGGAATTGTATTCTATAGAACATAGAGACAGTGAATTTAGAGGCAAAACTAGTCTACGAGCCACTTACCCGCAACCTAGCACTCTACTACTTTTCAGTAAGTGACAGCCAGCTCACTCATAGGATGACTGCCAGAGGAGTTAAAAAACCTAAGAGGGAAGATCTGTCTTAGAGCTATCCTAATTGCTTCTACACACACCCCATGGCCTTCCATGTACATCTCCATGGCCAACATGCAGTCATAAGCACCATCACCTCTTGCCTGGGTTTCTGTAGGAGCTTCTATTCTCCCTGCTCTTACTCGGGCCCCTGGGTAGTTCGTGTTGCTCCTGGAACCCAGCATGCTTTCCTTAAAGTCAAAATTATACCATTCCCTCACTTAAACCATTCAGTTTGCTTCCCATTTAAAATGATACCAGATCCCCCCCTTGACCTTTAAGGTCTTGCAGTATCTGCTGCCACCTCTCAACATCCAGTCTGTCTCCTACTTTCTGGCTCTGAACACCCCAAGCCGATCTCCAGCTCCACACCTGGGTCCCTCACAAACATGATTCAAGTTGCTCCTAGATTTTCCCACCTCACACAGGCCTTCCCAGCTGTTACTCCCTTTCGGAGGCCCCCTGTCTTCGCCCTGTTTTATCAACTTGCTTACTGTTTATTGTTGTCACATTTATCGTTTGTTGTTATTGTGTATGTAAACCACATGCAGCAGAAGTGTCCCCAGCACCCAGTAACATGAGGGGGCTCATAGTGTTGAATATTCCACGCCCACCTTCAGGGGCTCTGTTTCCTCTGGAACTTTTTTTTTTTTAACTGGTGAAAGAATAATAAGCTTTAATGAATTCTAGAACTTATTTAATGTCTCTGTACTATTTACTTCATGGAACTGACCTCAATTTGGATAGGTACCCTCCTCAGATCCACTGATTTCCTGCTGCAACCGAGACTGATAAATAATTCTTTAGGCCTGTTGTGCCATCTTTGGATTTCCCACCCCCAAAGGGGCAGAGCTAGGAGTTCTAATCCCACTTCTCCTTTAATCTCTCAGTTTTCTAGAATTAAATTCTCAACTCTGAAAGTAAAAGAAGGCACAGGAGATGAACATTCTGAGTCTCTGCATGTCTGAAAATGCCTTCATTCTCTCACACTTGATTGGTAGTGTGGTTGGTTGTGGAAGGACATTTTCAGGTGAGATCTTTGGGGCATTTTCCCATATCCGTTGTTACTGATGAGAAGTCAGTTGCCATCAGAGATGTGTTTCCTCTGTTTTCGACCTCATGTTTTCCCCTGTCTTCTCTCTATCATTGATGTTCTAAAATCCCAACAGACATACAGGTTAAGTGTAGACCTGGTTTTAAAAAATATATTATGCTGACACTCAAAGAATTCTTAATCTGAAGACATCTGTCTTTTATGAAAGTGATTTTTATGTCTGTTGCATTCTACTTCTAATGGATTACTAATTCTAATTTCAAAGATCCTGGATTTATTCTCTTATAATTTATCTTTTCATTGATCTTTTCTCTTACTTGTTCTACATTTTGGAAGACCTTTTCTCTTACTTGTTCTACATTTTGGAAGATTTCCAGTTTCCTATTGGTAATGTAATAAAGTACTATAACTGTAGTGACTTAACACAAACTTATGATCTCACACTTCTTGAGCTCAGAAATCATGGAAATTTTTCTGTGTCATGTTTTAAATTTTCAAAAACTTTTTCTTCTTTTTGAGCTCTTTTTTCATAGTAACGTTATTTTTTTATGTAGAAACAATATCTTCTTAAATCTTTCTGCAGATAATAAATTGTTAAAGATCTCTCCTGTTAGTTGATGTATCTATTTCTTTTGGCATTGGTTGTTCCCTTTGTTTTCTTGTACTTTTTCTTTCATAGGGCTGGTTTTCCTATGAAGCTGAACCTTGATTCCCCATCCAACTAGATTAATATTGTGGGTATTCTATGCCTCAAGTACATAAGTGATCCCTGTGTGGTGAGGGCTTCCTTTCTCTCTTGGTCTCATCATTTTTCTGTGCCTCATTCCCTATGGCTCCTTGCTTTTTTAAAAACACTGTCTGTCAAGATTAAATCAAGATACATAAAAATTCCAAATATCAGTAACCTTTTGAAAAAGGGGAATTTTTTTCCTCTCAAAAAAAAAAAAGTCTGGCAATGGACAATCATGAGCTGATAGGACGGCTCCAGGAGACTGTCCCTCATCCTGGCCCTTTCTTTCTGCTTAGTCATTTAGAACACCTATCCTCTCTCTTCAGAATTCCCTCATGGAAACAAATGTTTACAGTAGCTAGGCAGGAAAAGGGTGAAAGGGGGAATGGGACAGAAGATGCAGCCAGTTGAGTCTGTGTCACTTGGAAAGTGTTTTTATGGAAAGCCTTTTACTGTGACTTCTGATTATATTGCATTGGCTTCCACTATCTGCAAGAGGCATAGGGAAATTCAGTTATTTAGCTAAGTTTAATAAAGTACATTAATTTTTCTAATAATATAAGAGTTCTGTTGGTAAGGAAGAAGAGAGTGTGCAGCAATTGCTTTCAACTGTGATTTCAGTGGCACTTTAAGGTGGGGAGAGAGCAGACCACACAGGTTCAGCCTCTTGGCTTGAAATGGAAGTGCTAATCTTTGAAATGCAGAGACTCCCTCTTCATGTCTAGAGTGGCTAACATTGAATGTATTCTTTATAGGGGAAGAATTTTTATTATATGTTTAACTGCCCATGTTTAATTGTGTGCATTTTCTTATTCATTATGATGCTTTTTTCTTTACATGTGTAGGGAAGGAGGAACCTTTGCAGGATTTTCCAAATCTTTAATTAGACCATTGAGATTCATTCCATTTTTAGAGGTAGTGTGTTAGTTTCCCATTGGTAATGTAATAAAGTACTATAACTGTAGTGACTTAACACAAACTTATGATCTCACACTTCTTGAGCTCAGAAGTCCAAAGTGAGTTTTACTGGGCTAACTGACATCAAGGCGGTCAACAGGACTTTATTCCTTCTGAAGACCATAGGGCAATATCTGTTCCAGCTTGTAGAGAGGCCTGAGTTTGAGGCCCTTCATTCCCTCTTCAAAGCCTTTCTGTCTTTCAGACTCCGACCCTCCTGCCTCCTTCTTGTAAGGATCCTAGTGATTGCATTGAGCCTGCCTAGATAATCTAGGATACTCTCCCAGTTTTAAAATCATTCATTTAACCAGATCTGCAAAGTCCCTTTTGCTATACAAGGTAACATTCACAAGTTTAGGATTTGGTCATCTTTGGGGGAGGGAGATTATTCTCCCTACCACAGGAACTATAACTCAGCTTCCAAAAGAATTTTCTTTATATCGTTCCCTAGGAAGACTTACCTAAGAACTATCATTTGATTTTCATGAACAGAATATGAACTTAATTGTTAGAGGTGTTGGAAAGATTATCCTCTGTTCCATTACAGAATTTTTAAGAACCTCTGCAAATGATATGGTCTAGCTCATGTGGCAATTGCATCCAGTTTTACTTTCTTATGTGAAAAATATATGGAAAGACTTTTTATCAGAAAATTACTTCAAATAAATTTTTGTTGTATTTATTTATTTTACAAAAATAAATTTTTAAATCTAATTTTACTTTCTTTTTACCTCAATTACTGAACTTTTACTTTTTCAGGAAAAGTAATTTCAATGCAAAATATCAAGTTAACAACTACCAGAACACAAAACTCTTGTTCCAAAACCTGAAAAGTTAGGACAACTAAGTAAAGATTTTTTTTTTTACAAAATTTCAGCATAATTATATACCCCCCCCTTTTTTTTATTGGATGTGCAGTGTTTTACTTTTTTTTATTGACTCCCCTGCCCCATAGTGTCATTATAATTAACAGACACCTTTTTTTATTTCCTCTTTCTGTCTTTCTAGCTTAAGAAATGTATAAAAACTCCAGAAATCCCTTCTAAACATGTTAGGAACTGGGTTCCAAAAGTTTTGGAACAGCGACGACAAGGTTTGGAAACATATTTACAGGTAAGATATGTTTAGATTCTCAATTATATAATGTAGCTTAAATAATTGTATGTCTAACTATTTTTTTCAGAATATATGAGAATGATACAAATATATCAAGAAGCCAAGTATTCTTAATTAAAATAAAGTTTTTAAAATTATAAACATGTTGTTGGTTGGTTCATTAACTTTGATTGGTTTATGTTTAGAATTTTTTTTTTTTTTTTTTTTTTTGCGATGGGGAAGTGCAAGTTTGATACAAAGGGAAAAACTGACATAAAGAGGACCTGTCCATTTTTTAATTCACCTCTACAAGCACTTTGTTTTTGTGGTTTGTTTTCCTCTCAGGATTTATCGCTTCCTCGTAGCAGTCCCAGCTGTCAGGTTTTGGGTGTTTGGGGAATGATTGGTTCAGTAATTAAAAGTGAATTTTCAGTGGACCCCACTAACACACCTGTGGAATCACACTGAGGATGGAGGTATAAAAATCGCTTCTGATGAAGTGCCACCTTCTTTGAAAATTAGAGAGTGTGTGTAGGAAGAGGCATTAGGAGCTCTTCTGTAGCAGCAAGGAGAAGCAGAACTTCCTGAGACCAAGGCACTCCCTACCAGTGAAAGAAAACCAAAGGGAAAAGGCTGAACAGTTTCATCTTCTCTGAATTTTAAAACAAAAAGCCCCAGAGGCCTGTGGTGAATAGTCAGTGAAGGCTGCACTGCTCAGGGCAGGGGCGGGAGGGGCCACCTGAGGTCAACTAGGGCTCCTCACCTGAGCCCGTGAGAAGCGATGGGTGGGGATGACTAAGGCAGACAGGACGGGGCAGAGGAATCTTGCCTCTCAAAAAAGAGGAGCCAGACTTCAGTAAGAGTTACAATTCACTGTTGGTTCCTCTAAGACATGTTCCAACAAGCGACCACAACTGTGTTCTTCCTTTGACAACTTAGGGAAAGTAGGGACTGTGTGAAGCCATCATGCTCTTTCCTCGACAGAGCTTTTTTCTGGATGGTTGTACCTGAATCACTGGTGATTAGACGCTGAGGAGAGGCTGTCTGCACTTGTGCTTGGTGATAAATTCAGAGGACCCTCTCTCAGTCAGAAGATGTCAGAAGTCTGTTCGTGGCCTTCTGTCATTGACCTGGTCTTTACAAATTGGAATGCCAGAGGCTGCTGGGATTTCTGAGGAAGACTTTCTTCACTGTTCTTGCTCTTTTCCTTTTGGCCTTGGTGGAAGGATTCTTTACCATCTCTCCCTGAGGGTGAAAGCTTAAAGGAAATGGGGATCACCAATCACAGGAATGTGTGTGGCCATGTTTCCCAACTATACGTGGAGCTATGTGACTCCCATAGCTTCAGGCAATACTTCAGAGCAAAAAAGCAAACCAAAACCCCAAAAAACAATACTTCAACAATTGTACGCAAAGGATAGAAATGCATGTTCTCTATAATTAAATAGAAAAGGTAAACAATGCATTTTCATTTGTAAGCCAGATTTTCCACAGATATTGTATATCTTCAAGCTTTAGTTCTAAAGAAAGCTTTATTCTCCCCCCCCCCCATTGTATTTGACACATGACTTCCATTACTACTCAGTGTAAACATTTTAAGCTGTTTGTACTTTGGATATAAATATGTGGATAAAATCATCTGGCACAGAGAAGAGTTTACAGTGATACTCAAATTGAGCTTAGAATTTTCTATTCTCAGAAATAGGGCTTGAAAGATGTGGTTGAAGGACTGAGAGGGCTCGTTTCCTGTTGTGTTTTTAATATTCAGTTTGTTGTCACTTAATTCCCTGGTGGAGTTCAAGAGAGTTCTTCCTTTTCTACCTGACTCTATCTCCCTGTAGTAGGAGTGAGACGGAAGTTGCAGAGATGAATGTGAATACTTTATTAATCCCACGTGAAAGGCACACCCTGGCTAGGGTTCATTTCTTGATTTTTAGTATTTAAGTTTTTTAATAAGATAGTATTACTGTTTCTTTTGCTTGCCTATCTAACTCCATCTGAACCCCAGGGAGTAAGTACCCGCTAGCCCTCCTTGGCAAGTGCCATCTTGCTGCTAGTCTACCTGAAGAGCGTGCTCCTCAACTGGCCCATGAACCTGAGAAGTACTAATACCTCCAAGCCCTGATGCCTTAAGCACAACAGGAACTTAGACCTTATATCTTCTCTAGCTTGCTTCTTGCCCATCAGTTATGTTCAGGATCACCCCTCTGGCCTTGATTTTCCACCCATGAAACAGGCAGATCAGCTCTTGTGAGGGTCAGAGAAAACACCTCTTCCTCTTATTGAGAGGGCAAGTAGGGCGTTCTGGGCTCTGGATGAGTGCAACCTTCTGCATCTCCTAAGGTGCCCTGGCTGCTCTTTCATGTTAGAGAAGGAGAAACTAGATCCAGTGCTGTTTGGAAACTTACCTTGCTCCTAGAATTATAGTTAGAAGACTTGGACTGGATTTTTAGTTTCCTAAAGCCCCATGTAGTCTATCTCACCGTATATTGTAGATTTCCTAAGTTAGGAGAAAATTTTCAGACTTGACATATGTCTTTACGTAAGGCTATATTAGTAGGTTAAGAGTAAAAGACCTTATGATCATACATGATTACCATTTAATTGACTGACTCTCCCAACTTCCTTGATAGGTAGGCAGATGATTTTTTAAATCTGTAACTTGAATATTTAAAATCCTATGAAAAACTGCACAGGCTTGTGTTTTCTGTGTTGTCATTAGGCATAGAGAGGAGGGGTTTGTTTGTTTGTTGTTATTGTTTGAGACAGGTTCTCACTATATTGCACAGGCTGATTCTGGACTTAAGGGCTCAAGAAATCCTCGTGCCTTGGCCTTCTGAGGATCCAGGACTATAGCATGTGCCACTCTGTGCAGTTCAGAGAGGAGTTAGATACTCTGCCATATTTGAGAGATTAACTTAAAAACAAAAAAGATCAAATAACCCAGTTTCAAAATTAATTCTGTCCTATATGAGATTTTAAACAAAAGCACAACCTGTTTTACATCTGTACTTTTAAAATCCTTTTTCATCCCTTTCCTTGTCCAGTAGTGTGAAAACAAGAGGCAACCATTTATTTGGTTGTTCTTCAGTTTAGAAATAAACACTGTATATTAATCTTCAAGATGTAATTTATAAATAAACATTTTCCTTTTATATTTTAGCATTAATTTAATTTCATTGTAAATATTTAAAAATTATTTTGGCAGAGAATTGGCATTTAGGAACTTTTCCAAATACATAGTTTTGAGAATAGGGTTTTTTAAAATTATTTTTTTAAATTTTATTCTTCTTAGTTATGCATGACAGTAGAATCCATTTGCATAAAATTATACAAGCATAGCATATATCTTGTTCTAATTAGGACCCCATTCTAGTGGGTAGGTATGATGGTAGGGTTCACTTAGGTAATTTCATATGTATACGTAGGAAAATCATGTTAGATTATTCTTCTGTCTTCCTATTCCTGTCCCCAGTCCCTTCCTTTCATTCTCTTTTGTCTAATCTACTGAACTTTTCTTCTTCCTGTCCCTTCCTTTATTATGGTTTAGAGTATAGGTTTCTTAATATTTTACATTGCCTTTCAAAAACCCACCTTATTGTGGGTGTGTCATGTGGCCATTGTCCCAGCTACTCAGGAGGCTAAGGTAGGAGATCACTTAAGTTCCAGGAGTTCAAGGCCAGCCTGGGCAATATAACAGCACTCATTGTCAAAAAGAAAAAAAAGAAAAGAAAAGAGCTACTTTTGTTTCTCAAGTAGAAATCTTATATCTTAAGGAGGAAAAAAAAAAAGGAAGTATAACAAATAAAGGTAAAGTGCAATTAACACAATATAAATAATTATCTTGCAGCATGTAGATGGGCTGTAGTCAGTGTGTTTACTTTCAAAAACTTCTGCCAGAATTGGAAATGGTTATTTCCATACATTCTAACAATGTAACGATGACAGCTATGGCTTTTTTAGTATAACTTACCTAGGGGTTTTTTAAAAAAAGAAAAAAATAATAATACAATGCTACATAGTTTTAAAAATTTTTTGTAAGTATATTTTTGAACCAAGATTACTTTCCTACTTACCATTTTTAAATAATTTGCCCAGAAACAAATTATTTTAAAAAATTAAATATCTAAGAACATACAGTATCTTAGAATAAAAACCTAGGTTAGTCAATGAGAGGTTAAAAATTAAGTTGGACATTTGAGTGATTTGAAGCCTGGCATTTTATCTGATGAACAATGAATTATAATTTCATTTTCTAGAATAATTTTCTATGTATTGAGTAGGAAATCTATTCTAGAAATCTAGCTCTTATTTGTGTTCATAATTTTTCCCTTAAAAATACTGCACCCCAGAAAAATTCCCTGAGGTTTAACAAATAAAGGAATTGATCCATGCAAAAGTGGAATTAAGTAAAACAAGATCTTTCTACATGAATGGAAGAACACTAGTTTTCATCCCAATTAAAAAAAAGTGCCAAATAAAGATTTTCTAAGTGGAGGATGACACATAATGGGGGGGGAGGGAAGGGTTAGAGTTAGGGTTAGGGAGGGGGGCAAGTATGGAGGAAGGACTGTATAGAGGGTAAAGAGGGGTGGGAGGGGTGGGGGGAAGGGAAAAAATAACAGAATGAATCAAACAACATTGCTCTATGTAAATTTATGATTACACAAATGGTATGCCTTTACGCCATGTACAAACAGAGAAACAACATGTATCCCATTTGTTTACAATAAAAAAAAAAAAAGAAAAAAAAAAAAAGATTTTCTAAGTAACGAATTTTTGTTTTCCAAATTATATATACAGATATTCTTCAATTTACGACAGGTTTGTGTCCTGATAAACCCATCGTAAGTTGAAAATACCATAAGTCAACATGCATTTAATACACCTGACCTGCCGACATCACCACTTTTCAACATAGGAGTATGCTGTAGAGTATTGGTACATACCCTCATGGTCATGTGGCCCCAGCTCACTGCTGCTGGCCAGTGTCATGAAAGTGTCATAGCTAGCCTGAGGAAAAGTTCAAAATTCAAAATTAGAGGTACCTTTTCTACAGAATGCATATTACCTTTGCACCATTGTTAAATTGAAAACTCTTAAGCTGAATTATTATAATTGGAGTCCATCTGTACTAGAAATTCATCTACTTTTGAAGCTATTTTCACTGGAAGATAAAAACAAGTTAACATTTTATATAATTTAACAAGAAATGCTATATGCTCACACAGAGTTTTACTTAATGATAAGCACTTGTGGTATTTGAGGCAAAAGGGTAGATCTAGCTTCAGAGGAGCTTTGAACCATAGCCCAGTTAAGTAACTCTAGTTATTTTATCCATATCTCTTCTCTGTTTTCCTTGGTGCAAGCTCCATTGGACCTCCCTCCCATGATACAAAAGGGCTGCAGCAGTTCCAGACCTCACCTACTCTTACCACATACACCAGAGCCCTGGGGAAGAGTAGGGTCTCTGCTAGTGGGTACAATGGAAGGAGGAAGTGCCTTTCCCTGTAGTCTTTCCTGGTCTCATTGACTTATCTTTGCACACGTGCCCACCTCAAAACCTCACTGTGGCTGGTCAGAGTCTACTCCTGAAGCTAGGGGTGAGGTTGGGTCATTTCCATAAGAAATAACCAGGGTGTTCTTGGTAAAAGAAAAGGGGGTGTTCTGAGTGTGAGTGGAGGAGCAGAGGCAGCCAGCAAATGCCCAGTACAGAAAACAGTGCTGCTCACAATGTTTGAGTGCCAAAGGTCATGAGGAGGTAAGGACTTTTTGAGGCTCCTTCCTAATAAAGTTCCTGGAGAATTAAGGTCAACAGGTATCCTTGATGTTTGAATATTCAGAGACATTCCTTCCCTTCATTCTTGTTTTAAAAATATAAAATCATAATTGCCCATTGGCTAACATAATTTACATAGAAAGTTTTGGTTGTATGGTACTGGGGATTGAACCCATTGGTGCTCTACCACTGAGCTACATCCCCAACCCTTTTTATTTATTTATTTATTTTTATTTTGAGAGAGTGTCTTGCTTTGTTGCTGAGGCCGGCCTCCAACTTTTGATCCTCCTGCCTCAGTCTCCCAAGTTGATGAGATTGCAGATGTGTACCAGCATGATTGAAAGGAATATTTTTATTGCCAATGAAGTTGGGAGCTAGAGCATTAATGAATTTAGCATCTCATAATATTTGCTGAGAAGAAAGAAAAATCTTAAGAATAAATTAATTGCTGTGTCCCAAACTGGGTTGACCATTAAGCACAGATTATATGATAATTTGTCTCCTAATTCGAGATGATCCTATCTTCCTGAGATCCCACTGAAATAAAAGTGTAGAAACTTAAGAAGAAATAAACTCTGATAGTGAAGTAGTCAGTGGGCAAGGAAAGGAGGGGATCATTAAAAGGAAGAAAAATTTTAACAATATTCCAGAATATGGGATGTCTTGGGAGCATGAAAGAGGATTCAACAGAGCAAAACCAGCAGCCTGGATTCAGCCATGGGTGCCTGTGGTGCATGTGGGAGGACACCTGCCCTGCAGTGCTGGGTGGCTTTTGTACCAGGTCAGCTGAGGTGAAAGACTGATGTGCAGCAAACATGGAAGCAGGTGGAGCCATTCAGGGGGTACACACGGAATGGGTACCCAGGCCACTTATTCTGTACCAAATACACACAGCCTGATGTTCATGACCAGACAAATTAAAAACAATAACAACAAAAACCACTTTTTTCTTAAAAACAAGATACTACATTAAAAAATTAAGCAGAAGGTTGGGGAGAGTGAAACCTTCTAGATGTGGATATCAGGGCCCCAGAGTTGACAACCTTCTTCAACCGCTTACCCCAAGGAGAGAAAGACCTACCCCATTGTCTGCTCCATCCACATTGTCTTTCCACTCAGGAACAGGGCCAATGTGGGTCCCCTCCTGACATCCCCCAGAGGAGTCCTACCTTGGCCACCAGGCTGCTTTCTCAGTGTCTAACAGAGCATTTGAAGAAAACAGGAGCATGAACAAAAAGACCAAGATGAGCTAAAGCACTGAGTCTTAAGACAGAGAATCCAGGACACATTCAGAGAGCTTCACAAAGGTATTGCAGCTAAAGGATTACAATAGGGTGCTGTGTGGAAGGAGCAATCTGAGAGCAGGGGAAAGTTCTTAGAGTTGAATGTGTTATCCAATCAAAGAAATTCAGTAGACACTCTCTAGCTGAGGAACAGCTCCATAAAGGACACGTACAAAAACACTTAAACAAAAGGTAAAAGACACAGAGGACCAATCCAAGTCTCATGTCCTACTTCCTTCTGGAGCATTAGAAGGAAACAAAAGGCCAAAATACAAAAGGAAGGGGAGTCTGGGGATGTGTTCGGACCCCAGCACTGAAAAAAAAAAAAAAAAAAAAAAAAAAAAACCTCGTTGAAAAACATGGTTGAGAGCTGGAAAACATAAGCCTTTACACAGGAGAAGTATTGCAAAAGCAAAGAACATAGAATGTCAGAAGCTCTATAATACCCACACAGCACATCAGAGATGAGATCCATCATCTTCCAGAAGGAAAGTCAAATGACAGGGAGGGTTGGGGTCCATTCATTCATTTCTTCCTTTCAGGCTGGTTTATCCACAGGTCCCTCTAGCCTGTAAGAATGCCGTTAAATTGCAAGCTGGCATGCTTTTAGACAAAGATTTTCCATGGGAGTTCTGTGTGCATTATTTGTTCCATTCATTGTAATAATATAAAACTAATCTTTCTGAGAAAGGTAGCCACATCCACATTCCTTACTTGAGAATGACAGTTTTTGTTTATAGCTTCATCTTTTTCATAAAGAGTGAGCAATAACTAAACATTGTGAGTGTTGGGAGCTAAACAGAAACTGCTCAGAGAGATTAGAACTAAGGATAAACTAAATTTAAATCTTTTTTTCCAAAGTTAATTTGAACAGAACAGCACTGGAGCAGGGTTGGGGCTGGTTTGTTATGCAGAGTAGAGGCATGCTATCTTCAGAGGACTCTGCATCTGACTAGTCAGCCCTTCTTTCATTCTTCAATTAGAGTATGTTGTAATGTTCGCTGGTCAGTACTCCTCAATAGTCCCCTCTAGGTCAAAAAGTATTGTTGTTTTGGTTGGTTGGTTGGTTGGTTGGAGACAGGGTCTCACTAAGTTGCTTAGGGCCTTGCTAAGTTGCTGAAGCTGGTTTTGAATTTGTGATCCTCCTGCCTCAGCCTCTCCCGTCACTGGGATTACAGATGTGCACCACTACACCTGTCGGGCTATTGTATTCTTAAACAATTACTAAATTTGACCATATGTGTTTGAAAACATGAATTCACTAATCCTTGAGTGCTCACCTGTGAATAATCAGATCAAGCTTGTCAGATTTACTGTTTAAATCTCTTAAATATTACTTGACTGCTTGATCTATATGAAGAAAGAAGTGTTAAAATATTCCCCTTTAAATGTGTTGTTATTGAGGGGGCTGCGGATCTAGCTTAGTGGTAGAATGCTTGCTTAGCGTGCACAAGATTCTGGGTTCAATAGCCAGTGTGCGCGCACACACGCACAAAGTGAAAAAGGAAAACAGTTATTATTGATATAATTGGACTTCGTTCAATCATCCATGCTTCTTATTGTTTTATCATTCAAACTTTTACTGTGAGTTTTTTGTCTTTGCCTTGATGGCAGATTTGTTTTCCTTTCTCTCTCTCTTTCTCTCTCTGGTAACTGGACTTGAACCATGGGAACTCTACCACCCCACCAAGCTACATTGCCAGTCCTTTATTTTATTTTATTTTATTTTATTTTTTATTTTAAGTTGCTGAGGCTGGCCTTGAACTTGCTATCCTCCAGCCTCATCCTCCCAAGTCACTGGGATTACAAGCATGTGCTACCTCACCTGGCTTCTTTTCTCTTTTTTTCCACCCACCCATTGTTAGTTTATATCTGTTCTTTTAGTAGTTACCTGTTATTGCTATTTTCCTCCTGAACATTAAATCTAATGGCCCTGGGTATGGACTCTTCTTATTGATAGTTCTTTCCTCTCAGCACTTGGAAAACATTGGGCTATTTTCTTCTGACCTCCGTGGTTTCTGATTATAAAAGAAAAAAATCTCCATTGTCATTTTATTGTTTCCCCTCTAAATGGAAGATCTTGGTTTTAAATGGTTGCTTTTAAGTCTTTATCCTTATTGTTCATTTTTAGAAGTTTAATTATCCTGTGTCTTGGTATATATTTGAGTTTTTCCCTTGGAGTTCTCTCAACTTCTAGAATCTGTAGGTTAATGTCTCTCACTAGATTTGGATGTTTTTATCTATTATGTCATTGTGTACAGTCTCAGCTCCTCCTCCTTTCTCTTTTCCTTTCAGGACTTCAATAACAGCAATGTTAATTTTTTTATTACCATCCCAAAGTACCCTGAGGGCCTATTTCTTTTTTTCTCTTTTTTAGATTTATTTCTTTTTGTAGATCACACTGATATTTTCCTGTCTTCTAGGTCACTGATTCCTTCCTCCATAACTGCCTTGATGCTGTTGGGTCCTTTATACTGAGCATTTTCAATTGGTTATAGTATTTTTTTAGTTCTAAAATTCCTATTTGGTTCTTCCTTATATCTTGCATTTCTTTACTGAGACTTCATATATCTTCACTGGATCATTCTCTTTTTTCTTTTGTTTCAAATGTGTTCATAGTTGCTCACTGACAGGATTTTATTCGGGCTGCCTTAAAATCATTGTCCAGTAATTCTAGCTCTGTCCTCTTGGCCTCGGCATCTATTTTTCATTCGGTTTGAGATCTTCCTTGCCTTGGGCATGACGAATGATTCTGATTGAATCTTACGCGATGCGTATGATGAGACTCTGGGCCTTACTTATACTGTCTGCTTCTCATCAGGGGAAGGCAGGGCCCGAGGATGGCATCACCTTGTTTCTTCCAGGTGAAGGTAGAAGACCAGGTTTCCTGCTTGGCCTCTGTTGATATCCAGGGATAGGATGTGTTGCTCATTACTGCTAAGATGTGAAAGTCCCTCTTATTTGATGCCATCACAGCAGAGAGTGGGAGGAGGGCCTTGTTACTGCCAGGTGGTCATGGAAACCCAGGTTCTCCACATGGCCTCACCAACACCATGGGAGGGAGCACATTGCCAGAAGATGGTGGAGATCCTGGCTGCCTGCCTGGACTCTCTGACTCCACCCAGGCTTTGGGCTCTTCATGAGTGTCTCCCGTGGCGCCCTCAGCTTCCCATTGGCCTTCACAGGCATGAGGAGGTAGGGCCATGGTTTTTTCTGAGGTGTTGGCTGGAGTGAAGTGGCTGGATCTCAAGTTGTCTTTCTTGCTGTGTGGTCCTTTTCCCAGTTCTTTGGCTGGAAAAAGGGCCTTCCAGGGGGGTTTACCTCTTGGTGTTTCCTGGTTGCCCACTTGTTCAGCTCTAGATCTGGAGTCTGTGAGGCAAAACAAAAATCCAGGGAAGATAAAACTCTCCATTCTGACATTCCTTGGGACCTGTGAGACCTGTTGTTCCTGGCAGTTCTGCTTCTTCCTGAGCCCTTCGTGATTCTTATGTTTGTTATTATGTATAATGCCCAGGGGTTTTAGTTGAACTAAGCAGGATAAATTACCAAAGGTACTTCTACTCCATCTTACTGGATGGACATGAAAGCCTATATATTGACTTTTTGTTTGTTTCTTTGTTCCCCACCCCCAAGTTTTAAAATTATTTATACATATAACATAAAATTTGCTATCCTGACCACTTTTTAAGTTGATACATAGAAATTATACATATTTGGGGGTACCATGTGATGTTCTGATATATGTATACAATAGCAGGGCACTTGCTTGTGGTCCCAGATACTTGGGAAGCTGAGGGGAGAATCACTTGAACCTAGGAGTTCAAGGCCAACCATGGGCAGCACAATGAGACTCTATCCCAATACATAAATAAAATGCAGATATTGTGAAACACTTATATAGCTAGTACAGGGTTAAAATCTAGGTAAATATATCTATCTTCTCAACCATTTTTTTTGGTTGTGAAAACATTCAAAAAACCTTTCTTCTAGCTTTTTAAAAAATATGTATTTTATACATTGTCATTATCTGTAGTCTCTATACTATGTAACAGTGTACCAGAACTGCTTACTCCTAGCTAACTACAACTCAGGACTTATTGCTCAACCTCTCTGCAACTCCCCCTAGCCTCTGATAATCACTATTCTACTCTCAACTTCCATGATATCAACTTTTTAAGATTCCACATATAAATGAGATCTTGTGCTATTTATCTTTCTGTGCCTGAATTAATTCACTTAAAACAATATCCTTCAGGTCTATCCATCTTGTTGAAAATGATAGAAATTCATACTTTTTCTGGCTGAATAATATTCCATTCCTTATACTACATTTTCTTTTTCCATTCATTCGTTGATAAATCCTTTGTTTTCATTTGTTAACTACTGTAAACAGCACTGCAGGAAATATGGTGTACAGATGTCTTGGACATAATTATTTTATCTCTTTCAGATATATACCTAGGAAAGAGAGAACTGAATCACACGATTATTCTATTTTTAATTTCTTGAGGATTCTCTATACTATTTTCCATGATGACTGTACTAATTTACATTCCTATCAATACTACGTCGGGATTCTGTTTCTTCACCAGCACACTTTGTCTTTTGTCTTTTTTTAATAATAGCCATTCTAATGGGAGTGAGGTGATCTCATTGTGATTTTGATTTGCATTGACGATTAGTGATGTTGAGCATTTTTTGTCTATTTTTATCTTTTGGCCATTTGTATATCTTCTTTTGTGAATGTCTAATTAGAGCTGTTGCCCATTTTTAAGTGGGCTATCTGGTTTCTGCTATTGAGGTTTTGGTGTTGCTTATGTGGCCGGGGTTTCACTCTTGTGTTAGATACATAGTTCACAAATACTTTTTTCTCATTCTGTAGGTTGTCTCCTAGTCTGTAGATTGTTTCCTATGCAGAAGCTGTTTAGTTTGATGTAATCCTATTTGTCTTATTTTTGCTTTTTCCTTTGATTTTGGAGACTTAAAAGATTTTTTTGCTCTTTCCAATGTCCTGAAACATTTACTCTGTGTCTTTTAGTAGTTTCATACGTTTAATTCTAATCCATTTGTCTTAACCATTTTTAAGAGTACAGGTCTTTTAAGTGCAGTGACTTCACTTGCATTTATATTTTTGCATAACCATCATCAATATCCACCCCCAAAACTCTTTTCATCTTGTACAATTTACACTCTATCCCACTGAACAGTTTCTCCATCCCCCTGTACCACCTAGTGCCTGATGGATGACCACCCTTCTACTTTCTGACTCTATGATTTTGACTATTCAGAGAATATCTGTCTTTTTGACCAGATTATTTCACTTAGCATAAAGTCCTCTAGGTTCATCTGTGTTGTAGTATGTGTAGGAATTCCCTTCCTTTTTAAGACCACACAATATTCCACTGTGTGCATACACCACTTTTTGCCTATCCATCCATTCATCCATTGATTGATGGAAACTCAAGTGAGCTTCTTCCACATCTTAGTTCCTGTAAACAGTGCTGCTTCGAACATGAGTGTACAACAGCTCTTTGAGACCCTGCTTTCACTTCTTTTGGATGTATACCCAGAAGTAGAATTGCTGATTCTTATGGTAATTCTATTTTTAGCTTTTGAGGAACTGTTGTGCTGTTCACCGTGGCTATACCATTTTAGATTCCCACCAGCAATGTACGAGGGTTCCATTTTTTTCCATATCCCTACTAACACTTGTTATTCTTAATTTTTTGATAGTTGCTATCCTAATGGATATGAGCTATTATCTCATTACAATTTTGTCTTATGTTTCCCTAATGATTATCTATGTTGAGCATCTTTCCATGATTTCCCCCCATAATTTTTATTTTTATAAATAATAGTGGAATTCATTGTTACACATTCCTACATCCACATCATGTAACAGTGTAATTTGGTCAATTTTGTTCCCTAGTATTTCCCCTTTCCCTCCCCTCCTTCTTCCCTGTGTTCCCTTTCTTCTGCTGATCGCCCTTTGATTTTCACGAGAAATCCCCTCCCTACATTTCTTTTCCATTTTTCCTCTCTAGCTTCCACATATGAGAAAAAACATGACCTTTGACTTTCTTAATTTGATTTATTCTGCTTAATACAATGTTCTTGATTTCTATCCTTTTTCCTGCAAATGACATAATTCTATTCTTTTTTTCTATGTTCTTTTGGCCATTTGTATATCTCTTCTGGAGGATGTCTATTAATATTTTGCCATATTAAAAATCAGTAGTTTGCTGGGTACAGTGGCACATACCTATAATCCCAGTGGCAGAAGACTGAAGCAAGAGAATTGCAAGTTCAAAGTCAGCCTTAGCAAATTAAGCAAGGCCCTAAGTAACTTAGTGAGACTCTATCTCAAAATTTAAAAGGGGCTGGGGATGTGATTCAGTGGTAAAGCACCTCTGGGTTCAATCCCTGGTACCAAAACAAAACCAAAAAGAAACCTCAGTAGTTTGTTTTTACATTGTTGAATTTTAGAACCTCTTTATATATTCTTATCATATAATTTTCAAATATGCTCTCCTATTCTGTGCCTTTCATGTAGGCAGTGTCTCTTGATGCAGAATATTTTTTACATATTCATAATTTGTATACATACACACACACACACACACACACACACACACACACACACACACACACACAATGGGAATGGAACCCAGAGGTGCTTTAACACTGAGCACCCAGCTCTTTGTTTTTTGAGACAGGGTCTCATTATGTTGCTTAGTGCCTCACAAAGTTGCTGCAGCTGGCCTCAGACTTGTGATCCTCCTGTCTCAGCTTCCTGCATCACTGGGGTTATAGGCCTTTGCCCCCAGGCCCACCTTGAATAACTTTTATTATGTAAGGGTTCAACTTCATTCTTTTCCATACAGATAGCCAGTTTTCCTAGCACCATTTGTTAAAAAGACTTTTTCCTTATTGAAGACTTGGCCCCTTTGTTAAAATCATTTGACTATATAAGTGAGGGTTTATATCTGAACTCTATTCTCTTCTACTGATCTAAATGTCTGTCTTCAATTCAGTACCATACTGTTTTGATTGTTGTAGCTTTGTTGTAAGTTTTAATATTAGAAAGTGTGACTTTTTCAGAATTTTATTTCTCAAGATGGTTTTGACTGTTAATCTTGAGATTTTATATAACTTTTAGAATTTTTTTAAATTTCTGTAAAACGATAATTGGATATTGATAGAGATTTCTTTAAATCCATAGATCAATTTGGGTAATATTGACATCTTAACAATTTTGAGTCTCAATCCATGAACGTGGGATATCTTTCCATGTATTTGTGTCCAATTTCTTTTAGAAACGTCTTACAGCTTTCATTGTGCAAGTCTTTTACCTTCTTGGTTAAGATAATTCCTAAGTATTTTGTTTGTTTAGCTATTTTTTAAAATTTGTTCTTTTTGTGTAAATATTTTGACATTTATACAAACATGGAGTGCATCTTATTCTAATTAGGATCCTAGTCTTGTGATTGTGCATGAATGTTCTCTCTGATATGTGCATGCTAACACACAACAAGCGGTGGGGAGGGGAAGAATAGGAGTTCAGTGGGTTAGACAAAGAGGAATGAAGGGAAGTGGGTGGGGGACAGGAATAGGAAAGAGTGGACTGATCTAACTTAACTTTCCTATGTATTTTACTCTTTTAGTTGCTATCATAAATGGAAATGTTTTCTTAATTTCCTTTTTTGTATTTTATTATTAGTATATTGAAATATAGCTGATTTGCAGGCACTGACTTTGTATCTTGCTACTTAGCTACTTAATTTATGTATAGCAACAGGTTTTTGTGGACTCTAGGGTTTTCTACACAATATCATATCATATGTAAACAGAGATAATTTTACTTCTTTTCCAATTAGGATGGCTTTTATTTCTCTTGCTTGCCCAGTTGTATGTACTGTTCTTAATGGAAGTGGGGAAAGCAAGCATCCATACTTTATTCCTGATCTTAGAAGGGAGACTTACAGCCTTTCACTATTGAATATGATTTTTGCTATGGGTTTTCATGTATCACTTTTATCATGTTGAAGTTGTATCCTTCTACTGCAATTCAGTTGAATGTTTTTGTCAAGAAGGGATGTTGAATTTTGTCAGATGCCTTTTCTGCTTAATCGAAATGAGCATGTGAATTCCCCCCTTCATTCTGTTATTTTGGTACTTTACATCAATTGATGTTTGCATTTTAGACCATCTTTGCGTTTCAGCAATAAGTTCCACTTGGTTATGGTTTAAATATCTTTTAAATTTGCAACTGAATTTGGTTTCTAGTATTTCAATGAGGATTTTTGTATCAATGTTCATAAGGGATATAGATCTAGTTTTCTTGTATTCTGTTCTTTCTCTGACTTTGATATCAGGATAATGCTGGTCTCATGGAATGATTTAGAGAATATTCCCTCCTCTTCAAATTTTTGGAAAATCTTGAGAAGAATTGGTGTTAGTAATTTCTGTAAATATTTGATAGATCTCATCAGTGAAGCCATCAAGTACAGAGATTAACTTTGGCAAAAAATTTTTGATAGTGAGTTTAATCTTCTTATTAGTCATAGGTCTATTCAGATTTTCTACTTCTCCGTGGTTTACTCTTAGTAGATTTTGTGTTTCTAGGAATTTGTCTATTTCATCTAGGTTATGCAATTTGTTGACATAGAATTGCTCATCATAAATTCTTTTTGGGGAGGTACCAGGGATTGAACTCAGGGGCACTCAACCACTAAGCCACATCCCCAGCCCTATTTTGTGCTTTTTTATTTAGAGACAGGGTCTCACTGAGTTGCTTACTGCCTCATTTTTCTGAGACTGGCTTTGAACTCATGATCCTCCTGCCTCAGTCTTTGGAGCCACTGGGATTACAGGTGCACCCAGCTAATCATCATAAATTCTTGATTCTTTTTATTTCTATAAAATTGTTAGTGATGTGCCCCACTTTCATTTCTGATTTTAGTAATTTGAGTCTTATTTCTTTTTTGTTTAACTCATCTGACTAAAGTTTTATCAATTTTGTTGGTCTTTTCAAAGAATCAACTTTTGATTCTTTGATTTTTCTCTTGTGTTTTTCTGTTTTCTATTCCAATCTTTATTATTTCTGTCTTTCTGCTATCTTTGGGTTAATTCGTTATTCTTTTTCTAATTTCTTCAGTTGTAAAGTTAAGTTGTTGACTTTACTTCTTTCTTGATTTTATTGTATTTATTAAAGCTATTTAATTTATTGTATTTATTAAAGTGTCTATTTATTAAAGCTATATATTTCTCCTATAGCACTTTGTTGGCTTTAATATGTTGTTTTCATTTTCATTTGTCTTTCACTATTTCCTAACTTATTTTGTGATTTCTTTTTAGATCCATTGGTTTATTGAGTGTTTTTTTTTTTTTACTTTCTACAATTTAAAAAAAAATTTTCAGTATTCCTTTCAGCATTGGTTTCTTAATTCTCTTGTATCTTCTCTTGGAGAAGATAGTTCATATGTGATCTACCCTTTAAAATCTATTGATACTTAATTTGTGGCCTAACGTTTGGTATATTGCTAATAGGTTCTAGTCCCTTGTTGCTTCTGGTTTGTTTTCTTGAGCTTATATTGATAAAACTTAATGCTTTTTAAAAATGTTGTGATTAATGATTTCATTGAAGAAATGATAGCATAATTGCAAAATATTCTCAATTTTAGATTTACAAATACCAACTAAAATGACTCACTCAATGATTGTTTATTTCTACATCACTGTTTCCTTCTAGTTCTATTCGTACACATTTATGTAAAGTAAAGCAAAACAGTGGATTTGTCAAGTAAATTCTGGTGCACAGAATTATAAAAAGTGGAAGTATATTATTCCATGTTCTTTTTTAAAAAATAAGGTGGTTCAAGTTCTTCATATAAAATAATTTGAGATAAAGTTCTCCCTATTGAACGAGTAGCTCCAAGAGAATGCCACATATGCTTTTCACCCATTGATTCCTTATATTGAATTATATCTAGAATATCATTCTCTGAAGTCTCATGGTGTGACATTTTGAATTTTGCTGTAAATCATGGCAGCTGCTAGTTACATATGTTTTTTGAGTATTTAAAATATGGCTAGTGTGAATCAAGATGTTCTGTAACATAAAATTCACAGATTTCAAACCTCCTACCAAAAAAAGAATGTAAAGTGTCTCAATGTCTGATTAAATGTTGAAATAATATATATATTGGGTTCAACAAAACTGATTACTAAATTTTTTTTTTCACATAAGGGAGTTTATTAAGCAAACAAAGCGTCTCCCTGCAGGGTAAGAAAGAAAATGAGACGAAAAGAAAAGGAACGAGAAAGGATGCATGCTAGAGAGAGTGGAAAAGCGAGGAGGATAGAGAAAACATGTAAAATTATTTTTGCCTATTTCTTTTTACTTTTATAGTGTGCCAGCTAGAAAATTTACACTTTAAGTGGTGGGGCGATGGGGATGGGAAGGACCATAGAATGAGATGGACATTATTACTCTGTATACATGTATGATTACGCTACTGGTGTGACTCAGCACCATGTTCAACCAGAGAAATGAGAAGTTATGCTCCATTTGTGTACAGTGTGTCAAAATGCATTCTACTGTCATCTATAACTAATTAGAACAACAAAACAAGAAATACAGTTGAAAAAAATTTGCATTTCAGTTACTGAAAAGTATATGTGACTTGTGTTCTATTTGTTAGACAATGATGGTCTAGAGTATCACTGTCTATCCCTGCAGTCATAATCTGAGTCTTTTGATAGTTGTGAAACATTTTCCTCTATCGATTTTATTCTTTACCATTTGGTGCAGAAAAGGAAATTTTTTTAATTTTATAACTATGCTCAATAAAAAGCTAAAGCAAACTTCAGGGATATTATTTCCTAATCTCTTTTTAAATTTTTTTTATTTGTTCTTTTTAGTTATACATGATAGTAAAATATATTTTGACATATCATACATACATGGAGCCTAACTCCCCCCCCCCTTTTTTGGGAGGGTAGGTGGTACTGGGAACATTTGGCCTTTATTTTGGGAGGATTGGCTTAATTCACATAGCATGACAGTCTCCAGTTCCATCCATTTACCAGCAAATGCCATAATTTCATTCGTCTTTATGACTGAGTAATATTCAATTATGTATATATACCACATTTTCTTTATCCATTCATCAATTGAAGGGCACCTACATTGGTTCTGTAAATTAGCTATTGTGAATTGAGCTGTTATAAACATTGATGTGACTGTGTCATTGTAATATGCTGACTTTAACTCCTTTGGGTATATGCCAGGAAGTGGGATAACTGGATCAAATGGTGGTTCCATTCCAAGTTTTCTGAGGAATTTCCATACTGATTTCCAGAGTGGTTGCACCAATTTGTAGTCCCACCAGCAATGTATGAGTGTACCTTTTCCCCCACATCCTTGACAACATTTATCGTTACTTATATTCTTGATAATTGCCATTCTGACTGGAGTGAGATGGAAGTTGAATGTGGTTTTAATTTGCATTTTTCTAATTGTTAGTGACGTTGAACATTTTTTCATCTATTTGTTGATCATTTTTTATTTTTCTGTGAAGTGCTTGTTCAGTTCCTTTGCCCATTTATTGATTGGGTTATTTGTTTTTTTGATATTAAGTTTTTTTGAGTTCTTTATATATGCTGGAGATTAATGCTCTATCTGAGGTATAGGTGGCAAAGATTTTCTTCCATTCTATAGGCTCTCTGTTCACATTCTTGATTTTCTCCTTTGTTGCAAAGAAGCCTTTAGTTTGATACTGTCCCATTTATTGATTCTTGTTTTATTTATTGTACTTTAGGAAGCTTATTGAGGAAGTCAGTTCCCAAGTTGACATGATGGAGATTTGTGCCTACTTTTTTTTTCTTCTAGTAGATGCAGGGTCTCTGATTTAATGCCTACTTCCTTGATCCACTTTGATTTGAGTTTTGTGCATCTCCTAAGTCTCTTTGAAAGATGATTGAGTACTTTGACAATATAATAGGAGAACTGAAGGGTATTTAATAATCATGCTTTATTTCATTAATCTGCTAGATAATTCCATAATTCTTCCAATTTTTAAAAATTATATTAATATTTTCTTAGCATAGTTAAGAATAATTGGTAAGTAATAATGAAATGATGTTTAGGATGAGGAAGTAGTGAAATATTTGAAGGTATAGGAGAAATAAAATAACTAAAATTTCATACTATGTATTAGAGAGATTTTAATGGATCTAAATACATGCTAATTGTAAGATATGATGACTTCTATTTTTAAAAGATAAATGAACTTTTTCTTTGTTCTGGAATGGCATTCAAGAAAAAATAAAAATCATAAAATATTAGAACTGTTTAATTTTCTGACTTTTCAAAGTAATATGTCATTTTCTTTTTGACTCTTGTTTTCCTTCAATTCTATCATGAAACTTCATTGTTATAATTATTCTGTATCTAGATGTTGATAAATTGTGTATGTGTGTATATACATATACATTTGTGTGGTGTGTGTGTGTGCGTGTGTGTGTGTGTGTGTGTGGTGCTAGGAATTGAACAAGACCTCATGTATACTAAGCTCTACCACTAAGTTATAATCCAAGTCCTTAATGTTTCATATCTTCCCCATTTTGTATTCTGTTTTCTGTTTTGAGTCAGATAATTTAATAACTGATGTCTTCAGTCTAATTTGACTACTCTTGTTTCTGCAGGTTCTTGCTCATGGTTATTTATTTCATCATTTCATGTACATAAGTTTTTTGGTTTTGGTTTTCTTTGTTTTTCATATATTTAACTGAGTGATCAAGTTTTCTGGATCTTTATTGTTGGGATTCTTTGATGGCCAGGGTTGAACTGAATAGACACAGAGAGAATTTTATTTACTTTTGCTGATCACCTGCAAATACTGTCAACTGGGACATCTTAGCTTGAGATTAAAAAAAAACTTTTGAACCACAATGATGGTATTAGTTTAGGCTACAAACCTATGAAAGAATTAGCATGTGGTTGTGAGTTCTCTAAGAATATTGTTGTAGTCAGCTATTTCACTGCTGTGACTAAATGATTTGACCAGAACAATTTTAAAGGAGGAAAAGTTTATTTGAGGGCTCACAATTTCAGAAGTTTCAACCATAGACATCAAGTTCCATTCCTTGTGGCTTAAGGTGAGGCAGGAGAGTGTGGCAGAGGGAAGCAGAGAGAAAAAGAGTCTCCACTCTCCAGAT
Source organism: Sciurus vulgaris (assembly GCF_902686455.1). Classification (NCBI taxonomy): domain Eukaryota; kingdom Metazoa; phylum Chordata; class Mammalia; order Rodentia; family Sciuridae; genus Sciurus; species Sciurus vulgaris. The sequence continues at coordinate 53,304,430 of NC_136466.1, forward strand.
ACAAAATATATACTCCAAAACCACACTCCAATCCCCACCTCTTCCAGCCACACACTACTACTTCAGTTACCACTCAGTTAATCCCTTTCAGAGGATTAATTCACTGATTGGATTAAGACCCTTATAACTCAATCACTTCTCCTCTGAACCTTCCTGCACTGTCTCACACGTGAGCTTTTTGGGGATTCCTCATATCCAAACCATAACATTCCACCCCTGGCCCCCAAAAGCTCACACTCATCTGACAATGCAAAATACATTTAGTCCATTTCCAAGATTCCCCATAGTCTCAACAGTTCCGAGATTTCTCAAAATTCAAGTCCAAAGTCTTTGAGGCTGAAGGCAGTCTTGCATTGTGAACGCCTATAAAATTAAAAACAATTTACAAATACCCAACATACAAAGGTACTGAGCAAACATTTTCATTTACAAAAATAGGGGTATAGAAAGAAGGATAGGATCAAAGCAAGACCGAAATCCAGCTGGACAAACAGGTCCGGTAGCTCTGTGTCCAGCACCTGGGGCACATGGCATCTTGATGCTCTCTCCAAAGCACTTGTGTAGCTCCGCCCCTGTGGTCTTGTTGGTTGTAGCCCAAGTGGTTTTTCTGTTGCCTTGTCTCTGCTTAGTTCCTGTAGCCTTCCTAGAATGATGTCTTACGTTACTGGCATTTCTTAATCTTGGGGGTCTCCACTGCAGCTTTGGCTTCCTCTTTACAGCTCCACACTTTGACTTCTCAGGGGGTGCCTGCAGAGACTCTGACCCTACTGCACTTGGCCTGGGCTCCCAGGCCTTCCTTTGGAATCTTCGTGGAAGCCTCTAAGACCCCCTAACTCCAGCATCTGGCATTCCTGTAGAGCCAGCACCATGTGGTTGGCACCAAGGTCTGCCGCCATCTATAGCTGTAGCCAAGCTTCCAGAGGCCCTTGCTGCAGCAGACTTTGAGTGTCTGGGTGTCTGAGCATGTTGAAAAAACTTCCTAGGCCCCCTTGTGCAAGAAGGGTGCCCCACTGGTCTCTTCTCAAGAGAATTTTCACCTTTACTCCTTTGAGCTTGAGATGGGTGTGATCTTGCCAGCTCCCAAGAAGCCCTGAAGCCACCTTTCTTATTGTCTCTAGGCAAAGTCTTCAGCATTTCTTTAGTGGAAGTAATGTCTTTAACAACTGCAACCTCCTTAGCCCCAGTTTTATTCTAACCTTTCAAGTTCACTTTTTTCCAAATCTTTCTGCTCTGCTTTCTGCTCCTGATTATCACAATAAATTTGGCTAAAAGCAGTCCACAATATCCATGCCACCGCCTGAGACATTTTTTCCACCAGATTAAGAAGTCTGTCGCTTCTAAAATGAGCTTCATAGAAAGTCTCAGGACATGGGCAAAATGCAGACAACTTCTCAGCCAGAACATAACATGAATGGGCTCTCCTCCAAATTCCAATATAGTCCTCCTTTACTGAAATCTTGGGTCTGGTCTTCACTGATCATGGTCCTATTGCCATTCTGGTCTTCTGAGCTCCCACCAGAATCAGCCATTAATCTCTGCTTACAGTAATCTAAATCATTTCCAGATTACACTGCTATACATCTCAAAATTCCTCCCACCAATTCCAAAAAATCCCAAAATCTTCTGAAACACACAGTCAGCTTAGTTGTGACAACAGTTAACACTCTCAGTACCAATTTCTGTGTCAGGGTTCTCTAGAGGAATAGAATCAACAGGAGATATGATTATAAAAAGGGGATTTATTAGATTGACTTACACGACCAGAAGCTGGATAGTCCACAATGGCCTTCTGCAGTCTGGAGAGCTGGAAGAACCAGTAGCTGCACAATCCAAGAGGTGGAAGCCCCAGAACAAGAGGGATCAACAGTGCTATCCTAGTCCAAGATGAAAAGCTTCTGGAAACTCCCTGGAGAATCATTGGCAGAGTCCACTTTGGAAGAAAGAAGAAGAGAGATTTGATATCCTCAGATGATGGAAGCAGCAATCAAGGACCCGTTTAAGAAGAGTCAAGCTTACATCTGCTGCTGCTTCCTTGTTCTTCCAAATTTTATTCCATCCAAACCACCATCCTATTGGAGGGTACTGTCCATGCTTAGGGAAGGTCTCCACTTCAGTTGGATATCCCACATGCCAATCATTCCTAGATACACCCTTATCCACATACCCAGAAGTCTTTTAATCATTGGCATCTCTTAATCCGATCAAGTTGACAATTCAAATTAACCATTACAGAAATGTATCTTTTTCCCCTTGTAGTGCTAAGGTTAGAACTGTTCTTCACAGTGAATTTATCACTTTTCCTTCCCCTGGCAGTGTGTCCTTTTGAGACAACAACTTCATTTGAAGATTGCCTTTTAGATCGCCATCCCACCTAACTCAAGCAGACATTACAGGTTATCTATGGTCCCTGTGCTTATGCAGCCCCAACATAGATGCTCAAAGTTCTAGGGCTTGATGCTTGCTGATCTATAGAATTTCTATTTATAGTCGGTTGAAAAGTGCTACAGATTCCTTAGTTGCTTACCAACTTAGTGATCTATTTCCTTTTTTCTTTCGTTTTTAATATTGAGCATTTTTAGGATGGAAATGATTCCTTTCCAAGAGAATCTGAGCACTAGTGAGTGTTTGAATGCTAAGTCACTCTTCATGATTACTCAAATATTATAAGAATCTACACAGGTGAGTTCTCTGAGCAATGATAAACATATTTTCCTATACTATATTTTCAAACATGGAGCGTTTTGCAAAAACAAGTTTCTTTATTTTTACAACTTTAAGATTTTATTTGTCAGTATTTGTTTCCCAAATCAAAATTCCAAGAGATCCTTTGTACCACCACTTGAAATAGATTTTATATCCTGTTCATTCAGGAATGAGAATATAGGAGGTGGGGTGATTGTTATCCAGGTATTTCTGAGGGCTGTCCATCTGTGACAGCAGTGGCTGATGGTACAGATGATACATTTCAACTCTGGCCAAAATGGAGCATGCTCTACTAAGTAGAGCCTGCTATACTCATCTTCAGCATTCTCACCAGACAGTCCCAACAAAGGCTGCATCTTGACCTAAATCTTTTGTTGTTGTTATTGTTTATACAGCTTATATGCAGGCCTAACATCATGGGGTTCATCAATAATGGAGGGCCCATGTCTGACTTTGACCCTTTTCAACCACTTCCAGTCTATTTCTTCCAAAATAGTCTGCCTTCCCTAGCACTAAATGTATCTTCCACCTGTTAACTTTTGTTTCCATGAGCTTCTTCACTCTCCTAAAGAAAAAAATGCTGAAGTACCTTGATTTCCTTCACCACTGTGCCCTGAAAATTGCTTCTAAAATGCTGAAATCAGTATTTATTTCCCTTTGAACATGGTTGAGTCAGTACTGCTGTTATCATATGTCGTTTCATGAAAATGCTTAAACTAGACCTATGTGCCCGCAGGGGCTGTGATCTCAGAGTCAGGCAGGTGTGTCTGGTGTCTTCCTGCCATTTCCTCTAGAGTGTGCTTCCCTTGATGAGCAGTCTCTGTACTAGTAGGAACATGCCCTTAAGCTATTTTCTGAACCACATTTTCTACTACACTAGAGTGTATTTGTAGACTTTTCACAAATCACTTATAGTTTTGACACTTTGTTCTAGAATTTCCAAAAATGTTTATTTTATGGCTGAGTCATTTTTTCATATGTATTTTCACCTTTTCCTCATTTTTTAAGTAGTACTAGCAATTAGTGTTCTTTTCTCCAAGTCCTTTTGTTTGTATAAAACACTTCATGAGAATTGTAGAGTAGGCATAATTGAACTGAGAACAACAGACTAACTTAGATTGGACTGAGATTCAGGTCTTTGTTGTTTCTAAGAACCACTGACCAGAGAAGGGGCACTTACTTGCTTATCTCAGCAAAATGGCAAACCACTACATAGCATAAACTGCCAGGATTTTGAGTAGTTAAGGCTTCAAAGGTTAAGTTTGGAATAGTTTTCTGATTAATATCTTAGAATTATGGTTATTTCTGAGTTAGTTTTACCTGTGTGTAGGGGGTATGTACTGGGGATTTAATCCCGGAGGTTCTACCATTGAGCCACACCACCAGTCCCCTACCTTTAAATTTCTTTTTTATTTTTAGACAGGGTCACCACTAAGCTACCCAAGCTGACTTCCAACTGTTGATCCTCCTGTTTCAGCTTCCTGAGTTGCTGGCTTCCTGAGTTGCCACCAAGTCTAGCTTAAGTTAGTTTTGCTTCTTAAAGTTTTGTCATTATTATTATCAGTCATATCACCATAGATGTCTATATAAGAAGAAGTGTTTCTTGTGTAATTTATTTTTATCCTCTTTTTCTCCACCTCCCATTTTTATAGTCTTAAGTCCAAACAAGCATAAGTCAGTTTCTGACCTTCAATTCTGGTAGAGGGAGGAGTCATTGAAATTCTCTCTTTTGATTCATCCCTGACAAGGTAAAGGCATTGATGAAGTCAAGTTCAAGTCAAGTCTGAATACAGCAGAGAGGGCTTATGGTGTCCCTAGTACCATCCTAACCCTTACAGCCCAGGTTCCTAGAATTTTGAGTTTGATGCAGTGATTTGTAAAGGGTGACTTCAGTTCTTACCAAGGATTTCCTGCAACTGAAATCAAGAACCCTTATGTAATGGGGGAAGGGAACTGTTGGTAGAAGAGGGAGGTGTAGATTGAACTTCAGAAAATCACCATAAAACCTGTAGAAATAACAGTGTCCTCGAAGGTTCTGCTTATAACATGAGACAAACTGTTCTTTGTTCTTGTTAAAGATTGTGAACAGTGTGTTAAATAATATTAATGACTGGGATTGTCAGTACTTAACAGTACCTTCCTTGTACAAGTGATTTTATTGATCGATACAGACTCAACGTAACTGGGGCAGATTATTTTTACTGATTTTATCGAAACCTTAACCAAGTTTGTTAGTGCACCACATATCTTTAAATAGATCTAGATGATGATGTAGATTAAGGAAAGCAAACCACCATCTGTCTCTTGTTGATCTGTTAATAACTTAAATCCATCATTGCTAGCAAGTGTTTTCAGAGTCTGTTGTGTATACTTGTTTCTGTAGTGCCTTGTTAGAAATCTTACAACCTTGTTTTAATGGTTAGTTTTTCATATAGGAAAACCCTAACCTCTAGTCTAGGATTTGACATTAAAGTATGTCAGCATAATTGGCGAAATGATTGACAAAATATGAAAAAGAAAAAAAACCCAGTTAGAGTCTTTGTTTCTTAAATTTAGTTTTGATGTAGGCAGTGATCTATGGATTTGTGTGTTTTAACTATGAAAAATTATCTTGCTTAATTTAAAGTACATTTTTCCATTAATTTGCAAGTTTTACATTGTTCTCAGAATGGCACCTATTGCATTTAATATGAAATATTTTTGTTGCAGAGCAGTTTTTTGAATTTCTGAAGTCCACTATGTATTGTTTTTTAAAGGAAAACAGTAATTCCTCTTTGAAGAAAATAAACCAGTATTTTAAAAGTTCAAAAATAAATTAATTAATTAAACTAAAAATTTCAGATCATGCCTTTCTGCCCACCTGAGTGGACCAGCCTGAGGCAGGGAAGCTTTGGATAATAAGTCTTCAGAGATGATATAGGTCCATGGCTGTGGCATCAGTAATGGCAATTTGAAAAGTTTTAGGAATCTCAAAAATGTTTATGATCTCATGGAGAGGAATTTTGTGAGATGGTGATGTAATGGATGTATGAACTCCAGTGCATTGCGGCCCTGAAACTGGTCATACAGCTTAAAACGTTGAGGATTTTGAACCTATGTAATAGCAAATGACCACCTGGTTTGGCAATACGTACCAAATAAAAAACAAAATTAAAAACAAAAAAACACTCAATAGTCTTTTGTTAAAGTTCGGTAGCCTAACCTGGAGCTTGTATTAATGAGTATTTGTGTTAAAGCTGCCTGTAGAGCTAGTAGCCCTGATGAACGTGCTCAGGCTGCTTGGTGTTTCCAGGAAGAGGGCAGGTGGGGCACACGATACAGACCTGTACTCACAGGAAAGCCAGGTTGAGGCACTTCCTGAAACAGGTGGTTGGTGATGTCATTCCATAGATGTCGATAGAGAAAGAGAGAGAGAGAGAAAGGGAGGGAGGGAGAGAGGAGAGAGGACAGATATTGCTTTTTCTTCAAGTTCAAACTTCTTTTAAAAAGTAGATGGTTTTGTCTAATAAAATTTAATGGCCTGAGCTAGCATTATATTTCTGTGAATATTTGTCCCTTAAAGGTGGGTGTAGTGGGCTTTAATCTCTCTTCAGTACTGCATTTTCCATTCCATTCAGAGAAGATTTTAGGAAGCCAGACATTGTTCTCAAGATGCATTTGATTAGTATTTTATCAGATTCATGTGATGGAATCATGAGTTTTAAAAGAACTAGCTTTTGAAGCGAGGTTCCCTCTTAGCTTGACGCCTCCAGTGTAACCAAGGGACGATCGGGGCATGTCTATTTCATGGCCATTTATTTTCTGATGTAGGCAGTCTGTTTATTCACAGACTTCAAGAGCTCTTCTTGCAGGTTAAAATATACTTTTTAATAACAGTGTATTTTTTTTATCGTTCTGACTTTATTCATATGTATATGCACATTCAACAACTTTTGAAAACAAGGAACAAAAATAATTTTCTCTAATGCATCCTCTTAGACCAATGGTTCTGAAGCAGGAGCAATTTTTGCTTCACAGGGGACATTTGGTGATGTCTGGAGACATTTTTGATGTTAAAAACTGAGAATGGGGCACTACTGGCATCCAGAAGGTAGAGGTGTGTTGCTAAAACTCCACAGGGCACAGGGTTGCCTCCAACAGTAAACAGCTATTTGACTAAAAATGTCAGTCTGGAAAGGTCAAGACACTCTGACTTAGACACCTCAAATTTGTTAGCTGCTTTTTTTGTCCTTTCTTGTGCATATTTGTGGTCATATATTTTAAAATTTTTATCATGTCTTCTATAATGCTTTATAAACTCCTTTAATTTAAAAAATGTGTCTTAAGAATTTATCATGTATTAAATACTTCTCTAAGGCAAGGTTTAAAAAATTTTCTTAACTTTTACTATGAAAATTTCAATATATACAAAGTACAAAAATAATACAGTTAAATCTGAGGTTGCCATCATGCAGCTTGAATGAGGAAATCTTATATCCTCCATATCCACACTTTCCCACATACTATTTTGAGGAAACTTCCTGATATTATATTTTCACTCATAAACATTTCCATATGTATTACTAAAAGATAAAGTTTCTTTGTAAAATAATTTTAATAAAGACTCCATAACATTCTAGCCTGTGGATGTATTATACTTTGGAGCCAGCTGTTGAGTTTTGGGTTGTTTCTAATTTTTACCTTGGAATTTTTGTCTTGATTTGTTAGGGTTTTTGGCTTTCTTTTATTGTGATCTTCATGTGGCATATTCTCCTTGTTCCACAGGTGAAGTAGAAAGTGTGCAAACTAAGCAAGGCAAGAATGAGCATGAGATCCTTAATTTCATTAAACACTGTGTAACTGGTAAAGATTAATGTACATATCTCTTGCTAATTCTTTCCAATTACCTAGTTCATATAAATTCCCAAGCCTGGTTAATTATGCTGAAGTCAGGTAGTAATTTTGAACGGTGTTCTGACAACAAGGGAATTTTCCTGGTGTAACCTTGCCCTCTCTCATGGGCTCTTAGCAGATTAGGCCCTCAGCCTGGAGTCCATTCATTTTCTGCTCAGGCCTAATTGCTGCCGACTGGCTGCCACAGGTACCTGGATAGGCTGCTTTTAAAGAGGCAGGGACTTCTGAGAACAAATAAGGAAAGATTAATTGTTTGTTTTGTTCCCTCCCAAGAGAAATGTGGGTGCTTAATCAAGAAAAATAATTTCTTCTGTTGATTTGGCTTATTTGGAGAAAAGATAATTGTGTAAAGGTAGGTACAGAATGCCTTTTATAAGAGGTATTGCCATTTACCTACACAAGAGACAAGGATATGGGGAAATAAATGTAAGACACTGAAGAAATGGATGGGGATGGCTCACATTTCTCATAGTAAGTAATCTGGCTGTTGGGCTTTTATTTGTACCAATTGTGCTAGCTAGTATTGTCATTTGTTTTGTCTGGATCTTCGGAAATCTAATCAAGGAGACAATAGCGTAAAAAAAAATCAACAACACTTTTCCAAATTGTTCTTAATTGCTTGAGTACAAAGTGAGCTAAATGCTGTGATGGTTCCAATTAAAGAACCTGTTTCCAACAGGCACTATTAAATCTATCTTTCCCAATCTGATAAATAAGCTATCAAAGACTGGTGCAGATTAATTGAGAGCAATTAGTTCCAGATTTCTTATAATAGGGAACGTGAACCAACATTATTAATGAATATGGTACAAAGTTTGGCAAGGTAATTGTGTCACTTGTACCTCTGGTCAATAAAAAAAAATCAAATATTATATAGCTTATGATTTTTGTAGTACCAAAACCATTTTTTCCCAGAGTCTCCAGTTGTATGAAAAGAATGTTTAATTATTTGGAATCAAAGTTGATCCTTGAATTTGGAAAGGAGAAATTGATCAAATTAAAAGAGAAATGTATATTGTCCCTCTGACAGGAGAGGGTGGACTTGCAAACCACGTCTAGAATAGGCAGGATTTAGCAGACTTTCTGTAAAAGATCAGATGATATATATTTTAGGCTATGCCAGTCACATGGCTCTGTTGGAACTTCTCAGTCTGCCATTGTAGTGTGACAGCTGCCACAGATGCTGTGTAAACAAAGGAGAGGGGCTGCTTCCTGCTGAAACTTTATTTACAAAGGTAGCAGTGGGCCAGATTTGGTCCTTGGGCTGTAGTTGACCTTGGATAGAGGCTGGTGGCAAGTGAATGGGGCAACAATGGAGGGCTAGGATGGAAGAGTGTGGCCTGGCATGGGAGGGTGTGGGATCAGAGCCCTGAACCTCCACTCTCTGCTGTATATGCTAGGGTAGTTACTTAACCTCTCTGAGCACTGGTCACCTTTCAATAAATGGAGAATAAAAAGATATACCTCACAAAGTGGTTTATGATGACTGAATGAGCCAGTGTACATGAAGCGTCATCCAGTTCCTGGAACACTTCAGGCATACCATGAAGAGTAGCTGTTGTTTTATCCTAAATCTGGGCCATATTTGGCATGAATGTCTTCTCCACATTTTCCCCAAATCCAAGGATATCTCTAGCACTCCACAGAGTCACAGGGATTAATGCCTAATCTTAATTATTTAACCATGGAAATTAAATTAGAAAATGTTCTTTCAAGAACCATCCCAGCAATTCAGCTGAAACCATGACAAATTTAAAATACTGTTTGGGACCAGACAAGGCAGAAATTTTAAAGATGATGCAGAATGTTGTGAGTATAAAGTTCAGATGAAAAATTTTATCCATTCATCACTTATTCATTAATTCACAAACGAAAGTCTCTTGAGGATGCATTGTGGAACAGACCTCCCCAGCGTGCTTCACCTTTGTTATCTTGTAGTCCTCACCACCGCCCTGGCTCCACAGCATCCTCGGATACTTGAAGTCCATCTGCCTAAGTTTAAGACCATGCCTGTAAAGAACCTTCATTTTCTCAGTAGACAGCAAACTAGCAACCAGCATACGAATCCTTTTCAACTCCTTTAAGACCCTGGTGTCAAAGGAGCTGATGTAAGGCGAGCCTGTGAGGGAATCTCATGCCTGAGGGACAGTGACTGTGGCCCTTTGGCTAGCCAGTCTCCTAGGTAGTGTGTGTACCGTGGTCTGCCAAGGTGCAGGAGGAAGCCAGGAAACCCAACAGTTCTCTTTGATTTTTATCTGACAAAGAAGTGAAGTAAGAGCTGCTAATATTACTGTTCAGACTGACCTTGGCACTTTCACGAGTCCAAATGTCAGACAGCTTGGGGTCATGTGTTCCCATAACCAGGGGCCTGACCCTGGGGCCCTGACTTGTTTGTTCATTGTAGTAAATTACAGTTTGTGGAGCCTGATTAGGTGGATTTACGGGCTGTATTTCCTGTGTTTGACTAATCCTCACAGAAGGCACACGCTGTTTAACAGCAGCTCTGCCATGAAACCACACACTGGAGATAAGAGGAAAAGCGAGATCAGCACCTGTGGGAGGCAGCAGCACCTGTGTGAGAGTACAGACACTGCCCCAAGTATTCCAGCAAGTTCTTTGTCAGCCCTCCTGCAAGGAAAAGGGACTCCAATACCAAATGAGAAAATAAGTGACTTTTAAAAGATCACAAGCCTTGGAGGGAACATCTTGAACATGAATGCTTTTAAAATGTGCTGTTGTTATGGGATTTTGTTGCTGGAGTTGAATGTGTGTACCTATAAAACCTTTTACCTCACTGGAAACTTGGAAGCAGAACTTTTGAGCCTGTTCAGGAATCTTTGGTCCTTGACCAAAACTTTATTAAATGTAGCATTTTCTAGTTGTTGTATAACTGTCTGACATCAAGAAACAAGAGAATTGTCTGGCCAAATCTCATCAGAAAGTTTGCAATATTGGTGAATGGTACAATTCATTAATATTGTTTCACTGGTGAATGAAAAAATAGTATTCCTATAATCATAGAAAAAATTAGTATTATGTTTCAATACGTATAGCTATCAGATCTACTTGTAAGATTTTTTTTTATGCAATGACAGTTTTTTGAGCCAAGTCTTCATGAAATAAACTGAATTTTCAGTCACTCTTGAACACAAATGAAGAACAGTTGCTGTTTTCCAACCTAACAGCATATTCAGACACAGTACTCATATATGAAAATATCACTATTTGTCATTTCTAAATGAGAATAGCAAGGTTATTTTTGTGACTAGTTAATACAATACAATAAAATTTAAAATATTTAATCTTTATATTCAGAATGTTTCACGTGTATATTTTGTATGATACATGATTGGCACAATAGTACCTTTATGTAAGGTCTAAGTAAATAAATGTGCATCTGTTAGGGTGAAGGCTCAACCTTTTTTTTTGTTTGAAAGATGAATGATATAAAGTGTTTGGAAACACTGATATAAGATGGCTCTATCATCCTTTTTCCTTTTTTTTTTTTTTTTTTTCTGTACCAGAGATTGAACCCAGGGACACTTATTCACTGAGCCACATCTTCAGCCCTTTTTATTTTTTATTTATTTATTTTTGAGACAGGGTCTCATTAAGTTGCTGAGGCTGGCTTTGAACTCACAATCTTCCTGCCTCAGCCTCCCAAGCCTTGGGATTATAGGCCTGTGCCACATCTCCCAGATAAGGTTGTTCTATCTTGAGTGAAATCCCCTTTTCCATTCATGCTGATGAGTTTTAAATGAGTAAAATAGTTTAGTGGCGGTGTATTTATAACTTCTTTTTAAAAGATATTCTTCCTGTGATGCTTACAATTGATTAAACAAGGTGCTCTATTCCCAAGATCTTTACTTTGGAAGTCCTTTCCCACTTAGAATTTGTTGAACTCTTGCTTGTGGAATGTAAGTGGTAGGTTATTTTCAGGCAGGTGAAGGGCCTCACTTCCACACACCTGATTCCAGAGTGAATTCTAGTTGTGGCAATGGAGTTAAGGTCTTCAGAAAGTCTAATTATATTTTCTAAAAGGTTCCTTGGTTTTGCCACCCCTAATTTTTCTTGCCTCATTTATAAAATAGTTACTGTTTTTGTTTAAAAAAAAAAAATCCAGGGGCATGTTGACTTGTTCTGTGTTCCCTGACCCTTGCAGTGATTTGTGATGAGGGGTCATTGTCTCCGTTCCTAAAGTGCCTTTTGTAAAACATAAACAAACTAAATTTTCTCTTTTTATCCCACCTGGGCAGGAGAGTAGGGCAATGACATCAGAACATTATGGACATAATATGGGAGCCCTAATAATCTATCTGTTGCTATTTTAACCATTCATCATAGCAGACTAACCCTGGACACCTCATGCCCCACTGAGACCTTCTTGCTGCTCCACATATATAACCAAATTCTATATCTTTCTGCTCAGGCTTGTGTTCCTTGGAATCACTTATTTGAGGCATTCCTGTTAGGCCTCTCTTTTAGTATTTTGAAAAAAAATCTGGGTACTTCATTGGTTCCTTTATAAAATCATATCTTTGCTAAAAATCTCCCACAACTGTGCCCTGGAAGCTATTCATGTCTGATCAAAGAAGTGAATTCTTTGTGTGTTGTCTCCACTGCCATCACCACTGATTAGTGCTTTGTCCCTTGTTCTTGATTGTATGGTAGTGTCCTCACTAGCTCTGGCTGCTCTAGTTCACCCTCATGGTCTCTGGTTGGGTACTTCATTCCAACTCTATCTCCAATCATGATACCTACCAAAAAACTCTTTCATGACTCCTTGTCAAGTACCAAATTGTAATATTCTCCAGCGAGGTGTTCTGAATTCCAGCCTTGTTCTGCTTGGATGTTATGTATCAGTCCCACTGACACTAATGTACTGTCCCCATGCCTTGGCCCTTGCATTTCCCATACTCTGTGCATGTATATCCCCTTTCTCATTTCTGTTTGTCAAAACACCCTTTCAAAACCCATTTCTTGTACCCCCTCTTTCATGAGACCATTCTTGATCATCACACCCAGATGTGATATTCTTAAATACTAATACACTTTAAAGAACCATTCTCCCTCTATTATAGCTCTTGAGTATTGATCTTACTTGTCCACACCAGGTTACCAGTACTACATGCCACCTACTTGGCTCCCCCCAGTGTCTCCTAAATTTAGCTCAGCCCATCCTGATTGCTATTTCAGGGGTGCCAGGTCATTTGTTCATAATGATATTTGATATTATTTTAACCCTTTCTTTGGTTTGCTGAAGATGTATTTGTATATTTTTGTTCTTCTCTGAATAACCTGGAGCATACTCTTAGATTCACATGAGTCATGTTTATATGATTTCATTTTGCAGTATTTCATTGTGTCATATTCTCTGAGTTGGTGGGGGTATTTCTATATATTTGGTATATGCAAAATTTAGCTGCCCAAGAATTTTTAAATTCTACAGAGCAAAAAACATGCCACTACAAATTCAAATCCTAAAATAAATAACCTATAAGAAAATGTGTAGTACACATGACAAAGGTCTAGTTCCCATAATATGCAAAAAGCTTTTACATATGACTGGGAGGAAGACAATGCAATAAGAAAATTAGCAAAATCAATACATTCAAAAATAGTTAAAAATGGTGAGTAAGCAGGAAAAGATAACTCATTATTAATCAGAAAATGGTAAATTAAGATCTGCAAAGATTAAAACAGAATATTTATACCCATCATTGGTAAGGGAACAAAGAAATAAGCATTTCTACAAACCCTTAAGGGAACTGCAAATTGTAGTAACCTTTTGGGAAAGCAGTTTGACAATTCCCTCTCTGTAAATCTGTTTTAAAACTTTTCTTAAATAATTTGGCTATGCTGTGTGTACAGCATTTTCATTGCAATATAATTACTAAAATTGTCCAGTGAGAAGGGGTTTGGTTAAAAATGTATTACAATATTAATTCAATGGAAAAGATTTACAAAATACTCCATAACAGTTCAAAATGTTGTACATCTATGTATTCTGATCGGAAAAGATGTACAACACCTTTGAACTGATACAGAAAAAAATATGGGATGTTCTCCAGAGACAAGTTATAAATAAGGAAATAAATAAATAAATAAATAATACTTTGGCTTCTGACCAGTAACTTCTTCACAGTTTGGAACTCTGTGAAGAACAAAATGCAAGATCTTATAACCCAGTAATCATAGAAGATAGGCAAATAAAATATTATCTTTTATGGATGGAGTTTATAAAAGACTTTAGTATAAGAAACTTATATTACTAATTCTTAAAATCATAACTTTCTATTGTTTTTATTTTCTTATTGAGTTTGATAATCCTGCTCCATTATCACCAGCCAAATAAGAAAATTTGCTGTAGGGGGTACAAGGATCAAAGTCACTGTTCCAGATTGATGCTATTTATTTTACATTGGCACACGAAAGGTTGCTGAGCATCTCCTGGTCAGGTTCTGCCAGTCCTTTACACCAGTAATTGCATTGTTCCATGTCTTTATTGAGGAATCCCTTGCCAGTGAGTTTTGGGGAGGGACAAGTGTCAAGGAAGAGAAGCCACAATGAAGTAGCCGTGATTGAGCAAAGATTACACTGCTCGGGTCACTCTACAAAAACTTGTCAGTTTGCTGCCCAAATAAATGCCTAGGGTGCGTAAAACACAGAGCACAGTGACCCCAGGAAGAAAAATCAATTGCGATTCATATTTCATATGTCTATAATTGCTTGTGAAAGCCCGGCAGTGGTTTGTTTGCAGGGCAGATTTTCCTCTCCTATTGTTTCCTTTCTTTTCTCATTTCTAATGGTCATGTCTTTCACAATGCTCTGATTTACAGTGAAGCAGAATTTGTACTTTTTTTCCTTATCCGCATTTCCATTCTTATTGCTGGTGGCCTGTACTGGATTTGATCAGTGCATTGAACTGTAGACAGGCACAGACCATGCTCCAGACATGGCTATTTTGCTTTGAGATTCTTGAAGGTTTGGGGCAGTGTACTTTGTTTCTTTTGCTTGGAAGTGAGGAAGGGGGGTTGTGGAAGGAATCATCTTTCATTAGGACAGCTATTCATTAGGCTTTTGAACATCAAATGTGAATTTTTATTCATGGCTGTGATTTTAAATACTGTTTCATCAGAACAAGGAAATTATAATGCCTCCTAATTTTGAAAACCACTGTCTTATCCATCCTCTCAACCCTCTCTTGCTCCCGTCTTTCCTCCCCCACACACATATATTTTTTCTTGTACGAAGCTACTTTTGAATTCGTAGCCCTTCTGTGGACTGAGATGTCATCGGGATAGAGAAAATGCTGCTCACTTTATGGATTACTGTTAGGTCAACAAAACTTTGGCAGCATTGATTAACTTGACAGTGAGTACAGCAGTACATTTATCACTTATGGCTGTGCTGTAGAAAATCTAATAAGAGGCAAACAATTCCCTTTAGAGCAGTAACAGGTTCACTGTGGCTAACGGTGCATGCACTGGAAATTTCTGCCTTTAAATTATACCCTTTCACTGGTTGGGTCATTGACTCAAAGCTACTGCACTTCTACAGCCATGCTGTTGTTAATTTCATCACAATTATTTGACTTAAATAAATATTTAAAGTGTTATTTATATGTAGGGTTTTAAAATTATGAGTAGATGAACCAGGTCAGTTCTAGAATGATGATTTTAAAATAATAGCTAGACAGAAAATTCTGTTGTCTGAGTTCTTGTGAAGCTAGGAATATCAAGGAGATTACTTCTGCACAATCAGTGCTATAAAATGTAGCTTGGTTCACAGTGGAGAACTTTAGGGAGATTTTAGTCTCAGTTAAATATATTGTAAAGAGTACCTGTAATAGTATTTGATGTGAAATGATATTTGAATATGTGTTGTGGGCAAGTGGGCAATTTGGTGGGATTTTTTTCATTATTTTTCCTCATATTAAAGATATCCTGTTGATATTTTAATACTTATTTTCCTTTCTTTTACATAACAAATAGTATTGCTTATTTCCCCCACATGTCACTTAGATTTTTAATAGTGTGCTTTGTTTGGTATATACATGGAAAAACAGGGCAAAATGTGTTCATTAAATAATACAAATTATATCTAGATTAGGGAAGTGTTCACAAGTATGATGGATTCAACAGAGCAGAGTGAAAAATAGAAGACTAGATTTTTAAACTGCATTGTAATAGTTATCAGGAAAACTAAAAAGTATTTGATTAATCTATAGGTAATTTGTCACTTTTATAGTATGCAGAAAATCTGAAAACCTGCTAAAAGAAAAGCCATCTTCTCAGGGCACTTCTTATTTCACCTGGACTGTGTTTTTTTTCTTTTTTTCCTATCAAACCGCATGTTCCACTTTCTGGGAAGATAACTAATGTATTTCATTTTTTTTTTCTTGTGCTACACTAACATTCACAGTTCAACAGGAAAGAAAATGGGGAAAATTCCAGCTTTTTTAGTGCTTTACATTTTGCTGGAGAACAGTCTTGAATTGAGGGCTTTTACCCAGTGGCGTCTGTGAGATGATATAGTTTTCTTTGTTGGGAGAAAAGTATTCTGCCTGAATCAATTGTCAAGGGGTTTAATATAATAAGGCAGCTTGTGGTATGACTAAAAGAAACACTGCACAAGAAATTCCCACAGCAGTTTGTTTTTAGAAGAAAAACTGAGTCCACCTGAAACATGAATACATTGAAAACCAAGACTTAATAAGGCAGAGCTGAAAGGGTTGCTGTCCAAAGCTCCCTGTCAGTGATCTCATCCAATGTTTGTCTTTGAGATTCTAAAAGGCATATGAACCTAAATTACTTTTTCTCGAGCTTTGGGAAGGACCGGCCTGAATCAGTAACATTCAAGCCTGTTGATGTTAGTGTTTTGATTTAATTCAGTGAGAATGCATTCCGTTTAATCTACAGGGTAAACGTAATGTCTCTCCCTTCTAAAACAGTCTTTTCTGAGGGACCCACATCTACCACTCTGGATTTCACAGGTTACAATTGGAGTACCCCCACCATTTGCCCTAGTGAACAGAGGCCGGGTATTGATTAACTATCACACTGGCATCAGAACTACTCTTAGGATTCAATTTTTTTGTTGTTTTGCATATTTTATTGATCAAAGTGGTAAATGAGCATCAAGCGTGCAAGAAGACGATGAATTGTTTACTTGCATAAAATAACCTTTCAATAAGGGAAGATGCATGGCTTACACTTTGGTTCTGTTCTGCGGCCCGAAGCAGATGGCATTCAGCTGCTATTGATTTACTTCCATAGTTAAGGGAGCAGCCTGCAACCCGGCATGCCCACTGCATTGTGAAAAGGGGTGTAGATTTGGGGACCAGGGTGGAAGCCAAGAAGGACTAACTAGCCTGCCCCTAAATCCTAAGGAAAAAAAAAAAAAAAACCTCATTTGGAAACCAGGCATATCTACTACACTGAAAATGTGAACTAATGTAATCAAATGTGATAGGCTGCTTTATGCACTGATGCTTTTAAAGAAAGAACATTTGTGGTCATCACTTATGCAGATGTCTCCAGTGAATAACAAATAGAGTAATAATCACAGAATACTAATTTTAAGCTTGTGATATTTGACGAAAACTAAATAAAACCTTTCTTCCTGCCTTTAGGGTAAAATTAGGTAATCTTCATATATACCATGCAGTGCCCACCATCGAGCCTTCTGGTTTTAAACAAAAGTGCACACACTATTGTGTTGACAACCCAGCTCTTATTTACCGGTTGTGCCATCTCTGCTTATACAACAGTCCACCCATGTCCTTTGTCAGCAATCACATTTGGTTTTGAAATGTCTTTTCACAATAGGTAGTTACAGATGTTGAATTTATAAACATTTTCCTTGAAACTGTCCAGCAATGACTTTACATCTCAGCAATGACTTTATATGAGGATCAGCTCACCTCCAGATTGTTGGTTATCCTTTTTTACCCCTTCTAAACTTGTTAAATACCAAAAACCTCTTGTCAAAAACATATAGTTACATAATAAAACATGTATTCATTATTCAGTAGTACACATGGTAGTCATACATGGTAGTCATACATATCTAACTTAAATTTCATTTGCAATCTGTAATTGTAAATGTAAGTCATATATCCAGCAAAATCTTCATAATGAAGTCACTTGTCCATAATCTTAGAACTTTACAGATCATCACTTGGCTCCTTCTTATAAACTATTATAAAATGATTGTCCTAAAAGTATTTCTATACAGTTATTTCTTACAGTGAAGCACTTTGTTATATGCCGTTTTCTTTGTTTGCCAAGGAGGAGTCAAGTTCACTTTGCTGGGTCTCAGGTGAATGCTGGCTGTGTCTTCCTACCTCCACCCTATCCTGGCAATATAGGTTTGCTGATGAAGTTTAATTTCTTTGATTCTGTAACAAATAGTAGTCGCACTTCATATTTCTTTCTCTTTTCTTTTGGTACTATAAAACCCATTTCTCAAACCACTTGCTGTGGTTCATGTATTCTGTGTCCCTTCCAATATCCAGTAAGATTCAGGAAATACCCATTTAATGCATTTTCTTTGAAATGAAAGCCCTCATTTCTGAGATAGGAAGATAAGAATAGTTAGCATCCAGTTAGTCAGACTCAAAAGAAAGTTGAAAAGAGAGAAGTCCTTTGCTTCCTGGTTGCTGTGTATGGGTAGGAATAGGGCCTCTGATAATGGCAATGCTCACACCTTGTTTCAAACAAAGAGCTGTGTCCATGAGGTCAAAAAGCAATAGGCAAACCAAAAGTGCAGATGATACTGTAGGGAAGATATCCGAATGCTTTGAAACCAAGCTGTCAGCACTACATTTGTACCAATGGGTTGACTGTGAAGAAAAATTAAAACAAAATTATAAATATTAGGATTGCTCCATTTAGGCAGTTAGAAGTTGTGATTGAAATCTTTAAATTCCTCATTTTGGACTTGTCCTATTTCAGGCAAAACATATCATTTGTAACTATTTAATATGTTTTTAGAAGATAAATAGTATTTCTACCTTGACCTACAATTAAATATACAAAAAGTGATATGCTTAATTAGTCTTTCCTCACTCACAAAAAAGTTTCTCCTCATTTTCCTGTCACTGACCATCAGTCATGTTCAACAAACTCTTTGCTGCCCCAACAAACTGTGGGTTAGCCTAAGCATTTGGCAGTCAAATATCAACTATAGGAGAATGGAAAGATGAAAAATGCTCTTTATTGAGGTTTAATTTATATGCCAAAAATATAGGGACTGTACAATTCAAACTTTTTAATAAATTAATAATTGTATGATCATTAGCCCAATCCAGTTTTAGAACATTTATGTCACCCTCAAAATTGGCCTCATGCCCATAATACCTACTTTTTGCCTCAGTTTGAGTGATTTCCATTATAAACTTGAAATTTTTTTTAAAAATCAAATACACGTTAACAGTTTGGTGCCTGTCTTTTCTTATCCATCAGTCCCTAATTCTCTACTCACTAGTTCACTTCAGGTTTGGAAGATGACTTGTCCCCAAGTGCAGACCATGAAAGTGTGACTTTTGGAAGCTGTACTTACAGATAGTCAAGAGGAAGAAAGAAGGTGGCAAGAAGTGGAAAAAAGGAAAGGCAAGAAGAAAGTAATTTAACTTTCATTTGCTTTGTACCTTAGTCTTTTCCTTTGGCAAACACATTTGTTTTTCAGGGAAGAATGACTGGTAGATAATAGAAACCTTTTCAGTGGGAATTTCATCCCTGACTCCCCAGTGATAGTAAATGGCTAGAAGAAATGGGTTTGTGGAGCACTTGCTATGTCTCAGGAATCTGCCAGGGCTTCCTATCTGTGGCAGAATTAAACTGAAGACCTGTTGTGTAATATTCCACTGCTACTTATTCACCCATTGTTTTGAGCAGTTCTTTTAACAGGTTTAATCATGTTCCGTTTAGCATGTTAAATGAAGTATGCTGTGACAAATTAAATTACAAAATTTAGAATTATAGGCAACTTAATTATTTGTGTTACTGGGGAAAAGAGGACCTGTGAGAAAGCCTCAATGATAACTGATAACAAAAGCATTTCTCTTGGAATGATATTTCATAATTATCAGAATATGGAGCATGCTGTCCACAGGGTAGGAGAAAGATGCCGTGTTCATTAGATACTTAGAAATCTGCTGTGTGAGCTGCTGAGCATGGAACAAATTATTAACATAAAATCCTTGCCTTTGAGGAATTTATGTTGGCCATTCAGAGATCTAAACAAATTACTTCCATGTAACATGTATGTTTCAAAGAAATGTGGACAGCCAGACACAAATACTAACAGGGGATCAACTTGGTTTGTCATGTAGGTAGTTAGAGAAATTTCTTAGCTTTTAGTGCTGTACTAAATCAAAACAGACATGAAGTTTAAGTGTAAGAATAATAAAATTAAGTTCATTCATAGAAGATTTACTAGTGTTATCTGACATGGTTAAAAAAATTATTAAGTGTTGCCTAAGCTTTATTAGAAAAAAAATCTCAAAAAAACCTTTTTTTAAAAAGCGATTTCACTAATAGCTATAGTAAAAATAATAATGCAAGACATTGGTATTTACACACTTTTCCAAAGAAGATTTTCAATACTTGCTTCTAAAACTCACCTGTCTGCTTCAATAAGAAATTAAGGAAATGGCTCTATTCTTAACAAGTAATATTTTCTTAGTATTTAAAGTAAGTTATAAAAGTTAGTCCCAAAGACAGGATATAAGACTCAAGGTCATTCTCAAGGGAGCTTTTTGAGATCACTTACAAATACATCAGTGTAGGTTGTATTTTAATTTTTCTCTCACTTTTATGTCTTCCTTTTTTCTCTTAAAGGAAATAACATTTAAGTTTTGCATTTTCTTATTGACTTTTGTTCAACCTAGAAGGTATATTGTAGTTTATCCTCATTGTACTTTCCTGCTTTAAGGCAATTAGAACCTGTGATTTTTAAGCGTTATTGAATATTTAGTGTACTGTATAAACCATTTAGCTTAGGCTTTGTGCATCTTAGAATCGAATCCATTGGAGTTCTAATCAGGGCAGATTATCAGGAGTTAACTTGCAGTATTAGAATGACTGGCCACTGAAACTTCATCAAGATCCCTAACATAAGGCAGGGATGGTGATGTATACCGGTAATCCCAGCAACGTGGGAGACTGAGACAGGAGGGTCACGAGTTCTAAGTCAGCCTCAACAACTTAGCGTTTAGTGAGACCCTGTCTCAGAATAAGAAAAAAAATTAAAATATAAGGGACTCAGGATATAGCTCAGTGGTAAAGTGCCCCTGCGTTCAATCCTCTACTAATAACAAAAAAAAAAAAAAAAAAAAAAAAAAAAATCTTAGCATATAAGAAGCAGAGTAATCAGCAATTATTTTAAAACTATGATTGTATTATTTCTGTTCATATGTAGAATGAAGTTGGTATATTTGAAAAGATATGCATTGGTGTTTTTCCAAATGTTCACAATGTGGTTGCTGTCATCACATTCTGTAATAGAAGGCCACTGAAAAAGCATGGAGATCCATTGGTGTGGTATAGCATCTTTATCAATGTATTTTCCAAAGTAATCCCCACCATTATCAATCAGTAAGGAAATGCCTCTTCTGTCAAAACAGGTTTAAGGGATGGCGATGTGGTTCCTGCTAGAGTGCTTGCCTAACATGCTTGTGACCCTGGATTTGATGCCCAGCATCACAAAAAAACAGCAGCAACAAAAGAACCAACTACAGGGGAAAAAAAAAAAAAAAGTAGGGGGGCGGACTGTATCCATAGAGTTCTAACACAGACCCAGATCCCTCTACAGCCTGTTCCCCACTTAACGCTTTGTAGGATCATCACAGCAATCTGTTGAAAGTGGTAACTTGAATAGCAGCTTTTGTTCCCTAAAATTATACTTATCTGATTCATGTTGGAGCACCCAAACATTTCAGAGTGTATTCTTACCATACACCAAAAAATTCTATTTTATAATTTTTTATTTCAGTTTATCACATTGGTTCTTCTTTTATCTCTACACAAATGACACAGTTAGTGGAACAGCTAATACTTAAGCTTAAAGAAACTCCTAAAAGACAGCATTAACCCCAGGCTCACTGAATTCCCTTAACATCCTGCTTTCTCCTGCTCAGACTTGGAGTGGGCTCCTGCTGTTTAATGTAATTAGTTTCAAAGGGAATGTCAGATCAGTCCTTGGGAGTTTGCTCTGACCCAAAAACCCTCATAAGGAAATATCAGTGAGACAATCAAGAAAAGTTCCCGCAGTTGGAAAGCTTCCTCTCACTGCATTATTTGGGGTATATTTTTAAAAGTCCAATTTGCTGTCCAACTTAGTTATTTTCTAGTTGCGAAAGTGTGCTCAAGACAGATGGCTCTAGCAAGTTGCTATTTTCCAGAAATGAAGACATGTTTGCCCATATTTAAAAGAATTACAAAATGTTTGAAAACTTAATGCAAGTTTTTAGCAATTATAATAATGAGATTTAAAAATTAAAGACAAATTGAGTTAGTTGATTTTCAACCTGGATTTGTTCATATGAATTGAAAATTATACTGAATGAGACAATTTCCAATTTCCCTTTCTATCCTGAAATTCAGATTGTAATGAGCTGCAATAAAGAGGTCAAAAAGGGCTTCTCTGGGTAGCAAGGCAAGTCTGACACCAAGTAAAAGCATGGCTGTTCTGTTTACTTTATTTCCCTAAGACTTAGATGAGCAATGGCTTGTTTTCTTGGTACTTGTAAACCATATCATCAAGTCTCAGGACCTTCTTTGTTTATTTCTTGGTTGAGTCTTCCTTATACAATCAGCAACAGCTTATCTGTGCTCCAGAGTTTAAGGAAAGGGCTGTGGGACCACAGCTGGTCAGGGTGAATAGGGAATAGCTGACTCTTGAAGGACCCCAAGGTGGAAAAAGAAGGCCCTAAGAGCACTTCAGAGAGGGAGTACAAGACCTGGATCCTGGGTCTTCTACTCCAAGAGGCAGACTGTCCACCTTGGAGCATCCAGGCTTGGCTTTACTAAGGATGCCAGATCATGTCACGTCTCGTCAGTTTTCTCATCCATAAAGTGCTCTTGAGAAGATCCACCTCATTGGAGGTCGTAAGGATTGACCCAGTATCTCTGATGCCACTTAGCAAGTTATAAATATTCTGCAGATATCAGATGTTATTATTTTTCTTAGCAAATCCTTTGCTAAATTTCCTGTCTATAAACTCTTCCTTCAGCATTCCTGAGCTGAACCTCTGGCTGGTTTTGGTCAGATTCTTGCTGCAGTGGTACTTGTTACCTTCATCAAAAAACTTTATAAATTAGGCCAAAATGACTTTTTCAGTATTTCCTTTTGTTGGCCCCAATTCTGCCCTTGGAGGAACTCCCATGCAGCCACAGCTGGGTCTGGGGTGCAAGGGAGCAGTGTGGAGCAGATCAGCCTGGCCCTCTTGGAGCTGGAGTTGAGTGGACATAACCCAAGGGAACACATAATGAAATAATTGCAGTGCTAAGAAGGAAACACAAGGAAGTGAGGAAAAGGTGATCAGATAGTGAGGTTGAGTGCTTGAGTTTGGGTGGTCAAGGAATGCGACCTGTAATATGACCTTTACTGAGACCTAAGAGTGGACAGCATTAACCTTGTCAGGCATGAGAAGGCAGCCAAGGGAACTGCATATGCAGGTGAGGGGAACATAAGGAACTGTGGCTGTAGCTTCTTAAGTGAGAGGGAGAGGAGCTCCAGGTAATGGAAAAGTGAGGGAAACTCCCAAACTTTGGCAGCTGGGTGGATGGATGGTGCTAGCACTGGCTAAGAAGATGATGGGGATGGTGTGGAAATATTTTTTTGTTTGTTTTGTTCGTATTTTTTTTTTTTTTTAGGAAATAACTAGTATTTGTTTGGACATTTTGAATGGGAAAGTGTTTAAGAAATTCAGGTAGAGATGGAACCCAGGCAAGAGATCTAGCCTAGAGATGTGAATTTGCACATTATCAACATTAAAGTTTTAAAATCCATGGCAATTGGTGCATTTAGTTAGAGAAAGTGTGGAGAAACAAGAGGGCACAAACTAAGCCTTAACACATCCCAGTATCTTGAGATCAGGTAGAAAAGGAAGAGGCAATAGGACAATGAGAATGTTATGGAATAAAAGCCAGAAGAGTCACGAGAAAAAGTATTTCAGGAAGTCAGAAAGTGGTGGTTGCCGGGGGCTGCTCAGAAGTTGGGTGAAGTGAGGGCGGAAGTAGCTACGGATCAGCAACAAGGAAGAGGTCTGTGACTTTGCCAAACTGAGGATGGAGAAATGAATGAACTGGGAATAAGAAAGGGAATCAGCATCTAAGAACTTTGCCTTGAAGAACAGAGAAAGGGGTTATAGCCTCTGAGTTGGTTTGTTTTATTTTGATGTCTTGTTTTACATGAGATACTACAGTGTAGTTATTTGCTAATAGAAGTTATTCAATAGGTATGATGAGCTAGGATGAATAGATAGAGCTAGGACAATGTGGATGGATGGATACAGTTAGATAGTAAATGGAAGCTAGAAATAGCTAAAGAAATAAATATTTGAGGAAGTCAAGGGGTAGCCTGAGAGCCAGAGTTACAGAAACCAGCTTCTGATCAGAGGGGCCTTTCCTCCACTGTAGCACAGGAAGGAGGAGAAGAAGTATAGTGTAGGTCAAGTTGGTGGGGGGAAGTTGGGAAAGATGAATTCAGGTGGCTTCTGTGATCTCACTGAAGTGTGAGAGGGAGGATGGAGGAAGGAGAAGAGGAGGAGGTATGAAAATGGGTAGAAATTGATTCTTTTAGAGCAGTGAATTTCAAAGTGTGGTTCCTGGACCAGTAGCATCAGCATCACCTGGAAACCTGATAACTCCTATGAAAGGCAGATTATTAGACCTCATCAAAGACCAGCTAGGCCAGAAGCTATCAAAGTAGGACCAGGAAATTACTTTAAGGAGTTCTTTAGGTGATTCTGATGCTGGCTAAGATTTGAGTGCCCCAGTTCTAAGGGAAAGTATTAATGTTGCTGGATAATATTTTAAGGATAAAAGCTTGAATAAAGTGAATGTGGTCAGTGAGACATACTCGGTCCTACCCTCTTGGAGCTGTAGTTGAGCGGACAAAAACCAAGTAATCAAAATGATATTTTGCAAGTGTGTTCCTATTGTGTGATTTTCTCACTGTGTTTGGCAACTTGGCTTGAGGCAAGGATGAGGGATTGCTGGATTCTGCCTGAACAGGGGTCCTGAGGACAGCAGAGAGAAAGGGACTGATGACACTGGAGTGGTTTAGGGGCATCATCTGACGATGGTCTGTGAAATCTTAAGCAGACAAGGAGGGCAGAAAAGTCAGAGGGGGCTGGAACAAATAATGGTCAGTGGGCTGAAGGTCTCACAATGACAGAAGGACCACACCAGTACACAGAAGGGTTTTATATAGCAAAGCTGGGTCCTGCTGAATCTACTGACCATAGAGATAGTGCTTTCAAGAGCCGACTAAATGAGTCCTGGGTAAAAAAGTCTGTACAACAAATGCTTTCTTTGGCCTGTACACATGCACTAAGGGGCCAGGAAGTTACAACGTAGTTGGATGACACACAGGTTTTTTAAAGAAAAGTTAGGAATGATATAAATAAAACCATACTGGAAAATGTTCCCCTTCTTTAAATCAGCTATTCAAATTAGTCAGCTTCTATAGTAGCTTATTTTTGTGCAACTAGTAATAGTAATAATAACTTTTATTATTAGATGTGCTAGGCATTTATCATTTTTGTTTATTTTTAATGATCTATATTTACTAGATTATTATTCTGTACCAGGCACTGGAGCAAGTTTATAGGTATGAGTTTTATATCATCATGACTACAACCTATGAGATAGATATTATTATTGAGCCTCTTTACAGATGAGAAAATTGAAACACAGAGGACCTAAAAACTAACCTAATAATTTCAAACAATTTAAATAAATAAATGTTCAGAAGTACATATAATTTACATAATTCCTATAAACCAAAATTACCTACCCTTCATTTCTAGGTAACTATAAAATAATAAATGCTATTTTCCCTTGATTACTGGCTGCTCAAGGTTGATCACACCCAGCTAGAGAAATGTACATAAAGAAGTGTTGGCAGGAATTGCCACCAGATCCCAAGAACTACCCAGCCCCCTTTTTGGGCATAGTTGGACAGGATAGGTATGCGGGTGACTGAGTTGAGTCTGGCTGTGCTGGCCTCTCCATGGTATTTGGTAGTTCTTTTGATTATCTCCTGAACCTCTGCCCAACCCAGGTAATGTCTAGTCTCTCAGCAGCCCTATCCTGGGACAGCCATGGGCAGGAGATAGAAATGAACCCATGAACCCATAAAGGTTATCTTGAGACATAAGAGGCATGTCTTATGACTACTGCTGCTGCTGCTTTATTTTTTTAAATAAACGAGTTTCTCCCTCAAATTTATCTGAGATCTTCAAGATACAAAACTTCTGCTTGAAGATATAGTCATTTTAACCTACTAGTAAATCCTTGCTGGCTCTCTTTAATTGTTCTTAATAGAAAACTGTTAAAAGATCATAAAATTTGTGATTAAAAAGACCTATTAAAGTAAATGGTATTTTTTTTCCACCAGATAATGCTGAATTATTCCCTATGGCTCATTCCACAGTGATTTGGATGATCCTTTTTAGAATAAGTTTAATGAAACACACCATTTCCATTAGGAACACTATCTTAGATTTGTTTAAAAGACCCAATTTGGGAGGACATTTTTCTAAATAATCAGCTTACATATTTCTTTGTTTAGTTTCATCCCATTAACTATAAACTTATTTCTTTACTGTCTTATAACCTGTGTTCTTGACACCTGCTGAGTTAGGCATGCAAGTTTTTCATACATTGGTCTTTCCTTGCTTTTTATGGACAGGGCAATGTATATGTAAACCTCATTTCTTGTTCATTTTATATTTGTTATTCTTATGTCATAGACTTTTTAAAGTAGTAAATTAAAGATAGTGTATCAAGGTTGCTTTTATTTCTCTTTTTTTCTAAGTATTCTATCCAATACTAAGGTGGTACATTAAAAATAGATAAACAGAATTGGTGTCTCCTCTATCTCTCGTTCACTGCATGTCTGCACACAAGCAAGAAGTCTCTGTTAGTATTATAGCACAGATAACCACCCAAGTAAAAGGACTTAACAAAGATTGAGGTTTTTCAAGTATTGAGAAGTACAGTGGTAAGTAATCATGATTTTTTTTAGTTCATTGGTTCAAGATGAGCAGGGATTGGAGATCTTTGATCCTTCTCTCCTTTCCTTCATAATCACAAAACAGCAGCTAAGCTCAGAGATCATGTCCACATTCCAGCGAGAGGAAGGAGGAAAAGGGTAAAGAAATGAGCAAAAAAGATGAAGGTCAGTGGAGTCTGGGGGACGTTCACTTTAAGGAAGCTGGTTGATCTCTCCCAGTCTGTGACTCCCAATAGACATCTTATTGACCAGATCTGCATCACAAGCCAAAGGGAACTGGGAAACACTGTGGGAAGAGTTGTTATTTTCATTGGTTTTTGTTATTTGCTCTTTTGACTTGACACCTTGCCACACACCCCAACAAAACTGGTATTCCATTAATACGGAAGAGGGGGAGGCTGGATCTTGGAAACACGCTGTCTGTGGGTGCCACACCTCCAGTGGCAGGCAGCAGGCAGAGAATCCAGGTGGAGAGGCTTTCATGCAGTCACTCTGTGCCTACTTCCTGGCGACGCCTGGGGCCTGTCAGGAAAAAGCTGGTACCATCTGTAAAGCTCCCAGGAGAGGGTTCATGCTCATTATTAGATATAGGTCCCTCAATAAATGTCTTAATTCAACTCCAAGTTACTGGAGGATGTATTTGGGTGCTGGGTTTGGCATGAGGGTTGGAGTATTCCCTCCAAGCCCTCAGAGAACAGGTTCCAGCTTGGACTTACTATGCAGTAATTAGCAGCTCCATACATACAGGCGTCATTTCTCATCTTTCTGTGTTTGTGCTCTGTCCCCCTTGGTGTTGTCCTTTGGGGCTGCTCTTGGCCTTCCTGTGTGTTTGTGTGAACAAGGTCATCATATTTTTTTTTGTTGCAGTGAAGAGCCAAGCACCTGCTTCCACTTTTCTTTACCATTTCTATATAGATTTGTTTTTAACTTTAGACCTCTGAGCTGCCTCCACAAAGGCCACTTTTCATTCTTTGTATTGTTTCTCTGAGGACTTTCTACATATCTTGAAATAAGTATCTTGTCACACTCTCTAGCCATTTCCCACTGTGTTCACACTAAGTGCTGTGCACTTCAAGCTTTGCCAAGAGTTGCTAAATTCATGTAAAACTTTAATTGAATACTGTAGCATTTAAGTAGGTGACTCAATGCAGTGTTTATAACTGGATAAATATAAAATGGTATTGAAGTTCTTCGTTAAAAAGAAAAAAATGATGTTAACCCAGTACACTATGTCTTATACAGTGCAACAGGAATGTGTGTACCTAGGAATGCCTAATCCATTTAAATTATACCACTTGAAACCCAGCTGTGCTGGAGTTGGGTCAAAGTGTGCAGTATATAAAGAAAAAGAACATTAAATAAATCAGAAGAATAAACTAGGTAGTTGGAGGAACATATAAGGGACTTGAGAGAGAAGATTGTTTTCCAGCACTTTAAGCACTTTAAAAACATCAATTCATCAACACCCATGGCTATGCTAATTGTAAATCTTTCATTAAAATCTGGTCTCCTGAGGCTACTTCCAGGCAACATCTTACAAGCTTACCTGTGATTCTCATTTCTTCTTTTAAGTAATAAGACAGCACTTCCATAAGCATACTCTATAATTTGTATTTCAATTAGTGCCTTACTACATTATTTAATTATTGAATCAACTTTGGTTTGCTTGGTAACATACCATTTTATTCAAATGTGTAAGTTAGTTCACTGATCTTAGTTTTGACTTTCAGAGAAGTGGCCAGTTTATAATTGCTTTTAGAATTTCTTTTCTATTGCATCAATAAAATGTCTGGTGTTATCTATAATGTATAGTTGAGGCACATTTTTATTAGACACAGGCAATTTAAATGGATCACATGTATATGTTATATGACTATTTTATTTTACTGTGTGCAATGCTGGGGATTGAACCCAAGGCCTTGAGCATGGTAAGCAAGTGCTCTACCACTGCACTACATTCCAGTCCACATACACAGATTTAAAGTTATTTGACCCAATCATTTGTGGAAAAGAAATTGAGCTGGTCAGAATTTGTCAAATAAGTTTTGAAATGTTATGAGGCCAGATCCTTTTGTTTTTCTTTTGCGTTATTTTCAGTTTTTTAAATTTTATGAGGGATTAGTGGAATTTATTGCCTTTCTTCTTCTGGAAGCCTTTATATATTTGTAAGAATTAGTTGAGGTCTTAAGATAAATTTAAAGTCAAAGGAAAATCAAGAATGTATTTAAAGGAGCCAATTTCTTTTTTATATTTTTTTCCTTCTCCCTTCTCTGGTCCCTTCCCCTGGTTTCTCTCCTTTGCTGATCTCCCTTTGATTTTCATGACACCCCCCCCCCATCATCTTTCTTTTCCTTTACCTCTCTAACGTACAGGTGTGAGAGAAAACATAATGTTTGACCTTCTGAGTTTTTATTTCGCTTAACATAATGTTCTCAAGTTCCATCTATTCTTCCGTAAATGATATAATTTCATTCTTCATGGCTGCATAAAACTCCATTGTATCTGTACACCACATTTTCTTTATCCATTTATCCATTAATAGACACTTAGGCTGGTTCCGCAGTTTGGCTACTGTGAATTGTGCTGCTATAAACATGGATATAAAGGAGCTAATTTCAATTGCTGCCTTAAATTTATCTGTTACAAATTAAGCTTATAAATACTAATAAAAAAATACATATAAGGAAAGGTGAGAGGTTTCAAGAAAATTCAGTAAGAAGCTAAACTGTGGAGCATAGAACATTTGTACATTCAGTAAGTGCCAATAAATATTTGTGAAATTAATGAATCTGAATCACTTCATCCATTTAAATAGTAGTTTGGGAGCTGGGGATATAGCTCAGTCAGGTTCAATCCCCAGCAACACTAAATAAATAAATAAATAAATAAATAAATAGTAGTTTGGAACTTGAGAGACCTGGGTTTCAATTGTGACTGTCCCTTATGTTTTGGGAAACTACATAAGTAATTTAGCCTTTTTGAGCCCCAATTCATATGTAGAATTTGGGTAATGATAATGTCTTATCATATTGTGAGAACTAAATATGATAAAAAGCCTGGCAGAGAATAGGCATTAAGTAAATATTGTTGTAAGCCACATGAAAATTGCCATATTTGTTTGGTTAAAATTATTGAAAGTTAATTTGATTCAACCCAGCATTAATCATCAAATCATCATATGTCATAAACTGATTCTCTTACCAAAAAAAAAAAAAAAAAAAAAAAAAAAAAAAAAAAAAAAAATTCCCCAAAAGATAACTTAGTCCACTAGAGGTTTGGGGAAAGTTTCCTAAGGGAAACATGACTTGGCCTGACTTGAAAGATGAGGTAGTTTTGACCAGTTGTAAAGAGTTGGGAAGGACTTTTCCAATAGTACAGCTGCACCCTCACCTAGCTTGCCTCAGAGTGAGCTAAGATTAGAGACCGCTTCAAGTGGTGTTGGTTGGTTCACTGGCTATTATTAACTCTTTACCATGCTATAGTGAGAAGCAAAGTCTACTAACCTAGCACTCTACATCTTTGTCAATAAAAAATGTTTGAAGATTGCACTCTCTTTAAAGATTTTATATGTGAACAACTATAAACCCATACATGTTAAAATTAGAAAAGACCAATTTCTTTATTTTGTAATTAACATAAGTACAAATAAAGGTTCTGAACTTTTCAATCACAATTAAAGGTAAGGATTAACTCTCTATAGTCTATAACCCACTTTTGAGAATATTAACCTATATGAAGAATTCACTGAGCATGGAAAAAAGTTTTCCTAATGCTTCTTAACAATGTTTCTTGAGAGGTTAGAGCTTACATTTTTCAGTACCTGCATGGTCTCAGAAGGCGCAGCTTAGAAAATTAATGTAATCATTGGCTCAAATCAGATTGTATTCTTATGATTATTAAGAACAGAAACAAAATCATTTAAAGAGGACATACCTTGAACTTGGTCTTCAGTGGATTCCTGTAGATAAAGTCCTATTGAAGATGAGCTCATGTACCAAAACTACAGTACACAGAAAAAAATCAGCAGCTATGAATGAGTCAAGACATACACATAACACCAGCAAGATTAGATCCCAAGGACTTGAAGTAAAACAACAATTTAATGGATACCAAAACATGTTTAAAATAGAAGGCCTAAGAAAAGACCAAAAATCCAAGAAAAACAGAACAGGTGGATTTGAAAATGAACCAATATAAAATTAAAAATATAATTATTAAAATTAGGGGCTGGGGTTGTGGCTCAGTGGCAGAGCACTTGCCTAGCAAGTGGGTTCAGTTCTCATCACCACATATAAATAAATAAAATAAAGGTCCATCAACAACTAAAAAAAATTTTTAAAAATTAACTCAGTGGATTGATTAAGAAGCATTTTAAAGATAACCAAAGAAAGGACTGCATGTAAGACCATTTTATCTGAGGAATTCAGATCATGTCATGTACACCTAGATACCCTGCCCACCATCCATCCTTATACGATTACTTGATGTCCCCCAAATTGACTCAGCAAAAAAGGCAAATTCCTTCCCATGACCCAGAAACCCCACCCAACCTCTCCAGCTCCAGTTCTCCCATTTTATTCCTCCATGTCATTATTTTCTGTAGCTGCCTTTCAGTTTTTCTACTATCATGCTTCCACCTTCACAGACCTCTGAACAAGCTGTGCTTTGTGTTTGGAATATCCCATTCCCTTTACCCTCTTGGACGCATTCGACTCTCATCTCAAAGGCCACTTCCCTGGGGAAGCTTTCCTTCACGCCACAGGTTAATAAGTGTGCTTTGTAACAATGATTAAGGAAACTAGCTACTTCCATTCAAGGTACTAAATTTGTAATTTCACATTCATTTATTATGACTATTGGAACACTGTCCACCTTGCCCCCATCAGA
The DNA here is from genome assembly GCF_902686455.1 of Sciurus vulgaris. NCBI lineage: Eukaryota > Metazoa > Chordata > Mammalia > Rodentia > Sciuridae > Sciurus > Sciurus vulgaris. The sequence continues at coordinate 53,336,161 of NC_136466.1, forward strand.
TGGTAAGCCCTGGGAGAGCAAGGCCATGTTTGTCTGGCTAAATATTGTATCCTCAACATCATGCTTGTACTTCATAGAGGATAAATTTTTTCTATGAAAAGATAATCCAGAAATATACAGCATAAGCTTTGATCTTAACATACCTAAAAAAGATAGTGGATTTTCCAGTTTCTACTATTTTGTAGTTAGTTTTATCTTTTCAGTCACATTATTCAGAAGTGATATTCTAGTTTTTCAAATCTTCTTATGCCCTATTACATTATTTCTTTGCACAGATTCATTATTCCTTAAATAGGCCCTTTTTAGCTTTCAGTTTTTAGGGCAGGTCCACAGATTCATTGCACCATCATCTGTAAAGCCCTGTGAAATCCTAGCAGATATCTGTTTAAATTCCATGACTAGTACAGTTTTTACTGAGACACAGGGTGGACACATCTTGGGAATGGTGTCCCTTGCAAACAAAAAAGGGTGCAGTGGGCTCTTGAGACGCACCACCTGATTTTTATTTTTCAGATGATCTTTATCCTTCTTTCTGTTTACTGGATGGATTTTTAAAAGTGTTCCTTGCTAACCTTACTGTGGTTCATTTTGTGAAATGGTGAGCAAGTGATAGGATGTATGTCTGTTTAAGACTGAGGACTGCAAAGCCTCTGTGAGCTAGTAGGTTTGGGTCCCAGAGGACAGTGACACTGTAGCCCACTTACTGCAGTGAGGAGGTATTGATTTTTCTCTCTTCCTGTTCTTAGCAGCACCTCTGAAATAGGTATGGTTTGAAGCATCTTTCATGGTGAAGAAAGGAAAAACTGTCGTGGTGAACTTTGTCACCCCCCAAATCAGACATTTCAAACCAAACTAGATGGAATGGGAAAGGGGTTTAAAGGACTCTTGTAAACCTTCTGACTTGGTTCAGTATCCTGGTTTTTGTGACAGGGAGATTCCCTACAGTTTATAGCAATATTGATAGACAATGGGGAAAAGGTGTGTGTGTGTGTGTGTGTGTGTGTTTCACATTTTGAAAAAGGAATAAAAGGATCCAACTGGTGAAAACAACACAGCTTTGTGCAGTGATCGTGGAAGGTTAGCAAAGTGGTCTTGTCCAAGTTTTCAACAAGATGTTCTGTTCCTGTTATAATTGGCTGCTGGGTAGGTTTGGACCTAACTAGAATGCCAGCGTTCGATTTCACTGTGTCCTCGGTGGAGATGTGTCACCGTTTATGCTCGCCTTAGTGACAATTTTCTAAAATGGAAACTCGTGGGAAATCATTACAGTGTTTATATGTCTCCCTCGTCGGATGGCGTTATCCTGTGATATTTTACCAGTGTTTTCTACTGTATGATGGCATCTCGAGAAGGTTAAGGCAGAACAAGTCCCTCTGTAATTTTGTGACTACATTTTATGCACTGAAGAAGAAAAGATAACTGACAATTAAGTATTTGGGATGTCACAGAAAGAACATGTGCAACTAATCAATGGTATCCTTTGGGAACATGATTTTATAAAGCTGATAAGGTAGAAAAATCAGGATTTTGTGATTTGTGTTACATGATGATAATTGCACCTTTTCAATAAAAAAGACATTTCTCCTAGAGTAAACACTGAGCTCGTAGCAATGATGTCTTTCTGCCTCATTTAGGCAACTTTTTTGTTAATGCTTTTGTAGATTATGAGATTTTTTTTTCTTATTATTTACATTTTCAAGTGATATTTCTAAAGGATCATCTGGTCTGTTTTAAGGGAAATCATTTGTTCTTATGAAAGTGAGTAACACTGTATAAAGAAAATAATTTTTTTGCTTCTTACAAAATATACTTAATTGCCAAATTTTAATATTTATCAGTTGGATGTAGTAGAGTCAAAGTGTGTCATGTAGGATCTCATACACTTATTACAATTCTTTGATTTAACCTCATTTCTTATGCCATCTTAATTATCTAATTTTCAGTCTAAGTATATTCCTAAGTGATGAATTGCTTGGAAATTTCTTCCTGTTAATCCTGTAGCATCTCCCATCTGCACATGTATTAAAGGGCCCACGTTATTTAGACATTCTTTGACGCCTTCTCTGCCCATACATGTGCCACTTTGTATAGGCTTAGCGATAGACTTCTTCCCTGTTGGTTGGGACATACTTTCTTCTTGTTCCAACAGCTTTGAACATGCTGGGGAACCAGGGGCCACCTCCTTAACAGAATGGTTAGCCAACTTAAAGATCATTTCCCCTCAGCCCTCTCTGCCTCATTTCACTATACTAGTAGTACCCACTAGTGGGGGAACCTCACCAAGTGTGAGTTTCTTCCTAAATTTATTCTTATTTCTTCTTGTTTGGGGGCTTGGTCATATTGCACTAAAGGGGAGGAGAAGATGATTCAGCTCATTTGACACCTTGTGAGAGCAGCACTTCTTGGTGATCTACCACTTGAGACCCACAGCACTTGCCCACGTACAGCCACTCTGTCCGGCCTCTGGGTAATTCATTCTGCCTCTTGCAGTATTTTACTCATTGCTTATAGTAGGATTTATTTCTAGCTTTTTCTCCAACTTCTCATGTTCATTTTTATTTCTGATGTCTTACTGCATGATTTCATGACTGGGCCATGCATGCCAGCTTGCACCAGAACTCAAGCAGCAGAGTCAATAGGTAATGGATTAGACAGCCTTGGACCCAGGACCCTTCACTGCCCCGCAGTTCAAAATGCCCCTCTCCTAACAGGTGCAGTAGACTAGTTTTCACCAGCTGTGATTTGTACCCTGGCCCAGCAGCAATAGAGTTTAAAATGATTTTCCATAACATTTTTTTTTCAACTTTAGGAACCCTCCCCACTGCTGATTGTTGCATTTCTTAGTTGTATGTAGAAGACTCAGAAGCCACAAATATAAACTACTTTCTAGAACGGGTAAAGTAGATTTTAGTCTATCAGAAAGAATCCTTTGCCACGGTAGTCTTACTGCCAGATAAATATTTTCAACTGCATCCCAGGGTTGGAAACATTAATGAGTTCTAATAGCCCAGCAGCACACACTCCAGCGGGGTTCTAATTGACAGAGTAGAAAACGGCAGCAGGAAGGCCAGTGTGTCTTTAGGGAGCTGGCATTCAGCACAGGCCTGCCTGGGTGTCAGATGCCCAGCCAAATAAGTGCACCCAACAGTGTGACTGCCACAGTTGAGCTAGAAGTAGGTGTCCTTCACGGGGCTGCCAGTGGTCAGAGAGCCTCCTCCCTGAAAGCACCATTATAAATGTTTGTGTATTTGTTACCAAGCAAGCTGCTCAACTTTTATCCAGTTTTCAAACCGATCCATGAATCACAGAAGACTAAGAAGCTCTTTTCACTAGATGGACAATAATCTGAACTTCCAAAATGGATAAAATAGGTGGTTGGGCATTGATTCAACAAAAATGATCAAAGGAAAGAAAATTAACACCTCTCAAATGTTAATTGTGTACCAGAGACTCTTGGAGACATCTCCCTTTAAGGTAACAGAGGAAGCATTTGAACCCAAGTCTTGCTCTAACGCCCACATGCTTCATACACCACGCTGCCTCTATAAAGAATAAAATGACTAACTGTTGAAGATTAATCAAAAATAAAGATAAGCTATCTAAAACAATGGGGAAATATGATTTTTTTAATTCAAAAATGTGATTTTTTTTAAAAAAATTAAGAGCTTCTTTGTGGAATAAAGCTAGGTGATCCAAACCAGATGAGGGTCCTGAGTTCCTGGGATGAGCCAGGGTGCAGCTTTGAGAAGGGGCAATCCCTCCCCAGCAGCAACTCTCAAGAAACGAAGACCAAGTCAGTGGAACAGTTGTGAGGCCCCACTTCACTGTTCAGTCTCTCCTGAGTGAGATCATGTGTTTATGAACAGAAAGATTTGGTTGAACTAATTTAATTCCTCTTTTGCATCTCTGTACTAATTAATGACAGTCGTTTCACTTGTACATTTTATATTAAATTAGGTAAATTCTGCTATATTATTCTTCATCTCTGTTTGGACTTAAGTATTAATTCTTTTCATACTAATTTTCTTAACAGAGTTAAGGAAATGTTCCTGCCCACATAACTGATTGCTTAACTAGCCCCCCTCCCCTTCCAGTGCTTCCTTCTTTATGACTGTAAATCCTGAAGAACATTTTGGTCATTGTTTTCTGGGAAATATTAATTGACAATATTCAGGGAACAAAAATAAATACAAGTTTCTGGAGTTTTCTGTATCCTTTTTTTGCCAGTGTATGTTACCTAAAACAATGTGATCATCTATTTGGAGAACTCTGGGGAGGCTGACCAGGATTAATTCCCGTCCCTGTGTTGCAGTGTAAACAGCTTTTTGCCTGTCTTTTGTCATTAATGATCATGCTGTAGATGTAGCCAGTGCATTGTAAGCCAATCTGTCAAGGCAAATAAACAATTCACCTTGTTAAAATTCCCTAAATCTTGCATTAATAAAACCAAAGTAACCCCCTGAACACTCAAGAGATGTCTTCCTCCATACTGCAGTGATGGATGACATGTCTAAAGATCCTGGAAATTAAGTAGTTCAGGTCATTAAAAGTGTCCCACACTTGTTATTGATTTAATTTATTTTAAAAAGGTGGGGGTGGAGATAAGAATGTTATACCCCCCCTTTTTTTAATCTGAAAGCTACCACTTGTATAGATAATTAAAGCTATTGCCCCAGTGAACAGCTCTGCATTTGTTACAATGTTAAGCTTTATTATTTAAATGGGTATTATATCATCCTCTTAAACAGATATCAGTAACAACTTGATAACCATTGCAACTTGTATCCTGGCCAAAAAAATCCTTGGAGTTTCTTATGTGTGATAATTCCCAGAGCTTCTGAGTACCAGGCACTGAAATAATGACCTCTGGGCATTCCAAAAATCCCGTTAGGTAGGTAAAAATTTCGATGAAGGTCAAATGATTTGGAAGAAATTAATTGTAAGAGTAATGGAATTATGCTACTGGGCAGAGGTTCATTTTTTTTTTAATTTTTTGAACTTTGCAGTTTTCTATTTTTATGGTAAGAGAAAGAGTATTATATATACATATATGGTATATATACACAGGTATTTACATGTATATATGGATACATGGAAAAACATTTGAGTATTTTGATTCTATTAACGTACTCTGAGTTTGAAATTGTGTGTGTGTGGATACTTGTTTATCACTAGTCTTCTCCACCAACCCACGCTCCTTTGAACCCATAGAAATTACTGCTGTGTCCCAGTCCTTTATGTAACAGATGCCAGTAAATATTTAATGAATAAAGTAGAATTTCCACTTTTCTTCTCTTTTATTCCTTAAGCTTCCATGGCTACAGTGGACTTTGTGAGTTATAGTGACAGTCCCTACCCCCTGACGGTGCTGATTCCCGATGCATCTCTGGCGCTGAACAGCAAGAGGCTTGGGCACTAGTAGCTCAGCCTAGCAGGACTGGCAACTCATAGAGTCCCTCATTTCATCTGAGTCCTGAACTGGGCAACAATTCCAAAGCCTTATGAGAAATAAGGCAACTTATATGTAAATTACAGATAAAAATCAAGATATTACTGAGAATTGTGTATATGTAAGATACACAGCATTTGATTTTTTTCTTTTGCTTTGTATCTTGTTCATCATCTTACCTGTTTCTGATTAGCTGTGTGGATGATATTTCACCTTTAATTTTCATTAGTCTTTAAACAATATGTGCTTATTGGGGAAAAACATTTCCCATGATGTTAAAAAAGAATTCTAATTTTAGGGGAAAAAAAGGAGGGGGGGGGTCACAATTTTGTAATCAGTTCACACATTCTTGGAAGATTTTTTAAAAAAATATGTAAATATGAAAGTGCACTGTATAGTTCATCAGATTTCTCCTTGAAATTGCATAATGCAGATCTCTGAGTACTGACATGTTTATGCCATTATGCCAGCTATTTAGCAGAGCTCTTTAAATGAAGGAACTCTATAGATTTTTTTTCAATATACACACTGATTTATACTTAGCAGGCAGAGTTGTTACTGACCCTTTAAGTGGCGCTCTCCACGCGGCAATAAATGTCAGTTGAACCTAGTGCCGAAAGAGGTGATAGCTGAGGGTTTTGACTAAGTCTTCCAGTTAGAAATAACTATTTACAATATTCCTAAATAGTAGCAGTCCCTTGTAGAAATATATGTGTGTACATGAGACCACTTATCACTCAGTAGGGAATATTTAATGACATGTCTTGGTGGGATTATTGATGTGCCTAGGGTTAAAAATATTCACTCCAGATTAGAATCTCCATGAAGCCAGGAACCAGATGTAGCAGCTTCCCCACTGTCTTGTCCCTTCATTAACATCTGAAGCATAGGAGGGGCTCTGTGAATGCCAGCTGAGTGAATAAATAAGGTGCAGTGTTTGTCAGCGCTGCATAGCACATGTGTCAGCCTGAATTCTTGGTGGGCAAAATGGGGACCACTCTTCCTATTGATTGTGAGAATATTGCCGGTAAGGACTTTGATGGACGGTTATGACTTTTTGATATAGTTCCTTTGATTGATTGCCTAGCAAACCTCACTTCAATTTCTAATTCTGTTTTCTGCTTTCACAGGCTGTCATTTTAGAAAATGAAGAACTTCCCAAACTCTTTCTTGATTTCCTAAATGTGAGACACTTGCCCTCTCTACCAAAGGCAGAAAGTTGTGGGTAAGCACTGTTGTTTACATATCAGGTGTATGATTTTAGTTATTCTTCAGTAATTGATTGGCCTAACAAATATCCCAGAGTGGTGCCCAGAGGGCAGACTGGCTGCACCCAGTCTTTTGGTTGGGACGGCACTTGCTCGCCCTCTACTTGTAATTAGAGGAATTCCCTCCTAGTCCTCATCCCCATCTTGCTTCCAAATGGCCAAGGCTTACTAACTCATGTTTAGATGTGAAGAACTGACCTTTTAAATTATGCTGTTGCATAGGGAAATGGTACATGATGGAAATTATGAATCCATATGGCTCATTTAGGGACAGTTTGTTAATTTGTGGATACTTGAACCAAGCCCATATTCCCTTGGTGTGTATCTTCTTATATTTTTTTAAAATGCTAAAGACTTTAGATATGATTTTATCCAACTCCCCTCATTTTACAGTCATGAAAACACAAACACATGGATTCAGTGCCTTTTCTGAGATCCCTTGCTTTGTACTGGTAGAGCCCAGGCCTTCCAGGACAAGCCCTCTTTCTTCACTGTTCTTCACTGCTCCCTCTCCCATGGGAACTCCTCACAGCTGGACTGTAGATCCTATTCCCTGTCCCCCAAGGAACCAGAGGTTTGATATCACTAACAGTTTGCAAAGGCTCTCCTGCAGAATTAATTCTGAAACAAACCACTTGCCCTGCTGTGCACATGGCTGGAGCTGACTAACCTCGGAAGGCCGTCAGAGCAAATGTGTTTCCAGAGAAATGAGTCATTAGGGAAAGGTTTTACCCATTTTTCACTGCCTCCAAGCCCACCTGAAAGGAGTCACACCAACTGCATGATTATCAAGCTGCCACACTCTGAATGGTATGAAACCCCAGCTGTCTGCTGGGTGGGAGCTGCATACACCTGTCACAGCTCCTCACCAGAACTGCTTCCTCAGGGCCACTTGCCCCAGTGCCAGAATTATAGACCACACTTACCTAATACTCTGTTTGTTGGTGTGTTCAGTTCCAACCTGTGTGCCTGTGTTTACTAGAGTTTAAGCTCATATATGTGTATGTACTCTAAGAGGTGACATTAGCAATGAGAGTGAGTGAAATTGTCTCATCATTACACAAGCCCAAAAGTAATAATAAAGGTGGGATCTCTTGAGTGATCTTCAGTAAAATGGAAATCCAAGAATCTTCTGACCTTAGGATTCTTTATGATGAGTCCTCAGCCATGCTGTGGCTCAGTACAAACTTAAAGCTCCATTTTTTTTTTTTTTTTAATGTATCCCAATTCAATGCTCTAAGAATACTGGCCATTTTTGCCTTTGTTGGTGTAAATACTAACCCAGCTTATTTGATCTTTTTCTTTTTCTTTTCTTTTATGAAAAATTTAGATCTTTTGATGAGACAGAATCTGAAGAGTCAAGGTAAGAACTCATACTAGTCAAGCAAGAGTTATTCAGGGGAAGAACAAGACTGTGGTCTTCTTAAATGTCTAATTACATCTAGTATAATTGTTTAAAGTTGTGTTTTTCCTGAAGGCCTTTGTTGGTTTTGAGATTATAAATATTTGATAGGGAGTTACAGGAGTGACCCATTATAATTAGGACTGAATGATTACAAGACCTACATTGTTTCGTGGGAGTAACAAGAATACTGTTTTATCTATGACCATATTACAAGATTTTTTAAGAAAGTACTTTTCAGCAGTGATGTGTTGTGAAGATTGTATGTCTGCTTCTGATTCCACAAAGAAATGTGTAGCAGATGAGTGCGGTGCCAGTCTGTTCCCTCTGTGTTTGATATTATTCACCCACACCGTAAGATACATAAACCCTGAGCCGTCCCCACACAGCAGTTTGATCCCCTCAAAGCTAGTTTGTAGTGTTTTCTGTTTACCGTCGTCCCCTGATGCTGACATGCCTGTTCTTGACCTTTCCAGCAAACTGTCCCACCAGCCGGTGCTGCTGTTCCTCAGGGATCCATACGTCTTGCCTGCAGCCAGCGGTAATCAAACCTGTCATCTGCTAACAGCTCTTTACTGATCTGACCCTGCACCACATAAACCACGTTTTTAATACAGGTCTAACAGAGTGACATTGGTCCAGGGCTTAATAATCTGCCAATAAACCAGTGCTCTTGGTCTAAGAGACATTTAGAATTTTAATTGGGGCCAGCCTTTTAGGAGGAAATGTAATTTTTCTTTCTTACTAGTCTATTTTGAATTAGACCAAGAAAGGGTAAGGAGGAGAGATATTTATTCTTGAATTTTCTTTTTCTTTTTGGTTGTATTATTTGGGCATCTACTTGTTTTTATCCAGATGCTGTGGGTTCAAATTCAAGGCTATCACCTTTTTCAAAAATGCTTCCCAAAAGCTCTGTGTGTGTGTGTGTGTGTGTGTGTGTGTGTCAAGGGTTTCTCTACTCCCATTTAGATTGAAGCATCTTTGGTGGTTGAGTATATATTTTTTAAAGTTGTAATTTTGAATGTAATTAATTGATTTAAGTAAAATAATCAGTCTTTTAGTCTGAGTCCTTTCTCTGTACTACAGAATCAAATTTCCCAGAGTCCCTCTCAAAGTGTTCTCTTACACAGGTCCCTATAAGTACCTTCTGAGACATTATCTCATTTAATTTTCTTAGCAACTTTATATATAGGCAGGGCAGGTAGTATTGTTGGCCAATAAGAACATTAGAACTCAGGAAAGTCCCGACTTGCCCTGTCTCAGATGGTTGATGGGTGTATCCCTTGTTGTCTGAATTGCCTTCTTCACTTTTTTGCATAAAGTGAATTTTCAGCCATTGTTTCTGACAGTCACTAGATAGCACACCAAGCAGATAGCAGTAGATAAATGATCCATTGAAAGCATTCCTTGTTTCTGACAATAAAACCTTATCACCAACAAGAGAAAGGGGACTGCTGTCAGTAGCAAGGGAGCCCTTCCTCAGATCACCCACTTGGCTGTCAGCTGAAGGTAAGGTGGCTGAAACATAGCCCTGCTCTGTTGAGCAACCCCTCAGCACCTTGGTCAGATCTGCTTTTGATGTAATAAGTAGTTTCACAGTGTTTTTTGTTTTGTTTTGTTTTTACAAAATCTTTTTAGTGAAGATAATTGCTTCTCTTAAGTTCTTGCTTCCCATGTTTAACAAATATGCATGTTATATTAGTAGATGTTATATTAAATGTTATATTTAGCAGATATTCTTTTTAAAAATATTTTAGTTGTAGATGGACATGATAACTTTATTTATTTTTACATGGTGCTGAGGATCCAGTGCCTCACACATGCTAAGCAAGCACTCTGCCACTGAGCTACAACCCCAGCCCCAGCCAATATTCTTAATGCAACCTAGTATAGATTAAATAGGGAGGGTTTGTAAAGTATTATCTTAAAAATGACCACCTAAGTATTTTTTGTAGGTATTGTTTATGTTCACGTATTTTGTGCGTCTGACCAAAATTCCTGCATAAGTATAGAGAATGGATCACCATGGACAAGAAGAGCCAGGATACTTAATGGAAGAGTGAAGATATTTATGACACTCTCATTATTAAGCAGCACCTACTATATGCTGTACACCTGACTTGACAACCAAGAAGGGGAAGACATTCTAGAAGAGTAAATGGAACCAGAAATGGGAGGGCCAGTCATCACATCTATTTTCTTGGAATTTTGGCCAACCTGGTCTCATAAGTCAGATTCCTGTTACCTTAGAAGGAGTCATACTAATGACATGTTCTTACAAATCTTTCACACATAACTTGAAGAGAAACTTTACTTTACCTCACATTCTTGTATTATGATGCCTCTTAGCAAGATGTTGAAGTTGTTATTCCAGAGCATGTTGAACATGAAAATATCTCTGGAGATATATCAACCTTCAAAAAGCCAGAGGAGTGTCTGTTTTCACAGTTCAGACATTTGGACATTATCTTCTCATAACATGGTAATAATTGAATACTATTTTCTTAGCTTTCAACATCAGAAGTCAAAAGAGTACCCTTGTAACAGATTGAAAAACATGCCTTTTGGTCTTCATTTTGATTTTTCTGGGAAATTCAGAACAACTCTTTCTAAGGTCCCCAGTGACCAGAGTGCAGCCAAACCCTCTGGATGATTTTATTTTTCATCTTGCTTGGCCATTCATCAGCTTTAGATGTGTTGACTATGTCCTTTCCATCAAACACAACAACAAACCTTACTCCAAATTATGTTTCTTCTCATTGCTTCTCAGTGGGATACAAGTATTAGGACAATTTCCTGAGTAACTTAAGCAATAATGGATATTGTATTAATACTGATGGGTGAAACAAAGTAAATAGACCTGTGTTTGGCACACATTAAGTACCAGCTATTACTACACACTGTGTACTCTCAAATTAATGGACATCAAAGTGAATAACAGTTCTGCCCATGCCATGGATCTTATTTGCTCATTGAGGTGGCAAAAAAGTCAACAGACATTTTATCATGCATATGGTAAAGCCAAAACCCAGAGTTTAAGTAGAGTTTAAATAGAAGACATGAAAAGAAAGAGGGGTCACGGGGAAGCCCTAATTATCAGATCACAGATCACGAGTTGGTAGGCTCAACCTTGTAATAAAATACCTTCATCCCATTCCCTTTTTATCAGAGCATCCTATTTGCATCCTTGAATAATGGTCACAAACCAGCTGTCCTGCCTCCCTCTCACCACCACCACCACCCACATTCAAACGTGTGTGTCTAGCACATCTTCAGTTGTGGGTGGACAGTAAGTTTATTCCCTCTCCTGGATACCCTCACGGCTGTCTCCTGCCACTTCATCCAGGTCTTTCCTCAGAGGGCCTCTTCACACACAGACTTCCCCTCTCTCTATCCCCAGCCTCTCTAGCTGCCCTGCTGTGTTTTCTCCTTGTCCTTGAGCTACTCCCTGGCATACTAATGGTGCTATAGACTACTCATAGTATTTAGTGTTATGTCTTTTTTGCTAAACTTAGTTAACTCTATTTAAGCTAAATATAGCTTCATAGATCTTCATGGATCTTCAAGTAAACTTTAAGATTTAGAATGGCGAAGGATGAAGGCACAATATGCCATTTGCATGTATATGTCCCATTTGGATATTTTACTGAAAATCAGTAGCTCTGTTTTTTTGCTATTAGTATTTCTAATATTTTTATATTAGCATATATGTTCCATTGCATGAGCAGGGACAGTTATTTACTTATGATCATCGGTTTCACTCTCACTCTGGTCTCCCACTACCCTCCGGTTATACAAGCCAGAAGCCTAAGAGGCATCCTTGACATCTTTCTCTGTTTTGCTCACTTCTAACATCTAATCCATCACCAGGTCATATCCTTCATTCTCTAGCATCCAACTACTATTCCGTATCATATACCATGATCCTGCAGAAACTGAGCTGATCTCCTTGTATCTGCTTTGAACTAGCTTCAGTCCATTCTGAGTGGCAGCCAAAGTCATTTTTTCAAAACACAATTTGATCCTGTTTCACTCTGCTTAAAATCCCTCAATAGCTTCTCATTATATTTCAGATAAAGGCAGAATTGCTGTTGATTCTTCCTGAGCATGACTTGGCACCCACTGCCATCTGGCTTCCTCATGCCTGCTCCCCTTACTGCCTGTCTTATATTTAGATCTCAGAACCTCTAGGTCCCCTCCTGCTGCAGACTTTCCCATTAACTTCCTCTGTCTCATCCTTGCCGAGAGTCTTCCTTCCTTCCCTGATGAAGCCCAGTCTCCTTGGACACGGCTTTATGTAGTAGGTACTTTATAAAGCATTAGTCAATAAACATTAATTATGGATTAATAAACAGACATTATTTCTTTGTCTCAGATCACCTAACTTCCTTACAGAATAACTATATTTATTTAAAGTGCAGAGTTATAGCATAGTTTCTGGATATAATTATGCACAGATTGAAATTTAGAACTTCAGCATCTAAAGCATGAGACAGATTGCTTCCCTCTTAAGCAACTTATTTGTGTTTCACCTGCAACAATAACTGGAATTTGGTGCACCATACAGTGTACCTCTGTGTCTTCTTTACATATGATACCACAAAAGTAGCTGATTTTTCAAGTTTGACAGAATGGCTTTTGTCAGATATTTGCCTTCTTAGGTTGGTAAGAAAGGCCCCCATCTTGCTGCTCTCTAGAAACTCGTGTAATAGGACAAGCATACTCAAGACAACTTGGACTACATGCTGCTGTAAACCACAATGGAAAAACTGCAGCAAAGTATTCCCAGTAGAAATCTTGGAATTCCTTCAAGTATATTGAGATTTTGTTAGAAATTGAATTGCCAGAGTAATCCATCTTCCTTGTGAGAAAACATTCAGATAAAGAGCTGGGGCCTAGCAGCATTAACCATTAGAACATCCCTTAAATCAATAAGCTACAAATCTGGCCGCACATTCCTGCAGCGTCTGGTGGTACGTGAAAGTGGCTTCCGGCCGAAGCAGCATGAGTGATAGCACATCCTGAACCAGGCAAACTGCACGGCACTGCAGATTCCTAGGTTGTGGTGGCCTTACCTTGTTAAATTCTGCAAATACAATTATATTTTATTGATGCACATAAGAAAAGCCGTTTCCCTTTTGTTTTTCAGATTTTCCAAATGTGGTTATTGAAGGAGTACTCCATGGGATATTTTACCCTCATCTGCAGCCCAGGTAGAAATCCTACAAGGCTCAAAGAAGCTGAAGCAAGTTTTCAAAGTCATAGTCAAGGAAATCGATATCTACCAAATTAACCTAAACTCCATGGCATAACAGCTCTAGCTAGTGGTAAAATTCACAGTCCCAACTTAATTCAGGGCAGGGACGTTTCCATTAGAATGGTGCTTTTAAAAATAGAAACTGAACCAGGGTGGTGGTCAGGTTAAGGCTGAGTTTTAAGAAGTAGAATGTAACTGCCAACTTAGAAACCCACGAAAAGGAGGTCACAGTAGATTCCTGGGAGCAGAGTGTCGGCGAAATTATGCTCTGCTTCAGTCGCACCATTTACTAATTGAACATTGTATCCTGAATCATCCTGAGACGGGTCAGCTTGAGTGGATTTTTGTTCAGATCTCCTGACACACTAATCTCTTCACCCTGCAATTTTCTTGGCCTGTGATTGTACATTCTGAAGTGCTGGCACCAGAAGAGCATCACAGAAACACACTGTGCTGTGGGGAAGGAACCAAACTGGAAATTAAATTTATTGGCAGTGTTATGACATTTAAAAATCATGGCATCTTAATTTATATTACAGTGGAGTTGCATCGCATCCCAGAAGTTAACTTCTAACACCAGAGCATAAGATGAAATGGCATGTTAGACTATCCTTGAGAGCCCTTTAGAAAGGTACTGTATTAGAAGCCTGTACACCCACCACATCAAGTCTCTTCTCTAGCATTGGAAAATAAGAATGGTCATTTGAAGATCAAATTCCATTGATGGTGGTGGTTTGGGGACAATTGTGTATAAAAAGCACATTCTTCTAAACATTAGAATCACACTTAGCCCTATAGGATGCTTGCTGGGTAAGAGGCAGATGTGAAAAGATGATGACTGAAGAAAGAGCAGATGTACAGTACTGGTCCAGGTTCACTTGGGGGCGTGCATTCAAGTTAATGGCATTGTCACAGGGCTTCGTGTTATTTTCCCTATGGATTCCTCTTGGCTGGCCTCATGTATTCAGTTAGATGTGTCTCTGATGTAACTCCACTGGACATCGTACATTCATATTTTGAGTAGCTAAGGATAAAACCATATATGCTACCTGTATGTATGTGCCACAAATGGGCATTCATTGAACACTAATTAATAGCTAGCCTAGTCGTGGTTATTAGCTTTAATTAGTTTCTGTGTGGAAGAAAAATATATAAGATTGAAACTATTAACTACATCATGGTTTTTGATTAGGATCTAAATACACAAGTTTAAAGCCTACTGCAAACTTTTAAAAATGTTTTGTGTTAGATTATGTTATTACATGTTGGAAATAAGCAAAAACTAAGTAATCAAGTGTCATCAGTCAAAAATAACTGAATTGTCAAGTATTGGAGATATTTTTTAAATGTTTTTATGTTACTAGCTATTTTGAGTTAAATAAAAACAAAGAACAAGAGATATTTGAATTGATCTTCTGCTTCTAGCACTTTATTAGAAACAGATTATGTCTGTCTCTGCACATATGCACATGCACACAAACAAAACCTTATATTCACATAGGCATTTATTTCTAATCTGATAACATATTAAATTACCTCATCCATTGTTAAGCCAATAGGTACTCATTGATTATTTACCAAGATAATAAGAATTTTTCAAATACAGACCAAACATGTATAGTGATGCACTACTCAAGAAATCTTTTTTGAGAATTAAAATTTTTCTTAATGATGACATTTATTTTTATATTTAAATTTTTAGTATGAATTTTATTATGAGAGTCTTTGTAGGAACTAGAAATCATTGCGTGTCTTTCAAGCAAACAGGACTATATATAGGAAACTGAATGCCTGCAGAATCTTTTGGAAGGATGAGAGGTGTGGATTCCTGGTGGGTGTCCAGGAATGCCTTCCAGAAAGCCCAAGCAACCTCCAGCACCAACCTGCCGGAGAAGCTGTAACCTGTACCGTCAGCAGGAACTCAGGGAGTCAGGAGGCTACTGGGGAGCAACTGAGATGAAAAACAGCATTGGTGCTGCAACCCAGGGATCAGTAAGTCCAATTAGGAAGGACTTGTAATCACCGCACAGCACAGCAGCATTCAGGAGGCTGGGCACTGGGCACTGGAAGGAAGAGTCCAGCTGCAGTTGCTTTTCATCCCCTTGCTGGCCAGTGACCACAGTCCAGAAAAGCAGCATGAAGATGGTACTCACCATCTCCATATCCCACTTCATTTCTCATCGAAGGTACATCCTTATTCTCACTCCCAACTCCAGCAGAGTCTGGAAAGAGCTGGCAGCCTTTCAGACAACTCAGCTCAGGAAGGCATATTAAAAAGATGATTGAATATATTTCCATGGTTGAAATTTTAATGAAAAATATAAAGGATAGTTAAAAAAGAAATAATTCTCCCATTCCAGCTCTCATGTCTAAGTTCCCTCCCCCAGGCAACTACTATGCTTAAAAGTTTGAGGGATATTTCATCCAGATGCAAGCAAATGTGGTACATTTATATATGCTACCTCACCCTACTTTTACAAAAATGGCAGCATATAATATTTTCTACCTGTTTTCATCTAATATATCTTGACAGTTTTTCATGTCAGTACCTAAAGTGCTTCCCTCTTCTTTTTACAGTTGCATGGATCTGCTACAGTAGACATAACCAGTACCATATTAATGGATTTGTTTTAATTTTTTATTATAAAAAGTCATAAACTAACTTTGTGTATATATGCATAATTATACATATACACATGGATTAATAATTTTAAACAATTATAAAGTCAAACAACAAAAATTTTAAAAATTAGATTATCATATATAAATTTATATTTAATAATATTTATATTTTAATAACATTTCATAATATCTCACTCTTGAGCTTCATCAGACATGGCTGTTCCATGTCACTGTGCAGACTGCCTATGTTAAGAAGGATTCTGGCATGCTCCTTGGGATGGCTGCTATCAAAAAAGCAGAAAACAGCAAATGAGAAATTAAAGCCCTTTTACATTGTTGGTGGTAACATAAAATGGTTGCAGCCTTTATGAGATGCTATGACAATTCTTCAAAAAAATTTATTTTTGGTACTGGGAAGTGAACCCAGAGGCACTTTACCCCTGAGCCACATCGCCAGCACTTTTTTATTTTTTATTTTGAGACGGGGTCTCACTAAGTTGCTTAGGGCCTCACTTAATTGCTGAGGCTGACCTGGAACTTTCGATCCTCCCACCTCAGGGATCACAGGAGTGCACCACCCTGCCTGACTTCTTCAAAATATTAAACAGTTATCACACTCCAGTAATTCCACTTCTGGATATATGTCCCAAAGAAGTGAAAACAGAAATTAAAACAGATATTTGTGCGTCAGTGTTCACAGCAACATTATTCACAATAATCAAAAGTTGTAAAAAACTCAACTATCCTTCAATGCAAGAATGAATAGAGGAAGTAAATTCTGATTACATGCTACGTGGATGAAACTTAAAGACATACACTAAGTGAAATAAGCCATCACAGGACAACAAATACCATAGGGTTCCATTTACATGAGCTACTAGAGTAGTCAGAAAGTGGAATGGTAGTTGTGGGGCATGGAGGAAGAGAGAAATAGAGAATTCGTGTTTAACAGGTTTCAGATGGAGAAGATGACAGAGTTCTAGAGATGGATGGTGGCAATGGTTATATGAGAGTGTGAATTACTTATTACCACAGTACTGTACACTTAAAATGACAAATTTGGTCAAGTATGTCTTACCTCAATTAAAAAAAAAAAAAATGAAGTAGGGTTTTGGTTGAGTACAGGCTGTGTGAGTAAGGGCTCAGTAATGGATTAGTGTTTTCTGCCCTGGGTGCGGGAAGAGTCTTGGCACTCACACCAGTTGTTAATCCCATGTTCCTGGCAACTTCTAAGGCTCTAAAACAGCGGTTCTAAACTAGAATTGTGCATCAGAATCACTTTGGATTCTGAATCAATAAATCTGGACTGAGGCTTGTGCTTGGGTAGTTAGAAACACTGCTCAGTTGATTCTGACACACAGTTATGTTAGAAGCCACCATCTGAAGTAGATGGTTTATAATCTACCTTTTAGCATCTTCTTGAGTGATTTATGCCTTTTTCTTTTTCCTCCCCTCCTCTCCTCTCTCTCTCTCTCTCTCTCTCTCTCTCTCTTCCTCTTTTTGATGCAAGATCTTGCTGTGTTGTCCAGGTTGGTCACTAACTCAAGGCATTCTTCCCTACTCAGTCTCCTGAGTAACCGGCATTACAGGTATACCCCACTGTGTCTAACTCCTGAATGATTATTCACTTTTATAATTCCTTCAGTATCCATTACCAAAAAGAACACCTCTTCCACTCTTGGGATATTACATGTGGCCACAGGAAGGGACTCTGAAAAAAAAAAAAAAAAAAAAAACCATGAAGGCTGACAAATTTGAGGATTAGTTTCATTCAACATGCTATACACAATGGGAAAGTTATAGCTTCATTTATTCATTCAATGAAACACATTTGAGTTCCTTTACTGGATTAAGGCATTATGGTTGTCATATAAAGAATAGAGACATAATCCTAATTTTTTGTGGAATTTTCAGCCATTAACTAGGGAATGTCTTCCACTTTTTTCCGTTTTACTGAATTGGATATAAAATTCAGTTCAATCCAATCTGTCTCTTCTGCTTGGAAGTGATCATCATCATCATGGCTTTGGTTTGGTTTTCATCCTTGATGATAATTATAGATTTTTAATTCACCAACAGAAATCCAGGAAGATAGCAGCCACTAACTCCAATGTCTGCAACATTTGTTTTCTGTCCATGCAGATATATAGTGACTGCCTGGATTCTGAGGAAGGTGAAGCAGTGTTTTTGTATAAAATGGAGGAGGATAGGGTAACTGTGTTAAGTCATTGGAGTGTACATTATTCACTACATTTTGTGATCTAAGTGTGTGATTATAAATCTGACCTATGAAATGTGAACCATTTTTTGTCTTCATGTCTAACAGCAGTAATTGTTCCTAGGGATGATATTCTATGTCAGTTAGCTCCTCCTGTGTACTGAGCTTCTCCTGAAGTCAGATGTTGTTGAACTGGGGTTTTGCATATTTTATTCTATTAGGTTCTTTATGAAGTAGTTTTTAGTGTACCAATTTTATTAGAGAAGAAATCAAAGATCAGAGAGATTCATAGTAATAAAAAGGAGCTAGTATGATAGATCACTAACTTGGGTAAGATGCCTTGAGCTAAATCCTATTCACAGATTATGCCATTGAAATCTCACATTTTTGGTGACTTCCTCATGCTACAGTGAGAAAAACAAAGCTATAGCTTGATTAAAGCCATCAGTTAGTAAAGTGATCAGGATCTGAACCTTTGAACTATAAAGCTTGGGCTAATCCTCTCCCCAGTCATCTTCACATCAGAACTATAAGAGGTGTCTCCATTTATTTATGTGTGTTTAATCAGATGTGAATATTCATATCAGAAAGAACTTTTTTTATGACAATGGCTACTCACATTTCCACATTACATTATAAAATACCAGGTACTTCCCCATTTCCCTTGATTAAACCATGCTCTCTGCTAGCAGACTCCTCCTCCAGCCCTCTCTGCTCCCATTTTTTCTCTTACTACAGTCCATTCTTGACATGAAAGCCAGAATGATCCTTTTTAAATGACCATCAGACCTTGTCACTCTCTTGTTCACAATCTTCCAATAGCTCCCCATCCTGCTTGGAATAGAATTTAATGCCCTGCTGCCCCCTCCAAGTTCTCCTGCATGGCTTTTGGCAGTGCTGCTCTCACGGCAACAATGGCCTCTCAGTTCCCAGCTGTGCCAACCTTGGTTACTCCAGTATCTGTTCTTTTGTACAAATGAGGAACTGAGCTAATTCGGTGGTTATCTGCCCTGGAGTGGTGACACTTTGGGGCAGTGGTTTTGAAGTGCTGTCTCTGAACCGGTAGCATTAGCATCACCAGGTCACTTGCTAGAAACACAGATCTTTGTCACCCTGCCAGAATTACTGAATCAGACACAACTGAGAGTGGGGACCACAGATCTGACAAGCCCTCCAGGCAATTCTGATGTACTACAAACAATCCTAGCGCATTTCAGATTATTTTCATGTTGCTCATTTTTTAAAGTTTTAAGGTCTCTTTTAAAAGAAAAAATACATGTCAATACTTCTAAGAAGAAAAGACACAAATCAAAAAGGATGGCAGAATGGCTACTACAGAAGGCCTTAGCAACAGAAGTCTATCAGAAAGTAGAGGGAGAATCAGGATGACTGGACAGAACCAACAAGGTATTTTAAATGGGGTAAAAGATAAGCGATACCATACCCTTAGAAATGGTCATCTTTTTCATGAACTTCTGTACATGGTTATTGTGACTGTTTTTCCTCATCCACAGACAATAACATGATGTCTCTGTTTTTGCTCTAATTTTACATTTCTAGTTTTTAATTTCTAATTTAGAATCCTTGCCTTCTCTGGAACTTACAGAATAATGTGATATTGACTGATGAATACCCAGTTTGTGATTATGAAGTATGTCAGGTGTTATGAAGGAAAATTAAGACAGTTTACTAATCTGCAGGGAAGATACTAAATTTAGATGGGCAGGTTAGGAAACTTCTCCAAGGTAAGACCCTGAAATTAAGACCTTCAGGATGTTGGTGGAATTGACCGTGAAAGGCATGGGGGAAGGGAAAGGGTGGATGTCAGGAGGTTGTGAGCCCTGAGTCAGCAGAGAGTTTCAATTAAGGTCCTGAAAGAAAGCTGGTGAGTGTGGAGGACAGTGAGGGGCCCGGGTGGTAAGGTGGGCAGGGCCTGGGTCCCATGGGGCCTCCACAGAAGGTGACATTGGAGAGTTTGACTTGTAGCCTGGGTACCATGGGAAGCCACTGACAGGTGTTTCACATGAGGGACATGATCTACTTTCTAATATGCATTTATTTACTGGCATGAAAGTTTTTAAAACCTAAACGGTTAAGAAAAACCTGCAAACAGCTAACAGGCATCAGTAAACAATCTGTAATTTAGGATAGTGTATATTATGTATCACATTTGATCAGATTTATTTTTTAAAGATCATCCTGGCTGCTTGTGAAGAGTACACAGGTGCCGGGTGGGAAGCAGAGACTGAGTGGTGACCTTCTGGTGCAGGTGGCAGCAGTGGAGAGGATGTGGTGTGGATATTACAGGTGCCTTGTAGGGCTACTAATCAACCTGCTGATAGTCTCAGGTGTAGAAGCTAAAGGACAGGCAGGAAGAAGTCAGGAAGGGTTCTTGGCTAGAATATTTGGGTGGATCTGGTGCCATTCATTGATGGGTACTGAGAGTGGAAGGTTGGGAGCCCTGTCTTCGGGGAGCTCCAGAGTTGCTGAATACTTTCCTAGACCTTGTTCCCTCCTCCAGTTCAGATACTCTGCCTCTGCATCTGCAGATGCTTGCAAGCAAAACTAGAGCAACACTGACCCACCAGCAGAAGGAAATGAGCTTGGATTTTTCCCATTGTGGTGACAGATTTGTGCTGAATTGTGTCCAAATGTCTTCCCAGTTCACTAGGGTTAAGAACATGCTCTGAAGCCAGGAACAAAACAAAGCACAGAGATCAAACAAAATACTTCAGTCAAAGTGCATAATGCTATCTGAATTTACAAGTGGTAAACACCTTGATTGTACATGGTTTCCTCATGGAGTGCCAGGAGGGCACTGGATCACCAAGAAAATGAGGATTCAAATGTAAAGGTGGCCAGAGTGAACACCTAAGTCCACTACCTAAGAATCCAGGAGGAATGGTTTCTTATTACTTCTTGGATCGTATCTGACCTGCTCAGCTCATAACTGGGCCTCCACAAACTGCCACGACTGTGCTACCTTCACAACGGGGTGTCTGCCTCAGATGCCGCCACTCACAGGTCTGGCCTCTTACTGTTGGCCACTCCCCTCACTTTTGCCAGGCAACTTCTGGCATGCCCATCAAGCTTCAACTCAGAAAGCGAAGAGGAAGTTTATGCTTTTATAGAAAGATAACAATCTTTGAAAAACAGTAGAAACGGTTGAATGAGTAATGCCAAAGTTTATCAACCTTTATGGTCTTGAGAGATTATAAGCACTTCACAGTATAAATCTAGGCTTATTCTTTCTGGTCACTGATTCTAAACATACTTATTGGTTAAGTGTAAGACATGGTCTATGGATAGATTAGGAATAAAATCTACTCCTTGCCCTAAAGGAGCTTGCAGTCTGGGGGGCGGGTGGGAGATACCCAGAGAGGTATAAAACTCAGGGTATGGAACCTTTCAGTCAGGGCTTCCTGAGGGAGCCACACACAGCCCTGAAGAGTGACTTGCACAGGCAGGAGTCCACTTCCAGAGTTCCCAAGAGAGCTGTACTTTAAAGCAGATAGGTTAAATTAAGTTTTGGTTTCTCTGCTCCAGGCTGACCAGTCCTTACTCCTCTGCTCACGACAGTCTATTGCAGTATATACCTGCAGTCACCAAAAGCACACCCATCTTTCAAGACCAGGTGGAAGAAAAAGATTCAAATTTTCAAACAGTTGCCTACCCAGATAACAGGGATAATATTTACCAACTAGGACAGAAGGTGACCATAGTTATAGTGTCCAGGTTGCTCCGAGAAGGAAGTTCTTCACAATCTGTGGAAACATGACTCCTAACAAAACATTAAAAGTAGCTAATGGAAAGGGTTTGGGTGTATGGAGTCCTCCAAATCCTCCAAATTTGTGATTCCCTAATAATTCTGATTTAACTAGAGCTGGGGTAAAAGTTCCATTAATGAATTGTGAAATATATTTTGTTTTGTCTCTTAATTATTTGTACATAAACTATTTTTCTGGCACAATTCTTGTGAATAGTCACTCTAATTATGCATTTGAACCTACAGTTTTCCCACTATTTAAGCCTATCAGTAACATTAGTAAAATTTGGAGTAGGTTACATTATATCACACCTAAAACTTGCTCTTGGCCAAAATCTTAAGTCCATGGGATGAATTATAGACTTAAGTAAAAGCCATTATGTACTTAATGGCACCAAAATTTTCCATTACAATACTGTTTTACTCTTCCTTAATCTGAAAAAAAAGGGGGGTGGGGGCTGGAGGGGTCTTTGATTTTCCAAGTCTTTTAAGATCAAAGATTTCTTCAGCTGTCTGAATTATAAGAATGTTGAAAAACAAAAACCAAATCCTTTCCCTGCTATAAAATCCTTGCCATGTTTTTATCTTTTTGTAACTTAAAACGGCTGAACTGAGAAATGAGATTGCTGAATTTTGTTCAAAATCTAAAAATTCATCAGAAATGAAGTAATTGATCATTCCAAAAGGGTCATTCTAACTAATATGACTCATGAATAAATTTGTTAGATTCTTAGCGGATGATCCAGAAAACTGCTAAATAGCACTTGTAAGAGAACAAAATAGGTATGGCTAAGGAAGCCAAAATATTTTAAATTGTTTATTAGAATGATTCAAGACTAACTTGTTACAATCTGGGCTTGGTGATGGTGTCCACTGTAATTTTTCCTCTGATTACACACCCACCCCCAGCTACATATGTGACCTTTTCAGTAACATGACCAGCAAAATAGTTTATTTCTAAAGTTTTTGCCCCAACATTAGACTATAAAAATCAACAGTTCCTACTTTCATGATCATCAGTTTGATGATATTTCACTTTCTCTTAGTGGCGGTTGTGGGTGTCATTAGGTCATGGTCATTTGGCATAAGGCACAACATGAAAATTTGCCACCTGTGCACTTGTGGTCTCAGAATTTCAGCACTTCCAAAATGAACTGCTTGTTGTTTTGTCACTGGAGAGATGTCACTTATGCTCATACTAATCAAAACCTAGACAACAAATGTGGTGTACAGGGCATGTCCTTATGCCTGAGGGGTCACAGTAGCTTAGTGGCCTTCTGACATTGGAGATTTCGCATGTGTAAGAGGTTGTTTTCAATTCCTCCTATGCTACCTTTATTTTAAATAAAATGTTTTATTTTTCTTTTCATTCTTAAAATGAAATGTACCCTAGAGCAAAACCGGAAGATTGAAAAAAGTATAAAGTAAAAGCTGGGCATGGTGGTTGACGCCTATAATCCTAGAGACTTGGGAAGTTGAAGGGGAGGATCACAAATTCCAGACCAGCCTGGGCAAATTAGCAAGACCTGGTCTCAAAATAAAAATTAAAAAGAATTGAGATGTAGCTCAGTGATGGAACACCCTGGGTTCATTCCCCAGTGCCACGGAAAAAAAAGTATAAAGTAAAAAATAAAGAGTAAAAAGATCCTACCATTTGTGTTTACTTTATGAGAATTTACATTTTGTTGTATTTACCTTGTGAAAATGTATTATTTCTACTTTTCCTTTAAAACAACCATTTCATATACATTCTGTAAAGTCAGTCTTCATGCATAGTATTCCATTATGAGATGTATTCTTTATAACCATGTTGAGATTCAAGTTGCTTCCATAAATTCTACACTTCACATCCTTATATATAAAACTTTTTCAATATTGCTGTATTAGACAAAGACTTTAGGTTGCAAGTCAAAGGAAATCAATTTGCCCTGGCTTAAGCAAAAAAGGAGATGAATTGGCTTATATAGTGAAAAGTTAGGGGTGGATCAGCCTCAGACACAGCTAGACATGGAGGCTAAATGATGTCTTCAGGAATCCATCTTTTTGTCTTCTGGACCAGCTTCCTTCTTTGATGATTTCACTCTTATTTCTGCACCTTTACATCCTTTTGAGAAGCATAGCTGCTCTTATGTAATAATTCCAGCAGAAATCCCATGACTGAAGCTCATTAACCCAACTGAGGTCAAACACCCAGGCCTCAGCTGGTCACAGGGACCAGGGAGTGGGAATGTTCTGCTCCCTCTCCCACCAACCTAATTCTGCACAAGTGACCTCTTTACTGTTTCTTGGACCACCCTGGCTGACCTTCACCAAGGGCCACTGCTCTGACCCCTCTGTCTCCATGCTTCTCACAGCATGGAGCATGCTTCTCATGCTTCTCCTGGCTTGCTTCTCCCTCAACCCTTAGTCCCCACTCAGAGGCCTGCCCACCCACCCTTCACTCTCTCTTGTCTCTCCTTTTTCTTCTCAGACTCATTATTACCCAGTGTTGTAATATACACATGTGAAGTGTTTGATTTGTGTGCTTCTCGGGAAGCACAAGAGCTGACGCTGTGGCTCTGTCTTGAGCTTAAGAAATATTTATCAAGTGAATTAATTTCAGAACTTTGCCAGGCCATGTGTGCACCTATCTGTAGGTCAGTCTATCCTCAGGATAAGAAATAGTTGAGGGAATTGGTGTGATTCCCCAAAGGAAAAAATAATTGGGCAGCCATCGCTGGAACAAGGAGTCAGAATACTAAAACAATGGTGTCCATTACAGCTCAGATCACTTTCTAAGGCAAATCCCAGGAGTGGGAACACAAAGGATATGAATGTTTGGGTTTTCTGATAAGTTGCTTCCACTAGAGCCCCCTATAAAAATTCTCCTTGTAACAGACAAAATAATGCAGATCACATCACATCCCTTCCCAATTAGAAACTGACAGCTCCCGTTGTACCTTGCCCTGGTGTTCTGGCCCCAGCTGGCCAGGCTCAGCACTTATTCTGACATTAGCCCTCACCCTCCCTTCACATGCCAGGCCTCAATATACCAGCTTTCTTTCTTTTCTGCCTTGGAATCCACTCATTCTCACCTCAGAACTCTTGCATTTTTCTGATGCTTCTGCCTGGAAGGTCCTTCTCTGAGATCTGGCTTGGCCGCCTCCCACTCTTCCTTCAGGCATGAGCACAGGCCCTCCTTGGCCTCTCCAACCTTTTCCCCACCCAACCTCTCCACAAACACCCTGTGTGTTTTCTTCATAGCTTTCACTGCCCTTTTTTATTTTTGTTTACCCTCCATCTTTCCCACTAGAGTGTCAGCTCCATGAAGCCCTTTTCTCCTGTCTATTTTGGGTGTCTCCAAGACTCAAACTGGAACCTGGTATATTAAAGACCTTCAATAAATATTTGTTGGGAAAAAAAAATCAAATTAATCTCTGAGTGTTGTAGTGATTTATATTCCTCGGTAGCAGCAAGAATGCCCATTTTCATCTCTTGTTGACGCAATTTTCTTAGAATATAGCTTGAGAGATGGATTCCTTTAGCTTCCTGCTGCACGTGTGCTGGAGGAGAGGTGCTAGCACAGTTTTCTTCCATCTGAACAGAGCCTGGCACTTGATGCAGCCAGGATGTCACAAGGCCCCAGGAGGATTGTACTTTCCCATCTAGTTTAAATACAGCCCTAATCTTAACTCCCACTATGTAGGTGATCAAAAGATTCCTTTTAATTACAACTGGACTCAGGGGAACTTACTAAATAAAAATTAGTGAATAATCAGTTTATGTATTTGGAATGTGGATGGGCATAATTTCTGTACTTCTCATCCTAAATTATCCAGTTTCTTTAGTATTCTGATTTATAGAACTCTCTCTAATGTGTTCTTTGTTACTATTAGAGTGCATGTGGTTTTGTACATTTATTGTTTCGAAGAACTTTAAAAAGAAATCTTTCAAAAAGAGCTCATGCATATAAAAAGTATTTTATATAGAGAACACAAAAGCACCTTTTATCAGGCAAAAATCCCTAAGACATATATCCGATTATACTAATCAAGTTTCCCTTTATCTGAAAAGAATTATTTGAATACAGAAAAATAAACTTCATATCTTCATCTTTTTCAAATATATCTTCAGTTTCACCTAACATAGAGAGAACAATGAATTTAACAAAAACAAACAAATGACTGTGTTCTTAAAAATAAATAGCCAATACAAAGTTTTCTAATTTAAAAACAGCACCATGGAAGGAAGAGGATGTCTCTTTTCAGTTCAAAGTTCCTGAATAGGTGATTTACCCCAGGTTCATTCAAACTAAACTTGGAGTGAGTTGATTGTTAAATCTTCCCTGTGCTCTGGAATGGGAATTAAAAGAAAGTAAAAAGCAAAGCAAAACAGAAACTGAAGAATTAGAGGCAGATGGGCAGACAGATGTGTGCACACACATACTGTACACTCACATAGATGCATGCACACACATACTGTACACACACATAGATGCGTGCACACACATACTGTACACACACATAGATGCGTGCACACACATACTGTACACACACATAGATGCGTACACACACATACTGTACTCTCACACACACACAACCCTGCCAGGTGTGCTGCTTGTTTTCTGCCAGTTGTGTCACCAGTCTGCAACCTCAACCACGAAGGGCATTTTCACATCTATCTTGCCACTGTTGACGATGGTGCAGTTGGTGAGAGGACGGTCGTGCTCATCGGTTGCCTGGAGCTCTATGGAGTGCACCACGCTCTGGAGAGAGAATCAGACAGGCAGCTCTGGCATCTGTAATCAGTGTAATCCAAAGCCCCAGCGGGAAAGTAAGCTGTATCACTAGAAAAACCATGCACACTAAGTGTGAAGAACTCAGAAGGTTCAGAAAATTATTTTATGTATGTGTATATATCTCTCACAGAATAAAATTCACCCACTACTTTGTCAGAGAACATATTAGTCTATATCCTTACTTCTTTCTTAATAAGCGTTTTATATTCTCCAAAAAAAAAAAAACCATACTTTTTGCAGATACCTAGCTCTAATAAAAAGTATTTGTATTCACCTGCTACAATCCAATATACAGGTTAACGTGGAGTTTGAATCAGTTTCAGCTCTACCCTATACTAGATTTAGGCATAATAAAATGGGCTAGGAAGCAGTTTTAAAAGTGGATCTACTTCTGAGTTTGGCCCCTTTTAAAGGTAACCAAAGTGATTAATCTTGAGTCTGATACTAATATAACCCATTCGGTCCCACAGTGGTGTAAAGACCCTTTTCTCTGCCCTAGAAGGCCTCAAAAGCACATGTACTACATGTACTATTTATGTTTCCCATTGAAAGTAGGGAGATGGCACAGACCACCCGCCCCCCCCCAAAAAAAAGCAGGCTTTTGACGGGTTTTCCAAACACAGTGAATATTCATCTTGATTCCTGCACTTCAGTTTCGTAGAATAAGCAGGTAGAAGAAGGGAAAACCTACAGTGATGAAACTGGTTCATTTGTTTGGATGAGGGAGGCAAAGTGACTCACATGAAAATGAAACATAATGGAACATGGAAGAGGGCATGGGAGTCAAGGGTGTCCAGGGTGGGGTTGGGCAGACTTCACTATGGCCAGTTTACAAGTTGAGAAAGGTACTCTAGGCAGCTGCTGAGGAGACATGGTGAGCGAGAAAGCATGAGAATTTTAAGAATCAGGCTAAGGGGTATGAATTGGATCCTTTGCTGTTCTTTGAGAATAACAACATAGATTTGAATTCTCTTAATGACTTTGTTGCTGTACTGTGTGTCTGTGAGTGTGACTTGATATCTGGACTGAACCACACGGGTTCAGGGCTTTTAAATATTTTAACTGTAAGAAACACTTAACATAGAATTTACCATCTTATTCGTTTTTTAAGTGCATAGTTCAGTAGTGTTTAAGTTTATTCACACTGTTATGCAACTGGTCTCCAGAACTTTATTGATCTTGTAAAAGTGAAACTCCATTCCAATTAAATACCTTTCCCTAAGCCCCTGGCAACCACCATTCCACTGCCTGTCTCTATAGATTTGACTTCTTTAGGTGCCTCATGTAAGTAGATTCACAGAGTAATTGTCTTTTTGTGACAAGCTTATTTCACCTAGGACAAGGTCCTTAAGTTTTATCCATGAGATGGCATGCATCAGAATGTCTTTGTAATACTGAATAATATTCCCTTTTATGTACATATGGGGCCCTGGTTTTATTTTGTCATATTATAATGGGCTTTTCATTTATAGCCAGAAGCAAAATAAATTAAGTACTTAGCTTCTCCATGTCAAGTCTTCAGCTTCTATTCTAATGTCCCTAACAATTAAAATGTCATGCCATATATAATTTATTCACCTTTGAAGAGGCCAGTCAGCATATCATAATGGATCTCTAACAACACATTTAAGATTAAAATGAGTCACTGAAGGTACTCTCACAAATATAAAACTTTGAAAGAGAAAAAAGTAATATATCAAGTTACCATCCCATCGAGGACTTTTCCAAAAACCACATGTTTGCCATCCAGCCAGGTGGGCTTGGTCAAGGTGATAAAGAACTGGGAGCCATTGGTGTTAGGCCCAGCATTGGCCATGCTGACCCACCCAATGCCATAGTGCTTCAGCCTGAAGTTCTCATCAGGAAATGTCTCACCATAAATGCTAAAACCTGAGTTGAGACAAAAGAAAAGGGAGGAGAATGAACAGATGTCAACGAAAAGTAAATTCTTCAAAGGAAACAAAAGGCTTTAGTGTAATCACTTTATAGAGCCCTACAGGAGGTGAGAATGGGGAATAGATGGTCAAAGCTATGGAGAAGTGAAGGCGAGGATAAAATTCACTCTTTAAGGAAGCAGGACCCCAGGGACTGAAACAAACAAGCAAAAGTGCCTTTGATATGGCATAGAATGGCAAGTTCCCTCTAGCCTCAAACCAAGGCCAAATCTGACCCATACAGGTCAATGACTTCACTCCAAAGGAGAAGGAACAGAAGGGCCGGGTGGTATCCCACAACCAAATGGAAAGGTGGGTGAGCCATCCTAGGGGCTCTATCTCCATCCTGTATTGAGGTGACTTGTTCCAGGTCACTCCTACCTTGGCACCCAACCAGTGTGCACCCAGCACTGAGTGTACCCCCTCAGCTTATTCCCACACTGGGTTGGTATTCTCAGTCCCTTTCTACACTGGGAAACAGAGGCATAAAACTTGAAAACAGCAGAGCAGAATTAGATCATCTGACTTTCTGACTCTAAAGCTGGTTCTTTTTTCTTGCCTCAGCACCAAGGTAGTAACAGCTTGTATGGTAGCCATTAAGCACAATGCTTTCAGGACACATGAGAGTGACAACAATTGGGGTCACCTGAAGGACCAGCAGGAGGCATGTGATCTGGAGTTATAGCAAAGCAGCAGGTACAGTAGAAGCCCTTTCTCACAACAACGATGTGGACCATAACAACACCTGGGGGGTCTCTGTGCCCTCCCATTACTGCACTACTTATCCAGTGGTTACCAACCTCAAAATCCTGGCTTGGTTAAAAGGACCAGAAGTGGATATCAAATTTAAGCAATTTGTAGCTGGTTGAGCAGGGACATGTGGGTGACCCTAGCTGGAGATCTCTGACCAGAGGGGTCTAGGCTAAATTTAAATGGTTCAAAATTTCCTCTGTCTGAATCTCAGAGAATTTTAACCCCAGACCCACGCGCACTGGGGAGAGAAAGTAGAGAGGGAATAAAAACAGAAAGAAAAAAAAAAAAAGCAAAGTAAAGCACAGACACTCTTCCTGTTGGACCGTATGGTGGGATGGTGGATGCTGGTACCAAGGGGGCAGGTACTACAGCTGCAGGGTTTTCCGCTGAGATCTGGCACCTCAGCAGCTAGGGTTGCTTCCACAAGCATTCTCAGCAAACCCTGTAACCTGGAGGAAACTAAACAAGCTTCTCTGCTCCATTCTACATCCTCAGATCCTACAGCAGTTTTGCAAGAACTAAAAGTAATCTTCACAAAGTGCCTGGCAAATCAAAGCATTTAATGGCAACTATTTTTGTTATAAAGAAATAATCCATTGCAATAAACATAAATAGAAATAGTGACTGAAAGTGGCCCTTCTTTAAAAAGTTAGCAACTAATATCCACCCTAACCAGTATTTGCTGAGCTTTAAATCTTAGATTTTGTGTAGTTACACATGTAATAGATGTTGGGGGCGGGGTGCGAAAACTTCTTCCTACATTTCTTTTTTTTTTTTTTTTTTGTGGGCTGGGAACTGAACTCAGGGGCTCTCGACCACTGAGCCACATCTTCAGCCCTATATTGTATTTTATTTAGAGACAGGGTCTCACTGAGTTAGTGCCTGTCTTTTGCTGAGGCTAGTTTTGAGTACTCAATCCTCCTGCTTCAGTCTCTGGAGCCACTGGGATTATAGGTGTGCACCATGGCACCCAGCCTATCCCTACATTTCAGAAGGAAAATAGTCCATGGAGCAGAGTAGCTGTGACCCTCAATGAGAAACAATAAGCTTAAGGAGATCTGAAACTCAACAATGTTAAGTATTTGTCCTTTATTTTAGTTCAGCTTTGTTCATAAGAATCAGGTTATAATTTTGATGACTCAGCTATGACTTTTTTTATTATTAAGAAAGCTGACAATAAAAGGAAACACTTTTGAAAGATGTGGCAAAAGTCATCATGATCCTGCCACCTAAACTTCAGTCCTGTCCTTCTAGCAAGATGCCCCAGCCTCTACCCCCACCACTCTGTGGCTAGCTGCCATCCCAGGGCATAACAGCTTTATATTTTACCATTTCCTTCCTATGGCACACACTGCTTTATATTGCTATGTAGCAGCATTTTCAATAACTGCAAGATATTCTGCCAAATGAATATATCTGCACTGTGCAAAGACAATAAACACCAGAACAATCCCGTTTAGAATTAGGAAGATTCACTTATATATACCCACTAAGATTCTGGTAAATGAGGTCCCCAGAAACTCTATTTTCCTGAAAGAACTTGAGCTGTCTTTACAGTTTTGTTTCTTAAATGGGAGATTTGGCTATCTTGGGTTCACATACTGCCTAACTCTTAGGTTTCATCCTGGGAAGTGGGAAAGGAGAAAGGCAAAAGACGACATTACCACCAGTGCCGTCCCCCGCAGTGAAGTCTCCCCCTTGAATCATGAAATCCTTGATGACGCGATGAAAGATGCTTCCTTTATAGCCATATCCTTTCTAAAGAGAGTATTTCAGTTGAAAACACAAGTAGGAAAAAAAAAATCCATATTGAAAGATGAACCTCAAACCCAGTGTTTATTTGCAAATGATAAAGTGAGAAAATTAAAACATCTATAAAACTTGACTAGGTCCCAGGAATGATTTTTCTTTTTTTTCTTTCTTACTGGAGATTGAACCTAGGGGTGTTCTACCACTGAGTGACATTCCCAACCCTTTGGAAAAAAAATTTTTTTTAAATTTTGAGACAGATTTTGTGAAGTAGCCCAGGCTGGCCTGCAACTAGGTGATCCTCCAGCCTCAGCCTCCCAAGTAGCCAGGAATACAGGTGTGTGCCACCACACCCAGTGAGAGCAATGATTTACTGAGAGAAACTTATCACTGTCTCACCAAAACAACAAATACATGAACTATGGAAACAGTATTGATGTGAATAAGTAAAAAGGAGTCACATGCATTTTCACGTGTTTTCTCTCAATTTCTAGAAGCCTACAGGTGCTGAGTGCCTGAATAAAAAAGATTTTATAGGAAAATAAAGCCAAATATGATTAAATGTCATAGATTCATCTGACATTAATTTAATACTTATTCTCCTGGAAGGCATTTTATATTTTACTTAAAACAAATAAAATCCACTTTTTGTGCACAGTTGTAGGAAATAAAATAGAGACAGACCTCTCCTGTTGCCAGAGTGACAAAATTTTCCACTGTCCTGGGTACAACTTTTCCAAAGAGGCCAATCACAATTCTGCCCACATCTTTGTCTCCAATCCTTACATCAAAGAAGACCTGTGTATAATGGAAACAGAATAGAAGATTATAGCATGGAAAAGACAGAAATACAAGTGAAATCAAAATGAAAATCTGAGGAAAGCCTTCCCAACAGTATTTTATAAAGGAGTCATGAAGAGGATGCCAGTGAAAGGTGCTCTAAAAATTCCTGTGTGGATATGGTTCACTTGCAATATTCATTCAACAAACATTTAAAGAACACCCACTATGGGCCAAGCACCATAGCAGGTACTGATGTTAAAGTCAATTCTACAAATACTGCAAGAATCAGCCAAATCAAATCTTCAAGAATTCTACTCCCTACTCATGCCCCAGACAAACACTGCTGCTACCTCCTGTTCCTCAGCTTTGGGATGAAGATTAGAGTGGAACATGTTGTTCTTTTGAAAGAGTGCTCTCTAATCTTGTCAGGGGAAAAAATGATGAGAGAAAGAGGCTAGCCATCCAGATTTATTTTTTTGTCACTTCAAATACTGCCAAACTCCCAATGAGTTCCCAGTAGATGTCTGTTATCAAGGGGCCCGCAAAAGATGATTAAAACATACAGCAGTCCTTCAAAAGGCCTGCCACTCAAGTCCAAGCACAGTAAGCACCAGGTCTCCACCTCATCCAAAAGACAGCAAGCACTACACTCCAGAACTGACAAAGTCATTTACCCCGTAAACTCAGACACTGGATTCAGTTGTCATGCTCCCAAAGTCACCCAAGTAGGATTTGTTCTTTCTCTGTCACAGCTTCAAACAAAACACATCCAGAAGTGCAGGTTAAGTCTTAAAAGTTCTTTTAGACTTTTTTTTTTAATTGGTCTGAAACAAAATTATACAGTTTGCTTCCCAAATCACTGAGAGAGAGGCTTGAAAAGGCCATGGAGTCAAAGGGCATTCTATTAGCTAGTTGAGATTATATGAACCAATTTACTGTTTGAATGGTTAAAAAAAGACATTCAAGAGATGGCTTTAAAAAATATAAGAAGGGTTGTCAAAGAAAAAAGATGTCTTGCAGTTTAGAAAAATCAGTAAGTAAAGACTGTCAAGCTTTATTTTAAGACAAGGGCTTCTGCCAATACATCAGCACGTCTGTCATGGGGTGATGTGATATTTAGTGTTCCATGTGGCATTTTACAATCTTTACATGACTGAAGCAGCAAAAGTTTTATTATTATTTATATAGAAAAGCTTACAGAAAGACCCTGCCCTCAAGGCGAGGCAACACAGAAGGGTCGCCTCTGCAATCAGTGGGCTGGGGAAGCCTGGTCAGTGCAGGGCTGGTGGCAGAGAGAAACAGTTTCTCCCAAGAATTTCCAAGCTGAGGAGTAACTGCAATGTGGACAATAATGAAGCAGTCCCTGGGAAGAGAATCAAGGATGTAATCTTAAAGAAATATCCTCAAAGACACCCGAAAGGCCTTCCAGACTTGCAAAATAAAGGAGAAATTACTCCTCTGAATATTTAGCAAAGCAAAAACTAAATAAAATCTGGGAGAGCAGTCTGAGAATATGGAGAAAAAGTGACTGTCCCAGCATAATGCTCCAATAACAATCCTATTTTTACATACGGTCTCGCTCACTGTTGATGATTCTTCCCCCAAATTACAGGGTCCTTCAACGTCATGAAGGAGTACAAGAAACTGTAGCAGTTCTCCCAACTCGAACAGAAGTGAGTGTCAAATCTCATTTAGTTGACAAGTATTTGTTAAAGATCTATGTGAAAGGCAATGTGAAGTTACAAAGTGTACGAGAGAACACCTGTCCTAAAGTAGTTTAAAAGAACAAGATAAGTACAAGGCAGCATGTGACAGATGCCCCAGGAATGCTGTATACTGAGGCCTGGAGGGATGTTAAGGGTTGGGAGAGGGCATCCTGGGAAGCAGGCCCAGCAGAGGGGAGGGTGGGCTCACTGATATTTGTTGGAACCAAAGCACCAAAGCAGGAAATGTGTTTGGTTTGCAGAAAAGTAATGCAGCCCTGTGACCACAGCTGGCAGGGAGGGGGACAAGGGCCCTGGGAAAGAGTTGCCCAGTAGTTCCAGAAGACAGAGAAAAGATACTAGACTCAGAGGTTCAAGTTTTGTAAGACAACAGAATGGAAAGAATTGGGCCTAGCTGGGCACAGTGGTCCATGCGTGTAATCCCAGCAGCTTGGGAGGCTGAAACAGGAGGATTGTGAGTTCAAAGCCAGCTTCAGCAACTTAGCAAGGCCCTAAAGCAACTCAGTGAGACCCTGTCTCTAAATAAAATACAAAAAAGCACTGGGGATAAGACTCAGTGGTTAAGTGTCCCTGAATTTGATCCCTCGTACTAAAAAGAAAAAGAAAAAGAAAGAAAATAAGTATGGGACCCAAATAAGGCATTGGAAATAGTACTCACATGGAGGAGAAAGAGCACCTGGAAGCACAGGGGTGGTGCCTGAGAGAATGGAAGGATGGGGGACACTTTAAATAAAGGGGAGAAATGGAGGTGGGAGGAAAAAGGGAAAGGGAAGGAAACACAGAAGTGGTGTCTCTGTGTGCTTTATCTACATTCTCTTATATGAAGAATCCTCCCTACAACCTGGGAAGCGAGGACCATTATCACTAATTTACAAATGAGGAAAGTGGGGGTGAGGGAGGTTAAGTGATTTACCAAGGTTGAGTGTTAGAGCCAGAATTTCAACCCAAGCTACCTCTAGTTGAGCTGTGACTTATCACTAGTCCAGCTCTTAGAGGCAAGGCAAGGGAACCCTAAATGGGTACAAAGTGTTTTTAGCTCCCCTGATCCCAGTATAATGTCAGCACGAGCAAACAGTCAAGAAATGTTCAATGCCAAGTGAAATGAAACGGGGGTGCACACCCCAAGACAGGAGGTGAGGTGGCTGCCAGACAAGCTCATCTCTAATTTTACTGAGTGCCCTTGGGAACAAGGCCCAGTGCTGGACAGGGTAAGTTACAAAGTTTTTACCCTCTTGGAGTCTAAAGTTGAATAGAAGAAAAAACATGCACATAAATGCTATGATCTAATAGGAAACTGGCTTTTATAAGACAAATCAGATAAAGTCCTGGGAAGGGTTGGTGGTTACCTGTGGGGATCAGTGTGGGGTTCCTGAAAAGTTGGACATTATGCTGCACTCTGTGGGTGGGCAACTCAGTCACTTTTTCCCCTCAAGGCCATCCTTGAAAGTCATTTGAAAATTCGGGGGCATTGGAACCTGGAGGAAGTAGTGAAGCAGAGAAGAGGGACTAACACAGGCTGATCCAAACCCCTAACCCTAATCCTAACCCTAATCCAAGATTTCCACCCTAATCCAAGCCACTATCTGGACTCTAGCATGGAGTCCTGAGTGACTCCCAGTTTACTCTCCACTGACTGACCACAGGGATTTCTTAAAAACAAACATGAAATGTCATTCCCAAGTATAAAACCCTTCAGTAATTCTACACTTAAAATAAGACCTCAAATTGTAAGAATAAGTACCTCAATGCCCATACTCCTACTTACTTCTGTTAAGAGGCTGAAATGATCTTGCTGATAGGCACCCTCCCCCACCTCATATCAGGTCACTCTGCTCTCAACCCTGCCCCAAAGCCACACAGTACTCTGAACACACTCTGAACATCCTCTGAACACACTGATGGCTGTCTTGTCTGGAGACCTTCGCACCTGTCCTTTGCCACCTAAGCCTATTCCAAGCTGGTTTTTCTCATCCATCAGATATTTTTTTTTCTTTTTTTCCCCTTTTCTATTGGTACATTATAGTTATACATAATGGTAGTGTTTGTTGCTACATATTCGTACATGCACACAATGAAACAATATTTTTTGGCTAATATCATTCCCCAGTACTTCCCTTTCCCCTCCTCTCCTGTCTTCCCCTGGTCCCTTTCCTCTACTGATCTCCCTTCCAATTTCATGAGATCCCCACCTTCTTTTCCTTTTTTCTCTTAGTTTCCACATATGAAAGAAAACACATGACCCTTGACCTCCATCAGGTGTTATCAAATGTCACCCAATCCATATTCGGTTCACTTCCTTCAACATTTCATAGTTGTATAAATTTTATGTTTATGGTTTTGGACAACCAAAAGACAGAAATAGTACCTGCAGACTGAAAGAACCCCTTTCAGCTGTGGGGCCCGCCACAGATCAGTTCCCGAAGCTAGCTATGGGGCTGCGAATAGAATAGGTGCTTCTCAGAGCAACTATGCCAGAAAACATGGCCTGGGCTTTCAGCTCTCTTCCCCTCCATCAGATGTTGAGTTGAACCTTCCTCTCCCACACCCGTGGTCCTCCCTGTTCCTTGGATGGGGTTTGCCTTGGAGGATTTAAGGATTCAAAGGTATCATTTTCACTGGCTACCCCCGACTGCTTGTTAAGACCACTTTAATCTGCCCATACCGCCCTCCAGATTCCAAGACACGACTGCCGGTGGGTCTTCTATAAGTGGTGATCACGGGCACCGCAACATTCCCTCCCTGTCTCCCTGCACCTTCCCATTATCTTCTAACTTGGGTGAAACGGGCTGAAAATAAAACTACAGCGGCGTTAAGTATTCTAAGTACCAAACTGTGAGGACGCGATTCCAGGCAGATTCCCCAAACGCCCCCAACAGAGCTGAAAAGGTCGGCCCAACACAACAGGTGCCACTTTTGCCGTGCCTAGCATCATCTTAAACCCAGCGCCAGTCGAAGTTTAAAAGTGCACCTCTCCCTCCCTGGGGAGGATGACAGTTGCTAAGTGGAGGGACCGGGAGGGGAACAGGGGAGGAGGGAAAGGAGGGAGAGGAGGAGGGCGCCCGTTTTAGCAAGGCATCCAACGCCAGCCTGGAGTTGGGCTCTTCCAGACCCAGTGACGCGCGTGGCGAGCGGCCGGGCTGCGGGCTCCGAGCTGGGAGCGCGTCTCTTCCGCCCGCCCCCTCCCCCCGCATTCTTCCTGCTTTGTTCCAAAGTCCAGGCCACGCCGAAGGAAGTACTGGGCTGTCTCCTTCTAGCAGAGCGAGGCTTCCGACTCCGGAAGCCTCCCAACGCCAGCGCTGGTAACAGCAGACCATCGACCCCAGAGATTGAGTACAAACAGTGGGCGACAAGGGCAGACTGGCCTGGTCCCAGAGTCCCGTGTATCCCCGAGGAGGGCCGCTCCTCCCACGCGAGCAGGCCCCTACCACTTAGCCGCACGACCACCTCCAGTGCCCCCGCGCCCTGGAAGCCCCCTCCTCGCCGGCCGGGACACAAGAGTCCCAGTACCGAAAGCATCACCATTCCCTGGCCCACAGGAGGGGAAGTGGCTGCCCGCCGCTCGGTCACCTTGGCCGTCACCGAAGGGCCTCGCTTGCGGTTGCCCGAGGACCCCGAAGAAGACACGAGCGCGCCGAGCCCCAGGCAAAGCACAAGCGGTAGCAGCAGCCGGGGACCCGGGCCCATGGCGAGCGTGGAAGTGGCAGTGATGGCACAGGCGACCTCAGGCTCCAGGACAGTTGGCGGGACTCCCGATTGGCTGCGCCTGCGCGCTCCCGGTTGGAGCGGGGGTTGAGGGGGAGGTTGCAGTCTGGGCAGGGCGGGGACCTGGGGCGCGCTCCTCCCAAGTTCATTGCCGCGACCAGAATTTGGGACTCCGAAGAACGCGCGCGGGGTGCGTAGCACCTGGGGAGGCGCGGGTCCTCAGCATTCCGCGCTGCAAGCTCTGCCAGGGGAACCTACGAGCTGCAGGTTTAGCGCCCCGCCATCTCCGCGAACTTGACCCAGTCGCGTGTTAAACCCAGGCGGAAAGTCGAGGACGCTCAGTTCTTTGGGTCTTCTTCGCAACTTGAGCGTGGTGGCGCAGGAAACTGCGCTCTGATCCTCGTGGGTGATGCAGCCTCCGAGTTCTGTATTCTCAGAATCGTTCAGCCCTAGACTCCTCTCAACACTGGGGGTTTCTGGAAGAGTGGAGCTCTGTTTCACATGAATAGCTTCTTATTGAAATGATCACGTTTGGAGAAAATTGAAAATTGCTGGATTCACAAGTCCTTTTACCCGGGAAAAACGTCCAACTAGGTTGAAGTATCTTATTGGGGGGATGATTCTGTGATCTTATCTACACTGTTTACAGAGCAGGCCTAGAAGCAGGGCCAAGTAAAATTCTTCACTGTGAAAACAAAGTGGCCAAAAGGACTCTTAGGTATATCTGTAGTATGACATTTTTACAAAATTATGTTTAGGAAGTTTATTGAATACCATAGAGAAATTCCCATTGTATTTTTAAACGTAAAACTCAGGTTGCAAAACCACATAGGAATTCTGATTTCAGCTGTGTAAATAAATACATACAAGCGTTTTAAAAATTAAATGACACACCAAAACATTTGCAGTAGCTATGGTGATAAAATTATGACTTTTTGCTTTCTTTGTAATTTTATGATTTCTCAGATGGTCTACAGTGGAGCACATAAGTATTTTGTAACCTGTAAAAGAATATTTTAAACCTCATTGCTTTTTGAATTACATGTTCAAAAACCCTTTTTGATTTTAGAGTAACAGATCCAAAATTAAGTAAAAAAATTAATAGTGTCCTCTGGATTTTTTAGGGGCTGGTGCCCTGACTTTCAAGTCAACATTTTCCCTGGATAAGCAGATGGGATTCCTAAGAGTATATCTTAGGATATTTATTATAGATAAAAGGAGTAACCACTGCTTTTTAGGGATGGGTAAAACACGTTGGAACTATTTTTATGATTCAGCCCAGTGAGGACCTGATGACTTTCCTCCTCACCTCCACCCACAGTGAAGAAAGAATCCTCCCTGTGCAGTAAGCTAAGGGTATCTCTCAGAGCACTTATCCTACTGGGTGATTGTATATATTTATCTGAGCTACTCATCACTGTAATTGCTTCTGTCCATCTCTACTATCAGAGGCAAGCACCACCAGAGCAGGGATCATGCCTGTTTTTATTTCTTTTGATGACTCTGACTTACTGCAATGTCTGGTATATGGTGATAAATATTGATAAGCTAACTACTATCTAACTACTTTTTATACCACCACCCCACTATCCAAAGGCTCAGAAATGAAATATTCACCAGCTCTCTAGAAACTCCTCTTCCTCTGCTTCCCATTCACTAATACTGTTTTCTTCCCAACTTAACTTCAATTACGACTTCTAGCTTTTCTTTCAACTTTGTAAGAATGAAAACTTCTAGTTTATTTTTTGTTGTTTGTTTTTGCTTAAATTTTTGTGACATTTATCCTCGCTTTTGTGTTGTGGCTATTTGGTGCATACACAAGGTGGAGGCAAATTCACTTTTCCCCCTGTGGGTGCCCACTTGTCCTCAAACAACTTATTGAAGAGTTTCTCCTTTATTCACTGCCCCATAGTTCTGCTTCTGCCCTAGAGCAACTGTTCAGATACATATAGGTCTGTTTGTGGGCACTCAGTTCTGTCCCATTGGCCTTTTTGTCTATTTTTGTGCCAATACTACATTGTCATAATTAGAATAGCTTCATAATAAATCCTCATAATCAGTGATACAAATCCTCTCAGCTTTGGTCAATAAATTATTGGTTACCTTTGACCCTTTCCATGACCATGTAAATTTGAGAATCAGCTCGTCAGTTTCCACATACGGGGATTTTGATTGGGATTGCATTGCATCTATAGATCATCTTAGTAGAACCTAGCAAATTTACACTATTGAGTCCTTGAATTCATGAACATTTTATGTCTTTCTTAATTTCTATCAATAATGTTTTCTAGCTTTCTGCCAGTGTCTTATTCCTATTTTATTAGATTGATTTCCAAGTGTTGTTTTTTTTATGCTATCGTCAATTATACTTTTTTCAACATTTATTATCCTGTTTGTCTTTACATTGACAAAAAGTTAATTATATATATTAACCTGTGTATAACAAACTTGTTACACTTACTTATTCTAATAATTTATCTGAATTATGTGTGATTTTCTTCACAGAAAATTATATCATCCATGAAAAGTAACAGTTTTATTTCTTATTTCCTATTTTTCATACCTTTTATTTCTTTTTCTTACCTTATTGCACTGGCTAGGACCTGTCATAAAAAGGAAGGGGCAAAAGTGGGAGTCCTTCTGTTGTGGGTTAAATCATCCTTGAAAAAGAAATAATGAATTCCTAAACCCCAGTATTTGTGAATGTGACCTCATGTGAAAATAGAATCTTTTCAGATGTAATCAAATTAAGATGAGGTCATATTGGAGTAGGGTGTACTTACCCTAATATGATTGGTATCCTCAGAAAAAAAGACAAAGGCGCACAAAAGAGAATACCATATGAAAATGGAGGCAGAGATTTGAGTGACAAGTCTATATGTCAAGGGATGCCAAATATTACTAGCAACCACCAGAAGGTAGGAAGAGGCAAGGATCCTGTCCTAGAGCCCTCAAAGAGAACAACATCTTGGTTTCAGAATGCTGACCTCTGGAACTGTGAGATAATAAATATGTATTGTTTTAAGTGACCCAATTTTGGGCACTATTTTATTGCAGCTTTAGGAAACTTGTATACTTTGTCTTAATCCAACCCCGAGAAAAAACTTTCAAAGTTTCACCATTAAGTATGATGTTCACTGAAGATTCTTTTGGAGTATGTCTTTTTATCAGATTGAGACAATCTTTTCTAGTTTGCTAAGAGTTGTTATCATGAACTTGATTTGAATTTTATCAACATCATCTATTGATATCAACTGAAGTAATCATATGATTTTCCTTTATTCTGTTAATGTGAAGAATTACATTGATTTTCAAATCTTAACCAAACCTCACATTCTAGAATATATCCAACACGTATTTGCCTTTTTGTATATTACTAGACGTGGTTTGCTAAAGTTTATTGTATTAAAAGCTTAACCAAAGCAAACAAACAAAAAAAGGCATTTCTCCTGAAGTTCAGGTAAAAAAAAATGGTAGCTGAGGTGTGGGTCTGGCTTTCCAGTTCGGATCAAGTTAAGGATCACCCACATGCCATTTTGATGTTGGGTAAATTCACTAATCTTATTTTTCGATTTTTTGCATCTAAATTCATAAATGAGACTAGACCAAAAATTTCCTTTCTTGGAATTTCCTGTTGGTTTTTGTGTCAGGGTTATTTGGCCCATGAGCTGGCTAATGGTAGCCTTTCCTGTGCTTTTTAAAGGGTCTGTATAAGATACTGTCATTTCTCCCTTGAATGTTTGGTAGAAGCTGTTTGGATCTACAGTTTTCTTTATCATAAAGTTCCAAATTATATATTTAATTTTTAAACAGTAGAAGGATTATTCAAATTTTTTATGCTCCTGTCAATTTTACATGCAATAATTTTAAAGAAATGTATCTGTTTTGTTTTTATTTAAATTTTATTTACACAAATTATATAAAATATCTTTATGATTTCATAGGTCAGCATGACCTGTAGTAATGTCTCCTTTTGCATTCCTGGCATTGGCTATTTGTTTCTTTTCTTGTTTTCTTTGAACAGCTCCACCAAGGAAGCTGATGAATACAGTATATTTCATACAATATATTTAATTTATATTCTCAACTTTATTTTATCCTTCTTTCCACTTTCTTGCATTTAATTTATTATTATATTACTATTTTGTTGAGATAGACTTTAAATTCGTCCATTTTAGCCTTTCTTTTTTTATAATACACTATATGCAATTAAAAAGATACTGTTACTCTTGATACACTCAGCTTTAGTTATTTCCTACAAATTTTGATATGTAGTATTTTCATCCTTACTCAGTTAAAAATATTTTCTAATTTACATTCTTATTTCTTTTTTAATCCATGTTATTATGTAAAAATATAGCATTTTATTTCCCAAACATGACCTTGGGGGGAAAAAAATCACATTTTGTTAGTGATTTCTAACAACTTTGTTGTGGCCAGAGACATACTCTGTAATATTTGATTCTTTTAAAATATGTAGACTTACTTTATCACATGGAATCTGAACGACTTTTTCTGTTCTGTCCTTGTTGGATTCACTATTATCTATACTTGTCTAGTAGCTTAAGTTTGTCAACTCTGCATTCATATCTCTACCTTACTGACTTTTTAATCTGTTTGTTACAAGAGTTGCTGAAAGAAGTGTGTTAAAATTTCTCCCATGGTACATGACTGAATCCCAGTGACTCTGGAGGCTGAGGCAGGAGCCTCATTATGCATGCAGATTGTCTATTTATCCTTACAGATTGTACATTTTTTCTTTATGCATTTTTCTATATATATTTTTAGACAGTTTTATTGAGTGCAAACAAATCTAGAGTTATCTTTTAATGTATTAAGTTGACATTGTGAAATGTCATTTTTTGTTTCTAGAAATGCTTTTTTTGTCCTAAAGTCTGATATTAATGCAATATACCATCTTTTCTTTGATTACTAATGGTGACTTAAAATAATACTCCTTTTACTCTTTTTACTCTTTTTAAGTGGTGCTTAACCTCTGAGCCACATCCCCACCCCTTTTTTAAAATTTTGAGACAAGTTCTTGCTAATTTGCTGAGAATCTTGCTGAATTGCTGAGGCTGGCCTCAAACTTGCTATCCTCCTGCCTCACCCTCTCAAGTGACTGGGATTATAGGCATGTGCCACCAGGCCTGGCTCTACTTTTACTCTTTCATTTTCTGTTTTAATATGTCTTTTGTAAATAACGTAAATTGAATTTTTTGGTTGTTTGGTTGGATT
Source organism: Sciurus vulgaris (assembly GCF_902686455.1). Taxonomy (NCBI): domain Eukaryota; kingdom Metazoa; phylum Chordata; class Mammalia; order Rodentia; family Sciuridae; genus Sciurus; species Sciurus vulgaris. The sequence goes on from NC_136466.1 coordinate 53,378,803, forward strand.
TTTTTAAGTGCTGGTTACGAGCTTTGCTGGTGCTATTATTACCATTAAACAATATCCTCAGCTCCATAAATTGGTTTTTAAGTGACATTTGACTATCTTTATCTGCAATCGAATATGTAGCCCATTTATGCTTATCATAGACATTTACATATTAGTGTTTTCCCCAGAAGTCACAAGTTTTAGATTTCTGCAACTTGTAAAACACATGTGTCTTTCAAGGCCACATTTCAAAGTCTTTCAAAACACTTGTCTATTTTTTTGTCTACTACCTTAGCTTTTTCCCTCATCTATGGAAATAACATCTTTGTTAATTCAAACATTCCTTCCCCTCAAACTACAATGGAACCAACACAAATATGTTTGTTAAATTTACTTTTAGCAAATGAATGTCCAAGACCTTTGTTAGTTACTGGCTGTATGATAAGTTTTTGCTTTGGAATTTCTTTCAAGTGTTAGAACAAGGGAAGCTGCAATCACCTAATATCATCAGGAGGAACTAGGGTCTACTGGCCAGGACCTGAGATTAGGTTGGCATTATTGGGGCTCTTATATTGTCCTTGTCTTTATCACACATAGCACATTTTCTGGAACTAGTCATTTACCCAAATTCTCCCCTTAAAGGGCTTCCCATGGTAAATTTTCCATAGCAAATTCTTAAAGAGATTAAAAATTAATCTTGCTTTTATTTGCTGGTCTGAACATCACCTCCCTGAGCTACTTCACCATCGGCCAAAACAGAAGTAGCAGTAACACTTCAAAGAAGGTTTCGTGGAGTTTCAAAGGTAGACTATGTACATGAAGAGAGTTTAAAACAATGTAAAGGAACATTTGTTGTATATTAATTGACTAATCCAAAAAGCATAATGTGGAAGACTGAACCCACAGAGTAACATTGCAAAAGGGAAATCTTGGAAATATTCCTTCATGGAGTATCTGCTACATACAAGGCATCTTGCATGTAGTGACCCCCATAACTCTGAGAGGTATTGTTAGGAACCTATGCAAATGAGGAATTGATAAGTGACTTAGTGAGACCCTGCCTCAAAACAAAAAGTAAAAAAGACTGGGGATGTGACTCAGTGTTTAAAAGCCCCTGGGTTCAATTCTTGTTACAAAAAAAAAAAAAAAAGAGAGAGAGAGAAATTGAAGTTCATCAGAAACTTTTGTCTGCTTGCATCTATGAAGTTCAAAGGTGAGGGAGATTTCACAAATATCTAACTTACAAAAACTAAGCAGTCAAAATGGTTAATTTAGGGAATACAGATGCATAACTGGATATGAGGGTAATAAATAGGAAGTATCGAGAAGTTGAGAGCAGGTAAATATGGTTCTTGCAACTTAAAATGAAATAGGAGATTAATTAAACATTGATTTTGATCCAGAAATTAAGGGAATTTTGTTTATTCAAGGAACTAAAATCTAGTGCTGCAAAACCCTGATAATCCCTCCACCGTGCTGCATTGATCTGAGTGTTTGATGTGTCTTCCTTGACAGTTCGGGCAACCCTGTTTCTAATTCTTTGGAGACAATCTGTTATTAAATTGATCTGTATATTTATGTTCTGTCCTATTCACTGTTATTTACTATTCACCACGGCTGCCAACTTTTAAACAGTCTTGGTATAAATGTTTGTTCCTAAACCTTTGCTGATAGATGTGTTTTATGTAACAGTTATAGAGTCCATTAACATGAAGCACTAAAACACAAAAAGAAACTAAAGAGATTTATAAGCATATGAAATGCCCTTACCAGAGACAGTTGAAATAATAAATCCAAAGTCAAAGGAACGTTTGCAAAGTTACTGTGAGCAGATTTATTTACTTCAAAACCTGTTTTGTAGAACTGAATTATACTATATATTATGTTTAAAAGGTAAAATACAAATGGACTCTTACTAGTAATGACTTCTCATTGTGTTAGAGAAAAGCTACTATTGCAGAAGAGGGGAGAAATTCTACTTTAAACAGTCTGTGTCCTTTGCATTCTTGTTAAGAGAAATTTCCTGCATGATTTTTTTTTCTTTAAAAGTTGGAAATTCAGGAAAGTTCAGATTATCAGTTTTTTTAAGTGGCATTAAAATACTTTTCAGCGTTATGTTTTACAAAAGTAATCGAATCTGAGCCCAATTACTAGGAGCAACGGTAGTCTAGAGGGCAATTTTTTTCTTAACTGCAACTTCAGATATAATTAGTATCCTCGGAAACAAACACCCCCACCCCCATCCTCAAGAAAAAAGTTGGCAAAGCAAAATGGTGGCATCTATCTCCTCGTTAAAACATCAGATTGACAAAGTCCATGTACTCTTCTGTTTCAAAAAGTTCCAGCTCTTTTAAACATTGACATTCTTATCATTTTGTGTGCTCTGTGCTGGCCACTGGCTAACAGGGTCTGTGAGGATTTCTCTTTGAATATCTTTTCTCCACCAGCTGATAAGTGAGTCGCTCCTAGGATTTCTGGTGGAGGGCACTGCTTAAGAAAGCAAGCTGAGAGTACATATTTGAAATTGTTGCAGAAAATGGTCCTTCTCTGCTTGATTTTTTTTTTTTATTATTTCTGGCCTTTTTTTTTTTTTTTTTTTTCCTTCCCTCTTTTCTTTTTTTTTCCTATTCAAATGATCGTTGAAACCGTACTGACCTTCCAGGTTGAGATGACATGGGCATCAGAGTGGCAGTTTAATGTGCTTTCCTTAGAGAGAAAAGATATTGGCATTGTAAATCTACCTGTATTCACTATCACAGGGCTAATCCCTGGTCATAAAATTAGAGTCAAATATAAGATGAACTGCAAGCCACTGTTTTCACATCAATCTTTTTTCAAACAAGCTAATATATTATTTTCAGAGTGAAAACAAAATTATTAATTGCTTATTAAATTAACCCTAGGTATGGGCCTATTGTAATAAACATTTTTGGGCAAAGATTTTTACTGTATGTAGATTTAAAAAAAATTGAAAGTTACAATTTAGAAAAACAAGGAAATAAAAGGTTCTGTGTCCTCATCCTCCAAAGGAAATACTATTAATGTTTATATGTTTTTTTTTCCTGTCTTTCTATTATCTCTTCTGACTTGGTATTTTATTTTTTAATTGAATTCAATTAATATAATGCTCTGGGATGTCTTTTGCGGTATAGTATAAATTGGGATTTTAAAACATGTTTTTGGAAGTTGTAAGATAAGATACAGAAATGAAAAGTTTTAAGTATCCTCTCTCCCACAATAATAATAAGCCTGTTCAAATGAAAAGAGTTTCAGGTCTCACAAACACCACACCGTAGTTTTCAGGTGTCAGAACTAAAAATTGAACTTGAAAAAAGACCAGAGAGAAGTAGAAAGCATCTCAGCCTCCATGGGGAAGGGCTGGAGACACACTTCTCAGGTGGGCACCTGTGTCCTGCTCCTGGGGTCACATGAGCTCCCTGGCACCTCGCATACCTCTCCTGTAAGTGCACAGAGCACTGCCCCAGCCGGCCAGGCCCAGAGAGGAAGCTACTTGCTTCTAGAGCCTTATGATACCAGAAGAGGAAGGGCTTCAGTCCTGCCTCTCACTAATACATAAGAAAGCTGAAGTCTGGGGAAGTGAAATAACTCCAGGCAGGACGCTATCACCAGCCAGGGGCCACTTCATCTTCCCTCACAGGTAGCTGCTGCCTCCAGCTGCTTGCAGAGGATTGCCTGCCAGTGGTGGGCTGAAGTTAGCCTGAGTTCTAGTATGGAACTGGACCTAAGATTTTAAACAGAAGAGGATTTCTACCTCCCCTTCTATTCATGGCACAGTTCACCCAGTAAAATGAATTTGAAAGCCTCTAAGTTTTCCATTCAATGGGGAACATGCCAGGGATACTGAAAAACTGCAAAGTTTTCAAGAACAGGACTCAATAAAGTCCTGCTGCACCTTCAAACTTTACATCAATCCTGGAATTCTCGACCCATGCATGGTGTTGGAGGGGTCTTTATAAAGGTGATATTTTCTTATGATGTTTAAGCTACAGTTTAAAAAAAACCAAGGAGGTTATCAATTCCATCACCAAGAGATTACTCAAAATTCCTGTCTTCAACTACAGTTATTACAGAAATAGTTTTTCAGTTTTCTGAACTGAATTTCATTGTATTTGCCTTATTGAGTAGATGGATATTGAACATTAAATTTCTATATCATCATTGGCTTAGTTCATTTCTGCTAGTGTATCAAGATGTGTGAGACTGAGTAATTTATAAATAATATAAGTTTATTTGTCATAGTTCTGGTGAACAGAAGTCTGAGAACAAGGTGCCTGCAGATTTGGTGTCTGATGAGGGCTTGTACCTACTTGCTGCCTCCTCACATGGTGGAAGTGGGGAAGTGGGCTACAGCTTTCTTGCACCTCTTTTATAAGGTCATTAATCCTATTCATGGGGTCTTTGCACTCATGACTTAGTCACACTGGTAGTTAAGATTCCACATATGAAATTGGGGGGATGCAATCAGACCATAGCAACCACTAAGGGTTTAATTGTGTCAGCTCTGAACTTATCCATGTGTAAGTTGTTTATGACCATTGATCCTGGCTCTTGCCTCCCTAATCCTACTATGCACTCCCATCTGTAATGTGACTGCACTGCTTATTCCATCTAGAGGTAATAGCCATTTCCCTGCCCCCTTGAATTTTGGCTTACTTCATTCACTTAAAATCTGGAAGAAATGAATTGGTTTGGGTTCCTGAGGACAGAGGCCTTAAGAAGTTCTGAAAGGTCATCTTCATGTCTTGGAGCCCTGCTCCAGGCTACAAGGTCAGGAAGATGGTTTGTCCTACAGGGGACTGAGAGGACAAATGGGAAGGAGAACAGAGACACACTGGTCAGCAGGTGGGTGAGGCCAACTTCAGCTTCTAGCTCAGAAAGTTGTTCAGCACATGCAGCCAGCAGAAACTGCCCAGCCAACTCCAGAAAGTGTGAGAAAAAATAAGCAGGTGTTTTTTTAGCCACTAAATTTGGAGGTGATTTGTTACAAAGTAGTGGATACTGTTAGACCCTGCCATAATCTTTCAATCTGTAACTGTGTTATGGGATTTATTTGTTGAAGGGAATCCTGCATTGTTCCATTGTTCCTGGTGCAGAGAGACTCTAAGGGGAGGTGCTCACTTTCTCAAAAGGATACCCTGACATTCCATGCTAAGGAGTGGCAGGAGAATCTCAGGTGGGGAGGGCTGCTCCTCCTTCTGTTGTCATCATCACCACTGGCATAAGAAAGACCCATGTCCACGTGAAACTGGGCCTGCCAAAGACTTGAGAATAAGGAAAAGAGGGGAAACACACACACACACACACACACACACACACACACACACACACACACTCACACACTGTATCCATCAGGGTTCTCCCAGAGAAGCAGAACCAATTGGAAGGATAGATAGATAGATAGATAGATAGATAGATAGATAGATAGATAGATAGACAGACAGACAGATAGATAATAGAGAGATAGATGCCACTTAAAGACGGCGATATGTTCTGAGAAATACATTGTTAGGCAGTTTCATTGTGGTGCAAACTTCATAGATTGTGCTTACAGAAACTTAAGATGGCTGTGACATCGCTGGGTGACATAATCTAATGGGACCACCATCATATACATAGTCCAACATTTACTGAAAGGGCATCTGATACAAGGCTGTGATAAGAGAAAATATTCTGAGTTGTCCTGAATTTAATTACAAATGGTAAAGGAAAGAGGGGAGGAGAGATAGGAGACATTAATCTGTTAACAGGCTACAGACCAAGAACAAAAGGACATTTCACATATTTTTTTAAAAATTTTATTGGTTCTTTTTAGTTATACATAACAGTAAATTTTATTTTGATATGATTATCCAAGCATGGAATATATCTTACTCTAATTAGGGCCCCCTTCTTGTGGATGTACATGATGATGAGATTCACTGTGGTGTATTCATGTATGTGCATAGGAAAATTATGTCAGGTTCATCCCACTGTCCTCCTTTTCCTATCCTCCCTCTCTTCCCTCATTCCCTTTGTCTAATTCACTGAACTTCTATTCTCCCCCACCACCTTATTGGGGGTTACTTTCCACTTATCAGAGAAAACATTCAACCTTTGTTTTTTTGGGATTGGCTTATTTCACTTAGAATGATAGTCTCTGGATCTATCCATTTACTGGCAAATGTCATAAAATCATTCTTTTTAATGGATGAGTAAGACTTTATTGTGTGTATATACCACATTTTCTTTATTTATCTGATGAAGTGCACCTAGGTTGGCCCATGGCTTAGATATTGTGAATTGAGCTGTTATAAACATTGATGTGGCTGTGTCACTGTAGTATGCTGATTTTATTTTTATGTGTTCTTTTTAGACATACATGACAGTAGAGTGTATTTTGACATATTATACATGCATGGAGTATACCTTATTCTAATTAGGATCCCATTCTTGTAGTTGAACATGATGTGGGATTAAAGTGGTCATGTACTCATATATGAACATAGGAAAGTTACGTCTGAATCGTTCTACTGTCTTTCTTATTCCCCTTCCCTTATTTCCTTTGTGTGTTAGCATCCTCATATCAGAGAGAATCTTTGGTTTTTTGAGATTGGCTTATTTCACTTAGCATGATAGTCTCCAGATCCATCCATTTACTGGCAAATGCCATAATTTCATTCTTCTTTGAGGTCGAATAATATTCTATTATGTATGTGTACCACATTTTCTTTATCCATTCATCTGTTGAAGGGAACCTAGGTTGGTTCCATAGTTTAGGTATTGATGTGGTTGTGTGGTTGTGTCACTGTAGTATGCTGATTTTAAGTCCTTTGGGTATAAACCAAGGAGTGGGCTAGCTGGGTCAAATGATGGTTCCATTCCAAGTTTTCTGAGGAATCCCCATACTGCTTTCCAGAGTAGTTACACCAATTTGCAGTCCCACCAGCAATGTATGAGTGTCCTTTTTCCCCACATCCTCACCAACACTTATTGTTACTTGTATTCTTTATAATTGCCATTCTGACTGGAGCAAGATGGATGTTGAGTGTGGTTTTAATTTGCATTTTTCTAATTGCTAGTGATGTTGAACACTTTTTCATATATTTGTTGATCATTCTTATTTATTTCTGTGAAGTGCCTGTTCAGTTCCTTTGCCCATTTATTGATTAGGCTGTTTGGTTTTTTGTTTTGTTTTTAGTGTTAAGTTTTTTAAGCCATTTCACATTCTTTGCATACATGTTAAATGTGTAATACAGAACTACCTAAAATCCCCTAGAAACCACTGCATCTGCTTCCCACCCCACCCCATCCAGAATAATTAAGCACTTCTCTCTGTGGACTTCCCTACTATCCCAAAGCTTTCTTCATGCCACATATTCCTACCCCTCTTAGCCATGGCTAATATAGGTTCAGTGTAAACAATGTATGCCTTTCTTCCCTAAATTTTAATTAATAAAAAGTGCTTTATCTCTGGTTCAGCAGAAATATTTCAAACTGCCACCTAACTCTTCTGCTGGTAGTTGTGGGAACTTGTCCAGGACCTGGTCCTATTCTTTATAGCATATGTGATGACACAATAAGCCCTTTTGTTTCAAAGATCTTCAGTCTCAGGAGTTTGGGTTTAACAACTGTGTGTGTGTGTGTGTGTGTGTGTGTGTGAGAGAGAGAGAGAGAGAGAGAGAGAGAGAGAGAGAGAGAGAGAGAGAGAGAGAGAGAGAGAGAGAGAGAGAAAGAGAGGAGACTGAGAGAGAGATTTATCATGAGACTCTGTTCATGTGATTATGGAGGCTGAGAGCCTCAGGATTTACCATCCACTTGCTGGAGGAGGCCCAGAGAAGCTGATGAAGTAATTCAGTCAGGTCCAAAGACCTGAGATGGGAAAGATGATGGTTTAAATACCAGTCCAAGAGTAGAAGAAAATGAGATGAGATGTCCCAGGTGCAGCAGAGTCAGGAAATAAAGGGCATATTCCTTCTTCCTCCACTTTTTTGCTCTATTGGTACCCTCAACAGGTTCAAAGATGCCCACCCACACAGGGGAGGAAAATCTACTTTACTGAGTCCACTGACTCAAATATGATTGTCATCCAAAAACACCCCCATAGATCCACTCCCCAAAGATGTTAGTCTGGATACCCCACTTACACTAACATGTAAATTAATCATTATATATAGATAGTTCCCAACTTATATTAGTTTGACTGACAATTTTTTGATTTTACAATGGTGTGAAAGTGATAGGCATTCCACCTTGTATTTGGACTTTTGAGCTTTCCCTGGGCTAGGCTAGGTGATATGCAATTATGGTACTCTTTTCAAGCTGCTGGGCAGCACCAGAAAACTATGGCTTTCTGTCAGCTGCATGACATCTGGATCTATGGGGAAGCTGTGATAGGATTTTGGAGTCTAAAGTTCAGTTCTCTAGCCCTTCTGGAAACTCTACAACTCTTCTCTTTTAAACTACAGAGTACAGGGTTCTGCACTCTTTCTTTCTCTACACTGACTTTCTCTCATGTGTTCCATTTTATTTCAGCAGAGCCACTGGCAGAATCAGGTCTTCATCCTTGATGGATTAATTGGTCAATGGCTGTATGATCTATCTAAAGAGAAATGGGCCCTGTGGATGCAGCCTTGACAGCTTTGGGTCACATCCCGTTCTCATGGAACTGCAGAACTTCAAGTTGGGGAGGCCTTGCATGTAGTGTCTAGTTGCTGCTTCATTTGTGTGGAATCCTTCCTGTAAGAACTGCTGATTGTCACACACCAAGTTACTGAGAGACAGAAAGTGAAAAATGTACACAGGGTGCTCACATTCTTTCCCAAATGATGACCACTTGGGAAACTTCATACTGTAAGGACACAGTCCCTGCAGTGACCATCCCTGGCTTCTCCAGTTACTTAAGGGTGGACTCAGAAAGTCTTCTGAGTAAATTTCAAGTGTAGTCTTCCCATCTTAGAAAAGAGCACAGGCTAACACATAGAACAGCCTTTTTTTCCTGCTAAAAGTGTTAACACTGAATCAAATATGTGTTAAATGAAAATGTGTGTGAATGTAATGATGTAAAATGCCTTGTGCTTCTGTGTTTGGCAAGAAACAAAAGGAAATAAAACCAGGGAAGGGTGGAGATTTCAAATATTAAGGACTCAATGTATTGCCTGTTCAAAGAACAGCCAGAGAGTCTCCAGATTGTCAGAACCATTTCACAGTTTAGTCAGAAAGGCATCAAAATGTCCTTCTTATTGTCTCTTCATCGGCAGAGACCTTATCAGTCTCATCTTTGTACCTTCAGCAACTAGTTTCCATGCCACAAAGTAGGCACTCCATGACCGTACAATAAGTAAATGAAAAGACAATCTCAGGAGAGGTGGGAGTAGTTGGCTGTCCAAAGCAACTTTTACTGCGAAGGCTGGACAGCATACACTCTGTCTAGTGGAATAGACCGGATCTCTCCAGACAGGACTCTTTGTAATTTGTCAGTAGGACCAGGAATTTCTTTTCCAAAGTTTACAACCAAAGACCATGCCTCTTGCCCCTGGATTCTCAGCCTTTCCTGTATAGCACTGCCTTCCATGCTTGGGTAAAATTCAAACTGTCTTAAGGGAATGAGAAGATACCTCAGGAGGGCGATTTATGAGCACACAAAGTATTTATTACATCCATCTTGAAAGGAACTAATGTAGTACTTAGAACTGCCTGTGTAATTTTTGGGGGGGGTAATTTTTTTTATTTGTTCTAATTAGTTGTGCATGATAGTAGAATGCATTTATATATTTTGGTGGATTGAAAATCTTTACCACATGTCTGTGTATTTTTAAAATCAATTTCATTTTCAAGGTCATTTTTTGCTTTAGTCCAAGTTGAAATACCCTGGGTTTTTTTTCCCTCTTCTTGGTTCTCTCATTTCTCACTTTCTTTCTTTCTTTTTTTTTCATCCTATATTGAGCATTGGGTACTCCAGTTGGGACTCTTTGAGTTTTAGAAAGCTGGTGGCTTCCTGGGCATTGAGGGTCCCTTAGCCTCCCACACACGGGAACTTTCCTAAACCAATTTCTCTCCTTTATTGGCACACTGACCAGGCTCTGAATTCTCCTACCTTTCAGTTCTCAGTCTTGGTCAAAGCATCCCAGCTCCTGCTCCCAAGTCCTTACTTGATTTCCTTTAATCTTGGACCACTAGCCTGCATGGATAGTAAATACCAAGTAACTGCCCATTTGTAAATCAACAGTAGGCTTCTGCGGGCCACTCTTGCATTAGATATCTGTTTTTGTTCTACAAGTAAGTTGAACAATATCATCCATAAAAAAATAAAAATTTTCTTCCTTTCACTTTTTGTCAACTGTTTCATCCCTTTAAAACTCAAAGCTTCTGATCATCACTTCATGATTACTTTAGTTGATTAAGGTGGTTATATAAGTGTCATAATTATCTTTATCATATAATCTTGGATTATATAATCCAAGTCAGTTATATATTATATAATCAAAAGTTAGTTAGCATAAATATTTACAGTAGTGTAGGAAAAAAAAAACACAATGGAGCATCCTAGATAAAATGGCAGGTTGAACACATTTGTCTAATTTTGCTCTCTCCTGAAATTCTATGAAAACTATAGTAAAGAGACTTAAAATAAAAGTAAAGCCAATTAGGGCAGAGTGGCCACAACAGGAGAAAAGAACAATACTTTGTAAATTAGAAAGCAGATAGGAGGAATCTTAGCTGATGCAGGAAACCAAATTCTAAACCTGCTATGGGAAAAGCTGAGAACCAGCCTGATTGACAAGCAGGGACCTCAAAGTCTTGGGAACCGGAAGCATAGGGGCTTCTGGTACAGAAGAAGGAAGGTTGGAGGGGGGAGCAGAGTAAGGAGACCCAGCTGAGCACTGTTGAGGAAGTTAGCAGACCCCTCTACTGGCTGCACCCCTCCTCTGGAACTGGCCCCTCTCCTGGGCAGTTGCTCCCTGTAGAGGGGAAGCTTGGGGTGACTGGACAGAGGAACGCCAGGCAGGACATGTTACAACATAAGTTAAGTGAATGTCTGTGCACTCAATGCTGAGTCCTCCCAGTTTGTTCTCCCGATTGATTCTATTACAGAAATCCAGGCTCTTCCTTCTAAGCAGGAAATAGAAGGGTATTCTAGCCCTAGAGATAAGACCTAGAGATTTTAACATAGAAGTTGCCTCCAAAACAACCCAGCCAGCTCATTCTATTATGAAGTTCAACGTGAATAAACCCAAAACAAACATCTCAAAACTTCCAGTCAGCTTTCTGGTTCCCCATATTAAACATAAGCAGACCACCAAGATTGCCAGGTATGTGAGGGATGTTGCTAACCCAGAAGTTAGAGGCCAACATGAACCAACAGGAAAAAAGGCTACTTGGAGAAATCAGAAGCAACACAGGAGAATGAAATGAGAGCAGGAAAGAGGAAAATACACACTCAAGTACTTTCAAAGAACAAAGACATGACATCTAGAAATTAAAAGTTTAACAGCAGAAATGTTACTAGAGTTGGAATTAAAAACACCCAAAAAAGAAAGTTGAATAAATCTTTCAGAAAATAGATGAAAATGGAAATGGAGAGTAGGAGATGAAAGGTAATATAATTAGATAATTATAAAGCACATCATCTTAAAATTTCAAAATAAGAAGATTTTACAAGTTACAATAGAGGAAAAAACAAAACAGGAGACATACAAAGGTCAGGAATCACAATGGTTTTGGATTTCAACTACATCACCAAAAGCCAAGAGACAATGGAGGAATGACTCCAAGTTCTGGAGGAGAATCCATCTCAGCCTGCAATGCATTATGCCAAAATACTGATCAAGTGTAGGAAAAGGCATTTTCAGACATGGAAGTTCTAAGAAATTTTATCTCCCATGTTCCCTTTCTCAGAAAGATCCTAGAGACTCTCTCCTGCCAAAGCAAGGGAGTAAATACACCATGAAAGAGGAAGACATGATATACAGCACCAGGAATCTTGGACACTGGAGGATATGGTTAACCAAGATTGGTGATCTGTGAGTGGAGTGTTTTAAAAGACTTTTTTGGGTCTGAAGTTGTACTTCAGTGATAAAGTATGTCCTTGGCATGTGCAAGGCCCTGGATTTGATACTGAACACTGAGAAAAAGAAAAAAAAATGAGCTAAGCAAGTGAAAATTGAAAGCAATTATTAATTTCAGCAAAAAGAGTATATGATGTTGAATATATTTATCTAAAATTGTACTATAGCTATACTGGGAGATGGCAGATGTAAAGCAGATGGATGGTGGTATAAGAAAATGAAATCTTCTGCTCCCATAATAGAAAGTCAAGTGATAATATCTAAAAGAGAGAAAGCAAAAATACCATAATTTTATATTTAGTATCACTATATAGTATTTAGGAGTGAAGTGCTATGATGCTTGCAATTTACATTTTAGAAAATTTAGCCCAAAGTGTGTAATTAAATATGGATACATAAGTTTAACATTTTTCATAATAAAAATTATGGCTAACAGCATATTATGGTGTAGATATGAGGTGTCCCCCAGAACATGTGTGAGACAATGCAAGAAGGTTCAGGGGAGAAATGATTGGGTAGTGAGAGTCTTAACCCAATCAGTGAGTTAATCTCCTGATACAGATTAACCAAGTGGTAACTGCAGTGGTAGGGTGTGACTGGAGGAGGTGGGAATTGGGTGTAGCTTGGGTATATATTTGTATCTGGTGAGTTAAGTCTCTCTCTCTCTCTCTCTCTCTCTCTCTCTCTCTCTGCTTTCTGATGATGTGAGCTGCTTCCCTCTGCCATGCTCTTAAGCCATGATGTTCTGCCTCACCTCTCTTGAGCCCTGAGGAATGGAGCTGGCCTAAGGACTAAGACCTCTGAAACCATGAGCCCTCAAATAAACTGTTCCTCCTCTAAAATGTGCTGCTTGTGTCCTTTTAGTTACAGCAGCGAAATAGTTGACTAAAACACAGCATGTGACTTAGAAAAATTAGCAAATTTAAGTGTCAAAAACAAAAGGTCAAAAGCAGTACTCTCTGAAGACAGAGAGTAGGGGTATAGCCAGCGGTGGATCTGGGACAAGTCTTTGCTGTGAGAAGACTTTTAGTTTTATTTTTTGACTTTCTAAGCTGTAAGCATGGCTCACTTAGAATCAAAATCAAAGTTCATTTAAAAGTTTTGTAAAAGTGGAGATAAAGGACTCATGGTCCAGTTATATTCCACCATTAACTAGGTGCATGACCCTGGATGAGTCCTGAACCATGGAAGACAGCAGGTTCTGGATTACTGTGTAAACAAAGTTCCACTACACCCTCTGATTCAAGTCAAAATTGCTAATCCTCTCATCAAAAACAAGCTTATTTGTTTATTTAAGCTTTATCTTTCTTCATTATTTAAAATTTTCTCTATCTAAAGATTCAAAACTATTCCCAGATTATCAAAGCACATTGACTAGAAAAGTAGTTCTCTGTGAGATTGACTTTAGCTATTTTGTCACAAAATTTTGCACTTGTGCTCAGAATTTTCTTTCTCACAGTCAATAAGAAAACGTGTTCTCCTAGGTTCCTAGTCTAACATGGAAAAAAATATGGAGCATGTGGAGTAAAAATAGCTCAAATGTAGCATCACTTGGGGAATAATTTGGGTTTGCATAGTTAAACGAAAAATCTCCAAAGTCATATTCGCCAGAATTACATCCAAGAACAACGTTTTATTTAGCAACTAACTGAGATGAATAGAAGCTTCAGTAGCTCTAAGCAAAGGCTCTATTCATCAAATTTAAGGACACAGGCAAAGGAAATTGATTCATTTCTGGACCTGATTGAGTTTCCACAGTTAGGTGCATTGGAGGGAGACACGACCTGAATGCTCCAATTCTGTGGTCACCGCCTGCATTTAATCTGGTCTGGAACACCCCACCCTTGTGTCCTCAAGTCCTGCCAGGCTCCCCACATGGAAGAGCCTCTTATCTCCATACCACTTTTAGGATAACTGATGAAATCTTTAAATACCTTTGATCTCTAATCAGAAAAGCAACTTTGTCCTGGGAGATGCATGTATGTATGAAATAGGAGATGCATGAAGAATTGGAATGTCTTATGGAAAGAGAGGGTTCAGCCTATGTCCTGTCAATGCTTGTGGAATTGATCAAAGGCCTCTTATTAAACTGATTATATTTACCATTGTTAAAAGGTTTTTTTTCACCTTCCTCCCCATCGTCTTGAGAGTCTGCGTGGGAGCCAGAAAGCCCCTCTCCTGTGGTGTGTTCTTACTGTCACTGTAGGACCACTTGATCACTTGCTTGATGTCTTCACCAACTTCTAAAGTTTAAACTCCATAAAGGCAGGATGGAATAAGTCTATCCCCTTCACATCACAGAATTCAAGGCATTTAATAAGTGCTTGGAAAACACTTACTAGAAGATTATTCACCATTCCCTAAGTCCAGGCTCGGTTCTGGTTTTCTTTTCTCAACATCTAGGAGGTTGGTTTAAGGTTGGCATGCTAGGTCCCTTGTTAACCCATTAACCTGGGTTTTTAAGTCTTGCCCTCGGAGTCAAAAGGCCCTGTACTTGAGCCCAAATTTGGCCTACTAGCTATGTGGGATCTTGAACAATTTACTTCAACTCTCAATTTACTGAGCCTTAGTGTCTTTACCTCTTAAAACAAAAGGATAACAGCTTCTCAAGATTTTGATGAGAGTTAAATGAGCATATACATACATATATTTGTCCAAATCACATACACATAATGTTATGGAGCATGTGACAGAATCTAACATATCATAAGTATTCAAAGACATTAGATCTTTTCTGTTTTCCATCCAAGTTACTGATGCATAGAATTTCTTGCACATAGTTTATAAGGAGCTGTAAATTATTTTAATGACTCAAAAACACTAATAGAATTATTATATTTCTTATAATGATCTCAGTAATCTTTCTGGGTACACGCACATCTTAGATAAATTAAAATAGGGAAATGAACTATTCATATGTGTAACTTAGTACATAAAAACTCAAAATATGGAGGTTATGATGTGTTCTTGGTTACTTGGAATTTCAAAGGGTCCTTGGTTATTCCAGACCAATTATTTGGGGCCTGGCTCTCAACTCAGGCATCATAATGGACTTACAGAATTTTGAAGACTGATGTGTTTACTGCCAGATACTTAGAATGTGTTTTTTAAAAACACTGAACCAATATCACGACAATCATACACATTCCGGCAGGCCAAGCAATTATAATTTTGTATGAAACTCAGCAAGTACATACGTCTAGTTTATGTTGAAGAATTTTATTTCTAATTACAAAATAGTGAAAATGAATAATTTTAGTACAGATTTTTATTATCAAATGGCCAGAATCTCACAGTGGCAAGAAATGACATTGGCATTCTAAAGAAAAAAAAAGTTATATTTAAATAGTCTATATTATTTGTGAAAACCTATAAAATCTTCAACTTTCTTGTATTTTACTCTGAAAATATTTTAAGAAATTATTAGTTAAAATACTTTGGGGAAATAGTGTAGAGAAATAAAGTCAAAGAAAAGTAACTACTTGCTAACCTAATAAATATACTATAAAAATCTTAATTGTTCCATCAGACCTAACTAGTTTATTACCAGATTCTTCTGGAACTGCACTGCTTATGATACGTGTGTGTGTGTGTGTGTGTGTGGTGGGGCGGTGCTTTTGGTAGTAGTTCCTAAGTCCTTTAATAAGTAGATAAAATTTTTCTGACTTTTTTAAGTCAAATTTCTCATTATCCCCATTTGTGGGTAGGACATATTTAACTAACAGTAATTAAACATTAAGTCATTGCAATCATGAAGGAAGTCCTATTTATAATTTCTTAAATTAAGATGTTTTAGATCCCCTCCACTTTATCATTATTCTCTTGAAAATATTGTGGAAACATGCTTCAAGGAAGACTGATATCACAAATATCCAGGTGTCACTAACTTACACTTCTGTCACTTGTCCATAAAGGTGTGATGTTGTTTTATCTTTCTTCCTCAAGGTCACTTTTATAATGAAACTTGATATCCTAGGATACCTTTTTGAAATATCTGTACTTACTTGAATAAACATGATCTGTTATATTCCTTTGCTTACAATATAGAGTAAAAATAGAAAGCAACAAGTATATTTATCACAGCTTGGACCTTGAAAAGTAGGAAAGAAGTTCTCAATTTTCTAAGTGTATGTTTTAGTGAATATCACCTCAATAACAATTACATATAGCATTTTATATCGCTTTTCAATCTATAAACATCCCATGTGTCATATAATATCTCACTTTCTTCCTGTAATAATTCTATGAAGTAGGGGTACAAATACTGTCTTGCATTACAAATGAACAAACTGAGGCTTAAAGGTACTTTAAGTCGCTTACCCAGAGTGAAAAAGTACTAAAATCAGGATGCAGTCTCTGGTCCTTTTACTCCTAGTTACATATTTCTTTTGTTAAAAATTGAGGTGAAATTTACATAATATGAAATGAACCACTTGCAAGTGTACAATCTAGTGGCATTTGGTACTTTCACAATATTATCTAATTGCTATCTCTAATGCCAAAACATTCTTATCACTCCAAAAGATAACTGAATCCTTAAGCAATCGGTCCCCCTTCCCCAGATCCTGGCAACCACCAGTTTGCATTCTGTTTCTTTGGGTTTTCCTAGCTCTTTTATAGAAATGGAATCATAAACCATGTGACCTGTTTTGTCTGGATCCTTTCACTTAGCATAGTGTTCTCAAGGTCACTCACATTATGGCATGTACTGGTACTCCATTCCTTTTTATGGCAGATGAGATTTCATTTTATACCTATATCATAATTTCTTTATCTACTGGATATTTGGATTGTTTCCAATGTTTGAAGTGCAGGTCCAGATTGGGGGTGGGCTGTGTCCTGATTTCTAGTGGAGTGTGGTGGCAGGGAGGCAGCAGCAAGATGTGCAAGATGGACTCCAGCCCATCCCAAATGTCCATGTCCTAATTCTTGGAACCTATGAATAAGTCACTTTACATATCAAAAAAGACTGCAGGTGTGAATAAGTGAAGCATCACACTAAGGAGTGTGATTCCCTTGGGATTACTCTGAGTCTCTAGGTGGACACAGCATAATCCCAAAGCCCCCAATGGAGGCAGTTCAACAGAATCAGCAAAGGAGATGTAATGGTGCTCCCTGTGTCTCTGAAGATAGAGGAAGGAGGACTGGAGATATAGCTCAGTGGCAGAGCACTTGCCTAACATGGGCAAGACCCAGGTCCAATCCCCAGCACAGCAAATAGGAAATAAGTGTAAAGATGGAGGACAGGGCCATGAATCAAGAAATGAAGGTGGCCAACTAGAAGGTGGCAAAAGCAAATAAACGATACTCTTCTAGAGTTTCCAGAAGGAACAAGTCCTGCTGACTACGTTGATTTTAGCCATAAGACTCATTTGAGTTTTCTGACCTCTAGAACTGCAAAATAATATATGTGTAGCTTTTAAGTTTCCAAATTTCTGGTAATTTGTCACAGCAGCACTAGAAAACTAACACAGCTAGTGTGGGCAGGGAAGACCAGGGGATGCTGACTGTGCAGCAGGTCTCCTGCACCCCAAAAGGAGTCCAGCAACAGCAGAGCTATCAGAGACCTGAAGAAGCACTCAGGGACAAAAGAGGCCTTGGCAGTGACTCATGTGCAGTGGTGACCAAGGACCCAGCACTTCCACATCCAAGTGCCCTGTAAAACAGGCACATCCCAGAATTTCCCATCACAATTCTAGGGAAGGCTGAAAGCTCCCTCCAAGTGAAATTAAATTTCTGTTACTAGGCTAAATGGGCACTTAAAATATGAACTAAAAACATGATCATTCTTGCACACCGAGCTTGGGGACTGAAATTGCTACTGTCTACATAAAAATGTTTCATTTTAATTTAGGAGGAGGGCCACATGCTCTATATAAGCTTGTACCAGTCCATCTTCACAATCCAATAAGGCAAGTACCACTCATCAATTTAATTTGTTTCTGAAAATATGCCAGGTAGTGGATTTTATGAATGAGAAAGACCATATTCCATTATTTTAAGTATTAAAAAAATTATAATGAATTCCGGGCTTATCCAAAAATTATAATACCACTGAATCCAAATGCCAATCCAAATACCACTGAACAGCTTAGATACCTATGTAATAATCCCTCTGGGGATTTCTGCATCTTATGAAGCACTAAGAATACCAATCATCTAATTATTAAATATTATCAGTGAATATTTTGTGTTTGAGACACAGTACAATATAGGATTACATACCAACCACATTTTCCTACATGGAAATGAACTGTAATGGAAATTAAACAAAAGGTACATTTGTGAAAGATACAGGACAAATGTAAATAACTCAGTGGGGGCCTCTGGGGAGAAGGGTAAGCTTCGACGACTGTAGTCTCTATAGATTTTGCCGCAGGTGTTCACCATAAACTTTTTTCTCAGTTGTGCCTAAGTGAATTCCTCAAAACTTGGGTGGTCATGTAATTCATGGTGAAGGTGAGGAGGTTTCTGTGAGGGAAGTGGAGCTATTAGTAATTACATTGGGCTAAGAGTTGAAACTGGAACTATCTGGGGCAAAGTGGGATAGGTGATCATCTTATTTAGAGTTTGATAATTTGGAGAATGAATTTTAGGCAAAATTCTTTGCAAATTTTGTGGCAAATGTTTGGAGTGAGAATTCAGTGTTTTCTTGTTCCTGTTTTTCAGACAAGAGAAAACAAGATCAAAAAGAATAAGCAAGGTCACACAGCAATTTCCTCAGTACAGTGGGAATTCAAAACCAGGTCTGCAGGCTACACACTGTGTGTATTTGTGTGTGTGTGCGTGTGCACATGTGTATTTGTTCAAAGAACTGGACCTCTTTGATGAGATTCCAGAAAACTTGTCCTCACCCCAAACAGGCGGTGGAGGGGCCTAGGCCAATTCCTCTTTCTAGAACCCCAGTTCATCTCCACCAGTGCTGATATTTATGGGCTAATTTAAATGATTCTTATTGAGTGCTGGGTCTATTCTGGGGCATCGAAATAACCACTCTGGGTCCTAACCCTGATTCAAACAGAAGTGAAGTTGCAAATGCCAGGCCTTCTAGAATGGTGGCAAATGACAGCAATTGAGTCTTCCAGACAACCCACTTCTGCCACAGTGGACACCACCTGAGCACCCAGAACCTGGTACCAGCACATGGTCATTCCACTGATGAAGAGCTATTCATTCTATTAACTAATATATACTGAAATTTGTTTATAACCATGATTCTTTTCATGCCCCTCTATTTGTTTTCTCAGTGAAACAAACCACCACAAACTAGGTGACTTAAAACAATGGAAATGTATTCTCTCATAGTTTAGGGGGCCAGAAATCTGAAATCATGGGTCAGCAGGAATAGCGTCCTGCTCCTTTTTAAGATGGTGGAATGAGACAGACAGCATTACCCTATGTACATGTATAATTACATGAATGGTATGTATCTACATCATGTACAGCCAGAGAGATGAAAAATTGCGCTCCATTTGTGTACAATGAATCTAGACTTTTGTTCCGCTGCTTCGTGGTGGCCTCTGTGAGCACTTCTGATAATATGTTAGCATGAGATTCCTCCCTCCATATAATAGCTGTTGCTGCTCTGGGGACCTTACAACAAAGAGTGTGAGCTTCCAGTTAAACGTGATTTAAAGCTTCTAGATGCCAGGTACATATTCAGATGTAGAAGCACCTCATAAATGTGGAAAGGAGATGCCAGATGAGATTACCGCCTAGATTCCATGCAGAATAGGCACACTGCCCTGCTGTCTTATAAAACTGTACTGGTTTTTATAGGAAGAAAATAGTCTATTGAAGTTCGTGCTCCATAAAAGTACAAATGTTCTCCATGAAGAGAAATTGTAGGGAATTCATGACCCAAGTCTAGGACAAAATATGGATCATTAAAGTCAGCATGCCTCAACCTAAGTTTTTAATGATCACAACTTTGGAATCACAAGTACTGGATTGTCACAATTTTGAGCAGTTATACCTTGAGCAGCTAGTTCCTTGAGGAAATTGTTCATAGAAAACTCCCTCTAACTTTACTTGATTTCTAGGCTAAGGAAGCACTGATTCCCCTTTCTCAAGTCTCTCTCATTTTGCCCAACATTAATTTAATTTTGAGGACTCTGAACATTGTATAACACATATTGCATTTTAACTCAGACCAAGAAGTGAAGGGGAATTGGATAATGAATTTCATTTTTTTCATCTGATGCTGAAATATGCAAGAAAATGTTGGATAAGCCCTAAAGACTTTCTGTCAAGCTCATACTATAGTGGCACCCCTTCTCCACCAACGAATCTTTAAAAAAAAAAAAAAAAAAATATATATATATATATATATATATATATATATATTAGTTGTAGATGGACGCAATACCTTTATTTTATTTTTATGTGGTGCTGAGGATTGAACCCTATGCTTGTGCATTCTAGTGGAGTGCTCTACCACTGAGCCACAACCCCAGCCCCAAGCATCTTAATTAAGCATCTCCAGAGACCTTCAACGTAATTGTTCTTATTAACAGAATATCAGCAAAAATTTCTGAAAACAATTCCATGTGGGATAGGACTTTTTAAGTTGCTCTGTCTTGCAAAAGCTAAGTTTGGCCACAGACTTGATGATGTTATTCCTGTGTCTGTGGTAAAACTTGTAAAACCTCTGGCTAATCTAAAAAATAGAAAAGCACTTGTCATGTAAACCTTCAAACCCCTCTTCCTACTGGGAATAAAGTTCAAAGAATTTCCAGACTCATGGTCCAGAGAACGTTTTAAGGCAATAGCCCCTCTGGATCCTGCAGCAAATAAACCTGCTTCCTGAAAATTCCTTGGGCATCCAGCTTTTTCTGCCCTATATCAGTACATGCTTGGATGGCCTTTGTACACCCTAAAGACCCTAGGTGGGGAATAATTATGTACTGTAGTATATTTGTTGGTACTTTGGGTTAAAAAAAAAAAACAAAACTACTCTCTACGATGCCTCGGTTAACAGTCCAGCCCCACTGAGGCTGTGATGTCTTTTAAGAAACAACACAACTCCAGAGAATGACCATCATGGCTGTGTTTCCCAGTCAGCTGGCATCTTTCAGTTCCTTTTCTTTGCTGTGCCATCAGGAGGTGACTCAGCTTCTTGCTCTCTCCTAAAAACCTGTTCTTATAAACCCAAAGGCTTTGTCTCAAATCCAAGAGAAAAGATGTGATTTCTCAGCCCATCCTGCCCCAGCTCAGAGTTTACCTCTAGGCATGGACAAAGCCACTAGTTAAGTATAGGTAACTACCAGTCAGACTCACATTCCTGGTCAAATTAGTTGTGGCCAGTGTACTGGTTTCACGTGATCCATACCTCTAGTGGTAACTGACCCCTCACGAGGACAGCCATAGAAATGACAGGCACAGAGAAGTGTCCTTGCTCCTGGCATTCCTTGTTCCCTCTGAAAAGTGAGAGAAATTCTCTATTCTTTGTCACACTGTTTTTTTCTTTCCTCATTAGACCTCTGTCTCCCTTGACCTATCACATTCCCTACCCCACCCAACACCATAACATCCAGCTCTGAAAGGTTGCCCTTCCATGTGTTATATTTGCTCACTTTGGACTCAGAAATCTAGAAACTGAGTGTATTTAATAAATGAGGTTTCCTCTATTTTGCCAAAGGCTGATGTTATGTTATTTCCAAATTCTATATTCCATGTAGAATTTATGAAAGCCCTGTAGTTCAAAATTAATTTGATTGATTTCTCAGATTATTTGGGGCTTAGCTAAGACCAGCCAAGTTCCTGGTTCTTTCCTCTGTGTGGATTTGATCACATAATGTCTTAAACTTAGATTTCATGGCCCCATGATTACACTCAATGGGGCTCATTTAGAACATCTTGGCACTGCTCCTCTGTGAGATATGAGTGCATTCTGCCAATCCACAGATGTGTGCTGGCATTTCCTATTAAAGAGAACACTTCTGGCTTGTGCTTACAAGATCTTAATGGGAATTATTAGACCATAGGGAAGGCTTGTAAGAGATAATGGTAATGTGGTAATTTTATCAGGTATTCCATTCAAAGGGGAATCTCTTAATTTTCCTTCTATCATTGGAAGAACTGTTTATGAAAGTGTAGTCAGAGGGCTGTGTGAGAGCCATGTCGGGGCTCAGGGGCAAAGACTCCTCCATTCGGCATGGATGTAGGAGTACAAATAGGTGCTAATTGGGGACATAATTCAGTTGGTAGCTATTCATGATTGGCATCATGAAAGAGTAAGCTCTAAATACTAGGCAGGGCACAAGACAGGAATCAGGAATGAGGTGGACTTAAACCTCTGGGTTACCAGCTCCATCCTCTACCCGTGCCATGGCTTCTGAGTATCATGAACCACCAGTTGACTCTTTGGGTTTTGTCTCTGGTAAGCCTCCATGTGGTAAGGGTTTACAGCTAATGCATTCATTCATTTATACATTTATTTATGTATATACTCATTCATTCTTTCATTCACTCATTAATGTACTTATTCATTCATTCAACAATGATTCAGAAAGTATCTGTTTAGAGCCTTTATGCACCTAATGGAATTTTGGGCCCTGAATAATATATGAAAATAAAGGTAAGTCATTTCCCTGTCCTCCAGAACTTTATGATTTTTATCTGAGAGATAGATGTAGCACATATTTTACAGTTTAGTACAGTACATGTCAGGTCAGAATGTTAGTACTACAAATGTGACCCAGGTAGTAACAGCTATAGAGTTATTGTAAAGACATGGGCAGTAGAAGCTACCTGGAGGAAGCAGAGCTTGGCTGGGGTAGATGGGAGCCAGAGGAAGGTATGGGACAGGAGAAGAAACCTTAAAACAGAAACACAGAATAAACAATTGATTTTTAAATGCTGATCTTGTATCCTGCAACCTTTCTGAACTTAGTTAACTCTATTATTTTTTATTTTATTAGTTCTAATAGGTGTTTTGTTGGTTCCTTAGGATTTTCCATACAAGATTATATCATTTATAAAAAGAGACTGGAGTCAAGTTGTAAGGTGGAGGATGAGGGTATCCGGACAACAAGAACTTGGAGATGATACATTAATTGTCCTCACAATTCCAGTCTATACACATGCATAGAATTGTGATGTATAATCACTTAGAGGTGAAAATATAATCAACCTTGTTTTTGAGCCATAGGTAAATAAGGAAAATGGTGGCATAACTTTGGAAATGCCAGCCATCCTGGGAACCAGTTGTCCCCACACTATGAAGATGGAAGAGGACAAGACAAGGTACTAGAGCAATTAACCCTCTGTGTAAACGTGCCACATGTTCCTTACAGTGCCATGTTTGTTAAGTGGCTTATCTCCAAGATACAAAAATTAGGGACATATGTACAACGTCTTAATGTTCTAAATAACTTTCCAGTCCCATCACATTGAATGCTCATAACAACAGTAAGGATTTATAGTTGAACTCCTTGAAGTACAGAAATACTAAGTAATTTATCTAAGATCACTCAGTTATTAATTTAAATGTTGGAGCCAGATTTAGACCCAAATGCCCTGACTTTTAGACTTGTACCCATTGACTATTGTGTTTCTATACTGCCTGTTTGGACAGTATATGCCTCCCAAAATAATAGAAACCATGAGTTTAACACCTGTCAGCAAGAATAAATAAAATAGGGAGCCACCAAGTGGTGTGCCTAATTAATAAACCTTTCTGTAAACCACATCATGAATTACATAAATGATCTGGAGCTTTGTGTAATGGTTAAGATTGCATTTAGCTACAAGAAAAGGGTTTATTTTTCTTGCTCAAGAAGTATTAGGATATTAGATAATTAGTCTTAAGCAATTCAAGGCTAGCGTTTTAGCCCAGTGATATTCTGCAAGGCACTGGGACTTTTGCCTTGTGGTTCTTCCATCATAAGCCTGTACCTTTCTTCCTCAACTTTTCGAGATGATTTCTGCACTTTAAATCATCATGTTTGTGTTTCAGATGGGAGAAGAGGAGAGGGACAAAAAACAAAAGTCAAAGGTCTACAGGGCATGCAGCTGAAGCTGTCTTTCTCAAAGCTTTCTTAGAAATTTCACCCAAGGACTTCTACTTATATCTCATTGGTCATTTCTAAATCAATCTTGGAGAGTGAATACAGAAGAGGGGGTTGCGGATGGGAGGTGGATCAGTTAACTCTTTAAGTTAACTCTTTTTTAACTTAATTTTTTTTTAAATTTTTTAAAGAATTTTTTAATTTTTATTTTTTACAGACTGCATTTTGATTCATTGTACACAAATGGGGTACAACTTTTCCTTTCTATGGTTGTGCATGATGTAGATTCATACCCACTTAATATGTGCTGCAGGGTGATCTGCCCTAGCAGCCAAAATTACTAGTTAAGGTTCTGTACCTAGGAAACACTTATGGTGGCTTCAGTGGGGGAAGACCAAAAACTTCAGCCCATTATCCCAAGAAGTGAATAACAATTCTCTGTGACCAGCCTGGGTTTTATCAAAGGAAATAAACCCTAAAAAAGGAACTGTAGCTATTAGGATGCACAACCTTCCTAGGGAAGGGAACAGCTGCTATTTATGTGTTCAACAGTCATTTCCACTCTTCTGTAATAGCACCATTTTCCCTTTGTAAAATGATTCCTGTCCTAATCTAGATCTACGTGTCCTGGTTAGGAGTAAGGTCCATGCCTGGCCAGTCAACATCCTCTGTTTCCTTCATCATAATGATTAGTCTAGGGATGTAGGTGCATGATCCTTATTAGTCTGTTAACACTCAATTCCAGAACTACCAAGAACTCTGGAACTTTTAGGAAGCATCTTTTCTTTCCTTGGGGTTTCAATCTAGAAGAATAAGGTGGGGACAACCACATGGAAGTTCCTGCCTGTGATTAAAATGAGAACAGAGGAAGCAGAACCAAGAGGTGAAGAGAAAGACTGAGACTTCATTACATTGTTTGAACCCCTGAATCCATCTATACCTGAAATCATAACATGTTTTTCATATATGTTATCAAATTTTTTTTTAAAGTTGAGACCAGTTTAAGTTAACTTCTGTCACCTGCAGTTGAAAGAGTCCTCAGTAATACAGGGAAACTACATCAGCCCTGATTCTTCTTAATACCCTCCTCAGAAAACCACAGTGACCCTTCATATTTTCACACACACACAGAAACACACACATATATAACACACAGAGTCACACACAGAGAGTCACACACAGGACAACACCAACTTGGTTTTCTCTTTTTTGTCAGAAGGTAGCGGAGGGGCCCAAATCATCCACTTTCACAACTCTGTACCTGGAAATGAAAAAACAAATAATGCAAAATCATGTCACAAACAAAATGGCACCTACACAAATGAAATGCAACATTGCTATACAGGCATGTACTTCCAATTATCTTTTTACTAAGAAAAATCATTTTGAGAGTGTTTGCATTTATTTTACAAAAGCACTCCTTTGGAATAATTCATGAAGATCTATAAGAGAATGTGACCAATAGAAAAATCTTGAAGGTGACAGAATAGTAGGGACAGTCCTAAGGACAAGTTTGCTGAAACACTTGATATTCCCTGCTGGCTCCAAGACAAAAATTTGTTTTGAGGAAACAATTGTGAGAAATGCTTCTGTGTGCAAGCATTTGATTTGGAAATCTATACTTAAACTA
Organism: Sciurus vulgaris; assembly: GCF_902686455.1. Classification (NCBI taxonomy): domain Eukaryota; kingdom Metazoa; phylum Chordata; class Mammalia; order Rodentia; family Sciuridae; genus Sciurus; species Sciurus vulgaris. Next base: position 53,404,488 of record NC_136466.1, read on the forward strand.
TTAGATTACTTCCAAGTGAAATACTTGTCCACCCAAACATATGCTACTGAAAATTTTTGCTAATGTAAACAGACAAGCAGTAAATGCTAAAAATATGGTCAAATATAGCAATATTTTAAAAAGTCAAATTGATAATCAGTGAATTTTAAAAACGCTAATGTTTTTCAATTAATATTCCAGTGTCATTTGTCCATTACTGTATTGTTAAAAAAAACACTAAGAATGCATTATATGATTCTTCTTAATTCCTTTTAACAATCTGGCAGTCTTATTCATGTAAAAAAAGATGACTTTTTTTTTCTTTGAGTCTCAAGAACGTTAAGTCATTGTTCTGTCATTTTTTTTCTTTTGAAAGAAGATTAACAATAGTCTGTAAGGATCTTTGGGAATTATATTTGCCTATTCTAGAACATTTTCTTTTATGATTTTTACTTCAGAAGGATCTGCTAGTCATTTGAAATTCTCAGTTGTACTAATTTTTTTCCCATAGTTTTTAACAGTTCAAAAAGAGCAGGTCAGATAATAATAGCTTATATGACACAGAGCCAGAAAGAGGCATTGCCAAGCTTACACAGTCTAGTGTGTTTTCTGCTGTGCTGATGGTTTCATCCTGGACCCCTCAGCTATTTTTCAGTTGTCTCAATCATGAGTTGATTCTCAAGCTTAAATCTGAGAATATTTTATAAAGACCAGGAAAGCATCTTTTCTGAATTTATATAATACAATTTCAGAGTCTCCCAAGAGATGGAGTCCTAGTTCTTAGAGTAGCCAATCATCTAATTGTTAGTCTCATGAATAAAGGAAGAATAAAGGAATAAAATTTCACCTGGAGTCTGATTATTTGTGTAGGGTCCTGTCCTTGGGTCTTTGTTCAGTAGGTTCCCCTATGCTAGAATGCTTTCGTCTTCCTCTCTACCCACCAGAATGCCGAAAATCCTTGTGACCCATCTCACTTATGAAACATTACCTGACCATCTCCTAAAGTAATGACTTCCTTTTTTTGAACCCTCATGCTGCGTATGGGCTCTGCAGCCTGGCAGTTGGAGAGGGAAGGCTGGGTCTCTGAAGTGCTTCCACAGTGTGGAGTCATTGGAGCCAGGGGCCTCACAATTTGCACTCTTTTGGCATCCCACACAGCAACCTGTACCATGTCTTTATTTAGGTCTAGAGACAGGTTTTCCAGTTCCAACAAGGAAACTGAGAATACGTTCTTTACTAAGAGGCTCTTACACAGAGAACATAAACTCACCAGAAATGAACCTCAAAAATAAGCCTTATTGTCACTCTAGATCAGAGGAGACGGAGGATACTATTCCAACCAGGAGAGTGTATGATAAGCGGGAAGACAGGCTCCCTGGTTTCCTGCAGAAACCTATACGTAAGATCTCCTATGAGAGTAAGGGTCTTGTTTTCTCAGGTTGCCCTGGATGGGAAAGCCTCAAGGGCCTCTTATTGATGGGGGTCATTGGAAGCCACCCTGGCTCCTAGAGACTATTGCCAAGCACTCAGGGTAACCCACTGTGCACCAGGAACCACCAGTCTTCATAATGTGAATCAACGATAGCATATGTCCCTAATTTCAAACAGATGCACTATAACATGCTTGCCTCATTCTGATGATAACTTAAGGCCTATAGGCTTCAGTTAATTTAGGCAACAATCTGATGACCAAAAGAAGACTGTCTTAGAACCAGGTAGCATTTGCTAGAAGAGCTTCAAAGGGGATTGTCCCCAAGATTCTTATCAACAGTCTCTTCCTATACCATAGGTGATTATTAAATATTATGTATTGCTGTTAATCTGTAAGTCACTTTGGTTGGGTTTGTCCATTCTTACAGAATCTTAGAAAAATAGAAGATTAAATTCCTGGGGAAAGGGTGGATGGGAAGATGATAGTGAAGGGAATACGTGACTAACTGAAGGGGATAGTTCTACTTGTCTCACTATTTTGCTTTCCTTGTCTTGTCAAGACTTAAAAAATAGAATAAAAAGAAAAAAAAAGAGCAGCTGTTTTTTCATCCATTGGCTATTCATTAAGCCTTTATGGGACTGAACTGCTGCGATATGGTTTATATTCAGGAGACCTTTGCAAATTATAATAGCTGATTTCCCTGCAAATGGAAAGGATATATTTAGAGAGGCTTTCCTGGGAGAATGAGCTGGCCCCAGGGATTGGTAATGGACTGTGGAGCCTTTCACCTCAAGGTCAGTAGGTCAAATCCAAATCAGGCCTGGGGTGGCTGAGAGGCATTGTATAAGTGACAGCTGTTGGGTGACCAAGGTGAAAGGAACTCAGGGTTCTGCCACATTTCAAGTGAAGTGAACAGGTGCCGTCTGCCACAGTCCTGGCAGAGGATGAAAGATAGTGCTCAGAAATAGGCTGAGCTTGGTCTCTCCACTCCAGAGGCCATCTTTGGCCAGGCCAAGTGAGGAGCTTGCCTTTCCAGTACGGAGTGACAGGAGAACTGAGGGAACACAAACTGCGGTGTCCCTCAAGAGGAGGGTGTGTCAGCTAAATTGAATGGCGAGGCTCCTGCTGTGTCATCTGAGGGAAGAGATGCTTCCCTGTGCTGAGCTGAAAAGTGCCTTCTGCACCATGCACCTCACTCCTCAGGCCCTTTCTTTCCAGCAGTGGCTGGCACTGTTTCTGTCACTGAGTAAGGACAAAGAAGTGAAGATGCAAAGAGATCAATGGGAAGCCTGCAGTGATTAAAATAAATGGTGTGGAATTTCTCATTTTCAGTTTTTTCAATATATTTTACACATCTCACATCTTAGATGCATAGCATCGTGGAAGTGGGGAATAAAGTGTATAGTTGAGAGGGAAGTCAAATTTGGTAGCCACTTTATACAAAGCTAAGGACAGAAAGTCATCATTAATCCTATCCCTTTGTATGACCTTTGAAGAAATTGAATCCCAAACAGTTTGAGGTGGGTCATGGTGTCAGAGTCTAAGTCACTAGCAATAGAGGTGACTCCAGCTGATGCGAATGGTGAATGGATGTATCGAAAGGATATCAGATAACTCACAGCATCCTAAGGGAAGCAAGTGTGGCTAATAGCTGGAGAGACAGAATATGTATGGAGCCAGGGCCTTGACAGTCCTTCAGTGGAAGACCCTTTTACTGCTTTAGTCCCTGTGCCATAGGTTAGGAAAGGATGCCTCTCTCTGGGCACAAAACTGGCTTCCTCTTGCTTCAAGTCTCTATTCAAATTTCTTCAAAGAGAAGCCTTCCCTGACTAATATACGTACAATAGTATCACCCTCCAACTATGTACACTCTTTTCCTCCTTTCTGTTTTTAATTGCCTTCCACAGAATTTATTACTCTCTAACAATTTTGCATTTATTGTTTACTTTCCGTCTCCATCCCTCTAGAATGTGAACTTGAGAAGCTGACTGTTTTGTAATGTCCCCATTGTCCCACTTCTGAGGGGCAAAGTGCTCACTAGAGGTTACCTATGTCTTTAGCAGAGGAAGTTCCTTCCAGGTCAAGGTAAGTTTTAAAGCTCCTCCTTTGGAAACTTCATGGGAGGTGATCTCTTTCTAGAACTTTCCCTCCTTTGCTTGCATTCCTAGGTCTTCAGTTAGATGACTTTTCCCAGATCCTAAATCTTGGTGGAAAGGAGCTTTCTGAACAAGTGAATGAACGTCTGTAGAATCAGGAAAAAGAACCACTGGGGGTCAGCATCCCTATTTTGTTTGCCACATTTTCAGCTAAGTTTTGGATGGCAGGCTAAAGGGACCTGTCCGCTAATGTGGCTAAGCAAAAATTTCTCCTAGATGAACCAGACTTTCCATTTTCCCTTTTCTTCTTACCTCCCTCCTATCACCTGCAGTCCAATTCTGCCCCTCTCCCTCCAATTCCTAGGAAAATAAATCTCTAGAAGGAGGCAGGGAGAGTGGATTTCAGAGAACCCTTCTGAATAAATGTCTATATTAATGAATTATTAACTCAGCCACCCGTGACCTTAAACCTAGAAACAGGAGCACCCAGGGCAGAGAGGACTGCTGCTGAATCCTTTATTGGAGTCCTGTCAAAGGCAACAACCATTTGTTCCCCTCCCCCATCAGGAAAAATAATTAATATAAAAGGCAAACTTTTTAATTGTATGTCAAACGAAATCAGATAGAGGGTCTCCCGGACAGATCTTCTTGTTTTCCTGCCCCTTCCTGCCACTCTTTCCCTGTTCTGGCCTCTGGTTCCATTCTTCCCCTCCCAGCTAAGTGTACAATAGGTTTCCTAAGGATAATTTTCGGGGGGAAATGCTCGAGAAAATGATGAATTTGGGTAGTTAATTTATCGATCCCGACTCCTCTTCCCACTTGTTTTATTTTAGAGGTCATTAATCAATGAAGAAAAACACCATCGTGTCCCCCGTTTGCATTTAATACACTCACGCTCCTTATTTATTCCTCTGGAACAAATTCCCAGCAAATATTCACCCATCGATTTGGGAGCATGGATTTTTATCAAGGTTTGATCGCTTCCTAAGTGGTCGAAGTGATTTGTTTCCGCCGTCTTGTGAGTAATGAAGAGGAGGGGAGCGAATTTGAGGGGTGCATGTTCTTGCGGTCAGTGGGCTCATTTTCTACCCGACCCCCGCCGCCAGACGTGCAGGGGTGACCGTGACCAGGTGGGTCCAAGAGTCAGTTGGATGAGGAAGAAGTGAACTCCGCAAAGCGTGTAACGCCGCGGAGCTCTCAGCGGTTTCGCTCACTGCGCTGTTCACAGTGGTGAGCTCCCAGTGCCGGGACCGCGCTGACCTCTGCCTCAGCCGGCCACACGCCAGGGATGTCCAGGCTCCCGAAACACTCCCCTGCAACCCCAGGCCTTTTCGTTAATTCCCAGAGCTTCCGAGCGTGAATTTTGCCTGCCTTCTTCATTCGAGGTCCCTATGACCGCCGGGACCTAGGCTTCGGTAGTCTTGATGCCCAGGTGTGCCTGGGGCCGCTGGGGCTGGGCAGAGCCGAGCATGGAGCGCCAATCTGACAGGTCAGGTACTCCATTCATAGGCGTAGTGATAGGGAACCTTCGCTAACTTCTCTGCCTGTTCCCTGACCCGAAGCAAGTCAAACATTTCCTACGGAACCCTCCCTCTGTCATCATTTCCGATGGAGTGGCTAGAGATTTGAGGAGGGTGAGCAGAACGCACTTGGCACCCTCACTGACCCGTATTTGAATCTGCCTCCGTCACTCATTAGTGGCACGACCTCAGGCAACCTACCTGGCCTTTCTGAATCTCCATGGTCCCCATTTGTAATAGGGGGTTAATGATAATGCCTTCCTCGCAAGGCTGCTAGGCGGACTAAAAGTACGTGAAGCGCCTACCGCGCTGGCACGTTCAACGCTCTCATGAACAGGTCAACTAATCTTACTACGATGAGAACACACACCACATCACACCACCACCACCCACCCCCAACAACAACAACTTCCTAGAGAGTGGTCGTGAGGCCTCCGAAGCTGTTGTAGTAACTAGCATCTCAAAATCCTGAGCCTTTTTGGCGGGAGAGGACGTGGGGAAGAATTCTTTGGGACTTGAAGTCCTGCAGCCAAGAGCTTGGAAATAGCCTGTTTGGGGAAGAAACAAGAAGGTGGGCGGCGGGGTCCTGCCTCTGCGTTGGGACTTCCATCTTCAGAGCTTTCTGCCTCTCGCAGCGAACAGAGAAACGTCCTGGTTTTTCAGCAATGAACTGGGAGAAAGTGAGAAAGAGTGTTTTCTCTTTCTCTCGTGGCCCAGCAGCCATTCTTCGAGCCTATTAATTTAAAGTGGGCCTGGAACTTCTTCTCCTCCCGAAAGAGTTGTCTTAAAGTCTATGAAGACTGCCTGGTTAGCCCGGGGGTCCACAGCGCGGTGGGTTTTCCCTTGTGGTGTTTGCCTTAGACTTGGGTGCTATCAATCTATCCAGAGATGACAGATGACCTTGTCATAACGATGCCAGTCAAAACATTTTCAGTCCAACTCTGTTCCAATCAGCATCGGGGCATCCTGCGTGAGACCCGGACAAAGTCTAAACAGCGCGTTTCCCAGGCTCGAACAAAATGAGTGGTGGGAAGAGAAAAAGAAACATGCAGAAATTAGGAAAGAATGGCTATAAATTGTTCCGAGTGGCAAGTGCTAAATAAATTTGGTTGTTTGAGGAAAGATAAATGCCAATTTTTCTCTTTGAGGTGTGGACTGAACTCTGGCGAGGGGAAAGGGCCTAGGTGGGTCAATTTCACACAGCCCGTCTGTGCCCTGTACCACAAATGCCAGGGAAAGCTGGGGGAGAGTGTCTAATTCCTGGATGCTAGACCGCGCATGGAAGGGCAACTGGAGTTCAAAGCTCTAGGAGAGGACACGTGGGGGTGGAGCTGTGCTCCCACCCTGCACCTCCAAGTCCAGGTTTGGGGAAGAGAAACCTATACTTGACCTTCTGGCAGCTCCCCAGGAAGCTGAAGGCAAACAGCTTCGCTCGTGTCTAGGAGCAGTTGTGCTACTAGACGTAGCTCTGGATACTTGGCTCCAGCTACCAGCAAGAAGAGGGGAGAGCCCTCCAGGAAGACAATCCGAGAGCAAGTTGACTGAGCGCTAGGGTGTGCAGACTCCATTGCAGCGGACTCCCAGCCCCCTGGCCAGGCTGGAGTCCCGCCAGGACAAGCTGCTCTGTAGAGACCCTCGATCCTATGCCTTCCAGATCTCCAAGTTGGCTGCTCAGCTGCAGTCTGAGGGTTTCCCTCCAGCGCGCAACCTACCCCCAACTTTTCTCCCTAGAGGATTTATGGTAGAGGCTGCTTGGCGGGCGAGTCGACTCTGGCACCCAGCAGCACTCCAGGAAAAACCCAGCCGGGATAAAGTGCAAACTCGATCCGGGACTGGGTCTACTCGCCCTGCGGCGCGCGCTTGTTCCGGCGCGAACACTCGAGCGTCTGCAGAGATGCATTCTGGTTTCTGCATTCCCACTGCTTTCAGGATCAAGGCACTGCTCCGGCACCTAGAAAACACATATGGACAGAAAGAAACAACAGGCGAGCCGGAGACGTCACGCCAAAAAAAGTGGGGGCTGGGAGGGCAGAGGAGGTATTTGTGCGAGACAGGCGCACGGGCTGTAAGTGGGTCCAGCCGAGTTAGAACTTCCTTCTTCCCTCTCCCCTCCCCTTCATTCTGGCCTGCCTCCCGCCTCCTCCCCCATATTTCTCTCTCTCTCTCTCTCTCTCTCTCTCTCTCCCCCCCCCCATCTGTCTCTCCCCCGCTCTCTTTCTCTCTCTCTCTCTCTCTCTCTCTCTCTCTCTCTCTCTCTCTCTCTCACACACACACACACACACACACATAAACACACAAACACACGCACACACTTGTATTTTGTGCTGTCGTAAAACCCACGTGTCCAGGCAAGAGGCTGCCAGAGTGGAGCCGAGGAGCCGGGACGCGACAGCGGCCAAGCGCAGCAGCCCACGGCGGCTACGTCTGGCTCGGGTCCGCTTGCCCTTCCGCGCCCTCAGCGGGCCTAGAAGTTCCTCATTCGCATCCCGGGAGGGTTCCTGGCGGCTGGATCTCTAAGGCTCTCCACCCACACTGCCTGGGGCATGTAGCGCACTCGGGACGCACACCATCCAGTCCACTCGCCGAGACCCGCACGCGCACGCACCCGCCGCGGATCTGAGTTTTCAGGTAAAGTGAGGTCCCTCTGGGGCTAGAAGGGTAGGGAGGTTGGAGGTCTCAGGTTGGGGGCGGGGGGCGAGGCTGTCCCGCCTCCCGGCGCCTGAGGCCAACGCGGCTCATGCGCCGCGCCACTTCGGCTCGGGTCGGCTCCAGGGCGCTGACTGAGGGCGGGGGCTGCGTCCTGCAGCCGAGTTCCGCCGGGAAGCGCCCTCTCACCGGGTTCCAGCTTTGCACGGTGGGAGCTGAGACCGAAGACTGGGAGGCAGCGTAGGGAGCGTGCAGCTACACGCGTGGCACCACGGCTTGGGAGTAAACTTTGAGCCCCAACGGAGTTAGGGAACAGGGAGCCGCCAAACCGGCTGCCGCCAGCGGATCCAGGGGCTCTGGCGCTCGTTCCAGGGTCCCGGAGGCCCTCCTCCCGCCCCTCTTGCCCAGGCCTGGGGTCTGGCTCACGTGCGCCCTCCTCTCTGCCCTCTACCCCCAGCTCCAGGCGTCGGACATGCTGAAGCCGGGAGATCCCGGCGGCTCGGCCTTCCTCAAAGTGGACCCAGCCTACCTGCAGCACTGGCAGCAACTCTTCCCTCACGGAGGCGGCGGCGGCCCGCTCAAAGGCAGCGGTGCCGCTGGTCCCCTGGGCGCGCCTCAGCCCCTGCAGCCGCCTCCGCCGCCGCCGCCACCACCGCCGCCGCCAGAGCGCTCCGAGCCTCCTCCGGACAGCCTGCGTCCGCGGCCGGCTTCGCTTTCCTCGGCTTCGTCCACCCCGGCTTCTTCATCCACCTCAGCCTCTTCTGCCTCCTCCTGCGCTGCTGCCGCTGCAGCCGCCGCCGCCGCCGCGCTGGCGGGTCTCTCGGCTCTGCCGGTGGCGCAGCTGCCAGTGTTCGCGCCTCTAGCCGCTGCCGCTGTGGCCACGGAGTCACTACCCCCAAAAGACTTGTGCCTTGGCGCTGTCTCGGGCCCAGGACCCACCAAGTGTGGCGGTGGCAGCGGGGATAGCCGGGGCGTACCGCGCTTCCGCTGCAGCGCCGAGGAGCTGGACTATTACCTGTACGGCCAGCAGCGCATGGAGATCATCCCGCTCAACCAGCACACCAGCGACCCCAACAACCGTACGTAGTCGCAGCCTTCGCGCTTTCTCCCGTGGCGCCAGCGCCGGCTGGAGCCGGAGCGGGTCGGAGAGGCGGGTCCGATGAGGGTGACACCGGGTAGGGGGTGCTGGTCCAAGATGCGGTCGGGCGCCTCCCAGATCACTGTAGCAAAAGTTTTCTAGCATTGGAGAAGGAAGGAAATCACACGGGATGATCGGGTGGTACCTTGGTATTCTCTCTGTCCCCTTAATTCATCCCCTGCTTCACAGCCCCAAGTTTTTAGGACCGGAGTTGCGGGTGAACCGGGCCAGACAGGCCTCCGCCCTCCTGTCGGACGGTGCTCTGGGTCCGACTGGTACTGGCATCGCGCAACGGGAGTGCCCGGGATTGGCCCAGCCTAGCCTTAGCCTGGACGAAGGAGGGACTCTCAGCTTTTCTGGGGAACGTGGAAGTTCGCGTTTGTTTCTACTTCTGTAGACCTCATCTCTGGAGTTAACTGCATAAGCTCCTTTTCTGGCCTCGGGGTTGACGGGAATCCTTCAGGAAGTGTTGGCTGGAGGGGCCTCACTCGAGTAGAGGTTCTGGATGACAATGGGTCTCTCCTTGCAGACAGGCATTATTTATTCATAGGTCTACTATTTATTAGAAAAGGAGGAAAAGAAGAATGCCCGCTAATTCCCTACTTCAGGGAAATTACAGTTGTACATGTTGGTTAGTTTATTTATTAATTTATTGAAGTTAAGAGTGACAGTAATTTAACAAAAGAAGGTTACTTTCCTCTTAGAAAATGGTAATTGCCTATTTAAACGTCAAGAATCTTCTAGCTTGGTATCTATAGTCACATTTTCAAATGATTATGGCAAGTACAGTTCTATTTTGAGATTTTGAAGCAAAACTCTTAATGAAAATCATGAATATGTAATTGCTTTATATCTATTTCTTCTTGGTAATTTCAGAAGTTATGCTATATATACACCTAAAGCTTTGGGATAAGTAATATACTTCCAGAGACCTTTGGAGATAACATTAAAGAAGACTAGAAAATCACACTGAGAGCAAGATAGGTTTTGAAGGATCAACAAGCATTTCAGCTATTTTCTTCATCTCTTTCCTTCATCTGGCTTCTGTATGAGAAAAGTTGATCATAAGCATTTACGTTTATTCTATTTTGAAGAAGTTTCTTCTTGAAGAATATCTATCACTTCACAAACCTCTTAATTTGTTATAAAAGCAAAATAACTTGAATTATAGCAATTTAAAGGATTCCCAAAGTCGTTGGTTTGATGGGAAAACATTGGGTGTTAGCATAGTCATTGAGACATATTAATCTTGGTTGGAGATAATTGCTGTGATGACCAGAGATAATAATTACCAACAACAACAACAAAGCAGTTGTATTTACTTTTTTTCCTTTCTACAGTCTGAGGGTAAAGTACTGGTTTAAAATAGGAGTTTCAATTCTAATATCCTGTGTAGTTAAGAAAACTCATGTTTCAGAGTTTCAGAACATTATATAAAATCACATCCTTGTAATGGATTTCAAAAAATACTTATTTCCTAATGAATATCTTACTTGTGTTCTTTTCAAAGCATTTCTTTTAAAATGTGGGAAAAATAATAAATGCTTCAGAAAAGGCATTTCTTCCTACTAAGTGGATTACAGCCATTGTAGGTTGGAAACGCCTCATCAAGCTTGCAGAGTTTTCTGAATTTAACTGTGCTGGAAAAGACAACAGCAGCACACCGCAAAGCCCTGTGTATCCGACTCCCTAAATTGTTTACAATGCAGTTTGAGATTTAGTATATTTTCACCAGAGAAAATGTAGACTAGTCGGAGAAAGAATTAGGATAGATTACTAATTAATATATGGCTATTGAGTCAGTTTATTGCCTAGCTATCTTTTCTGGTTGGAGGAAATGAATTATGATTTTATTTAAATTATTCCTGTCGTTTTCATCTTCTGGTATCTCCTTTTGAGTCAGTTGGACTGCTTCAATGTTCAGAGTGCAGGAGGAAAAAATAAAAAACAAAAAGGAAGTTAGATTGTCCTCTTAAAGTTATACCCAAAGTTGCTCACTAATTAAAGAGCCATTGAGAAAGAAAATAGAACGCTAATGTAGCTCTGAATAATGCTGGGAGACCAGGCCTCCCATTTTAGGAACTTCTCCGCAGAAGCAAGCTTAGGCACTCATGAAAATATGGGATGCATTTTTACAAAGATTAAAAGTGATTGAGTTTAACTTAACTAGGGGCTTAAACAAATCAGAAATGCAAAACCTAGAAACGTTCCCCTCTTGGTTAGGGAAGTTGATGTGTGGGTCACTTGAAAGACTGAAAATAAAAGCTTCTCCTCATTCCCCTGTTGTACGTGGGGGGGGGGGGGGGGGTGAGGCAGGGTGGAGGCAGAAGAGAAGCATCTATTAATTTATCGTGTGTAGATAGATTTTCCTAGTTTCCCTTTTAATTTCTTACCATTTCCCTCTAACAGAAATCTGTGAAGTCGCCACTCAACATTGCTTCATTTTGTCACTTTGTGTTTTAAAGGGTGTCCCGTCATTTTCTTTTTCTTACTAGGCAAAGAAAGGGCCTCCTTATTTTTCCCTTCCCTTTAGAAGAGTAACTTTTGCCTGGGATCAGCAATACACAACATTCTCTGTAAGAAAAGAACTCAGTAACACTTGTTTTGCCCTGAAACTTTAGTGGCCATCTATGGCAAATGCCACAGTGAAGGAGCTAGTAGATCTTTCACACAAAAAGATTTTAAAATGGCTCAAACTGCACGTTAACCCAAGGGAGCTCCTCCAGTATGTTTCTGTTATTTAACTCCGTGCATCAATTTACTCTGTGATTGAACCACACCGTCCACTGAAACTCTGAATGCTCAGCTGCTGCTGCTGCTTCTCCTAAAAGTCAAGTGCTGCGTCGTGTAGTACGCAGGGGGGCTGGGGCTCGCTCTTCCACGTTTGGTATTACTACCCACATTTGCTGCTAAGTTGCCTGTAGCCCTTTCGGTCAGGCTCCATCAGAGTGGTCGCTTCTTGGATTCTGGGAGTTGGTATGTTGTGCGTGACCTTGTCTCTACTCTTCGATGGTAGCGTCACTGGGCGTGCCTGGCGTCTGTACGTAGGACCCTAGGTCGTCTCTCCGCACAGCCGATTAATTTTTAATACCCTTTTGTAAGAAGTTCCCCTAGTATCAGATAGGGAGGCGGGAAATAAGACACCGTTTGGGTGTCTAGACGTAAAGTTGAGCCACACTTAATTTTCCCCAGTTGGGGGGGGGGGGGGCTCTGTCCCCTCCGATTTGTTGGAACCCTCCTGCGCAAGGGATAGAGTGGGGGAACAGAGCCGGTGTGTGCACGAGTGTAGGAACAGGATTGGAGGCCCCACTGTTGGCAACTTCACACTTGCTAATGGCTTGGGGACAAGGGCTGGAGAGAGAAGGAAATGTGGGACTAACACTCCGTTGTCTGGTTGCTAGGGTACCTGCTACGGGATCTGGGAAAGAAATGAAGAAGGGAGAGGGTTATCTGACCTTGCACTACTCCGGGTTGGAAAATGCCAAGTCCTCTTTGGGGAGCTTCGAACCCAGTGGCCAGTGCCCACCAGTAGTCCCTGCGTGCCACCGAGTCACATCCTGTGTGCTCCTCCCGCCCAGCGTCTCCGCAGTCAGTGACCAGCTGGCGATTTAGATTTCAGACTTGGTCCGGGGTGGGAGGGAGGCTCAGAGACGGTGTGTGGGCTTTTATGTTGTTCTATTTTTCTTTTTCCCTTTTCTCTCTTTTTGTGCGCGGGCCCAGCCCCATCCCGTAACACACATGATTTAGCTATTTTACATCATTCGTTATCTAGCGCCCTGAAACTGAACATAGAGTCATATATTAGATTGAGGTTAGAAGAGGTGGCGACTGTTTATTTAAGGTGATAAAATGGTCCATCAGCAGTAATCTCCATCGATATGTGCCACCAGGAGATGAAGGATGAGGGGACAAGCCACAATTAATTGCCCTATAGTTTTGTAGGAGAGAGTGAGCCAGCCCAGACCCGCTTCGATCTCCTCTGGCGACTCCTATTCATCATCTCCGCATTGTATATGGCGGCCTCACAGGGGCAGGGGCCGGCGAGGTTTATCTCCGCGCAATATTCTCTCACCCTCACACACAGGCGCTCCCATTTAATTTATTAATACAGTCATCGGAAGACAAATAAAATCCACATTTTCTCCCTTCCCCCTTTTCTTTCCTCCCCTTTTTGTTTCTCCCACTTGGTCCCAGGGCCAAGGCGGCAGACAGGCGGGGCAAAGAAAGCCCAGCGCATCTGCAATTCACAGGGTGGGGAGCTTTAAACTCCAGTAGAGAGGGAGTCCCCGAGAGAATATTCCGCTAGCTAGCAAGGCGCCCAGCTGGGACACACCACAATCGACTCCTCCTTCTGTGGCCTCCCCTTTCCTAACCCTCCTCAGACTCCAGAACTGCTCCGGGGACCTTCGAAGACCCTTGCTCGCTGGAAAGGCGAGCAGGGTGGGTTTCGGGGGTGCAGCTGGGCCTTCGGAATGTGGGTGGCAGCGGCCACGCCTGGTGACCCATCGCGGGCAGAAGCGAGACAAGGCCTTCAAACGCAGATTTGGGTGCGAGGCCTGGGCGCCTACCGTGCCCATCATTTGCACTACCTCCATTCCGTCTAGCCTGTAGTGCGGGAAGGCAGGGGCAGGGCAGTGTGGTCTGAAGCCTGGGGAGCGTCAACCCTGGTGCTAAGGTTCCCAGCTGCCTTGATCTCTCTGCCCACGGTTGCTAGTTCGGTTAGTCATCCCCACCACCTCCTTGGGTGCACGCGGCTCTGCCAGCAGGCGGCACTCCCGGGGTCGCATCCGCCGGGCGCAGATCGATGGGCGTTGGCCCCTAGGGCTCAGCTGGACCGGCGGAGGGCTGCAACCTCAGCGGTCCGGGAGGATTTACGGCCCGAGCGTGTACCCCCGCCCAGGCGGGAAAGCAGGCTTTTCATCTCTCCGCTCCTTGGTTCCCCTACCAGAGCGCAGTAAAATCTGGCAGAGGCATTAGAGAGGCTTTAAGAGAGGTTTGGCGTGGCGGGCGCTCCCTGGTTTTGCCTATGCCCACACGTACCTTTGGGCCTCTCCATACACCAAAAGTCCTGAGCGTTTTATGTTTTATGTTTCCCCTTTCCTAGAAGGAGAAATGAAATTCCAGAGAAGAAAATCATGGCCTGCTTGGCCCTCTTTACCTTAATATAGATTCATTTAAAATGATAATGATAAAAAGTAAATATACTTGTTAAAAAAAAAAAAACCCACACAATAAGGATATAAAAGGAAGAGTGAAAGTCTGTTCTCCACTTGACTTGGTCAGGCCTTCTGAAGTCAGTAGGTGAACAAGTCTGCAACCTAATGATGGACCCTTTCCTGAATCAGGGACCCATAGACAGATTAAGATGGAAAAGGGACCATGGTCATTTATACTCCCTAATGCTAAATAAAACGAGGTTTCAAAGGCTCTTGGAGAATATGAAAATTACATACATATTGAAATTTTTATGAATAATAATCATGAACCTGTCCAAAAACTCCATCTCTGATTTTGAAAGTGGGAATATTTATTTGCCTTCTCCTTATGAATGCAACTGGACTTGTATTATGTATTGCTTGGATTGAAATGCTGTGTGTAATGTGAATGTGTATCTATGTGTATAAGTGCATATTTATAATGGTGAAATATAATATATTATGTTGTAGATAAACTTATAAGTAGTTTGGGGATCTAACCTTCTTCTCTGTCAAATCTTTTCATGTAGGTGTTTATGGCTGACTGGCTAGAAAACACTAAAATATTTGTCAACTTGTGACATAGTTATCAACCCTGAGAAGTAAGTTACTTAGTTTAACTTCATCAAGCTCCTCTGGGATTCTAAGAAATAAGAAGTAAAATGTTTTTAGATAGATCTTGTGTATTAAAAACATTAGAATACAACATAGTTGATGGCACTTCAACTTTTCTGGCAGAATATTTTGATAAAACTCAAAGTGGTTTACAAATCAAAACTCATGTTAGGTGGCTTCATTAAAATGGATTGGAACAGTACTTTACAGTGGACAATGTACAAGTGGTCTTTTAGGTATTGGGGGAGCCTGGGGTTTTCAGTATTCTACAAAATGCTACTATTAAGTTTTTTTCATGAGACTTAAGTTGAAGAGGGGGCTTTAGAGGACTTCTTGGAAAAAGAACTTAACTTTAGTTTTATTGTCATTCCTTACAAATATTATTAGAAGTGTGCTTCTTGTCTGTGGTGGAGGTAGTGGCTGGAGTTCATTGCTCCTTATTTTATTACTGATTTAATTGATACAACTTTACATGTGGAGATGTTGGAAGTTGATAGAATCTCTTGTAAAGACTATTAGGGGTATGATTTTCTTCTCGCCCTTTGCTTCATTGAGTCAACCAGGAACAAAAACAAAAACAGTTAAGCAACTCTCTGGGGGTGATTTATATTTATTTTCATGGGCATATTGCCTTTGCTTATTGTCATTTGTTTTAAACTAATTTTGCTAGGTGCTGAAAGGCCATCTCCAAAGTCAGACACTAACATTCAAAATTATGAACATTAGCTATTTACTTTCCTATTCATCATTTTACTTTAGTTTCCCCATATCTGAAAGTGTGGGAAAGAGAGAAATCTATGTAACTTAACCATGCTACAGCAGTTTTGTGACCCACCCCCCAAATAGTTACTTCAGTGAAATATTTCAATTCCATTGATTGAGTCACAATTTGGGCTATAAAATTCTCCTAACTTTCATTAGTCTTCTTGAATCTCTGGTTTGAAGTCTTTGGAGTCAGGTAGACCCAACTGGGAATCTTTTCTGGCACCTTCTAACTTCTTAGTCCTTGGTCAACTTGCAGTTCTGGTGATGCCTCATTTGACTCATCTGCAAAATGGGAATCATGGTACTTAGATACTATAGTGGTAGTGTGGCTCAAGATAGATGCATGAAACATAGGAGGCACTCAGTAGTAGTGAGTATTTATTGCCTTTTTTTTTTTTCCATTCCCACATTGTTAAAATTTTATTTTCACTATCAAAAATTTGAGAGGATGGGTGAAGTATTTGTGTTTTGGAGGAGCTGATATATGGATAAGTGTTTGTCCACTTCTGTCTGGGCCCTTGGTTCAGAAGTGTAGCTTTAACAGTTTTAACATTAGCTGTGTCACTGACAAAGGGAAACCTTTGTGTTAAGGGAGGCTCAGAAACTTTACTGCCTGCTGAAACAGGTGGTTGCTTCTCACCTGAGAGGCCTGGGGATACCTCCAAGAAGTTGCATTCAGAGTATTCCCTCATTCCTTGGGCTATCTGGGGAAGAGTGGAGGGGGAAGAACAGCTGGTTGGAGTCCTCTCCACAGAGATAGGATGCTTACATAGTCAATCCTAGCCTGCTATGAATGGTTAGTGGCAGATTTGCTCACCATACTGGATTGTGATTCCCTGTTCCTTCTTGAGAATTTTCTCATCAATACATTTTATTATAAGTTCTTAGAATGTTTCAGCACAGTGACACACCCAGGTGATCCATCAGGCTTACCTGTGACAAAGGCCCAGCGCAGGTGCCCTGAGGCCTTGAGAGCCGCTGTCCCAGCACCAGTACATCTGTTGGTGCCTGCCTCGCACCATCTCTACCAGTCCAGACTGCGTTGCATGAGGACGCCTAGGCTCCCCAGGGAGGCTGGGCCTGGGAGACTCGGTCGCGCCGGCGGGCGCCGAGGCTGCCTCCTCTGGGCAGGCCTGCCGCGCCGGGGCGCAGACACCGCGGCTCCGTCAGGCCCATTAATAACCCGGAGGGCACTGCGATCCGACAGCGCGGTCGCTTTCCCTGCCTTCCCCCGGGCTGCCTGGCCCCTTCCCACCTAGCTCTAGTAGAGGGACACTGGGTGCTCTTGACCAGCCCGCTGAAGGGTGGAGGTCCCCTTGCGCTCTGGTTGTTCCGGCGAAAGTCGGAGGAACAGCTTCAGCAACAGTTTCATTCACTTTACAGCAAAAGATAACCGCATTTCGCCTCAGGATCAGTCGTAGGGGTCAGGAGTTGGGCCCTCTCCATTGAACTATTACTATGATCATTATTAAATTTACTCCATTTCGGCTTCTGGAAAGATCTTGTGCGCAAGCACAGACACACCTAACTCCCCAGACACGTCCCCCAGTCCTCACTCGTCCCTTCCTGACTGGAATCCCTGGAGTGGGCCATCGCAGGGAAGTCAGAGACTAGTGCCCAGGTTCACATAGCCACCAGGGGCTGGGACCTGAGCTTCAACCTGGCCCAGGCGGGCTCTGCCCTGGAGTGCAGGCGTTTGTGAAGTCGCGGTGTTTGTTGCCCACCTGCCTTGGTGATTTTAAAAGGTGTCCTCAAATTGTAAAAAGAGGAAAAACAAATCTCAGAAGACCAACGTAGAATCTCTGAGATATCAGATTGGACAAAACACGGACTTTGGGTGGCGGGTACGACGGTAAACACTTCTTGAAACACCGGATAGAGAGAATCCTCTGGACCTAGCTCGGGTGAGAGAGAGAAGGGGAGAGTCAGAGAGACTGAGGGAGAAATGCCGAGAGGTCGAAATCGCGAGGAGAGGCCTTGGACATTGGGTTCTGTGCAGAGCGCGAAGATGTTATCTGCATCCAGCCCGGAAGGCGTTTGGGGGAACCCAGGGTCCCAACCAGGCAGATTTGGGTGCTGGAATTCTAAGGCAGTGACTCGGACTAGTCTCGCCCACTCCTAGTGGCTTCGGCGTCCCCATGGCGTCACCTCCCCCACAGGTGGCTGACCCTGGCGGTCGCAGATGCTATTATCAGCTGATAGCCGCCCCAGATACCAGGTTAATCCTCTTCTTTCTTCTCTCCCGCGTGTCTCCCGCAGGTTGCGATATGTGCGCGGACAACCGCAACGGCGAATGCCCCATGCACGGCCCGCTGCACTCGCTGCGCCGGCTCGTGGGCACCAGCAGCGCCGCGGCCGCCGCACCTCCACCGGAGCTGCCTGAGTGGCTTCGGGACCTGCCACGGGAAGTGTGCTTGTGCACCAGCACCGTGCCGGGCCTGGCGTATGGCATCTGCGCGGCGCAGAGGATACAGCAGGGTACCTGGATTGGGCCCTTCCAGGGCGTGCTCCTGCCCCCGGAGAAGGTGCAGGCGGGCGCGGTGAGGAACACGCAGCATCTCTGGGAGGTAAGTGGCGGCCCACTTCTGAGCACCTTACCACCGATCGGGAACCTGGGCCAGCACAGAGCCTGGTCCTTAGCGGGTGGCAACCTCAGAAGAGCCTCCCTTGGCTCCAAGAGGGTAGTGGATAATAGATTTCCCTGATCTGTACAAAATACCTGATCTGAAGTTTGAAGCACCTTTGGTAAGGAGGCTAGCAGAGCAGGGTCTGGCACAATGTCAAATTATCCCCCAAGGTCTACTTGTTTCTGTAAACAGAGCCACCTTAACCTGCTTCTGTTCCAGCTGGGATGGATTTGACCATTGGTGTCTCTGAATCTTGAGAAAAAGAAAACAGCTGAGGAGATGGAGCAGAGGCATTGGGCTTTGGGGTGACTTTTATGTCCCATTTAAGCTCTTTCATTGTTTCTGGGCCCAGGGCAGGAAGAAACATCAACATAAAGAGGAGGGGAGGTGGATTAAGTCAGGTTTATTTTCTCTTTGTGTATGCTGAATGAGAGACCAAAATCTTTCAAAACTTTCAAAGTGCCCCAGCACTTTGTATAGTTGTAAATTTAAAAATGACAAATTTCACTTCTTTTCTGAGAAAGTGAAATTTTACAATTTTCAAAAAAAAAAAAAAAAGGAAAATCAAAATATGGGGGGATTTGAGCACTTTTTAAAAAGAACCCAATACCTGATGCTATTATTTAAAAATAACTTACCTGAAAAACGTTAAACTAAGATTCTCCCCGGGCTTACTGGTTGATTATTGAGGTCCACTCCTGAATAGATAGACAATTATCATTTGGAAATCGCCAACTGATTTTAGCCACTTTCACTTATGTAAAGTTATTAATGAAATAAAAGATGCTGTAAATCATAACATTAATTAATATGGAAATCTGACTGTAGCCAGGTGAAATAACGAAGTAGAAACAGTCAGAAAAGAAAGCTTCTTAATTACCAAGTGCCAAATTGACATGGGCCTCAGAGTTCCAGTAATAGGATATTTCTGCAACACTTGGCTCAGTGACTTGTCAACATGATCACTTTTACTGTGAGACGCCTCACAGTCACTAAATAAAACTCATGGGACTCAATAATCCACTCAAATGTTTGCTGAGCCCCCACTCTGGCCAGTACTGTATCAGGTCCTAGAGATACAGCATCCTGGAGATAATGTTATGAAAAAAACAATCCTGGTGTACAGAAACTTCACATGACTATTGGGATTGGGGTGTTGAGGCCTGTGTTTGCAAAGCTCCCTTGGATGGAGAAGGAACGGAGTGTATGAGCCCAATGTGAGGATATGGCAGCCCATGGGCAACCTTCCCCATATTTATTCCCCAGAGCCTTGCACCCAGCTCCCCCTTGCACTTCACTCCTAAACTGTTGCTGGAAAACAATTATACCCTTTCCATCTTTCAGGAAAGGATTCCTTAGGTGGGGGAGATGGAGATGGGCATATTTATGTCACCAAATGGGGCTTTTTTTTTTTTTATTGTTGTTATTTGTTTGTTTTTAAGAAACTAATTTATAAAACAGGGCAGGAGAAAATGGCTTGGTACATAGATACCCTTGGGTAGTTTAGAAGTTAGAGCTTTGGCATAGGAAAACTGAACACTGGGACATAATCAAAGCATCTGGTTTTGAATCATTTTCTGGTTGGTTTTTGTTTGTTTGTTTATGACTACTTAGCTATAACCTCCAATGTGGTTTAAAGTTTATAAAACACTTTCAAGCACTTTTCAGGTTCCAGTGGTGTTAATAGGAACAGTAGTATCCTAGAATTAAGGGTCTGCCAATACTTTTCTGGGGAGGTCATAAAGTAGTTGTTCAGTGCTACGGATTTGTTCTATCTGAAAATGTTAAACTGAGCAAAAGTATATTGCCCTCAGATGCCCATTTTTAGGCTGCAGAGAACAAAACCAGAAATGTGAATAAAAAGATCCCATAGTTAATCTTTTTTTCTAGAAGACTTTGAATGATTGGAATATTGACAGGGGGCCACTATGATATAAAATGTAATAGTATATATTAATACTAAAAACATTGGGACCTTTCTTTGATACCCTTACTTGTACCTGATAAAGTTAAACTTCTATTATAGTACAGACTGAGGAATTTAGTCCACTTTCTTCTCTTTCTTGAGGCTTCTGTAGATATAAAATAAGTCTTACCTATTGTTTGGGGTGAGCTGAGTGCATCAGGAGGACATATAGAGTTGGTTTTGTGTTATAAGAAGGACTTGATATATGCCTGAATAATATAAAGGCCCCTACCCTAAATTTGGGACGTAATTAATGTATTTATTTTTATCATTTGTACAGTAGTTAGAATAATATACTTTGGGGGAATTGAAGGACTATTAAGACTTCAGCTATGTAAAATGTCTTCTGGGACTTCATTAAAAAAACGCAATTAACTGGGGCCAGGTTATGTAGTGCCAATGTCTTTTTGTAAGATACAACACTTTTAAAAATATATTTCAGATTTTTATTAGCATAATTACTTTTTAAGATATGAAGTACAAATTCATTTTTAATTTTAAGCATCATGATTTATGACACATGAATATTTTAAGGTACATTTTATGACAGAAGATTCTAACTGTTGGCTCATTCCTTAAATTTCCTTTTAAACCTAAATTATGTCATGAAAAAATTAACTTCTGGGCTTTGAATCCAGGGCCTTGCACATTCTAGGCAGGCACTCTACCACTAAGCTACATCTTCGACCTTTTCTTATTCTTTATTTTGAGAGGCAAGTTCTTGCTAAGTTGCTGAGGCTGGCCTTGAACTTTCTATCCTCCTGTCTCAGCCTCCCAGGTAGATGGGATTACAGGCCATGTCCAGCTATTATGAAAAATTTTTAATCATTATATGTTATTTATAGTACAAAGAATCGATAACTGAAATATACTGTAGGAAATATTTGGCTATAGTGTTTAATGACTCATATAATAATTATCTATTTTAAAATATATTCTTCCAGAATATCAGGTTGACATAAAACAGATTTTTAAAACATTAAAATCAGTCGAACGGTGACTATTTCATAACTGTAATCATTTCTGTGCCTCACATTTTTTCAAGTCTTTTGCTGATGAAGAAATACCTTTATATTTAGAGTTCAATACTCAGGTCCTGATAGAGCTTACCAGGGTTACTTATCTTTATTTCAGTACAATAAATGGATTGCTAATCTTTTCCTGTCACTGTTTCCAAGTAGATGATGGATTTTTGTTTCAGTTTACAGTTCATTGTTTTTAGTGTGGTTGTACTTTATTATTACATGTGAAGGCTTATTACAGAAACAATCAGATTCACCTTAGTTACTCCCTTTGTTTAATCACTAAAAACTCTATTCCCTTTGTAGAAAAATGACTTTTTAATATTTAATATATATATTAGACACAAAGGGTTTGATTGGTTTGTAAGCCTGCTATCATTTTTTAGTTAATTTCTTGTGTGTATAATCCAACTTTTTAAAAATACAGAAATTTAAAGAAAGTTAAATATCATTCTATTCAATATGTTTTGAATCTTTCAGGTGTTTATGGGAAATTCCAAGAAATTTTCTTTTTCTTCTCCTCCTCTTTCCTTTCCACCTTCCTTTTCTTTTTAAAGCAATCATCCAAAGGTAATTTTTTGTAGTTTAAGAAGATCAGCAAACTAAAAGCTGTATTAGTTATTTTTTGACCAGTTTACTTTAGAATCAAAATTTTAATGTGTCTTTAAAAATAGTAAATTCATATACTTTAAAACAAAAACATTGCAGAGGGCATTAAACAACTACCTTGCTTATGTACATTTATTCCAATGAGTCTTTAATGCATGATACATTTCTACTTATTTGGAAGTATTGGGGGAAAGTATTTCTTTTTTTTTTTTGGGGGGGGGGAAGTATTTCTGAATGTTTTTCTAAGAAAATAGAATCTTTCTCAGTAATTAGGCCTTATAGATGAGAGTGAAATAATTTTCTCCTAATGTGTTTTCTAATAAAGAAGTGAAGAGGCACATTTTAATCCAACATTTATGAAAACATTATCTCAATTATTAATGTGCCCCTTTCCCCTTGAGATAAATTAATCTAGTTGCACATGGTTTCCCCTTTCTGCTTAACATCAGAATTTAATATGACTAGACCTTAGGAATGTACACAGTATATACTTAGAATTCTACTGGAATAAAATACAGAAGTTTAAAATAAAGTTGCAATTTAAGATAGGCTACAATTACTCAGACCTTTCAACTCAAAGTCTGATTTAACAAGAAACTTGAGCAACAGTGACAAAATGAATTGTACTTGTTTTCAACCTAAAAAATTTTTTCTAATTGAGATAATGTAGTGACTTGTTAGGATTACAGTCAATGTAGTAGAAAGGGATTGAATTTTACAGGACCTGTCTTCTCTTTGCCTGAGTAAATTTGAGTGTGTCATTTTCATTTCTACTATGTGGAAACCTTCACTATTTTTCCTTAGAAAATCAAGGAGGATAACATAATATAGGCCTTTTTGTGGTTTGATTTCATGCCATAATATTGTAGATTTAATAAGAGTTTTGCTTTTAAGCAAATTTTTCATCATTACCATGTAGCTTAGGTCAATATATATTAATGAAAACCAATATTAAAAATATATTACACATCGCTAAATGTTTGTATTTCAAAACCATCATAAGTAATTGGCACTGGAAGGAAATGAATTGATTTCATGTTTTTAAATGTGTTATGTATGTTTTTATAAATGACCCAATTACATATATACAGTACTGTACCCGCTTGTATATGTTTAGATATTGAAAAAAATTTCAAATTAATCATTTTAAATTAAATTAAAATCATTTAAAAATTGTTCCAGTGATAGTATTGTAATTATATATGCCACATTTTGCTTTATAGACTTCGGCTCATTTTGACCCGATTTACTGAAACACCAAGGGATAGAATTATGTGACTGTCATAGTTATATTGAAGTAAAAATTATGTTTCTCAGCAATTTGTCATTTAATATACTGTCATCTTGGTTTTGAATATGTCAATTTTGTGAAGTTCAAATAATTTCTCCTTAAAAATAACCATCATAATGTTTTAAATTATGCCAGAGTAACAGCTGGTGTCTCTCTCTGGCTTTGCCTCATTTGATTTGAAGATGTCTTTTATAGTGCTGCCCATTTGATAGAGGGTGAGCATTTTGTAGTTTTACAGAAACTGTAAAACCATCTGCTGCCTCTTGGAATGGTTTCCAGCATTGTGTTAAAAATCAAAAGTTGGTACTTTAAGTTGCCTTTGAAAAGGTTCATTTAAAGTCCTGATCCTTTTGGTTTATATATCATGCTGCACACACAGTGCCACCTTTGGTTTTTTGAGTTTCAAATTGAGTCTGCTTTGGAAGAAAAAACTGTAGCAGCCATTTGGAAATTCCCACATTAGTGAGGTTTCCTCCAAACCTGCGTGTGACACTATAGTGCATTCATTGCAATAGTTTATAACAACTGGTGTGTGCTATATCCATAGGACTATTTTCTCATTGTTTACAATTTGCTTTTTAAAACTTTGTAGCATTTTGTCTCTGTGAAGGAAATAATTCACAAGAATTTCTTGGTTCTTAACTGCATATTTTATTCCATCATGTAATTTTTAAATTTTTCCGATTGCCTTAAAAGTAGGAGGTAGAAAGTAAAATCAGAATCTTGGAAGTTACTGGATAGATGAAATCTGCCCTAACCTGATCACTGTATGGCAGCAAGTGATCTTTTGGAAATGTGGTTGTGGTGGTTGGTCCCTAGAAAACTGTGGGTAGCCTTATTTCATTGTGAAAATGAAGGCCGTTTTCTAAAAATAAACAACAATGAAACCCCCACAAAACTGTTTTCAATGTTAATGCTAATTAACCAATTTTTGCCCAAAACTAGGGTCTTGTGAAAGGGAAGCACCAGATCACTAAGCCATACCTCCAACCCAAGGAAGCTTTAATTATTTGAGAAAATCTATTGTTACCTCAGAATCATTTATAGTTTTAGTACAATTTTAAGGATTAAACATTGTTTTTATTGAATATGAAAAATTACCTATTATTAACTGCAGATCCCTGCCCACAATATCAGAGTCCTCTCTTCAGGGGATGGATGCGATACACTGGTAAAGTGGAGAAAATGTTTTGCTGTTTTAAAGGCAGCTGTGTATAGAAGGACTATGAACCTGCATTCATTCATATTCATTCATTCTCTCTCTCTCTCTCTCCCTCTTCCTCCCTCTTCTCATATGTACTCCAAGACTTCATGAGTTCAAATGTTGCTTGTGTATTTACACAGGAAATACAGACTCTGCTGTAAGTATTCAGCATAAAAGCAGGAGAAGCCAAAGCAGAATATACTTTTCCTTGTAAGCATTTGCCACCTCGCTCAGATAAGTTACAGAATTCCATTATCCAAATTGTTACACATGTGTGACAGAGGTTGACCTTTAGTCATGTCAATCCTTTTTGTGTAGGCCCCAGGCTCCAGCCTAATGGCTCAAACCCTGATTTACTCACTGTAATAAGGGCAGGAGGTCGAGCAATTGTCAGGCTGCCTGTTCGTACTCTTCTTGGAGCCTGGTTGAAGGCTGTTAACACAAAGCTTTTCAAAGTGAATTTACAACCAGTACCACTGACAGAGGCCAATCAGTGCACCATAAATGTCAGGTTAGTGAGATTGAGCAGTAAGTAAAGTACTGACAGCACACTATTGGCTGGAATCAATTGGCCAAGGTTTAAGTGAGAAGAGCAATCTACGTGTGGCGGGCTTAGGGAAAGAGCTAAGTGTGCAGCCTGGGTTTCCAGGTGGACTCTGTAGATTTACCTGGTAGCAAGAGCACAAGGATTGGGACATCACACGTTTGCTTTAGCACATCAGCATCATCCACGTTGGTGTGATTCATGATCTGGTGGTTCAGAGTGGCTGAGCGTGCTGACTCTGAGGCTTGGTGGTAAAAAATGGCACAGCATTAGACAAAAAGGAGAGGGGAAAACTCTCCTTTTATGATATGGGGCTGTCAGAACTAGGTGAGGTATCCAATGCATTAAAGTTCATTGCAAGGTGATTTGTTCAAATTGCAAAGCTACAACAGGAATTTCCACAGAGATTCAGGCCAAACATGCCCACTCTTTTGCTCCTTCTGAAACTCAGCAGTGTGAAACTCTCATGGAAGTCACTAATGAATGATTATGGGTTGAAGGCCTGAATATCCATGAGATGTGTTTTCTCCACCAGACGGAATGTTTTTATCATTTTGTGTAATGACAGCCTAGACAACAATTCATTTAGCTCTGAAGGCATCAGCATTAAAATGGAGGAATCCATTAAAATGCTGTATGCAAGGATTTATAAATTAGGCAATTTCCTTGATTATTGCAATCATTTACAAAATTGATTGTTCCAGTGTGGTATAGACAGATTTCAGCAATGATCATTGACAACAAGCACATTCTCTGGTATCTATAGCTACTGGTCACTAAACCAGGTCACTATTCCCCCACCCTGCTGTTCTTGGACTCAAGGTCAAGCTGACTTCCAAAGAAGCTTACAATTAAGAAGTTTTACTTGTCTTCAGAAGGGACCCATGTTAAGTGAGCTTGTGAGAGTAAGAGCAGGTTGTGTTAAACATTATAGCATTGTTTTTGGATTTTAATCCCAATTTTGGAGAGGGTATTGATAGTACTGATATGCTTCAGATCAGTAGCACAGATTTTGATACGATGCCAATTTAAAAGAAGTAATTTTTGCAAATTGTAGCTGTAAAATATTTGTTTGACTGAAGATCTAAGAGTCAATAATGTGTTTTATTTGTTGGTCCTTAGAGTTCTAATTATCCAATAGATATATCGTAGAGTCACTGGATTTTAGGTCAATTAATTCTGGAAAGCATAATAAAGACATTGTTACAAGTGTAAGATGCTCAAAACGCTGTGGATTTTCCTCTATAGGAACACACACAACAAGTTCACTGGGTGCTTAATCACTAACCACAAACCACAAAGTTGCCTTTATTCCTGAAATATCAGCGATGGGTGTGCCAAATGTGTCTGCGGGCTCTGGCCAATGAAAGGGAGCCATGCAGTTTATGCTTAGTGTGGAATAACTGCCTTGAGGACATTTGCTTTTAATCGTCATTTCCCTCTTTTGAAACTAACACAAACTGGGGCTTGTAAAATAATAACACTTTTGAAAATGGTTGACAGTGTCGGGAAGACCAAAAAAGGTCCTGATTTTTGTTCCAATTGTGAATAATTGGATGTCAAGATGGTTCTTTGTTTAAAAAGGGAAATGTTGCATTTCCCAAAAACTAGAGGAGCTTGGTGGCACCTTGCATACTTGGCTATTGTTGCCCGATAAGCAGAAGTTCATTTTTGTTTTTAGTTAATTGGAAAATTCACTGCTTTAAAATTCAGTAAAAAGGCAGTATTTTCACTTCAGTATCTTGGTACACTCTCCTTGTTTTTATTCAAATAATTTTTCCCCACAGCATTTCTGGCTGTTCAGACTTAAAGCTGTGTGGCCAGTGTTCTCTTGGTGAACTGTGAATGAGACACTCAGTATTCTAAGCGTTTTTGCAGTGTTCCTGTGCATCTATTTAATAAACCAAAATCAACAGCATGAGCTTGTGAAATAATATGGAATTAAGCCCATTTTATTAAAATGAACAGTGTTTTTCACTCTGTGATCATTTTAAATTAAAGCTGCCTCAGATAATGAAGTGTCTTCTATAGAAACATTCAGTGTAATCTAATTCAGTAGAAACTTCTTAAGTGCTTTTTAATTAGAATCAAATTAAATGTAATCAAGTCATGTTTTCAGTGTCTTGTAAAGCACCAAGAGCTGAGGGCTGTGCACACCTGGGGATATTAATGTTTATCACAAAAGTAACAGTACTAAATTCTCAGATGCCCATACATACTATAAAATGGTAGCTAGCTGCTAAATACTGTAAATTTTAGTATAGAATACAGTGCTTTTGGTAACTTTTGTGTTTGTCTCAAAATAATATTAAAATTCATTTGTGATAATAAGATATATACAAATATTTCCTGGGGAGAGTCCTGAAAAATATTATGCTACCAAGAAAGCACATAATTGTAATTTATTGCAATATAATTTTTTTAGTTGTTGATGGACCTTTATTTTATTTATTTGTATGCACTGCTGAGAATCAAACCCATGGTAGGCGAGTGCTCTACCCCTGAGCTACAACCCCAGCCCTGCAATATAAATTTTGATGCAGATAATCCACAAAGTGGGAAATCTCATTTTAAGTTTTAAAATAATGGACTTTTATATTAAAAGTAGTTAATGCACACCATAAGAAATTCAAACTATGTAAAAGTATAAACCAGTGTTGATGGTTTTCAAAATGATCTTTTGAATGATGACTATGTAATATAATCCACATTTATTTTATCAATTCACTGTTTTGGTAAAAGATATTTGTATTATCTCCTTGATACTGCAGAACACATTTTAAAACCAACCAGGGATACTGTTTTCATAGTGTCTCCTGCAAATGTTTAAATTTGGCTTACTTATAAAAACATTTGATTTTGTGTCTAGTCTCATCTTCTCCTCTCTACCTTTCCTGGTGGTAAATTTAATTAACAGCCTACAGACTCTACTGATATCATAGAAACACATCTGATATTTTCATGTGCTTAGTAGAACATGTCTTTAATAAAGCCTGAACCTTTCTCAGGGACTATAAGATTATAAAGGTCCCTCATGAATGAAGGGGGAAATCTCTGTTTTCCTTTCTGTGTATGAAGGTATTAACAACAACAACCAACAAAATGATCTTATCTGTGTGAAATTTTTTATTTTCATTAGGAAGACATTAATTTATCTGACTATCTGTGAGACTTTAGGGAAACTACTTAATTTCTTTTTACCCCTATTTCTCCATATATAAGACAGAGTAATATTGGGCAGTTACACAAATCAAAGAGAAAACATTTATGACTTTTATGTAAATTTTCAAAGTTTTTCTGTCTTTTTTCAGTTACATTTTAATAGTAAATTTGTCTCTAGTGAATTCTGTACATAGAAATTAAGAACTTTATCATTTATTAGTTAAAATAAGATCATATACAGCAGGCCAAGTTATACATCTTTGATTTAATTATTTGCTATAAAATCAAGTTTAAATAGTGTTTCAGTGCAAATTTATTTAGCACTACTCACAAATAAGGAAGGATTATGTACTAAAGGGAAACTAAACAACATGAATGTTTTAAAAAATCACTGGATGGCTTTTTATTTTATATTTTTTTATTTTTAAAATTAACACATAAAATTACATATATTTATGGGGTACCATGTGATGCTTTAATGCATGTATACATTGTGTAATATTCAAATCAGGACAAGCATATGTATCTACTCAAACATTTTTCATTTCTTGAAGTCAAAACATTCAGTATTCTTTTTGCTAGATTTTTTGAAGTAGGCGGTGCAATTACCATTCTCTGTTGTTAACCAGCTATGCAATAAAACACCAGAACTTATTTCTCCTATCTACCTGTAACTTAGGACCTGTTGACTAACTTTTCTCCACCCTTCCCTCCAAAGGAAAGTGGTGTCATTTTTAAAACTCTGTTTTTAATGGAAGGCAATAAGGATAATTACACATGTTGGAAACATAAAGAAAATTCCCTGAATATTCAGAATTTCAGTCAGTGAAGTGCTAACTCAAAATCCCCACAAAAAAAGAACTGACCTTGCAATGTGAAAATATAAAGGGGGATGACTTAGTAACATCTAGAAAAATCACGAGAAAAGCCCTGAAATGTGGAGGCTTCTAGACCGTGGACCTCGAATTAGGAGCAATTCATTAGGTTGGTTTGACACTGAATATTGAATTCTGAATAGAAAAACATCTCAATGTTCAGCGTGTTGTAACTTATCAATAAATACTAAATGACAACAAATCAACCTCGTGACACACTTCCTGCTGCCTGTAAAAATGTGTGTGCAGCTGTGTACCAGTGAATACAGATGTAACAGTTCATCAAATTCTGAATATAGGTCAGTGTTGATGCCATGAAAAGCTCGAATTCCAAATGACAATCTACGGTTAGATATTATAGATGAAAGAATTAACACATCAAAAAGAATAGAAATTTAGACCAAAATTAGTATTTTTTCCAAACATACATGTATTTCATATTAATCACTTCTATTATAATGCCTGCAGTTTCTACTTTGATGGCAATCAAAGCAAGGAATCAGAATATGTCAGCCAGTTCAACTTAGACCCTAACCGTTAAGTCAGGATGTCTGCAGTAGTAACTATGTTCCATGATTTGCCTATCAGTTTTGAATCCAGGAGGGCTGGCCAAACTTTGACAAATCTATTAAATGAGCATTAGAAAAGAATAATCTATACTATGTGTAGGATTTCAGTTTGCAAGGTGAAAAAATGCTAGAGACTGGTTGTACAACTAAACTATACACACTTGAAAATAGTTAAATGGTAAATTTTATGTTAGCTGTGTTTAAGATTTTCAGAAAATCTATATTCTTAGTGACTCTTCTACCTCAGTAGTTCTCAAACCCCCAGCATATGTAAGACCCTATAGGACCAGGGAATCCAAATGTCATGCAACCTGGGGACCTGCTCCAAATGCTTCTGACTCAGTCGTTCAGGAGTGGGGCCCAGGAATCTACTTTAAGTGTTTCTGGAACTGCCTTTAAAACCAAAAGGCCTGACTTGACCTTTCATATTCTTGCCTTGTCCCTGTCTTTGCCACTCTGTTTTTTTTTTTTTTTTTTTTTTTTTTGTTTTTTTTTTTTGTGGGGGTGGGCGCATACTGGGGACTGAACTCAGCCCCTTTTTTTTTTATTTGGAGACAGGATCTCACCAAGTTGTTTGGGTCCTCGATTAGTTGCTGAGGCTGACCTTGAACTTGCAATACTCCTGCCTTAACCTTCTGCCTCAGCCTCCGAACCACTGGGATTACAGGCATGTGCCACACGCCTGGCTGTCTTTGGCACTCTCGAGCTTACCTGGTCTTTCTTCTGCTTCATTTCCATACCTCGTCTAGTCCTATTCCTGTATAAATTCTGGTCACAGCCTTGCTTTCATTCCTGCTACACCTTGGCTGCTCTCCTTTACACATTTCCACTTCTTCCCTTACCACCTTATCTCCAATCCAGATGTAGATAGGTAGATACAAAAAGTTGTTATAAATATTAAAGAACTAACACAACAAAATGACCTCTCTTGACTTCCATCTTTTCTGTATTTTGGAACTCCCCTTGGTTAGGCATAAGAAAGCAGCCAAATGACAAAAAGCTTTATACTGTGTGAACTGCAGGGCAATCAAGGTGTGCTTCAGGAGGAGGTGGCCCAGAAGAAAGCATTTAGTGTACACAGAGCCTGAGTTCCAGCTCTTACTGGGTCAGAGCTGGGTGACATTTGCAGGACACCTCAAGTCCCTCAGCTTTTACCAGTGCTGCATCGACCACACTGTCCTTTCTACCTCTCCTGCCATTCCCTTTCCTGTATCATATAGAGAATCCATATGCTCCTTGCATGACATTTGTGATTTGCAACCTGTAAATTTTCTATGTGCCAACTTTCTCTACTAATTTGCTGATCTTTTTCTGTATTCCTCATTGGCTTCCTCTTGCTGCCTGTTGTTGGAGGAGGTCTGAGCCTGCAGCCTATTCTGATCTTCTCACACCCAGAGAGCTTACCTGTTCTTGTTTCAGTGACTCTTTCTAGGGATGGCTCTCAGATTGTTTCCAGCACCCATCCCTCCTACATGCTCTATCCTCCGATGTCTGCGAGACATCACCATCTGAGTGTCCTGACCTTGCTTCCAACTGAGTTCACATACCACCCCAACCTCCCATCTCCCCATATACTTGTTTTCTAATCTTTAACTTATTGTCTTTTTGACTATGAGGCTGATAGTTTGTAGTTAATTTAATGACTTTTAAAGTACTTGTATACCTGGCAGCCAAAAGCACACAGAAGGCACTTAATGAATACTTTTTATCCCATAGCAATAATGAGAGTGAACATACATCAGCTGAAATTGTGTGCCAGGTGCTCTGCTAAGAGCTTAATAGGGGTTATCTCAATTTATCCTCAGAATAACCCAATGAGGTAAGAAAAACTATACTCATTTTCCAGAGGAAGAAACTTTTCAAAAGAAGGCAGAGAAGTGAAGTAACTTGCCCAAAGTTGCATATAGTGAAGGGAGAGTTTTCATGGAGGGGTTGTGAACTGAAGACTCTGCTTTTTGTGTGCCCCCTCCACTATTTGACCTGAACTCTCATTAAATAATAGAGCCTCAGTCTCTGCCACAGGCTTATTCCATCCCACTGATCCTGGCCTCTGGACCTGGATGTGAGCTTTCCCTTCTTGGTGGACACTGCATTGGTTTCTCAGACACAGTTCATCCAAAACTTTGCAGAAACTTCATAGCTCTGGTCCTGGATATCATTAGTCCATCTTGTGTTCCAGGACCATGAGCTCCATGTTTAAGATCCTAGAAAGTTTAAACTCCCCAGCATTCAAATAAACACATTTATGGAGAACATACCAGGCATGAAGCATTGTACAGGTCACCAAGATGGCAGAGGCCAACTTTGCCTTCAAGGACTGTAAAGTAGTAGGACTGTAACTCTAGTTGGAAGCAGTTTGCAAAAAAGTGCATTTTGGGGTGAGGGAAATTAGGGAAGGAAAAAGAATTTGAGCTGGAGAACACAGATGGGTAATAGAAAGTCAGGAATTGGGAGGGAAGAGGCTCCTGGAGGGAGCCCCTGTACATCCGGAGGGCTCCACTGTCTTTCCAAGTCCAGTTCTGCTTTCTCTGTTAGCTCCCTCACTTGAACTCTTTGAATTGCTTCCTGTTTTACCAATTTCTTGCTGGTTTCCACTGCTGTGTTGTGCCTGTGCTGTTTTTATTTTTTTGTTTTTGTTTTGTTTTTTTTTTTTTTACATGAAGGTTCTCCCTTCTTATTCTGGTCCTCTGAGATCATTCACATTTTGCCTCTCCTAGGAATCCCAGGTCTCCATCACTCTGCCTTTTCTTTCCTTTAGTCATCCCCTTGGCAATATTGAGGTTCTGCTTCACCACCTGCTATTGCACATAGCCTCTAATGGGTAAGCGCATATTTGAGACATACTTATACTAAAAATTAGTTGTTTATAATTCAACTGTGACTGAGTATCCTGCATTTTTATTTGCTAAGTCTGGCTGTCCATATTTAAGGTATTAATTGAGGAGAGATCTGATGGAAAAAGGAGTGAATCTTGTTACTGTCTGGGAAAACCAGTGTGCCGAAAGCCTGGTAAGTTCAGAGGAGCACGGTGGCAGATAAGGTTGGGGAAGTCAGGGACAGATGAATTAGATTGTGCAAAGACTTTGCATTTTATTCTGAGCAAAGCAGATTTTGAGTGAACAGTAGCATACACTGCCATGTTTCAAAAGGACTAATGGGTACTGTGTGGACAGCAGTAGGGGAAGGATGGATGCTAATAGGAGGACCTCAGAGGATAGGATGTGGCTGGAGAAATAAATGAGGACTCACAAGGGGACAGCTATTATTTAAATTCTTAGGACTGCTTGAGGTCTGCTGGGGAGGGAGGGTAGGAAGAACTTGGACCAGAGGCTGCTGAGATGTCTGTAGTTCTATAGACCTCTGTGAATCAGACCTGTAGGTCAAATGTGGGCTAATGATCTTGCAAGTTGGGTGTACTTGTGGATGCCTCATCTCATTCCCTTTCTCTGCTGATTACGTTTGCCTTTGTGATTAACAGCACAGTGAGGCATTGGTTTAGTGACTTCAGAAAAATGCCGCCACTCCTAAAGTTGTTGGCATCTGTGAACCTGCAGGACATTATATATTCCCACTGAGGCTATCTCAGAACTCTTCCCCAAAGGGAGGGAGGCTTAAGCTGACTTACTTAAAGTTTGTACCAAAAGTCTCATTTGGCTGCTCTGCTCATATTGAGGTGGGCCTGCCACTGGGGATGCACACCCGGACACACCCCCTCACACACACACCGTTCTCTTGAATTTTTCCCAGCATTTCTTGCCATTATTTCTTAATTATTTCTATGATTTTAAAGTCTGAAATAATTGTAAAAGGGAATTTGGAACTTGAAGAAAAATGCTTGAAAAAGGAAAGAAAAAATGAACCACAATGAATTTTCTATAATTTTTATTGAAGTTAGTATTTTAAAGATATAGATGAAAACATGCTGTTTGCTTCTTACAATAAAATTACAGTAAGATTTCCCCCTATTGAATATTCTTTGTGAACATAATTTTTATAGGTTCTTAATGTGGCTATATATTCTTAATAATTGGATTCAATTATTGAACATTTCTGATGGCCCTCTCCCCTCTCCCACATTCTTCTTTACCTTCTTTCTTTCCTTTCTTCCCTCTGACCTCTCTTCTCACTTTGAAAATATTACTAATCACTTGATATCCTGAGTGCGTTGGAGCATGCTTGCCAAAATACCTACAGGAAAAGCACAAACAGAAACTCCCTTTCTATTAACAATATTAGGAACAACCATCAACATTTATCCACCACTTTTTAGTTTACAGGAAATTTCACAACCAGCTGAACTCATTGGTTTTGATGCTGTGCCCTCTCAAATGCAGGAGGTGCTCTGTTCTGCCTGGTGCTGGTGAGGTGGAGGAAGCTGTGGATGGCGGGGGCTGCCTGCCTAGCTCCTCCAAAGGCAGGGCAGAGCTGGCTCTTTTGACCTACATGTTCCAGGGGAGCTTTCCATCTGTCCAAACGTTATCCTGGAACGAAACGCCTCCACACAGTGATGAAATCCCTAACAAATGTAGTGACAACACTGAACATAAGGCCTTAATTTTTTTCAAATTGCTTGCATTTACAGTTAATTCAATTTGAATTATAAGTCACCTCCATGTGAATGACTCATGTACTTGTTATTATGAGCTTTGTTTTCTAAAATGTGCAAAACAGAAAGAAGTTGGTTTGCAAACTATGCGTAGCCAAGGTAATATTGAACCGATTTCAAGGTAAGAAAGTTACTTCATATCTTTGCACATCTTGTGTTCCAGATCTGGAGTTATCAAAGAAAACTGAAGTATGTAAAACACATTTGAATCACTGTCCCCAGTGGTTATTGAAGGAGATAAATATGCAGATGAAACTCAATTATGTACCACAAGAAAAAAAATTTTTTTTCCTGCTACAGGACATTTGTTTTAGGCCAGCTGAAAGCCTTTTCGAAATGCAGATCTTTTGGGACATAGAGGGCAGAGAAACTAGGCTTTGCAGGTCATGATGGAAGTGAGGGAAACAGTTTCAAGAGCAAATAACTTTCACACTGTATAAAAGACTGGAGAGAAACAGTAAGGAAATGTCCAGACAACAACCATATAAATAGATAATTGCTGAAATATTTGGATAATTTTGAGAATAAATGTGGGCTAAATTTTTGGACAGTGAAATCAGCTTTCCATAATAATTCTGTCTCCTAGCCAGTAATTTGCTTGTTCTCCCTAATTCACTTCACTTCTCTGTTGCTGGCAAATTCCTGTGTTCCGTACCGCGAATAAACTGGCGCTCCAGCTACCAAGTTCTGTTGTGAGACTCGTCTTGCCTCCTGTTTTTATGCACTCTACTGGTTCTTGCCACCATGCCAGGGAGCTCTGGAGCCCTGACAGAGTTTTGGGCTTTCTGATGACTTCTTCCAGAGGGTCTCCTGGGCTGTCCAACAACCTAACAGTTCATTTAAATTTGGACCCAAGTCCAGAGTAACTCTAGAATTGTGCAATTTTAACAGTATTAAAACTCTTAGAAGGAGGTTGGGTCTGGGGAGAAGGCAATAAACAAACCCATACATAGGCTATCTCTGCT
This sequence comes from Sciurus vulgaris, assembly GCF_902686455.1. Lineage (NCBI taxonomy): Eukaryota > Metazoa > Chordata > Mammalia > Rodentia > Sciuridae > Sciurus > Sciurus vulgaris. The sequence goes on from NC_136466.1 coordinate 53,439,314, forward strand.
AGGAAGCTAAAAGCCAAAGTCACAGCAAGGTTGGCCTGCCCTGGAAGGCAGTGGGTCATTCAAGGTACCTTTGGTATTTGGCATTTTTTTCCTGGCCAAAGGAGAGGAACAACAGTGACTTCTACTTCTGAAAACTGTGTTTAGTGGCCTGGCATAATGGAAATTTTCAGGCTTTTGACTTGAGAGTGCAGCAAGTTTATGTCTGAAAAAAATTTAAATGGATGGTTTAGGGATGCATTAGAAAGCACTGGATAATGAGCAGAAAGTAAGATGGGTTTTGTGTGTGTATGTGCATATGTATGTGTGTGTGTCTCTCCTCATCTTTCCTGTTTGGTTAGAGTCACTGATTGATTTCTCTCAGATTCATCCTGCTGCTGTAAGATCTCTAATGATGGGAGTTCTATTTAATCTTGCTGAAGTTGCCAGAGTAAGGAGTTTCATTCAAAGCAACCATGGAGTATGTCATACAGGGAAGGATGTGAAGTCCTAGAAAGCATTTGCTTTGCATGCATGATGACTATCATATTAAGAGCTGGACCAGAAATTGTGGAGATTTGTAAAGTGTTAATGAAGACAGTTCTGATTTTAGAGGACTACACTGACTGGAATGAACCATCTGTTCAGTTATTCAACATATATTTGACAAATTTCTTTATGTACAGGGCACTGAAAGAGGTTGGAGTATAGTGTTGTGTTAGACAGCCTGTGCCCAAGGGGAGCTCACAGTCTATGAGGAAGATATCAGATATCCAAGAAAGAAATTTAAATGAGTATCAGAGTATCTGATTATGAAAATCCAGAGGGATAACTGAGAAGGTGACGGAGGACCTTAGTTGGGGTGCTAAGTCATCTCAAGCCTCCTCTGAAAATTAGTTTGCTATCACGTGTTTCAGAATCAGTGAACATGGAATAGTAACCAAGAGGAGAGAGGGAAATCAAGATGAGACAACTAGCAAGTACAAGAGCCCAGAGGAGGAGGAAACAGTTTTGTTGGAAAGCTTGACTCGGAGGGTGGGTCTTTCTGAATGGGGTGATATTAAGAATCAGGAAGCCACTTCATGCAACTCATTAGAGTTGATATTTGAACTTCATGCAAGCTGATTAGAGTTGATATTTGAGGTAAAATTAAGGACAGAAACATGAGGAGGGAGGGAAGTTTACAAATGAAAAGAACATGAATTTGACTCAACAGACCAGGTTTCACCTGGTAAAACTGTAGGAAATGGAAGTTCCACCAATATCCACATTCTCACCTTCATTTGGACTGATAAAGCTAGAGACATCCCTGGAACACCATGAATTTTAGCACCAAAGCTTAGTTCATCTCACACATAAGCTGTTTGTCAGGGTGCACAGTACTGTTAGGGTATTTGAATATTATGTCTTTAATTTGGAATGTCACTCAAAGTAACAGTCTGATTATCTGGACAGGAATAGAGGGAAACAAGCAGGACTAGAAGGGTCCTCAGAAAGCTGACAGAAGCCTCTCTAAGATAGCAATTTTTTGTTGTTGTTGTTGTTGTTGTTGGAATTTTTTTTTTTTTTTTTTTTCTTTTCTGATGGTGATTGTGGTAGGGTCATGCAGCTACATGGTCTTCTGCTGGAACAGAGAGGAGGCTCTTAGGTTTTGTGACAAATTAATGCATCTGACAAGTTTCAGGATCTAAGTGACTCTGCCCTTATGCAGTCTTTCAACAAACAACCCTGAGCTATGCACATAGAGGAAGGCAACAAACAAAAAACAAAGAATTCCAACTGTGGAAGAGCTCAGAGTTGAAAGATGGAAGGGGTTGTTCATATGACACTTCCAGAAAAAGTTGGATATTGCACTGGAGTGACTAGCAGGTAGCTGGTAGCATTAACTGTTATTATTTGCCAAGAAACAAATGAGAGAAACGAACCTAACAACTCCAAACTACTTAGAAAACTAAGAAATGCAAAATTTTAATGAGTAGGGATTCAAGTATGGAAAAAGCAGGATGAGAGATTTTTAAAAAAATAATGAGGGAATGAGAATAAAACAGATGATAAAAGTTAGGATTTGTGAAGAGGGCCTAGGGGAAAGGATGGCAGTCTCTGAGAAGGTGCAGAAAGAAATTGAAGGAGTGAGGGACGCACTGAGAGCAGCTGGTGCACAGGTGCCTGTCAGGGTGGGGTTTGGTCCTGCCACCTTCTGGCTGCTGAGCCCCGCAGCTTTCTCAGCTCCAACATCTGCAGTCTGCTACAGTGACCAGAGGCTTCTGCCCGTGATGCCTGGCCCTGCCCCCTCTTGGAATTAGTGGAATGCATCTGTTTGTGGGCTAGAGATTAGAGCCCAGGGCCCAGGACTACTAGGAAAGCTGTCTTTTTGGGTGGCCTCACAAGACATGCTTCAGACCCTAAGCTGATACTTCTAAACTTCCTTCTCTGATAATCTATAATTTTCTGTTTTTAGAACTACATTGTCAGCGATATCAGAGAGACCCTTCTCAGATGATTCATCCATTTAAAACTAGCAGTAATATCTCTTGTTTGGAAATTAAGCAACAGAAAGGAATTTAAGCAGGCAAACTAAGTGGAGACATTTTAAATTAAAATATATCCATGGTTATACTAGCAAGTTTAGCCAAGTCCATTTTACTCCAGAGTTTTGAACATGGTTTAAAAAAAATGTATTTTAATTTATATCTCAACTGTTTTTTAACTTGAAAATTTTGAGTTCAAAGAATGTTCTTATAGGTTTTTACTTCACCACATCTCCCACAATGCCCAATATCCATTAGTTATTTTGTACAGTTATTGGTCCATTTTGAATATTTTTCATTTTATTAAGTATGTTTGTTTATTTATCCTCAATTCACCTTGCTTCAAAGAGATTGAAAGTGGATCTTAGAAAGTTGAAGTTTAGAGATGGATAAATATTTTGAGAAGATGAAAATGGAAAATTTTAAGCAGAAACAAATGTGCATAATTTAAAAATATTCTAGATAATGTTTTGATGCTGGAATGTTTTATATCCAAATAGTGCTGTTTTGACATGGTTACCTGACATTGTCTTCCCCCCCGGGAGTTCCGTTGTTTGTTTGCAGAATAGAAATAGGGTGACTAGAATATGATGTTTTGCCCCATCTCCTGGAGTCAGAGTCATGCGCGCGGACAAACCCGAATCAGACCTGAATCTCAGTCTGTGAAGTATAACTAATTAACAGTGCAATGCTGAGTTTCTTTATTAAATTAAGGGGGTTTCCCCTTATTAAACAAGTGAATAATATACATTACTGAAAAACAGAAGAAAAATTAAATTCGTATAGCCTACTACAGCCTGGAGACACTAAAATTTTAAATGTATTTTTTTCCTTGGGAAAATTTTAATTGTGTACGTGTGTATATTATGCTGAAAATTTTTTTGCCTAAATGTACCCTAGTATAATTCATAGTCTTTGTAGTCATTATATTTAATATATTGTCCATGCAGTGAACAAGTCAGAATTTGCTTAACTGTTTCTTTATTGTTTGATATTTAACATCTATGTTGTTAATAGTTTTTCATTATTTTAATGAACAATATTTGTACTTGTTACTTAACCTTTGGGACCCATAGTTTTGCCATCTATATATTTTAAATCATTTATTTCAGGGTATTGTCAACAATAAATAATATAAATAGTAGATATTTATTAAATATGAACCCAGTTTTGTGTGTAGGTTCATGCTTATAAATATTGTCACTGATATTTTAAAAATGATAATTACAAAAATGTAAAATTCCTTGATTTATACAAGATTCTGCAAAGTTGCTTTAGAATTCATTTGGCAAACTGAGAACTGATTATCTTTTTGGGGGGATTGCTGAAGATCAAACCTTGAGCCTCACATAAGTGAAGCATACACTCTGCCACCAAGCTGTCCTAGCACGTGAAAACTGAATATCTTCAAACCACTAGGGCAGTGGTCCCCAAGGTCCCCAAGCAACTACGAAGTTTTTTTTTTTTCTTCCCTAAGTTTTTATAGAAATTTCAAGTACACTCGAAAGTGGAGAGAAATAGTATAATAAATTTCCTTCCACCAGCATTCATTTAAAATATTTTCCTTTGTTTCTTCTTTCCATCTAGCTTTTTCTTTTTTCTACTTTGTTTTAATTTGTATTTTTTGTCAGAATATTTTAATGTAAATCGTAGTCACTATAACATTTTATTATGCTTCCTATTTCTAAAAGATATGCATGGATTTATAAAATATCAAATAATCACAATACTATCTGACAATTCGAATAACAGTTTCTTTTTTTAAAAAAAAATATATTCTAGTTGTAGGTGACCTAATACCTTTATTTTATTTTTATGTGGTGCTGAGGATCGAACCCAGGGCCTCACATTTGCTAGGAGAGCCCTCTACCACTGAGCCACAAACCCAGCCCCTAACAGTTTCTTAATCTTATTTAATTTCTATGTCACTTCATTTGCTCCCAAGCATCTTTTGATAATCGGTTTGTTTGAATAACAATGAAGACAAAGTCTTCACATTGTATCTTGTTGAAATCTCTCTTGTGTCTCAATCTGTAATATAGTTCAGTTGGGAAATTTTTTGTTTGTTTTTTTAAATAAGAATTCTTGAGTCTCGCCTCTACTGAATCAGAATCACTGGGTATGCATTTTATAAAAGTTGTGCTGTGGTTTCTGATGGACAAACAGTTTGGAGAACTTCGGTATAAAGATACCTTTGGAATGAATTCTTTAATAAAGAGTAAACTTTTTGAAATATAACTACCTGCAAGTTTCCTAGTTTATTTATTTTACAAATTTTAACACTTTAGCTGTTAGATTTTGTCGAAGTGGGACTTGCTTTTTATAAGGATGATGATCAAATGATTTGTAGCTTCTTCCTACCATTGCTTCTTTTTTCTGGTGGCTGTTCTTGGTAAATGGTGATTTTATTGCTATCTGCGCATACTCTCTACTTAAATTTCTCAGTCGTTGATATCATATCTGTAGTTATCTATCTTTTCTTTGCAAAATTTTTTTTCTGGTTACAGAAGATAATTGTTATAGAAAACTGGAAATAGAGAAAGAAGAAAATAAAAATTGCCTATAATGTCTCTATTTAGAGATAATGTTTCATTATAGTCCAGGTCTTTCCTGTGACAATAAACTTTTTTTAAAAACCAAGTTTAAAATTCTTCTATTTTTTTGTAACGTTCAAAACATAACATACTCTGATTTTTTTCAATTACTATAGTTCTTTACTACAACTTTAATGACTCATATTCCAATATTCCAGAATATAGATATGGTCTAACTTTGGATATTGGACTCACTTAAATTTTCCTCTGCTCTGGCAATCCTTATCAGAATCCTTATAGGATTAAAAAAATTTTGCATATCCATTACTATTTTCTTAGTATAGATTTTAACATTTTTGAGTTAAAATACTTCTATATTTTAAAAGCTTTTTATTTGGCCCAGTTTGCCTTCAGAAGAGCTGTGTCAGTTTATACCCATATTGGGTGAGAGGCTATTTGTTTTCCTGATTCTGGTCTACATTGCGCCTTTTTCTGTTATATACCATTTATGTGTCCTTCTCTCTTTTGTATTAATGGTTTTCAACAGAAAACCTCAATTACGCTTTCAAGGCACATCACAACTGATGATTGAGTATTTGGCCCTTTTGAATCTTTTTTTTTTTGGTACTGGGATTAAAACCAGGGGCACTTAGCCACTGAGCCATATCCCCAGACCTTTATAAAATTTTATTTAGAGACAGGGTCTCTCTGAGTTATGTAGGATCTCCCTAAATTGCTAAAACTGGCTTTGAATTTGTAATCCTCCTGCCTCAGCCTCCCAAGCCGATAGGATTACAGCAGTGTGTTACTGCGCCTGGCCTCTTTTAACTCTTGAGTGATAGGAAAATACCCTTTAGAGGTCTGGGGAACCACCTGTGGTCAGTTCAAAGCCCATGATGTCATTTAGAAAGATTAAGGAAGTTTGGAACCATGTGGCTGGCAGTGCAGTTTTTTCATTTGTTGATCACTTTTAGATACTGTTTTGTGGCAGAGATATTGAAATGTCCTCATTCTAGAGGTGACTGCATTTCAGTGGAAGCTTTTAAAATGAATCCAAAAATAAATAAACTTTGTCAAATATCTTGAGGATTTTGGGGCTCCAAGTTTGCAGAAGAAAGTTTTTTACAATCAGTTGTATTGTTTTCATTTGTGTGGCCCTTCATTCTCCTCCCACATGTATACTGACACTTTAAATAAGCATAGCATCTCTTGCTCCTCCCGTGCAAACTCCTACAGCACTTTGGTAAAGTACATTTGGAACTCAAGTCCCATTTGATACCATATGTTAGATGTGCCAACTTCCTATTTGGCTTTTCTCCTTGCCTCAGTCCAGTCTCTTGTGTTAGATAGGAGTTCTAGGGGCTCTCATTATAGGGTGACTGAAAAAGGAATACTGTAGAGAAGGAAAGAAGAGAGCTGAGGTTTGGATGGGGAAAGGGAGAGCTGGGATATTTGAATCTTGTGAAAAACTGGAGAAATGCATGGTTTGGAATGAATCACAGCCTATAAACAGAGCTCACAAGAGTGACATAAGGAAGGGCAGAAAAGACAGGATCCCTGCCAAATTTCGATCCAGTCCAGGACACACCAGCCTTAGAGATTGACCTGCCAGACTGGGTGACTGCTCCTTCTCTGTCAGAGGCAGGTTGGATTATGCATCAGAGCAGCCCCACCAGAATTCCTTGTGTTGGTGGCTGTTTATGTAGCACAACAGGAAAAGCCAATCTGGTGGTTTTCTAAATAATTATTTCAGAGTAGATGGCCAGCAGGATAATTCAGACTCCAGTGGAATCGATTTTTATCTTAAATTGTCCACTTTAGCCACTCACATTGGTAGAATGAATGTTGCCAAATTTCAGTTTACTTTTGTGCTGTTTAGACACACTTCATATGGTGCTTTGTTTTAAAAGGCCTCAAAGTATTTTTATGGAACAGACACAGGAAGTTTGGTTCTCAAGGGCTAGGGCAAAAATGTTATTGCTCCATTGGTAAGTGTATTTGTCCAGATTCACTTTTTAAGACAATAGACCAGCTTAGAGCTGGCATTAAGTGGAATAACTCTCGTCTTTTACAGGTACAGTGTTTTAATTCAGAAATGTTGTTTTTGGCAATCACACACCTTGATTTTGGTGGGATAGGGATCAGGAATTAAAATGGTTCTACCCAGGAGGAAAGTAGACAAGTTTGACAGCAGTGAAAACCAAGACATTGCTGCATCCAGAAAATTTATGGTTAAGACTAGAGAAGTCTGGAAAGTTGGACAACTCTGTCACTTATTAATTTATTGGCCTATGTAACATGTTTTACTTCAGAGGAGTAATCTGTGACCTCTAAAAGAATATGTCTTCAAGTTCTAGGTCTTTTTTATGCATAAAATAAATATATTCAATGTAGTTTTCTTTTTCTTTTTAAATTTTTTTTGGAGTTGTAGATGGACAGAATGCCTTTATTTTGTTTATTTTTATGTGGTGCTAAGGATTATACTCACACATGCTAGGCAAGTGCTCTGCCATTGAGCTACAGCCCCAGCCCCTGTAGTTTTCTTTAAAAAGTGAAATAAAGGAATACTGAAAGGTCTATAATATTGTGTCCAAATCTGTGAAAAATTTTTATTCATTCTCTGTTTACATTCTGTATGTCCCAAAGGTTTAATGCTAGAACTTTAACATTACTATGTAGACTGAGTGTAGGCAACTTATAAAACTTAAAAAAAAAAAAATCTTGTGTTATATTTTCCTGAAATCTCTCTCAGTACCATGCTGAATCCATATGAAATCTCTCTCTCTCTCTCTCTCTCTCACACACACACACACACACATGCACACACACACACACACACGCACACACAGAGTGAAGGCCACAGAGTGCAAAGTCCAGGGACTCTTCAGCTGTGGGTGCCTTTTTCTACTGCTCACCCAGTTGGGCTCCTAGTACATTTTAAGTCTTGGTGACTCACAGTCTATTTGTTTTGTTGCCTCATTTAAATTGTAGTATCATAAATCACTCCATTTTTTAATCATTTGAGTAGCAAACACCCCAAAGCATTAAAGTTAAACAATGTTAATGGGGATTTACTTTGGATGCCATTGTTTTAATATGACAAATGGCCATGCATCAAGCTGCGTAGCACAGTTTATTTATGCAGACATAATTAGGTCTTTGAAATGAAATATACAGTGAACCATTTGCCAGAAATTCAATGTCTACTTGACATAGCCCCTCCTCCAAACTTGCTACTCCTATGTGCTTTGCTGGATCAAGGCAAATTGCAAGCTAGATGAATATTCTGGGTTCAGGGAGATTGTCACTTTGCTTGGGAAAGAAGTTACCTGATATTCGGGATGAAATACTTCCTCCTCCATTCGTTTTCCCCTTTCTAGTGGGAGAGATTGGAAAGTTGGAAAAAAAATATTTTTTTACTTCAGACATCTGAAGAACAGTCATTTACCCAAAGTGGTCTCATTGAACAGAGGGACTTTCATGGTTTGAAAAGCACAGGGCCCCAGGGTTTAGGCTCTGGTAAAAAACTATAGAATGTTTTTCTTAGAGATCTTGGAGAACAGCTCTTCTTCCGGACCTTATCCAAACTACATACAGACTTTGTCATTGTTCATGTGTTTACTCTGTTGTGTGTTTGTGTGTGTGTGTGTGTGTGTGTGGCCTGTGGTGATGGAGGTCAGGAGAAGTAGTAGTTCACTTAGAGCTGGACAGATATTAATTTAAGGTATTAACAACTTACATTTTAATAGCTAAGAAGTAGGGACTAAGTTGGCACAGTAGATAAATTCTGGGAATGAGGACCAACCTGCAAGGGATCGTCACAAATTTATTTTGTGAATAACTCTCATTCATGCATAAAGAGGCTAAGTCTTCCCCATTAATATGAGAAGGTGTTGGATAGCATGGGTGAAGGCAGAGAGAGGGACTGAGGGTTATCTCAGGATCCCATGAGTTATTTCACACTTGTGGCAACTGCTGTATCTTTTTTTGCTTGGGATGAAATACCAAAGTAGTTAGTGACTGCTTAAAAGTCTGAAAGCAGGGAGCTTTTGACCCTAACTGGTCATGATTTTTTGGTGAAATTAGTATAACATCTCTGGAGTAACACAAGGGCCCTGGCAGTGACTAGTGGACCCACATTACTTGGGATGAACACTTTCTCTGGTCTCAGCTAATTAGTTATGGAAATGGTCTCATGCCAGCCACTATCATCACATCAATTAGTTATGGAAATGGTCTCATGGCCTCTGAATTGGTCCTGTAATTTTTAAGATGCTACTGGTTTCTTAAATTCCATTTTGACTAGTTTTTTTCTTTCTTTCTTTTTTTTTTTTTTTTGGTATCAGGGATTGAACCAGGGGTGCTTAACCACTGAGCCACTTCCCCAACCATTTTAATTGTTATATTTAGAGACAGGGTCTTGCCAAGTTGCTTAGGGTCACACTAAGTTGCTGAGACTGGCTTTGAACTCAAGATCCTCCTGCCTCAGCTTCCCAAGTCACTGGGATTACAGGCATGCACTGTGCCCAGCTTGACCAATTCTTTTTCTGCTGGAGCAAGATGTATCTCCTTGGCAACAGATGATACATATTCATACACTTGCTTAGGATGTAGGAAATAAGATTAATTTCAAGGAGAATATTCTTAGCCAATGACAAGAATTTTCAAAAATTTTACCCCTGCCATTGCCATTGTTTCTGAGAAAGAAATCTTCCAGCTATTCACCTGATCCACATTATCCTTGTTATTACCATAGTCATAATTAGCTTAGTCATTAGGAAACTTTTTGAGTTTTATTTTGTGATACAACATGTTTCCTTCTTTGGAGGTAGGAAATGGTTGATAAATGTTTGATGATGTTATTTTGGTGCAAATGACTTAGCAGTAAGTTCTGCTACAAATACTGAATTTGAAGTTTCAACAAAGACTTCTTCCCACTCCCAACACCTCTTTTCTTTTACTCCTATTCGCTGAAAGTGTTGGGGTAAATTTGTCAGTTGAGGAGGAAGAAAAAAATCAAAAGCCTTGGAAGTTTTCATTTCTGTTCCTTGGAGGTAAGAGATCCAGTCTCCGAAAGCAGCATCATTAAAAGAATTCCGTGGAAAAATGACTACTTAATTGGGGTTGAAAAATTTAAGGCACAATCCTTGTCAAGGCTTAACTTTTAAATCTATGCTTGGAACAATCTATGGATGAAAATAAAGCAAATACTTTTGATCTTAGAACAAAGCTTTTAGAGAAAAGCTGTTTTAACGGCTTTCTCACAGTGGAGGGTAAGGAGGAAGGGAGTGATGATATGTCACTATGAAGCCATTTAGGATCCTTTTGAATTCAGGACTTGCTGTATAGATTGTCATCAGCAAGTAACATCCTTAAATTGCAGTTGCAGGAAGAATTCTTGGAGTGTTCATTAAACCTGAAGGTTTACCTTAAACCCACAAAACGAAGGTACAAGGAAAACGCCTTACATTGCAAAAAGCCCAGAATTTGAGGACATTAAATGAAGGTTGTTAGATGATTTTCCTAAGCATCCTTCTGTCTTCTAGTCCCACACAAAGAATGGATCTTTTGGAGCTGTGTAAGATAATATATGAACAGACTTGAGTGATCACATAGGATGCTTAAAATTCATATTTTATGTTGTGTGTCTTTGGTCAAGTCACTATTAACTTTTTTAAGTTTCATTTTTCTATTTGTAAAATGGAACATACCAACCTCACTTAACTTGCATAAGAATTTAATGAAACTAAGTTTCTCATAGCATGCTGCTTATCCTATAGAAAGATCTCTGTAATGTTTCTTCCCATTGATTGCATTTTTAAAAAAATCTAGAGTATGAAGTTCTGTTCCACTTATGATCTAAGCAAGGGAGAGTCAGAAAATCCAGTATTTCAAACCTAAGCAGTTCCTATTTATGAAATAAGCATTTGAAAGAATAAGCATCCTTTTTTCCTCCCTCTTCTCTCTATTATCTCTCTTTTCCCATAGCAGTTCATCCTGAAACACATCTGGAGGAATCAGGAAACCCTCAGGCACAGGAACAACAGATTTCTTAACACAGGCAGCAGCACACATTTGTTTTTTGATTAGATTCAGGCATAAAGGATCTCTTTTTGTGGTAGCTTTACTTAAATTCTGTCATTTATTTAGGGATTATTATTATTTTGGAGGGGGGGTACTAGAAATTGAACCCAGGGGTGCTTAACCATTGAACCACATCCCCAGCTCTTTTTATTTTTTATTTTGAGACAGGATCTCACCAAGTTGCTTAGGGCCTCACTAAGTTTTGCTGAGGCTGGCTTTGAACTTGTGATCCTCCTGCCTCAGCCTCCCGAGCTGCTGGGATTACAGGCATCACTGTGCCTGGCTATTGAGGGATATTTTTTAAATGACAAAATCCATGAGTTCTATGGAAGTGTTTTGGTATTAAGAGATTACAAATTGCATGTGAACCAAATGATAGCCAATAAACATTTACTAATTATCTCAAGTTGTGGTCTGAGAATTTGGTACAGCTACAATTCTGTGTGTATTTTTTTTTTGTTTTATTTTTAATTATTTTTAATTCTTTTGTTTTTACAGACTGCATTTTGGTTCATTATATACAAATGGGGTACAACTTTGCATTTCTACGGTTGTACATGATGTAGATTCACACCATTCGTGTAATCATACCCTCATTTCCCTCTACACAATCCAAAGTTCCTCCATTCTTCTCTTATCCCCACCACCCCCCATTATGTATCATCATCTACTTATCAGAGAAAACATTCAGTCTTTGGGTTTTGGGGATTGGCTTATTTCACTTAGCATGAAATTCCCCAACTCCATCCAAGAAAACTGTTTTTTTTTTTTTTTTTGGTGCTGGGGATTGAACCCAGGGCCTTGTGCATGTGAGACAAGCACTCTACCAACTGAACTGTATCCCCAGCCTATTCTTAATAATCAATATTGTCTGCCACTACATGCTTTTCATAGTGTTAAAATATTTTTGTTAATATTTTCAGAATTTATCATGTACCAGGCATTGTTCTGCGTGCTTTGCACATAGTATGTATCCACCTTAGCCTTGAATCATCCTTTTGGCATGATTTAATTATTCCCATTGAAACCACCAAAAAGCCTGAGGCCCTGAGAGCCTGCTTGTATCTATCATGACACCACGATACATTGTATGCATTTTTTTTTTTTTTTTTTTTGATACCAGGTATTTAATCTGGGGGTACTTAATCACTGGGATGTATCTCTGGCCTTTTTAAACATTTTTGATTTTGAGACAGGGTCATACTAAGTTGCTGAGGGCCTTTCTAAGTTGCCGAGGGTGGCTTTGAGCTTGCAATCCTCCTGCCTCGGCCTCCCAAGCTACTGAGATTACAGGAGTGTGCCACCACACCTGACTGAATACATATTTTTGTTGTTCTGGGTATTGAACCCAGGAGTGCTTTGCCACTGAGCTACATCCCTAGCCCTCTTGATTTTTTATTTGAAAACAGGGTCTCCCTAAGTTGCAAAGGCAGGCCTTGAACTTGTGATCCTCCTGCCTCAGCCTCCTGAGTCACTTGAATTACAGAATTGTGCCACTGTGCCCCACTTCTTTTCATAAATTTTAATATCTCTCTTTCTCTGTAGACTGAATAAGAACAAGTTGAGATCAAAGATTGTGGCTAACTCAGTATCCTCAAGTGTAGACAAGCATTGGCAGAATGAACAATGATGATCAGTTACTTATTCATATTTTATGCTTATTATGTGCCTGGTACTGTGCCAGATGTTTTGCTTCTAAGATGACCTCCAGTTGCATCTGAGCTCTATCCCCAGTAGAATGTGTCCTTAGGTTAGTCGTTTAGGCTTTCTGTGTCTCGAAGACTTGATGGACATAGTAATAGCATCTTTTCCACAAGGCAGTTTGAGGATGAAATGAGTTACATATTAAGCACTTAGAACAGTACCTGGCAATAAGTGAGTAGCTTATAATGTTAATTATCACTATTATTTCCAACCTGGGCATGTCTCATTCTGAATTTTATTCCCTTTTTATAGCAACTGTCTTCTTAAAAATGTTCCTGCAGAGAGTTCAAAACTTCTTTTGTTTATTAATGGAGATGAATTTTTATACTGTGGTCTTTTCAGAGATAAGATCCCATCCATTAGCACATGCAGTGTAACATGTGGAGAAATGAGAATTTTTGCTGGCTCAAACTTCACATGGTGATAGGATAAACACATTTCTTTGTTTAGATAACAAGTTATGTAGGTAGTTTCTGTGTGTGTGTTTGTTTCTTCTTCCTAACTTATCAAAGAGAAGTGTCCGAATCTTGGATTTTCGTTAAGTACCTTCTAATGGGTTTCATTGTTTAGTTTTTCACAAGAGCAGGTATATCCTCCCGTATCTCTGGTGAAACACTCTCCAAGTGTGTTGACATTTCAGGAAACGTTGACTGTTTCTAAATGCATTTGTGTTTTCTGCTTAGAGGTTGGCTCAGACTCAAGGAATATGCCTAAACAAGGTAGTTTGTAAATATGATCTCTAACATGAAAGAATTGCAGCTGTATGCACGTGTGTGTGTGTACAGTTTAGCATCTTTTACAGGACCCTGCCTTTTGTGTAATGCATTATTTTAGAAGTCTTTATTATTAAAAAATTTTCTCTCCCAGATGTATTAGCTTTTTGATTTCCCCCCTATTTTCCAGCACATGGCCATTTTTTGTTTTTTTGTTTTTTTTCCTAATTTATTTATTAGCTCTCCAGAAGGAGTGTTTTGGTCTTTATTTTGTGTCCTATGCTCTGCAGTCACTCTTTCCTACTTATTCTACTGTGTGTTCAACTCAGCTCTGGCTTTGTTTTTTCATCAAATTCATCCTTTCACATGTCTTCAGTGATACAAAAAGTATTATATCTTTACAGTTGTTAAAGCTTGATAAATTTTTACATGCTATCTTTAACAAACATTATCTTAAAGACTGTTTTAGAGGAATAGTACATCACGTCAGTCCAATTCTCATAGACTACAGAGTGTACAGTATTCCTATAGTTATCTCCCTAGTAAACCTTGTAAGGAGAGAGGACACATTAATATTGATAATACATTTTATGTTTTGGAAAGAAGGTGCAGTTAGAAAAACCCTGGGGCTGTGAATATGAAGGTAAAAAGAAAATACTTGATTGCAGAAAAATGCAAATGTCATCTTGGTATATTTGCTTTTTCACTTAAAGTATTCTGATTATCATAGGTTATACATTTTGTTAAGCAAAGGGGACAGTAGTAGGAATCTCATATAAATTCTTCCTAGGGATATAGTCCAATGGTAGAGGGCTTACCTAGTCTGAGTGAGGCCCTAAGTTCCTTCCACAGGAAAAAAAATTTTTTTTTTCTATGCAAAATGTGTGTTTTTTTTCCCTACAACTGAGAGAAATAACCACCTTTGATAGTACTAGCATTCTTGTCCCTTTGAAACAGAATCAGAGTCGAAGCCTCCATCGTAGAAAGTAAAAAACAAAAGTTCTGGTAGTTTCCTGTGCTTTCCTGAAGAAAAAAAAAAAGACCAAAGAACAAAACATAATCAAAATATCCTCTTTTAAAAAAAATTAAAAGTCATAATTAGCATTGCAAATACAATCCAGAAATCCAGAGCTGTCACTTAGGGTGAACCTTTTGATAAATTGGATTTTGATATTTACAAAATCTATTAAAATACAACCAATAGTGTGTCTGTTTATATGTTGACAAGATGATGTACACCCAGAAGGTCAAGGGTGATGTGAACTGTTATGGTGTTCCTGTCAAAGTAACTAAAGCAGGGCGGGGGAGTGTATTTCAGGAGTTTTGGGGGAATATTGGCTTCACCACACTGTGACAACAAATGCAAAGATCATCTAGAAAAAGTTCAATTGATTTAAGACAAAAATCTGTGATGTTTATCAATCAAAAAGGAAAAGAGAAAGAAAGTAAGAAAGAAAAAGAAAAGTCTCCTCGATCCTGTGTAGCATGTTAGAAAACTGGCAGCTCAAATGGAAAAACAAATAGTGAAATTAAACAGAAAAGCACTGATTTAACTTCTTGGGTGGTTTATCAAATGCCACAATGAACTTTTCATTCTGTCTTGTCATTTATTAATTACCCTCTTTTAATCAAACCAGTTAAGGATCGGTTTACAAACTTTTGGGTTATTTCTATGTAAATAGTTCCAACACACTCAAAGTCACTTTGTCCTTTTACTAAATATCTTTTTCTAATTGTTAGCCAAGTTGTACTTTTTCCCCTTGTAAAAACTCAAAATGTATCTGAAAATAAATGTAGGATTTACTTAATATTCTTCTGGCATGATTTTACTACTGCATTTGGATTCCTCGTTCTCTTTTTCTTAACAATTGTATTAGACTCAATTATTGGACGGTTTAGCTCAAAAACATAGCATTTAAAAGGAATGTAGATGCTCTCAAAGTTGGTTAAGTTTTTCAGTAGAAATGTTTATGTTATTGCTTAAAATTAGCATCTAGAAGAAATGGAGTAAAAGTGGCACATGTTCATTTCAGTGCAAAAAACAAAACTTCCTTTAATGTGGAGGAATACTATATATAGTTTGTTAACCAGCTATGAATTGATGTAAGTACACAGGTTTCGATGTTAGATCCCTGCCATATATTTAAAAAGCATCTAAATTTTTATGTGTTT
Source organism: Sciurus vulgaris (assembly GCF_902686455.1). Lineage (NCBI taxonomy): Eukaryota > Metazoa > Chordata > Mammalia > Rodentia > Sciuridae > Sciurus > Sciurus vulgaris. Next base: position 53,455,025 of record NC_136466.1, read on the forward strand.
TAAATTACAGTAGCACACACAAAAGCTAATTTATGGGCATATTTAAATGTAATTTTGTTTGTTCATTTTTATTATGCAGGCATGGTGGGGGTCAGGGAGGGGGGGGGTTGAACCCAGGGCCTCATCCACCCTAGGCAAGTACTCCAAAACTGAGCCACATTTCTTTTGAAAGGATTTTTTAAAGGAACTGAATTTTTCATGTGTTTGTCAAAATGGATTAATTAAATGAAATTAAACCAGAATAACTATCAACAGAAAATTATTAAGCTCATATCTCTACCAATCATTTTCAGTTAGGATTTCTGCTAAACAATCTATGGTTTAGGTCCTAGGAATGAATATTTTTGAGTCCATTTCAATAAACAGCCTCATCTCAAGTTACTGCTCCACAGGCAGAGAAGTGCGGTAGAATGTTATGTAAGACATGAGTGTTTTAAGAAGCTCATTACATCACAATGCAGGGACATTCAACCTGCAGTGATTGACACATTCAGCCTCCACAGGCAATAAGACAACCAGATCTTATCAAAATAATGCATAAAGAAGCATAAGTGTTCTTTAAAGAAAATTCACTGAGGCCTTCAGTAATTTAAAACGATTGCTGAAAACAAATAATCTCTATGGTTGTCTTAACTTAAAAGGTCATGATTATCCCAGAATTTGCAATTCTTAGATGGCTTGCACAGGCTAGAAACCATAGTGAGATAAAATATGTGAAAGTATTTTGAAAACAATCAAGTCTTACAGGAGTACCAAGTGTTGTCCCACGAGCATGAATTAAAAGCTACTTTTGCCTCTACATTTACGTTTACTCATCCTCTCAAATGCAGGTTTAGGAATCGGCAGCTCAGAGTGGGTCATGGAAAATCTTTAAGGCAATGTGGAACTTTCGAAATTCGCCACACTGAAAAAGTTAAGGTTGTTTCCCCCAAACAAATGTAAAACAAAACAAAACAAAACAGAAAGGCATCTCTGGCTACAAGAGTGAATGGAGACATTTCCCCAAGGTGGCTCCACTCAGCACTTGTCCAAGGACTGCAGTTCAGCTTCCTATTAAGACCTGTGGTTTAACAAAACTTTAAAGTGTGTCCATTAATGGTTGCCGCAGATGGGAAGTTGGTGAGGCAGCATTACACCAACCCCGCCTCCTACAACTCTCTAGTCCAGAGCCCCAGGAATGACATCTAAGCCCTAAACTATTACTAAAGCTGATTAATCAACCCTGACTGCTTTGAAATAAAACAAATGATTTAAGAATTAAAATTTCTGTATCCCATTATCAAACTCATTAAGTCATCTAAAACTGCTGAATTTTGGATGGACTTCCAAATTCCTAAGAATCTATTCATACAAATACCCCCCCTACACACACATATTTATCCATGATACACAAATATTAAAATAACCAGACCAATCCACTTGGACAGCTGAGTTCAACATAATTATTTTAACATTTCATTCGTTTGTTTTGTTAACTGTCACATTGCCTTGGGATATTTAAAAAATTTTTATTACTTTTTCACTCTCACTAACGTAAAGGAAATTAAAGTATTAAAATGACATTTTCAGATGGTCTAGAATCTTTCTTATTGTAGAAATGAAACTTTCTTGTTGGGCCAGTTCTTACTGTTCTGCTGGATGTGTGAGGGTTTTGCAGAGGCCTTTTTGAAGGGAGAATGAATGTATTTCTTGTTAGGGTTTTGGGGAAGATTTTAAATTATAAGATTACATTTCTAGCCCCATTTCACTCGGAAGACAGACCTTTATCCTCTTTTGGAAGTCATTCTATTTATGACTTTTAAGACTATGATCATAAGACTACAGCTTGAATTCTTTGGCATGTTACATGGTGACCCACACACCACTTCTATTTTATTTCTGCTCTGGCCATTTTAATGCATTTATAGGGTTCATACTGGCCAAGAATTGCAGTGAGATATACGATGTTATTCACACAGTAGACTATTTTACAGAGCAGATACCCAAGAGACCAGTTCAAGTGTTTTTAATTGTTATTATTTTCTTTCCTTTGGTACAAAGAATGAAAATATAAAATGAAAAAAAAATAAAGTAATTAGAGACTGTTTAAGTAGCTAGTCAATCAAAGAGATTATGCATATATTTTAGCGCATTTGACTTCAGGTTGAAACCTCTGGTCACAATTTTTCCTTTTTTTGTTTTTGTTTTTGTTTTTGTTTTGTTTTTTGGTTCTGTGGATTGAACCCAGAGGTGTTACATCTGCAGCCCTTTTTTAACTTTTTACTTTGAGACAGGGTTTCACTAAGTTGCTCAGGACCTCAATAAGTTGCTGAGGCTGGCCTCAAATTCTGCAATTCTGCCTCAGCCTCCTGAGTCGCTGGGATTATAGGCATGTGCCACTGCTCAGCCACATTTTTCTTTTAAAAAATTTTTTTAATCCTTTCTTTGAGGCAAGAGGCTGGGAAATATATTATTCAGATCATTTGTCTTTTTTTCTGCTCTTAGTGCTAAAAAAAGATTTAATGTTGCTGATTTTATTTATGCTGAATTTAGGTGAATGAATACATTGCAGTGTATTTATTTCTACTCAGTTTCCTTATGATTTTCAAACTGTTACTCACTTTCCACAGGATTCTTTTTCGTGTTTCCTCCTCTCCCCCATCATTGCTCCCTCACTCCTCCTCACAGTTATGCCAGCCATGAATGCACAGCAGCTTCAGCAGCTGAGAGGCACCCAAATTTGCAACATGGTTTGGTGGCAAAAGCCCACCCTCTGCAGGCAAGTTACTTTCATTCCCAGTTCCATCTTTTCCTAACCCTGTAGTCTTGGCAATGTACTCCTCCTTCTATCTATTTCCTATCTGCAAAAGAGGATACTGGACTGCTTTGAGGATGAAGTGAGATACTACATGGTGCATCCTTGGAGTGGTCCCTGGCATGAGAGTAAGGATCAAATCTGTGCTTGCTGTCATTTCCCAATATACATGTTTCCAAATCATTCCCACATTTGTGTGACAGGATAGGGAATAATAAATAGGAGCACTAAATTGGAGTCAGAACCCTGAGGTCTGGGCCTGATTTTGCTTTGGTTTACTATGTAAGGTGACTGTGCAAATCATTTTTGTAGTCATAAGGTCATTGAATTTTAGAATTTAGAGACTTTTGAGTTTCCCTGGCACTTTATTTATTGATGAGCAAACAGGAGATCCCTAGAGCTTAAAATTACCCACCCTATAGCTCCCATAACTAGGGCAGAGCTGGCCTTGGAAATCAGTGCAGTGTTCTTGTTCTTAGGCCAGCATTTACCAAAGAGTGGCACATTGTTGTATTCGAAATGATTTCAGGTGGTATGCAGAAAAATGTTTTTAAAAATATATCTGGTACACCAAACTTGTAACTTTATAAATATTATTGCCTAAGGTGATGCTGAGTACCATGAACAAATTGATTTAAAGTCATTTTAAGAATAATATTAAGTATGTAATGGTCTAGGTAGTGTAGAGACAGCAAAAAACTATGAATAAGGTTTTGAGATATGGAAAGTCCTGCCTACTCTGGTTTCACCTCACTCCCTTTCAGATACCAACAGAGGCCAGAATAATATGACAACCCATTGGGTTTCTTTCTTTTTTTTCTTTAGAAAAAAAAATTTATTAGAGCTTTATAGTTTCATACAGTAGTTGGGTTCATCCTGATAAATTCATATAGTCCATTGGGTTTTGATGATGTAGGATTTCTTTTCATTCATGATTTTGTAACCTAAGATAAGAAACTTCTTAGTCCTGAGGAATTTTTCCTATTCTAATAATTATTTTTTTAAAAAATAAGTACATGAGTGAATTTTGGTAAACCATACGACACACTATTCTGGAATCCTAAAGGAAAGCAGTAGCTGTTGGCAGTTGTACCAAGCTGAAGGAAGTGTGAAATATGCTTAGTGGGAAAAGGCAGATATGAAAACCAAAATGTCAGGAATGGTTCTGATAGCAGGTTATCTTATCACACTCAATGGGCATTTACCCATCTGCTTTCAGCAAAGATTGTTAAATGCCTATATCACATCTTCTCTTTATCTCTGTGTACATATAGGTAATTCCTATTTCACACATTAGCAATGTTTTTTTAAATGTTATAATTTGAACGCATTTTATTTGAGTCCTAACTTTTTGCATGTTTTAAGGAAAAGTAGTTAAGATTTTTGTCAAGCAAAAATTACGCCTTTATCTCTGTTGTAAGTCTGGATTTTTATATATTACCTTCTCTTAAAGCAAAAGATATAATCAGAGAAGTTTCAATATTTGAGCACATCAGGTAATAAGCATTTGGTTTTGTTATGCTGCTTGCTGTCTGTTTCTGAAGGCACAGAAGGAAGCCATTGGAAATGTCAGTTGCTCTGGTGAAGAGAAATGGATCATGGCTCTTTATACCGTTGTTAAACATCATTCCTCCCCACCTTCCCTTTAAAGTATACTAGGTCACTTTTTTTAAGAAATGAAAATTCTAATATTAAATTCACAGTTCTTAGACAATAAGAAAGAGAAGTGTATTATCCTCAAACTAGATCTAACTTGGATGAAATGAATTTTAAAGTATAATAGGGAATCTCTTGGATTCTCTATGAGGATTATGTTCTTTTTTAGGTAGTCCATGAACTGATCTTCATGGGAACATTCAGAAGGGGCACAGCGCATAATTTTTGGGTGGTATTTGGTCAAAGTTAGGTCTTGCATCTTTTTTTTTTTTTTTTGTCTTCATAGTTTTGTGTGTGTGTGTGTGTGTGTGTGTGTGTGTGTGTGTGTGTGTGTGTTTGTACAGGCCCATGCTCTTGTGTGAAATTTGGCACATCCCAGAAAGGATGTGGATGACATGGTCCATGGAATGGTCAGCCATTCTTGAATGTGTCTTTGGAGAGTGATTTCTTTCCTGATGTATGCTTTGCTACTGTGTGCAGGTTGTGCTGGACCCTGTGCCCTGGTGACTTACTTTCTACAGATCACTACATTTACCATTTTGATTTCATTGACCAATCCAGTCATTGCCTAAAATATGGGGATTGGGAACTTCGGATTTATTACGTGCAAAGCTGAGTTGAAACAAATCAGAACCAAGATTCTGAGATTCTGGAACCAAGAAGAGGTTGAATTGATTGAGAGGAACAAGAGGAATGGGCTGGGTGAAGTGGACGACAACCTGGAAGTGGTAGGATGGTGGCAAAAAGGAGACGACAGGGATGACCTCCATTTGATATAGTCTAGACCCTCAGATCCATGCTTTCAGCTACTCACGGGCAAGGCATATAGTACTGAACTCAATGTATGCAGAACAAGGTATTTTGAGAGAGAGAGAGAGAGAGAGAGAGAGAGAGAGAGAGAGAGAGAAAGAAAGCATATTCACATAGCTTTTATTATAGTATATTGTTATGGTTGTTTTATTTTATTATTATTATTTTTTAATCTCTTACTGCACCCAATTTATAAATTAAACTTAATATATTATATATATAAACATATAGGAAATGCATGGTATATATAGGATCCAGAACTATCCTTGGTTTCAGGCAATGACTGGGGTGTCAGAATGTATCTCCAGTCGATAAGGGGGGACTACTACAAATGTTTTTGTCATTTATTATGAAAATTTGCTGAAATGATTGTAGCCCTTATTTCTCTTGTCAGTAAACCCTGAATTTAATTTTTTTAAAAAAGAAATTGTAACTGGTAGTCATAATTTATATTAAACCATTAAAAAACATTCTAAATACTATTGTAAGCCCATAGGCTTCCTAAATGATATCATACTTACTGTGGCTTATGAAAAAAGTGGATTAAGTTTTAAGATAGAATAACATCTTGAATCTGAAATTGCACTTGACCAAATCAGCTTGTCTGTATTTTCTTTCATAAAACATTTGGTCTCAATTTTAGTTTTCTTCCTTCACACACACACACACACACACACACACACACACACAGGTCAGAAAAAGTTCAAAATGACATGATGGAATATATATTTGTTTGGAAAAATGATCTGGTTATTACCATAGCAGCTATATTAAATTTTTAGGGTTATGTGATATAGTTTTATATTAATACCATCTTTGAAATTTATTTACATGATGTAACAGCTGTGATGGTTATATTACATCCTTGAAAGGAAAAATGTACAAACTAGTCAAGATTTATGCAGCTTCTCAGCAGGACAAAATTATTCAATTTAAAAAGAAGATAAGATTTGTCAAGTTTTAATTATACCATTTAGAATTTGACATGTACTTAGTTTATTGCAGAAGAAATGCAAAGTTATCTAAAGAATAGAAATTTTTACCAAATTAAAAAAATAGCACATTTTTTAATATAAAAAGACTGTTATTTTTGCCTTTTGATGGAATTTTTGCAAAGTTCTGAGAAATGGGTATCATGAATGAAATAGAATCTTTGCATTTGACCTTCCCTCTGCTGCCTGGAATTGTTACATGTATTTACTTTTCCTGAGACTTGGATTTGTAAATGGCTTACTGATCAGGAGAAGGCAAAGTGTTAATTCTTAAATAGTGATTATAGATACTATTGTTTCTAAAGTTGTTTATGAGCTTCTTTTTAAATCAGATGTTCATTTTTAAACTGAATCTCAGATTCTAAGTGAAAATATTTTTAAATTTAAAAATTAAAAAAAAGCATTTTAAAGTAATTCTGATAGTTATGTCAAAGGTGATCACAAAACTAGAGAAAATACAGATTCTGTGAAGCTATTATGATTCTACTTCCTTTGGTATAAATTTTGAGTAATTATATCCCAAGTTTAGATTTGTTGTATAAAATAAATATATTAATTTCTGATAATTATGAGGATGTGTGATATTATTTTCCTCCTTTGAATGATTATTTTAACAAAAATAGGTTGTGATCCAATGAGATAAATTTGAGATTATTTGGAAATCTAGTTACAAGTATGAATGTACCTCAATGAATGTTTTAGACATCACTTAATATTTTGGCATTTATAGTTTTAATTCATTACACAATTATCAGAATTTATTACCATCTGTGAAAGGCACTTTTATTTAGTATTTACAATTGGGGAGTCATTGAACTATGGAAAAATATTTTTTATTTTTTAGGAATTCCCTCTTGTGGTTGTATGTCAGGCACAATTCTCAGCTCTTTTTATGCCATATGTCTTTTAATCCTTGCACGCCTTGCAGAGTTGTTACTATTCTTTTTCTACATGTAAGAAAATGAGCCTGGAGAAATTAATTAACTTGTCTATTCACACAGTGAAGACTTGGTTCCTGCTCTGCCCAATCCTACACAACACACGAAACTCAGAGATTCAGAATTCTGTGTCGTTTTCTACTATACTTATTTTTACCTAGTTTTCCCAGCAACATTAAAATAGAAGGAAATTTATTTTGGAAGGGAAAATTGAAACCCACCAGAAAAAACAATAGTGATGTTGCTGCTTATTGAGCACTTACTATGTGTTGGGCACTTACATGGATTATATCATTACATCCTCACAGAAATCCTTTGAAGTTGATATTAAGATCTTCCTCATTTTACAGATAAGTTAACAGGATGACACACTTGTAATTACTGAATCCAAGATTTAGACTCAGGCTGTCTGATCCACTCCACTACCACACCTCCTTTTCTCAGTTTTCACATTACAGGTTTGTATAGTTGAATTCACTTTCAATAACATGAAATTTTTAATATAACTTTTCAAGGGTTTATTCTTGAGCTAGTTGTACTGTACAGTTTGGAAGGTTTAGATTATAACAAAATGTGTGTAGTTCTAATAAAAGATTATGTCATGTATGATTGTTATCCTATTTCTCCATTATTGGGCATTGAAAATTTTTTTATATATTGAAATGACTGCATGTGACTTTCATCTTTCTGGATTCCAGCAGTCAAGTACTTATGTTTAAGATACATTTACATGGACTGGGGTTGTAGCTCAGTTGTAGAGCACTTGCCTAACGTGTGAGGCACTAGGTTTGATCCTCAGCACCACACAGAAATAAATAAAATAAAGGTATTGTGTCCATCTACAACTAAAATATATTTTTTAAAAAAAGATACATTTACATAGTCATCAACTTCTGTGGAGTCATTGAAGATAGGCTGAAGGATCCCAGACTTCACCCAATTCAATGTTCATGCTTCATTTTGGAAGACATGGAGAGCCATATTAAGTGACTCATTGGGTCCCAAAGCAGGTACTGCTTAAGTCAGAATTAGAGTTTAGGATCACCTAATATGCAGCTCATCTAACCAACTAACTTACTATGAAATATAAGAACATGAGCCAGAGGAAGACATATGGTTCCAACTTATTAAAAAATTATAATTTACAAAGCAATCAGTTCTTTTGGGTGGACTAATGTAGTGTGATTATATGTTTATTTTTAGTTGAAAAAAATGGTGGTATCAGAGTGTTCGATCAAACTGAAAGGGAATGCTTTGCTGTATTAATAACCATTGATTCACTAAATCTAGCAATAGGCAGTGTTAAATGTTCATAAAGCTGAAACATTGAGCCTGTTTAGTGTGATCTGGTCTGTATATGATATCTAACCTAAAAATATCTGTCTTATGAAATAAACTGACCAAAAGATTGCATCCTAGTTCATATCTCTAGTGGTCCTGAAAATGTGCTCAGAGACATCAAAACACAATACATCAAAACACAATTGCAAGTAAATACAAAATGAAGGTCTAGTGAAAGGCACATGGAAATCCAGGCTATGTAGCTCTGGAAAGGAGGAAGTGGGGGGTGGAGGGAGGAAAAAGAGGGAGAAGAAAAGAGAAAGATCAGATATTTCAGAAACCAAAGAAACCTGTCAACCTGTGAAGAGAATCTCCTCCAAAATGTATAAAACACCCCAAGAATTCTGACTCACCCATAGGTGTTCTCATTTCTGTTCCTCCATTCACTACTCTCCTATTTTAAAGCATGGATTTGGCAACAGTTTGTGACGTGTTTGTGTGCACAAACCCTCTTTGAGAATAAGAACCATGAACTTCCTCCCCAGAAGATTCTCAGATGCACATTCACCAATTTCTTGCAATTTCAAGGTGTTTGCTGCCCTGCCTGAAAACTCTATGGACCACAGTGTAAGAGATTCCATTCCATTCCTTTCTTCCAGCCTACTGGAGCTTCCTGTGGAAAGAAGGGAATCCTAAGTCATGTTAGGAAGCTGGTTCTATAGCAGTATGCTAATTAGGTGGTTGCTTTTCTTTTGGGGTTGACATTAGTCATAACCTCTGCTGACCAAAGGATTGGCAAACTCGTGCCTTAGACCTTCAGGTTTACTGAGTTTCTTGGTTAGATTCATAGGGAATCACACCTCATGGACTTGAATGCGTATCCACAAATACAGGGTTGTCTCTCTGTTAAGAAGGCACAGTGCCTCAGTGCTGGTGGCACACTTGCCAGCCCTCTGGCCCAACAGCATGAAAGGCGCTTTATTAACAAAACTAAACTGGGGCCATTTAGAGGCCTGGGCCACTTCCATTTTTTAAGACTCTTGATATATTGAAAAATGAAAAAAAAAAATATGCCAAACAGGGTTACAAAATGTTTACCTTTAACAACTTAATGCCTTTAATACCAGAAACATATAATTGTGCTATTCATAAGTTAATTACAGGATTTATAAAAATGTTAATTTATGGTTCACTACAGGCAGTGTGGTCTGGGCCTGGGACCCAGGTTGAGAGTCCCGCCAGTCTGTCTTTGTGATTGTATGTATAACCTCGTTCGGAAATGACACCAAAGTCCTCAATTTGAAGCCCTTTAAGAAAGCAGGGCTGAATGGCCCCACTGCCCCTCCCTGGAAAGGAGCTACAGAAAACTCTTCTGAAGAACGGGGGTTACTCCTTTACAATAATCCCGTACCTTCCCCATGGCACCCACTCTTCTCTCCTTAGGGAGCTTGTTCTGCAGTCCTGGAGCTGCAGCACCCTGGGCAGCCTTCCTCTGGATCTCTATAAGAACGCTGATGAGGGATGATGTCAGCCCTTTCTGTGGTCTTTGAATTCCTTTAAGAGGTCGTTGCCCCCTTAATTCAAAGAGGTCGTTGCCCCCTTTCAAGCTTCTCTTGAAGATAAAGCTCCAAAGGAAAATATTCTTTTCAGGAGTAGCACCTTGACCTATATTCACAGCTAGGTTTAAATCACACCCATCAGGATCATTATGAGAGAAAGCACTGGGTCCAGAAGAAAGGCAGGGAAGCAGGATGGGGGGATTAAAAGAGCCCCTAATAGGGAAGAGTAGAATGGTAACAATAAGCCTTATCATGGGACATTTTGGGAATTGGATTGGGAAGCACTGACGTTTGGAGAGACCCAGATACATGCTGAGGCCCTGAGCATCCTTTGGTCCTTCTGTGAACTGGTCTCCATCCCGATACTCTGCAGCAGCCTCAACTCTGCAGAAACTCTTGGGCATTTTTAAAGGGCATGTTAATTTTATCTGGTGAGGCATGGCAGACTATTTAAAGCAACAGTGTAGCCCTTGAAATTCTCCTAGTTGAATATTCAACTCTGCCTTAGCTGTGTTGGCCCACCCAAGAGCAGAAAGACAGGGTTCAGCCCTTAGTGCTTAGGTAAGTCACAAGGCATCCTGTCCTTTCATCATCCCACCTGATGTCCACCCATCCATCCAGCTACCCATCCAAATAACAATCCATCCATCTATATATCCATCCATCCATCCATCTAACCAACAAGCCAAACAACAGACATTTCCTGAACCCCTGCACTACAGAGTGCTAAAGTGCTCTGTAAATAACTGGTGATGCCATGAAAAAGAAGATGAATTTTATCTTTGTCTTCATTGAGGTGATATGGTCTGGCAGATTTTAATCAAATGGTTGTTTAATGGCTGCCTTCACAGTTCAAAATTGAGTTAAACAACTAGCTTTGACTTTCTAAGTCCTGATGTCCTTTTCTCAAAATTATAAAAGATTACTCTTTCCACATCTACAAACCCTATTCTAAAAAACAAATGTCCAAAAATCAGATGGAAAATTTACATGTTTTGATGCCAGAGTAAAGGTCTATGGTCTGTTTTATGCATATCTCTCCCAGTGCAATGTAAATGACTTGAGGGTGGAGTTTGATCCTAGGTTTTTAATGCCCTACAGCAAGAACAACAGCTGGTGCATGGTAGCTGCTTAGCAAATGTTTGTTGAAATAATGTTATCTGGATAGTCAGAGGTCTAATTGTGAGACTTGCCATTACTGCCATCACCTTCCATCCTGGGTTCCTCACTTCCTGGATTTTGGTGGGAAAGAGACTGATAGCAAATAAATATGTTTGTTTAGTCCTCTTTGCAACTGTACAGCTCTTCCTTCAAGAAAAATGGCCCAGAGACAACAAAATCCATCTCATTCCATTCTCACATCTCTTCTTGTCCTATTCCAGGACAAACTTGGAATTTCATGAAGTTTTTCCCCTGAGCAAGTTATCTCAGGGTGACAGCAACCTTGGGGGAGTCTCCGTGGGGCCCATAACTGATTCAGGCCAGTTGTGGCTCTCAGTTTCTCAGCTTCCTGAGTGCCCTGCATCCGAGGGTTGGCTTCCTTTCTGCCATTGTCCAAGGTCCAGAACAGGATGGTGTAAATTGGGAATTGAGAGCACACTCAGCACTGTTCCAACCTGATGTAAGGAGTGTCTCCCAAATTATTTAGGATCTGAAAATATATTTTCTGTTGTCCTCAGATGGTCACTTTCCCTTTAATAAAATGTGTCTAACAATCACACTTTATTGGTGTGGTTAGGAAAAGAATGCTTTAGACCTAGAAAAACATAATAATTTAAAGAGAGACACATTTCAGCAAAGAAATAAAGAAGTAGACTATTCTGAAAAGAAATAAAACCATAGGAAACCATTACTTCATTGGGACAAACATTCTGCTTCTTCAGAAAATTCTTGCTAAAAAAAGGGGTGAGCTCCAGGGCATGGTGTGTGTGTGTGTGTGTCTACACAAATATAGACGTAGTCTATGATATTTCAGGGGCATTCTCTTTACAAACACCCCCACTTAGTACTTGTAAGTCTTTAATATCATTGCTGTCTAATTTAGCAATTTGCACTTAGTCTTTGGTTCATGCTACTTCTTGAAATCATGCTCTTCAGTAGCTATTATTGCCAAGATGTAAAATCAGTAAGTTTTCACCAAGGTCTATACAGTGATCTTACTAGAATAGATAAACCAAAGATTTCCAATGAAGGATTAAATAGTACTCCATGAGACATGTTGTGTGATCCATGTGGAGATTTCATGTGTGCTTTGCTGTGTGTGCATGAATGTCAAGATGTGATTTTATAGTTAAGTGCAGAACTGTTTGGTTGCTGTTACAGGTGATGTGTGAATCCCGTCAGTTCATATTGGTATTATTTCTAGGATTATGTTAACAAAATAATGGTCCCCTTTCCAGTTTGGTAGAAAATTAAGGCTTTGTTTTTCCAAGTGGAGGAGGATATGAATTCAGAGTTCTCTGTGGTTTATTTTCCAAAATAGCTTCTTTCTCACACATAGCATATTTTTTGTATTTTTTTTTTTTTTCAAATCCGCCTTTTTCTGGTGGGAGAAACAATGGCAAGTAGCTATTCACGTTTTCTAGTCTATCTGCAATCAGTCGCAAGACAGGATTCCCTGATGCCAAGTGCTGAGATCTTGTTCACTGATCCTTTTCCATCTCAGCAAAAGTGAAAATGAGAGACAGGATGAAGCAAGGCCAGGATGGGAGGGAAACTGGAAATGGGTGTTTTACACAGTCATCTCAGGATATGAGAAAAACGTGGTAATAATAAAAGCTGCCCTATGTTTACAATACACACAATTAATGGCAGCAATCTTTATAAGCCCTTAAATGGCACTTAATAAGTATAAGAAGATACAGGTTTTCTTGATTACTTAGATCTAAATGTTTACTCAAGCTTTCATGAGTGTTCCTCTTCATTTATGCAGAACTCTCTTCATTGAGTAAATGTCCATTTTTAAATGTGAATTCAGTATATACAGATCAGGTTTTCAGATTCATCCAAATTCATTTCATTAGTAAATGTATTTAACAGAGGTCAGGACTTGTTGGTTGCTTTGATTAAAACTGCATTTTTTAAAAACTAGATGTAAGGGCTGGAGACATAGCTCAGTGGTAGAGTATTTGACTAGAGACCCTGAGTTGGATCCCCAGCACTGCAAAAACATACCCTAAAGCCCAACTGGATTAAACAGTTTTTAAATGGATGGGTTGTGTCAAAGAGTTTTACATTTGTGGACTATTTTAATTCTGATACTGAAAAAAAAAAAAAAAGAAAAAAAGAAAGAAAGAAAAAAAAAGGAGAAGGAAAGAAATTAAAAAGAAATTGCTATATGCAAATATTTCCAAGGTTTTTCTTAGCAATGGAGGATTACCAGCATTTTCCTTTTTAGAGTTGCTGTTGTGTGGACACTGGAGACAGTTGTGCACTGTGGATATTATTGTTGCGACGGAGGAGGGAAAAAGATAGGTTTGCAGCAGAGCTTGTGGATGGCACCAAGCCAGTGCCCTGAAAAATGGCAAACATGTCACAGCTAACAGCTGGATGCAGAAATATTTCTCTTTAATTTGGACGGATAAAATTTTTTTCACAGCAGGGCACTCTCAAAAGAGTACAACATCAAAGAGGGCGGGTCTCACCAGTCAGACATCAGCTGGCTCCAGGATGGAGCAAAATGAATGAACTGTCAGGACTTTTCCAGCATAGATTCTTCTGCCAAGTGAAAAGTTAAAGGTTCAGTGGCTTGTTCAGATCACAGACAAAATCCTGATAATGGAAGCCTGATTCCCCAAAGTCCTCCTCTGATCAACAGACAGAAGATGTCTGAAGAGGACTGTAGATTGACGGGTGGCAGGCTTGGTATCGACGGCCGCCGCTGTCCTCAGAGATAAGTGGGATTCACCAAATGCTCCACAGTTCTCAGGAGCTCCTGAGTCCCTGTGTCATAATCCTCAGAGTCACCGCCTCTTCTCTGCTAACCCAACACTTAGCAGCAGCTGACCTCCAGTGTGACAAAAATACCCATTTCCATCTCTTCACATGGCCAGCTCTCTGATGAAGGCCTCGCCAACACCACCACCGGTGTTTTACAGTTTATTGACACTTTTCAACTGTTTTTCTGATTACCATATTTCAGTCTTGACTTATATGTTAGTATTATCTGCACACTCAACATAAACCTGTAATGATTTTCTAATATTTCTGGAACTTGATGAATGTGAATTGACAAAGTACAGTATATAGCTTTATATCAGCATTACTGAAAATACAGCAACGGTGTATATAATCATTACTCATTTATTTTATGGGGCATTTATTACTTGACCTTTGAAGTCTGGTTTTAGAATCTTGGGATTCCAGACATTCCAGAATATTCCAAAACAAAGTGACAGGAGAGGGTTTTCTTGTTAGAAGCAATGAAATAAGTTAATTCTTATTAACATATTAATAAGGAGGGAGAATTGGTCAAAATGAAAAAAAGCCCTACAATATTATATATTTGAGAAAAGTTTAAAAACTGGACACGAATAATATGGACATGCTAGCTGGTATTTGCTTTAATGAAGAAGGTTTTATTATAAATTATGCATCTTTATTCAATGACTTGTGCCTTGTCTGTTTTTTGATGTCTCTGGTCACTGTGGCACATTGCCAGTGGAAGGAGAGTGACTTTACACAGAACTGGAGATTTATGTCTTTATGCATTGCACTGTTGCTGGTTGTGTAAATTTTATTAACAGATTAAGTAATTCTCACTAAATTGACATTTGCTCTGAAAATAGGAATTTGTTTGATAAATGACACTATTAATCATTATGAACATTTTTATGACCCTCATTTGGAAAAATTTCGATGCTTTTAAAGAAAATACTCTACTGTTTCTCCCTGATAGGACAAATAGGATGAGATAAGAAAGCAGTGACACAGTGGCCAACTGCATGGCTGTGGGCAAGTCATTTCTCCTTTTTCTGTCCAAGGTTTCCTGTCTATAAAATGGAATCATACTCCCAACCTACCTCGTAGGTCACAGATAAGGATCAAATTAGCCTGTGAAAGTATTTTAGAAACTCAAATGCCACAGGAATGGATGACCTGGTGCTATTCTTCCTTCCCATCAAGGTGGAGGCAGATATTGTTACTCATTTTGAAAGTACAGTGTGAGTTTCCCTTATTGGAAATGCTTGGGTTAAGAAATGTTTCAGACTTCTGCATTTTTCAGATTTGGGAATGTGTGCATAGAATTTACTGGGTGAACATTCCTAATCTAAACATCTGAAATCCAGGATGCTTTGAAATCTGAAATGTTTTCAGCAGTGTCAGGATGCTCAAAAAGTTTCAGATTGTGGGTTTAGGATTTTGGGATTAGGGATGCTCAACCCATATTACTTTGTGATCTTTCTTCTCAAGACTCAATTTAGCTCCATTTGAAAGTTTGAGAACAAGGAGACCACACAGGTGTGGTCTTGCTGTCTTCCTCTTTACAGAGAAGCTCTGGCAAATCCCTGTTCATCTGAGGATCCACACACAGGTTCTGCTCCTCATCCAGGTACATGTGATTGCACAGTTTCACTATCTTAAACATGTTGAGTGTCTGTGTAGAAATAACATACTATATGCTTGGACTTTCTCTGGTCAAAATGCCAGAGACTTCAGTGGTCAAGCAATCCCATAGAGGTGATGCTCTGGGACAGGAATATTGGTCTCTCCAAGCCACAACTAATTAAAGCACTCATGATAAATGTCTGTTAGCTTCCAGTATGCTCCAAGAATATTCTTTTTTTGTTAATATTTTTGTTGCAGATAGGCAAAATAACTTTATTTATTTATGTGACGCTGAGGATTGAACCCAGTACCTCACATGTGCTAGGAGGTACTCTACCACTGAGCCACAACCCCAGCCCATGTGCCAAGAATATTCTTAAAGGTGTAGTAGGTGCCTGTGTCTTTGGATGAAAAGGGACACTGTGTTAAGCTTAAAATGGATTAAATTTAGGAATGGAAAATGTAGAATTGAAGATATCCATCTTTACTGTTTTCTGGACAGTATTTATATTAATACAGCATTTTTGTTTTTAAAACAGACTTTAGGAGATAAAAATATGACCAACTTTTTTTCTTTCCTTCTTTTTCAACAAAAGTTGATTTCCTGCTGTATATAAAGTTCTGTGTAAGGTGTGTATGGTTAAAATTTTAAAATGATTACAATGTGTTTCTACCCTCAATGAGCTTATGGTCCTGTAACCTCAGCAATAATGTATTTGCATATGCCACACCTGTATTGTGGCCAATGTCCACAAGCAGGTTAGGAAATTTTGCCTGGGCTATTTCTCATCTCGAAATAGTGCTGGCTGAAGGGTAGCTAATGTTCTTTCAGTAATTCTTGGGTGCCCAGCAGGGCTTTAATGCCCCAACATTACTTACTTATCCGATTTCATGTCAGTCTTTTAAGGTAGGGAGCATCTTTAGCAACAGTTTATAAAAAGAATGTCTCAACTTTCTGGAAAATTTAAAGAACTGTCTAAAGTCACATCACCAACTCATGGTTTAGCCACAGTTGGCACTCACAGGCACTGGAACTGACACTCAGGTGCACACTCCTAGGCTCTATATTGTGTCCTCTGCTGTCACCCCTAACTAGGGTGGCTTCTATTGCGTGTTTTCACCAATAATACTTAAGTTCTCTAATGAACGTATTGCTGAAAGTGAAATCTTCTATTTTCCAATAAAAGTATTCTAATTATTAACGTTTCAGAGTCCAAAGTTTGATATATAGAGGAATCTCATAGTAAAACAGTTTTATCCACCTTGGCAAGCACTATACTTTTCATTTGAGTTTCTCAAATTGCTAGTACCCTGGACTGTTGAACCCATAATTTTCTGAATTTTACAGAAAGCTGAGGTTGTATAAAGGCACTGTGTGGAGAACAGGAAAAGGAGATTTTAGAAACCATTTTGTTAAAATCTGTTCTTCCTTGAATCCTCCCTGTGCTGTAAAAAGATTTAAAACAAAAACAGTTCTGAATTCACAGGTGTAAGCTGGAAAACTCCCAGTGACCACTTCTGGGCACTTTCTGGTAAATTTATTACATATTTAATCATCACCTTTCTATTTCATAAAATTGAAAGAGGCTGGCTTAAAGAAGAATGTAATTTTTTCCTGACCCTAGTTGTTAGTACTTAGAATCAGGTTTCATTGCATTTAGTGGTAATTTCTTCTCAAGCTTTGAATAAAATCCGAGATCTTTACAAAGCCGTTGATTCTTGTTTGAGAGTTGGATTCAGTTCACTTCAGCATGTACTGCCTTCCTGCCACGTGCTAGGTCCTGCCTTAGATGCTTTGGTGTAAAATACACTCCCTCACCTCCGCTGGGTGGCAAGAAGTGAAGGAGACTGACTCTTCAGCACAAAACCAATGCCTGTGTCTGCAGCCTTAGCACAGAAACATGCCAGGGTTGGGAACAAGGAGAGGGAGACTGAAATATTTCCCCACTCCCTGAAAATTAGCTAATCCTTTTATATGTAACCCCTTTGGATCTGTCTTCTTGCCTTGCCATGACAAAATTCAGTTTGTTTTTGTTTAAGGACATTGTATCTTGTCAGGGCATTGAGAGAATTAAAGGATGTGAGAGAGGCCTCAGTGAACTCCAGTTAGGCAGGGAGATGGGGACACAGGGGAGGAGACCTGGGTCGGTTGCCGACTAGTAATTTTCACTTGCTTAAGTCACTAAGAGACCTCATCTCCTTATGTATGAACGGATCAGGTTGGAACAGCCTCTGGGTTCCCTCCAGATCTGATTTTCCTGGGCTCTAAATTTAGCTGTGGTACTCAGTGTTCTAGCAGAAGAATTGGTGACTGAAATCTTCCAGGAGGTCTTATCTCCTGGAGGAAATGCTGTTTTCTGCACAGGCTCCCCTGGCTCACTACAGTACCTAGAGATGTCCCAGGAACTATCTCAGAAAGCAACAGTAGTATTAATTGAACTACTGGTGCTTCTGCTACCTCCTGATCTTTAACCAGGGAAGCTTTCTTGTTTTTATAGTGGAATTACATTTAAATCTTTCAATTAAAAGGAATTCTTTGCTTTAAAAGATAGTTGGAAGCCTGTGCTGGTAAAAATGGGGAGGCAGGGGGACTGTGCTCGCTCTTTTTCCCTGGAAAACTAAAGGACTGAAACCTTGTTCCTTGGGTCAGGCGAAGGCTCCTGGGCGATACAGGAGTAGTGAATGTTTGTAACGCTTCCAGGCTGTTGCTTCAGTTTTCTGTGAGACTGCTCCCAACTACAACAGATCGGTTTTCAGTGATAGCAGTCATTCCTTTATAGCTGTGGTCATCAATGTAAACGCTTAATGAGGTCAAGCAGGTAAATTAATACGCATAGGAAGTAGCATATAAGAACAGGGAAGGGTAGGGACTATGGAGAACTGGAAAATCATACACCCAACCTAACGGGGGCTTCCCTTTCTCAGCTTCAGTGCATGATGATAAGATTGGGGGCCCACCTTTTAATTTTTCAAGAGAAGTTGGAATTCTAATTAGGAAAATTTTTAAAACACTTAAAATACTATACTAAATATTTGAATTTAGTCTGGGAGCCACTCATTTGTAAATCTTGCTCCAGAGAAACTTTGTTCAGGCCACCAAGGTACACAAATTCTTATCATTTGGAAGGTAATTTCTTGCTATTAATTTTACAATGAGATCAAATCCGTTTTTGGTTTACAGTGTTTCTTTGATTATTATTGTTAATGTGAGGGGTCAGGATTCATAAACTACAAAACTATGGGCAAGCCACTCACAAACTATTGTTATAATACATGATACCAGTACATATCTTATTCTTGCTCTTTCATTTAAAGTAGAGTTTTGTTCTAGGAAAATATGATCATGGGAGTGTATTTCCTGATATCCAGGCCTGTAATACAGTGCTTTCTAACGATGGTTTCCTGTCAGTGCCACATGTGGTTTGTAATGAGTGAGCATTTGTGTGATCATTATTTAAACCATGTGTGTGGTGTCTCAATAGCTATTATTGGATTGAAAACTGTTAAAGTCCCCTTAGAGGTAAAAATTACCTCTCCCCCTTACTTATCTTTCTACTCCCACTGATACAAGATAAAAGAGAAAGTACAGACCAGAAGCAGTGGTTTAAAATAGCAGCAACAGCAATCACAAAAGAAATCAGAGGCTGATAATGTAGTGATACATATTACAAATATTTTCCCAGGAGGATAACAGAGCATTTTTAATCTTGGGTAACATAGTGTCTTCATTTTAGCAATGCATACAAAACTGAAGCACAAAGAAATAAAGGAATAAATTTTCTTTTTGCTTATTATTTTTCTCTTTGACTAAAAAACATCAGAAACGTACAAAGTAGGGGTTTGGGGTATAGCTCAGTGATAGAGTGCCTGCTCCAGATCCTGGGTTCTATTTTCAGCACCATATTTATTAAATTATATGCTACTAGAAAATATACTAGAGTGTTATTTTGTGTATTTTGAAATTTTAATAAATTTCATAATGATTTGCAACTCAATTTTCTCAGTCAACATTATGTTTTTAATATTATCATCTGGATTTTTTTGTTTGTTTATTTTTGGTTTTGTGGTGGTAGGGATTGAACCCAGGGCTTTGTGCATGCTAGATAAGCACTTTGCTACCAAGCTAAATCCCCAGCCCTCGATTGGATCCTTTTTTTTTTTTTTTTTAATTTTTTTTTTTTTAGTTGTAGGTGAACACCTTTATTTTTATTTATTTATTTTTATGTGGTGCTGAGGATCAAACCCAGTGACTCACACTTGCTTGGCAAGTACTCTACCACTGAGCCATAACCCCAACCCTTAATTGGATCTTAATACAAGCAGGTCTAGTGCATTAATTTCAAGTGTTTCATACAAATGCTTTTGAATGAATAAGACAACTTATTTATTCTTCTGATGATGAATATTTCTATTATTCCTAACTGTTTGCGTTTACAGTGATGCTTCAGTGAATGTCCTTGAACTTGTCTTCTTAAGCACATGTATCAGAACTTCACTGGGGTAATTTTCTACAAGTGAAATTCCTGAATCACAGGATATAAGCATTATCAAATTTAGGTGTTGTCAAAATGTTTTCCAATGTGTTTGTACCAGGTTATACTCCTTTTCAGCAACGTTGGTCAGGCTTTCTAAAAATATGCCAAATACGCATTCTATGGTTCTGAGTATTTTCCATTCCAGACTTTACCCCCACCCCCAGTGTCCTGTACATTTCTTCACATATATTCTCTTACTTCTGAAGGTTCATTTTTTAAACTTCCTTCAGAAAAATGGAGTACATATTTAAATGTCTTTCATGTTCATTCAGAATAAATGGCACAAACTTTCAGCAAAAGTTTGCTGCATTCAACTGTTTTTTTTTTTTTTTTCATAATGAATCTTTTCCTTAGTCTAAATGTAATGCTCTTGCCTTTGTTCTCACTATTTGAATGAATAAAACTTCAGACCTTTTAAACATTTTACATAGGTCCTGAGAGGGCTGTTGAAATACTTTGTGCATGATTTTTGATATTTTCCTGCTTATTTTAAATCTTTTGAAAGATAATAAAAACAAAATAACTCTTGGTTTTGGCATTAGTTCATCTCCTTAAATTCCTTCTGTTTTTTGGCACTATCCAAAAGCAGTATCAAGATCAAATGACTTTCTTCAACTCTAGGTATGCAGTTACAAGATTTAAGTAGGTGCCTGGGAATTTTGTTACAATTTCATGAGAAATATTATAATATCAATGTTAGCTGAAGCCAGGGAAGCCCAACTTCCTGTCAGATTCTGCATCACATGACATTTACTGACAAATAGGCATCTACTTTTTCTTTAAGACAAGTAGCAGTATACATCACGTGACCAAAGACTGTGGGTTTCCTTGGGGTCACAGTATACTTAGTTAAGTAGATTATTGCTGAAACAGAAGTGTAGGAAGAAATACATTTGTACTTATTTTCAAATTGGGTGAGTTCATGGTTTTCAAGTGAGCTAAAAAGATAGACCCCTCAACCTATGAATGCTAGTGTTATTTGCTGTTGAGGACATGGGATAGAAGCACTGAAGAGGATGGTGTGGCACTTCTCAAAATGCGTAGTATTACCATCCACTGGTAGTCCTTGTGGAAGGTTTGTTTGTGGAGGAGAGTCGGGGTGGGGTACAGTCATCAACATTTTTTATTCCATTATTGGTCAACAGTGGCACTAAGGGAACATTGTTCAATGTTGCATTAGCAGCCTGAGTTGAAATTTTGAATATTAACTGACTTCCTAAAAAAAAGCCCAAAACACAAAACAACTACAGTGTAATCTAATCTAAGCGTGATGACTGTCTTTAGGTTGCTCACACAGCAGATGTACCCACCACATAAATGTTTCTGTTCTCTGTCATTATCCACAAAGTTGGAATTTAAAGAAGTCATTAGCTTTACATGTAATATAATCCAGGAATCTCTTCATTCTTCTCAGGCTAAATTGATTATCAGCTATGATCCCTCTGGTGTGTTTATAAAGCCATAACTTCTCAAATGATCATCTTTATTAGATTAAGTTTATTTTTTATTTGTGGGGGGTAGTGGAATGGTTGGGGGTGAAGAAGAATGAGTTCAATAAAAGCAGAAAAAAATTCAACTGTTTTAAAATGACTCGTGGTAGTAGAAAGAAACTGTTATCACTAAACTCTGTGGCCCTCCAGAATAGAAGTACTATGCTAAATTAATATGAATGACCATACTAAGTTTAGGGCCTAAATATAACCAGAAAGTCTCTCTGTGAGATTGACTCTCCCTGTGTATTTGGAAAAGGAAAGTGGGAAGACAAAGTAGCAAGAATAAGAGACATGATTTCCCAGTGTGCTCTGGGGACACCTCAGTGGCTACTAGACGGTCCTATTGCTGATTTTATTTGAAAACACTCAGTTTATACGATCGTCCTTCAGAGCACTGTACCTCCAAGAAACTCTAACTGCACCTTGCTTTCCAGATGCCCCTAGGACTAGGGATTCCTTCTAGAATTGCTGTTGATAGGTAACTGTGTCATCTCTCACTGCCCCAGACACCATGTCCCCCGGGCTGCCCTGCATTGGAAGTATTTTCTAGAAGGGGAGCTGTGGCCTCTCCTGTCAGCTCTGACTCTGTGTGCTTGGCTAGTTAGTTGTTTTGCAAAAGACTTTTTGTCCTTTCTTTTTACCTGGTTTGAAGCGGATTTTGTTTTCTTATATGTTATCTTGAAAGAAAATCTGCTTGACTTGGCCTAAGGCAATGATTATGAGAGCAATCTCATTAAGAAATTTAAAATCCATAGGAAATAGCTATTTTTTTCATTGCCTTTTTGAGGGTCTCCCTTTTTTGATGACTCCTCTCCTAATAGTGTCAGGTCCTGACAGCTGAAGTCCCACATCTACTATGAGGTGAGAATCCCTTTATTTCATCCAAACCAGAATCTGTTTAAGCAGTTCTTCACAGCTCTGTAACTTTCCAACTGCCTTCTGCTGGGTGTCACCCAGCTTGCTGGACAGACAGAGACTGTCTCCCAAATGCCTTTGAACAGTTACATGTTCGAGACTGGAGCCCTTTATGTGGATGTTCCAACCATGTCAGCGTGGCCTCTTCTTTCAGCTTGCTTTGTTTATCCAGCAGCTCATTACTTAAGACTAGCCTGTCAAAATAGTTAAATATTTCTTTGGGAAATATCGCCACATCCTTGAGATACCCCAAATCTGTTTAATAAAGGAAAGATTGGCTTGATAAGAGAAACGTGATCGACTTGCATCACCAAAAAATATTTTCCTGTTATTCCGGTTGAGTTTCTCCAAGCATCAATAAGCACTATCTAACCTGAGGGCAATAAATTTCTGCAGCTGACACATAAAGACACCAAGGGAAGCAGGGAAAATGATTGCTGATGATTCGTTCTAACTACTTGACCTTCTGACCTCTTCTCCAGATATATGATCAAGATGGGACACTACAGCACTTTATTGATGGTGGGGAACCTAGTAAGTCGAGCTGGATGAGGTATATCCGATGTGCAAGGCACTGCGGAGAACAGAATCTAACAGTAGTTCAGTACAGGTAAAGTATATCTTGATTTACCACTTACAAAGCTGAAGCCCTATGGCTTGCATATATATAAATTCAGGCTTGCTGCTAGTGGTTGGAAAAATCCTGTCGAACTCTGCACAGATTGGCAGAGTTTTTTTTTTTTTTTTTTTGCTAGTTTTTCTGCAGCCTCCTTATAAAGGGATTAGTGAATGGCCTCTTACACTCTGTGCACATGCCAAAGTTACTTCCACATCATCACTTGAACTTCCACAAAAGCCTGATCAAGTCCAGAAAAGCCACTTACTTGGGATGGCTCTCCAGCAGATGGGTACCCACAGATCAGTAGTTCAGAGGCTCAGTCCCAGATCCCTTGCTTTCAGCTCCTCGGGTTAGCTCCCTGGAAGGATAGTTTCGTTGGCATAAAGGCATGGAAATCTAGGAACTCTCAACCTTCCCAGGACTGCCCTTCTGAAACCTGTTGTGCTCAGCAGCAATGACTGAGCCAGGGTTATCTCTCCTGCTCCCTCAAAGGGTTCCAGAGCATTTGGGTTTGGTCCTCTGATGACTCTGGATATGTTTCAGAAAATGAGTTAGTTTCAAAGTGTAGGCCACAGCCCAAAGGTTGGCAAAGGCAAAGTGGAGTCAGCTCCCTTTCCCACAGGGAATCACATAGGGAGGCCCCTGGGGGAGCTGAGAAGCAAGGTGGGTTCTCAGGAAGTTAAGCCATCTCAATGCACCTGCTGTGCAAGCTTTTCCACTTATTGCCTGAGAAGGCTGGAGTGGAGATGAGAGGGCCAAAAAAAAAAAAAATTAAAAAAAAAAAAAAACCACCACTAAGCCTTCTTTTCTCAAAATCCCTCAAAAACATGTGCCATATAAATATATGAGCTCAGTTATAAACAGCCGTGTTCTCTTTAGAATCAGAAGCAACTGTTTAGCTTTATTAGGCATCATAGACACATCAAAGCCAAGGGCCCTGTGCTTGGCAACTTGGAGTTCTGCCTGTGGCTATTTATTTTTCTGCCTTTTTTTAATGAAGTGTTTTTTTTTTTTTTTTTTTTTTTTTTAACTTTCTTCGCCTTATAGCTTAAAGGCTGCACAAATCTGGCCTGCTCTCTAAAGGTCTCCAGTTCAAAAGGAGAAAATTTGGGCACCATCTGACTCATTGCCTTGGTTTCCTATGCAGTTTTATTTTATTAAATAATGGTTTAAATGAAATAGTGCAAGACGGTATTTGGTTACACTGCTGTCTACAGTCCTTACCCACCTTTACTGTCATGAAGTTTTGCCAAAACTCTGAGCTAGAAAATTAGTCAAGATTGTTCTTTCCAGCCATCAAAAGATAGTTTGGCTGGTTCTTGTAATGGGTACCCAGGGAGCTCTTGAGGCAAATTCTGAATCTGGGACAAGAAACGCCTAAGAGGAAGGGGGGCATGAGTAAGTCATTACCTATCTGTCAATATTAAGTGGATTTTACAACTCCCTTTTCATGACGGCGCTTTAGCTACGAGCTTTCTCAGACGATCTGTTTTCGATTACTTCAGATCTTTATAAAATGAGCTACAAAAACACAATTTTAAAAACTGGCATCCATCACCAGTGGCCACGTCCAAAAGTAAGAAAATAGAAAAGTTGGACCCTGAAGAGCCAGCCTAATTTTTATTGTACATGAATGTCCTCTTCACAAAAAGTCAGCTGGTTTAAATTCATTCTGTTATGATTTGTAATATCTAAATGGAATTTTCTTCAAAGCGCCCTTGATTGATTGACCCTTAGCTGAACGTTTTGTTTTTATTTTGAGGCTGACAATAATGTTTGTTGGCATGTGTTCTGCTTCAACTGCGTTGGGACGCCATGAAGCTATCTTTATGAGTCATCCAACCACAATACTAAATACATGTCAGCAAAGGAAATATTATCTGAAAAGGGAAAAATCCCTTTGATGTGCTTCAACATGCAGAGATTTCTGCGAGTTTTGGAAGCTCTGCCCGCTTGTAAGGAACGGTGTACACTTACACATTTTTTTCCCTCCTTCGGCCTACTCTGTGCCTCAGAAGACCACCCATTGCTCAAAAACAGTTCTGCTCTTTCAGCGGCAAAGTGTGTCATTTGGTTTTAGCACATTCATTTGCCGGGCGCTGTGTTTATATTAAGAGAAGCCAAACCGAGAGATGAAATGTTACAAGGGTGAAGTACAAAGTAGACTCAATTTTTCTCAAGTTAGGAGATGCCAGTGATTTATAGCTCGCTCCAATTTTGATTTTTTCTTTTATGTAGCAGTGGAAAGAATTAATAAAATGCACAGCTCCTAGAGATGCGGAGGGAGGAAGGGTGGCGGGGCCGGACAACTGGCTGGAGTTTTTGTCAGATATTCATAGAATGTTGGGAAAAAAACATTCTGCTTAGCTAGCAGTGCCCTCGTGAGACAGAATGGCAGCAAGTAAGGAAAATAACAAGATAAATGAAATTTTTGCAGCTGCAAGTAAAATATTGAGAATCTGCACTTTTTTATTGATCTTTATGATCCTATTGCCAAGAGCCACTTTGTGGTGACAAAATATGTTGACAAGTGCATATCTCACTGCCATGAAAAATGTGGAGAAGGATTCGCCTTATGTCTGCAGTGTTGTACAAGGAACAAATTGCCCTGCTACAGCCAATTCTTCACAGAAAGGCGAAATTTAAGGCCCACCAACCCCAAACACTTTTATCTGGAACTTGAGGCTCATATTTGTAGCCATTCTTCATTGAGAAAACCAGTCACCTTCTCCTCATTTTTTTTTTTTTTTTTTAATCTGTAGATTTTTCTTTACGGTACCAAAGCTGATATAAAAATGTTTATTTCTTGGTACCTTCACTGCATCATTCCAGAATGTAATCTTTCAGCCAGCGTAAAGTGCTCCTCTTGTATTTATTGAATTTCCATCCATTTCACATAAGAGGGTTTTTCTCTTCTCCTGTATCAAACTTCAGAATAAAAAGGTAGTGGAGAGGATTTTTATTTCTCTTAGTCCTTATATCACAAAGCTGTTCATTTTTATTACAAATTTGGGAACTCCCAATGCCAGGTTGCCAGAATACACTTACTGCTTTTCCTTCAAATAGGAGATCAATAGTATTAATTTATATATGAGGTGGAGGCACCACTGTCTTTGCAGTTTGCCAACAGAGGGAATTTTCTCATTAGTGTGAGATGGAATTTGTTTTAAATGAACTTTGCCTTTCTGCTGTCTCCTGGGCCAAATATCTGTCTCTTCAAGATCCTCTATGGAGGCACATGGTGGAAATAAACTCTATGCTGTTTATCATACTGAGTTACAGGCTCTGATTGATTGCTGGGGACGATAAGGTGGGTGTAGATTTATTACAAACAAACTGTTTAGGTGGAGCTGGGCAGAAAGTTTTCAAGGCAATAAAAATGTGGTGGGGGCACATGAGTCCTGCGTATTACTAAGCTGGGTTTTCTTTTGTTTTGAATAGGTCGAATATATTCTACCGAGCCTGTATAGATATCCCCAGGGGCACCGAGCTTCTGGTGTGGTACAATGACAGCTATACGTCTTTCTTTGGGATCCCCTTACAATGCATTGCCCAGGATGAAAACTGTAAGAATTTATTTTAGCTCTGAATTCACATCTTAAAAATACCTACTTCAAAGCTAACTTTTTAAGAGTGTTTTTTGAAATTTCTGAAACGTGGTTCACTGTGATACCTGATGCAAACCTGCACAAGTTCCTTCTATGGTTTTCTTTATCCTGTATGATGTTTGCTTTTTCGTAGGGCATCTTAACCTGTGCTGGCTGGTGTTTCTTTGCCTGTGCACAATTTCAAAGCCTTTGCCAGAGTTTTAAATAATTGCTGACAGCAAAGTGAAGTCAGCTGGTATTCACTAAGCACCTACTATTATGTGTCTGGTTCTGTGCTTGTCACCTGGGGTTATAAGAGCAGCTTAAGATGCAGCTTCTGCTCTGAAAGGATGCACAGTCTTGTTTGACCCATGCTCTGTGCACAAATGAAAGAATGAGAAAACAATGCTCTTTAATGAGGGGTAACACCCCTGAAGTCATTGGCTGGGTGTGCTTCCTCCTAAGTAGTCCTTACAATGATAGTAAAAATCATAGATAGGTGATGGTGGAATTTGTGTCTTTCTAAATTCTTTGTCCAAAACCATGTCTAGAATGTAATTTTCTTCTATCTTTGTTACCATGCCAACCATTATCTTTAAAGGAATAATCTAACATTTAGGCAACTATGAACTAGAAGCAATTTTCACTAGAACTTTGTATTTTTGTTTCACAATTCTTTGGAAAACATTTTAATATTGATGTGCTTTAGTGAGAAACACTGGTTTCAGTGATGTTGTGTTTTCTTGTCCCTAAATTGACTGATCTGTGAACTGATAATGTGAGATTATGCTACAGAAAGAAACAGAGACAACAGGTCAAATGAATAGGAAACTTCAATTTGAAAGAAAGTGTTATTCTTCTTTTTCCTTCTCCATTGACTTTCTTAGTCACACATGCACACACACAAACTCTAATAAAACATGCTCATATTACTGCTGGTCAAAATGCTGATGATCAGATATTTCTTTCTCATGTTGTCTTTAATTTCTTTGTCAAAAACTTAAGTCCTCAAAAAGCCTATTACTATCAACTTTCCTTTTCTATTTTACCCTAACCCCAAACCAATCTCAAATCAAAAAAATGAATCCTTGGACATATAGCACATTCCTCTCACCAAGTTTCCATTGGAAAGTTTCTTTTCTGCAGTGATACTCCTATTTGAGGGAGTGTCTGTTTTCATAGGAGAAAATCTCAGTGTTGGACATGAGTGTGCGGTTGGTGCTAGAGGCAGATATGGACATGGAGGCCACTGTGCTCTGTCTTGCCCAGAATGGCTCCACACCTCCCTCCACTGAAACTAGATCTAGGGCCATGCACGGAACAGCTCCAGTATCAGCCCCTGATCTGCTGACATGGGCTTGTCTGTATGTGGAAGCTTACCATAACCTCACCTCCTAAAGTGTGGAGTTTGATTCAAAAGGATTCCAGACATCCTGTGAGGTCCCTTGTTCCCCCCCCTTTAACACACCTGCTATAGACTCTGAAGTCATTGGACACTATGTGTATTGCAGAATATTTGGGAGGAGTAAACACATCAAAACCTAGAGTCCTAAAGAGTACAGCTCACAGTCTTAACATTCATTCATCCATTCATTATTCAGGTATTAACTGAACACCTTCCATGAGCCAGTGTCTTTGTTAGCTGCTATAAATGTAGGAGGGAACAGACAAGAATTCCTGCCTTCACGGAGCTCACATTCTAGCAGAGGGAGGGAATCCACAAATATGTAAATAAATAGTTGGTCAGATGGTCATGTGTTGCAGAGCTAATACAACAGAAAAGGGTAAGTGGGGTCAGGAGTTGGGGGTTGCAGGTACCAGGAGTGACTGGGGAAGGCCCCAATGGGGAGGTTGCCTTTGGGCAAAGACTTAAGGAGATAAGCACAAGGAGAAGAACACTGCAGGCAACTGGAAGGCCCAAGATGGGGGAGCATCACAGATGTTGGCATGGGCATGGCAGAGTGAGTGAGCAGGAGGAGATAACTCAGGTACAGGGGCACAGGTCTGGTCAGGCCCTGAGGGCCACTGACAATACCCTTGCTTTCACTCTGTGTGAGCCAGCCCGGAGCTGGTGTGGAGTGTCCAGCAGGAAAGTGAGATGATCTGACTGAAGTTTTAACAGGATTATTCTGTCTACTGAGTGGGAGTAGGCAGGGAGGGGTGAAAGGGAGCAAGGAATTCAGTTAGAGTCTCTTGCAGGAACCCAGGGGAGAGATGATGGTGGTTTGGACCAGCATGGAAGTGGTGGAGGTGGTGAGAAGAAGTTGGATGCTGAACATATTTTGAAAGTAAAGCCAATAGCTTTTTCTGACACGTTAGATGCCGTGACAAAGAGGAATCAAGATGATCCTGAGGTTTTGGTCTGAGGAACTAGAAGGGTGGATGACCATTTACTGAATTCTGAGGCAGAAACGGAAACCGTGGAATGACTGCTTAGGAATTGCCTTTCTTGCCTTTGAC
Source organism: Sciurus vulgaris (assembly GCF_902686455.1). Lineage (NCBI taxonomy): Eukaryota > Metazoa > Chordata > Mammalia > Rodentia > Sciuridae > Sciurus > Sciurus vulgaris. Next base: position 53,484,211 of record NC_136466.1, read on the forward strand.
GTGAGTCTCTGGAGCAGGAGCCCCTTATCCACTTTACCATGCTATTCCAGGCTGGGCAGGATGGAGGGGTCAGTTGGAGAATTTGGGGGTATGTTTGTAGTTCCCTGCCACCTGACAACACGTGTGGCCAAGAGTGTACCTGTGGTCTCCAGTTTGGGGCTGTAGTGCCATTGAAAGTGTACTTTCTGGAAACAGCATATGGTTTGCTCTCTAGTCCAGCTTTCTCTTGTGGTCCCATCTTTGTGAAACACTCTTGAAGCTGCTGATTACAGTACTGAATAAAGTCTACCAGGGCCTGTGTTTTATCAATGAGCACTTGAAATCCTTGAAAGAAAATTCATAGAGCCATAGCAGTTTGAAGTACTGAGGATTCAGTAGGAAAACTGAGCAGCTCTCCTGGGTTCAGTTCAGAATCCTAAGTAAGGGTTAAGGGAAGTTTAAAGGGGATTAAGTCATGGATAAAAGGCTCAGCAGTGACAATGCCTCTCCCCTGAGGGTATTATAGGAATTTTATTTCAGTTCCTGTCTCAAAGTCATATATCTGTCATGTGATTGGCCACCCAAGAAACCTGCAGAAGGCTTCATCAGATAGTGTGGGAGAGATATATGGCTTTAACTCTAAGATGGATTCTCATTCCATATGATTCACGGAGAGACCTGGGAATGCTTTATAATCAGGGTTCCTTATTCTGTGTAGAGAAAAAGATTCTGTGTGATTTAAAAGCACAAATGTGTGAAAGGGCATGGACAGAGAATTTAACAGATAGCCTTTCACAGCCTTGAGAAATTTAAATCATATCAACTGGATTAGCAATTCTAGGACCATTTTTATCGCACAAGCTAACCCCCAAATAAATTAGTTACCTTAAAAAGAAGCTTCTTGAGATCAAAGACTGATTGGTTAAAATGCCCCCAGAGAGCCTCCTTATGTTGCCGTGCATGCAATAAACAATTAATAAATGCTCATTGGATAAATATGAAGAATTTCTATTGCTATTATTGGAAGAGATTAAGTACTTCAGCCAGATTTTTTCCTTGTTAATGAAATGGACACCCGGACCAAGACATTCAAGGTAAATATGATTTTACTTAGCAAATAATACTTATTAAGCACTTTCATCTATAAAAATATCATTTTCTTCCCATGGTTCTTTCAACATTGAAAGCACACATTTCCCGTTGTGCGTGTGCAGTGGGCTCAGGTCGGGGTAAGTGCCCCCCTCCGTCAGCGGCCCTCAGCAGTGGGGTGCACTGGGCATACTCGCTGCCCGACAAGCCAGTGAAAGCCGCCTGCACTCGGAGAGAAGTCAGGGTTTCACACAGGCATTTGGGTTCTGGAAGCAATTCCTGTGTTATTTTCTTTTTAAAGAATCACAGTTATACATGTAATAGAGCTCCAAAGAGAGAGCCCCTCCATCCACTGTGGGCCTTTCAAAAGAGCCTGAAGGAACGCTGGTGCCGACAGATCGCATCCGCAAGAAGGAACGAGGTTCCCCAAAGCTTCCAGTGGGGGATTAGCTCCTGCAGAGTGTAAAGACCATGGTGCATTCATATTCGTTTCAGAGGAAATTAAAAAAAAATCCTGGGAATAAATGTTAAACAAGTCTTCCTGCTGCTTTTTCTGTCTCGGCATATGAAGCTGAGGTTGCAGAATGTGAAACTCGATGGCAACGGGGGAGTGGTGCTGGGTTAGACCCTGCCTCGGGGAGGCCTGCCTGTTTCTTTTGATTTGAAAGAAGAGAAAATAAAAAGGGGCACCTCTGCACCGTGCCTCTCATCCCTACCATCCCACCAAGAGCGGGAAACCGGGCCCAGAGTGAAAGAAGGCCCTACTCAAACTTTACTCACTGTGACCTTTAGTGTAACATCCAATAGGAACGTTCGTGTGCAAAGCCCTAAGGGAAGCATGTGATGGTGTGCAAAAACTAAGGCCTGTTCTGGGCTGAGAAAGACAGAAGGTGCATAAATACACAACTTCAACTTAAGACACCATGCAGGTTAGTGAGGTGGCCACAGCACTGAGCCTGAGCTGGGGGTATTAGGCTGAGTATAATGGGAGGAGCCAGAGTTCCAGGCCTGTGTACAGAGAAGGCTGAGATTGGATTCCTTATATAAGTGCAAGAATGGAAAGGTACTATCCTGTCCCCCAATAGGGACTAGAAAAATGCTGCCCTTAAGCCAAAGGGCCAAGCAACTATCCATCTTGAGTGACTGTGAAGAGTCAAACTCCAAAAACTAGCTGTAACAAGCTGTAGGATGGCATGGAGCTTGACTTTACACTACATGCCAGATACGGAACCCCTGGGCCAAGAAACTAATATAAAAGTTGGTCTAGAGCTGGAGAAACCTTTAAGTATCTAGGAAAAGTAATGGAGAAATGACCCCAGGAATGCCTCCATATCAGGACTCCAAGAGACGGCAGCAAAGCACTGAAAATGTGTTCACTGAGAAGAGGGACAAACGACTTAGGGAAAGCCATTGTCCTGAGAGATCTGAATGTGGAGTACTGTAGGATGCAGTGGCACTGCCTCTCTCCCAGCCTCGTTGCAGTTCATGGGTGTGTGGAAAGGAGACATCTCTCATTTGAACTTGTCTCTAGGAATTAACGTCAGTATACGAAAACCACCACCCTCGTACACCCTGCCCTTGCCAGTCCATGTGGTCAGTGTGAGGTATAAGGGACTGGTTCTGTTTCCTCAAAGCAGGGTGGCTCTGAAGAACATTCCCAGCTCCAGAGCTGTTAAAATCCTCCCTCGGCCCAATTCTGCTCACCATCACTCCCCAACAGGTATTGATCCTGAGAACACTCTCCCCAGTGAATTTCCTGCACACAGCTTCAGATCTCCATTCCAGAGTCCGTTTCGCAGGGAACCTGACTTGAGACAGGTATTCCCAGATTTGCATTTTCAATCCAGACCTCTGTACTGAGAGCCAGTCTCCCATCCAACCATCCTTAACATCTCCACTTTTCATGTCTCAAGTCTCAAACTATACATAGTACAAGGAAAACCATGGTATTCACTCCCACTCACTGCACCATGCTGATCAGCATTACTGTCTTCTCTGGCCTGGACCACTGCAGCAGCCTCCCTTTCCCTCTCTAGTATCACAGCAGCCAGAGTGAAGTTTCATTGATTAGCTTATTTTGTTTCAGTTTATTCACTTGATTTGGTAACAGTTGTTCAGTCCCATAGATCAAAGTTCAGGAAGTACATGCAAGTCTCCTTGGAAGAGACAATCAGTATCCTTGACAAGTTCTTAGCTTTTTTTTTTTTTTTTTTTTCAGAGATAATTTTTGTCCATCAGACATCTAAGCATACTCTCCTTTTCTTTCTCTGGTTCTCATCCCTGCCCCACAATTTTACATACAAACAGCAGCATGCTATATACATTGTTCTGAAGTTCATTTTTTAGTTTATTGGTATAGACTGATGACTCACCGAAGCATAAATCTGATGTTTTCACATCCTTAGCTCAAAACCAGTTTTTGACTTGCTATGACTCTTATGCTAAATACTTGATACTTTAACATGGTATCATTTGGGCCACATGTAGTCTTCAGAAACATTTTGCATGGCCCACGTAGTGTTTTACAAGATCCTTCGTGTGCATGCTTATTCAGTTGGCTATAGACGTCATTCCCCCTGTTGTATGAACTGCCTCCAACCACCCATGGCTTGTTTCCATTCCCTGTTCAACTTACACAGACACCGGCAATTGGGCTGGCTTCATCTCCAGCCCCAGCTGCTGCCCATCTCCCCTTCCCTCTCTGGCCACATTGTTCTTCTTTCAGTGCCTTCAGGGCCCTGTGTTCCTTCCCCCTCAGCCAGGCTCTGTGGCAAAGCGGCCGGTGTTCTTTCTTTTGCAGTGCTTTCCCCTCCTCCCCATCTCCCTGACGCCTGGGCAGATTCCCTCATACCCTAAATTTAGCCTTCTCTGATATATGATTCCCTGGCACCCCTTTCTTTCTTACAGCACTTTTCACACTTGTGGTAACTGCATTGTGTCAATTGTAAAATTCATGTGTTTCGTATTTTCATCCTTCTGAAACTGGCAGGTATCTTGCCAATGAATGGTGACTTACAGTTATAATGGTGCAATTAATGGAATTTTAGATTTGATGAAATTGAGTGAATGTTTATCTGTTTAATATCTGTCTTCCAATTAGAGTTTCAGTGCCAGGAGGGCAGGGACCCAGAGCTTTCTTGCTCCCCCTCTATCCTCAGTACCTAGGACCATGTGAGGCATGTAATAGATACTCAGTATTTGTGGACTGAATGAATGGACAAGTGGGGTGTAAAGTAAGTTTATTTTATAGATCCTGAATTTGTCTCTCCCAATGTCTTTACTGTCCAGATTTAATGAGTTCATGCTTTACCTTGGCTACATCCTCGAGGGATTTGTATTCTCTCCCTTCGTCTTTGTCTTTATAGGTCGAAGAAATTTACTAGCTCAGGATCATTTTGTGCACAGGCCACTTCATCTTTTCATTTTTGGTACCATGTCTGGCCTATGTCTATATCATCCTTCTTGAGTCTGGGAGTTTTCTCGTTCATTCCTGTCCCCTTTCTGATAATTTCCTAAATCTTGTTAATACTTCGGATTTGCCACTGCCAGAGAGGCCGATATACAGGAAGAATAGTCTGTGTCTTTTGAAAAGTTCTTATTTTTTTTAAAAAAAAGCAAAACAAGACACTTTGAGACTAACAGGATCTTGTGGAAGTGTGCAGGAACTCTGCAGGGCAGCTTAGGAATATGGTTGCTTTTGTAAAAATTATTCATTCCTATCATTACTTGCTTCTTAAAAATTATATATTGTTTCATTTGGTAGGATTGAATTCATAAGTATAGTAAAGTGCCATGCTGAAAGAGGAATACAGGGTGCAAGTATTGCTACCTTTAACTGGAAAACATTTTACACTTGTTATGGAGTGTTCTGGAAAAGAAAATAATAAAATGGAGAATAATTTGACTCCATTCATTCCCATTTCTTATTGTCTAAATGCTATTATACTGTATTATCATTAACTCAGATTCCATAAACCCTCAATTATTACACAAACTTTTAGATATATAAATTCTTCTTTATTACCATTTGACATTGACCATTAAATTTACAAAAATCATTGGCCCACAACTTCTTTTGTTTTTGTATAAATATTATGTGATCTTAGCAATTTAAAAAAATAACAGACTAGGTTACTTTCTAGGAGCATAAGTGGGAAGCCAGAATCTATCATCTATACTTTTTACTCTTTGAATTACTTCCCCCAAAGGCATTTTATTCCTCTTTCCAACAGTGAAGCTTCTAGCCAGTTTTGCCAGCTCTCTGGCATGTTGATGACATCTTTATTCTGCCGTCTTTCCCTGTGCATTCCTTCCTGCTAGTCAGATATTTCCTGGCCTGCAAGAGCTTAGTGTCGCCTGAAGACTTGTGGGTTTCCCTGTGCTTTGCCCCTTCCAGATTACTTATGAAAGGGCTAAACAAGATGGGTTCCACCCTGATCTCTGACAATGCTGCTGTTTTTATATTTTATTAAAAACAGGCCCAAACATGGCAAAACATTATCTTTCAGCACTTATTTTAAAAGTAACAATCTGTGTGCAATAAAAGATTTTTGAAAGTCTGAGAAATGTCCACAAATTCCATGTTGATAATACATTTTTGCCTCAGAACGTCAAATTATACATCAATATTTCTATTTAAAATACAGACAGTATGCAAAAATACATATATAGGAATCTTTAGCTGTACATATAACTTGTATGTCCATATAACATATGACTTGATATATTTGATACACACACAAACTTTTCTATGTAAATGTCCTGTGTAGTTTTGAACACGGCTAATGAGCAGAGATGATATAGATGTGTTGTCAGAAACAAAATTCCCTGAAAGTCAGAAAGTTGAAAGCTTCCAGCCTCTATGTGTCCCTCTGAATGTGTGACTCTGTGCAAGTTAACAGACCCTCTTGAGATTCAGTTTTGTCATTTGTAATGAGAAGGGACAGGATTAGATCAGTGATTCTCTGATTTCACTAAGAATCACTCAGGTAACTTTTTAAACTGTAGATGCCTAGGCCCTATTGAGAGACTGATTTAATTTTTAAAAATACTCCTCTGTGAGTCTAATGGGCAGGTGCCAGGGTCAGGAACTACAGGTTCGGGACTGGGATTGTAGTTCAGTGGTAGAGCACTTCCCCAGCATGCATGAGGCACTGGGTTTGATTCTCAGCACCACATATATATAAATAAAATAAAGGTCCATTGACAACTAAAAAATTATTAAAAAAAAAGAAAGAAAGAAAGAAAGAAAGAAATACAGGTTTGACCTACTCCAGGTTTTTCCAGGTATGTGAGTCTCTTGCTTTATTTTTCCTTCCTAAGCGAGATGGGCTGAGCTAAGAGCCCTGTAGACAGGGCTACTCTTTCTGTTGGATTTGTTGAGCGCATGTGATTCTGCAGAACATCCTGAGATAAGAGTCCTGAAGCAGCACACCAACTGTTCCCAAGTGTGTCATCTGCCTGCCACATCAGACACTCTAGAGCCTCTGGCAGTCACAGTTCTTTGCTGTTCTCTTTGCCCTAGTTGAGGATGTTGAGTCTTCATGATTTAGGAAGCTAAGCCATTGTCTGGGTTGGACAGAATGAAAGCCCCCATTGATGTTTTCTTCCACATGATCCTGAGCCAGTGGCCAATGGATGCAGTTTTACGTGGTTTTATACTTGACATTACCATTCTTTTTGCCAATCATCCTTTTAAAAATTTTTGGTTTCTAATTTCATTCTTTTGACCACCCTCCCTCTAACTTTTAATGTCTTTGACCCCTGAAATGACAAATAAGTACATTATTTTGACATGGTAGTTGCTTTAAAAAATAATAATCCATTGTGTAGGTTCTAATTGCCTTTGGACCTGTAGATTAATCAGTGACTACTTGATTAATATTAGAACTTTTAGAAAAGAACAATACTTTTAAAGTGTATGAGATTTCCCTCATCAAAAATGTTTCTTATTTCTAGTTCTTCCTCCATTTCCACTGCCACCACCCTAGCCATTCCCTCCCTTCTAGCCTCTTCTACCATATGGAAGGCGGCTACCGTAGCTGTCGGGCTCTGTGATGTGTGCTCTCATTATCACTCTTAACCCTCAGAAGAGGCTGAACGATGAGGAGCCAGGGCTCCTGGAGCTCCTGCCAACCATAGGTGGAGCCTTTAAATGCCATCTGTGCATCATCTCATTCAGTCTTTAGAGAGGCCATTTTACATTCTACCGAGGACTAAATCATGGATTTTGATGTTCCATACTTGCTCAAAGTCACATGCTGGTAAATAGCAGAGTTAAAATCTAGGTCATCTTAACCACTAAGCTGTGCTGCTATTATTTTTAGGATTATTACTACCACGGTTCTCATTTTACAGAAGGGGAAACTGGGGCACAGGATCCTTGAATAACTTGCCTGAGATCACCAGGCTAATAAAAGGCAGAGTTGGGATTTGCCCCTAGGTCTCTGCTGCAGGCACCTCTGTTGCCTCCCACTCCCCTTTACCCTGTGTACTCATCTGTCAATCATGCCTCTCTCAGGCCCTCCTTGAACAGTTTTTCTTTTCCTGTTATTCATCTACCTCCAACTCTTATTCCCACAATGCCCAGATATCTGTGTCTGCCAGGTCAGCCTGTCTCCATTCCTAGCCCATCAGCTTTCCAGGCTTCCCCTGTCTTCAAGTGTCCTTCGTCTCCTCAACCAACCTTTCCTGAATACCTGTTCTGGGGAGATATTCTCTACCTACTCAAGCCAAATCCACCCTCTGTGTACAGCTCAAGGCACCCTCTCTAGACAGGCCCCCTGCTCTATTCTTCTCCTTTGCTGGACCTCCCAATGAACTGCCAGCAAACAGGGTGCAGGTGGAACCCCATAATGGAGTCTTACAAGTTTCAAGTCTTAAGTGAACTCTGAAGGTAAAGCCCATGTAAGAACCATCCCAAACATATGGTAGTTGCTTAATAAACAGGCAATAGATTAGCTATGAATTTGTGATTATAGTGTTTTAATTGTCTCTTATTATGTTGATTTTGAATCTAGGGGAAAAAAACCACAAAATTTTAAATTGAATTTTAAAATGTTAATTTTAACATTTAAATTTTACAATGTTAATTTATATAACTTTTTCAAGTATGTGTTATTGTGTTTATTTTAAGGGCTAGTAAAACTGATCTTCTAAAACTATTGCTGTTCTCCCAGTAAATGTCCCTTCAACTGTAATGGAAGCCATGTGCCGACAAGACGCCCTGCAGCCCTTCAACAAGAGCAGCAAACTCTCCCCTGCCACCCAGCAGCGCTCCGTCGTTTTCCCACAGACTCCATGCAGCAGAAACTTCTCCCTCCTGGATAAGTCCGGGCCCATTGAATCAGGATTTAACCAAATCAACGTGAAAAACCAGCGAGTCCTGGCCAGCCCGACTTCCACAAGCCAGCTCCACTCGGAGTTCAGTGACTGGCATCTCTGGAAATGCGGGCAGTGCTTTAAGACTTTCACCCAGCGGATCCTCCTCCAGATGCACGTGTGCACACAGAACCCAGACAGGTAACCCCGACTCCCACTGCTCATGCTGTCTTTGCTTAGTGAGATCCGCTGCTTGCCTTGCTGCCAGCTTCCAGTCACCGCCTCCAGCCACATCTTGGGGAAAACCCTGTGCTAAGAGGTGTCTGCATTCAGGAAGGTTGCAGAGTAATGTTAGGCCACTGCTTGCCTCTCTGCTTTATAAGGGCTGCACAGACAGGTTGGTGATTCCAGAGAGGAATCTGCACTTGCTATCCAAACAGTTCTGTCCAAGTTTAAAAGGGAGCAAAATAGAAGGAACATTTATGAATATCATAGGTGGAAAAATGAGGTCAGGATGATTAGAATCCTCTCTGTCTTCCAAAGATAATATAGCTGGCTGCTCTGCGGCTGTCACAGTCATTTCAGAGTTCACCTCCAGTGTGCCGTGGGTATGAACTTAATTAAGTACTAAGAGGTAATGAATTGGAATTTTTTGCTTAGTACTATTTTTCTTCGGAGCATGCAAACTCATAAATCCTGCAAAGCTGTCAAAAGGAAATACCTGCTCTGCTAGTGATGTGGAGGAAAACAGATGCCACTTATTCAATAAACTAATATCCACACAGAAGAAAAATGTTGACTAGATACCTCAGAGTCAAAGTTGGTTTGAAAGTTTGTCAATAAAGAATTTTATGGCCATGAACTGAGGATGAAATTTAGCTGAACAAGTGAATTAAAATTTCAGGTACTCTGACGAGTGGCACAGTAGATATAATGGAACTATTATTTATGAATCAAAACTGGTTTATTCGACAGTCTTGATAGCTGGGAGTGCAAAAGACAAAAATCAAATTAATTCAATAAGAAAGGATTGCTTGTGTTTTATCTCTCCTTCATGTCATATGAAAACTTGATTAAAACCAAAATATCTAAGTATAGCTTTGAAAATGCACTTTGAATATAAAAGCAGAAAATGATTTTTGGAACTAGGAGTTTGGAAACAGGATTCCTGAGTTATTTTCTTAATTTTGACACTGATCAGCCTTAATTAAGTAATCCGCTTAACTCTCTTTGTCCAATAACATATGCTTAGCTTTTCACTCCCAGCTTTATAGGATACCACAGTGTTCTTGGAAAATCCAAGTATGAGCAAAGATGAAGGTGCATTGGAGGGGATGGATATATTAAAAATCATAATTTTAGGGTACATATGCACATTTACAGGTATATACATTTTTTGTGTGCCATTCTAGAAACTACCTACTTGCATCAAGCCTTTCTGTAACTAATTAATACTGAAACATGTAATTAGGCCTGTGAAGATAACTATGTCTTAGTAAAGGGTTCAATAGACTTGTACATCTTAGTACTTTTGGCTCTAGAGGTGATAGAAAAGTTTGAAAATCTTGTCCTCATTCAGAAATAATTTTTTTTAAGTTTACCTTCCTTGCAAATAGCCTCAAGATACATTCTAAGATACAGTCTAAGTTTTACAAAGCACTTTAGTAATTTTAATTAAAATATAAAAGATGCATTAAAATCATCTCATAAACTTGCTTTACAAATTGAGCTAGTTCAAATATATTGATCTGTTATTTGCAAAGGTTTGTTGTAGTCTTAGTAACTGAGTGTGCAAGGTAAAATGAAGCAATAGTTGAAAGTTTCTGGATATTTTGGGGAAAGTCATAAAACAATGAAACCGTTTTAAGGTTAACAGAAAGATACAGAAATGGACTGTTTTGTCTGACCCAGTTATATTTAGAAAATCATGCATGTATTATGATTTATATTCTTGTGAAGCTTATCATGTAAAATAACAGTCATAATTTATAACATATCCATGAAAATTATCAGAAAAATACCTTAAAATTAGCTTACATGTACAAGATAATACAAGATATACCTGCATGAGAGATTGTTGGGTAAGTGCTGATTCTTAGCTAATTTAGAGTTATTGGGGAAAACTTTAGATGGTGTGAGACTCCCATCCTGTGCTAGATTGTAATGGGCTTATTTGACTCAGACACCCAGGTGTGCTGTGACCAGCCTTCCAGATTTGGTGGAGTAATGAATATTGTTATTGAGATTAATAGCCAGTATGAGATCAAGTTACTCATGCAATGATTTCCCTCTTCTCCCCTACGTTTTGTTGGTGAAGACTTGAGAGGTGATTGACATCATTCATGAGTAAGTTAAAACGAAAACCATGACTTCTAAACATCAGTATTATGTTTCTTGGTAACAATGGGTAGATAAACTGAGTCTGAGTCCATCACATCTGTGTTGATTATAGGAAATAAGGGGAAGTAAAGGGAGATACCCAGGCACTTTGATCTACTAACTTCATTTTAGCTGCATAATTTGCTTTTAGATCGTAGGACTGGAATAGCTCTTTTCTATTCCAGAGCCCAGAATGCTGTCTTGGTACCAGAAAGTTTGGAAGTAAGAAATACTCTCCATAATTCTTAACCACATCAGTGAATTGCTAAATAGGAGAAATGCACAGAACCACAATGGAATATCAGATTTATTCATGATAGTTGCTCAATTTGGAAACTTATCTGTTATACGCATGGAAGCTTCCAATTGCTGAATATGCATATATTCTTTGTTGATTGACTCCATAGTCTTTGGAAGTTTGTGCCCATTCATCCATATACAGTTGTCTTTCAGTATCTGGAGGATTGGTTCCAGACATGCCCCAGCCCCATGGCAGATACCAAAATCTGTGCATCCTCAAGACCCTCATATAAAATGCTATAGAATTTGCACTAACCTGTGCACATGCTGATGATCCTGCTGTATACACTTTAAATAATCTTTACATCACTTATAATACTTCATATAATGTAAATACTATGAAACTAATTGTTGTTTTGTATTGTTTAGAAATAATGACAAGAAAAAAGTCTGTATGTGTTTAGTACAGACACTTTTTTTTTTTTTTTTTTTTTCTGAATGTTTTCAGTCTGCAGTTGGTTGAATCCCTGTATGCTGGATCCACATCTATGGATGGAGGGCCAGTGGTCCAGTGAAAAAGTTAAACCCATCAGAAACCATTTCCCTTATGTTTGAAAAACTCAGTGCTTTTACTTTGATTGGAATATCTTGTTAGAATCAGAGGCAAGAAAGGGAGACACAGAAGAAAAATCAGAAGGCAAATGGGTTAGAGTTTCAAAAGGGTCCAAGTTTGAAGGCCTCTGAATCCGAAGTACAAAAGATTTTTTTTCACTCAAGAGATTGAATATTTGGCCACAAAAACCTCAGCCATTTGAACCTTCATCAAAGACACTTGGTGTGTCTATATTCATGAGCTTTTTCATGTCAGGTACCATCTTAAAGTCTATGCATTGACATAAAGGAAAGAGATCTGCAAGTGCCCAGCAATGCCAGCATTGCCATTTCCCACCACCAAGTTATTCACATTGAATGAAGAAGGAACTTATGTGTGATCTGACAAAGTAGGAATCAGCCTTAAAGATAAAAACATATCCACAGGGGTCTCAGAGACATGGAATTGCTATTTCTTGATATAATTTTTTCTGTTAATATTGAACAAACAGAACCAAAAATCTCTTCTTTTTCTCAGGTCATGATTGTATTTCCCTCTGGGTGAATTCAAAGGCTAGAAGCTATTGGAATCTAGATCAACCAAGATTTTATTTAGAGATTTCATAAACATTTGAGTTTTTGCATAAGCTGATTGTGTAGGCTAGGGCAGCTTGACTGACTTTTGCTTGAATCGGGAGTTAGAAATCCCTCTTCTCTTCTGTTTTTCTGCTGCAAAAACTCTCAACAGTCCCACTGGGGTGTTGAGGAGTTGGGGTCTTCAGAAAGGGGTAAGCAAAACCTTCAATCACAGTGGATTATTTTCTGATGAATTTGTTCTCTTTTATTTTTCACATAAAGTATCTTTATAATGCTTCTTTATTTTGCATTTTTTCTCGTTTTCTCTCTCCCTTTTGATTGTTTGTGGCACATGGGGAAAGTCACTGTTTGTAATTGGATGTGATGGTGCCAGAGGGGACATGACTTTAAAAGGTGCTGTGTGGTGGGAGGAGCCTGGAGATAATCCATCACCATAATAGTTTCTTGGAATGTATCAATGTTCTTGCATTCCTGTTTCTTTCTGCCCCTCCCCCACCTGAGTGTGAGGGTTATCTTCTTTCTAGTTCTCAGTGTTCAGCAGACCCTCTGTTTCTGCACTCTGTCACTTTTCTGAATCTTCTTCTCCTTATAGAGAGCTAAGTTCTTTTCCTACTCCACCCAGCCAGCAGTGACTTAAGCAGGGTCCCTTTGAAGTCTTGGGAGATTTGCGCTTCAGCTGGCTGTCGTGGAGCAAGGAGAGAATGTAGCTCCAACTGAATAACTTTTGTCCTGGAGGCGTTCATTCCATAAAAGAAAAATCAAAGAAGGATTAATAATTTTAAACCAAACCACACTTAATTTTGTTAAATGTTTCATCCTTTTCCTATGTGTACACTAAACCAATTACAGACTCAGAGCAAATGAATTGCACATTTTACTGGCGTAATCTTTGGCAGAGGAGCTGCCAGTGACAGAGAAAGCCAGGGGATGTACAAAATCTTCTTGCTGTTTTCTTTCTGCTTAAAAATTTACTAGCATTGATATATGGTGACTAAATTCAACCACACTTTGCTTTTCAGTCTTTCTTTTTATTTTTTTTTTTATTGAGTATGGAGCACTTTATAGTTTTTTCTTGAAGCTTGATATTTCTGTGTTGGAAACCAGCCACAGGGGGCTATTTACATTAATAAAAAGTAAATAAATTAATACTTCAGTTTCTCAGGTGTACTAGCCACATTTCAAGTACTCAACTGCTTCATGTGGCTAATGGCTCCTGTACTGGATTAATTTAGACCTAGAACTCTCTATCATTAGACAATACTACTAGAGGTCTCACGTTACAACAAAGCCACAGGGTACTTGTGGTTGTAAAACATTATCCCTTTGCTTTGAGAACAGTGCAATGCTGTGTGCACATGATGAGTTGACAGAATGAGGTGCTTTAGAAAGGAGGGTCCCAAATACAATGATGTGAGATGTTGAAAAAGAGTAAAGCTAAACACAGCACCCATGGATGTCAGTCTTTGTGTGTTTCTTCTGATAGGATACGTGGAAGGGAGACAGAGCTTTGGAGTTAAGATTGATTATATCCAAATCAATCTTATCTTTGTACCAGACTTCAAAAAAATCATTGGAAAAGTTGGTCATCAGAATAAAAAGCTAAATAATAGCAACTAATTCTGTGTCAAAGGCCCTCCTTTTTAATTTGGGAGGTGTGAAAATGGGTGTGCTAATATAAATATGCATAAGTAGTCTTAACTCCTGTGGCCAGTGTCCCAAAAGAAACTGTGACATCTGAGATTCCTAAGTGGTGATGTTTTCTAAGCCAAAAAAAATTTTTTTAAAAAAAGCTTAGTTCTGTCTTGAATGTCTTCCTGTGCCCTTAAGCCCTAGACACATAATAAATTTTAAAACACTTTTGATTATTTTATTTTTCATTAGAACATTATAGTTATACACAGTAGTTGAATTCATTTTGACTAAATCATACATGCATGGAATATGATTTCAATCCTGGATCCCCTCAGCCCCTCCTTTCTCCCCCTCTTTTCCTTCCTCTACTCTACTGATCTTCCTTTTGTTTATTTCATTTATTTATTTTTCATTGGAATTTTCAACATATACTTAAAGGTGAAATTTCCTGTGTTATATTTATATATGCATATAACATGATTTTATAAAATTTATTCCATGTTTCTTCTCCTTTCCCTTTCCTCCTTCCTCCCTCTTGTTCTTCTTCTACTCCACTATATTCCCTATATCTTTATGATATCCAGTCCCCCCACCCCCTCACTGCCTTCTTTTTCTTATTTTGCTCTAGTTTCCAAATATGAGAGAAGTATTCAACCCTTTATTTTCTGAGTCTGGCTTTTTTCATTTAACATGATGTTCTCCATTTCCATCCATTTATCAGCAAGTATGATAATTTCACACTTATTTATGGATGTGTAAAACTCATTATGTATATATTCCACATTTTCTTATTGATCATTTTATTTTATTCATTTAAAAAGAAATCCTAGAAATACAGGACAAGAAAGTTTAAGGAATATTGTCTATCAAATGTGCAACTTCTATACTTTCTGAGGGCTGACTTTCTATAAATTTCTAGACTGAAAGAGACATTCTGTTATAGTAGCAAGGGAGATAATTAAGTTCTAAATTCTACATGAAATCAGGCTCTGCAAAGGTGAATGTGACCAGATGATCTAAAATGTTATTCAATGTACCTAAAAATAAAGGATTATAGCTTTGTTTGTTGAAATTAATTATAATAAGGTTTGGTCCTACATTATGGTACTAGGTTTTCTTGTTGCTTGAAATTCTCAACTTTTGGCCAATACATTAAAATTGTCCATATTCTAGTGAGCTTGTGCATACACACACACAAACACAAAAACATAGAAATCTCCACATCCATCCAGGGAACTGACTGGTACTCACAATGCAAGATGGAGATTGTGTTGGTGATGCTGTGTCTTGTAAGGCAGTATTAGACCAATCCATAGACCAGGCTTGTTGATCAGTTACCCAGAAGCAAGAGCAAACCATGATGGGATGTGAAAGCATCCAGCTCAGTCCACTCCCTTTTCCAGATGGATGAGAAAACAGGTCAGAGAAACTGAGGGACTTGGCCAAGTCCCACAGTTGGTTGGGGTCAGAGGCTGAAGTAGACTCACCTCTGTTCTCTCTCCTTTTCTAGGTCCTTCTGTTCTGTTAAGCTACATTTCTGCAAGGTTTTAAAAATAGTGCTATATAGGCAGGCCACTGCTCCCCTAGCAAATGCCTCTCAGGCTGGTCCTGGATAAGGGTGATGTTTTAGAATCCTTTCACTTTTCATTGGTATTACCTTCATTTAATAATTCAACTAGTCCTCTTTCTGGTCATTTCTGCTCTTCTGTGTGTAAATCTTTGCCACTCTGACTATTAACATAAAAAGGATGGATTGACTTCTGACTGTGGGAAATAAATCACCCCAACTTTTGACAGCAGAATTAGAAAAAAAAAGAAAAGATTAATTGGTTTTATTTAGTGGCTTATTGTTTATAGTGATAGCTATTAAAAATAGATAACCAGAGGCTAATAAATGTTAATGGTTCCTAAACTATTAGAAAAAAATCAATTGTCAGTGGATATAGCATATATTAATATATTATTTTGATTATAATCTTCAGTAGCATTTAAAAAATTTATCCCTGAGAGAATTATTTGTTGAAGAATTCTTTTAAGGTTAGTATCTACTACCAAAGCAGATTTGGCAGGAGGATATTTTTATCCACATATAATTTTAATGGCTTTCAAAGCATCGTTTTATAATTATAGTAAAATGCATGTGTAATTTGTCAAGATTGATAAACTCCTTACCAAGGACTCTTATATATTTCTTTGAAACTTGTTTGAGAGCAGTTAGATAGATTTCTAAATGTAAGTAATTAAAATTGTATAGTATTGAGTTATTGACCAATCCTGGACTATTAATCAAGCTAAAAAATTCTACAATCAGTGCTCAGTGTGCTGAAGCTGGGTAAAATAATAGTATTTGTGTTCAGTGAGGCAAGTAGCCACAATTAAGCACTTCACTTGACAAATGAGAGGGTACACTTTATTCTGCACTTAATTGAACTGTTGTACATGCTCGGTCACCATTGTCTCCCAGTTCTGCATTTTGGTTTCTGATCATTGGGGTTTATGCACTTGCTAAAGGTAGAGCAATTAAGTCTGCTTTTGCTATTGGCTTTCTAAATGTAGCCAGAAATGTCTGGGCCACAAACCAGGGCTCACTGAGCTCTGTTACTATCCTTCATGACAAATTAATTTTCTGAAAAAAATTTTGATAAACAAATTAGAGACCTGTCAAGGAATGATATGAAATAGCTTCGAACAGGGAAAACTCCTCAGGTTTTATATCACTCACCAGATTCTGCTTAAGTAAGCAGAAGAACTTCTGTGGAGAAGACAGAATTTTAATCTATTTTATGAAAACCAAAAATTGATTTACTTCTCATGAGCTGGAAAGAATGTGCTCTGATAATCTTGCTAATTATCAGGTATTTGTCACAACTTCCTTCCATTTGCTTTTGCATCACAGTCATCTTTCTGCGAGCATAGTGGCATCCTGTCATTTGTATGCTGCTATAAATCATTCCTTGCTACCAGATTAAACTGGGAGCCGAGGTTCAAGAAAAAGACTCAATGGATAAATATTCGGGAGGTGGGTAGGAGGTTGAAGTCAGGATTTCTTTTACAAAGAGATGCATCTGGGTGCTGCACATCAGAGTTCAACTGTGCAATACCAGCACTGGTACTATACACAGATCCCAAGACAGCTTAGGATTTATTAAAACATGCATGCATCTTGCCCAAATGTTTAACTGGCACTTAGAATAAGATCCAAACCCTAGAATGACCTTAGCATCAACTACTTATGTCCTGTAAGGACAGTTTCAGTTTTCTGAACTGACAGAAATAATAACTACTTTCCCTGACCTAGAGGGTTACTGTAAAGATGAAACTAGATAATCGATTTTAAAGCACTTGGAAAAGTTAAGAATGCCAGGGAAACATGAGAGATGATTACAGCTTTTCTCTTGTAACATTTGGCTTAATGAGGCCTGTGCTTTTAAGGCTTACAAAGATACACTAATATTTGCCTGCAGGGAGATAAAGACAAGAAAGTAGAGGATTTTGAAATGGTATGATTTAATACTGGAAGGGAATATTCATTTGGGAATTCATGTGTCTCAGCAGCTCTGTGAATTTTGTTCCTGTGGCAACAAGTAAAGTGGTGGGGACCCAGAGGCCAAAACTCTGTATTCTGTCTTAAAAAGTATGAAAATATCACCAAAAAGTTTTGGGTTCTTGTTTCATCATGCTGATTTCCAACTAACCAACAAGGAAAATAATGACCAGGCAGTCTCTTTATTTGTTTCAGACCCTATCAATGTGGTCACTGCTCTCAGTCCTTCTCCCAGCCTTCTGAACTGAGGAACCACGTGGTCACTCACTCCAGTGACCGGCCTTTCAAGTGCGGCTACTGTGGCCGTGCCTTTGCCGGAGCCACCACCCTCAACAACCATATCCGAACCCACACTGGAGAAAAGCCCTTCAAGTAAGTAGTGGCTCTGTCCTCTTCCTCTCAGCCTTTCCTGAGAGCCGGCAGATGCATTGGCACAGCACTGCCCAGCTCCCCACAGGAAAAGGCTCTTTGGAAGGTCAATGTCCAGATTGCATAAAATCTTCTGAATTACTGACTGGCCTTTGAAAAACCAAGTCAGGAAGCCCCATGCTGGTTCTGGTTCAAGTTTTGTTACCTTACACTTAAGATGATCTTTCTGGGTGTGTCTTCTCATCAGCAAAATAAGGAAGTTTGAATAAGTAATTTGCATATTTCCAGTTTCTGAGGATCTGTGTGTCTAAACTTTATCCAGGAGCCACACAGCTCTCATGGCCATCAGCAAGCCCTATCGCCCTAAGGGTGGGCATAAACTTAGGATGTCAGAGTAATTCTATCTTGGAGAACTTGAACCCTTCAGGATCCTGATGAACCATTTCCTCCTGTTTATCATGTGTTAAAGAGTTTGAATCTATTATAGTAGCCAACTTGTGACTCAGAACTCAAAATTATCATGTTGGTGAAAAATGAAACAAAACAAAAAAGCAAAGCAAACACAGGGCATTTTGACTTTTTTAAGATTCATAAAGTTTTTAAGGGACCATCAAAAGAGGTAAAACTAAATTCTAAAGGTTTTGGCAATGTCAGGGCAATTGCATAAGATTGTGTGTTCAAAATATAACCCAGTCATTAAACCAGTGGACAGCTGAATCATGTGATATGACCTGTTTATTCATTCATTCCTTCATTGATCCATTCATTCATTTATTCATTCACTTATTCAATTATATATGCTTGTTCATTCAACAAATATTTATTGAGCACCTACTTTTATACTGGGCGCCTGGCTAGGGACGAGATACAAAGGTAAATGAGTCTCAGCTCCTTCCCACCCCAACTTTGAAGACCTCATGCTCTAAGAGGAAGACCAATTAATCAACAAATGTAACAACACAGGGTGAAATGTGCAGCAATAAGACATGTACATACAATGTTTGAAAGTAGCAAAGAAATGGAATAACCAATGCTATCTGGGAGATGATGCTTTAGATGTGTTATGAAGAATGAGTAGGAGCTTACCAGATGTACAGGGGATAGAGGTGTTTATCAATAGTAGTAGCTCAAACAGCATGCAGAAAGGCCTGGGAGAATAAACCTATATACCTGGGTGGTTGGTGGTCTCAAAGCAGTTTTAACTATACAGTGAGCTGTTTTTCCCTTCAACCTTCTTACATTTCTCTCAATTCATTTCCCATACTGGCTTCCCTGTTTGAGAAAGAAAATTAAAAGTGCATAGATGTGCAGCCTTATTTGCCTTCAGTAGGAAAGGATAAGCAAGAGTGAAAACCATCCAGTTCACAGAAGAGAACCCCTTTGTTCATTCTTCCGAGAGTCTTCCAAAAGTCTCGTGACCCATGATTTTCCCTCTGAATCTGCTGTTTGGACATATTGTTGTGCTCACACTGATAGGTGGAACTTAGGGTAACAGAGTCCTGCAGATCTGGGTCCTCCCTGCTTCAGTGATCTTCCAGTGAAGGAAGGACCTCATAAAAGCCTGTGATCTTTGGTCACCTCCCCAAGAATTAAGTTACCTTGATACATCATTCTTCATTATTTTCCATTGTGATTTAATTGATATTAATAATAAAAATAGTGATATTTTTTGTCTGTATACATAGGCCTAGCTTGCTCATGGACTCAGGGTAGGATGGGACCTAGTCTTGGGCTTACAGCATGGGAATCTCTAGCTGAAGTGGTGCACCTTTCTGTAATCACCCTGAGGCACCGGAGGGCTCACCCCAGTTGCAGGAGTTCCCTTTTGTTGGTGCTTGTGTTCTGCTGGTGGACTTTGCCACCATCCTGAGGCCTGACCCCCAGGGGCTTCACAGATTCTGGTTTCAGTACTGTCCTGGAGGTGGAAAGTGACCAAGACACATTTCTTGTGCCTTTGAGCAAGAGAGTTTTTCAAAAACAGAGGCGCAGGAGGTCTGAGGATCTTTCTGGTCTCTCATATTAGACAGGCAGTCAGACAGACACAGTGCCAAGAATCAGATTGATTTTTATCTTGTTGCTGTGTAAATAGATTTTAGTAATTAATTGAAGAGGTTCCAGGGTCAAAATGGGAAATAGATTTCTATTAATGTTAAGGTGTTACTTATGTGTAACCTCGTTGACTCCACTCAATTTTTTTCTTTAACATCCTGTTTTTGTCATGTTTCCAATAGAGTTGCCATCTTAACTTAATTTTAATTCATTGAATTAATATTTGAAGGAATTTAGCAATTGCATCTTTCCCCCTTTCCAACAGTATTTTTTGTGACCATACCTAATTTCATCTGGGAAAAAGAAACAAAAGGAAAAAATAAGGAAACAAGCAGGGTTGTTGGATGCCATTCAATATACATGTTATAGTTCCTTCTGTTCCCACTTTTATCAAGATAGCCACAGGCTATCATTTGTGGGAGGAGGATTTTACTTTATCAAATATATATCTCCACAGAAGAGCTGAGTGTATGCTTATTTGGAAAGTGCAAGACTTAAACATCTTCTAGGAAATGGAAAGTTAAATCCTTTAGTGTATACAACCAGGTCTTTCAGAATTGAACTATCCCAAGGGAATTTTGGGAATCTTCCAACCACAGCCCATGGATATCCAACCCGTGGACATTTGTAAATATTATGAAGATATCCTTTTACAAGCTTATAAAACAAACATTCAAAAAAACTTTTGTTGCATACTAGTCAATAAAAAGGGTTTCGTCAGGATGGTTAATTTTACTACTTCAGCTAATGGGTATTGGCTTAAACAATGTGGAAGAGAAGAAGAATCTTGTAAAGATGCACAACCCTAAACCCTATGACTGGAGCAGCTTCCAAATAGATGACCCAAATGGCTTAGTCCCCAAGTTGTACCACCCACCCTGAACTCTGGGGCCTTTACCAAGTCTGAGCCTGCCACATCAGAGGAAAGCCCTTTCCAAGTTCTAAAATCTTCTGCTCAGCAGTGGATTTTGGAGGCAGATCAAGATCACTGGCATCCAAAGAAGGCAGGAGAAGTTTTGCCATTAAAATGTCAGAATTCATTCCAGGCTTCTTACAACCTGCATAGCTGAAATCGCATTGAAAGAATCTATCTCCCGAGTTCTCGGTAGATCACAGGACTGCTGACAGCTAACCTAGGCTGTAGACTTAGAATTTCTGAGATATAAGAGCACATAGAAAAATGAAAAAATCAAAGATCACATTGAAGGTCTTGGATTTCAGTTTGTTCTGAGACTGGGAGTTGTGGAGAACAAGGAACGAAAGGAAGACATCATTTCATTAAATAGCAATGGCCAAGCACTTTATTGCAGGAAGGAAGAAAAGGAGAGAGGGAGGAAAGTTGGCAGTCTGAAAACACCTCTTTATGACAAGGATCCTTTCTTACTAAACACAGAGTCTCAAGATTTCAGTTGGGCTGCTGTGCTCCACTCTGCTCTGCCTGGGAGGACCCATGTGAGCCGCCTCATGCCTTCCTGGCTTCTGAGTCTGGGAAGCTGCACGAGCAGTCCAGGACTGTCCATAGAGGGGCTCTTCATCCTTGTTACAAGCAAGTGGAAATAGTGCCCTATGTTTTTGCCTCAAATAAAGCAGTTTGTCTGAGAACAAGAAAAAAATTAAAGGAAATTTCAAAGGACGCCTAACAATTGAACAAGATCTAGACAAAATCCAAGCAAATCAGTAGATATGCATGGAGCACATTACATGTATGAAGCCCTGTGCAATCTGGTCCAGCTCAAGAAGTATTTTGTGACATGTTGCAGATGCACAGAAAACTTATAGCATGTTTTCTGTGTAACAGAACTTTATATCATTTGTTAAGCTCCCGGTACATATAATCCAATCAACCAGCACATTTGAGTAAAGGAGGATCTCAAACTGAAAAGGAAATCAAGTCTAAGACTCTTATGCCAGTAGGAAGTTGGGGACTTTCTTTTTGCTGAAATGCTTGGAAGATTTTCCACACATGTTCCTTCAAGGCTACAACATCAGCACCTATGCCAAGTGAAGGCACAATAAGGAAGACCCTGTGTGCAAGAGCATTCTCTCCTCTGGGTTCACCCCCTGCTTCTTTCTTTCTTTCCTTCCTTATTCTGCTACATTCCACAAAGTCCAGGTTTAGAGATGCCTGAACCCCATCACTTGCATAAGATTGTAATTCAGGGTTAATTAATGCCAACTCATCTAAAATCCGTCTCTGGCCTCCCAGAACCAAGGTACTTGAATTTGGTTAGTATTTCTGTTGAATTTCATAAGGCTGTAAAAATATTGTGTGGGCAAGATTTCTCCAAAATTTAAGATGATAAACATAAAACCAAAACCCTTCTCTTTTTTCAAAAATGTATTTTTATATCTAGCTGTCTTTAATTCCTCAAATATACAAATTATTTTATAGTTCTCAATCCACATAGATAGGTATTTCTATTAGCCCACTTTCCTTAAGAAGGAGAAATCACTGAGAAAAGGATATAAATTCAGGCATTTTCAACACATCTGCATGTGTTTTCTCTCATACCTGGTGGGAAGATGGTACTAGAGATGATCTTTCAGGAATGATCTTTGCAAGCATACTAGAGATCAGAAAAATTTTCCTGTTCCAACAAATTGCTCCATACATGTAAGTCTCTGTGAGACATTTAGGCAAACACTTAAGAAAAGTATAACTCTGCCCTTAATACCTCCATGGTTGTGGGAATTTAAGTGTTACACTTCTGCTTTATTTGAAGCACTAAGCTTCCCATTTGCGAAGTCTTCATATTCTAATATACAAGATTAGCGGGGCAGAGGCTTGGCTCAGGTAAAGTGTCGTTCTTCATAATTGTTCAAACTCTTTTGCTCTCTTTGAAATTGATCCTAGAGCTTCAAATTAAAAAAAAAAAAGAATATAATAATTTGAAAGTTTGTCAGGTAGTTGAAAGGTAGTATATTTTGACACACTAATCCAGTAACTAATCAGTTTTCTAATAAACAATCAGCAGTTGCTAACATGTCATCAGCACTCCAGGAGCTCTGGAGAGGGGATGAGCTGCCTGCGGACGTTAATGAATACACCCAAAATCATTAGGTGATCAATACTTCTGAGTTATTTTCATTGAGCTGATAGGTCTGATACATTAAAGCTGACATTATACATTTGTCAAGATCACAGAGCAGTTTTTAACAGTGGAACAGGCTGCTAAAAATATTCCCCGAAAGACAATCACAGAAACTCAACTTCTTCACCCTGACACACTCAGCTGGCCACAAGAGTCTGGAAAATCCAAGGAAGTGCTGAAGCCCCAGCCTCCCCACATTCACGGACATGCCAGAACCCCACACTGGACAGGCGTGCTCTTTTTCTATGGGAGATTATTTTTGTGGCAGAGCACTTTCTATGATTTACTAGTGAGGAGGAAAGGGGGACACATCATGGGACACATGGCCTCCTCCTCTGTGATAGGGCAGGGGGACTTTCTTGTGGTGGCTCTTGCCACAGCTCCAGTAGTGTAGGGACCTGAGAATTGGAGATTGTGATATTTTACAGAGGATAATTGTCTGTAGCTCCTCTTGAATATTCTTTCCTTCGGAGGATGGAGGAGAGGACATTAATGGGATGGCTGAGGTGGCTACTGCCTGCGAGTGCTCCTGGCAGCCCAGATGTGTAAGATGGTGACGGGAAGTTACTATGCCCAGCTTGCTGCCATGGTTCAACTGCAAGTGCTGTGTGTACACATAGTCATGGACATTCAGCCAGGAACAACAGTCACAGAAAAACTGGAGTCCCCACCAGGGTGTGTGTGTCTGTGTGTGTGTTGTTTTCTATAGATCAAGTAGCCACTGAACTAGTAAGTGAGGCTTGTGTGGGAGATGGAGATGTACCCAGGGTCTCCGGATAACAATCTTTTTCTTTCCTCCTTTCTTCTTTTTAAGTTAAGGAGAGGCGATTTCATTGAACTAGGAAGCCTGTTTTCTCCTCTCAGACATACGGGCCTTTAATTGCGGCCCACATGTACACTGTTTCTCCTCTACTTTCTGGAGGGTTGATCACTTAAACCACACAAATATCCCTTGATTCTCACTTTTTCTGAGTTTCCCTGACACCACTATAAACCCTAGTGTTGTAAATTGTCCTAACCCTATATTTGGTTTGGGTTGTGACACTGTAACTAGCTTTTGCAAAAAAGCAGCCTCCTCACCCCCCACCTCTTAGTCAACGGCAAACTAATGTATTGCTTCCACTAGTTTCCAAATTCTGAGATGATCGTTCTTTGGCTGTTGTGCTGAGGGGAGTAGAATTCTGGGTTTTAAATTAGCAGCAGGTGAAATTCTATTTGTCATCAATTTCTCTTTGGGGTTACGGAGCAGAAAACTGCAGACAAGCTGCTGCTTTGATGGCTCACTCCTAAAAATCTCTTTTTGTTCTTTATCTATTTGAACTGACAGTGATCAGAGCTGCAGCAGGACAGGGCTCTCTGGAGAAATCACCTTCCCCCTGCCTATTGACAGATCCCTCTGTTCTGCATCAGACGGGCTTTGTCCCATCCCAGGCATCCAGGCCTTGGAAGGAGCCACCAATTAAACCTCTTGAGCCGGTAAAATCTGAAGCCACTTTGGAGTGTCTGTTCTGATTAGGCAGGATGAGAGGAAGCCCATCACCCTGCAGGCCCCGCTCCCTGG